>NW_026555329.1:55412500-57912500 GCF_021234165.1 Pteronotus mesoamericanus
GCAATTTGTTGGTTTAATCTTCTGCTTTATATGCTCTGCAGTTGATTCCTGCTAGTGCATTCTTCATTTCAGATACTGTTTGTTTGTTTTTTTTTCCTGACTTGTTATTTTCATGGTTTCTATGTTTTTTTTACACTTACTATCTCTTTGTTTAAGTTCTCATTTTCATCTATTCTTCCCCTAAATTCGTTGAGCATCCTTCAAACCATTGTTTTACTTTTCCAATTTTTAACGTCATTTTTATTTATTTTTTTAAAAAAATTATTGTATTTAAAAAAAATTTATTGTATTTTTTTTCAAAACCATTGTTTTGAACTCTGTTTCTGGTGGCTTGCTTACCTCCATTTCATTTAGTTCTTTTTTATTGAGATTTCTCCGGCTCTTTCATTTCAGGCAAGTTTCCTTGTCTCTTGACTGGTTGGATCCCCCTATTTGTTTCTGTATATTACATAGATGTGCTATATCTTCCAGTCTTTTTTTATTAAAAAAATGAGGTTTTTTCTTTTTCCTTCTTTTCTCATTTTTCAATCATTTTTATTTTTCAATTATAGTTGGCATACATTATTATAGTAGTTTCAGGTGTACCTTGCAGTGATTAGATATTACATATCTTGCTAAGTGGCAATTCTGATAAATCTTGCACCCATTTGACACCATATGTAGTTATTAGAGTATTACTGACTATATTTTCTATGCTGTACTTTACATCCCATGGCTATTTTGTAATGATCAATTTGTACTTCTTAATCCCTTCAATTTTTCATCCATCCCCCAGGCCCTTCCCATCTAGCAACTGTCAAAATGTTCTGTGTAACCATGAATCTGTTTCTGTTTTGCTTGTTTATTTATTTAGTTAGTTAGTTAGTTAAAGGTTTTTATTTATTTATTTTTAGAGAGAGGGAAGGGAGAGATAAAGAGGGAGAGAGAAACATAGATGTGTGAGAGAAACATCAATCAGTTGCCTCTTATATGTGCTCTGACCAGGGATGGAAACTGCAACCCAGGCATGTGCCCTGACTGGGAATTGAACTAGTGACATTTCGCTTTGCAGGATGACACCCAACTGACTGAGCCATACTAGTCAGGGCTGTTTGTTTATTTTGTGCTTTAGATTTACTGTTGATATATAGGTACTTATTGCCACTTACATTTCATATTTTTAACAATTTTTTTTAGATTTAATTTATTTATTTTTAGAGAGAATGGAAGGGAGGGGAAAAGAGATGGAGAGACACATCAATCCGTTATGTCTTCCATGTCCCCAACTCGGGACCTGGCCTGCAACCCAGGCATGTGCTCTGACTAGGAGTCATACCAGCAAACTTTCAGTTTGCAGGCTGGCACTCAGTCCACTGAGCCATACCAGCCAGGGCTATTTCATATATTTTTTATTCTTCTTAAAGAACACTGTTTAACATTTTATATAGTACTGGTTTGGTGGTGATGAACTCCTTTAGCTTTTTCTTGTCCGGGAGGCTCTTTATCTCTTTTTGGATTTTTGAATGATGGATTTGCTGGGCAGAGTAATCTTGGTTATAAATCCTTTCTTTTCATCACTTTATTTCCTGCCAATTTTTCCTGGTCCACAAAGTTTCTGTTGAAATACCAGTTGACAGGCTTAATGGAAGCTCCCTTGTAGGTAACTAACTGCTTTTCTCTTGCTGCTTTTGATTCTCTCTCTGTCTTTAACCTTTTGCATTTTAATTATGATGTGTTTTGGTGAGGGCCTCTCTGGGTTCATCTTGTTTGGGACTTTTTGCACTTCCTGGACTTGTGTGTCTATTTCCTTTACCAGGTTAAGAAAATTTTCTGTCTTTATTTTTTCAAATAGGTTTTCAATTGTTAGCTCTCTCTCTTCTCTTTCCAGCACCCTTATCATGTAAATATTGGTATTCTTGAAGTTATCCCAGAGGCCCCTTACACTATCCTTATTATATTTGTTTTTTTGTTTATTTATTTTGCTTTTTTTTTTATTGTTCTGATTGGGTGTTTTTTGCCTCCTTAGATTCCAAATTGCTGATATTATTCTCTGCTTTATCTACTCTACTGTTTATTTCCTGTAAAGTATTTTTCAATTTAGTGTATCCTTCATTTCTCACGTTTTTATGCTGTTGAGATTCTTACTAAGTTTATTGTGCATTCTTATAACCAATATTTTGAACTCTGCATGTAGATTTCTTGTCTCAACTTTGTTAGGTTTTTTTTCCCCTGGAGTTTTGTTCTATTATTTCACTCAAGACATGTTTCTTTGTCTTCCCATTTTGACAGCCTCTCTATATTTGTGTCTGTGTATTAGGTAGAACTGCTATGTCTCCTGGTCTTGATAGAGTGGCCTAATGTAGTAGGTGTTCTGTATGTTTCAGTGGCACAGCTTTCTTGATCAACTCTGCTGGGCACTTGAACTATACCACCTCTATATGGGCTCTGTACACCTTTGCTGTTGTAGTTGAGCATTGATTGTTGTTGGCCTGTCAATGGGAGGGATTTATCTTCAGGATGATCAGCTACAAGACTGGCTGTGACCACTGACTACAGACCTCCAACAACTTTGGAGGATCAGTTGTGCAGTGGCTCACCTCACAGAGCAGGACTTACTCCAGTGGGGCTCTGCTGAGTCTACCCTCTGAGTGTGTCACTTTGGATGATGCTTCAACATTGTCTGAAGCTGTTCATTGGGTGCACTGGCTCTGAGTCCTCCAAGAAGGTGCAGACCAAGGTCTTCTATCTCCTGCATTCTGCCATCATTAACTACAAAGTAATATGTTGATGGCTACTACTTGTTCTGGGCTTGGATGTCTCCATGTGAGGCTAAGCTGTGAACCAAGGCAGGCTCTGCTAGTTCCAGGACTGGAGCCACTTAGCCAGAGGTATAAGGCACACTGAGGCCAGATGCTGTTTGTTTGGAAGATTTTAGGAAAATCTGAAACATAAGCCAAGACAGACCATTTGTAAGAAAAAGCTACTGGAAACCTGTTAGGTGGGTCCAAAAGTTGGATGGGGCTGGTCCTCAGGGAATCAATCACCAGGATGGGGCAACATTGTGAGATAGGTTGATGAGTCTCAGATATGGCACCTGCCTGCCAACTCTGTGTGGGGAAGCTTCAAAACAGGAACAATGGCCCCTTCCAGCACTTCTTTCTGGGAGAAAGCTGTCCCACTGGCTCTTGTACTCATGTCAGGCACTCTGGTTCTTCCCCATTTGTCTCTGATGCCTTTCAGGCTGCTGCTTCAGTCCTGGGCCTCAGAGAAAATAAGTTAGTGAGAGTCCATGTGTGTGAGACATTTAAGAGGAACTACCTGGGCCTCCAGAAACCCTTCATCTCCCTCAGCCTCAATCCCTGCTGATTTATACAGAAGGAAGTTATGGGGACTTCTCTTCCTGGCATTGGAACCCTGAGATAGGGTGCCTGATGTGGGGGTGGGACCCCTTGCTCCTCAGGGCTGATCTCTGCAGCTGAGATATCCCTCTCAATTTTTATTTGCCACTCATGATTGTGGGACCAGCCCATTCCACATCTCTGATCCTTATACCAGTCTCAATGCAGCTTCTTCAGTTTTCTACTTGTAGGACTTCCATTTAGCCAGATTTCAGGCAGTTCTGAATCATGGTTATTCCATAATTTAGTTGTAATTTTGATGTGCTTATAGGAGGAGGTGAGGACTGCATTTACTTATACCACCATCTTGCCTGGAAGTCTCTCCCAGTCTTGATAGGGTGGCCTGTGGGGCTCAGTGGTGCAGTCTCTCTGATTACCTGAGCTGGAGCTCTAGGAATGTCCTTTGTGTTGGTTATGTGAGCCCTCCTGTTGTAGTTGAGTTTTGATTGCAGTTCGTGAGTGTTGTTGACCCTCAGGCTGGCTGACTGTAAGGACCGACCCTGACCACACTATGAAGATTGACCCTGAGCACATTGTACAACCTGATGCCATGTGTGGGCTCACCCCATAAAGTGAAATTCACTGGTGCAAGATGATGCCTTGCTAAATCTTCCTTTGGGTATTCAACTTAGGGAGCTAATAAGGTCATGCTCTGATGTGGTCTGAAGTCAGCCACTGTGTGTGTTGATTCTGGACCTCCTAGGGAGAGACTCTGGTGTAGGTCAAAGTCAGATGCTGCCTATGACCACCCTGGGCTACTTATCAGGAGCTACAAAGCAATTCACATTTTTTGGCTGCCTGTGCTAAGCTTGGGTGCGCACAGGAGGTGTCAAGCTTTTTACAGAGGCCTGCTTCCACCAGTGCCAAGCCTGGAGAAGGGCAGAAAAAGCCCTGAGGCAGCCAAAGATTTGTTCTCACTTGCTCGTTGCTTGTTAGGCTCTGCCACTGAAAGAGCTTCTGGTGGTAATGTGTCTTGAATGAAGCAGGTTCTCAAGGAAGGTAGCAGAGTCACCAAGTAGGGGCAAGTTGTGCTCATCAGGTTGATGTGGATTCAATCTTGGGACCATTGTTATGTCTAAGGCAACTCAGCAAAAATCTCAGGATATACCAAGGTCAGCTGCCACCCATGTGGGGCCTGTGGACCTCTGTGGTGGGGCAGTATCTCATGGAGTCCTGAGGGTGAGGCCAGTAGAGTTTATCAGGCTAAAACACTAAGATTTGACCGTGTGCAAGGAAACAGTGGCTCTGATTGGACACACAGGGAAGAATGGCCCAAAAGCCACTCCACTCAGCCTCTCCCTGTGTATTATAGCCCCCGAGTTTGTCTGAACTTCTATACTTATTTAAGTTCAATAAAAATATAGAGAGAGAAAAAAGAAAGAAAAGGAAAAGAAAACTGTAAAAAATTTAAAATGTGAAAAAATAAAGTAAGATAAGGAAAGAGAGAATGAGATATGAAAGAAAAAAAAGAGAAGAAAAAATGAAATAGAAAAGAAGGATACCTGAATGGATGTTGAATTTTGTCAGAAGCTTTTTATATACCTAGTAAGATGATCATATCATTTAAAAAAATTATTTATTTATTCCCAGAGAGAGGGGAAGGGAAGGAGAAAGAGAGGGAGAGAAACATCAATGTGTAGTTGCCTCTCATGCATCCCCTAGTGGAGACCTGGCCTGCAACCCAGGCATGTGCCCTGACTGGGAATCAAACCCGCAACCCTTTGGTTTGCAGGCCAGTGCTCAATCCACTGAGCCACACCAGCCAGGGCAATCATATCATTTTTATCTTTCATTCTATTAAATTGCATTAATTTATTAATTATGCAATTTATCACATTTATTGATTTACATATGTTGAACCATCCTTGTGTGTCAAGGATAAATCCCACCTGATCATGATATATGATCCTTTTAATGTGCTGATTGATTTTTTTCTTGTTAATCTCTCTCCAGTATGTTTGATTATAATACTATCCCCAATGTCTGCTGCAGGTCCCACAAACTGTAAGTGGCCAAACCTGGTAACCTCCCTGTGAGAACACAACCTATTGTCTACAGCAGTTACCCTCTTAGAGTTTCCTGTCAATACTGCACCTTATGTATAGAAGGCACTGAATATGGGTTTTTTTTTTTAATGAAAATAAAATACAGTTTTACTGGAAAGGGGACAGGGTCTGGAGTGAGTCAGCCTCAGGCTGATTGGTAGTGTGTGGGTTCTAGACTCCATGCAGGAAAATGCCACAACATGAGTCCAGGTGATTTTGAGAGAACGTTTATTAAAGCTGGAGACAGTGAAACAAGGAAGGGCCTAGGATTGACGAAGCAATAGGAGAGAGGCCGTTTGGGCTGCTTTGGCTCTCTGGAAAGTCAGAGAAAAGAGGGCCTTAGAGACGTGATCAGGGGGTTAGCCTGGGACAAGATGCCAGTGCCCATTTCTTCCCTGGCTGCAAGTCTTGTGGAGACCCTTAGAGTTTAGGAGAAAGAACATTCACTCAAAAAGGAGATTTGTCAAGTGGGCTTACCCCAAGGCAAGCACACCTAATTTTTGAATATTTATCAAACTTTGCATTCCTTGTACAAAATTCACTTGGATATGATATAGTATCTTTTTTCATGTATTGCTGGATTCTATTTGCTAATATTTAATTAAATATGTTTGTACCTCTTTCCATGAGGATTATTGGTCTTTGATGTTCTTTCCTTATAAAATGTTTGGTTTCTGATTCAATTAATTGATTATTTTTTACTATTTCAATTTTATCTTCGCTGTTGATTTACTAGCTACATGTTTTAGTAGTTTATCTTGTATTGGCAATGTTTTGATTTAACTTACTATCCTGTACCTTCAAATAATATTTCGATACTTCATGTGCACTGTAAGAACCATAATTATCACAATTACTGCTATTTCCTTCATCCTATTGCATCATCTGTGCTATTGTTGTCATACATTTTACTTTATGTCACAAACTCCATAACTGATTGTTACAAATTTTCATTTTATGTGTCAGAACATTTACCTGCTTGTTTTCCACCTTGTCTGACACCCTGTGTCTACCTGTAACTTTCAAGTAGTATGTATGTACCATTGGCAGTAAGGAGTTTGAAACTAATGTCTCTATACTAGAAGCTGTAGGTTTTAAAGGGAAATGGGATAGAAGGGAAAACCACCCCCAGGATGTACCTTTTTGTAAAATCAAAACCAGGACCACTGAACCAGTCACTTGGTCAACATACAGAGATTGACAGGCCTCACTCATTAATATTCCTAACACCCTGTTTATGGTTGAGAACTGGGGTGCCAAGTAGAAAATGCCTGGTACCATACATGGGAAAACAGATGGCACAGTGGGGGAACTGGCACCCCTATCATCAGAGTTGTTTCCCTGAATCACCTTAGCCCTTGGCATGTCAATACCTGGAGAATGGGACTTCAGTTCATCAAGCGCCTCTTAGACACGTACAATGTCAGGGGGGTGACTCCTGAATGAAGTTCTCTGTTTAAGTACCAATTCTTCCTGGGTTACCATGTGTACTTCCCACCCTTTTCCTTTTCTTGTCATCCCAAGAACACCTCATTTGGCTTACAATAATAATTCTAATTTGTATACTATTTATGATTCCCATGGATCTACCTATGCTAGTTGCCTTACTCGCACTAATGTCACTCAACTTAATCTTGCTTCAATCTTTGTTATTCACAGACAAACTGAAATTTGGGTTCCAGTCAATGTCACCTGAGAATGGGAGGACAAGAGAGGTCTGGCTGCTCTCAACTGTGCCCTCTCCCAAGTGAGGGTGCGGCGCTTTTTAGGAACTCTCATCGCCTGCATCGTCTCTGCTATCGGCATTGCTGCCACCCTGGCAGCAGCTGCCACTGCCCTCCCCAACGAAGTCTGTTTAAACTGCTCACGCTGTTGATGTTCTTACCAGCACCACTCAGGAAATGATACAGCAAACCCACAATGACCAGGAGATCCTTTCCAGGTTCTCAACCATAGAATCTGCTGTAATATGGCCGGGAGAATGGCAGGATGCTCTTGTCATTCATCAACAGCTTATGTGTGACCCAGGTTTCTATAAGCTGTGTGTTATCCCCCTGAAATGGAACTCTTTCCAGCACTCTTGGGAGGACATACAACATCACCTTTGGAGGGCCTTTTCTGCTAACCTTGACGGGCAAATTGATCAACTCCAGCTTGAACTGTGCCAACAGCTCCAGGATATTAAATGGCTCACTGAGAAGAAGGTCTTTCAGACTCTGAATGACAACCTCCAATGGCTCAATCTGAAAACCTGGTTTGAGAGACTAAATTTATGTATTGGGTCATTGCCTCCTGATTATTGTCATCGTTTGTGCTTTGAGATGCATTTGCAAATTGTTCTCCAGGGATCATGTACATGAAAAGCAGATAGCAAGCTTCATCAGATTTACTACCGTGTCCATCTTAACAAAAAAAAAAGGGGTAGATATTGAGGATCATTGTGTGGTATTGGGAATTGCAGCCCCACGTGAACTAGGCCCTGCCTATAAACTTTTGTTTTATTTTTTGAGAAAAATGACTGGAAAGCCAGGAATGCTGGGAGGTGGACATAACCTGATATTAGCACCAAGGGTTCCAGGGGGAGATCTGGCTTAAAGAATACATTATATTTACTGAAGCTTCCTCTTCTTAGCACTGCCCTGATAAGGAAAAACCAGGTTCCTGTCTTCAAAGCAGGGGAAGATTCCTGAGCCCCTGAACCTTGGCTTAATGACCATTTGGCATTTGTTATGTCTGACAGACCCTAACCCAAAGCTAATCTGTATGTTCCTTTTATTGTTATCTTTAGCCCTCTGAAGTAGATTGATAAGCTTCACACGCATGTATGCTATATACTCCTACGCATATCATTCTCAGTAAAAGCCATTTCAGAGAAGGGCTGGGGGCGTTCTCCACTAGAGCGAATTGCCACCCCCTTCTCCTGGCAGACCAAGAGTGTCTGGAATGAATTATTTCTTCATCCACAGCGGCTGGGGGTTGGGGGGGACTCTGTGAGACAGGGTACCCCCTCATCTGACACCTGTGGGATTTTTGTGTTTTGAGAAAAATGATTATACAAAAGGGCTGTGATAGAATTCAGAAAGCATCACCTAGCTTCTGTAATGGATTATAGTTGTTAACAATTGGTGCCAGATCATGTGACAGCTGGGGCTAGACAACCAAATTTAATTATTATTAACTGCCCAGGGAAAAATATACTTGTGAAAATTTCAACTTTTAAAAATTGGCTAATTTTCCTCATTAATAATCAAGTTTTATGAAATCTCTACTTGACAAGCAACTGCAAAATGTATTAGCCTATTGGAGAAACTCACCTTCAAGCTAACAGAAAATTGGAAATTGTAATGTGTTATTATAGCTACTAATTTTCAGTTAGTTGTTTCTGTTGATTAGTTGTTTTATACAGCTATAGTTTAAAATCTGATGCTTAACCTATAGCTGCCAGTACTTGTGTACTGATTATACCTTGAAAAGATGTTGGAATGCCACAGAGAATTCTGAGATAAATTTGTTACTTATTTTATCAATGAGGGAGGTAACTAGGAACATTTTATTGTTACCTCACTTAATGCTCCACAATCGTATTTTACTACAGGGAAAATTGGATTAGAGATTAAATAATTTTTTAGACCATAGAGCTAATAAATGATGGTGATTGATTCAGCACCCAAATCTGTTTATCACTAACAACCTTTTTACCTCCCAAACACCCCAGCCCCACCACTAGGTTCCCTTATATGGTATCGACGTTCAAAGGTTTTTTGGCTATGACATCACAACCCAGTGCATCCTGGAAACAAAAGCTTCACAAACAGTTCTTACTTTTATTGACTGTGAAACTGTAATGTACTCTGACACTTTTTTTTTTCCAAAAATCTTATTAGTAGTGACTCACTAAATTCATATAATGACCAATTAGTAGGTCTTTACCTGTCTTTTGAAAGCCCCAGATTTAAATGCCTACAGACATCTTGCAGCTTGCCATTCCATTATAAAAAGTGCACATAGAAAATTTTACTGACAAATCAAAGCTGCATGGATCAGCTACTATAGATGTCTCCTGAATAATATATTCTGATTTTGGTCTTATTTTTTCTGGTTCTTAGTGCACTAATGGGATCTTTTTCTTCAGAAAGGATGCTAATGTAAAACACAATGACTAGTCACTAAGAATTCAAAATGGATATAATCTAAGCAGATGTATAGAAGCAGGAGGAAACACATTAGGTATATTGGTCTATGATTTTGAGAGCAGTGTTTTTCCCCCAAGATTAGTCTTTTTGTGAAAACACTTGAGAGTATCAAATACCATGGAGCACCAAAAATTTGAATTTAGCTCAAAGGAGTTATTGAGTTCAAACCTAAGACTTTCTCCAGCTTCTTTCCCCTTCACCCACCCTGTCCCTTGCTCTACCCACCCTCCCAGCCCACCCATTTCACTGCCCACTTCCCTGTACATATGGTCCAAGTTGCAACCCCCCAGGATTCTCCTTGCAGAGGTAAAACCCAGGTGGAATGCTGACATGTTAGAACTGAGTCCTTCCCTGATAGACCTTCCTCCATGTCACCCCTTATGGCATAATCTTGACCACACATTTTGATTTTTTAAGATAATGTACTTGCAGTCATTCAAGTTTAATATAGTATCAAGGCATGTGTGTACTTCAGTATTAACCATTCTAACCAAGAATGAGCTTTCCATACTTTTAGACAAGTAAATAATTATTAGTATTAAAATCATATCTTTTGGGGGGTGTCTATGAAAAAAAAGGAAGGTGGTTTGTTCAGTGAGCACCTCATTTCTAGAGCTCCATTTAAATGTTTATTGTTATTTAACTAAAAGTCTAACGCAGGTGGATCTTCTGTGAACACCTAGTGAAATACCAACTTGCAGGATACATTTTAAGAGTGTCCCTAAATTTAACATAAATACTAAGAGCTATAGATAGAAACTGCAGCAAAATTATTTCACTGATTCAATATTTTATTTGATGTCAAAGCATCTTAACTTTGAATTGTATAGTGTATTTCATTAGTAATTTTAGAAGAAATAGTTCTAAAAAATATCAATTGTACTACTAGAATTCAATTGAAAAGGAAGTTAACTCTTAACTCAATTTATTGAAGCACTTATGCAATTCTTTTTGATGTTCACTTAGGTACAAAACTTTATAAGAAAGATAACATTTTTATTGCATTATATAATTTTATATTTTACAGTCATAATGCAAACTCATAAGCATAAATATACATGATGCAACCAAACAGCAATGTGACTATTAAAAGATTTAAAACATAAAACTAGAATTTAACAGGCAAAATACTTAATATGGCTTTTAATGGAAAGTAACTGTTTAGAAATGATTAGTTATTGCCTCATTCTAGTCATTCCTTATCAAGTGAACATAAAATTATGATCTCCATTTAAAATGGTAACATCTCCATTTATCCAAGTCAATGTTGTACATATTTTATAACATGTAGTATGCAATATGATTCATGGACTTTCTTAAATATATACATATATACAGATATACAGTACACAGTTTTGTTTTAATACCCCCTGAACATGTTGATTAAAACTATTACAATAATTCTATTCTACAACTACTTGGAAAGTTGGCATAACTTCTTGATATTCAAGTTCAAACCTACAGAATTGGAAAAAAAGCAACAAAATGTTGGTTATAAATACATTCTTTACAAAAAATTGAATAGTGGTCCCGCACTCATACTTCATATTACAGTGAAAATATTTTATTCATTTACAGATATTTATGTCTTGTTGTCCTTGGCTTATGTTTGAAATATATTGAAGGTAAGAGAGAGAATATTGTAGGCAGGCCTATTTGTTAGGTTCTTCTACTTGTTCATTTTTGTGTAAGTTCCAAATCTCTTCTTTTGAGTTGTTGTTTATTTCTATTTGCCTTGTATTACTGCTGCTGCTGCTTCTTTTGGTGCTCTGGGAACACTGTGTAACTTTACTTCTAGGAACAGGAAGAAAAGATTTAACTCTTAAAACACCCAACTCAGTCTTTGATTTACTGTTGCTGCATTCTGTAGTTTGATGGCTGCTGAGAGGACTGACGTCCTGTAAGGGAAGAGAAACAAAAGATATTTGTTGCATTTGACAGTGTTACCAGCTTTTAGTATCAGTCCTAATACTTACTCCTCTCTCTATCTGAGCACCCATGTGAGGGTTTCTCCTGAAGAAAAGTTCTTATGAAAAAAGACAAAAGACCGTGGAGAGAAGAAGCTCAATGGTTAACTTCCTATAGACTTAGTGATTTTCATCAGCCCTTTGTGGTGTCACAAAAATGTGAGATACAGGAGTAGTGAATCAAGTGCCAAAGAGTCTAGGATCTCCTCACCAAGAGAAGCTTTAATAGAAATCACCAAATTGGACCAACTATTTGTAGGCAGTTGTACAAATGAACTGTATCACCTACCTTTTCTGAGTGAGTCACCTAACTTTTCTGCTTTTTACTTTCAGATCTGTAAACTAAAAATTGGACTAATATCCAATAATAAAAAATATTTTTTGAGCATTCACTGTAGGATGGGCACTGTACTAGGTGCCTGGTGTCCAGAAGAGAACACAAAGGAGAAATGTCCTTGCTGTAAATGGAGCCCACATAGTGATATAGGCTTCTGCGCAGCAATTCCATGATTAGGTGGCTCCAAATTTTCCTGGCTTGCTCTCATTTTTTCCCACAAAGAAACTGAGAGCTGGACAGGTAAGATTATCCGCCCAGAGTCGCAGAGTGATGAAGCTGGCACAAGGCCTCAGGCTCCCAACTTTTTATTCACAGTGTCTGCCTCTATTTTGTGTTAAATTCCGCCAAACAGCAACCACGATGTGAGTCACTAAGTGAGCTGCTCCAAATGCCTCTGAAGTAGTTGACATTGATTATTTTCCCTTTTTAAATTTAAAAGTAATAATACAACCAAACAGCAATGTATCTTTAAGAGACTTAAAATGTAAAACTAGAACTTAACAGGAAAAATACTTAATGGAAAGTAACAATTTGGCCTCAGTTGAGAGTTGGATTCTCCAGGGTGTCTTCTTAAATCTGTAAAATGTGACTTTTGCAGGCCTAAAGGCCAATCCCAATTTGTAATTTGGTCTAAAACACCAGCAAATTCAATATGCAAACTATTCAGAAGACACAGCACGTTATAATAAAGATAACAGCTTATCAGTATACAAAACTCATGAGGAAGAGAGGTGGGTGTAACTATAAAAAATTTTTGCCACAGTCTTTGACCCTCTGGAAACCCACAGAGGTAGTGCCAAGGCCCAGGCAAAGTGAAGGTAACACACAATGTGTTCTTTGCTTGTCTGCCACTTCATCTACACCATAAAGGCAAGGGGGGTACATCTTTATGGTCTGAGGCAAGAAATGCTCACATGAACTGAAGTACCAAGAAGCACCTGTAACATCTAAAAATGTGGTTGGGATGTTAAAGTTGGGCATGGGTATGTCCCTTACACCTTCAGTCCTTGGAGGTGTAAGGACAGAACAGGAGAGCATGGAAAATCACCTGCAGAATGAGGTGAATGATTCAATTCAAGGCTGAGAGTGTAAGAATAGGGCAAATGACTGACACACACAGTGATGTTCCTGACACTCTGGCAGCCAAGCACAGGTTTTTAGGTGTTTTCCCCAAAGCTAAGAAGTACCAGAGCCCGGAACTAAGAAAGTTAAGGGTGTTTACTGCTTCCTAGCTAAAACCCAAGAGTTCTCTCCATTAAACATACACGGTTACCATCAATGTTGTGCATACTAAGCTCAAAGAAAACCTACAGTCTATATAGAAAGGCACTGCACATTTGTAGTTTTAAAGAAATATTGTTAAATCATAGCTATTCATTCACTCATTCATTCAATACGGAGCATCTGCTGGAAACTAAGAGGATGCTATAATCTCTGTTCTCTAGATGGGAAAGCAGGAGGCAGGGAGTAAAGGAAAACACTGTAGGGAAGATGGCATTAGAGATGGTGCTGCAAAGACGTGCAGGATTGTGACAGGTGAGGTGGAGAGAAAGGGCTCCATGGGAAGGAGAAAGGGTGAAGACAGACATGGGGAGGAATAGTGGATCACACCTAAAAACACATGAAGGATACCAGATACATCTGGGAGGAAAAGAATGGGGTGGAAAATAAGGAGGATGACAGATCAGAGCTATGTTTTAGAGCCAAGGGTCTAACTAAGCCCCAGCTCTACATAAGAACCACCAGGGAGCTTTTAAAAACTCCAGTGTCCAGGATGCACCTTAGACCAAGTACATCAGAACCTTTAGGGAACATGGGTCAAGTATTGGGGAGTAAAAAAAAAATCATGTGAATTTCCTTATGTAACCAAAGATAAAAACTTTTGCTTTAGGGGGATAAATTTGCATTTTCACGAGAAGAAAACATTTGTTAGTATCTGCTCTATTGCCAATTTAAATGTGTGTTCTTTTTTTGTAATTTAGAAGGGTGGCTAACATGCCACACAATTAATAAACCCCACTATGCTCTCTTACTGTTGGAGCAGTAAGGAATTATATCGTGGCAAATGAAGAGTAGGAGGGTAATTTACTGATTCCTGTCTTCCGGTGTATAATGGTAGCTGCTGAGCCCCAATCCGGCCACACAGGAAAAATGATTTCAAGTAAGCTGGAGAGCTCTTACTTCTAAAGGGAATTACTTCCTGATTACAGAAGAAACTGGGCATCTGACCAAGAAATGCCAGCTGAGGAGAGAAAGGGAATGAGCGTGCCAAGTGGTCAGAAGGTTGCCAAGTGAGTGCTATTTTGCCCTCTGCTGGCAGCTTCTGGGAAACACATCCTCCAGCCATTGGGGAAGTGTCTCCAAATGCGGTTCCATCAAATCACATTTAAACAAGCACATAGTTCTTTTTTTTAAGAGCCCAGAGAGTATAAAAGAATCCATTTTTTAAAATATCCCTTTTAAACAAAGCTGCCCTGAGCTTCCCTGAACTTACGACACTTTCAGTACTATTTTTTTTTTTTTATAGACAGTACTTTATTATAGCAACTGAACATGTTCATGTAACAGAGAAGTAGGGGTACAAAGCTGTCTCCTTTCGATGTGTAAACAAAAGCAGCCGGTCACTACCAGTCAACATTTTTATATAGAAAGTGACTTGGCTCTGCGGAGAAACAGAGGCTCACTGTTCCTCTTCGTAGACCTTCATGGCCCCTTCCACTGACTGTTCCACAAGGAATCCTGAGCAGTGGTCCTGGAGGCCCAACATGCTCTGAGCCAAAGCTCAGGGACAGCTCCTGAACACAACATTTTCCAGCCAGAATTCTCAGTAGTGACCCCAGGTCACCTCCTTTCATCATCCCTTGCATGCTCTCCAAATTAAGTTGTGCTTCTAAACTGTTCTCAGCTGAAGAAAGAAAAAGCAGACATACGAAGTGAGCCAGAAAGGTCTTGTTCATCTTCACAGATCATCTTGTTAGGTATTTTTACGTGGGACTCAGCCTTGCCAATACCTCCCGGCCCCCACTTCTTTCCCAACACACACACACCTCACACAGTTTCACATGTAAGTCATCAGAACTGAAACCTAATAAAGCGGTCACCGGGGCCAGGAGCTCAGGGCTCTCAGGTGATCAGATAAGGATTAGTAACTTAATGCTCTCACCATGTTCACTTTATAATCTTGCTCTCTGTACTTCCCCCTGCCCCAGGTCGCTGGAAGCCACCATGGGAGTGGATGAGAACAGGATGTGAACCCCACTGATGTGGCTTGGTGAGCAAAGCATATAATACTAAATGCCTCCATGAAATCTGCATCCTGGCAAAATGACTACTGGATAAGAAGTAGTTATATTGTTTCTCTTCACCCAGGAGCACCATGCTGGTCCATCTTTTGGCAATTACTGTCCAATTGTAGAAGTTATTTTGAGAGGTTAATGATAAAGCCTTTTGGAATCCTGACTCTGAAGTTTGATATCCTGACTTGTTTTTAGAGGAAAGCCTCTCACTGAGACAATGCATGTTAGAGCAAGTTAAGAAGATAAACTAAAAATGAGATTTTCTTAACATAAAAAGGATCTTTATGTTATCACTCAGCCCTTTGCTGTAATTAACTCCAAAATTCCAAAATGCAGGAAATCTTAAAAAGTTCTCAAATGAAAAACAATACATTTTAAAATGGAACAGCTAAGAAGACATACATTATATTATTTCCAGTTTTAGAATATACAAATGCAGACCTCAAAAGACACCTAAAGTTTTGGAATAAAATTTTAGGTATCAAGTAGAAGGTTAAAAAATAATAATCCTTTTCTGGTTATTGTTTCCTGCTACTATCAAAACAAACTTTCTAACTTTGCTTAACAAATGAACACATTTACCTTTATTCTATTTCTTACTTCATAGTTGTGGCTTAAAAATAATTTTGTCATTTACATCGAAAGGAGACTTGTGAAGTCAATTCCAAAGCAATCCCTGTTTGCCTGATTTTGGGAGCAAATGAACACTTGCCTTTTGTGACACTGGCATTCTTAGATTATTAACAGTTGCCGAAAATGTAGGGTTGTTTCCTGGACTATCAAGCCTCCTTAGATCATCCCTGGAATCTGCAATCTGGAAAATATAATTAATCAAATCATGTTTTCACAGTTACACTGTGACACACTGAAGGCACAATTTAAAGTCACTGTGGATAAGCAGGAGGAGAAGTGTTATCTTCCTCTTCTTCCCCGACGTGCAGTAGCTCTGCAGATTGTACCCTCAAGCCCGGTGCTGCTCCCATGGCAGACTTGAAGCCTTCCTGTGAACTGACAGCCAACACATGAGAAACAGCCTGCTCGGGAAGAGAGCCTACTTCAGAAAGTCAGAAGAAGATGACCAGATGAGCCCTATAAAAAAAATCACTTAGCAAAAAAAGAATATAAAAATTGCAAAATTTTAATCATTACCTTGTTTTTCCAGTGGGTAACTGTTTCAGATCATTTTCAGGAAGGTTAAATAAATTGGTCAATTCTATTTTGTCCTTAAGATTATGACAGGGCAAATGCAATAGTTGAGTCTTCCAGAGAGAGCTGCCCAAGTTATGCTCCCTTTCAAATAAAAGGTATTTATCAAGGAAATTTGGTCTAATTTGCTGTAGATGTCAGCATGTTGAAACAGGCTGAACTTGATGCCACTAATGCTTTCTCTGAGATTTTGGGTTACTGATTCCCATACCTGGATCTCAGTTTTCACAGCATAAAGACTGTGACTACAGGCATTATATCAGCCAGTTACTGTTCTTATTTGTAAGGAAAGTTGCTACTGTTGCTCTGTCTTTGCTCTTACTGATAGTGACTTGTTGCCAAATTTCAGAAGACAGAAAGAAAAACTGCCTGAGGAAACCAACCGAGGCTTCCACAAATGTTGCTCAAAGGTGCTGGTGTGATTTGGACTAATTATAACATAAGCAATTTTAACTTCCGAACTTTCAGAGGAGTTTACAAAAGCAAGTTGTGCTTAAACAGAGATTCCTTATTGTATAAATGATATTTTGGAAGAAAGGGCTTTTCTAAGTCAGGTTAGGGTCATTCTGATCTGGAGCATGAACCACGCTATTCCATAAGGAACTTCTTTCAGGGAACGAACATTATGATGTGGCTCCGAGAAGTCTTTCCACATTTAACGTTCTCCCAATTTGTACTGCTTACCTTGGTTATATCTGATTCAGATTTGCTGGAGCACATACTCTGAAGTTCCTTGACAAGGTCTGCTTCATCATCTGATTCCAGACAGAGTCTTTGATCCAAGTTCAACATCAACGACAGATCATTCCTTGAAGACCTAACACAGTTCAGAAAAGAGTTTTTAAAATGAGAGCCACAATCCAATTCCCAACATGGAAATCTAGACACTATAACTTGTTTAACTTTTGTTGTGCAGTGGAAAAACTGTTTTAAAAATCCCTTAAATATCATTTAATATAACAACCCACTTTCACAGGATTTTGATAACCCGTATTTGAAATTCTCCTCAATAGAATAAAACTTTACTCATGAAGCAGAGCCCACTCTGACTTACAACATTTCAGCCGCCTTACACTGCCCTTTCCTTCTCCATCTCCAAGGCTAGATAGCGCTAAGACACTATAGGGACAGTGTGATAATGGAACAAATATGAATTTCAAAGTTAGCTCTACCACTTACTAGCAATATGGCCATGGGTCAGATTTACTTTTTTCATTTCGTTTTTATTTTTGCCTCCTTAACACTTCAGTTTCTGAGTTCACTTCTGTAATGGATTCCTTATACATGAATTATAGAGTTACTGAGAAAATTATATATATAACAGATCTAGCAGTGGGCCTGGCAGGAAGAAGCATACGGTGCTATTCCCTTTATCTCCTTTCTTTCTCTTTAACCTCCTCATTTCTATAATTCAGTGAACCAGGGACAGGGTCTTAAATGTTACCTGCCAAGTGATAGACCACACAATTTACTGGGCTACTAGAGGGAACTATTTGCAACTGCCCAGCATTTCTACTCTGTGATTAACTAAATCATTCTTTACCTCAAAATTTGTAAGCTGAAATAATCAACAATAAGAGCAACGGAGGAAAACAAATAATAATATCAGTTTAAACATTTAACACCTAAAAGCAAACATCATACTATGTTTTCTATAAATTCAGCATTAAAAAAAAATCAGTCATCGGAAACCTGTTTAAAATGCAAAACACAGGATTTTACATCTTTATGACAAATGCATTAATAATAATTACCAAGTTTGATAAAAATAAAGGTAATAATATTCTAACCCTTTCAACAAACTGCTTTTTAAAATATTATATTAACAGTATAATAGCTGCACAAATAATAACAAGAGTGCATATTGTTTGCTCTGAGTTAATCTGAAAGGAGAACTTACTTTTCTTTTGACAGAGAAGTGTTCCTGTTACAATTCAGCTGTGATATAGTCACATTTTTGATACCTGCGAGGAAAAATGTAATCATTTCAATAGAATGAATCATTGTCACTGTACATCTTGAACTCTGTATTTAAAAAAAAGAGACTATGGGCTCCACTACGTTTTCATATATTCTTGGGTTGAATCCATCTCTTCCGGGGTTTTCCTCAGATTAGTGGCTCCAGATGTAGCTTCCTGCACAGCCACTGGGGGAAGGTACCTCGTGTGTGTTCAGAACTGAATTAAGCTCAGCTAATGTCACCTGAGGCTCAGATCAGGATCCTGCATTTCACTTTTATCAACAGACCCTTTTCTCACCAGTCAGGTTCCTATGTTTCTACCTTTGCCTTCCAGTTCTGACCTTGCAAATCAAGTGCAGTTTCTGATGCGTGGACCCCCATAATGTGTCACAATATGTGGCATTAGTTGTGTATTTGTAGAAATTTAACTTTTAACTGCTGTGCATTATACAGAAAAGAAAATATAAATAGTAAACAAAAAGATACAAAACAGAAAATACCAGATTGCATTGCTTGCAGTAAATATATTATGTCAGTTATATATACACATAAATGCATAGGTTTCTGTGTACTAGTCGTGATGTAAAACATATTTCTCACTGTGGGTTATGGTCAAAAAGTTTGAGAAAATAATGTTATAAACCATTTCAGACTCCAGAAGTCTGTTTTTATAATACACTGATTTTATAAGCACATTTAAACTTTTAGTTGCTTCTGAGTGATTTCTAAAATTGTATGAATATTGTTAGTACAAATTATCTTTAAAGAACACTTTAAAAACTACTTTGAAGATTTTATTTATTTTCAGAGAGAAGGAAAGGGTGGGAGGAAGAAAGAGGAACATTAATATGCGAGGGAAATATCAGTCAGTTGCCTCTTGCATGTTCCCAACTGGGGACCTGGCCCAAAACCCACATATATGCCCTGACTGGGAATTGAACCCATGATGTTTCTGGTTCACAGGTCAGTGCTCAATCCACTGAGCCACACAAGCCAGGGCAAGAATAATTTTGAAAAGTATATTGAATTTAATATATCCTCATTAAAAGCAGTTAATCAGAGATAATGTCTGTACTAGTTTTTTTATGCATACTTTTGTCATTATTGGCAGAAAGCATTGACTAGTGGCTTTTTTTTAATTACCAAAAGTGCCTATGCTTGAGCCATGCAGTGCAGAATCCTATGCTCTGACATCATGCTTTTCTGTTTTAGGTCAGGGAAGAAAGAGGTTGTGTCTTTACTAATTTCATGACTTTCCATGGTGACTGCATGGAATGCAAAGTGGTTCCTATTTTGATACTCTTTTAACAATGGTGTAAAAAAAAAACAACCCCAAATCAAGCCCAACATGTTATAATCCTATACTGAATGCAATTATTGGAAAGAACTACGTTATTAAAAAAAAAAACATAACCAGAGATATATGTGAATCTTTGGTTCATTCATCTAATCATGATGTGTGCTTAAAATTCATGGCCCATAAATTTTACTTTGTAAAATTAGTTTTTAGATTTTATAAATCTTTAAGTTGAAACCTGTGTAAAATATGGTTACATGCAATTTTTTTAATGTATTTTTTTAAAAATTTTAATTTATTTTTTCAAATACATTTGTCTCTGCCAACCCCCCACCACTTTCCCTTGCCCCCTCCCTCCTTCCCTCCCTCAGCTCTTCCCTTTTGGTTTTGTTCATGAGTCCTTGCTATATGTTCCTTGACTTTCCCCTTCCCTTCCTTTTCCCCGCCCCCCTCCCTCCTTCCCTCTTGACTCTGTTGATTTCTTTTCCTTTCAGTGTTGCTGGTCTTATTTTCCTTGCATCTTTGTATTGTTGGTTAGGTTCCGCTTATAGGTGAGATCATATGGTATTTGTCTTTTGACCCCTGGCTTATTTCGCTTCGCATAATGCTCTCCAGTTCCATCCATGCTGTCGCGAAGTTTAGTAGTTCTTTTTTTCTTTCTGCTGCGTAGTGTTCCATTGTGTATATGTACCATGACTTTTTGATCCAATCATCTACTGATGGGCAATTAGGTTGCTTCCAACACTTGGCTATTGTAAATTGTGCTGCTATGAACACTGGGGTGCATAGGTTCTTTTGTATTGGCCTTTTGGTGTTCTTAGGGTATAGTCCCAGCAGGGGAATCACTGGATCAAAAGGCAGTTCCATTTTCAGCTTTTTGAGGAATTTCCACACTGCTTTCCACAGTGGCTGCACCAGTCTGCATTCCCACCAACAGTGGACTAGGGTTCCCTTTTCTCCACAGCCTCGCCAGCACCTGTTGTTTGTTGATCTGTTTACGATGGCCATTCTGACCAGCGTGAGGTGGTACCTCATGGTGGCTTTGATCTGCATTTCTCTGATGGCTAGTGATGCTGAGCATCCATGCAATTTTATTAAACTTTCAAATAAGATTTAATGTTTCAAAGAATATCTTAATTATATATCAAGTAGTTTAAACTACAAAATAATTATTAAAAATGTAAGTAATTTAAAAATTATTTATAATTCAGTTTTCCAAGTTAGACTTATTTTCATAACATTACTTTAATATTTATATTCATTTTATTGATTTTTTCCAACAAGTATATATATTGACAGTTATTATTGTTTAGGTAATTATTTAGCTCAAGAAAGAAACTGGACCTAAACTCTATGGAAATTGTAACAAACTTAGGAATGATGAACAGCCTGGATGGGTGTTCACCTATCTGGGTGCTTAGAGGTTATTACTTGTGCCACAGGATTAGTCCCATGCACTGAAGAAAACAGCATTAAACAGGCAAGAAACGAAAACATGGACAGCAGAACGCTATGTAGCCAGGAGAGGGGATTTTGAGCATAGAGCCAAGGGTTTCTGAACCCCAGTTTTGTTATCTGTAAACGAAGATAATAATACTTATATTAGAATTCTTTTGCATATTATAAGGGGATAAACAAATAGAGGGTATAATCCTTTAGTCCTTGCTACAGAAAGTCATCTGGGGAGTCTCTATGCTACACTGGGAAGCTAGAATCTAATGACTTTATTCTCTGAATCAAACATTCTTTGGGAAGTAATGGCAAGATCTTGAGGTCAGAATACATCTTATTATAAATACATACAACAAAAACATATAAGTAAAACTCATTTTATTCAGTGACTCTCCATTTAATCATTTAAAAAAAATGAGTCACAGGTTTTCAAGATGGCAGTGTAATATGTGGATCTTACTCTCACATCTTCCCAGATCCAAACTGGAAACACATTAAATTGTGGAGCAATCATCCTGAATTATCAATTAAAGACTATCTGAAAAGGAGACTTAAAACCAGGGAAAGGAAGAAGAAGCCACATTGAGACCGCTTCAAACAGATTGGGCTGGCATAGACAGCATCTCTCAGTGGATTATACCAGAGTCCTTTCCAAGAGGCCCATAATCAACACACCAAGTGGCCAGCTTCGGACAATGTTGGAACAGGATCCAACAAGCTTCACAAAACATATTCAAAGGGAGATCACAGCAGGCACTAAACTCTGCTGTGACAGACTCCCCTTTTTTCTTTTTTCCTTTTCCATTTCTTTATTCTCTTTTTTCTTTTCTACTTCTTTTTTATCTTTCCTTTTCTTATTCTATTTTTCCATTTTTTTCTTATTTCTTTTCATATTATTTTCTTATTTTGTTTTTCTTTTCTTATAACTCTTTACATTTTTATTTACTCTTTCTTGCCTTTTCCTATCTTTGTTGTTTGTGTTTTTTTTTGTTTGGTTTGGTTTGGTTTAGTTGTGTCAGAACCTGTACAGTTACATGCACACCATGGTGGGGGTTCAGCCTCACAGTCAGCCTGACTGAGGGTCGATCCCACCCACAAACAGGCCAACAGTAATCAAGACCCAATTATAACAGGAAGCCCACATAACCCACCCAAGAAACATTCCTAGATTCCCCAGTTCAGGAGATGAAGGAAACTGTACCACTCAATTCCACAGGACACCTACTACATGAGGCCACCCCATGAAGACTGGGAATCACTGCAGTTCTATATAATCCATAGGAAAAAAAACACAAAGGGACAGCCAAAATGGGGAGCAAAGATGAGTCCCAAATGAAAGAACAGGAGGAATCTCAAGAAAAAGAGCTACATGAAATGGATGCAAGCACTATATCAGACATAGAGTTCAACGTAATGGTTATAAAGCTGCTGAACAGCATGAAAGAAGACATAGAAACCTTGAAAAAGAACCAGTTGGTAGTGAGGATTAACGTACCTGACATCAAAAATACACTGGAAAGAATAAAAAGTAGGTTGCATGAAACAGAGGACTGAATCAGCAATTTGGAGATAAAGTAAAAAAGAAAACACCTAATCACAGCACAAAAAGAAAAAAGAATGAAAAAGAATAAGGATACTTCCATATCTTGGCAATTATAAACAACCCGGCAATGAACATAGGGGTGCTTATGTTCTTTTGAATTACTGCTTTGGATTCCTTTGGATATATTCCCAGAAGTGGGATCACTGGGTCAAAGGCAGATCCATTTAAAACTTTTGAGGTGTCTTCATACTGCTTTCCACAGTCACTGCACCAATCTGCATTCCCACCGACAGTGCACTAAGGTTCCCTGTTGTCCATATCCTTGCCAGCACTTGTTGTTCGCTGATTTACTAATGACAGCCATTCTGACAGGTGGGAGATGGTATCTTGTTGTGGTTTTAATTTGCATTTCTCTGATGATTAGTGACATTGAGCATCTTTTCATACGTTTATTAGCCAACAGTGTCTATTCAGGTCCTTTGCCCAATATTTAATTGGGTTGTTTGTTTTTTTGGTGTTATTTTGTAAGTTCTTTATAAATTTGGGATATTAATCCCTTATCAAATGTATTGGTGAATATGTTCTTCCATTCTCTGGGTTGTCTTTTCATTTTGTGGATAATCTCCTTTGCTGTGCAAAAACTTTTTAGTTTGATGAAGTCCCATTTGTTTATTTTTCCTTTTGATTCCCTTGCCTGGGGATATATATCTGATAAAATATTGCTATGAACAATGTCCGAGATTTGGCTGCCTATATTTTCTTCTACAATTTTTATGGCTTTGGGTATAACATTTAAGTGTCTATCAGCAGGTGATTGGATAAAACAACCATGGGGCATTTATACAATGGACTACTTTTCAGCCATAAAAAAGAAAATTTTACCCTTTGCAGCAGTATGAATGGACCTGGATAACATTATGCTAAGTGAAATAAGCCAGTCAGAGAATAGACAAATACGATATGATCTTACTCATATGTGAATCTAATGAACAAACTGAACTAACAAGGAGAATGGAGACAGACTTATAGATAGAGAGCAGGTTGACAGCTAGTGTGGACGTGGAGGGATTGAGCAAAAAGGTAAAAGGACTCATGGACATGGACAACAGTGTGGGGATTGCTGGAGGGAAGGGATATAGGGGGACTAAAGGGTAATGGAAAAAATTATAATAAACATTAAATTAAAAAAAAAAGAATATGGTTAATTTAAGGGAACTTTGGGACAACATGAAATGTAACAACATCCGCATTATAGGGTACCAAAAGAGGAAGAGAGAGCAAGGGATCAAGAATCTATTTAAAGAAATAATGACTGAAAATTTCCCTAACTCGGTGGAGAAAAAAGACACACAAGTCCAGGAAGCACAGAGAGTCCTAAAAAAGAATCCAAAGAAGCCCACATCAAATGGCAAATTTAAAGACAAAGAGAGAATCTTAAAAGCAGCAAGAGAAAAGAAGTTCATTACTTACAAGGGGGATCCCATGAGGCTGCCAGTTGATTTCTCAATAGAAACATTTCAGGCCAGAGGGGTTGGCCTGAAATATTCAAAGTGATGAAAAGCAAGCCTTACTACTAAGACTACTTTATCAAGCCAGGAAGTCATTTAAAATTAAAGGAGAAATAGCTTCCCAGTCAAGAAAAAGCTAAAGGAGTTTGTTACCATCAAACCAGCATTAAAAAATGTTAAAAGGCCTACTTGAAGAAGAAGGAAAAGGAGGGGGAGCAGGAGAGAAACAAAAAAAAAAGAAAAAAAGGTAAAAGAATAAAATGACAATAAGTATAATCTTATCAATAACACTTTAAATGTAAATGCCTTAAATGCTCCAATCAAAAGACATAGGGTAGATAAATAAATAAGAAAGCTAGACCCATATATATGCTGCCTACAGGGACCAGCCTCAGAACAAAAGATATGCATAGACTAAAAGTAAAGGGACGGATCAAGATATTTCATTGAAATGGAAATAAAACAAACAAACAAACAAACGGGGGTAGCAATACTTATGTCTGACAAAATAGAATTTAAAATAAAGGCTGTTGTAGGAGACAAAGAAGGGATATGACATAATGATAAGGAAAAATCCAACAAGAGGATATAACACTGGTAAATATTTATGCTCCCAACATAAGAGTACTTAAATATATAAAACAAATCTTGATGGACATCAAGGGAGAGACTGACAATAATAGTCAGAGTAGGGAATTTTAACATGAAGTTGACATCAATGGATATATTTTCCAGAGAGAAAATCAACAAGTGATCTTGAAAAAGAAGAACAAAATTGGAAGTATCACAATATCTGAGAGGCCACTGAAATCAAAACAACCTGGTACTGGCATAAGAGCCAGCAAGTAGGAAATTGGAAGAGAACAGAGAGCTCAGAAATCACCCATATGGTCAAATAATATTTGACAATGGAGGCAGGAACACACAATGGGGTAAAGACCGTCTCTTCAATAAATGGTGTTGGAAAATTTGGACAGATACATACAAAAAAACCTAGACCACCAACTTACACCATACATGAGAATAAATTCACAATGGATAAAAGACTTAAATGTAAGTTGTGAAACCATAAAAATCCTAGAGTTTGAAGACATAAGCAGTAAAATCGTAGACGTCTCTTGGAGGATATTTTTGCTGTTATGTCTCCTGCAGCAATGGAAATAAGGAAAAAATAAACAAATGGCACTACGTCAAACTAAAAAAGTTTCTGCATAGGAAAAGAAACCATCAACAAAATGAATAGGGGACCCACTGTATGGGAGAATGTACTTGCCAATGGTACTCGTGTTAGGGGGTTAATCTCCAAAATATGTAAAGAACTGATACAACTCAACACCAGGAAGACAAATAATCCAATTAAAAATGGGTAAAAAAACTGAATAGACATTTCTCCAAAGAGAACATACAGATGGCCAAAAAAGATGATCAAAAGATGTATTAAAAATGCTCAAGGTCACTAATCATCAGAGAGACGCAAATTAAAACCATAATGAGATATCACCTTACACCCACCAGAATGACTACCATCAATAAAGCAACAAACAAGTGATGGCGAGAATATGGACAAAAGGGAACCATAGTGCCCTGTTGGTGGGAATTCAGACTGGCACAGGCACTGTGGAAAACAGTACGGAATGCCCTCAAAAAATAAAAAATGGAACTGCCTTTTGACTCAGTGATATCACTTCTGGGGATATACCCTAACAAAAAACACCAGTTCAAAAGAATATATGCACTCCTATGTTCATAGCAGCCTTATTTACACAAGCAAGGTATGAAAATAGCCCAAGTGCCCCTTAGTAGATGACTGGGTAAAAAAGCTGTGGCACATGCACAAATGGAATACTATGTGGCCATGAAAAGAAGGAAATCTTACCTTTTGCAACTGCGTGGGTGCATATGGAGATTATTATGCTAAGTGTAATAAGCCAGTCAGAGAAAGACAAATACCATATGATCACACTTATATGTGGAATCTAATGAACAAAATAAACTAATGAACAAAATATTAGAAACAGAGGCATGGATACATGAAACAGATTGACAGCTTTCTGAGGAGAGGTGGAGAGGAGGGACTTGAAGAAAGAAGGTGAAGGGATTAGTCGAAGAACATGAATGTACAACCCATGGGCACAGACAACAGTGTGATGATAGCCACAGGGAAGGGTGAGTAGGAGGTGGCAGGAAGGGGGCAAAGGGGGAAAATTGGGATATCTGCAATAGTGTCAACAATAAAAATAAAGGAAAAGAAAGATGAGGTAACAAATACTGGGGAAGATGTGGAGAAAAGAAAACCGTTGTTCAAGCCCTGTTGGTAGGAATGTAAATTGATACAGTTACTATGAAAAACTGTATGGAGGTTCCTCAGAAAACTAAAAATAGATCTACCATGACCCACCAATCCCACTTCTGGGTATGTATTTGAAGAAAATGAATTATTATCTCAAAGGGATATTTTCACCCCCATGTTCACTGCAGCATTATTTACTACAGCCAAGGCATGGAAACAACCTAAGTTCCCATCAAGAGATGAAGGATAAAGAAAATACTATGTATATACTACTTATATATGAAATGAAACACTATTGATATATATGATATATACATATAATGGAGTACTATTCAGCCCTAAAAAGGAAATTCTGCAATTTGTGGCATCGTGGTGGGACCTTGAGGGCATTGTGCGGAGAGGGGTGAGTCAGACGGAGAAGGTCGAATATTGTATGAACTCACTTACGTGTGGAATCTCAAAAAACCACAGAAACATTGTGAGTACCAGAGGCTGGTGTCTGGGTAGGGAAATTGGGTAAAGCTGGCTAAAAAGTACAAAATTCCAGTTATAAGTCCTGGGCATATGATGTACAACATCATGACTATAGTTAATAATACTGTATCATATAACTCAAAATTGCTAAGAGAGTAAATCGTAAAAGTTCTCATTATAAAAAAATTTGTAACTGTGAAGGGGTAGATGTTAAATAAACATTATAGTAATCATTTTGTTTTATATACACACACATACATACATATATATCTGAAATCATTATGTTGTATAAGTTAACTTATAAATGGTATGTGTCAATTATATCTACATAAAAACTAGAGATAAATGATAATCCATAAAGGAATGGGTATGGCTGTAGTACTAATAAATAGGCCCTTGGTCTACTGGATCATCAGTTAATGAATGTATATGTATCTTATGTATCTTATCTCAAAATTTCCACAGAATGTGATATCTGAGAAAATATTTTAAATTTCATTAGCTTTCCACAGGGATGTAAAGTACAGCATTTGGAATATAGCCAATAATATTGTAATAACTTTGTATGGTGCCAGGTGGGTACTAGACTTACAGAAGGAATCATTTTGTAAGTTATACAAATGTTTAACCACTAGGCTGGACACCTGAAACTAACATAATATTGAATGTCAACTATAATTGAAAACTAAAGAATTTAGAAAGAAAGAAAGAAAAGAAAGTCATAATTTACTAACATGCACTTGAATTACAAAACTCCAGCATGAATAAGGTTAAAAACCACATTAAATTTTTATTAAAAATCAACAAAATACAAGCTAAAGTGTAAGATTATATTAATGAACAAAATGCTTTGTTTTTAAATTTCAGGCATCACATTCTCCTATTTAGCAACCCTACTGCTGTACATTTGGCATACAATGACACCAGAGAGAACAGATGGAGGTGTTTCCTCAAGACCTAAACTTAATTACATACATCAGAAATCCTCCTTGCATATGATGTTGGAATATCTTTTCATTCTTACTCAAATATAGATTTCCTTTAGGAAGGACATTTATAATTTGTATAATTATTGATTATCCTATTATCAAAACCCAAAGAAATAGGTCCAACAACAAAGATAGATATTTCCTTTGTTATGTGTTTCTTTTTTATAAATGACATCCCATTATATAGATTCTATTTAATGATTTATTAGAATGTAAGCTCTATGAGGGCAGGGACTGTTGCTGTTTTTTTGTGCTCTATTTCTATTGCCTAGAATAGAACCTGGCAAATAGTACATATTATATATGAAAAAGAAAAAAGTAAAACAGATTCATTTATAATGGCCTTAACTGGTATCAAATATGTCTGTACACATACCTTTAAACATTTAAGGTTGGCTTAAGGATGACACATTAAGGAAAGAAATATGCCGAAGTGCAATTATTGAATTACAAAAATTTAATTGTGGATGCCACAAATATCACATTAAATTTAAAAAGACCATTAACATGGTACAGATAAATTTAACATCAGAATTCTAGTATGAAAAATTATTTTCAGTTAGGGAGCTCCCAAATATTTTTGGAAATGTACCTACCACATGCTTTTATTCCACAAAAACGTGCTTTGAGATACTCAGAATTTTGTTGAATGTATAGTGAAAAATAAATAAATAAAAGGAAAGCACATTTGCATTCAGAAACTAGATCTCAAGTGCCCAGGTGCCTCTAGGTGGCAGGATGGCCCCCTTACCTTTCTCACTCAGGACTGGCTTGTTCCAGGCAGGTGAAGAGAAACGGCCGGACTTCTTGCGAGGACTGGTGCTCACGTTTCTCCAGGTACCACTCTCTTTCTTCTTGCTGCAACTATTGTAACTTGAAACTCTGCATAAAGGGAAACTTCCTCCTTTGAAATCAGCTGTATGCTGGTCCAGCTCTGAAACAACACAAATCATGTTTTGCCAAAAACAAGGCAGTGACAATGCAGTTTCATAGTGTCAAGCAAAATGCACATTTCCAATTCTCAAAGAAAGAGTCTTCAAAGAGAGGGAAGGAGGGAGGTGGGGAAGGGGAAAAGTCAAATCAAGGGACATTTATAAAGGACCCAGGGACAAAGCCAAAGTGGGGAGGGATTGAGGGTGGGAGGTTGGGGTGGGTGGGGCAGGGGAAAGTGGTGGCGGGAAAATGGAGACAAATGTATTTGAACAATAAAAAAAATTTTTTTAAACACGTTAAAAAAAAAGTCACAGGCCTGCTTAATACTGAAGCAGTAATTTTGTGAACCAGCACACTTTATTTGGAGGTCTCAAATTTAAACATTAGCCCATAATTACAAAACAGAGAGACAGTTCTGGAGCAATGGTATGAAATGTTCATTAATGCTGAAATAATTTTTCTAGTTACAAAGAGAAAAATCAGAGCTGCCTAATAACAAATTTAAACAAGTTTTACATAAGAGTGCAAATTTCCTCTCCTCCTAGTATGAACCCACATACCTGCTCTCTGGAGGGGACAGCCACGCAGAACAGCTTTATTGAGCAAGATGCTGAGAGCAGCTTTAACCACGGCCTGCTGTCCTTGACTAGGGTGCTTTGTAGCAGTTGTTTGCACAAGGCCAGGTTGTCTTTTCACAGAGGCTCTTGCCAATATTGCTTCTTGAACTCTGGGTGCAATGACAGCGTTCCATAGTTTACACATCCACCTTGCAACAGAAGGGTGGACACAGTGAGGACTAGGCCTCTCAGGAATTATACGCGAGTCTACTGAGTACAATTTGAAGATGATAGAAAGAGCATAAGTGTTTCTAAATATATGCTATTTTTTTCCAAGTAGTTCTGGAACAAGTGTAATTTTCCAACCCCAAAGTAGTTTGACTTTGCCTCAAAAATACAATCTATTTCAAACGAAACTGACTGTTTACATGTCTCTCTTCTTTTACTTTATAAGATCCTTGAAAGCAGAAATCAATGCTTGAGTGTGTGTTGGATTGAATGCATGAATAAAATACATGCAGATATTTCACTTAGGGTGGTAAACACACAAGGCAATATACAGATGATGAATTATAGAATTGTATACATGAAAGCTATATAATTTTATTAACCAGAGTCACCCCAATAAACTTAATAACAATTTTTTAAAGACATGGGAAGAAAAGTAAATTTACAGACAGAAGAAGTCTGGAAGAAATATTTCCTGAAAATTTGTGTTTAAATAGCTTAAACTTATTTGCCTTATTTCCTTAATAAGACACATATATTTTAATATTTCTGAAACTGGAATACATCTAAGAATTGCTGGCAAATTAAACCTTGCCCCGAGGCAAGGGCTCAGTGTCTACAGTTGGGTGGGCTGAGCCTTGCAGAGAGGGGACAGGTCAGCCAGCCTCAGGTGGACCTTTGCATTAAAAGCTGTAGCAGCGGAACTTAAGCTCAAGTCTGGAGTACCCCATACCAATGAAAATTCCTTCAAAAATTACATTTTGTTGCTGCATTAAAAAACAGTTAATGTGATTAGGGTTATAGAGGAAAACCACATCTCCCAGAAGACGAAAATTTTCAAAGCCATTACGTAGTGGCATAAGCCTTTTAAGACTATTAAAACTTACCCATGTATCAAGGATCTATCATAAACTTTTTTGTTGCTGTCTAGTAATACATAAATCAAGAAAAAAAAGAAACTACAGTAGAGTGTATAGAAAAAAATCTGGTATTCTACCATGTGAGTCAAACTTGCACAGTTACTCTAAAAGTGCTAAAGGGATAAAGATGATAAGCTTTGTTTAAAAAAAATTAGCAGTTCCTTAATATGGCTGTTGGGAGATACTTCTCTATGACACATCTGCACACTGTGTGTCAGTTTTTGTTCCGGACTATCTTTTCAAGGATGTTAGTAGAGCACACAGCTTTGAAGATGGACTCAGTGTCTCTTTCTGGAGCAGAGGGCAGGTTTGTTTCCTGACCAGGATAAGTAAAGTAATGTCTCCTTCCAGGGCAAAGGGTGAGCAGATCTGGCAGCGATCCCGTCAGAAGTCAGGGGACTCCCAAGCTTGGAGTTCTGCAGGTGTTGATGCAAAGCCAGTATCCACCTGGGTCACTGTGTATCACCCAGGGGGACGTGAGCAATTAATTCAGTATTTTATGAGAAAAGATTCATAAAAATCTTTGTTTTACCAAATAAAGCAATGGGGAACCAATGAAATGTGAAGCCCAGTCTGAAGCCGTGATGCGAGTGATGAAGTCCTTGGCCTCTGACGCAGCACCCTGAATTTGTTAGCTTGCAAATAGGGTACAAATCTCAGAGTTTCTACAGTTCTCTACAATGACTGTGTTCCTGACAGGAAAGGCCAGAATTGGATCCTAAGAATCTTGAGGCTGTGGATGTGAAAAGGCTTAACTTAATTGTAATAGTGATTTTAAAAAGGGGGTAATTATATGCATCAATGTGTTTCTGTTCTTTAGCAAGAGAATGCTGTGTATATTTTAATACAGTGATCCTCCCTCCCTACCCCCAAAATAGCTGTAATTAAATTGACAGTTTGTCTTAAAATAAAGAAGATATATTATTTGTATCCCGCTTTCCAAAATGGATTTCTTCCAAGGAGGCCAGAAATTACAGAATCAAAGCTAACAGCTAATCACAGAACCCTTACTAAGCTGGATTATGACAATCTTTTTCAACCATTCAATTTCCTCCTGATTTTCTGTTTCATTAACCATATTGTTGACACGTCTGTTCTCATAAGCTGCTGCAAAGAAAAGCATCGTAAGTACGTAAGTCTCTTTAATATAGGAGGAAGCTCTCAATTCACCAATAGAATATAAGGTTTTGATTTTAGTTAAAGGATACTTGACAAAATTTCTGATATGGGCCTGCCCAGGAGACAATGCACAGCCAGTCACACATGACTTTGATGAGAGTTTTGCTATCTAGTTCTTAGTAAAAATGGTTTCCTAAAGAGTTACCCAACAGACAAGTCATAGTTTCCCTCTGCCACTTCCGGTTGATGACAGGAGGTGGCTGTCAGCATTCTTACTCTTGAAAAACTGAAACCGGCCACAGCTCTATTTTAAAAAGGCAAATAAGGAGAAATGACACTTACTTCACTGTCACTTGGGCATGTCCTGGGACTACAGGGCAAGACAGGAAATACTTTGGCCCAAGAAGTGCTTCAGGTGTGCCCAAGCGGGCCAGGCAGGAGTTGAGCTGGCGCCAGACAGCCAGGGCCCAGTCGACTGTCTTGCACACAGGGTCGCAAGGAGAGGGCACCAGACCTCTGAACTAGAGACAGGGAGGCGGAACACCAGGGCCTGATTTAGAATAGTGCTTCTTCTCATTTAACAGTCCAAAATTAAGAACGTAAACACTTAAAACCATAAAACAAAAACGTAGGTGAATCTGATTTTATATCACTTGGGGTCACTGAAGGAAGGATAATATCTCAAGTGTTAGCATGAGATACAGACCTGTAGCTCCCTACATGAAATGAAAAGGTTTAGACACAATGGAACAATAAGCAGGCTAAGGAGAAACTCTGGATGAAGTCTTAAACATCAATTCTGGAAGAAATCATTTGTTCACATGTACATAAAGCACCTCATAGGATCTTGCAAATGGGTGCTCATAAAAGGATTTTTGAATTAATGAAATAAAAAATAACATTAAATACTTGCATATTTTGGGTGATGAGATCCACATGGCACATCTGGATCTGTGGCATGTTCACCTGTATTGATTTAACTTCCCTAGCTAAAATGGTAACTTCCTTAAAATGTACAGAGCTCTGCCGATGTAAGAAATTTTTTTAGCATTTGTTATGAGGAAAAATATTACTCAGTTATATAGAAGTCAGATATAGCAATTAATTATTTTATGAGAAAAGATTCACATAAATCTTTGCTTTACCAAGTAATTATGGTATTAAGACTGGGAACAATCTGTGAATGTAGGTATGTCCTGCATAAAAGGATACAAACTGGCCAAGTGAAAATGAAACAGTGGCTCAGTGATACTGGCAGCTCTGTTAAAATACTGTGTTACAAGAGGCTTTGGGATCTGTCATCATAACTTCCCTTCTCTTAAGAAGGGGAACAATCATATGTCTGTTACTTTCCCTGATATTCTTCCATCAAGAACAAGACTATGTATTACAATTAATGATGGCTCAATATTTATTTTATACTAATAAAAGTATATTCTAAAAAATACTAGTAGAAAGCATGGTATTGTCCTGGAAGATTCATTTATTTGTATCCTTTAAAGGAATTGAAAGAAGAAGTTGTGATCAAGTGCCAGTGGGCTTCTGAGTGTCCCTAAAGATTTGGTTCTCTTCTGTAGTTACAATATATCTGATGTTTTGCTGAAGTCATTACTTCCCCTTGAACACTTACCCCAGAAATTATTTTGTTAACCTACTTGAAGTGATTCTTGGTAAATGAAAGGTGTTACCCTTTTCTGCCCTTTCTGTTCTGCAAAGAGCACCCCACACTCGCAGTCTCAAACACAATGGAGAAGAGATGGGAGCTTGAAGCTTGGAACTGTCATTTCGAAAGAAAGTAGGAGGGATCACAATACCTGACATCAAACTATATTACAAGGCCACTGTAATCAAAACAGTCTGGTACTGGCATAAGAACAGACACATGGATCAATGGAACAGAACAGAGAGCCCAGAAATAAACCCATGTCTATATAGTCAATTAATATTCAACAAAGGGGGCAGAAGCATAAAATGGAGCAAAAATAGCCTCTTCAACAAATGGTGTTAGGAGAGCTGGACGGCTACATGCAAATATTGAAATTCTACCACCAACTGATGCCATACACAAAAATAAACTCAAGATGGATAAAAGACTTAAATATAAGTTGTGACACCATAAAAGTCCTAGAGGGGAACATAGGGAGGAAACTCACAGATGTCCCATGCAGCAATATTTCCACCAATATGTCCCTTAGAGCAAGGGACATAAAGGAAAGAATAAACAAATGGGACTTCATCAAAATAAGAAGCTTCTGTACAGCTAAAGGAAACAACAGCGAAGTGAAAAGGGAGCCAACAGTATGTGAAAATGTATTTGCCAATGATATCTCAGACAAAGGGTTTGATCTCCAAAATATATAAAGAACTCACACAACTCCACCACAGGAAGACAAACAATCCAATTAAAAAATGGGAAAAGGACCTGAACAGACACTTCTCCAAGGAGGACTACACAGGGTCCAGAGACATATGAAAGGATGCTCATCATCACTAGCCATCAGAGAAATGGAAATTAAAACCACAATGAGATACCACTTCACACCGGACAGAATGGCCATCATAAACAGATCAACAAACAACAGGTGCTGGCGAGGCTGTGGAGAAAAGGGAACCCTAGTACACTGTTGGTGGAAATGCAGACTGGTGCAGCCACTGTGGAACACAGTTTGGAATTTCCTCAAAAAGCTAAAAATGGAACAGCCTTTTGACCCAGCCATTCCATTGCTGGGATTATACCCTAAGAATCCTCAAATGCCAATTCAAAAGAACCTATGCACCCCAGTGTTTGTAACAGCAAAATTTACAATAGCCAAGTGCTGGAAACAACCTAAGTGCCCATCAGTAAATGAGTGGATCAAAAAACTATGGTACATTTATACAATGGAATATCACGCAGCAGAAAGAAAGAAAGAGCTACTATCCTTCACGGGAGCATGGATCCAACTGCAGAGCACTATGCTAAGTGAAAAAGCCAGGGGGTGAAAGACAAATACCATATGATCTCACCTATAAGTGGAACCTAACCAACAAAACAAACAAGCAAGGAAAATATAACCAGCAGCATTGATAAAAACAAAACAAAACAACAGAAACAAGAGGGAAGGAGGGAGGGGAGTAGCGGGGAAAGGAAGGGGAAGAATCAAATCAAGGAGCATGTATGAAGGGCACATGGACAGAGCCCAGGTGGGGAGGGATTGGTGGGAAGAGCAGGGGAAAGTGGTGGCGGGTAAATGGAGACAAATGCATATGAACAATAAAAATTTTTTAAAAAACCTTTTTCAAACTATGTTTACCAGTGAGTAGGAGCAGGGAGAGCAGAGGTACATTTCACCTGAAACAGTGCCACATCTAGAGAGTAAAACTAGCACCTTTCATAGATTAGGATGGCCCCTGTGCAGGAAGACACGAATTTGTGAAGCATTCCATGTTTTTCCCCTTAGGTAAACTACGGGCTTTGGGTTACTGAGGTGTTCATTCTTGGTAAAAAAGTGTACCACTCTGCTGAGTGATGTTGATAGTGAGGGAGGCCATTTATGTGTGAAGCTGTATATAAGAAATCTCTGTACCTTCCTCTTAACTGGAAACCTGAAACTGCTCCAAAATAAAATCTTTGAAGGAAAAAAAAACTGGTATCTTGTGAGTATTTAAGTGATTTTTTTACAAAATAATATTAATAATTGTGAGTTAATGGAAGTATCAGTAATTTGAAAAGCTAAAAATCTTTCATGATCTTTACCTCACCTTTTTGGCTACTGGTTGAGGTCGTACAAGGGCTATGCTTTGGTCAAAAGTATATATTTATGACCAGGCAACCAACTTTAACATTGCTTGGGTAAGAAGATTTCTCTAAGTAAATTAAGAATTCCAGATATTAATTCAAATGACTAGTGACAGGTACTGTTCACTGAATTACCAAAACCATTCCCACCCCACACTTTTCCCTTCACCTACCTCCTCTGGTCCCCACACCCACAAATGCATGCCCATTCACATTCTCTATATAGCACAACAGACACAATTTTGTTCAAGTACCTGGTAAAGAGCTTTGATCTAAGAAAGGTAGGTCTGGGATAGTCTAGACTGAAGGGTGGGCATGAAACCAGTTTTGGCTAATGGACATTACAGGAAGTCTTGTATTTCTGGGAGTTTCAGAAAGAGATGCTTTCCTCCTCAAGAAGGAAAGTGAAAAAACATCATCCCCACAGTACCCCACTTCCTGCCTTTGAATATGTTTGTGTGAGTATGTGGTGCGTGAAGTCCTGAAGACAGATGCCCTGCAATCCTGAAGGCGGAGGTCACGAGACTCCCCCAGGCCCAGCACCTGACGTCATGAGGTGCTGAACTGATGCCAGCAAAGCCTACCTTATGACATATGGTCATGGTGAGGGGAAGATGCCTCATTTTGTGAAGCAGCTACTGGTGGGGTGTTGTGTGATTTACAGCTTACAATCCTGTGCAGATCCAAATGGTTCCATTGTGCAGGGATACATTTTTAAAAAATCATGCTAAATCAAACTTTTGTTTCAAACCCACTTTGACACACAGCTACTCACTAAACTTAAGATTATTAAATTAAATAGTAAAGTAAAGATTTAGTTAGCCTTAAGTTAATTTTATTATTTGTGAGAATATTTTAATATTCAGAAAAATCACTAGAAGTTATTATTACTCTTGAAAATGTGTGAAAAGAGGTTTCTGTTCATGATGGCAGAGGAGGTAAATGTTGTACTTTCCTCCTTCCATGACCACATCAAAATTACAACTAAACTACAGAACAATAATCATTCAGAACATCTGAAGATTGGCTGAACAGAACTCCTATACCTAAAGATATACAGAAGAAGCCACATTGAGACTACTAAGAGGGGAGAAGACACAGAATGCGCTGGCCCAACACTCATATGGTGGATAAAATCTGGAGAGATATCTCAGCTGTGGAGGTCCCCCCTGGGGAGTGAGGGGTTACAGCCATAAATCAGGCTCCCCAACCCTGGGTTCTAATGTTAGGAAGGGAAGTCCTCATGACTTCTGGCTGTGAAAACCAGTGGGAATTGTGGCTGAGACAAAGGGCTGCTGGAGTCTCAGGTGTTCCTTTTAAATGGCCTATACACAGACGTACTTGCTTATAGACTCACTCGCTCTCAGCTCCAGTGCTAAGGTAGAAGCTCAGAAGGTACCAGGGACATACAAGGAGGAACTAAATTGTCTGGCTTTAGCACAAGGGTTGGAGGGGCAGAGAAAAGTTTTCCCAGAGAAAAGTGTTGGCAGAGGCCATTGTTCCTTTGCTGAGCCCTCTCCCTGCATGCCAAGGCAGGTGGCGTATCTGAGTCTCCATCAATATGGCTAACACTGTTTGGCATCCTTGGTGATTCCCAGAGACCCTACCCCACACAACTAGTAAGCCCACCTGAGTGATTTCCAGTGGCTTTTTCATATAAATGGCCTTCTTGGATCATCCTCTGATCTTTCCTAAAATGTCTCAAAGGTTCACAAACACCAGACAAGTAGCATCTAGCCTTGACATGCCTCATACCTCTCACTAAGCAATCCCCAGCCAAGTATTAGTGGTTGCTGGCCTCAGTTCACAGCTTAGCCTCTCCCAGGTACCTCCAAGCCTAGAACAAGTGACAACCATTTTTAAATCACCTCATAGCTCATACCAAGTGGCCCTGGGTAAGGGAACAAGCAGCAGCTCACCTTGGCCTGAACCAGAGCTCCTCCCAAAAGGCTCCAGAACTAATATACCAGGAAGCTAGCTATAAACCACACCAGAGCACAACCCAACCACCTCCACAAACAATACATCCAAAGGACAGACTTCGCAGACACCAGGCCCCTACTAAAGCAAATCCTGCTCTGTAGGGTCAGCTCCTGCATAACAGCACCTCCACTGTAGTCATGGCCAGTTCTCTCTACCAATCAGCCTGAGGGTCAATCCCTCCCAATGGTGTACAAACAGCAATCAAGGCTCAACAACAACAGTAGGAAACACACAACCCACACTAGGAACACACCTGGAGCTCTGATGACCAGCGTAACTATGCTGCTGGGCCCCACAGGACACCTACTACATAAGACCACTCTACCAAGACTAAGGGATATGGCAGTTCTACCCAATTCATAGAAACAAACAAAGGGAGGCAGCAAAAATGAGGAGACAACTAAACATGTCCCAAATGAATGAACATAATAAAACTAAAAAAGAACTTAACAAATGGAGATAAGCAATCTACTAGATACAGAGTTCAAAATACTGGTTATAAGGATGCTCAATGACTAACTGAGAATGTCAACAAAGAGATAGGAAACAAACATGGACATAGAAAACATAAAAAGTAATCAGACATGAAGAATATAATAACTGAACTGAAGAATACATTAGAGGTAATAAGCAGTAGATTAGATGAAGCAGAGAATTAAATCACCAATTTGGAAGAGAATATAGCAGAAAAAACTCAATCAGAGCAGCAAAAAAGCAAACAGAATCTTAAAAAATGAAGATAGTTTAAAGGGCCTCTAAGGCAACTTCAAACATAACAACATTCACATTACAGGGGTATCAGAAGGTGAAAAGAGAGGCAAGGGATTAAAAACCTACTTGAAAAGATGATGGAAAACTTCCCTAACCTGGTGAAGGAAACACAAACCCAGGAATTACAGAGTCCCAAACATGATGAACCCATAGAGGCCCACACCAAGACATATCATAACTAAAATGCTAAAGTTTAAAGACAAAGAAACAATCTTAAAGGCAGCAAGAGAAAAGCAGTTGGTTATCTACAAGGGAGCTTTCATGAGAGGTAGCTGATATCTCAACAGAAGCTTTGCAGGCCAGAGGTATTGATATGAAATATTCAAAGTGATGAATAGCAAGTACTTATAACCAAGATCACTCTATCCAGCAAAGCTATCATTTAGAATTGAAGGACAGATAAAGGGCTTCCCAGACAAGAAAATGCTAAAGGAGTTCATTACTACCAAACTAGTAATGTAAGAAATGTTAAAGGGACTCTTTAAGAAAAAAAAAAAAAGATAAAAAATATGAATCAAATGGCAATAACTAAATATCAACAATTACATTAAATGAAAATGGATTAACTGCTTCTATCAAAAGATGTATGGGGGTTGAATGGATACCAAAACAAGACCCTTATATATGTTGCTTACAAGAGACTCATTTCAGATTGGAAAACACACATAGACAGAAAGTAAAGAGATGGAAAAAGGTATTTCATGAAAATGGCAACAAACAAAAAAGCTGGGGTAGCAATACTTATTATACCAGACAAAACAGACTTTAAAATGAAGGCCATAATAAGAGACAAAAGGCCTAGCAATTCCATTTCTGGGTGTTTTTCCAGAAAAATCCAAAACACTAGTTAGAAAAGACATATGCATCCATATAGTCATTGCAGCACTATTTATAATAGCCAAGCTATGGATGCAAACTAGGAGTCCATCAATGGATAAATGCATAAAGAAGAAATGGTGTATATGTATAATGTAATATAACATAGCCATAAAGAAGAATCAAATTTTGCCATCTACAACTTTGATGGACTTAGAGGATATTATGCTAAGTGAAATAAGTCAGACATAGATAGACAGATGCCATATTACTTCACTTATATGTAGAGTCTAAAAAACAAAATGCACAAATAAGCATAATTGAAATAGACTCATGGATGAAGAGAACATTTTGATGGTTTCCAGATGAGAGATGGTGGGAGATAAATAAGAAAGAGGAAGGAATTAATAAGTACAAATTGGTAGTTACAAAATAGTCACTGTGATGTAAATTACAGCATAGGGAATATAGTTAATAATATTGTAGTAACTTTGCATGGTGCCAGGTGGGGCCATTTGTTGGCGTAATCAATTTCTAAGTTTTGTAAGTGTCTCTGTTGTACACCTGAAATTAATATATTATTGTGTCAACTGTAATTGAAAAATAAAAAAAATTTAAAAAAGAAAATATGCCAAAAGATAGAGAGTTCTAATTTTTCATGTGACCTTTTAATATTACTATAGCCAGTTTAACAGTCATATATTAAAAGTAGCTTTGAGTGGGTGGATAATGTTCTGAAGATCCCATGGTAGCATTGGCTTCTCCTTAAGAACAGTGATTAATTTTCCAGTCTAGTCTTCTACAGCATCTAGAACTTGGTTAGTTTATAATGGTAAAATCAATTTGCTTTTAGATAACTTAATATGGTCCAGAAACTGTTACTGATTTTATATGCATTATCTTATTTAATCCTTGAATGCAAATATTGCACTAGCTCCAGGCCACAGTGTAAGGAAATGGTAGAACTAAACCCAGGTTTCCTGACACCAAATTCCCTCTCCTGAAAAATAGGCTGCAGCTCTGGGCTGCTTACCTTATTCACAACTTTCCTTCTTAAGGACCTCTGCAGCAGGCCCTGCATGGGCTCACTGTCCCACCGCAGCTGCACCCAGCGGAAATGCTGCTGCACCAGCAAGTCGGAGCCCTGGAGACAGGCCTTGGCAATGGTACCCATCAGAAAGCAGTTCTCATGAAAGTAGTAACATTCTGACGTTCCATTTCCTAAAATGAGCCATGTTATGGGACAAATGTAAATTAAAATAAGCCAAAGAAAGAAGAACATGAAATATATAGCATGTACAGAAAGTAGGGGACAGAAAGTAGAATGACCTCACAGGCGCTTGCTTCTCAGCATGGTCTTGTCTCACCATAACCATTACCTTTTTGAAAAGTACAGGGGCTTTCCATGCTGCGATTTTCCAGAGGTGCCAAGAAGTCCCCCAATAACTCAGACAATGAAGATTTTTCCAAATTCTCTAAGATGATGATGATTTTCTTATTACTAGGAGACTGTTTCACTGGGATCAGACAAGCTGTGGTCAGAAATGAAATTCAGTGATTTGAGCTTTTACAACAATCGGTATGAATTGGCAAAAACTACAAAGTCTGAAGATATTAAGCATTAGTGAAGATATGACATAATAAGAATGCTGCTGAATTGTTGAGGGAATATAGGACTCTGGCAGTTTGGCACTATTTAATACAGTTGAAGATACACACACACACAACCACCCAATACTAGTTTCACGACAGATCCCATATAGAATGAACCCAACTGTCCACCAACAATGGAATGGATAAATAAATAGAAATATATTCATGCAATGGATATGAAAGTGAACAAATAACCTGAAACAACACCACAAACGATTACCACGATATATTAAGGAACAAAATGCAAAAAGATATATACAATATGATTTCTTTATGTTAAGTTCAAATACAGGCAACACTACATATATAATTTAAGGATTAATACATAGGTAGTAAAACTATAAAGAAAAGCAAAGAAAAAGATTATCACAAAAGACAGGTTAATGGTTACTTGCAGAAGGAAGTGTTTGTGAACCGAAACAGGGGCCTGTGGGCACATTTTGGAAGCTGGGAATATTCTATTCCTTGGTCTGATCAGTGGTTAAATGGTTATTTTATTTTAAATTATTCATTGATCTGCAAATGTGTAGGTAGCATGTATTTTACAGGTGTACATTTCACAAAAGGTCACAACTCCTTATATTGCCTTTAAATTGCACATATATAATAAAATATTCATAAAATTAGGGAGACAGGAATGCAGAGAGATGATCAGAACTTTCCTTTCACTTTATAGGTCTCAGAAAGGTTACTGTGATGTGACAAAGGTTTCAGAACAGTGGCAACAGAGGACTAAACTCTCTAGGACTTCTGAGTCTTCTTTTAGCAGGCTTCCCATTAAAGATAGGGAGACTGTACTGAATAGCAACTTCAAATAAGAGGGAAAGTACATGGGAGATTATTATATGTAGGAAACAAATGAGTCAGTGGACAAAACATACGTGAGACAGTGCCTCACACCTACCAAGCACTCAAATGTTAATCATATTGTAGTTAAAATGAATATAGTTATTTTACTTCCTATATACCAATGAAGAAAAAAATTAAAGTCACTTTTTAATTGTTTAGAGGAATCTAATAGCCCCCAGTCTTAGACAAATTAACCTTGAAAAAAAGATCAGTTTAAAATACTTGAGTAATTTTGTCAAATATTCCACTTTTCACAAATTCTCCTAGTAATGTATTATACTCCCTTCCTCCTTGTTACTATAGACACAATGCATTTTCACTTTTGAAAGAACTCCTTGAACATTGTAAATGAATTTCTTTTAAGACTGAAATAGCTTTTCTGGATGCTATGAAGCCTTAAAAATCAGAAGACTAGAAACACTAACACCCACCTCTCAATTTAGTTGTATTTGTGTGGGCTGTTACACTAGTGTCTGGTCTGCGTTGTATCCCTTCCAACAAAGTTATTAAGTAAAAAGTGTTAAAATACTATGAGTCTCTGTGTTCAAATGCTCTCTCATGAATAACTGAATATGGAAGTATGATAAATCTAGTTTGTTAAAACAACAATGATAAACTAACAAACCTGTAATAAAAAATAGACCAGGTTGGACAGTTTATGTACCTGCTTTCCTGTAACTAAGCACTAAAGGTTTCCAGTTTTCTTTGATTTGTGTTAAGTGTCTGGCTAGTTTCCAGGGCCCTAAAACTTCTGTATCCAACCAGAATCTCTCTGTAGGAACATCTAACTGCATTTCAATGAATGTTTACCCAGTGCCCCTTCCAGGGCTGCATGGTACAATCACCGGGGACCCATCTCCTAGAGGCTCAGGTTTAATCGGTCTGTGCTGGGCCTGAGCACTGTGTGCAGCCAGGGGTGAGAACTGCGGCTATGATCACAACCCAACCACAAATGGAAAGCGGAAGACCCAGAATGTCATGTTGCGAAGGAGCAACTACCGGCTCTGGGAATCACTGGACTTCTTTAAGGAAGGATATAAACAAAATTTGACTCTTGGTTTGAGATCTCACTTTGATGTCAAGAACTGACTGGAGAGGAAAGAAACAGGAGAACACACCCCTAAGGCTTTTATTGCTGAAGTGAAGGCAGGAGGCAATGGGAACCTCATTGAGGGCCAAGGCAGAGAATGTAAAGGTGTCTTGAGAGCCAGTCAGTAAGCCTTGGTAGTGGCTATCTTGAGAGAGGGGTGGAGAGGAAATCTGACACTGGAGTTTCCACCTGAGAAGAGGTTGCGCAGGCAATGGAGGCGAGGCATATGAGCAAGAGTGTACTTGGGGGTGAGGGTGGGGTGCAGGGTGCTAGTTTATACTGCAGGCTTGATGTGCCAGATGAGCAAGGTGGCCCCACTGAGATGTTCAGCAGTGGGATGTGAGGATGGGTGAAGCAAGGGAGGAGGATTCAGGATGCAAATGCAATAAATGAGTTTATTAGGGAAGAGACAGCAAACTCATTCTTCTGGGTCCCCAAGCAATAACTTTATTAATCCCGCTTTTAATAGAAAATTTGTGCCCTAGACAGGGTTGCTGTTCATAACACTGGGTTGGGTTTTGCCCTCATCTTTGTCTACCTTGGTCTCCCATGAAGTACCAACAAGGGTCAAGTAGACTCGGTGTCGCCACTGAAAAGCTTTGTCTTCTACACTGCTAGCCTCATTTCCTCAATTTTTCAGTAACGCCTATTTCTTCATCTGACCATTTAAGTTCAATATCCTCAAACAAATTAGTCTAAAGGCAAATTTTATTTTAGTTGAGAAAAAGCATGTGCCTAATTCAGGTTATTTAGCATAGTTTCAGGTGTACTTTTTTAACCAATCACAGAAGCAGGAAGTCATTACAGTTTCTAGTTTGAAAGATTCAACAGCCTCTGATCAGGGTTTACAGAGACAAAGGCCACAGACCCCACGCTGCTATAGAGTCCTTCTGGCCTGGTCCCAGAAAGGCAACCATTCGGAGTACTTCTGTCTGATGCTACGTCAAGGCCCTAATTATAGAAATTATCTACCTTTTCTTCCTTTTTTCTTCCAACTTTATAGACTATGTCTGCCCTGCTCCTCTCCTACATGTTGATAATCTTAATCAGACACCTCCATTGGCTAGCTCAGGGCTACACTGCAGTTTCGAACAATCTTGTATTAAAAGTTCTGAACAGTCAGTCCCAGAGCAACACTCATTGTTTTAACAGTATTTAACATATCACATATATAGTTAAATTCAAAGTCCTCTGTGGCTAAAGTGACCCCATGTCTACAATTTCCCCCATGGGAACAAAAAGCAGCTGTCTTTTACGCTGTCTACTTAAAGGAAGGCCCTTCAGGGACAAGGCTCTGAGAGTCCAGATGAGGAGCAAGCGGCAAGCCCTGGAAGAGCCCCCTGTATGTAACGCAGGATCCAGGGAGGTGGGGTGAGTCACGGAGATGCTAATGAGCATGTTCTCCTCATGTTATTACAGTAACTCCATCTTTATTACTTCTAAAAAGGAAAGTTCTCTCAGGAATTTGAAGTATTATTTTAAAATACTAATCTAGGGTTATTATTATTATTTTTTTACTACTTAGTGACATCTGTAACTTTAAAAAAATACCAGTCTTGCTAACTTAACTCCATACCTTACTTACACTGAGGCAAATTTTGACCCAATTCTAGTATATGTTCACACCCTCCTTACCAAATAAGAGAAGCAAGGGGCCTGGCTCTCTCTCACAAAAGACAATATGAAGAGGGAGATGTGGTTTAAATGGTTTTAAAACAAACACAGAATAACTCTTGCTAGTATAAGTATTATGTTACTCTTTTGAAGTTTTCTTTTGTTCTATCTTCTTTTCTTCACTGGTACAATTTTTAATCTCCATATAAATTTTAAATTCTTAAAACTATTTAAAATACATTTGTTATTCTTATTTTTTTCTTGTATACTTTATTTATTCATTCTCTGTACACTAGCTTTCTTCTACAGATTTGTAGAGAGGAACAAAAAAGGTTATATAAGTGCTGTGCACAGTGGAAGATAAAATTCAACATTCTAACCTCAGCCCAATCCAAGTTTTAAATCTCTTTCATTAGAGAAAATAAAGTTAAACATCAGGAATAAGTGTAGAATGCTTAATGATAAGTATATTCCTCACTTGTAGTAATGTTATTTGGTCAATTTCATTTCTTGTTTAATAAAGTAAGGGTGTAACAGATAATTGCTATCCCCTCATTATTCGAAAAGCTTAAGTGGAACAGCCTAGGAATACCATTTTCTTCTCTACTTTCTGCCTTTTTTGAACACCTCTTGACCAAAAGAACATCCCTTCATCGTGCTTTTGGCACTACAGAAGAAGTGACCCCATACCATTGACAGATCCGACCCTCTTTTTCCCTCGAGATTCTCTAGCACTCTCAGAAGCATTTTGTGTCCCCATCTACAGTACTTACCGGGTACATTCTCCACGAGCTCTTCACTGGTCACAGTCAAGAGCAATGGCTCCTACTGAGAAAATGATGGTGCAAGTGGAAGGAGTTTTAGGAGCCGATGATAGACAGGAGCAAGAGCAAGGTCAGACTGAGGCCAGACCACAATGTTTCTTGACACAACACTCAGGGAACTTTGTATTTTATTCTGGAACCACTGCAGTATATATAATAGCAGGGAACTGTTACGAGCAGCTTTGTCTTCTGGACTGAGCCCTATGGAAGCCCATAGAGGGAGGGAGTCCAGAACAAACAAGGGTTAGTGATGAGGCCTCCTTAGTTTCTTGAGCAAGAAATAAGAGTTGGCAGGGGGAATACAGAACAGGAGGTAGAAATGAAAGATAGGAAGCAGGTTCAACAGGTCTCAGGACTGACTAGATGTGGGAAATGAGGCAAACTGAGGAATGGATGATAGTGGTCAGGTAGCGAATAGACAACAGCATTTAAGGCCTCAGCAGATGAAATTTGTTTGTGTCTTAGTATTGCTATTAAAAAAAGAAGGAAGATATTTGATGCTGATAAATGTCTTATCTTTTACTTACTGATAATAATTACTTATTAGCTCCAAATACAGAACATTCTTTCATATTTGGAGATGACACACTGTTTCCTACATAAGAAAGTAGAGTGGAGACTTTGGGGGCCTCAGTCTACTGCTTAAAAAGTTCATTTTTCATGTATTGTACAGCCCGGTGACTATAGCTAGCAATGTGGTATCGCATATGTGAAAGTTACTAAGAAAGGAGATCTTAAAAGTTCTCATCACAGAAGGAATTTTTTTAATTATGTATGGTGATAGATGTTAACTAGACTTACTAATAGTGATCATTTTGCAATATACACAAATATTGAATCATTAAGTTGTATACCTGAAATTAGTATGTCATGTTGATTATATTTCAATTTAAAAATAAAATAAATTTAAAAAAATACTTCATTTTTCAAATCTAATTAACTCTATCTTTTTGCCCTATCAACTACTCTCTTAGCAGCCCCTGCACTCTCTAATCTTACTTCTTACTGCCTTCCCTACTTGCAAGTTCTTCTACTTGCTAGCACCTGAATATGACTAGCATTTCTTTTTTCTTTTCCCATTCTATTTCCTATATTAGAGGATTCATCTGTTTATTCAACATATAATCACTGGCAAGGTAAAGTGAAAAAAAAAAGCTACACATCACTAGCCTTCAAGGAGCTCACAATATAACATGTATTTGGGCCAAGGCAAAAGTCTAAATAATACCCTCAACTGCCTTGACCTATAGTTAGGTGAGAAACAGAGGTTTAAACAAAGTCTACTGCTATTTATTAAAAGGAGTTGTCATATTGGGAGGGATCAGAGAGGTCTTCATTTGAGATGTCCTAAGAGCATTTTAACAGGTACTTTTCCTGTCACAGACCATATCTCTTTTAATCTTTATTGTATAATATAACACTTTGCATAGTACCTGCCATGTGGTAGTCACAGTGTATATTGGCAGGTGGGAGGACTGTGTATTCACTTTAAAATTCTACGTGAAAACTGCAGCATGAACAAACACATGGAGTGTGGAAAAAACAAAGAACATGTAAGAAATAAATACCATATTTTGCTGGAGGATAGACATCTATTAAAAAAATCAGATATTTTAAAGAAGACTTACAAATGGCCAATGGGTACGTGAAAACTCAACATCATTAACCTTCAGAAAAAATGCAAATCAAAATCACAATGAGATATCACCTCATGCCTTTCAGAATAGCTATTATCAAAAAGACAAGAGATAAGTGTTGGCAAGGATGTGGACAAAAGGGAACCATTGTATACTGTGGGTAGGAATTTGTGCAGCTACTATGGAAAACAGTTTGGAAGGTCCACAAAAAGTTCAAAATATAACTACCATATGATCCAGCAATTTAGGTATATATCCCAAAAAGATGAAACCAGGATCTTAAAAAGATATCTGCTCCCCCATATTCACTGCAGCATCATTTACGATAGTCAAGATAAGGAAACAAGTGTTAAACAAGAGATGAGTGGGTAAAGAAAATGTCATTACACACATACACACACACACACAGTGCAGTATTATCTCACCATAGGAAAGAATAAGAAAATCCTATGTTTGTGACAACATAAATGGACTTCGAGGGTATTATGCTAAATGAGATAAGTCAGGCAGAGAAAGACAAATACTGTATATCACATATGTGGAATCTGAAAAAGCCAAACTCATAGAATCAGAGAGAGTAGAATTGTGGTGGGCAGCACCTGGGGAGGATCAGGATGATGGGGAGATATCGATCAAAGGGTACAAACTTTCAATTATAAAACAAATAAATTTTATTTTCTGGCCAGGCTAGTTTCTGGCCAAAGGCTAGCCTGGGTACTACAGCAATACTCAGATTCTAGTGGGATTTTCCTGTATCCAAAATGTGCTTCTAGGTTTGGGAATCCTCAGTCTGTCCCCAAATCTGTCTCTTACTTTTATTTCTTGATTTAGGAACTATTGGTCATTTCCTTCTTCCTAAGCCTGGTCACTTGATCATAGCTCCAAAGATAAGAAGTACCCTTCCCTCCAAAAGGGAGATTTGAATTTGGTTTCCAAACCATCCTTCATGTATCTTGCAACTGCCTCCCTCCTTCACCTGCTCCTCAGGGCTCTCTGTGGCTCTAATCCTGTGGAGACTGGAGTCTGGTTCATTTAAGTTTTGTGTCATAGTCACTAGTCATGCTATGCTATGCAGGGCTATGCTAATTCCACCTGTGATGAAACTCAGGGTCTTAAGCTCTGAAACCTAAGATACAAAATTCACAAAAATGTTACAGTACTAATAAACTCATTTAATCCAGTTCTGCCACTGTGCAGTTGTGGCAAATTATTGACCTTCTCTGTGCCTATTTCCCCACCTTTGAAATAGATAATTACACCTACTTGCATAGTGTTCACAGAGATTAAATGCATGCAATGTGTTTAGCAAAGTGCCAGTTAATACTGTACTAAGGGTGAAGTGGAGAAAGTAGCTCAATAATAAAAATTACCATAACCAATCTCTCTCTCATTATCTCTGTGCTATTCTAAACAGCATCAGTGATGCAATACTTAGTCCCACTAGGGTAGGCTGCTCCTGCCACTTCCTCCTTGGTGTACTCTGGTGCCAGTAATACAGTCCACTCAAAACAGATGAGTTATAAACAAAAGATAAAAAAAGGAGAAAATAAAATGCAGGATGTACAGTGAGTACAATGATGCGTATAATTTTTACAATTGTTGATAAGCATAATGTTTGGCAAATGTTCACCTGAGCTCCCAATTTTTATCCCATAGCTGTTGAATAATTGAAAAGTCGATTTAAATTTATTTCCAAGCATTAACTTTACTGCCTTTAATGACATCATTGAAGAGTATGCCTTTGGTTATCACAATTCAGTTTGCTAAAATGGTCTTACCTGAATTGATGAACAGGTCTTCTAGCTGTTCCTTAGAGAAACCAGCATCCACTTCGGCTCTCACTATTTCACATGAGAATCCTGCAGCCATTTGCCTGTGCTGTGATAAAGAAATACACTGGTTACTTCCGCACGCATTTGAATTTTCAAAGAAAAGGAGAGGGTATGCAATTAATTGATACCTTCATACAGAGTGCAAGCTGATGTACTATGTAGTCCTGCAAACTTCCTTCTGGGCCATGGAAAATGACGGTATGATATTGCTCAACCTATTAATAAACCAAGAAGAGAATTTAGGTTAAAATTCTAAGTTCAGAAGAGAAAAACAGTGGTACACAAGTGTAAAATTCCCTTTTTGATGGTCCTCAGCCTTTCAAAATATTAAAAGTAATATTTTAATTAATTAGCTTTATTCCTTGGGCATGTCATGTTTTTCACTTTAATGTGAAACACTGGAAAATGTATTTATATATTTATGTATTTATATATTTTGTATAGTGTTTATATCTTTAAAGCAAGAGGTGGTATTTTTATGAAAAAGCATCCTCCTTGTTCTATTATCTACAGCTGCAGTTCAGTATATTATCTGGGAACAGGGATCCTAGCATATTTTGTCCCTTGCAGATATTTTATGACTTTTTTATTATTGCTTGTAGATGATCTTTAGTTTGAGTTTTCCCAATGCTTACTTTACTTTTCAGTGAATAAAACAGCAATGAATTTTATTGAGAATTTTGAAAAATACAAAGAAACATGAAGAAGCAGAGAAATCACTAAAGCAACCATTATAAATAAGTGTTTCCTTCTAGCTTTTTTTGAAAAGATGTTTTTCAGAATATGTGAGGGTTATCTTTTTAACAGCTGTTGTACATCAGAGAGTATCTATGACTTCTTATGTAAAGGATATCTCGATGAGTATCAAAAATTCTCTTATAAACTAGGGGTGTCCAAACTGTGGCCCACAGGCCATTGCAGCTTAGGATGGCTATGAATGTGGTCCAACACAAAATCATAAATTTACTTAAAACATTATGAGATTTTTTGTGATTACATGTCACAATGTATTTAATGTGTGGCCCAGAGATGCAGAAAAGTTGGATACATCTGACAGTATTCCATTCTGAATTCAGAGTTTCAAAGAAATTTAGGTAGAGACTGATCACTATTACTTGGTAAAAAAGAAAATCTATCTGGATGCCAATACGATTTTAAAAACATTTATCTTCACGTATAAGTATATTTCATCTGAGAATGTGTAGAGATGTAGCATATGCTGGGATGGAAAGCCTATAACCTTCTACGTAGGGCAAAGGCAGTGATGTTTGGAGCAAGATGTGAAGGGGAAGTCTCCACCTCCATCATCTCAGTGTTGAGCCCCCACTCCCAGCCCACATACTTGGAAGAAGCTTTCTTCTTGGAAAGGTCTTCCAAAAAACGACGCAGGTAAAGTGCCAACCTCACCAGTACAGTTGGAGGTAGCTCATATATGTAGATTGAGCCACTCAGACTTGGAGAAATGTTAAACATAAAAGGGTCTGTCTTCTCTTTATAATTTGGAATGGGACAGAATAATATACACATGCATATGCTCCATTGTGCTCTGATGAGGCTGTCCCTCCCTTTGAGATCATAAGGGAAAGCCACATCTTTGAGAGTGTCTGGGGTGGACCTCTATGAAGACAGTCAATGTGCTCCTAGCTCAGTATTACAGGAAAAGGCAGATCCTGGGAAATGAAGGGAAGGCTTGAGGGAAAGCCCTTGGCAGGGAAGAGGGAACTCCTTCCTACCTGGGGCCTCCAAGGAGACCAATACATGCTGAGAGGAATGTATTTTTTTTTTTTTTTGACTAGTACGTGCAAAAAAGTGAAACCAGACTACCAACTTATACCATACACCTGAGTAAACTCAAAATGGTTAAAACACTTAAATATATTTAAGTTGTAACACATAAAAGTCCTAGAGGAAAATGGGCGGGAGAATTTCAGATATCCCACATAGCAATAATTTTGCCAATACATCTCTAGAGTTCAGAAGGATCATGGCCTTGACACAGAGATACTCTTTATGTTGAGCTTTAACTCATGAAACCTTGAAGATGTTGCCAGGGGCATGTCAAAGAACTCCTGGCAAGTGGAGAAAAATGAGGCTTGACTACCAGGTGTCGGACCATGAGCTAAAGAGAAAGTGGTCCTTTAAGGGACTCCTTATGTTGTTGGACTTGGGACTGGGTGTTAGGCTCTGAAAGACAACATATCTTGTAGCTACCAGTGGTTTTCTCTGAGTTTGAATACTATTCCACTATTGCTAAGCCTCCAGTAGAAAAGGGAATGGTTGGATTCACACTGGGACTAAGGCAGCAACAGGGAAAGTGGTGCACCTGGAAGAAACATGACAGTGGCTACAGGTGCCCGAGAAATGTCAGCATCCTAAAGGCACAGGACGAACTCAGCAGTGCCTGGTCTGGGCTGTTTTCTGTGGTAGGGGGTCTGTGAGCCAAAAAATGGTAGACCTGCAGGCAAGGAGCAGGACATGGACAGGACCTCCCCCTCAGACATGGGATAGAGAATGCCCTAGCAAGTTCAGCTGAGGTTCTGCTTCTAGGGAGTGAGGCTATGGAGCCACCAAACTGCAAAAGAAATTACTAAAGAATAATTTTTAAAGAATAACCTGTTCTCATTTGTACCTAGGAGAGGGAGAAGCTTGGGAGATAAATAAATTGTACCTGTAATAAAAAAATGTAACCCAGATTTGTCTAGCTGTGGCCTCTCTCTCCCAATTTTAAATGGAACATGGTAAGTCCTTTAGTATGCACAGCCAGACATTGTTTTGGCTTAGAAAATTTTTCTTCTTTTTTTTGTAATTTCTCCTTTTCTAGCTCTATTATCTCTAAGGAAAACCTATCATCCTATGTTAGAGTAGGCAGCTAGTTAGATATTAATAAGGAGAGGGGGGCCAAGAAAACAAAACACCAGACTAAGCAGGTAAACAGCCCTGCAGTCACAGATGGGAAGGTTGGCAGTAAAGGACAGTTCCTCCAGCTCAACAGGCCTGGAAAAAACCACAGATATCCTGAGACAAGAGAGAAAAGGGCAAAGGGAAATTCCTATTATTAGCTCATGCACAGACCTGGACACAAGTCATCTTGAAGTGGCCTCTCCTCAATTATACCTTGATTATAATAAATTAACATGTGTTTTTGACACCTGTCACCCTCATTGTGGGCAAACCTAGAGAATTGTGGGGAGGAGCCAAAGTGGCAGGACACCACCCTAAAGAAAACAGAGGACAGCATTGGATAGCTTAAAAAAATCCTCCTCTTTTTAGGGATGGGATAATTCAAAATAAACTCTTTTCCCAGCCCAAAAGAATACAAGGATCATAGCCCCAAAGGATTGGTGCAGTTGCTCTTGGGGCTTGCCTGCTCTCTTTCCCTCTCTGAGGGTGTACTTTTGCTTTAAGGGGCATTGGCTCTTTCGGCCTGCCCACTCTCTTTCTCCCTCTGAGTGGACCTCCCCTTTAATAAATCTTGACACTGCTGCTTGAACATCTCCTGTGTGTGTGTCCCTCAATTCTCTTCCATAACACCTCAAAGAACCTTCTCCATCCGGTGACATTATCATGCATATCTATGTTCCCTTTCTGTGCTCTGTGAGGACATCTATCATCATCATAACTCTGTCCTCTTCTACATTCTGGGAGAGCTCAAGTTAGCTTTTTCACAACACTGACTATTTACTGTCTCACTTCTGCTCTTTATTGTCTCAAGTACAGTTTAATGAATCCATTGCATTTTGAATTGTTAGAACTCCTTACCCCATCCACCTCCTTTCAACACTTTTCTTTTTAATTTTCACCTGCACTCTACCATGGCTTTACTGTCCTGCTTTCATAATCTATCTTCTTGCATTCTCTCGAGAATAAACATAATTTTCCACTTTTTTCCTAGTAATTTTTAAGGTGTGCTTTTCTTCAGAATTTTGAAAATGATGAACTCTGCTAATCTTCCGCAGTATCCTTCCTATGTATAATGTTAACTTGTTATAAGTATTTATATACTTGTGAAATCACAGGAAGAATTCTGCAATAAATCAGGATGTGTGAACTAGGACAGGCTTCATTCAGTGTCCACTAATTTTTTTTGGCTGAATTCCTGCCTTAGGCTATTGAGTGGGAAGTGGGCTGGTGTCTATAGTTTATAATTAAATTCCAGGATCCAGGACTAGCTGCAGTTGGCTGAACTCCTGCTGTTCACCATGGAAGACAAATGTGTGAGATAAAACTGCGGTCCCAGGGAGCAGGATGCTCCTGCATCCACCCACTGACAGTGCTTATCTAACACATTATCCAGATACAGCACAGTCTCCCCAAGCCCACCAACTTCCTGCCAGGTATTCACAGGAGCTTCATCTCTGAATGAATGTCAAAGGACCTGTACTGACAGTGGGTAAAGGAGAATATTGTGGTGCCACAAATAGCAGAGACTGTGAAGTTAATGTTGTATGTCCATTTTCTAACCAGTGTAATCTTGCCCTTTTAAATATTAGTAAGATGATACTAGTGCAGTAGGCAGTTAGAGAGGCACGAGCAGAGCAAGGGCGATAGGCCAGGTACCAAAGGCCACCCTGGATACCTAGCAAACAGACAGTGAGTGAGACCTCACTGCCAGGGTGACCTTTCCTCCACTAGCATATCACTGGTCATGTGGTTTAGACCTCCCTGACCTTTCATATTGCTGGTCATGTAGTTTGAGCACTCCCTGACCTTTCCTCTCCTGGGATGTCACTCATCATGTGGTAGATCCCCTTCCAGGAGGAAAAAGGGGATCAGAGTATAGCCTCATATGACTCCCATACAAGCCCTCGCACAATCACGCCCTTAAGCATTAAGCCCTAGAGATAACATCTAGGCCTCGGTTGTGTGTCAGCTCTAGGCCCAGGAAAGCAGCGAGGCCAGATGGGGGTGACATCATGGCTGACACCAGGACCAACTGCAATGATTAATGACCCCTTGCCTTGGAGCCAACCAGTTAGTAGACACCATGGCCCTGAAAGGACACACCAGGGAAGCTGGTGAATATTCTATCAAGAAACTCTCCTAAGACCTCCAGATAAAAGATACAAATCCTTAAGACAAATGACTCAGTGCAGTGTCTGTCTGTCTGTCTGTCTGTCTGTCTCTAGCACACCCATGCCTTTCTCCACTGTCTTCTTTCCCCAGGGGGCACTTTCTCTCTCTTTCTGGAGTATGCCTGTGCTTCTCCCCCTCTACTTACCCCAGGCACATTCTCTCTGCTTTCTTCCTCTGATGTTCCAAGGGCCCTTCTTTGTGCCTGTAACTTGTTTCCTGAGCCCATGCAGCCCAGTTGGCTCACTCCTTCCATGACTCACTCCTTCTACCTCTGTGACTTTCTACATAAAATTTGCTTGTATTCTGAGTTGTGGCTCTGCTTAGACAGAACTCAAGTACTGATCTCCCTGAACCAAAGTCCAATTGTGGGTAGCATTCTGATGCCTTTTTGTGGCTGACATTAGAAAGGTATGAAAATTGTTTTCCTACCTAATTTCTAGTTGGCCTCAAATAAGTAGGCCTAACATTCTCTTGCCCCTATAAAGACAGTGGCAAGTTTTTCTAGATTATCATCAAAGAGAGAACTCAGTTCTCTCCTTCTGTTATTGTGAGGTTTTGTCACTTTTCCAAAGCATTTTAGTGGGAAACTGCGTGTTAGGCACTGCAAGCCATGTGCAACTTTAAACCTTAAGTTCTGAGCTCTCCAAGTTAATCTCAAACTGCCACAACCCATCGTGTAGAAATTCTCTCACAAAGAATGGATTGTTTCACAACAGTGAAATTGAATACAGAATTTCGAGATTTACTGAATATTCTACCTCTGAGATTTTTAAGTAGCATTGCTATTTAATCTTGTCTCACTTTTGAAAACAAGAGTGCTCTCTATTCACTACAGCCATCCTGACAAACTGCCTATACTTCCTTAAGATCGATTTTGAAATCATATAACAGCAAGAGACTCAGCTTTGCAGATAAGCTGTCTTCAATTTCAACACCTCATTTGTTCTCAGATTGTAGGGTATTACAAAACATAAGCAGGAAACATTCAATTTAAAATTTCATTGAAAAGGCTGTTCACTAACAGTAAGCATTTTGTGTTCACATAGACTATTATCCTTTCTGGGAAAAGGTAAACTACAAATAAGTGAACTAAATAATAAAGAGAAAAAGAAATCCATACATTCCAATAGTAGGTTTCTCCTCATTTCAGGTATTAACAATTTTTTGTTAATGTTATTTTGTGCTAATTCATCAAATAATATGGTTTTGTTGGTTACCATTTAAGTTCTGAACCAAAAAATTTAATTGCTGGGAGCCTAGTACTCTACCCAGACTGGTGCAAACATGCAAAGCTATGCCAAGAAAACATATTTAGCTATTCTAGCATTACCATTTACATTTCTCTAAATAGCAAGATCTGAGGTATAATAATTATATATGCTATGCACTTCCAGCAGAGGGCTCTAAAGATAGATAGGTAGGTAGGTAGGTAGATGGACAAACAGGCAAGCAGACAGATTTTTCAGGGCAGGTGGTAAACACTGTAATTGTGTTAAAAGGAGATCTGTCCTTTGAAAAAGAATATCAAAGTTAACATCTAAAAAGGTGAACTGTAGTTGTCAGAATCATCCCCTAAGTGCATGCTTACAGTGTACATTTCTGCTTATTAGTCAAGGGACATGGGCCTTATTATCACAATTGGTACCAATCCCTTTTGTTCTTGTGTCTTCACAGCCTATTCAGGAAGCTGTTACCACTTGTCAATTAGTGCTTTGTGAGGCAAATGAATTCTGGATTAAATGGGAACAATGACCTCAACAAAAGGCCCATCCATCCCTTTATTTTTTCCCTGCACAGTGTTTTTTCTGCAGAATGGAGTTTACAAGTCTCCACTATGGTCAATGTGGCAGCTGTAACATGGTTTCAGACATCTGGCATTATTTCAGAATTGTGGCAATAAACTTTCACCTTTTATTTGGAATTTTACTTGTCAAAGTCTAAGGAAAAGCTTCTATTATCTTGAGATAGTTTTAGGCCAGGCTATGGTGAGATGCTGAACTCAAAAAAGAATGAAAACTAAAAGGTCTTTATCAAGCCAATAAACTTGGGATGGCTACAGCTTAACGTGTCATGTAGTTAGAACTTTCATTCTGACCTCTTCTGACACTGTTTTAAAAAAATAATTCATATATGACTTTACAGCCACAAATGACAGTTACTATCAATTTATACATATAAAATCCCCCAAATATATTCACACATCCAGCATGGAGAATACACAAAACTGGAGTCCTTCTTATTAGGGAGGGTTTTAACCATTTGCTGAGGTCCCTCTTAATAGAAAAGGTATAAGAGAATACAATGGGAGAGAAATTACAGTTCACAAATGGAGACACACATTTCCCATTTTAAAAAATTACCCCACTGAAACCGTAAAGGTCAAGTTCAGACTTGGTTACTAAATTCAAAGAAAACTAGGTCATCATTTATTAACACAAACATGCTAACTTGGGTATTATAGCTATTTAGGAAAAAAGGACTCATAGACAACAGTGTGGTGATTGCTGGGGAAAAGGGGGTATAAAGGGACTAAATGGCAATGGAAAAAATATAATAAAAAATACATAAAAAATAAAAAGATAAAACCATAGACATCTTGAACCTAACATTCCCTTGCACCTAGGCTCCAGCACTCATGAACTCGTCCTGCACCAGACCACCTCTGGGCTGACAAATGGCCAGAATCTTCTCCCACTACAGCCATGGGAACCTAAGGATCCACTGCTGTTGGAGCCACCTCTTCCTCATACCAGGGAACTGGCCTCCTCCTTCTTCCACTGGGACCTCACCCAGCCTTGCTTCTCCACACCATGAAAAACATCAGGCTGGACCCGGTCATCTGCTGAAGGGACTGATGGAGGTTTTGTGGGCTGTTTTATGTATATAACCACTGTTTATGACATTATTTTTATGGGAACATAGCACATTTGTTTGGGGATTTATGAAAAGTAAATATAATCTCCTAGTTAGGACTAGAGTGGACAGCCAGTATGCAGAAGAATCTAAAGAATTATGTCCTGTTGGAATCAGGGTACTACATTTTAAAAACAGGGCTCAGATTAGGGTGATCTATTCAAGTATCTTTTTAATATAATAATCACTTAAGTCACTAAATTACTAAAATACAAAGTTATGAATAAATTAATAAAAATTGCTAATTGGGTAAGAGAAAAGATTGAGTTAATGCAATAAGTTCAACTACTATAAATTATTAGTGATTAAAAATTCAAATAAGTTAAATGTTTCCTTATTAACTCAAAGATGGAGATTTAAAATATATTTGTATTAATTTAACTATTTAATGAAAATATTTAAAAATAACAACTTATTTTAAAAGCCTGGTTTAAAGTCTTTGTTCCATTTGGCTTTCTGCATAAAGGCTTTAATACATGCATTTTATATAACACATTTACATGCATAATAAAAACTGGTTATAAACTATGATTAAATGTATGTGAACAGAAGATAGCCTAGGTTCAACTCCTTAGGTTCCACCACTTACTTGCTGAGGACCTTAGGCAAATTATTTTGAATCTTGGTTTATTCACCTGTAAAATGGTAGTAACTGGCATAGGTACCTATCTCATAGAACGAGTAAATGAGGCCACCTATATACTTAGAACAGAGCTTGGCATATAATAAATACTCATTAAAGTTAGATATTACCAGGTTTGCATCTCTATTGTACAGATTTTCAACAATTCTACTGCACAGCAGTGTGCATATAATTATGTTTGCACATGCTAATCCCTTTGCTTCAAACACCCTCCCTGAGGCCTTCGCTTCATTTGGTCTTCCGTTTCCATGGCACCACGGAAGATCTTTCCTACCAACTCCACCTGAAAGCTCTTTCTGCCATCCCTTCCACTTGCTCTTCATTTCCTCACCTGCTTTATTTTTCATTATACTTATAATTAGTATTGGCCTCACATTATATGTATTTATTTGTTTGTTTTTTAATCTGTGTTCCCCACTAGAATGTAAGCTTCATGCATTTAGGGAATGCATCTTATTTATACTTAGCTATATCTTAAATTCCTAAAACTGTCTGCATTTAGGAGTCTTTCAATAAATAGTTGTCAAATAAGTGAATTAAATAACTACACAAAATACAAAAATGTGTTACCCATGGTCTATCTCCTTAAGGGGTTTATAATCTTGTATGGAAGAAGAAACACTGACAACGATTATAATATACTATTGCCTCAGTCACTTACATTTGATTGCTAAAATGAGTGATAGTTTTTATCCTCATCCATGAGTTAACTGTTAGATTAATAAAGCCCTTGTGAACACTCATTAAATGGAAAATAGAGTTAACAACAGTGTTCATTTAGTGTCTGGTTTCCTGGTCATTGGTACTCAAACTATGTCTTATGCACGGGGAGAAACACATTTAGTTACAATTGGAATGTGACTAGCGGACATTTCATTTGACAGATCTACTCAGGTAAGGCTAAAATGCAGTTGTAATTCAGTTTTCTATTCATTTTATTATTGAAATAGGTGAATGAGAAGCACTGAGCCATAACCTAGCCTGGTACAGAGATGCTGAGGAGGAGGAAGGAGAGGAGGTGGCTGTAGGAACTGACTTCACTGAGCCTGAGGTTCACATTCCTGAAAACCAGTTGGTGACACAACTCCAAGCTTCACTTAAGCAAAGGAATGAGACATATCTCCTTCCCATTTGTATAAAATCCACAGGCTTACTTTGATGCATTAGAGAAGAAGAGCAAATAGCAAATAAAAAAATGAAAGTATCAAATTTAGAAGACACCATCTCTCCTAAATTTTAAGGCCTTTGAATGTTTCTATGCTACTGTAGCTACTTTTACAAAGGTCAATCTCAACTTTGACTAACTAAAGCAACAGAATGGTTTTTCAATACTTCTTTTCATAAGGGCTTCTGCCTAGTCTTGATGGTCAAAAAGCAGGACTTACACCTGCTAATTGTCACAATTTCTGGTAAAAGAAGGGGTAGAAAAACGCTGGAATCCAGTAAAATTTTCAAGCAGCAACAATCTTTGACCAACACAACACTAATTAAAGTAGCCACAGCTGCTGATTCCTTTGAATGAACGAAAAGCTGCCTTTGAATCTGTTTTTATCGAAACTAGTAAGAACCTACCTGATTACACTGGGAAAAGCAAAGATCTTTGGTATCGATCATGTTTGCCTATAGTTGAGCTATAGAGCACTTTTAAAAAATTACTTCTTACAAAGAAATTATTCTACAATCCAATGAACACATTTATTAATTGCTATTCCAGATATTTTTCTGTTAGAAATTGTTAAAGTTGTATACTAGTATGTTGGTCTAGCGACCTGGTTACATTTTGTAAGTTACCGGACTATGAAGATACTTGTTTCATCTAGATTTTAAGATTATGGAAACTGGTATCATTTTCATCTTACTTAAAACCCCATGTTTATTAAAGAGATAAGAGTGAAGAACTATAGAATATACTGTTTGCTACAGTAGGGATTATTAATATTTTTAGAATTCTACATTAACTGTCTTGGAATTTTCAGAAATTGAGTGCTAACATATGAGAACAGGAAAAAAGGCTAATTTTTTTACAACTTTAATTATACTGAATAAATATTTTCTGATCTGTACTAAAAATACTTCTTTTCAACAGGAACAAAAATACCAATTCATAGTTAATCAAAGCAGTTTTTATAAAGGGTCACACTCAAACCCATTTGTTTTTTCTTTTTAAAAAACATCCTCACCCAAGGGTCCTTTTTAAATTGATATTAGAGAGGCAGGGAGGGAGGGAGAGAGAGAAACACTGATGAGAGAAACATGTGCCTGGACGAGGGCTCGAGACCACAACCTAGGGGTGTGCCCTGGCCAGGATCTGAACCTGCAACTTATTGGTGTATGTGATGATGCTCCGACAAACTGATCCAAAAATGATTGTTTAGATAATGTTTTACACCATCAACATATATTAGTTTTAGATAGATCTCACATACACAGACACACATGTGTATCAGGGACTGCATAACCCTGGCTTCATCACTCACTATCTAGGTGGCCTTGTAATTGTTTTACCTCTCTTTGTTTCAGTTTCCTCACCTATAAAATGGGTGATATTATCTACCTCAGAGGGATGTTTTCAGGAATTAATAAATACTACATATTGCCAGGCATGTAATAAATTCTGGACAAATGCAAAGCATTACATTTATCCATTTTGTATTGAGGATTTGCTACTTTCTCTTGATAATCATACTCCCTACTTCTGCCTTTGAGTAACAGAACTGCCTAATATTAGCAGAGATGCCCAGCAAAACACCACACTTGCTAGTTCCACCTGGACATGTGTCTAAATTCTGGTCAGTAGGATATAGGCAGGAATGGCATGTGCAACTCCCTTGAAAGGAAGGGGCTTGCCCTCCAGCCTCTCCTCCCTCAGACGGGAGCCTGGGGATGCAGTGCTGGCTGTCTCAGACAAGCCACACAAGCCATGCGCCAGGGAATAGCAAAGCACTGAGAGAGAAGGTGCTGCAGGGGTCACCTGGCCCCTTCGCCCTCCCTGGATCTCCCACCTGCCAGGACTTCTATATTTGAGAAAAATAAACTTCTACACTGTGTAAGTTACAGTTTTCTGGTTTGTTAAGTGGCCAAATCAATATTCAGATTAATGTTAATATACTTGTTTTTCAATTATAAAAGTTTATTGCAAGGCATCTTGGTATTATTTACAGCCATTCTCTTCCAGGTTGATTAGTTATTTGATGTCCAGTCCTTGTTAGGGAAAGACAATCTTCTGTTGCTCAAGTTATAACACACCTCACAGGTGGTCTCTGGCTCCAGGTAATTAACGGCTGGATGACAATGACAGAAATCCAGAACTAAGCAATCAGCAGCCTCCCAGGATGGGGTCAGAGCACAGGAACAGGGTGGGCGGGAGCTCACATTCTTCTAAACATAAAAATGGGACACCCAGTGTCAGGGATGGGAATGTGAGGCTCCACTCAGCAATGTCCACCTACCAGCCTGAGGTAGTTCTGCAGCATCTGAAGAGGGATCATAGATGCGTAAGTCACACTACAGAGGCAGCCTTCTTGCGGACCTATGGGAAAGAAAAACACAGAAGGAACACTGGCTCTGATCACTGCATTCACTATTTTACTGTTTATAAGCAAACATTACCAGACCTTAGTTCTGATCCTCAGAAAGTTCGAGCCTTGGTTAGCATTAATGCACAGGTCTGGGGTCTCCCTTTAGGCCCACTCCCCAACTCCAACTTCCCAACCCCCCCATAAGTTTTGCTGCTCTCTCAATACATTGTTTGAGCCTAATAGAATTTTCTAGGAGAATCACACATGTTTTCTAAACTAAGTATAGTTCAAACAGTAAAATAAAACTTTATTTGTTGAAATAGAATTTTTAAAGACTTTATTCCCAAATATGGGAAGTACATGATGAAATCTGTAGCCTTCAATCTGAGCTTTGATTTCCTTGTATATAAAATGAGGACAGACAGAAATATGTATCCCATTAAGTTGTTATAAGGATTAAATAAATTTATACTTTTTAAAAAATCCTCAACTGAGGATATTTTCATTGACTTTAGAGAGAGAGAAAGGGAGAAAGAGACAAAGGGAGAGAAAGAGAGAAACATCAATGTGAGAGAAACATTGATTGGCTGCCTCCTGTATGTGCCCTGACTGGAGATCAAACCCGCAACCTAGGCATGTGCCCTGACCAGGGGTCGAACTTGCAACCTTTTTGGTGTACAGGATGATGCTCTAACCAACTAAGCCACCCAGCCAGGGCATGAATTTATACTTTTTAATGTGCTGTAATCAACAGGGCTTAGCACATAGTAGGTATTCACTAAACATTAGCTTGTACCATTATAATAATATTGACCATACACTATGCTTGACAGTAACAAACTTCTTTTAACACTATTTCTGTCACTCTGTCAGCGTATCAGTTTGGCCTCTGGTTTGTTCCTAATGAAATGCAATCAAAATTGCAGGAATAAACAATCATCACCACAAGTGTCCTTCTTAAGAGAAGGTTCCAACAAAAACTACTTATTAGTGGTAGTCGTATGTACATGGCTAGAGGATGCAGGACTAAAACACACAAGTTTAAGAACTGGTATTTTGAATCAATCATGACGCGAAAGCTCTGTCAATGTTTATCTCACTTTAGAGTATCTTTACCTGACAATAGCACAGTGACTTGCTCTGTTTTATTCTTTCTCATAAAGTCCCACGGGGACAGGGTGGAGCTCTGAACTTCTGACCATGGCACACTTCCTAGTTCAAAAAAATTAAATTAAAAAATGTCAAAAGAGATTTAAAAGTAATTTTTCTTATATGGGTCGATGTATGATCTCCTCTGTGAGAACCCTAAGGAATCCAGAGCTTAAACTGTCAAAGGCATAGACAGAATTTGTAAGGGTCACAGGTGGTTAATGTGATAGTACAACTTTTATTGAAGGTCAAGAGGAAGACCTTCAAACTACAAGCTTCTCCAAAGCTGTCCTGGGGAGGGACTGGGAGAAAACTTGAGTATGAAAATACAGCTAAAGACTTCTAGGGTTAGGTTTTCAAGGGCAAAGCTGGTCATAAACTTTCATGGTTCTTTCAATGCCTACTTCACAAAGGCCAAGCACTCTAATGAGGAACAGGTCCTTTATGATCTAGTCCCTGCCTCTCTTTCCAGCAAATTTTTAGATTCCAGAAAAAAAAACCCCAGATAACCTTAGGTGCTCAGGAGTCTTCTCACAGTCTGGGTGTTCTCTGTGGAGGGATTAGTAGTAAGAACCTGTTTTCATCTCTTTCCTTCCACAGATCAATTCTTAAATAGCTATTCTCAGCATGTCCTTAACATACATGCCTACCTCACCTGTAACTTTCTGTTAGCCTGTTATCAACACAGTAGAATCACTTATACACATATATTAATAACAATAATAATGCAGTTACCAATTATAAGTGGATATAGCCAGGCACTAAACTAAACCCTATACCCACACAATGATATTAGATCTAAAATTCTACTGGGGTGCCCTGCCCTCAGTGATGAGCACGAACACCAAAATCCATTGCTCAGAGGTAAATCTATCCGATGGTGGTTAATACTGATTTTTCTTTGCCAGTTTCCAGATTAACTGGATGAGGGCTGATGGTAGAGGTCCATTTCCTTCAAAACATGGCTGTGCTGACTTTGTTTATCGCTCCCTTAAGGAGGACCCACACCTTTAATAACGCTCTGCTGTATGGGCAAAATGTGATGAAGTTGGAATCATTTCCGACTTCTTTTAATGCAATTATTTAATTATATATATAGTTTGATGATAATTATGGTAATATTAATGATCATGCCAAAGAGCCATAAAATTAAGTTGTGAATAATTTATTTTAACATCTAGCAGTAATATATATTTTGAAAGTATATGTATGACCCATGGACATCAACTAAGGGGGAATGCAGGTGGGAAAGGGGTTGCAGGGTAGAGGGGGAGGAGGGAAGGAAAAAAATGGGATAACTGTAATAGCATAATCAATAAAATATACTTTAAAAAAGTGAATTTGCATATATGAGTGAAGAAAATAAAACACTTTCTTAGCCTATACATTAATAGCATGATGAAACCTGCCCTTCCCTCACCCTTGATCATGCTTTTGCAACACGGTGCTGTTGAGGTATACAGGCTTTCCTGTCAGATGGACTGGGGTTTGAGTCCTGGCGGCGTTGCTTGTTACGTGCACTTCAGACAGGTCATTGCGTAACTTGTCTAGTGATCTGTAAAATGAGCCTGCTGCAGGGACTTGCTGAGGTGCCAATATAAAGTGCCCAGCACAACTCTGGCATTGTGCCAGCTGGTTCCTGTAGATGTTAGTTCTCCTGGTTTAAGAGGAAAGAAACTAACCAGGGATAACTAACATTTACAGAATACTTACTAAGCTCACAAAAAAGCAAATCTTATTTTTATGAGGTCTTTCAAGGCTGTTTATGGAACCTATCAAACAGGAATAGTCAAACTTTGGTTCTCAAATGTCTTGGTTCTCAACCAAGTTGTTCACAGAAAAAAATGTCTTGGTTGTTTAACAAAACTTCAGTCTCAATTCTCTACCTGACAACACTTTCATGCTGATACCTGTATGATCAGTCACAGGTTTCTCAGGTGACAAATAAAAGAGATTCAATTTTCAAAAGAACTGTTTCTCAGTTTTCTGGGATGAATTAAGTTCCAGAACCAAGGTTCCACTGTAACCAGTCATCACCCTGATTCATCCCATGTGGAAGCTTTAAATATGTCTTCATTAAAGTGCTTCTTCCAACTCGAGACTTCAATAGGACCCCGTTCTTGGAGGTAAGGTGCTAATGGACATGCAGGGGTGTCCAACCTGCGGCTCCTGGGCCACACATGGCCTGGGATGACTATGAATGCATCCCAACACAAAATCATGAATTTACTTAAAACATTATGAGATTTTCTGTGATTACATGTCACAATGTATTCAATGTGTGGCCCCACAACTCTTCTTCTTCCAGTGTGGTCCAGAGACATGAAAAGGTTGGACACCCCTGGACAGCATCCCTGGAACGGCCCGCTCACAAAGTCGGAGCTGTGTTCAGTACTTGTGTATTAGCAAGCAGTTGCAGTGTGGTTAGTTTCTTGCATTTATCTAGAACAGCAAGTGCGATCACAAATCCTCATCAAGGGCTTTCATGTTTTTTACTCTCTGGGTATTATCTGAGGCATAAAAGCATTTTTATACTAACCGGCAACGTTATGTAATGGCTGCACTGCGAATACGCAAATTTCAGCACCAGCAGCTGCCACAAGTGAGCTCTGAATATGTTTAATCAGTGAAGTAAGTCTCAGGTTATGAAGCTCATAAACACAAATAAATGCAGAAATTTAACTTTCTCTTCATCACAGAACTGATGATACCTAGCGTGATGGATTGCACACTGCCTGCACCGAGGCCAATGCTGGAGTCAGTGGTGTTATTAAACGTCACATCTTCCAGACTCCACCATTTATCAGAAGAGATGGCTTGGAAATGATTTGTCAGAGCTTGACTCACTGCTTTTGAAAAATCATCCCATGATGTCTGTTTGCGGATATTTAAAGTACATACTGTGTTTTCACATTCAAAGTCATCAGAACCATAGTTGCCTGGCTGAATCTCACCCACTGATATCCTTAAGGGTACTTTAAGAGCATCTGTTGGAAGAACAAGAGAATCAGAAGTTTAAAAATAAATCCTGATAGAAAAACAGCAAAACTACTATAGAAAATAAGTAAATATGAATATTTCAAAGCAAATCTAAGGGTACCTTTAATATTTTTGTAAATAACCAATTTAGTGTACATATATTGCAGTAAACTTTTGTCTTTCATCTCTTCCTGGTTTTTTTTTTTGAACCAAGGTTACTTGAACTGTTCATATTTCATTTTATCATTGTTTTTTCCTACTTTACTGACTTTTCCTATGGCACAATTCTCAAGTTCTTTAAAAAACCGGTGAGAATAAGGGCCCTCTCTGAACCCTGAATTCTCTGTATTGTCCTTTTTCCTTATTGTCATTTGATAATGTCATGCATGAAGCAGGTTATATATACTTTACATATATTAAAGCAACCACAGCATGAGTCTACAGGGGCTTAGCAGGACTGTTGAGAACAGAACACTGTGGACATCACTCATTCACTGGGTGGCCAGGAGTCAGAGCTGGCTCAATGGCATGTAACATACACATGGCTCTGTAGGTCAATGTGCTTAGGATATGGCTTCAGTCACACAATCTTGGTCTCAGCCTCAGGATCAGCAATCTCTTAGCTGTGAGTACTTCATAAATTGCCCTCATCTCTCTATATCCCAATTTCTCCTACAAAATGGAAGGAATATACAATCAAGGTGTTATGGGGAATAAACTCACAGTGGGAATGAATTTAATACAGTCTGTTACATGATAAGTACTAGCAGGAATTTGATCATGGCAAACGGTACGATAAAAGCTTCTAAAATGATCTTTCCAATCTCTCTGAGGCCCCACTTAGGTGGGCAGCAACCCCATGCACTTCCAATTATATAAATTGATTTAGATGCTTACCAAGAGTCACATGTGATTATTCCCAAACCTTCTTTGTTTGTTAACTCATCACTATAATTAGTAAGTTAAATATTTCATGAACTGATGAAATGAGTTACTATTCCTATGAAAACTATGTCAAACACTTTAGAGACACTGAACAAAGGAGTTCTAAGAAAAAAGTAATCTAATGAAGTACATATGAGGCAATTACATAAAATTAGTAAACAATTTAATTATCTCTATACAATACCATCTGTAGTTTGTTTCACAAAAGCAAGATTTGTCCAGAAAACAGTCCAGCCATTTTAATAATGAGAATGGTTTTCAACACTGATGTAACCTGGCAGCCAAGGAGAGCGAACTGGAATGTGCATGTACGAACAATGACGATTTCACTACACTAGTCAGTGAGGTTGGTAGATGCCACTGAGTGAGCATGTGTACTGTCTGGCCATCATATTCAAAACGCCTGAGTGAGGAGAACAACGAATCTGCATCAAATTTTGCATTAAGCTTGAACATTCCTCCACAAAAACTATTCGGATGGTTCAGAAGGCCACAGCGGTGGGCAACTGGTAATTGGCAGCTTCATCACGACAACATACCCACTCATACATCACATCATGCAGAGGTTTTTTTTTGTGTGTGTGTGTGTGTGTGTGAAACATTAAATCACAAAAGCCAGGTGACTCAGACCCCCTACAGCCCAGATTTGGTGCCCTGAAATTCTGGCTTTTCCCCAAGCTAAAATCACCTTTGAAAGGGAAGGGATTTCAGACCATAGGTGAGATTCAGGAAAATACAATGGGGCAGCTGATGGCGACTGGGAGAACTATGTGAGGTCCCAAGGTGTCTACTTTGAAGGGGACTGAAGTGTTATCGTCCTATGTACAATGTTTCCTGTATTTAGTATCTTCTTCAATAAATGTCTCTGTTTTTCATATTACATGGCTGGGTACCTTCTGGACAGACCTCGTATATTTAAATCCTCAAACACTAGATATCATAGGTGAAGCATTGAAGGTGTGGTTTGTTCAAACAAGAATAGTATATGGAACTTCAGTCAGTAGAGACATACTAAAATGGACTTTCATCTAAAAATTAGTAAAATATTATTTCAAATTAAAATAAAATGTTTAAAAATGTAAATTTTTATGACCCCCTTCTTAAATTGGCTTTTTCCATTTACTGGCCAACTAGTGGATTCTTTTCTTTTCTGGTTGTTAACTCTCAGTTCTCATTTTAGTTATCACCAGCATCTGACAGAACTGATGTCTCTGCTCTGTGATGCATACTCCTACTGGATTTCCTCGTATTTCAGTATCCACTCTTTAATGTTGTTCTTTGTGGGTCCCTCCACATTTTTCCAGATTTCTCAATGACAGAGTGTTGCAAAGCTCATTTCTCTTATATTTCTATCTGTGTTCACTTCCTTTGTGATCTCATCCAGTCCCATGATTTAAATATCTATAGACTGCTGACTCTCAGATACACATATCCAGCTCACACTCACCTCCACAATTCTTGCTGACTTGACATCTCCATACAGTTCTAACAGACATGTCAGATTCTTACATCCCAAACTGAACCTCTGATCCTTATTAGCAAAATCTGCTTGGTCTGCAGCCTTCCCCTTGACAGTTAACAGCAACTCCAGTCTGCCAGTTAGTTGCTCAGGCTGAAAATCTGGAGTTATTCACAAATCCCCTCTCTCATACACTTTATTTAAATTTTATTTTTCAGCTCTGGTTGGTGTTGCTCAGTGGTTTGAGTGCCAGACTGCAAATCACAGGTCGCTGGTTCGATTCCCAGTCTGGGGGACATGCCTGGGTTGTGGGCCAGGTCCCCAGTAGGGGGTGTGCGAGAGGCAACCACACACTGATGTTTCTGTCCTCCTTTTCTCCCTCCCTTCCCTTCTCTGAAAACAAATAAATAAAATCTTTAAAAAATTTATTTTTCAATCACAGTTTACATTCAATATAACTTTGTATTACTTTCAGGTATACAGCATTCCCCTCTCTCATACTTCAATTTTAATCCAGCACTAAGTTTGCTTGGCTCAACCCTCAGCTATGTCTAGAACCAAGCCTCTTCTTACTACCTCACTGGCTACAGTCCCAGACAGAGCCATCATTATTGTCTCTTCCCTAGAATAATACATCAATGGCTTAAGAAGTCCCTTGATTTTACCTGTGATTTCTTATAGTATATTCTCAACAAAGCAGCCAGTGAGACTATTAAAATGTACTTCAGATGCTGTCACTCCTATACTCAAACATGGACATGGTTCCCTCCTAAATCCTTAGGATGCTTCAAATTTCAACAAGATCAGGCCCCCTGGCCCACTGCATCTTTTAACTTCTCTGACCTCTCTCCCTTCTTCTCCACCCTTGCTCATTCTAACCCAGTTGCCTTGACAGTTCCTCAGACATACAAGTATGCCCCTACCTTAGGGCCTCTGTCTACCCGATGTTCTGCCTGGAAAATTCTAACCTGAGATATCTACATAGCTGCTCTCCTCATCTCCTTTGAGTGTTTGCTTGGATGTCTTATCAGTGAGGCTACCCTGTCCATCATCTTGAAAACTGAAACTGCTAAACTCATTAAAAAAAAAACCATTCCCCATCCTGCTTGATCTTTTCCGTAGTGCATACTACCATCTCACATACCCTAGAATATATTATCTCTTATGTTTATTGTTAATTTTTTGTCTCAACATTAAAGTACAAACTGAAGTAGAATTACTTATAAGGCTAGCTGATAGAATGGATTGAGTGATAATCTGAACATAAGAGGTTATATGTATTATTTTGTATGATCTATCACTCCATATTCATAAACCCACAAATGAACCTTTCATATAATGTGTTGAGAGTATATATGCTGTGAGCTAGAAGACACCAAAAAAATCTCCAATTATCTTCACAGACAGGTAGACAAACAGATATGGAGAGACAATCGACTTGCCTAGGTTCATACAACCAGCGAATGGCAAAGTACCCAGCCATGACTTATACCCTCTTAATCTCATGTCTATAAGGACAACCTAAGTCAGAAGAAAAGAATAATAATTACTTAGAATGTTTTCCTAGGAAGATTTTTCAGTATCTGAATATCAACTAATTCTGTAAAAAAGCCATTCTACATGGAAAAAATAATTACCACTGTTGTAATCAATAGTTTTTATAACAGCTAGAGTTCAAAGAAAGGTAAGCAGAGAATGGGAAAATTGAGTTGCATTAATATTTTTCCCATGGTCCCAGAGGCCCCCACATTATGGATGAGGGATGAACAGCAAGGCTGCAAAAAGCACCCACTCAGGTTCTCCAGCAGATGCTTGCAGTCATCAGTGGCGACATCATGCGCAGTCCGGCCGCACTTATCTCTCTTTTCTGGCTTGAGTCCTTCATGCCTACACAGGATTTCTAGGCAGTTCTGTAAGGACAAGAACTCCATTACCTCATGTCCAAATGAATAAACTTGAGCTAAAGCCCCAAGGGAAAAGTCTGTTGCCCACAACAAGCAAGTCAGGAATTTTCAGCCAGAAATCTTGTTTCAATTCCAGCAACCCAAACATATAGACCATTCTTAACAATGTTTCAAAAAGAAAAGCAAAGAGTGTTTCATTTAATTTGTGAATCATAGGATCAAAACATTGCTCCACAGAATAGCCTCTTACCTTTCAAGAGAAAAAGAATTAGTTTACTAATCACTCAGCTTGCATAATAAAATTAGGAAAGAAATTGACTTCAGCAGACAGTATTCCCTCTATGCTAATTTGGCAATATAAACCAAAAGACTTATCCTATGACTAGATGCTATTTGCTGTCTTTTAGGCTATGAACTGCTTTCCTGGTCACATAAGTTCAAGGCTCCAATTTTAACAGTTCTGTCTCAGAGTCCTTGAAAACACTTTCAAATTAAGATCTTATACTGTCTGTTTTTCTTTTAAATTTAACGTACATAAAGACCATATTGGTTCAATTTTTAGAAAAATATTCCCAACAGATATTAGAGTTACGTTCCCTCTCTTTTCCAGCTTTTCTTCTTCTGTGCTTAAGAAAAATCTTCACTGAAAAGTGATCAATAACCTACAAACTGACAAGTCTTATTTTTCAAAAATCTTCAAACTAATTTAGAAGTAAATGCAAACATTTTCTAATAAATAATTGCACAGCAGGATATGACATCAGGATATTTACCAAGGAACTCTACTAGCTCAACTTCTATTACCACAAGTTTTGTTTACTGATTTCCTGCAAGAACAAGCACAAAACTGAATAGACCAGAATCTATCAAAAGGAATGAACAACCAAAACAAATAACATCCTTTTCATCACACACACACACACACACACACATTGACATAAAACACCCCTTTTATGTTTGACAAAACACACCTTTTACTTTTTATTTTAATATTTAACTGGAGTAGAATATTTACATAGGAAGTACACAAATAAGTGTGCAACTTGAAGAATGATCACAAAGCGCAATACTTGTGTAAGGAGCACTCTTGTGAGCTTCCATCTCAATCTCTAGCCCTTCCTTTCTCCCCTCACAGGTATCAACAATTCTGATTTCTAGTATGAGAGACTGGCTCGCCTGTTTATGAACTTTATATAAATGGAATCATAGTGTAGGCACACTTTTATATTTGGCTTGCTTCGGTCAACATAATGTCTACAAAATATATCCATGTGTTTGGAGTAGTAACAATTCATCTTTTTGTTTTATTCTTTTTTAAATTACTGTGTGGTATTCTACAATGTGAATACACCAATATTTATAATCTCTTATGATAGGCATTTGGGTCCTTCTATGAATATTCTAGTACAAGTCCTTTGGTAGACACGTGTACACATTTCTATCGAGTACATGTACCAGAGTTGGATTCCTAGGTCATGGGGTATGCATATGTTCTAAGTCAGTATATACTGCAAAGTGCTTTAAAAGTGGCTATACCAATTTCCACTCCCAACAGGAGAACATATGAGTTCCAACTGCTTCATATTGCCCCTAAACATACTTTAAATGCAACTACCAGTTCCCAAGGAAATTCAGGAAATCCCTAACAGCCACGAAGAAAACCAAGGAGTAAGCTGAGACCACCAATTACTGAAATTTGAACAAGAAGCCAGTGCTGGTTTAAGGGCAAAGTTGATACAGAGACTCATTTTGGAGCTGTAGGGATGGGTGATTAGGCCTCAGGACCCACAGATTGGAGGAGCTGAGCCAGAGGGACCCTGGGTAAAGAAAATCTACCTGTCTGCAAAGGGAATCAGCTAGGACATCTATCTGTTTCTCACTGCCTCTGCCCAGGTTGGAGGGATTGTCCCTATAACTGTAATCAAAGTCTAGCTTCTGTGGGTCTGGGGGCAGATTTAAGAAATCACTAAATCAAGAAATTAACTGAAAACAAAGTCAAATATATAAATAACAATTCTAATCAAACTGTTTCATTAATTTGCACAAAAGCAGTGAAGGGGTAAGGTCGTTAATGAGGAATTCAGAAATGTTGACTTAAAGATTAACTCTTTAAGTTAAGAAGAATGCAGTCTGAGCACTAAACTTTGTGAATTCCCAGATGATAAAAGAGAAAAATAACATATATATTATGCAAGTTAGTACCTGTAGCAAAAGCAGTAAGAACCAAAACAAGTCTGGATTATAATCCTGCCAATATAAATTATTTTATCTATATCTTTGGTAAATCATTTAACATTTTTTGCTTCAGTTACTTTATCTGTGTTTCAAATGACTGTTTTCATAGGAATTGTTATATCACTTATATGAAAAGATGCATAAAAAGCTCTTGCTCTTATATTCTCAGCACCTACTAAACTCTTCATATTTATTAGCTGCTGTTATTATTATAATCAACATAATCATCATCAGTTAGAAAACAGCCTGAACAGTTAAGTGGTAATGTATTACAGTGCATCAATAATTGTCACTAATTTCAACATAATTACAAAACTGCAAGATTCTTTTATTTCTGATCCTTGAAGAATGTTACATATAATTTCTATTGCACTCAGGTAGGTCAGCGGGCAAGATGTATAAGCAGTGACTTTCTCTTTAAGGAAGCACAAAATGTCAGGAAGATGGCAGGATAATGCATATCCAAACACTGCTACAGGTGTGACTTCTACAGAGCTATGTTGGGTTCAGTGGGGAACAAAAAGAAGATGAAAAGTTTACCCAACTGCCACATAGCAACAACAGCTACAACAACTATTTGCATGCATACTAAGTGCCAGGCACAGTCCCAACACTTTCCAAGTATTTAGTGCTTATCTATCCACACAGGTGCTGTGTTAGAGCCGAGGACTGTGATGATGAGTAAGATAACATTTCTGTTCCTCAGGGAGGAATGCAAAATGTAGTAACGAGTTAGACATGGGGAAAATGTATACAGGAAAAGGAGCTGTTGATATGATGAGCAAAGTTTCACTATGTAGAAAAGGAAGAGGAGGGAAAGGTGAAGCAAAGAAGCTCTCTAAGCTCTCTCTGATGGGTGGGATTGTGTGAAGAGGATAAATGCTGTGATGCCAGTCACTGCTTCTGGAAATGGATTCCCAGGGGCCTTAGTGGAGCAGGGTGTTGCACCCAAGTGATGTAGAGCAAGAGACATAGACGAATGAGTCCAAGCTAAAGTTCTATTAGTTACTATACAGCTACAACTGTAATAACAGCGGCTTAAAAAAGCAGTGGCTTAGGTCTCAGCTTTCACTTCTACTCATGTCCCATTCATCAGAACTTAGGTAAGTGGCCATAGTTACCTACTGTGGAGGCAAGAGAAGGTAAATCTTTATTTTGGGCAATCAGGGGTCCCTCTGAGAACTGAGCAATCTGTTATTATAGAGGAAAGGTAGAAGAGATGTTGAAGGCTAGTGAACCATTTCTACCATGGTCCTTTAAGGAGAGCTGAGAAGCAAGGTACTAGTGCCAAGGGGACTAAGTAGAAACCCTAAGTCCAAAGAGCTTGAGATAAAGTCAAAGTCAAGGAAGAGAGTCGAGAGTCTGAGACTAGACAGAGGGAGAAAGCAAAGGCAGTTTGCAGACACAGAAGAGGTAAGGCCGAGTGCAGGTGCTGGGAACAACCTTGGGTGTGGGTGCACCCACTGTTTTGCAGGGCAGAGGAGATGAAGGCTGTTAAAATGGGAAATAAGAGCCAAAGGAAAAAGGTAGATTTTGGGGTGAGTGGTCAGAAATGAAGACACTGGAGTCAGCTGTGAAGGACTGAGTGCTGAGGAGTTTGGATGCTTTCCTATTGGCATGAAGATACGTTCAGGTAGCAAAGTGTTATAATCATCTCAATTCTGAAAATGAGTTGGTGCACTTGGAACATATATTGGAAAGGAAGATGGTGACAGGAAGGGAGTTTTCAAAAGAACTCTAGTAATTGATTCAATAAACAGTGCTTCTGGGCGAGAGACTCTGCTGGGCATATACAAAGATGGAAAAATGATTTGGGGAGGAGGCAGAAAAGGAGAGAGGCATGCAAACAATTACAGTTTTAAAGTACAAACTCACTAACTGAAGTGTGAAGATGTGCCCTGGGAATATCTAACTCTTGGAAGCCAAGACTTAAGCTGAGATGTTTTCCAGGCAGGGAAGGGTCAGGACAGGAGAGGAGGCCATTTGAGGTAATGGGAATAGCAGATGCAATGACAGGGAGAAAAGAGAAAGCACAGGCTGTTTGCACAGCAGAAGTAGTGTGTGGTTAGAGCACAAATGCATTAGGGAAGGAGACAGGAAGTGTGCCTGCGGAGGGAGACTGAGGCCAGGTCAGGAAAGGACTTGTCTGCTGTGACAAACGTCTGGCAATTACCCCAGAAGTGACAGAGCCTTGTAAAGACATTAAGCAAGTAAACAACGTGACCTGTGTTTCCAACTGCAAGGTCCCTCTGATGGCAGTGTGACAGAGTAGGGGTGACTGGGTGGAGAGACGCCCCTAGGTGCCTGAACAGATGATAATGGCACTCCCAGGGCAGTGCTCATGGGGCATGAAGGAGGCAGCATATTCAAAATTCATTTATGGAAGAATAAAATCTAGAATTGATTCACCATTTGAAATCATTAAGTTAGGAAGATGGAGCAAGTAAACACAAATGACAGGTGATGTTTTTAGATAAAGAAAGGAAGAACAAGAGATACAGCAGACTGGCTAAGGCGCGTAAACATGGGAACCCAAGGATTTACCCACTTGGAGCTGTTGGGTGGAAGCCAAAATGAATATGCTCATCAACAGGGTTACCATGGAATTTTTTAAACTGGGACACTTTGAGTAAAAAGGAGGCACTGTTAATAATTACACTGCTTTCACAGGTATAAGCAATAACTGTATGAGCCAGACTGAGAAGTTTGTTTCTTTAGTTATCAAGGAAATGTCCTCCAAACTGTGGCTGTCTGGATGGATTCAGAAAATGGTAAATTGGGCATGAGGTAAGATTTTGTAATCTCTAACAGACTGTATTATGAGGATTGATAAAATCACTTAAGAGAGTAAGTACAGAGTGGGAGGAGAAAAGGGTCAAAATCCAGACTAATGGAAGGTGTTGGTGAAAACACTGGAAAGTCCATGAGCATGCTTATTAGAATTTCTCAGAATAATTTAGTTGGCTAAGTTCATGTTAGAATCCTTTAGGATTCAATCAGTTGTTAACTGCTGCTCAAATTAGGCAAGAATGCCATACTCTGCACTGAACATTGTGGAATGTGTTAAAAAAATAGTCTTCCCTTTGTTTACACAAAGTCAGTCTGGTCTTTCAAAAATAATTTTATAAAAATTAAGAGAAAAAGAAATAACCATGGAAAATCAAAAGCACAAGAACAGATTCCAAAGAAGAGATTTCTATGTATAACAATTAACCTCTAGTCCCAAAGATACAGTTCAACTTCACAGGCATCTTGTCTTTCTCCTCTCAGCCATTACCCACCCCTGTGTGACTTCTGATCATCTTTTCCCTTTCAGCCATGACCTACGAGGAGGGGACCTAAATCTCAATGCCTCGAGTGGGCCTATGCACTTGAGACACACACTTCATCCAGACCAATCAGTTGGGGGAGATGGTACAGTGTGAATGGAAATGCCTGACACTCACCAGGGTAAAAGCCAATGATGCATCAGGCCGACAACAATCCTAACATAATGCAAGAATGGCCTAAAGATGGTGACAAGGGGGCCACTGTCTGAGCAGATGACAGTGGGCCTGCCAGGAGATAACTTCTAGGATGCTGGAAATGTCTGGAAGACAGTTAAAAAGCCAGATGTGGAGACTGGGATTGGGATTAGTTATTATAGAAGCCAAACTTAAAAGCTAAAAGACTGGGCAAATTCTTAAACAGAAGGACTAGCCAGCAGTGAATGGAGCTTGGAAAATGCTTAGGGTTAAACAAAAGAAAAAGACACACAAGTCCAGGAAGCAGAGGGTCCCATTCAAGAGGAACCCAAAGAGGCCCACTCCAAGACACATTATCATTAAAAAGGCAAATATAAAAGACAAAGAAGAATCCTAAAGGCAGCAAAGGAGAAACAGGCAGTAACCTACAAGGGAGCCACGACATGGCTAGCAGTTGACTTCTCAACAGTAACACTACAAGCCAGAAGGAAATGGCAAGAAATATTCCATGTAATCAAAAGGCCTGCAATCAAGACTGCTCTACCCAGCAAGGCTCTCAATTAAAATGGAAGGAGATGAAAGGAGTTTCCCAGACAAAAGAAGGCTAAAAGAATACACTTCCACCAAACCAGTACTGCAAGATATGCTAAAGGGACTGCTTTAAGAAGAAAAGAAAAAGAGTAAGAAAGAGAGGAACACAAGTATAAAGGGAAAAAATGAATAAGTACCTATCAGTAATAACTTTCAATGTAAATGGAATAAATGTTCCAATCAAAACACAGAGAGTAGCCTAATGGATAAGAAAACATGACCAACACATATGCTACCTACAAGACCCACCTCAGAATAAAGGACTTACATTACTGAAAGTAAAGGGATAGAAAAAATATTCCAAGCAAATGGACAGGGAGAAAAAGAAAAAAGCTAGGGTAGCAATACTTATATCAGAGAAAATAGATTTGAAAACAAAGGCTGTTTAAAGAGACCGAGAAGGACACTTTATAATACTCAAAGGAAGAATCCATCAAGTACACATAAACATTAAAAAACCTATATGCACCAACACAAGAGCACCCAAATATGCAAGGAAAATCTTGGAGGATTTCAAGAAAGATATAGACAGCAACACACTGAAAGTAGGGGATTTTAACAACCTGCTGTCAACAGTGAATAGATCTTCCAAAGAAAACATCAACAAGAATATTGTGGAACTGAACAACGCATTAGATCAAAGAGACTTAATTGACATCCATAAGACCTTTCATTTGCAAAGAGCACAATACACATTCTTTTTGAATGCACATGGAACAGTTTCAAAGGTAGACTACATGATAGGACACAAAGAAAGCCTCAACAAATTCAGGAAAATTGAAATCATAACAAGCATTCTTTCAGATCACAAGGGCTTGAAACTAGAAACCAACCTGAAGGAAAAAACTTAAAAACATTCAAACTCATGGAGACTGAATAGAATACTACTAAACAATGAATGGGTCAATAATGAGATCAAAGAAGAAATCAAAGTTTCTGGAATCAAAAATAAACACACAACAGTCCAAAACCTATGGGACACAGCAAAGGCAGACCTGAGAGGGAAGTTCATAGCAATACAGGCTCATCTTAAAAAGATAGAAACATTTCAAATAAATGACCTAACCCTACAGCTTCAAGAACTGGAGAAACAACAACAAAGTCCACAGCGAGTAGAAGGAAGGAAACAATCAAGATCAGAGCAGAACTGAATGACATAGAGACTAAAAGAAAAATTCAAAGGATCAACCAATACAGGAGCTGATTCTTTGAAAAGATAAACTGAATCAACAAGCCTTTAAGAAGACTCATCAAGAAAAAAATGGAGAGGACCCAAATTAATAATATCAAATATGAAAGAGTGGAAATAACAACTAATACCACAGAAATACAAAGGATTGTAAGAAATTACTGAGAACAAGTATATGCCAAGATATTTGAAAACTTCGATGAAATGGACAAATTTCTAGAAAAGTATAACTTTCCAACACTGAATGAAGAGGCAGAAGAAAACCTGAACAGACCAATGACAGCTGGTGAAATTGAAGCAGTATTCAAAAAAACTCCTGACACACAAAAGCCCAGGGCTGGATGGTTTCACAGGATAATTTTATAAAACATTTAAGGAAGAGCTAACCCCTGTCCTCAGATTCTTCCAAAAAATTCAAGAGGGGGAAAGACTCCCAAACTCTTTTTATGAGGCCACCATCATCCTAATCTCAAAACCATATAAAGACACACACAAAAAAGAAAACTACAGGCCAATATTGCTGATGAACACAGATGCTAAAATCCTCAACAAAATATTGGCAAACTGCCTCCAGCAATACACTAAAAAGATCATCCACCACGATCAAGTGGGATTCACCCCAGGGATACAAGGATGGTTCAATATTCACAACTCAATAAATGTAATAAATCACGTAAACAAAAACCACATGATAGTATCAATAGGTGTGGAAAAAGCATTTGATAAGATACAGCACCCATTTATGATAAAAACACTCAGAAAAGTGGGAATAAAGGGGGCATACCTCAACATAATAAACGCCATTATGAAAAACCTACAACCAACATCATAATCAATGGGCAAAAAATGAAAGCTTTACTGCTAAGATTGGGAACAAGACAAGGATGTCCACTTCACCACTTCTATTCAACACAGTATTGGAAGTCCTAGCCACAGTGATCACACAAGAAAAAGAAATAAAAGGCATCCAAGTTGGAAAGGAGGAAGTAAAACTGTCATTGTTTGCAGATGACATGATAGTGTACATAGAAAACCCCATAGACTCCACTAAAAAACTACCCAACCTAATAAGTGAATTTGGCCACACAGAGGGATACAAAGTCAATATTCAGGAATTGAAGTCATTTTTGTACACCAACAATGAAATATCAGAATCGGAAATCATGAAAAAATCCCATTTGCTATAGCAACAAGAAACATAAAGTACCTAGGAATAAACCTAACCAAGGAGGTAAAAGACCTGTACTCAAAACTACACAAAACTAAAGAAAGAAATATGGAAGACACAAATAAATGGAAGCATATACTGTGTTCATGGATTGGAAGAATTAACATCATCAAAATGTCCATACTACCCAAAGTGATTTATAGATTCAACGCAATCTCTAAAAATAACAATGACATACTTCACAGATATAGAACAAACATTTCAAAAATTTATAGGGAACAATAAATGACCACGAATAGCTGTAGCAATTTTGAGAAAGAAGAACAAAGGGGGAGAGATCACAATATCTGACATCAAACTATATTACAAAGCCACTGTAATCAAAACAGTCTGGTACTGGCATAAGAACAGACACATAAGTCAATGGAACAGAATAGAGAGCCTCAAAATAAATCCATGTATCTATAGTCAATTAATATTCAAAAAAGAGGGCAGAAGCTTAAAATGGAGTAAAAATAAGTTCTCCAACAAATGATATTGGGAGAGCTGGACAGCTACATACAAAAAATTGAAATTCTACCACCAACTTATACCATACACAAAAATAAACTCAAAAAGGATAAAAGACTTAAATATAAATCGTGGCACATGTGGACAGCTAAAGAAAACATCAGCAAAATCAAAAGGGAACCAATCGTATGGGAAAAGTATATTTGCCAATGATACATCAGATAGGGGTTTGATCTCCAAAATATATAAAGAACTCACACTACTCCACTATAGGAGACAAACAATCCAATTAAAAAATGGGCAAAGTGACCTGAATAGACACTTCTCCAAGGAGGACATACAGAGGACCCAGAGACACATGAAAGGATGCTCATCATCACTAGCCATCAGAGAAATGGAAATGAAAACCACAATGACATACCACTTCACACCGGTCAGAATGGCCATCAAAAACAAATCAACAAACGACAAGTGCCAGTGAGGTTGTGGAGAAAAACGGAACCCTAGTACACTGTTGGTGGGAATGCAGACTGGTGGGGCCACAGTGGAAAACAGTTTGGAATGTCCTCAAAATCTAAAAATGGAGCTGCCTTTTGACCCAGCAATTCCACTGCTAGGATTATGCCCTAAGAATCCCAAAACACCAATTTGAAAGAACCTATGCACCCCAATGTTCATAGCAGCACAATTTAAGATAGCCAAGGTGGAAGCAACCTAAGTGCTATCAATAAATGAATGGATCAAAAAACTATGGTACATTTACACAATGGAATACTATGCAGCAGAAAGAAAGAAAGAGCTGCTGCACTTTGCGACAGCATAGTTGGAACTGGAGAGCATTATGCTAAGCGAAATAAGCCAGGGGTTATAAGACAAATACCATAAAATCTCACCTATAAGTGGAACCTAATCAACAAAATGAACAAACAAGAAAAACATAACCAGTAATATAGAAAGGAAAAACAAATGGACAGTAATGAGATGGAAGGTGGAAGGTAGATAATGGGAAAAGGAAGGGGGCGGGTCAAATCAAGGAACATGTATAAACAATCCATGGACAAAGCCAATGTGGGGAAGGATTGAGGATGGGAGGTGGCAGGGGATGGGGCAGGGGAAAGTTGTGGTGGAAAAACGGAGACAAATGTATCTGAATCAAAAAAGAAAGAAAAAATAACGAAATATTTTATGAAGTGGGAATATTTTTCATAAATTATAATAAATAGACTGCAAACTATCACCAACAGAATAACAGCATTTTTTGTAAATGAAGAAATAAATTTCCCAGGCAAGTCACAATAGTGGTAAGGCATTTAATACATATTAATAAAAAAGGCAGTGTAGTTTCAAATGCAAACTTCTCACATTTCCCAGCTTTGTCTCCTAAAAATTTTTATGTCAAATGCTATTAAATTCCATGCAAATCAATACACGTGCATATTTATTAAGTTCACAGGAGTTTTGTAGTTTTTTGTTAAAGAATAAAATGAAAAATTGCTAATGAAGAATACCTTACCATTAAATTGAATCACACCTTTTTCTCACTTAAAAAAAATAAAAAACAACCAAAGTCCAAAATTAACAGCTTTTCTAGATCATAATAACACAAAGTCACCCAACCACAGGTGCTCCAAATGCATATTTTTATGTATTCCCAGGTGTCTCTAACTGGATGAACATATCACAGCACTTAAATTCAGCTTGTCTGAACTCACATTCTATCTTCTTGATCACAAAGATACCTCTTCTTTCTTTCTGGGAACATCACTGTTACCCTTCTGTTTTGCTCCGTCATTTCCCATATCTAATCTGTCTTCAACCTGTGGACATTTTTAGTCTTAAATACCTCCTATTATTTCTACCATTCCCGTCCTCTTTAACCTAGTCTCTCTCCCTTGACACCCACTTTTTCATAATCCCAAATCTTCTAAATGTTTTTGCCAAATTAATTAATTTAAACTAGAGAGCTGATTTTTTTCTTCTTTGTGCAAAACCTTTCAACGGCTTTAAATGACTAGTAAATAAAGCCCAAACTCCTTAATATATCACTGAAGGCCCATGCAATCCCATGGAACTCCCAGTCCAGTCTTATTTCTCCTCCTTAGGTCAGATGGAGCTGCTACCCACCTGCCTTCCCATTTTTCTGTTCCTATTGCTTCCTCCATCTGAACTACTCTTTCCCCATGACAATGGCAAACCCAGCCCACTCTGCAAGGCTCCAAATGATATCTAGCTCCTCTAGAATGAGTCACTTCTGAGCCCAACACCCCTGCAAAGTGCTCTCTGAAATTAGTGGGCATTCTCTCTTTTTTTCTCCATAAAAATAGTGCATTTTTGTACTGTTCCAACCATACACTTCTTTTTAATATAATGTCAATTGTAGTGGACTTTCTATTACCTTGTTTTAGTTTTTTTGTACTTCTCTTATCCTACAGCTGTCTTGTACATACACCCTTGCCACTGGACTAAAGAGTTACCTAATGGCATAAATGATCCCTGCAAATGATAGCATGCAGTGCCATGCACTCAGAAGTTTCTAATACCTTATTATTGCTAGAGCATATTATTTCCAAAATAGCATAAATAGAAAAAGAGGTATAAATGAATGTCCCACTATATCATTTCCTTAATAATCAGAATCGTTTTCAACTCTGACTGATGAGTAAAATCCAGAGCTCCCTCTATAAGCAGGACAACAAAGGTAGGGTGTAATGAGGCTGTTCATATTAGAGGGCATGTATTTGAGTCCTGGCCCTCCCTCTAACTAGTATCATGGCCTTGGTACTGAATCAAACAACCTAGTGGACTAAATCAACACCAAACTTTTTTTCCCTAATTTTAGATGAGATAGTCTAAAAATTCTCCCACATTTCTTGTTAACAAACTCCAAACATTTTTTATGAAAAGTGTCATATACTCTTGACCATAAATATCTGCTCGACAGAAAAAAAAAATCCGTTCATATAGGTAGCTAGCTAATCATCTACTACAATGGTATCATTCAGTCTCCTACTATTCAACTGATATACACTCAGTCAACAGCAGACAACTTTGGCACTCATCAAATTATAACTGCATAATGAGGTCAGCTGCCCCAGACACACCTTAAAACCCTTTGAAGCAGCAATATGGGCAGCAGTCCAGCCTTCTCTGTCGGCGTGATTAATGAGGTCTGCAGGAACAACAGGTTTGGCTCTGCCTTCAGGACTCTCTTCTCCCTGATCCAAGTCAAAAACATCCAACCTGATCTCCTCCTCATGCAAGGAATTTCCACGAGTTGGTGCTCTATGGTACATAAGAAGCTTGAGGCTGTCCACATTACCAGTGTCCACAGCTGCGTGAACTGGTGTCCAGCCATCCTGAAAATAAAATGATCAGGGGAAGTGGTTGATTACAGTGTTAATATTGAGAATGGTGTTACTTAAGGTTCACCTCTAAATGTTCCTGAGCATGGACCATTGAGCTGGGAAACGCAGGCATTCCAATCCTGAAGTTATCACTGATGAGTCAAGTTCTCTGACCTCTGTCAATTAGTGTATTGCCATTGCTATGACTCATGTTTGCTATTTTGTAAGAATTTCTACTTAAAAGTTAACCATTTGGAGTGAGTAGGTACTGCCCAGGCCAATATTAAACATTATGTATGGTGAACCAAAATCTCAGTTTAATAGTACAAAAGACAGTGAACTTTAGCATAAAGAAATTTTTAAAAATGTGTATCTAGCTACAGTGTTATTAACAATGTACTAAATAAATGCTATTATAAGCCAGTTTTATTTATAGGGCAGAGTCCTAATTCTAGTGATCTTAAAATTTTATGTTAATGATTCCAAAAGATTGTAGATAATAGGGAAAAGATAGGGATACAGGAAAAACAGAGCCAAATTACTGCATGGTGTGCCCATGGGCCTCTACTGAGTGTTTTGTGATGGCAGTGGGCCATTGATACATGCAAGCTTAGAAAATGTTCCAACTAAAATGACTGAGTCCATTTTCTGGAATATGTTACTTTGAAGGCTCAATCACCCACTTAGCTGGTTTCTAGAGTAGACTCAACTCTTTTCTAGGGCAGTGGTTCTCAGGTATGGTCTCGAGACGATCAGCATCAGCATCACCTGAAAATTTGTTAGAAATGCAAATTCTTGAGCATCACTCAAAACCTACAAAAATCATAAAATTTTAGGGCATGGCAAGCAATCCAGGTGATCCGGATGCACTAAAGTTCAACAAGCACTATTCTAGGGAAAACCTTTTTACCCTTTGAGTCCTGTATATATTTTTATATAGAGATGGATCTGCCTTCTACTCAAGTACTTGTCTTCATTAGATTTTTAAGACTTTCATAAAAGAACTGAGCTTTATTTTGGTGATTTGTGTTTTGGCTTTATTTTATTTCCTACCAGCATGTTTTTTCATGCAGTGTTGTCACCAGTAAACAGTCTGTCCAGAGCCTGGGGAATCTCCTCCATTGGCCAAGATGGAAGCAGGGGGAGGTTCTTAGACTCAGAGCAAAAAAACAGCAAGATAATTGGATAGGAAAAAGCCTCCTCCCTTCCAGTACCAGATTGGGGGTGGGATCAAGTGAAGGCAGGCACATGCACCACAGAAGTCAAAATGGTATCGGGGGAGGTGCCAGACTGAAGAGGTCTATCAGTCTAGCCTGGGAAAAGAAGGAATTGGTTGGGAGGTAGACCCACCCAAAGCACTCAAAAGTTTGGATTTTGAGAAAGCACCTGGCCTGCTTCACACCCAAGCTAATATAATCCCAAGGGAACAAAAATAATAGGCCTGCTCTGGCTGGTTCATGACCTGCACTGGCACAGGGCACTGTTCCGTTCTCTCCTTAGCAGCCATGGGGCCCATGGCCTCCAGGAGGGAGCCTCTCTCACTCTTGCCCACCTGGTGATGCTCTCATGTGCTCTCTCCCTGGAGCACACAACCTTGCAGCCCTAGCAGCTGCATGGCCGATGACCACATAGGCTCCACATGCAGGCTTCAAGAGGTAGCCTGAAATGGACGGCAGCTGGGAACAAGCTAAGCTACCTGGACAGCCACTTAGCAACCATTGGTGGGCTTCAAAGGACTGTATTTTGAAATGTACTTTTGTCTTGGTTTTGCAGAGGGTATGAGCTTTGAGACAGGGGTCTGTCATTCTCATAGATTGTGCAGCACCTGAATAAAACCTCTTTTCTCTTACATCATCATCTGCTTCATGAGTTTGGCTTCTGTGACTATAGGCAGCTTCACCTCCATTTTTGGTTTGTTAATGGTGTTTCATACTGTTATGCTAGATATTTTTTACTGAGCTTCAGCACACTTTAAAAAATATAGGGTAAAAGACAGGGAGAAAACTAGACAATAAATGGTAACAGTCTACACTTAGATTGAATCATCTGATCATTTGCTAAAGCTATCCTTTGATAAAGTGGGTTTCTTGTCTGGTTCTGTACTGCATACCAATGAGGTCAACTTGGCTGAGATAAGACCATGGGCAGTAACTGGAATACCATACAGTGCTTGGACGGACTCCAGCAAGCTCCAGCCAGGCAAAGCGTTTCATGGCTTGTTCTCTGCTGGGCTGTGGACACCTTTACTTGGGTATCAGCCTTACGCAGCTCCTGGAGTATAAGTGCTCCTAAGCATACCTAATTTACATTATAAATACCATGCAGCCTTTCCTGAAAAACTTTCAATCTTCCATTCTCCTTTGATTTCTTATTAAAAGTAACAGGAGATAATTATTCTTTAAAATCCTCTATTAATTATACTGTTTACCTCTGTACTTTCAACAACTTGCAGGACAGCATGGATTTCTGTGTTCTCCAACTTAGAGGGATGTGACAAATTTTTCTGTGGCACTATTTATTTTTCATTCAGCTTGGTAATGTAAAATTCATTCAATTTTCACATTAAGGTACAATTTCACAATTTCATAATGAAATCTGTGTGTGTAACCTCATAGAATTCTCAGATAAAGCATATAAAATAGCATGAATAAACATAACACTATTCTCTCAGATTTTCAAAAATAAAGTTTTTTAAAAAATATCTTTAACAATAAGATTCAATGGAAAATATTTATACCTAACTTATTTCCCTGGTTATACCCTTTAGTATTGGTTCTTTTGGGAAATTTCTTAAAAAGTCCAGATCAAAGAGTGATCTATAAAACAGATAATGTACCTTTTTATCCTAAAAAATTTTAAGGATGTTTCCTGTGAAATGGATACCCAGTACAGTCAATTCTCTATTAACAGAATGAATCTAAGGTACAGATAACCTTTGGAAATTAAAAAGTCTACATTTGTCTTTCATTAGGAATATGTTGGAGGGTGGTGATTACTACATAATATTATGGGAAGTTGCAATAACAAAAATAATATAATGCCTGAACCCAATGAACAATGGATCATGATGGAAGCTCCGTAACTCCTCCAGCCCTTAGATGAGCCTCCGTCAGAGAAATGCTTGTCAGTGTACACAGGGCTGCTTTCTCAGTCTTCAAGAGCATCATAATAGCTTGATGAAGACAAATTTTGGAGACTTAATTGAGACGTTTTATTTCAAATGTATTCCCATGTGGCTGAGCCAAAAGTACTATCCAAGGACTTTGTCAGCTTCAAAATCTTTCTTCACCTGTGCAGTTTTACAGGCAGTATCAAAACTGTGCAAGGTGAAGTCAACAGTTCCATTAGCATGTTAGGTTTTATAGTGCATTTCCACATAGTGTTTCAAGTTCTGAGGCAAATTAAACCAGTGACCCTAAACTCTGTGAGGTGCTGCACAATCTTAGCAATAACAAACATCATTCTAGGAGAAAGAGTCAACACAAATAAGCCTCCTCCAGTGCAGGGCAAAGGTCATCACAAAATTCCCTTTCATTTACACGTTACAACTCAGTTCTCCTATTGATGGTGGTGGTGGTGGTGGTGGTGGTGACGATGAGGACTGCTAACATTTGTCGAGTGCTTACAATTCTCAGGCACTATACCAATCACCTTATATAGACAGGCTCATTTCAATACCCTAATAATGGCGGCCACTATTAACCTCATTTTATAGAGTGATCAACCAAGGAAAAGAGAAGTAAGATAACTTGCCCAAGATCATGCTACATTGTGGAGACAAGGTTAAAGCCACAAGGTCTAACTCTGGACCCTGACTTCTCAGCCATTACACAACACTTTTTCTAATACCATCATTGCCACAACTGCCAAAGTTTATACTTCTGTAGCACTTTAAAAATATATATAATGCACCTTGAAAATACATCCAGAATTGGACCATTCCTCCCTCTACCCTTCAATCTTGATCCAAACCACTACTTTTTCCCTCAGTTAATACAACAGATGCCTGACAGGCCTCCTGTCATCTGTTCTGTGCCTCCCTACTTACAATTTCTTCTTATCCCTGCAGCCAGAGTGATTCTTACAAAAACGAGTTAGTTCATATCCACCTTCTGTTCAAAGCCATCCAGTCTCTTACCCAGAGTCCTCATCATGACCCACATCTCCCTGAAGTACACTGAGGTGCCACCTCTCTCCCACCTGGGACCTCTGCATTTACTGTTTCTTGCTCAGGCCTGGCACATGGCTCTCCTTGTCCCTTCTTGACCCATTCCTTCATTTCCTTTAGGTCTTGGCTCAATTGTCACATTTTCACTGAAGACTTTTCTGACTGGTTATTGTAGAGTAAACCCCGCCCCCGGCACTCCCATCTCCTACACATCCAACTACTATCTATTCTCTTATTTGTTTACTGTTGCCCTCCCCCCAATAATGGAATATAAGATCAATGAGGGCAGGGGCTACTTTGGCTGCTGCTGTCTCCCTTAGTCCCTAGCACACCTGGTACTCAGGGAATATCTGTGGAATGAATAAAAGCTAGTAAGTCCATTCTCTCACCTAATTCTGAAAAAAGTCAGGACACAGATATTCATTTTGAATAAGCTGAGGTTCAAAGATAAAGGTCTGGTTAGGTTAAGACAAGGCTTTTAGTTAGTAGAGACTGAGAGAATAGACACTGTCCTTACCCAATATCCCAAAAGCAAAACAAAGCAAACTCTAGCTTTTTAATATATTTTATTTTTCTAGCTGTACAATTTGTAGACACATTGTAAATTACAGAACAAAACCCCCAAAACTGATACTCACTCTGGTTTTTATACTTCGGTCACTTCCAGCTTCCAACAAGAGTTTAATACATTCTTCATTTCCATTTTTACAGGCCAGGTATAGAGGGGTCTGTCCTCCATCAGCAGCATGATTAATGTCAGCATCATATGCAACTAAGAATTCTACACACCTAAACACCAAGATTATAATTAATTTCAGGGAAACTGGGTTTGATTTCTGAAGTGCCACCTGACCAAAATATTAAATTTTGATAATAATTATGAAGTAATTTTGCATCTTTATATACATGAAATATATAAGTGTGCATCATAAATTATTGTGGGTCTTACTATATGGGAATTGTTTCTTAACAAGGCTAGAAGATGTATTTTAATCACAAACTTCATTACTCCCATGAACATTTAAAACAGCAACTTTGAGTAAGTGAAACCTGGTTTATGACCTTTCTCTGTAACCAACTTGGAAAAAGTGGAGTCCTTAGAATGTGTTTAACTTATTAGTATGAATGATTTAACTGTGCTTGACATATATATTATTAGTGGTTTGAAATAGTTTGAACCTTCAAATAAATCAGGCTGCTGAGTCATTCTGAGATTTTTCATTTGAGAAAATAACTATAAATAGTGCAGACAGCCAGCGGGGCACCATGTGCCTCCACTATAAAAAGCAGCAAGCAGGGAGGAAAAGGTTGCCTGGGGGGAAAAGACAGCAGAGGCTGTCCCATCTCCTAAAGGGATGCTAGTTTACCAGGAAAAAGACATAGCTAAGCAGAAACTCATTGCCCTGAGAATCAAGACATGAGGTAAGAAATGAGGTAAATTCAAGACAAACTATCACTTACTAAACAACTAAACACTGAATCTTGAGTTTATAAAATTAGATGAAAATAAACTTAGAAAAGAGGACTAAATCATAGTTAAAATAAGGAGCGATTCACATCTTTTTTTTTTTTTTTTAACAGCGGATGCATGTTTTCTTGTGGATTCCCTTAACATTTGATTTGTGTGTGTATGTGTGTGTATGTATAAACATATACTAAAACTAAGTTATATTTTAAAGTGTATGTATAATATGCACATTTAAATTAATCAACCCCAGCATTCTTCCTTTTTGTAAAGCTATCTATGCCTCTATTCCCATGACTATTATACTATTCAAGCAAGTGGCCCTGCAGATTGCCTGGTGACAGTAAAGGTAAAAGTATAGCCCAGAAGAAATCCTTTTGGAGGACTCAAGACATGCAAAAAATGAGGGCAAAATCTACAGTTTTCAATAACAACTCAGGGTGATGACATGCAGAAAAAAAGAAATAATGTATACTTTATGGATGCATTTTGAATTTAGAAATTTTTCCACTTATAATTTTAATTGATTTTATTGGGGTTATACTGGTTAATAAAATTATGTAGGCTTAAGAATTATTATATAATTCTACAATACATCCTCTGTATATTGTATTGTGTGCTCACCACCCCAAGTCATGTTTCTTTCCATTACCATTTAGCCGCCCCTCACTCTGGCTTATGTCTAGCCACTCCCTTGCCCTCTGGTAAGGACCATACTGTTATCTGTCTATGAGGTTTTTGGGGTTTTTGTTTGTTTGTTTGTTTGTTTTGCTTAATCCCTTAACTTTTTAAATAACATTAGTATGAACCTTAAAACCCCTATTTTAAGAATTCAGAAATTTGTTAAAGAACATTTCTATCAGGGTAGCGATGTAAAAAATTGAAAATAGCTTGTAATCCCTGCTTTTTCAGCACAGGCAAAGAAAACAACTTAGCTAAATTCTCTTTCAGTAAAATAGGACACAATTTAAAAAAACTATTACTATGTTCAACTGCCTTAGTAATAAGCTACTGAAGGAATCACTGCTAAAGTTATGTATATTTTAATTGATAGGCTCTTTTCGTTCTGTGCTCTCATTACTTTCAGTATATAAAATTTCTTCTTCATTTTAAAAAAAGAACAAGGAAAATAACTGAGATTTAATACTGAATAAATTGCTACTAGTAAGTTAAGATTGTTAAAAAATAGTATAGTTCTATGCTTTACTTTTAATGCCATTGTAAGTAAAAAGGTTTCTTTGTGTTGGGGTGGTGGAAAATAGCAAAAAACAAAGTCTAACAGCCCATTAAAATTACTGCATATATGTTACTATACTGCCACAAAATATATGTTACTATACTGTCACATGAGGTTTGGACACTGCGTATTTCTCTTCTTCACTTCCCTCGTATGCAACGCTTAACCAATTACTGAGAGCAATTTCAAGTTCCTAGTGTGTTTAAATCCTCAAAAATACTTAGTAAATTTACTTGACACTAGATTTTAAGCGCTAGTTTACATATTCAGCTAGAACAAAAATATGTGTGCAAATTATGAAGAACTTCTCCTCATAAGAAAAGAAAAAGCATCACTTACTTGAAATGTCCCTGAGAAGCTGCAGCACACAAGGGTGTGAAGCCATTTTTATCAGCAGCATTGACTTGGGCTTCTGCATTCAGCAGCAATCTCACACAGTCTACAGGTTTTAATAGAAAGTCACTTTCATTCCCCATGTAGAGTTTCAGTGAGCCAAACTCTATGAAAACTGTAGACAGATACTAAACCCAAAGGACCTCTCCCTAAGGACAGTCCACCCGACAATTAGTTGTATCATGGCAAATGTGAGATTCCAGACTGTTTACAGGGAAAGTAGCCTCTTTTTCTGAACATTGAAATACCCCAGACTCACCAACTAAGATATGATCTTTACTTTCTTTTGGTGCTTTGGGAAGAATTGCTGATGAGTGAGAGAACTGCCTGTCATGTGTCAGAAAACACTTTACCAGATTTTTCTACCATACTACCCCAGAAAATAATGTTATTGGATGGAGATCCAAATCCATTCACTAAATTGAAATACCATTCTTTATATTTAGTAAACTCTTACTTTATGTTTTCATCTTTAAAATGCTTTTGTGTAATGGTCATCCTACACTTAACTCCATAATGACAGTAAAGGAGGATCCATAGAAAGTCGCCTGACTCAGTCATAAATAGCACCACTTAGATCTCATGTTCCTCTTGTAATTCACTAGATTTAATTTCTCTATACTAAAGAAAATTCCCATAATGCTTTTGAAGTAAAAATGAACGCCAAACTATTTTCAAAACAATGAGCTACTTTCTGAGCTCATTAGAATCTTCCATTTAATCCACCTGAATACAGGAAAGTTCTGAAGACTTCCAAGGAAGCCACCTTATCTGAATTAATCGACAATCGTATGGCTACCATATGCAATGGTATTTGACTTTGCATCTGCAGTCAAATCATCTTTTTCTTCACTAGCTTTTATTTTAGTATATTTGACTAGGCTTTGCAATTCAAGGAACAAAAATAATGCCTGGACTTCTTCAATATGTTGTTTACAATTGTACAACTTTTTAGTTTCTAAAACAATCCAAATAAGTATAAACTGCATCAACTACAGAACAATTTCAGACCCATGACTTTTCATAACTACTAAAACTTTCCCTCTGTAGCATGCACTGAAGTTCAGGTGCTTTGACTTTCCCACACACCAGGTATTTCTAACAGGCAAAGTAGGGCTGTTTTGTCCTGATCAAAGTGATCACAGATGGAGGACTTTATTCTACAATGTGTGTTAGTTACTAGACCTAAAATTTCTACATACATAATACATTTATTGGCACAAAACAAAGATTACTTTTTCCTAGCTGCTAAACATTTTACATTATGATAAAACTGTATGATTTGGATTTTTAAAAACATTTACAAGAATCTTTAAATCATAAAAAAATAAATTATCCAGTGCTACCTGTAAGGGAAAATTGAAATAAAAATGAAAGTCTTGCTCATGACAGTGTTACAAATGCTTTTGCCTCTCCATCCTTTTGCAAACGGGTATTTATACGATGAGGTAATACTATCGATATCTTTACCTGTATGTCCATTCTTAGCAGCAGAATACAAGGCAGAATGGCCATCTTCACAGGAGTAATTAATGTCCAGTCCTTCTTCATTAAGCAGCATTGATAATAAAGTGACATTTCCCTGGGCAGCAGCTTGCTGAAGAAGGGTGGGCCTGCCAGCCAGGGGGGCAGGACCACCACTCATTAGCAAAGGGGTTAGGGAGGGTGACCAGCCTGTGGGTTAAAGTGACCCCAGTTAGAGAGTAGGAGCAAGGACAAGTGACAGACATTACCCATTGCTTTCTGAATTACATACACACAGACACATGAACATGTATTCTTAGAGGATTATGTGGTTTCTAACATTATCAATCTGTTAATAAGTACTTAGCACAAATCTGTACTGTTATTTCAATCTTACATCTACTAATTAACATACATGGTGACATTATTTTTAGACATCAGTCTTGCACAGATAAGGGTTAAAGTGGGGATTGGTTTTAGGAAACTAAGATGGCTGTTTCATATTGGAAGTTCAAATTCATCTTCAAGGTTTCAAAGCAATTTGAATTTTAAAATTATGTACAGATGTTTTCAATTTCAGTATCAATCTAAAAAAGTGAACTGGTATCTTCAGGTATAAGACAGAAATAATTTTAAGAAATAGAGATTTTCCTTTTCTGACAATGTTTCCAAGCTACTTAATTTTACATAAACCATTGAGTTGGACCAAATACTGTCAATTTACTTACACTCCTTGAATTTCCGTATTTGAGAATAAAAATAATGGGGGGCCAACTACTACTCAGTATCAACAGCTAATTAAAGCACTACATATATAATTGGATCTAAAATATATCAGCACAAATAATCAATACAATTTTGAAGACTGTATCATCTGGCCATCTTTATAACATGTATTCTGGACATTTTTAATCAGCCAACAGAATAGGACACTGTACACAGATTTAACAAAAATTATAAGAGTTATCATAGTTAGATATTTATCATCAGTATTTAGCAGCTTTAGAAGAGAATCTGTTAAGTGTGTAAAGTCGGCTGCATAGAGCATGGAAAATTTTCTGAATTCTTCCTTGATCAAAAAGCTGTAAAAACAGTAAAGTAAAAATGTTTATTTAATGTGACATAGGTATTTTGTGTATTTTATGCTTAAATACAATTAACTTTCAAAATACATGATTTTATTTTCTTCCTCACGGAGCCTGAAATACCTCTAGGCAATGCTGATGTGACTATAAAGGCATGTGTGCACATTGTCACTCCTCAGGGTACAGTTTCTACATATATCTGGTAACATTCCATATAGTAATATATGCTTAATGGATGTTTTATAGTCTCTGCACACTCTAGGTATATGGGTTTTACATTACTATGTATGTAGTAGTCAATTCTTATAATTGAATCTTAATTATTGGCCTTAAATTATTTTAATAAATATTGAGTACATATCAAAGGATTTCTCAGCATTTTAAAAATTCTTTGTAATAAAGTAGTAAATACAAATGAAACTAGAATTGCTTATTAAAAGCTGTATAATATATCTTCATGATCAATTTCTTTGGGCCCATAAATAAGTTATTGCTTTTACTCTATTAGACTGCAATAACATACAGAATTCAAATTGCCATAAAGTTAAATATTTATTGAAACTTTGTGATATTTTTCCATTGATATTCATCAACCTCCTCTTACAGAAGTTATTATTTTTACTTCATACTTACAAGAAGGCTCCTCTCTGGTACATTTTACCTTTTGTATTAAAACAAAAACAAACCCGCAAAAATTATATCAGTACTTATCAGAAATGGGTGATAAACAGAAAAACTGTAAACACCAAGGTACGAAACCTTGACTGCAAAGCAAACACAATGGCAATATGAAGGTATTGTATTGTCCTCTGCAGAACAGCAGGGAATGTGGATCACACTTTATTTCTCCTTTCCTCTCTTCTTTCTTTCCTTCCCTCCCTTTCTCTGTCTCTCTCTCTTATACTTCCTCCCTCTGTCTATTTCCCTCTATCTCATCCAAGGGTTCTTAGTTATTGATATCCCTTTAAGAATATTACCCTGGCCAGGTGGCTAAGTTGCTTGGAGCGCTGTCCCATACATCAAAAGGTTTGATTCGATCCCTGGTGTAGGCACATACACAGGTTGTGGGTTTGATCCCCAGTTGGGGCACAACCAATCCAGGTTTCCATCTCTCTCCCCTTCCCTTTACCTTCCCCTCTCTTTTCCTCTCTCTAAAATCAATAAAAACATATCCTTGGGTCAGGATTAAAAAAAATGTCAACAGGTGTATATTAAATGGTTTGCTGTTATTTGGGTTTTGTTTCCATCTTTTTTTCTATACAATTCTAACCTTTGGAAGACAATTTAAATATAACTTTATTTAACTGATGTATAAGGAAATAGTCAACTATAGATATAATTTCCTGAGAAATCTATTTTTAATGAAAAGCTATCTGAAAGATAAAGTATTTTATCACAAAATTTTCTTAATCCTTAAGACCACTCAAGAGTCTTATAGTTGTTACGCATAACTGCAGAAAAATATATATTAATTTTCTCATTACTTAGCAGCTTGCATTTTTTAAAATTATTTACAAAGATAAACTACTATAAAGTTTAAGTAAATTTTGTATCTGCACTATCATTTCCAATTTTCTCTAGCACAAACATAAATTATCATAATAAATCTCCTATAAGTATGAGAAAAATAAAACTTTACCATGAGAATTTATTAACTCATTTGAAATTTCCAACAATGATAAAAATGATAATATTTAAATGACTTTTTAAGTAATGCTTTAGTAATGATAGAACAGATCCACGGTCACACAGCTATTTTAATGATGTTAGAAAATGGTCTTCAGCTCTGCAGTGTCACGTGCAAGCATCAGTAAAGGTGAGTATCTCACAGAACATGCAGTGACGAAGGGAACAGACAGTACGTGCCATGGCAGTAGGAAGAGTTGAGAACAGCTTCTGGCATCAGCTTCAGAGTGTGGAGAAGGTTAATGTATAGCTCAGATCAATCTTGCTTTCTGATTTAGCCTTTAAGCCAATCATTCATGGAGGAGAGTAATTTTTAAAATGTATGTTTAAATAAGGAAAAAAGGTCTGAATCAAAATAAATTAAATGTATCAAATTAAAAAACAAAAACAAAAAATTTCCAAGGGTATGGAAACTCAGCTGCCTGGGATGATTCCTGGTTTAGGCTTCTATTCATCTGACACTTAAAATGTGTTCATCTAACAAGTCCAGGAAGAACAAGAAATCTAATTTATTTATAATTCAATATGTTATTTAAAAATTTAGCATATGGCCATAAAAACTATTAATAAAGTTAGAGTAATTTACAACATAATCCATTGAAATGGTATCTTTCATCACTGCGATCTTCTCAGTGCTTTAGTAATCATCTTTGTTTATCATAAGCTGAGATAGAAATACAGAATTTTGGATTTTGACAGATCATGAGATCTAGTGGTTTTCCAAGGAGGGAAAAGGTAGTGGGTTGCTTAAAAATTCAATAGGCAAGTTTCATAAGTCTTTTTGGTCTAGAATTATGACTTTTTGGTTCAATGCTTTCATTTTTAGAAGGGAAATCTAATGGCTAAGAGAAAATTTGCTCTTTAGCGTGATAGCTAGAAAGGGGCAGAAATGGACTAACTCTACCTTCTTATACTTAGTCTAGTGCTCTTTTCATCACTGAAACTGGAACAGACCTCCACTGTGTATCTGGCAGATGTGCTCTGTCCCCATGCCCTTCTCTTAGCGATTACAATGGTTTTGGTGGCTTTTTAGAAGATTACTACCCTGCAATGAGTTTATGATCTGTAGAGGCACAAACTCACCCAGGCACAAATGGGTTAAGAAGCAGGCTGGAGGGATCTCTGATGCTTCCTAGCTGCAATGAGCAGGGCAATACAAATAGGAGCAATCTAAATGGAAAGCAGAGTCGAAATCCTATATCTCATTTAGAAAGTTTTGGTTGACCTACACCCATGGTGGAGTTGTATGCCCCCATTATGTAATTATTTCCATTCCTGAATATACTATATGTTCAGTAAACACTTGCTGAATAAGTAATGACCTCCACTGCTTCCATTTCAACTAATGCACCACATCTTCCAATCAAATGAAATAGAAACCTGTTATCCCACCCAAGGTAATCCTGTAGTTCTGAAAATATTTTGGGCAAATTACAAAGTCAAAGAATAGAAAATAAGGAACCAGTTTCACATATTTTCAGTGGCTGCTATTTCTTTGGTTCCGCTATTTATTCTTTAACTCTATAGATACAAACCAAGGGAATTTTTCAGATGGCTCTTCTATCCAAAATTCTGCTATATCCTATGCAGGTCATTCTGGTGAGTACACAGGGGTGAGCAAAAGTAGATTTACAGTTGTTTGTATGGAAAAATGATACAATAATTAATAAATAATAATACAAGAGTAAACTGTTTCATTTACTCACAACTATAAACCTACTTTTGCCCACCCCTACTGACAAATGTTCATCTGTCATGATTCCTGGTTTTAAAGCTTTTCTACTGAACCCTGGTGCACAGAAATGACCAAAACAACTACTGACAAAACATCAAGGTACAAAGGGAAGATAGTTTTGTATTTTTTAAAAACTGACAAAATTTATATATCCCAGGAAGTGTTTTCTGTTTTGTAGTTTGTGCATTTATGTCAATAACACTCAACTGCTCTGAACATTTTTGGAAATCTGTTTTGTGACTAACTTATAACCATACAGCACATTCTCTGATTCTCCTGAATGCTAGCAAAAATTCCTTCTTTGCGAGTGGATTTAACATGTGGGAAACACCCAACATCATTTCAGGCCAGGAGAAGGTCTTCTAGCTCAGTAATACCATCTCAGGCTGTATGTATAATGTTGAATGCCTGTAAAGATGTAAAAAAGTAATACTGAAGTCATTTCTAAAGCAAATTTTCAAAAATGCTTTTAGTAATGATATCATTGAAGCAGCAATATCACCTTTAGTTATTCATCACTCATGCTGCTCTACACTCAATATAATGCTCTTTCACATATTATATTAAATCTTCCTAATAGTCACCCTCCCCATGTTAGTAGCAGAAGTTCCAATGAGAAAACTTTCTCAGTTCAAGAAAATGCACCCAAAGCACACAGTTGTAAGTGGCAGAGCCCAGATTCTAACACAGATGTAGATGTGACTCATATCGAAGTCCCTGCTGTTTCCAATTTTGCCCCTAAAATATAAAGATAGCTTCTCAAGGAACTTAATTTCAAGGAGACAGTTTATAATTGGGTAAATAAGTTCTGGTGTGCTGCTCTCATTACCTAGTCATTACCAACGACCTGTTTTTCTATGGAGAGCAGATGACACCTAGTGAGGAGGGGGTTGACAGGGGAGGGATGGAGCAAAAAGGAAAAAGGACTCATGGACATGGAGAACAGTGTGGGGATCGCTGGGGGACGGGGAGGATAAGGGGACTAAATGGTAATGGGAGAAAAATACAGTAAAGATTAAATCAAAAGGAAGAAAAAAAATTCTTAAAGTTCTCTCTTGTCAGAACAAATCGTCTCTGCTAACCACTAAGATCCTGTGAAGAGCTAATCTAGTCAAGTTGGTAAAAAAACACTTCCTCTAGTACTATAACAAAAGGAAAAATCCAGATTTCTCAACTTTTTTGTTCAAGAGTCCCGGATTCTGTGACTTTGTAAAGTACATCTGCAATGGACACCTTCTCTAATGTAGGCCACATGCTAACCACCTGTGCTCAAGTGTTGGAAGAAGGCAGCTCGAAATAAGAGTAAATGACTTCTGAAATAAACTACACTTAAAGCAGAGATTGATAAATATACACAATTTTTGAGGTTAAAAAATGTTAACACCAAATTGATATTAAAATTTAGGACATACCAATTACAGAACAATCTAATCAATTTGATAATACATGTTGGACTGTAGTGTTAATACCTGCTTGAAAGGATTGCTTTTATGTCATCTCAGATGCGGTAGAACTGAACACATACTGCCTGGTGATGACCCACTAAAATTGAAGTCTTGAGAGATAAATATTTAATAAAAAGGAATAGTCTTTTTTTCCCATGGAAATGATTTTGTCTTCCTAATCAATGGTCTCTGTATGCTACAAACCACTGTTTTGGGTTATAAAAAGCAAAACGGAAAAGAAAGCACTTAGCATAACAAAACTGCAATTCACATAGCAAGATGAATCGCCATACCCTGGAGACTTTAAAAAAAGAGAGGAAAGAAATATATATTAAAAAGTATCAAATTAAAAAAAAGTTTCAAGGCGATGTGAAAGAAATTAAGGCAAGTGAGAGGACAGGCCACATTCTTAAAAAGGGTATAATATTACAATCCCTTTACCTGATGCTGTTACCAGGAGGCTGTCTGAGGCACCTGTTCTACAGGATGAGGCACTAACAGGGTTTATGGAAGAGCAAAAGGCAATGGTGGTGGGAATGGCAAGGGAATGTTCTGAACATGCGGGTTGGTTCAGTCCAGGGGTTTCAGCAGGCCAGGCACCCACCTGAGACGTGGCCAGGGCTGAAACGGCACAGCCTGCAGGTGCCACAGTTAAATCTATGGATGGTTTTGGTGGCAGCTGAGGGGAGGATGATTTAGGGAGATTCTCCTCATTTATGACCCTGTTCCCTTGGGATAAACTGGAAGGAGGTGAAGCCACAGTTTTGTTATCCACTTTGGCCCCAGCACTGGAGGCCCTGCTGCTATCCATAATAACCTTGAATTGGGGGTGGGGTGGAGAGGGAGCTTGGGAGAGCCCTGGCTTTTTTGGAGGGATAGGAGGAGGGTTTCCTCTGTCAACTCGTGCTACACCAGGGGTCTTTACGCTGGTCCGACCGACTGGAGGGTAGGTGCCAACATCCCCCGTGGGGGTCACTCCAGGCCTTGGGGGTGCTCCTGCTTGAGGGCCCGTAAATCTTGACAGTGCTTGGGTCACGGTATTCCGAGCCAGTTGTTTGGCCACTAGGTTGTCACGACTTGTAGGAGAGACATCTCTTGATGGAGGACTTTGAGTAGTATTGCCATTTTGGTCTGGGTCATTAGCATTGCCCTGGAATCTAAATCTAGCTGCTTGGATTCGTGGGTTTAGACCTGAATGCAGAGATGCATTGGCACATGGTGAATGTAAACTGTGCACAGGTGGAGCTTGTGAGTAGCTCTGGGGAGCTGTGCCTGGTGTTTGCACGGTGGGAGGGGCAGCATTATTGGGAAGTGGGGGTGTGCTACTTGTTAAATCTGGTGTTGAGCCTGTGCTGGGTCCATTTTCCTCAATTCTGTTTGCACTTGGAGGTGGAACAGTGGGCAGAGAAGAGCCAATCAAGTCACCATGGGAAGCCTGCCTGTCAATACCTGGTCTGATCAAGGTGGCATTGGTGCACACATTGCCTTTTGCATTTGCAGAAACTAGGGGACTCCCTGTGGAAGGCTTTACAGGCACAGTCAAAGGCAACTTCTTCACGTGGTCAGCGCCTTCTGTTACTAGGTCTGTCTGGCAAGCAACAGATCTTGTCATAGGGCCTTCTGTTCCCACAGATATGGAGACCAAACGCCTCTCTTTTGTCTTCCGGGGGAGAGAGAGGCTTGGTTTGCTGTCATTTCCCCTTTTCAGTTGCTCAATCATTTTCTTCATCTTGTCTATCTCCTCTTTGAGGTCAGTGGTGTGTGCTTCTTCTCGGTGCAGCTTGGCACGAAGCTGTTCTCGTTCGGTGTCAAACTCAGAGAGCTGTTTCTCCATCTGAGCTTCCATTTCCGTGCTTCTTCGTTTCTCAGCAGACAGTTCCTCTTCTAATGCACTGGTCCTTTTCTTTTCCTCGTCCAGTTTGGCCATTACTTCCTCTAGCTTCTGGGCCTCCTCTATAACTTTGCCTGAGAGCTGTTTGCACTCCTTCACCAGCATCAGGACCACATGCTTGTTCTTGCCACGCTCTTCCTCCAGGCGCGAGGTCAGCTTCTTGTGCTCTTGCTCAAGGGTTTGTAGCTGAAGCTTTTCCATCTCCAGCTGAAAGAAATCCACAGGACAGCTCTTTTAATATGCAGAGAATTCTTTTAGCCAAGAAGTGCTTCTTGTGAGGTTTTAGACTCATTAAAATGAGAAAATAGATGTAAATGATTTTATGAAAAACATCTAAGTTACACCAATAGAGAATTTTCTTAAATCTACTGAAGTTAACTACAGAAAAGAAAAACAGTAATCTCATACTTCAAATCACAGCGCAGAGTTCAGTAACTTTTATTTTTTGTAAAAATAAAGCTCTGTTAGGAAATGGATTTTTTTAAGGTTTAATGCTTTAAAATTACTCACCAATCTTTGAGGTAAAGTATAAAGAAAAGTGCCAGTAAACAGCAGGCTTCAGTTAAATTATAAGCTCCTTCTATGTTTCCTAATTGTATTACTTAGGATTTTTTTTAAAAAACTTCAAACTTCTTATGATGGGCTGCTGTAGAAATAATATAAAATTATGTATGAAAGTTCTTTGAAAACTAGAAAGAGCTAAAAACTAGAAAGAGCTAATAAGAAATATCTTATTAGAACTATAATCAATGTCAGTGAACACAATTTCTGACATCTCCGACTTCAGTCTCACTTGCACACTTAGATCCCACTACATTGGTTTCTCTTGAGTATCCTGAACATTCTTGAACATGTTCTTGCCTCAGAGTCTTTGACCTTGCTATTCTCTCTGCCTAGAATGCCACCGCACATCTTCATGTAGGGTTCCTGCACCAAGAGATGAGAATGGCTTCCTGCCCAGAAAGGAGTCTGGCATGTTATTCATTTCCTTTCGGTGCTTCCTGCTTTGAAAGAGTTGTTGAATAGCATCGCAATGGGCCCTATATATAGGTGATCAGGAATACAGATAATTCTCCATGAATAATTAGAGGCCACTGTTTATTCACATACACTCTATTCTACAATATAAAATTTTGGGGATGACTTTATAAGTAGATTAGGTAAGATCTGGAGTAAAATAATGTCATATATTTATATATTCATATTATATTGATCTGGGTAACAGAGAAGATTTACTTATAGTTAAAGCACATGTAACTTTTAATGCATCAAATAATAGGTTGTTGTGGAAGGAATAGACAAAATTGGAAGAAAATTTTAAATATATTTTATATTAGCACCTCCTATTCTTATAAGGTGCAATGAAGGAAAGAGCAGAAACTACATCAGGTTTCAGATTATTTTTAAAATATGAGGGTTTTTTTTGTTTTTTTTTATAATTTATCTCTGACATATGTCTTGCAGAACTCTAAGAGCTACCTTCATTTTACAAAACAGGTAACTACTGGCCAATTTGTGATTTGCCTAATGTCATCCAGTTAATCAGTGGCAGAATCATGTAACTCACTCAAGGTTCCACTTGTCTCAAGCTTTTCTCACCACAGGATACATCTTGCCCACAGCATTTCTTCATTATCGGTCATCAAACTTTATTTTTGAAATGATAATTTTAATCTGAAACTTCAGAATCAAATTAAAGACCGGCTTCCTACAGGAGATGAACTCAATCTCAAATATTTATGTAGAAATCTATACTACTCTAACTCTCCCATAATTCACGTGTATCTTTTGTCCTAATATCTCTCATTCCTTATAAATATTATCTCAGACCAACATGAATCGTTTTTAATCTCATCACAGACAGAAAAATACAGAGGAACCACATAACTGATGCACCTACAAAACATGGCTCCAAATTCAGCTGAGCTCTGAGTCCCAATCATCTATCACTCTACCTAACTCTGCTAACTTCCCTCGCAGGGATGTCCAAACTTTTGGCATCTCTGGGCCACACTAGAAGAAGAAGAGTTGTCTTGGATTACACATTAAATACACAAACTCTAACAAAAACTGATGAGCAAAATAAGGGTTTTAAGTAAATTTATGATTTTGTGTTGGACTGCATTCATAGCCATCCCAGGCTACGGGTTGAACACCCCTTCTACGTTCACTTCAAGGGATATTTAAACCTCTGCCTCTCTGCCCTAATTGGTGTGCCTCAGTGGGTTGGGTGTTGGTCCTGCAAACAGAAAGGTTTCCAGTTCAATTCCCAATCAGGGGCACATGCTTAGTTTGCTGGACAGGCCCCTAGTTGGGGGCATGTGAGAGGCAATAGACTGAATGATTTTCTCCCTCCCTTCCCCTCTAAAAATAAATAAATAAAATCTTTTAAAAAACAAGTAAATAGTAAATAAATGGAAAAACCTCTGCCACTCTCCCCAAAACTTCACCCAATGATTACTCAACTGACCCTCAGTCTATTCTAATAGACTCTTAACAAGATAATTCAGACTAACTCACATCCCATCTTCTATATCCTGTCTCCTGCATGAAGCCTTTTTATAGCCACACTAATCCATATGTTCTTCCCCTCACTCTAAGGGAGAAAGGTTTCCATCTGTTGAAGGTCAGCCATTCTTCAGCAATTAATTTTATTCTCTCCTGTCACCTCTGAGACTTGCTTCATTACTTATCACACTGCTCTTCATATTAAACATCCCCTTCTCTACTAGCTCCTTTCAATTAGTATAAACATACTCCCATACTTTAAAAAATAAGATTTTACATTAAAAATTTTTTTTGACCATTCTGGCTCAGACACAAAGTTTTTGTGCTTGAAAAAGTTAAGAGATGAAGCCCTGGCCAGGTAGCTTAGTTTGTTAGAGCATTGCCCTGATATGCCAAGGTTGTGAGTTTGATCCCTGGTCAGGGCACACACAAGAATTAATAAGTTGATGTCTCTGTCTCTCTCTCTCTCTCTCTCTTTCTTTCCCTCTAAACTCATTCAATAATTTAAAAGAAAAAGTAAAAGATATAGTATTGAGTTGGCAAAAAGTCCATTTAGTTTTATCTGTAAAATAAAAGACACATTTTTCATCTTTACCAATAACTTTATTGATTTAGATATTTTGAGTATGTCAGATATACCCATGTGGCATAACACTGATTATTCTCAACTAATGTCTCGATTTGATTACAATCAAACTTCAACTGGCCTACCCAGCCATGGTGCATCATACAGTGAGGAATCTTTAGCATGAAACTTTGCAAACCACCTCTGACACATTTGATCAGTCACAGCACTTTCCCCATACACTGCACAAATTTTTTATATTTGCGTTTCAGTTGAGTTTTCACCTTTCTTGAAATAATAAAGCATAATATGCCAAAAATGTTGTGTATTTTTCTTCATGTTCAATATTAAAATGGCTACACAAAAATTCACCATGATTTTTATAGGTTGTTTTAAATGCACGCTGACATGACAGCTGTCACAATACTATCTAACAAAATTGTTTCAAATGAAGTTATAAAGACAACTAAGCATTACTAGAGACATCTTATGGACAAAACCAGACGAACTTCTTGCACAATAGAGGAAAAATAATGATCATTTTACAGATTAAATAAGGCAGCATATTAATGCATGAATCATTGTGCTTGGAACTAAAAAATGTTAAGTTTTCAATTTATAACAACAATTTGTGCTATTTAAAAATGTGTTACTTTTGCACAGTGTTTCTTCTCTGAAGACATATTTACAGGCAAACTAGGATCTAGAGAATTGACCATATTAAATATTAAAAATATAGATGGATATGTTTTTGTAAGTTAGATAGCTGTTGTAATTCAACAATTACAAAGTACAACAGAAAAAGTTTCACTACCAGTAATGGTGAAATTACTTCTTTAGACTATCCTTCCTGCAAATAATTATGAACCTTTGAAAAATACAAAAAATAACTATTTGAAGGTTCTGGAGAGCAATAAAATTAGTAGAAATGAGAAAGGAGCCAACAGCATTGGATGAGACTTGCCCCCGTGTAGCTTTTCAAGTAAGGCAATTCTCTGCCCTGACAGCAAGAGCTCAAGCACAGAGCACCTCTTATTCTGGCCTGAGGAGGCAGAGGATGAAACTGAGGCTGCCACAGTTAACCCACCAGCATCTTTGGTTGGCCCTTGAATTACACATTCATCAGGGAGACTCCACACTAAATGATAGAGATGGCTGCTGAGTGCCTGAGAGGACTCAGCAAATATTTTAGCTATTGCCAACTGCAGGGAGACAGTGTGTATACCATGAGTCTTACCAGGTTCCCTGCTTCTGAGAGGAAAATACATTCTTCAGAAAATAACAGAATCTAAGGTCTCTACCATATCATCCATAATGTTTAGTATACAATTACAAATTACTAGACAGGCAAAGAGTTTATTTTTTTTTAAGTGATCCATCGTCAACAGAAATGTACTCAAATATAAAGTGGGTCCAAGATGATCTATATTGGAATTAGAAAACAAGGGCCTTAAAGCAGCCATTCTCAAAGAAAATATGGTCACAATGATAGAACAGAAGGAGAATCTTGGCATAGAAACAGAAACAAAAAAATAATTAAATGAATATCTAGAACTAAAAAACATAATATCTAAAATTAAACAAACTAGTTCACCAAATGAGCTTAATAACAGATTTGAGAGGGTAGAATTAAAAACAAATTCAAAATGAATTTGAAAACAGAGCAAAAGAAAGTATCCAATTTAATAGATAAAGGAAAAAAAGACTGGCAAAAGTGAATAGCACCTCAGTAACCTGTAAGACAATATGAAGTGGTCTAAATTCCATGGAAGTGGAGATTAAAAAAGAAGAAAGAGAAAATGAGGAAGAAAAACATATTAAAAGAAAAATACCAAAATAATTTACAAATATGATTTAAAAAAATTTACAATCCAGGAAGCTCAGCAACCAAAACCAGGAGGACCCCTGTAAAGAAAATCATACCTACGCACATTATAGTAAAACTGCTGAAAACAAAGTTAAGAAACAATCTTGTAAACAGAAAAAAAAAAGATGCATTACATACAGAGGAGCTAAAATATAAATGATGGCTAAATTATTATCTCTAAAATATATGAAGCAAAAACTGACATAACCAAAGGGAGAAATAGAAAAATATATAACAATCTTCTCTCATAAAAAAACAAACAAAACAAAACCCCACTAGATTAAAAATCTGCAAGATTAGCCCTGACTAGGGTGACTCAGTGGGTTGGGAGTCATCCTTTAAACTGAAAGGTCATGGTTTGATGACTGGTCAGGGCACATGCCTACGTTGCAAGCCAGGTCCCCAGTTGGGAGCGTGAGAGAGGCAACCGATCGATGTTTCTCTTGCACTTCAAAGTATCTCTCTCTCCCTGCCCCAATAATAAATAAAAAAAATCTTTTAAAATATCAGCAAGAATATAGATCTTAATAATACTATGAACACGCCATGGCCTAAGTGACATTACGGAACAGGATACTTTAAGGCTACCGAAGATGTAGTCTTTTTCTAAAGCACTCGCTAAGCTATTCAAAGCCACCAAAAACATTACAAGACTAAAATCTTATAGAATATGTTCTCTGACCATAGTACAATTAAATTGTAAATAAATCAGAATATTAAGAAACCCTAAAATCCAAAAATAAAACAACATAATTCTAATAATAAAAAAATGTAAAAAGAAATCACAAAGTAAATAAGAATACATTTGCGGCTGAGTGAAAATAAAAACAGAACATACCAAAATCTCTGGGATGCTGTGAAAGAAGAGTATTTAAAGGTGGCTAGAGCAGAGGACAGAGAGAAATTTATATCTTTAAATGCTTACACTGGAAAAGTTTTTCTCAAATCAATCATTTGAGTTTCACGTTAAGAAGCTATGAAAAGTTAAGCAAATTGTAGAAGGAAATAACAAAGGTAAAAAATGAAATACAAGAGACAAATGATAGAGAAATTAAGAAAGCCAAAGGTTTTTCTTCTAAAATATTGATAATATTGTTAAACATTTAGAATAAACAGGCTAATACAGAAAAACACAAATTGCAAATAACAGACATAAAAAAGGACATAATCACTACAGAATAATATTAAAAGAATAATGAATAACTTTGTGCCAACAAATTCAACAAATCAGATTCCTCTGAAACACATTTTATTTCTGAATTGACAGAACTGGCATAAAATGGCACAGAACATTAAATGGCTTTCTATCTTTTAAAGATACTGAATTCACAAATAAAAACTTTTCCTCAAAGATAACTCCTAGCTCATATGGCTTTCTAGTGACTTCTCCCAAACATCAAAGAAAGAAATAATGCCAAACTTATATATACCCTTTCAGAAAACAGCACGGGAAATGCTTTTAATTCACTATACAAACCTAAAATTACCGTCAATCAAAACATTCAAATATTTTTTTTAATTTACAGAAAAATTATCATTCATGAACACAGATACAAAACTTCTTAGCAAAATATAGGCAGACTGAATCCAGCAATAAATAAAAAGAATAAAAGGTAACCCACTGAAGATTACTTCAGGAATCCAAGTTGCTTTAATATTTGAAAACCAATTAATGTTTTCACAAAATGAAAGAGAAAACTATGTAGGTGGTTGCAGAGCAACAATGTAAAGGCAATTAGCTCTAATTCAAAGTGGAAAACAGAAAGGGAAGAGATTGTCATCATTCATAAAATGAAAAAGCAGAGTGCATGTTTGTCACAACCACCAAATATTCTTATGACATTTAATTATATCCATTATTGCTTCCCTGTATATTTTGATACTCACTGCATCTTTGTCCTCTTCTGCAACTACATACTCCCACCCACCTGCCCAATATACTGGTAAACCAATAAATAATAAAACACATAAAAATAACTTTTTTTCTTTATAGGGGCTGGAGCTCCCAGTCAGGAGTTTGGGCTCTGCAGATGTCATCTGTCTCTTTCTCTTGATCTAGAGTTTCAAGGGGAGGAACACAAGACACGGGTCAAGTGAACTGGCCTCTACTCTTAAGACCAGAGTCAAGAGTCACAGACCTCAGTAGCCAGCTCCCCCTTAACAGTCACTGCAATGTGCCTGCGGAGTCAAAATGCATGCTGAAATGTATCAATGAATCATACAAAAAAAGACTCAGATATTAGCTAAAAACAATCACTCATGTATTTAGAAATGTCCTAAATACTCTTCCTAAAAATGCTATCTTAGATGATTTCCTATAATGGTATCCTCAAATAGAAGTCTAGACAGCAACTTAAAATTATATGTTATAAACCATTATATAATGTAGAGAGCACTGAATACAAGTGGCAGAATAATATAATCTGTTACAACAGGAAGAGAAGACACAAAATAAATTAAACAAAAATAATCTGATTATTCTTTTCTGGTCCAACTGTCATTTTTTTGGCTGTCTAGCACTTGAAGCTCTTTCTTGTGTTAGAATTCTCCACCTTATGATTCTCCCCTTCAGAAGTGAAATATGTCCAATAGTAGCTTTCCCAGTTGTCCTGTAGCCAAGGAGAGGGTATGGGGCCTAAGCTTGACCAATCAAATGTGCCTGTTCTTGGGCTTCAAGCGGGAAATGAGGGATGCAGAGAAGCAGGGCCAGGAGAGGCACCACTCAAGGCCCAGAGCAGTAATGGCAGTGGTGCTGCCTGGAGTCTGCAACTTGCAGGCTCCTCAAGTATCACCATTTAAGACTAGATCTATAGTGAGCATTTGTTATTGGTGATGTTGGCTGACAGGAGCTGGTCCCTAACTGTCCCAGCCAAGCTCTACCTTGCTGTAAACTAACCAATAAATGCTTTTTCTGCTTAACTCTATAAATACTGGCTTCATTTGCTCACAACTAAGAATCCTGTGTGATACATCCATTACCATGCAACCATCCTCAGTATGCTGAGCTGCCACCTAGAACAAGCTATACCCAACACACAGAGCTACTTGTAGTTTTTACACTGCTGAAAAAAAAATAATTTTGCCCCCTTCTAAATTTCCTTAACTTACCTGGCTTCTTACTTTTAAAGGCTCTGTTCAAATTAAAAGGTCTTTCCTGCTTCAGGGTTAGAAATTATACTTTCTAACTATGAATAAAATGATTGAAAATAAATTAGGAGAGAAACTCTATTAACAGATGATGTACAAGATAATAAAAACCCAAATACCATTCAACTCTAGGTTACTGACTATAAACGAGGAGTAGATTACTGGAGGCTCCCCCATGATGATTACTCATTAGCTTATTCAAAGCTTTAAGGGCTCGGTCCATTTGCCAAATTGATTCTTGCCAAAATTTTCCTGGCACACAAACTACCAGTTAACCCTCCTATTAGCAGTCTCAGTGGGAACCAATGCATGAATGAGCACAGAGCCTCTTCTCTCTCCTGGAGAGGCCAACCAGAGCAGTGTTCAGGCCAAATGTCTTAGAATTACCCAAGAGCTGTGCCCAGTGTCAGATAATAAATACTAGAATTGTAAATGATGAGGCCCTTGGTTTCCCTGACTCTTGCTCTGGCAGTTATTTAAAGAACTGGACTCACTGAAAAGAATGGATTTTTTTTGTTTTACCACTTTTACATTTCTAAAGCTGCAATCTATCCTATATGCAAGGGAACTGAGGATGTCTGGTTAAAATATTTACTTTCAGGACTATAGATGACAGGTAATTTTGTTACTAAAATGATGACTTCGGTGTTTCTGGTCTTATCGGCTGATGTGATTATTTCCTTTGCAAGACTGGGGATAAGAGTACAAACACTAATTTTTCTTAGACTTCTTACACGCTACAGTCTACCAGAACAGAATATCCTTTAGGGACACAGGGTAGCACTGCCTATCAGAGAGAACCTTCACTGAGACTACACAGCCAATGAATTCGCCCATAAAGGACCACTGTATCCCCATTAGATGGGAGACAGGTCACTGGCTCACTTCATATTATCCTGTCAGGACCCATAGGAGAGAGGCAATTTCCTTTCATTCCCAGCCAGGTTGGAAATGACCCAGTCATTCAGAAACAAACAGGATGTAAGTTGGTTTTTAAAAAATCAGCTGGATAAAAAATCTTTGATTCAAGTCAAAATGAGTTTCTTTTTTTTCTACAAGAAAAACAGTAGATAAAATGCACAACTGAAGTAAAATTTAAGGAAGCATGCATTTTTATATATTAAGTGAAAACTCTATATAATGAAAACCGAATATTTCTTGATTTTTGATAACATAGCATAAAATCCAGCAGAAGTACTTTATTATGAAATAGCTCATTTGACATGTTAAGAACGTAACTGAAAAGTGTTCCATATAAGAAATACAAATGAGCTTCAGTGACATCAGCTGAAATACACTGGGTCTTGCTTATGTGGTTTGTGGGGACTTCTGGCAATCTTAGGAGACCTTAGTGGTTGTCTGCTGGGCTTTGCAACATCCAAAGTAAAACTGTTTGATTCCACCTCACATCCATGTTCTTTCTTTCTTCTTTAATACATTACCTAGTCCTTTAGTTTTCTACCACGTGACATACTGATGAAAATGTTTGATTTTATTCAACACCCATACCAAAACACTGACATACATATGTTAATGCAAAGATATAATTACAGGGAAAAGACATACACATTAAATGACAGTATCATAAATATTTACAGTATAGTACATTCAGGTTGTCAAGCAGGTGTTAGATGTAAGCTATAACAAGTTCTTTGAAAAGGACAAACAGAAACATTTTAATTTATGCTTTAATAATGATTGGAAGAACACATTGCTCTTAATTCTAATTATACTACATCATTAGCTTCCATGATTTCCTCACTCTCTTTTCTAATAAAGGGAATTAGCAGTCTTGGCTGCACATCAGAAGGACAAAATTGAAACTTTTATTTCCTCATGGTGGATAAAATATTAAGCTTTTATGACTCAGGACTCTTTGGGCCCTCTACTCCTGCACAATAAATAAGTGTGTGTGGGTTGGGGAGGGGAGAAGAGGGGAGAGAGTCAGTTTAATTGAAACACATGTGAGCGGGAGCCTGGAGGTCTGCAGCGAGCACAGCTATCAGACCCCTGAGGCAAGTCTGAAACTAACCAGGACTTCAGGATGACATGAGCGAGATTGCATACAAACTTCCATTCTAATTCTCCTCGTGCTAGTTTCATCTTCCGGAGAAATAATTTAAAGGATTTTTAGTTTTAAATATTGGAGACAGCTGGATAATGCAAATTGGGAATGCCACCATATCATCAGAGTCATGGTTGCACGACTGGATCACCCACCTATTAGGTAAGCATGTCTTATGACACTAGAAAAAGGAAATTCAAAAGGAAAAAATTCATATTTTAAAGAAAGTATTAAAGTCACCATTACAGAAAACATAATTTCTTTGTCAAACACCTTTCCTGGATTAGTGTGGCTGTTTAATTTTGAGTGACACTTGAAAAAAAACCCACCAGAATCTGTCAGAATTTTGAATTTCTATGTATTTATCCCAAATTTTTTTGAAAATACAATATTTAAGAACAAAAGATAACCTCAGAGATGGTCCCTGCATTCTACACTGTATTATGGGAAAAATAACCTTTTGAAAGTCTCAATACCTTCTTTTGTCTGCTCTCTGCAGCAGCTAGCTGTGTGGACATTCTTTCTTGCATTTTTCTGCAGTGGGCCATGACTGCTTCAAGGATGGAGAGGGGGTTGGTACAAACTGGCTTCTTGTCTTTATCGCCGGCACCTGCTTCATAGTCTCTCTGCAGTGCCAAGAATGGGTCATTTAAATTGAATCTTCCATACCGTTCCTGGATAAATACCTCCTTCCTGCGAGCCTAGAACAAAACCAGAGAAATATACTGAAGAAAGAAATGAAAAGTTAAGATATTTATAAGATTTTGTGATTACTTTTCCAAATGGTATTCACAACTCTTTTGAGTAATGGCTTGCGTATGATATTAGGCAGAGAACAAGACGCAAGGGGAGTTTCAGCCCAATCCCTGACTACCCTGGAATATCATTGCATCTACTTTTAAATTTTCTTCCTTTAAAAATGTTGACTTTTAAATTACAAATGATACAGATATATTTTTCCCTTGATGACCACTCCTTCAAGGATCCATTTTAGGTGCTGCCTTTTCTAATTTAAAGTAAAATCAGAAAGATCAACAATTAAAATAAGCTTTAGCACAAGGTCAAAAATAAAATTATCTCTATGTTGACAGAACTTACATATATCTCATAATACTTATGAAGTCACAAAATATAAATCTCCTGTAAGTTTCATATAGCCAAAAGAATTTATAAGGGTATCTACTAAAAAAGAAAATATTTCATGAAATTTTTTAGTCAAAAATTCACAACAGTCTCATTTTGTGAAGTTTGAACAACTACAAAAAAACTTCCAGAAAATTTAAAATGTAAATATCTCATCATTGAAGGGCATTAAAATATAGTTCACAGAATCCCAGGAAAGAATGTAACCGCATTTTACTCTAAATGTCAGTCCATCACCATCAAAGTTAATTAATTGCACATCCATGTGGGACTAAATGCAATTTTTGATAATTAGCCTACTATAGTCTGTCTTTGCATAAGATGGGAAATAACAATAGAAATACATTGAAAACTAGCAACGGTCTTCTAACTCAGGTCATTTGGAAGAGCCCCTAGAAAAAAAATTACTCTATGTCACTGCTAGTGAAAAAATAAAATTAGTTTACTATAAATCAAGATTAATTGTCCCAAATGTTAAGTGTATTTTCTAAAGATATATTACATATTTTTCCTCACTTTAAAAAGCAACCACATTGAGCTAAAGTTTTCCATTTTTAGACCACTGTTAGCAAGCCAACAAATAGATAAACACAAGTGCAAATGACAAATGGGAAAATCTAACTTTTTTTCCGATTACCAAATTAGATCAATTTGGAGATGTAATTTACAAAAGTCCAGTTTCACCATTAAATTTAAGCTAGTGTTCACTAGCTAAATTTTAAATAGTGATGCTTAAGTTAAGCATCACTTGAAACTTAAAAGTTATCATGGTTTATGAATCAAAAGCATTTGATATTTCTACATTCTTATGTAATCAATACATTGAAAAATATCACTTTAGAGATGCACTTTCAAAAGCATTTCATTTTGTCCTTCACTTGTCTCTTAACTTTTTTCAATGTAATAGTTCATCCCCCACCCCTGAACGAAATCCCAAAAAAGCACCATGGTTTTTCGAATTACTTTTATCCAATACAAGTCCTATTGTCACTTTAAAACATAAGAGTCTCCACCTGGCTATTAGAGTATCTGGCTTCAGTGGTATGACAGCTTATCTTCCCCAGCTAAGACCTGCTACAGGTTAACATGCACCACCTGGGGAAGGAGTGTTTATGAAAATCTCCCCTTTTATCCAAATCTTCTCCCCCTTCCTAAGCTGTTTTAAGTCCTCTCTGGGTTGGAAAGGCCTGGAGGTAGATGATAAAAATGGAGGTCAGAGAAGCAGCAGCATTCTACCTGACTGGTTCACTAGCCTTATCAGCAAGTGTGATGAGTATTTAAAGCCTACTCTTTCCCACTTTAGAGCAGCAGTCCCCAACCTTCTTGGCACCAGGGACTTTTCACTCTGGGGGGAGTGGATGGGGGACTATGGACGGTGTAGGGGGAGATGATTTCAACATGATTCAAGTGCATGACATTAAAGCTCACCTCCTGCTGTGTGGCCCAGTTCCTAATAGGCCATAGAGAGGAGCAGTGCATGGCCCGGGGGTTGAGGACCCCTGCTTTAGAGAACTACCCCTTCTCCCACTGCTGAGACCCCATCATCATAGTTTCCTCAAGGCAGGTAATAAATTTAGGACTACATATGGTAATCTGTGGAATTCCAGTTAAAAATGAAAACATAAGGCTGCCTATTTAAAAAATTAATTTCAAGATGGTAGCAGCACCCCATTTAACCAAGTATGGGGCCCTTCTTAGGGCCTTGTCTTTTTGCAACTGCACAGGTTGCACAGCCATGAAACTAGCCCTGCATACACTTCTTATGAAGCATCTAGGAAGCAGGTTTTGTGGTCCGAGGGTCCATGTTCTCCAGACTTCTTTAGTAAAGAGGACCTGAACCAATCTCATTCTCACCCTTGGATGTCCACGGCCCACCACAGTCTATAGGAAACACCCATGGGTCTTCATCTAAACAAAATTTGGCAGTGCAAGATGACTCTTGAAGCCACCATTCTGTCATTTCCACAGGAGTTCAGCTTTTTTATCTCCCCCTATATTCAGCCCACCAAGGCCTTCAGGAGAAACTTATGAAATCATTAATTTGTGTCCTTGAAGCCTGTTTTTCTTGACTTGAGATGAAGGGAGAAGCAACTTGAAGGGGTAGGACTCAGCACAAGTCTCACCAGAGACTTAAACAAAGAACATTTACTCTTTTATAAAAACAAACAAAACAAAACAAAAACGCTTTCTCTTTAATCTCCAACAACTAGATTGTTTTATACCCTCAATGTGGGCAAGGACTTTAAAAATTAAAACCAGATTCCAAAATTTCTTCACAAAATTTTTTATCTTCTTCCTCACTTTAGTATCCAATATTTATCATCATGGGTCCCCTGCTGAAACTTATGTTTTAACAACCAATTATAATTACCTGATGTCTACTCACACATCCAACATATTTTATGACATACAGTACTATAACGCACTCAAGCCATTTGTTAACCACACAGGTTATTCTTAAATTGGAATGAACATTTGATAAATGAGTTAAAATTAATTTTTTATTAATATAATGTGAGAGGTAAATACATGTATCACTGACATATTTCCAGTTTTAATAGATTTTATGGTAAGAAAATATTTAATACATTTTTTTACTAGTGTGGAACAGTTTTTTGTTGTGTTTGGTTTTGTTTTAAAATTACTACTTTAACTGACAGCCCCACTGTGACATGATTAAATGTGGGCAATTTTTTTTTTCCTGCTGAAAATGTTGTACAATTATATGCAGGATCATCAACAAAAAAATGGCCAGTGATTTTCTTTGCAAATATAGACTCACATTTAACTTTTATGTCGAAGTGCAAGATCCATACATTCAGTTCTTTTAAGGGGAGCAGTAGTGGCTCTTTATTTGCTGCCATTCATTTCAAATTATTTTCTAAGTTCCTTGTGATTTTGTCTTTGCCATATGAATTACAAAGAAATTTTTTTTCAAAAATTTTCAGATATTTAGAGTTTTCCTATATAGCTCATTGTTATTGAGTTCTCATTTAATTCTACTGAGGTCAGTGAATACATTCTACAGATATAAATGTCAACTAATTAAGACAACTGATAGTGTTATTAATGTTTTCATTTTTACTGTTTTTTCCTATCAACTGCTGGTTGTTTATCAACTACTGATAGAGGTATTAAAATTTATGATTATGAAATTCTCTGTTTCTCCCTTCAATTCTGTCCATTTTTGTTTTAGTTTCATATATTTTGAGGTTCTGTTACTAGTCACATAAACATTTTTAATTACTCTTTGTGATGAATTATCCCTTCTATCTCTATAATACTGGGTCTGTTTCTGCAACTTCCATTGTTTCCGTTTTCATTCTATTCATAATTCTCCAGTACAAATGCTTTAATTTGTATTAAGTGCTACCAAACAGTAGGATAAGCCTCCTTCACAAAATCCAGTTTCTAAAAATTTCTTTGCTATGTTACAAGATCATTCTTCTAGATAAAGTTTCAATTTATCAACTTCTAAAAAATCAATTATAATTTTGGTTGGAATTACACATATAGTAGACACACATGGGAAGAAATTTTCATGAAACTGAGTCCTGCCAATGGAAAATAACCTTTTATTAAAATTTGTTTTATCTTATAAAAGTTTGAGATCTTCAAACCAATTAGCATAACCATAAAATAATGGAATCCTTTTTACATATCCTTGGCAACATTCCCTACTTTCTTAATTATCTGTGTACAGTACATATTTTACCTTGATTTAACTTGGTAAAGCAGCTCTTAGTGCTGGCCGCTCATCAGATTCACACTCAGCTTTGTCCAAATACTCAATTGGTAAGTCTATCAAGAGCCCTCTAAGTACTTAATGCCCCAGCCAAGGAGAAGAACTAATAACCAATTTTTTGTTCCCTTTTGCACTTTCATACCATTACTTATTTTTATGCTGATTTATAGCTAGGTAAATCTCCAGGTCATTCATTTTTCAAGTAGCTTTTGGATGGGGATATTTTATATCATTGTCAACCTCAGAATGATTTTTATTTTCTTCTTGCATGACCACTACCCTGTCTAGGTAAAAACATTCTTATGGTGTCCTTCAGCAGAGGTACTGTTTCTGCCACTTTCTGAATTCTGCAGGGCGCAAGAGCAAGTCCAAAGCCAGGTAGGGTTTTCTCCCTTTCAAGTAAACCTGCTTTTCTGCCTGATTAAATTAATTGGTTTTCTACCCATTAAATTAATAAATAACATTTAAGATTATTCCTAGTGTTGGCTGGTATTGTCCTGGCATGTAGCCATTTTCATCTAAAGATTCTGCTACATTTTGTTTGCAGCATCAATTCCATTTGTTCAAGTCTCTTTCAAAAACATGAATTTCCTAGTGATCTCCATTCTCTATTGTCCACATACATATATCTTTTCTACTTTATCATTTTATTCCCTTCCTCTGGATTCTTAGTTTCGTTACGGATTCAATGTTTTAATAGTGTTGGTTTTCCACTGTTACTTTAATATATTCTTTGATTCTCCTAGTTCATTTTAAATTCTCCTAACAACCATATTAAGTAGGTAGCCTCATATTATAGATAAAAACACTGAAGCAGAGAGGACAAGCGGCCTGTCCAAAGTTGTATGGCTAGAGCCTGGGATGGCTAGAATTTGGGACCTGAGACTCACTCCCAAATTCTTGCCTCAAAGATCTATGCTGCATTCTCTGCTCTTTTCTCCTTAGCTTTGCAGACATGCTCTCTCTTCATCACAATCTGGCTTGCCTACCTCTCAGTCACTTCAAAGCCTATGTTTCCCTGAATTTTAAGGTCCAAAGCAGATGCTATCTAAAAATTAATTTCTAAAATTTACCTGTCTCTCATAATTTTGCCAGCTATATGTTGTTCCCTTGCATTTTAAATGTTATTTTTTTTTCTCTGCTGCAAAATCTTACATAGGCCTTTTCCTTCTTTTCCTTTTCTTTTTTTCTGCTTACTCCAACTTTGGATGGTAGGAGTCAACCCATATCTGGCATTTACCCTAAGCAGGGCAGGTAGAGTCTCCTTGAATATCTTTACTTCAGAGGGTTACCACCAATATGCTTCTCTAACATGGGGAATCAGTGGGCAGAATGGTGCAAATTTACATCGCTGCGTTCCTTTCAGCTGACAGTATGAGAAGTCCGAGCCACAGCCCCTGCAAAGGCCTGGAAGTCAGACTCTGCCACTTTCAAGTTATGTACATTAGGGCTGATTACTTTACTGCCCTGGGTCTTCACTGGTTCCATGAAGATACTCGCTACCTAACCCATGAAATAATGCATGTAAGGAACTTAGCAGGGCCGGGACAATCATGAACATGTAATAAGTACCAGCTGTCATTTCAGTAATGATGACATTCTTTTTGGCTTGTTTTTGCCTATTTTTATATCCTTAGTTGATCTGACAAATGGGAGGCTGGGAGTGAAATGCCTGTGCCGGTCTCCATGTCATTCAGAGCTCCCCGGAGAAGTCTGCCAAGTGTCCAGTGTTCTGGGTGACTGTTTTCATGTGTGTGCCCACGTGTGTACAAGTATTCTGCCTCTGCTACTGCATCATATACCTTAAGGGAAAAGCCTGTGCTTCTGAAGTCCATTATTCTAGAGCCCCCTCAGTGTGCGTAGGAAGCCAGGCACTGAGGGTGCACTCATGATACTACACAGGAACAGAATCAACATGCCCATGGGCGGAAATAAACTCGTCATCATCACATAGTTACAGAAACACATGTAAATATGACACTCCATGGATAGAGAAAATATAAATAATAAAATCTTTTTAGAGATCTTTTTAATGAATTACAGAGCAAAAAGCAAAGGCTTAGAACAAAATACTACAGAATCCTATTTCAATACTACTCTTCAATACATAAAATCAAATGTTCTAATGCAAATCAAATGATGGGCTCTGAAGCACCAAATTTAGAGAAAGGAGACACTGTTATGCCATTTACTTCAGAAGCTTTGCCATTACGAATGGAATTTAGATATCACATGTAAATGTTCTATTTGTGGCCCTAAAATAACAAATATACCTCATTTGCTCAAGTTGTAAATGATATTCTTCATGCTAAGTTTTCCAAGGCTTCTAGATACTGAGTAAACTGGTAGAATTTTCCAACAAAACAAGTAACTCCATCAAAAAAATGTATCAAAGTTTACAAAAATAGAGTGAAGCAGCAAAATGAAAGCTCCTGGTAAAGAGGTGACTTAGAACGTGTTTGAAAAAATGTTTCCAATAAGTGAAAAGAGAGTAGATTTGACTTTACCATTGATTTTCAAAACAAATGTTTGAAAATAGGCTTTTGTTGAGTAGTCAGACTCTGTGTAGAGAAGCAATGACCACTTCTGGGGATTGAACAGTTCTGTACCAACCAAGCAAAGCACGCCAGCCGGGATTCTGCAGGTACCTTCCTTCACAGGTGCCAGTGCCAGACCAAATTTGTGTTCTAAAAACCACCAAACAGGTTCTTTTCCCATTTGCCTATTATTCCCATCACGATTCCCATCGTGACTGCACAGAAATATTTTCTTAACTGGCTTTAATCATCTAGAACTTTTAACTCCTAACAAGAAAAAAAAACAGCATTAAACTTATTTCCTAAAAATGAACATATAAGCAGTTATCCAAACAACCAAGCACACCTGAAGAAAAGGCAACATAGCTTCCTTGTAGTGTTTGAACATTCTAGGAATAATGTAGTTAGCCAATATTATAATTTCAGAAATACCTACTTACTTATAACTCGAGGGAAAAAAAATATGGACACAGTGTTAACATAAGCATGTCCGCCCAAAATTTTTAAAAGTGAAACACAAAGAAATAAAGGCGGTAACTTTTCTACTGGGGTAATATAACAGATAATTTCTGTGGACAAAAGTTGTGATTAAAATTTTAAAATACCTTCCCTTTTATAGCTGCAACAAACATAAGTTGGCTTAGTTAGAAATAAAAGTCCCCTGGACACAAAGAGACAATGACGAGGACAGTTTTGTTCTTGGTGCTGTACCCTTTCCCAACTCCCTACAAAACCCCTTTGGTCACTGAGGAGTAACCTACTAATCATAAGAACTGGTGAGCACCAGCAAAACACAAACAAAAAGGTCTTAACATTCTCACCTTCTACCAGCTGAAATGACTCTCTTCCTTTCAACAACAAGGGAAAAGAAAGGTCAAAGTTTTGAAAGCAGTCTTTATTCAAACTGCCAGTAATTTTACCACCATTAAATGTGCCCCAGTTCCTGAAAGAATGTATACCTGCTGCCTCTCCCCACAGCAAACCAGAAAATGGCTGCAGCTGCCAGAAAAAATTCACTCCACAGACACAGAGCAAACCTGGGAGAAAGCACAGTCCCTGGAGGGAAACTACATCATATGCCTGCATAAGGATGTGCGGCCCCTTGGGCAGGCTACAGAGGTGCAAACTGTGGGTTGGACACTCCTGGCTACTCTTAAGACAGAGACACAGGGACCTAATAGGCAAAAGGTGAGGAAAAGAGCTGATTGTTTTAAAGGGACAAGCATATCTCAGCAAGACAAGTGTCATTTGCAGGAACAAGGTAAGACTCCATTTCAGATCATGGATTTCTGTATCCTTTCATTGTATCTGATGCAAGGACAGCTGTGAAAATGCTTTAAAAACCATCAAATGTGGTGCATAGGTTGGTTGGTATTATTAACATAAAACTGGTCATTTATCACAGGCCTGTTTGTGTTGTTCACATCAGTAAAAATGCTCAACTATTTATTCAAGCAAGGCCTGCGCATAGGCCATTTTTCTCCAGCAACCAGCTGCCTTTCTCTTCTTTATTCTGATGGGCATTTGTGAGCAGAATGGGAAGGTGTAGTTAACTAGTCTATAATATAGAATAAATTACAGAATCCTGTAAACATGTGTTATACATTATGAAACAGTGGAATGTGGAGTATCCTCCAAAGGAGTTTAGGCCAAGATGAATGGTAATCATTTCCTGAGTCTCCAACATGATTTATGACTGTCTGTGATCAATTTCTGAAGAGTAAACCTGAACTATAGTTTTAAAGTTTATTCTTGTAAGAATCCAATTTCTCCTCTCCAAGCTATGCCACCCACTTTCTCAATAAAAGACTTAGTGGCCTTAGACCAGATGACACTGCTCTTCTGTGTAGGTGGCACTTTACAGAACTCGCTGGAAATTGCTGCAGGAAGGAGACCAGGACCTGGTCACTCCCACCCCCTCTATTCTGGATCAGCTGACAAAGGCATCTGTTTTTGTCCTCTAATATCCTCAGTCTCCTGTTAATATTCCTGGAGAACACAAGGACAGTGAAATAAAGTTAGTTAGGATGGGATTAAGGTCACCACCTTTTGCCAAAATCATGTAAGCTCTCAAAAAACTGATCAGTTATAGGGAATTGTTATATGTAACTAAAGCCTGTGGTCACAGTTCCTCAGCCAGAGTAAATAAGGCTGTGATTCATATTAAAGGCTATAATTTTCTTTTTATCCAAATGCCTTTGCTTTGTATACAAGATCAATCAGATTACGCTATGAAATGTCCCAAAAGACATACGTCCCTCGGAGCAATAGGACTGGGAATGGGATATACAGGCACATTTGTCACCCATTCCTATAGGTGACTGTCCCCACCCTGAGGCTAGCCAGCTGGAAAGGACTCATGTACAATTTTACTGCCTGTGTGCTATAGTAAATGCCCCAAATGGGAATCACATCCAAGGCCATGGTCATAGCCCCACATTCATAACAACTGACCTAACTTGCACATCAGTATTTCTAAAAAAGGATTTGTCAGAGTACACATAAGTCACCATGAGAGCTGTCTGAGCTGTCAGTACAGCCATGCATTTAGAAGATCCCTCTAAAATAATATCATGCTTGGAAGCAAATGCACAGACTGTTTTGCCTGTATAATCTATTTTTAAATATTGCTAACAGGCACATGGGATACTTGCAGCTAGCTGTGTTTGAGAAGTAAAGGATAATATGTACTTTCTTGAAATTAAGCATGGCATCCATAGAAAGTCCACAAAAATGACCAAAAACAAACAAACAAAAAAAACCCCATACAATTTATTGAAGGAAAAATTTCAAAAGCCCATTTCCAAGATAATTCTTCCTGAAGCTGATTTAGTAATTAGTAACAGTCTTAATTTTATTAATATTTCCTAGTGTTAAAATGATCCTAACAAACAAAAGATTTTTTAAACACACGACACACATGAAGTTTACAAAAGACCATCAAATTCTCTTTACACCATAAAGGATAATAATCAAATAAATTCACCCTTAAAAGTGATCTACGTTACAGTGTTTTTGCTATGACCCTGTTGTGCCAGAGTCACACTAGAAGACCAGCATCAAGGGCTCCATGGGTGTCTTCTAAGGTGAAGACATTCATCAGCACTCTAACGTACTAAGAATCTACCCTAGGATTAATGAGCCCATTAGCCAACACCTGAGGGAAAGGACCAGCGACATATTAGAACACACTATGCATGGTATCTCTTTCTTTTCTCTCACTTTTCAAATGCAAAGATTTTGAAATTAAGATTTGGAAATGAGAATAAAAAATTAGAAATCAAACATACAGCCACTGGGTGGAATGCTGTCCTCATAGTTGAAATATTATTTGGAGGAAGAAGAGCCCCAGAAAGGCATGAAAGCTGCTAAACAGCTGATGGTTTTGCTGTAGCATTGGACTGTTTTTCCTTCCTTACAAAGGATTCATTGGTAGAATGAACCACATTCTTCCCTGAATATATGGCCCTGGAGGCTGCCTGCTCCTCATAGGAAATAAACACCTCTCAGCCTGAATTAATTGAAAAAGTAATGGTTGTTTTTGTTTCACAAGGTCATAACTGGAATTTATATTTGAACTACCCTTTGGGGATGAATAGCCTAGATTACTAAATGGTCAAAGAATCCTATTGGCTATAAAGAGGCTAATGATGTTTCCACATGTAAGCTTTTTTTTTTTTTTTTTTAAGTAATGAATGTTAAGGTAAGGTATAATTCTAACTGTGGATAAAATATTTACTGGTTATTATATTTTGATATCAAACACTTGGGGAAAAATAAAACAAAAATAGCTTATCTAAGAGTTTAGTGTCCCCTACACCCCACTTCACTGAAAAATGTTCTACAATCCAGGAGGCCCAGAATTATATGGATAAGCAAAAGGATCAGAGCTTATAATTTATTAATGTCCTTGCCCCCGCTGGAACTCTCCTCAATATTCTGATGTCCTGGTGTTACTGTAGACACTCGGGGAGTGCCGGGGACTCTCCCCTATAGGCCTAGATGGTACAGGGGGAGGTTCTTACACTGAGTGCACCAAAAACTAGAAAGTTGAATGGACAGGACCCAAGCATGCCAAAAGCTGCCAGATAATAGGATAGAAAAAAAAAGGCCTGCCCTCCCTATCCCTGCAAGAACCTTGCACTTGAGCAGGAAGGGGGATGGTCTTTGACATGGGAGTCCACCATTCTCCCAGGTCACAGGACCTGGATAAACCTCTTTCCTTCTGTACCAGCACCTCTATCATGAGTCTGGCTTTCACTGAAGCAAGCAGCTAAACCTGTGTTTTGGTTTCAGTTTTTGGTGACTCTGCTGGGACAGTGTGGACCTTGGTCCTGGAGGGCCTGGCCCGGGGTCCCAATTACCTGTGGCAGGCCAACCCCAGGAAGGGGACTATGGGGACTTCCGACAGGTGCTGAGAGCTTTATTTGGAATTTCCCTGCCTTCCTTATCAAGGTGTCAGCCACCTAAAACACTTGGCTAGTAAAAGAAAACAGTTGGCTGGGGAGCAGGGAGACTCCAAGACTAAGTTGAACTGGTGTGCACACTGAGGGTTTCCTATCCCTGCCATTGGGCGTTGTGCTACTTGTAATTCACGCCATGTGGGCTTTATGCAACTTGGGCTTTTCGCAACTTGGTCTTTATGACACTTGGGTCTGGTTAGGACCATTTGGGGTATCCCTTGGTAGGCTGTCCGTGATGATTAAGCTTCATGCCACTTGGGCTTTGTACCACTTAGGAACAGTTGGGATCGTTTGCAGTACTGGTTGGTAGGCTATCCCTGCTGCTTGGGCTTCATGCGACTTGGGCTTCGTGCCACTTGGGTACGATGAGGAATATTGCAGTATTGGCTAGTATGAGATAAGATGCTATGACTTGCTTGTGAATGCTCTTTTGGACTAACAGAATTAACAGATCCAAGTTTTGTTCATATTTTCCCACTTAGTCAAGGGTCTTTCAGTGCTTATGGTTTTGGGTTTGTACTTTCATGCCATCAGGGGTTGCTCTCTTTCAACTCCTAAAAGGAATCCACTGGGCTGAACTGTAGCAAACCAGTCTATGTACAGTTATGATCCAATGACTAAGAAGGAACTGGTTTTCTATTGAAACACTGCTTGGCCTATGTATACTATAGACAGTGGGGGAAAATGGCCCCCAAATGGTTCGCTAAATTAGGACATCACCATACAATTGGAATTGCTTTGCCATGAGTCAGGGGAATGGGGCAAAATCCCTTATGTCCATGCATTTGTGTTTTTATACAATAAGGAAATGGCAAAGAAAGGGAGCAACCTAATGATGCAGAGAAGGGAATTGGACTCAAACGGCCCCACCCCCAATAGTAAGACACAGTAAGAAAAAGAAAATGGGGAGATGAGTCTCTTTAATGCCCTGAACCCAGAAGACCCAGGATTAGCAGCAGGAGGATTTCCCCCACCACCACCACAGCTGCTAGATACTCCTGAAATAGGACCCAGAGGGGTGACAGCCCCACCTTTGTATGAGGAAGGAATGGTCTCTCCCTCAAAGACCTGAAAGGGAACCCAATTTTCCCTTGGTGCATCCTATCCAGAGCAGGACAATTCCTTTTCAGACAACTCCCTATAGGCAGAATAAACGAGCCCGCTGGCCATTACTGGGCCCATACTCCATTTTCCACATCAGATTTGCTGAATTAGAAAAATTCCAATCTCTCATATAGAGAGGATTCTCAGAAAATGGCAGATATTATCACCTCCATTTTTGCCACTCACCATTCTAACTGAGCAGATGTACAGGCTCTCCTTAACATCCTGCTCATGGCAGATGAAAGGCAGCTGGTTAGAGATAAGGCTCATTACTTCCAACAAAAGAATCCCATTGTGATCCCCAGCCCAACTGGGGTCATCCCCTTGATAGAGCCAAAATGGAACCAAAATAGTGAGGACCTAGTTTATCTAGAAGATTACAAAGGTGCATATTAGAAGGGCTGACAGGGAAGTGCTTAAACAAAAGAGCCTGAATATGACATGTGTCATTCAACAACAACAACAACAACAACAACAAAGCCCTTCTGAATTTTTAAAAAGGCTCTATCAGGCCTATCAAAAGCACATTGATGCTGACCCACAGGTACCAGAAAATGTCTACTACATGATAAACACGACTTTTATTGGGAAAAGTGCCCCAAACATCAGAAGGAAGCTCCAAAGATTAGATGGGGCAGTGGAAATGAATCCCTTCCAGCTGGTGGACAGTCTTTAAAGTTTACCATGGCCAAGAAACAAGGAAATAAAAGCAGGCCACTGTTTTCATAGAAACGGTGCAGGGAAACGAGGAAAAAGTGGCCCAAAAGAAAAAGGGAAAGACCCACCCGGTGCCAATCAATGAACCTATTGCAAAGAGGAAAGGTATTGGAGAAAGGACTACTTGGACTCAAAAAGAAAAATATTGATAAAAACGATAGAAACTCTGCCAAGAAATAGGATAGCAAACGGTTTTCAGTCCTAGACTTGAAGGGTGCTTTCTTCCTGTATCCCAATAAATAAACAGGCTCAAATGTTCTTTGCTTTGAATGGCAGGACCCAGAAACTAAAGCCACACTCTGATACTGTTGAACTATGTCACCAAAGGATTTAAGAATTCCCCTACTATATTTAAGGAAATATTAGCAGAAGATTAAAGGAACATTCAATTGAAATCAAGAATTCGTCTATAATATGCGGGTGACTTAACACCTACACTGCTCTAAGTATGTCTTCATGGTAGTCTGTATCAATAGGGCAATATGGAAAGAGAGGACTCAACCTCAAGGAATAGGACATCAAACCTGCAAAAGAGACTTTAAAATTTCTAGAAGCAGTGGATCTATCAAACCAGACTGCCATAATGCACTTCCCAGGACATGAGGACAGTTCCCAAACAAGCCAGGGAAACCAAACTGCCAACAAAGCAGCAAGACAAGGCACCCAAGGGTTACTACTTCTAGGAGTTTTAATTCCCCACCTAAACTAGTGAGAATTTAAATTCCACTACAGAGAATAAGATAAGGAATAGGCCCATGGATGGGGATTCTCTAACACAGACCCTAATTCTATATGGAAGGTCAACACTCATGGTATGATCTTAGTCCCTGAAGCTCTAGTGTATACCATCCTCAAACACCTCCATGAAGGGATCCATTATAGAAGGGATGCTTTAAGGGACCTCATTAGACCACATCTGAAGAGTGCTCATTTATAAAGAACCATTCAGAAGATTATTCAAGATTGTCAGATATGAGACAAAAACAATTCTAAGATAGAATGTGTCCCAGCAGGACAGGGAGTACAATATAAAGGAATATGCCCATTTGAGGACTGGCAAGGTGACTTTACGCAGATGCTTAAAACCATAGGAAACTTTAAATTTTTATTCGTTTTTATAGACACCTTTTCTGGATAGGTAGAGGCATATCCCACTAGAACTGAGAAGGCAACTGAGGTAGCAAAACTTCTACTCAAATAAATAATTCTTTGGTTTGGCCTTCCTTACAGCATTCAAAGTGACAATGGGCTGCTGTTCACTTCAGAAATCTCCCAGAAGACAGGACAGGCACTACAGATTCACTGGGAAATACATGCATCTTGGAGACCCCAATCTATATGGAAGACTGAAAACATGAACCACAGAAGAAAGAAGACATGCCAGGGAACACATTTGAAGCGAGACCACGCACTCCCTATTACTTTGCTCCAGATTAGGGTAGTGCCCCAAAGCAGGCTTAAATTAAGCCCTTTTGAAATTGTTTTTGTGAGATCCTTCCAGTTCCCATTTTAGGAACACCCCCTTTGGAAAGGGCCAGCTAAGCTAAGTGACAATGTTAATGTTTTATTTTATTTATTTATTTTTGACAGTTGCTACCGATAACGCTTTTTTCTATATTCCCCAGATAGTGGTTTTCTTGGCAAACTTATCCTGCTGTTGGGTATGGCACCCAAAGCCCCACTCAGGATTAAATCATGGGGATCCTTTAGTCTCTCCAGTTTCCGATTTCACTACAATTCCCCTTGCACTACTAGACATATTCCCCACTAAATACTTGATTCCTTGTGTATGCAATAGGCCTCACTCTGGAAGCCCATCTACAACACTGCCTCTTGAAATATGAAGCAATTTACCAGCTTTGCTTGTTCAGCAGTGTGATCCTCTAGACACTGCATGTGCTGCCTTCCAAAATCAGCAATCCTTCTTCCTTACATAAAGGCTTCCTTCCATTACTGAATCCCTTCTTCCTTTAGTAGACAACAAGAATCTCTGGACCCAGGGATAGATAAGACTGTGTCCTTTGAAAGTAGGAAGAAATTTTAGGACATAAGATCTGTATCTATTCATCCTTGTAAAATGACAAGGGTCCAGAGATTTGAACGGGTGAACTGTTATTGTAGGCAGTCAAGGAGCACTGGGAGTCTCCCCCATTGGCAAAAATAGCGCAGGGGTAGGATCTTATAGTAAGTGCACCAAAAGCTAAAAAGATGAATGAGCAGGACCTAAGTGCACCAAAAGCTAGTAAGATAAATGGACAGGATCTGAGATCGCCAAAAGCTGGCACGATAACTGGATAGAAGAAAATGTCCTCTCCTCCCTATTCCTCTAAAACTATGAACTTGAGCAGGAAGGGAGATGGTCTTTGACACAGGAGTCCATCATTCTCCCAAGTAACGACACATGAATAAACCTCTTACCTTTGCACTAGTACCCATCTCACATGTTTGGTTTTCACTGAGGCAGCCAGTTGAACCTGCATTTCAGTTTCTCTTGGACTCCATCATGACTATGCAAAGATCTCAGTGTCTTCCTTTTCCCCCAATGAATCTCTCACTCAAACACTTCTCTCCATTCAGTGGAGAGCTCATGCTTCTCCAGATGCTATTTCTTCAAGCCATTATTTCTCAATATTGCATGCTTGCATCCTTCCAGAATATTTCATCTATTCTTTCTCAGGAGGTTGAGTGGTGTTAAAGCACACGATAGTATATTTTAAAGCTAACACACACATAAAGTCTACAAACTCACCTAAGCTCAAGGAGCCAAGACTTCTACAGATCTAGTTGATATTGATTAAAGGAGTCTTATCCTTTTACAGGGACTTGGTTGCAGGGTAAACATTACAAAACTTCTCTTTATTCCTAACCCATCTTCAGGTTCCTCATTACATTCAACCTTGCTTTCCTCCTGCTGTTGGTAATCACTTTTTTTTAGTACTCACAAAATTCTGTTTCCTCCCTAATTATCTTTCTGAAAGGAAACTGTCTCTAAGGTTAATTAATTCTAACTATGCTATAATTCACTTTCCCTCCCTACTTCCCTTTATCTCAAAGCTGCTACAGATAGTACTCTGTGACCAAAACTACTTTTTCCAGGCCCTTAAATTCAACTGCCTACTAAATTACTTACCCTGTAGGTTTCAACAAGACCAGAAAACTCAGTAAGTACCAAACTGAACTCTTCATCTTCCCCACCACACACCTTTTACCTCACATATTCCCTGCCTTGGCTGTGGCACCACCACCCTACAGCTCACCTGAAACTTGAGTGTCAAGAGAGATACCACTTTCAACCCTCATACCCACAGCTAATCAGTAAAGGTTTATCACTTCTACATCCTAAATTTTGCTCACCTATATCCCCTCTTCTTTAGTCCAGCCATCACTGTCTTACTCTAGCCCCTTGCTATCTTTCCCACTAACACTTGCAAGAGTCTCCGGTGTGGTCTCCGCATCTCCAGATCTGACACTCCTCCAGTCAATCTTCCTGTTTGTTGATAAGAATGATTACCCTGAAATACAGGTCTAAGGTATTATTGTATTACTTAAAATTTGTCAAGAGCTCTTTACTACTTCCAATGCTGCTGCAAAACCATCAGCTATTCAGTGGCTCTAATGCGTCCCTGGGGCTCTTCTCCCTCCAAGTAATGTATCAGCTATGAGGACAATATTCCTCTCAGTGGCTGTATGTTTGGATTTCTAATTCTTAACTCTCAGTTGCAATTCTTAATTCCAAGTTTTTCACAGTTGAAGAATGAGAGAAAAGAAATGGGAATACCATGCATAGTGTGTTCTGAATGTGTCTGTTTCACTCAGACATGGGCTAATGGGTTTATTAATCCTGGAGTAGATTTTAGTATATCAAGGTGCTGATGAATTTCTTGACCTTAGAAGATCTCCATGGAGTCCTTGATGTTGCCGTCCTAGTGTAACTTTGTGGCTCAACTGGATGATGGCGAAAAAATACCCTCCCAGGGCCAGGTGATGATCAGAGACAGCAAATGACTCTCCAGGAAGGGTGACTTTCTCATGTAAACCAAACGATCCAAAGCCCATGCCCCCTTTATCAAATTCTCACACTTCAAGCCACTATTCCTCTGCCCTAGTGACCCCAGGGCCAAGTATCAGACAACCAGGGACAGTCCCTATATCCTAGAGCCTTCTGAAATTATTCAAACTAGCCAAACTACACCTGCTTACCTTGGCTTGTCCTTCCCTTCACAGTGAAACCACAACAAAGGCTTTGCCTATGCTTTGCCTCACTTTTCCTACTTCCTGACTGGCCCTGGTTCTTCCCCATGTGGCCCTGCAAGGCAATGTTGCACTTCTTGTTTCTAGGGATCTGAGTATAAAATCTTCATCCTTCAAAAAAGTCATTTTCATGCATGTGTGTCTTACCATATCTGATTAAAATAAATCCTGTTTTACATTATAAAACAAGGTTAAACTACAAAACTATTTACAAGGCCCTGAGTTCACCATGCTGTTGCATAACTCCATGTGTAGCTGGTACGCTGTATTCTTCTTATGAGACCCAATGTCAAGTTTGTTTTTCTCTGGAAAGCCTTTTCTGATCACCCCAATGCTGAACTGCTTCTTTGTGCCCCCACTGTATTTTGCATATAGCCTTGACTGAACATTTGCTATTCCACCACAACATAATTATTTGCTTGAAAGTCCACCTCTCCTCTCTTCCAAGAAAGCTTGGCTGTAAACTATAATAAAGATGCTAGGCATACTCATGTTTATTATAAACATGGAGCCTAGTACACAAAGAGAATTCAATAAATTCTTCATAAGCTAATTTAAATGTACATAAATAGTGTTAGTATTTAATAGTGCTGATAACTAGCTTTAGCTTTCCAATTAAGAATTTCCAGCTGGACGTTGATCAGTCATAATGTTACACAGCTTATTCTCAATCATTTCAACTATCCAAATACATACAGACACACACACATATATAGATAGCATCTTCATGATGGCTCAGCCACTCAGATATACTGACTGACTTCAGAATGTATTTTTATATATATTATTTGGCTAAGGCTATGTGATATAACCTGAGAATCCACAATACAATACCTTAAAAAGTCAGAGAAGACAATCTGATTCTGACCTACTGGGAACTTGAGTCAATTTTCTTTTTATCTTCCTACTTAAGATTTGTCATTCATTCCCTTTAGGAAATGATGTAACACACATATAAACAAACCGATCCCTTTTCCTCCTTATGAAAGGCAATTTAAAACTTCAATTATAATATATTATATAATATAGCTATACTATAACCATATATTATTATATGGTTATATTATAGGAGGAATGACCAAGACTGATGTTCCTACTTCCTCCTGCTACTTCAAGTTTTAAATACAGGCAATGTTCTTGGATTAGCAAGACAGGACCTGCTCTATAATTTTTCAAAGACTGTTTTTTAGAGCAGTTTGAGATTTGACAGGAAGGTACAGAGATTTTGCATACACTTCCTGTCCCTGCCTTCCCCCATTATCAACACCCACTACCAGAGTGGTACATTTGTTACAACTGATGAACCTATACTGGCAAATCATAATCACCAAAAGTCCACAGTTTACCTTAAAGTTCACTCTTGGTCTTGTACATTCTATGGATTCAGACAAACATTATGACATATCCAGAGTAGATCTGCTGCCCTCAAAACACCCTGTGCTCCACCTCTTCATTCTTCTCTCCCTCTTCACTCCTGCCATAACCACTATCTTTTGACAGTCTGTTTTGCCTATTCTGGAATGTCATATAGTTGGAATCATACAGTGGGTGGCCTTTCAGATTGGCTTCTCCTACTTAGCAATTTGCATTTCAGGTTCCTACAGGTCTTCTCATGGCTAGACAGCTCATTCATTTTAGCACTGATTAATATTTCATTGTCTGGATGTACCACCATATTATTTATCCAGTCACTTACTGAAGGACACGTTGGTAGTGTCCAAGTTTGGGCAATTATGAAAAAAGCTGCTATAAAAATCCGTATGCAGATTTGTGGGTAGACATAAGTTTCAATTCCTCTAGGTAAATACCAAGGAGCACCACTGCTGGATTGTATGCTGAGAGTATATTTCCTTGTTTTTGTCCTCACCCAAGGTCATTTTTTCATTTCTTTTTAGAGAGAGGGGAAGGAAGAGAAGATGGGAGAGGGGGAAAAAGAAACATTGATGCAAGAGAGAAGCATGGATTGGCTGCCTCACAGATGCACTGGGTATTGCACATGTGTGGACCAGGAATTGTATGTACCCGGACCTGGGACAGAACCCACAACCTAGGCATGTGCCCTGACCAGGAATCAAACATGCAATTTTTCAGTCACAGGATGACGCTCCAGCCAACTGAGCCACACCAGCCAGGGCAAGAGAGTATGTTCAGTTTTGTAAGAAACCTCCAAAGTGTCTTCCAAAGTGGCTGTACCATTTTATATTCCTGTCTGTAATGAGTGAGAGTTCCCATTGCTCTACATCCTCACCAGCATTTGGTATTGCCAGTGTTTGGATTTTGGCCTTTCTGGTAAGCGTGTAATGGCTGCTAAATATTTTATCATTTCATGTATTTTTCCCCTCGTGTTTATCTTTAAGAGTGGTCTTTATGAATCCTGACTGAGAGGGTTAATAAATATAAGTCTTTTAGAGATACTGTTAGGACAAGGGTCTCAAGGTCTGGGCCATTCTTACTAAATGCTATTCTTGCTAAACGTCAAAATGTAACAAGGTATTTTGTAGACCAGCTTTGAACAGGATGAGCTTCACAGGAACCTAACCCAGCAAGTCTAGCCAACTGAAATCAACATACAATTGACTAAATAGCGTTATTTAAGCAATAGCTAAGTCCCTTTTCAGGGAGGCAGAAGTTCTGGATATGAATCTGGTCTCCTTTACTTGCTACAAGGAAATAAAACTACGTTGTGACAACCACATCTTGTTTTTGAATAGAGCATTCCAAGTGGCAAACCCCTTGAGTTCACTAACAATACCCTAATGCTCCTCTACCAATAATTGCACTTTTCAGAGAAACCAGGGCAATTTTTGGTGATACTGAGTTCTAATTGACATCACTTGAGTCCCTGGGTTTAGCCACATCTGAACCCTAGACTTATTCCTGTGATTTTTCATGAACCAATATACTCTTTGGGAGGTGTCTGGTTTCTGTCAATTGCAACCAAAAAATTCTTAATAACAGTGACACTTGATTCCAGTTTCTAGCAATACCACCAGTAACAACAAATGTTCATTTGTTAACATCCACCAGCCCAAGAAACTTTAATTGCTCTCTCACCACCACTTACTGACAGCATCCTTTACAGATTCTTTCTGATTTCCACTAATCCTGTCTTGGTTAAACCCTGGCTACCATCTTTTCTCTTATATTCTCCACATCACTGGCCCTAACAAATCTGTCCCAGTTAAGGAAATACAAAACTACCTGCACTCGAAGAATGGCCTGGAGGCCCCATAAAGGTGGCATCCACCTGAACCTGAGGCCCACAAGGTCCTTCCTTCTAAGCTTCACCTCCCACTGCACTATCCCACCCACTAGCCCATTTGAGCCCGACCAACCCACAAAGGCCACAACAGAACAAATCATTGTTGAAAATAAAAAATGTTGGATATTATTTATGTGGCAATAGATAACTACAATATTGGCCTAAGGGATATAATCTCCTGAGAGGAGATACATAGACCTCACAAAGAATTTAAGTATCACACTCAATAGCACTGTATAGTTTAATGCTTTCCACAAATCTTCCTACGCACCAGAGCCCATCTTTGGTGTTAGAAACCACCAGGATAAAGTGAAAAAAAAAACAACAAAAACAAACCAACAGATTCTGCCACTAAGACCAGTGCAGTTAACCAGCTTAGCTGCAGTTTCCCATTGTAAAATGGAACACATTATACAGACTGCATGGCACAAAACATTAGCACATTCTCTATTGTAAGCAATATTAAAGGGTCTAACATAATATATGATACTGTAATGGGAGTGGGTAATGCCGAGAAATGTGGAGGGGTAAAGTGCAGAAGACGGTGCACATGTGTGTCACCCCGGCAACCAGGATGATGTGCATATGACACAGCAAAAAGCAACGTGGCATAGGGCTGGTGCAGAAAGCTGGAAAGCTAACTGGGTGTGCCGGGCATACTTTTCTATCTATTCCACTGCATGGGGAATCATGGGGGCAGTTTTAAAATGCAGAGTACATGGAAATTGGGTGCTTTTGCTCCCCCACCCCCTGGCTGGGTGGTCCGTGGCTGTGGCTGAGGTTCCTGAGCTGGCAGGCCTTGTCCAGAGGATACCTCATGCCCCTGCCCAAGTGCTCCAGGACCTGCCTGGCCAGGAGTGCAGCAGGCTGATAAGGGGGCAGAAGAGGGGCAAGTGGGCTCAGGAGGGAGGCTGTTATGGAATCCCCACTCTCTTCCCCAGAAAAGAAGCCATGGTCGCTGGTCAGGACAGGTCTCGCACCCCTCCCCAAGAGCTCTGGTCCTGACCTGGAGTGCTGTGGGTGCTAGGCTCATAAGAAATAGGGAAGGAGGCTAGAGATGGAGGGTCCTGGGAGGCGGCACAGCCAGGCGACAAGCCCTGTCCCTCTCCCCCAGGCAGGGAGTCCCAGGAAGCTGCCTCAGCAACCATCCAATACCAGCCCGCACACTCCTTCAGCTAGAGGTGGGTCCCATTGAGGAACCTGTTGTGCATATTTTAAATAAAAAATTCCTTTTTCTTTTCCATTCAATTCTGTCTCTAGAGTCTTTGCCTATGAATGGAATAGGGCCTCACTAGGTGTTTGGTTATAATAATGGTGCCCAATGTGGGGCCTCAGCTGCTTGTGGCAGGTTGAACACCCTTCCCCAGGAAGTGGGACTGTGGGGTTCCCAGTTACTGGGAAGTTCTCTGCAGGCCCACTAAAGGCATCAGCCACTTAAACACACATGGCAAGTAAAAAGGGAATGGGTCTGGGAAAGGAACAGACTCTGGGAAGGAGGATCACCTGAGTTTTGGGGCTGTCAACTGGGGTCTGGGTGAGGACAGGCCAAGTTTTGGGAAAGCCATTGGTTGGGGTCACTGTTTGCGTAATTGGTGGGCAGAAAAACTTGCTTGTGATCATTTGTTAGAAGAATGGAGTCTGAGTGACAGTTTTCTCTGTATGTTCCCAAGTGCCTGGCTTCTTTTTGTCATAGGGTTTGGCCTGTTGTATATGTGGGCCAGCAGGAACCATTCTGGGTTGGTTCCTGGAGGGAGCCCACTGGGTAAAATTTTAGTGGACTGTGGTACATACAGCCATTATCCAAGGTCCAAGGAAGTATTGGTTTATTACTGTAATATTGTGTGGGCTATATACATTTTGGATTGTGGGTAAAGGGGGCCCACAGATGGTTCCCTAGATTACTGTACTATTATGCAACTAGAACTGTATTGCCAACAGTTACATAAATGAGATGAAATCAGTTATGTCAAGGCATTTATGTCATTGCATAATAGGATTTCACCAGAGACAAAGATCGACATGACAGTGCAGAGACTGGAAGGAGTCTTGAAACCTCTTCCTGATAGTACATAGGGAGAAAAGGAGAATAAGGGAATATCTCATTAATGCCCTGAACCCAAGGGACACAAGGTTCGTAGCACCTCCTCCATTGCCACCCCCACTGCTAGCTATCCCTGAAGTAGGGCCTACAGGGTCAACAGCCCCACCTCTTTATGACGAGGGATAGATCTTCGCAATCAAGACCCATTAGGGCACCCAATTTGGCCAGGGAGTGCCCCATCTAGAACAAAGCAGTTTCCTTTGAGGCACTATCCCATAGACAGAGTAAACAAGGAAGATCAGCCTGCTGTCTACTATTAGACCCATACTCTGTTCTCCATTTCAGACTCACTGAATTGGAAAAATCTCAAATCCTCCACAGGGAGGATCCTCAGAGAATGGCAGAACTTATTGCCTCCATTTCTGCCACTCATCCTCCAGCATGGTCAGATGTACAAGCTCTCCTTAATATCCTGCTAACAGCAGATAAGAGATGGTTGGCTATAAGTAAGGCTAGTGAAGAGGCTCAAAGTCTCCACCAAGAGAATCCTAATGGATGGGACTTCAGTTGGGGCAATTTCCTTCGCAGAGCCTGACTGGAACCCAAATGGTGGTGGCCTACCCTTCCTGGAACATTGCAGAAAGTGCATACTAGAAGGGCTTAAGAAAGGAGTGCCCAAGCAAAAGAGCCTGAGTAAGATACAGGCCCTTCAGCAAAAGCCAGATGAGGACCATTCTGAATTTTTAGAAAGGATCTATCAGGCCTATAGACGACACACTGACACTGATCCACAGGCGCTAGAGAATGTGTGGATGGTGAACATGACTTTAATGGGCAAAATGCCCTGGATATGAGAAAAAAGTTCCGGAGTTTGGATGAGGCAATGAATCCCTCTCAGCTGTTCGACATAGCCTTTAAAGTCTACAATGACCAGGAACCAAGGAATGTAAAGCAGGCCACAGTGTTTTTAGAAATAGGGTGGAAAGACCAGAAGAAGAGGTGGGACCATAAAGAGAAAAAAGAGAGGCACACTAGGCACCAATCAATGTGCTTATTGTAAAGAGTAGGTCCACTGGTGAAAGGAGTGCCCGAAATTCAAAAGGGAAAGTAGGAATGGAAACCCTTGCTGGGAAATGCTAAAAAGGCAACGGGAGTCTGACGATGAATGAGGAGGACCAAGGGCTCCATTGGACATCTCCTGACCCATTACTCTTTCCCCACAGGAGCCCAGGCTACAGTTGATGGTGGGAAATAAGCCAACTGATTTTCTTGTACACACAAGAGCTACATGTTCAGTGCTGAATACAAAAGTAACTAAGGAAAGTTCAGATATAGTAATGGTTACTAGAGTGATTAGACAAGTACAAAAAACAGGCATTCCTTCAACCCCTAGATGCTAGCTTGGGAACAAAACACTGCACAAAGTTTTCTCTACATTTCAGACCACCCTATTCCACTGCTGAGACAGACTTACTTTGCAAATTGCATGGACAAATAACTTTTTCTCCTGAAAAGCAGCAACTATGTATAGAGGTCCCACTGGAACATGCTCTCCAGTTTCAGGTGCTCCTTACCTGCCCCGAAGGCCTCAGAGGTAAACTCTCCCCACCTGAGATCCATGAACAGGTCAATTGAACTGTTTGGGCTGATGGAATCCCAGGTAAAGCAGTTAACTGTGCAACTCACAGAAGTCAACTTAAAAGAAGGGGAATGGATCCCATGTAATAAACAGTACCCATTTAAAAAAGGAGGCTTTAGAGTGGATTCAGCCAATACTGCATATGTTCTTAAAATCGGGACTAAATTTGTCATACCAGTGTCCTGTAACACTCCCATTTTTCCAGTCTAAAATGCCTCACTTTAATGAATATTGATTGGTACAGGATCTTAAGAGCCATAAATGACATTGTGCAAGGCAGTCATCCTATGGAGCCCAACTGCTATACTCATGGTGTTTGGACATAGCAAATGTTTTCAGTCCTAGACTTGAGGGACACTTTTCTCTGCACCCCAAAAGATGAACAGGCTCAAATCCGTTTGCTTTTGAATGGCAGGACCCAGAAACAAAAGCCATGCTCCAATACTTGCTGGATTCAAGAACTCCCCAACTATATTTGGTCAACTATAGCCAAGGACTTAAGGAATATTCAGTTGAGATCAAGAGTTCTTCTGCAATATGCAGATGATATACTGATACCTCACAATACCTTTGAGGATTGTTTACTCAACACCATGGCAGTCCTAGATAATTTGGCAAAAAGGGGATATAAGGTATCACCCCCAAGGTCCAGATTTGAAAACAGGAGGGGGCATACCTGGGATTTCAACTGAAAAAGGGCACTAGGAGCTTGATGGTGGATAGCAAACTAGCCATTGCTATACTAAGCATCCCAATCCTAGAGAACTGAAGGCAGGTTTGTTGGTTCTTAGGGATTATAGAGTTCTGCCAAACTTGGATTCCAAACTTTGTACTTTGCATGGTACAATCCTTGAAAGGACTGGATTCTGAACCTTTAGAACCGACAAGGGATTCTCAGGTAGCAGTTGATACTTTGAAGGAAAAGCTGTTTTCGGCTCCCATGCCAGGACTGCCCAATTTAAGCCTTTCAAATACTATGTTCATGTAGGTAAGGGACTGGACTGGGTTTACTAACCCAAATTGTGAGAAACATCCCCATATCCACAGCCTGTCTCTTAAAGAAGTTGGATCATATGACAACGGCATGGCCACCATGTCTTCGAGCAGTAGTAGCTACTTGTGACATCTTAGAGAAAGCTGAGTTCACTTTGGGACATTCTACTACAGTATTGGTACCACACTAGGTCCTAACCCCATTGGAACAGAAAGAAGGGTACTGGCTGACAGCAGGGTGCATGGGAAAATACCAGGCCATTCCATTGGACAGCCCAAATGTTACTCTGAGAACTACCTCAACTTTGAATCTGGCCACTCTGCTCCCAGACTCAGAGGAAAACTCAGTCCTCCAGCATAACTGCTTGGAAATCACAGACAAATTTATTCTAGCAGGCAGGATCTACTGGACCAGTCACTGGCAGCACCAGACTGGGAGCTATATACAATGCAAGCAGTTTCATGGACAATGGCCAATGAAGAGTGGGGTATGAGGTAGTCACCATACACAAGGTAACAGAAGCCCAAGTCCTTGTGCCAGGACCCTCAGCAGAAAGAGCTGAGTTGATAGTCCTCACGAAAGAATTAGTACTGTCCCAAAGAAAGAAGGTTAATATCTACACAGACTCCATATATGCCTTTGAGGCAGTCTATGCCTATGGAGCAATATGGAAGGAGAGAGGACCCTTAATCTTGAGGACCAAAGATGTTAGACATGCAGAGATTTTACAATTGCTTGTGGCAGTGAATTTTCTGGACCAGGTTGTCATAATGCATAGCCCAGGACACTAAAGGGATGGTTCCCACGTGAGCCAGGGAAACCAAACGCTGATAAATCAGCAAGTCAAGCAGCCAGAGGGCTGCCACAATTAAGGGTATTGATCCACTGCTTGGACTTTTCAAAATTTAAACCTCGTTACACAGAACAAGATGAGGAATGGGCCTGTGAATGGAGATTCACTAGCACAGATTCCAATTCCATCTGGAAGATCAACACCCATCGAAGGATCTTTGAGGCTCTAGTGTATCCCATCCTCAAACACCTACATGAAGGGACCCATATGGAAGGGATGCTTTGATGGACCTCATTAGGTCACATTTGAAGGGCCCCCATTTGAAATGGACTCTTTAGAGAATTACCCAAGCCTGTCAGATATGTGCCAAAAACAATCCGAACACAGAATGCACCCCAGTGGAAAAGGGAGTACAATATAAAGGGTTATGCCCATTAGAGGACTGGCAAGTAGATCTTATACAAATGCCTAAAACGAGGGAATTTCAAATTTTGTTTGGGGACCCTTTCTCTGGATGGGTAGAGGTATACCTCTCTAAAACTAAGAAGTTGACTGAGGTAGCAAAACTTCTACTTAAAAAATTCCAGAGTGTGGACTTCCTTGCAGTATTCAGAATGACAATGAACCCTCATTCACTTTGGACATCTCCCAGAAGGTTTGACAGGCACTGAAAATAAAGTGGAAACTACATGCATCTTGGAGACCTCAATCTACAAGACTGAGAAAATAACTCACAAAGAAAGACCCTGGCAAAGATATGCCAGGAAGCACATTTGAAATGGGACCAGGCACTTCCCACTGCTTAGCTCTGGCTTATGATAGTGCCCAGAAGTAGACTTTTGAAATAATTTATGGGAGACCCTTCCAAATCTCAGTTCTGGGAGAACCACCCCCCCAACCCCAGCTATGCAGCATGAGTCAGAAATGAAGCAATATGTGCAACATTTAGGGAAAATATTAATCACTGTGCACATTTGCTCATTGCAGGCCTACCTATCTATCTGACAAGCCTTTACACCTATTCCAGCTGGGGGACTGAGTCTCATTTAAGACTTGGAAGACTCAAGTTAGCCAAGCAATGGACTGGCCCCTATGACATAGGACTGACAATGTGCTCTTCTCTAAAACTTGTGGGAATTAAGCCCTAGATCCACCCAACACAAATGAAATGGGTACCACCTGAGAAGAATTCAAACCCTGCTGCTGTGGTTGATGCTGAAAAAAAAAAAGCTGGATCTGTACTCCAGAAGATTTAAAATTTCTCTTTTGGAAGAAAACTGCAGGACTCAATGAAAAGTGACAGTATTCCTTTATTTATTTATGTGTTTGCAGATTTAGGGGCTTTTAGCTGCCAGATACTGAGTCTGAGTGTGATCCTTTACATTGTTAAAAAGGAAAAGGACTGAAAGTGTGTTATGGTCATTCCTTATTGAGTAAGAAGGTTTATGAAAGTTGCAGAAGGTGTGTAGAAAGTTGTACGTGTATAGAAAGCAAAAGAAAAGGTTTGTGAAGGTTGTAGAGGTCATAGAAGTGCGTGAATTTTTTTTTGAAAGGAAAGAAACCTCAGTGCTTCAATTCAGTTATTCTTTGCTTTATGTTTTATTTTGTTTCTTGTTTTCTGATCTCTGGGGACTTGGGGAATCCTCTGTCTCTGCCATTTGGGGCTTGGTGCCATTTAGACCTAAGAAAGGTCATCTAGTGCCAGTTAGAGCTGGCTGGGGTGAGAGAGCATGTCTCTGCCATGATACTGGTTGGCCAGTGTTCATGTCTCTGCCAGGAAACCAGTGAACACAATAGTAAGTGAGAGAATGCCTTAGGGCTTTGTGCCATTGGTGCAGGGTAGTCTCTGCCATTTGCGACTTCATGCCATTTGGACCTAGGAAAGGTCACCTGGTGCCCATTAGAGCCAGCTGAGGCAAGAGAATCTCTCTACCATTGGGGCTTCACACTATTTGGGACCTGGGAAAAATCGTCTGTGTGACTTGTTAGTGTGACTGGTTGGTAGGGAACAAGATTCTAAGGCTAGTTTCAGTCTCCCCCTTTTTTATTCCTGAACTTTGTTTTGGGTTTTTTTGTTTTGTTTCTGTTTTAAAAAAGAAATCAAGGTTTCTAAGATATAATGAACAGAAATGCAACTTTGGTAGATATTGGAAGGCCAAGGATTCTCCTTTTTGCTTTGTATTTTTCACCCTACCTGATCCCTCTAGATTTTGGCATTCTCAGTGATGAGTAATGAATAAAATTTATTTTACATGAAACCAGTAAGACTGGTTTCAAACTATGGTTTTAATAACCAAGACTTCGACTAGACTTTTATGCCTTGAGGAGGCATGCCTGGGTCCTGGTTGTTACCAGAAAGCCTTGAAGAACTAAAATTGACTTTGGAAGCTAATAAAAGCCCATTGGAGAAATGGCCCGGTATCTTATTTGGCCATGTGGTTCATGGCAGTCTTTCCAAGGAAGAAACAAAGGTTGCTTTCTTGAATGATGGCAAGGAGGAAACTTAAGTCTTCGATGGAAACCTCAAAGACATGAGGAATGCAGGTACTGCAGGCAAAGTTGGACCGCAGGTGTGGGGATTGGCTTCTGTGCCCTGAAAGGTTGACTAAGGGTCAATCTAAAGGTTCCTTGTGTAAGTTCCAGAAAGTAGATTTGGATAATCAATGTGATCAACTGTTGCTCTTGCTGTTTTTATGCAAACAAGAAGGCAAAACTGAAAACCGGCAGTTGTTTTGATGACAATGAGGGTGATCCTTCAGAGAGGAAAGAGTTTAAGGAAAATCACAATGGTCAGTCATGAACATCGGACTCTCATGCAGCTGTCTTCAAAGTTTGTTTTCACTTGAGAGTTGAACTGGTTTCACCTGATAATATAAAATTGTCACTGCTTAGTATCATTCCAGCAAAGACCTTGCAACTGAATGTCTTCTCAAAAGACAGTCTTGCAGATATAAAGATGGTGTAGGCCTCACTTAAGAAACCAATCTGCATTATCACCTCCCGGGACTCAACGGTTTGGCTGGAGTAAGTGGTTGAGTTGGTGCAAAACAGGGCAGCTTATTGGCGTCACCTTAAAACTGCTTTTGTTTTCAGCCATAATGGTTCAGATAGAAAGAATCCATAAGTGTTAAAGGGTGGAATCTCAGGATATTGCCTTCAGCCTAATTTAAGTAGTAGGCAATAGTGCTTCGGACAGGTGTGACACTTTACACATCTTCTTTCAAGGAAGCCACTTTTTTTAATTAGGGACACTGTAGAATGAGCCCCTACCTTTTGTTTGTTAGTGGTATAATTCTGATTGTGCCTTTTAACCCTCTTGCCAAATTTTTCACCTCTAGAATAAGACAAGGATGCCAACTAGTCTAGTAATGCCATCTTTGGACACTGCATATGCCGCTTTCCAGGGACACCACTGACCTGGACTTTGCAAGATCCTTCTCCTTTGCCTGAAGGCTATCTTCTACTCCAGAGCCCTATGTTAGGGACCTCTGGACCAGGGAACAGGTAGGGCTATGCTACTTGGCCAGCAGGAAGTAGTTGTCCATTTTCTCTGGCAATTGGGATGACAAGCTCATGAAACAGCAAAAAGAGGAAGGTAGGGCTGGTGCCAAAAGCTAGGTAGGTAATTGGATAGGAGGGATGTGCCCTCCCATCTGCTTCTACTGTGTGGGGTGGCGAGGGGGTGTTATGGGGCAGTTTTAAAAAGAGAAGCATGTGGAAAACTGGTGCTTTTGCACCTCCATCCCCTGGCTGGTGGGTCCATGGCTGGGAGATGAAGTTCCTGAGCTGGTGGGCCTTGCCAGAAGATTCCCTGTGACCCTGATGGAGCACTCCAGGACCTGCCTGGACTGAAGTGCAACAGGTTCTGATAAGGAGGCAGTGGGAAGGCTTGGGATGGCAGGCTCAGGGAGCATGGCTGGTCAGCAAGCCCCACACCCCTTCCCCAGATGGGAAGCCACTGTGGCTGCTGTCCACTCACAACCCACAACAGTGCAGGTCTGTTGGGTACAGCTCCAACATAGTCAGGGTACAGGCCCCGAACCCATCCCTGAGCACTCTGGGCCTGAGCAGGAGCACTGCAGGTGCTAAGGTGGTAAGAAGTTGGGGAGGAGTCTGGGCTGGTGGGTCCTGGGAAGCAGTACAACTGGGCAGCAAGCACTGTGCCCCTCCCCGGTGTGCAAAGCTATGGGAAGCTACCGTGGTGGCCACACACCAGTCACCTGCACAGTCCTCTAGCAGTGGCGGGCCATCAAGAAACCTGCTATGCATATTTTTAATAAAAAAATTCATTTTTCCTTTCCACTGGACTCTGTTTTCAGAGTTTTTGTCTATTGGTGGCGTGTGGTAGGACCCCACTGCTCATTCATTTACAACACCTTGTTTGGGGGCATAACTTAGAAAACTATAGGCAATTCTTTTCTTGAGACACTAATCATTATACAGGAACAGAAAGGAGAATTTTTAAAATTCATTAACATATATGAACTGCAGTATTACAGGCCCAATCTTTGAAAAATACCCTGCCTGTTAAACAAATTTAGAGCTCTGAATTCAGTCTTTTTATTTTTATTTTATTTTATTTTTTTTTACGAATGATCAGCTATTTAACAAGTATCCAATTTTGAAGGCTTGGAGCAGAAATTCACCAAAATCTACTGGTTAATTTACAGGGCTTAATTCTTATATATTACTTTTGATTGTGCCTTTACAAAAATGATTAAATACCGGCATATAAAATACTGAAAGAAACCTTCACAAAAATAAAGAGTTTAGGACTTAATATAGTTCCTCTAGGCTTCTTTCTAAAAATCTTTTTAATAATAAGCATTCTGTAGCATCTGGGAACCACAGCATCATTTCATTATTTAGAATTTCTTTATTTCTTTCAAGTGTTTTCTATATTTTTGTTTAATAATGTATATGAATGTTTGGGACTTAAAAAAAATCCTCCAAAATGCAATTTCCACAAGTTCAGGGTCATTTTCCAGAGAAATATATTGAAATTAACTTTAAGGCCTCCCTATCCACCCTATTCAAAGTAGGAACCTACCTATTATTTCCTTAATACAAAATCTTGTCACAAGTACTAATAATTTCCAGTGTGTTATCATCTTCCTATCTAGCACATTGCAAGAGCTAATGACTATTAGAATTTGCATATGCAACCTCATTAAGTACTCACAACCACATTAAGATAGCTATTTATACACCATTTGTCAAAATGGTAAACTGAGATTTAAGGTGGTAAAAATTTTCCTAAAAACCACAGAGCTGAAACAGGCAAAGACTGGACTTAGTCCGAAAGCCCTGATTAGTACCATAGAACTGGCTTAATAATGAATCTAGTAGTTGGTAAAATCCTTTAGTAATGACTAAAGGGATCACAGTAAATGAATTTACTATACTATTGGGTTGGCCTAATAGTTCATTCGATTTTTTCTGTAAGATGGTTCTAGTAGCATTTAACTTTATTCAAATCAATTCTGTTAGACCGTATTATGACAGCTGTAATATCGGTGTGCATTTAAAAAAATCAAAATGGGTGAATTTTTGTATAGCCATTTTAATACTGAAAATGGAAAAAAATAAGCAACATTTTCAGCATATCATGCTTTATTATTTCAAGAAAGGTAAAAGCACAAATGAAACACAGAAAAAGATTTGTGCAGTATATGGAGAAGGTGCTGCAACTGATCAAACACATCAAAAGTGGTTTGCAAAGTTTTGTGCTGGAGATTTCTCACTGGACAATGATCCATGGTTGGGTAGACCAGTTGAAGTCGATAGCGATCAAATTGAGATATTAGTTGAGAACAATCAATGTTATAACTTTCAGGGGATAGCCAACATACTCAAATATTTAAATCAGTGAAATTATTGGTGAAGATCAAAAATGTGTATTTTATTTATGGAAAAAACTAAAGGGATTTTGTGGCCAACCCAAAAGATTATTCACTTCAATAGTATCCAAGCAATGACTCTTGTTAATTGTTCTTATGAGCATTTTGGCCACAAGGTTAATTTAATAAAAATGCCTCTGGCTTCAGGAACAACCTGGTAGAGTGGCAGGCACCTGGCGTCATGTCCCAGCTCTGCTCCCTGACCATTGCTGGCCGGCTGCAGGATCTGACCCACAGCCCGGGCCCCACCCTCAGCTTCATCATTCATAGTGTGACTACCTCCGGGTCCCATGGAGTAGCACATTATACATCTATAAAATTCCCTGAAAATGGTTTTGAAAACAGGCTTTATCCTTTAAATGTTTTTCTTTACAACCATCAACTACTCTCTATAATTATAAAGAATTACCAAATAATCAAATCTGATTAACCTAAACCTCTAAACCTATGACTTAAATTATTTTCATGACTAAAGAGTCACTAATTTATGTGTAGAAATAAACACAATTACATATTTATATTTGTATATGTGTATATACACATAAAAACACATACACATATAAACATGTACACATATAAACACCTCAAACATTCCATAAATATTTCAGGCATACTTTAAAGGGTTTTTGAAGGCTGAAAAGTACAAAACCATAACTAAATATCACAGCTTTACTGAACCCATTGGCTTTTGAAACATTTCTAGTCTCAAAAATAAGCTGGAAGGGGGGAAGAATCATCTTTTGAGCAAAGCAGGACAACTCAGCAACAACTAGCACTTCTGTTGGAGTCAGAGAAGGGGATATTTCTAATTCTTGTCAGCATCTCCACAATCAAATTGAAGTCAGACATATCACAGGATAAAAAAAATGCATTTCCCCTGCCCCCCAATGTCCTCCCCACATATGTGAACTATTACCACACAGGTGCATCATTTATAAGCACACGTCCGGATGCTGTGCAGTCATCTCACAGAATTCGTTTTTAGCAGCTTCAAGGAGTATAATTCTATCTCTTTGGAAAGGAGTCTGGGCTTCTCCTGCAGGCAATTATTTCTACTATCACTGGGAAAAGCTTTGCTTTCCAGCAGGAAGTCTAAATTGTGAGGGCAAACCCTATGTAATCAAGATAGAGGAGGCCACTGAAAGGCCTTTGTCTTTTCCTCAGAGATTGCCATGAAAAAGTCATGAACTGAAGGATGCCATGATTTGCCACTTATATTAATTGGAGCACTTGTGACTGCTCTGGAGAATATAGACTATAGTGCAGTAACAGAAGGCGAGTTTTCACAGGAAGAATAATTGCCCCCAAGATAGCCATGCCCTAATATCTGCAACCTGTAAGTACATTACCTTACTTGGCAAAGGAGACTTTGCAGATGTGATTAAGGATCTTGCGATACAAAGATTATCCCAGGTTATGCGGATCAGCTGAATATAATCATACGGGTCCTTGTAAAAGTGACTAACAGAAGGAGAGAAGAGGTAGGGGAAGAGAGAAGGGAAGGATACATAATTCACAGCTGTATTTGAAGATGAAGAAAGGGACCACAAGCTAAAAAATGCGAACAGCCTCTAGAAGCTAGAAAAGCCCCTTCCAAAGGAACAGAGCCCTGGCAACCCATTTTAGACTTTTAGCCTCCAGAACTGTAAAATAATAAATTTGTATTGTTTTTACACCACTAAATTTGTGATGACTTGTTACAGCAGTGCTGTAGGTCAATGTTTTTGTTCTTCTAAAATTCATATGTTGAAACCTAATCCCTAATGTGATGGTATTAGGCAATGGGGTCTTTGGAAAATGATTATGTCATGAGGATGGAATCTCCATGAATGGGATTAATATGCCCTTATAAAAGAGACCCCACAAGTTCCCTTGCCCATTCCTCCATGTTAGAATGTGAACCAGGAAGTAGATTCTCACCAGATATTGAATCTTGATCTAACCTTGGACTTCCTAGCCTCCAGAATGATGATAAATAAATGTTTGTTGTTAAAGTCACTCAGGCTATGACATTTTGTTATAGCAGCCCAAATACACTAAGACAGCAACAGGTAATTACTACAGAGAAATGCCATCGGAGATGGTGAGGAGTCAGATTGTGCATTTATCTTACAGGTAGAGCCAACATGTGGAAGAAAAAGAGGAACTGAGTCTTAATCCAAAATGTTTTATTTTGGTTTTTTTCCCCTTGTAATTATAAAAATGGACGGACTTTTGGTTGCGATAGTGTTAGAAAAAAGCCTCATTAAAGTAGGTCCAAGGGAGAATGGAAGAAAAGGCATGGCATCAGCTAGTGGACAACTATTTCAAGGAGTTTTGCTGTGACAGGGCAAAAGGAAATGTAGTAACACAGAACCAGAGCCAATTTGAGGAAAAATGATGACACAAAAGGTGTGGATAATTGCTTAAGAGGTGTCCCTGAATATGTGAGAGGGCACAGCACCAGGCACACAATGACCATCTGACCCTGAGCCAGGAACATAAACGGTCTGCCCACAGAGAGAGGAGGAAAGGTGAGTATATGGGTACAGATGCCATTTGGTGATGTGATGGTGAGGGAGTAGGGAGGTTCTTTCTGATTGCTTCTACGCTCTCAGCAAAACTGAAGACAGCTCAGAGTAAAACAAATGAAGGGGGTGCTAAAGGAGGGTCTCAGAAGACTCAAGTGTTAAAAAAATCTAGAGTAAATCTCTAGAAATGTGATACAACTGCCAACCAGCACAAAGGACCACCAAGAAGATGTGGTTGTGAATTTAAAATGAGACCAGTAGGCAAGGCTGGATGGTTTTTCTCCAGGCTACACAACCCTAAAGGTATGGGCAGGAGGTGGACAAAGTTGAGTTTAACAAGCACTGGATTTTTTCCAAGTGAACAAAGGCAACCTGAGAGCACTGAGGAGATCAGGGGTACCAGCAACGGAGGGACTGTAGCAATAGCTCATGTGCTCGAAGATGGGTAAGGCGATTTCCAATGAAACAACTGAGGTTTCATTAAATAATATGCAGTGATGAAAGATCACAATATTGAAGAAAATCTAGTGACATTCACAATATATTGAGAAAATAAACAGGCTGCACAAATTATTATGTAGCGTATGATCCTACATTGAGAGGGATATATTATATATACTCATTAATAAGGCAGAGAAAAATGTTACTTCTGAAAGGTGGGAAATTTCCTTTTTTGTGACCTTTCAAGATACTCCACAAAAAAAATGTTATTACTTTAATAATATATCCCAGGAGAGTATTATGCATGTTATTTTAAATAGCATAGCTGTTAAAATTTTGTAAATTATGCCATTTAAAACAGTACCCCCTTAAATTATAGGTTTAATTGTATGAGTAGGTTATCCTAAAATCATTAAAAAGTGCTGCCAATGGGCATTAAGATGACAAAGATTTTTACAAGTAAATGCATTTGATTGGATTGTGCATCTCCCTGGAAGGTTTTCCAAGCTGAAACATTTCAAAAAGATACACATAGCAAAGGTTCTTGTTCAGCCAGCATGCATCAAGATGGTATAACGGATGCCATCTGTCCTGGTTAGTTAGGCATCCTTTTTGATTCACTGGTTGTCTATGTGGTTTCTGTTCTGAAATATTTTGAACATGATTCCTGCCCACAGCTAACAGAAAAACAGAAGATGAGAGAATATAGAGGAATAATTAGGTTTTAGTTCTTCAACCATATAAAACACAGCTTAATCAAGAAGGTTATAATCTACAAACAGTAGAAACACAGGAAATATTTAAAATGCTTGATTTAAAAAATGGAGAACTGTGTTGAATAACCTGGTTACAAACTATGTTATGGTGGTAAGATTATGGGTGAATTTTTAAGTTAGTAATTTAATAATTAAATGACATATGGTTCCATTATGAAAAAGTACCATAACTTTCTGGTATATAAAGGATTAAACTCAGTTATTAGTAAGGAAAATAGAGCCATGGAGAAAGACTGATCCTACATGGGTCCTGTAGATAAAGTACAAATTTTTTTTTTTAAAAAAGGCTGTAACTTTAAAACATCATGCAATGTTATCTATCCAGCTAACACAAAAATTAATGAAAAGACATTTAAATAGCCTGTAGAATAAATCGTTCCATTTTTACAAAGCTGATATAAATTTTCAATTCTCATAAATAATTATCTTTAGTAATAAAAATGTTAACATGCTGTTCCATTCTTACTGTTATCTGGTAATACTCTTTTGTTAAATGTGTGAAGATTTAAAAGCTAGTCTCTTAAAAACAACGACTTTTTTCAGCAGATATTTATATAATTCAGTATTGTCTCATAACTATTTTCATTTTAATGAGGCACACAGCCTAACTTAGTTATAGCATAACTTAGTTATGATTTTAAAAACAAACTATCTACTTTAAGACACCACAGAAAGTAGCAACGAGGCTCTTTAAAAATCAATATACAATTCACTGGCAGAAAGTAACAAATGAATAACAGCATTTTGGATTATAGGGTTAGGAGGGGCTTGTAACATTTTAAACCATTTGAGGTGTGCCAAGAAAAAAAAAAGGTGGCATAAACTGGTTTTCAAAGCATGGAAAGTAGAACAATAAAGGGAGTTGAAAAGTCCAAAACTAAGCAGGTTGAAAACTGGTACGCTTTCAAACTGATGAACTTCCAAATGGAACTAAGTTGATTAGAGGATATATTTAGCAAAATTATTACAGTGCTATAAAAAATGTTTAATGTCAATCAAAAGTACTTAAATTGTAACATATGCATAAACTTATAACATAAAAATATTTGTGTTATAGGCATTCATCATACATTCTTAGGAAAAAATGTTATAGACCAAAATGATCTGACATCAACTCTTGTTTTCTTTTGAAACATTGATATAACTGTTTTCATTCTTTTGCCTCATGTTCTAATTTTTATAGCTACTGCTTTGTCTAGCCACATTTGAATATAAATGATATACTGTTCAGTCTGGAAATCACATACATAAAGTGATTAACCAAGGAACATTAGCAAATGGTATGAGATTATATTGGTAAATGGTTTGAAGGTCACCCAAGCCCATCTGTTTATTTAGAGGATCTACTTGAATGTCTAGTTCACAGGAGAATATCAAAAAGCTGTGCATTTAAAACTCCCACTATCTTGCCCGCCCCTCAACACCACCCCTTCCCTTCATTTTTACCCCAGTTACTTCAGCTAAGCATCTGCCTCTCACTCATGTCCCAGAGGATATGCAAACACACCCATTTACAGCCAGCTATTGCATTTTATGTGGATACTGTTGAAAACAAAGCCGGACCACGTTACACAACACCTCTGATTTGAAGGGGCATTAAAGAAATGTTAGACCTCTGTACCAGGAGGAGCTTGCCTTCCTTGAGGAAGTAACTGCCATGGCTTTTTCCACTAGATTACATAGGAAAGTAGTTAAGATGCGTTGGGAATGAGAAAGGCCTGGCTCCAAGTTTTGGGGCCACACTTGTCAGCTGTGACACAACAGATTTACTTAACCATAAGCCTTAAAGTGAGAAAGTGAGATAGCAATAGTATCTCTTTCAAGGGAGATTGGTGAGGATTAAATGAGACAATTCACGTAAAGTACTAAATAGAGCTCCTGGCAGATAGACCTCAGTAAATAATACCAGCAGTTTTCGAGAATTTTAAACACATTACTCCCGAATTCTCTGATACTCCTCCCAAGTGGTCAGGTCTATGTATCTTCAGGGCCCTGTGACTACTTGATAGATGGAATATAATGGAAAGTGACTTCGTAACTGAGACTTTAAAGAACTGGCAGATTCTATTTGTGTCTTGGGATGTTATTCACTAACAGATCCTAGCCACTCTGTGGCAAGGAAGCCCAAGCAGTCCATGGAGAAGAACCCAAACCGCCCAGCCCACAGTACCCACCAACATCTTAGTAAACAGCCAGCCACGAGGGGGCCAGCCACCTTGGAAGCATATCCTCTAAAAGCCACAGCCACATGAGACGCAGGTAGTGAGCTGTCCCCACCATGCGCAGCCTAAATTGCAGATTTGTGAGCAAAATGAATGACTACTGTTGTTTAAATCCATTATGTCTTGGGTGGTTTGTGGCATAGCAATACATGACAAGCAGAAACATGTTATTATCTTTGCATCCTTTCTTTTTTCTAGCAGAGAGGATCACAGGTTAGGACCTTAAAGAATGTTCATAACAAGATTCAGACAATTCCAAAGGGAAAAGTCCTCCCAGGAGATTTCTTTCGGTGAGTGAACAGAGAACTCCCTGGGAAGGAATTTATTTTAACCTAAGAAAACACAATCTTAGTCCTCATCTCACCTAACCCACACCAGACCTTGGCAGAATCCTAAGAAATTGAGGCTTCTATAAATATAATGGAGCTTTAAAAATTTCTCTATAAAGCCAGCTTCACTCTGCCATAATCCCAAATATCCCAATGAATGCTAAATAGAGGAGACTAACATCCATTTTGAAAAACAAGGAATCACGAGGCCACCATCTGCATCTACGGAAAGAGCAGATGGAGACAGAGCACAGCAGCTGATACACACTCAAAAATAACTTTTGGGGCTACTGCGCAAAATCTAGAGGCACACAGTGAGCAGGGATCAAAACAGGAACATGGTTATTTTCCTGTTATTAAATATATTTAAAATGTTAATATTTTACTAAGTTACTAGCATTCTTCCTGACAGTTTTACATGACTCTCCACAGTGCATCTCAGAAACATATTCATTATGGCACTTAATGATAATGTAGAAAAGCATCATTGATTTTTTAATTACGGTACATATCACGATGCCCAGTACCTCTTTGCTACACTTATCACAAATAAGACCTATTAATCATGGTTACTCTCCTTCCCTAAGACAGTAAATTCAATGACTACAGGGACTGTCTAGTTTACACTCTTCCCAGGACCCAGCACCAGGCATGACAGAATACATTCAATAAATATTTGTTGGGTGAATGTTGAATGACTAGCACTCTTTTGAGTTATTGAAGGAACTAGAGTTTATGATTCCTGGATTAAGTGTGAATTCACATGGGGCAGAAACACAATATTCTTTAAAAAAAAAAAAAAAAGAAAAGCTTATACACCAATACTGAAATTGCTTCAGAAATAACTGGCTGCTGTCACAGGTTAGAAAATAATGCATCCTTATGCAGGAGAAGTTATTTTTATTCACAATCTCCTTTCCATCTATTCATGTCCTTTTATTGTACCCTAGCAGGATGTCACCTACACTTAGAACCATCACCCACAATTCAGAGCTTTATAGAACTCATATTTTAATAAATGTCAATTGTAATTGCTTCCTCAGATCCATTTTCTCCCTTTTTCTGTCAATCTGCTCCCAAAAGTGGTTAACACAATCTCCCCTAAACACTGTTTTCATCATATCTTTTCCCAACCTCAGAGCCTATAGTGAATCTCAGCTGCCAACTGTTTGAAATTTAAGTTCATTAAGAGTTTGACACATTAACAACCTCCATTAAGGGGTTCTAAAGCTCTTCCATTAATGGTCCTACCTCCTATCCCTCCAAACTAAACTTGTAGCTTATTCCCATTCATTCCTCAGATGGGCATGAAAATGCACAGAACCTGTGATACAGCTCAGCAGAGTTGATAGAAGATGTCTTCTCAATTACACCAATGAGGTCTCATTATTTTGTCAAGACATTCCAGAAGGAAGCCCAATGTACTTTTCAGAGTTTATATGAAAGATTTATCCCCAGTGACTCATGGGAAGAGACTCATCAATAGAAAACCATTACCAATTATAAATTAACTTTTAGGGATTACTTAGAGGCTTATATAAAATAATCTAATCTAAGACTATTCGATTCTGTTGAATCAGCCTTTGTGAAGGAAAACCTGAACTTCCTAAGAAAACCAATGTATATCTCACTATACTAAGTATTAGGAATATTAAATCCTTCATTGGTAGTAAATTTACCATTATCCTGACTACATAATCTGCCCTTCCAAATTTTCTGCAACTACTACTGACTGGGGAAAAAAAAATCAAAGGATTATATAACTGAAGAAAATCAGTACAACAGACTTTCATGAAAAACAAAATAAATTCCTATTTAATTACTCAATATACCACCTGTCAATTTTTAGATGCAAGCAAAAACAAATTGATCAAATACCAAAACAATCAAAATATGAAATATAACTGTAAGAGACAGATTTAATAATGACTGAAATGTGGGAACATGATCAGGATAATAACCGCAGTTCCTTAGCTACTGCATCCTTGTCCGTTTTAAAAAATCTCCTTCCTTAAACTTGGTGCATGCAACATTCGCACATGCTCCAACATGTTTGCAGCAGAGGATGAGAATATGCTAATTAGAGAAAAGTACAAACTTTTCTGTACTTTGTGTGATAATTAGTGAGAAGAAAACATTGAAAGATCAATGATGCTCTTCTACATTATCATAATAGCCTTTCAATAAGATCTTATAAGTCTTTCAGGGTTAAATTCTGTTTATAATTACCTGCAGTCAATGGGAGGGAACAGCAAATGAATGATTAAACACAGAAGACTAACAAACAATTGCAGTGGTGCTTAAATTTCTGCGCACCTTTTGATAGTTACAATTGATTACAGGTGTGTGGAGATGGTCTGGGAATTCACAGCATTTAAAGTAAAATAAAGGATCTAGGAATGACAACCTCCAGCTCTAGGAAAATGCTTAATTTCATTAACAATGCCTTTGAAGCAGAGGTATGGTAAGAGCCAAGGTTAGGAGTCAGACAGAAAATGGCTTATTCTGAGTCTGTTTCTCCTTTCCTAAAGTGAGGTAGTATGACTGATTTTAAAGGATTTCATAGCGATGCCAGGGGATAATGCACGTAAAGTGCCTGGCACACAATAAAAGTCCAACCATGTTAAGTCCCATGCCATCTCCATGTGCTGCTCCAACATCAGCCTGCTGGAAACAGAAGAAAACTGCAAGACTCCTGAGCACATGTGCCAAAATGACATCGCCCCTTTTCTTGATTTTAGTTTGTCTACTGCCTAACCCATAATCATTGGGTGGAGGAAGGAGGTTGAAGAAAAATTGTTTGGATTTCAAAGTACTGAATCACTTCCTTCCTCCTCATTTTTAGAAAGCTGTGAAAGAGGTCACCGTAAACAGAATATTCATGCAAAATTTAAAATACTGTCACTGAAAATCAAAGATTTAACATCATAAAGAATATGCTGCCTAAATATGGAGATGGGAGGAATGACCTGGCATGCTAAGGATGAATGTTTATAAAAATTCATAGGTCTAATTTTTATCATGACATTCCTACACACATAAAGGCATTTTTGAGAACAATTAATACATATCATATTCCCAATACACTTCATTAGTTTCCAAAATTCCTAAGGCCTCCTTGGGGTCTAAGGGGAACATGTAGATCCAGGGGGAACACGCAATTTTGCTTTCGAGAATGTTATCTGGATAACATTTGACAAGTCACTTCTTTCTCTCCAAGACACTCTTAAAACTAACCATTCCGAACCCAGAGTGGCTGGCCACTTGAGCCCACAAAAATAATGCTGACCCCAGCTCTTTCCAGTGCTTGGTTTTATTATCCAAGATATCCATTTGATTTCACTTTACTGCTTATTTCTCACTTATTGTAGGCTTGCTGTGAGGACAAATTAATAGAGGAGCTTAACCTTATTTTCCACCTGCCACCCTCCAACTTGAAGAGTGTAAGTTCCACCCTGGGGAATAAGGGACAATGTCCACTCAAGACAGGATTCTGGCGACCAAGATCTGTCCTGTATCTTTCAAAGTGTGAGAAGGAGAAAGTTCAAGGGGAAACCTTTCTACTAAGACAGACTGGGATTCAGCAACAAATTCTTTCTCAAGCACCTACTATGTACCAGATCCAATTTTGTTTGATCTTTAAAATTCATACAAAACTACAACTGTGTATTAAGGCCAAAGCAGTGAAATAGTAAAGCATCCACTGAACTTTGTTTAACTAGGGATTTAAAGGCCACCATAAAGGCAGAATGGGTGCAGTGGCCAGACGTAAGCAAATGGACAGGTCATTTCCCCCTAACTTGGCGAATCTCAACTGCTATTGTGCATAAAAATTATTACTTGAATATACAAAACCATGTTTGAAGTACTTTATGGATAAGTTCAGAGGTTCCCAAAGGTTTATCATCTGTAGTGTTTTAACCATTAAAACATAAAGCCCACAGGAGCCTCAACCCCCTTTGATACAGGTAAGATGCCTAGTGTAGCACCTGGCACAAAGACAAGACTGTCTGTTGTCTGATTCTACAGAAAAATTTCATGAGAAGAGTTCAAAGCTGTTGAAGAGCTTGTCAGCTCTAGTATTTTTATTTTTGTAGGGAATAATTATGTGAACATACCCCCTGCAATTGTCCACTTAAAATAGGCCAACATTCCTGTATTGGAGGATAACAAAGTCAGACACTGTTGAAGCATATTTTACATTCTTGCCAGGTCAGTTTTAGCCTTGTGTAAAGCAATGTTCTGCTACTTCACCCAATCCTATGAGAAAAAGTTTTTTAAAAGTTGATTTTATAATAGATAAGCCTTTAGAAATATAAAGTAATCTTCAGGTCTAAAAGGAGAGCTTGTAAAAATAAAGTTCATTCAACTTAAAAGTCTAAACTGAAATGAAATGAATTGGGCTGGAAAAAATAAAACTGAATATAGAATTTTGCCTTTAAAAAAAGTTCAAGTGGAAAATTACTCTAGAAATCTTATTTCAGGTATACAATACCTTAACTAAAAACCATAGCCAGCTCAGCTGAACAATCTGAGGAAAGACACTGGTCACATCTAAATGACACACTTTACGTGAGGAAGCACATTTTCCATGCCTTTAAGGCGATAATTATAAACATTTGAGATATTCACATTTCTTAGACCACCACCATGACTTTCTACCTTCACTTTGGCTTTCCTGAAAACTTTTGTCTGCTTAGCAGTTAGGGTAGTCTTTGTCATTTTTCCCTTGAAAATCAGGATAAATTTTAAATGTTTACATTTAATAAATTAAAACTTTTAATGCAAAAGATAAAATACAGTATAACTGTGCTATGAGAGTGGTCTTTAAGAACATACATGTGAAACCACTGGCACTCTTGAGCTTAAACACTTCAAATGGCTATCCACCCAATATAGGATGAAATCCAGCTTTACCATAGCCTTTACCCTTCAGCATGGTTGGGTCTCAGCCTAGCTCTGCACCTGATCTTGCACCATTCTCGCTCTACGTCGGTCTTCTCACAGGTCCTGTAAGTTGCCAAACTCCTTCCTCTCTCAGGGTTTTGGCATTTGTGCTCTCTTTGCCTGAGCATTCTTTTTCCAACTGGGTTTACAATATCCCTCCTTCAAGTCTCAGGCAGAGGCGTCCATTCCTCAGAGAAGCCTTTCCTGTCCCAATCTACAGTACCATACTGCTTAATCCCTCTCATCGCATTCTTTCCTTTTCTTCTATAAACATAATTTGTACTTAGATGGTTTGTTTATTGGTCTAGTGTCAATTTTGTCCACTAGATTCTATGTCCATGAGAAAGAAATGCCCATGTTCACCATCTTTGAAGTCAAGGACCTGCCTAAAGACAATAAACATCAGTTAAATAAATGAATCCATGGATCACCACTATGTTCAAATACTATCTGAAATATAGGATATAGCCTCTCCTTTCATATTTCATTTGTTCAACAATTATTTATATTTGGACTCAGAAAATTGGAAAGGTGGGGGATCCAAGATGGCTTCAGGGTAGCTGGAAGCTCTGTCCACTTGCTCCCAGACAGGGAATGGTCTTGCAGCTAAACCACTGAGCAATCAACTCAAAATTCCAGCTGAAAGTGAGATACAGCATGTGTGAGTGTATGTGCGGACAAGTGTACGGATCACATGCGTGAGTGGGCAAGAGGCTGCCTGCCTGCAGGGCACTCGGAAGTGGGCGGTCTGGGCCCTCCTAGTACAGCAGCTATCCAACCCAGCACCTCTGGCTGTGCACATAGGCGGCAGGAGCCATTTTGAGGATTTTAAAATATCCTCCTTGGGAAGAAGCCTCCAGAGTGCTGGCACCACAGCACTCAGACGTGTCTCTGTGCTCTCTGCCCTGGCAGGGCCATGCAACCCATTGTGGCCAGAAGCTAGGATCCAGAGACTACAGTACTTACTAGAGAAGGGGCTGTCACCTCCCTGACCCCACACACCACAGGAACTGCAAACGGGACACAATGTGATAAAGGAGGCTGCAGTTTGGCTTAGCAGCTGCAAGCTCTGGGGGCGTTGAGGGATGGTTGAGGCAGTGAGAGATGGTTGGGCAGTGTTGGCTGCAGAAACAACATGGCAGGAGCAGGCCCACCAGAGGCTAAGCATCACTGGAGGGAGCAGCAAACACAGTCCTCCACTGCCCAGTGTTACAGCATCGCTGCGGACTCCTCACTGCGCATCCGGGAGAGATCCAGAGAGAAATTTTATCTAAAACTATTGGAGGCTCATGCAGACTCTGGCCAGCCCTGACCAAGAAAAAAAAGTTTTCTGGGCTTTTTGGGGACGGGGAGCATGTGGAGAACAGTCTCCCCAGGGCTCTGTGCTGCAGTGAGGGAACGACACAGAAACTATTTTAAAAAAGAGCTTAGGCGAGAGGAGAGACTCGGCAGAAACCCTGTACTCACACACACAAGGATAGCCAGGAGCTGAATGCCTGAGATTTGCTGCAGCCAGGCAGTTCCCTTCACAGGAAGGACCTGCGGGATGACAGGCTCAGGAGTCCCCTGCTGGGTGCATATCCCCACTGGAAAGATAGAAGCTCTGTAAGAGTCCCTTCTACCAGACACAACAAGCTGCACTGTTCCTTAGGCCCTGATCCACTGAAACCAGCAGAGCAAAGAGATTAGAGACAGGTGAAACAACCCACGTTCAGGGCCCCTCCCAGCCTCTCTACCTAGACAGAGCTGCTGTCTGCACCAAGGAGGAAAGAGCTGACCCTTTTATACAGATTGGCTCCTCACAGGAAATGGACAGTTAATTCACCAGAAACCGTACATTATTGGAAAGAATGTGGGACAGACCAGGTCCTGTGGTGAGGGGGTGGGGAAAAACTCACACCATCTTCCCTAAAAAATGAACAGCATCTCCTGGGGGTTTCCCCGGTTTCCTACCCTCCCAATTGCACCAAAGGTCCCCTCTGGAGACAAGTGGAGATGGTACTGGTAGTCGTCTTGGGTCATTAAATGAACCACTCCTGGGTCCTGGGCAGAGGGACAGCCAGCAGGGCAGAACAGTGGGGACCAGCCAAATCTGAAGAAGACAGTCACACACTATGGATCACCTGTAGTCTCGAACAGGCTGCCTAAGGCCAGTCCAGGACACCATCTGACATCACCAGAGGCGGACCCGGAGAGAGCAGGCAGTGGTAAACACTGGATCCTACAGAGACGAATTCCACCATGGTCTTCGTTATTTGTGTTATTTTCTCTCCTGCATAGCTCTTTAATGTTCACTTATTTTCCTTCAAGTTTGTGCTTATTTCATTTGTTTGTTTATTTTAGTTTATTTCAAATCTCATGTTTTGCTCCTCCATTCTCTTACTCCATTTTGCCTTCCCACTTCCTCTTCTTATTTTCTTTTTCATTTTTTCCCCCTCTGGCTATGTCTTGTTTCTGTTCCACACTCTTACTATTTCTGCCTACTCCAGCCTCTCAAACCCCTTATTCTTGTCATTAGTCATCTCACATTCTTTTTCCAGTTCTTAAAATACACTTATTCTCTTTCCAAGTTTATCAAGCTTCACTCATTGGTTGTTGATATAGTGGTTATTGTTGCATTTCTCCAATTTTATTCCTAGATCAGAAAACTTCCCTAACTTCATGAGACAAAAAGTCATGCAAGTTAAGAAAGCACAGAGGGTCCCAAACAAGAACCCAAAGAGGTCTACTCCAAGACACATCATAATGAAAATGGCAAAATTTAAAGACAAAGAGAAAATATCAAAGGCAGCAAGGGAGAAACAGCTAGTAACATAAAAGGGAGGTCCAATAGGGGTATCAGCTAATTTCTCAATAGAAACACTGCAAGTTAGAAGCAAATGGTAAGAAGTATTCCAAGTAAAGAAAAGCAAAAGCCTGCAAACAAGACTACTCTACCCAGCAAGGCTCTCATTTAAAACAAAAGGCAAAATAAAGAGTTTCTCAGACAAAAAAAGAAAGGCTAAAAGAAAACAATTCCACCAAACCAGCATTGCAAGACATGCTAAAGGACCTCTTTAAGAAGATGAAGAAAAAGGGAGAGACAAACACAGGTACAAAGGGAAAAAATGGCAATGAATAAGTACCTATCAATAATAACCACAAAGGTAAATGGATTAAATGCTCCAATAAAAAGACACAGAGTAGCTGAATGGATAAGAAAATAGGACCCACATATATGCCGTCTATAAAAGACCCACCTCAGAACAAAAGATCTATAGACTGAAAGTGAATGGATGGAAGAAAATATGTCAAGCAAACGGACATGAATAAAAAAGCTAGGATAGCAATACTTGTATCAAACAAAATAGACTTCAAAACAAAGGCCTTAAAGAGAGACAAAGAAGATCACTACATAATACTTAGAAGTCGATCAAGAAGATATAACCCTTGTAAATATATATATACACACCCAACATAGAAGCATCTAAACATTAATGAAAATCTTGAAGGACTTCAAGAAAGATATTGATAGCAACACACTCATCACAAGGGATTTTAACACCCCATTGTCAACAACAGACAGATCTTCCAAGCAAGGAATCAACAAGTATGTTATGGTATTAGCAACACTTAGACTAAACAGACTTAACTGATATATACAGTACCTTCCACAAAAAGAAGCAAAATATACATTCTTTTCAAGTACACATGGACATTTTCCAAGATAGACCACATGGCAGGGCAATAAACAAGCCTCAAAAAATTCAAGAAAATTGAGGTATCAGTCATCTTCTCAGATCATAATGCCTGAAACTAGAAACCAACATCAAGGAAAAAACTCAAAAATATTCAAATACAGGGAAACTGAATAATAGACTATTAAATGATAAATGAGTAAACAATGAGATCAACGAAGAAATCAAAACGTATCTGGAAACAAATAAACACAAAATAGCCCCAAACCTATGGCACACAGCGAAGGCAGTTGTGAGAGGGAAGTTCAGAGCAATACAGGCCTACCTAAAGAAAACAGAAAAATCTCAAATGAACAGCCTAACCCTACATCTACAAGAACTACAAGAACAACAACAAACAAAGCCCAGAGTGAGTAGAAGGAAGGAAATAATCAAGATCAGAGCAGAATTAAATGACATAAAGAATAAAAAAAACAATTCAAAGGATCACTAAATCCAGGAGCTGGTTCTCTGAAAAGATAAACAAAACTGACAAGCCTTTAAGCAGACTCATCAAGAAAAAAAGGGAGAGGACCCAAATAAATAATATCAGAAATGGAGAGGAGACATCACAACTGATACCACAGAAATACAAAGGATTGTAAGAAATTACTATGAACAATTATATGCCAAGAAATTTGAAAACCTGGGCAAAATGGACAAATTTCTAGACAAATACAATCTTCCAAAACTGAATCAAGAACAAGCTGAAAGCCTGAATAGACTAATAACAACTAGTGAAATTGAAGCAGTAATCAAAAAATTCCTGGCACACGAAAGCCTTATCCACTTTCACCACTTTTATTCAACATAGTATTGGAAATTATAGCCACAGCAATCATACAAGAAATAAATGGCATGCAGATTTCAAAGGAGGAAGTAAAACTGTTATTATTTGCAAATGACATGATAGTGTACATAGAACATCCTAGTCTCCACCAAACAACTTCTGGACAGAAGTGAATTTGGCACAGGTGAATTTTATCAAACATTTAAAGAAGGACTAACTCCTTCTCAAACTGTTCCAAAAAATTAATAAGAAGGAAGAAAACTCTTTTTATGAGGCCAGTATTATCCTAATTCCAAAACCAGTAAATACACAACAAAGAAAGAAAACTCCAGGCCAAAATCACTGATGAACACAGATGCTAAAATCCTCAACAAAATACTGGCAAACCGCATCCAGCAATACACTGAAAAGATCATACACCATGATTAAGTGGGATTCATCCCAGGGATGCAAGGATGGTACAATATTCACAAATCAATAAACATAATACATGACATAAACAAAATAAAAGACAAAAATCACATCTACCAATAGATGCTGAAAGAGCATCTGCTAAAGCCCAGCATCCATTTATGATAAAAATATTCAGCAAAGTGGAAATAGGAGGAGCATACCTCAACAAAAAATGGGCTATATATGAGAAACCTACAGTCAACATCTTACTCAATGGGCAAAAACTAAAAGTTTTCCCCATAAGATCAGAAACAGGACAAGGATATCCACCTTTCTCCACTTCTATTCAACATAGTATTGGAAATTTCAACCACAGCAATCAGACAAAAAAAGAAATTAAAGGTATTCAAACTGGAAAGGAGGAAGTAAAACTGTCACTATTTTCAGATGTCATGATAGTGTACATAGAAAACCCTATAGTCTCCACTTAAAAGCTACTTCATCTAACAAGAGAATTTGGCAAAATACAGGATACAAAGTCAATATTCAGAATTCAAAGCCATTTTTGTACACCAACAATGAAATATCAGAAAGAGAAACTAGAGGGGAAAATCCAATATGCTATAGCAACAAGAAACATAAAGTACCTAGGAATAAACTTAATTAAGGAGGTAAAAGACCTGTACTCAGAAAACTACACAACACTGAAGAAAGAAATTGAGGAAGATACAAATAAATGGAAGCATATTATCATGTTCATGGATTAGAAGAATTAACATCATTAAAATATGCATACTACCCAAAGCAATCTATGTATTCGATGTAATCCCTATTAAAGTACCAATGACATACTTCACAGATAGGAAAAATATTTCAAATATTTATATGGAACCAAAAAGACCCCAAATAGCCTCAGCAGTCTTGACGAAGAAGAACAAAGTAGGACGGATCACAATACCCGATATCAAGCTATACTAAGAGGCCACTGTAATCAAAACAGTCTGGTACTGTAATAAGAAGAGAGACACAGACCAACGGAACAGAACAGAGAGCCCAGAAATAAACCCACGTCTCTATGGTCAATTAACATTTGACAAAGGAGGCAGGAGCATAGAATGGCATAAAAACTGCCTCTTCAATAAATGTGTTAGGAGACCTGGACAAATACATGTTAAAAAAAAAAAAGAAACTAGACCACCAGCTTACATCATAAACCAGAATAAACTCAAGATGGAAAAAGACTGAAATTTAAGAAGTGACATCATAATAGTCCTAGAGGAAAATACTGGCAATAAAATTTCAGATATCCCACACAGCAATATTTTTGCCAGTATATCTCTTAGGTAAGGGAAATAAAGGGAAAAATAAACAAATAGGACTATATCAAGTTAAAAAGCTTCTGTGGGCTAAAGAAACCATCATCAAAATGAAAAGTGAACCAACCATATGGTAAAACATATTGGACAATGATACCTCAGACAAAGGCTTCATCTCCAATATATATAAAGAACTCACACAATTACACACCAGGAAGACAAAAAGTCCAATTAAAAAATGGGCAAAGGCCTTTAACAGCTACTTTTCCAAGGGGGACATACAGATGGCCCACAGACATATGAAAGAATGCTCAACATCACTAGCCATCAAGAGATGCAAATGAGATACGACCTCACACCATTCAGAGTGGCCATCATTAATAAATCAACAAACTAGTGCTGGCGAGGCTATGGAGAAAATGGAACCCTAGTGCACTGTTGGTGGGAATGCAGACTGGTGCAGCCACTGTGAAAAACAGTATGGAATTTCCTCAAAAAACTAAAAATGGAACTGCTTTTAGACCCAGTGATTCCACTGTTTATATTATATCCTAAGGATCCTGAAACACCAATTCAAAAGAACCCATGCACTCCTTGGCTCATAGCAGCGTTACTTACAATAGCTAAGTTTTGGAAATAGTTTAAGTGCCCATCAGCAAATGAGTGGATCAAAGAGCTGTGGTAAATTTACACAATGGAATACTATGCAGCAGAAAGAACTTCTACTCTTCACAACAGCATGGATGAAAGTGGAGAATATTATGCTACGTGAAATAAGCAAGGCAGTGAAAGACAAATACTATATGATCTCATCTATAAGAGGAACCTAATGAACAAAACAAACCAGAAGCACAGTAAAAGGAACTGACTGACAGTGACCAGAGGGGAGGATAGAAGGGTATAAGGGTGGAAAGACGTGGAAGGGAGTAGTATGAGTGACCCACGGACATGGACAACAAGGTAGGGATTGACTGTGGGAGTGGGTGTTGGGCTCAGTAGAGGACAGCAAAGGGGGAAAAAATTGGGGCAACAGTAAGAGAATAAAATATTTAATAAAAAATGAAGCTTCCTGTCAAGATGGAGGTGCAGGTAGATATGCCTCACTTTCTTGCATAATCAAAGAAGGATAACATCCAATTTAAAAACAAAAAACAACCCAAACTGCCAGAAAATCTAACTGTATGGAAGTCCAACAACCTAGGAGATAAAGAAGAAACATTCATCCAGACTGGTAGGATGGGCGAGACAGGCAGCTGGGGCAGAGAGGATATGCAGCAAGACAGCAGCTGGTGGACCGGGCAGTCCCACATTCACATGCGGATAAACTGAGAGGAACAATTGGGGAAAGAGACAGACCTTGCAACCCAGGGTTCCAGCACTGGGAAATAAAGCCTCAAAGCCTCTGACTATAAAAACCTGAGGGGGCTGCAGAGCAGGAGAAACTGCCAGTCTCACAGGAGAGTCCACTGGAGGGGCCCATGGAGTCCTAGAAAGTACACAAGCCCACCCACCCAGGAATCAGCATCAGGGCAGCACCTAGAAGGCCACAATTCATTTGTGGGAAGCAAGGGAAGTGACTGAAAGCCAGGCGAGAGCCAAGCAAGCGGCATTTTTCCCTCTCTGACAACTCCCCCACATACAGCACCACAATGTGTCAAACTGGGTTGACCCACTCTGGCAAATATGTAAGGTTCCACCCCTTACAATGTAACAGCTGCACCAAGACAAAGAAACATTGCCCAAATGAAAGAACAGGTCAAAACTCCAGAAAAAGATCTAAGTAATGAAGAGATAGCCAACCTATCAGATGCAGAGTTCAAAACACTGGTAATCAGGATGCTCGGATAAATGACCGAGTATGGCTACAAAATAAAGGAATAAGTGAAAGCTATACAAAGCGAAATTAAAAAAATATACATTCAGGAAACCAAGAGTAAAGGGAAGGAAACCAGGACTCAAATCAATGATTAGGAATAAAAGGAAGAAATAAGCACTCAACTGGAACAGAATGCAAAAACAAGAATTTATAAAAATGAGAGGCTTAGGAACTTCAGGGACAGTTTTAAATGTTCCAACATCCAAATCATAGGGGTGCCAGAAGGAGTAGAGGAAGAGCAAGAAATTGAAAACTTATTTGTAAATAATGAAAGAAAATTTCCACAATCTGGCAAAAGAAATAGGCATACAAGTCCAGGAAGCTCATAGAATCCCAAACAAGTTGGACATAAAGAGGAACCCACCAAGACACATCATAATTAAATTGCCAAAGATTAAAGATAAGGAATCTTAAAAGCAGCAAGAGAAAAGAAGAGTGTTACCTGCAAAGGAGTTCCCACAAGACTGTCAGCCAATTTCACAAAGGAAATCTTGCAGGCAAGAAGGGGCTGGAAAGAAGTATTTAAAGTCATGAAAATCAAGGACCGACATCCAAAATTACTCTATCCAGCAAAGCTATCATTTAGAATGGAAGGGCAGATAAAGAGTTTCCCAGATAATGAAAGTTAGAGGAGTTCATTATTACCAAGCCCTTATTATATGAAATGTTAAAGGGACTTATCGAAGAAAAAGAAGATGATGAAAACTGTGAACAGTAAAATGCGAACAAACTCACAACTATCAACAATGGAACCTAAAAAGACAAAAACAAACTAAGCAAACAACTAGAACAGGACCAGAATCACAGAAATGGAGATCACATGGACAGTTATCAGCAGGGTGAGGGAGAAAGGAGAATGGGGGGAGAAGGTACAGGGAATAAGAAGCATAGTTGGTAGGTACAAAATGGACAGGGGGAGATTTAAGAATATATAGGAAATGGAGAAGCCAAAGAACTTATATGTACAACCCAAGGACATGAACTAAGTGGGGAGGAATGCTAGAAGGAATAGGGGTACTGGGGGAGGGGGACAAAGGGGAGAGAAAAATGGGACTACTGTAATAGCATAACCAATAAAATACACTTAAAAAAATTGGAAAGGTAGATGAGTGCTCTTAATTCTTCTTTCCAAAACAATAATCAAAGACAAGAAAGGTAGACTTTTATAATACTGCTTTAGATCTTTGTTTCCTCTTTTTTTTTTCCCAGGAAAAGCATTTTCATTTTATTTAAAAATTATTAACAATTCAATAAGCCTTTGTAATGCTTTATTTTAAAATTATAATCCTCTTTTTTTTAAAACTGTTTTCCAACCTGAAGAAAATTTCGGGTGGGGGAGTTGGGGAATAGGGGAGCGGTGACAGGCTCCTCAGGGATGATGGAAAGCCCCAGCAGTGGCCTGAGTGGTAACGTAGGGAAGACTAGCCAGGCAGGCCCTCTTGGGCCAGTAGCCAGCTGGGCAAGAAGAATGCATGATGACATTTCTTGCCTGAAATTCACAGTTGACTGGTTTGTCAGACCCTCGTTTCCTCTTATAATGAAGACACACAATCAGCAACCTTGGCAAAGGAAATTCTCACAAGGTGGTTAAAATGTTATCAAAATGCCTCAAAGGAACACCTGGTGTTTTTAGATCAGAAGGAGCTAATTCTAAAAAGGAACTGTTAATTAAACTGACAGTTCCCCAAAATATGATAATCTTCAAAGTGTACAAAAATACATTCCTGGTTTCATCCCTTTTGTAACCCTGAATCTGTCCTGCACCCAGTGCGGATCAAATGGCACATCACTGAGGTGAGAAACCCTCATTTTTAGTTTGTTCTCATAATATCCTGACGATTTATTAATAAAAATCAGCATGAAAATGTTGCTCAAGTAAATTCAGTTGCTTATTGAAAGGTAGTGATCAACATCTTGCTTTCATGGCATTACAACCTTCATTTCTTAATCTATTTTTTTTAATTCACTAACAGTAAATGTTCATCAGAAATAAAGGAAATTTCTCAGAAGAATCAAAATTGATATTTCTTATATTTGACCTACTGCACAAAATACAATGCTACTTAAAAATCATCAGATATTTTTATTTTATAAAAATGATTTGCTTACAGAAACAATACAATATTTGACCAATTCTTTTTCCTTTCTCTAGACATGAAATAAAGGCATTATTTTAGCAGACAGAGATACAAACAATTTATGTTTTCATGAATTCAGCTCTGCTTAGCAAATTAATTCATCCATTAAATAAAACGAACAACATAAAAAGGTATGTTTTGGTCAATTAATTGCCTGCAATCATAAGAGAATTTTGAAATGCAAGGGGTTGTGTGTTCTACCAAGGTGAAACCAGAATATTATTCTTTTTGTCATTATTTAGCAGACATGTCATATGAGGAATAACCTCACAATACTCGGTAGTATACCAGAAGCCGCTTTCAGCATTATTCTATTTAATGCTTTTATCTTAAAGAGATTTCCTTGGTTCTATATAAAAATTCCAGCACTACACCATAAAGGTTTTTTTTTATTTAAAAAATAAGCATTTAAGCTCTGCTTTAAAAATGAATGCAATTTAACTATGTGGAGTATTTTGAAAGAGTCATAAAATATGTTAAAATGAGCATTTTCAGATTAATTTAACTTTAAGGAAAAATATTTCACCAACAATATTGTATCATAGTAATATATATTTGAATAATTAGAGTTCTTTCACTTATGTCAGTGGATATAGTTTTAAAAGTGGTATTTTCTTGACCATCATTACTTTATATCAGTGTTTCCCAAGTATAGGGCTACAGTGTTTCCCACAGGAACACAACTGGGGAGGTGCTACTGGCATACAAGGAGTAGAAGAGGCCAGGGCTGCTGCTAAGCATCCTACAATGAGCAAGACAGTGCCCCTCCCGACAACGGCAGTGAACCGCCATTCTCAAATGTCAATAGTGCAAACCTGCTTTAAAACAGCACTGTTAAAAACATTTTTTTAAGAAAATGAATTTTGAAACCAGTTACCATCAGATTTTAAAAACTATGGAAAACACTACGGAATTTCCTCAAAAAACTAAAGATGGAACTGTCTTTCAATCCAGTGATACCACTGCTGGGACTTTATCCTAAGAATCCTGAATCACCAATTCAAAAGAATCTGTGAACCTCACTGTTCATAGCAGTGTTATTTACAATAGCAAAGTGCTGGATACAGTCTAAGTGCCCATCAGTCAATGAGCGGATCACAAAACTGTGGTACATTTACACAGTGGGATACTATGCAGCAAAAAGAAAGAACTCCTACCCTTTGCAACAACATGGATGGGACTGGAGGGTATTATGCTAAGTGCAATAAGCCAGATGGTGAAAGACAAATACCTTATGATCTCACCTATAAGTGGAACCTAATCAACAAAACAAACAAATGAGCAAAATATAACCAGAGACTGGAAAGAAAGAACCAACTGACTGACCAGAGGGGAGGGGGGAGAGGAGCAACGGGGGAAAGAAGGTGAAGGGGCAAGCAAAAGAACATGAATAGAGGACTCATGGGCAAGGAATATGGGATGTGATGGACTGTGGGAATGCGGCGGGGACAGAGTAGGGGAGAGCAATGGGGAAAAGGGGATCAACTGAGTAACAATAAATAAAAAAGATTAAAAAAAGAAAAAAATCATTTCAGGCAAAGTCTGAAGATACTGAGTTACAGTCTAAGAAAAGTAAATATAAAGTCAAGATATATAATTTTCTAAATGGACACAATTTCAGCATAACAACAAACCTCTACTTATATTCACTTCAAACATTTTTTGTGTATGCCAGATACATACTAAGTACTCAACAAACACTTGAGGGAAGGACAGAATCTATCTTCTTACAACATATGCCAGAACATTTTATAAGAGAACTTGAAACCAAGATAATGGACTGAACTAGATTGTTTAGATGCCTTCTAAAGTCCTCCCATCCTCCTTAATACTAGCATGTTCCCAGGAAACCAGAGCAAGTTCCCAGTGTCCTCTGCAGCCAAGGCTGTCCACAACAGTTCTCACCAATGCACATTTGTGCACTGCTTAGAAGCTCCTGGTCCTTCATTTCCTCTCTTGTACCTTTTACCAGAGTTTGGGATATGGAGGTGGCATTGACTCAGCTTCAACCATGCAGATGAGGTAATTTCCTAAGGTGAGCAGTAAGACAGGAAAACCGAGGTTGCTGAATAACCACTTGTCATCGAGCTGCCTCTCAAGCGGAGATCACTCACCTCCAGAATGATATGTGTGAAATAAACTTCTTAATCAATCTATTATACTTTCGGTCTTTTTGTTGCAGCCACTAATATAAGGCAAATTTATAATTTGACATCCCCTATGAAACAAGTGCTATAAATGCATTCTACCTGAAGAAATGTTAACCTAGCTAATTCTTTTAAAAAAATGTCAATGCAAGTAATACTTGAAAATCTGGATTATATAGTCACTGATTTCTTAGAAGGAAAAATGGCCAAGTCTACAATACTGTAATTCTCAACTCTCTAAAAAGAAAAAAGGGATACAAGAAATCTAGAGCTAATTACTCAAATAATTCATTGTTGCAATGATACACCATTCACATAAACTCATGCTAATAATAGCAGGCTAGACCCTATAAAATGTAGCTGAAAACACAACTTTGACTCTTAAAATTTTATGATTATAGCACTTTCATTTTTTTGCTCTTTTCTCTCTTGACTAAGATACTGATAAAAAATACTAGTAGCAAGAAGGAAAAGGAAGTGAAGGCCAGAAGATTCTACAAACAGAACAATTAGCATTGAATAAATCATTACTGAATAAATTATATATTCAAATTTTAAATATTCAATTAAATTTAATTCAGAAGCCTTTGTGTTTGTCTTGGATTTCAGAAAATGTAGCTGCTTCCTCAGAGTACTTTCCTCTAGACTTCATCTGAACACATATATTATTTGTAGATTTATTCTTATTTTGTGCCAATGAGGGGGAATCACTGAAAAACAGTATTTCTTATGCAATTCAATTAAAATATTTCAATTAAACAGCTTCACATTTCAATCAATATTTCTCTTTTAAAATATAATCCCCCAATAAAAATTAAATATCTTGAATATTACATATGTTATAAATCCACAGAGTTGTTTTATTGGGAAATATTTTCACTTTAAATACACAAAAATAGTAAAAGTACCAAGACATATATTGTAGTTTCATAACACCCTCCTCCCAAAATCCCATTTATGGATTGTACTGAAAAGTGTATTGCCATTAATTCAATTATCTATGCAATTTTTAATGATAATTTGAAGATCAAAAGCATCAAGTTAGCATGATTTAAAAAGTAAAATAGCTTGGTATGGAAATATCTTTTTAAAGTTTCTAAAATTCTTAAGGATTTGAGTGCCTCATAAGGGAATCATTTCTAAGTTTTAATAAAGTTCAGGGTACAAATTAGGTATCTTTATATCTAAAAAAATCACAATTTATATATTAAGTTCAAAATCATTTACTATATGCAGAAAAATATTACTTTTGCCTTATTTTAAGAAAACAAAATGCACTAAATAGCAGCATACTTATTACTCATTAAGTAGATTTTGACTTTTAATTGAGGAATAAGTTTATCTGATAATATGAAATAAAAATATAAGTTTCCAATTCTCTCTGCTTCCCAATTTCTGTATGGGGCATTCACAAGTCACTAAATAATATTCTACTATTGAAGGAAAAGGCAACTAAGTAACATATCTGGACCCAAGTATTTCATTAGTTTCACTGGCTCCAATGAATAATTCCCCCAAGGGAATCACAGTGAGACTACGACAGCTATGACAGGTAATGTGATAATGACATTATTACCTACTCTTAACAATACAATCATCTACATACAGCAATCACAATTATCAACTTAAAAAATGACAATAATCTTTAAGAATCTCCAACACACCCAGTTTGTGCATACCACGTTTTGACCTAAGTCATAATCTCTTCAGGCTTCTTTTAGTTTGTTTGATTTTAATCTACAAACAGAGGAGACTGGTAGCACCCATTGGTTCTGCATGGCGGCAGTACCCTAGGAGTCATTTTGGACACAGGACATAGCATTTTTAATTTTCACAGTCATTGGCTCTAGGGGGCAGGGCTGGGGGTCTGCCACACATCGAGGAACAGTCCTGTGCCCCCAACAACTTTCAAACTTCCTTTTCATTCCTTTCATCTGAACCTTTAGTGTAACTATCTGAGCCTAGAGAGTAATTTCTTTTAACATATTTCAGTTTTAACAAACATTGAATTTTCAAGGGATCCAACCCTCATGTAAATATGCACTTTGGTTTGGAACTTTATCAAGAGTCATCCCCATTTCAGAAAAAATCACTTCACCCACCACAAATCTGCTCACTATATCTGAGTCAACAACATGGCACATCTGGATCAGAACTCTTTTGCAAAGATTATAATCATAGCAATGCTATGAATAGGTGCAAATAGCCACCTACTTTATCATGTCTTCCAGAAGAGTCATGACCGAGCTCTTTTATGTTGAATGTACAATGTTGTGGTATAAATTTCTTTCCTGTTACTTTATTTCACAATTAGGGCAATGTATTGGATATTTTTAACATAACCTACTTATACATGCAGGTATCCTTAAATTTCATTGCAGAATAGCAAGAATAATACAAAGTATTTTAATGAAATGAAACATTAGATCTAAAAGGGATACAAACCATTGACCTAAACATCATGTAGGGATCTTTGCATCTCAACATCCCCTCATTCTGTGAAAAAACTTTCAGTTTGGTAAGCCCTGAGCATTAGTGAAGACTTACCTCTACTTTCACACTTGAAAATATTGCAATTAAGTTAAAAAGAGAAATACATGTGGTTGCTGAAGTGATACATTAAAAGAGACTCCACTGAACTCTTAAACATTTGTGTGAGCAGTGGGAAATGCTATATGCCATAATGATGATGCCTTTTACAATTAATAGAGAGGGACAGAAAAATACCAAAGTAGAACAGGCGCCTTCACATCTATTTGGTCTCAAGAGGCTATTCTACTGACCTCACAGGTGACGGTCTCTCCTTGAACCGAGGGTCACACATTATAGTGATATAATGCCTTAGCATTTCTTCCATAAAGTTCATTCAAGAAAATATTCATTGGTAAACAATGCAAATGTTCCAAATGTGGAGTAGGATGAAAACCTCTCACAACCAAACTGCAGTTTACTTGGCAAATCTTGTTATTCAAAAAAGCAACACCTTCAACTGAATACTGGTTTAGTTATACTGGTATAACTATACTCCCATTTTTGTGAAGCAATCATTCTCTGTCATCAGACTGAGGAATAATCAATATCCCTATTATATTAATTTTCAGTTTGTGAAAATGTACCGAAGTCATGATTTCAGGAACTCCATCATCCCTTCCCCACACAAATGGATTCTCAGCACATTGACCTTCTCCCTTATTTCTGACCACCCACTATTATTACCTCTTTCCCCCACCATATCATTGGGGCAACAATTTTTTGACATTCCACAGACCTGCATGTGTTAAAATAAACTCCCTAAAACAAAGTATGAGGAAACACTCCCTAGTGAAAAAAGATATCCATACTGCATGTATAATAAATATATCCATCTTGGCCAAATGACTTAAGTTTGGCTCACAAGCCAAAATAAGTGAAAGACTGGGAACAACCAACTAGAAAATTCTGTATTAATAAAGTTTAACAACATTACTTTATTTAAAAAAAAACTGTATTGGGGTATTTAAGTAATATATTAGAAGATAATTCTTCACAAGTTTCAAAATAACTATAAAATCAGATGAAAAAGTAATAATTGAAGATATATAGACATGAAAATTTAATTTTTAACTCTTTTAAGTTTCTGAAAATAATAATTAATAATTTATATAGAAAGGAAAAAGCTTTGCTATCAGCAATATCTTTTTATGTGATTCTTTCCATTTTTCTTCACTGAGCATACATTCAAATTTTCTGAAAACTATGTCTTTAACCAAATAAACTCATGAAACATAAAATGATTTAGGAACCATAAGCCCTAATTCTCAAGTTTCCCAAATTAATCAATATTTGGGTTTATAATGATTATGGGTTGATGTCCGGGGTAAGGGACACAACGTGATGAAACATTTTAAAACTACACGACTGAAAAATTAAGAAAAAGAAGCTTTACCACTGATCCTCTGAAAAAAGAAACTGGCACAGCAATGGGACTCAGTCCTGGAAAACTCTTACCCGCAGGGCCTCGATGACGAGGTCTCTGGCCTCCAGCTCCCCTTCCATCACGCTGAGGAGCATCCGGAGCTCAGACTTACTGAGGGTGTCCACATCAAACTCTTTTTTCTGTAACACAAATTTTTAAAAAGCCATGAAAAAACTCTCTAGGAACAATTCACGTATTATGTCTGCAGCCCCTTTAGAAGTATCATGCTCTTTACTTTGCTACCCCTGCCCCCTGAACACACACACATACAGACACAAACATGGAGTCGGTATGCAATGTATTATCTTTATTCCAGTGGCTCAGTAAATCCAAGAAGCCCTGGGGCCCTGCTCAGCAGCAATCTTCCCTGACCTTGAAAAGGAGGAGTAAAACCACAGTGCCAACTTCGTAAATCTCTCCATTAGGCAGATCTCTTTTCCCAGCCTGCCTGGACATCTAGATTCAGAATCTCTTCAAATTGCGACACACATTGTAAAGTACCTAGAATGTGCATCAAAACAGGCTCAGAGTGTGTTGGGGAGAAGGCTGTTGCAAAGGTAGACAAGAAAGCACAGAATGTATTCCTAGAATGGCCCCAATGTAAAGGCTCCTGGAAGGCTGTTATAATCCAATAACATCAGGTCATGTTTTTAGAACACTGCAGTAGAGGCCACCAGCTGGCAACCTACAGCCAAACCTAGTTCACAGATATGTGTTAGTTGGACTACAAAGCATTTTTATTTTTTTATTCAGCCAGCATTAAAAAAACCTGAAGATGTCACCAAAAAATCCAGATCTCTGGCTTCTCTTCAAACTTCAGATGACTGGGTAACCCGAGACACACATTCCCATGGGGTAATATGTAAAGCCAAGCAGCAGCAGCCCCTTTGGAAGGAATATGCTCTTTACATTGAGGCTCATGCGCTCACACACAGCTGGTAATGTGCACTTTTGAGAGGCCTGGCCCACCACCCACACTTCGTTATCTGGGCCTATGGTAAGGTGAGTCTGGGACCCCAGCTACATGGTTATCAAATGCTTTCTGATATAACACCTCTGTAGCTTCCTGCTATTTCAAGGGCAGCTGAGGCTGGAATAAATGAGCCTCCCAGAGACCAGCTACACCACAAGGCTCTGGCTTCAGGCCCCTGGGGGCTGTAATCCTCACCCATTACTCTTCCAGCCCTGCTGTCTTCTCTGCATTCCTTCTCTAGGGACTGCATCCAGTACTACCATTTTAAATCCCACTGATCTATCCCTGATTCCCAATTCTTTTGTCTCAAACTCTGCCCACTATCCTCACAGCAAATTTTATGAGCAGGTCTTTGGACAGTCATATTCCAGGTGAAGCTGAGAGGATCAGTGTTCACAGCTTGGCCTGGAAGAGTTTTTCACAGCCTTGGCTCCCTCCATCGTACATGCTGTGCTGATCTCATCTGGGGAAAGAATCATTTGATGAACCCAGTCACCATCAGAGGGCAGGGAATACACATTCATCCCCAAATGTCTCAACCTCATAGCCAACCTCAGAAGCCATACTTTAGGACATTCCGTATTATCTCTTCACATTCGCGTAGCACCCAATGGTTTCTAAAGTATTCTCAAAAATTCAAATCTAATCCGGAGGATACCATCTTGTCTATGTTTCAGTTAAGAAAACCACAACTCAGAGAAGTGGGATTATGTGCCCAGACCACGCAACCAGGAAATAGCAGAATTACAACTAAGTGCTTGACTTGTCTACACACTTTATCAATGCAAACATTCTAAAGATGAAAAATAGTACCATTCTCCACCATAAACAAATCAACAAGTACTGGAAAGATTGTGGAGAAAAGGTAACCCTAGTGCACTGGTGGCGGGAATGCAGACTGGTGCAGCCACTGTGGAAAACAGTATGGAATTTCTTCAAAAAACTAAAAATAGAACTGCTTTTTGACCCACCAATTCCACTGCTAGGATTATACCCTAAGAATCCTGAAACACCAATTCAAAAGAACATATGCACCCAATGTTCATAGCAGCATTATTTACGATAGCCAAGTGCTGGAAGCAACCTAAGTGCCATCAGTAAACGAGTGGATCAAAAAGCTGCAGTACATTTACACAATGGAATACTATGCAGCAGAAAGGAACAAGGAGCTCCTACCCTTCGCGGCAGCATGGATGGATCTGGAGAACATTATGCAAGGTGAAATAAGCCAGGTGGTGAAAAACAAATACCGTATGATCTCACCTATAAGTGGAACCTCATCAACAAAGCAAGTGAGTGAGAAAAACAGAACCAGAGACATGGAAATAAAGAACAAACTGACAGTGACCAGAGGGAAGAGGGGAGGGGAATAACAGGGGAAAGAAGGGGAAGGATCATAAAGGAACATGTATAAAGGACTCAAGGACAAAGACAACAGGGGGGTGAACTGAATGTGGGAGTGGGGGTGGGTAGGGCAGGGGAGAGTAATGGGGGAAAATAGGGACAACTGTAATTGATCAACAATAAAAAAATTACACAAACAAAAAAGAAAAAGAAAAATAGTGCCATTCTATCGATAAGCTAATAAGGAGTAGTTTAGCAGCTATGTAGCTGACCCTACGTTACCCCTTTGACACAGAAGTAAACATGGCAAGCCCATAAGTGATTCCAGGGGCTTTCAAACAGGCATTGACCAGAAGCTGGTCACTTCTCATTTTCAAAGGAAACTTCTAAAAGGTCATAATAATAGTATAAAGGGGAAAGAGACCAGAGGTTGTGATTCTTGAAAGAAAAATTTTAAAAGAATCTTCCTCTTAGCAGTTGTTTGGAAAGGCAGGGGCTGAAAAAGAAAAAGAAATGAAAAAGCGGTAGGAAGCCTAAAGCATGGGTAGTTCTAGGAGGCTTAAAAGTTTAAGTTTGAAATGTTCCTTATGACTAGTAAAATCCAATCCAGTAGGGTTCAAATTTTGCTCCCACTATTCAGTGGTGTCACCTAGGTCTTATAACCCAAGTGTTCTCAAATTCAGACACACAGGGTAATCACCCGGAGGCCTTGTTAACACAAACAGCTTGGGCTTCACAGCAGGGTTTCCTGGGTGAGTTATATCTGAGGTGGGGCCCTGAAAGTGCCTTTCTGATAGGGTCCTGCTGCTGCTGGTCCAAGGACTGCACTTGGAGAACCATTTCTGCAACTTACCCTAGTCTCGATTTTCTCAGCTATATAATAGAAAACTTAACATCTATCCCACAAAGTTCTTGTGAGGATTAAACAAAAACATAAGTGCTAAATAAAGATGTGTGATTGTTACTAAACCTAAGCACTCATGTATTTTACATAGGGAGGCGTGAGGTATTGGCTATAAGCCTAATTCTTTGAAAATCTACTAGCCCAAGTCCAATAAACTCAGCTTATTGACTATGACAAAAGACAAACTCTTTTATCCTCATTTTTTCCCCACTAAGATGGGAGAGTAAGTTGCAATTCTTATGTGCTCTAGAGAAGTGATTTTCAACCAGTGTGCCACAAGAATTTTTAAAACATGCAATACCTACTAGTCAGGGACACTGACCTCTTTTCCTTTAGAGTGTCACACTTAAAAAATGACACAGCTGTCTGAGGTAAATGAATAAAAATTATACCTATTTTTTTGTCAGGTCAGCAAAAAATATATTTTTCAATGTGTTGCAGAATTTTAGTAATTAGTTTATGTGTGCCATGAGAAGAAAAAGGCTGAAAATCACCACTTTAGAAGGTAGTGTTTTATTAATGCTGCTGCTGGTGTGTTCTAAGTTTTTATTAATTGTATATTTTATTGTCCTTTCCCCCCAAAGCTTCATAAGTAAAGCACTCCATTTTAAAAACTAATACATTGTGAAAGACATTGCCAAGATTCTTATTCATGTTAAGATTGGGAGAGCTTGTCCTGATTCCATCATCATCATCAACATCACAGCATGTGACCTGCAACCAACATTTCTGTTTTTTAATATATCAGTAAAAAGAGAAATTCATTAAAATAAAAAAGTTTCAAAGATTCTTGCTAAACCATGGATTGTTAATAAATTATTTAAAAAATAATCTGTCTTTCATCAAAATATATAGGGTTGGACAAAAAGATTGTTTTTTTCCTATAAGATGTCCCTAGTAGCACTTAGTTGTCTTTATAACTTCATTCAAAACAATTTTGTTAGTCTGTACTGTGACAGCTGTCATATCAGTGTGCATTAATTAAAAAAAAATCAAAATTGGTGAAATTTTGTGTAGCCATTTTAACATTGAAGATGGAAGAAAATAAGCAACATTTTGGGCATATTATGCTTTATCATTTCAAGAAAGGTAAAAACACAATTGAAACACACAAAAAAAGATTTGTGCAGTGTATAGGGAAGGTGCTGCAATTGATTGATCAAATATGACAAAAGTGGTTAGCGTAGTTTTGTGCTGGAGATTTCTCACTGGACAATGGTCCACAGTAGGATAGACCAGTTGAAATTGATAGTAATCAAGTCAAGACATTAATTGAGAATAATCAATGTTATACGACACGGGAGATGGCCGACATACTCAAAATATCCAAATCAATAAAATTATTGGTGAAAATAAAATGTGTCTTTTATTTTACAGAAAAAATCCATAAGGACTTTTTGGCCAACCCAATGTTAAGTGATGAGTAATTTTTACAAAAAAAGACTACTACTTCCTGTCCTGCAGTAATAAAAATATTAGAAAATTTTCAAATTATCATTCTCAAATGCTTGTTGTTTCCATCCCCTATTTTGTGAAAACAGAATAAAAGAAAGCACATGAAAACATTACAGGGCATACTTTGGTTATTTTACAAATTAATTAGCATTTTGGTATTTTTAGAAAAATAAAGATGCCCTAAAGCAAAAATTCAAATAAAAAATGTTATTATTGTTTCAGAAGAAGTGGCATTTATTTGATGTGACATATATATGGTACAAAAGTATTTAAATATAGACAAAGTAAGTTTTCTTGGTTTATGAACAATATAATTGTTCTAAATCTTATATTTTTAAACCACTTTGTTAAGGCATGAATGACATATGAAATTGTTTACATATTTAATGTATACAACTTGATGAATTTGGAGAGAAGTATACAACCATGAAACCATCACCAAAATCTATGCCATAAACAAGTCTGTCACCTCCAAAAGTTTCTTCCATCCTTTTTAAAAAATCCTCACCCCAGAATATATCTATTGATTTAAGGGAGAGAGGGAAAGAGAGGAGAGGGAGAGGGAGGGGAAGAGTGAGGGTGAAAGGGAAGGAGGAAAAAACAGCAATGTAAGAGAGAAACATCAGTTGGTTGCTTCCTTTTTGCACCCTGACTGGTGATAAAACCTGCAACCTAGTACATGCCCTGACCAGAATCAAACCCTCGACCTATTGGTGTATGGGACAACACGCTAACCAACTGAGCCGCCCAGCCAGGGCCTATCGTTTTTTTATGATAAATTTTATATTAAAAAAAAAAGCTAACCTGATAATTTAATTTGCAAAGTAAGATACAACAAGACAAGATCCAAATGCCACATTCACATAAAAATTAAGATCTACATTGGGGTACCTGTGAAAACATGACACCCCTCAAAAAAAATCACAGCAGACATGTTCACAGACTAAGCTTTATTATTACTGTACACACTTATCCAGATCTCATCTGTTAGTGACGGCAAGGCACTCAAAAACAAAACAAAACAAAACAAAACAAAAACAAAAACCCTGCTAGATTTCAACTCTGCAGGCCTTTCCTCCGCCCATCATGTTTTCTGCCTGCCAGAAAAAGTGCTCCAGGAAAGTGTTTCTTAATACCAAATTCTACAAATCTGGCATGGGAAACTTAAACTAATCTAGAATAATCATATAGAGAGTGAGCCTTCTTTGGGACATAAAGAAATTATGTATAAAGAGGAGACACAATCTCAAAACTCTTACTGTTCACCACAGCAGTTTTCAACAGTTCTGAATTATTTGGCGTGGGTGTGGGGAGGGCATTCTTTTCTAGTTTCTCAGTGTGAAAGAGAGAATGGGGGAGAAGGGAGCCGGGGAGTTGCGGGGGGAGAGAAACAATAGAACCTGGCTAAACTGTCATCTTAAATTGTCAGAATTGAACAGAGACCAATACCAAGTTTCATTCAAAACCACTCTCCCAAACCTGCCCACAAGTTAAAAAGTGCTGTGTTTATGTATGCAATTCAACAGTCACAGCCAAATAGGGCCAGAAGACCCATTTTCTTTAAGAATTCATAGAGTCAGCAAGTCAATGATGTGTAAATAATAGAGGCAACTAAGTAACTAATAGCTCCATCATTTCCATTCATTGTTTCAAAAACCACTAAAAATAATATAAACAGGACAATTTTGTGTGTGCCTTTAAAGCAATGCTAAAAACTTGGGGTCAGCTCTCTGTGGTCATAACCTCAAATCAACCAAACTGCCCAGGGTCTTTCATGCAAGAGAAGCAACTCAGTATATTGGAAGGAGGTAAAACTGACAAGAAAACAGGCTCTCAGAAAGGAATCTTGGTATTGAATGTAACTAATTTTAAGTAGAAGAAAACTGGAGTGAAAAGCAGAAAAGCAGCTCAGTCAGGGATGGCAGCCTCTGATTATTAAGGACAGCTGCCACTCTTTCCTCCTTCACATGTCCCATCAGTCCCTATTTCCTCTTTGGTATAAAAGGACCAGAGCTCCGATCAAACAAATGTCTATTTCCATCCCAACTCAGCTTTTCAATGTTCTAGGAGTTCTATGTGAGACATGGATCAACTCCACATTTGAGCTGGTATCCAGATCCAATAACTGTCCGTTAAGAAGCTCATAATGCACTGAGGAAGATCAGCTGGGTTATCGGCAGATGGCAAACGTCAGCATGCCAATTTTCCAATGAAGAGGCTGAGACATGGATGGCTAAAGGATGTTCTTATAGTTACAAAGCCCTTCTGTGAAGAGTGCAGGCCTTCGGAATCACCTTGTTGCCTTTTCAATGCAATATAAAAAGGTCAAAACCAAATAGTTTGAAAAAAAAACTACTCCACAGAGCAAAGTAACACACTTGAAAAAACAAAAACAAAAAAAAAACTACAATCTATTCTGATATAGCTCACTGTCTAGTGAGATTTATAAGTACAAATGATTTTTAAAAGCCATCAACAAACAACTGTGACAGAATGTTGTAAAAGGTATTCAAACTGATGTTTTCAAGTAGGAAGTAACTAAATGCTAATATCTCAAGAAACTGTCACTTGAGGATAAATAATAATAAAATGACAACGGAACATTAAAAATGGCTTTTTTGATTCATCCTCAACCTATTTGGTTATTTATTAACAATATATTCCAAGACAACAGTTTTTTCCCTTAAAATCAGAATTTCTACATGGATGACATCATATTGCACATGGCATTAATACTATGATTTCATTTTTGTGCAAGCTATTTATAACTAAATAAGCTACAAATTTAAAAATCCCTTGCTATCAATGTCATCATCATCTCTCTTGTAACTGGTCTCCATTTCATTAGATAATTATCAAAGACAAAAGACAAGTTTCCTTTTCCATGTTATATAAATCTTTCAAAGGAGCTCCAACAGAGAATACAATTAAGTACATTTAAGTAATCTCTCCTAAAGTAATCTCCCCTAAGCAATAGTCAGATGTGCTTAGTGCTTCGGTGGCAAAGTATGTGGGCGTGGAAGGGAGACTGCTCCAACCTTCCCAGGCACATTCAAAGTGGAATTCTAGTCCCATATTTCTGGGCATTTGCAAATGATTCCAAAGCCTTGCCTAACCTCCTTCTTCCTGCCCACTCTCTTCTTTTCTTCCCTTTCCCAGTTTCCAAACTTCCCTGTTTTTGTCTTGATACCCTGTGGGTGATTTGGCCTGATTCTATTACAGGAAGAATTCCGGATGGAGAGGGGGTGCAGTTACCATCTCAACACTACATTCCTAGGCTCGATCAGTATTTCGAAGAGGAAAGAATCTAAATGAAAAACTAACAGTGTTAAATATTAAATTAATTTTTTTAATCTGTAAAGTATCTGAAACATTACTGAGAAAAGCAGCTTGGAAAGGGACCACATACAAATGAAAATCAAAAAACAAGGGTCATCCTTCTGAAACGAGAAAAGATCTATGATACCTACAATGTTAATTATTACAAATCACAGGCCAAGAGTTTCACAAAGTATTCCAATTGGCCATTCAATGTTAAGTATTATGACACAGCTTCTTGGTGAGTGTTCATTTTCTTCATTCAATAAATATTGGTGAAACACCTACCATGTTCCTGACACTGTGCTGAGCAACCTTTGCTTTCTTCTAAAAACAAAACCCACACAGCTCTTCTTGAAGAGGGAATATGTTTCCTCCCAGACACAGACTTGCTTTCCATATGATAAACAGAAGATATTTGTAAATGGCTAAGTACTAAATCTGTGAAATGTTTTCTCACCTCACAGTTACCTGAAACACAAGAGAATAGAACCAACTGGATTCAAGCACAAAGAGGATAAATGCTTTTCTCTAAACAAAATTGCTCCTGTGAGAAATATAATAATAACAATGACACCCCGAACAACAATAAAGTTTAAACAACGGGTACAAATTACGTAAGAAGGAAAAAAGAATAGAATGAAAAGCATCACACTGAAAGCAGTTATATTCTAATCTTGAGGGAATGTTTTAGTCTATTTCCTCAACTTCTAGGCTATTTTCCTAAGCACATAATCGATACTGAAATTGGAGCTTACATGCTCATCTTTGAAAGCCCCTCACATGTGGTCTGGGTTACCTCTCAAAGAATCCTAGAAAAATCCCAGCCACACTTGGACACAACTTCCTATGGTCTTCCTATCAAGTCCTTCTTATTTCTCAAGGTCCAATTCAAATGCCATCCTTCCGTGGAATGTTTCCAGATCCGTCCATTAGTAACCCTCTCCATGATTCTTTCTCCCCAAACTCCTAATGTAAATTATTTGTGCCTCTCATGACACCATCATCTCTGATTTGATTCCTGGTATATGTCAGTTTCTATCACTGGAATGTGTTACTTTAAGATAGCAAGTATGTTACTCATGATGCCTCCATCTCACTAAGTGCTCAGAAATGTATGTCTAATTAAAAATTAGATTATTTTCTACTTAAAAATTATGCTGTGAAATTTTCAATAGTCTATAGCTGCCATATAACTATAACTGAGTTTGTTTTAAAGAAAACTTAGCAAAATTGCTAAAAAGATTCTTTTCATTGCATTTATGTTCAATACTGTGTCTAGAAATAAAAATTTCAAGGTTCTGGCTGTTTTTTTTTGTTTAACATCACTGTTGTACATTTTTAATAAAATCATTGTTCAAGTTTTTTCTTGTCACCATCACCATGACAACAAAATTTATATCTACTTTTTGCATAGTAGCTGCTCCAGAAAACCCCAGAATGACAACAATGTTGGTCTATCCCTGACTGGTGTGGCTCAGTGGGTTGGGCACCATACCACAAACTGAATGATTGCCGGTGTGATTCCTGGTCAGACCACGTGCCTGGGTTGTGGGGCCAGGTCCCTGGTTGGGAGCATTAGAAAGGCAACCTATAGATGTTTCTCTTGCACTTCAAAGTTTCTCTTTCTCTCTCCCTCTCTTCTCCTCTAAAAAATAAATAAAATCTTTTTTTTTTTTTTTTACAAAAAGAATGTTGGTATGCTTTCTAAACATAGCTCTAAAAAGATCTCCCTTTTCCTTTCACTCTTAAATTCTCCGGTGACAATAAAAAAGAGTTCTGTTTTCCATACTGCCTTATCCATTAGTAGTTACTTTCAGAGTAGAAATAGCAATACATGCTATAAAAGTCATCACATTTGGCTAAGGTGCTGAAAATAACCCAGTTCTCTCGGCATGGTTCACAGCAAAAAAAACTATTATTATGATCCTAGTGAATAATGTACAGCTTTACACTTGGGATGTTTTCAAGATTTAAACAGCTAGACCAAGGATCGCAAACTAAATTTAAAACATACCACTGAAAATCATATTAAGCTGAAAACTATAAATTAAACTTGTCTCTAAGCAACAATCTAAATAGTCAAAACTTAGTGAAAACACTTTCAAAAATAGCCTACTGCTTTGGAGTGTCCACTGGCTTATTACTGTCAGATATACATATAAAAACCCACTGTATGTAAACTGAAATAAAATAAAATGAAAAATTATTCACGAAAAAAAACAAAAAAAGTAAGTCCACAGTTTCCACAAACCCAAAATGCATAAAAATGTCTTTTGATTTTTAAATCATTAGATAAGGAACACTTATAATGATAAATATCATTCCTCAACCTAGATATTCTTGAATTTAAAAATCAATCTACAGGACAAGTGCTGATATGAAAGGACCATGCCTTTTTAAGTGAAAAATAAAACACTCAGTTTACTGCATAGAAGACATCAAAAATTTACTATAAACTCAAGTTATTTAAAAATAAAAAACTATTAGATTAAGAATCCTTACTGCATCTCCTCACAGCTCTAAAGAATTCTATGGAAATAACAAAGGACTTTGACTTTCACAGATTTTCCGTGGCTATTCTCCTTCCTAGGGTGAAATGATCAAATCCCTACCACTACAGTCTGAAAATCAGACTCCTGGAAATTTTCAGCATCAGAAAGGGAACACAGACCTGGTTAACACAAAAATCTGCCTGGCGTCCAAGGTTCTGTTTACAGTCTAACCAAATGAAACTACAGATCAGCTACAGACCATAAATCAGATGTTCTTGTTTGGTTTAATTGTCAAATGATTAAAATACTGAGGCTAGCCGAAAGAAGCCTGTTCTAAGTAGATTAAATAAACAAATACAACCTTCCTGGCAAAACAAGAAAACACACACAAACAGCTTTTTCTCTCACTCCCTCCCCTTTCAATCTCTTGGGGATAAAGGTACCAAATCATTTCAACTTCCCAGAGAGGCTTGTATTAACAGCAAGCTTCCTTGTTGTACTTCCCAGAGGGGAACTGATCCACTGCATCACCGGTAGGCAAGGTTAATTTGAAATCATAAGTAAGTTCTCATTTTCCAGGCAAAAAAAATGAAAAATCAATTTTTCTTAAAGTTTCTAATCTAAACGACAGTTTCCTAAGTAGAAATCAGCAGCTCTCCCCCTCCTCCGGTTTTCCTGCTCTCCCTTTCTGTTTTCTTTTCTTTCCCAGGTTTGGCTCCTCTCACGCCCCAACAGCTTCCTCCACATGCCTCCTCTCCCGCTCCAGAAAGCCTTACCTCAAACGCTGAGAGGGAGGAAGTTAAAGCAGCCCTGGCTATTCACACCTGCCCCTGCCCTCTGCTGCTTCTGCACCGATTACGCTCAGGTCACGGGAAGAACTGAGGGACGTCCACGCTCCTCTCACTCCGTCCCACCCGGAATCTGGCGGGTGGGATCGCGCGATGGGTGGGAGGCGCTCCCACAGTTGCCTTTCTATGTAGATCCTTGCAGCTTTCGCGAAGCTGCTTCCCAAACCCCGAGGACGTTGTTTTCCCAGGAAATGTGGGTCTACCTCTCCCTCAAGGTAGGGCTGGAAACCATAATTGAGACTGTGCGCGGATATTCTGGGACTGAGAGTGGTGATCAGCGATGAGTAGAAGCTCATTCGGTTTCCAGACCCCAGAGAAGAACACTGTGTTGATACCAGGTGCTGAACTTCCACCTCTGCCGGGTGCCTTCTCAGGAAGAACGAGGACCCTCGCCCCTACAACCACCACCACCAAGTGACGGGGGCAGGCAGACAGCTAGGACCCCAAGCGCCGGCGTTCGGCAGCAGCAGTGCCCACAGCTGGGCACAGGGCCTCTCCTAAGGGGCCTCAGCACACACACAATAGGCATCCCCACACCTGCATGGTGATGCCCCGCGCCCGTCCCCCGCGCCGTGCTTTCCTGGGGCCCCTGAGAGATGCCAGGCACCGCTAAGGCACGCGACCACAGCCACGCGAGCAGCGAGAGGCGAACAATGGGAGGGGGTGTCAATTTCACCGGGAAACACACCCCAACCCTCACCTCTGGCCAAAGGCGACCGCAACGGAGGGAGTGGGCGTAGGGGTCGCACGGGACACACGCAGGAAGCCTCGAGAACGGGGCGGTCGAGGCTGCTTCCCGCGGGGCTCGGAAAGGACGGGAGGGATCCCCAGCCCAGGCAACCGCCTCTCCCCACAGGATCCGGCCTCTGGCCATGAGGACACCCCGAGGAAAGGCACCTCGGGAAAGGGGCATACCGGGAAGCCCAGGCTTAAGGAGGACCCCGGGTCGCAAGCCGGGTCCAGCCGGGACTCTGGCCCCCGTCTATATACTCCCCACGCCCACCCGGGGACTTCGGTTACCGCCGCCTCCGCCGCGGCCCCCGCCGCGTCCTCCGGAGCGCGGGAGAAGTCGGGTTCGCAGCTCGCGCCATCCGTCGCCATCTTCCTGCTCTAGCGGGTCCAAACGCGAGCTCGGAGCGGCGGCTCCAGGTTCAGCCCTCTCGGCGCGGGCGGCGCTTAACCCGCTGCGGTCCCGGGGCGCGGGCTCTCGCAGCCCTGCCGCCGCCGCGTTCCCTCCGCCCCTCGATGCCGCCCCCGCTGCCTTAACCCGCTGAGCGCCGGAGCGCCGCCTGCGCCGCCGGGATGGGGCCCGCGCCCGGCGCCCCGCTGCCTGCGATCAGCGGGCCGGTCCTTGGAGGTACCGGGAATGGGCACACGCCCAGGCTCTGCTGTGGCCCCGCGCGCACATGGGGAATCACAGCCCCCGGGTGCGGTAACGGAAAAAAGGAGCCCAAGAGGTGATTTCGCCCAGCACCGTCCCCACCAAGACGGCGGCGCACAGAGAGACCAGATGAAATGTCAGGCCTCCTGATCTGAATTCTCTGTAACAAGGAAAATCCTTTACTTCAGCACCTCTGCCCCACCGCGCGGAATCACATAAGGCGCCCGTTTATTTTTTAAGTTTTTTGTTTGTTCGTTGGTTTTTGCAAGACTGGCGCCAGCGCCAGTCTTCTGGTGTATCTATCTTCTTATATCGTATTTTATCTTCTTGGTGTATCTATCTGGCTTTGTTTTACAGTACCGTTGCCTTGTGTCCTCCAAGAACCATCAACTCCCAAGTCAAAATGCTTACTGCTACCCTTTATTTCGCTGCACCTGGCCCCTCAGCCCATACCTTTCTATACAACCTCTTTTTCTAAAAAGTTGAAGCAGAGTCCCCTTTGACCCCAAGTCTGAGATATTTCATAAAGGGCTAATCAAGAAATATTAAGTGACATTGCTTATAAAAGGAGGTCTCTACTTCTAAAAGAATTGAAAAGAATTGACTCTATGCAGTGGATACACCCATCCCCCCCAGAAAAAAAATTTTCTAAAAATAGATTTAACGAGAAGTATAGGTTTTAAAAGACACTACATGGGATTAATGAGTTAGGCCCAAATTCTCAATTTTCCTTTCTCACATTTGATTCAATTCATACACTTTTCTGCCAATTCCCAGAAAATCTATCACCTTATGAAGGCCGTATGGTACAGGCCTTTCCAAATCACCAGATCTCGCAAAAACGTGTTGAAAGCACAAAATCAAATAGAGACATTCAAGCTGTGTCTGAAAGAAGTAAAATCAAACCACAGCCAAATCCTGGACTTGAAATGCTGGAAGATGAATGCCTGGAATGTTGAGTCCGAGGGTTACAGATCCTAATTTTTTTTTAAATGGTGGACTCCTATAGAAAGGTTTTGGCACTTTAATTGCTTCAGGTCCCAAATTGGATCTAAATATGACACAAACCAGAGCAGACAAAATCCTTCCTGCAAATGCTCTGAAAGCGTTGATCAATAAATTGTATAACGTTTCCCCCCAGAAGAGATCTACATCAAGAAAGAACTTTGACCTGGAACCTTGGGGTTAAGGGTCCACGGGTTTAGAAATTACCCGAGGTTTATCCTATAAGCAGAGATGCTCAGTGATTTATTTTCTTTGACTTTATAGCAACTACATCTCTTAGCCCTATGGTTATTATCCCCGTTCATGATACCGCTTTCTTTTATCAAACATTTTCTCTGAAAATGCTCAATATTGGAATAACTAGAGTCCTTATAAAATGAAAGAAAAGCATTGGGCAGTTACAGTTACATGCCGAACTGATAGTAAAAATTTGAAGTTGGAGCCAAAAACATTGTTTCCAAAATGCATATTCACACATTTACAAGGCAATGAATTTTCTCATACTGATACTTGATACTGATGTTGAATTGCTATTTAAGAAATTAACTGACTTGCTTTTGGGGGGAAGAAAAACGATATAAAAATGAACTTGGGGATTAAGAACTAAGAATATGACATGATAATATTTCTGGGAAGCAATCCCACTTATTTTATACAAGCAGCTCAATCTTTAAAAAATCATTATTGAAAAGAAATAGCTTCTGTTAGTCTAAAAACAATTAGAGAAGAGTCACAACAAAAAGGAGTCAATCAATCTCTGAGTGGTTTCCCCCCTCTCATCTCTTTTATTTAATTTAGTAATTTATTTTTTGGTAAAATGAAAAATCAACAAGTGGAAAAAGTCACAGGACAGCACATTTTTTTAAGTGCCCAAATCCAGGGCTTTGGGAGGAAAATACACAGTTTTCATATTTACCTTAAAGCTGCCACCGCCCACTGTCCAGGGTTGATGGAATGTCCCACCCTGCTGCACAGAAGTAGCACACTAGGAGTTAATTCTAAAGGGAGGACACTAACTGGTTTAAATTCTCTCCTGAGAATTAGTCTTATTGAGATTGAGATTGCAAATTAACTCTTTCTGAAAGACTTTCTTTGCACAAAGGCAAGCTGTATTAGAGTCAAATGAAATGTATCTGAAAAGGTAGTGACTTGATGGCTTTAGAAATTAAATCTTTTGAAGCTTCATTAAACAGCTTCCAAAAAAAAAGGATGTTCCAGGACTAAGGTGAAATTTTCTAAAGATAGGAGGAAAGCTAAAAGTATAAATGGGAAGAAAAGAAATCCCTGTAACAAAATTAAAAATGATTTTTAATCAGTAAATTACTTGCAGCCTTTAATATGGAAGGATACTGAATACATTGCAAGGAGAAAACAGTGTAACACTAGTTACACTTTTAACCTAGCGAAGTAGATGACCTGACAAATAAATTTGGACAAATTATTTTCTGACCCCTGAAATGGAAGTGTTTGTGTTGAGCCATAGCACACTCTTCAAGATTGCCTTCTAAGACCCACGAAAGGGGTTGCTGCAGCTAGGAATGCAGAGCGTGAGGAGGCCGGGGGTGGGGTGTGGGGAAAGAAGGGAGCAAGTGATTTTCTGATTAAACAGTGGCCTTGGCCACATCAGCCACATTCTCCAATCCACTAAACCAAAACCCAGAGAGCTATACATAATGATACAATAAGATGCTTCCTCCCATGTGAAAAGATAAAGGAACATACGCATATCCTAAAACAGTTGCCTTGTGGAATAAGATAATTCTTTATTTCAGTCAAATAACAACATTTATGTTAACTCCAGAGAGCAAACCATATGTTATCATGTCTTAGTATTGCCAAATGACAAAATTATGGAGAAGCAAATCACTTCTGACTATATCCACAAGACTGTAGTTATACAATTTAAATATTCCAGACCACGCTTATCCCTGTCTACACCACTGCAACCAATTTAAGCCCCAAACCTTGACACAGGGAACTCTATCAAAAAGCACAGAGGAGCTTGAGTGCCTTGTATCTGTAACATGCTTTTGAAACCAAGACATTGCCAGAAATGAGTTTTCACATGACCTAACTACATTCCCTCATAGTTAACTTGTCATTATCTACATATGCTTAGGCTCTTTGTGGATTTTACTCAGTAAATTTAGCCCTAATTTAGTTAGCCATTCTTGTCAACAACCTATGGTTTGGAAGGCCTCCTCCACCAACTGTAGTTGGTTTGTGCCAAGGGAATGCAAGCTAATTTTACCAAGTTAATGCAAAACATAATTAGGAAATTAAATCTGCTAGGTAGGAAGCAAGCCAAAGTTTAACATAAATATCTATTTATAATCACTTCCAGCCCCTTTTAACACTACCTCTAGCTGGAAACTTAATTTGACCATTCAATGCTAAAGTGATGACCAAATATAAGGTTTTATTGAAGAGTTAACATACAGTAATAACACTATTCTCTAGACTAGTCACTCTAAGAACAGAAACTAGGACTGATACAGAACAATAAAGTAGTGCTGGTTTTGCTCTATTAAATGTTTTTTTAAAAACCATTGCTTTTTAGTTTGGATTCTTATCTGCAGAAATCATTTTCAAGAGTAAGTTTTAATGCAGATGGATGTTTTAGTGAAAAAACATTATGGAAAACCGATTTGAATAAAGGAATCTGGCCCACTGCTGTCCCTCATCCACCCGAATTGGAAATAGATCTGAGTATTTCCATGTATTCAGCCTCTTTAGCAACCCCACCAGCCTGCAGTATGTGGTTGCTAGGCAACCACTAATGCAGAGGTATTTATACCATTAGACATTAATTATAGCAAGCTTTATTTTTCTTAGAAAGTTTTAAAACTATATAAATAGGTTGTGAGATCAGACCTTTTTCTCCTTTGATTAAGAATGAAGAGATAGCTAAGCGCTAAAACCAAAGGTGAGATTTGCTTTTCACTGTGGGTGTATATTGTTCAGTTCAAAAGAAAATGTAATGTTTGAAGCATTAATAAGGAAACTAAAGATCCTACCTTTAAATTTTAATAAATAAGGAGATGACATGTATGATTAATTCAGTGATGATTTACTTATCGTACACAAAGCAGGAGAAAAGCCATAAATGTATAGCTGTCCCATGAAAAACTGTGAAATAAATCAACATACCAACTTTTCCCATGCAATCATAATCATTAGCCATATACCAAGTTAATGCAGTTTTAAATATCTTTGGAATTTTTGAAACATGAATTCCACCTTATACTTCCCAAAGTCTCAGTTGATGACATTTTTTGCTTTATTCAAATCAGTTGGTTTAATTTAAAATCACCTGGAAATGGGATGTTATTATTTGAAAAAACCTAATTTAAATATATATAGCAAAATTTACTCAGTTAATCAATAAATAAAAAAAATGTAATTCACAATGTTTATTAAATAGTGTCATGGCTAGACTTGAAGGCTTAATTATATTTGTGATTCAAGAACTGAAAGGAAAAAAAGCATTGGCGGTATTGTTTTCTTTCTAGGGAAGATGAAATCATTTTGGAGAAAGAAAGAATTCTGGTAAATCAACATTAAGGTTTAAGGAAATGGAATGTTTTATTCTGGAAATTAAAGAAATATTTAACCACTAAAGTAGTTTAATGCTAGCCATACAATATTTTTTCCTTATGGAAAAACAGAAATAGATGCATCCTGGCCATTACTACCAGAATCAACATCCCTTTATCATTACATCATCACTTAATGCTCATGATTTATCACTTTCAGCATGAATGTCTTCTTTGTTAAGAGTCAATTCAGTTGAGATGTATTTTACAACTACTATTTCCTCCCTTCAACATCTGCAAAAGAGGTAATTTTATCAAGTTTTAGTCTTCACCTCCTGGCCATTGGCCATCCAAAGGCATGATGCCATCTGGATCATAGGGCACTTTCACTTGACATTTTATGCTTGGATAAGCCCTCTACCTCCATCCAATGAGGCCATAGATACCGACTGGAATGGCGATGGGAACCCCATCCTCACAATTTAAAATCTGAGTTGGTGGTAGGGAGGGGTTGAACTGAATCTGCTCAAGAAACCCTGAGCTTGAGCAATGGGTAAAGGCTCCATTTACAAACACCACATTGTATGGTTCTATTTCCTGTAAAAATCATTTTTAGAGATATAGAAAGAAACAAAAATGGAATCATAGATTCATACATGAGTGGTAAAGCAGTAACTTCTAAAAAGAAAATATTTCCATGAACCTGTTAATTAGGTCATAAATTCTTACTTATAATGCAATCTAACTTATCAATCTTTTTCTTCTATGGTTAGTGTTTTGAGTCCTGTTTATGAAATCTTTCCTCAGCTCCTTGCTTTCCTAGATGCTGTTTTCTATTGGCTTTCTTAAAATCTAATCCTGCACATGCTTGGCTTAGTATGCAGCCTAAAATTTGAGACAAGATTGTGTACAGTTTTTTGACTTTTTCTCTTAAATTTCTTCCTCTATGGCACTTTGTCCTTCAAATCCTGGGCTCTTAGGTAACTCCAAAATCCTGACCTCTATCTCCTTACCTCAGTAAACTCATCTTTACTCCCCAGTTGTATCCCACCCGCCTCCTAGCCCTTGTCTTCGGAATCATAGCTCCCCCATGCCCCTCCTGCATTCACATACATGTTGATTCACTTTTTTTGTTTCTCTCAGTAGGAGGGTTGGACCACAATGACTAGAACTGAAAACCACACATGCTTACTTTTAGAGACAGTGTTTATAACTAAGGAAACTTCCTAATATTCCCTTGTCTAATTGGATTGTATTCAGGACTGTATTATTTGCTTTTCTTAGAATTGGGATGGGGATAAACCCACCTAGATACTCCAGTCGCCATTGACAAACAAAATCCAGGCACTGATCTGCTAATTCATCTATAGTCAGACATGAAAAACCATGTTGGCAGTAAAGGATGATGTTGTAGTAGTAGAGTACACTGCCATGATGGATGAACTATTACCAGTCTCAAAAATTTAGCAATATTTCTCTTATTTCAAAGGAGTGGTATGCCTGCATGGTTTTCAAAAATGAGAGAAAAGTTAGTGATTGAAAAGCAAAGGAGAGGAAATAGTGTGAAGGTGGCCTTATGTTTCCCTCAGTGAAGAGACTGATGATTACGTGGATGTCTTTCAAAGAACAAAAGTATCTTGAATGTGAAGATTCTGGCACATTCTGGAAACTTTTGGTAGATTTCTGAGCTTCAAGGTCAAATGAAGTCTGGAAGGTCTATAAGAACATTAACTCTGTCTAAATCGACAATACCTAACATGTCACAAGCAGTAATAAATATTTGGTTAACTAACTCAATGGAACAAGTGGGTGGATAGCAAGAAAGATAGATGAATAAATAGATGAAAAAATACAATTATTTACTTTTTTATGTCATTGACACCTTTGGTATTATAGTGAGACAGAAGGATTCTTTCTCAGAAAAAAAATTAAATAATTTTTATGTTTTGTTTTATGCATTTAAATAAATGTATAAATGCATAAAACAAAACATAATATCATAAAGAAAACCAGTTATACTCAAATGCAATGATCAAAATTCTGAATATAAAAACAGATTTCTAAGGTAACAATAGATTTTTATCACAATAAGTAACATGATATTGTAGGCCCCATAATTAATGTAATTTTGAAGTTTCTGTGACTGTAAATGATATTTTTGTGATCTCTATAACAATTATATTGGGATTATAACATATCTGTCATTTCTACTGTGACAAAGTGACAGGCACTGCCAAGTCTTTCGTGGTCTGTTGCCTAAATTCGTAATTGAAGTAAATTTTAACTGTTGAAGGTTAGTGAACTGAAAAATATAATTTATTCATTTTTTTATTGTCATGGAGTTGCTACTGAATTCTATCTACAAACTTCATTGTTTAAGAACCTTATATTATAGACATTAGAGTTCATACTTATTAAAATGAAAATTTTAGACATTTAGTGACATACATGTTATTATGTATATAATATAGAATGTATATTTATATAAAATATTTATCTATACATTTATTTTTATTTTTAGGGTAGAGGTTAACATTTCGATGTGATAGGCAAAGTAGGGTATGCAGAGGAGAGAGGTTCAAGGTTCTCAAATGTCACACTCCCTTCGTTCCCAAAGAGAACAGCTCAGGTCCCACACTGTAGCGTAATAGCTAAATACAAGATTACATGATTTAAGATTCTGTTTCTAGCTGTGTGATCTTGGGCAAGGGCTTCTCTCAGTTATCACTTAAGTGGCCATCATAATGGCTCTTCCCTCCACAGGATTGTTGAGAGGATTCAATCACTTCATTCATTTAAAGCACTTAGAATACTGTCTGGCCCCCAGTAAAGTTTCAACTCATTACTATTTTCATGGTCTTCACACACCTATTAAAAAGTGAACAGTCACTCTAATATACATGGAATTTCAAAAATAATTTATTGAATTTAAAATAATCCTGCAATTACACAAAAGTCTTAACTAGGTTATTTGTGTATTTTTTTAATTTTAAACCAAATATTCCAAGATGTTAGAATAAGTAGTAAAAACTCTTCATAAGTGGTTGCAGAAGTCATAATGGAGAAGTGTGGGAGAGGTCATAGTAATCAGTTTCAGTCAAATTGATTGTTGCTACATTTAGAGCATGCCTCTTTTTACCAAATGAGGAAATATATTTAATTAAATAGTGCATAATAATTGTTCAAAAATATAACTAGGGGTTGTGTAGAGCTAAGATCACAAACTCTGATCTAGTCCAGGCCATTAGATTCAAAACTAACCTAATTCAAGCCAACGGGCTAAATTACATAAGAAGACATGTTTTGTTTTACTCATACGATATTTCTTTTAAAAAAAATACTAAATTGCCAATACTTAAAAAATGAGGAATTTCACATAAAATTTCAGCTTTCCATATCTCAGAAATTCAGAGGATGATACCACTGGGCTCACACCAAGTCCGTTTGAGACTGAGGCATGCCCTTTCCAGCTGGCTGGAACTTCCATCTACCCTTTTTTATTTTACTTTACTGCTTCCCATTATATGTCATTTGTTTGTCTTTCATAGAGTTTTAATTTTTTATAATCCCTAATGCAAAACATTGTAGTTTACGTGATTACTAAGATTTAACGCATCTTATTCATTTCAATAAGAAAAGATAGAAGAAACTTGGACTTAAAAACATGTTTAAGTCCTGGTGATGCCAGTATCTTGCCATTTACCATAAAAATGCATGTTCACAATTCATAAATCCTCTGATAAAGGTCAGTATAAGCATCTGTTATGGACTGAATTGTGTCCTCCTCAAAATTCATGTGTTGAAGTTCTAACCTTCAGTACCTCAGAATGTAACCGTATTTAAAGACAGAAATTTTACAGCGGTAATTATGATATAATGAGGTCTTTAAGGAGAGCCCTAATCCAATAGTGCTGGTGTCCTTATAAAAAGAGTTTAGGACACAGACACGCAGAGGGAAGACCAGCTGTGAGAGGAGAATATGGCCATATACAAACAAAGTAGAGAGGCCTCAGAAGAAACTAACCTGCCAATACCTTGATTTTGGACTTTTAGCTTCCAAAACTGTGAGAAATAAATTCCTGTTATTTGAACCACCCAGTCAGTGGTACTTTGTTACAGCAGCTTTAGCAAACTAATATAGCATCTATTCTGAATGAACTCATTTTTCCTCTGCTCTCCCACAAGATGCTTTTATATCAGCCAGCTAGGGTAAGAAGTTATGGACAAATATGAGGCAGTGTGGGGTGTCTTGGTGCTTCTCAGTGCAAGTGTTTTGACATAGGGGCTTGTTATGGGCAATCTCAAATTTAGTCATAAGCAATTTGTCCTCAATGATAGGCATACTGAAGTTTGATCACTTCTATATCATCTCATTGGCTTAATTTTAATATGCTTTAATGAGTCTGAGAAAAACAATTTACACCCAGCCTACAATGAGTTGCATAACGCTTGTCACATGTCTTCCTTATGCCTGCAGTGTACCCCACGTGTAAACCTTTTCCATCAGTGTGCCAGGGCTCAGAACCACCCACACTGCACAACTCCATCGGATTCCATTTGTCTGGTGGTCTGTGTAAATAGCAACCTCATCCATGCTCCACAGAAAACTGGGAAGACTGAATAACATTTTAAAACAAACATTGATTGTAGTTTAAAATGTAGGGATTTGGTATTAGAAGACCTCTTTTGATCTGAACCAAGTGACACATGCTCAGTGAATCTGTTTTCATCTCTATAAAATGGGAATGATCACTTTAATATTTAATTCACAGGATTTTTATGAGGATTAAATAAGATTTACATGCCAAAGTGCCTCAAATACTGAAAACAAGGGGTATTAATGACCTTGAGTTCCCTTCCAGCCCTCAGATTTAAGGATTCTTTCAACTGGGCATCTGTAGCCTCATCATTAGGAAACACTGCCAGCCCTTTCTTAGGTGAGACCATGATGGAACTTCTGTCCTAAATACTCACATATTCTGAGCTCTTCATTGAAGAAATGTCTTTGAGGTTAAAACATTGAAGGAGTTTCTTATTCCTTCATTACCACGTGTTTTATATGTCAAATTTCCCCTGTCAGAAATACGAGATACCATGGTGACAATTGCTATAGAAATGCTAGATTTAGAAAGAACTAAGTGATTTAGATTGTTTCCTGCTACCTATGTTTGACAACAAAACCAAACCAAACCAACTAAACCAAACCAATGTCAGCCAGGTGACCAAAAGTGATCACTTGCCCCAAATATGTTGACCACTCTCTGCTCTAGAACCTAAAACTCCCACTTTCTAAGACCTTTCAGAGGTTGTGCATAGAATTGTCCTAGCCTAATGTTACCTGGAACACAGGTAACCCAGGATAACATTAACAGAGTTGATGCTTTAAAAATATGTGATTATCCACTTGAATATAAATCCCAACTTATTAAATCAAATGATTGCAAGGTATGTAGGCTACTGAATAATGATAACCAGGTGTATGAGACAATAGAGAATGACAGGGTCTTGAGCCATCAGGAAGGAACAAGCTCTATCCAACTAAAGATGAAAAATTCCTTGAATTGAGTTGAGTTGAAATCCATGATATCAGAGCTTGAAATTTTTGAAGAAAGAAATCAACCATTTGTGTAAAATTTTCAACATCTGCAAGTCAAAACTGACCATGGCTGTGAGTGCTCTGGACAACCTGAATCCAAAGAGAAAGGTAAAAATGTGGATTCCAAGTGGCCTCCTCAGATAGCCCCACTGAGTAGGCTCCTTTTGTAGGCTAAGCAATGACATATTTTAATAAGCAGCCCAGAAGATGCAGCTGGCGATCACCGAGGAACCATTTTTGGGGGCAGAAGATAGCACACTACTCAAAAGTTCTTATTTACCTTTCTGCATCTGGGTGCATCACAATACCAGGTACAGGAAGTTTTAGGAGTGAATGAGTTCTTCCATACCCTAGGGCTGCATCATAACCCTATACACAAATTCACTAATAGTTGTATTAACTATTCACTAATAGTTATAGCAACTCATTTTCATTTAATTGTCTTCAAGTACCTAGCAAGACCCCCCAAGGTATGAGATACTAAGCAAATAGAGGAAAATAAATTTCAGCCAGGGAAGGAGAGAAGAGCAAGGAAAATTCTGGGATAGGGCATTGTCTGGGGAGGACAGGCCTTGGTAAAAAGCCTTCATGTGTAACCCCACAGCATTTAAAGGGCTTGAGGCACTGAGAAATGTTTAAAGGCATCAGAATAAACTCCACTGTTTTTTCCACAATAGCAAAGTTTGATGCAGTGGAAAATAATTAGGCCCTGAATCTCTAGCAATTACCATTTATCTTCAGGTACTTTTATTTGTCAGAATTTTGATTGTTAATAAAATAGATCTTTAAGTTAAGGACAGATAATGATAGAAGTCTCTGAAACAAAATACCATAAATAATTGATATTGGGTTGGTCAAAGATCATTTAGCATTTTTTCCATAACATAAAAGACACATTTTTTGTTTTTATCAATAACTTTATTGATTTGGACATTTTGAGTATGTTGACTATCATCTGATTGTGGCCTGTCCTTGGTAGAGGGCAGGTGTAATGCTAAACATCTTCCAATGCATAAGATAGCCCCACAGCAAAGAATTATTTGGCTGAAATATCAATAGTACCAAGAAACTTTGCAAACCACTTTTGACACGTTCGATCAGTCACAGTATCTTCTCCATATACTACACAAATCTTTTGTTTTGCATTTCAGTTGTGTTTTTATCTTTCTTGAAATAATAAAGCATAATGCACTGAAAATGTTGCATATCTTCTTCCATCTGCAATATTAAAATGGCTACACAGAAATTCACCAATCTTGATTTTTTTTAAATACAAGCTGATATGACAACTGTCACAATACAACCTAACAAAGTTGTTTTGAATGAAGTTAAAGAAAACTAAGCACTACTAGAGCCATCATACAGAAAAAAACAAACATATTTTTTGGCCAACACAATATTTTGACTGGAAGTCCAGATTTTCTACCTTAATTTCCCTTGAAACATTGATATATTCCTGTAAGTATCTTTATAGTGAATCGAAAATTTTCAATTATTAAAAGTATCTATGCAGCAATATTTCTTGCTTCTCATGAGAGGAGTGGTAAATTTTTAATCAATGTTGATTTGGAACAACATTGTAAAGAGTATTTAAAAAGATTATATTTTTTCCAAATTATTTTCAGGGCTAGCATCATAAAAATAATAAGACACGGGTATAATAAAAACAATATACAGTTATATCAGCATTTTCCTACTAATTATAAGGATTCCCCCATTTCTACCTTCTTCTTTTGTAGAAACTACCTGGACTCTCCTTGTTCAAGGATCCTGCTGCCTTGAAGCTTTCAGAGGCTGGGCCTCCTATCTCAATTCCAATAGCTCTGTCCTCTCTGTTATCCACTTGGAATCACTCCTAGGTTGCCTTGTGACCTTTTTTTTCTATATCTTACTTTGCTACAGCTATATGATTCTGGCCTACAAAGTTTTGATCATTATATGGGTTGATGAATGCTTGTTTGTTGACTGTTGGCTAATTGCCTGATTTTTGGTGTATGTTTGGGGGTGGGAGGTGCCTCAGAAAATGACAGAATCTTTGAATGGAAGAGACCTTGGCTGTCATTCATTCTCTATAGATGAAACTAAGGCCCAGATCGACTTGATTTTGGCCATACAGGAGGTTGCCTTTTATTCTTCAAACATTAATGCAATTCCAGTGAGCAAACTGTGTCAGCCTTTGTTTAACATCCAAATGAAATAATGTGAGCTGTCATCCCACAGAACTCTATGTCTAGTGCCCTCCTTTTTATTTCTAAGGATTTCCTAAAAGTGTTTTCAGTCCCCTGATGTTAGTCCCTTCCCTGCTGTTCTGAATCATTACCTTTGACCTGCTTGCCCTCAGATTTCCAAAGAATGCCTTGGTTTACTTTTTTTCTGCACAGCAGAGGATCTATTCTTAGCTTTTTCCACCATAAAACAGCTCTCCACATTTTAAACCCAGTGAGCCTTTTAATAAATATAAAATTCCAATTCCCTGATGATTCAGAAATATTCTCCCAACTGTGCTGAAAGTCACCAACATTTGTGTATTTCTAGCAGCAAAGAAGATGGTTACATTTTACTCCCAGGAGTGTGAATATTAACATCAATTGTTTTCAAAACACAAAATTGCATTGTTATGCTAAGTATGCTTTTCTTACTACACATACACTGCCCATACCTCCAGAGATTCTAATACCCACCTCCAAACCCAGAAATTCATGCCCCTCTGGTGAGAATCACTGTACCTTAAAAGAACCGGGTATAGCTCCAACTCTGGCAGAAAACCTAGGCATTTAGAGAGGAACAAGGCTCACCTTAGGTTATGGTAACATTCTACCACTTCTGGAGTCAAACACAAAGCACACAGCCAAATTTACGCAGTTCACTGGAGGAAATTAAGACACACTTTGCCACCCTATGGACAAAGATTTTATGCTTACAAGTAACCTCAGAGTATGGGCATAATCAAAGACTTAAGTTATCCACAAAATAGAAATACAGGGTTCTCATCTAAAGAAATAGTGCTAGAGTGCAAAGCAGTGATAACAATAATGGTGTGAGACTACCAGCTGTATTAATGGAGTCGAGAGGTAAAACAAAAAGGTGGCCCAGGACAAAGGGTATTTTCTTAATTAAGCATGGCAAAGGATGATCATTAAATCTTTATAGGAAATGAACTGGAATAAATATTAGTATCCAACTACATATCATTTGTGGTTGTCAAGTAAAATGACATGTGAATAAAAATTTCATTCTGCAATATAATTCTCAACTAATTCTTCTGATGATTCATCAAGGTGTTATATCTAAACTGGGGAATAAAACTGAGTAATAACCTTTTGTAGGGCTTATTATGTCTCTATGTGCTATTATATGTTATGTTGGATATTTTGCCTAAATTTAAAACTTCACCCAAATCACTATAAATTGGTTCTTTTATGGTCTTTTACACAATAGTATAAAACTGTGGCAGAGGCAATGCTATGTTTTCACTAAGGCCCATTCAATTACATAGGAGTATACCATTTATCAGCCTTCCCGGTAGTCTGTTTGGGGTCAAGTGACTAATTCTGGTAGCCTGGCTGTAAACAGAAGTGACACATAGAACTTCCTGGCCAAAGCATAGAGAATGGCTGTGATCGCTTTTCCCTTGCTTCGGGATCCAGAAGTCAACAGTTCCACATGGCATAGGTACAAGGTGTATCCTCGAGTCACCACCTGAATGGCAGGGACTCAGAGATTGGCTGGGTGTAAGAAACACTGCTCATTTTGTTACACCACTGAGATGCAGGAAGTAATTATTACCACAGCGTCACTTACCACATTGTGACAAATCAAAAATTTTTAAAAAAGATAATAATTATTTTTATCTTTACATTACTGGAAACAATTGTAAAAATGAAATAAAATTAAAAGTCTGAATCAGAACCCTGGCTGGGTGGTTCAGTTGGTTGGAGCATCGTCCCTTACACTAGAATTTGCAGGTTGATCTCAGGTCAGGATATATACCTAGAGTGTTGGTTCCATCCCACGCTGGGGCACATGCAAGAGGCAACCAATAGATATTTCTCTCTCACGTCGATGTTTCTCTCTCTCCCCTCTTCCTCCACCCTCCTTCTCTCTTTCTAAAATCTGAATATATCCTTGGGTGAGGATTTTTTAAAAATCATTACCTGGAGATAATGAATTATGTTAATGAGGAAAATCACAACCTTAGATTGCATAAAAAGTTATACAATGAATTTTTAGAAGTTGGAAATAGATTTGCTGAATCTAAAATATAAGAACTTTTGGATTCAAAAGTTACTGATCCTAGATAAAACCTATTCTATTACAGAATAGAATACATAAATTATAGAAAATACATAAAACTATTTACTACATTGTAAAAAGTAGAGCTGTTTTCATGTACATTTATATTATTCAAATTGAACTATGTAGCCTTCACCTTTAATTTATTCACGCCCTTTTTCCACTTTAAAGAAGACCAGTTTCCAGTGCTCTAGGTCAGGTTCATTAAACTATGACTTGCAACTTAAATCCAGCCCTAATAAACCTTTACTGGATCACAACCACAACTGTTAATTTATATACTACCTATGACAGCTTTTTCTCTGCAATAGCTGAACTGAGTAGTTGCAATGGAGACTGTACAGGTCTACAGAGCCTAAAATTTTAGTCTCTAGGCCCATGTTAGAAAAAGTTTGCTGTGTCCTGCACTACAGAAAGCAAGACCACAGAAAAAAATGTAAAAACAAACACAAAAAGTTTTGTCCTTTAAATCTTAAGGAATTCTTCATGGTGTTTTTAACTATGTGCAATTTTCATCTTAACACACTGAATTTAGGGCCATGTTGCAGTGGACTGAATGTCTGTGTCCCCCCACCTCCACATCCAAATTCGTATGCTGAGACCCTCATTTCCATGTGATTGATGGTATTTGGAGATGGGGCCTTTGGAAGGTAATTAGGTCATGAGGGTGAAGCTATCTTGAAAGGTATTAGTGCTCTTTTAAGGACAGGCCAGGGAGCTAGTTAACTCTTTTCTTGCCATGTGAGAAAAGAGACAGAGAGAAGAGAGCCATCTACAAGTCAGAAAGAGGGCACTCACCAAGAACCCAACCATGCTGGTTCCCTGACCTCAGACTTCCAGCTTCCAGAACTGTAAGAAATAAATTTCTGTTGTTTATAAGTAATCCAGTCTTTGATATTTTGTTATGGCAACCTAAACTGACTAAGACACGTGCATAGGATGTTAAAATCAGAACACTTGGACTGGTTATCTCAAATTCTGAATGAGATTAGTAAAAAGTAGTTTAAATTCACAGTATGTGTTGTTCATCTTCAATATATGGTTGTGTTACTTTTAATTCTTTTTCCAAATTACCTTGCACCTCTTCAAGACAATCTTATGTTATATCACTCCATAACATTCTTTTTGTGTCAATTCAGATTATTTACCCCTTCTCTTATATCCTATATCAGAGAGAATAGGATATAATTTACTTATAGGTGACAGAAAACTTACTACAATGGCTTAAGCAAATAAGGGTTAATTTTTTCCTCCCTTACAATAAGAGATTTGGAGGTGAGTGTCTACTGTTGTTGTCTTGGCGATTTAACAAATTCACGGCTTATATTTCTTGAATGCTCTAGACTTTTCCCTCATAGTCAGAAGATAGCTACTGCAGCAGCATCCATCAGATTCATATTTAAGACAGAAAGAGAAAAGGAAAGGTTAATGTAAACCATAGCTGTCCCTTTTACCAAGAAAGCAAAAACTTTACCAGAAACTCCAAGCAAAATTTTATTCATATGACTTATCCTCCAGAACTAAGTTTCATGATGATATGGCCACCCTAGCTGCATATACTGGGACAGTATTTAGACTTTCTGTATCCTAAGTAGAAGCAGACAAGGACAAAGTGGCTAGGAAAGTGTGTCTGGGAAGCAATTCAACAACTGCTATATAAACACTGAGCTCATTTCTGCCTCCGTGTTCTTTCGCTCTGTAAAATGCTCTCTCCATCTCTGCTTCTTCCAAACCCTACTCTTTTTTTTTTTTTTCAGTGTCCAGCTTTACATTCATCTCTTTCATTAGGCATACTCTGAAACTTCCAAGAACCAAGACCTTTCCTTTCACTGAACATGTTTTTCACACACAAAACATAAAAATCTCAGTTTTCAAAACACTGAATTTTGCTCTACTAATTTCACATATTTTCCTTATTGTCCTCATAATGGGATACTTAAGTTCTTGACGGGAAGACTGTCTTCAGTGTCTTCTCTTCGGTGTCTTCTATCTACAAGAGACAGTCTCTTTTAGGTAAGAGTAAATGGTATACAAAAATTATACTCATTTTATTTAACTAGTTGGTGGCTATGTTTCAAAGGATCTCATAGAGTTTATTTATGATTGTTTTTTAAAACTATTACATGAATTATGTCTTTACAATAATGAGACCGAGACCTTAAATCAACCACAAGTATAACTTTAAAGTTACCTTTTATACATACTGTTACCTTTAACATTGTTAATTAGATAAAGATACTGACTTTAAAATGCAATGTATTTTTACATAATAAAAATTATTTTATTGGGTGTTTGGGGCTGATTACTTTGCTTATTGGGGTGTGAATAGGATCTCTAAATCACATATATTACATAGGAGGCCACCATACTGATACTCCCTGAAAAGGTGGATTAGCCAGGAATTTAAGCAGGAGTTTGAGTTCTTAAGTAACTCAAGAGGTTGGAACAATTTTTAAAAACTCTTTTCCAGGTTCCCTAAGCACCTTTTAAAAAGCTCTAGTTTGTTTTTTCAGCACCTTATCCCTCACAAGGTAAACCTTATTTTTTTCCTCATTCTTTGTTAAAGGCTTTGTGTTTTCCTTTCTGAACTAAGTATTTTTAGATTTGCTTTTTCATATGAAATATATGACTTTCCCTCACAATGGAATAATTCTTTCTCCAAACAAATTACAAAATTACCTAGAAATTGTTTTAATTCTTGGGTGGAGATATGAATGACAGAATATAATTTATAATAATAAACTCACATGAGCAAATGTGGGGATGCTTTTGAAAAAAAGGTAAAATAAGAATTAATGAAAGAAATTCCCCACTGATTTAAAGTGAATCTAAGTACAAGCATACTTCATTTCGTTATGCTTTGCTCTATTGCACTTCACAGATGTTGCATTGTTTTTTACAACTTGAAGGCAATACCCTCCACCTGCAAAAAGATTATGACTTGTTTTATTGTGGAAGTCTGAAACTGAACTTGCAATTTAGCCAAGGTATGCTGGTAGTGGGTACCAATTTCATCTTAGAACAGGCTTCCCCACCAACACAAACATGCTCCAAAGAGGACACTGAGAATCTGAAGTAGAAGAAGCTGTAGGGCAATATGGTAATGTACAGATGATTTGATGTTAGAAGAACCAGGCAGGCTGTAGAAGAGATGAGAGAATGTGGCTTTCACAGAGCTCCACTCTTGGCCTCCTTTTCAGGGAGTAGGCTTTTACATTGGGAAATAAACCACACACCTTTGGATGTTATGCCACATCAATCATATGTTTTTATATACTGATTAACAGCCTCTCTCAGCAAGAGGAAAGAGCCAGCCAGCTTTCTCACACAAAAGATACCAGTTTTGCAGCTCATGAATTAACCCTTTTATTTCCAGATAAACTGTTTTTCAGGGTAATGAAAACAAAGAAATAACATGTTTCAAATGATTGGATGGAAAAAATAAATAGTGATTATCTTCTCACTAAACTTATACTAAGTATTAAGATCACTACCTAATAATCTAGAACGGCTGCTAAAAACCAGAGGTCGCTAATGATAGAAGAATGAACAAACTGAAAACATTGGTAGCATGCATTCAGAAGCATTCTGCATCCAGTTGAGAAGTGCAAGGGACTGAAGTAGACATGGATTTACAGAGGATTAGTGCATGCTTGACGTTTGGGAGAACTGAGTTGTCTGATTTTCCATGTAGAATTTTCTAGAATAATGCTTCTATAACCAAAATGTATCTACAGATATTGATAGATTCAATATATCTGGATGAGTCCAAAGACTCCATATTTCTAACAATCTCCCAATTATTGTGGCTGCCACTGATCTGTGGACCACCCTGGGAAGTAACATGGTATTAGAGGACTTAGCCTTAATTCACTGATCTCAACCCATGCTCCAAAGTAATGATGTAACCTTCATTCTCTTTAAAAATGTGGGGTCTCTGTAGGTCTACAGTCTCTCTTGATCTAAGCCTCAACTTTAGCCAGACAAGACTAGTTGTCAGTTGTGTCAGTTGGCTAGTGTCAGTTGTGGTCTGTCACTAGATATAGGTAGATAGTGGCGGACTGCAGGTTCAATTGTATTATTTTCAAACATTATAGGATTTGCTTTATTAAAACATTATATAAATTATAACATAAAATAGAACAAAACAGAGGAGAAGACTGTTCATTGCATAAAATATGTAATCCACCTAAGCACATGGGTTTTCTGACTACTTTGGCATATGTAAAACATATTTCAGGAAAAAAATTACAAGAATAAATATACATTCAAGAATGTATTTGTGGTGTTAAACAAGTAACTTTTACAGTACATCTTTTGGATCAATGCGCAAATGAAGAGTAGTAATGATACCTTACTTTTGTATATTTAGTCACAGGGCACTTTCATTTGCATTATCTCTTTAATCCCTATAATATCCCTTTGATGTAGGTGTTATTATTATTTTACAGATGAAGAAACAAACTGAGAGATTCTGTGCCTAATTTCCCAATGAATAGGTGGCAAACCTCAGACTTAAAACCCAGTTCCTGAGACCACTTATCTTTCTAGCATCTCATATACTCAGCAATAGTTTTCAAAGTGGGTTCCATACTGAGATCCCTGAAAGAGCTTAAAAAAATGCTGATGCCTGGATGCTACCTTTAGACATTGAGAGACAACTGGTCTAGAAAGTGGCCTGAAAATCTGAATTTTTAAAAGCTTCCAGGTGAACTTTCAGGGTTTCTCAACCTCAATGCTATTTACATTTGGGGCCAGATAATTCTTTGTTGAGGAGGGCTGTCCTGTGCATTGTAGGATGTTCAGCAGCATCCCTGGCCTCTACCTTGCAACTGTGACAACCAAGTGTTTCCAAACATCATCAGATATTCCCTAGGGGAGGGTGGTGTGGTGTAAGATCACCCAGTTACAAAGCACTGTTTAATGTACAAAATGTGAATGGATAACTGATAAATAGCTAAATTATCAGCAGCAACTATCAGTTTATTTGTTCATTTGTTAATTTGGTCTACTCATATCCAAGGAGGTGAAACAATTCATCATATTTGCCTTTTCCCAATTTCATAAAAATTATTTGTCAAACCTGACAAATATTTTTGGAAGACTGTGTGGTTATTATCTGATCTAAAGGAAACTTGATAGTTCTGTTTATCTGCAGTTTTTAATTCACTCAATTATATTTTGTTTGTGTTACTGCATGCTGGGTCAGTATTTCCCCATCTTGCCTGATGATACAAATCACCTGATTTGCTTGTTCCAACAATAGATTTGTAGACACTAACCCAGAACTACTGAGTCATAATTTCCAGGGAGAGGCCAGATGATCCAGACAATTTCTCAAGTACCCTAAGGTAATTCTTATCACTAGAAAACTTTGGGAAAAACTGGGTAAGGCATGGAGGATACAGAGATGAATAAGACACAAGGAGGCATGTAATCAAATAGTTATAATTCATGCTGGTAAGAGCAGAAATGCAAATATGTAGAAGCCTGCAATGTAGTGTACAGGAGACAGTAATTTGGGTTGGGAAGCACTGCTCAGAGAGAGTATATGTTAGAGATGATACCTGTCTTACAGTTTGTAGTATATATAGAGCTAGCCAGGAGTACAAGGTATAAAATTACATTTCAAGTGGTAAAAAACAACAGGAGAAAAAAAACTCCTGGTTCCAGTTCTTAGTTGCCTAGTCTATAGTCATGCATGTAGTAGATGCTCAATAAATATCTGTTCTTTGGTCAACCTTAAATTCACTTCCCATTTATCATAGTGATCTCTTGCCAATTTTTATACTTACTCATTATTATCCTTAAATGGTCATGAGAAAAATTTTTCTAGGTTAGAATGTTGCCAATAGATGAACATTTTGCATCTCATTTAAGCCCACCATATACCCAGATTTAATTCTTATCTCCTCCAAATTACCTTCCCTGCCTTTGTTTAATAGCTGCTGATTTTTAAAACCTTATCCCATAACTCTTTGTAATAGGCAAATTACTATATGACTACTGTGCAGGCATAGAAAGATTCAACAAGCTCCTAGAGAATATTTATGAGAACATGAACAGTATTTCTGATTTGTGCAGTCCTATTTTCAATGGATGATGGCAGTAGAATTGCAAGTCAACCTAAAATCTGGGGACATCTCTGTCCCTCCTACTTTGAAGGCTACCTTCCATGAAGCCTGATGAGATGCGGTTGGTTCCATAAATGGCCAACTCAGATGTAATCTTCTCAACATGGCTTTCTCTACCTACCACTCACTATTTCTTTCATCTTTCTCTTTATCTTTTTCTCCATAGCATTTATCATTCCCAAACATTATGTTAGTTACCTGTTTGTAAATGTTTGTGGCCAGTGAGGAGAATGAGGTATAGGGGTTCAGTGTAAAGGTTCAGAGTGAGCCCCAAAACCCAGTGGAAGCCATGGGTTGGGTCCTATCTCTTGAGCTACTGTTAGTAGTAGGCATTCCTCCCTAGAAAGTCACTCACAACCTAAAAATGGATTCCACATTAAAAGTGGGCTATCTATTGACATTACCTTCAAACTAAATCCTGCTTCATGCTCAATATACAATTGTGTTCTGGAATTCTTGGCTCCCAGTGCCTGGAACCCTCATCCCCTGTTGTCTTCGGGGCATTCCTGCACCTCTTTTGAGGGTTGTTGTTCAAATGTCACCTTATCAGAGATTTTTGCAAGGTGATCATTGTTGGTGCTCTCAAATATGCCTTACAAAATCTTTATCTATTATGCCACACATAGAAGACAATAGTATTTGAATGGCACACTTGAATAAGTAGACATGGCTGCTCCTCCTGCCAGACAGCCCAGAAGAGCAGTATATTAGGCATACCTGAAACTCCTCTGAGAGGTAGCAATCAGTCTGCAGCTCACTGTTTAGCAGTTCTGCCCTGGCAGATGTGTTATTAATTTCCAACAATCATGGAGGGATTAGTTCATGTTAGGTTCTTTATTCATCCAGACAATGTTTATGTTCCAAGCACTATTTAAATTAAGGGACAAAATAATGAATAAAGCAAAGACTCTTCTATCATTAAGGTTACATTCTAGCAAGGTGAGACAGAAAACAGAAAAATAAACCTTTGTCAGCTGATGACCAAGTGCTATGAAAGTGAATTCAGCAGGATAAACAGATTAGAAAGTAATGGGTGTGAGACAGAAATGTGAACAATTTTATATAGGGAGTGAGAAAATGTCTATGAGTTCCCTATTTCTGCTGTAACACATTTCCACACGTTAGTGGAAAAACAGCACAAATTTATTATCTTTCAGTTCTGGAGGTAAGAAGTCTAAAATGAATCAACAGGGCTGTAATCCTTCTAGATGCTCCAGGGAAGAATCCATGTCCTTGCCTTTTTCAGCTTCTAGAGGCTGCCTGCATTCCTTGGTTCATGATCTAGTCTTCCATGTTCAAAGCCAGTAGTGCAACATTTTCACGTTTCCCTCCTCTCAATCTCACTGTTTCTTTTTATAAGGCCCAAATGATTATATTTGACCCAACTAGGCATTCCAGGATAATTTCCCCAACATGACATTCTTAATCACAGCTGCAAAGTCTATTTTGCCATAAGCTAATATACTCACAGGTTCCAAGGAATAGGACGTCAACATCTTTGGTCAGGATGGTAGGGGACGTTATTTTACCAACCACCATCTCTGAAAAGGTGACATTTGAGCAACAACCCCCAAAAGAGGTGCAGGAATGCCATGTAGACAACAGGGGATAAGGGTTCCAGGCACTGGGAGTAGCAAATGCAAAGGCTCTGTAGGAGAGTGGACTTGACACGCTCAAGGACTGGTAGGGAGCTGAGGGCAGGGAGACGGCAATGGGAGAGAGGGGAGTTAACCTGGGAGAACAGAGCAGAGAGGCGGCAGCAGAGTGAGTCAGTTGTTTAGAACCTGGTAGGCTGTTTCACGGCCACTTGGATAACCTCATTTGTTCTTCACAACAACTAGATAAAGCAGCAGCTATTATTCGTTTTCTTTTTTCAGGTTAAAAACCAAGGCTTAGAAAAGTTAAGTACACAGCTTCCAAGTGTTTTTTTTCCCCGGCTCTCTGATTCCAGAGCTTTCACCCATGACCCCTCCGCCACACTGCCTCGTCACATTCCGAAATTTGAAGAGCCTACTTTGAACTGGAGCCGACAATCCTGGTTTAGGGAAGTGAGAAGATTCTCCAATGTGGAGAAAATATTCATATCCTCTGAGTCACTACTTCAACTGGGACTCAGAAGCCAAATCAATGGGTTAGAAAGCACAGGAGCAGGGCCGAGATAGCTGCCCTCCTACCAATTCCCCACGTGACAACAAAATTAAGGGCTGAGGGTGCTGGTATGTAACTAATATTAAGCCAGGCAACCTTTCTTGTCCTTCAGGTTTTCTATCTGTAAAATGATAATGCAGAACTGCAAATGTACCTTGGTACTAAAAAAATAAAAGAGAGATTCAGACTAATATGAAATTTCAAAATAGAAAAAAGGGGCTTTGTATCATCAGAAGCCACTGCATTAACAAAATGATCCAAAGTTTTTTCTTTAATAGTAAGTTCTGGTGCACGGATTCTTTCTCTCTCTCTTTTTCTGATATTTGATTGACAATTTTTTTTTTTTTTTAGAAAAGCACCAATTACCACAAGTGTCTTTATTTTGCATTGCATATATTAGTTCCTTTCCTCTGTCTCAACATTTTTTTTGCCATAAGCTCTGGTAAAAGATGAAGAGTCTTGGGGTGATTTTGCAGGTTGTATCCCTGAGGGGTTCTTGGAAAGAATAGAAGGCTTCTGAAAGTTTTTTAGTCACAAAGAAGTGTTTCCTCCTCCTTCCTTGAGTTCTGTGCCCTGTGACTACACTGCACTTAGGGAGGAGAGCCAGGCTCAGTATGGTTGGCATTGTTGCTAGAACAGTCCAGCCATGTGGATGATTAATAAAATTAGATGTTTATAGAAAATTGGGCAATTTAAAAGCAGAGCTATGCGTTCTGTTCCAAACACCTTCTTGCTTGTTTAGAATAGAATTGTTGAGCATGCCAGTTGATTCTTTAGTTTCCGGTATTCATAGCTCCCACTCATGGGCTTGGAAATTCCTTTGTGGCATCTACTTACAGCAGTCAAATTACAAAAGTTAAATGACACACATTAAGACAAAATGGGCCCCCATGGCTCTTTGTGCTTTTTTGTCCTGTGAGGAGTCAGGGACCCTAGAGGGACCTGCATTGTTCATGTAGCTGAGCTTGCAGAAACAACACATGGCCCCCCAGTGCCAGAAGTCATAAAGCATCTTCCTTAATGTGAACCATATCGCAGCTCCCTGCTCCACCACATGGTGCCGCCCACAGGCTCCTGCCACCGAGCCTCCCCCGTGTGTCTTTACATCTGGCAGCTCTGGAGAAGGGGCTCCAAGTCCCTGCATTGTGTTCCACCTCCCACGTTTTTCTTCCCACCTCATCCTGCCCCAGGTGAGTGTTTTGGAACCACAAAGCTGCCAATAAAGAATAACAGGCCTGAATAACCAGGACAAGTTCATGTGAGGTCTGAGAAGTGTCCCAAAGGGAAAAGTTTGCCTCATAGGCTTGTGGTGAACTTGAACAATGGAGCAGGAAGCACCACAGTGGGGGACCCAGAGAAAAATGGACCTTTGTGCAAGTGGAAATACAGGGTGAGTTAAAAGTAAGTTTCCAGTTGTTCATATGGAAAATAATACAATAATTAATAAATAATAATACAAGAATAAACTCTGTTCTACATATAACTGTCAACTTACTTTTGCCCTACCCTTATATCTAGGTGTAGAACTTCCACATTTAAAGATATTCAATGATGCAGTTATTATACATACAGTATCTCAATTTTTAGACACTGAGGGTCCCTGAACTGAACAGAATGTGCTTTTGAGTCTTCAAGGACTTCTGTGACCCTTCCCAAACCTTGTCTAGTTATCTGGCTTCAGCATTCAGTAGAGCCAGCTCTGCTGGGAAAGAGGATAAACTGGGATTGGAATTGGGAAGAAATATGTTTGAGCTTAGTTTCTCCCCTTACTAATTCTGTGAACTTGGGCAGCTTTCATATCCTTCTGAACCTCAATGTCCACATAAGAAAAATGGGCATCATGTTTCTCTTGCTGGCTTGTTGTGGGGCACAAATGACATAATGCATGTGGGGGTTACTTTGTAACCTGTGAAACTACAAAAATGTAATTTATGAATATAATTAATAGGAAAACCAAAATTAACTCATTGGCCTTGTACTCATTCAATTTCTTTGTTCTGTTTAAATGTGGTGACCTTTTTTCAAAAGAGGTATAGACATAGTTTCAATATTTGATATCATTAGAAACCAACTCATTATTAACATAATTTTCAACTGACTGATAAAAATGTAATAATGCAGAATTGCATTAGTTATAATGAAATAACGAGCCAGCTTAAAGTAGTTGTAAAATATGAAATGTTTCAAAATAATGGGGCTATTTTGAACAGCTGACCAAAAAAAGAGGGTTGGTTGAAGCTGAGCTGGGGTCTTCCTAACACATCAGAGTTAGGCATTTGTGTCTACAAAAGGGGCGGTCTATTCGTATGGAAGCCCATTTCCCTTAGACCATGACAACTGTAGCTTTTCACTAGTCATGATTTAAATGCAGCAAAAAATATAGCACATGACGTGAGTAATAAGCTAACTCAAAATGTCTCATGTCCGTGATGAGACCTGCAGGTATGCATGCCGTAAAGTCAATTTCAATAATTTTAGGTATTGCCATTCTGTGAGCATGGCCTTCCTCTTGTCTTCATTCTTCCTCTCATTCCCATTTTTCCTTTCTTTCTGCTTGCTATTCTTCCCTCTTTCTATCTCTTTTTGAAAGACCAGCTCTTTGTCTTTTTAAGACCTTTAAATGTAACCATTCAATCAGATAGACTGCTTCAGTCAGCGTATCAGATCAAACCAATATACTCTGGTTAAACCCCTTGCTCTTGAAATGCTCATGTCCAATAAGGGAGATTCTCTAATGATGGGCCTGCAATATACTACTATGTGCTGTAGAGGGAGAGGTACATACAGGTATGTTTGGAAAAAGAACAAATATCCATGTTAAGAAAAATGAGGCAGGTGTACTTATCCATTCAATATACTCTGAATTGAACCAGAAAGGACAGCAAGGCTGTTTGACATGCTGCAAGTACACCCAGGTGATCTAGCAAATGAGATGTACTGGCATTGTAAATTGGTTGAGTGACCTTTGAGAAGAATTAAAATGCTACATACAGCTCTAATTGAATATTTTTCATTTTGCCTTAGTCTGATAAATTTGTGAGAAATAGAGGCATATACATGTAACCTACATCTTTATCCTTAATATTGATGTGACTCTTTGAGTTTTCCCATTAATTAACAGTGATTTTCTCCACATGCTCATTTGTCAGAATATGAGTAAGAGAAATATTTTACTGATATGACTTACTGCAGCAGCACAGAATGTTCAGAAGTAGGTATAAAGACTATATATATATATTTATATAATATATAAAAATATATATTTTTTCATGACCAAGATTTCGGAAAAATAGATGTGAACAATTCATACTAGTTTTCCTAGGACTAGGAAACCTCAGTTGTCATTTTAGTTGTTTCTGCATTTCTAGCTCCTGAATTATATATGCTATCCACCTTCCAAAAATACAGAACTGGAGTATAAATTTGCTTCTTATATTGCTTGGGACCTAGCCTTAACATCAAACAATTTTTCATATTCTTATCACATCCTTGAATTCAGTTTTTTAAAAATGCAATTCTTTCAGCCTTAAAAAGAAACAGTAGCTTTTTTGTTTCTGCCATGAAGTATATTATCAAGCAGGTTGCAATTTGAGAATCCTTCTTAATATTTTCTGAATTTCTCATAAATAACATACATATAAATGGATTTTAGTAGAAAATATTCATGCACCTTGATTTAAAATGAAAGCAGATTCCACTATTTATGGTGAATAGTTTTTGAAATGACTAATAGAAGACATCAGATAATGTAAACAAATGTTAACAGAAATATTAAGCTCATTAGGAATATTTTAAAATACATATAGTCTTTTTAATATAAAAATTTGTGCTTTTGTTAGGTTGCTAATATATCATATATTGAACAAATAAAAGGAATGGTACTTAAAATTTTAGGTATATATTCTTAGTGTAGATCGTTTCTATCCTCTAAGGTAGGAACTGTGTCTTAGGCATTTGTATTTACTTAGTACCAGGCAAAACACTTCACTCAGTCACTTTCTGGTAACTGAGGAATGGACACTGCCTGATCTCTCATCCTCCCCTGATTTCAGCTACAGCCTCTGCCCTGCTTCCCCCCATCTCCAGAAATCCCGGGTGGGTTTTCTCTCTATTAAGTCCTTGTCTCCTTTTAACATCTACCACAGTGCTCACTCAAACTTGCCTCAGGGTCTTGGAACTCCCCAAGCCTGGCCTAGAGCAGGTGCTGGCCAAGGCTCTGCACCATCAGCACCTCTGCTCGGGGACTGGGCCAGAGCTGAGCTGCTGAGCATTGTAAGAACAGCAGCAGCATATCTGAGAACCAGGTTCCAGAGAATCTTTTAGTTCTGTGGCTTGTGAAGCTGTTCCTTAAAGACCTTGCCTCCAGTGTCAGCTGAACATCCCTCCACACATTGAACAACACACTTCACTAAATCACTAAAGGGTAATCCAATACTCAAAAGCAAGTTCTTCATGCACTGACAATGTTGTGACGGATCTTGTGTTACATAAAAAGTGTTTATGAGCTCCACAAAGAACACATATGCTTCCTTCTCATCTCAGAGAGACTCTATATTCATATGCTCATGTTTGGCAAATGCACTCTCTCATTTTCATCACATCAAAATTAACTTTGAAATGCTACTTCTGTAAAGTAAAAGTTCCAGTAAAAAATGAGAATGTACTCAACATGGTTAATATCAGGCAGTACCACCCATCATTTTTTCCATGAAATTGTTTATTTTAAAATTGAATTCATCAATTTTTTTAAAAAAAGTTAAATAAAAGGCATGTGATTTAACTTAATAACTAGCTATTTATTTTTCCCAAATATTTCTTCCACCTATCCCTCTTCATATGGCCTTTTCTCTCCCATCCAGAACAACTGTCTGCTCGTTCTTTGTCCTCTTATATTTTATCTTCACAGTTGAGCTTCTTGCTCTCCCCTCCATCCTGCAACCAACCATTCCCCACCTCTCACATTCTGACTTACCTTCCATTAAACCCTTTCTCTGGAAAGAGAGTGGTGGTCTCCCAGTTGCCATTCTTCAGGTAATCTTTTAATCTCCTTATTATGGTCCTGAAGCGTTTTAGGATCCCATTTTAGTTCTTTTTTTCTCCTTATGCAACATTTTCCTTGCTTGCTTCAATTTATACCCAGAACATCTGTATTAGCCAGGGTTCTCCAGAGAAACTGAACCAATAGAATACATATGAGATTTATTATAGGACTTGGCTCACATGGTAATGCGTCTAGAAGCTCCATCTGCCTAATGCAAGCTGTCGTGCCAGGAAAGACAGTGGTATAATTCAATCTGATTCTGAAAGGCCCAGAACCAGGAGCACCAAAGTCCAAAGGAAGGAGAAGATGGATGTCTCAGCTCAACCAGAAAGAGCAAATTCGCCCTTCCTCCACTGGATGAGGCCCAACCAACTGAGCCACACCAGCCTGGGCTAGACATTTTTCAAGGCTTTTAGGCGCCATCTTTATGTGAAACTTACCTTTTCGTTTCCGGGCATACATGCTTCCATTGTTATCTCATCATAACCTGAAGGATCACTTTTGTTGATCTCTAATAGATTGTAACCTCCTGGAAGGCTAAGTTATATGTTTCCATCTATGTATTTGTGTCACATATACATAGTGTCCAACATAGTAGGAACCCAATAAATACATGAGTGGGCTAAAGTAGGTTAATAATAATAATAAATAAGACAAGAATAAACTGTGTTTTTCATGTACTCATGACTGTAAACCTACTTTTGCCTACCCCTATATGTGTTAAGGCAATAAATAACTAAATAAGTGAGTGAAATTACTAAACCAGTTAATAGCTTCAAAACCATGCAATGCCAAATATTTTCCATTTCAGCTTCTTATCTTGATTCTGTGTAGACACATCATTAATTAAATTCTGGGTCCATGGCAAGCTTTATGGAGCATGATTATATTTCTATCTAAGATGATGATAAAATATTTACATGTAAATGAGACAATACTCAGTTTCAGAGAAGCACTGCCTCTTAATACTCCAAATAAACTCCATTACCTGTTGGGAAATAAATGAAAATGAATCCACTACAGTAATGGGTTTTCAGACCAATTTCCCAAGCAAGAGCTCATTTCTTGCTGAAAGTAAATATGCTCCCCAAGCTTAGGAAATCAGCTATTGCTTTTGTATACACATGCACTGAGGATGAGCTCACATCTCATTCAGGATCTATGAGCTTTGAAATGAGTTCTGAGTGTGAGCAAGACATTTGTAGTTTCCACAAATTCCAAGTGTTCAAATTAACAAGCAAACCCTTACATTTCTAAATAATTTGAGTTATGAAGACAACTCATATTTGAAGCATTTGCTCTTGTCTCTAAATAGAGAACTATTTCTTAACTCTGGAAATAAATCAGGAAAATGACCCATTCTTTTGGTGGTTTTAATGCTGTCTTCCGTTTTTCATTCATTCCCTTCTCAAATCTCTTTAATGCCCCTAATAAGTTGTCAATGGAAGAATGTGATGGTTTACTATGTACCAACACTAGGATAAGCAGAGTCATTTTCATTGATTTTAATCCTCTTAACAACCCAGTGAGATGGATACTACTATATTCACGTAACAGAAGAGGACCTGATGCAAGCAGAAGACAAGTCATACACCTCACAATTGGTGAAGCCAGGGTTTGAGTCCAGGGCTAATTCTAGAACTTTGCCTGTTGCCATTTGTGGCCCACCTCATCCAAAGCGTGGTTAACATTTGTGAGACAGAAAATTATTCCAGCTTCTTTTAAACTACCTCACACTCTATTTAACGACAGTTGCGCACATCCCATTATTATTGTTATATTATCTTCCATGTGTACTTTATAAAGTACATAGGTTTATAGCTAGTGGTGCTGATTCCGGTTTGTGAGATATAATAAATGGTTTAGACGGGCTAAATGTGCTAAAGAAAATGGAGGAAGTAGGGAAGAAACTTTTCTACTTCCTGGTCATATGATTGAGAAATAAAAAACCAAAACAAAATCTAAGAAAAAGGAGAAATTTCAGGTAAAGCAGCAGTGGCAAATTTTTCTTAAAGGATGAGATGATAAATATTTTGGATGTTGCAGAAGCTTTTCCATCTGTCACAACTATTCAGCTCTACTCTTGTAACATGAAAGCAGCCATAAGTAATGTGTAAATGAATGAGTGTGTTTGTGTTCCAATAAAACTTTATTTACAAAAACATGTAGTGACCCAGATCTGACCCATGGGCCATAGTTTGCTTTAAAGTGTCCAAAAATATTCCTTACATTGTGTTATCAACCCAGATATTTGGAAATACCTAGGTAATTAGGAAAATGATGATAAGTGATAGGCAACTAATAGCATTTCAGCTCTATCAAGATTATTTTTGTGCCACGTAGCTGTAGTCCCACTGTTTTCTTGGATGTTATGAGTTCAAATGGAGGTGATTTATTTAAACTCTAGGAGCAAGCTGTCTGGCAATTTGTGGAATCAAACCATGAAGGCTTAAAACAGCTTTTGACAGCTATGGAACTATGTTCATACAATTTAAAACTGCAATCTTACCTGCGAGGTTTCAATTCAGACTCAAATACAGATGATGCAAACAAAGGTGTTATAAATCTCTGCAGTAAAACCAGCAAGAGAAGCTGAGCATAGAGGTGTCATTGTCCAAACTGACAAAGTGCAATTTTTTTCCCCTACAAAGACATTAGAAAGAAGAAATATGAGAGCTGTGTATATAAATTTCAATTTCACGGATTTATTAAAATTGTGATTTATTTTAAAATGGCAAGCCTATTTTAAGGTTGTTGTTATTGTTATTTTCAGATGGATTAGGATGGTGGAGGAGTCTTTGGAAATGTAGTTTTTGAGCTGAGAGCTCCATTCTGCCACTTCCTGAGTGTGCAAGTTCTCAATCCTCTCTTAGCCTGCATGTAGGCCTGGCGCATGCTAACTTCTCAGCAAATGTTTGCAGAAATGATGGTGTCTCTCTTCTCCTTGACTTTCTCTGCCTCCGGGTGTAGGTCTCTGCTTTAATAGAAATAAAAAGGAAAACTGAATCTGGATGTTAAATTCTAAAACTGGATTGAATGCTAAGGTGAAAGGCTTATAGCTAATCCTAGTAATTGATCCCAGGCTACAGCTTCCTCATCTTTATAATCATTCATTACCAGTTAGTCTTTCCCCCCAACCTTTAAGGGATAGAAAAGAAAATGAAATTCTCTTCTTATGGCTTCTTGGTATCACTAAAAATAATTTATATGTAAACCTGTTGTATGTATTTGATACTTTGTTAAAGAAAAGATGTTGTCTTTAAGTGTGTATATGTGTGCGTGAGAGAGAGGGGCGTGGGGGCAGCTAATGGGCTTCCTCTGGGTAATATGCACAATGCAGAAGCGGCGATGGGGAGAATCGCTAAAATTTCTTCTTAATTGACCACTTTACTGATATTTGAGAAGAGGAAAATATTGATGTACAGCAGAAACCTGTGCACATCTCATTCACTTTATCTCTGTTTTAGGACTGGGGCAGAAGTTTCCAAACCCTTACATCACAACTCTAAATTTTTGAGGGAGAGATGAATAATACACAAATAGACAACTAACTTTAAAAGGCAATTACAGGTTGTGAAAAGGCAATTCAGAAATAAGGTGAGGTGACTGGGACTATGCTTGGAAGTCTCTTTGCCTCTCCCACCCCAAACCCATCTCTACCTTTCTCTTGCTGTCCAGGTTCAGGTTGGGTTCAGCCAATAGGAAGCACTAGCAGAAGATCAAAGGGTGGGAAGAGAGATAAACCAGGGTATTTTCCCCTAGTCCTCTGCTTTGGTCCACAAACTGTGGCACGAGCCACACACAATGAGTGGGAAGGGGGCATTGAGTGCTTCACTGAGTCATATTTTTTCTTTTAATCTTGCTCACACCTCTGTAAGGAGTCCCCTCCTTTATTAAGTCTTTTCATTTGTACAATGTAGAAGCAAATCTGTTTTCTGCTATGGCCTTGATTGATATAAGAAATAATTTGAAGGAGGCCTAATATGGGCAAAGTGTTCAGAATATTATTCTACATTCCCAAACACTCTAGATTACTTAAGCTATATTCTGTTGTTTCAATATTTTCTCCCCACCAGTTTTACTAATGTCATTTTTATTTCATATTCTAAAACACTAAAGGCTACACATATCTGCCCTCATTAGAGAGTAATGAGGTCACATTTCCACATCATCAACCAATATAAGCAGTTCTCTGTATAAACTCATTTTGATCTAAATAATGGTCTAGGAATTAACTTCCTCACACAATAATATCACAAAGAGAAGTTGCAGTGAACAAAGAAGCCACATTTTTCACTTTTTCCAATGCAGTCATTCCCATTCAAATGTGGGTCCCAGAATTAGTATATGCATATGTACATATGTATGTATATGTATATGTATATATGTTGGGTTGGCCAAAAAATGTGTATTTTTTCCCATAAAATAAAAGGCTTTTTTTTTGTTTTTACCAGTAATTTTATTGATTTGGATGTTTTGAGTGTGTCAGCCATCTCCTGCATGGTATAATGTTGATTGTTCTCAATCAATGTCTTGGTTTGATCTCTATCAACTTCATCTCGTCTATCTGGCCATGGAGCATTGTCCAGTGAGAAATCCCCAGCATGAAACTTCGCAAACCACTTTTGACATGTTCAATCAGTCACAGCACCTTCTTCACACACTGCACAAATCTTTTTTTCATGTTTCAGTTGTGTTTTTACCTTTTTTGAAATGATAAAGCATAATATTCTGAATATGTTGCTTATTTTCTTCCATCTTCAGTAGGAAAATGGCTACTTAAAAATTCACCAATTTTGATGTTTTTAAAAAAAATGCTTGCTGATATGACAGCTGTCACAATACAATCTAACAAAATTGTTTTGAATGATGTTAAAGACAACTAAGCACTACTAGAGCCATTTTTATGGAAAAAACCGAGTGAACATTTTGGTAAACCCAATATGTGTATATGTATATGTATGAGTATGTGTATGTGTATGTGTATGTGTATGTGTATTATTTGTATATTATGGCTGAACACTTGGTGACTCTTCAGGGGGCACCACCCACCCTCCTAGGCCTCGTCCTAGTGCATCTCATCTTGGTCTCTGTCTCTGCAGTGGTGGGGCAGAGCTCAATCTTCCTCTGCTCCAGGTGCTCCCAATATCCCTTGTAATGAGGGATAACCTGGGGAAGGAGAATGACTATGTGAGGTAGCAGTGCTTTGTGGCCATTTAGGGGATCTGGCTTCTTTTTTAAAATTAAGTTTAATTTTTTTTTTTTACTTCATTTGAGGACTTGATTTGTTGCCTTTTCATATGTGCCCCAACTGGGAATTGAACCCACAACCTGGGTATGTGCCCTGACCATGAACTGGACTCTCAAGATGATGCTCCAACCAACTGAGACACACTGGCCAGGGCGGGGATCTGGCTGCTTTATTCTGGCTGCACAATGACTGGATTTCAGTGCAGTGGGCTGCCTTTTGAAATCCAGAGCATGTCCAGTGGCACAATGGCCTCTCTTTAGACAGCTATGCTGGGCTGCCACTCCTGCTCCAACTTCAGACAGCTCTGCTTGGATCGCATCTTCCCCTCTCTTGCAGCACCTTCCTCATTGAAGGTTGCAAGAAGTAACCGGTACCTCCAAAATCCTGATTTTTTTCCTACCAAGTCTTGTAAAGCTCTAAGTTCAATGAGGATAGATACATGATCTGGATAACGATAAGTAACCTATAAGGATTAACTAACTGCTTTGCTACTACGTTTCCTAACTCAGGATGGAGAAACTGCACCTGAACATAGCCATTTCCACATTTTGAGTCAGTCCCTCTCAATGCCTCTTTTCCAGCTACCGACTCCAGCATCAGTTAAGGCTCTGCTGGTTGCCAATGGCATGGACCCCACCCAAAGGAGCTAAACAAATGAAGAAACAAAAAACACAGATTCCCTAGAGAGCAGTGCTGTTTCAAAAAAGTATAATTTGAGATTCATATGTACTATAAAAATTTCTAGAAACGATGCTAAAAAATAAAGGAAATATAAATAGAGGAAAATAATTTTAACCTCTAGTTTATTTAAACTAACATAGCCAACATTTTATAATTTCACATTTATTCATTATAAAAAATAGTGAGGTATTTTGCAATCGTTTTTTTCATGCAAAGTCTTTGAAATCTGTGTAACTTTAGACATACAGAACAATTCAATTTGGACTAACCACATTTTAAGTGTTCACTAGCCACATGTGGTTTGTGGCTACCATGTTAGAAAGCACAGAACTGAAGTACATAATGGTGGGTCTTGGACTGGAAGGAGCTCATTAAAAACACCTTTCATTTTGTGTGATGGCTTCATTTTGTGTGCTTCTGATCTGCTTTCTCAGTGTGCTTGGGCACACGGCTACCAGCTTCTCTGCACTCCCCGACTCAGTTTCACTGTCAGAGAGGAGAAAACATTTTTTTATCTCCCTGTCAATCACTATTCTCCTGAGTACTCCAGCTCCTTTTCAAAAAACCTATGGGAAGAACTCTAACAGTGCCCACATTGGGTAACCGCTTGATGGGGGGAGGTAATGATTGGTCTAGCTTGTGTTGGGGTGGAGTTCTGTGATTGACAGCTCCCAGATAAAACCTTATGACCAGAGAAAGGAAGGAAGAGCTCTCCAAAAGAAAAGGGTTTGCTAAACCAGAATAGGAAAAGAGGTGCAATAAATACATACTACCATATGTAAGGAAGAATAAAAATGGCTCTTTATGCAAATACTATGAGTCTTTATTCTCAGATGAGCTGAACACTTGAGGACAGATAGCGTATGTGCTTGCTACGTAAATATTCTATAATAAGTTTGGAATGTCAGGAAGATGAAGCTGACAGCTTCATTTAACAACTAACTCTTTAATTAACTTATTATTCACACTTATTTTTGTTCCTTTGTTAAACAATAATCAGGATGTGTAATAAATTGATTTGGTACTTAATATTAATCATAATCCCTCAGTAGGAATGTCTGAATAAAAAAAAAATTTCAGGAATTAACGGCATTTTTTTAGAATACAGGCATGGTAACTGACTTACAAAAAAGAAAAGATGTCAGACTCCCATAAAACTCTGATAAGCAACAGACCCTGCTGATTCCAGAACATTTCCAATTACTGTCATTTTGCGAGTTTCTTCCTGGAAAGATTGACTGATGTACAAGTGAAACTTTGGGTCTTTTCAGATCAAAGACAGAATAGAAACTACTCCTGCTACTATGGCAGGTGATCATTTTAAGATGATGACTGTTTACCTTAATCCCCTGGGACCCATGAGCAGCTTTCAATGCTGTGAGTATGAGATGCTAATGGTTTTTGTAAATGTTCTGGCTGAAGGAGTCAGCTTTCTCCAGGGTAAGTGCTGTCCTGTCTAACACACTATACCTGGAGATGTTCCTATGCTGAGTTTAAATTGGTACCGACTGCAGAAAATGTTTTGAGAACTGATGGAGTTAAAAAAAATATTTTATAATTTTTTCTTGAGTTCTGTCTCTTTCATGCCTTGCTGGAAAGTCAAAAGCAATGTCCATTATGGTACCCGCTTCATCACTAGATCAGCTGTTCTCTAAGCAAGGTGGGCATCACAATCAGCTAGGTGCTGGTTAAAAATATATCTCACCTGCTCCTACCATTAAAGACCTGAGTATTTCTGGGTGGGATTTAGGAATATAGGTGTTGTATAAACCTTAAGGTGATTATAATATATATCACACTTTAAGAAAACCTACTTTTTAGTTCATAAGCTGTGTCAAGGTAATTCTCTACTCTGATCATGTAAGTAGAAATAAACTAAAATAATAGGAAACGAAAATTCCCTTTATGTAAGGCTCCTTGAAACTTCTTTAATGCAGAAGTTCCCAGAAAAGAAAGGCCCTGGAGGAGGGCCAGGTGTCCGTGAAAATCCTGAGATAGTGTTAAGGGAGAAACTCAGTTCTTCTTGCTGATGGAGTGAAGAATTATAGATCAGCAAGTCTAGTAGCTTGCAAGCAAAACTTATGAGAGATATGTTCTCATGGAAGAGAATGGGTCTTGTCGAGGTCACAGTGAAAGGCATAGGCTCAGGTGACAAAAAGCAAGGGTGGCAAGAGCAGTGGTGGCAAGAGAATCAGATCCTTTGTCCTGAGGACTTATATAGTTGGCGGGATGGGAGTGAGGGAGTTACATATTGATTGGTGGGTAAAGGTGGTGCCAGCTTTCCCTGGGGAAATGTTACTACACAAATGTAGGCATGTGTGGGGTTGTGTTAGTTCAAGTTCTAATCTTGCTTCAGACTATATTTGTTCATCTTGTTGTAAAACAGATATGTGACAGGAGGCAGTTAATTTAAGTTGAGGCAGTTACCCAAAGTTATTTATGGGCTCTTTCTGTAAGCACTAGGGACCCCTCATAAAACAGATAGTGACCAGAGGTAGGCAATTAACTAAAGTTGTTTTATGGGCTTCTTCTTTGGGCACTGTGGACTCCCTCCTCTGCCCCACCAGATCTTGTGATAAATACAGTTTCAAAAGCTTTCTTTCCCAGGTAGTGGGAATGATACATACAGAATTTCAAGGGCTCCTGTCCTCCTGTGCTATTATGGTGTTTCTTGTGATGTTTGGAACACCTGGCAATATTTTATCTGACCACGCTCAGGACTGCTGAATTAGTGGGTGAGACGCGTCTCTCTCCTTCTACCTGCCTTGGCTTACTGTCTACCCTACCTAACAATAGTATGCAATATTTTGTACACATACACACTCTTCTGGATAAATGCATCCATAGCTTTCACCAGTTACTCAAAATTCTCAAGCACTGCATTAATAGCTCCCCACTGACTGCTGAATTAAGTACAAATCCCCTCAATTTGGCGTTTAAGACATGTATAAAACTATTTTAAATTCCTTTTCTAGTTTATCTCCTACTCCTCTAACATGCACTCCAGTTCTAGTTAGAGACTACTGACTGTCCTCTGAGTTTGTTCCTATTTCTACACTATCTTAGTTCAGACTGTGATAGTAAATTATCATAGACTGGATGACTTAAACAAAAAACATTCATTTCTCACAGTTCTCAAAGCTGGGGAGTCCAAGATCAAGGTGCAGGTAGATCCAGTGTCTGGTAAGGTAACTCTTCCTGGTTTGCAGATGTTGGATTTCTTGTTGTGTCTTCACATGGTGAAGAGCAGGGTGTGATATCCCCTGTCTCACCCTCTTTTTATAAAGGCAACAATCCCATTCATGAGGCTCCACCTTCATGATCTAATCATCTTCCAAAGGCCCCAACTCACAATCTCATCACATTGAGGATTAGCTTTGACATATGCATTTGGGATGCACACAAACATTCAGTCCATTACAAGTGCCTTTGCCCATGTTTCTCCCATCTAGGAGCCCCCTTTTTGTTGAAACCCACAGTCATCCATTTTCTATTTTCTGTATCATCCCGTCTATTTGAGAGAGATCCTTCCATTTGGGCGTGGTTTCTTTTTCTTCTACGACACCTTATTCTAAGCAGTTGGTTTGAATCTGTTTTAATGTTAGAGTTACTTGCTTCTTATTTTATATTTCTTTCTAACTATAGAAGAATTGATTTGCAGCTATCTCTGTGACCACTCTTAGTGCCAGCCCTGCACTTAGCATAATCTCTTCCACATAAGATCCTAATACTAAATAAATATTTGTTAAGTTAAACTAAAAAATCTATTCACTTTGGGGTGTAATACACTTATCTGAATAAGCAAAACACCTTTTCAACTCTTCTTTAGAAACTAAAGGTAGAACACATAATTTTTTCATTTTTTGGATATTTTTTCACCTCAATGGTGAAAAAGTCATTGTGCTTTGAGAATAAATGATGTTAGAAAACACTAAAAAATTCATCTAAATTTAAGTCAGTTGGAGCTATAAATAAATATTAGTGTGGGACTGACACTCACACAGTTCCAACAAACTTGCACAAAATGTTTAAAAGCAAGAGTTACCAAAACCTACAGCACTGGAAGGCAGAATTTTTAAAAGCCAAGGTTATTAAGGTATAATTTACATACAATAAAATGCATCCATTTTAGTTTAAAGTTTAAGTTTTGATTAATGTTTACACTATCACAATAACCAATATATTGATTATATCCATCATTCTCAGTAGTTGTTCTGTGCCCCAATGGAGAATACTCATTCCCCACCTCAAGCCCCTGAACAACCACTGATATGACTTCTGGCTTATAGTTTTTCCAGCTTTCTCCAGAGTAAATGGAATCATGCAATATGTCATGAGCGTGCCTTACATATTTTACTTAGCGTAATGTTTTTGAGATCGAAGGTGACTTTTAAAAAGAGGACATCACTCTTTTATGCATTCTCTGGATATTATTGAAAAATTGCATCAAAAACCCTATACATAATTTCCATTGTAGCAAATTACCTCAGAATTGGTTGTTTAAAACAACAAAAATTTTCCCTCATAATTATAGAGGCAAGACTTCTGAAATCAAAGTGCCAGCAGGGCTGTGATTGCTCCAGAAGGCTTGAGGGGAGATTCCATTCTTTACCTTTTTCTGGTTTGGTAGCTTTTAGCATTCCTGGGCAAGCGAATGTATTTCTCAACTCCTTCTGCATGTTCACATGACCTTCTCTTTTCTGTGTATTTCTCCTTTGTGTGTTTTTCATAAGGATGCTTATCCATGAATTTTTAGGACTCACATAGATAATCCAGGATGATCTCATCTCAAAAATCCTTAACTTAATTATTTCTGCAAAGATTTTTTTTCCAAATAAGATCACACTCACAGGTTCCAGGTAGCATAATGTAAAAGCATATCTTTGGAGTGGTCACCATTAAACCATTACAGTCTACACTCCGGTCCTCCTCCAAAATGCCCATCTGTTCTAGGTACAAAATACATCCGTCCCATTCCAACACCACCAAATGTCTCAGACTATTACAGTGTCAAGTCTAAGCTCAAAATTTCATCTAATTATCATCAGCTCAAAAAGTTCAAAATCTTATGGTCTGGATTAAATCACCCAATCAGGTATAGGTGATTGGGTTGATTTAACCCAATCTGGGTTTTATTGATCCTAAAGCAAAATTCCTCTCACCTATAGACCTATGAAACTAGAACTCAAGTTATCTGCTTCCAAAATACGGTAGTGGGATATGCATAGAAACACATTCTTATTCCAAAGGGAGAAAAGAGAAGGAATAGGAGTAACAAGCCTCAAGCAAGGTCAAAATCCAGTGGAAAATCAAATTCCATTTAGTTTCTGTGGCTCCAGGCTCTCTCCTCTGGGCCCACCACAACACTGTGGGCCCTGTGCTTGCAGCTCCAGCTTCCACCCCTGCACTCATGCTATTGCCCACAGAATCATTTTTTCTTCGGAGTAACTCTATCAGCTAATTTCTTAAGTGTAGAATTTTATAGTCCAATAGCTCTTTTTCACTTTGTCCTCTTTATCTGTTGCTTTATGTCCAAGCTGGGAGTATTTTTCCTTATACATGTGAAGGAAAAGTCAGAGATGCCATATGGCTCCAGCAGCAAAGTTATCTGAGAAATGTTGGACTCTGTTTAACCTCCTTTGACTGTTTAACTCTTTACAGCCTCAGGCTTGGCTGACTACTTAGAAAGTTGGAATGCCGCTGTGTTGCAGCCTACCTAGGCTGGGCAGGTCCACTCAAAACTCAGGTAGATGGAAGAAAATGTGCAGAGCCATGGGGATGCTTGACATGGCTTTATTCGAGGGAGCCATGAAGGCCACAAGCTTGTGTCTATATCTGCGCACACACTAAGAAGCCCCTGCCTCCTTAAGTACTAGAAAGAACAAAGCTGGCTACAGGTCAAATTGTTAAGTAACATTGCTTGAGCTGCACATGCAAGCCCACTTCATGTTATGGGAACCATTTATTGGACCAAGTCTCAAGGTCATGAGATCCAGGCTCAAGGCTATGAGAACACCTCTTTATCAGACCCCTTCAAGGTTGTAAGAAACTGCTTCCCTTAGTTACCTGGACACCTGGGTAAAGGAACCAAACTGCCTCCACTTACCCTAAAACTGCTCAAAGATAAACCCCCAGGAAGAAACTTCATGAATGTATAGAGTGTGGATAACTACCTGAGATATCTGTTAATTTAGGAATATATTGTTTTTTTCTGGTGGTCTACGTGACTACCCACCATATGGTTTTACTGTTAACTCCTTATATAAAAGACACCCTGCCCTGAGAGGGGTGGATTTCTTCCTGGCTGGCCACCATGGGGAACAGCAGTCGCTTTGCCTGTGTATATAAGTTTCTCCTATTAAAGCTCTTAAAAATTTGAATAAGAATATGTGTCAGCAATTTGAAATCAATCCTGAATTTAGATTTTGGGCTTTCCCCCAACAACAGACTTTCAAAAGCCTTGTGGGTTTTTGTAGATTTGATTAACATGTGATTCAGCTGACTTTATATAAAGAAGATTATCTTCACTAATATAGGTGAACCTGATTCAATCATTTACTTAAGAGCCAAAACTGAGGCTTTCCTAAGGAATAAGAAATCCTGCCTGGGGAAGCAGCCTCAGCCTTTGCCTTAAGAGCTTCCCATCCTCCTTCCTGATGGCCTGCCTGACAGGTTTTGACTTCTGTTCCTTCCTCACAATCATAGTAACTGAAACCATATACTCTCTCTTTCAGGCTGTTCTATAGTCCTCCACTTTCTCATTTGGTTTTAAGAGTTTTACTACAACTCAGAACAAAACACAAACAGGAGATAACAAATGTAACCAGCATGGAGATTTTACAAACATTCCCAGAGAGCTGCAAAATCTTAACAGCCATGGATCAGTTCCTAGCTGTTTCTGAAACAAGAGATAGGATTCTTTAGGGCTGTTATTTGTTTGAAGGAGGGACTCACTAAATATCCCTTCTACTAATCTTTCTCTAGGGCATTTCTTACTAATTTGAAGATTGACCAAAGGTAGACCAATTGATTCCTCTTTGTCTTGTGTGGCCAGCCTTCCTCTCTGCTGAGACATAGCTGAGTGCCTGACCAGTATCTCTCATGTCTTTAGCTGACAGGTAAAATTATGTGGATTTAAAATTACAACCAGTTTAATACTGCTAATAAGCAAAATTTGTCTAGTCCAATAATATGAATATTTTTAAAATATCAAGATTCAGAGTTCTGGCCAAGATGGAGACATAGGTAGATATGTTTCACTTCCTTGCACAATCAAAGAAAGGTAACAACCAATTTAAAAACAAAAAGCAACCAGAATTGCCAGAAAATTGAACTATATGGAAGTCCAACAATCAATGAGATAAAGGAGAAACATTCATCCAGACTCCTAGGAGAGGTGGAAATGGGCAGCAGGGGTGGAGAAGAGGCATGGCAAGGCAGTGACTGGTAGGTGGGGTGGTCCCACATTCATGTGCGGATAAACTGAGAGGAATAACTGAGGAGTGAGATAGATCACACAACCCAGGATTCCAGTGCCAGAAAATAAAACATCAAAACCTCTGACTGTGAAAACCTGTGGGGGTTGAGGCAGCAGGAAAAACTGACAGTCTCGCAGGAGATCCTGTTGGAGGGGCCCATGGGGTCCTAGAATGTATACAAGCCCATCCAGCCAGGAATCAGCACCAAGGAAGCACCTGAAAAGGTGAAATTCATGTGTGGGAAGCAGGAGAAGTGATGGAAAGTGAGGTGAGAGCTGAACAAGTGTCATTATTCCCTCTCTGACCCCTCCCCCACATACAGTGCCACAATGCTTTAAAGTGGGTTTTCCTGCTCTGCTGAGTACCAAAGGCTCTGCCCCTTATAACATAACAGGTGTGCTGAAACAAAGAAATATGGTCCAAATGAAAAAAAAAATGATCAAAACTCCAGAAAAAGAACTAAGTGACAAGGAGACAGCCAACTATAAGATGCAGAGTTCAAAACATTGGTAATCAAGATGTTCAGAGAAATGATTGAGGATGGCTGCAAAATAAAAGAAGTGAAGGCCATACACAGTGAAATATACACAGAACCAAGAATGAAGGGAAGGAACTGGAACTCAAATAAACAGTTTGGAACAACAGGAAGAAATAAACATTCAACCAGAACAGAATGAAGAAACAAGAATTCAAAAATATTAGGAGAGGCTTACGAAACTTTGGGACAACTTTAAACATTCCAACATCCGAATCATAGCGGTGCCAGGAGGAGAAGAGGAAGAGCAAGAAATTGAAAACTTATTTGAAAAAAAAATTAAGGAAAACTTCCCCAATCTGATGAAGGAAATAAACTTTCAGGAGGTCCAGGAAGGTCAGAGTCCCAAAGAATTTGGATCCATGAAGAAACACACCAAGGCACATCATAATCAAGTTACCCAAGATTAAAGATAAGGAGAGAATCTTAAAAGCAGCAGGAGAAAAGGAGGCAGTTACCTACAAAACAGTCCCCATAACACTATCAGTTGATTTCTCAAAAGAAACCTTACAGGCAAAAAGTGGTTGGAAAGAAGTACTCAAAGTCATGAAAAGCAAGGACCTACATCCAAGATTACTTTATTCAGCAAAGTTCTCATTTAGAATGGAAGGGCAGATAAAGTCCTTCCCAGATAAGGTCAAGTTAAAGGAGTTCATCATCACCAAGCCCTTATTATATGAAATGTTAAAGGAAGTTAAGAAAAAGAAGATGATGAAAACTATGAACAGTAAAATGAGAACAAACTTACAATTATCAACAATGGAACCTAAAAAAAAACAAACAAAAAACCCCCAAACAAACTAAGCAAACAACTATAGCAGGAACAGAATCACAGAAATGAAGATCGTTTGGAGGGTAATCAGGGGAGACGGGGAATGGGAGGAATCAGGGGAAAGGTAAAGGGAATAAGTATAATTGGTAGGTACAAAATAGACAGGGGAAAGTTAAACATAGTATAGGAAGTGGAGAAGCCAAAGAAGTTATATGTATGACCCATGGACATGAGCTAAGGAGGTGGGAAAATGCTGGAGGTAATGTGGGTACTGGGTGGAGGGATAAAGGAGAGAAGAAAATGGGACAAATGTAATAACATAATCAATAAAATATACTTAAAAAATAAAATAAAATATCAAGATTCAAAACATGACTATAATAACCAGTCATCATGACTGATTGGATTTGTAATGAATCATTTATTTAGGGTGAGTGACAGGAACTTTTAAAAATGAATGCTGTTGATATTGTTATCAGAGTAAACTGACCCATGCTCTCAGTAAGAAAGGCCAGAGGAAACACCCAAGGCAGTGTGGGTGAAGCCAGGCTGCCTAGGTAAACAAGCTAGTGGCTGCACATGATTTCACATTTCCCCACTTCTGTATAGGGATGTGGCAGGGGAAATCACTGAGCATATGTGAAGCTAGTGATTGGCTACAGGAAAAGCCCTTATGCTCCCTTCTGGTACATGGTGGTAGAGGGAGGTGCTGTTCTGGGAAAAACCTCAGTCAAACCTGGGAAAAGGACAGGATTAACTATGGGGACCAGACCCTCCTGGAGCCTGTAGAAGTTTGGGCGGGGAGATTTAAACAGAGGGAAGAGAGAATTGTGTGCTTCCTCTTGGACCCTCAGCACAGACGGGTGGGCTGGGGCCTGCAGGACATTTTTTGTCCTGGAGGCTATACAGCTAATGGCAGTGTTGGCTCTACATGCTGCTCTCAGGAACAACCTAAGCCAACTGGATGGTCATGCTGCAGCCACCTCTGGTTCCTGAAAAACAGTATTTTTAAATGGGAGAATGAACTCTGGGTGCAGCCTTGGACTAGTCTGGCAGAGGGTGGCTGGGTTCTCCTCTGGGTTTTTTGGAGGCAATGGGCTTTGAGTCAGGAGCATGCCATTCTTCCAGACTGTGCAGTTTTTGAATGAAAACCCCCTTTCCTTTCCTCACCTAACCTCTGCCTCTGGAATTTGTCTATGGGTGGCAGTGGGCAGCCAACCTCCACTTCTGTTTGGTAACGGTATCATTCATGAATGCTATGGCAGTAGAGAGAACAGTCAAAAATATGCTTTATTTTCTATTTCTATATCAATAAAGATAATTGTATTGCAAAGAAATGTATACCAGAGACTTTGTTAAACAGAAATGCAGCAGTGTTCTACCTTTTCATGATATCTTTACTATATGGGATCCAAAGCTTTTACTGACAAATTTAGGATCATAGTGTTGCACACAAATTTAGTATCATAGTATCAATAGGAATTAACATGTTCATATGTTGTTTTCACCAATTCAAGCTGAACAAGCAAGAGAGTACAAAATAAACTAATAAATCCTGAGATTTTTAACACAGACAAGTTGGATAAGTTCAACTGTGAATATTTCTGATCAAACTTTTTAGTTAACTCTGAAAATGAGCCTCTGTGTCCATGGTTGCCTTCCAAGTTCCAATGAATGCCAGCAATGTGATCACAGGTGTGGAATACTGTGCTATGGAGGGAAAGGAGACACTGAATGATGAAAAAAAAATGCAATTTTTTATTTTTAAGTCTCATAAATACCTCTAAATCTCTTTTCTCGTTTTCCTCTAAAAACTGTCTTTAATATTGGAGAAAATATGTGTCTAAGAAAAAATAAAAGCCAAAGCTTTCAAATATTCCTCTAGAAATTGAATGCATCAGAGTTCCTTCATATAGATCTTTCATTCTTTAGTTTAAATTCATTTACCACATTCGAGTCCAAAGGATTTGATATGTAATTGGATTTTGCTGCTATAATGATAGTAATGATCAATGTTCTGCAAATTTTAAAAATAGTTTTGAGCATATGCTTATGCCTTATAAATATCTAATTTTAAAGTAAATTCATGGGCACAGAGTTATTATAATAACATAAAAAATATGCATCATATATTTATCCCTTATCAGCTTTCTGACTTTGGGGGAATCATGTGACTTTCTGTGAGTCTCAGTTTTCTCATTTATAAAACGGAGATCATAATAAATATTATAACTCAAAGTATTGTTTGGAATTCACTCACTTAGCAGAGAACCTGGCACATTATTGGCACTTCTAGTTCAAGTCATTGTTATCATTGTGGTTGAAAATATTATTACAGTTCAGCTCCATGTGCATGCAGGTGGTCTAGACACAGAGCATGGAAGGAATAAGCCATAGCTCCTTCTCTTGAGAAACATCTTGTTTAGCGGTAAAAAAGGCACATAACCATTTAATTACACTTCAGTGTCACACCTGAAGAATTAAAGCCCACTGCCTAAAGTTTATGGCAATCCAGGAGAGACAATGTTAAGATTTCCTGGAAATAGCAGGATAGGTTTGGGAGGAAAACTGATTTTTGAGCTTAGCTTTGAAGGATGGATGGGACTCTTATAAATCAGACCAGAAAGTGGAGGAAAATTTTATTTAAAAAAATTTTTTTAATTGAATTTATGGGGGTGAAATTGGTTCACAAAACCATGCGGTTTCAAGTTTACAACTCAATAAAATACTGCATCGCATGCCCATTAACCCAAGCAAAAATCTCTTTCCCCATTTATCCCTCTTTTGCCCACCTCCACCTACCCGCCATCTTCCTTTTCCTCTGGTTATCACTATGCTATTTTATGTGCCTATATGGTTTTTGCTTAATTCCTTCACCTTCTTTCATCCAGTCCCCCAACCCTTCTCGTCTTTGACAGCTGTCATTTTGTTCCATGTATTCATGTTATTGTTTATGTTTTTTTCATCAGTTTATTTTGTTTATTACAGTCTACATGTGAGTGAGATCAAATGGTACTTGTCTTTCATCACCTGGCTTATTTCACTTAGCATAATGCTCTCCAGGTCCATTCATGCTATTGCAAATAGTAAGATTTCCTCTTTTTTTCTTGCAGCTGAGTAGCATTCCATTGTGTAAATATACCACAGTTTGTTTTTTTTAAATCTATGTACCTACTGATGGGCACTTGGGCTGTTTCTAGATCTTGGCTATTGTAAATATGCTGCTATAAACATACGGGTGCATATATTATTTCTAATTAGTGTTTCAGGTTTCTTTGATTATATTCCCAGAAGTGGAATTGCTGGGTCAAAAGACAGTTCCATTTTTAATTTTTTGAGGGAACTCCATAATGTTATCCATCGTGGCTGCACCAATCTGCATTCCTATCAACAGTCCATGAGCAGTCACTCTGTTCTACATTCTCGCCAACACTTGTTACTTATTGATTTATGTTGACAGCAAATCTGACAGCTGTGAGGTGATATCTCATTATGGTATTTCTCTGATACTTAGTGATAGTCAACATTTTTTCATATGTCTGTTGGCCATCCATGTCCTCTTCAGAGAAATGTCAGGCCCTTTGCCCATTTTTTCAATTGGATTGTTTGTCTTCTTGGTGCTAAGGTGTACAAGTTCTGTATATATTTTAGAAATTAACCCCTTAGCAGATGTATGGTTGACAAATATGTTCTACAATTTAGTGGGTTCCCTTTTCATTTTGTTGATGATATCTTTTGCTGTGCAAAATCTTTTCAGTTTGATGTAGTCTCATTTGTTTATTTATTTATTTTTGTTTTGCTTGCCTAAGGAGCTATATTAGCAAAAATAATAATACAAAAATGTCTGAGATTTTAATGCCTGTGTTTCTTATAGAATGCATATGGTTTTGTGACTTACATTTATGTTTTTAATACACTTTGAGTTTATCCTTGTGTATGATGTAAGAAGGTGGTGTAGTTTCATTTTTTTCCATATATCTGTTCAAATTTCCCAACACCATTTTTTAAAAGTTTATTAGTTATTTTTAGAGAGAAGGGAAGGGAAGGAGAAGGAGAAGAAGAAAAACATCAATGTGTGGTTGCCTTTCGTATGCCCCCTACTGGGGGACCTGGCTCGCAACCCAGGTACGTGCCCTGACTGGGAATGCAACTGATGACTCTTTGGTTTGTAGGCCGGTACACAGTCCATTGAGCCACACCAGCCAGGGCCCAGCACCAGTTTTTGAGGAGACTGTATTTACTCCATTATATGCCCTTGCCTTATTTGTCAAATATTGATTGACCGTAAAGTCACAGGTTTATTTCTGGTCTCTGCATTCTGTTCCACTGATCTATATGCCTGTTCTTATGCTGGTACCTGGCTGTTTTGATTACAATGACCTTATAGTATAGTTTAATATCAAGTATTGCGATACCTCCAACTTTGTTCTTATTTCTCAAGACTGATGAGGCTATTCAGGATCTTTTTGATGATAATTTTTTTGAATGTTTGTTCTAAATCATTGAAGTATGCAAATAGTACTTTAATAGGAATTGCATAAATCTATGGATTGCTTTGGGTAATATGGACATTTAATTATGTTAATTCTTCCAATCTTTGAGCATAGTATATGCCTCCAGTAATTTATATCTTTCTCAATTTCTCTCTTCAATGTCCTAAAATTTTCTGAGTACAGGTCTTTTACCGCCTTGGTTAAATTTACTCCCAGGTACTTTTTGTTTGTTGCAATATTAAATGGGATTGCTTTCTTAATTTCTCTATCTGATAGTTCATTATTGGTGTATAAAAATGCCACCAATTTCTGAGTATTAATTTTGTATCCTTCTACTTTACTGAATTTATATATTCATATATGGCATGAATAGTTTTTTAGTGGAGTCTTTAGGGTTTTCTGTGTACCATATCATTTCACCTGTGAATAATGACAATTTTACTTCTTCTTTTCTAATTTGGATGCCTTTAAAAATTATTTTAAATCCTCAGTGGAGGATATATTTATTGATTTTAGAGAGAATGGGGAGCTGGGAGAGAGAGAAACATTGGTGTGAAAGAAACACTCACCAGTTGCCTGCTGCATGCACCCTGATCAGAAATTGAAACTGCAACTTAGGTATTTGCCCTAACCAGGTATCAAACCCACAACTTTTTTGTGTACAGAATGATGCTCTAACCAACTGAGCTTCCTGGCCAGGACCGAAGGCCTATCATTTTTGATCCTTGTCTGATTGCTGTGGCTAGGACTTCCAGTACTATGTTGAATAAGAGTGGGAAAAGCAAACATCCCTGTCTCATTCCTGATCTTAAGGGAAATGTGTTTAGTTTTTGCCCTTTAAGTATGATGTTGACTGTAGTTTTGTCATATGTGGTCTTTATTATGGTGAGGTATGATTTCACTTTGCTGAGAGTTTTTAATTTAAAATGGATTCTGGTTTTTAGTCGAAAGCTTTATTGATAAGACCACGTGATTTTTTTAATCTTTTATTTTGTTTATGTGATGAATCGCATTTATTTATTTGTGAATATTATGCCAAACTTGCATCTCCAGAGTAAATCTCATGTGATCATGGTGTATTATTATTTTAATGTATTGCTGAATTTGGTTTCTAATATTTTGTTGAGGATTTTAGCATCTATTTCATCAGGGATATTGGGCTATAATTTTTTTTTTCTTTTCAAGTGTCTTTATCTGGATTTTGGAATTAGGATAATGTTCATCTCATAAAAAGAGATTGAAAGTCTTCCATCCTTTTTAATTTTTTTTGGAGTAGTCTAAGAAAGATGGGTTTTAGTTCTCCTTTGAATGTTTGGTAAAATTTGCTTGTGAGGCTAACCAGTTTAAGACTTTTATTTCCTGGGAGTTTCTTTGATTACTGCTTCAATTTCATTAGCTGTAATCGGTCTATTCAGGTTTTCTAACTCTTCCTAATTCGGTTTTAGAAGATTGTATGTTTCTAGGAATTTATCCATTTCTGCCAGAATGTCCAGTTTGTTGTCATACAGCTGTTCATAGTATTTTTATTTTTTACAGTCCTTCGTATTTCTCTTATGTCAGTTGTTACTTCTCCTCTTTAATTTCTGATTTTATTTATTTGGGTCCTCTCTCATTCTTGATGAGTCTGATTAGAGGTTTTTCAATGTAGTTCATCTTTTCAAAGAAGCAGCTCTGAGTTTAATTGATCTTTTGTAATTTTTTTTAAGTCTCTATGACATTTATCTCTAATTTATTACTTCCTTCTTTGTACTTAGGACTGTTAGCTGTCATTTTTCTAGTTTTTTTAGGTGTAAGGTAAAATTGTTTATTTGAGGTTTTTCTTGCTCTTTGAGGTAGGCCTATACTGCGATGAACTTTTCTCTCACACCTGCTTTTGCTATGTCCCATAGGTTTTTTGTGCTGCTTCTATGGCCAGTTGGGTAGAGCTGTGATATGATCTGAAGCCGTCCACTGGTTGTGCTGGTTTTGGGTCCACCTAGGCATGGTTCAGGTACAGGCTGGTGTCAAACGTGTGTGTAACCAACCTCGGACCACCTATCTGAAGCTACCACACCATTTACTACTGTTTGTGGCTGCATCAAGTGGGCCTCCATGTGTGTGGGAAGGGCCAATCTGTACAAGTGTTGGCTACTTCCATCTTGTACTGAGGGCAGATCTATAAAAATTCTGAGGCTTCCTGAGGTCCACCTCCACCTATCAGCTATTCCACCTCCCCTTGAGGTTGCTTGAATCTTCTTCCAGAGCCTGCTGAATAATGAGTATAGAGTGGGCTCAAGCTGGCTACAAACCACAGGTTGTGAGCTTGGTATGACAACATGACCAGGATCAGGAGGAGGGGGCTTATTGATCTTTTACTTGGGGGCCATGTGGTCAGGTATTTAATGAGGGAGAGGAGCTCCTAACCATTGAGACTCTGCTAGAGACTTCAATTCTAGCTCCCCCAGGAAGAGTGCACTGTAGGTTCAGGTTTGGTGCAGCCAGCAATCCCCTCTGCAAGAGCAAGCTCAGTAGGCATAGCCTTGTGGAGGAAATTTTTGTAGGTAAGGAAACAACATCTGAGAGAAATGAATGAACATGGCTCATATGCAGAATGTGAGTAGTTCAGAAGGGATGTAACATGGAAAAATAAAGACTGGATGGTTAGTTAAGAAGTAAGGTCTATGTATATTATCTATTTCTCCTATTAGAATTTAAATTTCATCGGGGCAAGGGCTTATGTTATTTTTATTCTTTCTTTCTTTTTTTTTTTACCTCAAGCAAATACCAACATTTCTGAAACATGGGATAAATATATATTGGTTGAACAAAGATATTAATCATTTATCTATTACACAATTTACTTGCCTCTAACATCCTTTTTATCCATTTCCTATGTGCCAGTGTGCTACTTTGTTAGTAACTTAAAAACTTTACCTTTCTTTGTGAGCCTCTTATCTCTCTTACAGATCAGAAGCTCTTTATGAAATGTGGTCAGTGTTACAGCTGCTGGCACATAGTAGGCATGCATAAATGTTTGCTGAATTTAAATACAGAAGTAGAAAATACTCCAATCAGATTATTTCCTGATTCATTATATGGCATGAATATGGAAGATGCTGGAAATAGGGCAGAGAAAAGATGCAGATGGCAGCCTAGACTTTCCTCACAATTTGTGCCTTCAGAGGCTGTTTGCTGTCACTGTTACAGAGAAATGAAAGCTGCATGGTCCATGCAGGTGTTTTATGCTGTGTATGGCCACAGTGTAGCATACGAGTATTGCTAAGTAGCAGTTGCCAGATAGCTATGTCTTTCCGTACATAGAATGAGTAATTCAAATGTTTTTTCAAGCAATTTTGATGAACCAAAACATATTTTGAATGCTCACTCCCCAACATTTTTGTGCATAGATCTTTTTACATAAAGAAAGCATATGACTCCCATGGAGCCTGGTGGAGTGATTTAGGGAGGTCAATACTAACTGTATAGCCAATGGCCATCAATTCTCTTTACAGAAAACTATCACTGGAATTTTTCACACATTGTTTTCCCTTTCCTTCCCCTTGAGTTGTGACATGGTACTTATAAAAATGTGTGATCTTTGTTCTCTAGGGTTTATAACCAGCCAGAGAAGAGAATTTTAATAAGCAACCATGAGTCTAAACCTTAGCTGCTACCATGATCAACTGTTTTTACTCTTAATGGTTAGATTAGGTCGACAAGGGCCAGGACCCTATCAAGCCAATGTACTGTTTTACCCCAGAGCCTAGTCCAGTGCCTAGCACACAGTAGGCAATATTTGTGGGGTAAATGGTTGAATCCTTTTCTATTGAGTAAAAGAGATTTGTTGTCTTACCAATTCCTCATGATGATTTTTGTAACTCTTTATAAATATATTCTTTGTATAAGGACTAGTTCAGTACTCATCAACCTCTTAGTGTGTGTGTGTGTGTGTGTGTGTGTGTGTATTCCATAGGGGAGGCATGCCGAAGAGTGGGATGTGGTAGAAAGAGTGCTAGATTTATAATCAGTCTGAGTTTCTTCTTTAGTATCCCTAGGTATGTCACCTAAGTAACCCCCTTAATTCTGAGACCCATGTATCCAGTAGGAACAGTTCCTTTCCTGATATGTTCCAAAGCTGCTATATATGAAAGTATTTGCAAATTATTGTGAAATATACAAATGTAAAAAACTGTTATTCCCAACATAGAGTCAGTATGGGTGAAGGGGCTTGTGCTCATCAAGCAGTTTGGTGAGCCTTCTTGACCATTGAGTGTTCCACTGACCTTACCATTGATAGGTGACAGAACACTCATGAAGGCAAATGCAGCAGGTTCAGTTCTTTCAGGAGGCAGATAACATTACAATGATGGTGCATCCTGTACAAGAATGGTACGGCACATAAGCATAATAACAACTTCTCAGACTTGGTTTTATATTTTTATATTTTTTTAAATCTTTAGTACTTCTTGTATATATTGTTTATAAAGAAGGTTTCAGCTCTTCTCTCCTGAAGAATACCTGTAAGTGTACACCCAGCTTTGAGGTAAATACAGGCAGCACTAATCTATGTTACTAGTTTACATATTGATTGGGAGTGATTTTAGCAGTTTCACAAGGGATGTAAATCTAGGTGTGACAAGAAAGCAAGACGCAGACTCTCATATCAATCCATCATTAGGGTTAGTATTGAAATGCAAAAACCATCAGAGAGTTAGTAGGTAAGTGTTATCAATCATATAGATATGCATGGATATGCCTTTTCCTTTCCTGATGTAGGACTAATGTTGTGAAGGACAGAAGGTGCACTGAGTGCTGGAAAGGGAGGGAGGGTGGGTGGGGCAGGGAGCCTCTGGAGGGAGAAGAAGCACAGAAAGGCCATCGTGGAGGCAATAGGAGGTAAAGTTTGTGAAGAGCTAAAATGATGTTAATTTCTATTATTTTGCCATCTATATGTATTAACTCATGATCAGTTACAAAGAGTTTAAACATTCTAGGGAAAACCTGCATGTTCAAGACATCTTGTTCTAGTCTCTAAGTGGAACCTAATCAAAAAACAAACAAGTGAGCAAAATAGAACCAGAGACACGGAAATAAAGAAGAAACTGACAGTAACCAGAGGAGAAGGGGGAGGGGGATAATGGGGGACAGAAGGGGAAGGGTCAAGTCAAGGAACAGGTATAAAGGACCCAAGGACAGAGACAGTGGAGGGGGGAATATTAAATGTGGGAAGTGACAGGTTGGGGGGTGGATAGGGTAGGTAAGAGTAATGGGGGAAAATGGGGACAACTGTAACTGAACAACAATAAAAAATTTAAAAAATAAATACAGTGGGGGATTTTAAGTGTATTACATACTTGAATAGCTAATTTCTTTCAACACAGTTTCTTGATTGGTCAAAATTTCTTCCTGTTCATGCAGTGAAGGCTCCAAGTTGATGTCTTTATAAATTATTCTCCTTTTTTTGGGGAAATATATATTGCAAAAATGACAGTGGCTGTCTAAATAAGCAAAACATTCAATGTTCTTTCTGGTACCTTTGGCAAAGTCTTCATGTTGGAGTATCAGGATTTTGATCAGGTACCCTGAGTGTGAAGGAATAGTATAATTCTCACTAGAGTTCCTCTTTCCATTAAGAAAGGAAGCAGAACTACCTATTTTTAAGGATACACCTTTTATTCAATATTTTTTCAGCGCACCTTGAAAAATATTCAGTCTTTGCCAAGTTGTGTTGTTGTGGAATCACAAGGCTCTATGGAACTGTCTCAGGAATACACTAGGAAAAGCACTTTATTCATCTTGTGAGCATACAAAGTTACAATTATGAAAACTTTGGAAAATGAAAGAGTGCTGGAATACTTGAGGAGGTACATTTGGGGTTGTGACTACAAAAACCAGGATGCAGATGGAGTTCTTAGTGAAAACAACAGAACCCTATCATGCTATTGTATCCAGTAAAAAAGGTATTAAAGAACACTAGGCAGGTCACACACTCTCTGGGAGTTCAGAGAATGGGCCTTGGAAGCTATGGAACTGAGAACAATGCTTAAACCACACATCGAGGTTAATACAGCAGATGAACCTGCTGTTACTACTCAGCACAGATATATAACTTGCCTCACTGCTACTTAACACTTGATTCTAGAACTTCCATCACTGCTTCTCTACAAGCTGGATGTCTCTGTAGTTATTTTTTCTGGAAAATGAATTCTCTTTGGTACTTTTTCCCACATGTTGGCTTCTTTGCATATAGTAATTTTCATCCAGTATATCCGACTATGTCTATATTAACTGCAAGAAAGGCTGGGAAAGACTTTCTGACTTCTATCTAGGCACATGGGACACAATGAGGGAAATACTCCAAACAATATAAGGGGAGTTAAAAAGATACTGGTAATATATATGATAAAAGTCCATAACAAATAAAGTGTTTTTACTTGCTCCTTCCACTCAACTAATGCAGGATTTCATCCCCCACCCACCAAATATACCCTTAATATTATGCAGGACTTCCATGTGAGTCTCACTCATGCTCATAAACAAAACTAAAGCATTACTAATTAGGGACTATTTGAATACAATGTCCCTCAACATTTCTAGTATTATATTCTGTTAAAAGAGTGTTAACATGGTCTTGATTATTGCCCAAGGCCTCATGGAACTTTTAGGAAAACATCATCTTTCAGTGTTTGATTGCATTCAAGTCTATGTCTTTATCACTGGCCTCAGAAATGAATCCCATGGGTGCTGGGCCCTGTGCAAAATCTAAGTGACTGCGCACTATACTTTACAGCAGGGTTGTTCCAGCACCCAGTGTAACTGAACTTTACTGCTGGGTCAAACTGCTTCCCTTTCATTAAAAGATGCTTTTTCTACCAAAAGATGCCTCAGTCCCTCCTGCAAATAAACTTCTGGATGACTTGCTTCTAAATTTGCCAAACTCACCAGAGCATTTATGAATCCTCTTTAGGCACTAGCGTGTTTTCTCACCTTTTGTATATCTGAAGTTTTTATCTCACTTTAGGTTTTGAAATAAATTTTGGCCAGATATAGAATTTTAGATTGGTAGTTTCCTTCTTTCAGTAATTTAAAGATGTCACCCTATTATCTCCTGGCTTGCCATATTTCTGATGAGAGTCTGCTCTTATTCTTATATTTGGTTCTTTGTACACAATGTGTCTTTTTCTCTTTGGGGGTTCTTAAGATTTTCTTTTATCTCTAATTTTTAGTTACCTGAATATCATGCACAGTGATGTTATTTTGTTTATATTTATCCTTTTTGGGGTCGTGAGCTTCTTTCAAACAATTAAATTGAAATAAAGGCATTTTTAGACATATAAAAGCTGAGAGAGTTTATTGCCCACCAGGCCTGCACTATGTTGTGCGATGTCAAATATTTAAGAGATAGCTAGCCAGCAAAACAGTCCTAGATCTATTGCATTTTCCAATTTCATGGTGTAAGTAATCCTATTGTGGCTAATTTCAAGGTATCAACCAGTCATCTCTGAACATAGAGTAGGGAAGGGATGCACATAATTGACTCTTGCAAACCTATGTGAGTTGGCTCTAGCACACCATTGCCTGCACTATAAGAAATACAAAAGGAAGTACTTCAGGCAGAAGAAAAATGATACTAATAGAAATTGGGATCTACATAAAGGATTTAAAACCACTAGAAATAAGTATATGAGTAAAAATACATGGGTAAACATTTCTAATTAGATGTTTGGCTTTAAAAGATAATCGACTGCCTAAAACAAAAATAATAACAATGTGGACCATAAATCCTAGAGTAAACACTAAAAAAGCAATGACAATATAAATAAAACAACACAGCTAATAAAATAATAATAAAACATAGAATTATACATAAATTACTCAACCTTTCCCCAAAAAAGTCAGGATAAGGAAAAAAAGAAACAAAACCATGCAAATTGAACATCTAAGCCAACCATTTTATTATTACATAAAACTTAAATGATCTAATAACTCCAATTTTAATGTAGAGATTGTCAGATTGAATTAAAAAGAAGGTCTAACTACATACTGTTTTTAAGAAACCCACTCCTATATATGTAACCTTCTCATAAGAGGTGAAGAGAGATACTTGTGCAAATCCAACTGAGGGAAGTCATTGATGATCTGTGCATATAGAATCTTAATATTTGAAGAAGTTTCATAATATACATTTTCAAGTTAGTAGGCAGTCAGTTCATACCACCTGTAAGTTCAACTAGCCACTGAGGTGAAGGGATACAAAGGATGATAATATGTGATCTCTAAATTTAACAAGAGATTAATCATATTCTAAGAAGAAAGAAATACACTTATAGTGTTCTGAATTTGGAATCAGAATATCTGGGTGGGTAGTCCCTGTCCAGCATTTTATTAGCTGTGTGGCTTTTGCTAAAGCCCACTCTGGGACTCAATTTCTGTTTCTGTAAAACAGTGCATTCTCCGGGGAGGTGGGGAGTCTTGTATCAGAACTTTAAAATATTTGTGAGACTACCTCACAGCCCTCTCAGATTCTATATATATTCAAGCTGAGTTGAGAGGTTCTGCCTAACCTAGTATGCATTTTGAGAAAGCTCATCAGTGATTCCAATGAACAGTCCCTCCCCCAGCCCCATAGCCTACCCACCAGCTGAAGGTCCCTCAACTAGATAATTTCTTTGGCCCTTTCTCTCTTTGGTGTTTACTCATTCTTTGAAGAATTAATATGTGAGTGTTCTTTAAATTACCTCAAATTTGCAGCCACCAATTTGGCCAGCATTGACAAGCCCCAGGCTTTGCTTCTTGGCATCTTGCCATGTTTTTCAACTGATAGATTGGAAATGTCATTCTGTAACTCTGTTGATTTATCTATAGATATTTTATTTCAGAGTGAGTGCATAGATCCAATAAAGAGTACACTGCAGATGCTCCTATTTAGTTGTCTGTGCACCTCAGTTCACTATAGCAGAACTGCTGAGGGACTGTTCAGTGTGCCTTGGTCTAGGGTGGCTGGCATTGATCTGTTGAAAAATCAATGAAGTCTGTGCTTTGGAAGAGAGAGCACTAAATTAGTTTCACTGGTTCATAACACTGGAAAGTAGTTCATTGCCCAACATTCCAGTAATTGCTGCTGGCTCTTCAGCAGGCTCAGTGGGCAGACATTGAGGACAGAATAACCACCCAGAATCTTGGAGCAGAGGGAATGAGGGCCTGTGATTCCACGAGGAGACAGCAAAAGCATAGTCTTTAAAAAGGAGAGTGGGAGCCTTCATTCAGCTTTCAGAGAGGGCAGCAGGAAATAATTTTCTGATACAGCATATGGTTTGTTTTAGTTTTATTATGTCAGGGAGGTTTCCTTTAATTATTTTCCTATTATTTTTGCTTTTCAAAAAAATGACTTTACCCATCCCTTCCCTAAGAGTGCTTGAGGATTCTGTGTTATTTCATTTTGAACATGTTACATTTCAAAAGACTTGTAGAGTTAAATCTTGGCAGAAAAGATGGGCTAATTAAGTAAGAGTGGGTCATGTTCTAATTTCCAATTCTTAGAATGAAAGTTGTTTTAATTGTAAAGATTAAGCTAGGGGACTAAAAATTCTATTCTAATAATTATGAATATCACCCTCTCAAATGTAGGTCAAAAGAGAAATCTCACTCAACGAAGCCATCAATGATTTCAGAGGGAAGGAGAGGGAAGGAGTCAGAAGCAGAAGGGAGAGCACTCTGGTGTTAGCTATCTTATAGCACATAGGGTGTTGCTCTTGTGGCCCCTGGTGGAAACCTGCATTATATATTTAATGAGTGCTAGACGTTAGCAAAATTAAGAAGTAGGAGAAGTATTTTGCTCCTGACTTCACACCTCAGTTCCTCTTGTGATTGCCCTGACTCTCAATGTCCTTCCTTCCATTCTTCTCCCTGCAGAGAAGGTGCCTGTCTTGCTCTGATGTACCCATCTTCAAGGCCAGGACATAGCATAGCTGCAGGAGGCCCCATTTAGAGATTCAACTGGCAATAGTGCTTGGATTTAGGCAATCCCCTGGTGTTTTCACTGAAAACTCAAAAAGGATTTAAGAACTTCACTCTCCAGTGGTGGAATGTTAGGAAACTTGGCAGAGGACAAGAGAGACAGTGGAACTGGTAGCTTCCTAGTGTTCTAGTGCCACTGTATTTGCAAGAGATTGTACACCACATGGAGTTGGCATTGATTCTTGAAGGATAGCATCACTGTTTCATGGTTTACTACATTTTCTCAAGGGTGTAATGGGGAGGATTGGAATTTGTTGCTAGAGATCTTGTAATATCTTCAAAGTTCTGTGACATATATTATATTCTTTCAGACTCTTGACATCATTTGGGGGATGGAGAAATCATACATTATTATGTCCTCTATATGAAACTGGAAACTAGAGAACAAATTATATTCCTGATATTCACAAGTGAATACTTGAGCTCCTCTAGACAGGAAGTTTGCTGCCTTTAAAAGTCAAATGTCCTGCCATTAATCCACCTTGCTCTAAGCCTTTTGTGTGTGTGTGGTATTAGTTCTATACATTCTTTTTTGTGGTAGAGAATTCCTTTTTGGAACAGGTCCACTTAGGACTATGAAATAGAAGCCAAAACAAACATAGAGTTTTTTTGTTTTTTTTTAGCCCAGATTCTCTTGGAAACAGAGCCTGAGGCAAGAGCTTCCCTGCTAATGCTTTATTAGGGGTGAATCTCAGGACATTAACAGTGCAAGAAGAAGGAAATGAGGCAGAGGAGGAAGAAAAGCTTAGTTGGAGCTGTGATACATCACCCAGATCTTGCCCCAGGAATTATGGGGGTTTTCCACCAGCTGCTGGGAGATAGTCTTTAGCTGTTCAAGAACTCTTCAAGAACTGCCTTGGATGAAGAGAGAAAGTCCTTATCCTAGCAACACCCTTCTCCCAGACCAGACCACAACTAGTGACTGCCCAATGCAGCAGCAAAACTGTCTGATCTTCTTCCGTCAATATGAGCAACTCTGAAGGGCCACCTTAGTTCCAGAAGTCCCCATGGAGTCAGATGAGGCCTTTGCTGGGACTCATCATAAGCCAGCTTTTCCGCCTTTCCAACCTCTGTTTCCATTCCTTCTCAAAATCACTTCCTAAAATACTTCCTGCATGTCAGCCTCTGTCTTATTCTGCTTCCCAGGGAACACAACTTGCAAAAATACATGTTATGTTTTGTATTAGGGTTCTGTTAACTCTCCTGACCTTTGACTGAGGCTTCCCTATCTACTTATAATGTTTCTCCTTCAGGAGGCATGTAGATGAACATGTGGGAGTGCGAACAATGTATGAAGATTTTTGTATTACATGCAATATCCACTGGAGAACACCTATCACAGAAGAGGAACTAAACAACCATGTACACTAAACAACCATATACACAAAACAACTCAGGCAGTTGACATCAACTACTCTCTGTCATTGGCTACTTAATGTTGGCATAATTAGCACATGGGTAAAGTAGCTGTGATAGCAGGGCCCAACAATATGAACTCAACAGCATCTAGTTCTGCTGACTTGGGCTAATCCATTATTGTTATTGCCAAATGTCCAACTTGCCATCAGCAGAGACCAACTCTATGTCCCTGACGCTGTCATTATCACTGAATCAGTCACTTGGATGCAAGTTGACTACATCAGTCTCCTTCAGCCTGAATGGTCCAGAAATTTATTTATCAAGACTAGATACATATTCCTTGCATGAGTTTCCCTTTTCCTAACCCTAACCTACTCAAGGTCTTACAGGGTTTTTGATCCACTAGCATGTGATCCCATATAATATTGCTTTGGACCAAGGGACCTAGTTTACATCAAAAGAAGCACAAGAATTGGCACACAAGCATATCATGGACTTCACTACTTAGAAGGTGCTGGCCTAACAGAGCAGTGGATTGGCTTTATGAAGGCACAATGAAAGCACCAGCTTAGAGGTGATAACTTGCGAGGATGGAAAACCTTCCTCCAGGATACAGTATATAATCTAAATCAATAATTATTTATGATATTGTGTCCCCAATAAGTACAACTATGAACTCTGTGTGTCTAGATGTCCTGGCTCTAAGGAGAAACACTTCAATTAGAGGACACAACAAGAGTCACATTGAACCCTAAGCTATGACTACTCTCTGGGGAGTTTGGAGTCACCATGCTGTCAGGGTTAGCTAAAATTGATGTCAGGCCAATGTTATATAATGAGGCAAACAAGAAATATGTTTGGCTCTCAGGCAATCCACTTGGTTGCCTCTGTGAATGGTAACCATATCTGCAAAGGGCATGATGCTCAATAGGGCCAGGTTCCACAAGGATGAGGGTTATACCGCTGAGTTAGCCACAGAGACCAGCAGAAGTTTCAGCTGAGGGTGAGGTGAACCTAGAATGGACAATAGATGAGGGAGGTGATCAATACCAATTGAGGCCCTGAAACCACTGCACCAGTAGTGGCTACAGTTAACCCCATTATTTTTTATCTTATTAAGTTTCTCCCAGAAAAAGGATCCCACCAGAGTCCTAAAGGAGCTGCTCCCAGAACTTATACAAAGAATTGGATGTGAGCAGTACAGGGTTACATTAAATAGATGTTGTGATGCATCCCCTTGACCCCCTTCAGGAAAGAGAACTTATTTCCTTAACTGTCAGGACTGCTATCAGAAGAAAATCCTCAACTGTCAACCCTCTTCAGCAACTGCCTCTCTCCAGGTCTTGCTGCCTTTCTAGGACAGCTCACATCCAATGACTGGTTGAGCAGAAGTAAAGTACCCAGTCCTCTTGTACCAATTTGGGATAATTGTGACAATCAAAGCCTCAGAGCTCTCTGTAGGTGTGGTTGATATCTTCAATGAGATTACATTACAACTCAACTTTTTTCTTTTCTCAGATTGCTACTCCCTTCCCTTATATATGCATCGATCCCAAGAGTATTTCCTAATACAGCACAATAAGCTCTGTCTTAGAGTCTGCTTTCCAAGGAACCCAGCCTGTGACAGAGAGCAAATACAAGGAGGTATATTACCAAGGTGACTACATCAATCATCAAGCATGTCTGGTTGTTCAGTTTTCATAGGGTATCTCCAGAGAGATTGTCTGATGGAACTATACCTCAGAATTCTTCATGGGGGATTGAAAGAGGTGAGGAAGACAGAACAATTTCTTTGTTGGCTCTCTCTTCTCTCCCATTGGTCAAAATCTTCCCCATAGAGAGAAAACACCTCCACACTTCTAAGTTGGGTCACTCAGCCACTCAAGGTTACCACTGGGGAAGCCAGATTCTTCTTTTGTTCAATCCTTCCAGTGCCTAGGCACAAAGAGTATTCCTTGTCAGTCAGAAGTTCACAGGGGCTCCCAAATCTGTAGTAGTGGCAGCAACAGCAAACAGAATTTCTAACCACAGACATGGTATGAGCCATCACCAGTAAAGTCCAGTCAGAAGGGAGAACAAATGACTGAAGAGAGATGAATTATGATGGAACATAAACAGTACAAGTAGTACAGATGTGTATACACATTTTTTCCTGATGAACCTAGTTATATATTTAACCCACTATAAAATACTTACTTTTCTCACTTGATTGTGAAAGAGGAAAGAAACAAAATAGTGAGAGTGGCAAAAATAATAATAGTAATATTTTAAATAAAGTTACTGCTAACAAAAGTGGAAAAGTATGCTACTTTTCTAGAGGATAAATTTGTGAGACATTTTTTCCCTAGTCACCTACAAGCACTTCAACTTTTTCTGTTAGCAAAGGGAGCATTTGATGACTGGGATTTTTCTAGGCCAAAGGAAAGCGGGGAAGAAGCCATAGAAGCCTTGATATGGAAGGACATTAGAGGTGAAACATAATCCAATCACCTCCCTTACAAACGAAAAAGCAGAGCTAGGGAAGGAAAATGAGCTCTGTGTCAGGTTTTGACTTAGGAGGAAATGATTAGGAGGAAAGTGATTATATTCATGTTAAAATTAAATGGTGTCCTCATTAAAACTCTCTCTCTTAGGAAGGCTTGCGTTTACTAAATCCCTATTATCTTCCATGGATTTCACATTTATTATTTTCTCTAATTAACTGATTGATCTTCACAAAACCTTAGGAGGTGTATATCATCACACTTACTAATTAAGAAGTTTAGTAGCCTATACAGGGCCAAATTAAAAATTAATATCATGTTCATACAACAAATAGCATTGCACTGACTCCAGAAGTGAAGCAGCTACAAGGTTATTGAAGCCAAGAGCAATGACATCATATTTTCATTTTAACATGCTGTTTCTACTTTTCATTTTGAGTTAAAGCATCAAAGATTATAAGACAATAGTTTGCTCCAAGTTAATAAAAGCTTAACTTTCTGTTCGAATCAATAAAACACTGACAGAAATATGAGCAAAAACATCTAGGAAAGACACATTTCTGTATCTCCTCACCACAGACTGCAATGTATTAGGCAAAACAAAGGCCTCCCACCCTAGTATCTCCCTGTCTAAAACGAGGACATCTGTTTCTGGGTGTTCAAGTTTCCTTCTAGCTCTAAAACAAACAAAACAAAACAAACACAACCACTGCATATTTCTTTTGTTTTGTTTTGTTTTGTTTTGTTGTAATGAAAATCTTTAAAACTTCCAGGAATAAGAACACTAATGAATGAGGAGGGGCAGACTTGCTGAAACACTGACCTAGTGCAGGCACAGGAAGTGCTTCAGCAGAGTGGAGCCTCACAGTGAGTGTTCTGACCTCTGCCTGTGGTGATTTAGATTAATTGGCTTATGCTGGCTGGTTGCACAGTCCATGGGGAGCCTGGATGCTCTCATTACAGCATAGTCATAATTCAGGTATTACTTGGTAAAAGAATAAAGTGATCCATTTAGACCCAAATATCTGATCACTCACAGGGAATACCTTTTCTCTTAGTTTAGTCATTGGCTTTTCTCTCCTGGTCTCCTTGCCCCCCTTCTCCTCAAATGCTTACTGTGTACCAGGCACAGTTCTAAGTATTTTATATAAATATATTAACATATTTAATCTGCATAACAACCCTGAGAGAAGCATATTTGTTATTATCATTTATAGATGAAGAGACAGATACACCAAAAGGTAATTCAATATCTTTGGTCACATAGTAACTACATTTTGGGGTCAGGACGTGGACTCAATCAGCCTGACTCAAAAGTCCATGCCCAGAACCACAAAGTTATTCAGGTTTCATGCTGAGGACACATGCTTCCTACTTCACAGTCTTGGCTCAATCCAAAGCATCTTAATCAGCTCATTTACAACCCTGGGAAGACAGTTGCAGTGAAATTCCTAGTTCTTAACAGCATTATTTTATTTGGGACTGCTCAGGGCTATATTTGTTACTTATTTTATTCATTCATCTATTTATCACCTCTAGCTTCAAAGTCATATGCAGCCTTCCAACACTCCATGTTCCATCCACACCTGATATCCTCCTGCACTTCCTTGCCTCCATGCTTTACCTGTGCTCCTGTAACTGCCCATAGTGCCCTTCCGTACTGGGGGAGCATTTTCCATCCTTGTAGCCTTACCTTTCTGATTCTTAAGTAGAAACATGACTTTCTCATGTGTCTTTTGCCCCTTCTGTATTGAACATCCCCTGAGGAATGTAACAAGAAGAATTTTATTCTTCTCTGTGTTATTATCTGTAAGATAATAAAATAAAGACACAAAGTTAACTTATAAATAATTTACCAAGAAAAATTTAAATGTGAGGAAAATCCTTTTAAATGTATCTGGTATTCAAAATGTTAATAAGTATTTAGGGAAGAGTTGTTTTGAGAGAAGTTCATAATCCTCTTATTTTTTTCCCTAAGACCTTCAACCAGTAATCCAAAAAAAAAAAAAAAAATGTGAAGGAAGTATAATGAAAAATGCATGATAAAAATAAGCTTATGCTATTGTGTGTATGCCAATGTGATTTGTCACAAACTTCCCAGTACCTAAAGGTCATTCTCCTCCATTTGCACGATGCCTGGCTGGCCAAGATGCCCATTTCCTGCTACAAGAGTTCTGGAATTAAGGGAATCGGTGCTCTCTGATAAGGTAGTATGTGTTTACGTAGGACCCAAGAGAGATTACTGAAAATTTATACCCAGTGAGAAAGACCCACTCGACCTTATGCTCTTGCTGGAGTGAAAGACTATGGGAAATCCTTCCACTGCAGGTAAGACTAAACTGAGGATGTCCTGGCTGGGGTACTCCCACTGCCTTATAACCCAGGAGCAGAGACCTGAGCATACATGTGCTGCTGCTGTGTATGTTTGACAGTTTTTTTGTGCCCAGAGAAGCACATGATGGAATCTGGCCAGGATAGAATGGCCTCCTCAATATTCTCCCTCTTATCTATTAGAGGGAGAACCAACATGAGGAACAGACTGGAAGAGTACACATTGAATAATGTGGACAACTGAATTTGTAGCCTAGTGGAAGAAGCGGGTTGACACCAACATTTATTTACATTTTGTTGTGTTTTGTTCATTAGAAATAAGTAAGAATAAAACTAACATGTGATTCACGGCTGGGCAATAATAAAAATAATAATAATAATAATAAAGTAGAAAAAAATAGCATCATTAAATTATCGATTGACTTTTAGGCTTCAACTAAAGCCTACACAGAATACATTTAGTGACTATTTTAACAAAAGGAGAGAATTAATATTCTACTATAGGAAATTCAATGACTAATTTTGCTTAAAATGGACAATGTGTGATCTCTACTCAGGTCCCTGTTTTCTTGAAGGTAATACCAGTTCACTGTTTTGAAAACCAAAAGTTTTTCATAACTCATTTGGTGGCAATATCTGAACTCAGCAGTAAAACCAGATAGAGCTGAATGGATACAAAGCTGTTTATAGTCTTTACTTATCACACTTATTGTGAATTTATACATTTCTTAGCAGAAACAGTAATGTATTTCATTTAGTGGTGCTGCCCCAGATTTGGAAGAAGGTTTTTGTTGTCTGTCCATTTTGCATTTTGAACATTAACAAACTCTAAATTCCAAAACACATCTGGTTCCAATGGCTTAAGGTATTAGACAGTGAGCATGTATATAGATAACAGTTCCTTCCTGGATGACAGGCTTTTCATCATCCCAGAAATCAAATGCATTTTGAGCGGTAACCACCCATCAGCTTAATGCTTTATCCCTTAATATCTGTACATGAAAAAAAAGTTAATTTTTTTGTTGGATTCCAAAATGAATTAGGGAGGTTATAATTGTGCATTTTTTCCACTTAAAGCTTTGAATTTTTATTTTTTAATTGCTAAGGTTATACTAATTTATGAAGTTATTCTGTTTTATACCTGGGATGGTGTCCATTCTAGCTAATGAAGGATAAAGAAGAACAGTGTTTATTTTTGCATTTCCCAAACCAATCAATCAATTTTAGGGATAGAGAATATAGTTCTCAGAAATAGTACTAGATTCTAGTGCTACATAGCTCTCTTTGATAGACAATTCAAAACAAAGAACAGATTTTCCTTGCTAGACGTTAGTGGTGATTGAGTCACACTGCAGAAGATCATAGTTGTATTTTTTATTTCTTGTTTTAGTCCAGTGCTCTACACATAGCAGGTAAGCTGTGGGATGTCAGTTATAAATCACAAGTTGGTTCAATTGTTTTAGGCATGGCTGAGAGTGGGACAGCAGGAAGCCATTTGGAACAAAGTAAGCTTAAGAGGGAAGGAGTAGTAATACTTCTTTAGGAAGCAAACAAGTTTCAGAAAAAGTCAGTAATGCTATGGAATTTCCACATAAGCCATTTTGATAGAGTTTTTCTTTTCCCTAGAACAACTTTCTCTCCCCAAGTCTGTCTTCTGCGTTTCTATATGGTTCAACATTATATTCAAATGTCACTACCTAAAGGAAGCTTGTGTATCTCTGGTGTAGATCTTTGCACAGAATATTTATTTTATTCCAAATTAGGCAATTAAATAATTACAACTAATTTTGCATTTAGAAATAATTTTAATAGCAGTTTGGTGATAAATTCATATATATCCTGATTGAATAATTCCTGTTTAATGTTAGAAGACAGCTCATTTTATTAACTTCTTTATTTTTTATTGTTCAAATACATTGGTCTCCATTTTCCCACCACCACTTTCCCCTGACCCACCTACCCCCATCTCTCACCCTCAATCCTTCCCCACTTTGGCTTTGTCCATGGGTCCATTAGACATGTTCCATGATTTGACCCTTTCCCTTCTTTCCCCCATTATCCTCTTCCTCTTACCCTCTAGTTACTGTCTTTTTTTTTTTTCAATGTTGCTAGTTATATTTTCCTTGCATGTTTGTTTTGTTGTTTAAGTTCCACTTATAAGTGAGATCATATGATATTTGTCTTTCACCGGCTGGCTTATTTTGCTTAGCATAATGCTCTCCAGTTCCATTCATGCTGTTCCAAAGGGTAGTGGCTTGTCCTTTCTTTCTGCTGCTTAGTATTCCATTGTGTAAATGTACCATAGTTTATTGATCCACTCATTTACCGATGGTCACTTAGGTTGCTTCCAGACTTGGCTATTTTAATTGTGCTGCTATGGACATTGGGATGCATAGATTCTTTTGCATTGGTGTTTTGGGATTCTTAGGGTATAATCCCAGCAGTGGAATGGCTGGGTCAGAAGGCAGTTGCATTTTTAGCTTTTTGAGGAAATTCCAACTGTGTTCCACAGTGCCTGCACCAGTCAGCATCCTCACCAAGAGTGTACTAGGGTGCCCTTTTCTCCACAACCTTGCCAGCACCCATTGTCTGTTGATCTGTTTATGATGGCCATTAGACTGGTGTGAAGTGGTATCTCATTGTGGTAATTATAATTTGCCACAGTGGTAATTTGCATTTCTCAGATGACTAGTGATGCTGAGCATCCTTTTATATGTCTCTGCGTTCTGATTAAGTCTTCCTTGGAGAAACATCTGTTCAGGTCTTTTACTCATTTTTTAAATGGATTGTTTGCCTTCCTGGAGTGGAGTTGTGTGAGTTGTTCTTATGTTTTGGAGATCAAACCCCTGTCTGAGGTATCATTGGCAAATATATTTTTCCTTCATGGTTGGTTCCCTTTTCACTTTGCTGTTGTTTCCTTTAGCTGTACAGAAGCTTCTTATTTTGATGAAGTCCCATTCATTTATTCTTTCCTTTATGTCCCTTGCTTTAGAGGACATATCGGTGAAAATATTGCTGCATGGGATATCTGAGTTTCCTGCCTATGTTCTCCTCTAAGACTTTTATGGTATCATGACTTATATTTAAGTCTTTTATCCATTTTGAGTTTATTTTTGTGTATGGTGTCAGTTGGTGGTCGAATTTCAATTTTTGCATATAGCTCTCCAGCTCTCCCAACATCATTTTTTGAAGATGCTATTTTTACTCCAGTTTATGCCTGTGCCTCTTTGTCAAATATTAATTCACCATAGAGACATGGGTTTATTTCTGGGCTCTCTATTTTGTTCCATTGATCTATGTGTCTGTTCTTATGCCAGTACCAGACTGTTTTGATTTCAGTGGCCTTGTAATATAGTTTGATATTAGGTATTGAGATCCCTTTTACTTTGTTCTTTCTCAAAATTGCTGCAGCTATTCGTGGTCATTTCTGGTTCCATATAAATTTTTAAATGTTTGTTCTATGTCTGTGAAATATGTCATTGGTATTTTAATAGAAATTGTGTTGAATCTGTAAATTGCTTTGGGTAGTATGGACGTTTTGATGATCTTACTTCTTTCAATCCATGAACATGGTATATGCTTCCATTTAGTTGTGTCTTCCTTAATTTCTTTCTTCAGTGTAGTATAGTTTTCTATGTACAGATCTTTTACCTCCTTGGTTACGTTTATTCCTAAGTACTTTATTTTTCTTGTTTCTATAACAAATGGGATTTTTTCCCTGATTTCTGATTCTGATATTTCATTGTTGGTGTACGAAAATACTTTCAATTTCTGAATATTGACTTTGTATCCTGCTGTTCTGCCAAATTCATTTATTAGGTTGAGTAGTATTTTGGTGGAGTTATGGGATTTTCTATGTGCACTATCATGTCCTCTGCAAACAATGACAGTTTTACTTCCTCCTTTCCATTTTGGATGCATGTTATTTCTTTTTTTTTGTCTGATTGCTGTGGCTAGGACTTCCAATACTATGTTGAATAGAAGTGGTGAGAGCAGATAAACTTGTCTTGTTCCTGATCTTAGTGGGAAAGGCTTTAGTTTTTGTTCTTTGAATATGATGTTGCCTGTAGGTTTTTCATGTATGGTCTTTATTATGTTGAGATATGCCTGCTTTACTTCCACTTTCCTGAGTGTTTTTATCATAAATGAATGCTGTACCTTATCAAATGCTTTTTCCATATCTACTGTTATGGTCATGTGATTTTTGTCTTTGCTTTTGTTTATGTGATGTATTATGTTTATTGATATGCAAATATTGAGCCATCCTTTCATCTCTGGGATGAGTCCCACTTGATCATGGTGGATGATCTTAATGTATTGCTGGATGCGGTTTGCCAATATTTTGTTGAGGGTTTTAGCATCTATGTCCATCAGCGTTATTGGCCTGTGTTTTCTTTCTTTGTTGTGTCTTTATCTGGTTTTGAGATTAGGATGATGCTGACTACAAAAAAAGACTTTGGGAGATTTCCCTCCTCTTGGATTTTTTGGAATAGTCTGAGAAGGACAAGGCTTAGCTCTTCTGTAAATGTTTTGTAAAATTTTCCTCTGAAACTATCTAGTCCAGGGCTTTTGTGTGTTGGCAGTTTTTTGATTATTGCTTTAATTTCACCAACTGTTATTGGTATATTCAGGCTTTTTGCTTCTTATTCATTCAGTGTTTGAAGGTTATATTTTTCTAGAAATCTGTCCATTTCATAGAGGTTTTCAAAGGTCTTGGCATATAATTGTTCATAGTTATTTCTAATAATCCTTTGTATTTCTGTGGTATCAGTTGTTTCTCCTCTTCCTTTTCTGATATTATTTTTTGGGTCCTCTCCCTTTTTTTTTGAAGAGTCTGCTTAAAGACTTGTCAATTTTGTTTCTCTTCTCAAAGAACCAACTCCTGGATTTGTTGATCCTTTGAATTGTTCTTTTAGTCTCTATGTCATTCAGCTCTGCTCTCATCTTGATTGTTTCCTTCCTTCTACTTGCTCTAGGCTTTATTTGTTGTTGTTTCTCCAGTTCTTGTATCTGTTGGGTTAGGTCATTCATTTTAAATGTTTCTATCTTTTTTAGGTGGGCCTGTGTTGCTATGAACTTTCCTCTCAGGTCTGCCTTTGCTGTGTCCCATAGGTTTTGGACTGTTGTGTGTTCACTTTCAATCCCAGAAACTTTTTAATTTCTTCTTTGATCTCATTATTGACCTATTCATTGTTTAATAGCATGCTATTCAATCTCTGTGAATTTGAAATTTTTGAGTTTTTTCCTTGAGGTCAGTTTCTAGTTTCAAGTCCTTTGTGGTCCAAGAAAAAGCTTTTTATGATTTCAATTTTCTTGAATTTGGTGAGGCTTGTTTTGCATAGTATCATGTGATCTATCTTTGAAAATGTCCCATGTCCATTTTTAAAGAATGTGTATTTTGCTTCTTTGGGATGAAAGTTTCTATATAGGTCAGTTAAGTCCATTTGATCTAACGTGTTGTTCATTTCCACAATATCTTTGTTGATGTTTTGTTTGGAGGTTCGATCCGTAGTTGTCAGTGGGGTGTTAAAATCCCCTACTCTCAGTGTGTTGCTGTCCATGTCTTTCTTGAAGTCCTCCAAGATTTTTCTTATATATTTGGGTTTTCCCATGTTTGTGCATATAGTTTTTTAAAAATATTTATGTCTTCTTGATGGATTTTTTTCTTTCAGTATTATGAAGTGTACTTCTCAGACTCTTTTTACAGGCTTTGTTTTGAAATCTATTTTGGCTGATATAAGTACTGCAATCCCTGCTTTTTTTTTCCCACTCCAGTTGCTTGGAATATTTTTTCCCACCCCTTTCCTTTCAGTCTGTGTACGTCCTTTGTTATGAGGTGGGTCTCTTGATGGCAGCATATGTGTGGGTCTTATCTTCTTATGCATTCAGCTACTCTGTCTTTTGATTGGAGCATTTAATCCATTTACATTTAAGGTTATTATTGATTGGTACTTAATCATTTTTCCCCTTTATACCTCTGATCCTCTCTTTCTCACTCCTTTTCTTCATCTTCTTAAAGCAGTCCCTTTAGCATATTTTGCAGTGCTGGTTTGGTAGAGGTGTATTCTTTTAGGCTTCTTATGTCTGGAAACTCCTTACTAAACATTCCACTTTAATTGAGAGCTTTCTTGGGTAGTGCATTCTTGATTGCAGGTCTTTGCTTTTCATTATTTGTAATGTTTCTTTCAATTCCCTTCTTGCTTGTAGTGTTTCTGTTGAGAAGTCAGGTGCCAGCCGTACCAGGACTCCTTTTTATGTTGCTACCTGTTTTTCCTTTCCTGCCTTTAGGATTCTCTCTTTGTCCTTGACATTTGCCAGTTTAATTGTGATGTGTCTTGGAGCTCATCATTGAGCTCCTGTTGAATGGGACCCTCTGTTGCTTCCTAGAATTGTGTGACTTTTTCTTTCTTCTAATTAAGGAAGTTTTCCATCATGACTTTTTCAAACAGGTTCTCTATCCCTTCCTCCTCTTCTTCTCCTTCTGGTATCCCTATAATATGGATATTATAGCATGTCAGGTTATCCTGCATTTCCCTAAATGTCTCTTCATTCTTTTGGAGTCTTTTTTCATTTTCTTGCTCTTTCTGGGAGCATTTTTTGACCTTATCTTCCAACTCACTTATACAATTCTCTGCTTAATCTAGCTTGCTTTTGATTCCGCCTACTGTGTTCTTCAATTCAGAAATCGTATTCTTAATATCCACTTGTGTCTTCTTGATAATTTCTATGTCCTTTTTCATGCTCATATAGTTTGCAGTAAGTTTCTCTTAGTTTCCCTGTAGTTTTTTGTAGGTCACTGAGCTTCCTTAGAACCATTGTTTTGAACTCAATATCTGATAGTTGACTTACCTTTATTTCATTTAGTTCTCTTTCTGGGGATTCCTCCTTTCCCTTCAATTGAGGAGAGTTTCTTTGTTTTCCCATTATTTGTGAGATTCTTCTTTTTGGTTCTGCTTCTTAAATTGATTTGTCTTGATTCCCTGACTTCGTGGCATGAACTTCTATGGCTGGAGATCACTGTTTCTTCTTTCTGGATCTGCCATAATCAGAGGCAGAGGTCTGTCTGACCTTAGGCAGTCTTTCTGAGACTTCGAAATATCTACTGTCTGTGGCTGTCTCCTTCAGTTGTTAATCTAGTCACTTTGTACTCAGCAGTCAGGCTTAGGAACCACAGGGCGAGACAGAGTCCTTCTGGAGGGTGGGTTTATTGTGTCCTTCCACCCTGCTGCTGCTCAGGGAGGGAAGTCTTCCTGAGTAAGATGGCTGCTGCTATTTTGGGGAGGAGTCATTACTGGAATCCTCTTGGCTACGCTCTCAGTTCTCTCCCCAATGCCTCTGTCTCCAGACTCTCCTCAAGTGTCTCCAAACCACTCTGCTCCCCATTTAGCCAAGGATCTACTATTTGTGGCTGCCACTCTGCACTCAGAAGTCAGGCTTGCACCTTGCCAAGCCAGAGCAGGGCCTCCTGGCAGCAAGGCTATTGTATCCTCTCATGCTCCTGCCCCTCAGGGGAGTGGTCTGCCTGAGTAAGTTGGCTCTTGCTGTGTGAGGGAGGAATCAGCACCAGGATCCTGCTGGCTACTCTCTCAGTTCTTTCCTCAAAGACTCCGAGAAGACTGCTCATTTAATAAGCATTTAAACATAATGTCAACCTGTGAACTGGAAAATTCAGAAGAAAATTGAATAATGACATATTCTGTGCATGTACCTCAGCAGATATCCTACTTTCTGTAGATTAATTGTTTCTTTCACTTGGAAGAAAGATAACTATTTTCTAAAGGAATAAAGTTCCTTCTTTAAATTATTTAGAAGTTATGTGAGTGTAATGTGAGATACTTCCTTTTTTACAAAATAACCTAAAGTTGGTAACAGTTTGTAGCCTTTACCTAGGACTTCTAGTGTCTTTTAAAACTGCTTTCTCACAATTTCCATGAGGATAACTTAGAATTCTAGTCCAGGCCCATTTTCATCCTTCAGAAATAATTACTGTTAGTAAATTTTTTCCAGGCAATACTTACTTGACTTTACATCTTTAAACAATTTCTTGTCCCACAGTTGCTTCTTGCATCTTCTTTTTGAATTCATTTTGCTGTTATTTTTATTACTAATTCTTTTATAGAGAGGTCTTTCTATGCCTGCAGATGTATTTATTTTGCTTTTTGCCTTGAATAAGAGTCTCCCTTAGCACTAGCACTTTTAATATATTATTTTATTATCTTTAGGTGTTTATTTCTATAAGTAAGAAGTCTATGTTCAATCTACTGTAATTGCATTGTAGGTAATCTATAATTTCTTCCCAGTAGCTTTTCATATTTATATTCTATCCTTGATAGTCTGAAATTTCACTGTGGTATATCTAGCAGTATAGTTAAAAAAATTTATTTATCTTATTGAACATTAAGTAAGATTTTTGCAATTTAAGGATTCATACCTTCAGTTTTTGTGAAAAATTCAGATACTATTTTTACAAGTATTTTCTCATTCTATTACTTCTACTCTTGTATTCCTACTTATTTGAGGTCTGTTAAGAAGGTATCCAGCCATATAATATGAAAAATAGAGACGTTTATTGAAAAAGATGCAAAATATAAGAAATATTGGACATAGGACAATGACAACTCAATCCCCTTCAGAATAGGCACCTTTGGACCCCACACAGTTTTCTCAGTCACCATCAGCTGCCTTGTATTTTCCTGAATCTCACTGACAGCCTGAAATCTCTTCCCTTTCAAAGGTGATTTTAGTTTTCGGAAAAAGCAAAAGTGACAGGGCACCAAACATGAGTCACAGAGGGGCTGAGTCTGCTGGGTGATTTGATATTTCTTCAAAAAACTCTGAATGAGATGTGATGCATGGGCAGGCATGTTATTATGATGAAGCTGCCAATCACCAGTTGCCCTTAGCTGCAGCCTTCTCAATGATCCAAATAGTCTTTGTGGAGGAATGTTCAAGCTTCATGCAAAATTGGTCATTTTACCTGGTCAGTCATTTTGAATGTGATGGTCACACAGTACACATGCTCCTTCAGCAGTATCTATTGCCCCCACTGACTAGTACAGTGAAGTCATCCTTGTTCACAAATGTATATTCCAGTCTACTTTCCTTGGCTGCCAGGTTACATTGATGTAATGTAAACTAATCTTGTTATATTAACAATGGCTGGACTTTTTTGGGGCTGATCTCATATTTCGGAATTTGTCAATCTATCTTCCATTTTCCTTAATGTCTCTTTCAGAGTTTTTATCTCCTTCTGTACCTATGTTGTATTCTGAGTGAGTCCTTCTGTTTTAACTTACTACTACTTTTATTTTTCTAAGTCTAGTTTATTCTTTAGTTCATCTGAAATCCTTTTTACTTTCAGTAACTATATTTTTTATTTCTATCATTTATAGTTGGTCTTTTAAAAATATATTCTTGCTCTTATTTGATAATTTTGTGTTCTTGTTTGCAGGATGCTATGCACTGCTATATCTCTGAGAAATTTAAACATACATATTTTAAATGAAGAATGCTATCTTATTTATATTTTATCATTTGTGAATTCTGATGTATGAACAATTTGTGTCACATGAGAGGGATTTCTTTATATGCTTTATAACTTTTAGTTGTCAGTATATCTTCCAACAGACCTTATTTTTACTGATATCTCACCAAAGCCAGTGATTTCATGGTTGCCTCATTCAGCAGTCTGTGTTGTTTAGTACAATTAGGGTAGTGTCCTAAGCTTTTTTTTTTTTGGCTGTTGCTGTTTTGTTAAATGACCTCATTGAAAACTTTATGATATTCTTCTTCCCTTTCCTTAAGAAATACATAAGCAGATATACATATACTACTTTATTATTAACTTCAGGAAGTAAATAGGCCCCTCAAAGCCCAGTCATTGATCCTATAGGGGAATTTAGATCTCTGGTTAAGAACTCTGGACAAGAGGTTTAGACTTTTTGTCTCATTTGGGTAGAAAAATTATATATGTATAGCCTTCTTTCAGTACAGCACCAGTTATAATTATCTTGAAACGTTTTACTTAGACCACAGATAAACCACATGTTTTAATTTTTTAGCCTTCCTTTTTATAGATGTGTAGTAGTAGCTCACTGTGTTTTTAATTTGCATTTGCTAAAGACTAATGATGTTGAGCATCTTTTTGTGTGCTCATTTGGATTCTGAATATTTTTGGGGAGAGTAAAGTGTCTGTTCAAATATTTTGCTTATTATTTAAAAACTTGGTTATTTGGTTTGTTATCATTGGGTTTTTTGAGTTCTTAATACTTTCTCTATGCTAGTCCATTATCAATGATATGATTTGCAGATATTTTCTCTCAATCTATGGCTTGTCTTTTCATTCTCTTTATAATGTCTTTCAAAAAGCAGAATTCAAAAATTTTACTAAGTTCAATTAAAATATATTTTTTTGTTCATTATGTTTTTGGTGTTGTACCTATGAAATCTTTGACTAACTTAGAGTCATAAAGATTTTCTCTTATGTTTTTAAAAAAGTTTTATAACTTTAGGCTTATGGTCTATTTTAAGTTAATTTTTAGATGTAATATAGAATTACTATTATTTTAACTATATTTTTAAAATATTTTATTTCTTCCTTTTATTGGGAGCTGAGGAGATAGGTTATGAGCTTGTTTACCCCATCAAATTGACCCTTAATTGATATTACATTATATAGTGCTTTTATTCAATAGCTCACTTGTTTGATATGCAAATTAATTATATATAGGTTAATTGGCTAGTTTCCAATTAAAAAAAGGAACTGACTGGTCAGGCATGAAATACTGATTAATGCAGAACAGTATTAAATCATTCTTTCTGATTTTCAACAGATTTCCTAACTCTTTGAGACTGCTGCACTGGGAAAGTTATTTACATAATGAGACCAAACCCATGAATTATCAAATACTTATTTCTAACTTAATAGTATGTATCAATGGGCTCTAAATAAATCAATGCATAGGTGATCAGTAAATTGAAAATATAGTGTCAGTTCATGAATTCACAGAAACATGTATTCAAAATATAGTATTTATGAAAATATTCAATGAATATACATGTAATCATGGGAACTGATGGGGTAAAGGTTTTCTATACTGTTTTGAACTTTAATGTATTTTTCCACCAAGCTTCTAATATTAAAAAGTGCAGAAATTCCTTCACACTTTTCTTAAGAAAAAATAAGTTTCTTCGTGACCCAGAAAATGAGAAACTTTTTCATAACTAACAAACATTTTTAGAGGGAAAAGAGAAAAAGGAAAAAAAGATTTCAGAATGAGGCAGTAATATATGGAATTCATATTCATGCCTACTTTGAAAAATGTAGATCATTTTGATTCCATTTCATCTTTTATATAAATATTCCAAAAATTATAAAATGTGAATTGTAAGAAAAGATTCTTTACATTTGCACCTTGCTGGGGAAAACTACTGCTAATAATTTAAACTGTATGAAATGTTTTTAGCCAACTTTTAGGAGGGGACTATGGATGATTGGGAACATGTTTCAGTTGGAATGTAAGACCTTAACAGGGTACTGATGAAAATTTTTATGTGAAGAAAGAGCAAATATTTGTTACTTTGGAGAAAGAAAAGGGATAAGAGAGACAGAAAACTGAGATCAGCTGGATTGCAGACTACTGTCCATCCCCTGTCAAGAACTTCTCCCCTTAGCTCTAACCTCCTAAAGTCTTTAGTAAAATGCACACACAGATTACAAAATGAATAATATTGGACATCTTGTGAAAATGGGGATGAAGCCAGACTCTCATCTTGGACTAAAACAGTGCAAACAAAGGTATCATATGCAGATGAAGATCCTAAGGAGGTATGCACAGCTACCAGCAGAAAGAATGTGGTTTCTCACATAAGACTGTGGAACTGGGGTTTGGATCAAGTTTATCCAGATCTGTAGGGGTAAGGGAGAACCCCAGTGGGGAAATCATCTGGGCTACATATAAGTTTTACTGATATTAAAAGGAACAGGGCAAAAATACAGTATTTTCTGATATAAAAACTTCCCTCAAAATATTCAATAGAAAAAACAGGTTGTATAACTGCATTCCATTTTTCCACAAGTCCACTGGAAATTGAATTCTAGAGAAAAAATGTATTATGCAAAACTAATCTACATTAGGATGAGTTTGGAAACAATGAACAAGTCCTGGCAGAAGAGCTCGAGTAGAAAGAGAACAGGAGAGGGTGAGGAAAGTCGGAGTTGCAGAGGTGCAAGGCAGAACAGGCTCTTCAAAGAGAAGTGGGAGCGGGAAAGGCCACATAATTTGATAAGCCCAGTGAAAAATGGAAATCTGGGACCTCCTGATACAAATTATAAAGAATTCCATGATGGCCACTGCAGAGCATTAAATCATGTGCTTCCATGTGCCCCATCCAGTGCCACTACACAGGTCAGATGTACATGAAGTTGTCCCTTGACTGAGAGAACACAATAGATAATTTCTGTGCTTCATTGCACATTTTTTTTCTTTTAAATACCATTTTTTTAAGGAAAACATTTCTTTTACCCAAAGAAGACACATAATTAGAGAGTGACGTTTTATTTGCCCCAGATCTCCTTGCTTACCATCTATCCTTGCCTCATTTCAGCCAGGCAGCTTGAAAGACAGCTCCTGCAAATACTCTTCTTAGTAATCAGCATTAGCAAGTCTCTCATGCTGACCAAGATCTGAAACCTCTCATGCACATGACTCAAATACGATTTGCTTATTATTTTGTATTTCCAATAAAGCTACAATCCTACCTACTTGTTATAGGAGCAGTGTGGTGAAAAGAGCAAAAATTTCTGGCATGCAATGGGTTTTCAATACCTTTTCATGAATCAGTGAATTAATCAAAATTTCATTCTAGTCCCAGTTCTGAATATTTCTGGGGAAGAACTTAACATTGAAAAGATTCAGCTTCTCTATTGAAAAATATTGAGTTAAGCTAATTATCAAGTTTAAAAATGTCTATTTATTTGATGTGTAGAAAGATTCATATAAAAAGAGAAACAGCAGAAAGGTTAACAGGACTTATTTGCAGCAGGTGTTCAATCTGCCTTGGAAAAGAAACATGTAAGCTATTGGAATAGGACAAATTTCCATAATCACCATTTCTTGATTTCTAATACATAGTCATTTAATATCTGTGTCTATAACTTCCACAATACACTCACAGTTGCATTATTTGTTTATTCTACATATCCGCTATGCTATTTCTTATGTGGGAGATATGATTAAGGTGGTTAGTGTGTGACCTTATTTAGTTGTTCATCCAGACTATTAATCCAATAACTGAAGTCAAGGCTTGAAACTCTGTATGCTGTTCTTTGGGCAGGCCAAAATTAGTTGTCCCCATGAGCCATCTCTTGAAGTACAATGTATATCCCAAAGCATACAACTACTGTTATATCCAAGAGAAATAGCAATGGAAACAAGCAAATAACCAAGAAAGAAAATGGCATTGCATGGGATTCAGTATAGAAACTAAACACAAAGTTTCCCTTGAAATAAGACTTTGTGTATTGACAGATAAGAGTCAAAATGTTAATCACCATTACTAATATCAGCTGATCCAGAGTCTCTTGGAAAATTAAAATTTTTGCCAGGGAGGCAGAGTCAAGGAGGGAAAATGGTGACCACCTTATTTGCAGTTAAACGTCTACTTTACCTCCTCTCTATTTAGAAGTGGAGCTATATCTGAAAAAATTCTCACACATCTAAAGTAAACTAATAGCATTCAATTACATGAATGTACCACAGCTTTTTTTTAATCCACTGATCTACTAATGGGCATTTGGGCTGCTTCCAAATCTTGCTTATTGTAAATAACACTGCAATGAACATAGGGGTTCATATATTCTTTTGAATTAGTGTTTTGAGTCTCCTTGAATATATCCCCAGAAATGTAATTGCAGTTCAATTTTTAATAATTTGAGATAACTCTATACTGCTTTCCACCATGGCTGTACCAATATGCATTTCTACCAACAAAGCATGAAAGTTCCTGTTCTCCACATCCTCGCCAACACTTGTCGTTTATTTGTTGGTGATAGCCATTCTGACAGGTATGAGGTGATATCTTGTTGTGGGTTTAATATGCATTTATTTGATGATTAGTGACATTGAGTATATTTTCATGTGTCTATTGGCCATGTGTATGTCCTCTTGGGAGTAATGTCTATTCTGATCTTTTGCCTATTTTTTAATTAGATTGTACTTTTTGGTGTTGAATTTTATAAGTTCTTTATAAATTTTGGATATTAACCCCTTATTTAATGTATTGGCAAATATCAGTGGGTTGTCTTTTTATTTTGTTGATGGTTTCCATTTACACAATGGAATACTACTTGGCCATAAAAAAGAAGAAAATTTTACCCTTTGCAACAGCATAGATGGACCTGGAGAACATTATGCTAGGGGAAATAAGCAAGTCAGAGAAAGAGAAATATCATATGATCTCACTTATATGTGTATCTAATGAAGAAATAAACTAACAAACAAAATAGAAATAGACTCAGATTCAGAGAACAGACAGCTGTCAAAGGGATGGGGAATTGGGGTCTGGGGACAAAAGGTAAAGTGATTAAACAAAAATAAAAATCACACTAAACCAAAACAAACCAAATACCTCATCCTCATAAGCAGACAACAGTATGGTGATTACCAGAGGGAAAATGGGGTGGGGAGAGGTAGGAGAGGGTAAATGGTGGATAAATTGTGATGTAAGGTAACTTGGGGTGGTGTTCACACAACGCAGTATACAGATGACATATTTTAGAATTGTGTCCTTGAAACCTATATAATTTTAGTAACCAGTGTCACCCTAATAAGTTCAGGTAAAAATAAATAAGTTGCAAGTAAAAAAAAAATGAAGTAGCCTAATAGCAAATTTAGAATAATATTTTGTGATGAGTCAGATTAAATTTAATTAAGAGATTTTTTATATTGAACATAATACCACTTTTCGCCTTTTCTCATTCTGAATTATCAATGAAATTCATAATCTGAAGAAGATAATTTTGTCTGGGAAAATTAACTCAGTAAAAAAAACTTCAAAATCATTCAAGTTGTAAGAAATTTTACTCCATCAGCCAATTAGTAAAAATACAATACAAAAAAGTAAAATACAGAGCCAATTATGAAGTAGTAGAATGACAACTGGACTTGAAGTTTAAAGTTTTAAATTGATGCTTTGCTGTTTATTGGGTTGAGGCTTTAGTTAGACGAGTATGAAAACTACCACAAACTTTATTTCCTCACGTAGTGATATATAATCTGTATATAGCTCACAAGGGATGTTATGAAGTTCATACTATAGAACAGCACCATTTGCATTTGTTGTACAAATAATGTACATTATTCCACAAAATTAAAATACATAACTATGTGCGCTCTTTTATGCAATCAGTACTTTCAGAAATGGATTTTGTATACTATTTTTTATTGTATACACTATAAATACTACGTTCATACATATGTATAAAATCATGCATGCTATTCCTTATGAACTAAGGGATTTTTGTAATTTTATCCATATGTGATTTTCATTTTATGAAATGATTTCAAACATAATCCCCAGATAAGTTGCAACTCCATTACCTTTGGAAGTATTTTGCACATCATAAAAACCATGCAGATATAAGATGTTATTGATATTTTTGTTTTCATTGAGGACAACCAAAATACAATAAAAAAAGATGAAAAGCAAACATTTTACATAAAAGTTTTTTCATATTATTTTTCTTAACTGTCCCAATTTTGTATTTAGATTAAATACTATGGCACAGTGTTCTGTCTTTAATCCTTAAAGAGTAGATTTGTATTCATTTAAATATCTACAAGCTTAAAAACAGTAGCTTTATTTTAATGCAATATTATATATTTAATAGTTATTATGTTAGTTTTTAAAAAATAAGCTAAGTTTAACTGCATTAAATAAACACTTTCTGACAATAGATGAGTAACCAATTTGGGACTCTTCATTTTTGTTCCATGGTTGCTAGAATCTCACTAATAATTTTCAAAATAACTAGTTATTCAACTAAAATAATACACAAATATCTGTTTTATAAAATAAAGAATACTTTAAGTTATAATTTACCAAATGTTAGAGCTATAGAAATTTTAAAGGTGATTTTCTGCTCCGTTTTATAATTTAGAAACAGAAATTATAAAAGGTTAAGTGGATAAAGTCAAGCACATATTGTGGAGAAGATGGAACTTGAAGCAGAAAAGTTGAAAGCTGGGGAAAACAAGTCAGCCCAGCAAGGATAGCTGAACACAGCCTGCTCCCAACCTTTGGCCTTGCTAAACTTTTCAGAAATATCAGAGCTTTTTGGCTGGTCCCAGAAACGCTCCAGAATAAATACATAAGGCCACAGGAAAGCAGAGGAGGATGTCAACTTCAACATGTTCAACATTTAGAAAAACGCTATACAATATATTCATTATCATCAAATCATAATTGTATGCCAGCAAGACTTTCTCTTTGCTTTATTTCCACTTTTGATAGACTGAATGATTTTTCTTGATTCTTTAATTTATGTTCCTCTGTGATTAAAACTTACTTCCAAGTATTTAGGTCTAGCCATTATCCTTAAGGGGTTTTGTGGCATTATGACCTCAAGGAATATGTGCAAGTTTCTAGTGAGACAGTCTTGGATGTGAACCCTGCCTCAAGCACTTGTTAGATATGCTGAATCAAGACACTAATTCCCTGAGTCTCTATTTCCTCCCTTGTAAATAAGGATAATATTGCACAGCAGATGGAAAGATTAAATGAAGTATATAAAGTGCTTAGAATAAAGTAGGCTCTTTATCTCCAAGATATCAAAAGTTTTGCATTTTCCTAAAGAGAAGGAATACTACCTCCAGAAAGTAGAGGAATGCCTCTTCCATGGAAAAAAAGACCTGTTTGAATAGAGCGATTGGCTTTGTTTTACGATTTTCTCTTTTTGGCACTTTTGCAGCACATTTCAGATCACATTGTAAACATATTTTTCCACATTTATTGAAGTATGATTGGCAAATAAAAATTTTATATTTTTTAGGTTTTACAGTGTGTATGTAAAGGTGTACAATGTGATAATTTAATATGCATATGCATATGCATTGTGAAATGATTACCGCAATCAGGTTAGTTAACATATCTATCATCTCACATTTACCATTTGTGTATATGTAGTGAGAACTCTTAAGACTTATTTTCTTAGCAAATTTAAATTATGTAATATAGTACTATTAACTGTAATTATTATGCTGTATATTAGATACTCAGAACTTATTCATTTTTAAAAAAAAATTTTATTCTTATTCTATTACAGTTGTCCCTACTTACCCCATTTGCCCTTCACCCAACCCCACCCCTCACTCCCAGAGTCAATCCCCACACCATTGTCCATGTCCATGGGTCTTTCATACATGTTCTTTGACTACTCCCTTCTGCTTCTTTCCACCATTATCTCCCTTCCCCCTCTTCTCTGGTTTCTGTCAGTCTGTCTCAGATTTCCATGCCTCTGATTCTTTTTGCTCATTTGTTTCTTTTGTCCACTAGGTTCCACTTATAGGTGAGATTATATGGTATTTGTCTTTTCACTGCCTGGCTTATTTCACTTAGCATAATAGCCTCTAGTTCCATCCATGCTGTCGTAAAGGGTAAGAGTTCCTTATTTCTGCTGGATAGTATTCCATTGTGTAAATGTACCACAGTTTTTGGATCTACTCATCTACTGGTAGGCACTTAGGCTGTTTCCAAATCTTGGCTGTTGTAAATAGTGCTGCTATGAACATAGGGGTACATAAATTCTTTTGAAAAGATGTTTCAGGGTTCTTAGGGTATAATCCCAGCAGTGGAGTTGCTGGGTCAAAAAGCAGTTCCATTTTAATTTTTTGAGGAAATACCATACTGTTTTCCACAGTGGCTGTACCAGTCTGAATTCCTGCCAGCATTGCACTAGGATTCCATTTTCTCTACATTTTTTCCAGCACTTACTGTTTGGTGACTTACTAATGGTGGCCATTCTGACAGGTGTGAGGTTAAATCTCCTTGTGTTTATAATTTGCAACTCTTTGAAGGCTAGTGACTTTAAGCAACCTTTCATATGTCTATGGACCATCTGTGTGTCCTCCTTAGAGAAATGTCTATTTAGATTCTTTGCCAATTTTTTAATTGGATTGTTTTTCTTCCTGGTGTTGAGTTGTGTGAATTCTTCATGTATATTGGAGATTGAACCCTTGTCCGATGTATCATTGGCAAGTAGTTTCTCCCATATGGTTGCTTCCCTTTTCATTTTGATGATGATTTCTTTACTGTACAGAAGCTTTTAATTTTATGTAATCCCATTTGTTTATTTTTCTTGTATTTCCCTTGCTCTAGGAGATATACTGGTAGAGTATTGCTACATGGAATATCTAAAATTTTACTGCTTATGTTTCCTTTTAGGACTTTTTTGGTATTATGACTTATATTTCAGTCTTTTACCCATTTAAGTTTATTCTGGGGTGTCGTGTAAGTTGGTGGTCTAGTTTCATGTTTTGGCATGTACCAGGTCAGTTTTTCCAACACCATTTACTGAAGAGACTGTTTTTATTCCATTCTATGTTTATGCCCCATTTGTCAGACACTAATTGACCAATGAGACATGGGTTTAATTCTGGGCTCTCTATTCTGTTCGATTGATCTATGTGTCTGTTCTTATGCCAGTATCAGACTGTTTTGATTACAGTAGCCTTATAATATAGTTTGATGTCAGGTATTGTGATCCCTCCTACTTTGTTGTTCTTTCTCAAAATTTCTGTGGCTATTCAGGGTCATTTATGGTTCTATATAAATTTTTTAAATGTTTGCTCTATGTCTGTGAAATATGTCATTGGTATTTTAATAGGGATTGCATTGAATCTATAAATTGCTTTGGGTAGTATGGACATTTTGATGATGTTAATTCTTTCAGTCCATGAACACGGTATATGCTTCCGTTTATTTGTATCTTCCTCAATTTCTTTCTTCAGTGTCTTATAGTTTTCTGAGTACAGGTCTTTCCTCTCTTTGTTTAAAATTGTTCATAGGTACTTTATTTTTCTTGTTGTTATGTTAAATGGGATTTTTTCCCCTAGTTTGTCTTTCTGATAGTTCATTGTTGGTGTACAAAAATACCAGTGATTTCTGAATATTGACTTTGTATCCCACTATTTGGCCAAATTCACTTATTGGGTCAAGTGGAGCCTAAAGGGTGTTCATGTACACTATCATGTCATCTGTAAAAAAAATGACAGCTTTACTTCTTCTTTTCCAATTTGGATGCCTTTTCCCCCCTTTTTCTTGCCTAATCACTGCAGTTAGAACTTCTACTACTATGTTGTATAAGAGAGGTGAAAACAGATACCCTTGTCTTTTTCCTGATCTTAAGAGGAAGGCTTTAATTTTTACCCATTGACTATGATATTGGCAGTAGGTTTCTCATATATGGCCTTTACCATGTTGAGGTGTGCCCCCTTTATTCCCACTGTGCAGTGTGTTTTTATCATAAATGGGTGCTGTACTTTATCAAATGCTTCTTATGCGTCTATTGATATGATCATGTGATTTTTGTCCTTTTTGTTGTTCATGTGGTATATTATGTTTATTGATTTGCAAATATTGTAATAAACATGCATCCCTTGGATTATATCACTTGACCATGGTGTATGATCTTTTTAATGTATTGCGGGATTTGCATTGCCAATATTTTGTTGAAGATTTTAGCATCTATGTTCATTAGTGATATTGGTCTGCAGTTTTCTTTTTTTGTCATGTCTTTATCTGGTGTTGGAATTAGGATAATACTGGCCTCATCAAAAGAGTGTGGGAGTCTTTCCTCTTCTTGAATTTTTTTGTATAGTTTGAGGAGGATAGGAGTTAGTTCTTTTTGGAATTTTTGGTAAAATTTCCCTGCGAAGCCATCTAGTCCAGATATTTTGTATGCCTGGAGTCTTGATTAATGCTTCAATTTCGCTACTTGTTGTCTACTCAGGTTTTCTGCTTTTCCTTGATTAAATTGGAAGATCCTAGATTCCTAGAAATTTATCCATTTTTCTCAGGTTGCCCAAGTTCATGGCACATAGTGGTTCATAGTAATTTCTTATAATCCTTTGTATTACTGTGGTATCAATAGTAACTTCTCTTTTGTGTCTGATTTTATTTATTTGGGTCCTGTCTCTTTTTTTCTTGATGAGTCTGGTTAAAGGTTTGTCAATCTTTTTTAACCTTTTAAAAGAACTAGCTCCTGGATTCTTTGATCCTTTGATTTTTTTTTAAACTCTCTCTGTCATTTAATTCTGCTCTGATCTTGATTATTTCCTTCCTTCAATTTGCTCTGGGCTTTGTTTGCTGTTGTTCCTCTAGTTCTTTTTTCTTTTTTTTTTTTTAGTTCTTGTAGATGTAGGGTTAGTTGTTTATTTTAGATTTTTCTGTTTTCTTTAGGCAGGCCTGTATTGCTATGAACCTCCTTTTCAGAAATGTCTTTGAGGTGTGGAATAGGTTTTGGGTTGTTGTGTGCTCATTTTCATTTGTTTCCAAATACTTTTTGTTTTCTTCCTTGATCTCATTGTTAACCCATTCATTATTTAATAGCATGTTATTCAGTCTCTCTGTATTTTAATGTTTCTGAGTGTTTTCCTTGAGGTTGGTATCTAGTTTCAAGTCATTATAATTTGAGAAGATGCCACTTAAGATTTCAATCTTCTTGAATTTGTTGAGGCTTATTTTGTATCTTATCCTATGGTCTGTCTTTGAAAATGATCCAAGTGTGTTTGAAAAGAATGTATATTTTGCTTCTTTGTGGTTTAATTTTCTGTAAATACCAGTTAAGCCCATTCGATCTAGAGTGTTGTTCTATGCCACAATATCTTGTTGATTCTTTGTTTTGAAGATTTATCTATTGTTGTCAATGGGGTGTTAAAATCTACGATGTATTGCTAGTGATCTTTTTCTTGAAGTACTCCAGCATTTTCCTTATATACAGGTGCTACTATATTGGGTGCATATATGTTTACAAGGGTTATGTCCTCTTATTGGACTACTCCTTAAGTATTATGTAGTGACCTTCATTGTCTCTTTGGCTCTGTTTTGAAGTCTAGTTTGTCTAATATAATTACTGCTATGCCACGTTTTGTTTTTCATGTCCATTTGCTTGTAAAATTGTTCCCTCCTTTCACTTTCAGCCTGTATAGATCTTTTGTTCTGAGGTTGGTGTCTTGCAGACAGCATATATGGAAGTCATGTTTTCTCATCCATTTAGCTAGGCTTTATCTTTCAAATGGAGCATTTAATCCATTTACATTTAAGGCTATTATTGATAGGTATTTATTTATTGCCATTTTTTCCCTTTGCACCTATGTTCTTTTCTTTCTCTCTTTTTCTTCTTCTTAAAGCAGTCCCTTTAGCATCTCCTGCAATGCTTGTTTGGTGGAGATGTACTCTTTCAGGATTTCTTTTTTTTTTTTGTCTGGGAAGTTCCTTATTTCACCTTCCATTTTAAATGAGAGCCTTGCTTGATAGACTAGTCTTGGTTGCAGGCCTTTGTTTTTCATTACTTGGATCATTTCATGTCATTCTCTTTCAGATTCTAGTGGTTCTGTTGAGAAATCAGAGCTGATAGCCTTATATGGCTATCCATATAAGTAACCTCCCTTGTATGTTACCAAATGTCTTCCTTGATGCCTTTAAGATTTTCTCTTTGTCTTTAAATTTTGTCTTTTTAATTTTGATGTGTCTTTGAGTGGTTCTCTTTGAGTTCATCTTGATTGGGACTCTCTGTGCTTCCTGGACTTCCATGACTTTTACCTTCATCAAATTAGGAAAGTCTTCTGTATTTACTTTTCAATCAGGTTTTTAACCCTTGATCCTTTTCTTCTCCTTCTGGTATCCCTAATATGCGATTATTATTATGTTTTATGTTTTTCTGCAGCTCCCGTAAATTACCTTCATTATTTTTTAGTCTTTTTTCACTTTTTTGCTTTGATGGGGTGTTTTTTTCTACCTTTCTTCTTACTTTTTGATTCAGTCCTCTACTTCATCTAGACTGCTCTTGATTCCTTCTAGTACATTCTTTTTTATTTTTTTAATATATATTTTATTGATTATGCTATTACAGTTGTGCCATTTTTTTCTCCCCTTTACTCTCCACCACCCTGCACCTCCAGCATTTCCCCTCCCTGCTTAGTTCATGTCCGTGGGTTGTACATATAAGTTCTTTGGTTTCTCCATTTCCTATTCTATTCTTAACTTCCCCCTGCCTATTTTGTACCTACTATTTATGCTGTTTATTCCCTGTACCTTTCTCCCTATTCTTCCGCCTCCCCCTCCTCTCTGATCTCCATTTCTATGATTCTCCTGTTCTAGTTTTTTGCTTAGTTTGTTTCTGTTTTTTTTTTTTTTTTTTTTAGGTTCAGTTGTTAATAGTTGTGAGTTTGTTGTAATTTTACTGTTCATAGTGTTTGATCTTCTTTTTCTTAGGAAAATCTCTTTAACATTTCAAATCATTAGGGCTTGGTGATGATGAACTCCTTTAACTTGTCCTTATCTGGGAAGCACTTTATCTGCTTTTCTGTTCTAAATGATAGCTTTGCTGGGTAGAGTAATCTTGGATGTAGGTCCTTGTCTTCCATGAATTTGAATATTTCTTTCCAGCCTCTTCTTACCTGCAAGGCTTCTTTTGAGAAATCAGCCAATAGTCTTATGGGAACTCCTTTGTAGGTAACTGTCTCCTTTTCTCTTGCTGCCTTTAAGATTGTCTCCTTATCTTTAATCTTGGGTAATTTAATTATGACATTCCTTGTTGTGTGCTTCCTTGAGTCCAACTTCTATGGGACTCTGAGCTTCCTGGTTTGGAAGTCTATTTCCTTTGCCAGATTGGGGACGTTCTCCTTCATTATTTTTTCAAGTAAGTTTTCAATTTCTTCCTCTTCCTCTTCTCCTTCTGTTACCCCTATGATCCAGATGTTGGAACTTTTAAAGTTTTCCCGGAGGTTCTTAAATCTCTCATCATTTTTTTGAATTCTTGTTTCTTCATTCTGTTCTGATTGAATGTTTTTCTCTTTCTTCTGCTCCCAATTGTTGATTTGAGTCCTGGTTTCCTTCACTTTAATGTTAGTTCCCTGTATATTTTTCTCTATTTAACTTTGAGTAGCCTTCATTTTTTCCTCAATTTTGTGATCATACTCAGCCAATTCAGTGAGCATTCAGGTTACCAGTGTTTTGAACTCTGTGTCTGATAGGTTGGCTGTCTGTTCAACGCTTAGTTCTATTTTTGGAGTTTTGATCTTTTCTTTCACTTGGGCCATATTTCTTTGTCTCAGAGCACCTATTACATTGGAAGGGGCGGAACCTTAGGTATTTGCCAGGGCGGGGCAACCCAGGTTACTGCATTGTGATGCTGTATGTGGGGGAGGGGTCCGAGAGTACACAATGCTGCTTTCTCAGCTCTCAGCCAGCTTTCAGTCACTTCCCTGGCTACCCACAAGCAAATTGGGCCCTTCTGGTGCTGATTCCTGAGTGGGTAGGGTTTATGTCCTAGGATTCCATGGGTCTTTCCAACAGACTCTCCTGTGAGGCTGGGAGTTTCTCCCAGTGCTGCATCCCCCACAGATTCTTTACAGCCGGAGGTTTTGAGGCTTTCTTTTCCTGCTCTGGTACCCTGGGTTGCGTGGTCTGTCTCACTCCCCAGCTGTTCCTCCTGGTTTATCCACATGCAAATGTGGGACTGTTGGGTCCACCACCCGCTGCCTTGCCAAGCATCCTCTCTGCCCCAACTGCCCATTTCTGCCCCTCCTACCAGTCTGGATGAATATTTCTTCTTTAGCAACTTGGTTGTCGGTCTTCCATACAGTTTGATTTTCTGGAAGTTCTGGTTATTTTTCATTTTTAAATTTGTTGTTATCTTTATTTTGGTTGTGCAAAGAGGTAAAGCAAATCCACCCACACCCCTATCTTTGCCAGAGGTGCCCTTCTAGTATATTCTTCATTTCAGATATTATATTCTTCATTTCCTCCTGGTTTGTATTCATAGTGTCTATGTCCTTTTGTATGCTGATATAGTTCCCACTAAGTTCCTTTTAGCTCCTGTAAAATGCCTTATAGTTCTGAGTTATTCAAGCATCTTTAGAACCATTATTTTGAACTCTATGTCTAATAGATTCCTTGCCTCAATTTCATCTAGCTCTCTTTCTAGGGATTCTTCCTTTTATTTCAACTGGTGGTTGTTTTTTTGTCTCCCCATTTTAGGTTACTCTTCTTGTTTGTTTCTGAGTATCAGATTGATCTTCTTTGACTCCCTGTCTTTGAGTGGTGGCCTTCTGTAGTAGGAGACCTGTGGGACTCAGTGGTACAGTCTCCTTGATCTTCTGAGCTGGATGCTTTTGGGATGCCTTTCATGTGGACTCTTGTTAAAATTTGGTTGCTGTTGGATTGTTCTTTGGTGGGTTCTTTACAGTGTAAATAAAAAGGAAGAGAAAAAGGCAAAATGGAGGAAGAAAAGGTAAGAATATAATATAAGGTTTAAAAATTAGAAAAAATCATGGAAGAATAGAAAAAAAATTGAAGAAAAGCAACCCACAGCAATATCAATGACCAATGAGCAAGGATAAATAAGAGTGTAAAGAGAATAAGAAGGAAAAAAGAAACAAAAGATAATGAGATGTGTAAGGGAAAGAAAAATAATTTTGAGAAGATAGAAGGAGAGGAAATAATAAGAGTAAAGAATAAAAACCAGGCTAGTACAGAGAAAAATAAAATTTAAAACAAAAAAGGAGGAGAAGACAAAATGGAGTAGGAAAGGGGAACAGTAAAATTTAAGATTTGAAATACAAAATTAGTGAATGTCTAGGAATAAAATTGAAGAAATGCAAAAATAACCACCATATCAACAAAAAATGAGCAAAAATTAATAAAGGTGGAAAGAGAATAAGGATATTATAGAAAGGGAAAAAGGGAGTGATATGACTAATGGCAAGAAAAATGGTTTAGAGGCTGGAAGGAGGGAAAATAGTAAGAGTGAAGAATAGAAACAAGGAACAGAAAGGGAAAAAAGAAAATATAAAACAAAAATAAGAAGAAGGAGAAAGAAGTCAAATTAGAATAAATGAAGGGAGGAGTAAAATATGACATTTGAAATATAACTAAGATAAAAAATAGTGAAATAATAGGAACAAACTTGAAGAAAAAGAAAAAAATGTTAAAAACTATGTCAGAGAAAAAAATAACGCCTAGACTGAGGTGGAATTTATCTCAGCAGCGTCTAGTGTTTGCCATTGTCTTCTCTTTCTGATTCAAACCCTGGTAATATCAAATGATGTTTCAGTCTAGCTCTAGGCAGACTATTCATGGCTACAAGTGATTCACAGTCTATGACTGTCTCCTTTAAGCCTAGCGGGACTTCTCTGTTTTGCTCTGCTGGTTTTCCATCAGCACAAGGCCCAGGAGTGGTTCATCAAATGTCTGAGAGCACTGCTAGTACTAGTTCTACCTGCCTCCAGGGCAGGCCTATGGTGCAATTGGGAGGGTGGATTCCCTGGGTCACCCCCAGGAGGCTCTGTTCAGTCTTTAGGGAAGATGGTGGGAGTGTTTCTCCATCTTCATGACATACATCTTGGTTTGTCCCTGATTATTTCCAATAATGTATAGTTTTGATGAATAAACTATCCCTTTCCTGTGAGGGGCCAATCAGTGTAAAAGGGTCAGCTCTTTCCTGCTTTGTGCTGACAACAGCTCTGTATAAGAGCTGGGGCTGGGTGGGGTCTTGAACCCCCTTTGCTGTGCCTGTCTCTAATCTCTTACCTCTACTGGTTTTAGTGGATCAAGGCTTGAGGAACCAGCATAACATGTAGTGTCTGATAGAACTTCAGAAAGGGCACTTTCAGAGCTTCTCTTTCATTTCTCTGCAAATATGTGCTGAGCAGGGCACTCCTGTGCCTGGCCTCACTGAACTGTAGAGCAGCCTGCAACCCCTCGGAGGGGATTTGGGCACACCTGCCTGTCAGGGTACTTGCTTGGCTACAATGAATCTCAGGCGCTCAACTCCTGGCCACCCAGTCCTCAGCCTGCCACTCTTGCAGGAGGCTCAGACCCAAACTCTCTGCTCTGTGTCGTTCTCTGTTCACCAGCCATGCTCAGTCTGGACCCAGAGTCCCTTTGGTGTTTCAATTTCTGTTTGTCCAGCTCAGCTGGACCCAGTGGGAATGAATTGCATTTTCCCTCTGGTTTCTTTGTTGGCAGAGCCATTGTGCATGAAAGTCCAGGGTCCCTGCCCTGCCACGCCTTAGGTTCCCTTTTTAAAAAAGTCTCTCTGTGGCACCCACAGCACTGTCCAAAACCACGGGCCAGCTCTCTGTGTGCTCCACTTCTCCCAACAGCAGAAAGCCTCTCTTAGTCAGGGCTGTCCACAGCCTGCCAGTATCTCTGACAGTTTTAGGAGATATACTTTCTCTCTGGAACTCTCCCAGTTGGTGCTGCAGCTATGGATGTGCTGCTTGCTGTGTGTGTGCAGCCCAGACTTTGTATATCTTTCCAAGCCTCTCCCGATTAGGATTGGGAGTTTTTCCTGTGTGGGACCACAGCTTTGGTCCGGGAGGAGAAGGAGCCATTAAGCTGTGTTTTGTGTCTGTTCTCTCCTCTGCTGCAGGCACCTCACACAGGGCACTTCCCCATCAACTTATAAAATCTCTTACTGAATGGTGCAAAAATCCTCTGTACGTACCCTTAGCCTCAAAAATTCATATCAACTGAGATTCCATTGATTATTCAGCTTACTTGTTGGAAGATCAGCTGAAAATTTGTGTTAGGTGCACAAGCAAGTGGACTCGGCTTCCACCTACTTGGCCACTATCTTCAGTCTCCAGAATTTATTCATCTTATCACTGGAAGTTTGTATCCTTTGACCAAAATCTCCCCATTTTCCCTGCCTTATGCCCTGATCATCACTATTCTACTCTTTGGTTTTATGAGTTCAACATTTTTGGGTCCCACATATAAATGAGATCATACAGCACTTCTCTTTTTGTGTATGTTTTATTTCACTTAACATAATGTCCTGCAGGCTTATATATGTTCTCACAAATATATTTGAAAGTATATATTTCATTTTTGTTCTCCATTCATCTGACAATGGACATTTACTTATGTCTTGGTTATTGTGAACAATACTACAATGTATGTAGGAGTGCAGATACCTCTTCAAGATAGTGATTTCATTTCCCTCTGACATATAACCAGAAGTGGGATTGCTGGATAATATGGTAGTCTTATTTTTTTTTAAATTTTTTGAGGAATCTCATAATGTCTTCCATAATGATTATACCAATTTAGTCTTACCAACCATGTACAAGGTTTTTTTTCTCCATATCTTTGCCCAAACTTATTTCTTGTCTTTTATTAATAGCCATCGTAATAGGTGTGAGGTGATTTCTCATTGTGGTTTTGATTTGCATTTTCTTGATGATTAATGATGTTGAGCACCTTTTCATATATATGTTAGCAATTTATTTACTTTCTTTGGAAAAATGTCTATTCAGGTTCTTTGTCCATTTCTAAATTGAATTACTTCTTTCTTTGCTGTTGACTTTTGTGAGTTCCTTTTGTATTTTAGATATTAACCCCTTATCAGGTATATGATTTGCAAACATTATATAGGTCGCATCATTTTGTTGATTATTTGCTGTGCAGAAATTTTTAGTTTGATATAGTCCTATTTGATCATTTTTACTTTTTTGTCTGTACTTTTGGTGTCATAGCAAAAATAAAAAAAGAAAAGAAAAGAAAAAAATCATTTCCAAGAACGATGGCAAGACATTTTTTTCTGTGTTTTCTTCTAATATTTAAATCATTTTAGGTCTTGCACTTATAGTTTAGTTCATTTTAAGTTAATTTTGTGTAAGATAAGGGTCCAATGTCATTCTTTTGCATGTGGATATCCAGTTTTTCCAACACCATTTATTGAAGGAACTACCCTATTCTTATTGTATACTCTTGGCAGCCTTGCCAAAAGTTAGTTGATTGTATAAGTGGGCTTTTTTTCTGAGCACATTGTGTATTATTTTTATGAGAACGCCATGTCTCTCAATTTATTGACATGAGTGTTCATTGGGAACAAGAACAAGGTCCAAAGAAACCATGTTATTGTTATTCTGGAAAAATATTTTTATTGGATTATTTCTCTTGCCATTTCATCTTATTAAAAAGGAATAAGAAAGATCTTGTCTTAAAGGGAAAAAATTTATAATCACTAGATATTTGAAATGCAGTCTGACTCACATTCCTTTGGGAGTCTTATCAATCCTATCCTCATCCAGATGCTTACTGGCTAAATAATTGCTTTTGTCCCTGACATGAGTATAAGCAAAATTTGACTTTGTCATTTAGGCTTCTAACACAACCCTGAGTAATGATAAATGCCGATGGCAAGTAAGATCAACCTTTTTTTTAAAAAAAAAAAAAGAATTATTTATTTATTTTAGAGAGAGGGGAAGGGAGGAAGAAAAAGAGGGAGAAAAACCTCAATAGATTGCTTTTCTTATGTGCCCCAAATGGAAACCAAACCTCAACCCAGGCATGTGCCCTCACTGGGAACTGAACCAGCAACCTTTTGCACTGTGGAGAGAGGCCCAACCAACTAAGTCACACCAGTCAGGGAAAGTAATATCCACCTTTATGTTAGTTCTCAAACAAGATCTAGTGCGAGCAAGAAGTCATTAAACTATCTAGGTCTAAAAGGATAGCAGCCTGACCTAATGTGGCAGAATTGACACATTTACAATGACAAGGGACTTCACAAAATATACAGACTAGCCAAGAGGATGGAATGTTTTTGTTGCTTGGAAAAAGTCGAAATAATCTGGGAATTGATGTTGTCATATCAATTTATCTTAATTTCAGTATTACTCAATGTATCTGTATAAGAGGTAATGCGTTCTTCAGTATTGATGGGAAAAAGCCTGAGTCAGATGGAAACAATGCTGTTCAAAAGGCTTCTTTGATCACACTAGCTGGAAGTGGACCTTTTTCCTTCCAATGCTCTTCAGTATCAGTTTTGTCTTTTTAACATGTTCCCTTAGATAGGAGTGATTTGAATCTCCACCTAGAATAGTTTTAAAATATATAGTAGATAATAAAAATGTATAAATGAATATATAAATGGAAAAGGGAAAGAAGTGGTTTAGCCCCATTCAAAAGAGTGAGAATGGATGGAAATAACTAAGAGAAAACAAGCATAGAATTGCTTGACTTTGCCCCAAAGCATGGAATCATTACAAGCCTGCAACCATTTTTACTGGTTTGGTCCTAATTCTCCACTTTTTCTGTCAAATATTTTAAAACTTTTTCTTGTGCATATATTTTTATTCCTTTATCATCTTTGTTTTTCATTTATGAGTGTTTTATAATTTAGCTCCTTGAAGTAAAAAATTCAGTGAAATTGAGTAATTGTTACTTTCTTTAAATTAGATCATAAATTAATTACAGTCAGTAATTTTTTTTTCTGATTTCTGTATAGACATCTGGCTCCCTGTCAACCCTCAGTCATCATTAACATCAATAATGCTAATTGCATTTCCTTGTGGAATCCTGGTTGACAACACATGATGCAATTAATCAAAAGCAAAATGAAAGCAAATTGTGGACAGGCTAATTCTTTTTCATAATTAAATATAAATTGATAGATAATTTCGTTAATAAGAAGTTTAGTTACTTTATAAATTGGATCTTCCCCTCCTTGTAAGCAACCAGTAAGGGCTAGTTTCCCTGTCTTTGGAGAATTTGAGGCTCATTTTGCACAGGGGTGGTCAGGACAGGGCCAAGCTTGCTCCTAAATTAATATAATCAATCTCCTGGGTCATTTTTCTTTTTAAAGAAATCTATTAAATGCCTCTGATATGAAGACACTCATCAGCCACATGACAAATGTGATAAAAAACTTACAGTGTAGTTAAGGGAAAACAGAGAAACTAAATGAACCCTCAGCTTTGCTCTCTTGCTGTAAGATCAACTCATGTATTCTTTGGAAGGACACAGAATCTACTTTTTATTTCTTTCTCCCCCATATTATGTAAGGACAGTACAGCTTACACAGAAGATGCCTATTAAAAGGATTCTAACTGAGTTCAAACTACTAAAGACTTGAATTCATTGGGGGCTACAAACACCATTGAATTCTTTTTAATAATTTTCCACTCAAAATATTAAAAGAAAGTGTAATGTATATGGCTAAAGGCATAATAGGGAATTAGAGATATTGTCATGATAAAAGATACTGTCATCATTTTTGTTTTGGGGGCAGTAACCTGAACAACGCCAAGAAAGTTATAAACAAGATGACTAATAGTCTAATAATGGACTGTCAAATGGTATTGTTTTCCATAAATATTCCAGAAGTATGTGAAACAACATTATGTCATTGGAGGAGAGCCTTCACAGTTTTCAGTTTTCATTTGGTTGTTAGGATATTTACTTTTTGTTTGTTTTAAAGTAAAGACCCTTTTTAACAGATATTGGAAACCACACATATTTCCAGTTGGGGAGATATGCCCACCACTTTATTTGTCCCATACAAGTATTTATAAAAATTGTTGATTCTGAAAGCATTGGTCTAATAACTCTTATTGTGCTAGGAAAAAATTTAAACCATGTTTATGTGGCCTCCCTCAGGACTGACATGGATCAGTACCCTTCTTTGTTTTTAATCCTCACTTGAGGATATTTTTAATGATTTGGGGGGTTGGGGAGAGAGAGAAGAAACATTGATGTGAGAGAGAAAAACATTTATTGGTTGCTTCTGGTATGTGCCCTGACTGGGAATGGAATCTGTAACCTATATGGTGGTGTATACGATGATGCACCAACTAACTGAGCCACTCAGCTAGGGTGTATCATTACTCTTCTTGTTCTTTGTGGACACTATGAAGACCCTGAAATACAATTTATAGTGCTCTAAAGATACTACTATCAGATAAAATAATTGTCTTTTAGTTTGAAAGCTGACCACAATGTAATCTCTATTGATTTCTGAAGTGCTATTCAGGTATTAATACTGAGTTCTTTTTTCTTAAGTCAATAAATGAAAAACGAAGTAACCCACAACCAATTTTGTGTTCCTGTAATAACAGGATTGCTACATCTTCCAATTGCATTGCAAAAGCAGTTTGTTAAGAAGGCTAACTCCCCAAGTTCTGCAGTCAGAGAGGAGGGTATGGAAGCACAGAAACAAATATGTTCTGTCAGCCAAAATACCAGTTAAGCTCTGTTTGTTGTGGAATATATAAATGTTCCCTTTGGGTCTAGGAGATGTGATAAAAACGAGGAAGTCACAAAGGGTGATTTGAATGTTAAGAAGACAAAAGGTTAGGAGGCAAGAAGAAAGTTTTAATTGGCTTGCAAACATTTCCAGTAAACTACCCTAAAGAGCTGGGCCTACATAACCACCACCAAGATGTTTCAGAGGACAGTGTCTTAGACCTGGAACAAGAGAAGCAGCCTTCATGGTCCTCCAAGAAAGTATTTAGAGAAACTGTCAGGATAATGCAGACTTTAACAAAGCACATGGCTTTCCTCTTTTTCCCAGCAGGTGACTTTATGTAGAAGATATACTTTCTAAAAATAAGCCATTTCTTTTTAAAATGACATTTTGACTAAACAGAGCTGTAAGTTAGATCTTCAGCACAAAACATGACATAATTTTCTTATGAAAATAGAAGCAATACTTATAGAAGCAGAAAATCCATAAATCCAGTACATTTTTAGTCTTGCTCTAAAAATGATAATTATATTAGTATATCACTGACTAAGGGAGGCATTTCTTTTCTGCCTTTTAATAATATAAATATTTGATTATATTATTATTTGATTTTTTTACATTATTTATTTGATTAAAACAACTTGTCTTTTCCAGTAGAGGGTCTTTGATACTGGCATAAAAGCTTTGAATTCAGCTCTCTTATCCATTTAGTCTATGAATTAAATTCATGCATATGTAGACAGTTATGCATCTGCCTTATATTACATATATATATCATTATATATTTATGTATGTGCTCATATCCCTGCTTATATCATGATGACTAAGTGTTAATAGTAAATACATGCAATAAATTTCCAAAGTAAAAATTTAAAAATAAAACAATTAAAACTAAAAATTAGCATAAAATGTAAATAGTCTAGGGGAAAGTGTTAGGGAGAACAGGCTAAAAATTTCTATTTAGTTGCGAGAACTGAGCCATGAACTTAGTTCTGAGCATTAACAAAATAATAATATAAATAAAGACAAATGAATTGTCTTCATTATATATAAAGGTTAAGAAAAAGACAGAAGGTCCTCAGGAGTATCCCAGCATCTACTTAACAGTTAAATTTTAATGAACTCTTTCATGGGTTTTTGTGTTGGGGACACTGGTGGAAGTTGTGGACATATTCCCAGGAACAATCACAACAAAATCATGCCCAGTAGTATGTCCAGAGGAAAGTTAACAGCTTAACTTTTATGTCAATTAAGTTCTTGACATGTTCATGAGGAGGGAAGATAATATAGTTCATACATATAGAGTTCTGATGAGTGGTTTGACTCAAGAATAAAATGTACTGTTCCTACAGTTAAATAGATGAACTGCATTAAACACATCTATAGATAATTCTAGTGTTGAAAATAACCTATAGAAAATAATAACTATGACTTATTGAGTAATTACTATGGACCAGGCACTTTTTAATGTGCATTTTCAATGTAATTTTTCTTAATATTAAAGAAAATAATTATCATTTCAGCTTCTGTATTTTACAAAATGAGGACATGGAAGCTGAAGAGTATTTAATATGTTTACCAAAGCGTGAGTGTGTGTATATAATATATTTATTTTAAGTTTACAAAATTAAGGCTGTTTCTACCTGCTTCTGGTTGACATTGCCATGGTGGTGTCCAGGGATACTGATTCACAGTGTACAAGATAACCGAGGAGTAAATGGAAGCAACACTAACCTCCTCCTAGGACTAATCTGGAATTACAACAAAATTGTAGAAAAATCATCCTGAATAACCTACTGAACACTAGCTGGGGAGGAGCCTTATACCCATGGACAAATGGAAGAAGCCACATCATCCCAATGAGACTGGAAGGGAGTATGGAGAGGTGCAAAGGGGCTGGCTGGGCTTCCACAGGTGGCAAGTGAAACTTCAAAGTGGTATTTCAGCAGCTGGGGTTACCCCTGAGAAGTGTGGGGTCTAACTCCAACATGGGCTCCCCAGCCTACAGCACCAGATCTGGAAAGAAACCCAGGCAGCATCCAGCTGTGAAAAGCAGTAGGGCTTCTGTCTGCCAAGGAGAGATGGCTGGGGACCCAGAGGGCCTATTAACAGGCCCAGTGAATGAAATTTCATTTGCAGTCACTTAAACTGGGCTCCAGCAGATGGAGGGCAGAGTGGACCAGAGATGCTTGAGGAGAGAGGGGGATTGGTGACTCAGGTAAGAGAACTGAAGGAACAACCAGCCATGAGGATCTCTGTGCTGAGTCATTCCCCATACTGCAAGAACCATCCTTCTCAGGAAGAGCACTCTTCTCCAACTGGCATCAGCCTGAGGGGAAGCAATAGCCCTGCCCACAGAAATCACTCTGCCCCACCTTGTGGTGCTTAAGCTAGGCTGCTGATTACAGCTTAAGGCTATATTATTGATTAGTTTGACAACTAAGGCAGAAAATACAAAGAAGTAGCCAAAATGGGAAGACAAAGAAACAGACCCCAAATGAAAAAACAAGAGAATTCTTCAGAAGAACTGAAAGAAATGGAGGCAAGCAATTTATCTGATAGATTCAGAGTAACGAATATGAGGATACTGGATAGTGTGAAAAAAGAAATGGAACCATAAAAAAGGACTAGTCAGAAGCAAAGAATGCAATATTAAAATAAATAATACACTGGAAAGAATAAACAGTAGGTTAAATGAAGGAGAGGATCAAATCAGTGATTTGGAAGACAAGGTAGGAAAAAACACCCAGGCAGAGCAGCAAAAATAAAAAAGAATTTAAAACAAGAGGAGAGCTTAAGAAACATTTTGGATAGCACAAAGCATAACAACATTAGCTCATGGGAATACCAGGAGAAGAGAGTGAGTGAGGTATCAAGAACCTATTTAAAGAAATAATGACCCAAAACTCCCCTAATCTGATGAAATAAAAAGACACACTGGTCCAGGAAGCTCAGAGTCCCAAAAATTTGTACCCAAAGAGGCCTACACTGAGACACATCATAATTAAAATGATAAAGCTTAAAGGTTAGGAGAGAATCCTAAAAGTTGCAAGAGAAAAGAAGGTAGCACCTGCAGGGAGCACCAAATAGAGTGGCATCTGATTTATCAACAGAAACATTTCAGGCCAGAAGAGGGTGGTGTGAAATATTCAAGGTGATGAAAAGCAAGGAGCTACAACCAAGGCTACTTTACCCTGCAAGGCTGTCATTTAATATTGAAGGATATATAAGGAGCTTCCCAGACAAGAAAAAAGCTAAAGTAGTTTGTTAATACCAAACTAATATTGCAACAAATGTTAAAGGACTTGCTTTAAGAAGAAGAAAAAGAAAAAGTGAAAGAAAAAAAAGCAGAAGGAAATAGTCTAACAATAAAATGGCACTAAATACATTACTATCAATAATCACCATTAAATGTAAATGACTAAAATGTTCCAACCAAAAGGTATAGGGTAGCTGAATGGGTAAGGAAACAAGACCCATTTATATGCTGCCTCCAAGAGACCCATCTCAGATTGAAAGATACACACAGACTAAAAGTAAAGATATGGTAAAAGATATTTCATGCAAATGGAAAGGAAAAAATGCTCGGGTAGCACTACTTGTAACTGAAAAAATACCTTAAAACCAAAAATCTAGTAAGACACAAAGAATGACATGCATAATGATAAAGGGAACAATCCAACAAGAGGATATAACCTTGGAAAACATTTGACACACCCAACATAGGAGCGCTTAAATATATGAAGCAAATCTTGGTGGACATAAAGCGAGAGATTGACAGGAATACTGTCATAGTCAGGGATTTTAACACCTTTTTTTGTCTTCAATAGATCGATCTTCCAACAGAAAATCAACAAGGAGACAACAATCTTAAACAACACACTAGATCAAGTGGATATAATTGGTTTCTTCAGAGCATTTCACCCAAAGGAACAAAATATACATACTTTTCAGTGCACATGGAATGTTTTCTAGCATAGACCAAATGTAAGGAAACAAAACAAATTTCAATAAATTTAACAAGATTGAAATCATATCAAGAATCTTCTCTGTCCACAATGCTATGCAACTAGAAATCAGTCTCAAGAAGAAGAGTGAAAAACACACAAAGACATGGAAGCTAAATAACATGTATAAAACAGTAAATGGGTCAACAATGAGATCAAGGAAGAAATCAAAAGATACCTAAACAAATGAAAATGAGGACACAACAATCAAAAATCTGTGGGACATTGGGAAAGCAGTCCAAAGAGGGAAATTCATAGCATTACAGTCCTATCTGAAAAAATAAGAAAGAACACAAATAAACAATCTAACTTCACACTTAAAGGAACTTGATGAGCAACAAACAAAGCCTAAAGTAAATAGAAGATTAGAACAGAAAAAAATGAAATAGAGTAAAAAAAAAAACCACGCTACAAAAGATCAATGAATTCAAGAACAGGTACTTTAAAAAGATAAACAAAATGGATAAGACTTTAACAACATTCATGAAGAATAAAAGAGAGAGGACCCAAATAAAGAAAATCAATAGTGAAAGAGAAGAAGTAAAAACCGACACACAAGAAACACAAAGATTGTAAGAAAATATTATAAAAAACTATATGCCAACAAACTGGACAACCAGGACAAATGGATAAACTCCTAGAAATATACTAATTTCCAAAACTCAATCAAGAAGAATCAGAGAATTTGAATAGACAAGTTATACCTAGAGAAAATGAAGCAGTAAGTTAAAAAATCCCAATAAACAAAAGCTCTGGACCAGATGGCTTCACAGGTGAATTTTATCAACATTACAAGAATAACTAACATCTCTCCTTCTCAAACTATTTCATAAAATTCAAGAGGAGAGAAGCCTCCTAAACTCATTTTACAAGGCCTGTATTGTCCTAATTCCAAAACCAAAAAGACACCACAAAGAAATAAAATTATAGGCCAATATCCCTGAGGAATATAGATGCTAAAATTCTCAACAAAACATTAGAAGCCTGAATACAACAATGCATCAAAAAGATCATATGCCATGATCAAGTGGGATTTATTCCAGGAATGCAAGATTGGCACAACATTCACAAAACAATAAATGTAACTCATTACATTAAAAAAATGAAGGAAAAAAAGCCATATGATCATATAAATAGATGTAGAAAAAGCATTTGATAAAATCCAGCACTGATTTGTGATAAAAACTCTCAAGAAAGTAGAATTAGAGGGAACATACTTAAACATAATAAAAGCCACATATGACAAACCCACTGCCAACAACACACTCAATGGGAAAAAACTACAAGTGTTCAACTTAAGACTGGGAACAAGACAGACATGTCAGCTTTCACCTCTCTTATTCAACATAGTGCTGGAACTTCTAGCCACAGCAATCAAAAAGAAGAAATAAAAAGCATCCAAATTGGAAAGGTAGAAGTGAAACTGTCATTATTTGCAGATGACATGGTACCATACATAGAAAACTCCCCAGATTGCGCCAAGAAACTACTAGAACTGATAAATGAATTCAGTAAAGTAGCATGATACAAAATCAATATCCAGAGATCAGTTGCATTTTATATGCCATTAATGAACTTACAGAAAGCGAAATTAAGCAAACAATCCCATTCACAATTGCTACAAAAATAACAAACTACTTAGGAATAAACCTAACCAAGGATGTAGAATACCTGTTTTTGGAAAATTATAGGATGCTGAAGAAAGAAATTGCAGAAGATAGAAATCAGTGGAAGCACATACCATGTTCATGGATAGGAAGAATTAACACCATTAAAATGTCCATACTACCCAAAGCAATCTACAGATACTACAGATACAGAGCAACTGCTGTCAAGATTCCAGTGATGCATTTCACAGAGCTATAACAAATATTTAAAAAATTTATATGGAATCACAAAAGGCCCTGAATATCAACAGCAATCCTAAGAAAGAATACAAAGTTGAGGGAATCACACTATCTAATATAAAACTATATTATAAGCCCACAGTAATCACAATAGCAGGGTACTAGCATAAAAACAGACACATAGATCAATGGAAGAGGATAGAGGGCCCAGAAATAAACCTGCACCTTTACAGTCAATTAATATTTCACAGGGGAAGCAAGCCCATACAATGGGTTAAAGATAGTTTATTTGATAAATGGGGCTAGGAAACTTGAACAGATACATGCAGAAAAGAGAAGACACCTTCTTACACACCACACACAAATATAAATTCAAAATGGATCAAATTAAGCCTTAAATGTTATACCTTAAACAAGAAAAATTGTAGAGGAAAACATAAGCAGCAAAATGTCAGGCATTGCTCATACCAATATTTTATCACCAAATGCTTGCATTCACTAAAAATACATCTTTTCTAGAATGAAAGTTTTAATGATTAATATGTTTATACTAAAACAGGCCTATTTTGATGCAGAAATGATATATATATCATATTAAAAGTGTGAATATTTATCAGATATTTCTCCCCAGGCAAGGGAAGCAAAGGAAAAAAAATAAGCAAATGGGACTACAAAAAACTAAAAAGTTTTTATACAGCAAAGGAAATCAACAATGAAATATAAAGTCAACCCACAGAATGGGAGAACATATTCACTGATACAACTAATAAAGGGTTAATACCCAACATTTATAAAGAACTTACAATACCTCCCTGGTTAAAGGGGGAGCCCAGTGGATTAGAGACACTTGAGGAGATCTGCAGATGGAGGCTTTGAGGAGTGAACTGAGAGAGTAGCTGGCAGGATCCTGGTGCTGACTCCTCCTCTATATGGTAGCAGCCATCTTGCTCAGGCAGACTACTCCCCTGAGTGGAGCAGTGTGAAAGGAAATAATAACCCTCCCCTCAGGAGGGACTCTGCCCCAAGCTGTGGTGCCTAAGCCTGACTATTGAGTGCAGAGTGACTAGAATACCAAGTGAAGCAGAGAGCCATAGAAAGTAGATACCTGGAAGTCTTTTACAGTCTGACTAAAGTCATACGGGGTCAAATCTGATATCATCAGAGGCAGATTCAGAAAGAAAAAAACAGCAGTCTCCTACCATAGGCCTTCATATCACAAAGTCAGGAAGTCAAGACAGATCAATTTAAGAAGAAGAAGCCATCTTTGTAATATTGGTTAGGTTCCGCTTATAGGTGAGATCATATGGTATTGTCTTTCACCCCCTGGCTTATTTCGCTTAGCATAATGCTCTCTAGTTCCATCCATGCTGTCACGAAGTTTAGTAGTTCTTTTTTTCTTTCTGGTGCGTAGTATTCCATTGTGTATATGTACCATAACTTTTTGATCCAATCATCTACTGACGGGCATTTAGGTTGCTTCCAACACTTGGCTACTGAAAGGAAAAGAAATCAACAGAGACAAAAGGGGAGGAAGGAGGGGGGGCAGGGAAAAGGAAGGGAAGAGGAAAGTCAAGGAGCATATAGCAAGGACTCATGGACAAAACCAAAGGGGAAGAGCTGAGGGAGGGGAAGAGGAGGGAGGGGGCAAGGGAAAGTGGTGGGGGTAGGCAGAGACAAATGTATTTGACAAAATAAATTAAAATAAAATTTAAAAAAAAGAATTTAAGTGAAGCCAAAAATGAAGAAGCCAAAAAAGCATTGTCACAAATAATAGGAAGACAAAGAAACACCCCCCAACTGAAGGGGAAGTAGTAATCCCCAGAAATAGAACTAAATGAAACAGGCAAGTAAACTATCAGATATTGAGTTCCAAACAATCGTTCTAAGGAAACTCAATGAGCTCAGTGAACTCAGAGAGAATTATCAAAAACTACAGCGAAACTATGAGGAACATACTGCAAACAATATCAGCATGAAAAAGCACATAGAAACTATCAAAAAGAGCAAGAGGAAATGAAGAATAAATTTCTGAATTGAAGAACACAGTAGAAGGAATCAAAAACAGGCAGGATGAAGCAGAGGATCAATTCAGTGAGCTGGATGACAAGGTAGAAAAAAGCTTCCAGAAAGAGCAAGAAAATGAAAAAAGACTCAAAAAGAATGAAGAGACATTCAGGGAAATGCAGGACAACCTGAAACATAGTAATATCTGTATAATAGGGATACCAGAAGGAGAAGAACAAGGGATAGAGAATGTTTGAAAAAGTAATGATGGAAAACTTCCTTAATTTGAGGAGAGAAAAAGACACACAAGTCCAGGAAGCACAGAGGGTCCCATAGAAGAGGAACCCAAAGAGGCCCACTCCAAGACACATCATCATTAAAATGGCAAATATCAAAGACAGAGAATCCTAAAGGCAGCAAGGGAGAAACAGGTAGTAAAATACAAGGGAACCCCAATATGGCTAGCAGCTGACTTCTCAACAGAAGCATTGCAAACCAGAAGGGAATGGCAAGAAGTATTCCAAGTAATGAAAAGCAAGGCCTGAAAGCAAGACTGCTCCAACCAAGAAGGCTCTCAATTAAAATGGAAGGCTAAGTAAGGAGTTTCCCAGGCAAAAGAAGGCTAAAAGAATACACCTCCACCAACCCAGAATTGCAAAATATCCTAAAGGGACTGCTTTAAGATGAAGAAAAAGAATGAGAAAGAGAGGAACACAGGTACAAAGGGAACAAAATGAATAAATACCTATCAATGATAACTTTCAATGTAAATGGATTAAATGCTCCAATCAGAGGACATAGGGTATCTGAATGGATAAGAAAACATGACTTGCACATATGCTGCCTGCAAGAGATCTACCTCTTAACAAAGGACTTAATAGACTGAAAGTAAAGGGCTGGAAAAAAAATATTCCAAGCAAATGGACAGTAAGAAAAAGCAATGGTAGCAATACTTATATCAGACAAAACAGATTTCAAAACAAAGGCCATAAAAAGAGACCCGGAAGGGCACTTTATAATACTCAGAGGAAGAATACATCAAGTAGACACAAACATTGTAAACCTATATGCACCCAACAGAGCAACACCCAAATATATAAGGAAAATCTTGGAGGACTTCAAGGAAGATATAAACAGCAACACACTTATAATGGGGGACTTAACACCCTACTGTCAACAATGGATAGAGCTTCCAAACAAAACATCAACGAGGATGTTGTGGAAGTGAATGATGTGTTAGATGAAACGGATTTAACTGACATATATAGAACTTTTCAACCCAAAGAAGCAAAATATGCATTCTTTTCAAAAGCACGTGGAACATTTTGATTTATTTATTTATTTTTATTTATTTTTTCAAATACATTTGTCTCTGCCTTCCCCCCACCACTTTTCCGTGCCCCTCCCCCCTCCCTCCCTCAATGCTTCCTCTTTGGTTTTGTCCATGAGACCTTGCTATATGTTCCTTGACTTTCCCCTTCCCTTCCCTTTCCCTGCCCCCCCTTCCCTCTTGTCTCTGTTGATTTCTTTTCCTTTCAGTGTTGCTGGTCATATTTTCCTTGCTTCTTTGCATTGTTGGTTAGGTTCCGCTTATTGGTGAGATAATATGGTATTTGTCTTTCGCCCCCTGGCTTATTTCGCTTAGCATGATGCTCTCCAGTTCCATCCATGCTGTCGCAAAGTTTAGTACTTCTTTTTTTCTTTCTGCTGCGTAGTATTCCATTGTGTATATGTACCATCATTTTTTCATCCAATCATCTACTGATGGCATTTAGGTTGCTTCCAACACTTGGCTATTGTAAATTGTGCTGCTATGAACATTGGGGTGCATAGGTTCTTCTGAATTGGTGTTTTGGGAATTGCAATGACTTCTGATACCAGGGCAATATAATGAGGATCTGTAAGTAAATTTTGGGTTAAAAGCCAAGGCCTTTTTCCTCTATCTCTTTGTTTTAAAAATGTGACAAAAATGTATTAGTGAAGATACAGGTTTAATTGCTATGATTGAAAGGCTACTGGGAGGTGCCAGTTAGAACCCCATGGCAGCTAAAACTCAAAGTCCTATTACTAATGGGGAAAGGGGAATAGATATGGAGAACAACTAACAGTCTCTGTGGAGGGTAACAGCATGAGTCCATGCTACATATGTAAATAGCAGACAGATTATGAAGAAACTAAAGTTAAATATTTTGGTCTTTATCTGATAGGTAAGAGGAAACTATGAAGGTGTTTAAGCAATGAAACAGAATGTTCATTTCATATGAAAAATTGAGTACAACCACACTTTTCAGAGGTGCCAGGCATAAGAACAATATCAAAACACCCCTTGAAATTGTCAGAATTATATTCAAGTCATTGTTTCATACTCACATATAAATATTCACAGTTTTAATATGATATATATATATCATTTATGCATCAAAATAGGCCTGTTTTAGTATAAACATATTAATCATTAAAACTTTCATTCTAGAAAAGATGTATTTTTAGTGAATGCAAGCATTTGGTGATATACTGGCTTCCATTATCTGTCTGTGGATGTCCTTTGAAAAGGAATACCTGACATTTACCATAAAATGATAGCGTAAATTTAATTTGATACTCACCTTTATTCTTAACATTCCCTTGGATCGTTTCTTAAACAATAGATTTATTTAATTGGGTTGACACCAAAAATTAGGAGTATTTTGTATGCACATTCCTTTTCATGAAATGGGCAAATTGTTATTCATTAGCTCCTCAATTCCCTAGAAGAAATTTTGACCTAAATACAGTGTTATAGAGAACTTCAAAAAAGAATAAAAATTGTGAGCTTCTTTTCATAACAATTTTTAGCAGCTTTTTACAGCAAAGATTTTAAAGGGAAAGGACTTCACTGGTGTTTTGACAAAGTGCCAATTCATTTATTAAATGACAAGGAAATTAAGGTGTAAGTTGGATGTATATAACATTAAACATGACTGAGTTAGCTATTTTCCTGTCTGTTTTGGTTTTGTTTTTGATAAACATTAGCCATTAGTGATGTGGCAGTCTTTAGATTTTGTCATCGATTAGCTAAAATAATAAGATCAAATTATGTTGCATGATTTCCATGAAGACTAAGCTAGCTGGGCACAATTCCATCATTTGCTGGAAAGTAAATGATTTTCCAGCCATGTACTATAATAATTGGCATAACTTTGTGAAGAATTTATACCCAACCAATTTTATTTTTTTCTACAATTGAGTGATGCGCCATTGATTCTGCAAATAATTGAATGTCATTCTTGTGACATTCAAATCAATCGGTTAGTAGAGATAGTCTACCCAAATGCTTCTTTTTTATCCCCATTTTTAAAATCATTTTTATTTTTCAATTACAGTTGACATAAATTATTATTTTAGTTTCAGGTGTACACCCCAGACATTACATAATTACTAAGTGATCATCCTGATGAATCTTGCACCAATCTGACACCATACACAGTTATTAGATTATTATTGACTATATTCTTTAAACTGTACTTTACATCCCCATAACTATTCTGTAACTATCAATTTGTACTTAATTCCTTAACTTTTTTTTCACTCATCCTCCTGCCCAAGTTTTTCTCAAAGTGTGAGACCATGAGTGCTCAATAGACTTCTCTTACTTAACATATGATTTCTTTTTCACTGATTCGTTTTAATTCTAAGTCCATGTTAGCACATTATTCTTTATCCTTTGTTTTAAGGCATCCTCCAATTGCATGCTCCTAAATAAAATTTAGCTTTTGAAAGAAAAGAAAAATATAATTTAGATTAATTACCTGTATATTAGGAAATAAGATAGAGATTCACTACACTTTTTTACAGAATGAAAATCTTAATGGTTTGGGTTTTGTCGCTCAGTGTTATGAAGAATTGTACCAAGAATACTAAAACTATCAAAGGATTAAAATATTTTTAAAAATTTGAATCAAAGTAGATAAATAGCTAACTGAAGGATTTAAACTGAAGCTGATAAATTCCTTTAAAAGATTATGACTGGAGGCTTTATGAAGATAAAATAATTTATTTTATTCTGTGAAAGAATGGTGAATTTGACCCACTACAAGGTCATGCACCTTAGGGCAACTGAGATGTCTCTGCTATTTGGTAGTCCTTTCAGGCCTCTCTTGGAGGTTGCTTGTGCTCTCAGCTGCAGGAACTATGCCAGATCTCTGGTCTCAAAGCCTAAATCCTACCTAGTTTTTTAGATTTTTAGCAACTGGCATCTCCTCTTCCTTTTCTGACCACATGAAAACTGTCAACTTTGACTTTTTCTACTTTTGCTCTTCTGACTTTGTCTGTCTTCCTCCTATGCTCTTGCAGAATCATGTGATCCCAACTCAGCCCTACCTGAGGCTCTGGAACAGATCCCGCTTCAAGTAAGAGGCTGTAGCTCAAGCAATAGTGCACTAAGGCAAATGTGCTGCTAATCCCACTCTGACTTTATGTCTGGCTTTACTAATTGAGCTTCTGTTCTGTTCTTTCGATCCATGGTGGACATTGTCTTTTTCAGCAATCATCTCTTCTCTTTACTAGCATACCCTCATTATATGTCCAATCTCCAATCTTTTGATAAGGCCAAGTTTCACTGAGGTGATAAGCTCTGTTCTGAAGCATTATATGCCATAAACTCATTCTTTTTTCTTTTCATCATATATCATAGGAAAAAAAGTGTTTCATATTTCCAAGGCCAACTTTTAAATCTTTGAAACCTGTGCTTTTAATCTTCTCTAATCCTACCTCTTTTACCTTCTTCAGGGTTTTGCTCTGTCATTTATTCACTGTCATTGCTACTTTTTCTGTAGGATCTTTTGACTCTGTCTTCAAATACAGACTGCTTTCCCAGGCTTGAGAGAAGACAAATCATCTCTTAATCTTACACTTGACTGTTTTGTTTTTTCTCCCTCCTTAATTAAATAAACTTTTAGAACAAATGGCCTATGGTAGCTGCCTATCATTTGTTAACATCAATTCCTCCTTTTAGTTTTAGATTGTATCCTATTCCTCTCCCTATCCACATTGGTGGAGTTTTTGATATCCTAATCAATAAATTTGGTGATATATTATTAATTCTCATTATTCCTGATCTCATTCTGCAACATTATCACTGTTTATTGTAGCTATTGTATGCTAAACAATGTCCTAGTTTAATGATTTACTAATAGTGTCCACTTTCACTATCGTAGGAATAAATGAATATTTTTAATGTGAATTCCTCATGAAAATGGGTTCAACAAGCAATTAAAATTTGGCTTTAGCTTCTGCTCTGATATTTTTGCTAATTTTTTTACATTTTTTTTGTTGACTCTTAATAGTATGTATTTGATTTTATTTAATTTTTTTAAAATTTACTGTTCAGTTACAGCTGTCCTGCCATTTTCCCCTTTGCTCACACTAACCTTGTGCCTCTATACTCGCACAATCACCCCTATTGTCTGTGCCCATGAGTCCTCTAGTCATGTTCCACTGCTTGCCCCTTCCCCTTCTTTCCTCTGTTATTCCCCTAGCTTCTCACCTCTTGATACTGTCAGTTTGCTCTCTATTTTCAAGTCTCTGGTTCTATTTTGCTAATTTGTTTTGTTAATTAGGTTCCACTTATAGCGAGATCAATAGTAGTTGTCTTTCACCACCTGGTTTGTTTCTCTTAGCATAATGCTCTTTAGTTCCATCCATGCTGTTGCAAAGGGTTGGGATTCCTTCTTTCTTTCTGCTGCACAGTACACCGTTGTGTAAATGTACCACAGTTTTTTGATCCACTCATTTACTGATGGGCACTTAGGCTGTCTCCAGAATTGGCTACTGTAAATAACGCTGCCATGAACATTGGGGTGCATAGATTATTTTGAGTTGGTGTTTCAGGATTCTTAGGGTATAGTCTCAGCAGGGGGATTGCTGCTTTGAAATGGAGTTCTATCTTTACTTTTTTTGAGGAAATTCCAAACTGTTTTCCACAGTGGCTGCACCAGTCTGCATTCCCACCAACAGTGTCCTAGGGTTCCCTTCTCTCCACAACCTTGCCAGCACTTGTTTTGGTTGATTTGTAAATGATGGAAATTATGACTGGTGTGAAGTGATATCTCATTGTGGTTTTATTTTGCATCTCTCTGATAGCTAGTGATGCTGAGCATTTTTTCATGTGTCTATGGGCCCTCTGTATGTCCTCCTTAGAGAAGTGTCTATTCAGGTCCTTAACCCATTTTTTAAATTGGATTATTTGTCTTTCTGATGTGGAGTCATGTGTGTCCTTTGTATATTTTGGAGATCAAACCTTTGTCCAAGGTATCATTGGCAATGTTTTCCCATACGGTTGGTTCCCTTTCCACTTTGCTGGTGTTTTCTTTAGCTGTGCAGAAGCTTTTTAGTTTGTTGCAGTCCCACATGTTTATTCTTTCCTTTATATCCCTTGCCCTACAGGATATACCAGCGAAAACATTGCTGCGTGGGACTCCTTGACATTATAAATGAATTTGGCAAAAAAGCAGGATAAAAATCAACATTCAGAAATCAAAGTCATTTTGCACACCAACAATGAAATATCAGAGACAGGAGTTAGGAGAAAAATCCCATTTACTATAGCAACAAGAAAAATAAAAGAGGAATAAACTTAACCAAGGAGGTAAAAGACCTGTACTCAGAAAACTACACAATACAGAAAAAGAAATTAAGGAAGACACAAATAAATGGAAGCATATACTGTGCTCATGGATTGGAAGAATTAACATCATTAAAATGTCCATACTATCCAAAACAATGTATAGATTCAACACAATCCCCATCAAAATATCCATGACATATTTCACAGATATAGAACAAATATTTCAAAAATTCATATGGAACCATAAACAATCCTAAATAGCCTCAGCAATTTTGAGAAAGAATAACAAAGTAGGAGGGATCACAATACCAGACATCAAACTATATTACAAGGCCACTGTAATCAAAACAATCTGGTACTGGCATAAGAACAGTAACATAGATGAACAGAACCGAATAGAGACCCCAGAAATAAACCCATGTCTCCATGGTCAATTAATATTTGACAAGAGGGGAAGGAACATAAAATGGAGTAAAAATAGACTCTTCAATAAATGGTATTGTGAGAATTGGCCTGGTACATGCAAAAAATGAAACTAGACCAACTCACATAAAAATAAACACAAGATAGATAAAAGACTTAAATATAAGGTGTGGCACCATAAAAATACTAGAGGAAAACATAGGCAGGAAAATTTCAGATATCCCATACAGCAAGATTGGTTTTTTTTTGGTTTTGTTTGTTTTGTTTTGTTTTGTTTTTTGATAAATGTATGTTCCTCTCTGTGCTGGCAATCAACTTCTGTGGCACTTAGTGAGATTTTCTTGCTTGACATTACGTCTTCACTCAGAAATGTGACTTTTTCTGATAATCTGTGCAGTTAAAAGCATGAAAAGACCTTTGTATACCCAAATTACAGAGGTCCCCTCTCTTACGTGAAGTCTCAAGTCTCACATATGCTAGGCTCTCTTTTCTCCAGTGTAAAATGAAAACATAGTTATTCAGAAGGTTTTCTTTTCAGGACTTCATATGTTATTGATACTTAATGAAAACAAATTAAAAAAATAATCTTATCCTCAACAAAGGCACACATATCAAATTGCTCATATCTTCCTAGAATTTCATATTTCCCCTGCTTTTGAAAGCTAGTTGTATTACCTCCACTACCACCACCAACACTCCTTCTCTGACATGCACAAAGTCAAGAGAAAGGAAAGATTATTTTTTAAAAAATCTTTACCAGAGTATATGTTTATTGATTTTAGAGAGAGATGGAGGGAGGGAGAGATAGAATGAAAGAGAGAGAGAGAGAAATATTGATTAGTTGCCTCCTGTGTGTGCCCCTACTGGGGATCAAACCTGTAACCTAGTATGTACCCTGACCAGGGACTGAACCCACATAATTTTGGTGTATGGGGTGATGCTCCAACCAACAGAGCCACCGAACCAGAGTGAGAAAGGAAACATTCTAAACATTCTGTATAGAATCAGCAAGAGGATAAAAAATAGAAAGATATATTTTTATTTTTTTCTTTTTTTTTAATTTATTTACTTTTTAAATACAATTGTCTCTGCCTCCCCCCACCTCTTTCCCTTGCCCCCTCCCACCTTCCCTCCCTCAGCTCTTCCCCTTTGGTTTTGTCCATGAGTCCTTGCTATATGTTCCTTGACTTTCCCCTTCCCTTCCCTTTCCCTGCCCCCCCCTTATATATTTTTAAATGGAGGTAACTGCATATAGTAAACCTGCCGAAACTTCCTTTATGCAAAGAAGAATTACTTTCAAGGCCATTGTGCTTTATCTATAAATGGCTGCATTTCTGTTTATTTTTTCCATTATTATAATTTTAAGGTATGTCTGTGTGATACCATATGAAAATAGGAGAAAAATATTAATTGATGATTCTTCCACTGATCCTCTGAGAAATAAGGGATAAAGTAAATAAACAAATGAGTGGTTACGAATTCAGAATGATTGTTTACACTGGAAACACTCTATGTCAATTTGGGTCCTGTTTTATGCTCAAGTCAATGAATGGCCCACCATTTCTTGCTCAGGTCTGTGTCACAGATATGGAGACAGTAGCTATGTCTCTCTCTTGTCTGGCATACAAATGGGTTTGGGCAATGGGGGCACTAGCAGAAGGCTGGAGGGCAAGAGAAGGGAAGAAGCCAAGGTATTTCTCTGCCCCACCCACTCTATTTTTAGTACAGGTTGGACAGATGCCACTGTGTCGTTTCATGGCTCCAGTTCCCACTGACAGACCCCAGTGGTCCCAGAGTCTTTTGGATGGCTCCGCCCCTGGGCTCTGCTAACACCATGGCTTCTTATGTCCCTTCAGTCTGGGGATGACAGTGGCTTCTTGAGTTTGTTAATCCCCACTGGTCCCTTTCCTTATTATCTTCTGTGTAAACAGTTCCCTGTATTAAATGTCATCCGTTCTAAATATTCAAAGTGGTTTCTATCTTCCTGGTTGGATAACAAGAGATACATCCTGAATATCCAAAAAACTCCAATTCTATAATGACTCTTTCTGTTTCTTATAAACATATTTTTATGAACACAGGAAAAAAAAATCTAAGTACACCCTTCAAAATATTTCAACATTACTCATTTGTTTAATCATTTTAATTTGAAATTAAACTCACCTCAAAACTTTTCCATTATTTCATTTATGGTTTAATGTTTCTGATATTACTCCCTTTTTTTTCATTCAATATTACTTTGTATTAGTTTTATGGTAGGCAGTTAACAGATTTGAGCAGAGCAAGGATGATGGTAGAGGTATAGAAGGTGACCTAGCAATGGGAAAAACTGGGTAAACAAGGACCTTGTCCCCAAGGTAACCTTTTTTTCCTAGCATATTGCTGGTAGTGCCATTCAGATCCTCTCCTGACCTTTCTTCCCCTGGCATATCACTAGTCATGTGGTTTAGACCCTCTTAGAGGAGGAACAAGGGGCCAAATAGTGTCTTCATGCAACTCCCATGGGGGCCCTTGAGCAACCACTCCTTTATATATTAACCTCTAGGGGTAACATCATCCTTGGTTGAGTTCCAGCTCCTGACCCAGAAAAGCAGCAAAAATACACAAGTGTATCATAATTGCATATATATATATATATCTTGCACCTTTAAAAAAATTTTTTTATAGATGTTCAAGTACAGCTTTCTCCATTTTTCCCCACAACACCCCCTGAACCTCCCATCCCCACCACCCACCCTCAATCCTACCCGCTTTTGGCTTGTCTACATGTCCTTTATACATGTTTCTTGATTACCCTCCTCCTATTTCCCCCTGGTATCCCCTCCCCCTCACTACTCTGGTACTGTCAGTCTGTTCTTTATTTCAATGTCTCTGGTTATATTTTGCTTGCTTGTTTGTTCTGTTTATTAAGTTCCACTTATAGGTGAAATCATATGGTATTTGTCTCTTACTGCCTGGCTTATTTCGCTTAGCATAATGCTCTCCAGATCTGTCCATGCTGCTGATAAGGGTAGGAGCTCCTTTTTTCTTCTGCTGCATAGTATTCCATTGTGTAAATGTACTATAGTTTTTTGATCCACTCATTTACTGATGGGCACTTAGATTGCTTTCAGCACTTGGCTATTGTAAATTGTGTTGCTATGAACATTGGGGTGCATACGTTCTTTTGAATTGGTGTTTTGGGATTCTTAGGGTATAATCCTAGCAGTACAATGGCTGGGTCAAAAGGCAGTTCCACTTTTAGCTTTCTGAGGAAATTCTATGCTGATTTACACAGTGGCCTTATCAGTCTGCATTCCCACCAGCAGTGTGCTAGGGTTCCCTTTTCTACACAACACCAGCACTAGTTATTTGTTGGTTTGTTTATGATGGCCATTAGACTGGTGTGAAGTGGAATCTCATTGTGTTTTTCATTTGCATTTCTCTAATGCCTGATGATGATGAGCATCTTTTCATACACCTCTGGGTCCTGTGTATGTCCTCCTTAGAGAAGTGTCTGTTCAGGTTCTTTGCCCACTTTTTAATTGGACTGTTTGTCTTCCTGGAGTGGAGTAGTGTGAGTTCTTTATATATTTTGGAGATCACACCCCTGTCTGAGGTATTACTGGCAAATATACATTTTCCCATAAAGTTGGTTCCCTTTCTATTTTGCTGATGTTTCTTCAGCTGTGCAGAATCTTCTTATTTTGATGAAGTCCAATTCGTTTATTCTTTCCTTTATATCCCTTGCTCTAGGGGATGTATCAATGAAAATATTGCTGTGTGGAACACCTGAGAGTTTTCACCTATGTTCTCTTCTAGGAATTTTATGGTGTTGCAACTTATATTTAAGTCTTTTATCCATCTTGAGTTTATTTATTTTTTGTATAGTTTAAGTTGGTGGTTAAATTTCAATTTTTGCATGTAGCTGTCCAGTTCTCCCAACACCATTTGTTGAAGAGGCTATTTTTATTCTATTTTATGCTTCTGCCCCTTTTGTTGAATACTAATTGACCATAGAGCTTTGGGATCATTTCTGGGCTCTTTATTCTGTTCCATTGATCTATGTGTCTGTTCTTATGTCAGTACCAGACTGTTTTGATTACAGTAGCCTTGTAATAAAGTTTGCTGTCAGGTATTGTGATCTCTCTTGCTTTGTTTTATTTCTCAAAATTGCTGCAGCTATTTGGGGTTGTTTTTTTAAATATATTTTTTAATTAATTTATTTATTTTTCCTTTTTTTATTGTATGATATCATTTACATAAGTTTTCAAATACACAAAATAATGATACATGTTTAGAAACACATATATTTGATAAAAGTACAGAGTATGTGCGGGAATAATCCCAGCAACTTCAGAATGGTAATTACCACCAGAAAAGAGAGCAATGGGATGGGCTTTAGCCATATGGGTAATGCTTTGTTTTTTTTTTTTAATTTTTTTAAATTAATTAATTTATTTTTTCAAATACATTTGTCTCTGCCTACCCCCCACCACTTTCCCTTTCCCCCTTCCTCGCTCCCTCCCTCAATTCTTCCCCTTTGGTTTTGTCCATGAGTCCTTGGTATATGTTCCTTGACTTTCCCCTTCCCTTCCTTTTCCCCAATCCCCCTCCCTCCTTCCCTCTTGTCTCTGTTGGTTTCTTTTACTTTCAGTGTTGCTGGTCTTATTTTCCTTGCATCTTTGTATTGTTGGTTAGGTTCCACTTATAGGTGAGATCATTTGGTATTTGTCTTTCGCCCCCTGGCTTATTTCGCTTAGCATAATGCTCTTGAATTCCATCCATGCTGTCGTGAAGTACAGTAGTTCTTTTTTTCTTTCTGATGCGTAGTATTCCATTGTGCAAATGTACCATGGTTCTTTGATCCAATCATCTACTGATGGCATTTAGGTTGCTTCCAACACTTGGCTATTGTAAATTGTGCTGCTATGAACATTGAGGTGCATAGGTGCTTTTGAATTGGTGTTTTGGGATTCTTAGGGTATAGTCCCAGCAGGGGAATCACTGGATCAAAAGGCAGTTCCATTTTCAGCTTTTTGAGGAAATTCCACACTGCTTTCCACAATGCCTGTACCAGTTTGCCTTCCCACCAACAATGTACTAATGTTCCCTTTTCTCCACAGCCTCGCCAGCATCTGTTGTTTGTTGATCTGTTTATGATGGCCATTCTGACTGGTGTGAGGTGGTACCTCATGGTGGTTTTGATCTGCATTTCTCTGATGGCTAGTGATGCTGAGCATCCTTTCAAATGTCTCTGGGCCCTCTGTATCTCCTCCTTGGAAAAGCATCTGCCCAGGTCCTTTGCCCATTTTTTGATTGGATCATTTGTCTTGGAGTAGAGTCGAGTGAGTTCTTTATATAACTTGGAGATAAAACCTCTATCTGATGTATCATTAGCAAATATATTTTCCCATTTGGTTGGCTCCCTTTTCATTTTGCTGATGTTTTCTTTAGCCATGCATAAGCTTCTTATTTTGATGAGGTCCCACTTGTTTATTCTTTCCTTTATGTCCCTTGCTTTAGAAAATTGCTGCGTGAGATATCTGAGAGTTTCCTGCCAATGTTCTCCTCTAGGACTTTTATGGTGTTGCTACTTATATTTAAGTCTTTTATCCATCTTGAGTTTATTTTTGTGTATGGTGTCAGCTGATGATCCAATTTCACTATTTTACATGTAGCTGTCCAGCTCTCCCATCGCCATTTCTTGAAGAGGCTATTCTTGCTCCATTTTATGCTTCTGCCCCCTTTGTCAAATATTAGATGCCCATACAGACCTGGGCTTATTTCTGGGCTTTCTATTCTGTTCCACTGCTCTAAGGGTCTGTTTTGTGCCAGTACCAGATTGTTTTGAGTATAGTGGCTTTGTAGTATAGTTTGATGCCTGGTATTGTAATCCCTCCTACTTTGTTCTACTGTCTCAAAATTGCTGTGGCTATTCGGGGTCGTTTATGTTCCACATAAATTTTTGAAATGTCTGTTCTATTTCTGTGAAATACCTCATTGGTATCTTAATAGGGATTGCGTTGAATCTATAAATTGCTTTGAGTAGTATGGACATTTTGATGATATTAATTCTTCCAATCCATGAGCACGGTATCTGCTTCTATTTATTTGTGTCTTCCTTAATTTCTTTCTTCAATGTTGTATAATTTTCTGTGTACAGGTCTTTTACCCCTTTGGTTAAATTTATTCCTAGGTACTTTATTTTTCTTCTTGCTATATCGAATGGTATTTTTTTTCTGATTTCTCCTTCTTCTATTTCATTGTTGGTGTAAAAAAATGCCTTTGATTTCAGAATATTGACTTTGTATCCTGCTGTTTTGCCAATTTCACTTAATAGGTTGAGGAGTTTTTTGGTAGAGTCTACAGGGTTTTCTATGTACACTAAAATGTCATCTGCAAACAATGATAGTTTTACTTCCTCCTTTCCTATTTGGATGCCTTTTATTTCTTTTTCTTGTCTGACCACTATGGCTAGGACTTCTAATACGATGTTGAATAGAGGTGGTGAAAGTGGACTTCCTTGTCGTGTTCCCGATCTTAGTGGGAAAGCTTTCAGTTTTTGCCCATTGCGTATGATGTTGGCTGTAGGTTTTTCATATATGGCCTTTATTACGGTGAGGAATGCCCCATTTATTCCCATTTTGCTGAGTGTTTTGATCATAAATGGGTGCTGTACCTTATCGAATGCTTTTTCTGCATCTATCAAGATGATCATGTGGTTTTTGTCTTTTCTTTTATTTATGTGATGTATTACATTTATTGACTTGCGTATATTGAACCATCCCTGCATGCCTGGGATGAATCCCACTTGATCATGGTGGATAATCTTTCGAATGTATTGCTGGATGCGGTTTGTCAATATTTTGTTGAGGATTTTAGCATCTATGTTAATCAGTGAAATTGGCCTATAGTTTTCTTTCTTTGTAGGGTCTTTATCTGGTTTTGGGATTAGGGTGATGCTGGCCTCATAAAAAGAGTCTGGGAGTCTTCGCTCCTCTTGGATTTTTTGGAATAGTCTGGGAAGGACAGGGGTTAGCTCTTCCTGAAATGTTTTGTAAAATTCTCCTGTGAAACCATCCGGCCCTGAGCTTTTGTGTGCCGGGAGTTTCTTGATTACTGCCTCAGTTTCCACAGCTGTTATCAGTCTGTTCAAGCTTTCTGTTTCTTCCTCCCTCAGTGTTGGAAGAGTATACTTTTCTAGAAATTTGTCCATTTCATCCAGGTTTTCAAATTTCTTGGCATATAATTGTTCATAGTAGTTTCTGACAATCCTTTGTATTTCTGTGGTATCAATTGTTATTTCCCCTCTTTCATTTCTGATATTATTATTTTGGGTCCTCTCCCTTTTTTTCTTGATGATTCTGCTTAATGGCTTGTCCATTTTATTTATCTTTTCAAAGAACCAGCTTCTGGATTGGTTGACCCTTTGAAATATTCTTTTTGTCTCTATGTCATTCAGTTCTGCTCTAATCTTGACCATTTACTTCCTTCTACTTGCTCTGGGATTTATTTGTTGTTGTTTCTGCAATTCTTGAAGTTGTAGTGTTAGATCTTTCATTTGAAATGTTTCTATTTTTTTTAGGTAGGCCTGTATTGCTATGAACTTCCCTCTCAGGACTGCCTTTGCTGTGTCCCATAGGTTTTGGAGTGTTGTCTGTTCATTTTCATTTGTTTCCAGAAATTTTTTGATTTCTTCTCTTACCTCATTATTGACCCATTCATTGTTTAATAGTCTATTGTTCAGTCTCCATGAGTTTGCAAGTTTTTGAAGTTTCTCTTTAGAGGTTGATTTCCAGTTTCAAGCCCTTGTGGTCCAAGAAAAAGTTTGGTATTATTTCAATTTTCCTGAATTTGCTGAGGTTTGCTTTGTGTCCTATCATGTGGTCTATCTTTGAAAAACTGCCATGAGCATTTGAAAAGAATGTGTATTTTTCTTCTTTGGGATGTAAGGTTCTATATATGTCAGTTAAGCCTATTTGATTCAGTGCATCATTCAGCTGCACATTATCGTTATTAATGTTCTGTTTGGAAGATCTGTCCAATTTGACAGTGGGGTCTTGAAATCCCCTACTATCAGTGTGTTGCTGTCTATATCTTTTTTGAAGTTGTCCAACAATTTCCTTATATACTTGGGGACTCCTATATTGGGAGCATATAAGTTTACAATGTTGATGTCTTCTTGATAGATTCTTCCTTTAAGTATTATAAAGTGCCCCTTTGGGTCTCTTTTTATGGCCTTTGTTTTGAAATCTACTTTTTCTGATACAAGTATGGCAACCCCGGCCTTTTTCTCATGCCCATTTGCTTGGAATATTTTTTTCCATCCATTTACTTTCAATCTGTGTAGGTCTCTTTCTCTGAGGTGGGTCTCTTGGAGGCAGCATATGTGTGGGTCATGTTTTCTTATCCATTTAGCTACCCTGTGTCTTTTGATTGGGGCATTTAGTCCACTTACATTGAAAGTTATTACTGATAGAAACTTATTCATTTTTCTCTTTGTACCTGTGTTTTTCTCTTTCTCACTCTTTTCCTTCATCTTCTTAATCCAGTTCCTTTAGCATATCTTGGAGTGCTGGTTTGGTAGAGAGGCATTCTTTTAGCCTTCTTTTGTCTGGTAAACTCCTTATTGCCCCTTCTATTTTAATTGAGGGCCTTGTTGGGTAGAGCAGCCTTGGCTGTAGGCCCTTGCTTTTCATGACTTGGAATATTTGTTGCCATTCCCTTCTGGCTTGTAGTGTTTCTGTTGAGAAGTCAGCTCTTAGGCATATCGGGGCCCCCTTGTATGTTACTTTCTCCTTCTCCCTTGTTGCCTTGAGGATTCTCTCTTTGTCTGTGACATTTGCCATTTTAATGATGCTGTGTCTTGGAGTGGACCTACTTGCGTCCCTCTTGAGTGGGGTCTTCTGTGCCTCCTGGATCCATGAGACCCTTTCTCTCCTCAAAATTAGGGAAATTTTCCATCATTACTTTTTCGAGGAGGTTCTCTATCCCTTGCTCCTCTTCTTCTCCTTCTGGTATCCCTATTATACGGATATTATTGCATTTCAGGTTGTCCTGCATTTCCCTAAATGCCTCTTCATTCTTTTTGAGTCTTTTTTCCATTTCTTGTTCTTTCTGGGAGCTTTTTTCTACCTTGTCCTCCAGCTCACTAATTCGATCCTCAGCTTCATCCAGCCTGCTTTGGATTCCTTCTACTGTGTTCTTCAGTTCAGAAATGGTATTCTTCATATCCTCTTGTGTCTTCTTGATAGTTTCTATGTCCTTTTCCAGGTTGATATAGTTTGTTGTAAGATCCTGATAGTTTCTGTGCAGTTTCTCATGGTTACCTTTGAGCTGGCTGAGCTCATTGAGCTTCCTTAGAACCATTGTTTTGAATTCCATATCTGATAGTTCCCTTGCCTCTATTTCATTTAGCTTTCTCTGTGGGGAGTCCCCTTTTCCACTTATTTTGGGGGAACTTCTTTTTCTTCCCATTTTTGTGAGAGTCTGTTAAGTTATTTATTTATTTATTTATTTATTTATTTATTTATTTATTTATTTATTTCCTTTACTTTTCTCTCTAGGCCTGCCTCTGATGATGTCAGTTGTTGACCCTATATGACCCTGGGTCATTTGTTTGAGCTTTCCAGTAGTCTATTGTTTGTGTCTGACTCTTGCTTGGGGCAGCTCTGTGACCCATTCAGCCAGGGATCCACTATTTCTGTCCATCGCTCTGCACTCTCACGCTGGCTCCTTGATCGCGCTGTCCAGCCTGCAGGATCTCCCACCCGCCCTGGCTTATGCGTGCTTGCCCCAGCCCAGGGGGCTTCTTCGCGACCTCACATAGTCTCTGGCCCCCAAGGCAGGCGGGCACCCTGGCACTGGTTCGTTTAGGGTCTTCTATTGTGTGCTTTCCCCACTTTTGGCTCTTTGGATGCGTTGCCTGCCCTCGCCAAATGGAGACTACCAAAATGGGAGGATGTCAGCTCCAGGACTCTCCGGTTAATCCTGTTTCCAGTCTCTCCTCTAGGGACTCTGGGCAGCTCTGTGACCCCTTCGGCTGGGATCCACTATTCCGCGGCCTGCTCTGCACTTGTGGGCCCCCGCGGGTTGATTTACACCTCCCCTCGCTGATCTGCACACTCCCTCGCAGGCCCCATTGGTGCCAACCTGTGAGAGGCCTTGCCAGCCCACGTGGGTCCACACACACACTCGCCAACCCTCGCAGGCCACTTGGCGCAAATGTATGCGCCTGCACTGTGTGGTTTTGGGCTCTCTATTGTGTGCTTTTCAGTTTTTGGCTCTTTGTGGGTGTGTCCTCTTCCCGCACAATGGAGACTAGGGAAAGGAGAAGGAGTCCGGACTCCCCAGTTCCTCCTCCCGTTCTTTCCCCAACGCCTCCATCTCCAGTCTTTCCTTAAGGCTCTCCCAGCCAGTCTGCACTTAGCCCCCCAGGTCACACGCACACAAGCTGTGTGCGGAGCGCACAAAAGGCAGGTTAATTGATTCCCTTTTGCCTGAGCGAGATGGTTGCTGCAGAGTGGGAGGTGTGTTATCACCGGGGCTCCACCGGCTGCCGTGTCAGTTCTCTTCACAAAATTTTCCTCACCCATCTTTTCCCAGGCACCAGCCCACCCTGCTGCCGGCTCTACCCAGAGATCAAGGAGGGTGGCTGCCACAGCAATTTTTGCGTTGGCACTTTTTAAATGTCTCTTTGCATTCCGAGCCACCTGTCTCTGGCAGAGAGTGCCCCTAAGCTTTTTGGAGTTGTGTTTTGTCTGTATTTTCCTGGTTTTAGCTGCTGTAGTTTAGAGGTCCCTGACCCTGTTCTTCTCGGGGGGAGCTAACTGGCCATTTCAATGTCCCTCTGGTGCTAGTGCCCATGGGCACCCAGCCCACCCTCTCGAGCCTCCACCACACTTCTCACCCATTGGGATGTGTGAGAGTTGAATCCACTGTCTGTCCGCGGCTCCAAGGCTCCTGTCCCACTATCATTCCATTGTTTTCCAGGTGATTACTCCAATATTGAGTTGCAATTCCCGTTTGGTCTTGGGAGGAGGAGGTCAACGTGACTCCCATTCACTCCTCTGCCATCTTTCCTTATTTGGGGTTGTTTATGGTTCCATATAAAATTTTTAAATGTTTGGCCTGTACTTGTGAAATATGTTATTTTTATTTTAGGGACTGAGTTGAATCTATAAATTGCTTTGGGCAATATGGACATTTTGATGATGTTAATTCTTACAATCAATCAACACAGTATATGTTTCCATTTATTTGTGTATTCCTTAATTTCTTTCTTCAGTGTTGTGTAGTTTTCTGAGTACAGGTCTTCTACCTCCTTGTTATGTTTATTCCTAGGTACTTTATTTTTCTTGATGCTATAGCAAATGGGATTTCTTTCCTGATTTCTGATTCTGATATTTCATTGTTGGTGTACAAAAATGCCTTTGATTTCTGAATATTGACTTTGTATCCCGCTGTTTGGCCAAATTCACTTATTAGGTTGAGTAGTTTTTTGGTGGAGTCTATGGGGTTTTCTATGTACACTATCATGTCCTCTGCAAACAATGACAGTTTTACTTCCTCCTTTCCATTTTGGATGAATTTTATTTCTTTTTTTTTCTGTCTGATTGCTGTGGCTAGGACTTCCAATACTATGTTGAATACAGTGGTGAAAGCAGACATCCTTGTACTATTCCTGATCTTAGTGGAAAAGCTTTTAGTTTTTGCCCTTTGATTATGATTATAGCTATAGGTTTTTAATATATGGCCTTTATTAAGTAGAGGTATGCCCCCTTTACTCCCACTTTGCTGAGTGTTTATATCATAACAGATGCTGAACCTTATCAAATGCTTGTTCTGCATCTATTGATATGATCATGTGGTTTTTGTCTTTCCTTTTTTTATGTGACGTATTATGTTTATTGATTTGAGAATATTGAACCATCCTTGTATCCCTGGGATGAATCCCACTTGATCATGGTGGATGATTTTTTAAATGTGTTGCTGGGTGAGGTTTGCCAATATTTTGTCAATAATTTTAGCATCTATGTTCATCAGTGATATTGGGCTGTAATTTTCTTTGTTGTGTCTTTATCTGGTTTTGGGATTAGGATGGTGTTTGCCTCATAAAAACAGTTTGGGAGTCTTCCCTCCTCTTAGATTTTTTGGAATAGTCTGAGAAGGACAGGGGTTATCTCTTTCTTCAATGTTTTATAAAATTCTCCTGTGAAATCACCTGGTCCAGGGCCTTAGTGTGCTGGGAGTTTTTTGACGACTGCTTCAATTTCACCAGCTGTTATTGGTCTGTTGAGGCTTTCTGCTTTTCTTCTTTCAATGTTGGAAGATTATATTTTTCTCAGAATTTGTCCATTTCATCCAAGTTTTCACATATCTTGGCATATAGTTGTTTGTAGTAATTTCTCACAATCCTTTGTATTTCTGTGGTATTGGTTGTGATCTCTCCTCTTTCACTTCTGGTTATATTTATTTGAGTCCTCTCCTTTTTTTTCTTGATGAGTCTGTTTAAAGGCTTGTTGATTTTATTTCTCTTTTCAAGGAACCAGCTCCTGGATTTATTGATCCTTTGAATTGTTCTTTTAGTCTGTATTTCACTTAGTCCTGCCCTGATATTGATTATTTCCTTCCTTCTATTCACTCTTGGCTTTGTTTATTGTTTTTTTCTCTTGTTCTTGAAGATGTAGCATTAGGTTGTTAATTTGAAATGTTTCTATATTTTTTTAGGTAGGCCTATATTACTGTGAACTTCCCTCTCAGAACTGCTCTATCACTTTTATCCATTTGTCTGTTGATGGGCACTTGAGCAGTTTGTGAGTTTCTACTCGCACTGGACAGAACTATCCCGCAAAGCTTCTTTCATAAATTATGCCTCAAATGAGGTACATGCTTTTGCTAAACTGGTTACCTTCACTTTGTAAAAACCAGGATTTAACCTCAGGAATTTTGACCTCTGGATAAACTATTTTTCACTTAAAAATCTATATATGGCATTGAAATTCTTTGAACTTGAACACGTAAACTCTTAAGCAAGAATTAAATGTTTTCTGTCATGTTATCAGGAACAAGAATAATAAGTTTAATGAAATTAGTATTTGTGAGAATATGATGACCTTGAATCTAAGATACTCCCCTCAGCCAAGGAAGAGCTCACTCTTCCCCTCAAAGGGAACGTTTCTCTACTGTTTGAGATGACTTACAAATGATGACGAGAGTTTCTAGCACAATTTCTCTGGATAAATAAGCAAGTGTTACAAAATTTTTACTGGTATACCACTAGAAATATTGAAAAGTGCAAAAGAACCCAAAGTGCATTTGTTTTTAGATACTTCCTCAGGCAAAACAGTCCCATGAGCATCTTTTTTTTTTTCCACTTTATGCTGATATCTCCACAGGAAAACACTGTAAAACCCTTCCTTTTTGACTCTACAAAGCATTTCAATATCAAAAGAATTGTCAAAACAGTGAGGTTGTTGTGTCATAAGCCCAGGCCAAGCTGTTCTCTCTGAAGCAGACAGAGCAGAATGTGAACAGTGCTGATTGGAGCAAGCAGGCCAGGCTTGGGTGTGGGAGGAAAGGTAGGGACTGCACTTAACAGAAGGTGAGCTCTTTTAAACCATCTTAAGTACCAGCACTGACTAACTTCATCAAGAATTACTTACATTTTTTAGAAGTATATTTTATGAAAAAATATAGCTACTTATTCATTCACATCCTTGAATATGAAACTTTTTTGGTTTATAAGTTAAATAGTAATGACCTAGAACAAATATGATAAGGACAGTTACATCAGACTAATTGGCACTGGTGTTATGTAATAATCCTTCGAGAAATCTGGATCAGATGTTAAAATAAAAAGAAAAAAGGAAAGCCTAATTTTTGACAAAAGGAGGACAACAGAATCTAGAAAATGCTCCTTGTCCTTTTTTGGCACTTTATGCCTCATTTCGTGCATGAAATAACTGGATGTATTTCCTGTGGTCTATAAAATTGCTCTCCACAGCTTGCAAAAATTAAAGGATATTACTGGATTAAGAACAAGCAGACAGTGTGCTCATTCTGTCAGACAGCCGTGATGTGACATGCTTAGAAAATAGGGTGTGCTCATTTTCATTAATTTATTTCAAAACTTTTCTCAGTCAAAGGGTACTTGGAGGTTTAATAATTTTCTGCTATAGACTGTAGTAGATGTATTACACAGGATTGGTGAAATATAGCCATTAACATATAAATAGGATGCCTTATTAAGAATACAGTTTAGAGTTGGTGATAGGACTTAAAAATCACCATTTAATACTATTACTCTCAGCAGCTTTTTAATTTGACATGGATGCTTTAGTGATTTAGTGCCATGACTGTAAAATGCCAGAAGGATTTATTGACATGAGGCAGATCGATTCGTATTAGAAAATAGGAACAAGAACTAAAACATCCCTTTTCAGACCTCAATATTCTCCTGTTCTAAGCAGGAGAGCTTGAAGTAACATCTAATCAGCACCTTCAATGCTAATATTAGAATTATATTTTTTCTTAAATTATATTCTAAAGTAAATAGTGATTGTATCTAGGAGTCATGGCAGACAATGAGAGCAATTGTATCTCTGGGCAGCAAAGATTCCATCAAGCTCAGGTAATAGTTTTATCAATTATAATGGAAGGAGTGCATTTCTAAGTGAATCCTATTTCTTTTCAGAGAAAGAAATGAGAAAGAAATACCAGTTTATTGAATTATATAAATACAGTTACAATAAATCCTTTCTGCCATGTTGATGGTTATTTCCATGGAAACAAGGCTTACAAAAATAGCTAATATTATGCTTTGCTTAGAAAATCAAGATTGCATGTTTCCTCCAGCACAATTACTACAACTGGCTATAGGAGTTATCACTGGGTTTAATATTATTCCTAAGCAAGTGTGATAAGTGCAGTGGTAGAAGTATGCTCACTGCGCATGGAGAGCACAGAGGAGGGTCACCTAGCTCAGGCTATCCAGCAAGGTTTCCTGAAAGAGGCAATGCATGAGCTGTCTTGAATACAGGTAGGAGTTAGTTAAAGAATGAAGGAAGTGTTGTCCAGGCAGAGGAAACAAAAGAGGAATAAGAACATAGTAGAGAAAGAAGCAAAGAAACAGGTTTTAGATGTCACTAATTGCCCCCTGAAGATATTCACCTGGAAGGCAATGAAGGTCTGTAGAGAATGTTGTTTGTTTACATGTCAGGCACCTCTTATCTGTGAAAATAATTGTACCCCAAACTTTCTTTGGAGAATCATACAATACCTTATAACATTGAGCATTTAATTCTATATTAAGGACCTATTGAAAAAGTTTACCTAGCATGTTTCAGTAATATACAATTTAACTTTCATTATTTATTATCCTAGCAAATTTGTAATTGTCCTTATTTATTTACTTACTTATTGTGATATCTGCATATATAACATACCAGGGAGTAGATATGTAAACATGAACAATTCACACTTTTCACCTGCCTTCAAAGAGTATATAGCCTATTAGCAGACATTTTTTAATAATCCAAAGAAGTATCATTACAATGACATTAATTATATTACAGAGAAAGAAATGCTATCTCAGGAATAGGTATAAGGTATCTTAGAAATACAAAGGAGAGTCTGAGAAGTAAGCCGCTTGACTAGAATGTGTGTAAGAGGACAAGAGAAGGCTTCCAGCAGAATCTGAGCCATGAACCATATCTTAAAGGACAAATAAGAGTGATCAAGAAGGTGGTGGTAGGGACCAGGATGGGAAAATGGGGAGAAATGCCTTTCATGTTCCTCTCTCTGAAATGTTTAGGAAATAGAAAATGTTTTAGTATTGCTAGAATATGGGGTTCATGAGAGACTGTGGATAAAGCTATGTGAGTAATTTGTGGAGCTCTATTTCTGAGGTCAAGCAACTAAATACAACCAATAGCTGAAATCAAATTTAGGTCTTGACTCCAAAGACAAAAGAAATATTTATCATGCCAGTAGAGTAGTACAAAACTCATACGGGAAGAAATGGTGAGTTTACTGCAGTAGAGAATTCTAGGCAATGCATTGCCAGCTAAGGGCAAGCAATTGCTGAAGTTTCCCTTTTCCCTTCCCTGTAGCTACTCCCTGTGTCCACAAAATGATCTATTGTTTGAAGAAAGTGAACAGACAATACTCAAATATTGAATAATTCATTTGACCTGTTTCACTTAGTATATTTATACATTGGTTTGGCTTGGGTGTCTAAGAGAGAATGTGGATTGGACCAATTCATACCATTGATTGGGGTGTTACTTTTTGGTGGTTGACAGTTTGAGCTCTTAACTATTTTTTCAATTAATTTATTTTCTTTATTTTTTCAAATACATTTGTCTCTGCCTTCCCCCCACCACTTAACTATCATTTCTATTCTCTGAGACTTCTCCAGTAAATCTATCATGGGAGGCTCAGAATCTCTCTCTCTCTCTCTCTCTCTCTCTCTCTCTCTCTCTCTCTCTCACACACACACACACACACACACACACAGCAAGGTTTTTTTGTTTTGTTTTGTTTTGTTTTGTTTTGTTTTGTAATAACGCTTCCTTCAGAACTTAGCAGCCCTGGCTGGTGTGGCTCAGTGGATTGAGTACTAGCCTGCGAACCAAAGAGTTACCAGTTTGATTCCCAGTCTAGGGCACATGTCTGGGCTGGGGCAAGGTCCCCAGTAGGGGGAGCGCGGGAGGCATCCACACATTGACGTTTCTCTCCCTTTCTTTCTCCCTTCCTTCCTCTCTCTCTAAAAAATTAATAAACAAAATCTTAAAAAAAATGAGAACTTGGAAGACATGCTACTGGCATAGGTGGTGAAATTCATAGCTCAGAAACAGGAGAGATGATTGAAAGTGCATAATCCCAAATTTTCTCGTCTTAGCACATTTTCACATACTGGTTCTTTCACCTGAAATATTCATTATGTGGTTCATTACACTTTTCCTTTCTTTTCCTTTAGGTCATCAGAACGAGCTTTCTTAGTTATCTTAGGCTCCCATTTTCATTCTCTACCACTGCCTTCTCTTTGATTCTTCTATAACTTCTAGTTGGTTTCCTGGCTTGTCTTTCCCATGAGATTGTTAGTATGTAGAACCTTTAAAATTTGATGCCTAGATCCCACTTAAGATGCCTTGATTTGTGGAGTTTGAGATGAAGACTAGGTAAAAAGAATTTTAATAGCTCCCTGGCTGATTTTAATGGACAGCCAAAGCTTTAGAACTATTGCTCTGAACCAGTGCTTCTCAAAGTGTGGTCCCAATCAACAGCATCAGCATCACTTACAAACTTGTTAGAAATGCAAATTTTCAGGCCCCACCAGGGGCCTATTGAATTAGAGTCTCTCTCCAGGTGATTTTAACACATGTTAAAATTTAAGAACTGCTACTCTAGAATAAAGTCTATGAGGGTTATTCCTTGTACCCAAATATTGAACAAATTATATAACAAAGTTATGAATGGTTTACTCTTATAGAATTGAATGCAGGTGAGCTGATATCAAGATATTTCCTTTTATTAAGACCTAAGAATAAATTTATTCTACTAGTCCTACTAACTAAGAAAGTATGTTGTACCAGAGAGAGGAGAACAGCAAGCAGTGTGATTCTTTGAACTGATGTTCCAGCGATTTTCTTTCTTGGTTTCATTTTTATTGCTCCAAACACTATAGCACTGGGTGTTTTGACAAGGGTGCTATTTTCACTTCTATGTCTTCCACCTCTAATTCAAAGGTGGTGAAGTTGAGAGGCTATTAGTAGATTCCATTGGTAACAGATTAACACACACCTACTTTCTTTTAATTTTCCAGTAAGTGGGTCACTAGTGGCCTGCCCAACCAAATTAGGGGATGTCTACCTCTTCCTCGTTAACCTTCTATGTATGGCATATGAACAGTCCTCTGTAAGAAGCTGTGTAGATATTATCTGTACCTCCTCCCTAGTACCATCTGGAAACCTCACTATTCTCAGAATGCAAGGTGCGTCCGCTCCATTCTTAGATATTTTATCATACTGAGAATGCTCAGGGACTGGGAAGAGTGTTGGGGATGGCTTACTAGAGAAAAGAAGAAAAGATTACGTACTCCAATTCTAGTGTGAAGTTGATATATAAGCTAGAGAGAAACAATAATATTAGTTCAAGCTGCTCAGAAGTGAATTATGCTTCCCCTTAGATAGTGTCTCTAACAAATAAACTGCAAGTTTCTACCAAAGGTGGATGCTAATTCTGTAGCTTGAGCTTGTTTCTGGTATTATTATCCATAATGTATCACTCTCCTAGACCCTAGGGAGAAATGATGCTGTGCCTGCAATGTGCTCCCCAGCCAGGGGTGCTCTGGAGAGCTATCATCCCAGATCACAGAGGTTTAACTGGTGTAGCTTTCAATGGTTTTCTTATAGGGGCAGCAGCAGCAGCAGCAATTTTGAAGGGCACTACAAGGACTTGCTCAACAAAGATGCCCTCCCTTCTCCTACTTGGTCCTTGATGGCTGAAATGCCCAGCCTTTGTCACTCCTTTAAAAGGCAAAAATATGGTACTGTTTGGGTAGATTTCTTCTTGACTATCTCCTCTTTTGCTTCCTTAGTGTTCATCTTTCTAGGGTTACTGAGTATTAGATTGACATAGATGAATCATTTTAAAATCATGAAGAAAAAGAAATGGCTCAGAAAGTGAGACCCCAAATAAAACCATGGGCTCTGCTTACGTACTCTGAGAATTAGGCAAAACATGTCATGCTGCATGACAAGTTGGAATTTGTACATGTCCCAAAATGTACCACATGCCTTGAATGTGGTGAAAAGAGTGGGTAGCCAGCTGCAGTGATGAAAATCCACTGTGGAAACTGACTCTGCCACTAGAACCTCCCTGCAATGGTAAATAAAGAAACATATTCCAGGACCATAGTATGCATATTTTTTAAACTATATGGCATGTTGAACAACTTGACCACAATATTCAAAATATCTTTATGCCTAGATGACTAAAGTTTCCTGTTTTTTCACTCCTTTGCTCTGAGACTAGGTCCATGTTACATTTGGGGCAGAGAAAGGGGGGAGGGCTTAGTGGTAACACCTCAGTCTACTTTCTGCCACTAGAGCCTTAGCTCAAAGCTGTTGATTACTTTAGGCCACTTCATGTGGATGAACCTTGAGGATAGATCTGGAAGAACAAGCCTGGTAGGTGGGCTGAGGCCATATGAAGATAATAGATACCTGGTCTTAAGTATGGTAGAATGTAGCAATGAAAATGTGACGTTCAAAAAGGGAATGAAAAATCACCGTATGCTTCCTAGTTGGTTGCTTTTCAGTCAGAGTATACGTTTAAAAGTTCAACCTCAATCATACCATTCCTCTGACTAATTCAGTGGCCTCTCATTGCATGAGCATGAAGACAGGCATGCTCAGATTAACTCCTGTCCACTTCTCAGGTCTTATTTCACAGTCTTGTTATGTGTTCTTTTGACACCCTATGACTGTAGAGGCCATTATAGTTTTATTTTGATAAGTGATTGTATACTTAGCTTATTAATATCCATTTCCATTAAATTACAAGCTCTATGATGAGAGAGGTTTGATTTTGCATCAATGCTTTATTTTCAGGATGTTCTATACAGCCTTACTCAGAATAGATGCTTAAAAATTACTTGTTAAATGAAGGATGAAAGAACAAGTTTTGGTTGGAAAATATAAGGTGTCTATAGACAAAATATAGGAAAGGAAATAAACAAGCAGATAAATATTTTAAGCTAAAAACACTACTTCTCTCCTTAGGGTGAGGGTAAGATGGCCACTATCTTGTTAAAAGTCTGACAAAGAGACTTCCAGCCAAGATGGAGGCAGAGGTAGACACACTTTCCCTCCTTGTACAAGCAAAAGAAGGAGGAAAACAAATTTAAAAAAAAAACAATAACCAGAACTGGCAGAGAATTGAACTGTATGGAAGTTCAACAGCCAAGGAATTAAAGAAAAAACATTCATCCAGACTGGTAGGAGGGGTGGAGATGGGCAGCCAGGTGGGAGAGGATGCATGGAAAGGTGGCAAATGGAGGATGAGGAAGGTGATTTTGTGGCTGGCAGTCCAAGTGGTCCCACATTTGTATGTGGATAAACCAGAGGAACAGCTGGGGAGTGAGACAACAGTACAATCTAGGTTTCCAGTGTGGGAAAAGGAAGCCTTAAAACATCTGGCTGTAAAAAGCATGTGATGGTTGCAGCAGCAGGAGAAACTCCCAGCCTCACAAGAGAGTCCATTGGAGAGATCCACAGGGTCCTAGAACATACACAAACCCACCCACCTGCGAATCAGCACTAGATGGACCCAATTTGCTTGTGGGTAGAGGGGGAAGTGACTGAACGCAGGCCAAGAGCCAAGCAACTGGCATTGTTCTCTCTTGGGCACCTAACCAACCTACGGCTTCACAACGCAGCAGCCTGGATTGCCCCACTCTGGTGAATACCTAAGGCTCCATCCCTTCCAATGTAACAAGCATTCTGAGACAAAGAAATATGGCCCAAATGAAAGAATAGATCAAAGTTCCAAAAATAGAACTAAGGGATGAAGAGATAACCAACCCTATCAGATGCACAATTCAAAACACTGGTAATCTGGATGCTTAGTGAATTGGTTCACTATGGTTGCAAAATGGAAGAAAAAATGAAGGCTATGCAAAGTGAAATAAAGAAAACAACAGTAAAGGGAAGGAAACCAGGGCTCAAAACCAGGGAGCAGAAGGAAGAGATAAACATTCAACCAGAAGAATGAAGAAAGAAGAATTCAAAAAAAATGACGAGAGTCTTAGAAACTGCTGGGACATCTTAAACGTTCTAACATCTGAATCACAGAGGTGTCAGGAGGAGAAGCAGAAGAAGAAGAAATGAAAACTTATTTGAAAAAATAATGATGGAGAACTTCTCCAATCTGGCCAAGGAAATAGACTTCCAGGAGATCCAGGAAGCTCAGAGAGTCCCAAAGAAGCTGGACCCAAGGAAGCACACACTAAGGCACATCATAATTAAGTTACCCATGATTAAAGATAAGCAGAGAATCTTAAAAGTGGCAAGAGAAAGGAGACAGTTACCTACAAAGGAGTTCCCATGAGACCATCAGCTGATTTTCAAAAGAAACCTTGCAGGCAAGAAGGGGCTGGCAAGAAGTATTAGAAGTCATGAAAGGCAAGGACCTATACCCAAGATTACTCTATGCAGCAAAACTATTATTTAGAATGGGAGGGCAGATAAAGTGTTTCCCAGATAAGGTCAAGTTAAAGGACTTCATCATCACCAAGCCCTTCTTATATGAAATGTTAAAGAGACTTATCTACAGAAAAAAAGACCAAAAACTATGAACAGTAAAAGGACAAGAAACTCACAAGTATTAACAGGTGAACCTAAAAAAACAAAAACAAAAACAAACTAAGCAAACAAGTAGAACAGGAACAGCATCATTGAAATGGAGATCAGAGGGGAGGGAGAGGGGGAATAATGGGGGAAAGGTACAGAAAAGAAGCAGCATAAATAGTAGGTACAAAATAGGCAGCAGGAGGTTAGGAATAGTATAGGAAATGGAGAAGCCAAAGAACTTATATGTATGACCCATGGATATGAACTAAGGGGAGAGAGAGAATGCTGGGGGGAAGGGCAGTGCAGGGTGGAGGGGAATAAAGGGGAGAAAAAAAATGGGACAACTATAATAATGTAATCAATTATATATATAATATATTTATATATTATATATTATATATATAATAATATATGTAGAGAGAGGGACTTCAAGAGAAGTGAGTGTAAGTCACGCTGACCCCCTACCAGGACCAATCTGGAATTACAGCTAAATTGTGGAGAAATCACCTGGAAAACAACAGGACAATAGTGAGAGAGGAGCCTTAAAACCTCAGACAGACAGAAGAATTGGATTTAGCACAACCTAACTGGTAAGGAGTGCAGTAGAGGCATGAGAAGGTGGACTAGGCACCCACAGGTGGTAGTGCCAGAGGGATATTGAAATGCCCAGTTGGATCCCCCTGAGAAGAGCAGGGTCTAAACCATAAGCAGGGATCTCCAGCCTACAGCACCAGAGCCCAAAAAACACACAGAAAACAGCCAGCTGTGAAAAGCGTAGGGGTGCTCTCTGCCAGAAACAGGTGGCTGGACACAAAGAGCTGCTTAAAGGGCCAGTGCAAAAATCTGTAGCAGCAGCCACTTACCCTGGGCTCCAGCAAAAGCAGGGCAGAGTCGGCTAGAGCTGCTTGAGAAAGGAGAGGGGAAGAAGGCTTTGTGGAAAGAACTAAGAAAGTGGCCATTGGGGTCCTGGTGCTGACTCACCCTCTATTCTGCAGATGTGATCTTGCTCAGGCAGACTACTCCCCTGAGTGGCAGCAGAATGAAAGGACACAATAGCCCTGCCCCCAGGGAGCTTGGCCCCGGCCTGGGTGGTGGGCAATCCCGACTACTGAGTACAGAGTGGCAGTCAGATAGTAGATCCCTGGCTAAAGGGGACACAGAGTGGTCTAGAGATGCTTTAGAAGATTCTGGAGACAGAGGTATTGGGGAGAGAACTGAGGGAGTAGCTGGGTGTATCCCAGTGCTGACTCCTCCCCCACATAGCAGCAGCCATCTTCCTAAGGCAGACCACTCTTCTGAGCTGCAGCAGCATGAAAGGACACAATAGCCTGGCCACCAGGAGCTTGGCCCCAGCCTGGTAATGGGCAAGCCCGGCTGCTGAGTACAAAAGAAAGTCACAGATAGTAGATCTGTTGCTAAAGGGGATGCAGAGTGGTCTAGAAACATTTGAGGAAAGTCTGGAGAGGGAGGCATGAGGGAGAGAATGGAGGGAGGAGCAAGGGGGATCCCGGTGTGGACACCACTCCCATATATCAGCAGCCATCTTGCTTAGGCAGACTACTCTCCTGAGTGGTAGCAACATGAAAGGAGACAATAACCCTGTACATAGGAGGGACTCTGCCACACCTGTGGTGCCTAAGGCTGACTGCTGAATGCAGATTGACTAGATTAACAACAGGAGGAGACAGACACAGACAGTATATTCCTGGAAGTCTCTTTATGACTACCTAAGGACAGATGGGGTCAACAGCTGACATCATCAGAGGCAGATCCAGAAAGAAAGGGAGAAAAAAAAGCGGTCTCCTATCATAGAAGTTCACACCACAAAGTCAGGAAGTCAAAACAGATCAATTTAAGAAGCAGTACCAAAAAGAAGAGTCTCACAAATAATGGAAAGAAAAAGAAACACCCCACAATTGAAGGGAAAGGAGGAATCCCCAGAAAGAGAACTAAATGAAATAGGGGCAAGTAAACTATCAGATACTAAGCTTAAAACAACAGTTCTAAGGAAGCTTAGTGCACTCAGTGAGCTCAAAGAGAATTATCAAAAACTACAAGGAAACTATGAGGAACTTATCGCACACTATATCAATATGAAACAAGACAGGCAAACTATCAATAAGAGGGAAGAGGAAATGAAGATAAATTTCTGAATTGAAGAACACAGTAAAAGGAATCAAAAGCAAGCTAGAAGAAGCAGAGGAGAGAATCAATGAGCTGGAGGATAAGGTAGAAAAAGCTCCCAGAAAGAGAAAGAAATGAAAGAAGACTCAAAAAGAATGAAGAGGCATTCAAGGAAATGCAGGACAACCTGAAACGTAATAATATCCATATAATAGGGATACCAGAAGAAGAAGAAAAGGAACAAGGGATAGAGAACCTGTTTGAAAAAGTAATGATGGAAAACTTCCATAATTTGAGGAGAGAAAAAGGCACGCAAGTCCAGGAAGCACAGAGAACCCCATTCAAGAGGAACCCAATGAGGCCCACTCCAAGACACATCATAATTAAAATGGCAAATATCAAAGACAAAGAGAGAATCCTAAAGACAGCAAGGGATAAACAGTAACATACAAGGGAGCCTGGTATGGTAAGCAGCTTACTCCTCAACAGAAACACTACAAGCCAGAAGGGACTGGCAAGAAACATTACAAGTCATGAAAAGCAAAGGCCTACAACCAAGACTGCTCTACCCAGCAAGGCTATAAATTAAAATGGAAGGTGCAATAAGAAGTTTCCCAGACAAAAGAAGGCTAAAATAATACACCTCCACCAAACCAGCACTACAGGATATGTTAAATGGACTGCTTTAAGAAGAAGAAAAAAATAGTGAAAAAGAGAGGAACACAGGTACAAAGAGAAAAAATAAACATGTACTTATCAATAATAACTTTAAATGTAAATGCATTAAATGTCTCAATCAAAAGACATAGGCTAGCTGAATGGATAAGAAAACATGAGCCACACATATGCTGCCTACAAGAGACCAACCTCAGAACAAAGAACCTACACAGACTGAAAGTAAAGGACTGGAAAAAAACACTCCAAGCAAATAGACAGGAAGAAAAAGAAGGGGTAGCAATACTTACATCACATGAAATAGATTTCAAAACAAAGGCCATAAAAAGAGACCCAGAAGGACACTTTAAAACACTCAAAGGAAGAATCCATCAAGAACACATAAACATTGTAAAGTTTCATGCACCCAATGTAGCAGCACCCAAATATATAAGGAAAATATTGGAGGACTTCAAGAAAGATATAGATCAAAAACACACTGATAGGAGGGAATTAACTTCACACTGTCAACAATGATAGATCCTCCAAACAAAACATCAACAAGGATATTGTGGAACTGAATGACACATTAGATCAAATAGACTTAACTGACATATATAGAACTTTTCACCCCAGAGAAGCAAAATATGCATTCTTTTCAAATGCACATGGAACATTTTCAAAGATAAACCACATGACTGGACACAAAATAAGCCTCAACAAAATCAAGAAATTGAAATAATGAGAAGCATTCTCTCAGATCACAAGGGCTTGAAAGTAGAAACCAACCTCAAAGAGAAAACTCAAAAACATTCAAATTCATGGAGATTGAATAGCATGATATTAAACAATGAGTGGGTCAATAATGAGAGAAGAGAAGAAATCAAAAAGTTTCTGGAAGCAAATGAAAATGAACACGTAACAGTCCAAAACCTATGGGACACAGTCAAGGCATCCAGTAACGGAAGTTTACAGTGATACTCGCCTACCAAAAAAGACAGAAACATTTAAAATAAACAACCTCATCCTATGTCTTCAAGAACTGGAGAAACAACAACAAACAAAGGCCTGAGTAAGTAGAAGAAAGGAAAAATAAAGATCACAGCAGAACTGAATGACATAGAGACTAACAGAACAATTCAAAGGATCAACAAATCCAGGAGTTGTTTCTCTGAAAAGATAAACAAAATTAACAAGTATTTAGGCAGACTCATCAAGAAAAAAAAGGAGAGGACCCAAAAAATAATATCAGAAATGAAAGAGGAGAAATAACAACTGATACCACAGAAATACAAAGGATTGCAATAAATTACTATGAACAGTTATATGTAAAGAAATTTGAAAACCTGGGTGAAATGGACAAGTTTCTAGAAAAATATAATTTTCCATCACCGAAAGAAGAAAAAGCAGAAAACCTCAACAGACCAATAAGAGCTGGTGAAATTGAAGCAATAATCAAAAAACTCCCAGAACACAAAAACCCTGGACTAGACAGTTTCACAGGAGAATTTTAGAAAACATTTAAGGGTGAGCTAACCCCTGTCCTTCAGAGACTATTCCAAAAAACCCAAGGAGAGGGAAGACTCCCAAACTCTTTTTTTGTGGTCAGCATCATCTTAATCCCAAAACCAGATAGTGACACAGCCAGGACAGAAAAGTACATGCCAATATTGCTGATGAACATAGACGCTAATATCATCAAGAAAATATTGGGAAAACACATCCAGCAATACATTAAAAAGATCATCCACCATGATTAAGTGGGATTCATCCCAGGCATGCAAGGATGGTTCAATATTTGCAAATCAATAAACATAATACATCAAGTAAAAAATAGTAAAGACAAAAACCACATGATCATATCAATAGATGCAGACCAAGCATTTGATAAGATACAGCACTCATTTATGATAAAAACATTCAGAAAAGTGGAAATAAAGGGCACATGCCTCAACATAATAAAGGTCATGTATGAAAACCTAAAGCCAATCTCATACTCAGTGGACAAAAACTAAAAGCTTTCCCACTAAGATCGGGAACAAGACAAGGATGTTCGCTTTCACCACTGTATTCAACATAGTATTGGAATTCCCAGCCATAGCGATCAGACAAGAAAAAGAAATAAAAGGCATCAAAATTGAAAAGGAGGAGTGAAACTGTCATTGTTTGCAGATGACATGACAGTGTATGTATAAAACCCCACTGACTCCACCAAAAAACTACTTGACCTCATGAGTGAATTTGGCCAAACAGTGGGATACAAAGTCAATATTCAGAAATCGAAGGTATTATTATTATTATATCTTGTGGTCAATTATTATTCGACAAAGAGCACAGAAGCATAAAATGGAGCAAAAATAGCCTCTTCAACAAATGGTGTTGGGAGAGCTGGACGGCTACATGCAAAAAATTGAAATTCTACCACCAACTTATACCATACGCAAAAATAAACTCAAGATGGACAAAAAACTTAAATATAAATCATGATAGCGTAAAAGTCCCAGAAGAAACATAGGTAGGGAACTCTCGGATATTCCATGCAGCAATATTTTCACCAATATGTCCCCTAGAGCAAGGGACATAAAGGAAAGAATAAACAAATGGGACTTCATCAAAGTAAGAAGCTTCCTCATGGCTAAAGAAAACATCAGCAAAATGAAAAGGGAACCAAACATATGGGAAAATATATTTGCCAATGATACCTCAGACAGGGGTTTGATCTCCAAAATATATAAAGAAGTCACACGACTCCACTCCAGGAAGACAAACAATACAATTAAAAAATGGGGTCAGTTCAAGAAAGAGGTGCAAAGGACACCTGGATGAAGCCAAGGTGGGGAAGATTGAGTGGGGTGGTGGGGGTGGTAGGGACAGCGGAAAGTGCTGGCAGGTAAATGGAAACTAATGTATTTGAAAAATTAAAAAAAAAAACAAAATAAAAAATAAATAAATCTCAGAAAAGTACATACATTTAAAAAAAAAGAAAGCAAAGAAAACTATAGGCTCTAACAAAAAACTACTTAAGAAGTGAATTCTGCAAAGTAGAAGGATACAAAGCAGCAGTATTTAGAAACTGATGGCATTTTCGTATACCAAATATGAACTATCAGAAAGAGAAACTAAGAAAATCCCATTTACTATAACAACAAAAGAAAATAAAGTATGTAGGAATAAGTTTTTAAGAACAGTCTGACTGGGATAAATATCTTCTCTTTTCTGTTGCACAAGCATTATAAAATTTAGGTAAAGTTTTGGGTTATTTGTTATTTGTTATAGGGGTAAGGGAAGTGGTGGTCAATGCTTATGCATCCAAGTATAATGTCTGTGATAATTTATTTTTACTTTTTGAACCATTTAAAATTGTTATTATATTGCAGTTGACCCAATTTTTTCCCCTTTACCCTCCTCCGCGCATTACACCCCCCAATCCCAGAGTCAATTTCTATACTATAGTCCACTTCCATGGGTCATTCATACATGTTCTTTGTCTAGCCTCTTCCCCTTCTTTCCACCATTATCCCCCTCCCCCATCCCCTCTGGTCACTTTCAGTCTGTTCCATGTTTCCATGCCTGTGGTTCTATTTTGTGCATTAGATTTTGTTTTTCATTAGATTCCTCTTATAGGTGAGATCATACGATATTTGTCTTTCACTAACAGGCTTATTTCACTTAACATAATATTCTTCAGTTCCATCCATGCTGTTGCAAAATATGTGTTCTTTCTTTTTTTCTGCTGTGTAGTATTCCATTGTGTAATGTACTACAGTTTTTTAGTCCACTCATCTACTGGTGGGCACTTAGGTTGTTTCCAGAACTTGTTATTGTAAATAAAACTGCTATGAACGTAGGGGTGCATAAGTTCTTTTGAATTGTTGATTTGGGATTCTTAGGGTATATTCCCAGCATCAGAATTACTGGGACAAAAGGCACTTCTGTTTTTAAGGTTTTAAGGAAATTCTATACTGTTTTCCATGGTAGTTTCACCAGTCTGCATCCCCACCAACAATGCAACAAAAACAAACACTAGTGCACTATGGTTCCCTTTTCTCTTCATCCTTGCCAGCTCTTGTTTGTTTATTTATTAATGATGTCCATTCTGATAGGTGTGAGGTGGTATCTCATTGTGGTTTTAACTTGCATCTCTCTGATGACTAATGATATTGATCATCTTTTCACACGTTTATGAGCCTTCTGTATGACCTTCATGAAGAAGTGCCTACTCAGGTCCTTTGCCCATTTTTTAATTGGATTTTTGTCTTTATTGTGTTGAGTCATATGAGTTCTTTATATATTTTGAAGATCAAACCTTTGTCAGATGTATCATTGGCAAATATGTTCTCCCATACAATTGGTTCCCTTTTCACTTTGATGATGATTTCTTTGGCTGGTAAGAAGTTTTTCAGTTCTATGTAGTCTCATTCCTTTATTTTGTCCTTTATTTCCTTGCCCCAGGCAATATATTGGCAAAAATACTGCTATGTGGGATATCTGAAATTTAACTGCCTGTGTTTTCCTCTAGGACTTTTATGGTGTCACGGCTTATATTTAAGTCTTTTATTCATCTTGAGTTTATTCTGGTGTATAGTGTATATTCGTGGTCTAGTTTAATTTTTTTGCATGTACCAGACCAGTTCTCCCAACACCATTTATTGAAGACACTATCACTACTTCATTGTATGCTCATGCCTCCTTTGCCAAATATTAATTTACCATTGAGACTTGGGTTTATTTCTGGGCTCTCTAGTCTGTTCCATTGATCCATGTGTCCGTTCTTATGCCAGTGCCAGACTGTTTTGACGTCATTGGCCCTGTAGGATATTTTGATATCAGATATTGTGATCCCTCCTATTTTGTTCTTCTTCCTCAAAATTGTTGAGGCTATTTAGGGTCTTTTTTGGTTCCATATAAATTTTTGAAATATTCTATATCTGTGAGATATGCTATTGGTATTTTAATAGGGATTGTGTTGGATCTATATATTCCTTTGGGTAATATGCACATTTTGATGATGTTAATTCTTCCAGTCCATGAACATGGTATATACTTCCATTTATTTGTATCTTCCTTAGTCTGTTTCTCTAGTGTTCTATAGTTTTCTGCATACAGGTCTTTTATCTCCTTGGTTAAATTTGTTCCTAGGTACTTTATTTTTCTTGTTGCTATAGTAAATGGGATTTTTTTCTAATTCCTCTTTCTAATAGTTCATTATTGGTTTATAAAATGTTACTGATTTCTGAATATTGACTTTGTATCTGCTATTTTGCCAAATTCACTTATTAGGTGGAGCAGTTGTGTGGTAGAGACTGTTGGGTTTTCTAAGTAGAGTATCATGTTGTCTGCAAATAATGAGTTTTACTTCTTCCTTTTCAATTTGGATACATTTTGTTTTTTTTTCTTGTCTGATCACTGTGGCTAGAACTTCCAGTATATGTTGAATAAAGGTGGTGAGAGCAGACACCTTTGTCTTGTTCTTCTCTTAAGAGGACAGCTTTTACTTTTTGCCTTTTGAGATGGTGTTGGTTGTAGCTTTCTTGTATATGGCTTTTATTATGTTGAGGTATGTCCCCTTTACTCCCACTTTGCTGAGTGTTTTTAACATAAATAGGTGCTAGATTTTATCAAAAGCTTTGTCAGCATCTGTTGATATAATCATGTGATTTTTGTCCTTCAATTTATTTCTGTGGTGTACTATTTATAGTGATTTGCAAATATTGTACCATTCTTGCATCCTTGGGATGAATCCCACTTGATAATGGTGTATGATCTTTTTAATGTATTTCTGAATGCAGATTGCCAGTATTTTGTTCAGGATTTTAACATCTATGTTCATCAGAGATTGGCCTATAGTTTTCTCTCTTTGTTGTGTCTTTACCTAATGTTGGAATTAGGATGACACTGGCCTCATAAAGATTTTGGGAGTCTTCCCTCTTTTTGAGTTTTTTGGAATAGTTTGCAAAGGATAAGAGTTAGTTCTTTCTTAAATGTTTGGTGAAATTTGCCTGTGAAGCCATCCAGTCCATGATGTCAGTGTGCCAGGAGTTTTTTGATAACTGCTTCAATTTCTACTAGTTGTTATGGGTCTATTCAGGCTTTCTACTTCTACTTGATTCCGTTTTGGCAGATTGTATGTTTCTAGAAAGTTTTCCATTTACTGAGGTTATCCAATTTCTTGGCATATAGTTGCTCTTAGAAAATTTATGACAATACTTTGTTTTTCTGTAGTATCGGTTGTAACTTCTCCTCTTTCATTTCTGATTTTATTCATTTGGGTCCTCTTTCTTTTGTCCTTGGTGAGTCTGGTTAAAAGTTTGTTAATTTTGATTATCTTTTCAAAGAACAAGATTCTGGATTTATTGATCTTTTGAATTGTTTTTTAGTCTCATTTAATTCTGCCCCAATCTTGATTTATTTCCTTCCTTCTACTTGCTCTGGGAATTGTTTGTTGTTCTTCTAGTTCTTGTCAATGTAGGGTTTGGTCATTTATTTGAGATTTTTGTACCTTCTTTGGGTAAGTCTGTATTGCTATGAACTTCCCTCTCACAACTGCCTTCACTGTGTGCCATAGGTTTTGGGTTGTTTTGTGTTCATTTCATTTCCTGATACTTTTTAATTCCTTCCTTGATTTCCTTGTTGCCCCATTAATTATTTAACAACATGATATTCGGTCACCATGTATTTGAACATTTTTTAGTTTTTCATGAGGTTGGCTTTTAGTTTTAATTCATTTTGATTTGAGCACATGCTTGATATGATTTCAAGTTTCTTGAATTTGTTGAGGCTTGTTTAGTGTCTTACCATGCAGCCTGTCTTTGAGAATGTTCGACGAGCTTTTGCAAAGAATGTATAATTTGCTTTTTGGGGGAGAAAGTTTATGCATACACCAAGTAAGTCCATTTGATATAGGGCGTTGTTCAGTGCCACAATATCCTTGTTGACTGGAAGATCTAGCCATTGTTGACAGCAGGATGTTAAAATCCCCTATGATGACTATGTGTTGTTAATATCTTTCTTGAAGTCCACCAAGATTTTTTTTCTATATTTAGGTGCTCCTATGTTGGGTGCATATATTTTTACAAGGTTTATATCCTCCATCCTTTTAAATATTATGTAGTGATAACCTTTTTTATGGTTTTGTTTTGAAGTCTTTTTCTGATATAGGTATTTATACCCTGACTTTCTTTTTGTTGTCATTTGTTTAGAATATTTTTTTCTATCCCTTCACTTTCAACCTGTGTAGAAATTTTGTTCTGAGGTGCGTCTCTTGTAGACAACATATGTGTGGGTAGTGTTTTCTTATCCATTCAGCTACCTCATGTCTTTTGATTGGACCATTTACTCCATTTACGTGTAAGGTTATCATTGATACTTATTCATTGACATTTTTTCTGTACCTGTGTTTCGCTTTCTCTCTGTCTCTGTATTTCTCTCTTTCTTCTCCTTTTTATAACAGTCCCTTTAGTACCTCTTGCAATGCCAACTTGGCGGGGATGTACTCTTTTAGCTTTATCATGTCTGGGAAGCTCTTTATTTCACCTTTCATTTTAAATGAGAGCCTTGCTGGATAGGGTAGTCTTGGTTATAGATCCTTGCTTTTCATTACCTATAATATCTCATGCCAATCCCTTCTGGCTTGTAGTTTTTCTGTGAGAAATCAGCTGATAGCCTCATTGGAGCTCCCTTGTATGGTACTGGCTGTTTCTATCCTGCTGCCTTTACGAATCTCTCTTTGTCTTTAAAATTTGCTGTTTTAATTATGATGTATCTTGGAATAGCCACTTTGGATACATCTTGATTGGGACCCTCTGTGCTTTCTGGATTTGCATGACTTTTTCCCTCACTAAGTTACAGAAGTTTTCTGTCATTTTTTCAAACAGGTTATCTATCCTTTGCCTCTTTTCTTCTCCTTCTGATATTCCTATGATATGAATATTGTTACACTTCATGTTGTCCTGAGGTTTCCTTAAACTATCATTGCTCTTTCTGAGTCTTTTTTTGTTTTGTTGCCCTGACTGGGCATTTCTTTCCACGTTGTCTTCCAGCTCACTGATTCAGCCCTCTGCATCATCTAGCCTGATTTTAATTCCTTCTAGTGTATTTTTCATTTCAGATATTGTATTCCCCATTTTTTCTGTTGTTATTTATAGCTTCTATGTCCTTTTTCATGCTGCTTTAGTTCTCACTACATTCCTTGTAGATCTCACTGAGTCCCGTGAGCATCCTTCTAACCACTGAATTCTGTGTCTGATAGATTGCTTGCCTCAAATTTATTTAGCTCTTTTCCTTGGGATCCCTTCTCTCCTTTTTATTGTAGGTTCTTTCTTTGTCTCCCTATTTCAGGTAACTCTTTTTGTTTGTTTCTGTGTCTTAGGTTGCTTTGCTTTGCCTGACTGACTTTGTGGGGTGGACTTCTGTGGTAGGAGTTCTGTGGGACTCAGTGTTGAAGTCTCTATGATCTCTTAATTGGGATGTTCTAGGTTTTCTCTTATTCAGTTTGTGTAGGCTCTCTTGTTGTACTTGGGCTTTGATTGTTGGTGGCTTATTCGTTGGTGTGTTCTCCCTTTCAGCTGGCTGATTGGGAGTCACAACCCCCTCCACATCTTGTATGCTGTTGTACAGGTTCTGCTTAACAAAGCAATACTACTCAGAAAACCAAACGCATACCAGCAAAAATACCCCCATATCACATCAGCAATATCAGGAGCAATTGAGCAAAGATTGATAAAGGTTTACCAAGATTAAGAATGTTATAAGATAGGGAAAAAGCAATATGAGATGAATAAAGGAGAGAAAAATGATTTTGGGTGGGAAGAAGGAGGAAAAGTAATGAGTAGGAAATAGAAACAAGGTGATGATGGGGAAAACATAATTTAAAATGTACGTAAAACAGGGAATGTTGATGGTTAAATGGAGTAAGAAAAGGGAAGAGTATACTATGAGATGAAATAAAATTAAAAAGGGTAGTGAGCTTAAGGTAACAAAATTGCTGAAAAACCACAACAGGGTCAATAACAATGTCAGCTAGACAAAGATTAATAGAGGTGGAAAGAGAATAAGAATATTTTACAAAAAAAAGAGAATATAAGATGTTTATAGTAAGGAAAAATGATTTTGAGAAGATAGGGGGAGGAAAAATAATAAGGGTAAGGAATAGAATTCAGGCTAAGAAAGGGAAAAAAAATTTTCCTAACTCAAATAAGCAAGGGCAGGAGGAAATCAAAATGGAGTAACCTATGAGACTAAAAAAAAAAAAAAAGTGAACAAATAAGACTACAATTGAAGAACAGCAATAACTATATTATCATGCCAAACAAACCACAGTTTATAAAGGTGGAAAGGAAATAAGAATATTATATGAAGGGGAAAAAAGTGAATTGACTGAAAGAAAGAAGAATGCTTTTGAGAGGATAGAGCAATGAGAAATAATAAGATTAAGGAATAGAAACAAGGTGTAGTCTAGGGGAAAATAAAATTTATAAGGAAAATAAGAAAGGACAGGAAGAAGGCAAAATGGAGTAAGACAAAGGAAGGGGACAATGTGAGATTTGAAATAACAATAAAATCTATATAAAAAGAACACAAAATCAAAGATAAAGAATAGTGAATTAGCTGGAATTCAATTGAAACAAAAGGAGAAATATTAATAGGCTATATGAAAGGAAGAAAAAAAGTACAAATTCTGAAGAATGAGGTGAAATTTACCTCATCATTTTGGTTTTCACCTTCTGACATCTCTCTCTGGATCCACATCTGGTTTTTTATCAGCCCAGGGTTCAGGGGTTGGTTGTCCAACTTCTGGCTGCACTGCCTGTATCACCTTCACCTGCTTCTAGAGGCAGCTTCTATTGTGATCAGGATGGTGGGATCCCCGAGTCTCCCTTGGGAGTCACACTGTTCATCCTTGTGGGGAAAATTGTGGGGGTGTGCCCCCTGCCCCTGACCCACCTGCCTTGGTCTGTCCCAGCTCATTTCCAATAATGTATAGTTTCTGATGAATAAGCTGTCCATTTCAAGGGAGGGGCCAATCTGTGGAAGAGAGTCAGCTCTTTTCTGCTTGGTGTTGACGGCAGCTCTGTGTGCAAGCTGAGGTTGAGAAGGGCCCTGATTTCCCCTTGCTGTACCACTTACTAGTCTCTTAGGTATGCTGGCCTCCATGGAACAGGGCCCTAGGGACCAAGTATATTTTGTCTACCAGAGAGAAGTTTAAAATGGGCCCTTTAGGCATTTCTTTTTTCTGTCTTTCTCTTGAGGAAATGCACTCTGCAAGGGGTTTTAGAGCCTGGCCTGCAGGTTTTGCAGATCTTCCCAATTGGAGGTGCTTTCAATCCTGTAGGAGGTAAGGGCTGGGTGAGATGTTTCCTTCCCAGAGTTAGATCTCTGCCAGGGTAGGAGGCTCTGTCTGGCTGTAAGTAATCTCAGGTGCTCACCTCCCACTCTTCCAGTTTCCAGCCCACTGCCCTTGCAGCAGACAGAGTCTCAAAATCTCCACTCTGCGCATCCTCTGCCCTGTCAGCTGCACCAGGTGGGGATCAAGAAATCCCTTGACTGTGCACCTTTCTGATATTTCTGCCCAGCTGCACTGACCGGGAGCAAACTGTGTCCTCAATCCTCTCCCCTTGTTGGCAGGGCAGTTGCATGTGGGGTCACTGCACAACACATCTCAGTTTCCTTTTAAAAGTCCCTCTGGGCACTCCCACTGCAGCATTGGCTCCCTGTCTGGCTCTCTGTATGCACCACCTCTCTAAAAAGTCAAGAGTCTCTCACTGTCATGGCGGGTGGCAGCCAGCCTCCTCCACCTAATCCAGGTGCACATAGAATCCCTCTCTCTCTGCCACTCTCCCAGTTGGCATTTGCCATTGCAGTTATGGGTGCGCTGCTTTCTTTGTGTGTGTGTGGCCTGTATTTCTCTGACTTTGTGGATCCAAGTCATTCCTGGCCTGTGTCTATGGTTTCCCAGCCCTGGGAGGGGAGGGAGACACAAAGCTGTGATTTCTGACCAGGCTTCTGTGGCTGCAGGTGCCACACACAGGGTGTTTCCCCTTCCACATATAAAATCTCCTTACTGACCATTGTGAAATGTCTTCTGTACTCCTTGGCTTCCAAACGTCATATAAGTTAAGATTCTATTGAATGTCCAGTTTACTTTTTGGAAGATCAGCCAAGTGTCCGAGCTGGGCACAAGAGTAAGTGGACTGAGCTTTTACCTACTTGGCTTCCATCTCTTACAAAAAAAAAAGTCTTTGATAAATTTTGATCTTGGACCAAGTTTTGTTCATATTAAATGAAATGCAAGGTATTATTCAAGTAATTTCTTCCAGGCTTGGATGTATTTAGAGAACACAAACACAAGGAAAAAATTCCAAATCCAAATTGAGAATTATTTTTGGCTGCTTTAGACTGTCCATACTATATTCTTGCATATTAAGGAGAGCTAGCTATATATTAATATTATTAGCAATACTCCTTTTATTTAAACCATATTAGACCCATTGATTCTGATCTTAGAATATATATCCATAAGAAATCGATATGTGTTTCTACAAAAAGCCTTGTATCAAATGTTTACAGCGGCCCTATTCATAACAGTCCCAAAGTGAAAACAACTCTCATGCTCACCAATAGGGGAGTGGATATAAAAAATGTATTCATATAATAAAACATGGCTCAGCATTAGAAAAGGAATTACTGATACAAACAATAACATAGTTGGCTCTTATAGACACTAACTTAAGTGAAAGATTCCATACTCTATGGTTTCATTTAAGTAAAGTTCAAGAAGAGGCAAAACCAACTTATGATGCTAATCTAGAAATCACATTGTCTCTGGATAAGGATATGGGTGGAGGACTGATTGGAAAAGACCATGAGGAAACTTTTTTGGGGTGAAGTAATTGATTTGGGAGATTCCAATCCAGGAATATACATTTATCATAATGCATTAAATGAATACTTGAGGTCTGTGCATTTTATGTGGGTAAATTATACTTTAATTAAGAAAAAGGTAAAAAATACAAACTAATGATTTGTATTCTCAAAAAAAGTAAAGTTATCAGAGATAAAATGTACTTTGTTTCTTATAATGTATTTGATATTAAACTTGGGAAAAATAATAAAATAGCCATTATATATATAATCAGATATATATGAATTAAACTGTGTCCCTAAATTACAATTATACCTTGTTTTATTGTACTTTGCTTTTCTGTGCTTTGCAGATACTGCATTTTTTACATATGAAGTTTTGTGGCAACCTTGGGTCAAGCAAATCTGTCTATGCCATTTTTCCAAGCATTTGCTCATTTCATGCCTCTGTGTCACATTTTGGTAATTCTCACAAAATTTCAAACTTTCCCATTATTATTGTATTTGTTATGGTGATCTGTGATCAGTAATCTCTGATTTCTCCATTGTAATTGTTTTAGAACACCATGAATCATGTTCATATAAGACAGTAAACTTAATAAGTGTGTGTGTTCTGACTGCTCCATGTCTAGCTGTTTCCATCTCTCTCCTTATTCTTAGGACCCTCTATTCCCTGAGATATAACAATATTAACATGAGACTGATTAGTAACCCTAAAATGGCTTCTAAGTGTTCAAGGGGAAGAAAGAGACACATGTCTCTCACTTTAAATAAAAAAAATTAGAAATGATTAAGCTTAGTGAGGAAGGCATATAGAAAGTTGAGGTGGGTCAAAAGGTAGGTCTCTTGCACCAAACTGTTAGCCAAGATGTGAGTGCCAAGAAAAAGTTATTGAAGAAAATTTAAAGTGTTACTTCAGTGAATACACAAACGCTAAGCAAGAGAAAAAGCCTTATTGCTGATATGAAGAGAGTATTAATGATCTGAATAGTTGATCAAACAAGCTACAACATTCCCTAAAGCCAAAGCCTAATCCAGAGCAAAGCCCCAACTCTCTTCAGTTCTTTGAGGGCTTTGAGAGAGGCAAGGAATCTGCAGAAGAAAAGTGTGAAGTTAGCAGAGGTTGGTTCATAAGGTTTAAGGAAAGAAGCTGTCTCTATAACAAAATGTAAAGTGAAGCTGCAGCAAATTATCCAGAAGATCGAGCTAAGATAATTAATGAATGTGGCTACACTAGACAACAGATTTTCAGTGTAGATGCAACAGCCTAATATTGGAAGGAGATGCCATCTAGGACTTCCATAGCTAGAGAAAAGTGAATGCCTGGCTTCAGAAACAGGCTGACTCTCTCTTGTTAGGGGATAATGCAGCTAGTGACTTTAAGTTGAAGTCAATACTCATTTACCATTCCAAAAATCCAAGGGCCCTTAAAAATCATGCTAAATGTACTCTGCCTGGCTAAATAAATGAACAACAAAGCCTGGATGACAGCACCTCAGTTTAGAACATGGGTTACTAACTTTTGAAAGCCCACCATTGAGACCTACCACACAGGAAAAAAAATTTTTTTTCAAAATATTAAAGCTCATTGACAATGCACCCAATCATCCAGAGGCTTATGGAGATGTACTGTGAGATTAATATTGTTTTCATGCCTGTCAACAAAATATCCATTCTGTAGCTCATGGATCAAGGAGTAAATTTGACCTTTAAGTCTTATTATTTAAGAAATATATTTCTTAAAGCTATAGATAGTGATTTCTCTGATTAATCTGGGGCAAAATCAATTGAAAACTTTCTGGAAAGGATTCATCATTCTACATACCATTAAGAACATTTGTGATTAATGTGAAGAGGTCAAATGTCCATGCTACCCAAAGAAATTTATAGATTAAAGGAAATCCCTATTAGAATACCAATGACATATTTCACAGACATAGAACAAACATTTAAAAAATTTATATGGAATCATAAATGACCCTGAATAACTGCAGCAATTTTGAGAAAGAAAAACAAAGTAGGAAGGATCACAATACCTGGCATCAAACTATATTACAAGGCCACTATAATCAAAACAGTCTGGCACTAGCATAAGAACAGACACATAGATCAATGGAACAGAATAGAGAGCCCAGATATAAACCCATGTCTCTATGGTCAATTAATATTCAACAAAGGGGGTAGAAGCATGAAATAGAGTAAAAATAGCCTCTTCAACAAATGGTGTTGGGAGAGCTGGACAGCTACATGCAAAAAATTGAAATTTGACCACTAATCTACACCATACACAAAAATAAGCTCAAGATAGATAAAAGACTTAAATATAAATCACGAAAGTATAAAAGTCCTAGAGGAAACATAGGCAGGGAAGTCTTGGATATTCTACACAGCAATATTTTCACCAATATATCCTCTAGACAAGGGACATAAAGGAAAGAATAAACTAATGGGGCTTCATCAAAATGAAAAAGCTTATGCATGGCTAAAGAAAACATCAGCAAAATGAAAAGGGAGCCAACTGTATGGAAAATATATTTGCCAATGATATCTCAGGGGTTTGATCTCTAAAACATATAAAGAACTCACATGCCTCCACTCTAGGAAGACAAACAATCCAATTAAAAAATGGGCAAAGGACCTGAACAGACACTTCTCCAAGGAGGACATACACAGGGCACAGACAAAAGGATGCTTATCATCACTAGGCATCAGAGAAATGGAAATTAAAAGCACAATAAGATACCACTTCACACTGGTCAGAAAGGCTACCATAAACAGATCAACAAACATCAGGTGCTGGTGAGGTTGTGGAGAAAAAGGAACCCTAATACACTGTTGGTTGGAATGCAGACTGGTGCAGACACTGTGGAAAAACAGTTTGGAATTTCCTCAAAAAGCTAAAATGGAACTTCCTTTTGACCCAGTGATTCCGTTTCTGGGGTTATACCCTAAGAATCCCAAAACACCAATTCGGAAGAACCTATGCACCCCAATGTTCACAGCAGCACAATTTACAATAGTTAAGTGCTGGAAACAACCTAAGTGCCCATCAACAAATGAGTGGATCAGAAAACTATGATACATTTACACAATGGAATACTATGCAGCAGAAATTAGAAAGAGCCACTACCCTTCGTGACAGCATGGATGGAACTGGAGAAGAGCATTATGCTAAGTGAAAGAAGCCAAGTGGTGAAAGACAAATACCATCTATTTTCACCTATAAGTGGAATCTAATCATCAAAGCAAGCAGGCAAGAAACATATGACCAGCAACATTGAAAGAAAGAAGAAACTGACTTGTTTGGGAGGGAGGGAGGGAGGGGGGTAGTGGGGAATATAAGGGGAAGGGGGAGGGTCAGATCAAGGAACAGGCATAAAGGACACGTGGATGAAGCCATCCATGTGTGGGGATGGTCTGGAACTGAAACCACAATATCTCAGACATACGCCTGTATAAAAAACCTGACATGGGCTTAGTCAATATCTGAGTCCTACCTGCAAGTCCAATGGTGAAATCTAAAGCTCCTGGGGTCGAGATTTTGTCTTGCTTATGTTGTATTCCCAGCATCCAGCTCAGTGCCTGAATTGACTCTTATCTTGAAGTACTTCAGTACTTTGAAGAAGACAACTTTGTTAGGCCTCAGTTTCTTCATCAATATAATAGCAATAATAACTGACTCCCTTATGTGTGTTCTATAAACACATAATAGACCAAAAGTGCTTTTGATGTAGTGTAAAAGTCCAACCCAATCCAAATGAAAAATCATTTTAATATTTTTAAGTAGGTAGCTTTATGTTTCAGTTCCCCCTTTTTTCTTATAAACTGACATAAATAAGAGAATGAGTCAGAACTCTAATACACAAAGACTATATAGTCAAGCTCTAAAGACTTCGTTCAAGGAATAAATCACCCATAGAAACTTTCAAGCACTACCCCAACACACACACATTACACATATACACATATCTACTGAAGTAAAATTTGTCATACACTGTTTGGTGCCATAAAGGTAGGATTTGTTTTATTCTAGTATTGAGAACAATAGTACCTGTATGGTAGGTGTTTAGCATTTTTAAATAAATGATTGGCCCTCAACTTATTAAAACAGCCCAGTAATAGAGTGATTTGATTTTCTGGGGAACATAGAATGCGTGCTGCATCTCTATATGAGTTTTATTTATTGGGTTGGCCAAAAAGTTTGTTTACTTTTTCCATAAAGTAAAAGACACATTTTTCATTTTCACCAGTGACTTTACTGATTTGGATATTTTGAGTATGTTAGGCTATCTCCCGCTATTGGCTTCTAGTGGATAGAAGCCAGGGGTGCTGCTAAACATCTTCCAATACATAAGACAGCCCCACAGCAAAGAATTATTTGGCCAAAATGTCAATAGTATCAAGAAACTTCTCAAAACACATCTGACACATTCACTCAGTCACAACATCTCTCCACACACACACAAATATTTTTTTGGTTTTACCTTTTGTGAAATAATAAAGCATAATACACTGAAAATGGTGCATATTTTCTTCTATCTTCAACATTAAAATGGCTGTACAAAAATTCACTAATTTTGATGTCTTTTTTAAATGTATGCTGATATGACAATTGTCACAATACAACTTAACAAAATTGTCTCAAATGAAGACAACTAAGCAGTACTGGAGCTATTTTATGGGAAAAAACTAAACAAACTTTTTGGCCAGTCCATATATTCTCTATGGATGAGAAAATGAAGCCTCATAGAGATTTAAGACCTTGCTCAAGGTCATTCAGCTAGAAGGCAGCTGACATGGGATTTAATCTCCTTATGGTCAAACGTTATGTCATACTGCCATAAATGAGTCACTTTTCTAACATGCATTGCATTTCAGATCTAACATATTAAAGCCCATTTGGTGTAAAATAATATTCTTAAAGACAAAAAGATTAATCCTTTAATGATTAAGACTTCCTTTCTGGTGGGAGGACCAGGATGGAAATTAAAAAAGGTTTAGGCTCTAAGGTCAGGCAAGTCTCTTTTGAACTTTGTGAGCTGAGGCAAACCACTGGAGGTCTTTCAGCCTTCATTTATATCCTCTTTAAGAGAGAAAATACTATCTACCTATTCTACCTCACAGGATAGAAAGGATCATATAGCTATTTGAAAGTGTTCTGTGAAATATAAAGTGTCATAAAAATATATTTTTAAAAAAAGATATATCAGGAATCACTGCTCTGGGGGTATTGGGTTAAAGTAAAACAGAGAAGTATTTGAATGTACTTTTGAATTTTGAACCCACTTATGTATAGTACATCTTTATCTCTATCATCTATCTGTCTATCATCTATCATCATCTTTTTACCCAGGCTCTTTTCTTATAAATCTTTTTAAAATGAAGATAACTTTGGGGTAATTTATAGGGACTGTTCAGTTGAGGCTTTTCTATTTAATTCCAACCAAGAAGATCCAGTGGAGTGGTTTGCAAGCCTGAAATAAGAAGTCTTGTGACCATGTGGCCTACTGCTTTAAGCAGATGGAATAACATATTCAGGGCTAATTAAAATCTTCAAAGGGTATTCAAAGGGTAGCAGTAAATACTACATATTCCCTTCATTTAAAACACTAGCAGATGAAAAGTTTTTTCCTCCTTAATAAATGTAAGATTCCCATCTGTTATCATTATAAAAATGTACCATGTAACAGAGAAAAAATAATAGAATTGAAGAGTGTGTCCTTCTTTCATAGCATTCTTTTCTAGAACTAGATAATGCCATTTTTTTCTCTCTCAATCAAATTTCCCTTCAAAGCCCTGGAAAATCATTGGTCAGTCAGTGACCAGGTAACTCCTGGTGTCCCTTATTTTAAAAACAATGATAGATACTAGAGTTTGCCTCACTTAACAGCCATCCCAACACCTTACTAACTTGTCTTACTAGCTGCTCAAAAGCTAGGATGCAGTTACGTAACCACACAGATCTCTTTGCAGTCCCATGTGTGAGAGACTTGGCTGTGGAAGTAAGCAACATGAAGAGAGACTATTTAAGAAGGTGGCTACCAGAGTACCTGGCTCTTTTGTGGTAACCACAGAAGAGTTCCTGGTGCCTGGCTTTAGCCTGTTAGGTGGCAAGTGCTGGACAGTTGGGGCAGCAGTGGCCTTTCAGCCATAAAAAGCTTGTGAGGCAATTGGGCATTTTTCATACTTGTTATGTCTCTAACTGATTATATGCAGGCTTGTTATCCTGGCTCTCCCAGAGAAGTTTGTGAGCTACTTAATATCCTTTAATAATCCCATCTTTGTTCATACTAGCCAGAGCTGATTCTATTGCTTATGAGGCCTGACATTTATTATAATTAACACACATGGGGTTTTAACCAAGGAGGACATAGATCTGTTGGCACACTTAGGCAAATACTGCCAGTTGCCTAACCAATAGCCTTTCCCCCCTTTCTTATTCACAGAATCTTATTTTGTAGGGATAGCAATGCCCCAACTGACAAAGGAAATTTTCTAGCTTCTCCTGCAATTAATCATGGCTGTGGACATAATTCTAGCCAAAACAATATCAGTTGAAGATATCTGAGTAAGGTTTGCTCCCCTGATATACCATATTTTGCCATGTATAGTGTGCACTTTTTTTTGTCCAAATTTTTAAGGGAAAATGAGGATGTGCATTATTCATGGGTAGTACTAATTCCACATGTTTCCATATATATGTGTGTGTGTGTGTATGTGTGTGTATGGAAACATGTATATATATGTTTTTAATTGTTTATGCTTATGTGTTAAAAGTATAAATCTAGAAAGCAATAATGATATCCATATGCAAATAATACCTTGGAATATGATAATCAATTTTGTTCATAAATATAAATACATAAAAATTGAATTAAAAAATTAAAATGAAAGATCTTTTATTTCCTGAAAGTTTGGGGAAAAAACATAGGTGTGCACTATACACAGGAGCACATTATATATGGCAAAATACAGGTAGAAGGGTAAATCCCCTTATACTTCTTTTCTGCCTAAAATATAGAAGAAGAAGTTGGAGCTTCAGCATCCTCCTGAGGACCACCATGGAAAGGCCAAGAGAGTGGCAGAGACCCTGCCCTGACATCTGCGAGCCTCAGTACCAGTGCCGGTAGCAAAAACCTGCATTAACTCTGGAGTTCTTGGTGCATGAGAAAAATCCATCTCCACTATCAATTTCCACATACAGTCATACTGGGGATTAAAATTTTAACATATAAATTGGAGAGAGGGGGACATAAACATCCACAGCAGCAGCGATTTTAATAACATGTATCTATGGTAACAGGTAGCCTATCCCATCCTATATTAGCCTGGGTTAGATTACCAAAGAACTCCTTAGTTCCTTCCTTCATAAGTTGGCCCCTATTTCTTTACTTTTTCCCTAAAATAAAGATAATTTTAGGGTAATTAATGGGGTCTGGTTAGTTGAGGCTTTTCTATTAATTCCAACCAAGAAGACCCAATGGATTGGTTTGCAAGCCTGAAATGAGATGCTTTATGATTCTTCTTCCCATTTAGTATGTAAAGGGATCCTGTCTCTTCTCTAGGATCTCACACTCAGCTCTTAAAGACAAAAAAATAGAAGTCACAGGGAGACAAATTTCAGCTCTCTCTATAAAAGACCATTCTGCCAGAACTCACAAATCCCACATAAGCTTAATTAAATATAATGAGTTCTCAGTCACTTAGGTTGTTTAAGCACAGGCTAAATGACATTTGGGAGGAGATGTTCAAAAATTATTTAAATATTAGGCCATGATCAGCAAACATTTTAAGTCCCTTCAATTTTATAGTTCTCAGATTCTGAGTCAACATCTTTCACACATACTTTGCACTTGACTACCAGGAACTTGTTTGTTCCTCCTGCCCCCTGCTATTTTTGTGATGAGCATTCCAACCCTTCAATATCATGTGTGTTATGTGTGTTCTTTTTTTTTTATTGGGTACAAAGAAAGGCTGCAGGAAGGAATTGAAACCATGAGGCTAAAGATGAAACAGATTAGAAAAAAGAGTATATGATGAAAGGACACGGTGAATGCAGAAGGAAAGGTATTGAGTTTCTTATAGCAGGATTTGGGAGTGAGTAGATTAAAAAGTCAATAGCTAAATGGGGCCAGGGGCCGTTAGGGTATGGAGGCAGTGAGAAAAAAAAGAAAAAAGGATTCATGGATATGGACAACAGTGTGATGATTGCGGAGGGAGGGGCGTGTAAGGGGACTAAGTGGTAATGGAAAAAATAACTTTCAGAAACAAAAAAAACAAAAGTGGAATTAGGCTTAGTTCCTAGAAAAGAAACACTACAGGCTTGAGAGCATGAGGATCCCATGAGCATCCAGCTGGAGAAGGACTTGGGGAATAGTTTGACTAATGGCTGGAAAGAACGTGCTAGGCAGAAAGTCTGCTTCCCTCACACCTTCAAGCTAAAAATGATTACTAAATGGCAGAGAAGCACAATGGGGTAAAGTGAAAACACACTACAGTTAATGTTTAATAGTGCCAAATGTGAGCCTGTGATATGCTGACCTGTTTGCATTCTGATACCTTGGGATTTCTCACCTGTACAAAAGTAGTTCCTTGAACTTTAAATTGTTGGTCTAAGTATGATATTCCTGATGACTTACTAGAGAGGCAGGGTCCTGAGGGTGGTTGCAGATGGCACTGTGTTCATGTGCCCTCTGGTCAGGCAGGTGAGGAGATGGGTGACTAATATAGACCCTGGGTAGAAGGACCCTGACTATGTATCATCTGACCATCTTGCTTATCTGATCAATTCTGTTGTCTCCAGCAACATTCCCTATGGTCCAGAGAGACACCACATTTCTGCCTGCTTAGCCCAGGTATTATTCAAGCTGAACAGTGCCTTAACTTCATCTCATGTTCCTTAGCTCCTCGTTCCTAAGCTCTTAGCATTTGCTGACTAATGTTTCAGGTGGTTGCAAGAGACATCATTCCTCAGCAATGTAATGATACTTCCCTACTAACTAAACCATAAATCTTCAGAATGGGGTCCCCAGTTTAGCTTGCCTTCAACAAAGCTGGTAGAAAAACATTCTATGCTTTGCATTTGCTTCCTCTTGGTTGGCTTTGGGGTTTCACATGTTCCCACCCCTGAAAATTCTCTCAGGGCACAAGCTGCTGAGGAAGTGACTAGCAGAGGCTCAGCCTGGAACACCCATTCTATTTCCACCAAGTCACTGTTCTTTCCTTGGCAGATGCTGCAGGGAAATGATCTCCGAAAGATTTGCATAAGGCATTCCCAGATGCAAATTGACTTTGCTTCCAAAACCTATGGGTATCTAATGCCAAGCAGGCCTGCAATTTAGAGAAAAGCATGTGGCCATCAAAAAGATTAGATTGAGCTTCCCATGACCTTTAGGTATACTCATTAACTTGTTCTCTATGGGTGGCTGAATTCTTGTGAAAATTACTGTGGTCCTTGCCTTCCAAACACCATGTATATTTTTCCTTCAGATACATGCATTATTTGTAGTGAGAACAATAAAAAAGACAAAGAGCTTTTTTTTATTTGTATTGGCAATCCAAAGGGCTAAACATCACAAAATTCAGGACGTATTTAATCCTTCCATTCCATTTTATTGCCACCTCCCCCAACCTTTGCTTTCATCCTATTTGCTGAGGAGTGTTCTTTGTCTCGTTCGGGTATGGTCTCAAGGCCCATTTCATCTTATAATGCCTCATAGACTGTAAAAAAGGAAAGTGATATTACTGAATTCTTATAATACAGATTGCATGAATGTGTGCAATTTAAGGCTATGGAAAGACTCCTTGTTAAATTCATAATGTAATTGTTAACATCATTCATGTCATGCTAACTGTACTCAGAGTTTCCTTAATTTATATTAGGTCTTTAGAGGGCACATAAATTCAATTTAATAAATGTTAATTTAATTTAATAACTATTTGTCAACAGCTATATGCATAGTAGCATCTTTACCTAGCATCATGCAAGAATAATAGCTAATAAGTGCTTTTTGATAAAAACTATATTTTATAATATATTATCCAATTTTCTGAGTACAGGTTTTTTACCCCATTGGTTAAGTTTATTCCTAGATACTTTATTTATTTTGTTGCTATAGCAAATGGGATTTCTTTCCTGATTTCTGATTCTGATATTTCATTGTTGGTGTACAAAAATGCCTTTGATTTCTGAATATTGACTTTGTATCCCACTGTTTGGCCAAATTCACGTATCAGGTCAAGTAGTTTTTTGGTGGAGTCTATAGGGTTTTCTATGTACATGATCATGTCATCTGCAAACAATGAGAGTTTTTCTTCCTCCTTTCCAATTTGGATGCCTTTTATTTCTTTTTCTTGTCTGACCATTGTGGCTAGGACTTCCAATACTATGATGAATAGAAGTGATGAAAGTGCACATCCTTATTTTGTTCCTGATCTCAGTGGGAAAGCTTCACCATTGAGTATGATGATAGCTATAGGTTTTTAATATATGGCCTTTATTATGTAGAGGTATGCCCCCTTTACTCCCACTTTGCTTAGTGTTTATATCATAATACATGCTGTACCTTATCAAATGCTTGTTCCGCATCTATTGATATGATCATGTGGTTTTTGTCTTTCCTTTTGTTTATGTGATCTATTCCGTTTATTGATTTGCAAATATTGAACCATCTTTGCATCCCTGGGATGAATCCCACTTGCTCATGGTGGATGATCTTTTTAATGTATTGCTGGATGCAGTTTGCCAATATTTTGTTGAGGATTTTAGTGCCTATGTTCATCAGCGATATTGGCCTGTAGTTTTCTTTCTTGATTGTGTCTTTATCTGGTTTTGGGATTAGGATGATGCTGCCCTCATAGAAAGAAATTAAGGAAGACACAAATACATGGAGGCATATACTGTGTTCATGGATTGGAAGAATTAACATCATCAAAATTTCCATACTACCCAAAGCAGTTTATAGATTCAACACAATCCCTATTAAAATACCAATGACATATTTCACAGATAGAGAACAGACATTTCAAAAATTCTTATGGAACAATAAACAACCCCAAATAGCTGCAGCAATTTTGAGAAAGAACAAAGGAGGAGGGATTACAATACCTGACATCAAACTATATTACAAGGCCACTGTAATCAAAATGGTCTGGTACTGATATAAGAACAGACATATAGTTCAAATGGAACAGAATAGAGAGCCCAGAAATAAACCCATGTCTCCAAGGTCAATTAATATTTGACAAAGGAGGCAGAATCTTAAAATAGAGTAAAAATAGCCTCTTCAACAAATATATCCCCTAAGGCAAGGGATATAAAGGAAAGAATAAACAAATGGGACTCTATCAAAATAAGTAGCTTCTGCATGCCTAAAGAAAACATCAGCAAAATGGAAAGGGAACCAACCGTATGGGAAAATATATTCGCCAATGATAATTTGGACAGAGTTTGATCTCTAAATTATGTAAAGAACTCACATGACTCCACTCCAGGAAGATAAACAATCCAATTACAAAATGAGTAAGAGTCCTGAACAGACAGTTCTCCAAGGAGGACATACTCAGGCCCCACAGACATATGAAAGAATGCTCATCATCACTAGGCATCAGAGAAATGCAAATGAAAACCATAGTGAGATACCATTCACACTGGCCAGAATGGCCATCATAAACACATCAACAAACGACAAGAGCTGGCGAGGTTGTGGAGAAAAGGGAATCTTAATACACTGTTGGTGGAATGCAGACTTGTGCAGCCACTGTGGAAAAACAGTTCGGGATTTCTTCAAAAAGCTAAAAATGGAACTTTCTTTTGACCCAGCGATTCCATTGTTTGGGTTATACTGTAAGAATCCCAAAACATCAGTTCAAAAGAACCTGTGCACCCCAGTGTTCATAGCAGCACAATTTATGATAGCCAAGTGCTGGAAATAACCTAAGTGCCCATCAATAAATGAGTGGATCAAAAAACTATGATACATTTACACAATGGAATACTATGCAGCAGAAATAAGAAAGAGCCTCTACCCTTCGTGACTGCGTGGATGGAACTGGAGAGCATTATGCTAAATGAAATAAGCCAGGGGGCAAAAGACAGATACCATATGATCTCACTTGTAAGTGGAACCTAATCAACAAAGCAAACAAGCAAGAAAAATATAACCAGCAACACTGAAATAAAAAACCAACTAACATAATCAGAGGTGATTAGGGCTGGTGGTGAAGGGGAAAAAAAGAGGAAGGGTCAAATCAAGGAACATGTAAAAAGGACCCATGGACAAAGCCAAAGTGGGGAAGGATATTGGGTGGGAGGTGGGAGTGGGTGGGCAGGGGAAAGTGGTGGTGGGAAAGTAGAGATAAATGTATTTGAACAATAAAAATAAAAACAATAAGATGTCTACATAAAAAAACATATTATGCTGGGAAACCTTTAACTTTTGTTACAGGAATTTTTGGAAAGAAAGAAAAGTAATAATTATTTTTCCTTAGCAAATCAGGATTTTATTGACATCTCAAACTATTATAGAGTCTAACATAAATGACGCCCCTTTTCATTACAGAATCTTCATTACAAAATCATAAGCATGTAATTCTGTAATGTAACAATATCACACAGCATATGACATTTTAGATGAAATGTTTGAATTAAAACTATAAATTATTACATGCATATTATTACCCTACCAGCCACACTCAGGCAAACTTTACTTCTGCTGAACCCTGTATTTCAGAGAACTTCCAGACATTCTTCAAGTAAAGTCTTTTTCTTTTTGAATTAAAGAAAAAACTTGTAGAAGAAAGAATTATTTGTGAAACAGCATACTTTTGCTAACATTTCTTTCAAAGCTTTAAGAAATTAAAGAGAATGACCAAGTAACATCTAGGCAAATGAATATTCCAAGTCCTATACATACTGTAAACAGAGCGATAAGCAGTGACTTGTGATGACTGGAAATGTGCTCAGGTTGTTATTAGTGTCAATCTCAGTCATGAATGTGATCATTTAGCACATCATGGTTGGGGTTATTTTCTAATAAAATGAGACAGCATGAAGAAGATACTGTCTAGAATTATGTATCTTCAAGTTCCAAAGTTGTATAAGAAAACTCTTGGATTACATATCACTTAGACAGGAAGAATTGTGTCTGTGGAGGCTTTAGTACTTATTGGCCTTCTTCAAAACAAAACTTGACCTTGAGACAGACTTCAAAAATATGAAGCCATTGCTTACAACCTTCTCTTAAAATGTCACAACTCAGTGACCTTGTAGTAAGTCTTGGGAGTCAATGATAAGAACAGCATGGATAGGAGTATAAACCTCTTCTCATCTTGCTCAGAGGCAGGACAGGTTGTTGCCTCTATGCATAATATGAGCCATGCTGAGAAAGGTCACCTGCTACAAAGTAATTCTCCTTCCTGGTGTTAGTGCACCTGCTGTGGAACCAACATATTTGGTTCTGCTTCTTAGTAACTACATGATTTTGTTAACAGCAATAATAGCAGCTACCAACGGATCTTACTGTGCACCAGGCAGTTTAGTTACAAGCACATATATTTATTCACCTGTTTAATTCTCACAACTCTGAGAGGCACATGGTTGTACTATCCTCATTTTACAGGTGAAGGATGTGAAGGACAGGGAGATCAGAAAGTTTGTGCAATGTGAAAGGCGGTAAGTTGTATAGTCTCTCAGTATTAGTTTCTTTTTCCATAAAATGAAGATCATTTTAACTACATTGTAGGGCTACTGTGAGAATAATAAAGGTAAAGAATCTAGCATATAACAGATGCTCATTAAAAAGAGATATTAATGATTCTTTTAGATTAAAAGCCCTTCTCCTAACACCTGCCTGATAAGAACCCATAATGATCCCTCATTTTATTTAGAGGTTGCTTATCTACCAAACTCACAAACTACCAACAAAGAGCCATAAAAGAAGCATAGAGCAATCAAAATGGTCTAATCTAAATAAGCAATCAAACTACCCTCTTGCCCGTTACCCTAACAGAGCCCTGGGAGCTTTGCCAAGAGCCTATTTATGACAGAGGAGCCCTAGTTGTAAGGAGTTTGGTTGCAAAGTTCCCAACTCACAGATGATTGGAAATGCAAATTACAAGGGGAAGACTCTGCTTGGAGCAAGACTTGACAGCTGACAGTCTGGCTGCAGTAAGGGAACTGGAAGCTCACAACAGCCAGATGGAAGAACTCAAAATACAGACCAGTTGGGCTCTCTCAGGAGGACAGAATCCCTAATAACAAGTTACCAGCCCACTGAGAGGCCTATCCTTGCACCTTACTGCACATTTTGGCAGTGTTGCTGCTCCTTCTCTATGTCTCTTTGATGCCGCATCCATGCCCTACTCATAGCCCTAGTACAGCCTCTACTGGCCTGGACTGTAGTAATTTTCATCAGTATCCTCATGCTTATTTGACTTTAAGATCTTTAAATGGCAAGGGCATTATTGCATTCATGTTTATATCTCTTAATATCCTATATAATGGATGCTCATTGTACGCTTATTGAATGGATGATTACTGATTCAATATGTTACACGAGAGACAAGAATTTAAATTCATTTTTTTCAAAGATAGGAAGCAATACAAAGATTGTTGAGAAACTTTTTATTCAAAGCTACTACAGCTTTTAAAAGTTTTCCCTTAAAGCAGCGAGCTTCAACAGCCTGGAAAATTAGTGTCAGTGTGGAGCATGTCGTTACCTGAAGGCTCTGGGTAAAGTTGGCATTTCCCTGTCCATTAACCCACTGGGGAGAAGAGGAGAGGGACTTGGGTGTTAATCAGCTCTTGGGAAATTTGATGGAGAGGGAGAGAGAAAGCACAGGAGACAGATTCTGAATACTGAAGATGAACGGGATCGATGTCACAATTGTACCGAGGGCCAGCGCTTGTTCTGCCCTTTGCCCAGAAAATGAAGTGGCATTTTAGACGAGGCATGGAAAATTGATTTGAGTTATTTTGGCAGGTGGCTTTAACCTTATCCATTTGAAAGAGTGAACATAAGGCAGGATAATAAAGTGAGACAATAATTAATCAGTTAAATTGTTAGGTGTCTATGCTTTAGGGAAGGGTGCTCGTACAAAATACAGAGAAAAAGCCTTTGACTGACAAAAGGGACTAGATCCTGAAAAGACTCAGGAATAGAGAACCCATAAGTATTAAAACTGGTTATTTTGCAGAGCTGAGGGAAGGAGGGTAGTCAGAGAGGAAGCAAATAATGAATGATTATGTTGAGTGCTGGGGATAAAATTTAGGAGTGGGCTTATGAGCGGCCCGTCCAGCGATGGGGTAGAGACAGAAGGCATATTAGGATGGTTTTGGGGATCTGCATTCAGAGAGGTCTCATGCCCATCTTTTAATTTGTAATCAGAGAAGCAGCAAGAGCTCTGAATAAGTACATCCTAATGATGTGCCTTAGCACACAGGCCTGCTTAACCCCTTGGAGCCTCCTCCCTGACTCAACTCAGGAGCACAGTAGAAATTCTTGTGTGCTTACACATGGCAGGGAGGGGGTGAAAGTCTGTTAAGAGTCCTGTATTTCACAGACACAGCAGCATGACCCTGAGAACACTATGATAGGTGAGCTCAGGGAAACCTAGTCCCCGAGAACAGCCTTGAATGGGTTCCTGAGTGGACCTTGCTGAAAATCAGATGGAAAAGAGAAACCTGGACACTAATGAAGATAGAGGACCAGCTGTCCCAGAACCAAGACACTTAGGTATGCGTAAGCACTAAATAAGGCCCCAGAATTAGATTAGAATCTCATAGCACAATGACTGTTTTCCTGATAGACTGTTTCATACTTGTAGAAGCACCCACATTTTGCTACATCCTGATTGGCTGTAACTTAAAACTACCATCAGGAACATCAACCCAGATGGGAGCCAAAAGCTCACCATGCTTTACTTTAAGTGGATGGAAATAGCACACTCTTCACCTGTTGTAAATTTCAAAAACAATCAAAATCGAAACTTGAAAAATCACCATGTCAGTTGCATGGTGGGAGATGAAATAAATTGAAATGAGCTAAAGGTGACAGTGGGCAAAGCCTCCTTTCTGTGCAGCTTCAGGGCTCCTTGCCTCCCAAGGGAGCCTTGACTCTCCTCCACAAAGGCACCGGGGTTTCCCATCTGAAGTCCCCTCCTCTGGTAGCTCTGTGACAGTCCACAACAGAACAGGTCAGTGAAACTGTGGCAACTCCTTGCTGAAAGCACAGAGAAGAGCGTGCCACACCCCTGCATTCTTCCCATTTCCGTAGCCCCGAATTTCTGTTGTTCAGGCAAATGCCTGGGAAGGTACCATGTTGTGCTGTGTAAAATGCGCACTCTTTGCCCAAATTTTTGAGGGAAAAATAAGGCTGCACATTATACATGGGTAGTACTAATTCCATATCTATATAAATGTTTTTAATTTTTGTATTTATGCTTATGAGTTAAAAGTGAACTCCTTTAAAATTCTTTTATAATACAAAAAATTATAAAATTTCTTTATAATATAGAAAAGTATCTAAATATAAATAAATAAAAAATCAAATTAAAAAATTAAATTAAAGATTATTTTCCCTGAAAGTTTGGGCCAAAAACATGGGTGCGTGTTATATATGAGAGCCCATGATACACGGCAAAATACGGTAATAAGGAGAGTTCAAATGAATTGAAGTTTCTGGTTCAGCCCATTTTCTTTTCTTTTATAAAGTTGCTTTCTGCTGCTATTCATTCACATTTCATGTTCTTGATGGACTATATTTAGTCTGCATATACTATAGTTTTTAGAAACATGAATTATGTTTTACATGCAAAATGAAACCTGTGAAATTTTCCTTCTCCGTGAGTGAAAGAACTCTCCTGGCACCTGGGGCAATTTTGTAAATTTCGCTGGAAACAAAAATCAGTTTTCACCACTGAATACAGTTTTATGTAGCCTAGAAATTGTACTGAAAACAACACACTAGAGGTCAATTGAAATATAGCTTCTTGCCTGTATAAAACAATCTGAAATAAAACTAAAGCAGAGAAATTATAATACCATTATCACACTATTATTTATGTTGTCAACTGAGAGGCCTTGTGACTAGACAAAACTGTATATGTCAAAGGAAATGAAAATAAGTAATTTTAACACTGGATTCGTCATCTTGGGCTACCATACAAAAATAACACAAACTAGGTGGCATAAACAAGAGATACTTATTTCTCACAGTTCTAGAGGCTGAAAGTCCCAGATCAGAGTGCCAGCATGGTCGAGTCCTGGTGACTGCTCACTTCCTGGCTTGCAAATGGCCATCTTCTTGCTGTGTCCTCACATTGCAGATAGAGAGGGAGGGCGATGGGGGGGTGGGGAGAGAGACAGAAATATTAATTTTTCTATCAGATTAGGACCCAACCTTATGATATCATTTAACCTTAAATACCTTCTAAAGCCTCTATCTCCAGAAGTCACATTAGGGGTTCAACATATGAATTAGGGGTGATTTAATTGGTTTTAAAACTTTCCACATATGCTGGAAAACTGGGAAATCAGTATAGTGAAGGACCACTGATACCTGCAGTCTGGAAACAAACATTCTCTCATTTGGTCAATAACAAAACCATTTCAAGGCTTGTGAGTCTAACTAACACTGACTCTTTCTCATCACAACAGTAATATGCCCTTGAACATGGGGTTTCTTCTAAAATGAGCTGCTCATGAATCAGCCAGAGCCATCGCCTAAAAGTACCACTAGTGAGAAGACATATCCTCTATGTCCTTTATTAAGATACCTTCCAATAAATCAAATTCTTCTCCCAACATCACATTATTTTGTATTCTCTCTTAATTTCTCAAAAAATTTCCACATGCTATTTAAGAAATCTGTAAGGATTAAGATCTCTGTTTAGTTAAGACTTCAACTTTCATCACCTGTTTACCTGCCTCCAAGATCATGACTACTGTATATTACACCACAATAATAGCTACATCCCAAGGTTTCATGTCTTCCACAGGTCCTACTTTTACCTATCATCGGAACACAAAATCTTTCTTCTCTGAATTTCTGTACCACTTATATTTCCTGTTTGTAAAATTCAATTGACAACTGTTTACTGTAGTCTTTCTCAACTTCATACCTATTCTCAGGTACTATTAGTTCACTATAAGAAGTTAGAAGTGATTATACATGCATGCATGTGTATCATTTAAATGATAATCTAAAAAATACAGGCATGTTCTGAATCACCTGATGAATTTTTATAACAGAATTACCTTATATTTTCAGTGCCCATTTGAATTTATGACTGTTTTGACACCAAGTAAGAGCACTTTAATAATAAAAAGCTAATAAGACAAGCATATGGGCAGACAATATGCAAACGATGCTTCTGCATTACGTGAAAGCTCTATGAAAGCAAGGTATTCTACATGCAGACAAAAAATCACCATTAGTTTAAAATGAAAAAGTTCTTGGAGAATTATGTCATCATTCAGAACACAGTCAAAGAAGCATGTCAAACCTAAAAGAATTGGTGCCAGTTTAGTTTCAATAAAACAGTATTACTTATGCCATTGAAGATTGCTAATTGGAATATATGGCTTTGATTATTTTTTCATATTTAATTAATAAATAAATTTTGGTTTTATAGCTATGTAAGAGCTGAAAGCATACAGAGTACACTCAGTTTATGTTTGTCCATATTAAAATTACATGAAAATATAAATACTTCAAGTCACCACTAGAATTCAACAGATTTTTTAAAAGTTATGACTATAAAGTAATTATTTATTTATTTTAATATACATATTGTGACATTTCTTTTATTGTGGCCTTAAATGGTTGTTTAAGTATTTTACTGTTTAATTATTTCCATCAGTTGTTGCCTTCTTGTCTCATATAAAATGTAAATTTCTGCAGGACAGAAATGAGCTTTCAGACCATTTGCATCCTTCTTAGTATCTAGTACAGTGCTGAGGGCACAACGAATGCCCAACAGTGTTTGTGGATTTTTGCTCTTTGATCAACTATTCTGGACTTGACTTCCAGTTACAAAATATTGTCAATTTGTTTTGTTAAATCCACTTCCAAGAAAGGTATTTTTTTCTTAAAATTTTTTTTCAACCCTCATACCATTATTTTTATTGTTCAAATATATTTATCTCCATTTTCCACCCACCAATTTCTCCTGCCCCATCCATGCCCACACCCCACAATCAATCATTCCCTACTTTGTCCATTGGTCCTTTATATGTTCCTTGACTTGACCCTTCCCCTTCTTTTCCCTGTTAACGCCCTCCCTCTTTCCCTCTCTTTACTGACAGTTTCTTTTATCTTTCAATGTTGCTGGTTATATTTTTCTTGCTTGTTTTTTTTTGTTGATTAGGTTCCATTTACAGGTGAGATCATATGGTATCTGTCTTTTGCGCCCTGGTTATTTCGCTTAGCATAATGCTCTCCAGTTCCATCCATGTTTTCATGAATGGTGGTAGCTTTTTATTTCTTCCTGCTGCATATTATTGCATTGTGTAAATGTACCATAATTTTTTATCACTTCATTTGTCGATGGGCACTTAGGTTGCTTCCAGCACTTGGCTATTGTAAATTGTGCTGCTATGAACATTGGAGTGCATAGGTTCGTTCAAATTGGTGTTTTAAGATTCTTAGGGTATAATCCGAGCAGTGGAATGGCTGGATCAAAATGCAGTCCATTTTTAGCTTTTTGAGGAAATTTCAAACTGTTCTCCACAGTGGCCGCACCAGTCTGCATTTCCACCAATAGCATACTAAGGGACCCTTTTCTCCACAACCTCACCAGCACCCGATGTTTGTTGATTTGTTTATAATAGCGATTCTAACTGGTGTGAAGTGGTATCTCATTGTGGTTTTCATTTGCATTTCTCTGATGGCTGGTGATGCTGAGCTTCCTTTCATATATCTCTGGGCCCTGTGTATGTCCTCCTTGCGGAAGTGTCTGTTCAGGTCCTTTGCCCATTTTTTAATTGGATTCTTTGTCTTCCTGCAGTGGAGTAATGTGAGTTCTTTACATATTTGGAGATCAAATCATTGTTTGAGGTATCATTGGCAAATATATTTTCCCATACAGTTAGTTCCCTTTCCATTTTGCTGATGTTTTCTTTAGCCATGCAGAAGCTTCATATTTTGATGAAGTCCCATTTGTTTATTCTTTCCTTTATGTCCCTTGCTCTAGGGGACATATTGGTGGAAATACTGCTGCATGGGATATCTGAGAGTTTCCTGCCTATGTTCTCCTCTAGGACTTTTATGGTGTCATAACTTATATTTAAGTCTTTTATCCATCTTGAGTTTATTTTTGTGTATGGTGTCAGTTGTTAGTCAAATTTAAATTTTTTGCATGTAGCTGTCCAGCTCTCCCAACACCATTTGTTGAAGAGGCTATTTTCACTCCATTTTAAGCTTCTGCCCCTTTTTTCAAATATTAATTGACCTTAGAGACATGGGTTTATTTCTGGTCTCTCTGTTCTGTTCCATTGATCTATGTGTCTGTTCTTATGCCACATAAGATTGCAGTGTTTTGATTACAGTGGCCTAGTAAAATAATTTGATGTCAGACATTGTGATCCCCCCTACTGTATTCATTGTTCTCAAAATTGCTGGGGCTATTTGGGATCATTTATGATTCCATATATTTTTTGAAATGTTTGTTCAACATCTGTAAAATAAGTCATTGATATATTAATAGGGATTGAATTGAATCTATAAATTGCTTTGGGTAGTATGGTGATTTTGAAAATGGTAATTTTTTTTTTCCTTTTCAAGCATTTATTTATTTATTTATTTATTTATTTATTTATTTATTTATTTATTAAATACATTTGTCTCTGCCTCCCGCCCACCATTTTCTCTTGCCCCCTCCCTCCTTCCCTCCCTCCTTACCTACCTCAGCTCTTCTCCTTTGGTTTTGTCCATGAGTCCTTGCTATATGTTCCTTGACTTTCCCCTTCCCTTCCCTTTCCCTGCCCCCCCTCCCTCCTTCAGAAAATGTTAATTCTTCCAATCCATGAACACAGTATGTGCTTCCATTTATTTATGTTTTCCTTAATTTCTTTCTTCAGTGTTGTGTAGTTTTCTGAGTACAGGTCTATTACCTTCTTGGTTAGATTTATTCCTAGGTACTTTATTTTTCTTGTTGCTACAGGAAATGGGATTTTCCCCCCTGATTTATGCTTCTGATATTTCATTTTTGGTGTACAAAATTGCCTTCAATTTCTGAATATTGACTTTGTATCCCACTGTTTGGACAAATTCACTTATCAGGTTGAGTAGTTTTTTGATGGAGTCTATAGGATTTTCTATATACACTATCATGTCACCTGCAAATGGTGACAGTTTTACTTCTTCCTTTCCAATTTGGATTCCGTTTATTTATTTTTTTCTTTTCTGATTGCTGTGGCTAGGACTTCCAATACTATGTTGAATAGGAATGATGAAAGCAGAAAACCTTGCCTATTCCATACTATCAGTGTTTTGCTGTCTCTATCTTTCTTGAAGTTCTCCAATATTTTCTTTATATATGTGGGTGCTCCTATGTTGGGTGCATGTAGGTTTACAATGTTTTTGTGTTCTCAGTTTACAATAGCCAAGTGTTGGAAGCAACCTAAATGTCCACCAGTAGATGATTGGATCAAAAAACTATGGTACATTTACACAATGGAATACGATGCAGCAGAAAGAAAAAAATAACTACTAAACTTCGCGACAGCATGGATGGAACTGGAGAGAATTGTACTAAGCAAAATAAGCCATGGGGTGAAAGACAAACACCATATGATCTCACCCATAAACGGAACCTAACCAACAAAACAAAGATGCAAGGAAAATAAGACCAGTAACACTGAAAGAAAAAGAAAAGACAAGAGGGAAGGAGGGAGGGGTGGGCAGGGGAAAAGGAAGGGAAGGGGCAAGTCAAGGAACATATAGCAAGGACTCATGGACAAAACCGAAATGGGGAAGAATTGAGGGAGGGAGAGGGGGGAGGAGGCAGGGTAAAGTGGTTGGGGGAAAGAAGAGACAAATAAAAAAAAAGAAACAATGTTTTCGTGTTCTTGATGGAATCTTCCTTTGAGTATTATGAAGTGTCCTTCTGTATCTCTTCTTATGGCCTTTGTTTTGAAATCTATTTTGTCTGATATAAGTTATTGCTACCTCTGCTTTTTTTTCCCTGTCCATTTGCTTGGAATATTTTTCCCATCCCTTTACTTTTAGTCTGTGTAGGTCCTTTGTTCTGAAGTGGTCTCTTGTAGGCAGCATATGGGCAGGTCATATTTTCTAATCCATTCATCCTCCCTTTGTCGTTGGATTGGAGCATTTAATCCATTTACATTTAAAGTTATTATCGATAGTTACTTTTTCATTTTTTTCCCTTTGTATCTGTGATCCTCTCTTTTTCACTCTTTTTCTTTATCTTCTTAAAGAAATCCTATTAACATATCTTGCAGTGCCGGTTTGGTGGAGATGTATTCTTTTAGCCTTTTTTATTTTGTCTGGGAAACTCCATAAATCGCCTTCCATTTTAATTGAGAGCTTTGCTGGGTAGAGTAGTCTTGATTACAGGCCTTTGCTTTTCATTACTTGGAATATTTCTTGCCATTCCCTTCTGGCTTGTAGTATTTCTGTTGAGAATTCACTTCCTAGCCTTATCAGGGTTCCCTTGAGTGTTAATACCTGTTTCTTCCTTGCTCTCTTTAGGATTCTCTCTTTGTCTTTGATATTTGCCATTTTAACGATGATGTGTCTTGGAGTAGACCTCATTGGGTTCCTCTTGAATGAGACCCTCTGTGCTTCCTGGACTTGTATGACTTTTTGTCTCTTCCAATTAGGGAAGTTTTCCATCCCACTACCGCAAAAATTACACCCGGCAATCCCACTATCAATGGCAAATGAACCAGTATTAATAAAGTTGTAAAGAGAATACGATTAGTATAAGAAAGGAGAGAAATAAATTATTAGTATAAAATATAATTATTTAATATGCACAAACTCAGCATCAAATTGACATCAAAAGGTATATAGTAAAGAAAATATCACAAATCATGGAGGAGACCACAGTGGATTTCATCTCAGTAGCATCTAGTATTCACCGCTGTTTTTCCTTTCTGGATCTGCCTCTGATGATGTCAGATGTTAACTCTGTCTTGACCGTAGGCAGTCTGTTCGAGACTTCCAGGAATCTATTGTCTGTGGCATCTCCTTCAGTTGTTCATCTAGTCATTCTGCCCTCAGTAGTCAGGCTTAGTCACCACAGGGCCAGGGCAAAGTTCCTCCTAGGGTAGGGCTATTGTTTCCTCTCAAGCTGCTGCTGCTCAGGGGAGTGGTCTGCCTGAGCAGGATGGCTGCTGCTGTATGTGGGATGACTCAGCACTGAGGTCTCACCAGCTACTCTCTCAGTTCTCTTCCTGAAACCTCCTTCCCCAGTCTATCCTCAGGTGTCTATAGCCTACTCTGCCCCCACCTTTGCTGGAGCCCAGGGTAAGTGGCTGCAATAAAAAATCTGTGCATTGGCCCTTTAAATAGCTGTTTGTATCTCCAGCTGCTAGTCTCTGGCAAAGAGCAACACTGCTGCTTTTCACAGAGGGCTGTTATTTGTGTACTTTTTGGGCTCTGGTGCTGTAGGCTAGGGGTCCCTGCTTATGGATCCCTGTTTATGGTTGGATCCCCCTGAGAAGAGTGGGGCCATTTAAATATCCCTCTGGTGCTGCCACCCGTGGTTGCCCAGCCAGCTTTCTTGAGTCTCCACCACACTCCTTACCATCAGGTTGTGCTGTAGCTGATTCTTCTGTCTGTTCAAGTTTATAAGGCTTCTCTCTCACTATTGTTCAGTTGTTTGTTCTGGTGATTTCTCCACAACTTAGTTGTAATTCCAGATTGGCCTGCAAGGTTGTTGGTGTGACTTCCATTCACTTCTCTGCCACCTTGAAACTACTCAAGAAAGGTATTTTTAAAAATATATTTAGCTTTATGTTTCTCATCTTTACTATAATTGCAGGCAAATAATAATTCATCTTTTCTGAGTATACTGATGACAAGAATTGCTGTGAACATTTTACATAGATCATTTCACTTCACTATAATAACCATAGGAAAATAGGATAATAAACAGATTACTTCTGCTTATTAGTGAGAAAGTTGAGTAAAGAGAGCTTAATTAAGTATATTGTCCAAAGTCATACAAATAGTAAGTTCTAAAAAAGGCATAGTAAGTCCATGGGCCACCTTCATACTGCCTGCAATTTCACTTTGCAAAAGGAATGTGAAAGTCATTGGTGGATTACTACACTAATGGCTCAGATTCTTTATCAGAAAAGTGCAGAATGAGTAGGTAAAATGTCCTCCTTCACTCTTCATAGGGATATGTTGCTACCCCATCATTTATTGAACACCCGGCATAAAATAGCTATGGTAAAGGAGTAAATGACAAAGTAAACATTGTTCAAACTTTAAATTTCTTAAAGGGACATGTTACTGAAAAGCAAATACTTTAGTATTTATTTGGTCTGTTACTTATATTTTACTTTGCTCTTTATTTTGCTTGGAAAAGTGCTTAGCATTAAAATATTTGTTGAAAGGACCTCTCCTCTTTCAAGCTTAAAAGTAAGTTCAGGTACAGCTTCAATGTGCAAAACTCACTTTATTTTCATTGGCAATTTATTCTTTTCCAGTTAAAAAAAAAACCATTCAGACCATGTCTGGATGTTTGATTAAATGACCTAATATTTCTATGATCTCAGTGATGCAATCTATTTGGGCATATGGGTTACTGGAATAGTGACACATGTGTTAGTTTCAGGAGGCCAATTCAGTTGTGGTCAATAGGCAGAGCCTTTGAGGCACATTATTTTCACTGTACTGCTTTTCTGCCCTTTTGTCTTAGCCACCAGAAGAGTAGGTTGCCTCTGACAAGGTCTCTCCTCCCAGTGAGTTTGTAGTACATACACTTCTTTGATCGAACATTAAACGGGTTCCCTCAGTTATCACATGGAAATTTGATTTCCCATGAGACTCTCCTTGTTCATGCCCAGAGACAAGATTTGTTCTCTTGTAGCTCTCAGTCCAGTGTATCAGCTAATGGTAATAATCAGCTCCATCCCAGACTAACCATGAGAGTAACCCTGGGGTCATTATCAGAATGCTGAGTGATGGAATGTGTGAAAAACTCAAGTCTTTCCTGGATTGTTCTTGAAACTCATTCATGTATTCATTCATTCACCCATTCCTTCAACACACATTTATTAAATACTTACTGTGTGACTGGCTCTAGTGGGTGGGGATATAGAAATGATTAGAAAAATATTAAGCGTACTTTCAGAGAACTCACATGTTGGAGAGAGATGCAAATAATTAAGTAGTAAGATAATGACTATAATTTTATAGGTGCTTAGATTCTGTGATGAGGGTGTGGTAGGGTGAAAGAAGCAATACCTTGAACTATTTGACATCTTTTTTCCTCCCAGTTGTAATGAGATATAATTGATATGTAACATTGTATAAGCTTAAGGTATAGAACATAAACATTTGACAAGTGTATAGGTTGTGGAATGATTATCACAAGTTTAGTTAACATCCATTATATCACACAATTAAAGACTTTTTTCCTTTTCTTCTTTGTTTTGTTGCTTTTTACTATGCTTAAACTTTTTTTTTCATTGCAGCATTATTTACAATTGTCAAGATTTGGAAACTGCCCAAGCATCCATCAGTAGATGAATGGATAAAACTACTATTGGACATTTACACAATGGAATATTACTTGGCTGAAAAAAGAAAATTTTACCTTTTGCAACAACATGGATAGACCTGGAAAACATTATGCTAAGCTCTGAAATAAGCTCGCAGAGAACGACAATTACCATGTGATTATATGGCATCTAATGAGCAAACTGAACTAACAAGCAAAATAGAGACAGACTCATAGACAGCAGGTTGACAGCTATTGGGGTTAGAAGGTGAAAGGAACAAACAAAAGGGAAGAAGAACTCATGGACACATACAGACATTTTTTTCTTTGTGATGAGAACTTTTAAGTTCCACTCTCTTAGCAACTTTCAAAATACAATATTTCAACCACAGTCATCATGCTACACATTGTACTCACAAACGTTATTTATCTTTTAATTAGAAGTTTATGCCTTTTGGCTGCTACTACCCATTTCCCTTCCTCCCACCCCCTGCCTCTAGCAATCACAAAGCTGATCTCTGTATCTATGAATTTGGATTTTTAAAATGCCACAGAAAAGTGAGATCATACAGTGTGTGTCTTTCTCTGTCTGACATTTCATTTTAATGTCCATTCGTGTTACCACAGCTGGCAGAATTTTCTTCTTTTCTAAGGCTAAATAATATTCCACATTCATCCATTGATGGACACTTAAGCTGTTTCCATGTCTTGGCTATTGCAAATAATTCTACAATAAACATAGGGGTGCAGATATCTCTTTGGGAGAGTGATTTTGTTCCCTTCAGATAAATACACCAAAATGGAATTATTAGATCAGACGGTAGCTCTATTGTTCATTTTTTCTGAACTTTCAGACTCTTTTCCATTGTGGCTGCACCAATTTTCATTCCCAGCAACTGTACTTAGGGGTCCCTTTTCTTCACATCCCCACCAACACTTGTTATTTTTTGTCATTTTGATAAGGCCATTCTAACAATTGTGAAGTGATATGTCATTGTGGTTTTGACTTGTATTTCCCTAATGATTAGTAATATTGTGTACATTCTTATGTACCTACTGGTCACTTGAATATCCTACTTGAAAAAAAAAAGTCTATTCAGTTCTCTTACCCATTTTGAATTTGATTATGTGGTTTTGTTTTTGTTTTTGCCATTGAGTTGTACAAGTTTCTAACAAATTTTAGATATTAATGCTTTGTTTGACATGTGGTTTGCAAATATCTTATTCCATTCCATAGGAAACTTTTTCACTTTTTGATTATTCTTTTTTTTGTACCGAAGCTTTTTAGTTTGATGTAATTCCAGTTGTTTATTTTCTATTTTGCTTTTTGTACTTTAGGTGTCATATCCAAAATATCATTGCCAAGACCCATGTCTGGAAACTTTTTCCCCATTTTTCTCCTAGGAATTTTATGGCTGCAGATCCTACATTTAAATTTTTAATCCATTTCAAGCTAATTTTTATGAGTGGTGTAAGATAGGGGTCTAGATTTTATTCTTTTATGTGTGAATATACAATTTTCCCAGCACCATTTATTGAAAGACTGTCTTTTCTCCATTGAGTATTATTGGCTTTCTTGTCAAATATTAGCTGACCAGCCCTGACTGGTGTGGCTCAGTTTGCTGGGTATTGTTCTACAAAGTGAAAAGTCACCAGTTCAATTCCCCATCAGGGCACATGCCTAGGTTGTGGGCCAAGTCCATGGTTGGGGTGCCCAGGGCGTGTGTGAGAGACAGCCGATTGATATTTCTCTTTCTCATCGATGTTTCTCTTTCCTTCTCCCTCCCTTCCTCTCTCTCTAAAAATAAATAAATAAAATCTTTGAAAACATATTATCTGGCTGTATATGCATGGGTTTATATCTGAGCTCTCAATTCTGTTATGACATCTTCTTGAAGTCTGTCTATAACAACACCCAGAGTAATGGGTATAAATGCCTCAGCTGCAAGACACCTAACCCAGAGATGGAGTGAGAAACTGAAAATGCTGGCAGTCATCAAATAGCTATTTGAAATCTTATGGGTTATTCTTTTAAAATATGTATAAACTCATGTAAATTTTCATTCTAGCATGGTATAGAAAAATTATTTTAATATAAAATATGTTAAATTAATATACCTTCCCTCTTTTGCAACTGACAAGTTCCTCAACTAAAATATATAATCCATGAAAACATGCAAAATTCTTTCTGGGACTTTTCATACACTTTAGCACAGGAATGAGCACTCCTATTTTCAGTTGAGGAAAAAAATGTTTTAAGAAAAAAGAAATAGACATGGCTTGCCTCTACACACAACCGTATCAAAACTACAACTAAAATATATAACAACCATCACTCAGGAATGTCAGAAATCTAGTTGAATGGAAGTCTGACAACTACAAAATCAAGTTGAATGGAAGTGTGACAACTACAGAATTGAAGAAACCACATTCATCCAGATTGGCAGGAGGGGCACAGATGCAGACTGGGTTGGCCCCACACCCACATGGATAAAAATTTGGGAGGGATGTCTCGGGGGTGAGGCCCATCAGCATAGGATTCCAGTGCCAGGAAGATAAATCCCCACAACTTCTGGCTGCAAAAACCAGGGGGGATTGAGTCGGCGGAAGAAACTTCTAGAGGCCCAAGCAGTTCCTCTTAAAGAACACACACATGGACTCACATACTCAGACTTGCTTTCTCTGAGCTCCAAGCACTGGGGTGGCAACTTGAAGGGCACCAGTAGTATACAGAGAGAAACTGAAGTGTCTGGCATCAAGGCAAACAGAGGCCATTGTCCCTTTGGTGAACTTTCCCCCAAGAGAGCCCTTAGGCTGGTACCATATCTGGGACTCCATCAATCTGGCTAACACTGTGTGACCCACCTTGGAGATCCACAGAGCCTCCACCCCACCCAATTTACAGGCCAACCCAAGCTGCTTTTCCATAAGAATGGCTTGTCTTAGTTCCTAAATCCTATCAGGCAAGCAACAGCTGGCTTCAGTGAGCCCTAGATGCAGCCAGATTAGAGTCACAGCTTGGCTTTACCAAGCCCAGCACAAGTAACAGCCACCTCAGATTGCTTTAGGGCTCAGGTAGGGGACCCCAGGCAAAACACATATGGGGACAGAATTTGGTCTGTACCACCTGGGAAACCCCCAGGCCAACGCACCTAGTGGACAGCTATAGACCACATTGGAGCACCACCACCCCGCCCCTGCACAGCTGATCCACTGTGGCGAGCAGAGGTTTATGGTCCGAGGTTATAGCCAGTTCTTGCAGCTGATGGGTCTGGGTAAATCCCTCCCATTGATCTGCCAACAGCAACCAAGTCTTAATTACAAGAGGAGGGTATACTCAGCCCACACAAAGGGTGCATCTCAAATAGCCAGCTTGGGTGATAGGGGAAGCTGTGCCACTGGACCCTGCAGGACACCTACTACATTAGGCCATACTACCAAGACATGGAGTCAAAGCAGCTCTACCTGACACATAGAAACAAACACAGAGAGTCTGCCAAAATGAGGAGACAAATAAATATGGCCCAAATGAAAGAACAGATCAAAACTCCAGAAAAGGAGCTAAGTGAAATGGAGAGAAGAAATCTGTCAGATGCAGAGTTCAAAACAGTGTTTATAAGGATGCTCAAGACACTTAGTGAGGACCTCAGCAGTGTAAAAAAGACCCAGTCAGAAACAAAGGATACATTAACTGAAATAAACAACAATTTACAGGGAAACAATGGTAGAATGGAGGAAGCTGAGAATCAATATAAGGAAGCGAAAAACAACCCATCAGAACAACACGAATAAAAATGAATCCAAAATAAATGAGAATAGTATAAACAACCTCTGGGACAACTTTAAGAGGTACAACATTCGCCTGATAGAGAAGAGAAAGAGCAAGAAATTGGAAATCTATCTGAAAACATAGTGAAAGAAAATTTTCCTAATTTGGTGAAGGAAATAGACATGCAAGTCCTGGAAGTGCAGAGTCCCAATTATAATGGATGCAAAGAGGCCCACTCCAAGACACAATATTATTAAAAGGCCAAAGATTAAAGATAAAGAGAGACTTTTAAAAGCAAGAGAGAAGAAGTTAGTTACTGAAGGTTGTCAGATGGGAGGGGGAGAGAAAGAATGAGTGAAGCGGTGAGAGGATTAAGAAGTACAAATAAGTAGTTACAGAATATCTATGGGGGTGTAAAGAATAGTATAGGAAAGAGAGTAGCCAAAGAACTTACATGCGTGACCCCTGGAGATGAACAACGTTGGGGGGATTGCCTGAGGGAGTGGGGGTTTTGTGTTGAAGAGGGCAAAGGGTGAAAATTAGGACAACTAATAACATAATCAGTAATGTATAATTAAAAATTTTAAAAAAGAAAAAAAATAGAATAACAATATTTCATTCAATATGAGGAGAGTATAATAAACATACATCTTTGACTAAGATAATTAACAAAACAGTGTAACGCCCCATTTAAATCCATAGGCTCTGATTCTTTTAGCAAAAAAACTTAAGAAAAAAGTTTACAAAGTTGTTGATTGAAATAATTTGGAAAACACTGGCTCAAAAATTCATCTTTTTTTTAATTGATAAGAGAGAACGTGCAATAATATTTATATATATGACCATAAAATGAATCTTAAATTTATACTTACTCTATAACTTGTCATTATAAAATTAGTTTTTGATCTAAGTCTATTTTCTTTCTTCTTATATTGAGTATTTTGTGTAGGTGTTTTCAAGTTCTGCTGATTTATAAACATGAGATGATGGATTTTTACTATAGGAAGTTATAAAGGAAATATTTGTTATAGAAAAACACAATTTACTTAAATGTTTGAACCATTTTCCCTAGGAGACTTAATTCACCAACACTAAGATGCTTAATTAACCAACTGAAATGTCCCTGATTGTGTTCTAGTGAGCTGAACTGGTATAAAAATATTGAACAAACTCTCAGACAACTAAAGGCATTCCTACACATAAAAAGCTACTTTTACAAGTAAACTAAAATAATCCTCACGGATTAAAACACAATGCAAAATCTTGATTTTTCCTTAGTTCCTCAAATGAAACTCAACAAAATCCATTTATTATCTGCTACCTTTCCTCCCCCTGCTGTACATTCTGATTGCTGCTCCAGCCAATTGCTGCTGCACCTCCTCCTTCCTTCACTACTAACCTGTTAAAGCCTCATTGCCTTGGATACCCAAAGCAAAGTCCTTTTGGGTTTCTCCCTCTTCTCTCCACCCATCAATCAATCATTCATCATCTTTAAGTGCAAGCTGCACCCAATAAATACTCCTGGTAGCTGCATGCTGCTCAGTATAAGGAATTCTTTCCTGTCCTCACTTCCTGACCTTGGACTTTCTATACCTCTACTCCATGTTCTGGAACACAGTGACCTAGATTCAGATGCCAGTTTAGTAACTAATTTAGCAATCCCATAGGATGTTACTATTCAGAATCTGTTCCTTGCTGGCTTTCCCAAGCCCATAGCCAGGCTGCAGATTTGTTCACTCCAATCTTTATCCACTGCATCTGTTCCACTCAGGGAGGGAGAGCAGGAACATGTCTCCCAGCTGCCAGTCACTTTCAATCCACACCCCACCTGCCACCAGAGGCACCACATCATTCTATCACTCAAAGCATTCATTGAATCCCTGCTGCCTAGCACGACAACATCTGTCGCCTTGTTTAGAAACACATGTGAGGCCCACTGTAAACAGGGCCAGACTGTCATGTCCCCTACATTCATGCCATGTTAGATTATCCCAACCATTCATGATTTTATTTAATATTCTTTCAGTGGCTATTACATGCCAGGCATTAGGCTAGTAATTCCACAATGAGTAAATTAGGCATTCTTAAAAAAGTGGTATCTGGAAGGGGTATGACAGAGCAAATAAATAAAACAGACTGATGAGAACTAGAAGCAATGTTTAAGAGATAGACTAAAAGTGCACCTAATCCAGCTGGGAAGCTTCAGGGAGGGATGGACTTCCAGATGACAACTGGAAAATGCAAGATTTGAGGATGACCATATATTACACTAAGAAGTTATCAATTAGTTTCTCTCTTTTGAAAGAGATCTTTTCTTTTCCAAGACCATTCTTACTTGGCCTTCAAGGTCACACCCCGAGTCTTTTCCTGACCTCTCCAGGCAGAGCTAAATGTTCTCTCATCTATGGTTTCATAGCATCCCTTCCATACCCAAATTACTATTCTTACCCTATTGTAACACAGCGTTTGGTCAAGGTGACTGGCCTCATTCTCACCTGGCTGCTCTATCAGGGCAGAGAACATGTGCCTGCATCTCTGTGCCCAGTCACACTTGACACATAATATGTGTTCAGTAGACTTTGATGAATAATTGAATTTAACAAAAATATAAGTCAACTTTGATATTTCAAAGCCATTTTCTAATAAGAAATTCATGTGAACATACACATTCAAGAGTATTGCTTATTTCACAGATTTTTTTTTTTACCTTTTAGAAAATACAAGAGGAAATTAGGAAAAAATATTCCATATGCAAAAGAACAAGAAAACAAGTGCTTTTATAAGTTTGGACATATTTTCTAGCAGTTAGCTGATTTAAGCAATGTCTATGGTAGTTGCTAAATTGTGGGCAGTTAGGTACCTTGCCTTTCACAGACTTTAACTGTGACTGGGGTCAGTATAGCCAGCTCACAGGAAGAACGCTAAAGTCCCCAGCCATTCCCGTCTAGAGCAAGCCCACCCACAGGCTTTGGGCCACTGGAACTGCACTGATCTTCACCCAATTAAATTGCTGGCAGACTCCTCTACAATTTCTGACTTTCCATCACATGGGCTATTTTGGCTGCTAACAAGCTCAGTCAGGATAGCTGAAAATATATTACCCATACACCTCACCACTATGTGTTATTTTTATAATTTCTTTTACAATATTTAGAAGATGTTTCTAGTAGAGGCTGGCAGACCATTGTTTGTTTTGCTTTTCCATCTGGTATTCAATTAATATACTAATAATCACTCTAATTTCTCTTGTTATAACATTGATTTTATTTTTCACAGTGGCATGTTTACTTTCCTTTGGAGGCTGAAAAGCACTGCAGATTGGAAAAAATATTTATTCACAACTACTACATGTAACATAGCCCAAGTGCTGTTAATGTTCTGTAATAGGAGCATGGCCAAATATAACTCATTTCTCTATGTGCTTAGCAATCTCTTGGATATTAATGTTCATTAATTTTACATTATTAATTTTGTTTATAAAATTATGTTAATAAGAACAACATTGTGAAGCAAAACTAGAGTATTAAGTATCAGAGAGTGATGGATTATAAAACACCTGCAAATAAACATGTGTTTTGTGTGATGTTTTCTCCATTTCCCACTTTTCATTTTTCCTGTTAGTTCATTTGATTCCCGTGGAAGTCACTGAGGTTTGCTCTGAAGTTTGTAAGGCAGGTGTAAAGCTGGGAATTTAAGGACAACTGAGTAAGACGAAAGAAATGTTCAGAGAAAAGTCATTTCAACTGCAGGTGAGTGGACCAGAAGTATCCTCTTTGTGCTACTGTTAGTGGGGAGAAAGTGCAACTACATGACAGAGAAGATAGCAAAGGCCAAAAACTTTCACATTGCCAAAAGCATTGGCCATGAGTCATAATTCTTTTCTGTTTCTTATTGGGTCTGATACAATGCTGGGCAATTAGTAAGTGATCAATTAAATATTAGTGGATTGATAAAGAGATTAGCTGAATGCATGGTTCAAAGGATGCAAGCTCTGAGATTGTATTCCTTTGTTAAGTCCATCTATAACATATACCCAAAATATTACATGGCCATCCCAACCCGGATCTAAGCCATTGTCAGAGTGAACTCTGAAGTCCATCCTCACTACTGGGTGCATATCTAGAAGGTAGGTTCTGCTGACAGGTCAGAGATATTGCTCCTTTATTCCAATGTTGTTTTTTTTTTTAATCACTCCGTCAAAATCTGTAAGTAACTGCTGGTATGTTCTCCTTCCCTCTAAATAGGAAAATACCTTTAAATCAAGTAATCAACTTCCTCTTCTATAATTCTAAATGCTGGGATGAAATGCTAAAACAGATCTCACTATCCTGGATTTTTGCACACTGTTGTTAGGTTGAGTACCTAGCCAAAACACCAATGCTCAGGGAATGTGAAGAATTGAATTAGTTGAAGGAGACATCTACTTCTTGACTCCTGAATATCACAATGAATTCTTTTAATTTTTTATTTAAAAAAAATTTTATTATTGTTCAAATACATTTGTTTCCATTTTCCTGTCACCATGTTTCCCTGCCCCACCCAACTCCACCTCCCACCCTCAATCCTTCTCCTCTTTGGCTTAGTCCATGGGTCTCTTACACATCTTCCTTGATTTGACCCTTCCCCTTCTTTCCCTTGTTACCCTCCTCCCTCCTTCCCTCTCTTTACTGCCGGTTTCTTTTTTCTTTCAATGTTGCTGGTTATATTTTTCTTGCTTGTTTGTTTTGTTGATTAGGTTCCACTTACAAGTGAGATCATATGGTATCTGTCTTTTGCACCCTGGCTTATTTTCCTTAGCATAATGCTCTTCAGTTCCATCCATACTGTCACAAAGGGTAGTGGGTCTTTCTTTCTTTCTGCTGCATAGCATTCCATTGTATAAACATACCATAGTTCTTTGATCCACTCATTTATTGATGGGCACTTAGGTTGCTTCCGGCATTTGGTTATTTGTGCTGCTTTGAACATTGGGGTGTATATGTTCTTTCGAATTGGTGTTTTGAGATTCTTAGGGTATAATCCTAGCAGTGGAATGGCTGGGTCAAAATGCATTTCCATTTTTTGCTTTTTGAGGAAATTCCATACTGTTTTCCACAGTGGCTGCACCCAACCAACAGTGTACTAGGGTGCCCTTTTCTCCAAAACCTTGCCAGCACTTGTTGTTTGTTGATATGTTTTTGATGGCCATTCTAACCAGTGTGAAGTGGTATCTCATTGTGTTTTTCATTTGCATTTCTCTGATGGCTAGTGATGATGGCATCTTTTCATATTTCTATGGGCCATGTGTATGTCCTCCCTGGAGAAGTGTCTGTTCAGGTCCTTTGTCCTTTTTTTTAATTGGATTTTTTGTCTTCCTGTAGTGGAGTAATGTGAGTTCTTTACATATTGTTGAGATCAAACCTTTATCTGAGGTATCATTGGCAAATATATTTTCCTATACAATTGGTTACCTTTTCATTTTGCTGGTGTTTTCTTTAGCCATGAAGAAGCTTCTTACTTTGATGAAGTCCCATTTGTTTATCCTTTCCTATAATTATGTCCCTTGCTCTAGGGGACATATTGGTGAAAATATTGCTGTATGGAATATCTGAGAATTTTCTGCCTATGTTCCCCTCTAGAACTTTTATGGTGTTGTGACTATTTAAGTCTTTTATCCATCCTGAACTTATTTTTGTTTATGGTGTAAGTTGGTGGTCAAATTTCATTTTTTTGCATGTAGCTGTCCAGCTCTGCCAACACCATTAATTGAAGAGGTGATTTTTATTCCATTTTATGCTTCTGCCCTGTTTGTTGAATATTAATTAACCATAGAGACATAGGTTTATTTTGGGCTCTCTATTTTGTTCCATTGATCTATATATCTGTTATGCCAGTAACAGACTGTTTTGATTCCAGTGGCCTTGTAATATAGTTTGATGTCAGGTATTGTGATCCCTACTACTTTGTTCTTCTTTCTCAAGATTGCTTCAGGTATTCAGGGTCATTTATGGTTCCATATAAGTTTTTGAATTATTTGTTATATATCTGTGAAATACAACAGTGGTATTTTAAAAGGGATTGCATTAAATGTATAAATTCCTTTGGGTGGCATGTACATTTGTTTGTTCATTTTCATTTGCTTCCAGAAACTTTTTGATTTCTTCTTTGACCTCATTATTGACCCATTCATTGTTTAATAGCATGCTATTCAGTCTCCATGAGTTTGAATGTTTTTGAGTTTTTCCCTTGAGGTTGTTTTCTAGGTTCAAGCCCTTGTGGTCCAAGAGAATGCTTCTTATGATTTCAATTTTCTTGAATTTGTTGAGGTTTGTTTTCTGTCCAATCATGCAGTCTATCTTTGAAAATGTTTGATGTACATTTGAAAAGAATGCTTATTTTAATTCTTTGGGATAAAAGGTTCTATATATGTCAGTTAAGTCCATTTGACCTAATACATCATTCAGTTTCACAGTATCCTGGTTGATGTTTTGTTTGTAAGATCTATCCATTTTTGACAGTGGGGTGTTAAAATCTCCTACTATTAGTATCTATATCTTTCTTGAAGTCCTCCAATATTTTCCATATATATATGGGTGCTCCTATGCTGGGTGCATAAGTTTACAATGTTGATGATGTCTTTTTGATTGATTTTTCCTTTGAGTATTATAAAGTGTCCTTCTGGGTCTCTTTTTATGGCCTTTGTTTTGAAATCTATTTCATGTGATGTAAGTATTGCTACCCTGGCTTTTTTTTTCTTTCCACTTTTTTGGAATATTTTTTCCATACCTTTACTTTCAGTGTGTGTAGGTCCTTTGTTCTGAGGTGGGTCTCTTGCAGGCAGCATATGTGTGGCTCCTGTTTTCTTACTCATTCAGCAATCCCTGTCTTTTGTTTGGGGCATTTAATCCATTTACATTTAAAGTTATTATTGATAGGTACTTATTCATTTTTTCCCTTTGTACCTGTGATCCTCTCTTTCTCACTTTTTTCTTTATCTTCTTAAAGCAGACCTTTTAGCATATCTTGCAGTGCTGGTTTGGTAGAGGTTTATTCTTATAGCCTTCTTTTGTCTGGGAAAATCTTTATTTCACCTTCCATTTTAATTGAGAGCCTTGCTGGGTAGAGCAGTCTTGGTTGCAGGCCTTTGCTTTTCATGACTTGTAAAGTTTCTTGCCATTCCCTTCTGGCTTGTAGTGTTTTTGTTGAGGAGTAAGCTGCTTGCCGTACCAAGGCTCCCGTGTATGCTACTAACTGTTTCTCCCTTGCTGTCTTTAGGATTCTCTCTTTGTCTTTGATATTTGCCATTTTAACTATGATGTGTCTTAGAGTGGGCCTCACTGGGTTCCTTTTGAATGGGGTTCTCTGTGCTTCCTGGACTTGTGTGACTTTTTCTTTCCTCCAATTAGGGAAGTTTTCCATCATTACTTTTTCAAACAGGTTCTCTATCTCTTCTTTCTCTTCTCCTCCTTCCGGTATCCCTATTATATAGATATTATCATGTTTCAGGTTGTCCTGCATTTCCCTGAATGTCTCTTCATTCTTTTGGAGTCTTTTTTTCATTTTCTTGCTCTTTCTGGGAGCTTTTTGTCTACCTTGTCCTCCAGCTCACTGATTCCATGCTCTGCTTCATCTAGCCTGCTTTTGATTTCTTCTACTGTGTTCTTCAATTCAGAAATTTATTCTTCGTTTCCTCTTGTCTCCTATTGATAGTTTCTATGTCCTTTTTCATGCTGATATAGTGTGCAGTAAGTTCCTCATAGTTTCCCTGTAGTTTTTGATAATTGTCTTTGAGCTCACTGGGCTTCCTTAGAACCATTGTTTTGAATTCAATATCTGATAATTTACTTGCCTCTATTTCATTTATTTCTCTCTCTAGGGATTCATCCATTCCCTTAAATTGTTTCTTTGTCTTCTCATTATTTGTGAGACTCTTCTTTTTGGGCTTCTTATTCTTAAATTGATCTGTCTTGACTTCCTGACTTTGTGATGTGAACTTCTATGGTAGGAGTCCATATGTAACATATATCCAAAATATTACATGGCCATCCCACCCTAGATCTGAACTATTATCTGGGTAAACTCTGGTTTGCTTAGTTTGTTTTTTAGGTTCAGTTGTTGATAGCTGTGCATTTGCTGCCTTTTTAATGTTCATAGGTTTGATCTTTTTCTTATATTTTCTTATATTTTCATAGTTTTGATCTTTTTCTTATATTTTCTTTAACATTTCATATAATAATGGCTTGGTGATGATGAGGGTTGTCACCAAGATGAAATTAGGGTCAAAAAGTTCCATTTTAAATTTTTTTGAGGAAACTCCTTATGGTTTTCCATTGTGGATGCACAAATCTGCATTTGCACCAGCAGTATATGAGGGCTCCCTTTTCTCTACATCCTCAGCAGCACTTGTTGTTTGTTGATTTATTGATGATAGCCATTCTCAGAGGTGTGAAATAATATCTCCTTATGATTTTAATTTGCATTTCTCTGATGATTAATGATGTTGAACATCTTTTCATATACTATTGGCCAACTGTATGTGTTCTTTGGAGAAGTGTCTATTCAGATCCTTTGCCCATTTTTAAATTGGATTGTTTGTCTCCCTAATCTTGTTAAAAATATATATTTTATTGATTATAGTATTACAGTTGTCCCATTTTTCTTTTTTGTCCCCCTCTGCCCAGTACCCTCCTGCAATCTCCTCACTTAGTTCATGTCTATGGGTCATGCATATAAGTTCTATGGCTACTCCAATTCCTATACTGTTCTTAACATCTCCCTGCCTATTTTGTACCTTCCAACTTGTATTTCTTAATCCCTGTGCTTTTCCTCCATTCTCCCCCTTCCCTCTCCCAGCTGATAACTCTCAAAATGATCTCCATATCTATGATTCTGTTCCTGTTCTTGTTGTTTGCTTAGTTTGTTTTTATATTCAGTTGTTGATAGCTGTGCATTTATTGCCATTTTAATGTTCATAGTTTTGATCTTCTTTTTCTTATATAGTGCCCTTTAACATTTCAAATAATAATGGCTTGGTGATGATGAACTCCTTTAGTTTCACTCTATCTGTCCTTCCATTCTAAGTGAAAGCTTTGCTAGATAGACTAATCTAGGTTGTAGGTCTTTACCTTTCATCACTTTGAATATGTCTTGCCATCCCTTCTAGTCTGTACATTATTTTTTGAGAAATCAGCTGACAGTCTTATGGGAACTCCTGTGTGGGGAACTCTCTGCTTCTCCCATGCAGCTGTTAAGACTCCCTTTCTCTTTAACCTTTGGCATTGATTATAATGAGTCTTAGTGTGATCATCTTTGGGTCCAACTTGTTTAGGACCCTCTGTGCATCCTGAACTTGTATGTCTATTACCTTCACCAGATTAGGGAGGTTTTCTTTCATTATGTTTTTCAAATAAGTTTTTAATTTCTTGCTCTTCCTCTTCTCCTTCTGGCACCCCTGGGATTTGGATGTTGGTATATTTGGAGATGTCCCAGGGGCTTCTTATTCTACTCTCATTTTTTAAAATCCTTTTTTTCTTGTTGCTGTTCTGATTGAATGCTTTTTTTCTTCTTTATGTTCCAAATCATTGACATGAATCTTGGCTTCATCCCCTCCATTGTTGGTTCCCTGTGGATTATTTTTAAATTTCACTTAATAAAACCTTCATTTTTGCCTGAGTCTTTTTTATGCTGTTGCAGTACCCAATGATTTCTTTGAGCATCCTGATAACCAGTATTCTGAACTCTGCATCTCATAGGTTGCTTATCTCCATTTCATTTAGTTTTTTTTTTTTCTTGGAGTTTTGTTCTGTTCTTTCATTTGGGCCATATATCTTTGTCTCCTCAATTTGACAGCCTCCCTGTGTTTTTTTCTGTGTATTAGGTAGAGCTGCTTCGAGTCCCTGTCTTACTCTCATTGTCTATTACAGAAAAAGCACCCGTAAATTGTGTAGTGTGGAGTCCGAGAGAGTTGCCAGAGCAGGGCAACCCATTTCACTGCTCTGTGGCTCTGTGTCAGGGAGGACTCAGAGAAGGGACAATGCTGTGCCTGGCCTCTGGAGATTGCCCAAGAGGAGGCTGTCTCCCTGGCACTCACCCTCTTGCCAGTCACTTTATTTCCTCTTCTTCTCCCCATGTGCCTCTTGTGCCCTTCCAACTGTTGCCCTGGTGCTTAATCCCAGAGGGGGTGGATCTGTGTGAGTCCTAAATCTGTTGCAGGCCTTTAAGGGAAGTCTCTTGAGAATCCTGCAGTTTTTTCTGCTGCCCCAACCACCACCAGTTTTTGCAGCCAGAAGTTATGGGGACTTATTATTCTGGTGCTGGAACCCTGGGCTGGGTGATCTGGTCTGGGGCTGTGACTGCTCACTCTTGAGGTATCCCTTCCCATTTTTATTCACCACACTTGAATGTGGGGCTGCCCATCTGCCTCCTCTTCATGCTTCTCCAGGCCTCAGGCTCTCCACCCCTCCTACTCATCTGGATAAATGTGGCTTCTTTAAATCCTTGGTTTTTGGACTCCCATATAGCTTGATTTTTCTGATAAATCTGGGTGAAATTTACTTTGTAATCTAGTTGTAATTTTTTACTGTAGTTGTGTATAGAGGAGAAACATGTTTATCTATGCCTCCACCTTGGTCATGTCTTCATGGTCTTGAGTTGTATAAGTTCTTTGTATATTTTGGAGATTAACCCCTTATCAGACGTGTAATTGGCAAATATTGTCTCCCATACAGTGGATTCCTTTTTTATTTTGTTGATGGTTGCTTTTGCTGTGCAAAAGCTTTTTAGTTTGATGTAGTCTCATTTGTTTATTCTTTTCCTTTGTTTCCCTTGCTCTAGGAGATATATTGGCAAAAATATTGCTATGAGAAATGCCCGAGATTTTACTGCCTATGTTTTCTTCAAGGATTTTTAAGTTTTGTGACTTACATATAGGCCTTTAATCCATTTTGAGTTTATTCTTGTGTATGGTGTAAGTTGGTGTTCTAGGTTTTTTTTTGTTTGCTTGTTTTTTTGCATGTACCAGTACAGTTTTCCCAACACCATTTTTTGAAGAGACTCTCTTTACTCCATTATATGCTTTTATATCCTGTGTCAAATATCAATTAACAATAAATGTGTGGGCTTATTTCTGGACTCTCTGTTCTGTTCCATTGAGCTGTATGCCTGTTCTTATGCTGTTATGATTACAGTGGGCTTGTAATATAGTTTGATATAAGGTATTATAATACCTTCAACTTTGATTTTTTTTCTCAAGATTGCTGAGGCTATTCAGTGTCCTCTATGGTTCCATATAGATTTTTAGAATATTTGTCCTATATCTGTGAAATATGCCATTGGTATTTTAATAGGAATTGCATTGAATCTGTAGAGTTCTTTGGGTAGTGTGAATATTTTAGTGATGTTAATTCTTCCAATCCGTCAACATGGTATAAGCTTCCACTTATTCGTATCTTCCTCAATTTCTTTCTTCAATGTCCTATAATTTTTTGAGTACCAGTCTCTTACCTTTTTCATTGAATTTATTCCTATATACCTTATTTCTTATTGTTGCAATAGTAAATTGGATTGTTTTCTCAATTTCACTTTCTCATAGTTCATTGTTGGTGTATAAAAATAACACTGATTGCTGAATATTAACTTTGTATGCCACTACTTTGTCAAATTAATTTTTAGATCTATTAGTTTTTTTTGTGGAGTCTTTAGGGTTTTCTATGTACAATATCATCTCATTTTTGAATAATGACAGTTTTACTTGCTCCTTTCCAATTTGGATGCCTTTTCTTTCTTCCTCTTGTGTGACTGCTGTGGCTAAGACTTTCAGTATTATGTTGAATAATAGTGTTGGAAGTGACATCTTGAGGGGAACATTTTTAGTTTTTACCCATTAAGTAGGATGCTAGCTGTAGGTCTGTCATATAGGGCCTTTATTAGGTTGTGGTATGATCCATTTTTCTTCCTTTGCTATGAGTTTTTATCATAAATGAGTGCTAGATTTCATCAAATGTTTTACTTCATCTATTGATATGATCATGTTATTTTTGTCTTTAATTCTATTTATGTGATGTGTAACATTTATTGATTTGCAAATGTACCAACCTTGCATTCCTAGAATAAATCCCAGTTTTCATGGTGTGTGATCTTCTTAATATAATGCTGGATACAGTTTACTGATATTTTGAAGATTTTAGCATCTAATTTTATCAGGAATATTAGCCTATAGTTTTCTTTCATTTTCGTGTGTTTATCTGGTTTTGAAATTATAATAATGCTGGACTCATAAAAAGAATTTGGAAATCTTTCCTTCTCTTGAATATTCTGGAATAGTTTCAGAAGGATAGTTGTTATTCTTTAAATGTTTGGTAAAATTAGCCTGTGAGGCCATCTGGTCCAGGACTTTTGTTTGTGGGAATTTTTTTTTTTTTAAATATAGCTTCAATGTTGTTCGTTAGATTAATATATTCAGGTTTTCTGATTCTTCCTTATTGAATTTTGAAAGAGCATATATTTCTAGGAACTTATCCATTTTGCCCAGGTTTTCCAATTTGTTGGCACGTAGTTCTTCACAGTATTTTCTTATAATCTTTTGTATTCCTGTCATGTTACAGTTACTCCTCTCTTTTCTTTTTGATTTTATTTATTTGGGTCCTCTATCTTATTTTTTTAGTGAACCTGGTTCAATATTTGCCAGTCTTATCTATCTTCTCAAAGAACTAGCTCTTGGTTTTTTTTTGACCTTTAGTTCTTTTTTAGTCCTATGTCATTTATTTCTGCTCTGATTTTTATTATTTCCTTCCTACTACTTACTCTCGGCTTTGTTTGCTGTTATTTTTCTAGTTCTGTTAGGTGTAGGGTTAGATTGTTTACTTGAACTCTCTTGCTTCTTGAGGTAGGCCTGTAATGCTATGAACTCCCCTCTCAGAACTCCTTTTGCTGTGTTCCATGTATTTTGGGTTGCCGTGTGTTAATTTTTATTTATTTCCAGGTAACTTATGATTTCTTCCTTTATCTCATTGTTAACCCATTCATTGTTTAATAACATGCTAATTAGCTACCATGTGTTTGAATGTCTTCCAGTTATTTTCTTGTAGTTGATTTCTAGTTTTATACCCTTGCAGTCAGAGAAGATGCTTGATATGATTTCATTTTTCTTGAATTTGTTAAAGCTTATTTTGTGTTCTTACATGTAATCTATCTTTGAGACTGTTCAATGTGCACTTGAGAAGAATATATGCCCTGCTACTCTGGAATGAAACCCATCAGATCCAGCTTGTCACGTAAGGTTGCTTTTGTGTCTTATTGATTTTTTGACTGGGTGATCTATCCATTGATGAAATGGAGGGTTAAAAATCCCCTACTATGACTGTATTGCTGTTGTTTTCTCCCTTAGTGTCCACCAACATTTGCTTTACATATTTTTATGCTCCTATGTTGATCACATACATATTTACAAGGGTTATATCCTCTTTTTGGATCAATTCCTTTCACCCTTTAGTAATATGTAGTGACCTTCTTTGTCTCTTTTTATGATCTTTGTTTTGAAGTCTATTTTGTCTGATAGGAGTACTTCTACCCAAGCTTTTTTTCTTTTTTTTCATTTTTACTTGCATGGAATATTTTTTACATTCCTTCACTTTCAATGTGTGTGCCTCTTTTGCCCTGAGGTGGGATCTCTTGTAGACATCATGTGTATGGTTCATGTTTTCTCATCCATTTAGGTACCCCTATGCCTTTTTATTGGAACATTTAATGTTTACATTTAAGGTTATTATTGATAGGTATTTATTTATTGCCATTTTATTCTTTATACCTATGCCCCTCCTATTTCTTCTTGTTTCAAAGCAGGCTCTTTAACATTTCTTGCAATAATGGTTTGGTGGTTATAACCTTCTTTAGCTTTTTGGGGGGACCTGGGAAGCTATTTCAACTTCAGTTTTAAATGATAGACTTATTTGCTGGTAGAGTAGTCTTGGTTGTTGGTCCTTGCTTTTCTTCACTTTGAATATTTCATGCCAATCCTTTCTGGACTGTATTTTTTTCTGTTGAGAAATCGGCTAACAGTCTTATGGGAACTCTTTTGTAGGAAACTGTCTATCTCTTGCTGTCTTTAGGATTCTTTCTTTGTCTTTACCCTTTGCTCTTTTAATTATGATGTGTCTCTAGTGGGTCTCTTTAGGTTCATCTTGATTGGGACTCTCTCAGATAATCAATGTCAGACATTGTGCGTAACCCACTTTGAGCAACTTGTCTGAAGCTACCACACAGTTCACTGTTTGTGGCAGTGTCTACTGGACCTGGGTGTGCGTGTCAATTTGTTTATAAGAGTCACCTTCCTTCAGCTGTGCTTCCTGAACCTTTGTGACTTTTTTCATCAGGTTATGGAAGTTTTTCCAAATAGATTATCACTTGTTCACTCTCTTCTTCTGGTACTCCTATGATGTGGGTGTTGTTACTTTTTCCTTTTTTAAAAATTCTCTTTTCTTTTTGATGTTTTGCTTGGGTGCTTACTGTTATCTTGTTCTGTAAATTGCTGATTCAGTCCTCCGCTTCATCTAATCTGCTATTGACTCTTCTAGTGTATTCTTTATTTTAGATATTGTATTCTTTATTTCTGAGTGGTATTTTTCTTTCTTTTTTTAGTTTCTATGTCCTTTTTAGTGCTTACTATCTTTTTGTCTAAGTTCTTACTGGATTGTTTATTCTTCCCTTTAGATCCTTGAGCATTCCATTTTACCAATTATAAAACCATTGTTTTAAACTTGCATCTAGTATTTTGGTTGATTCCATTTCATTTAGTTCTATTTCTTGGGATTTTTTTTTCACATATGGGGCATATTTCTTTATCTCCCATTTTGTCTCTGTATGTTAGGTAGATATGCCATGATTCTCAAAATTGTTATGATGGCTTTATGATGAAGGTGTCTTGTTGGGCTCAGTGGCACAATCTTCCAGATAGCCTGAGCTAAGATCTACAAAATAGTTTCTTGTGGATTATGTGCACCCTCCTGTTGTGGTTGAGTTTGGAACGCCATTGGCCCTTTTGTGGGTGGAGTTAACTCTTCAGGCTTGCTGATTCTAAGTGTTAACTTTGATCATCGTGCATGAGATGGTTTGCAGGGTCTGTTTCCTGAGGCAGAGTTGTTCTCAGCAGTGTCTGGTGTCTGCCAGGATCTCCCTTTAGGTATGCTACTTGTATGAGCTTTGGTCTGGTTTGAAGCACAACACTGGTTATGTTGGTTCTGGGTCCACTTAGGCTAAGTTCAGGTATACTTCAATGTTAGACATTGTGTGTAACCCACCTTAAGCAACTTGTCTGAAGCTACCACACAGTTCACTGTTTGTGGTGGTGTCTACTGGACATGGGCATGTGTGTCAATTTATTTATAAGAGTCAGCTTCCTTCAACTTAGAGTTGGGGGCAGGTTTGTAGAAGGACTGCGGCTTCCTGAGGTCTGCCTTCACTTGTTGGCTACCCTGCCGCCCCCTGATGTTGCCTGGTCTTCATCCAGAACCTTCTGAGGAAAGACTGTAGGGTGGTTTCAGGCTGACCATGAACCTCAGTACAGGTTGTAAGTGTAGTAGGGTGGGGCAACCAGGATTGGGAAGATAGTACTAATGGGTCCCCTGCTTTGGTATCAGTCAGGCATTAAAAGAGGGGAAGGTGGCCCCTGCCTCAGAGCCAAACTAGTCAGCCTTTGCCAGATTCTCCAGCTGTAGTTTCCTCTGGAGAGGTTTTCTGCAGGTTCAGATTGGATGTAGCCAGCCATCCCCCGCTGCAAGAGCAAGCTCAGTTGCATTACGCTCAGGAGCAAAGATCAAAAGAGTCTTCATTTGGAGGTGATGCTCGCCCAGCTTGCAGGAGTGGGCTAAACACTTCATCCCAGGCCCAGACAATAGCCTCTGAGGGACACACATTGACTGTGTCCGAGCTCTGGGCCACTCTCCTTAGTCACAAAAGACCTGAGCCCATTGGACAGGGTATGTAAGACTTGGCAGGGCTGATCCAAAGAGTATTTCATTGGGGGTCATGCCTAGAAGACTCTAAAAAGAGAGTGAGCATTTCTTCCCCTTCCAAGGATAGCACAGGCTGTGCTCACAGATGAGACAGAAGTGGTCCCTTCACAATGTGGCCCCTCAGCACCCACCCCTCTGGTTACCAAACAAAATCTTCCCCAGAGACAAGATCTGAAAGTCCCAACTCTGAGCAGCATTCTGGTCCCTTTGCACCACTGAACTCAACCATGTGGGCTTGCTGAGTGATGCAACAAGTGGCCAATTGTGCACTTGAGGTGGGGGAGAACAGCCCTCTTTCCCAAGCCACACAATTTAGTGACTGTCTGAGTCTTCACCAAAATCCTCCCCAGAAAGAGAGGACCCTGAAAATCACTGATGTGTGTAGCCAGCAGACTCCTTCACAGGACCCAAGTATAGCAGTGTGGCCTCTTCAGCAGTCAGAGACCAGGCAGTGCACTCTCTATGCTGGTGCTGTAATAATAGAAGAGCATGTCCCTGGGAAGGTGGCTCTTGGGTCTCTTGAGGTAGAATGAATCCCCAAATTTTCACCACCAGATGCTATGTAGGCTCCACTTTCTTGTCAATGTTGCTCTGGGTTGGGGATCCTTGTGTGAGGTTGATACCCCAAGCTCCTGGGGTGAGGGAGTTTGGCTGCCATGATATACTCCTGGCTTTTCAACTCTGGCATCTGGGTACAAAGGTTAATCCTTTTCTGGTCTTTGCCTTTCTTACCAGTCTATATGTGTCCTCTTCTGTAAATACTTCAATTGGTTATCAGGTTGATTGCTCTATAATTTAGATGTAAATCCAGTTTGGGTCCAGGAGCAGTTGAGTGTAGCTTCCCTTACTCTGCAGTTATCTTGGAATCTGAATGGTTTATTTAAAAAAAACAAAACCCTTAGTCTTTACTAAAAGGTGTAAAAAAGAATCCAAAACAGTTCTATATTTATTAAAACAGCACGTGACTTTAAATCTTAAGCCCTTGCTCTGTTCACACATCACCAGCATGACAATTGGTAATTGGATTTAATTTAGTATTAGTAGATAGTGAACAAATGAACCTGCCTCAGTAACTTGAAGTTTATCATTCTAAATGCTTTCCTTTTGACAGAATTGTACAATTGTGGCGTTACATAGCTTTCAGCTTCATTGTTTACTTCTGAATTAGCCTGTCAAATAGAAAAATGCTCTTGATTAAATTTTAAAAGAAAAATTGTGTTATAAACAGTGTAAAATGCTCATAATATTGTATTTTAAAAGTTATATGTGTATGTTTGTAGAAAGAAGGTAGAAATATTAAACCATTAACTCTAGTTATTTTTGGAGATGAAATTGTAGGAAATGTTTAATTTCTTCTTTGTGGTTTTAAAATTATTTTCTATGTCTCCTATAAGAACAAATGCTACTTTAATAAACCAGAAAAATAAAAAGCAAGAACTAAATATTATTTTTAAAATTTGGCATCAAGTATAAAATTTCAAATATATTCAAAATATCTGTTAACGGCTCCTGTTATACTCTTCCTTCTATCATAGATCTAAAGGATCTGCTTAAATAATTTATGTACTTATGAAGAGAATATGGTAATTCAATAAAAATTACATGGTTTTATGTTTTTGAATTTAGGTTGCTATAAATAGGATGACAAGGTTTTTTAAAGATAGAGTTCACCACATCTATTTGACACAAACTATAAGCATGTGGGTGTCAAATCTGCACAGCTGACACATTATAATAAGAAGAGTTGAAAGATGAGGGAAATGACATTCTTTTACCCCTACCAATGGTCAAGTGCCACCAGGCCCTTCCCTAAAGCTGAACTGTCTCTCTACTAAGTGACTCCTCAAATCTGCTTTGAAGGGCTGGCTTCAAAAAAGTGAAGAATCAAAAAGACCTATTTTGTATAGCTCCAAAGGGGAGAGCTAGGGTCATTAGAGCTAGATATAAGCTTAGCTTAAGGAAGAACATGCTGAAAACCATGGTCAAAACTTCTTTTCCCTGTGGGACAAAATAAAGTGTGAGTGAAGGTTTGGTCCAGCTAGGGCATACAGAGGGAAATCAGTCCACCAAAACCAAGAAACATTAAAATCAAGAGACTGTGAAGAGCAGAAAGTCAATCAGGCACAAAATTAGGTAAGAAAGAGTGCAGTTGCCCCAATGGAAGTGCAAGAAACAGGTTTCATAAGGTGAAACTAAGTCAAGGATAGACAATGATGGCAATGACTAGTGTAAAATGAAAATGCAGAGTCACTTCTTTAAAAAAAATATTAAAAATTTCAAGACATCACCAGCAGAATATCACATCAAGCATGGGGCTTTTCTAAGCACAAGGCCCTGTGAAACCATCCCTACACAAAAATGATTCATCACCAGAAAAGGAGGATTGTTTCTGAGTTTATAATCTTCGGGTGGCTCTTACTTATTAGCTTGCCCAGGAGTAGTGTAGAGACATGAGATGTGTTAAAATGACAAGGACAAAGAAGACAGAGCTTTTCCAAATATATTTGGAAAGTATGGTCAAAGGAAAGGTTCAAAAATACGCTGCATATTTCAAAGAGAATTCAAGCATGGGGTGGGTATTTAGACTTGAGGATTCCTTTGGACTTGGGGTCTAGAATTCTATGCTAATTTGGTTGGCCTAAAAATCATTTTAAATTATTCTTCAAACTATAGGTTCTGTAAGTTCTGACTTTTCCATATATTCCCAAGTCAAATTTTCATTCTCTTAATTAGTATATTCTTACTTGTCAGCCAATTATATCTCAGAGATATAGATGCTACAACACAGTATTCCTTGCTAACTTGCTTAACCCTAAAATCACTGCTCAGACAATAGAATTACAGGTGATAGTCTCAGAGACATTTTGGACCTTCTTTCTCATCTATAAGATTTAGAAATAGAACACTAGATTCTGTTTCTCTTGTCCACTAAATTCAAGTTTTCTTTCTCTTCTTTCTATGAAACATTCCCAAAATGCAGAGAGCTGATTTTGTTAACCATTTCTCTTCTCATGTTGGAGTATATAAATCACTTTCATTCCTCCTTCCTCCCTGCCAGCCCATGTCCACACTCTTTGCCACATGTTGCTGCAGTTCTTCCCACTAAAGGTGGAGTATATTTCCCCATATCATTGATGGTGGGCTTTACTCTATGAATACTTTGCTCATGAAACATTGTTGGAAATGACAATATTCCAGCTCCAAGTCTAGACCCTAAGAGGTGGAGCTTCCTCTTGCCTCCTCTTCATTTATGTTAGTACCATGAAAAGAACATGTTCTAAATAGCCCACCGATCAAGTGATATAGGATGAAAGACTTGTGGAGCAGACTTGGGCCCAAGCTGAAGCTTGGGACTTCTCCCAGTCAAGCCTTTTCAATAAGTTAACCTTAAGGAAACTCATAGGTATATGAGCAAGAATAAGTAATTATTGTTGTTTTTAATCATTGTTTGTTATATATCATTATGGTAACAAAGACTGACTCATATCTCCCTTAATTCTCTAACTTTCATACTTTTAACAAATTAAATGATGGTGAAATTTGAACTCATTTATCAGCTGTGAAGAGTATGATGATTAAGAGTTCAGATTTTGGAGTAAGTGAGCCTGGATCAAAATCCTAGCACTGACACACCAATCCACCTCTCACCTCTGGGTGTTCCTCTGTTGGATGGGGATAAGAAGATGCATGACTTCATGAGATTGTTTTGGATGTGAAATGAGATAAGGCACTCAGTGTTAAGAGCAAAATAATTTTCAACTGCTGTTGAGGTTGACCTTGAGTAAACAAAGATTGGCTAAGCCATTATGTCTGCAGGGGTTGTGGCTATTTGAAATGGGAATCACTTTATGAGGCTCAAACAATGCCTGTTGTCACATCAAACACAAAATGAATAAACAGTGAGAGAAAAAAGCAGTATCAGGTAGAAAGACTCAGGGAGAATGTACTTTGGCATTTTCTAAACCTGGTCCTGTGCCACAGCTGCTTCCACAATAGCTAGATTCTATCAATCCAGAAGATTTAACTAAAATAAGAGGTAAAAGAGAATTGGTTCTAAGATCCATTATTATTTTTCATGGCATAAAGAGTAAAATGAACAGATGGCCAATTATTTCTGCAATTGCAATAAATGAAATGTTTTTATTGGGAGAGGGTGAGTTTCGATCAGCTTCCTGCTTCTATACTGATGGCAAAGTCAAATGAAAACTTTGACATGATAGAGGTTAACAACAACCAACATCCGCAATCTGTTCACAGTTCACAAAAATACTGTAATTTTCTTTTGCAATCATTTCTGTTTACTGATTTACCAAGGGCATCTGTACTTTAAACAAAGGTTCAATTTTTTTTCTGTCAATCATTCTGTCCTAATTGATTTTTGGGACAGTTCAGTGAAATAATGCATGTGAAAAAGAGTTTTGCCAAGTGTAAAAGGCTGTACCTGCTGGCTAATTTAGTTTGAATTAAATTGTGCAGGAATTAAACATGCTTTTCTGTTCCATCATGGCAAATTGTAAGCTGTCAAACATGGGATTAGAATTTGATGACAAAGTCAAGGAAAATGAGCAGCTGGCTTGGGGCTGGGGGTTGGGAAACAGCCTTTCCTTCCAGAAACAGACACTGAGAGAAGAATGGTGACAAAGAGAAGAGCAGAAAAGGCGAAGTGAGATTTGGAAAGGTTTTTCTCTCCCAACTATGTTTCTGCTTGAAGGAGTGAATTCTACTTTATTTTACTTGAATGAAAAGAAAATATAACTTGTTAATTGAACACCAATGGTTCCTATTGTTTCTGCAGTTTCTGTTTTTGTGCAAAGCTCTAAGTCTTAAAACCATCTTAAGGATTTAGTCACCAACAAATGACCTAAGCTCAGAATACAGTCCTCAGTTTCTCTGGCCCCTCTCTGGCACTTTGAACGTCATAGATGGTATGAAGTCCCCAGAGAAGGAGCATGAAGAGAAAAATCACCTTGTAAACTTTTTCTCTTGTGGTGAACCAAAGAAGTGGGGAAAAGTCAAAGTTGGGACTATAGGCTCCACTTTTTGTTGGTTCTATGATCATTGACAATTTGGCCTCCTGATCCACTAAAAATATGATAGCAGTGGTACCTACTTCATGGGGATGTTATGAAAATTAAATAAGATAATTCACAAAAAAATTTATTCCCATGCTTAACTGATTGTGTTCACTTAACATTAGCTATTATTATAGTCCCTCAGTGGTAAGAAAGAGAGCAGGATGTCTGGTCTGAATGGGGGCAGAGGGAAAGATGGCAGAAATAATTGTGAAGTGATACAAAGAAAAGACAAAAAATTCTCATTAATTAAAACTAATTCAAATTTTGTGAAAACTGAATATCAGATAGGTCTACATAACTTTATATTGTAAAGAAGGAAATGCTCCATAAATTAATAACATAAGAAGATTATAGGTAGAGTGATTAAGCCAGTTGAGTTGAGGGATACCATTTTAAGGACAGTAAAAGAATTTACCACCATGGGACTAGCATGTTTATTACATACTAGTGTTATCTATTTGATAATATAACCTAAGCTCTCTATTTAACAAAATAGCCAAGTTATCTTCACTGTATAAATATACAAAACAAAAAAGTCTCCTTTTTCATATTTCAGCTCAGGGAATATTTTTACAAATTTACAGATTTTAGTGATATTTTCCTATACATGTGCCATCTTGTACAACTGAGCTGTGGAAAACAGCATTGTTGAGATTCTTCTACACAAAAAAAGTTGACAAAGATCAAAACAAATCATTCTAAAAAAATACTGCCAGTGACTATGCTGTTTGAACCTTTGTGAAATAATTTTAACAAATTATATCTTAGCATATTCATGCAAATAATTTTCAAGTATATTAAGGACCATGGGTATCAAGCTGGGCCCAAAGGCCAATTAATTCCACTCCCACTCTTTACAAGAAAACGAGCGCCCATTGTTGGTGTCAGATTACTCATGTTGCAAGCCAAAAACAACACAATCAGATCAGACTTGACTTTCTGTTTCATCTTCTGCCCATGTGGGCAAAGCCCTACGTAATCATGGAGAGGTGCCATGCTGAAATGTATTCATTAGCCTGCCTGCCTGGTGAGTTCTCTGAATTGGTGCCTGTGTCTTGCTACTGCATTTATTTCTAAAATAAAAGTAACGCAGAGTGATATCAGCCCCAGAAGGAGAGATTTCAGTTGCCCAGGCTGGGAATGAAGATTACTCAGGCCTTGGTCATCCTCTGGCTCCTCAATGAGCCAGAGGCAAAAGGCCAGGAATGTCATCATCATTTCCTAGCCAGGGTCCTGCAATCTATGGGCACATAATTGTCATAGCACTTTGTTTGGGCAATCTTTTTACTTCTGCTGTGAAAATATGCCTCCTTTTTTCTGCCAGAAATATTTGTTCAGGATTTTCAAAGATTTGAGGATGACAAAGGTTTTTTTCATTGAGATCTTTTATGTGTTAGTTCCTTTGAACTAGAGAATAAATTTGAAGAGGGATAAAGGAGGCAGATAAAACAGAAAAAGGAAAGGTATCAGGGATCAGGCAGCCAAATAGTCTGTGCTTAATATGATTTCATTATATTTACTTATATTTTTTGTGGTTTGGGAAGTATAAAAGGGTATGAGATGAACAATCTTTGATCCCTCAATGATTACTGTCAACTGATGATTGTTGCCACCAATTTAACACCAACAGGAATCCCCAATTTGGCATGTGGTGAAGAAACCTTATTTTGTACAAACTGCTCAATGGTAATACAGCATGGCCATAAAAACAATACTACTGTGGAGCAGCTCAGTAGTGGCATGGCAAGGCTGTGAGGCTATTCACAGGTCAGGAGCCCCTGAGGCCAGGCCCCTCATCAGTCAGCTAGGCAGCCCCACACTGTGATGGTCTGCTCCACTCTGCCCTGATCCATGCTGGTCTGAGCCATTCTACTCCTCTTCATTGTTTCTGTTTTGGCTCTAGCTGGGGAAACACAGTAGAAAGTGTGCTCTCAGATATGATTTTAAACTCCTTGATCTTAGATGTTAAATTTTTTCCCTTCAAAATGTCCTTGCAGGACATAATTGTTTAGATTATTTAATGGGGTAAAAAATCTTCATAGAGCCAGCTTAGAAATAGAAGTATGGGCAAGAAGGATGGAGAAGACCAGAAATAAGGCCCTAGGGATGAACCTTTGAGTCTTCTGCCCTAACTTATAGCACATACATTGTGCTATACACAGTGCATTGACTGTACCATTTACATGGAAACACAGTTCATTGGGAGATTTATAGATAACCTTTAATTATTTTATACAGTAAGATATAATATACTTACCCTAGTGTCAGAATTAAATATGGTAAAAACAAGACTGGTAGTCAGTCTGTAGGACTGACTGGCCACTGTGGAGGCTTGGGCAATGCAGGTGTTGCACAGAGCACACGAGCGAGTGTTCCAGGATCCAAATGTGCCCTGTAGACTCCAAATGGCTCCCATGGATGTGCAGGCACAGTACCCAGCATTGGGAAGTGGGCTGAGGGCTGCAGCATTTCCAGGCTTCTTAATGGCTAGTCCTGCAGCCTCCCCCTCCCTACTACTGAGACAGTCAGGGAATGCTGGGAAGTCTCCTCAATTGGCCAAGATGGTGCAGGGAGAAGTTCTTACATCAAATATACCAGAAACTAGAAAAATGAATAGATAGGGCACGAGCATGTCAAAAGCTATAAAAATAAATGAACAGGGCCCAAGTGCATTTAAAGCTAGCAAAATAAATGGATAGAATAAACAGCTCTTCCCTCCCTATCTTTATAAGAAATACGGGCTTGAGTGGAGCAGGGGTATGGTCTTTGAGATAGCAGTCATTGTTCTCCCAAGTAGTGACACATGAATAAACTTCTTTCCTTCCACTAGCACCTGTCTCAAACATTTGGCTTTCATGTGGCAGGCAGCCAAATCTGCATGCTCAGTTACAGTTTTCAGTGACCAAGATGGGGCAGCATAGACCTTAGTGTCAGTAGCCTGAAACACTTGGCTGGTGAAATGAAATGGATTTCTGGGTAGCAGATGGACTCCTAAGACTAGGTAAATGAAACTGGCATGCACATCTGAGGTCCTCTATCCCTGCAACTTGGACTTCGTGCCACTTGGGTCTAGTTAGGACCATTTGTGGAACCAGTTGGTAGACTATCCTTCCCACTTGTGCTTCATGCCTCTGGGGTTTTATGCCTCTAGGGTCTGGTTAAGCCTATTTGTGGTACCAGTTGGTAGGCAATCCCTATTTCTTGGATTTTGAGCCACTTGGCTTTGTGTCATTTGGTTTGGTCAGGACAACTTGTGGTATCAGTTGGCAGGAGATAAGATGCTAGGACTTGCTTGTGAGCAACCATTTTGAATAATGGAATCATGGATCCAACATAGACTTACATGTTCTACGTTGTCTGGGATCTTTGGAATCTTTCTCTGGTTATGGTTGTGGGTTGGTACTTTTGTTCCATCAAGGGTTGTTCTGTTTTGAATCATGAAGCAAGCCCACTGGGCTAAATTTTAGCAGATTGGCCCATGTACAGCTATGATCCAATTACTAAGAAGAGGTTGGTTTTCTACTGTAACATTGTTTGGCCTATGTAGCCTTTAGACTATGGGGAAAGATGGCCCTTGAATTGTCCCCTAAATTACTACACCATTATATGGTTGTAATTGTTTTTCAAATGGTTAAAGAAATGGGATAAATTCCCTTATGTCTAGGCATTTATGTCTACACAATAAGGATTTGGTAAGGAAAAAGAACAACCTAATGATGCAGAGAAGAGAATTGGCTTCAAAACTCTTCCCTGATAGTAAGACATCAAAAGAAAAGGAAAATGAGGAGATGAGTCTTTTTAATATTCTGATCCCAGGAAACCCAGGATTAGCAGCAGATTTCCTTCAATATCACCCCACTTCTAGATATCCATGAAACGGGGCCCAGAAGAGTGACAGCACCACTTTTGTATGATGAAGGAATGGTTTTCCCCTCAAAGACCCAGCACAACAGCCAATTTGGCCAGGGAGCATCCCTATCCAGAGTGGGACAATTCCCATTAAGGCAATACTCTATGGGCAGAATAAACCAGGCTATGGCTGGACCCATACTCCATTTTCCATTTCAAATGTACTAAATTGGAAGAATTCCAACACCCCCTATAAGGAGGATCCTCAGAAAATGGCAGATCTTATCACCTCCATTTTTGACACTCACCATACATATTGAGCAGATGTACTCCTTAACATCTTGCTAACAGCAGATGAAAGTTGTATAATTATAAATAAGGCTAGTGAAGAGGCTCATTGCCTCCATCAGGAGAATTCTAATGGGATCGCTAACCCATGCGGGGAAATTCCCTTGACAGAGCCCTACTGGGACCTGAATGGCAAGGATCTAGCCTTCCTAGAATATTGCAAAAAATGCATATTGGAAAAGCTTGAGAAAGTATTGCCTAAGAGCTAGAAAGTTGAATAGAAAGGGCCCAAGCATTCCAAAAGCTAAAAAGATGAATGAACAAAAGAGCCTGCCTATGACATGCACCATTCAACAGAAATCAAACAAAGATCCTTCTGAAGTTTTAGAAAGGACCTAACAGGCCTATCGAAAGCACACAGATGCTGACCCCACAGGCACCATACAATGTCCAGGTAGTAAACATGACTTGTATTGGGCAAAGTGTTAGGGACATCAGAAGAACGCTTCAACATTTAGACAGAGCATTAGGAATAAATCTCTACTGGCTGATAGACATTGCCTTTAAAGTTTACCATGTCTGGGGAAAAAAAGAAATAAGACAAGCCACTACTTTCTTAGAAACAGTGCAGGGAAACCAGAAGGAGAAACAGGCCCCCCCAAAAAAGAAAAGACCTACTAGGTGCCAGTCAATGCACCTATCATAAAGAGGGTGGCCATTGTAGTAAGGATCGCCCGGAACTCAAAAAGAAAAATAAAAAGGATAGAAACCCTCACCAAGAAATATTAGAAAAGAATGATGAATTTGATGACAAATAAGAAGGCCCAAAGGCTCCTCTAGATACTTCCCAAACTATTACTATTTCCCCACAGGAGTCCTGGATACAGCTGACCATGGAAAACAAGCTAATTGACATCCTTGTAGATATGAGAGATAATCAGTGTTAAAAACAAAACTAACCTAGAAAAGTTCATCTGCAGAGTCAGTTACTGGAGTGACTAGACAATTACAAAAACAGTCATCCCTTTAACCTCTAGAATGTCAGGTTTAGGATTAAAAACGTATGCATAGTTTTGTCTACATACCAGACTACCTCATTCCATTGGTGGGCCAAGATTTACTTTGTAAATTGAATGCACCAAGTTCTTTTTCCCCTGAGAAGCAGCAATCATGTTAGAAGTTCCACCTGAACATGATGCTCTTCTGCTCCAGTTCTCCTGACTTGCCCAGAAAGAGCTAGAGGTGAATTCTTCCCACTTGAGATCTATGAGTAGGTAAATCAAGGCATTTGGGCCACCAAAACCCCAACATTTAAAGCAACAATGGACTGTAGTTCTCTTCATAAATCTCCCAGAAGATAGGACAGGCACTACTGACTTAATAGAATCTACATGCATCCTGGAGACCCCAATCTAAGTGGAACACTGAGAAAATGAACCACACAATAAAGAAGACCCTGGTGAAAATATGCCAGAAAACACATTTAACACTGGACCAGGCACTCCCTTTTCCCTTGCTCTAGATTAGGGTAGTGCCCCAAAGTGGATTTAAATTAAGTCCTTTTGAAATAATTTATGGGAGATACTTCCAAATTTCTGTTTTAGGAACACCCCCTTTAACAGTGATAAAAAAAATCAAACAATATGTAAAACCTTTAGAGCAAACACTGACAAGTTGGCATGTGTGCCTATTGCAGGTAAAATTCAAATCCAATGAGCCTTACACTCATTCTGGACAGGAGACTGACTCTTACTAAATATCTGGAAGACTCAAGGTTCTGAACAGCAGTTATCCAAGCAATGGACTGGTCCTTATAATGTCCTGTTGAAAACGCACTCTTCCCTAGAGTACACAGGAATCAAGTCTTGGATCCACCACACATGGATAAAATGGGCCTGAGTAGCACTCAGATCTTGCTGCTGCTGTTGATCCTGCAAGGGAAAGCTAAACCAGCACTCCTGAAAGAGATTTAAAATTTCTCTTGCAAAAAAAAAAAGACATGGCCTCCCAAAACTAAGTGACAATTTACGTTTTATTTTGTTATTATTTTTGACACTTGATATACATTATGCCCATGCTTGGGCTGATAATGCCTTTGTCTCCATTTCCCAGACAGTGGCCTCCTCAGCAAACTTATCCTGCTGTTGGGTGTGCTACCCAAAGGCCTGCTCAGGATTAGATCATGGTGATCCTTAGTCTTTCTAGTTTCTGATTTCATTACAATTCCCCCTGTACTACTAAGCATGCCCCACACTAAATACTTAATTCCTTGTCTACACATTAAGTTTCACTTTGGAAGCCTACTTGCAACACTGCCTCTTGAAAAATGAAACAGTTTACTAGCTTTGCTTGTTCATCAGTGCCATCCCCTAGATACTGCATATGCCACCTTTCCAAGACAATCCTCCCTTGCACAAAGGCTTCCGTCTATTCCTGACCCCCTTCTAACTTTAGTAGAAAACAATAACCTCTGGACCTCGGTATGGGTGAGACTACATTTCTTGACAGCAGGAAGAAACTACAGAAGATGAGACCTCTATCCATTTACCCTTTTAAGATTATAAGGGTCCTGAATTTTGAAGAGGGTACCTGTTACCATAGGCAGCCATCAGTCTGTGGGCCTGGCTGGCTACTACAGAGGGATGGGTTGCACTAGGGCTGCAGAGAGGCAGCCTGTACACCAGGATCAATGGGTTCCCTGAAGAACCCAACCAGCTCCCTTGGATGTACAGGTACAGTGTCCAGCACTGGGAGGTGGGCTGAGGGCTGCAGCATCTCCAGGCTTCCCAATGGTGGTACTGCATTCCTCACCTCTCACTATTGTAGACAATCATGGAGCACTGATGAGTTTCCTCCCATTGGCCAGGATGAGCAGGGGAAGTGTCTTACACCAGGCATGCCAAAATCTAGAAAGAAGTATGCACAGGGCCTGAGCATACTAAAAGCTAGAAAGATGAATGAACAGGGCCTGGGTACCCTGAAAGCTAGAAGGTAATTGGATAGGGAAAAAAAGGCCTCCGCACCCTATCCCTACAAGAACCATGGGGTTGAGCTGGAACGGGGGTGGGGGTGGGGAAGATGGTTTTTGGGACTGGAGTCCACCATTCTCCCAGTTTGCAGCACCTGAGTAAACCTCTTTCTTTTTGCACTGGTACCTGTCTCAGGAATTTGGTTTTTGTTGCGGCAGGCTGCTGAACCTGTGTTTGTGGTTATAAGGTGACTAAATTGAGGGTAGCAAAAGACTTAGGAAAAGTTATTCCTGGAATAACTTAACTTCCTTCCCTTTCTTTTCAGCAATTTTAACTTGCAAATCCTCTACCAAGTTGTCAAAAATACATTGTGATCAAAGCAGATGAAAGCCCTGTATGTTTACTGAGATATATCAATTCATTTCAAAACTTGAAAAAGACAATGAATATGTTTATTCTTGTGTGGACAAGAAGCCTTGATGCCAGCCAAGAGACTGGAGTTATCTACAAACGTGTTTTGTTCAGTTTATATACTGTTCAACATTTTGAGAAGTATTTAAAAGTTGGGAGGTTTCACACAAAAATCCATATTTCTGGCTTCTGCTGAAAAATCTGTCAACCTTGGGGCTGCAGTCTCATATGGAAAAATCTGCAAGAAGCTTTGGAAAGAATATACCATTTTGGTGTGTCATGGCCTGCGTCATTTTCTAGTCTATTGTATCCAGCCCGCAGAACTCATTATTGTTACTTACAGGGCCATAGCAGCATTTGGATTTATGATTTCGACACATGTACACATGTGCACACACAATATAGTTTAAAGGGCACTAAAATGAGAACTAAAATTATATTTTTCTTCCAGTCCTAGCTCTATCAGTAAACCAGTTGCATGACTTGAATAATGTTCTGTATTCTTTCCAGGTCTAAGAGACTCATTTAGAAAATGAACCCAGGCAGCTTCCTAACTTCCCTCCCAATCTAATATTCTATCTTATTTTTTTCCACTTAAAATTATTTAGGAGAATTTATTTTGAGACTTTATTGATCCAGTCTGATTTTCCCTTTCAATATTAAAATTTATGGGACCATAGAACTGAACTGAAAACAAACTTATGGTTCAGCATTTTCATTTTATGAATACAAAAACTAATGCTTAGAGAGATCATACTAGTAAATAACAAAGAAATGTGGCAGGTGCGATTAGAGGTGTTCAAAATGTATGTCAACACACAGAAAAAGTAGGTGTTAACCTATATTATTAAAATAATATAATAATTATTTTAATTATTTATTTCTGCTGTTTTCTGCTTGCTCTTTTACCTATAGGAAAATATTTTATGAACCACATGGCTGGAATGCAATTTAAAAGAGCTTATGCAAATCATTGACCCAATGACCCAATCAGGAATTATAGTTGCTAGGTTTAAAATTAATATTTCTCCAATTTTTATTGTATTAATCCTTCTATTATTTGGGTCTATGTCTCCCCTATGAGGCAGGAGTAAATCTTTAGGAGTAAGGACTCCTCATCATTTTATTTCCCATACACATTCCACATTTACAGCATGATGCTTTGCACAAACTACATATTCAGTACAGATTTGCTAAATCCAAAGAGAAACTTCCAAATCTATAAGCTATAGGGATACATTTTAATTGCCCCCAAATTAATCATATGATACCATAAAGGGGCTTGAGTTCCAAAAACAGTTGAACAGCCTTGTTAGTAATATGTCTTATCCCACTGCATAGCAGTTGAGTTCAGTAAATCTATATAATGTATCTATTATGTGAAAAATATATACTGAATCTATAAAGAAAAATTCATAAGTCTGTGTGATTATCAGCATCACCTGAAGAGGTTTTAAAATACAGTAGATCATGAAGAAATATCCCTAGATATTCTGATAAAATGCACAAGTATCTGGGGTTAGTTGGTCTCTACCAGTGTTTATACTTCTCCAACTGACTCCAATCACTACTCAGGTTTGAGAATTATTACTTGAGTAATTAATAAATGAAGAATATAGCTGATAATTGCACACTTTATTTTGAGTTATGTGATCTAAATTTCAGGACCTTAGTTAATCCCTTTCAGAAGGGAGTAAACAGAAATTGATAATATCTTTTAAAACCAACCATAAAGTTATTAATGTCTATGAAGTTTAAAATGAGTTGAGTAAAATACATAAGAATATCAAATTACATCATATATTAAATATTGCCTATCTCAGTAAAGAGTGATAAAGTACCACATCTTCTTTTTTTCAAGATAATTCAGGAATATTAGTAGTAGTAATAGAGGACTGCTTCCTTTGCTTGACAAAAATACATGATTACTATGGTAACCATTGAGTTGGGACAAAATGTCTCCTTAGCAGAGAATAAAACCAAGCATCAGTAGGAGAGAAGAATACTAATTACCCACAAGTGACACTTTAACCTATAAATTCAGGTCACTTCAACTAAGACTTCTAAATTAAGTAATTTTTAACACTTAGCATAGTAGCTACTGACATTAACTACCCATACGCAGATTTTATGTATGCATGTTAACTGATATGAATATTTTTATTAAATCTCCTAGTCAAGATAATCAAAACAGTTTTAGCATGTAAATCTAACAAACAAATGAAATGAAAGCAGCTGAAATACTGTCTTTATATGGTAAAAATGACAACTTCCATTTAGTGGGGACTTATTATACCAAATACTTTATATGTATTAGGTCACTTATTTCTTATGAAAGCACCACAAAGTAGGTATTATTGTCTCATCTTATAGAAGAAGAAATTTAGTTTCAGAGAAGTTAAATAATTTATTTACTATTATACAAATACATAGCTACAAATAATGGAGTTAAGATAAAATCATTTTGACTCAAGAATCTTGTCTTCCAAAATACAAACATAATTTGTACCACAATAGATGTGAACTATGGTCTTTCTAGCCTAGTAGTCTCTCTCAAAAGACACCATAATGTCTTTGTGGAAAAAGATGGTTGTTCTTCTGCACAGCACTGCATCAGCCTCAAAGGTTAGCAATATATGATCTTGTCAGTTCTTGAATTCATTCTACGATTTCTTTAATTTGTTTGTATTTTTCATCTATATAGTCAAGTAACAAACATTATGGTGCACTTACCAAGTGCCAAGCACTGTACTTGTTACTGGAGATATAAGGGCAGAAAGCAAATTTTGTACTAGGTATCAGCCAGGGGCTTGTATACTACAACACTATATGACCATTTTTTTATTTACTTGACATTATGTGCCTGGCACTATGCTAAATATTTCACACACATTATCCCATGAGGAAGTTTACAGTTGAAGAAACTGCAGCTTGGATAGATGTCATAATTTGCCTAGATCCTGTTGCTTAGGTAGAGGTAGAATTTGATCTCAGATCAGATGTGTCTTCAAGCATGCATTTCTCTGCTATGTATGTACCACACACAGGTATTTGGAGATTATTTCCCTATAAGAAATGAGAACTCACTTCAAGATTTCAAAATATCATATAAAGTGATCAGATTTGCATATTTGGAGGGATCTCTATGGCAGCAATGTAAAGAATGAATTGAGAATAATTCTGAACTAGAAGACTGGTTAGGAAGTTAGTACACGAGTCCAAGTGAAAAAAAAAAAAAAGAGAGAGCCTAAGCTAGTGGTTCTCATAGTTGGCTGTCATTGTAATCTCATGAAAAACTTTTAAAAATATATAATGCTTGGTTCAACACTCAGATATTCTGTTTTAATTGATCTTTTATGTGGCCTGAACAATGAAATTTTTAAAGCAGCCAGATGATTCTTTTAAGCAGCCAGGATTGAGAACCATTGGCATTGGTCAAGGCAATGAATGTGAGGATAGAAATGCAGAGATTAGGTGAGTATTATTTAGGAATTAGGGTCAGCAGGACTTAGTGGTTGATTAGATGTATGTGCAGTGGTGATGGGGAAAGGTAGGAGTGGCAGAAAACTCTGGGACGTCTCCAAGGTTTCTGATGTAGGGTATGGAGATACTGTGGCTTCATTAATTAGAATAAGAAATACAGCAGCAAAAGGTTTATAATCTCTTGAAGGAACTGAATATTGGCAGAATAATTAGATTATATAAAATAATGATTTAAAATATTTTAATAGAGTCTAGCATAAAATACTAAATCAAAGTACCCGCTTTTGGTCAAAGTGAGAAAATATAGGTTTTAAGTCTTCTTTTTTTCCCACCTGAGGATATGCTCATTGATCCTAGAGAAGGGATGGAAGGAGAGAGAGGTATAGAGGGACTTTGATGAGAGAGAGAAACATCAATCACTTTGCCTCCTGGGAGGTGCCCCAACTCGAGACCAAGCCTGCAACCTAGGTACCTGTCCTGACTGCAAATCACACCCTGACTTGTAATCCTGCCCACGACATTTTTCAGTTCACAGGCCTATGTTTCAACAAGCTGAGCCACACTGACAAGGGCACTCAGTTAGTCTTTTGAAACTAAATCCTACCCTTCTATCTCCTATCCCTGGTGTTGACAACCCCATTGTTCCTTTTCTCTAGGAATCTCATCATTCCTGGCAGCGGTGAGGATCAGTGACAGTAGGTTGATGATGGCAGTGCACTATTGAAACTTCCCCACAACTTCAATCCTACTCACAAGCACTCTCAAGGGATAGTCTCCACTGCTCTTCTCAGCTCAAAACCAGTTTTAATGGTAGTGCTGATAGGCCAATGAGAAGAGGAAGCAACTACCTGAATCAGCTAACACTGACTTACTTATACCCATTTGGGTTGGTGAGAGGAACAACACATGATTCTTACCCTGGCTGCTCACTGGAATCACCTAGAAAACTTTAAAAAGTACTGATGGGTTCTATTCCCAGGATCTCTCATTTTAATATATCTGGGGTACAACCTGAATGTTGTGATTTAAAATTTTATTTATTTTTAAGTTATAGTTGACGTACAATATTATATTAGTTTCAGGTGCACAACATAGTAATTTAACATTTATATACCTTACAAAGTAATCACTACAAGTCTAGTACCTATCTGTAACTATACAATGACATTATAAAATTATTGACTATATTCCTTTTTACATTACATTGCTGTGAATTATTTTATAACTGCAAGTTATGAACTTTAGGTAATTACAATGTGTCAGTGTGGGATCATATGTTGTAATGAACCACTCCGGTGCAGTATGTTGATAATGGAGGAGAGTATATGTGTGGAGGGAGTCCGAGAGTATACGGGAACTCTCTATACTTTCCTATCAATTTTGTTGTGAACCTAAAATTGCTCTGAAAAATAAAGCCTGGTTCTTTTTCCCAATAAACCCAATCATGAACTCCAGAGAAAACAAAAGTTGTGCAAGGAAGGAAAAGCACTCACAGTTCATTGTATGGCTCAGCCAGAGCCATGTTCAAGTTTTATGAAACCTGAAACTTAAATAATTGAGGGAGGGGAGAAGTAGACTCTCGAAGAAAAAAAAAACAAACACTAAATCAGAAATAAATGGGATTAAATTTCAAAAAAATATATCTTGACAAGCGTAAATAAAAGATATGGATTATACAAAGAGGAAAGTTTGGATAGGTATAGTTTCAATGTGCAGAATTTTACTAATACCAAATTTAGTGGTAGTGATAGTGTATCAGCCACCTTGAGGGTGCTATTTTCAGTTAAGTGGTAAATATCATTTCCACAGGTCAATTTTCAGGAGTAAAATTTAGAAGAATCATTTTTTTTTTCCCATTCAAAACTTACCTTGGCTACATTTACTGAAAAACAAGAGTGGAGTTGTCTTTATGCCAACCCGCCACTGAAACAGCCATATGGGTTCCAACTCCAGGACTAACTTTCTACCTGCTGATGGCCATACAATACTGTTTAGAGTGGTCTTGCTTATTCCAAAACAGCATCTTTGGCTAACTGAGTGGATCTGGTTTTGGACGGGGCCATCTGACTGGAATACTGATGAGAGACACACCTTGATGAATTTGGACTAAGACGCAAATATAGCAACTGTATTATTTTCCTAAGGAAGCATTAATCTTAATCAGGTGTAAAACCAGATTATTTTTCTGTTCTCTCTTGAACTGTAAGAAGATTGGAAATAATTAACTCCAGGAGGGTTGTAATTCAGCTTTAGTTGTCTATTAATGAGTCTATTCTGATTAAGATGATGGTTAGACTGGATTAGACCCAATTATTTTACAGTGGTTTCTTTTTTTTCAAACTAAGATTTCCCCAGAATTTCATGGTTTGCCTTCCTGGAAGCCTGTCTTCTAAGGTTTGGGGAGACTACTCAAGTGGGCAGCTGAAGAGAGGCTTCTAATTGCAGAGTGAGCAGGATAACTCATTAAGAAATAGTCATCTTTGGAAAGACAAAACATGGAGCAATTACTAGCTCTGGAGAAACTCAGTATAGCCAACCAGTGACCATGACTATGATCTCATTTGTGATTCAGGGCTCTTTGCAGTTGTACTTGGTATTAGAGGACCTATTAACAATCTAGGGCAGTATAAGTAAGTACAATCACAACATTAAAAATTCTAACACCAGGATAAACATGGCTTTCTTCCAGTCAATGCCACATAAAGCATTTATTGGGCCTGCACCTCTGTGTAGTTCTTTAAGAATGAATTTTCTACTGCTAATTCAGTTTCATACAGAGCCAGTGCTTCATTTTTTTCTTAATCCTTCCCCCGAGGGTATGTTTTCATTGATTTTTTTTTAGAGAGAGAGGGATGAAGAAAGAGAGAGAGAAAAACATAGATGTGAGAGAGAAACATAGATGTGAGAGAGAAACATTGATCAGTTGCCTCCTGTATGTGCCATGACCAGAGATCAAACCCGCAACCTAGGTATGCGCCCTGACCAGGAAATGAACCACAACGTTTTGGTGTATGGGACAACAAAATGAACCACCTGGCCAGGGCCAAATCCAGTGCTTTAAAAGGTTAAGCTTTCAGCACCTTATGGTGCACATAGTATATCCTTCCAATCTTAGCTTCCAAGAAGAGATGGGGGCCTTACCTTGACAAGTTAACTTTATTTGCCTAGACTCAAACAATAGTGATGACAAGTAGAGGCACTAGGTACACTGTGTTTCATTGGCAAGGTTATGTTCACTGATGACTTGAAGAGTTGTATGTTAGTACAGACTTTCTTGCATGGGGTTTGTAGCTTAAACACTATTTTGTGTGTGAATTGCCAGGAATATCTCATATAGTCCAATGTAGGAAATATCCAATAGGATTTTTTTTTGTTGATTCTTCTCTTTGTTGTGACCATCATTCTCTGAAGGCAAAAGTAAGGTTTTAGAATAAGTTCTATGCTGTTAAATATTTTAGTCAATATTTTAGTTAACTCCTTTCCATTTCTCACCTGCTCTTGTACTTGGCCCAAGTTGGGAGTAACAAGACCAATGCAAGAGTTATTGTTTGTTAAAGGATTTACTGATTTATTTTATAGCAAGACCTATGTCATGGGTCTTTCTGTCACAGGCAACAGAAACACACAATCCCCAATGAGGGTTGAAATTATTCAGAAGTCTCTTTATCACTAAAAATTAGCTTTCCTTCAAGGATAAGTTTTTCTTCATCTAGAAGTTTATATCTTTATATAAAGCCTTAGCCATTTTCACCTTTCTCTCTTTTGACTTCATCCGGGTTTCTAGTGAGATAGTCCCTAATTTAGTGCAGAAATTAGGCTTTTATATGCACTTCTTTTTATAAATGTGACATTGTAATAAAGGGTGTGGTTTCTTATTCTCAATAATCTCATTTGGCTCTATCATAATTCTTTGAGACAATTTCCTTACTAGAGTGTTGTATTCCAAATATGTGCAGGCTCATGTTATGCTTCTCTAATCTAAACTACATAAAGAACCAGACCTCTGCTTTCCACTATATCTTATAGACAGTTTTTATTAAATTGACATTAATATTTAATTTTGTTTTCAGTTTGCATTTGTTTCCCCCTCAAATTTTAAAGTCTGCTTTTCCTAAAACATTATTTGAGCTTGAACATATTGATTATAATATATTAATTAAATATGACATTAATTATAATTGTATGGTCAATTTTTCTCTGCATTATTTTATTCTTCATTCTTAAACATTCCTTCATTATTTCTTATACTTATTTTTTTACTCTATTTTCACAATAGTTCAGGGGATTCAGCCATAGAGTACCATCTGGAAAGTTTTTAATTACAGAATCTTTTCTAACAACTTTAATTACTGAGAAACTTTTCAGACCAATCTATATTTCAGTAGAATGGTAAACCAAAGCGCTATGAGCAGTAACTGATACAGGTTACACAAAAGGATATTAGGAGTTCATTAGACATTAGTAGACATTGTTCAATAAATAATTTCAAAATTACCTCTCAAAACCATGGACAGCTACATCAGCCCCTTGAGCTGATCTCAAAAACTGGAATTATAACATGAAAAATCCAAAAGATATTGAATATGTAGTGTTGCTTAATGCTTTAAAGATTTAACCATCTTAGTTACCCTTTTAAGAAGGTTGTGCAGGGCACAGGGGTATGAGCTAAACCTTCAGAAAACTTGCCTAGGAACCTAAAGTAGGAGACTACTTACATTAGTAGATTGACCAAGCACACTACTATCGTCTAGTTCTCATGGATGAAGAAGCATGCTTGAGGGGTTCTCAAAGAGCCTAATATCCTGGGAAAATTTAGTGGCCTGTGGCTTTGACTTAATGACAATAAATTTTGAGGCTCAGTGATTTAGATTAATAGAATGTTATAATTATATGCAATTATGTGTGAGTACATTAGAAAAGCTGAAGAGAAGATATGAAGGAAATGGGAAGGTACAAAATGTGCAAATGATCTCGAAGTGGTAGCTTGACATTTGTGGTCAACTTGATCTAGAATATCATGGAAGCTAATGAGGCAAAGAAGAAAAAAAATGTAGTCACAACAATGCAAATAAAGGTTATCTTATCTCTGTTACTAGACATTTAGGTATTTTACTATAGGTAAAAATCATCCTGTACAGAATTTATTGTATCCTTTCATGGTTTCCTGATGACATTTTATCTAAAACTTAAGATAAAATGTGAGAACAAAGGACCTGAATTAAGTTCTTGGCATATTCCATCTAACTTTTTGTGCTGGATTTCTATTACCCACCCTCCTCCCAAATAATCATCTCTCTCCCTCTGTCCAACCTCCCCACTGTCATTCTATTCCTGTAGATTTTGTTACTGAGAATACATATTCCCTTTCATGTGAAAATGTAGCTGGTGCCTCTTGGAAAAGAGATAAGACTAATTGGTTACATTGGCAATCACTTAGTCCTGAGTCTAGCAGAAAGGGGTAGTTTTTGGCAGGCTAGAAAATTAAATGCACAAATTCCCAAGCTGTCAGCTAGCAGATGTATGTTCAAACAGAAGAACAAAGAACCTTCTGGAACAAAGTGAAGAGTTTGGGGTGTGTTATCAGTTGGAAAGGGAATCTTACTGTTTTGGCTCAGAAACAAATGCTTAACAACTTGTGTTCTGCCTTTCTGCACCCATACCCTCACCTCACCCCTCCAACCCCATGCCTCCAGCCTGATGATAAAATATCACTCCAAAAGGGACACATATGTCTACAAACTCAAATTTTTATCCATGCCCACGTGCTTGTGCACCTTTATCATTAAACTAATTACGTTAGGCAGCACCAGCTGTTTTCCACCTGGCCTTTCTTTGTGGCTATTAGAATCCTATCTCCCTGTTTCCAATGGGACCAGGCTTGGGTAGGTCACAGATTGTCTTCTGGCCTCAGTCAACAGCAAGAGGCCAACATTCCTTACATAAAGGCCAACAACCTTTTTCTTGGCATTTGGTTTCTGCTAGTATAATCCTCCCTTCAGAGTCTTTTGCCTTTAAGGTATGGATGGGGGTTCTTAAGATCCCTACACATTATTGATGCCATGTTCTTTGCAGCAAACCTGTAAACAGTGTCATTTCCTTCATCTAAATCTAAATCACCATCAAATCTCACCCATATCAACGTCTTTGCCTTCTAATTAGCCTTTGGAATCTTCCTTTTGTTCCACTTCAGTCTAACAGCAGCCCAGCTCCATGGGGATTCTGTCATATCACATCACATATGTGATAAAAGCCCAACAACAGCAGCTTCCCAGCACTCTCAATAAAAGCAGAGGTCCTTATAGTCATTCATAATGCTCCATATGACTTGGTACACCACTGACTCTCTGGCCTCAAGTCCTATTTTTTTTTTCCTTTGGTCACTCAGCTCCAGTCATGGTGTCTTCATTGATGTTTTCTAGGTATGCATGGTTTTTGACTGGCTGTTTCTTCAGCTTGCATTGCTCTTCCCTGAGGGAGTCACATGATTTACTTCCTTCCTTCTTACCCTGCAATCTGTTTCTTCCCTGCTTTCTTTCTCTGTAACATTCCTCATTATATATTTTACTTACTTATATTTTTATCATCTTTCTTGCTATAACGTAAGCTTTATTTCTCCCTAACTTCCATAGGCTTGCCATACGAATTTTCCTCTCTTACTAGCATTTGGCATTCTTTGAGGCATTCCACATTACATCTTTACATCAAAGCTATTACTACTTTCCATCTTTATTGAGACATAATTGATATATAACATTCTGTAAATGTAAGATATATAGTGTGTTGATTTTATACACTTACATATTGCAATGTCATTCCACCATAGTTTAGCTAACAGCTTCATCACATCACATAATTACCAACTCTTATTTGTTGTGAGAATGTTGAAGATTTCTACTCTCTTGGCAACTTTCAGGTACCACGTAATACAACATTATTAGTTAAAATCACCATGCCGTACATGAGATTCACAGCAATTATTCATCTTATAACTGAAAGTTTATAATCTTTGATCAATATCTCCTCATTTAAGCCTATCATTTTGTGTTCTTTCCCCAGGTCCATCAAATTACAAAAATCCCTTATACTACTAAGAGTGAGGATAAACATAAGATAATGACAGACTAGGTTTTTACTGGGCAGGTCTGTTTAACAGGTAAAGAAATGCAGGATAACAAAAGGCAGAGATATTATTTAATGCAGAAAAGGTATGGGAAGGACATTTTAACTAGAACAGATTAACTCCAGACCTTTGCTGTGAAAGTAAGGAAAACAGACCAGCTCCTCCCAATTCTGATCAAACTCTCTTAAGTGGTATCAATCTTGGAAAAATATTAGGTTTCCTAGTCTTTGGATAATTCCTGTATGACTGGGTCTACTTCTCTGCAGACTCCTACATTCCTAACTATTCAGACATGTGTCTGGGTGAGAGTCATTTTAAGTCAACATAGGAAGAATTGCATTTAAATTAGGTCTCCAGACCCTTAGGAATTAAAAAAAAACCTTTACTGGGTCATTTTAGATAACCAACAATTCTTCTACCTATACCTTTCGTGGGTCACAGTGTTTCTCTGAGGCTATTTATGGTGAAATCGGTAAACATTAGAATTGTTCTAATTTGAGGCATAATCTCATACCCAATAATCTATAGGAGTACACTGTCTCAACTCTTAACTTACAAATAAATTAATTTGTCAAACACTTTTACTTCAGTTAAAACCTCAAAATAGCTGTGAGGAGGAAGTGTTTTCCAGACACAGCTAACCTGGGTTAAAACAATGGTCTTTATTTTCGCTCACATACCCCTCCAAAATTTTGAAAAATCATTTATAAAAAGTTTATTTTTCAAGATAAAAGTTATCATAATATTAAATAGTTGCAAAGCATGTAATATCTGGTATATTGCAAAAATTGGCATTTAAAAATAAAATTATTACAACATTCTTCTAAATGACCCATGAGAAAGCAAATGCTAAAATTTTGGTAATTACCATAGTTTACTTAAAATATATTATGTTCTTCCTTAACATTTAGAAATTTTCCATCTTTCCATTTTCTTTTTTAACTTATATTTTTATTCAACTTTATTTCCATAGATATTTATCTTTGAATAATATAATTTTGCTTAAAAATATTTTGTTGGTCATTGTAACATGCTTATCTGTAACAAATATGCATATAGATTTAAATTTTAATTTTTAATTTTCTCTAACCATGGGACTTTAAATGTTATAATTTTTTTCTGAATTGAGTCACCATTATAATTTTTGGTAATGCATTGTTGAGTAAAATTATAAGTATACTAAAAATGTCGGTGAATGGAACATAAAAAGTAAGCTTTTAACTGAAAAATTTTTAAAGGAGATGAATGATGAACAAACATTTCTTAGATTTTTAGTGAAAGGGGACTGCATTTACTGCTAAAAACTAATTACACATTATAACATTAAAACATTTTATAACATGAATTTATGAGGATTAATTATAATTGGAATACTTTACATATATTATATATGCAAATTTCCAAGCCCTACCCTCAAGAGACTCTAATTCAGTAGTTCTTCCCCTTACACCATGAGCACCCCTGCTTCGTAGAGCCTACTCAGGATTTGAGTCCTAATACTAAGAGTAGCCTTTGAAAAATTCTAAATTAATGGTTGACATGTTCAGAATTGTAGAAAGAGCATATGAAGACTGGACAACTTAGGACTCAAAGAGGCTATTGAAATACCAGTTGGAGATTTTCAGTAGCCCAGGTGATATTGGTAACTTGGCCAGTGCTGGTAACTGCCGTGCCAGCGGAGCAGAGGGGAACAAAGGGGAGCAGAGGGTAGGGGCCACATAAGTAGCGCAGTATTGCCTGGGTAACCAGGATAGCACTGCATGTGAGGACAGATCCTCCCCCTACCCCTTGGCAAGATGAGGAAGGAGGAAATTTTGCACTGAGCTTGCACAAGGCTAGGGAGTGTGATGGCTAAGGGAAAAGCCCTCCTACTCCATTCTGCGCTGGCGTGGACATGTTAGCCGAGCCTGGTAAAAGATGGGATTGGTTGTTGGGAGGGTGGACCCTCTTGAAGCAGGGGAAGTTTGAGAACCCAGCCTGAACCACAAGTTTATCTTGTATAAATTAAGGGAAGGGAGAGACAGGTTTCTCTTGGATCTACTGTGCAGACATGCAGGGCCAGTATGTGCAGGAGTGGCAGGCCCTGGAAGCCATGTGGCTGGTGGCAGCACTGGCCCAAAACACGTCTCCAGGAAGGAGCATAAAGCCAACTGCAACCTGGAAGAAGCCAAGCCATTTGGATGATCGTGCAGCAGCCAAATGTGCTTCCTGAAAGACGGTATTTTTAAATGCGAGAAGGACTCTGCGTGCAGCCTTAGGCTAGTTTAGCATAGGGTAGCTGAGTTTACTTCTGGGATTTTTCGAAGGGATGGGCTTTGAAGCAGGAGCCTGCCATTCTCCCAGATTGTTCAGCTTTTGAATAAAAGACCCCTTTCCTTTCCTCACCAAACTTCTACTTCTGGAATTTGGCTATATGGCTATCTCATTGTGGTTTCAATTGCAACTTTCTGATGGCTAGTAATGTTTAACATCTTTTCATATGTCTATGGGTCATCTGTATGTGCTCCTTGAAGAAGTATCTATTCCGGTACTTTGCCCATTTTTAAATTGGGTTGCTTGTCTTCCTGGTGTTGAGTCATTTGAGTTCTTTATATATTTTGGAGATCAAACCCTTGTCCGATGTATCATTGGCGAATATGTTCTCCTATATAGTCGGTTTCCTTTCAATTTTGATGATGGTTTCTTTAGCCATGCAGATGCTTTTTAATTTGATGTAGTCCCATTTGTCTATTTTTCCTTTATTTCCTTTGCCCTAGGAGATATATTGGCAAAAATATTGCTATGTGGAATGTCTGAAATTTTACTGACTATATTTTCCACTAGGAGTTTTATGGTATTATGACTTATAGTTAAGTCCTTTATCCATTTTGAGTTTATTCTTGTGTACCTTGTAAGTTAATGGCCTAATTTATTTATTTATTTTTTTGCATGTGCCAGTCTAGTTCTCCTAACACCATTTATTGAGGAAACTGTTTTTACTCCATTGTATGTTCATGGCCCCTTTGTCAAATATTACGTGACTGTAGAGACATGGGTTTATTTCAGAGACCTCTATTCTATTCCATTGATCTGTGTGTCTGTTCTTATGCTAATACTAGAGTGTTTTGATTACAGTGACCTTGTAGTATAGTTTAATATCAAGTATTATGATCCTTCCAACTTTGTTCTTCCCTCTCAGGATTGCTGAGACTCTTCAGGGTCTTTTTTGGTTCCATATAAATTTTTGGAATATTTGCTCTAGATATGTGAAATATGCATTGATATTTTAATAGGAATTGCATTGAATCTATAGATTGCTTTGGGTAGTATACATATTTTAATAATGTTAATGCTTCCAATCCATTGTCAATGTATAAGTATCCATTTACATGTATCATCCTCAATTTCTTTCTTCAGTTTTCTATAGTTTTCTGCATACAAATCTTTTACATCCTTGGTTAAATTTATTCATAGATACTTTATTTTTCTTGTTGCTCTAGTAAATGGGATTGTTTTCTTAGTTTCTCTTTCTGATAATTCATTGCTGGTAACAAGAATGCCATTGATTTCTGAATATTGACTTTGTTTCCCACTACTTTGCTGAATTCATCTATTAGCTTGAGTGTTTTTTTTTTGGTGGAGACTACAGGGTTTTCTATGTATACTATCATGTCCTTGGCATATAATGATAGTTTTACTTGCTCCAATTTGGATTCCTTTTATTTCTTTTTCTTGTCTAATCACTGTGGTTAGAACTTCCAGTACTATGTTGAATCTGATTGGTGAAAGCAGTCATCTTTGTCTTTTGTTCTTGATCTTAAGGGGAGTGCTTTTATGTTTACCCTTTGAGTATGATGTTGGCAGTAGATTTCACTTATATGGTTTTTATTATGTTGAGGTATGCTTTCTCTACTCCCACTTTGCTGAATGATTTTGTCATATATGGGTGCTGAATTTTGTCAAATGCTTTTCAACATCTATTGATATATTCATGTGATTTTAGTCTTTCATTTTATTTATGTGATGTATTACATTTATTGATTTGAAAATATTGTACCATCCTTGCAACCCTGGTATAAATCTTCCTTGATCTGTTTAATGTATTACTGGACTCATGTTGCCAATATTTTATTGAGGATTTTAGTATCTACATTTCTTAGAGTATTGGCCTGTATTTTCTTTTTGTGTGTGTGTATTTACCTGGCTTTGAAATTAGGATAATACTGGCCTTGTATACAGAGTTTGGGGATCTTTCCTCTTCTTCAATTTTTTGGAATAATTTGAGAAGAATAGGCGTTAGTTCCTCTTTGAATGTTTGGTAAAGTTTGTCCATGAAGCCATCAGGTCCAGGGCTTTGTGTCCAGGTTTTTTGATTACTGCTTCAATTTTGCTAGTTGTTATGGGTCTATTCAGGCTTTCTGATTCTTCTTGATTCACTTTTGGGAGATGGTATGTTTCTAGAAATTTATCTGTTTCATAGTAACAGTTACTATGGTTAAAGATTTGTCAATTTTGTTTATCTTGTCAAAGAACCAGTTCCTAGATTCATTGATTTTTTGGATTTTTTTTTTTTTTTTTAGTCTCTATGTCATTTAATTCTGCTCTGATCTCGATTATTTCCTTCATTCTGCTTTCTCTGGGCTTTGTTTGTTGTTGGTCCTCTAGTTCTTGTAGATGTAGGGTTATGTTGTTTATTTGAGATTTTTCTATTTTCTTTAGATAGGCATGTATTGCTATGAACTTCCCTCTCAGGACTGCCTTCCCTGTGTCCCTTATGTTTTGAGCTTTGGTGTGTTCATTTTCACTTGTTTCCAGATACTTTTTGATTTCTTCCTTGATCTCATTGTTAACCCATTCATTATTTAATAACACATTATTCAGTCTTCATGTCTGTGAATGTTTTCGAGTTTTATCCTTCAGGGTGATCTAGATTCAAGGCCGTTTTACCTGAGAATATGCTTGATATGATTTTAATTTTCTTGAATTTTTTGTCTTATTTTGTTTCCTACCATGTGGTCTATCTTCGGAAATGATCCATGTACATTGAGAAGGATGTATACTTTGCTTCTTTGGGGTGAAATATTCTGTAAATATCAATTAAATCCATTTGATCTAGAGTGGCGTTCAATGCCACAATATCCTTGTTGATTCTTTATTTGAAACATCTATCAATTGTTGACAGTGCGGTGTTAAAATCCCTTACAAGGACTGTAGTGCTGTCCATTTCCCTCTTAAAGTCATCCAAGATTTTTCTTATGCATTTAGGTGCTCCTATGTTGGTTGCATATATATTTACAAGGATTATATCCTCTGGCTGGACCACTCCCTTAAATATTACGTAGTGACCTTCTTTTGCCTCTTGCTATTGCCTTTGTTTTGAAGTCTGTTTTGTATGATGTAAATATTGCTACCCCAGAATTTTTGTTTTCGTGTCTGTTTGGAATTTTTTTTTCTATCCCTTTACTTTCAGTCTGTGCAGGTCTTTTGTTATGCAGTGGGTCTCGTAGACAAAATATGTGTGGGTCATGTTTTCTTATCCATTCAGTTACCTTATGTATTTTGATTGGAACATTTAATCCATTTACCTTTAATGTTATTATTGATGGGTACTTATTCATTGCCATTTTTTCCTTTTGTATCTGTAATCCCCACCCGCCTCCTTTTGTTCTTTTTCTTAAAACAGTATCTTTAGCAACTGCTGTAATGCTGGTTTTTTGGAAAAGTACTGCTTCACTCACTTCTTTTTTTTTTGGTCTGGGAAGCTCTTTATTTTGTCTCCCAATTTAAGTGAGAGCCTAGCTGGATAGAGCAGTCTTGTTTGCAGGTCCTTCTTTTTCATTACTTGGAATATTCTATGCTAATCTCTTCTGGCCTGTACTGTTTCTGTTGACAAATAAACTGATAGCCTTATCAGAGCTCCCTTGTATTTCACTTATTGTTCTCTTGTTTTCTTGAAGGTTCTCTTTTTGTCTTTAAACTTTTATCATTTTAACTGTGATGCGTCTTTGTATGGGGCTCATTGGAGTCAACTTGATTGGGACTCTCTGTGCTTTCTGAACTTGCATGAATTTTTCCTTCACCAAGTTAGGGAATTTTTCTGTCATTATTTCTTCAAATATACTTTCTATCTCTTGCTCCTTTTCTTCTCCTGGTACCCCTATGGCTCAAATATTGTTACCTTTCATGTCCCAAGCTACCTTACACCCTCCTCATTCTTTTTAAGTCTTCTTCAATTTTTTGCTCTGACTGGGTGTTTTTTCCTACCTTGCACTCCAAATTTCTGATTCTATCTTCTGCTTCATCTAGCTTGCTTTTAATTCCTTCTAGTGTATTCTTCATTTCATATATTGCATACTTCATTTCCGTCTGGTTCTTATTCATAGTTTCTATGTCCTTTTTCATACTAATGCAGTTTTCACTGAGTTCCTTGTAGTTCTCAGTGAGTTTCCTGAACATCTTTATAATTGTTACTTTGAACTCAATGTCTGATCATTTGCTTGTCTCAGCTTCATTTTACTCTTTTTCTGGGGATTCCTCCTTTTCTTTTGTTTGGAGGTTGTTTCTTTGTCTCCACATTTTGCCTGCTTCTTTTTGTTTGTTTCTATGTTTTATATATAATTCCTTTGACTCCCTTTCTTGTGGGGTAGATTTTTGTGGTCATAGTCTTGTAGTACACAATGGTGCAGACTCCTTGATATCCTGATCTGAATGATCTAGGAATGAGCTCTGCATGGGTTATGTGGGCTGTCCTGTTGTATTTGGGCCCTGGTTGTTGTTGGCTTGTTCACTGGTGGGGTCTCCCCTCCAACTGGCTACTGAGAGGTTTGACTCCTACCATGTCTTTTACACTGTTGTACAGGTGCTGGCAGAACAAAGCAATACAACACAAAAAATAAACCAAAATAAGCAGAACCTCCCAACCACAACTGCCATTTCAATGACAGAAGACCGGAGGTTGTTAAAAGGGGAGAAAAAAATGGAATATTAGGGAAAGGTGAAAAAAAAAAGAATAAGAGAAGACCAAAGGACAGAAAAGTTATTATGGGAGGATAAAAGGGGGGAGAACTAACACAAATAATGATTTGAAAGAGAAAAGCAGGAAAAATGGACTAAGAAAGAAAAAGAATAACAAAAATAAGAAAAGGAAATAAAAGGGAACATTGGTATATTCAATGGTAAGAGTAAAATGAGAGAGATGACATAAAAAAATAGAGAAATAGGAAAAAAGAAAAAAGTAGAAAAAAAATAATGAAACATCTACAAAAAAATAACCAAAATAATGAAAAAGATTAAGTTGAATTCATCTCTGCAGAGTTTAGTGCTTGCCTGCTGGGTTCTCCCTTTTGCTACCACTCTACTGTAGTCTGAGGCTAGTGTATACCAATGTCAGTTGCTGTCCATGTAGCCCCAAGCAGCCTGTTCAAAGCTACCAGTGATCTGCAGTCTGTGGCTGTGCCCTTGACGGGCCAAACTGCTCTGTACAACTGGGTTTTAACAGCACTGGGTGCAGTGTTAAGTGAGCAAGCAACCCAAGTAACCACTGGATCCCCCTCTATCTATTTCTGTCTGCTAGCCTATTGTCAACCTTAGACTCATCATAGATCCAACTGTTTCTGAGACGGCATGTGGTGGGATCAGGGGTTTGGGACTCTTGGATATCCCATGGCAGGGTGCCTTTTAGACTTCAGAGAAAATGGTTGGTGTGTTCCACTGCCCCCAAGCCACTGGTCTGAGTCTGTTTGGGATTATTCCCCTGTACTCAACATCGTGGGGCCCCTAGAAATTGATTGGGTGGGGCCTTCAGAGTCCAGTTTTGGGTTTGTCAGAAACCAGGAGGGTGTTTCTATGGCTCTCCTGTGACATGGGTTGGGGGTAAGGGGGAAACACCTCTGTTTCGCGGGAGAGTATATGGCATGGCTGCACCCTATAGCCAGTCTCTGACATGCCCTGAGTCTGCATATGCTGCTGTCTCTTCAGTAGGGGTTAAGATGCAGGATGGGAGAAAAGAAAGAATGAAAGAAAAAAAACCCCACACAAAACAAAACACAAACCAAAACACACCACATAAAAAGAAATAAAAAGATGCAGAGTGGAAGGAGAAGGATTGCAGAGGGAGAGTGGGACAAACAATATCTTACAGGGTAAGGTAATTGCTTTCCCCCTGGGAGGGGCTTTTTCTTCTCAAGCAAGATGGCCTCTGTGGAATCCAGGTATATCCTGGCTCAGAAAGCTCCATAGCTGCTCCATCACAATGCTCCCCAGTGCCTTCCACAGTAGGCCCTCCTCAGGAGGCTGCAGTCCCCATGGTCCTCCCTTTGCTGGGGCCCAAGGTGAGAGGTTGCAAACACAAGACCTGTGCTTTGGCCCCTTTAAGAATTAAGAAAGAAAGAAAGAAAGAAAGAAAGAAAGAAAGAAAGAAAGAAAGAAAGAAAGAAAGAAAGAAAGAAAGAAAGAAAGAAAGAAAGAAAAAGAAAAACAGTGGCTTTGTCTCCAGCAGGTCTTGTTTCTCTCCAGTAGAGACAAACCCTGTGGCCTTTCACAGCTGGGTGCTATGTGATCTGCTGATTCTGGCACTGCTCTGTGTTTGGGAGCCTCGTTTCTGTTCCTTGCTTCCCTCCTTTCAAAAGGAAGCTCCTACAGCCGTGCTGCCATCTCAGCCAGCTGTCCTTGTGAACAGGCCAGCCTCTTTAGTGACCTCACCCTTCCTACCAGTCTTGGATTTTTTTCCCCCCATCCTTGGTTAAAAGCCTCTTTTTTCAGGCAGTCTTCAGTTTATTTCAGATGTCTAGTTTTCTCTTTAGTTGTATTTCTACTTTGGTTCTGGGAGGAGGTGTATGATATATTCTCCTACTGCACCGTCATCTTTTTTTTTTTTTTTTTTTTTTTTTTGGTAGATCTCACCTCCAAGTTTCTAATTTTAAGGTCTTGGGGGAGACGGGAAAAGAATTTGAATTTCTAACAAGTACCTAGGTGATGCTGTTGCTGCTAGTTCAGGGATCACATTTTGAGAACCAAAGAGCTTTTTTTTAGGAGTCATTGGTAGAGATGGCATCTGAACCCACAGAAATGAAAGATTACTGAGGGAGGAGAGAGTATAAGTAGGAAAAAAAATGGAGCTTTAATGGGTTTCAAAATTTAAATTATGAATGGAGGTTTTGAGTACCCAAAAGAGAGTGAGAGGATAAGATTTAGAAGTATAAAAAAAGCTAGAGGAAGGGTGTTACTCCATTCACTCTTATAGATCTTTGTAGCCCTATAGAGTTTGCCACAGTCAGTACTAAGAATATTCATCAGAATATTGAATAAATCTAATCTAAAAGCATATACCACTATTGGGACTAAAAAACTGCAACCCTTTAACTTTCTGCCTTCTTCCGCTGAAAATTATGAATCCAAGGTATAATAAAAGAGCCAAAGAATTTAGGTTTGTTAGGAGAATGAACACATATCTTAAAAGAAGCACAACATCTATCCCAATCACTGAGCATCATCAACATGCAAACCATTTTTAATGTATGAATCATTTGGAATCTCATCTGGCCCTATGGGTTACATTTTTATTATGCCTGTATTTATTTATGAGCTACTTCTGTATCCTCAACATTTATGGTTCAGTATGGTGCTCAACCAAGCGTATGGTGCTCAACCAAGCATATGGTGCTTGGTCTCACAAGGGAAAGGAAACACCCAATGCCTTTACTCCCTGACTCTTTACTGAAGGGCCCAACACTCTTCCTGACATCTGCTGCTTTTTTCACTGTTTCTAGTTGAAACAATAATTTTCTCATAACTCAAAAATATGTTTAACTGAGGGATATCCAAGTAGGAATCTCAAGAGAAATTGGCTTGTAACCCTATCAGAGTCTTCTGTAATGTCAAGGAAGGTCACTGGGCTGCTTGAGCCATGTAGTTGCTTCAGTGTTAAATGATATCTGTTACATGACTGAAGTCCCCAGTAGAGACTGAAGTTCCCGGTAGAGACTGGATATATTATTTCCATCCACTCCCAGAGGGGCAGGGAGAATTCTATTAGTGATCTTCTCCTTCATATTCATAAGGCTAGCCTGTGGTAATTTTAGTATCTCTAATCATGGGTAGAATTTACTTGAGCTCCTGACTCTGTCAGGACTGCCCACATGTAGCAGGTGATTAGCCCACACAGAGAAAGGGCAAAGCAAATAGCCTCTGCCTTAACATTGAAGTTCTCCAACAATATTTTCTGATGCTTCTCCCATTGACAATCTGCCTTGCCATTCTCCAGACCCTGCCTACAAATCCTCCCTAGTACATGGATGGAACAGCTGCCAGCTTTCCCACCCAACTCTCCATTCTCAGGCCTACCCACCCTACCTGTTTGCCTGATATGACACATTTTTTTATTTTCTGCAATTTAAACATTGCAAATTTGACCCACAACATCTCCTCTCCCCTGCCCTGTTTTTTTAGTTTCAATTTTAAGCACTAAGTGTGAAACCAATGTTCTCCTGCAGCACATGTTATACAATAAATAAAAAACTATTTTTGGCAAATTGGATGATTTTAAAATGCAGTTTGAATATGTAAAGTTGAATATTTAAAGGATTTCCTTTATATACTGTAAAGGATTTATTTATACTATGAATCCTCTCTCTCTAATATACACTTTTCATACATTTAGCTTTGATCTTGTTAAAATAGAACACTCCAGCAAACTAAAAATAATTTTAGTCATTAATAATCCCTCTTGTCTTTGAAAGGAGAACGATTCCAACCTAACTGGGCATTACTAAAGCATTGCCATTATAGAATCTAGATGTAGTTGAAAAACGCTCTCTTTTCACAGGTTCCCAGCTCTGCCAGCATGCACTGTTTAATCCTGAGCTGGTGTCTTCTGAATGACACAAATGTCAGGAGTGATAAACTTCAATGTTGATGATGTTTTTGCCTGAAGGCCCAAAATATCTTGTGTAACGCCAGGACTCTATACATAAAACAACCACAGTGTTGCACAGTGAAACCCATCATTTCTGTCAAACTAATGAATATGCCAACTATAAATGAAAAGCCTATCTGCAGCAACTGGTACAGTCTGAAATGAGTGCATCAGCTGTGTCCCAGTTTAATGCAGGGGCTGAATATAGAAATGGCCTATATACTGCTGACATTTTCTTCCATACAAAGAAAACTATGATTATGTTTACATGACAGGGAAAGGAAGGATATTCTTCCTTCTTGGAGTCATCAAATGTTTTCCCACATTTGCCAATGACTCACTACGAGCAAATTCTTTGAATCTAGCAATTTTTAGATATGTTACTAAAGTAAAATTAGCCAGTTATTTCTGACTTTGAACTAGATTTCTGGGAGGCAAAGTTGCTTGACCATGGAGTTTATGGATAATATGATAGGGTCAGGGCAAATTTTTGGCCAAGGTAGTCTCATATGAACAGAAGTAATTGATTATGTATCAACTTTCATCAACTATTAAATAATTAAGCTTCAGTACATCTATATTCTAAACATACTGTGAAAAGATTCTAAATTATAAGCATCCTGGGGTCAGAGAATATGTAAAACGTATCTTTGTAGGTGTCATAGCACCTCCTATAGAGAACTACACACAAGTTCACAATTAATCCTTAAGGGAATCATGGAATATCAGAGTTGAACCCTAGAAAGCTCTTTAAAATGGTCCAATTAAACATTTTTCTGAAGTATAAATTTTTAAAAATCTCTCTCACAAAGAAAGCATCTGCTCAGTCTCTTCATGGATACTTCTAAAGACAGGAAAGTCACTGCCTCTGGGCAAGCTCATTCAAACATTGGCAAGTTTAATTTACTGAATAAAATAAGGAATAAAATAAACACTGACAAAATTTAAAAACCACAAGCACAAAAATATAACATTTTGAGATAGACATTCCTTTAGTGATTAAAATCAACATCTTAAACTATGTGATCAATTATTGTGGTCAATGCCTTGCAGGTACCTATAATTCATTTGTTTCTATTTGGCTTTATCTTACTCCCTTGGCTAAACAAAACCCAACTTAAATCTATCTCTCCTACTAGTCCATTACTGTGCTGTTCTGCTGAACAGGAATGAGTAAAATACAGACCTATGCTGACTGGTTGTCCTTTGAGTTCAGAATCTCAGAGAGTTCCTAAAGTTGCATAACAATCATTCTGCCCCCTAATTAATTCATTTTCCTATTCTTCTTTATGACTTTCATGCCTCTCCTCTTTCCTTAAAACTTCAAGCAGTTTCCTTATTCCATCCCTATTGACAGTGGAATACTTTGCTTCCCATTTCACTGAGAAAATAGATGTAATCAGAAGACAAAGTCCTTAGTTTCCCAACTATATCTACCCAACTACCTGCATCTGTGCTTATAAGCTCTTCTTATACCAAGGCTAAACCCTCTGCTTGTACCGTAGTTCCACATTCTTTTACCTGCTTAAGAAAATTATTTAGCAGGTTGTAGTCAGATCTTGGCTGGATCTGGAGTCACTGAAAGCTTTACTGGGCTGAAAGACCAAAATGGCTTCTTTACCCACATGTCCAGCACCTTAATACTCTTCCATGTGGCCTTCTGGGCTTCTCACATAGCACCTGAGAGCTCTAAAAGGCAGAAAACAGATTCTTCCAGTCCTCTTAAATGCTAGATATTTTTCCTTTTTCTCAATTATCATCATTTCCCCTCCCTATTAGTCATTGCCCTGAGCATACACATAATATTCCTCATTTAAAAAATCCCTTTCTTTAATCTCTCTTCCTGCTTCTCTTACTGTCTCATTTTTCTCCTTGAACAAAAAGTGTCTATACTATCTAGCTCCAATTATTCTCTTTCCATATCTCTTCCAAGCATTTAAGTTATACCTTTACCTATACCAGTATAGGAAATGTTTTTCTTAACAAAGTTACATTGTTAAGTACATCTCGTCCTCATTTCTAATGACCTCTTAATAGCATTTGACATAGCTGATTATTCTCGCTTTTCTCCAAATATTTTCTTCACTTGGTGAGGTAGCTTATTTTCAGAAATAGCTCCAATTCTTTTCCTTGTAAGTGCATGCCACTCTTCTACTAAGAAATGTTTATTCCTCTGCCATCTTGATCCTAGGCTGACCTCTCATTGCTTAGACTAACAGAAATAGCACTTTAAGTTACATATCTAGCATTTAAGAGGACTGGAAGATTCTGTTTTCTGCCTTTTAGAGCTCTCAGGTGCTATGTGAGAAGCCCAGAAGGCCACATGGAAGAGTATTAAGGTGCTGGACATGTGGGTAAAGAAGCCATTTTGGCCTTTCAGCCCAGTAAAGCTTTCAGTGACTCCAGATCCAGCCAAGATCTGACTACAACTAAATGAAAGACATCAAGCAAGAACCATCTAGCTGAGCCCAGTCAATTCACACAGGCTTGACATAGAATAATAAATTGTTTAAGACACAGTTTTAGGTTGGTTTATTATACAGCAATAAATAATTGGATTACCACATTTGACAAGCCTTCATGAAAACATGGACTTCAACTGGAAGGAGTTTAAGTGATGAAGGGCCTCAACCAATGCATCTAAAAATCCATTGTCATGTTGGCATGGCATACAAAACCAAACTTCCCAATGACTGCATATGGCAGGGACATCAACACAGGCCTATTACTGGGAAATGGACACTCCTCAAATGGTTGATTTTTAGCTTGAGGACTTCTCAATTGGGTTGCTGAACTCTCTTTAAACTTCATCCATTCAAACCTCCTCTTTGCTTGTGGTCAGATTTTTTCTGGAGTCTGTTAGCTGTCCCAGTCTTGTGTGGCTACCTTTGACACTCACAGGCATTTCCCCTAATAAAGTACTTGCATGTTTAATTCTATCTTGGCTTTCACACAGAAGACTCAGGTTAAGCTACCATACTTATCTACCTTACCTTCCTATCTTTTTAGTGACTGCTTTTCAGGCTCTTTCATTGGTGTTTCTTTATCTCCGTGAAGTCAGTTTCCCCTAGACTCAGTCCTTAGACTTCTCTTTTGCATCCATACTCATTTCCTTGGAGATATTGTCCAGTCTTATATGTTGAAGACTCCCAAACTGAACCTCTCTCTCTGGAACCCTTGACTTTATATTTCATTCAGATGAAATTTTTAAAAAATGTATAGGGTTGACATGACTCAGAGATCTCAAGGGAACCTCTCAAATTCAACATGCCCAAAATTGACATTTTCCCCCAAAACTTGTTCCTCTTTTATTTCTCCATCTCAATACATTGCAACCCTATCCTTCTAGTTGCTGTGGCCATTCTTGACTCTCTCATACATCACTTCTTGTCATCCATATATTGTGTCATCTATAACTCCAAAATATATCAAAAATCTCACCACATCTCACCACACCCCCTTGATACTACTATCCTTGCTGTTGCAACAATCTGTAATCTGGTTCCCTGCTCTCTTCTTGCCACCTTTACCTTATTCTCAGAAAAGCTGCCAGAGTAGTCTTGTTAAAACTTGTCAAATCATGTCATTCCTCTGTCTTAAACCTTCATTTATTTAAAATTCTTACTTCACTCTGAGAAAAAGACAAAGCCCTCATAATGATGTGTAAAACCTTCCATGATCAAGCCCCCAGGACTGCTCTGACTCGTCCTCTTTCCTCTCCTCTTGGCTCTCTCTGCTCTAACCACATTAGTTTCTTTGCTGTGCTTTGCCTGTGCTTTGGCCTCCTACCTGGAACATTCTTCCTCTTAATATGAGTTCCTCTCTTTCCAGTTTGTATGTACATGTCAACTGCTCAACTAGACCTTCTCTAGGTTCACTCTCTAAAACTACAGTTCCTCAGAATTCTTCATATTTCTTATTTTATTTTTCTCCTCAGCACTTGTCACTATCTAAAGTAAAATATAGTTTGCTTACTTATCTTGTTGTTTATCTCTACCACTATAATGCATTCTCAGCACCTAAACATTGTCTGTTACATAGAAGGTGCTCAATATATTAACTAAATAAACAAATAAATTATTTTTATAAAATAAAAATATAAATTTTACTGTCTGGTACATAGAAAATGTTTAATAAATATTCATTAAATTAATGAATTATTTTCCTAAGATTAATTTTTTTGAAAACTATGGCAGTGAACTAGAGACACAAACGCTGTTTTGTTTCACTGCAAATGCACAGAAGATATCATCCTATAAATGAATCAAAACTATGATTTAGGAATCTTTTCATTATTTAAGTATTTTCAAAATAATTGTATGTTTCTTGACCTTCATGTGTAATTTCTATCACTGAGCTATTGAATTTCCTGTTCTTGACTACTAATTATGGTGGAATCTAATTAAAGCAAAATTAAAGGGAAAATTTTCTACTTTTATTCCTTGAAAGAAGAATGCAACTCCAACTGAATTCATTGCAGTAAAATTAAGTTGTTCAGATAAAATATGCAGACTTAAAATAAAGGAGAAGAAGAAAAAGGAAGAAAGAATGAGCCTAGAAATTTTAAACTCTTCTCTTAATCTCTGTTTGTGGGAGGGACATCTTTCATCATTTGAACCGTAAAGTTTTGGGTGCCCAACATTCCACTTCTCCATTCTCACACTCTTCCTGACATATATTTAAAACAGTCAAATGCAAAAGGAAGTCACCATGTATTCACAACGGGAGGAAGCTTTGAATTCCTTGTACTGTATTCTGGAATATTTTTACCAGATTTAAAGAATAATTTTTGACAATAGCAAACTAGGACTCTTTCAGAACTAGTTATTTAAACCCCTGATGAATGTATCCTGACAAAATTAGACAGTTTTACTAATTAGGTAGCCTAAAAAGAATTAAATCTTGACTCACCACCTTGTGTGCCAAAAAAAAAGTTAAAATCTTCAAACTTAGTCTTGTTATTAGAGGGCCCCAGTTAGAGAGCCAGAATAGTCACTACTCACACAGAGAAACCTGGCTGGCAGCATGACCGCAGCAGGAAGTTCAGAAAGACAAAGAAAAACTGGGTGTCATTGAAAATATGTGACTTTAATGGCCAAGAAACCAGGGCAGTGAGTTGAAATTTACAGCTTTGAAAATCAGGAGACTGACATTTTCTTCCCAAAATATGCTGAAGCACATGTACCATTACCTGTACAAAAGGTAAAAAACAGAAAAAGTTTAATTGCTCTACCACTTTCTTAAGGATAAAAAGGTAGGGATTAAAAAGCAATGGAATTCTTTCCTAAGCCCCAGCAGGCAATATTTTTATCTAATAATTTGTACTAGAGCACTAGTGAATTTCATGCAACATTAGATATTCTCTAGAAGAAAGTACCATGTTGTAGCTCCCATATATGAGAATGTTTGCTTTTCAAAAATATGACATTTTTCAAATCATTTGCATTTTAAAGGTCTAAGGAATTTTAATCACTGATAAGTTTTAACCCACGTTTCCTGCATGCATGCATAAGCACACACCCTCGACTTTGCCATCTCATAAAAATTCTCTCTTGAACTCTTTCATGTGTTTTTAAAACGGCTCAGCTCCCCCGCAGCTCTCAGCCTGCCTTTCCCAGAGGTCCCCCTGCCTGGGAAGATGAAAGGCCCTCTTCTCTTCAGCCTGGGCGCCTGTCTCTGTTTTCACACTAATGGAAAAGGAACTGAGTATCACAGGCTAACCTTGAACTAGTGCAATGCGTTTCCTCACAGGGGCTTTTTCAGCTCTCATGTGGTCTTCATTCCCATTGGAAACAGCCAACTAATGCACCAATTTTTTTAAATAAAATAAATTTTACTGATTTATTTCTAACCAGTCATAGAATAAAAGAAACACATTTTATGGCATGTTAATTTTAGATAATGGAGTCAGGCTTTCCAGGTTCAAATCCCAGTTCTCTCTTTTACAAGCTAAGCTGTTTTGAACAAGTTAACCCTTCTGTGTCTTGTTTTCACATCTATAAAATGAGAAATATTATTTCTATAAAATTAAAAATAATATTATTATTTTAAAAGGTTGTAAATATTAAATAAGCAAATATAGGTAAAATATTCTATAAGTGTAAGCTATTATTAGTTTATATTCCCCTTTTACTAATATAATGACTGATACACTGTTAGGACTCTTGATGACATTTCATGCCTCCAGGATTAAGAACTACCTTAAATGCTGTCCACTAGCTTATTAGTATGGACTGTAACTATGGCCTGAATATTTGTGTCTCTTTTCCCCATTCATATGTTGAAATTCTAACTCCCAAAGTTGATAGTATTAAGAGATGGGGGTCTTTGGGAGGTGATTAGGTTATAATGGTGAAGGCTTCATGAATGGGATTAGTGCCTTATACAAAAGACCCCACAGAGATCCTTAGACCCTTTTTCCATGTGAGGACACAGGAAAAGATTGGCAGTATACAACCTGGAAGAGGGCCCTCACCAGACCATGCTCACACTCTGTGATCTTAGACTTCCAGCCTCCAGAACTGTGAGAAATAAATTTCTGTTATTTATATATTACCCAGTCTGTGATATTTTGCTATAGCAGATTGAAAGGATTATGGCAACCAATCTAACAGTTACTAAACACTCTGCATGTCTACAAGAAATGTTTGATTGATTCAGCTTCAAGTCATCGTTAGCTGGTGTTCAGGGCTACAAGGCTCATTTCCTTAGGAATGAAGATATGGTGTTCTTGCCAAATGAGAGTCAGAGAATACATTTCTCAAGTAATATGCAGTCAGTAATATTTAAGTGATTCTCATGGAATTATGTGCTATTACTACTAATAAGTTTTTATTGGGTGATGATTGTATGCTGGACATTGAGCCAGATTCTGAGAACTGATAGAGAACCATGATGTGGTCTTTTACAATAAGCTTAAACATCTAGTTGGAAAAACAGAATATATTTATCAAGAGATAAATAAAAACAAATGACAACATAACGTCAGTGCAAACTAAGTGGAACACATAATGTGCTTTAGCAATTCAAAGGAGCAAGAAGTTATTCTGGGCTTGGCCAGCTGGGAAAAAATCTCCCTGCCACCCCCCTGCCCCACAAAGGCAAAGGCTAGAACTCAAGTAAGGTCTTGAAGAGGAAGCAGAACTTTAACCATGTTTAGAGAAAAGAGAGGAGAATGCACTTCGGTGGTCAAAGTTAGAAATGGCAATTTCCCAATTTCATGAAATATATATTTTTTAATTTCATATGAATTTAGATTCACCAAAAAACTCCATATTTCCTTTTGCAGGGCATTATCTCTCACATCAATGTAATTAACCAATATAATGGAGCAATATGCTTGCATGCTACACTTTAACTTTCTCCTTGGCAAGTATTTGCCCTTCATCAGTACACTTAATCAGATGACTGTTGGGGAAAGTTGGAAGAGAGACTTAATTCAGCCTTTAGGACTATGTTAAAATTGCTCTTGGAAAGGGCTGAGAAAGTAAAAAATCTGAGAGGAAAATTGGTAGAATATACACTTCTTTTGTCAATGTGACTTCCCACATATACTTAATCATAAAAGCAGAACATGTTGAGCTCAGAAGAAGTATAGAGCCTATTGTGTACAATCCTAAGATTTCATAGTAATTATTTACAAAATGAGGAATAGAACTTAGGAGTGGAAGTCAGAATCTGGTCTCTTTACTATCTCTATTCCAAAGTGGTAGGTAGAACCTGGTGGGTGAAGATTGGCCATGGAAACTAGGAGGAAGTCAATGATAGAGTCAGTGTAATATGGACTAAAGGACTGAACAGCCTGCTGTGATAGAAATTTAGGTGGGAACCTGGAGGAATGAATGAGCCATGATATTCAGGCCAGCGACAAGATTAGGATCTTAAAGAAGTGTGAATCTGTGACTCTGTTTTCCCTTAATATGACTTAGGGATTTGTGATTAAAGTAGAATGAGAAGTATGGTTTCACCTCCTATATTTCCAATTCAACTTGTGGAGTCAGTTATACCTTTGAGTATCAGAAAAGGATCTCAAGGACTATTTTCTTGAATATTGAAGATTCTTCTGTATTTTTTGGTACTTAATTAAAAGTGGTACTTTTCTTGCCTGCTTTTCTTGCCAACAGATTCTAAAATTATTGCTATGAAAAGCTCCGACCATTAGAATGTAGGAATGTTCTAGCATGTAAAATACAATGGTAGATCATATAAAGATATGATAGATATGATACTCATATATATTCATCTTGATAATCATGTATATTCATCTTGTAATGGTTATTTTTAGTTTGTAGGTGACTCCTGCAACCTTGATTCTACTTTGTAGTTTAACTATATCCCTTAAATTTTTTTCTGAATGTTTATAACCCCAAAGAATATTCTTTCCTTCAAAAAAACCTCAATGCCCATTAAGCAAAACTGACACAGAAACAATATGGGTGCCAAAATCTGTCTTATTAAATATTTTACAAATGGTAATGATGAAAAAGTGAGAGCAGAGTGCCATTGTAAGCCTAAAAATAACAGCCATGTTGTAAATAACTGAATTCTGTGTAGATGGAGATAAATCCAACAAGATAAACCATGACTATGTCAGTTGTAAAGTGACAAAATAGTTTTTCTATGAGAAAATATAAGAAGCTTCATTAAGGAGCAAATAAAATTAAACTTGTATGATTTATAAATTACGATTTATAAGAAGGTAGGTTTGACTTATTAATTTCTTATAAGAAAATTTTCTAACATTCATTGAAGGCTATTTTTTTGAAACCATACCACTTGACAACCAAGAAGGCCAAGGAAATAAAACCTCATCAACTCTTGTACACAAAATGTCACAGCTTCACCTGAACTTCATAAACTTCTTGTCATTATGCCTCCAGAAAGAGAGGGTTAATTTGGAAAAAGCTTGCACTTTTGCCAACCATCGGATCCCAGAGTTCTTAACACATACAGGTTCTCAAAAAAATGTTTTGTAAAATAAAGGAGACCCAATATGAAAAATTAGAATAATGAGATGGTATATGCAAGGGCATAGTTATGGATTTGAACAGATTGGCCTGAAAATTAGAGGCTATAGAAAAATAAGAATTAAACCAACAAAATAGATGAAATTCTGCATCCCCCAAATTTTAGTATATAATAAATATGAGGCATCTTTTGTAATTTCAGAGATAAGTCAGATAAAAAGGATTTGCAAAGCACACAGTAAGTTTACATATCTAATTAATTTATAAGGTGCATGCAGTGAAAATATATGTGAAATTTTTATAAAAGGTTTAATATAATCTAAAAATATACTAAAGAAACCAGGGTTATTTAAGTGCCCTAAAGTTCTGTTGATTTAATGAAAAGAAATTGTGTTACAATTCTCACAAAACATAAAATATGTATAGTGTGACGAACACTAAACTTGGAATCAGAATGTCCGTATTCAAATTTCATTCTGCCACCTACTATGACCTTGCACAAGTCACAATCTGTGTCTCATTTTCCTCATCTGTGAAATGGAGATATTAAGACCTCCCTTGTGAAATTTTTGAATAGTATATATGATAATGTAGTTGCAAGTATATTAAGCACAAATTTATATTTACATATAAGGTATAAAATAATTCTTTATACCCTTCATATGGAATATTGGGATGACTCAATGTGACACTGATGGTTCTAGAATTCAATATCTAAAGTTTCTATTTATCATTTCCACTTGATACCCTGTTAGAAATATACTCAATTTATGGCAGTGGGTATCTCTGCCATGGATATATTAGTATAAACACTTACCTCTTATTCTTAGAATGCAGGGCTAAATGAAAAGGTAGGTAGGGGAAATGTAGAGATCTTGGTCTTTTTAAAGTGCCTGAGGAGATTACAAATTCTAAACCCTGGGAACCCTTGCCATTTCCCTGACCAGACAGAAAAGGTGGTATGAAGATTACTGAAATAGAACTTCATTTTCAGGGTAAGGCAGATTTGCCAGGATCCCTGGTAACTGAGTGGCAGTTGCTCAGAAGTCCTAGATCCTAGAGAGGACAACACAGCAGCAGGCTTTTTCTTAGATTTTATTAAAACTATAATATCAAATGGGAAAAAGGGTAAGCCCATATTTTAATGATTTTAGGATTACTGACTCCCTTAACATCCCATTCAAATAGGCTTATAAGGGTCCTCAGGGATTTGGCATTATAAAACACAGGCAAGCAAAAAAGAAAACAGATCTCCTGTGAACTATTCACTGGCTTTTCAGAATAAAAACTGATTCCTGATAACATCACTTCTGACCTCAAACTCTTTTAATGCACCTTGGCTGACATTAGAATCACCTGGGAAGTTTTCAAAAGTTCTGATGTTTAGGCGACATTCCAGAACAACTGAAGTAGAGTCTTTGAAGGTGGGACCCAGGCATTGGTGTTTTTAAGGCTCCCTGGATGATTCCAATGGCAACCAAGGCTGAAAACCACAATGTGTAATAGCTTTCCATTCCTGGCTAAATCAAATCCATGCTCCTTAGCTTATAAGCTTAGCTTAGCATGTAAGTCCTGCCTCACCTTGATTGTCTTTGTGTTTTCAGCTTCATTTTGTATACTCCCAATGCCCTAGCCTAACCAGTCTCTTCTGTTCATGTACTTTAACCTGCTGATAATACAAATCCTTGTGGTTACTTCCACTTATCTTACCTCCGCTTATTCAAGATACATTCATCTTTCAAAACCTCACTCAAATGGTGGTATCTCTATGAAGCTTTCCCTGATCCCCCAATGTGGTGGTTTAAAAACATGCCAACAAGTCCCTTCACACTACTCCCACAAAATCTGAAAACTAGTTTTATTCCATTTAAATATTGATTAGTCTTACCAACTTAACTTTAACAAAATGTGGCAGGGAGAACTTTTAAGTAAGGCTGGATTTTAGGCAATACACCTTCTACCTGCTGTTCTCTCTCAACACACAGGCAAAGAAGCAGAGGCCAGGCAGACCACAAAAAGACAGAATGAGCTGCTCAAAGAGCCCCAGTTGCTCTCACCAGCTTTTTTGAGTCTAGACAGCACGAATTGCCGAACATACAAATGAACCTTGAGATGATTCCAGTCTCCAAGCTTTAGTCATCCAGCTGAGGCCTCAGACATCATAAGGCAGAGGCAAACTCTCCATATTGTGTCCAGTCCTAATTCCTGAACCACAGAATAATAAATGGTTATTTAACAACGTCAACTCTTGGGATAACTTCTTACATAGCCATAATGGAAACTCACTTTGCTAGCTTATTTTTTGTCTGCCTCCCATATGGCACTTAACATATTCTTTTACTATTTTTATTACTAAACTTTGTATCTTCCCATCTTAGATTGCTTGGTCCTTGATGGTAGAACTCATTGTTTATTGTTTTTTGTATCTTCCCCAATGCCTTCCCTAAAATGTGCTCAAAATTTGACTGAACTTGTAAGCATAGACGAGCATTAGCCTTATTAAGCATTATTCTGCTTTTTGTCTGGTCCAAATTCCTGGCCATAATTGCCAATTGTGTTCACGTGGTTTAAATTAATTAAAGGCTTTGCATTATGTCAAAAAGAGATAACAAAAGAAAATGTTGAGAATAACTGAAAGCACAAGACTGAATATCAATGTGTGGACATATAACTAATAAAATACAATAATATATGAGTATACTTAGAATCCTCTCAAAAAAAGTCTTAAAAATAGCTCTCCAGAAAAGGTGAATTCTAAACAAATGATGATTATCAATCAGGCTTTTACCAAACATGCAAATAAAAGACTCATTATGTGAAATATTTTATATTCAGAAAATCTTTCCACAGTTCTAATTTTTTTGGTTTATTTTACCTATTTACTTAAGTGTTAGGTGTGGCTACATATTTGTGCATCATCTTATTGCAAAAGCATCATTGCAATCAGAAAGTTTAGGTATCTTCCACTGATATCTGCTAAATATTTTTGTTCTGTTTATGGGGTTGTTTACAGTCTTTCTTCTTATAAATGTTCTAATCCTTTTCATAAGTGCTTACAGATACATCATCTTTCAGCCACTGGACTGACTGGCCTTCATGTTTCATGGTGGCAAGAACAGTATCAGTTTTGTTTACTGCTGTTTTCCAACCAGTAACTATTGGAGTATCTGGCACAAAGTTGGATGCATGGATATCTATCTTGTGGAGGCCACAATGTGCTGGTGAGAAACCAACCATGACAATACCCTAGCCTGGTCTTTATTTTTCTTAGCAGTCTTCTGATGTTGACACCATCCACCCACAGCATTCCATCAGAAGGCCAATCAGATGACTGGGAAACAGGGAGGCTTAAATTACCCAAGCCATGTTTGCCAGGTACGCTTATGCCACACCTAGCAATATACCTGGCTTCACCTCAAATATTCATGTGTTGCTGCAGACACATAATGATATGAGTAAGGACTGTGTGTGCACATGTTCTTGAAGCCTTTTTTAAGATTATTTATTTAATTATTTTTAGAGATGGGAAGGGAGGAAGAGAGGTAGAGAAACATCAATGTGTGATTGCATTTGACACGCCTCCTGCTGGGGCCTTGGCCTGCAACCCAGGCATGTGCCCTACACTGGGAATCAAACCAGCGACCCTTTGGTTTGCAGGCCGGCGCTCAATCCACTGAGCCATACCAACTAGGGTGAAATTTTTGAAATATAAAATATTTCACTGCCATTGCATTCATCCATTTTTCACTTAATTTCAGATCTCTGCTTTATGTGTAGACTCTAATTTAATTTTTGCAACAATACTACTATCATGTAGTTATTACTCTAATTTGCACATGAGACTACTGGAAATGAAGTGAATTGCCCAAGGGTGCTTGGCTAGTGAATATCTAAGCAAGAATTTGAATCTACCTGTTTGATTCTACAATAAAACCTGTGCTGTATCCCCAACATCTTAATGTGGCAGTACACATTGGAATTCACACAACTCTAATAGAGATCTCAAGTCAGTTTAACCACCTTTTTTTCTCATCTGTATTTTAATTACTGTGCTGTTGTCAGACTCTTCATGGAGAGAGCTTCTGTGGGAGATGCCACTAAGGGAACTTACTGAAAAGAGAATTGACAACATGTAGCTAAAAACTATGTAAGTATTTAATTATCTATTTTCCTATTTCAGTTTCATAGCTTATTGAGGTCCAAAAGGCAGAATTATTGAAAGTTTTTACTGTGTAGAAATGTCCTTTCAAGAAAAAAATTCATTGCTATTGAAAATATTTATGTTGGGACAACACATAAAGTTATCACAGAAACCTATTTGAAGAATTACTTGAGTCAGCAACTCTATACAGACACAATCTGAAAGATTTGTGAATTTGGGTAAATATTTCTGAAGGAGACCTGACATTTCAGTGTCCCAGCTCAGTTTGGGGGCATATTTTAAAGAACCATTTATCAGACATTACTCTGTTCTAACAGTGATTCTAGTTTTTTAAAGGGTTGAAAGAGTGAACTAACCTGTAAGGAGGACATGTAACATAGCCTTTCTGGAGTATTTGGGCTGGGGATTAGACATAATTTCATTGTCTACAACTTTATATGATTCCAATTAAACAAAAGTAACATTATGTAATATGTTGTTGGCTTCTAAATATTTGCTGGAAGAGGCAGAGAAGGTAGAAAATAGTAAAGCTGTGGTAAATGGTGAACATTTTATGAAAAGTCAATTCTAAGAGAGATGGATCATACCTGGTGAAAAATATATGAATGGATATGTATTTATACCCTCAAATGCTACTATTTGGAGCCTTTATATTTATATAGATACCTATACACAATATGTGACATATTCATATGTGTTTATTCACACACATATATGTATACATACATACATGCATACACACTCTGGTTTCTTTTCAGCTCATATACATCTTTCACATATTTTATATTTTCTATACAAGTAAAGTTAAGACTTTTATTTCAATAATTAAAATATGTTATCAAAAATAACAATTTGGGCGGGTAGACATGGCAGCCAACATGGCCCTTGCTGGAGGTTATGCCTACTTTGGGAATTCCTTCGGCAACCCGTACCTAATCATGAGGGTAGAACTCAACAAGACTGCAACTGGCAACGTGGAAGCAAAAGTAGTATGTTTTCATGGATGACAAGATATTCCCAGCACGCTTAGAACGCTTGCAGACAAACACGCTAAAGAAACTGAGGAAGAATCTGAAACAACAATTGAGGCCGACTTGACTGATAAACAGAAACACCAGTTGAAACATAGGGAACTCTTTTTATCATGCCAATATGAATCTCTGCCTGCAACATGTATGAGGGGGAAATGCAGTGTTGCCCTTCTGAATGAGACAGAGTCAGTATTGTCATATCTTGATAAAGAGGATAGCTTTTTCTACTCATTGGTCCATGACCCCTCAGTGAAAACACTATTAGCTGACAAAGGTGAAGTCAGAGTGGGATCTATATATCAAGCAGACATTCCAGAAATGCTTTCAGAAGGAGAATCAGATGAGAAGGGACAATCAAAACTAGAAGTTAAAGTTTGGGACCCATACAGCCCACTTACATATCGACAGATTGACCAGTTTTTAGTTGTAGCACATGCTGTTGGGACATTGGCTCAAGCCCTTGATTGCAGCAGTACTGTAAGGCCTCCTAGTTTGCATATGAGCACAACTGCAGCTTCTGGAGACATCACCCTATTTCATGCTATGAATACATTGTATAGACACAGCTATGATTTGAGCAGTGCAATTAGTGTCTTAGTGCCACTTGGAGGACCTGTTTTATGCAGAAATGAACTGGAAGAATGGTCAGCCTCAGAAGCTAGTTTATTTGAAGAGGCACTGGAAAAATACGGCAAAGACTTCAATGATATACGTCAAGACTTTTTCCCTTGCAAATCATTGACGAGCATCATTGAATATTATTACATGTGGAAAACTACTGACAGATGTGTACAGCAGAAACGTCTAAAAGCAGCTGAAGCTGAGAGTAAACTGAAACAAGTGTATATCCCAACCAAATCCCAACCAAGTATCTACCAGAAACGGCAAACCTGGTGCTGCGAATGGAGCCGTGGGGACCCTTGTGTTAAAAGACACATATCTCTCCTAGCCACTCAGAGAATGACGGTCCGAAAACACTGGGAGCCCAAAGTCTGCTGTGAAGACCCGCCAAGCTTTCTTCATTCACACCACATACTTCACACAATTTGCTAGTCAGACCTGCAGAAATACCCTCTGGCTGTGGCAGATGGTGAGATGGCCATTTGTTCCTATTAATTATGTTGACATTAGGGCATAGTGTAAGATGCTTTTAATTCTCAACCTTATGTGCGTTACTTCTGACCATTTTCTCTCTTTTCCTCTCTCTCTTTTTTGTTTTGTTTTGTTTTTGTTTCAAATAAACTTAAGTTCTTGTGTACAGCCAAAAAAAAAATTGTATTCCCACTTTGCATTATTTTGACTCATATTAAGGACTCAATATGTATTTGTCTAATTGAATTATAATCTTGTATTTTGTTACAGTTTTGCACAAACTTCAACCTTTTCTACTCTGAAAACATACACTAAGCTTAAAGCCATGTTTAGAATGAACTTTGTGTATTACATAAATTACCTTTGTCTGATATAGAGATTTATTTTAAATAAATTAAGTTTGGAAAAGTGAAGACATTCAGCATTTTTATTTGTTTGTTTGTTTGTTTTCTCTTGTGGGAAAAGGAAAAGAAAAATAATCTTTTTGGAATGTGGGTTTTGCATTGTCCCAGGCAACTTGCATATTGCCGCAGTTGTAGCATTGTTTATATACCAGTAGATGGTGCTAATATCACTTAACTCCATTAAAACCAGGACAACTTGCTTTACTTATTTCAATGGATCTCTATTACAAAGACTTGACTTCCATATAGTCTATGTTTTTAGCTATGTTGTTAATGTAAAATAAAAATCATATCTGAGAATCATGGATATTAGAACAGTGTCTAAGTATTTGTGACTTGAATTTTCTTTGTATAACCTCAACAGAAGTTTATATTTCCTCTATGTACATATAAAAATTTTCATACAAAGAAGCCCACATTTAGTATAATGTTCTATAAACATTTTTTTCATTTGATAGGGACTCAGGCATATTTTTCACTTCATAAGCTATCCTTCTGAAATCATTTTTAGTTATATAATAGTTCATTTTATCCATGGATTACATATTTTTAAACTGTTTATAGAAATGTAAGTATTTTTAAAATTTTTATTCTTAAAATAATTTTTATCATGATAAGAAACATTTTCCATGTACTATTTATTATTTCTATATGTAAACTTCTAGGAGTTGAATGATTCGATACAATAATTTTAATTGCCAAATGTCCCTCAAATAAAAAGTGCCTTTAATAGCCACTTTCACCAACAGAGCACTTATTTCTTTTGTCACCAAATTACATATTCTTTTAAAACTTGGACATTTGATTAGTGAAAAATTATATATTGATTTAACTTTCACATTTTTGGTTTAACTGAGGAAAAAAATTTGTATATCTATGGATCATTTGTATTTCTGGTTTTGTGAATTTTCCAGAAGATAAAGTCTATGAAGGTAAATACTATATGTTCCATTTTTATTACTATACCCTACCTAGTTCCTAGTACAGTAGTGGACATATAGGAGTTACTCAATAAAAATGTATTGTTTGCATTTAGGCATTAATTTCTCTTTTCCAGTTTTCCAGTGTTATTTGTATTTTTAATACTGAATAGTACATGCTCTGTATATTTCAAATATATTTAAATTTCCAGTTTATATTGGAAATATTTTATCCACATTGTTGTTTGCCATTTCATTTTGTTTATTAGGTTTTTTGTTAATTACATTTTGTCTCTTTGTTCTGTTCAATCAAATAATATTTTCCTATGTCTTTGGTATTTGATTAATAAGACTTTTTGCATTCAAAAATTATGTAACTATACATCAGTACTTACAGGAAGTAATTTAGTATGTAATGGTCAAACTCAATTTTCTTTCAATTTTTTTTAATTTTTTTATTGTTCAAATACATTTGTCTCCATTTTCCCACCCCCCCTTTAACCTGCCCCACCCACCTCCACCTCCCACCCTCAATCCTTCCCACTTTGGCTTTGTCCATGGGTCCCTTATACATGTTCCTTGACTTGACCTTTCCCCTTCTTTTCCCCATTGACCCCCTCCCTCCTTTCCTATCGTTACCATCAGTTTGTTTTTTCTTTCAATGTTGCTGGTTATATTTTTCTTGCTTGTTTGTTTTGTTGATTAGGTTTCACTTAGAGGTGAGATCATATGGTATTTTTTCTTTCGCCCCTTGGCTTATTTTGCTTAGATAATGCTCTCCAGTTCCATCCATGCTGTTGCAAAGGGTAGTAACTCTACTTCTTTCTGATGCATAGTATTCCATTGTGTAAATGTACCATAATTTTTTGATCCACTCATTTATTAATGGGTACCTAGGTTCTTTCTAGCACTTTGCTACCATAAATTGTGCTGCCATAAACATTGGGGTGCACAGGTTTTTTGACTTGGTGTTTAGGGATTCTTAGGGGATAATCCTAGCAGTGTTATTGCTGGGTCAAAAGGCAATTCCATTTTTAGCTTTTTGAGGAAAATCCAAAGTGTTTTCCACAATGGCAGGGCCACTCTGCATTCACACCAACAATGTTCTAGGGTTCCCTTTCCTCCACAACGTGGCCAGCACCTGCTGTTCACTGATTTGTCCATGATGGCCATTCGGGCTGGTGTGAAGTGGTATCTCATTGTGGTTTCCATTTCCATTTCTCTGAGGGCTACTGATGTGGAGCATCATTTCTTATGCCTCTGGGCCCTATATACGTCCGCCTTGGAGAATTGTCTGCTCAGGTCTTTTTCTCATTTTTTAATTGGGTTTTTTGTCTTCCTGGAGTGGAATTGTGTGAGTTCCTTATACATTTTGGAAATCAAACCCTTGTCTGAGGTATCATCAGTAAATATATTTTCCCTTATGGTTGGTTACCTTTTCATTTTGCTGATGTTTTCTTTAGCTGTGCAGAAGCTTCTTATTTTGATGAACATGACACCAGCACCGAAATAATCGAATACATCAGTGAAATGAAGTGAGCACTCTAGAAACAAATGTACATATCTGTCTAACAATGTAATATATGATTAAGTTGATATTTCTAATCAATGGGGAAAATAAGACTTATTCAACAAATAAAGTGCATGAACCACTATTATTTGAAATAAAACAAATATAGAGCTCTATTTCACACATTATACAAAAAATATTCAAGTGAGTTAAAAATCAATATTTAAAGTCTAAGGAGTTTTAGGAGAAAATACAAATAATATTTTTCTTACCCTGAAGTAAAATATTCAAACACAGAAGGTATAAAGTAAAATATTGACAATATGACTATATTAAACATTTAAGACTGTACAGTAATATACATATAAAAAGTTAAAGGACAAGTAATAGAATAAGAAAGTATTTGCAACACATATAGAAAAGGGTTAATACTTGTTTTTTATTTTTTTAGGGAAAAAAATTCTACAAACATTTAGTCAAAAATTGGATAAAGAATACCAAAAAGTCATTTAAAGCTTTTTAAAAATAATATAAATAGGCAAGAAATATACAAAAACAGTTTTAGTTTCAACAAATAATAAAATAAAATAACACATCATTGTCAAAATCAGATAAATAACTATTAAAAATATTGGTAATATAAAATATTGGTGACTGTGACAGGAACTGGGTATTCATAGACTCTTTTATCTTCTTAAAGGCAGTCCCTTTATTTTGCAGTGCTGCTTTGGTGGAGGTGTATTCTTTTAGCTTTCTTTTGTTTGGGAAACTCCTTATTTCGCCTTCCATTTTAACTGAAAGCCTTGCTGGGTAGAGCAGTGTTGGTTTCAGGCCTTGGCTTTTCATTAATTGGAATATTTCTTGCCATCCCTTCTGGCTTGTAGTGTTTCTGTTGAGAAGTTAGCTGCTAGCCATAGCAGGACTCTTTATGTTACTACCTGTTTCTCCCTTGCTGCCTTTAGGATTCTCTCTTTGTCTTAGGTATTTGCCATTTTAATTATGATGTATCTTAGAGTGAGCCTCATTGGGTTCCTCTTGAATGGGACCCTCTGTGCTTTCTGGACTTGTGTGACTTTTTTTCTCCTCCAATTAGGGAAGTTTTCCATCATTATTTTTTCAAACAGGTTCTCAATCACTTGCTCCTCTTCTTCTCTTTCTGGTATCCCTATTATACAGACATTATTATGTTTCAGGTTGTCTGGCATTTCCCTCAATGCCTCTTCATTCTTTTTGAGTCTTTTTTCATTTTCTTGCTCTTTCTGGAAGCTTTTTGCTACCTTGTTCTCCAGCTTGGTGATTCATTCCTCTGCTTCCACTAGCCTGCTTTTGATTCCTTCTACTGTGTTCTTCAATTCAGAAAATGTATTTTTCATTTCCTCTTGCCTCTTATTAATAGTTTCTATGTCCTTTTTCATGCTGATATACTTTGCAGTAAGTTCCTCATACTTTCCCTGTAGTTTTTGGTAATTCTCTCTGACCTCACTGACCTCACTGAGCTTCCTTAGAACCATTGTTTGGAACTCAATATGTGATAGTTTACTTGCCTCTGTTTCACTTAATTGTCTTTGTGGGAATTCCTCCTTACTCTTTGATTGGGGGGTGTCTTTGTCTTCCCATTATTTGTGAGACTTTTCTCTTTTTTTGCTTCTGCTTCTTAAATTGATCTGGTTTGACTTCCTGACTTTGTGGTGTGAACTTCTATGGTAGGAGATTGCTGTTTTTTCTTTCTGGATCTCCCTCTGATGATGTCAGACACTGACCCTGTCTGACCTTCGGCCATCTGTTTGAGACTTTCAGGAATCTACTATCTGTGGCTCTCTCCCTTAGTTGTTAATCTAATCACTCTGCACTCAGCAGTCAAGCTTAGGCACCTCAGGGCAGGACAGATTCCCCCCACGTGAATGGGGCTATTGTGTTTCTCACCCTGCTGCCACTCAGGGAAGTGGTCTTCCTGAGCAAGATGGCTACTGCCATATAGGGATGAGTCATCACCGGGATCCTGCTGGCTACTCTCTCAATTTTCTCCTCAAAGCCTTCCCCAGTCTCTCCTCAGGGGTCTCCAGCCCACCCTGCCCCCGCCTTTGCCAGAGACCAGGGTAAGTGGTTGTAAATAAAAAATCATGTTTTGGCCCTTTAAAAGGCTCTTTGTGTTTCCAGCTACCCATCTCTGGCAGAGAGCAACCCTGCTTATTTTCACAGGTGGTCGTTTTCTGTGTACTTTTTGGGCTCTGGTGCTATAGGCTGGAGATCCCTGCTTATGGATTAGACCCCTCCCTTTTCATTGGGATCCAACTGACCATTTCAATATCCCTCTGGCACTGCTGCCCGTGGCCACCTTGCCTGCTTTCTTGAGTCTCTACTCTACTGCTTACCAGTCAGGTTGTGCTGAAGCTGATTCTTCTGTCTCTCCAAGGTTATAAGACTCCTCTCTCGCTATTATTCAGTTGTTTGTTCCAGCTGATTTCTCCACAATTTAGTTGCAATTCCAGATTGATCCTGAGAAGAGGTCAGTGTGACTTCCATTCACTCCTCTGCCATCTTGAAGTCCTCTTTCAAGTTCTTAACCAATATTGTTGCAGAATTACTTTCCAAGTAATTTGAAATTCCAAGTTATTGTATAAATCTGATAATGTAAAATTACAACAATAATAATCCTAAAGCTAAGAATTATTGTGTTAATCATTTAATATGCATTATGTTACCTAAAAAATCACATCAGTTCTATTATCTTTATTAACATCATCATCATCATTATCTATTCTTTACAACTAAAGAAACTGGGCCTGAGGGAAGTTAATAAAACTCATATACATTTGAGTTTGCTTTTGAAAAAATGCTTAGTAATTACTGTTGCAACAAAACATACTGCTTTATTATATAAAATATTATTTTCATATCAAGTAAAAGAATAGACCAGCTTTCTGAATATATGTTTCTGCTTCATATATTTCTATACACAATTTAGCCTTGTTTTCATCCCTCCTATTTGTACTCTCTTCTGTATTTGTAATTAAAATAGTAGCTTAAGGACTGTGAGAGATACAATCATAGCTATTTTTTAATATTGTTTAGCCCTTATAACCAAAAACCCTTGGAGCTCTGTTCCTTGTCTGTCTTATAAGGAACATCTTGAAATCTCCTCTATTACTTCCTGAGATATCAGCTACCTTTAACAGAGGAAAGTGGCAAGTTGGTTTTGGTATCTTTTCTGTACCTCAGCCCACCTGTACTAAATCTAGCAAACGGCCATAGATCTTCTAGAATGTGTAAGGTATCCATCCTTATATTCCAGTGCTGAGGGTTTTTTCCTATTTTTGTACTTTTTTTGTTACAATGAGGATACACTTATAGAAGAGGCAGTTAGATGTTTACCCAGAAATCCATAATGATCTTTAAAGAATGAGTAAAATGTCCAATAGGTAGAAAAGAGGAGTAAGGGATTCAAGGTAGGAAAATATGTGGAAAGCATAGAAGAAAGAAATTGTCTAGACCTGGTGTGGTTGCAATAAGAAAGACATAAAGCTGGAAAGGAATTTTAGAGTCAAATTATACAAGATTTTGTATGCCAGCTTTATCACTTCCTCTTTTTAATTTTTTCTCCCTTACCACACAACAATATCTCCAAAAACACACAAAATATCAGAATTATCTTGTTAACAGAGTAGATACTTTATTCATTATTATTTGGCAAGTAAAGTGATTAATTGCTAGTATCAACAACAATTTGTATTTGGTAGTGATGTTGCTGACCTCTTGTTTTCTCTCTCCAACAAAATAACATTTCTGTTTTAGATATCTGAAATAAAGAGGTTATTAAAAATCAAATTAAGAGATAACCAACGTCTCAATATAGGGCCTTACAATTAGATATTAAATTCTAAAATTCCAAATCTTATTTGAATGCAAAAGGATAATTTATTTGCAAACATTTAATATTTTATTCCTCTGTTTTCTTAAAGCTGGTCTTATGGTAAAGCTAAACCATTGTCACAATTCCATTAAATGAAAATACAAAAAAAAGAGTAAATGTTTCCTGCTTTTGATATCTCTTTAATTGTCTCCAGCCATGCCCACTATCTTTAATGGTGTTATTGTTAGCTTGGAATGCAATGTAACAATCTTTGAGGTTGTACCAATTTCAGTAGGAAAAAAACAATGGCTAACTTTGATACAAAGAAGGTGGGGTAATGGCAGACACACCCCAGACGGTTTAAGCAAATTTCCTGAGAGTTAGCCAATGGAAGTTTGGAACACTGTCTAATTTTCTAAGTCTACTTTATCTGTACAGAGGTAAAATAACATATTAGATTCTGTTAAGGTGACTTTGAACTGAAATACCTGGCTCAAGAAGAATTTGAAGTTGGTCATTATGAGAGAGAAAAGGAGTTAGGGGGGTGGGTAAAGAAGGTTAAGGGGGTCAAATATATGGTGATGGAAGGAGACTAGACTTTGGTGAGCACACAATGCAATCCAGATGATGTATATTATGGGATTGTACACTTGAAATTTATACAATGTTATTAACCAATGTCACCCCAATAAATTTAATTAAAAATAATTTGAAGAAAAAAAAAAGAGTCCTCTTATGACAAATTAGTAAGGAAAGATATACCATGGGAATATTTAGCAAGTTTTCCATAGCATAAAATGGCCCCTTGATATTTAAAGATGTCCACGACTGTTTATAAAGGATGCCATATGAGTATATGGGTTTGGGAGGCTGTCTTTTAGCAAACACCTCAACATGCTGTCCTATTATGGTCAATCAGCAGCATCATTTTTATAATGCATCTTGGTAAATAAGAAAATTATTATTTTATGAGTAATAACAATGAAAAACCAAACCAGGTATATCTAAATTTGATGAAATCTAAATCTTAAAAAGAATGTAGATGTTTGTGATTATAAGCACATATTAATATAAAAATATTTAATGAAAGCCTTAGTTTTAGCTGAGCCCTTACAGGGTATGTGCAAACTACTCCGATATTTCAAAAGGAGATGTGAGAGTACCATATGGGACTGGTAATGTATATTGTCAAAAGTTAGTTTTGTTTAAGTCTTTACTGACATTCAAGGTATAAAAAAGGAAGACATTGAAATTAGGAGAGAATTTAAAGAACTATCAGAGAACTGTGAATCCCCTACTCTCTGCCCCCTTACCATCCCCAGGAAAAAAAAGCATTAAAAGAACCTTTCTGAGAGTTTGGCATGTATCCCTTGCTACTTGGAAGACCCCATGGTCTCAGTCTCAGGCCAAATTAAAGGGCAGGAGACCGAGCATAGCTGGCTGGCTGCCCTGATGGCAGATCTTACATAAACTGACATATTGGGGCAATTTGGTCTTCTAGAATTTGTTGGGGGCAAACAATGTGTGAAGAGTTTCCCACAGCCCAGATGAGGAAAAAGACTGATAGAGTGGAAGAGCAGAGTGGCTTTGCTCCTCTCCAAAAGAATTGCCTGGAGAGATACTCTCTCTTTTGGAAGAGAGAGGCTGGAGGTATACTTTGGACGTCTAGGGGCTGAGGTAGGAAGCCTGGGCCATTAATGAAGATGCATTGCCCTGCAGCACAAGAACTTTGGCTAAGTGATCCCCAGCAATGGGCTTCTTTCTAAAGAATTTTGAAAAGTATCCCAAAAGATAAATAGAGCTTTAAATACCTACCAAGTCCAGAGAACTGCAATTGCCTATGACAGTATATAATGAGTAAAATTATTCCTGCTTGCTCATTTTCTTCCCAGTCTCTACCAACTCCAAGTTGGAAGGAGTCAGAAATCATTTATAAACAATCTGGGGGAAGAGAGGTGGAAGTAAAAAACAGAAATAGAGCCCTGGCCAGTGTGGCTCAGTGGTTGGGTGCTGTCCAGTAACCAAAAGGTTGCAGGGTCCAGTTCCTGGTGAGGGCACATAACTAGGTTGTGGGTGGGTTCAGTCTCCACTCAGGGAGTATACAATACCTGGTCAGGGCACATACAGGAGGCGACCATTCAATGTTTCTCTCTCACATAAATGTTTCTCTCTCCCTCTTTCTTTCTCCTTTCCTCTCTCTCTGAAAGCAATGGAAAAAAGTCCTTGGGTGAGGATTAAAAAAAAAAAAAAAAAGAGGTGAAGCTGACTCTCCTTTGAGCATGTTCAAACTCGGAAGAAGAGATGATTTGGTATAAATATAGTTAGACATTTTTACAATTACATGGGACTGGTCATTTTAATATTAGAACTGTGAAATGGTAGACAAAAGTGATCCGAGTTTACTTTGAGAATAACCAAAAAAGTACCTAAAATATCTAAAACAAAAAAAGAACTGGGCCTGCAAATTGGGTTTGAATGGACAGTTATTTCTGGTGGCACAGCTGAGTCCTTTGTGTTCAGTGTAATGTGATTGGCTGTCTACCTATCTGCAAAGCCCCAGTTTGCTTCCATTGTTAATTTTATTCTAGTTCCAAGAATAAAAGGGGCTTCATACCCCTACATATTTCAACTATTCAGGATCCGCTTACCTTATTGCTGGTCCTTCAAACCTTGTACTTAGAGCTTTGTTTTAGTAACCAGCCTTTTACATCCTTTCTTGTCACGAAGCTCCCACGTTGTTTTCTGAGTTGTTTTTTATTTGCACCTGACATCCTTCAATTGTTCTTTCTGGGGCCCACGCTCCAGTTCCCTGGCTGGAGTCCCACCATACATTGCCAATCCACCTGCTTGCAAGCCAGCCCTCGTCATGGCTTGTTTCCAGACTCCCTCCAGCTTTGCAGAGCCTACTAGCTTACTCACAGAACTCCCTGATGCAGAACTCCTGCTGAGACTTCTTCCTGCCTATGTTGAGACTCTGAACTATTTTCCTGCTACTGTGAAAAGCCTCAGTTACCATCCCACACCAATGGGCTTACCAATGGCCCAAGAACCCTTAATGACTAGACCCAGACCCCTTAATTTTTCTAGGCTTTGGTTAAGGCCAGTTAGGACAAATTCCTTGATTTAAGAAATATTTATGTAGTGAATTATCTGGTCTTGGTGCTTTGGAGTATCAAAAAACATATCCATAAGTGCCTTATGTGGGGAAAACCTACATATGATGCATAAATTGACCAAAAGAAAGTTTAATATATTTTTAAAAATACACTTCTCCATTGATTGCTCTTACACTTTTCTATTATTCCGTACTCACTCTTGCTGGATAACAGTTACAGCAGGGAGAGGCCTTTTCTGCAGTCCCAAGCCAATTTATCAGGCCATTGGAAAAGTCACGCACTCCCAAGACCATGGCCACTTCCAAGCAGCAGTACCACCTGTAGAACAAGTGTAATAAGGTATTAGGAGACCCAGATTCCTGATTTATTACCTACTCCTGGTTGGTCAGCAGGAGAAACAATAGACCTGTAACACTGAAGATGTCAAGAATGCAGGCTTGCATTTACATTTACACAAAACATATTCTCTTCCTTTCATTGTTCTCTGTTTCTGCTCCATCCAGCTCCTCCCTTATGGCAGTTGTACTGTGAAGCCTGTCCTGGAGCCATGTCCCACACTTCTGGTTCCTTTGGTTACAATGTCATTTCAATATAAATTGCTCGAAACATATTAATTCATTTTTAAAAGAAAACATTTTAATTCTCTTTATAGCTATAATTTTATTTAATCCTTAAAATTTATACTCAAATTTAAAGCAGGAGTGGGGACCAACAGTATCATTTTATAAGGGCACCAGTTACAATAAAAAGTTAAGAAATCTGACCACAATTAAATACATGATAAAACACTGGGTAAACACCCACTTTCCTGACTCCCAGCTAAGCATTCTTTCCATCATTCTAGCTCTTATCTTTATTCGTTTTATATTTTTAATTGAGGTATAATTGACATATAACACTTTATTAGTTTCAGGTATACAATATAATGACTCAATATTTGTGTATGTTATAAACTGAACACCACAATAAATCTAGTTAACATCTGTCACCATACATAGTTACAAAAAGATATTTTTCTTGTGATGGGAACTTTTAAGATCTAGAAAAGATATTAATTCTAAAGATTGGATTTGGTTGCAAGAGATGGGAAACCAAAACAACAGTGGTTTAAAAAGGATAGAATTTTACTTATCTCATGCAATCTGTCCAGAACTAGTACAATGACTCCATAGTCATCAGAGAACCAGGCTCCTTTTGGGTAATTGCTTTGCTATCCTCAATACCTGGCTTCTTCATCTTTTCAAGATGGCTGCTCACGTTTCAGCCATGAGGTCCACAGTCTATCCAGCTAGCAGTAAGAAAGCAGTAACATTTTTCTTTTAAAGACATTTTCTAGAAGACATAAAGATACTTTTGCTAAACCCCACTGGCCAGAATTTAATGACATGACCCTAGCTAGCTACAAGGGAGGCTGGTACGTATAACCTTTACTCTGGGTGACCATAGGCCTTAATAGTTTGTGAGTTCTATTATTAAGGAATAAAGGGACAAAGGATATCAAGGTGACAACTAGCAGTGCCTACCATAACTTTGCATGTTATATTTGCCAGAGGCCCGTTTTTCTCAGATTACTTTTTGTTATTTATATCTGTTTGTTCATGAAATACTATGAGATTTTTAAGTCTCTTTTTATATTTTATTGTATACCTATGAACTGAGTATCATAAATGTCAGTGATGATAAAATTATTTTAAAATTTTATCTTCACCATAATCAATCTTTAATATGACATCATGCCTGGGTTTTAATTAAGAATATACCAAATAAATATTTTCCTTGATTTCTTTATTGTTGTTCAGTTACAGTTTTCCCCCCTTTTTCCCCATTGCTCTCCCCCACCCCATCTCCCCCCGCTCCCACAGTCAATCCCACCCATTGTCCATGCCCATGAGTCCTCTACTCGTGTTCTTTTTCTTGCCCCTTCCCCTTCTTTCCTCTGTTATCCCTCTTCCCCCTCCCCTCTAGTCACTGTCAGTTTGTTATTTATTTCCAAATCTGTATTTCTATTTTGTTCATATGTTTGTTTTGTTGATTAAGTTCTACTTATAGGTGAGATCATATGATATTTATCTTTCACCACCTGGCTTATTTCACTCAGCATAATGTTCTCCAGTTCCATCCAGGCTGTCATATAGGATATGAGTTCCTTCTTTCTTTCTGCTGTGTAGTATTCCATTGTGTAATATACTTATAATACAGAGCCCTGTATTATATACTCAAATATATTAATAAATAAAAGAAAGTATGTTATGCCACCAATTAGATCATTTCCTCATTATTACTCATTCGGACTTTGACCTATCTCAAACTCTTTCTCCTAAACATATTGAAAACCCCACTGCTGAAATAATTTCCTGAAGTGCAGGTGTGATAATGTCACTTCTTGATGTAAATGCCTTAATGAGTTCTCCATTTCCTATAGAATAAATCCAAATATCTTAGCATGGAATTTACTGCTTCCCACAACATTATCAAAACTTTAATATTTATGTTTTTCTTCCACTATATCCTTTGTAACACTATCTTAATGAAAATATTCTATATATCCCATAAATTCCTGACACTTCTAGTCCTCTCTAGCTTTGCTTATGAAGTTTTGTCTCCTTGGACCAAGAACTTTCCCCACCTTCTCTCGTATGCACCCTTTCCCCCTCACATGCACACATTTATTCTTCTATATGTTTTATTATTCTTTAAGGCCCTAAGAAATGCCACCTCCCCATGAATCCCTGGCTCAAGATCAGTATTTTTCATAAATTTATTACTATAGTTTGGGTTTTAGAAATATTGTACATTTCTTATTGTGTTATCACATCATACATTTATTAAATAAATACATTAGATTTAATTTTAATTCACCCTACAATGTTTTGAAGATAAAGTATATACAATAAATATTTATTGAATGAATGAATAACATAATGTTTTGGTTTTCTCTTCAAGTTAGGGCTCTTTGGAAGCAAACTCATAATAAGATATGAGGAAACATATTTAGCCCCTAATTTTTTTACTTCCAGTTTAATTCTAGTACCAGTCAATAAGTCATGAATGGCATTTCGGCCTGATGTCAAATGAACAATTCACAAACTAATTCAGAACCAGTTTAACATCTTTTGTGAAAACAATAGCAAGAAAAATAGCTGGATGGCTACATGCAAAAAATTGAAATTGGATCATCTGCTGACACCATACACAAAAATAAACTCAAGATGGATAAAAGACTTAAATATAAGTCGCAACACCATTAAAGTCCTAGAGGAGAACATTGGCAAGAAACTCTCAGATATCACACGCAGAAATTTTTTCACTGATATGTCTCCTAAAGCAAGGGACATAAAGAAAGAATAAACAAGTGGGACCTCATCAAAATAAGAAGCTTCTGCATGGCTAAAGAAAACATCAGCAAAATGAAAAGGGAGCCAACCATATGGGAAAATATATTCGCTAATGATACATCAGATAGAAGTTTGATCTCTAAGATATATAAAGAACTCACTCGACTCCACTCCAAGACAACAAACGATCCAATCAAAAAATGGGCAAAGGACCTGGGCAGACACTTTTCCAAGGAGGAGAAACAGAGGGCCCAGAGGCATTTGAAAGGATGCTCAGCATCACTAGCCATCAGAGAAATGCAGATCAAAACCACCATGAGGTACCACCTCACACCAGTCAGAATGGTCATCAGAAACAGATCCACAAACAACAGGGGCTGGCGAGGCTGTGGAGAAAAGGGAACCCTAGTCCACTGTTGGTGGGAATGCAGACTGGTGCAGCCACTGAGGAAAGCAGTGTGGAGTTTCCTCAAAAAGCTGAAAATGGAACTGCCTTTTGATCCAGTGATTCCTCTGCTGGGACTATACCCTAAGAACACCAAAACGCCAATACAAAAGAACCTATGCACCCCAATGTTCATAGCAGCACAATTTACAATAGCCAAGTGTTGGAAGCAACCTAAATGCCCATCAGTAGATGATTGGATCAAAAAACCATGGTACATATACACAATGGAATACTACTCAGCAGTAAGAAAAAAAGAACTACTAAACTTCGCGACAGCATGGATGGAACTGGAGAGCATTATGCTAAGCAAAATAAGCCAGGGGGCGAAAGACAAATACCAAATGATCTCACCTATAAGTGGAACCTAACCAACAATACAAAGATGCAAGGAAAATAAGACCAGCAACACTGAAAAGAAAAGAAATCAACAGAGACAAGAGGGAAGGAGGGAGGGGGCGCGGAGAAAAGGAAGGGAAGGGGCAAGTCAAGGAACATATAGCAAGGACTCATGGACAAAACCAGAGGGGAAGAGCTGAGGGAGGGAAGGAGGGAGGGGGCAAGGGAAAGTGGTGGGGGGTAGGCAGAGACAAATATATTTGAAAAAATAAATTAAAATAAATAAATAAATAAAAGAAAAAAGAAAAATACATTACATACTCCATATATTTTGTCCTTATAATGTATCTTCATTAGTCATGCCATTCCCTCAGCATGATAGTTTAAACTTATAAATATTTTTGTAACAGTGAAAACAGAAAACGGTGGGTCCTTTAAGCTAAAACACACCTGATTAACATAATTTTGGGCAGCGCTCACCAGATAATTGTACTGATAACTTGTGAATACTTAAAAATCCAATGTGATAGCTATCAGAGCCAAAATACAAGTTACAATAAATTAGAATTACTTCTCTTTTTGATAGGTTTATCATAGGGAAAATCAGGGAAATATTATATACCACGTATATTGACTTCTTTTTCTTTTCTTAGTTTTTTAAAAGTATTCATTACATAATGTAGAAATAATATAACAGCAATAAAGAGAAAAATTACCATAAAAATCTCTTCTTTCCAAATTCCTTTGAATTCTTTACATTAATTTGTTTAGTCACCAAACATTTGTCGAACACCTTTGTATTTCATATAGAATATTTGAATTTTAATAGTTTTTTTACTTTCCAGATATCCACATGGATAAAATACTAAGTTATGAATTTATGATAATATGATAGGATTAATTTCCAATATTTTAAATAAGATTTAAAAGTTGTGGATTACTGATTTGGTATTGACCTGAAGGGGAGCTAAAATTTCTCTTATTGGGCCCAATCTTAGTAATTATGTTCATCAGTCTTTATTGTTGAAAGAAGTAATGCTCATCAATTGTGTAGATCTACCAATGAAACAGAACTGTAGGTGATAAGTAATATCATAGATGATAAAAATTAGAATTTAATTCTACTTCCATTATCATGCCCTAAGCCCATGGAATTGTGTCTATGTTATTTATATAATAATACTGCTGGTAACTAATGCTTTTATTTTTTCCAACATTTTAATTTTTATATTAATTTTATAAATTATGTCATACTTTCCAAAAAGTATCTAGAATATTCCACTGTACAACATATTAAAAGGTATCTGAGAAGCTAGAGACCATAGAAAAAGTATGATTAAGGCACAAAGTTTATTTACACTCATAATTCATAAACTTTTATTCATATTTACAACCCCATAAACTTTTTGTGTTCTGAATTTTTCCTTCACACTTTGTGATATTTGGCATAATGTTCAAACACACTTCATACATGCTGACCTCTCCTCTCAACACCACACACAAGATAAAATAAATACTAGAGAAAAAAACTGAAGATACTATTTAAAGGCTTGATCTTCTATTTAGTTCAAGAAGAGTCAGTTTCTTGTACTGAAATACTACAACGGTGAAGACTTAAACTGTAATTCACTTGAAAAGTATATTATCTCTGTTCAACTGCCACTGAATAAAACCAATGTGAATCTGTCAAGCAGCAGTGTGATTGCTGGGCTGCTTTCTATGGCCCATCACTCTCATAGTCTTCTATTACCACGTTGTCTTCTTCTTCCAGGCCTCCCTGGGTTGAAAAGGGCTGAGGTTGGCTGGTAGGCAGTTCTTCCCACTATTCTGACTCAAAGGAAGAGACCAGGATTCAGGTTCTGTGGTTTGAGTGGGTTCATCTAGAGCTTCCTCTGCAGGCTGTTCTCTGTTAAGCGGGGCTTCATATCCACTTCTGGGCCTATCATTCCATGCTCCCTGTCAGTCAGGACTTCCATTTTTAGTCTTCCGAAGTGCTGCTTCAGAGGAAGACTTCCAGTATCTTGGATAAAGAAATCTGAGCTTTCTATTTATTAAAATCCACTGGGGTTTGTGCAATGGTCAAAAACTTGATCCTCCTCCTTGGCAATGAGCAAATCCTTGGGCTCTGTTGGAATGTATCACACCTCTTGTGGCTATAAATGCACTATATTCTCTGAGTAAAGAATGTGTATTCCAGTCACCAATGATGATATCTGCAAAACTCAGAAATTCACTGGCTCTCACAAGATCATCTGCTTCCATGAAGAAATCTACGTATGTTTGGTGAAGATATAAATTAAATAACTCTTCCGACATGTGTGACATTTCTACTACTTCCTCAGGATGAACAAGTAATGTATCCCATTCATACTCTGATAAATGGGAGGGCAATTGAGGTGATTCTAATTCTGTTAAAGGTGCTCTTTTGCAATATAGAAATTTTTCCAAAGCTCTGAAGAGAGAGAGAGAGACATATCTTTTCCACCAGTAGCTTGAACCTCTTGATTTTCAAAAACCTTATCAGGTTTTTTCCTTCGTCTTGATTTTGACAGCACAGCATCTGATTTTAATGAAGACATTCCTTTTCTCCTTAAGCATAAATTGTTCCTTCCTTTTGAAGAAGAAAACTGAAGGCTGTTTTTTGCACTTCTGATATCACCAAAACATCCTTAACAGAGCAACTCTAGAGAAGTTTTATCAGGGACAGTAATATTTCCTCCATTCTTATTAGCTTCTATTGTCACTATTTGATTAAGAAATTTCATCATAATTGTGGTGCCTCTGGGTTGAAACTGATATTTAATATAGCACACTCTTGAATTTCTTTGGGAAACAGTAACCTTTGATTATTACCTCCACTGAGACTGTCAGAAATTATAAATACTAGAGGACATTGACCAATCTATACATACTTCCTTAGAACTTCATGTAAAGTACAAGAATCTTGATAAAACTGGTTATGTAAATCCTCAACCAGAATTATCTTTTTATCAGTTCTCAGATTATCTCCAACCATTTGTAGTTTGTTATATTTTGTTGCTCTTAGCAGAAACTCTTTAAAAACTGTTATCTGTGACTGATAGGGAAATACATAGAAGCTTGATTCATGATTAAACATGATCTCCTTGAAATCATCTTTTGGAAGTCTGGTAAAACCAGATTAATCCACTCTTGTACTTGAATATCAAGTTTTTTGGATAGTATTTTTATAGTTGTTGTTTTTCCACATCCGGAGGCCCTGTTATTAATAAAATAGGTCCACCCTATTTTGGTTGCCCTTCTAAGACTTCAGCTCTTAACTATATTTCAACTTCTTCAATTTTCTTTTTGTGTACAGCAAGTTCATGCTGAGTTTCTGGTTTGTATTTATCCACCCATGTTTCATTTTCAGACAGATGTTTTTTTTTTAATTTTCTAGAACATATATCTGTTCTGAGGAAGACAGTGTTCCTTTTTCTTTAGTTGGGAATGTGCTACTTTCTAATGTGGAAGGCACATTCTTTCTTCTATGACTTGAGTTATTCACACTTAATGATGTGACAGTAATAGTAGAAGTGATTATATTCTCTGAAAAATCATCAAATGATGGCTCTACCCAATCCGTGACCTCCTTTAGAATGCAGGTAACTGCCCCCGATGATGCCACATTCTTGCCGGGAGCTGCATGCCCTTGTAGGCGGAGAGGAACAGAGGAGCACAGACTCTGCTCCAGGTGGTAGGGCAGCCACCCAGCTCTACCGGGGCTTAGCGCGGAGCCTCCTCGAAGTCCCGCCTACTGGGGATTTTCCCTGGTAACTAAAGCTTTTAAAAGAGAACTGATTATGTATCAGCCATTGTGCTAAATATTTTGCCTATTTTATTTAATCCTCGCCCAAATGTAGGAGGCAGTAATTTCAAAGATGAGGAAATAAAGGTTCAAATTGTTTATATAACAGGTTAATGCAGAGCAAAGTCAGAATTAAAGGTCTGATATTCAGACCATAAAACCCATCTTGCTTTTTCTTCAACTTTTTTATATCTGAATATACCTAGATAAAGTTCTCTGATTTTCCAGTGTTTCCTCAACCCTTAATTCATTCTGGAAGTTTTCTTCTGTGTGCATATGATATTTACATATCTGAGCTTCTTTGACTTTTAAAGTTAAAAAAATAAAAGATAGATTCACCAACAACTCTTTATGTAGACATTCTGAACAATTAGCTACCTTCTCCTCTTAGCCGATTCTTTTGTAATTTTATTCCTACTCCTTTCTACTCTCCTAATACATCATGGATGACAATAAAGTCAGTTTAGTTTATTTAATGTTTTTGACTGTTTACTTTTTAAAAGACTTTATTTTTTAGAGCAGTTTTAGATTTACAGAAATATTGAGCAGAAGATATAGAAATTTTCCATATATCCCCTGTCCCACAAATGCATAGCTTCCTTCATTGTCAACAGCCCCTACTAGAGTGGTACATTTGTTACAATTGATAAAACTACATTAACAATACTAATTGCCCCAAATCTACAATTTTTAATATATGGTTCAGTCTTGGTGTTGCACATTGTATGGCTTTAGATAAATGTATAATGATGATATGTACCATAATTATGGTACAATACAGTGTTTTCAGTATCCTAAAAATCCTCTGTGTTCTGTCTATTCATCCCTCACAACCCCTCTACCCCTGTCGGTCACTGATCTTTTCACTATTTCCATAGTTTTGTCTTTTCCAAAATGTCATATAGTTGGAATCATACAGTATACAAGCATTTCAGATTGGCTTCCTTTACTTAACAATGTGCATTTAAAGTTTCTCCATGTTTTTTTGGATGATCGCTCATTTCTTTGTGTGTGCTTATTAATATTTATTGTTTGGGTGTAACCATCATGGACATGTTTTTGTGTGGAGATAGTTTTTAATTAATTTGGTTAAATACCAAGGATTTTTGTATTTCATGATCTCTGGGTTGTATGTTGAGAATATATTTAGTTTTATAAGAAAGATGATCTTTCAAATTGGCTGTACCATTTTGCATTCCCACCAGCAATCAATGAAAATTCCTGTTGCTTCACATTCTCACCAGCATTTGGTGCTGTCAGTATTTTGTATTTTGGCCATTTTTCAAGGTGTGTAGGGAGACTATTGATTTTTCATACTGCTGACCTTATTGCCTATATCCAATACATATTCCCTTGGTTATCATAAATTCAAAAATGACATGGTTCCAACGTGTTTTTATCAATCTCTCTTCATTAACCTCATGCAATCCTCATAATCAAGCTTAGACTAGCAATTGTCTTTATTACTATCTCTAAAATCTGAAAAATTATATTGTCTAGAAGACAAGGCAGATATTTACTACATGCACTGATTTTGAGTACAATGTAGCTTTGGAAAATTATGGACAGTTTTGATTTTCCATTAGTATATCTTTTGTTTCTGGGATAGCTTTGTGATTTTTCTTTTGCAGCACCTTCTGGTCCATAGCTTTAGCACCATAGCATCACATTTATGTTTATCCTCATCAAGATGTGGCTCTTATAACTCCCCTCTTAGAGAACATCCAAAGTTTGTTCCAACACCAAGAATCTATAATTTTTGGCAACTACAATTAAGATCCTATAGCTAGGGAAGATGTCCTAAATGGGTGGCTTTGATATTTATTTATTTATTTGTGATTTTTTTTTTCTCGAATAATAGTAGTCTTTTTTAATTGTATAGTTATGGTGAGGCAGAGGAGTGGTAACTGCAGTATTAGCTTTTTAAATATTTTAAACGGAGCACCACTATCTATTAATAGCATCTATACATGTAAATATTTAATTTAATTTTCCTCAATTAATTCTTTAGAGAATCACAAAGTAATCTCTACTATGTTGAGAAAAGTGTCAGATTCATAATGCCCAGAAAGGAACTCAGGATTTAACTCCAAGCTTACTTGGTTAAGTAAAAAGAACTTGTTCTATATCTTTTCCTTAGTTCCGAGAGTAGAAACTGTAGCTTAGATGTTATTGTTATCAGACTCTTTTCTATGCAATTCTTATTGCCTTTCTCCAAACAATAAAGAAGAAAAATTCCCTGAAAAGCTCAGAATTATTTTTGATATTTAAAAAATAGTGGCTCAACATCAGCTGACTCCTTATGAGGAGAACTTGTTTCCAAAGCAACAGTAACCAAATTGCTCTTATTAATTCAACTATGTGAATTATTTATTTCTGAGATTTTTCAATATGGATAATAAAAACAAATACACTGTAGCTATCCCATATTTACAGCAGGTGGAATTTTAAAGGAAAATTATGTTGCATTTAGAAGGAATATTTTGAACCACCCACATTTGTGCATTATTTTCCCATTTACCTCATTATAATAGTATGTAAAAACTGTGCAATAGACAAATGAACATTGAACTTTTTATGTAATGTACAGCTTAAGTAGGCATATTGTTCTCAATAGAAGTGCACAGTTAATGGATAATACCTAAGTGTCATTCACCCAGCAAGACTCTCTAGCTATATAAGTAGAAAGGTGTCTCTAATTCACCATGGAATGAGGTCATTTTCTCTATTTGTTCTGCTGATAAGTGGGCAGTAATTTGATAGGTAATAGGACAGAGAGAAGTGATTCCACCAGCTGGGTCAATAAGATTGGAGTTTCATGTACACTGAAGCAGCCTGTGATATCTATCCACCATCACTGAGGGATGAGACTTTTCTCTATTGGTCTTCCATAGACCCCTTAGAATTTGATATGTCATGTATTCTTTTCAAACCTCCACTTACCCTTCCTAAAACCTGCTTTTTGTATACACAAGGCTGAAGGGTAGTGTAGAGTATTTAGCATTTCCTGCATTAGCATCTCAAAATGTCTTGCAGTTTACATGGTCTTTTCTTTAAAACTCTAAGTTTAACACAAAATATATAATAGCATAGGGGGCCTCTAGCTCAGTTTTTGATATGAACAGTGGTGCATGATGTCATGTTTTCCCAGGCTGCTAGAGTTCTCTCTCAGCTCTGTCCCTGATTCAGTGCTACCAGTAACAATAGATACCAAAGGATGATTCAACAGTTCCAGTCTTGGATGCTCTCTTTGAGTCAGAAAGAAAACTAAAGATGATGGAGACATAGCAGAGCTGTTCAGATACATCTCATATATATCTGTCCTTAAGAATGTAGTTGAATTGAGCAAAATCAAAACTATATCTGTTTTGGGCCCATGTATTGAAAACATAGGCAAATTATTAGAAGTGATTACAATATTTTTAACTGTTCCTTTTAAAATTACATTGAAGATGTAAAAGATTTGTTTCATATGAAACAGGATATTGATATTCATTTAAATAGGTTGAAATTGACTTCTCCTTAGATGACATGCAGTTCATAATTAATTTTCTGAAGTGTACTTGTTAATATTTAGTAATTACTTAAGCAGTTGTGACCATATGAGTATCAGGCTCACAATATGATAATGACAAATAGTTGCTCTTGAAAGAGTCCACTGATAACCATATTCTTTTGAAATTATATGACTCTGATACTTAATTAAAAAGTAGTAAATGGATTCCTATCTCACTATGGACTAGCACTCCAAAACTTAAGAACTTCCTGACATAGCAGCTTAGGGTTCTAGTTTTCCTCTAAATTCCAAGGGGGGTGGGTGTCACAACTAAAATAAATGGTTTTATATACATGTTTTATATACATAGACTTAGAATCTCAGTATTGATCATGAGAGAAAACAAAAAGACCTGAAAACCTATCCAAAGTCTTTTTCCTAGCATTGTATCAATATAACAATTTCCTTATCTTTACCATACATACCTTCCTATACCTGTCTTATTCCAGTACATTTTGCATGCATTTGTTTTAGGATCACTCAAGAGAGGTAAAAGAATAAGTAAATAATTGTTGGTCAAAATTGTTTACTTATTCCACTACTATTATCCTGCAAAAAATGCAAAATAAGTCTGTTTAAATTTTATAATTTGAATTAGTTCTGTGCTCAGTTAAGTTTGGGGCACAGGGTAAGTGCAGTGTTGAGAAAAATGTTAAAAAGAGCGAAAAGATCCTAGAGAGAGAAATGAAGCCCAAGTTAAGAAATGTTGGAGGGGAATGCCAAAGACATACTTTCCATGCTGAAAATATTTGGAATGGGGAGAGAGTAGAAAGTCCCATCATGGCACACATTAATCAGAATTGTTATAAGTAAATGAAAGCCCTGTTCATTCATTTGAACCCTAATCATTTTCATTTTTCTATTCACCCAAATTACACACATTCTGTGATTTTGTAGTTATTTGTTAACTGAATGTAACAAATAAATAATAAATGTGTTAATTCATCCATACATTTGAAGAGTCTTACTGTGTATCAGGAATTGTGATAGACACAAGCAGTAAGGATACCTAGTTCCCCCAGTATTTGCAGTGAAAATATGTTGTGTTAAAAACCAACAAATGTGTGTGGGGGGTAGGGAAATGAGGAAAAATTAACTTAGGAGGAGACATTTGAGTCAGTGAAAAAAAGGAGGGAAGAGCATTCTTGTACGAGAAAACCATACTGTGAAACCCAGTGATGTACATGAAGATGATGTGGTTGGGAGCACAGCATGTGTATGTTTGCTTGGCAAGTTTGGGGGCACACGGAGAGAGAGAAAAAGAAAATGAAACTACAGAAGTAAGCCAGAGAGGAAGGACTCTTCAAGCCAGGATTTGGCATTTTGGATTTTTTCATTTGGGCCCTAGAAAGACATTGAATTTTTTTTTAAATTGTTTAAATACATTTGTCTCTCTTTTCTTGCCACCACTTTACCCATCTTCACTTTGACTTTGTCCTTGGGTCCTTTATACACGTTCCTTGATTTGACCCTTCTCCTTCTTTTCCCTATTCCCCACCTCCCTCCTTTCCTCTTTTTATTGTTAGTTTGTATTTCCTTTCTGAGATCATATGGTAAGACCTTGAATTTTTTAATGTTGAAGACTGACATGGCAAAATTTGTATACAAGGCCCATCCAGAAAGTATCCAGCCATGTACTATGAAAAATGGAGACTTTTTTGAAAACACAAGAAACATTGTACATAGGAAAATGAGTTCAAATTTATGAACTTATTGAGGAAATCCAGTTCCTTGGTAGTGATTTGAATCAATTCATTAGCAACGGGAGCATGATGTTCCTTCTGCTCTGGTAGCAGAAGCCATGGAACAAATTTTGCCACAACATGTTTCTTGCCAAGATCAAAATTTTGGACACAGTAGTTTTTGGAATCCCCAGATCTGCTTCTAGTGCTTACGCTGTGAGTTGCTGATCTTAGTTAATTGCAGCTCATACATGTTCAACATTCTCAGGTGTTCTACTTGTTGCAGTCCTTCCAAAAGGTGGATCATTTTCAACAGATCACCTTTAAAGCATTTTTGCCACACTTTTTATTTGCACTGCACTCATTGCATCATCCCTGCAAGCCTTCTGAATCATCTGAATAGTTTTTGCAGAGGAATGTTGAAGCTTAATGCAAAATTTGATGCATATTCATTGCTCTACTTGCTCAGTCTTTTTGAATGCTATGGCCACACAATGTCCATGCTTACTCAATGGTGTCGACCATCCCCATTGATCAGTACAGTGAAGTCATCATTGTTAATGCATGTACATTCCAGTCCACCTCCTTCACTGCCAGGTTACACTGATGCCACACAAACTGTTCTCATTATATTAACAATGGTTGGACTTTTGTCAGGCAGGCCTCATGTATAAATAAAAGGTAGACTGGAAGGAGGAGAAAATGGACGAAAAAAGACCAGTAGTAAATCTAATTATTTTTCATTTTTATTTGGTGCATTATATATACCCAGTTAATGTTTAGGGAAAGAATAAATATCGACTGAAAAACTAAAAATATTGGTGTGAAACTAGAAGAGAGACAGAAGTATATAGGGATAGCCAGCAATATCAGTTGTGTGAAGTCCCTAGGAAGAGAAGAAAAAATGGGATGGGGTTCTAGAAAACACCAATATTTAGGAGTAAGCTAAAGGTAGGAAACCAGCAAAGGGTGTAGTGAGATGAGAAAAAGACAAAAGTTAGTGTCCATGATCCTGATGGAAGTAAGTTTTAAGAAGAAAATGAACAAAATAAAATGGTTCAGCAAAATGTAGCAAGATGACTATTGGTTTTGTTTTTAGAAGGCCATTGGTGGCCAAAATGACAGAAGAGTGACGGCAGAAGGACCCAACCTGTGGTACAGAGGAGAGGAGTAGAAGGTGAGGATGGACACGGATGGAAGAGAAAGACGGAGATTTTGCCGAGGTAGGAGATAGTGTTAAGCCTTTTTTTAATCAGAGGAAGAGTTAAACTTATTTATAAACTTCAGTCAAGGAGAACTGAAAAAGAGAGACAGAGAAATTAATTGATGGATCCAGTCCCAGAGAAGTCCCCAAAGAAAGATGTTTTTATGGAAAGAAGCTTTTCCTATGAATTTTTTGTAGATTCAGAGTTTAGATTTGAAAGGGATTTAAGGTTCTCTTAAAGTTCTTGTCAGGTCATCAAGATGCAGAAAAGGAGAAGAGTCATGACTTTGGGGCCTCACTTTGAGGGTCCTACTCTTAGTGGTTGCAGTGGTGAATGGAAGGGGGAGATGCTCCTTTCTGCTTTGTCCTGCTGCTCTCATTGCTGCAGGGAGATCCCCATGGCACGAGGGAGGGGTTGGGAGCTGAGATCCATCTGGATTCTGCTTGTAAGTGCACTGAGGGTTTATTTTTACTGTTTATGATTGGTGGTCTCTCTGTTGAAAAAAATGATAACAGCCCCATGGTAGATAATCAGAAACACTTTTTTTAAAGTTCAATTGGAAAAGGTCAACTTCCAGTCAAGATGGTAGCATAGGTAAATGCAGTACTCACATCCTCTACATCCACATCAAAATTACAACTAAACTGCAGAACAGTTATTATTCAGAAATGCTTGAAAAGAAGCCTGTCAAGACTGGTAGGAGGGGCAGGTAGGCTGGTCCTACAATCATGTATAGCAGATAAAAATCTGGAGGAATATCTCCAGGGTTACCAGCCCTAAACCAGATCCCCAACCCAGGGTCCTAGTGCCAGGAAGAGTAATCCTCATAACTTCTGGCTGTAAAAACAGCAGGGATTGTGACTGAATAAGATGAGGGCTTCTAGAGTCCCAGGCAGTTCCTTTTAAAGAGCTCATGCATGGACATACTTGGACTCACTCCCTCTGAGCTCCAATGCTGGGGCAGCAGCTCAAAAAACTCCTAAGACATATGGGGAGGAACTGAATTATCTGGCGTCAGGTCAAGAGCTGAGAGAGCAGCTTTTTTCCAGGCAGAAGTGCAGGCAGAAGCCATTGTTCCTTTTCTAGTGCTCCCCCAACAAAGCCAGCAGGTGGGCACCATATCTGAGTCTCCATCAATCTGGCTCACACTGTTTGCCCCACCCTAGTGATTCCTTGAGACCCCACCCCACCCAATTTGCAGGCCCATCCAAGCTGTTCCTAGTGGTTTTCCCATATGAATAGCATGCCTTGGCTCACACTTCAGACTTTTCTAAAATCTCTCAAACAAGCAGCCTCTGGCCTCAGTATTCCCTGTATGTCTCATTAATTGGCGCCAGGCTGAGTACTAGCTGTAGCCAGTCTTGGTTCACAGGTTGGCCTCTCCGAGTACTACTAAACCCAGAACAATTTGCCGCAATCTACAGATCACTTTGTAACCCATGCCAGGTAGAAAACGGGCAGAGGCTGATATTGACCTATTCCTCCTGGGAGCCCCTGAGCCAGAACACCCAGTGGACAGCTTCAGCACTTCAAAGCACCATCCAACCACCTCTACAAGTGACACATTCAAGGGGTGGACTCAGCAGGCATCAGAGCCCTGACGAAAAAAGTCCTGCTCTGTGGGGTGGGCCTATGCACAGCTGATTCTCTGTGGTTGGTGATTACAGCCTGTCCTTGTAGACAATCAGCCTGGGTGTAAATCTCTTCCACTGATATGCCAACAGCAATCAAGGTTCAACTACAGGAAGAAGGTACACAAAGCCCAAATGGAGTGGAGGGGATGCACGTCGAATGCCTAGCTTGAATTCAAGGAAGCTGTGCCACTGGATCCTACAGAACACCTACTATAAAAGGCTACTCTACCAAGCTCAGGAGATGTAGAAACCCTACCTAATACAGAGAAACAAACAAAGGAGGCTACCAAAATGAGAAAACAGAGAAACAAGTCCTATACGAAAAAAGACAGCAAAACTCCAGGAAAAAAACTAAACAAATTGGAGACAAACAATCTACTACATGAAGAGTTTAAAACTGGTTATAAGTATGTTCAATTAACTTAGTGAAAACAGCCTAAAAAAAGGATGTGAAAACCATAAAAAAAAAACAAAACCCAAACAGTCAGAAATGAAGGATACACTAACAGAAATGAAGAATAATTTACAGGGAATGAACAGTAGAATACATGAAGCCAAAAATCAAATCAGCAATTTGGAACATTAAGAAGCAAAAAACACTCAATCACACAGCAAAAAGAAAAAAGAATCCAAAAAATGAAGGTAGTGTGAGGAGCCTCTTGGACAACTTCAAGCATACCAACATTCACGTCATGGGGGTGCTGGAAAAAGAGCAAGAAATTGAGCTTCCTGTCAGCTAGCTCAGTTGGTTAGAGTGTTGTTCCACTGCACCAATGTTGTGAGTTCAATTCCTGGGTGGGGCACATACAAGAGTCAACCAATGAATGCATAAATAAGTAAAACAACAAAATTGATGTCTCTCTCTCTCTCTCTCTCTTCTCCTTCTCCTCCTCAAATCAATAAATGAAAATTAAAACAAAATTTTAAAAAGCCTGTTTGAAAAACTGACAGAAAATTTCCCTAACCTGGTGAAAAAAATAAACAAACAAGTCCAGGAAGTGCAGAAAATCCTAAATAAGATGAATTTAAAAAGGCCTACACAAGACACATCATAATTAAAATGCGAAAAGTTAAAAACAATCTTCAAAGCACCAAGAGAAAAGCAGTTAGTTACTTACAAGGGAGATCTCATAAGACTGTCAGCTGTTTCTCAACAGAAGCGTTGCAGGCCAGAAAGAATTGGCAAGAAATATTCAAAGTGATGAAAAGCAAGGAACTATAACCAAGATTACCCAGCCACGCTGTCATTTTGAATCAAAGGACATTAAAGGAGTTAATCACCACAAAATCAGGATTTTTGAAGAAGAGGAGGAGGAAGAAATAATAAAAAATATGAACAATAAAATGGCAATAAATACAATAATCTATCAATGATTGAATCTAAAAAAATAAAAACAAACAAGCAGAACAGAAAGAGATTCCTAGACACAGAGAACATTTTGAGGGTTGCCAGATGAAATGGATTTTGGGGGGATGGGTGAACAAGGGGGATAGATTAAGAGGTACAAATTGGTTGTTACAGAATAGTCATGGGGATGTAAAGTAAGAAATATAGTCAATAATATTCTAATAACTATGTGTGTTGGCAGATGAGTACAAGATTTATTGGGATAATCCCTATGGTATATAATGTCTAATCACTGGGGTGTATAACTGAAACTAATATAATAATGTATGTCAACTGTAATTGAGAAATAAAAATAAATTTTTAAATAAGTTCAATTAGAAAAAATGTTTATTAGAATGAGATAATATGAACTTATAAATCTATAATATATAAGTTTCAGATGCAAGTACAATGTGGTGACAACAGAACAAATCTTACACTCAGGAAGCTATATTTTATATCAGGAATTTCACAAACGCTCAATATTTTTCAAAGCTAAAATTAGAGTAATAAAAATAATTTCAATGTTACTTTATTTAAAAATGGATTTGCATTGAAATTGTGTACCTTTTCTAAGATACCTTTCAACTCTGAGAAACTATTAGCATTTGAAACATTTCATGAACCACTTTTCAATCTGAAAAAAATTTATTTTTATTAATTATAAGCAATGCATATTATAATTAAAACATTAAAATATAACATAAGAAAAATGTTTTAAAAAATCATACAAAATACCACCACTTAGAGATAAATTTTATTCTTATTTAGGTAAACATCTCAAATATATCTGACACACAAACACACATACATATTATAATTTCACTAAATAATTTAATTTTTAATGATGTCATAAAACACTTCGGAATTAAATTTCCAATGGAAGAACCCCATGGCTCCTAAATTTCTTTTGTGTTTTAGCCTACAGTACAACACAGAAAACAGATGCATTTATCAGATAAGGATATTTTATGTTTGTTCATATTAGTAGCCATTGTTTTCAGTTAGAAAGAGACCAGTTAGCAGAAAATTCTTTTGTTTCTTAGTGATTTTTTTTCACGACTCTTTTCATATAGTAAGTCTTTATCCTTCTGGTTCCAACTAATCATGACTTTCCTCAATAAAAAGAGGGAAGAGCACAGCACTAAAAAATAATGGTATTTTTTTCATGCAAGGTCATAAAAATTGTGAAGAAAATAATCTTATTCAAGTAGGCTGAGAAGTCTAGTTACAACTTGAAGACATACTGTGAGAAGACATTTAGAATGGCAAAGGGAACTTTATTATGTTTTTTGTATACATTGAAGAGACAGTAGGAGGAAGGGTCATTATGTGTCACCTAGGATTTATTCCCTGTCTGACAAAGGAGAAAGCAAAAGAAGACATCTGAGAAAAGTGGGAACCTGCTCATAAATTCCCAAAGAGAGATTAGAGCACAAGTGCCAGCATCCTCTTTAGTGCAGTGTTTTAAGGAGAGTTAACCTGTTTTGGTGGAGCAAATAATGAAGAGTGAGAGAGAGCATGGAGAAATAAAAAGAAGGAATCAGAGAGACCAAAGCAAAGCAAAAGCTGTGTTTTGGGGGAGCCAGTGCCTCTGATTCTGAGGACTCCTAGTTCTCTGGCCACAGGGGTGGAGCTCCTTATTCTGGATCCACCCTTGAAAACAATCTCTTCTCTACAGGGGATCACATTGATTTAGTCCATTTGTTCTTGTATTTATGCTGTTTTGTTGTTCTGACTGGCTGGGATTCCTGTCCTTCCCTTTCTTCTGTTTACCAAGGAATGTAAGATAAAACACTAAAGATGAGTATCTGGACAAAGATACCTAAGAAAACCAGACATTCTAAATGGCTAGGGTAGTGTCATGTGTTCATCTCAAATTTCCTTTCACACCAAGTCTCCTGACTTCTACCTTGAGCCAAAAGAGCACTATGCAGTGATTTTCTTACCTCTCCTAGAAAGGAAGGTGGCCAAGAACACAAAGATAAGTACAAAATTAAATCTTGGTTGCAAAACTAGGATACAACTTCTATCACTGGTTTTAGAGTTTAGTATTACATGTTCTATCAATATTTACCCATGTGTATTATTTACTGTTTTTAAAAGAAGACTATTCAGAGAGTTTTGTGAATAGACAGTCTTTTTTTATATTATAGTTTTGATTAAATTGCTTCCTGGAAATGGCTTTTCTGTACGGATTCCAATGAAATCAAGACAACGAATAAAGTACTTTATTTTCATTTGCTGATATATGAGAAAATTGATGTTTTTGCTTTTCTATAAAAACTAAAATAAAAATTTAGCCCCTTGGACCTTTTATAGAATAAATTATGTTCTGAGATTTAGCTTCACTGTAGGTTTTATAGTCTTGGAGTTTATCTGAGAGTGTAATTGTATTTTCTGGGCTTGATAATTTCTTAATTTAAAGGATGATTGAACTTTAGTTCATAATTTTTGCTTCCCTCCTCTTTTTCTGTAATATACATACACACACAATAAATCTTTTCTACACTTTTTTTTAACACAACTGCTATTTTTCTGTTAAAACTCAACTCAGCTAGCGCCTCCTCTGACAAGTCTTCCCTACCTTTATTACCCACCTACAGCACTGAGATTTTGGGTTTTTTTTCTATGATTTCTGGGGTGGGGTGACGGGGGCTGGTGGGAGCAGAGCTTTACAACAATTTATAAGCACCAAAGAACACTTTCTGATGGACTAAACTATTCCTGACCAAACAAACAGTTCAGAAGCCAGAACCCAACATGCTATCCTAAAGAAAACAAAGAGCTTATTATATTTCAGTCCTGCAATAGTTAGCTTCATCTTGAACTACTCTGAGATATTTACATGTATGACTGGTTATATGAAGCTACTTAATGATTTCATTATTACGTTTATAGTTCTCAGCCTAAGGCCTTTCCTCCTCAGAGTGGACTCCTGTCTTTAAAAAATCATATCAATATTAATTATATATATAAATCACAAAAATTGACATTGTTAGAATAGTGAATGGTAGCAATGTTACTACTGTAAAGGTTCATTACCCAGGAACAAGAATTCCATGTGAGTATTATTGTCAACATGTTCTGGAAATTGCAATGGCTGATACAAATGGTTTGTGGGCCTCTGGCTAGGCTTTCTCTGCTCTCAGTCATTTTTCGCCTAGTAGATTGCCAGGAGCTCAATAAATATTTGTGAAATAAATAATGAATTTGTCAAGCCTAAGATATAATCAGGCCTCTACTGGGAAACTGTTTCTCAAGTTATCTACTTCAAAGAAAAGACTCAGCATTTAGTTCTACAGGTATTAAAACTAATTTTGATGTGCTCTTACCCAGGTTCCCCAAGGTTGTGGTCAGAGCTTTGCTGTTCTATAATACAGCTTGTATTTTCTATAACCTTACTCCAGCCCATGTTTAGTTTCAAATTTCTAATCCTGTATATCAGTGATTTTCAAATCTACCTTTACATAAGAATCATCTGAGATGCTTTGAAAAAAAAGATACTGCTGTCTGGGACCCACATGCAGAGGTTCAGATTTAAGTCCCTAACACTGGTATTTTTGGAAATTAGGAATTTTAATATAAATTAGTGGTTACTGCTGGAAAAGATTCTGTTTTATTTCTGTCTAGTATCTTAGCAAATTTAAAAAAAATTTGTTTTGGTATAAGTTTTTTTTTTTTTTCAGAGATTGTATGGTGCTACCATGCTAGGTAACTTGCATAGTCATCTTTATGTATATATAGATATGACTATGTTTAGCATATTATATCTTCAGGGAACAGCAGCATGGAAGCACTGGAGAAATCTTACATTTAATCATGTGAATTCCCAGATAGGATTCCTGGTAAATCACTGATATAGCTAATGACACGGAAGTTATGAATGCATGTCCTAAACTGTTAGGTGTTGATTTTCTGGGTTCTAGGAAAGATAAAATAGCTGGGAACTCTCTGGTAGCTAAAAATCTGATTACAGTTTAAAGTGGATGGAATGTCTTTAATTCATGCATAATTGTTATCGAGTTTTTAAGTGACCACATGTTCAATCTTTCATAAAATAAAGATAGCTTTCAGGGATACAACACTAAATTAACATAGTTAACCTTTATTTTAAACCATTAAAACATATTGCATAGCAATTGCAACCAAAAATTATACATTAACTGGTTATTTCAATAATGTATAGTTTATTTTATTTTTTATAGCAATTTTCTTTTTTTTTAATTTTATTTATTTTTTCAAATACATTTGTTTCTGTCTTCCCCTCACCACTTTCCCTTACTCCCTACCCCCCTCCCTCCTTCAACCCTTCCCCTTTGGTTTTGTCCATGAGATCTTGCTATATGTTCCTTGACTTTCTCCTTCCCTTCCTTTTCCCCTGCTCCCCCACCCCTGCTTCCCTCTTGTCTCTGTTGGTTTCTTTTCCTTTCAGCGTTCCTGAAGTTTAGATGTCAATTCAAAAACTGAAATTTGAAAACATTTTTTTAATTACATGTTTTTGGTTTTCCACATTATGGTTGCTGTTTTGTTTGTAACATTGTAGTCTAAATTCATAGTCCATTTGGTTGGGCATGTGAAAAGATTTTTAAAAGGCTGAACAAATTATATTATAGTCAGCTATATTTTAAAAGCTTTGATCCAGTGATTCCCCTGCTGGGACTATACCCTAAGAACACCAAACGCCAATACAAAAGAACCTATGCACCCCAATGTTCATAGCAGCGCAATTTACAATAGCCAAGTGTTGGAAGCAACCTAAATGCCCATCAGTAGATGACTGGATCAAAAAACCATGGTACATATACACAATGGAATACTATGCAGCAGAAAGAAAAAAAGAACTACTAAACTTCGAGACAGCATGGATGGAACTCGAGAGCATTATGCTAAGCGAAATAAGCCAGGGGGCGAAAGACAAATACCATATGATCTCACCTACAAGTGGAACCTAACCAACAATACAAAGATGCAAGGAAAATAAGACCAGCAACACTGAAAAGAAAAGAAATCAACAGAGACAAGAGGGAAGGAGGCAGGCGGGGTGGGGACAAGGAAGGGAAGGGGCAAGTCAAGGAACATATAGCAAGGACTCATAGACAAAACCAGAGGGGAAGAGCTGAGGGAGGGAAGGAGGGAGGGGGCAAGGGAAAGTGGTGGGGGTTTGGCAGAGACGAATGTATTTGAAAAAATAAAGTAAAATTAAAAACAAAAAACAAAAACAAAAAATCTTTGACATCAGATTGCTACATTAAGAAGCAAAACTGGGGTTACAAAAATGTTTTTACTAGGTTTAAAGTGACTCAAACCCTGTATGTTGCAAGGAGAAGAGGGGATGAGACTGCTAAAAATAATTTATAATGGGCCAAATTCAAGTCTCTCACTCAAAGGTATTGGTACAAAAATTATTTTGGATATCAACTGACTCTTGCAGAATATTATTAATATTTATGTGTAAATGAGTGAGAAACAATGCACTCTGTTTTTCTTAAAATGCAATTATTAAAAGACTGGCAAAAGTTCAGAAAACAAAAGAGTGGCCAGTCGCTATGAGCCCCCAGTGCCCACAAAGATGTTAGCCTGTTTATTGCCTTCCAAAGAGGCCCAGGCTTCCTAGCATAATGTTTTAATGGAAGGACTATTATTTGTAAATATTCATCTCTAGCAAAAAAGGAAAGGGATAGTAAGCTTGACCAGTGGTTTGTAATATATGTACTATTTACAAAAATACTGAGAAAGTCATTGGAACATAATGATCACAAACAATAAAAAGCTATTTCAGAGGTTATGTGACCTACTTGGCAATATTCAGACAGTAAGAATTTCTTTGCTTATCACCCAATTATCTTTTATGTTTGGCTCTGAATTTGGTTGGGAGCTATTGCAGACAGTTGCTACTAGGACTGCAATTTTGTTTTAATCATTATTGGCTTATAAGAAGAGTTGCTATTTCTGTGTCTCTGTTTGCTCATTCTCTTATATTCGAGTATTCAAATATCTCCTTTATAATGATCTATAAAACAATGACAATTATAGCACAAGGAGAATGAGGATTGTAATGTACTCAACAGCAGCTCTAAGAACCTTGCTTTCTATCATGTAAATATAACTAGCCACATTGAAAACTTCCTAAGCTATGGAGAAAATGTCAATTGTCATTCAATAAAGAAAATCATAATACTTCCTGGGCTTAAGCGACTTTTCTTCTAAATAACATCTTGGTCACACTTAGATTTCTCTGCAGTGTTTCTATTGTGCGGCTGTGCAAGAAATTGTCATGAAATTACTACCCGAGAGTTAGAGAGTGCCACGATTTTCTTTTATTCATAATCAGGGAGAATTCAGTTGTCCAAGGCCAGAAGTAGTATAAGTTAATAGTTTAGGGAGCACCATAGAGAGGCCTTGGGAAATTCAATCTCTGAAGTGTCCTGTCTTCACAGGGATTAAATAACCAGATATGGCCTGCAATGTTGATCTAGGACATATGAAATTTAAAATAAAGAAAGATTCAACGTAGTATTGGAAGTCCTAGAAACAGTGATCAGACAAGAAAAAGAAAGGCACCGAAATTGGAAAGGAGGAAGTAAAACTGTCATTTTTTGCAGATGAAAAGACACTGTACATAGACAACCCTATGGACTCCGCCAAAAAACTACTCAACCTGATAAGTGAATTTGGCAAAACAGCAGGGTACAAAGTCAGTATTCAGAAATCAAAGGCATTTTTGTACACCAACAATGAAATATCAGAATCAAAAATCAGGAAAAAAATCCCATTTGCTATAGCAACAAGATAAATAAAGTATCTAGGAATAAACTTAATCAAGGAAGTAAAAGACCTGTATGCAGAAAACTATACAGCACTGAAGAAAGAAATTAAGGAAGACACAACTAAATGGAAGCATATACCATGTTTATGGATTGGAAGAATTAACATCATCCAAACGTCCATACTACCAAAGCAATTTATAGATTCAACACAATCCCTATTAAAATACCAATGACGTATTTCACAGATAAAAAACAAACATTTCAAAAATTTATATGGAACCAGAAATGACCCCAGTTAGCTATAACAATTTTGAGAAAGAAGAACAAAGTAAGAAGGATCATGATACCTGACATCAAACTATATTACAAGGCCACTGTAATCAAAACAGCCTGGTACTGGCATAAGAACAGACACATAGATCAATGGAACAGAATAGAGAGCTCAAAAATAAACCCACATCTATATGGTCAATTAATATTTGACAAAGGAGGCAGAAGCATAAAATGGAGTAAAAATAGCCCCTTCAACAAATGGTATTGGGAGAGCTGGATAGCTACATGAATAATATTGAAATTCGACCACTAACCTATACCCTACACAAAAATAAGCTCAAGATGGATAAAAGACACCATAGTATAAGTTGTGAAACCATAAAAGTCCTAGAGAAGAACATAGGCAGGAAACTCTCAGATATTCCACACAATAGTATTTTTACTGATATGTCCCTTAGAGAAAGGGACATAGAGGAAAGAATAAACAAATACGACTTCATCAAAATAAGAAGCTTCTGCACAGCTAAAGAAAACATCAGCAAAATGAAAAGAGAACCAACCGTATGGGAAAATATATTTGCAAATGATACCTCAGATAAAGGTTTGATCTCCAAAATATTTAAAGAACTCACATGACTCCACTACAGGAAGACAAATAATCCAATTAAAAAATGGGCAAACTACCTGAACAGACCTTTCTCCAACGAGGACATTCACAGGGCCCAGAGACATATGAAAGGATGCTCAGCATCACTAACCATCAGGGAGATGCAAATGAAAACCATAAGGAGAGACCACTTCACAATGGTCAGAATGGCCATCATAAACATATCAACAAACAACAAGTGCTTGCAAGGTTGTAGAGGGAAGGGAACCCTAGTACATTGTTGATGGGAATGCAGACTGGTAACCAACTGTGGAAAACAGTTTGGAATTTCCTCCAAATCTAAAAATGGAACTGCCTTTTGATGCAGCCACTCCTATGCTGGGGTTATACCCTAAGAATCCCAAAACACCAATTCAAAAGAACCTATGCACCTCAATGTTCATAGCAGCACAATTTACAATAGGAAGGTGATGGAAGGAACCTAAGTGTCCACCAATAAATGAGTGGATAAAATAACTATGGTACATTTTCACAATGGAATACAATGCAGCAGAAAGAAGGAAAGAGCTACTACCCTTTGCAACAGCATGGATGGAACTGGAGAGCATTATGCTATACAAAATAAGTCTAGGGGTGAAAGACAAATACTATATGATCTCACTTCTAACTGGAACTAATCAACAAAACAAACAAGCAAGGAAAATATAACCAGCAACACTTAAAGAAAAAATAAACTGACAGTAACAAGAAGAAGGGAAGGAGGTGGGTAACAGGGAAAAGGAGCAGAAGGGTCAAATCAAGGACCTTGTATAAAGGACCCATGGAGAAAGCCAAAGTGGGGAAGGATAGAGGGTGGGATAGGGTAATGTGGTAGTGGGAAAATGGAGACATATGTATTTGAACAATAAAAAAAAAGAAAGAACCAAAAAAGAGGCAGTTTCTATCAGCTGATTTGTTCATTCATCCCATATCTGGTGTGCTAGAATGGTTTTGGCTGTCAACGGCATTAACTGGACTCATTTGTTTGAGAGCAGTAGATAGAGTTGTGACAACTCAAATGAAAGTGATTTTATTTAAGTTTTTTACAGTTGAAAGCAAAGCAGACTTGCTGTTGTTCAAAGAGGAGACTGAGAAGACCAATACAGTCAGGGTGGTTCAAATACTCTAAGAAAAAAAAAATCTCTCTTTTCATCACTCTCCAGACTGTCACCTTCTGTTAAACAAGAAATTATCTCTAACTAAATCATGATGTACATCTTTTCTCCCCACACCTTATAGCAAATTGCTATGCTGCTCCTAGGATAAAAGCTCCCCCTGGCCTCCATTTACTGATCCCTATGTGGTTTTTGGTGTTTTGTGCTATTTTAAAGCAAAATATCAGTATTCTTGTTTCTGAAGTTACAGAAAATTATTTCATTATTTAAGCAACCCAAATTCTGAATTGTTGTGGGGGGTGATGTGTTTTGGGGAGTGTGGGGTACAGGCGCTCCTGGATTTGAGGGTTACTGTCTGGAGCCAGCTGAGGAGGGAGCAGAGCTCTAACTCCTGCAGAGCCCATCCCGGGGTTGTCATGAATGGGGGAATAAACACGAGTCATTGCAAACACTTCTCTGTTTGCCAGGAGAGGGGACATGACTCTTCCCTCTAGGGGAGAAGGCCCCAAACCGCCATGTCCAAAGGCTTTTATTGAGAACCCTATGCACAGGGTTATACAACAAAGCTCATTAACCAATGTCAAAAGGCTGTGTTTACAGAAAACAAATAGAGACCATAGATAACAATTGAAGGAACACAAGAGATCTTCCTCAGGTCAGGGTCTATGAATAATGTAAATCTCCTTCCCAGTATGAACTGGTTATCATTGCTTTTGAGGGAAGAACAAAGCATGCTTAGAGGAACTTACTTCTAGGTCTGATTGTCCTGGGGAACTGCCTGATCCAGTTTAGGGCTGTACCTGCCTTTAGTATTGTTTCAAGCCTGAGTCAGGCAGGCAGGGCAGAGCCACCAAGAGATAAGGAGACTTCTTTCAGATAGAATGAGGGCTCTGGCCATGTCCAAGCCGAACTGAGGGGTGTGGGCCTTTTTGCCCTTTCTCTGTGTCCCCAAGTCCTTGTCTGCTGCCCATACCAGCCAATGTCTGTCTTAGGTTGTCTCTCCTCGCAAGAGAACTTACCTATCATCAACAACTGACCATCACAGGCCAAGCAGGGTGATGTGAGGGAGGCAGGGGACAGGTTTCATCTCCTCAGTGGTCTGTTTTCCCAAAGCCTTCTTGATTAGATCCAGCCTGGGGGCACTCTCGCCTGTTGGCAAGGCTACAGTCCCTAACTAGGCAGTGTGTTTCCCAACACTGAACTATTTATAACTTCAAAGAACATTGATTTAATTATTTCATAAATGCAAAAAGAGGAAACCAAGGCCAGTCTGCAGATCTAGGCCCCCTCTGTACTCTGTATTCTGGTGGTAGAGCACCATCCCAGAGCACCTCTCGGTCTAATCAGACACTTGCCATTGAGCACATTGTGGAACATGACAGCCTTGGCATTAACATCACCAGCAGGGTGTGGCCACCCAACCTGCTACAGGTAAACAAAACAGGTGAAGTAAGTATAAGTGCTTTATCTGAAAGAAAATCTACATTTGCCATTGGTAGAAAGTTTGCAGTCCTTGCAATAAAAGGAAATAAAACAAATTAAAAAACAAATCCAAACAACATAAAAAAGTAAAATGAACAAATCAAACAATTAAAAAAACTCAAAAGATGTTTAAAAAAAACTCCTAAAATTATCTAACAGCACAGGGTTATTTGAAGAAATCTGAGGACAATAGCTGGATGCAGCTTGTTTCTAATCCCTATCCTTTTCTACTCTCTCCTACCAATCCCTTTGCTTTTCTCCATTATTTTTCCCCTGTTCCCTCATTTTGCCTTTTCTGTCCTCACTCCTCTTCTCTCTTCCTCCCTCACAAGCTGCTCCTACCTTCCATTCTCTAATTCTAATTTTTTAAGCTTAAAAAATATGGATGTTTATTATAGGATACTTGGATAGGATGGACAAATGGAGTATAAATACCTGCAGATTATTTTGAGAATCATCCATAATTTGAATTTAAAAATCAGTGCAAGCAAGATTTCATTTATCATGATGCTTTCTCTTTTTCTTCTTTTCATATCATCTTTTTATTTTGCAATTTTACCAACAGATTTCTCAATTTCTTCAGGTTTAAAATCTTGAGGTTGAGCTCACCTCATAACAACGGTGAGTTTAATGTTTTCATTACCTGACTGAACCACTTCCAGAAGAGCTTTGATAATCAGCTCGATGGTCAGATCATTCACTTCAATGGATTTGTCAGTATAGTTCTACTCTAGAAATTCATGCACTGCCTTGGCACCCCAGCCAATGGCATCGGCCTTCCAGAATGGTGTGTACCTGAGCAGCCAGTCTCCTGAGGTGTAGGAGGGTGAGGGTGAAGGTGGGTTTAGTCCTTGCTGGAGTATGGAGTAGGGGTGAGAGGCAGCCCCAGAAGCAGAAGCAGGAGTTAAAGCCCAGACTCCAAGAGCTCAGGAGGCATGTGGGTTCAGGACTCCCAAACCAGTTTTGTTGACCACCATGGAGAGAGTTTATAGGTTCAACAGTCAAACAAAGGGCAAATAAAATTTTGGGATGAATATAAATATAAATAAAAACTCTTGTAGAATGCTAAAAAGAAACATCATTTCCAGTTTCTCTTGTGAGGGTTTTTAGTATAAGGAATATTCTTTGGAAAGCATTTCTTTTTTAAATTGAAGTCTTATAAAATGTAGCAATGACCAAAAGTATTAACATAAGGCTTGATTATAGGTATTTTGCATAAAATAATTCAAAATGTCAAAAGCAATTTTAGCACAGAGTTTCTAGTATAGCAAAAATACTTTACAGAAATGTGTAAAAATGAAGCCACAGATCGTAAATCATGGTGTGTACACAATAAAATCTTGTGCAGCTACTAAAAATGATTCTTTCCAAGTTTTCAGTTATATATGGAAAGTTATATAAGTAAAGGAAATCACAATATACCTTAACAGCAAAGTAAAAGAATATAATCTATATATGTATTTATATGGTGACATCTTCAACATAGATGATATAGCAAGTAGGAATTTTTATAGTCACAGTTTTTGTGCAAAAATATAATTTTACTTGTCTTACTCGCTGTAATATCTGACTCTTACTTTCCATTATTCCTAGTGGAGGAAGCTATAATCTAGTCATTTCTAGGTAGACTCTGTCAAATGCAGTAACTTCTCAGTTATTCCAATGTCTACACTCAATGAAATGGACATACTGGATGCTGGAACTTTGCCAGAGTGGACCCTGAAAACCCAACTGCCTTCACCACTGTGCTTGCCACAAGGCATGTGTCCAAACTTTATTGTGGGTTCAACTGATTGGCACATAAGTTCATGCCTGCCATGGTTTCAAGGGAATGTTAAAAGTGCAATTCGTTGTTTTGTTTTACCTTCCAGTCTTTTGGGTATGTAATGGAACTCACAAGGAGTTGGAACTACTTGGTAATTAAGCCATAAATGGCTATAGCGTCATTCTCATTAGGATGACCAAAGTGGTCTGCAGTTTGAGGTTACTTGACAGTATACCAGCCCCACGGTATCTAATAATGGATTTAAATGATGCAGTTTGACTATTCTGCTGATTTTTAAAAAGGATGACATTAGCAGTTTTTCCCTTTTCAATTATGTTAAATTTACCCCTAAGAAATAGCAAATATCTCTCAGAATGATAACATTTGTAAAATGAGAAAATGCAGTGATTTAGCAATCATTCAGGGTACCCATTGAGAACCATGTGCAAGATAATTAAATAGAAATTGATTGTGTCTTATGTTTGCACAATCCTTAAATTTTATAGAACACATCTGTGTCTGTTCTTACTTGAGCCTAAAAGTGGTTTGTGAAGTCAAGAGACCCCTGTTTTATAGATGAGGAGAAAGTCGGTCAGAGTTAAACCATTTGCACTAAGTCAAACTAGTAGTAAATGGTAAAGTTGGGATGAGGACTCAGCTGATTATATGAGTGCTATTTCCAGTATTCTATATTATTGTATTTTCTGATGACTCTATAAAGAGGCTCTGGTAGGGAAGTTGAAGAAAGCCTGGGGAATAGGAAGGAGATACCTCTGGAGGGGAAGATGAGGGAGGGTAACTTTTAAAAGGAGACTTCGGTGGAATGGAGGGCTCCTTCTTTTACCAACTTCCCAACATTACCAAGGGCCAACCCTCCATTAGAAGGTATGTTTCCAGCTCAGGTTCTGTTCCTCCCCCCACCCCTTTTACTGGTCTCCCTGACAAACTATACTCTGATTATTAGAAAAGAACTTAGAAGTTACAAGTGTAAAATCCCACAAGGTCCCACTTGCCAAAGCACACTATAAAAAGCCATGGTACTTTGGCCTTGGAGAGGGAGCTTTCCTTTGTTTTCAGAATAGCTGTGAAGTTCTACCACTGATCTGAAACACATAGCACTCTCTTTTAAGCCAGGAGCATCTTTGGTGTATGTGTTGAAAGGATGACAAGGACTGGAAGAATGAGCCCAGTTATTCTGAAGACCCAAAAGTCACAGAGTCCCTTCTAATATTTTGTATTTTTATTGTTTGCCACAGTGTTGGGGAATAATTCAATGAGTCTTGATTATATTTACAAAAAGACAGCAGTCTTTCTGAAATCACAAATGATGAGTGGGTGAGAGAAAAGAGGTGACAAGAAAAACACTGTAATACAATTTAAACCAAAAGAGAAAAAACAATGCACCTCTTCTGCTCAGTTTTCTGTAGCAGCCAAATATCTAATGTCAGTAAAGGAAAAGAACAAATGGTTAAAAAGAAGAAATACCTATGTTTCATGGTAGAAAGGAATGAAGGTAAGATTTATGCTAAATAATTTTAACTGTATTCTGTCAACCTGAAAAAAGAAAAAAAAGCAGCTATCTACTTGGAAAATCCTCAAGCTTCCCTTTACTGAATGCACTTGACAGTGCAGGTTCTTCCCGTGTGTCTCTTTTGTTAAACTGCTTTCACATTAGCTGTTGCTAAACTTAGCACATTGTCATAGTTACACCAAAGTCCCAGGTGTGTGTTGGTTACTGGTTTGCTTAATTCATTTATATTTGGCTTTGCTCTAAAAATGCTTTGAGGTGGTAGTGTCCATTGTGCTTTATGCCTTGATTATATTTAGTCAGTTATTAAACACACAAGTAATCATTTCAAAGGACACTTAGATGAATAAGGGAGTACAAATTTACCGCTATAACTAAGAAAATAAGCCAGAAATGCTTCTGCATTAAATTAACAATAGTTCTGCAGCAGTTTCTGTGATAGATGAAGGCTAGATAATTGTAGTTTAAAATGATCAACAGCGTGCTGTGCTCTGAAGAACCATGAAGGCCACTGAGGCTGACACATCCAACTACCTTGCCCTTGGAACCCCCCAAAAGTGTACATTATAATCCTTAAACTCAAAGAAGTTTAGCCTAAACTAGTGTTGCTTGTACCAGAAAAACTGTAGCATATGAAGGGGGACAACCCAAAAACCCTGGAATTATCTTTTGGAGGACAGACACTTTGTAGTACAGGCTTCCCCCAAGAAGGTGAGTGTTCTAGGAACCCATCTTTATCAGTGTACCAGCTGGCATTGTTGTGAGAGTTTGCATTTGCCTTAAATGAAATTTTTGAACACTTTTTCAGCGTGTTTTCCCATTTCATGGGTGATTTACTAGTGTACCTGCCTACCCCACGCTGAGTGTTCAACAGTTTTTGGCTGAAAGTGTGCCCCACCCTCCCTATTCACATGATCTCACCCCAAGTGACTTTTTTTTTTGTTTGTTTCCACAATGGAAAAATGTCCTCAAAGGGAAACAATTGCCAATGTGGAAGAGGTGAAACAAAAAATGACAGAAGCACTGAAAGGTATCAAAATCAGAGTTCAAAAACTGTTTTGACAGTGGAAAAAAGAGTCTCAATAGGTGCATTGAATCAAATGGAGAGTATTTTGAAGGTGACTGATGTTCAAATATGTAAGAATAAATACACATTTTTTTATAAATAAATTCTTTTTTTTCTGGCCCCCTCCTCTAAGAGGCACTGGGATATGTCACTGGAGACTGAACAAGATGTTTATATAATTATTGTTGATTTTATTCAATCTAATTTTAATCGAGCTAATTTGGCCTCTCTCCAAAGTTAAAGAACAAAAAAAATTGTTGTGGAGGAGTTTTAAAATGGTTAAAATTAAAGTCTCTGTCTTTATAAAGAGATGGGTTTGAGGACTTCTATAACCGTGGTACAGCTTGTTCTATGGACTTGGACAAGTTCCTTTATCTCTGAGTACTTCACTTTCCACATTTGAAACTGAAGTAATAATACCTGCCTCATCACCTTGTTGCATCAAATGAAGTAACATATAAAATGCTTAGCATATTATGAAAGTTTGTTGATGTCCATTATTACTACATGCCTGGTATTGTTTTATGGCTTACAGATGCCAAAATGCCTCAGTCTGTTCAGACTACTATAACACAATACCATGAACTGGGTGGCTTATTAACAACACAAATGTATTTTTCACAGTGCTGGAGGATGGAAAGTCCAAGATGAAAGCAACAGCAGATTTAGTGATATCTGGTTCACAGAGAGCCATCGTCTCACTGTGTCCTCACATTGCACAAGGGGTGAAGGAGCTTTCTGGAGTCTTTTTTAGAAGGGCACTAATCCCATTCATGAATGGTCCATGCTCATGACATAATCACCTTCTGAAGGTCCTGTTCCACATACCATTACATTAGGGATTTAGTCTATTGCACAAGATGATTAAATAAAGTCTGCCCTCAAAGAGCTTGTATTAGTCTGGGTTCTCCAGAGAAACAGAATTAGGAAGATAGAAAATATGAATCTTATTTTCCAAAATTTCTAACGAATATAGTTAGAATAAGTTTCTTTGCTTAAAATAATACATCTTCCTCTAACTGGAAAATTTAGCTATTTAAGAAAACTTCCATGAAGACTCAGAATAATATTTGGTTTTAATAATTGCTATAACATGCAAGTAGGTACATGGTTTCTGAAGCTCCCATGAGACAAAATACAGACTTTATATTCATCTTGAGTGACATATTCATCTTGACATATGGTATGACTAAATCTGAAATGAGAAAGTTAAAAAGTTAATCGATGTGAAAGATGTAAAAATATAGTCCAATATCACAAGTAACTTTAACACTGGTCAGCACGTGTTGCAATGAAGGCCGTAACAAATTCCCTCAGTGGTGATGATGGAAACTAAATGTGAACAGAGATCTACTTACATCAATATGTGTAAACAACCTGACTCAGTGATTGAGCAATGTTACGTAGTGGCAAAGTTTTGCTCAGGTTAAGTACTTTGTCTAGAAGAATGTTGCCTGCAAAGATAATAAGCCATTAGGATAAATTCATTTCTAACTAATCTAATAACTGAGCTTTATTGAGAAAAAGATGAAGAAATGCCTTAGCAGCAGAAGGATTGATGATCGCCATAAAGAAACTTGAGGTCAAAAATCAAACAAGATCAATTTATCAAATAAGGCTGGGTGACATTGATGGGGTGGGGTACAGACACACATCAGTTAGTATGTCTGTTACAGTTAGTATGTCTGCTTTGCCTGTATTATAAAGAGAATAATGACAATAAATGTAGTCACAAAAGTGAGCACTTTCCTTTCTCCTCATTTTCTTTCCCATTCTTCTTTTATTTTTTCATTTGTTTTCTTTTATATCCAACCAACCAGCTTGTGTTAATGGATTTTTCTTAGAATTAATTTGAGTCAGACTGTATGAAAGTGATTGAATTAGTCACTAACAAAGAAAGGGCTTGAGAGATTTTTATTTAAAAGCTTAAAAAACATTCTATCTTAACAGCAATTTTCAACCAGTGTACCACAGCAGCTATACTAGTATGCCACAAGTATTTTTAAAACATTCAATACTAGACTGTTTAGTTAGGAGCAGTGATCCCTTTTCCCTTGGATTGTCAAATTAAAAAAATGACAATATCCAATACAATAATAGCCAGCCAGTGACAACATCCAACACAACAATAGCTATCCATTGTGAATAAATCAAAATTAGACCCAATTTTTTGGTCAGATGCGCAAACAAAAATACTTTTTTTTTTTTTTTTTTTTTTGCTGTGTTGCAGAATTTTAGTAATTAGTTTATGTGTGCCATGAGATAAAAAGAAAAGTTGAAAATCACTGTTTCTTAACATAAGTAGTATGAAACAAACCATCATAGAGCCTCAAAATCTCAAGAAGGGCAATTGGGGTAAAGAAAAGGGAACAGATCAAAAGGGGGAAAAATGAAGACCTGCTGGTTCTTCTTGTCTACTGTGGCTTTCCTCTCTGGCCTGTTTTCTAGACACAAGACTTGAGGTCCTGAGAAGCACCTTTATTTGGAGGAGAGTCAAAGAAACTTGAGAAAAGGATGTCTGGTGATCTGAGGAAAACATTGGGGGAAAGACTGGTGTAAATTCTACAGCACAGTTGTATTAACAAGAGACAAATGTGCGTCAGTTAGGTTAATTGTCCTCACCATTTCCTTTATTTATATTTAACTGTGACAACTTCATAAATCACAGAATAAGCTCCCAAGATTTTTAAATCTTGGACAGTCATTCTTGTATAGACAATTCTTAATTGCAAGCAGTGATTTTTAATAGGTAATTTCAAAGATTGATATTTTGAAAATGCAGAATTTGAGGCTATTTATATGTTTACTTTTCTGAAAAAAATCCCTTCTGATTTACATGGCACAATTAATTTCTAATTCTTTTTTATATTCCTGAATAATCCTACCAGTTATGTTCACTTGTTCATTATCAGGACCCACTGCAGTATATTTCCTGCAGTTATATCTTTGACAACTCTTCTCACCCTAAATACTCTCTCTGTCTTGGGGGTTCAGCCTTATTTCATGGGTTAAAGTATTATCCATATCCAATGTAAATTTTATATGAAAAGAAGAAAAATCTTCCAAAGAGCATTCCTTACACTAACAATCCCCCAGTTATAAGGGTAACTGGACATGAAATATCCTTTTTCATGATACTCTACAATACAGAAATTCTATAGTAGTTTTTATTTATATTTGTCCAGAAAGCATTTTACTTACCCCTTGTTTAACTCTGTTGCTGTAAATTAGTTCAGAGAATATGGAGAACTTTTCAACTTTCTCCATCATCTTGGATGACCTGCCAGCACAAAGTTACTCTAAGAGATATGCCATAGCACAACCACATGGCAATCGTTGTTTTGGTTTTTATTTAGGTGAAAGTAAGTTATTATTTTTTAAATTCAGAAGCCACCTTATTTTTTTAATCAATGAAACTAAAGAATTACCATGCTTAAATACTAAAATTTATAAAAATTTTATAAAATATGCAAAAATAAAAATGTATGAAAAAGAAGCTCAGTGGGTAAACCAGGAGGGTTTAAATTTTTCCACTCTGCTCACACAGGTGGCTGAGATGGTTTGGTGCCTGAGTCTTGGTGATTTGTGGGATGGAATTTCTCTGAATCTAGCCACCTTTGATACCATGTGTGATCCCTGTCAATACACTGGGTCTGTTTATCTTTCAGGTACCAAGTGCCCTGATTTTGAGCTGAGGAGGGAAAGGTTGGTACCTGGCTGGCCACCAAGCCCAGGCTGGCAGTCCTGTCCCCATTAGGCTCCCAGGGACTCAGAGTCCAAACTTTAGCTCCTCCCTCTGAGTCTGCCTTTCTTCCACTTTACCTGTTGGGAACCATCCTGCCTGGTCTCATGAACTGTAGCCTTACTGACAGGTGAGAGGGCCCCAAGGGGGAAGCTACGCAAGGAGGCCTTGGGGAAATAGGACACTGAAGAGACAAAACCTGTCCCCCTGCCTCCCTCACATCACCCTGCTTGGCCCTGAAGGATGGCTGGTTAGTCAATGACAGGTAAGACCCCTCAATGGCAGGGGCAACCTAAGACAGGCAAAGTTGCATAGGGGCCATCAGGGAAGGACTTGGGGGACACAGAGAAGGGGAAAAAGACCCTCACCCCTCGGCTTTGTTGTGGCCAAAGTCCTTATTCTATCTGGAAGAAGTCTCCTTATCTCTTGGTGGCTCTGTCTCACTCAGACTTGAAACAAGACTAAAGGCAGATACAGCCCTAAACTGGATCAGGCGATTCCAAGTACAGTTAGGCCTGGAAAAGGAATGCATCATATCCTATGAAACCTACTTTGCTAAGAATGCCCTCAAGTTAATGTATACTGATGTTTGGGGTTGAGCATAGAATGTGATCAGTTTCCCAGGTTTCAGGGCTGAATGGGTGTCACCTTAGCCTGAGGCAATTCTCTGTGTTCCTTCACACAGTTCCTTCCATTGTTATCCATGATCTCTATCTGTTTTCTGTAAACATAACCTTTTGACATTGACTGATGAGCTTTGCTCTATACCCCTGTGCATTTGATTCTCAATAAAAGCCACTTCAAGAGAAGGGCTTGGGGCATTTCCATACTAGAGGGAACTGCCACCCCTTCCCCTGGCAGACCAAGAGAAAAGTGTCTGGGATGACTTATTTTACTTCCCTATCTGTGACGACCTGGAGTGTATTCTGTGAGACAAAGTCTGACCTCTACGTCATTTACCAATCATGATTTAACTTGCCTTTAACCATAACCCACCCCAAATTAGTTATTAGTGGGAATTAGAAACTAGAAGTCTGGAAATATCTGAGAGGGAGAGGAAGAGTGAGGAGGGAATACAGAAGGTGGGGGGACAGGGGACAAAAAAAAATTAAGAAGAGTAAAGAGGGAAGCTAAAGGGGGTAGAGTTCAAATAAATTACATCCAAATATTTACCCCAGACATCTTCAAATATGCCTGTCTTTTGTTTGCTAACTATGGGGACTTTTTTCTTTAAACTTGTTTCTTGTTTGGTTGGGAAGTTCAGATTGTTCTGTGTTTGGTAATTTAGTTTTATCTAACTAAAAATTTTTTAAGAGTTATTTTATTTTGTTTTGTTTCTAGGACATCAAGAATTTTGTGGTGTCCCATCTTATGAGAAATCTTCATCTATGCTGCTCTCCTGCTTCAGAAATGAGGATAGTGCTGCAATTTAGAATTTAGTAACCCAAAATGTGGTCCTGGACCAATGGCATCTTCTGCATCAGCCTGCAACTTGTTAAAAGTGAACAACCTTGTGCCATACCACACCATACTGAGTAAGATTCTACATTTAAAAATTTTTTTTTATTGTTCAAATATATTTATCTCCATTTTCCAGCCACAACTTTCCCCTACCACATACACAGCCATCTCGCACCCCCAGTCCTTCCCCACTTTGGCTTTGTCCATGGGTCCTTTATACATGTTCTTAGATATGCCCCTTCTCCTTCTTTTCCCTATTATCCCCTCCCACCATTCCTATCATTACTGTTGGTTTGTTTTTTCTTTCAATGTTGCTGGTTATATTTTCCTTGCTTGTTTATTTTATTGATTAGGTTCCACTTATAGGTGAGATCATATGGTATTTGTCTTTCACTGCTTGGCTTATTTCACTTATCATAATCCTCTCCAGTGCCATCCATGTTGTCTTGAAGAGTAGTAGCTCTTTCTTTCTTTTTACTGCATAGTATTCTATTGTGTAAATGTACCATAGTTTTTTGATCCACTCCTCTACTGATGGGCACTTAGGATGTTTCCAGCACTTGGCTATTATAAACTGTGCTGCTATGGACATTGGAGTGCATAGGTTCTTCTGAATTGGTGTTTTGGGATTCTTAAGGTATAACCCCAGCGGTAGAATGGCTGAGTCAATAGGCAGTTTCATTTTTAGTTTTTTGAGAAAATTCTAAACTGTATTCCATAGTGGTTGTACCAGTCTGTGTTTCCACCAACAGTGTACTAGGGTTCCATTTTCTCCACAACCTTGCCAGCACTTGTTTGTTGATTTGTTTATGATGGCCATTCTGACTGGTGTGATGTGGTATCTCATTGTGGTTTTCATTTGCAACTCTGATGGTTAGTGATGATGAGCCTCCTTTCATATGTCTCTGTGTCCTGTGAATGTTCTCCTTGGAGAAGTGTCTGTTCAGGTCCTTTGTGATTTTTTAATTTACTCGTTTATCTTCTGGGAGTGGAGTTGTGTGAGTTCTTCATATATTTTGGAGATCAAACCCCTGTTTGATGTATCATTGGCAAATATATTTTCCATATGGTTGGCTCCATTTTCATTTTGCTGATGTTTTCTTTAGCCATGCAGAGCTTCTTATTTTGATGAATTCCAATTGTTTTTTTCTTTCTTTTGTGTCTCTTTTTCTAGGGGACATATCAATGAAAATATAGCTACATGGAATATCTGAGAATTTCCTGCTTATTTTCTCCTCTAGGACTTCTATAATATTGTGACTTATATTTTAGTCTTTTATCTGTGTTGAATTTATTTTTGTGTATGGTATAAGTTGGTGGTCAAATTTCAGTTTCTGCATGTAGCTCTCCAGCTCTCCCAACCCCATTCATTGAAAAAGCTATTTTTACTCCATTTTATGCTTCTACCTCCTTTGTTGACTCTTAATTGACCATAGGGACATAGGTTTATTTCTGGGCTCTCTATTCTGTTCCATTGATCTATGTGCCTGTTCCTATGCTAGTATCAGACTGCACTGATTACAGTGGACTTGTAATATAGCTTGATACCGGATATTGTGGTCCTCCTACTTTGTTCTTCTTTCTCCAAATTGCTACATCTATTTGGGGTCATTTATGGTTCCATATAAATTTTTGAAATATGAGACTTCAAGATGGCAGAAGAATGGAAGAAGTCACACTCACTTCCTTCCAGGAACAATTGGGAATTACAAATAAATTGTGAGAAATCACCTGGAACAAACAACTGAACAATAGTGAGAGAGGAGTCTTAAAACCTTGGACAGAGAGAAAATACGCTTTAGCACAACTTATCTGGTAAAGAGTGCAGTAAAGACTGAAGAACATGGGTGGGGTGCCCATGGGTGGCAGTGCCAGAGGGAAAAATAAATGACCAATTGGATCCTCCTGAGGAGAGTGGGGTCTGATCCGTAGGTGGAGATTTCCAGCCTACAGCACAAGAGCCCCAAAAGTACACAGATAACAGCCAGCTACAAAAAGCGGCAGGGTTGTTATCTGCCCGAGATAGGGGTCTGGGGATGCAAAGAGCCATTCAAAGGACCAATGCATAAATTTCAATTTATAGCCACTTACCCTGGGCTCTGGCAAAGGCGAGTCAGAGTGGACTGGAGCTGCTAGTGGAGAGAGGAAGGAGGCTTGGGGAGAGAACTGAGAGAGTAGCCAGCGAGGCCCCAGTGCTGACTCATCCCCCATACAGCAGCAGACATATTCCTCAGGTAGACCACTCCCCTGAGCATCAACATCATGAAAGGAAACAATAGCCCCGCCTGCAGGATGCCCTGCCCTCACCCAATGGTGTGCAAGCCTGACTGCTGAGTACAGAGCAGCAGTCAGAGATAGTAGATCCCTGGATAAAGGGTCTGCAGAGTGCTCTAGAGATACTTGAGGAGAGTCTGGCGATGGAGGCTTTGGGGAGAGAACTGAGAGAGTAGCCGGTGGGATCATGATGCTGATTCCTCCCCATATGGCAGCAGCCATCTTGATCAGGGAGACCACTCCCCCTGAGCAGGAACAGATTGAAAGGACACAACCCCACCCACAAGGGGGACTCTGTCCCGCCCTGTGGTACCTAAGCCTGACTGCTGAGTACAGCGTAATTAAATTAACAACTGAAGGAGACATCCACAGAGATTAAATTCTTGGAATTCTCAAAAAAACTGCCTAAGGTCAAATGGGGTCAATATCTAACATCATCAGAGGCATATCCAGAAGAAAAAACAGCAGTGTCCTACAATAGAAGTTCACACTACAAAGTCAGGAAGTCAAGACAGACCAATTTAAGAAGAAGCAACAAAAAATAAGAATCTCATAAATAATAGGAAGACAAATAAACACCTCCTGATTGAAGGGAAAGGAGGAATCCCAAGGGAGAGAACTAAATGGAATACAGGCAAGTAAACAATCAGATATCGCATTCCAAACAATAGATCTAGGCTCAGTGAGCTCAAAGAGAATTACAAAAACTACAGGGAAATGATGAGGAACTTACTGCAAGCTATATCAGCATGAAAAGGGACATAGAAACTATGTAAAAGAGGCAAGAGAACATGAAGAATACAATTTCTGAATTGAAGAACACAGTAGAAGGAATCAAAAGCAGGCTAGATGAAGCAGAGGATCAAATCAGTGAGCTGGAAGACAAGGTAGAAAAAGCTCCCAGAAAGAGCAAGAAAATGGAAAAAAAAAAAAACAACAAACCTCAAAAAGAATGATCAGATGTTTAGGGAAATACAGGACATTGTGAAATGTAATAATATCCATATAATAAGATACCAAAAGGAGAAGAAGAGGAGGAATGGATAGAGAACCTGTTTGAAAAAATAATGATGGAAAACTCCCCTAATTGGAGGAGAGAAAAAGTCACACAAGTCCAGGAAGCACAGATGGTCCCATTAAAGAGGAACCCAGTGAGGTCCACTCAAAAACACATCATAATTAAAATGGCAAATATGAAAGACAAAGGGAGACTCGGGAACCCCAATACAGCTGGCAAGTGACTTCTCAACATTAATACTACAAGCCCAAAGGGAATGGCAAGAAATATTCCAAGTAATGAAAAGCAATGGGTTGCAACCAAGACTGCTCTTCCCTGCAACACTCTCAATTAAAATGGAAGACAAAATAAGGAGTTTTCCAGACAAAAGAAGGTCAAAAGAATACACCTCCACCAAACCAGCACTGCAGGATGTGCTACAGGGACTGCTTTTAGGAGAAGAAAAAAAAAAGAGTGAGTAAGAGGAACACAGTAAAAAGGGAAAAAATGAGTAAGTACTTATCAATAATAAATTTAAATGTAGCTGGATTTGATTCTCCAATCAAATGACATAGAGTAGCTGAATGGATAAGAAAACATGACCCACACAATGCTGCCTACAAGAGACCCACCTCAGAACAAAGGACATTCATAGACTGAAAGTAAAGGGATGAAAGAAAATATCCCAAGCAAATGGACAGGGAAACAAAGCCAGAATAGCAATACTTGTATCAGATGAAATAAATTTCAAAACAAAGGCCATAAAAAGAGACCCAGAAGGACACTTCATAATACTCAAAGGAAGAATCTATCAAGAGCACATAAACATTGTAAACCTATGTGCACCCAATACACCGGCACCAAAATATCCAAGAAAAATCTTAGAAGACTTCAAAAAAGGTATAGACAGCAACACACTGATAGTAGGTGATTTTAACACCCCACTGTCAAAAGTGGATAGATCTGACAAACAAAACATCAAAAAGATATTTTGGGACTGAACAATGCATTAGATCCAAAGGACTTAACTGATATATATAAAACCTTTCATTCCAAAGAAGCAAAATACACATTCTTTTCAAATGTACATGGAAAATTTTCCAAGATAGATCACATGACAAGACACAAAACAAGCCTCAAAAAATTCAAGAAAATTAAAGTCATAACAAACATTTTCTCAGACCACAAGGACTTGAACCTAGAAACCAACCTCAAAGGAAAAATTCAAACACATTTAAAATCATGTAGACTGAATAGCATGTTATTGTACAATGAATGGGTCAATAATGAGATCAAAGAAGAAATCAAGAAATTTCTGGAAGCAAATGGAAATGAACACACAACAGTTCAAAACGAATGGGACACAGTGAAGGCAGTTCTGAAAAGGAAGTTCATAGTAATATGGTGATGTCAGATGTTGACCCCATTTGACCTTAAGCAGCCTTTTCGAGACTTCCAGGAATCTACTGTCTGTGACTGTCTCTTTCAGTTGTTAATCTAGTCACTCTGCGCTCAACAGTCAGGCTTAGGCAACACACGGTGGGGCAGAGTCCCCGCTGTGGGCAGGGTTATTGTGTCTTTTCAATCTGCTCCCGCTCAGGGGGAGTGTCTGCCTGAGTAAGATGGCTGCTGCCATATGGGGGAGGAGTCAGTACTAGGATCCTGCTGGCTACTCTCTCAGTTCTTTTCTCCTAGCTGCCATCTCCAGACTCTCCTCAAGCATCTCTAGACCACTCTGTGTTCCCTATAGTCAGGGATGTACTATGTGTACCTTTACTCTGTACTCAGCAGTTAAGCTTGTATATCACTGGGCAAGTGTAGAGCCTCCAGGGGGTGGGGCTATTGTGTCCTCTCACACTGCTTCCACTCATGGAAGTGGTCTGCCTGAGCAATATGTCTGCTGGTGTATGCAGGATGAGTCAGCACCAGAACCCTGCTGGCTACTCTCTCAGTTATCTCCCCAAGCCTCCTTCCTCTGTCTCTCCTCCAGCAGCTCCAGCCCACTCTGTCCCTGCCTCTGCCAGAGACCAGGGTAAGTGGCTGCAAATAAAAATTTATATATTAGCCCTTTGAACAGCTCTTTGCATCTCTAGCTGCCCATCTCTGGCAGAGAGCAACCCTGCCGTTTTTCGCAGATGGCTATTATCTATGTAGTTTTTGGGCTCTTGTGTTATAGGCTGGAAATCCCTGCCTATGGTTCAGATCCCACTTATCTCAAGGGGATCCAATTGGCCATTTATTTATCCCTCTGGCGCTGCCACCTGTGGGCGCCCCGCCCACCTTCTCGAGTCTTTACTGCACTCCTTACCAGTTAGGTTGTGCTAAAGGCAATTCCTCTGTCCTCCAAGGTTTTAAGGCTCTTCTCTCACTGTTGTTCAGCTGTTTTTTCCTGGTGATTTCTCCACAGTTTAGTTGTAATTAAGATTGGTCCTGGGAGGAGGTCAGTGTGACTTCTATTCACTTCTCCATCATTATGAAGTCCTTACCTTGAAATTTCAAGGAAATTGATAAGACTTCTAAGGATTTTAAGTGCCTTCTATGTGCCAGTCACTGCCTATTCACTGTATTTAATCTTATTTCTATTAATCCTGTGAGTATTTCCCTTCCTCTTTTACCCTTAAGAAGTTGGAGGATCCTGGATGTGAAGGCATTTGCCCAAAGCAGATCACCCAATGCGAACTTCAACCCAGGCTATCCATGTTTTTCCTACCATGTTATACTGCTCTTTTAAAACAAACAATCAAGCCTCTCCTCTTTTTTTTTTTTTTTGCTTAGGAATATCTGGGACAGCATTAAATGTTCAACCATCTGAATCATAAGGGTGCCAGAAGAAAAAGAGGAAGAACAGGAAATGGAAAACTTATTTGAAAAAAATAGTGAAGGAGGACTTTCCCAATCTGGCCAAGGAAATAGACCTCCAGGAGATCCAGGAAACTCAGAGAGTCCCAAGGAGGTTGGACCCAATGAAGCACACACCAAGGCACCTCATAATTACATTACTGAAGATTAAAGATGAGAGAATTTTAAAATCAGCAAGAGAAAAGAAGACAATTACCTACAAAGGAGTTTCCATAAGATTATCAGCTGATTTCTCAAAAGAAACCTTACAGTCAAGAACAGGCTGGAAAGAAGTATTCAAGGTCATGAAAAGCAAGGACCTACAACCTAGATTACTCTATCCAGCAAAGCTATTATTTACAATGGAAGCACAGATAAAATACTTCCCAGAGAAGATCAAGTTAAAGGAGTTCATCATCACTAAGCCCTCATTATATGAAATGTTAAAGGCACTTCTCTATGAAAAAGATGAAGATCAGAAACTATGAACAGTAACATGATAACAAACTCAAAACTATCATCAAATTAACTTAAAATAAAACCCAAAAACAAACTAAGCAAACAACCAGAACAGGAACAGAATCAGAAATGGAGATCAGAGGAGAGGGGGAGCTGGGAGAATGGGGGAAAATGTACAAGAAATAAGCACCATTAATAGTAGGTACAAAATAAACTGGGGGAGGTTAAGAATAGTATAGGAAATGGGGAAGCCAAAGAATTTATGTGTACAACCCATGGACATGAACTAAGGAGAACAGAATGCTGGTGGGGGAGGGGTGCAGCACAGAGGGGAATAAAGGAGAGAAAAAAATGTGACAACTGTAATAGCATAATCAATAAAATATATATTAAAAATCAAAGAGACAATTATTTGCAATTGACAAAACAAACAAACAAAAAAACAACTTTACAAGCAACTGACATTCCAGCACAGATGAAGTTGAACATAAACACTATACAGAGAGATATACATTCAGTCCCGGAAAAGAATAGAGACCAGACAAGATCAGAAATATACTCCTTAGCCACAGAGCTAAGAATTCATCAGTTCCTGGAGAGCAAAGATTAGGAAGTTAATACTAGACCCATAATGCATATTATTTGTATTTATATTCATACATGAGGTCTGTCTGGAGAAAGTCCAGCCATTATTAATATAATGAGAATTGTTTGCCCGGCATCAATGTAACCAGGCAGCCAAGGAGAGTGGACTGGGATGCACATTCATCAACAATGACAACCTCACTGTACTAGATGGTGGGGGCAGTAGATGCCAATGTGTGAGCATGTGTACTGTCTGGCCATCACATTCAAAATGAGCAAGTAGAGCAATGAATCTGCATCTGATTTTGCATAAGGCTTGAAGATTATTCAGCCGAAACTATTCAGATGATTCAGAGGCCACAATTATGAGCAACTGGTTATTGGCAGCTTCACCACAACAACCTGCGAGCTCATGTACATTTTGTGCAGAGTTTTTTGGTGAAACATCAAATCACCCAGGTGACTCGGCCCCACTACAGCCCATACTCGACACCCTGTGACTTCTGGCTTTTCCCAAAACTAAAGTCACCTTTGATAGGGAAGAGATTTCAGAATGCTGATGAGATTCAGGAAAATACAGTGGGCCAGCTGATGGTGATTGGGAGAACTGTGTGAGGTCTCAAGGTGCCTACTTTGGAGGGGACTGATGTGCCATTGTCTTATGTACAATGTTTCTTGTATCTTGTAGCCTCTTCAATAAATGTCTCTCTTTTCATGGTATGTGGCTGGATACTTTATAGATAGTCCTTGTGTTTGTTTAACTTGGCCTTTTAAAAATAGAGTATCTAGATAATTTATCAAGATATGATTTATCTGATGTCTCTGTTTTCTGGTTTTAGCAATTGAATTGTCAAGCTTGTTAACCGAATTCAAACGAAATGGCCTAGACTCAAAATGATAAAACTCCTGTTTACCAAACTAAGAAAGATGAGATGGAGAATATTTAGATGTATTAACAACCAGTATAGTGTCTTTCTGGACAGAATAGGTGAAATACTTATTGATGGAATCTTTCTTTGGCTGTAATTCACAGACTCACTTGGCTGTTTTCTGCCAACCATTGAAAGGGCTGGCTTTTGAGTACTTCTAGGCATTTCTTACAATTTAAATATTTTTTCTTTCCACATTGCTTAGTAAGAAGAAAAAAAATTATGTTTTCATAACTTCATTCTATATTGTTAGCATGAAGTCTTTACAGGTGTCTTTTTAAAGTCAGAAATAGGTAACTTTTAAATATTATTTTCAAAAGCAAGAACTCTCCTTTTCTAATGCAGGATTTTCATTTCCAAAATTTCTTTGGTTTTTTGGGGATACTGGTGGGCAGTGGGGAGAGGACTCAAATGATATCTGGAAACTTCATTTCACTTCTTATTTCTCCCTGCTCTTCTATCCCAGTTCCTAACAAATTCATTCTGGGTCATATATTTTTTTCGTATGTAGTAACTTCTAAGAAAAGCTGTAAGTATAGTTTCTGTGTTCCAAATCTAATTTTTAGACTTAGCATTTAAATCTTTTTATTTTGATCCTTATCTTTATCAAGGTTTCTAGATAATAAATATTTTACTTAAAAAGTACAGATGGCCCTGGCTGGGTGACTCACTTGGTTGGAGCGTCATCCCGAAGCGTGCGGGTTCACTCTCCAGTCAGGGTGTGTGCAGGAGGCAACGGACCGATGTTTATCTCTTCCTCCCTTTCTCTTTCTCCCTACTCACTTCCTCTCTCTCTAAAATTAATAAACATAGTCTCAGTTGAGGATTAAAATATGATGATGATGATGATGATGTACAGACCATTGGACCTTAGTATATTCAAAATCACATTTTTTTAGTTTCTGTCTAATTCTGAGATCAATGTAGAAAATGTATCTATTTTTACCTTCTGTCTGTCACACATTGTATTATTAGAAAAGAACTTTTTAGCATGAATTTCATGAGATCAAGAGCATGACTAATTCCTGTCACTGAGCTTCAGGTAAGTGCCTTTACTTTTCCTCTCCTTATTTCAGAAGATATCCCCTATTCTGTGGTCTGGTGCTCTACATCATTCACTATGCAGAAAAGGCTTAACATAAATGCAGAGTTAATTTTTTAAATAATTCCTTCACAGAGGGGGTGTTTCTTGCAGGTGATGTTCTGAATTTTGATTTGGGTGCTGGCTACATGAATGAGTTTTGTTCACTTTGTGAAAATTCATCCAGCTGTTTACTTAGCATTTGTGCCCTTTTCTTCAATATAAGGTTTATTTAAAAAAATGCTGAGTAAAAGATCACTTTTTTTGTTTGAGTCCAATTACATTGTGGCCCATTTTTCCATTCAGATGTTTGTCATTTTTTAATTGATAAGAGCTCTTCCGATAATTCAGGCCAAAATCCTCGGTCACCCCTGACTCCTCTCTTTCTCACACCTACACCCAGGTCCAATCTGGAAGCAAATACTGCCATCTACACTCTCAAAATAGATCCGTGGTCCTACTCCTTCACTCCACTGCTACCACTAGCTAAGCCAACATCATCTTTGCATGGCTGCTGCAGTGGCCATATAAATATCCTCCCTGTTCCCATACCGCCCCCACCCAACATTCAGTACAATGTCATGGAGCAGCTAGACAAACCCTATCCAATGTAAAGCAAATTTTGTCATTCCTCTGCTTCCAACTCTATAGCAGCTTTCCGTTTTGCTCTAAGTAAAAGCCAGAATCATAACTATGGCTCACAGAGACCAATACAGTTGCCCCAGGGTGACTGATCTATTGTCTATAGTCTTACTACTGACTCCTTTACTTACTCTGCCTCACCACGGTGGCCTCCTCGATGCTCCTCCAATACACTAGACAACCTCCAGTATCAGGATCTTTGCAGTCACAGTTGCTTCCACCTGAAAAACTCTTCTTCAGGATACCCATCCACATGTCTTGTTCTCCAAATCTTCAGATCTTAACATAGTTGTCACCTTCTCGCTGAGGTCTTCCCTGACTATCCCATTTAAAACTGCAACTGTCTCCCTCCAGTATTTCCTATCCCCTTCCCCTGCTTTACTTTTAGACTGACCATTATTTAAATGCTAGGTGGATAAACATATAAAGATGAAAAACAAATAAAGATATAGACATGTATAAACATTATCGGCAAAAGGTTGCTTTACATATCTGCAGTAATCATTCAACAACTATGAGAATTACATTCCTGAGGAGGGAAAAATTATTAGTATTAAAACCACTGTTACCAACAACAAAGTCTTGGAAAAATAGGTGTTACATTTTAAAAACAATCAAAATAACATTACATGTGTAAATTTGACACATAGTGAACTGAATTTATAGAAGGCATCTGCTTCTTAAACAACCTAGATTAATCAGTGATAAAATGCCACCTGTAGTCACTTCCTTCTAAGTTTCCTTCATTTGTTCACAAAACAGTGCTGAGGTTTTCTGTCTCACTAAACATGTTCTCCCATAAGTTTCATTTCTGTAGACTATTTACCTATTTACATTTTGAATCAGTTATTATTGAAATAAAGATTTTATATATTTACACTTGTATTATTTCTTGTTTCCCAGTTGCAGGTTGGGATTTATTGGTGTAGCAGGAAATCAGTTTAGTGAGTCATGGAAATTTTTGATAAAATAAAATAGAATAAAAATTGAAAACATTAGGGTTAATGTTGAATATTCAATGTAAATATCACTTTATGAAACTTTTGTGTGCCATGTGTGTCTGTGCATGTATTGGGTTATGATGCACAATGAATATCCTAGTGAAGTTTGGAAGATGGTATTGTAGACTCATTTGCTGTCTCAAGCCACCCATAAACTTGCATTATTGAATCTAGTGTTAGTTATACCTATAAAATATTCCTATGTTTGCTTATTTTTGGATGAGAAGTGAGGAAAATCAGACATTTTGGGGAATCAAAAGGCTGTCAGCAATAAAGTATATTACTATATTTCCAGAAAGAAAGATTTCAATGGAATAATCAAAACAAAGAGTTCAGCCAGCACCACTGAAGTGCTCATTGGCCTGAATGGCTACCACTGGTTAAGTGCTTTCTTTTCTTGAATTTCACCTCTTATTATAAGTGGGCCTAAATAATATATTTTAAATCCCAAAATGAAATATTGTGTATCTATTTGCTTCAGTTTTCAGAGAGGACTACACAACTCTACAGCATTCTGTATGTGTTTCATAACTGATCCAGATTCACACTCCCCTGTCTTCAGACCACAACTAACATGAGTGGCTCAGACACAAAATATGTCTGACTAGGGCTTACTAATCCACCCACAAACACCTTATATGTCTCTAACATATTAGAGTACTCTGCCCCCCAGCCCCCAACACACAACAATTCCAACCTCTTTTTGGCAATACAGAAGGATGGTAATGTTCATTTGAGAAGCACCCACCTATTTTTTTTGCCTTATTTTTACCCATATCAAGTTTTAGATAACAAAAAAATCCACATTTACCTAGATTTATTTAGAATAAGCCACATAAAATAGCCATTATATGGCTATTCTACAAAAACAGGAATTTTATGTGATTCAAATAGTTAAGATATATTTACTTATGTGGGAGACTATTGAGAAATATTGCTTAAGGATTTGGAAATTTCAATAGGAAAATTCAAATAATCTAGTAAGAAGATGACTCCATAGGGATAGTTTATGCTTTATGTAAAGTTAGCACTAAATATTTTTATCCATCTCTTTAATAGGGCAAACACTCATTGAGCACTATGGTGTAATCAGTTACTTTCTTAGAATGTTCAGGATGAATAAGATTTAATTTTTGACCTTAAGGAACCTGCAGTCTAAAGGCCTGCATTCCTATTGAATTTGAATGAAAATATTCTGTCTGTGTTGCCAACTATTTATTTAAAAATCTATTTTCCTTTATTATTTATAATTAAAAATAATTTTCTTTTCTTTTCTTTTCTTTTTTTTTTGCATTCCAATAAAACTTTATTTACAAAAATAAGCAGTGGGACATGTTTGGTTCATCAGTTTCCTGACCTTGGTAATAATTACAGCTACCAATTCTCATTTTCATGATTTCACTTCCTTCTGGAAAGCTTTCCTTTGTTCTCCACTGCCCATGAGCTGAAGCACAAACTCTTTAACTCTCTACTCTGATCTGAGCAGCACTTTTTTACCCCCAATACTTAATGCTCATTTTCTTCTCTTTGTGCTCAACTCACATTGCTCTGTATAGATAATACCATTCTTTTTTTTTAATTATTTAATTTTTAAGTACATTTCTCTCTGCCTCCCCCCCACCTCTTTCCCTTGCCCCCTTCCTCCTTCCCTCCCTCAGCTCTTCCCCTTTGGTTTTGTCCATGAGTCCTTGCTATATGTTCCTTGACTTTCCCCTTCTCTTCCCTTTCCCTGCCCCCCCCTTCCCTCTTGTCTCTGTTGATTTCTTTTCCTTTCAGTGTTGCTGGTCATATTTTCCTTGCTCTATGGACATCTAATATTTGACAAAGGGGGCAGAAGCATAAAATGGAGCAATAACAGCCTCTTCAACAAATGGTGTTGGGAGAGCTGGACGGCTACATGCAAAAAATTGAAATTGGATCATCAGCTGACACCATACACAAAAATAAACTCAAGATGGATCAAAGACTTAAATATAAGTCGCAACACCATCAAAGTCCTAGAGGAGAACATTGGCAGGAAACTCGCAGATATCACACGCAGAAATTTTTTCACTGATAGGTCTCCTAAAGCAAGGGACATAAAAGAAAGAATAAACAAGTGGGACCTCATAAAAATAAGAAGCTTCTGCATGGCTAAAGAAAACATCAGCAAAATGAAAAGGGAGCCAACCCTATGGGAAAATATATTTGATAATGATACAGCAGATAGAGGTTTGATCTCCAAGATATATAAAGAACTCACTCGACTCTACTTCAAGAAGACAAACGATCCAATCAAAAAATGGGCAAAGGACCTGGGCAGATGCTTTTCTAAGGAGGAGATACAGAGGGCCCAGAGGCATTTGAAAGGATGCTCAGCATCACTAGCCATCAGAGAAATGCAGATCAAAACCACCATGAGGTACCACCTCACACCGGTCAGAATGGCCATCAGAAACAGATCCACAAACAACAGGTGCTGGCGAGGCTGTGGAGAAAAGGGAACCCTAGTCCACTGTTGGTGGGAATGCAGACTGGTGCAGCCACTATGGAATGCAGTGTGGAATTTCCTCAGAAAGCTGAAAACGGAACTGCTTTTTGATCCAGCGATTCCCCTGCTGGGACTATACCCTGAGAACACCAGAACGCCAATACAAAAGAACCTATGCACCCCAATGTTCATAGCAGCACAATTTACAATAGCCAAGTGTTGGAAGCAACCTAAATGCCCATCAGTAGATGACTGGATCAAAAAACCATGGTACATATACACAATGGAATACTACGCAGCAGAAAGAAAAAAAGAAGTACTAAACTTTGCGACAGCATGGATGGAACTGGAGAGCATCATGCTAAGCGAAATAAGCCAGGGGGCGAAAGACAAATACCATATGGTCTCACCTATAAGTGGAACCTGACCAACAATGCAAAGATGCAAGGAAAATATGACCAGCAACACTGAAAGGAAAAGAAATATAATTTTCCTTTTAAAAAAGTAATACCTGCTTATTACTTAAGAAAATTTATAGAAATGTACACATTATAAAGTAAACTTCCTGTACTAGTGTCATCTATTGCTTTGAACTAGAAGATATTTCAGTATCACCATATTCTAGTTCTAAGAAATCATTAAATGGAAGTTTTGTAAGACCTTGGAGTTCGTATCTTGTCCTGAGCAAATGCAAATAAAAAAAGGAGGCAAAGAGAACTTAGATGCTGTGTGCTGTCAAAATGAAAACACAGTGAAGGCATCCTCTGATATGTATCACATTAACATATTCATTGAGTAAGTATCTATAAAATAATTGAATACAACAAGGAAAGCCCAATGATTCCTGTTGGACAAATTTTAAAGAAAGGAAGATTTACTGAATAAACTTGAACAAAGAAATCCCAAAGGAAAAACAAACAAACAAAACCATTCAGAGGATTTCTAATAAAAGAGAACTAAAAAATTAACTGATGGCTTATATCACAGTCATCCAAGATTCAGACATCAAGTAGTAAAGAATAAAAAGCAAAAAGCCCCTCTGGAAAATTTGGCCAGCAGGGCCTTGGATAGAATGACAACTCTACCACAGCCTCCTGAGTCAGGAGCTACCTAGTCCTTCCAGTCTTCTCTGGGACAAACAATGCAGTGCCAACCAGCATTGGTTTTGAGGAAACCTTTAAAAATAGTTTATTCCAGAGTATGCATTGCATAAACCTTTGGCAATTCTTGGAAGAATAAATAAATCATTTCTAGGACTAAGGTGAAAGGGAAGAATTGAGAGAGCTATAATGCTGAGAAGTGAAACTACAAGTTTTCAAACTTCTGCTCTCAAGGACATCTTTATACTCTTAAAAAAATTGTTAAGGTCACCAAGTAACATGTTTGATCCCCTGCAAGGGCACATACAAGAATTAACCAATGAATGTATAAATAGGTTGGACAGCAAGTCAATATTTCTCTCTCTCTCTCACTGTACCTTCATCTCTAAAAATTCAATGAAAAAGAATAGCAATAATATATTCAGTATATGTTAACATAAATATTGATATAAACTGTTGAGTGACATGCCTCTATAAGTACCTTGTGCTCTGAGACAATCTTGCTGTGTATGTCAAGAATGCTAGGCTCTGGTGGTTCTTTACCCAGGTTTTCTCAGGGTGGGCAGTGAACAGCTGTGATGGATAAGGTATGGCCTCCTACAAGTACAAAGTGGAGGCTTGCTTACCGCTGGCTCTAAATGGCATGTTCCCCAAACTCAGTCTTCCTCTCTTGACATGCAACCCACTGTATGTACAGGTATCCATCTACACAAGGTTGTACTGCCCCTGGGAAATTAGGCTTACTGGAGAAAACTGATATAAGCATACCAACATTGGCTATTGGCTTCCCTGTGAATGATAAATTCTTTTGACTCTGGCACAGGTGTCTCATGTCTCTGTTAGCCTCCATTAAACTGTTGTAAACTAATTTGTTAACTTGAAATTAAAGTAAAATCTTAGACCCTTTACAGTTCTTGAAAATAGCAAAAATTCTGTAATGAGAACACCAGCATTAACATTTTACTAATCTCCAATTCTGGCTTAATACAAAAGAGGTTTTTGCCCTGGCTGATGTGGCTCAGTGGATTGAGTGTCAGCCTGTGAACTAAAGGGTCACCAGTTCAATTCCCAGTGCAGGGCACATGCCTGGGTTGCACGCCAGGTCCCCAGGAGGGGGCGCACAAGATGCAACCACACATTGATGGTTCTCTCCTTCTCTTTCTCCCTCCTTTCCCCTCTTTAAAAATAAAAAAATAGAGTCTTTAAAAAAAAAGAGGTTTTCATCTGATTGAATCTCTTGCAATATGTTCTTTGACTGAAATATATGAAGAAAACTGGCCTCACAGAGACATGTAGTTGGAAAAGAGAACTTTTTTGCCTTAAAAGGATATTGGGGTCCTTATCTACAGCAATGCAGCATACTGCCTATATTAAGGTGAACACACATTGCAATATACAGATGATGTATTATAAAAGTGTATATCTAAATCTATGTAATTTTAGTAAACAATGTTACCTGAATACAATTTTTAAAAAATTTTAAGAAAACAACATAGACCAAGGTGAAGAGAAAGAGAGAGATGATTTTATTGTTGGAACTCTACATTTACATAACTTACATAGTCCACAAAATTCTTGCTTTGGAAGATGCAAATGATTTTAAATTAATTATTTGTTTTGTCATTTTTATTGTTGATTTTATTATTTGTTATGTATTATTTGTTACAAGAACTTCCTGAAAATCCACTAGTCTGAATAATCAACCACTAAACCTGACCTCATCAGAGTAACAGATTCTTTATCATTCTCATCAAAGGCTGTTTATTCTTCAAGGCTAACTTTAAAAGTCTTGCCTTGCTGGCAATCCTATACTAGCATTTCATAAACTCTGCCCAGTCCCAATCAGCCCTCCTACCACCCTGAAACACCCATCTTTAACTGGACTCTCCAACCCTTACAAATACCCTGTTCTGACCTCCTCTTACTCAAACATTACTAAAGGTCTATCAATGTAGTGCAATAAGTAATTTACTTGGTTTTCCATTATAAACAGGTTAATTTGGTAGTTTTTAGAAGATGTTTTCAATTGACATTTCCTATTTAGAACACTGCCTCTCCAATAAAAGGGTCTCTGTTTTGAGAAACTAAACATCAAATATATTTAATATGACATTTTCTATACACATTAGGAAGACAAAGTGCAGGGTTCTACATTACATGGAGAAATTTTGGTATCCAATCTGACCAAACTACATAAAATTAGAATGATCAGATATAGAAAATAAAATACAGGACACCTCGTTAAATTCCAATTTCAGTAAAACAATTAATAATTTTTTAATATAAGTATGTCCTAAATAGTGCAATGAATCCCTTATGTTTTATCTGGCAATTGTATAAAACCTGTGCTGCGTGACTGTGGCTTTGCTTTAACAACAAACATTTTCCATTAGCTTATTTTTCTTGATCCTGAAAGATCCTAATCACTTTATAAAACTGGATACAGTGATTCACTTACTCTAGGTTGATAGGCAAATTACAAATGAAGACTAAAAAGAGAAAAATTTCAAAGTAGACAAAAAAATTCTGTCACAGAATCCTAAAACTACTGTTTTCTGTAAAATTTGGGCACTAAATTTTAAGTTTTCATCAATAACTTCAGGCAAAAAGCTATCTGTGGTGGTAGTACAAAAGCTGTATTCAAACTCTATGGAGACAAAGTCATGGAATTGCAGAAACTATACACAGCACATGAGAAAATGAGCTGAGAGATTTGGTTGATAAGTGTTGCCAAAGAGGAGATTATTATGGATATGATAATGTGTCCAAGTTTTTCATGTCACATAGGTCCCATATATTGAAATAGTACAATCCTCAGTCTGGATTTCATGACACAAATGTGTTATATTTAATACCCTGATATCCGGCATTTGTTGAGACTATGCAAAATTCAAGATGAATGAAGAACAAGAACAATCTTCAAACTGCTCTATTATAGCACTGTAATTTTGCATGGCTAAAGTTTTTTGAGAATTAAAATATTTTTCACATATTAGAGCATCATAACATAGAGAAAAATGTTCTGAACTGAGAGGTAGAAGACTTGAATTTTATTCCCACTTGTAAAACTCATTAAGGAGATCCAAGATGTATTCAGGGTAGCTGGAAGCTCCATCCACTTACTCCCAGATCCAGACTAGTCTTGCAGCTAAAGCATAGAACAACAACTCAAAAATCTAGTGGAGAGTGGGTGAGACCATGTGTGAGTGGCTGGGTGCAAGGATGAGAGTGCAGGGAGTATGCATGAATGGGAAGAGCCCCCCTGTCTGCAGGGCTCTTGGCAGTGGATGGCCTTGGCTCTCCTGGCAGAGCAACTGCTGCTGCCACTGCCCAACCTGGCACTTCTGGCTGGGCAGATTTAGGGCAGCTGTGGATCTGCTCAGGAGCCACAAGCCCCAGAGGGTGGAGAGAGACAGATGAGGGGAGGTGCTGGATGAAGAAGCAGCACGGTGGGAGCAGGCCCATCCAAGGCTGAGAGTCACTGGAGGGAGTGGTGAGAAAACCCTGCCACCATCCCTGAATAGTATTGCTAGGGGACTCTTCCCAGTGCCATCCAGAAGAGATCAAGAGAGAAACTTCATCTAAAACTGTCAGATGACTATGGCCCACACTGACACAGAGACTTAGTGATTTGAGGGGAGGAGGAATGTGTGGAGACCAGGTCCCCCAGGGCTTGGTGTTGTAGCATGGAAGCCACACAGAAACTCTTATAAAAGAGGAGCTGAGGTGAGATTCTAGACTTGGCAGGGACCCAGTGCTCAAGAGGGTGTGTGCACAGGTGCAGCAGTTCTGCAAACAAAGATCTCAGATAGACAGAGTAACAATAAAGGGACTGCGGGACCCAACCCAGCATGGCTGGCAAGCAGGGCACTGTACAGAGTGGAGAGTTTGGGCCTGAGTCCCCAATGAGAGAGTGCCAGGCTGGGGACTGGAAAGCCAGGAACTGAATGTCTGAGGTTTGCTACAGCAAGGGAAGTCCCCTAACAAGCAGGTGAGTCCAATCCCCGACTTCAGGGTGACAGACTCTTCAGATCAGTTAGGCAAGGCTCAGGAGCCACCTGATGGATGCAGTTCCACAGTGGAAAAAAGAAAAATCTCTGAAGGATACTTTACCAGACACCACAAGCTACACTGTACCTCAAGCCCTTGTCTGTTGAAACCAGCAGAGAAGAGAAATTAGAGACAGGTGAAACAAAGGATATTCAGGGCCCCACCCAACCTCAATGCTTAGACAGAGCTGCTGTCTGCACCAAGAAGGAAAGAGCTGCTTCTTTCACATGGATTGGTCCCTTACAGGAAACAGATGGCTAATTCACCAGAAACCATACATTATTGGAAAAATCTGGGACAGACCAAGATGTGTGGTGGGGAAATACTCCCACCATCTTCTCTGAAACTGAACAGTGACTCCCGGGGGTGACCCAGAGTTTCTACCCACTTGCCCATACCAGAGGCCCCCTCTGGAGACAAGTGTGGAAGGTACTGGCAGTCTTCTTAGGTCATTAAATGAACCACCCCTGGGCCCTGGGCAGAGGGACAGCTGGCAGGGCAGAACAATGGGGACCAGCCAAATCTGAAGGAGACAGCCATACACTGTGGATCACTTGTAGTCTTTAACAGGCTGTCTCAGGTTAGGCTATGACACCATCTGACAATACCAGGCGCAGATCCAGAAAGAGAAGGCAGTGGTAAACACTGGATTCTACTGACATGGATTCCACTGCTGTTTTCTTCATTATTTGCATTATTTTCTCTCTTGCATAGCTTTTTAACATTCATTTCTTTTCCTTCAAGTTTGTCTATTATTTCTCTAGTTTCTTTATTTGTTTTAGTTTATTTCAAATCTCATATTTTGTTCTTCCATTCTCTTATTCCATTTTACCATCTTCCTTCCTCCTCTTATTTTTGTTTTAAATTTTATTTTTCTCTTGTTATGATATGTCTATTCTACACTCTTACCATTTATCTCCACTCCAGCCTCTCAAAACCATTTTTTTTTTGTCATTAGTCTTCTCACATTCCTTTTCCTGTTCTTAAAATACCTTATTCTCTCTCCACCTTTATCGATCTTTGCTTGTTGGTTGTTGGTATGGTGGTTGCTATTGCATTTTTTCAATTTTATTCCTAGGTCTTCACTATTTTTGTATTTCAAATTTCAAATTTTACACTTCCCCTCTCCTACTCCCTTTTACCTTCCTCCTACACTTTCTTTTTTTGTTTTACCTTTTAATTTTTCCCTGTCTTAGCCTAGTTTTCATTCCTTCTCCCTCTATCCTCTCAAAATCACATTTCTTTCCTCTAGATATCTCATAAGCTTTTCATTATTTCTTACTACCTTCTTTTCCCATTCCACCTATACTAATCTTTGCTATTTTGTTGTTGATATTGCCATGGTGGAGCTTTTTCTCCAATTTGCTTCTATATGTTTCACTATATATATATATATATATATATATATATATATATATATATATTTTAATTTTGCTTAAATCTAATCCTATACCCTTGTCTTTTCTACTCCATTCTGCAATCCTCCCTCCCTTTCCCTTTTTTATTTACAGTATATTTTCTTTTTTTTCTTTCTTCACCTTGCTTCTATTCCCTATTTTATTATTTCTCCTATCTCAACCCTCTCAAAATTTTTTTCTCTCAGTCATATCATATTTGTTTTTCCTTTCTTATAATAATCTCAATCTCTTTACATATTTATTAATATTTGCTAATATGCTGTTGATAGTGTGGCTGTGGGTGGGAGTTATTTTTGTGGTTATGGGTTTGTTTCTTGGATTGTTTGGTTTTGTTCTGGCAGGACCTGTTCAACAGCATACAAGACAGAGTAGTTGGTGTAACTCTCAGTCAGCCAGCTGGAGGGAAGTACCAACTGAAGAATGACCCAATAACAACCAAAACCCAATTACAACCAGAAATCCCACATACATGGCATAAAGAGCACCCCAAGAACATCCAGCTCAGGAGTTCAAGAGGACTGCACCACTGAGTACCACGGCACTCCTACCACAAAAGTTTACACCACAAAGACAAGGAGTCAAAGAAGATCAATCTAATATGCAGAAACAAACAAGAAGAGTCACCTAAAATGGTGAGACAAAGAATCAGCCCCCAACTGAAAGGAAAGGAGGAATCCTCAGAAAGAGTGTTAAATGAAATTGAGGAAAGAAAACTATCACTGAGTTCAAAATAATAATTATAAGGATGCCCAAGGAACTCAGTGAGAACTACAAGGAACTCCATGGAAGCTACATGGAACTTGTTGGGAATTACACCAGTATAAAAAAGGACATAGAAGCTATCAATAAGAACCAGGAGGAAATGAAAAATACAATATCTGCAAGGAAGAATACATTGGAAAGAATTAATAGAAAGCTAGTTGAAGCAGATGATAGAATCAGCAAGCTGGAGGACAAGGTGGAAAAACAAAACCTCTCAGAGAAAGCAAGAAAATGAAAAAAAGACTCAAAAAAATGAAGAAGGCTTAAGGGATCTGTAAGACAACATGAAATTTTATATATATATATATATATATATATATATATATATATATATGATAACAGAAGGAAAAGAAGAGGAGCAAAAGATAGAAAACCTGTTTGAAAAAGTAGAAGCAGAAAAATTCCCTAACTTGAAGAGGGAAAAAGTCATGCAAGTCCAGGTAGCACAGAGGGTCCCAATCAACATAAAGCCAAAAAGGCCCACTCCAAGAAACATTATAATTAAAAGGGTAAAATTTAAAGACAAAAGGAGAATCTTAAAAGCAGAATGGAGAAACAGCCAGTAACACAAGAGAGCTCCAATAAAGCTGGCAGCTTATTTTTCAACAGAAACACTACAAGCCAGAGGGGAACAGCAAGAAATATTCCAAGTAATGAAAAACAAAGTCCTGCAACCCAACAAGACTCATATAAAATCGAAGGCAAAATAAGAAGTTTCCTAGACAAAAATAAATAAATAAATAAATAACAAAAAAAAAAAACCAACCTTAAAAGAATACATCGCCACCAAACTAGCTATGTAAGAGATGCTAAAAAGACTGCTTTAAGAAGATGAAGAAAAAGTGTGTGTGTGTGCACGCGTGTGTGCGTGTGTGTGTGTGTGAGAGAGAGAGAGAGAGAGAACACAGGTACAAAACAGAAAAGTAGCAGTGAATAGGTACCTATCAATAATAAACTTAAATGTAAATGGCACTGATCAAAAGACATAGGGTAGCTGAATGGATGAGAAAATTTGACCCACATTTATACTGTCTACAAGATATGCACCTCAAAACGAAAGCTCTATACAGACTGAAAGTGAAGAGATGAAAAAAATATTCCAAGAAAAGGAACATGAAAAAGAAGGCTGTGTTAACAATACTTATATCAGACAAAATATACTTTAAACCTAAGGCCATAAAAAGACAAAAAAAATGACACTGCATAACACTTAAGGGAGTAATCCACCAAGAAGATATAATGCTTCTAAACATATATGCACCCAACACAGGAGCACCTAAATATATAAAGAAAATCTTGAAGGACTTCAGGAAAGATATCAACAGCAATACACTCATCATATGGGATTTTTACACCCTGTTGTCAACAATGGATAGATCTTCCAAACCAGGAATCAACAAGGATACTGTGGCATTGAAAGATACTCTAGATCAAATAGACTTGATATATACAGAACCTTTCACCTCAAAAAGCAAAATATGCATTCTTTTCAAATGCACAGGGAACATTTTCAAAGATAGGCTACATGATGGTAGGACATAAAAGAAGCCTCAACAAACTCAAGAAAATTTATATCATATCAAGCATATTCTCAGATCACAATGGCTTGAAACTATAAACCAACCTCATAGAAAACACTTGAAAACAGTCAAATGCATGAAAACTGAATAACATGTTGTTAAATAATTAATAGGTTAACAAGAAGATCAAGGAAGAAATCAAAAAGTTTCTGAAAACAAGTGAAAATGAACACGCAACAACCCAAAATCTATGAGACATAGGGAAGGCAATCTTCAGAGAGACGTTCATTGCAATACAGGTCTATCTAAAGAAGATTTAAAAAACTCAAATAAACATCCTAACCTACATCTACAAGAACTATAAAAACAACAAGAAACAAAGCCCAGAGCCAGTGGAAGGAAGGAAATAATTAAGATCAGAGCAGAACTAAATGACAGAGACTAAAAGAACAACTCAAAGGATCAATAAATCCAGGAACTGGTTCTTTCATAAGATGAACAAGATTGACATGCCTTTAACCAGATTCATCAAGAAAAAAATAGAGAGGACCTAAATAAATAAAATCAGAAACAAAAGAGAAGTAAAAGCAGATACAAAAAAACCCACAAAAGTAATAAGATATTACTATGAAAAACTATATGCCAAGAATTGGACAACTTGGGTGAAATTGACAAATTTCTAAAAAAATGCAATCTTCCAAAACTAGATAAAGAAGAAGCAGAAAGGCTGAATAGACCCATAACAACTAGTGAAATTGAAGCAGTAATCAAAAAACCTGGACACAAAAACGCTGGACCAGATGGCCTCAGAGTTGAATTTGACCAAACATTTAAAGAAGAACTAACTTCTATCCTTCTCAAACTATTCCAAAAAGTTCAGGAAGAGGTAAGACACTGAAACTTTTTTTATAAGTCCAGTATTATACTAATTCTAAAACCAGGGAAAGACACAAGAAAGAAAGAAATCTACAGGGCAATATTGCTGATGAACATACATGCTAAAATCCTCAATAAAATATTGGCAATCCAGATCCAGCAATACAATTAAAAGAACATACACCATTATCAAGTGGGATTCATCCCAGGGATGCAAGGATGGTACAATATTTACAAATCAATAAACATAATACACCACATAAACAAAATGAAAGACAAAAAATCACATCACTATATCAATAGATGCTGAAAAAGCATTTGATAAAGTCCAGCACCCATTTATGATAAAAACACTCAGGAAAGTGGGAATAGATGAAGCATACCTCAAAACAATAAAGCCCATATATGAAAAACCTATAGCCAACATCATACTCAAAGGGCAAACACAAATAAAATCTTTCCCCTTAAAATCAGGAACAAGACAAGGGTGTCTGCTTTCAACATTGTTATTGAACACAGTATTGGAAGTTCTAGCCACAGCAATCAGACAAGAAAAGAAATAAAAGGCATTCAAATTGGAAAGGAGGAAATAAAGCTGTCATTATTTGCAGATGGCACATTAATATACATATAAAAACCTTATACTCTCCACCAAAAAAATTTATGATGTACTCAGCTTAATAAGTGATTTTGGCAATATAGTAGGGTACAAAGTCAATATTTAGAAATCAGAGAACTCCTGGCCAAGATGGAGGAGTAGGTAGATATTGTTTGCCTTCTCGCACAACCAAAAGAAGGACAACAACAAATTTAAAAACAAAGAATAACCGGAACTTCCAGAAAATTGAACTGTATGGAAGTCTGACAACCAAGGGGTTAAAGAAGAAACATTTATCCAGACTGGTAGGAGGGACGGAGATGGACAGCCAGGGTGGAGAGGACACACAGCAAGGTGGCAGCTGGCAACAAAGCAGTCCCACATTTGCTTGAGGATAAACTGGAGGAACAGCTGGGGAGTGAGGCAGACTGCACAATCCAGTGATCCAGTTTGGGAAAAGAGAGCCTCAAAACCTCTGGAGGTAAAAACCTGTGGGGGCTGCAGCAGCAGGAGGAACTCCCGGCCTCACAGGTGAGTCCGTTGGAGAGACCCATGAGGTCCTAGAATGTACACAAACGCATGCACTCAGGAATCAGCACCAGAAGGGCCCAATTTGTCTTAGGGTAGGAGGGGAAGTGACTGAAAGCCGGCCAAGAGCCAAGCAAGCGGCATTGTTCCCTCTCAGACCCCAGCCCCACACATAGGTATACAACTCAGCAACCTGGGCTGTCCCACCATGTTGAATACTTATGTCTCCATCCCTTCCAACATAACAGGTGTGATGAGACAAAGAAATATGGCCCAAATGAAAGAAAAGATCTAAGCTTCAAAAATAGAACTAAGCAATGAATAGGTAGCCAACCCTATCAGACACATAGTTAAAAACACTGGTAATCAAGGATGCTCACTGAATTGGTTGACTATGGTCGCAAAATGGAGGAAAAAGTGAAGGCTACTCAAAATGAAATGAAGGAAAATATACAGGGAACCAACAGTAAAGGGAAGGAAATTGGGACTCAAATCAACAATTGGGAGCAGAAGGAAAAGATAAACATTCAACCAGAACAGAATGAAGAAACAAGAATTCAAAAAAATAATGAGGGTTTTAGGAACTGCCTGGACAACTTTAAACATTCCAAAATCTGAATCATAGGGGTGTCGGAAGGAGATGAAGAAGAGCAAGAAATGGAAAACTTATTTGAAAAAAAATGATGAAGGAGAACTTCCCCAATCTGGCCAAGGAAATAGATTTCCAGAAAGTCCAGGAAGCTCAGAGAGTCCTACAGAAGTTGGACCCAAGGAAGCACAAACCAAGGAGCATCATAATTAAGTTACCCAGGATTAAAGGTAAGGATAGGATCTTAAAAGCAACAAGAGAAACAGAGACAGTTACTACAAAGGAGTTCCCATAAGACTATCAGCTGATTTCTCAAAAAACACCTTATAGGCAAGAAGGGGCTGGCAAGAAGTTTTTAAAGTCTTAGGAGACAAGGACCTACATTCAAGATTACTCTATCCAGCAAAGCTATCATTTAGAATGGAAGAGCAGATAAAGTGCTTCCCACATAAGGTCAATTGAAAGGAGTTCATCATCACCAAGCCCTTATAATATGAAATGTTAAAGGGACTTATCTAAGAAAAAGAAGATCAAAAACCATGAATTGTAAAGTAGAGGAGCAGAGGCCAGGGATGAGTGGAAGAAAAGGTACAGGGAATAAGCAGCATAAATAGTATGTACAAAATAGGTAAGGCGATGTTAAAAATAGTATAGGAAATGGAGAAGCCAAAGTAGTTATATGTATAACCCATGGACATGAACTAAGTGGGGGGTGGGGAGGGAGAGAAATAAAGGGGAGAAAAAATGGGGCAACTATAACAGGGTAATCAATATTATATATTAAATTTAAAAAAACTGTAATTTGAAGATAAAAGATTAAGCAAAAATGAAAATAGAAATCAAAGGCAGTTTTTACACCAACAATGAAATATCAGAAACAGAAACTAAGAGGAAATATCCCATTTACTATAGCTACAAGAAAAATAAAGTACCTAGGAATAAACTTAACCAAGGATATATATGGCCTGAACTTGGAGGACTACAGAGCACTGAGGAGAGAAATTAAGGAAGATACAAATAAATGGATGCATATACTATGTTCACGGATTAGAAGAATTAACATCATTAAAATGTCCATATTACCCAAAGAAATCTATAGATTCAATGCAAACCCTATTAAGGTACCAATGGCATATTTAATAGATCTAGAACAAATATTTCAAAAATGTACATGGAACCAAAAATGACCCCAAATTGCATCAGCAATTTTGAGAAAAAAGAACAAAGAAGAAAGGATCACAATACTTGACATAAAATTATATTACAAGACCACTATAATCAAACCAGTCTGGTACTGGAGGAAGAACAGACAGATACATCAATGGAACAGAATAGAGAGCCCAGAAATAAACCCATGTTTCTATGATCAAGTAATATTTGACATAGGGAGAAGGAACATAAAGAGGAATAAAAATAGCCTCTTTCATAAATGGTGTCAAGATATCTGGACAGCTATATGCAAAAAATTGAGACTAGACCATGGATTTATACCATACACCAGAATAAACTCAATGGATAAAAGACAAATATAAGCTGTGATACTGTAAAAGTCCTAGAGGAATACACAGTTAAATTAACAGTTAAATAGGCAGTTAAATTTCAGATATCCCATGAAGAAATATTTTTGCTGATATATCTCCTAGGGCTAGGGAGATAAAGGAAAAAACAAACAAATTGAACTAAATCAAATGAAAAATCTGCATGGCTAAAGAAAACATCAGCAATATGAAAAGGGCTCCACTGTATGGGAAAACACTTTTCCTAATGATACTGCAGACAACAGTTTGATCTCCAAAATACATAAAGAACTCATATGACTCAACACCAAGAAGACAAGCAATTCAATTAAAAAATGGGTGAAGGACCTGAAACGATACTTCTCCAAGGAGGACATAAGGAAGGCTTATAGATATATGAAAGGATGCTCAACATCACTAGCCATAAGAGAGATGCAAATGCAAACTATAATAAGATACATCTTCAGAGCAGTCAGAATGGCCATCATTAGCAAATCATACAAGTTCTGGTGTGATTGGAGAAAAGGGAACCCTAGTGCATTGTTGGTGGGAATGCAGACTGGTGCAGCTACTGTGGAAAACAGTGTGGAGTTTCCTCAAAAAACTAAAGAGAAACCCACCTTTGGACCCAGCCATTATGCTGCTGTGATTATACTCTATGAATTCTGAAACACCAATTCAAAAGAACTTATGCACCCCCATGTTCATAGTGGTGCTATTTACAATGGCCAAGTGCTGGAAACAGCCTAAATGCCAATCAGTAAATGAGTGGATCAAAAAAATGTGGTACATTTACACAATAGAAGAAAGAAGGAACTCCTACTTTTCATGACAGCATGGAAAGAACTGGAGAATATTATGTTAAGTGAAGCAAGCTAGGCAGTGAAAGACAAATACCATATGATCCAGCTATAAGAGGAGCCTAATGAACAAAACAAACAAATGAGCAAAATAGAACCTGGAGTATGGAAATAAGAAACAGACTGACAGCGACCAGGGAGAGCAGGAGGAGCATAAGGAAAGAAGGGGAATGGACTAGTCAAAGAACATGTATGAATGATCCATGGACATGGACAATAGCGTGGGGATTGACTGTGGGAGCGGGGTAGGGGTGGGCTGGGCAATGTCAGACAAAGGAGGGAAAATTGAGACAATTGTAATAGAACAATAACACTTTTTTTAAAAAATAAAGCTCATTGGGTCTTTTTCCTTGTGCAATTTTGTTCCTGTGTTAGTTTACTAGTGTTGCCATAATAATGTGCCCCAAGCTAAATAGTTTAAACAACAGAAATTTAGTTTCTCATGGTTCTGGAGGCTAGAAGGTTGAGATCAATGTGTCAACAACATTGGTTCTTATGAGGCCTCTCCCCTTTCCTTATCTGTGTGTTCACAACATCTTCCCTCTGTACATGCCTGTTATAGACTAAATGTTCATGTCCCCTCAAAATTAATATGCTGAAATCATAATATCCAATATGATGGTGTTAGGAGGCAGGGCCTTTGGGATTTGACTAGGTCATGAAGGTGTTGCCCTCGTGAATGAGATGAGTGCCCTTCTAAAAGAGACTTTGGAAAACCTTTGCCTCTTTCACTATTGAGGACACAGCAAAAAGTCAACTGTGTATAAAGAGGAAGTAGTTTCTCACCAGACAACAAATCTATTGGCACCTTGATCTGGGACTTCCCAATCCCCTGAACAGTGAGAAAGGAATTTCTGTTGTTTATAAACTATACAGTCAATGTATTTTTTATAGTAGCCCAAACAAACTAAAATAATGTCTATGTCCAAATTTCCTTTTATAAGGCCACCAATTACATAGAATTAACTACATGACCTCATTTTAATTTATTGATCTGTTTAAAGACTATACTCAAACTCAGTCACATTCTGAGGTAATAGGAGTTAGGACTTCAACATATGAATTTTGCCTTTTTGCTTCTTGGTCTTCTGTCCTAGAAAATAAAGATATTAAGATTAATCATTTGCAAATTCTGTTCTCACTCCATGTTTTATATATGATAAATCAAATTATCTGTTACAATTATGGACTACAAAATTAAAACTAGTGGATATAAGACTCAAGAAAACTAATATTCATCAACAGAAATGTCTGAATCATGATGCTGTTAATGAAAACCACAGATGATAAATGCTGATTTGAATTTTGAATGGTTGTAGTTTTCCAATTGCAGCGAAATGATTCAGCAACATATGTATGACAGGAAAAATGTACATAATTGTGTTTCTCTTATTCCAGGAGAACCCAGCAGGACACTCTAAATACCTGTTGAGGCTTCCACTGATGGATGCTAAAAACAAAAGGCTTTTTGTTGAGGCTATGAAAATTAAATAATTTTATAATAACATGATCTATGGTTTGAGGATACAGGAGGAGATTTGTGCTTGTACCTCTTGTCATTTTGTTTCTTTTTTTCTGTAATGATTTTAAAACCAAGTTTATGGCATAACATGTTTTCTCAAAATTTAGCTTTCTTTGTTAATACCTAGAAGGAGAAAATCTTTATTTCCACATTTACCTGGAGAAACTCAAAAGGAAAGCTATCTCTAATCTTTCTATAGTAGATTCAGAGGTCACCATAAACTCTGCTAATGCATTTTGGTCATAGACACAGCACCATTAATACCTTCCATGAGAAATGATATAGACCAGTGGATTAAAAAATTGGCCACATAGAATAATCTGAGAAGTACCTTATAAATAAGATTATCGAGGCCTTACTTCAGCATGTTTTTATTCAGTATGTCTAGGATAAAGTCTAAGAGTAAAAATTTTTGATGAGGATGTATACCTGTGGGTCTCCCCCTCCCTCCACACACAAACACGCATACAAGAGATTTTGATATAGTTGGTCGACCTGTGTTTGGCAATTTTTGACAGAACCCTGGATCTCATAAACCTTGGAATCTTGGAATCTATCTACTCCATCATCCCCTGAAACATTAGGATAATTTGCTTTTACTTTCTCAGAGATAGTCTCTATTCCACAAGATTAAGAACCATGTGTAAGGGAATAGAAACATATTGCGAAGGTTTGGAGATCCATCTGAGATACGCTAACACATTTGGAAAATCCAATTCCCTAATAATCAAAAATTGTTAAGTCCTCAATTAAGTGTTCTAATTGCTTATATAAATTTGAAAAGAAAAGAGCTAAGACAATCTTCCTGGCTGGCCTTTTCCTGGGGTGTAATTTCTCCCAGTCTCTACCATTTATTTGTAAGCAAAAATTTTGGAAGACTTTGAAATTTAGTGAGCACACTATCTAGTTCATCAATTCAGGCTATCTGTGCCTTTGCTTTTGTCTATATTATTTTACAATACTGTAGAGATAAAAGTTAATTGTAGAAAACTGTTGTGAACATTTTTGTGAACTGTTTGTGAACGAGAACAATTTTTGTCCATAGGAATGCAAATTGTGTCCAGTGAAAGACCATTAATTATCACCCTGTGATTATTGACCAGTTTTACCATTTTGCACCCATTTGTAAAAATCATGTCAGCATTCCCTATCTGACAATAAATATTGGGTACTTTGAGTTTTCATCTGAGTGGTTTATAAGATCTTACTTGTCTCAATGAGTTAAATAAAAGATTTCACAAGTGTTCACTTATATAAGAATCATGATCAAAACCACTGTTAAAACTTATTCTTTTACTGTTCATTTATTTGACATTTATTGATAACATTAAATACAACATTTGTTAGAATAGTAAATAAAACAGATATAACCCTTGTTTTCCGAGAACACGGTTAAAGGGAGAAACAAAGTAAAGAGGTTCTAAGCAAGCAGGCATGTATAGTATTGTGTCTTTGTGCTAGGCATCTTCTAACATAGCCCCCAAGGATCCCAGCATGCTACTATTCATGTTCTTATGTCATTCCCTCCCCTTGAATGTGGATTAGATTTATTGACTTGTCTATAAGAAATAGAACAGGACAGAATAGAAGAGGTAGAACGTCACTTCTAAGATTAGGTGATAAAAAATTATAAATTCTGTTTGACTACCCTTTCTTGCTCTATTTCTTGCTTGCTCTGAGGGAAGCCAGCAGCAGCTGAGCTGCCATATGGAGAGCCTCATGTGGTAAAGAATTGATATCTCTAGCCAATGGCCACAGAAATGAGTTTGGAAGATCTTCCTTCAGTCAAGCCTTGAGATGATGGAAGCCCCAGCCAACCCCTTTCTTGCAAGTTTGTTAAAGACACTGAACCAGAGAGGCACTTTGATTTCATACCCACAATAACTCTAAGATAATAACTATTGTTGTTCTATGGCATTATGTTTTAAGGTAACTTAAACATAATACTATAGTTTAAAATATTTTACCATAAGTGCCCCACCAGTAATAGAGCTTAGCATCAGTATAGGATCTTGCATCTAATATTGTTACTCTTCAGTCTAATTATCCAGGAATCAGGATCAGAAGATCCAATTCTAGGTAAATCCCACTAGAAACTGCAGACACAACAACACAATCATCCTGAAAGAAATAAAAACCATCCTTCTCCCAGAGGGGTTCTAGTGTGACCACAGAATTCTTGCAAGTACAACAGAAAATGACAATAGTAAAATAAAAATATCAGTTTGTGATGCTCTATAAATCATGATGGAATAGCTAATTTTTAACAAAGGCTGAGACTGTTTGAACAGCCCATCTCAGCTTGAAACCCATGATTCCTTCTCACATGTTTTCCTACACTGGTTTTTTTTTTCTTCTTTTGGTGTCAGTAATTTCACATGCCATTAACTTTTTTTAATTTTAAGACTTATTTATTTTTAAAGTAAATTTATTGCAGTGACACTAGTTAATAAGATCATATATGTTTCAAGTGTATATTTCTAGGATACCTTATCTGTCTATTGCATTGTGTGTACACCACCCACAGTTAAACAATCTTCTGTCATTATATATGTAGCCCCCTAGTCCCTTTACTAACTCCCACCACCTTCCCTATGGTAACAACCATACTATTGTCTGTGTCTATGAGTTTCAGTTTTATATCCCATGTAGGAGTAAAATCATGTGGTTCTTAACTTTTTCTGGCTGATTGGTTTTGCTTAGCATAATATTCTCAAGGTCCACCCAGGTCATCACAAATGGCAGTAAGGTCATTTCTTATGGCTGAGTAGTATTCCATAATATATACCTACCACATCTTTATCCAATTATCTATCGAAGCACACTTTGATTTTCTCCATGTCTTGGCCACTGTGAATAATGCTGCAATGAACACAGGGGTTGTAAATCTTTGTGAATAAATGTTTTTGAATTTTTGGGGTAGATCCCCAGAAGAAGGATTGCTGAGTCATATGGTAACCCTATTCTTAATTTTTTTTAGAAACCACCATACTGTTTTCCATTATGGCTGTACCAGTTTATGTCCCCACAGCAGTGAATAAGGGTTCCTTTTTATCCCCAACTCCTCCAACACTTTTAATTACTTGTTTTGTTCATAATAGCTATTCTAAAAGGTATGAGGTGGTATCTTATTGTAGTTTCGGTTTGCATTGCCCTAATCACTACTGAAGTTGAAATTTTTTTCATGTATCTGTTGGCCATTTTTATGTTTTCTTGGGAGAAGTGTCTGTTCAGGTCTTCTGCCCAATTTTTAATTGGATTGATTGTTTGGTGTTGAGATCCATGAGTTATTTATATATTTTGGATATTAACCCCTTGTTGGAGCTGTTGTTTGCAAATATCATCTCCCATTTTGTTGGTTGACTTTTTGTTTTGTTGGTGGATACTTTTGTTGTGCAGAAGTTTTTTTAGTTTGATATTGTTCCATTCATTTAATTCTGCCTTCGCTTCCCTTGCATTTATAGTCAAATTCATAAAATATTCTTTACTTCTTCATTCCCAGTTTGGATGCCTTTTATTTCTCTTTCTTTCTTGACTTCTCTGGCTAGGAATTCCAGAACTATGTTGAAGACAAGTTATGAGAGTGGGCATCCTTGTTTTATTCCTACTTTTAGAGAAAAAGCTTTCTGTTTTTCACCATTGAGTATGATATTGGTTGAGGGTTTTTTATGTATGGCTTTTATTATGTTGAGGTACTTTCTTTCTATGCCCATTTTATTGAGTGTTTTAATCATAAATGGATGTTGTATCTTATCAAATGCTTTTCCTCTATCTATTGATAAGATCATATTATTTTTACCCTTTATTTGTTAATGTGGTCAACATACCCCTTTAGGTTCAACCTATGTTCTGTGTCTATGAGTTTCAGTTTTATATCTCATGTGTGAGTAAAATCATGTGGTTCTTACCTATGTTTCAAACCTAATAAGTTCAACATACATAACATTGGTCGTGATGTATGTTGAAATATACTTTTGCCCTTGGACTGAACCCCACCTAATTATGATATATTGTTTTTTTGTGTATTGTTGTATTTAATTTGTTAGTATTTTTTTAAAAAATTGCAACTGTATTCATCAGATATATTGGTCTGTAGATTTTGTCTTTTCTGTTATACTTGTCAGGTTTTAGTATAAGGGTTAAGTTAGCCTCATAAAATGTATAAGAAAGTATTGTCTCTTCAGTTTTTTAGATGAGTTTGAGAAGGATAGGTGGTATCAAATCTCCTTTGAATGTTGAGTAGAAGTCACTAGTGAAGCCATCTGGTCCTGGAGAGTTGTATTTTGAAAGGTTTTTGAAGGTTGTTTCAATTTCCTCACTGTTGATCAGTCTGTTTAGATTTTCTTTTTTCAGGGGCATGCATCATTTTTGTTTATTTATTTTTTTCACATGTTTTTCCTTGTTTAAATACATTTGTCTCCATTTTCTCACCAACACTTTCCCCTACCCTACCCACTCCCAAATCCCACCCTCAATCCCTCCCCACTTTGACTTTGTCCACGGGTCCTTTATACATGTTCCTTCTTGGCCCTTCTCATTCTTTTCCCTGTTACTCCTCTTTCTCCTCCCCTCTTATAACTGTCAGTTTGTTTTTCCTTTCATTGTTGTTGGTTATAATTTCCTTGCTTGTTTGTTTTGTTGATTAGGTTTCACTTAGAGGTGAAATCTTATGGTATTTGTCTTTCATGCCCTGGGTTATTTCACTTAGCATAATGCTTTCCAGTTCTATCTATGCTGTCGCGTAGGGTACTAGATCTTTCTTTTTTTTCTGCTGCATAGCATTCCATTGTGTAAATGTCCTGTAGGTTTTTGATCCACTTATTTATTGATGAGCACTTAGGTTGATTCCAGCACTTGACTATTATAAATCGTGCTGCTATGAACAGTGGGGTGCATAGGTTCTTTTGAATTGGTGTTTCAGAATTCTCAGGGTAGTCTCAGCAGTGGAATGTCTGTATCAAAAACTAGTTTCATTTTTAGCATTTTGAAAATTCCACAGTGGCTGCACCAGTCTACAACCCAAACAAGAGTGTACTAGGATTCTATTTTGTCAACAACCTTGCCAGCACTTGTTATTTGTTGAACTGTTTGTGATGGTCATTCAGGCAAGTTTGAAGTGATATCTCATTGTAGTTTTCATTTGCATTTCTCTGATGGCTAATGATGTTGAGCATCCTCTCATATGTCTCTGGGCCACGTGTATGTCCTCCTTGGAGAAATATCTGTTCAGGTAGTTTGCCCATTTTTTAATTGGATTATTTGTCTTCCTGGAGTGGAGTCACTTGAGCTCTTTATATATTTTGGATATCAACCCCATGTCCGAGGTATCATGGGCAAATATATTTTCCCATATGGTTGGTTCCCTTTTCATTTTGCTGATGTTTTCTTTAGCTGTGCAGAAACTTCTTATTTTGATGAAGCCCAATTTGTTTATTATTTTCTTTATGTCCCTTGCTCTGGGGGACATATTGTTAAAAATATTGCTGCATGGAATATCTGAGAATTTCCTGCCTTTGTTCTCCTCTAGGACTTATATTTGAGTCTCTTATATATCTTGAGTTTATTGTTGTGTATGGTGTAAGGTGGTGGTCGAATCTCTTTTTTTTGCATGTAGCTGTCCAGCTCTCCCAACATCATTTGTTGAAGAGGCTATTTTTACTCCATTTTATGCTTCTGCCCCATTTGTCAAATATTAATTGACCAAATAATATTAATATTATTTGTCAAATATTATGCTTCTACCCCCTTTGTAAAATATTAAGAGACATAGGTTTATTTCCGGACTCTCTATTCTGTTCCATTGATCTATGTATCTTCTCATGTCAGTGTCAGACTGTTTTGATTACAGTGGCCTTGTTATATAGTTTGATGTCAGGTATTGTGATCCCTCTGACTTTGTTTTTTTTTCTCAAAATTACTGAGGCTATTCAGGGTAAGTTATAGTTCCATACAAAATTTTAACTGTTTGTTCTATATCTGTGGAATACATAGTTGGTATTTTAATAGGGATTGCATTGAATCTATCAATTGCTTTGGGTAGTATGGACATTTTGATGATGTTAATTCTTCCAACCCATGAACATGGTATATGCTTCCATTTATTTGTGTCTTCCTTAATTTCTTTCTTCAGTGTTGTATAGTTTACTGCATGAAGGTCTTTTACCTCCTTGGTTATGTTTATTCCTAGGTACTTTATTTTTCTTGTTGCTTTAACAAATGGGATTTTTTCCCCTGATTTCTGCTTCTTCTATTTCATTGTTGGCATACAAAAATGTCTTCGATTTCTGAATATTGACTGTGTATCCCACTATTTTGTCAAATTCACTGATTAAGTCAGGTAGTGTTTTGTGGAGTCTATAAGATCCTCTATGTGCACTATCATGTCATCTGCAAAAAAGGACTGTTTTACTTCCTCCTTTCCAATTTGGATGCCTTTTATTTCTTTTTCTTGTCTGATCTCTGTGGCTAGGACTTCCAATACTATGTTGAATAAAAGTGGTGAATGTTGTCTTATTCCTGACTTAGTGGGAAAGCTTTTAGTTTTCGCCGGTTGACCATTATGTTGGCTGTAGGTTTTTAATATATTGCCTTTATTATTTTGAGGTATTCTTCATCTATTCCCATTTTTCTGAGTGTTTTTATCATAAATGGATGCTGTACCTTATCAAATGTTTTTTTCCCGCATCTATTGATATGATCATGTGATTTTTGTCTTTTTTTTTTGTTTATGTGATGTATTATGTTTATTGATATGTGAATATTGAACTATCCTTGCATTCCTGGGATGAATCCCACTTGATCATGGCAGATGATCTTTTTAACGTATTTCTGGATGTGGTTTGCCAATATTTGATTGAGGATTTTAGCACCTATGTTCTTAAGAGATATTGGCCTATAGTTTTCTTTCTCTGTTGTGTTTTTATCTGGTTTTGGGATTAGGATGACGCTGGCCTAATTGAAAGAGTTTAGGAGTCTTCCTTCTTTTCGGATTTTTTTGAATATCTGAGAAGTATAGGGATGAAATCTTCCTTAAAGGTTTTGTAAAATTATCCTGTGAAACCATTTTGTCCATGGCTCTTGTTTGATGTGAGTGTTTTCGTTACTGCTTTAATCTCACCAGCTGTTATTGGTCTGTTAAGGTTTTCTGCTTCTTTTTCATTCAGTACTGGAAGGTTATATATTTCTAGAAATTTGTCCATTTCACCCAGGTTTTCTAATTTCTTGTTATATAATGGTTCATAGTAATTTCTTACAATCCTTTGTATTTCTGTGGTATCAGTTATTTCTCCTCTTTCATTTTTGATATTATTTATTTGTATCCTCTCCCTTTTTTTCTCTATGAGTCTGCTTAAAGGTTTGTTAGTTTTGTTTATCTTTTCAAAGAATCAGCTCCTGGATTGGTTGATCCTTTGAACTGTTCTTTTAGTCTATGTCATTCAATTCTGCTTTGATCTTGATTATTTCCTTCCTTCTACTTGCTCTGGGCTTTGTTTGTTGTTGTTTCTCCAGCCATTGATGCTGGAGGGTTAGGTCATTTATTTGAAATGCTTCTATTTTTTTTTTAGGTAGACCTGTATTACTATGAACTTCCCTCTGAGGACTGACTTCACTGTGTCCCATAGGTTTTGGACTGTTGTATTTTTGTTTTCATTTGTTTCCATAAATGCTTTTATTTCTTCTTTGATCTCATTATTGACCCATTCATTGTTTAATAGCATGCTATTCAGTTTCCATGAGTTAGAACGTTTTTGAGTTTTTTCTTGAGATTGGTTTCTTTTTTCAGGCCCTTATGGTCTGAGAAACTGCTTGTTATGATTTCAATTTTCTTGAATTTGTTGTAACTTGTTTTGTGTCTTATCAAGTGGTCAATTTTAGAAAAAGTTCTATGTGAATTGAAAAAGAATGTGTATTTTGTTTCTTTAGGATAAAATGTTCTATATATATCAATTAAGTCCATTTGATAAATGCATCATTTGGTTTCACAATATCCTTGTTATTTTGTTTGGAGGTTTCTCCATTGTAGACAGTGAGGTGTTAAAATAACCTGCTATCATTGTGTTGTTGTCTATATCTTTCTTGAAGTTCTTCAAGATTTTCCACATATGTCTGGGTGCTCCTGTGTTGGGTGCATATAGGTTTCTTAATGTTTATGTCTTCTTGATCAATTCTTCCTTTGAGTATTATGAAATGTCCTTCTGGGTCTCTTTTTGTGGTCTTTGTTTCGAAATCTATTTTGTCTGATATAAGTATTACTACCCTGGCAAATTTGTCCATTTGTTAGGAATATTTTTTTTTCTATCCCATTACTTTCAGTCTATGTAGGTCCTTTGTTCTGAGGTGGGTCTCTTGTAGGCAGCTTTGTGTGGCTCATGTTTTCTTATTCATTCAGCTACTCTATGTATTTTGATTGGAGCATTTAATCCATTTACATTTAAACTAATTATTGATAGGTATTTATTCATTTTTTCCCTTTGTACCTGTGTTCCTCTCTTTCTCACTCTTTTTCTTCATCTTCTTAAAGCAGTCCTTTTAGCATATCTTGCAATGCTGGTTTGGTGGATGTGTATTCTTTTAACCCTCTTTTGTCTGGGAAACTCCTTATTTCACCTTCCATTTTAATTGAGAGCATTGCTTGGTAGAGCAGTTTTGGTTGCAGGCCTTTGCTCTTCAGGACTTGGAAAATTTCTTGCCACTCCCTTCTGGCTTGTAATGTTTCTGTTGAGAAGTCAGCCTTTAGCTGTATCATTGACCACTTGTGTGTTACTACCTGTTTCTCTCTTGCTGCCTTTAGGATTCTCTCTTTGTCTTTGATATTTGCCATTTTAATGGTGATGTGTCTTGGAGCGAGCCTCATTGGGTTCCTCTTGAATGGGACCCTCTGTGCTTCCTGGACTTGTGTGACTTTTTCTCTCCTCCAATTAGAGAAGTTTTCCATCATTAACTTTTCAAACAGGTTCTCTATTGCTTGCTCCTCTTCTTCTTCCTGTACCCCTATTATATGGATATTATTATGTTTCAAGTTGTCCAGTATTTCCCTAAATGCTTCTTTATTCTTTTTGAATCTTTTTTTCATTTTCTTGCTCTTTTAGGGAACTTCTTTCTACTTTGTCCTCCAGCTCACTAATTTGATCCTCTGCTTCATCTAGGCTGCTTTTGGTTCCTTGTACTGTGTTCTTCAATTCAGAAATTGTGTTCTTCATTTCCTCTTGCCTCTTCTTCATAGTTTCTATGTCCTTTTTCATCCTGATATAACTTGCAGTAAATACCTCATAGTTTCCTTATAGAGTTTGGAATTCTTTCTGAACTCACTGAGCTTATTCAGCTTCCTTAGAACAATTGTTTTGAACTCAGTATCTAATAGTTTATTTGCCTCTATTCCATTTGTTTCTCTTTCTGGGAATTCTTCCTTTCCCTTTGATTGGGGTATTTTTTTTTTTTTTGTCTTCCCATTATTTGTGAAACTTTTCTTTTTTGCTTCTGCTTCTTAAATTGTTCTATCTTGACTTCTTGACTTTTTGGTGTGAACTTCTATGGTAGATGTCCTGTGATCTCCTTGATCTCCTGAACCTGCTGCTCTTTGGAGGCCTTTTGTGCCATTTATGTTGGCTCTGTGGAAGTAATTAGGTTTTGATAGTTGTTTCATCATTTTTTGTTGGGTCATACCCTCCAGCTGGCTGATTGAGGGTCACTCTGCCTACCATGTCTTGTGTGTTTTTATGCTGCCAGAGCAAAATCAGAAATCCCAGGAAACAAACCCACATCCACAAAAATAACTCTCTCCTGCAATCCCACTATCAACAACAAATGAACCTGTATTAATAAGGCTGTAAAGAGATTGACTATTATAAGAAGGGAGAGAAATAAACTATTAGTATAAAATCTAATGACTTAATAGGCACAAACTTGCTAGACCTGAAATGGATGTTAAAAAACTATGTAGTAAAGAAAATATCGCAAATCATGGAGAAAACCACAGTGGATTTCAGTCTCAGTAGCCTCTAGTATTTATCGCTGTTTTTTCTTTTTGGATCTGCCTCTGATAATGTCAGATGTTGACCCCGTATGACCTTAGGCAATCTGTTTGCTACTTCCAGGAATCTACTTGGGGCTGCTCCTTCAGTGGTTAATCTAGTCACTCTGCTCTCAGCAGTCAGGCTTAAGCACCATAAGGCCAGGACAGAGTCCCTCCTGGGGGCGGGATTATTGTTTCTTCTCACAGTGTTGCCACTCAGGTGAGTGGTTTCCTGAGCAAGATGGCTGCTGCCATATGGGGAAAGTGTCAGCACCAAGATCCTCCCAGGTGCTCTCTCAGTCTCTCCCCAAAGCTTCCTTCTCCAGCCTCTCCTTAGGCCTCTGTAGCCCACTCTTCCTCTGCTTTTGTAAGAGATCAGGGTAAGTGGCTGCAAATAAAAATTTATGCATTGTTCCTTTAAATGTCTCTTTGCATCTTCAGACGCCATCTCTGGCAGAGGACAACCCTGCTGCTTTTCACAGCTAGCTGTTATCTGTGCATTTTTTGGGCTCTGGTGTTATAGGCTGAGGATCCCCTCTTATGGTTCAGACCTCACTCTTCTCAGGGTGATCCAACTAACCATTTAAATATCCATCTGGCATTGCTGCTCATGAGTGCCAAGCCAGCCTTCCTGAGTCCCTTCCACAGTCTTCACCAGTCAGGTTGTGTTAAAGCTGATTTTTCTGTCTGTCCAAGGTTACAAGGCTCCTCTCTCACTAGTGTTCACTTGTTTGTTCCAGGCGATTTTTCCACAGTTTAGTTGTAATTCTAGGTTTGCCTGGGAGGTCAGTGTGACTTCCATTCAGTCCTCTGCCATCTTGAAGACTCTCTATTTATATTTTCTAGCTCATTATTATTCATTCTAGGAAGGTTATATATTTATAGGAGCTTATCCATTTCTTCTAGGTTATTGAATTAAGTGGTTTATAGTCTTTTATAGTATTCTAGTATGATCCTTCGTATATATGTGATGATTGTAGTGACTTCTCTTCCACTTCTTAATTTTGTTTATATGAGTCTTTTTTTCTTTTTTCCTTAGTTTGTCTAGCCAGGGGTTTGTCAATTTTATTAATATTTTCAAAGAACCAGCTTTGTTGTGTTAATTTTTGTATAGTCTTTTATTCTCCATGCTATTCAATTCTGCTCTAATTTTTATTATTTCCTTTCCCCTGCTGATTTTGGGTTGTTTTTGTTCTTCTTTTTCTAGTTCTTTAAGAAGTAATGTTAGATTATTTAATTGGAAATGCTCTTGTTTCTTGAAATAGGTCTACAATAAAATAAAGTTTCCTCTTGTTACTTTCATTGCATCCCAGAATTTTTTAAAATTTTTAAATCATGTTTATTCTATTATAGTTGTCTCAATTCTTCCCACTTACCCCCCCTACCCATCCTACTCCCAACCCCTCTCCCACAGTCAATTCCCACTCCGCCATCCATGTCCATGGGTCATTCATACATGTTCTCTGTAGAGTCCTTTCTCCTTCTTTCTGCCATTGTCCTCCTTCTCTAACTCCTCTTGTCACTTTCAGTCTGCTCCATGATTCCATGCCTGTGTTTTATTTTGTTTGTTAGTTCATTTTGTTGAGTAGAGTCTACTTACTAGGTGAGATCATATGGTATTTGTCTTTCACCAACTGGCTTGTTTCACTTAGCATAATATTCTCCAGTTCCCTCCATGTTATCATAACAGGCAGGAGTTCTATCTTTCTTTCTTTTCTTTCTTTCTTTCTTTCTTTCTTTCTTTCTTTCTTTCTTTCTTTCTTTTCTTTTCTTTCTTTCTTTTCTTTTATTTCTTTCTTTCTCTTTCTTTCTTTCTTCTTTCTAACGTAAATTGACTTTTTTTAAATATCAAAGTTAATTATAAAATATTAAAAATACTAAAATCATTATAAATTCTCAGCATAAAACAACATGACACAAGCAGAGAAATAATCAAGTACATCAATGAAATATAATGAGCATTTTAGAGACAAACATATATATCTATCTAACAATATAATATATGATTAAGTTGATATTTCTAATCAGTGGGTAAAATAAGGCTTATTTAGCAAATAAGGTGCAAGGATGAAATAAAACAAATATAGAGCCCAATTTCACACATTCTACAAGAAATATTCAGGCAAGTTAAAAATCAATATGTAGGATCCAAGGAGTTTTAAGAGAAAATACAAACTAATATTTTTCTTACCCTTAAGTAAAATATTCAAACCCAGAAGCTATAAAGTAAAATATTGACAATATGACTATATTAAACATTTAAGACTAAATAATAATATGCATATAAAAAAGTTAAAGGACAAGTAATAGAATGCGAAAGTATTTGCCACACAACTATAAAAGGGTTAGGAGTTGTTTTTTGGGGGGGAAAAATTCTATAAACTTTACATCGATAAATGGATAAAGAATACCAAAAAGTCATTTAAAGCTTTTTAAAAATAATAGAAATAGGCAAGGAATATACAAAAACAGATTTAGTTTCAACAAATAAAGTAAACTAACACATCATTATCACAGATTAATAAATATTAAAAATATTGGCAATATCAAGTATTGGTGACTATGAAAGGAACTGGGTATTCATAGACTCTTTTTCTTCATCTTAAAGTAGTTCCTTTAGCATATTTTGCAGTGCTGGTTTGATGGAGATGTATTCTTTTAGCCTTCTTTTGTATAGGAAACTCCTTATTTCACCTTCCATTTGAATTGAGAGCTTTGCTGGGTAGAGCAGTTTTGGCCGTAAGCCTTTGTTTTTCATTACTTGGAATATTTCCTGCCACTCTCTTCTGGCTTGCAGTGTTTCCGTTGAGAAGTCAGCTGCTAGCCTTATTGGGGCTCCTTTGTATGTTACCACATCTTTCTCCCTTGCTGCTTTTAGGATTCTCTGTTTGTCTTTAATATTTGCCATTTTAATTATGATGTGTCTTGGAGTGGGCCTCATGGGGTTCCTCTTAAATGGAAGCCTCTGTGCTTCCTGGACTTGTGTGACTTTTTATCTCCTCCAATTAGGGAAGTTTTCCATCATTACCTTTTCAAACAGGTTCTCTATCCCCTCCTTATCCTCTTCTCCTTCTGGTATCTCTGTTATATGGATATTATTATGTTTCAAGTTTTTCTACATTTCCCTCAATGCCTCTTCCTTCTTTCTGAGTCTTTATTCATTTTCTTGCTCTTTCTGGGAACTTTTTTCTACCTTCTCCTCCAGCTCGCTGATTTGATCCTGTGCTTCATCTAGCCTGCTTTTGATTCCTTCTTCTGTGTTCTTCAATTCAGAAATTGTATTCTTCATTTCTTCTTGCCTCTTTTTCATAGTTTCTATGTCCTTTTTCATGCTGTTATAGTTTGCAGTAAGTTCATCATATTTGTAGTTATTTGTAATTCTCTCTGAGTTCACTGAGCTCATTGAGCTTCCTTAGAACCGTTGTTTGGAACTCACCATATGATAATTTACTTGCCTCTATTTCATTTAGTTCTCGTTCTGTGGATTCCTCCTTTCTCTCTGACTGTGGGGTATTTTTTATCTTCCCATTATTTATGAGACTCTCCTTTTTTGCTTCTGCTTCTTAAATCGATCTGTCTTGATTTCTTATCTCTGTGGTGTGAACTTCTAAGATAGGAGACTGCTGTTTTTACTTTCTGGATATGCCTCTGATGATTTCAGATGTTGACCCTGTCTGACTTTTAGGCAGTCTACTCAGGACTTCCAGGAATCTACTCTTTGTGGCTGTCTCCTTCAGCTGTTACTCTTGTCACTCTGCACTCAGCAGGCCAGCTTAGACAGCTCAGGGCAGGGCAGAGTCCCTCCTCTGGGCAGAGTTATTGGGTCCTCTTATGCTGCTACTCAGGGGAGTGGCCTCTGCCTGAGCAAGGTCGCTGCTGCTATATGGGGGATGAGTCAGCATCGGGATCCCACTGGCTACTCTATCTGTTCTCTCCCCAAAGCCTCTGTCCCCAGTCTCTCCTCCAGTGTCTCCAGTGCACCCTGTCCCCCGTTAGCCAGGGATCTACTATATGTGGCTGCCAGTCTGCACTCAGCAGGCAGCTTAGACTGGAAAGGGCAGGGAAGAATCCCACCTGGGGACGGTGCTATTGGGTTTTCTGATGCTGCTGCCACTCAGGGTGAGCGGTCTCTGCCTGACATAGATGGCTCCTGCCGTATGGGGGAATGAGTCAGCACCAGGATCCTGCTGGCTACTCTCTCAGATCTCTCCCCAAAACCTCCTTCTCCAGTCTCTGCTCAGGCATCTCTAGCTCACTCTGCCCCAGCTTTTTCTGGAGTCCAGGGTAAGTGGCTGCAAATAAAAATTTATGAATTGGCCCTTTTAAACGGCTCTTTGAGTCTCCATCTACCTGTCTGTGGCAGAAAGCAACACTGCCACTTTTTGCAGCTGGCTATTATCTGTGTACTTTTTGGGCTCTGGTGCGGTAGGCTAGAGATCCCTGCTTTTGGTTTAGATCCCATTCTTCTCAGGAGGATTCCACTGGCCCTTTCCATATCTTTCTAGTGCTACCACTGTGGGTGCCCTGCTTGTCTTCTTAAGTCTCTATCACACTTCTTACCAGTTAGATTATACTAAAGCTGATCCTTTTGTCTCTGAGGTTATAAGCTTCCTCTCTTTCTATTGTTCAGTTGTTTGTTTGTTCCAGGTGATTTCTCCAGAATTTAGTTGTAATTCCAGGTTGGTCCTGGGAGAAGGTCAGTGTGACTTCCCCTCACTCCTCTGCCATCTTCAGTTTCTCACCTCCCAGAAGTTTTAATATATTGTATTGTCATTCTCACCTGTCTCTACATTTCTTTTGATCTCAACTTTCACTTGTTCTTTGACCTAGACTTTCTTAGTAGTATGTTTTTTTAGTCACAAATTTGTGGGTTTCTTTACTTGTTGTTTACAGTTGATTTCTAATTACAAAGCATTGTTATCAGAGTATATGCTTGGTATGATTTTGATCTTCTTGAATTTGTTAGAGACCAGTTTTGTGACTCAGCAAACGGTCTATCTTTGAAAATATTCAATGTGCTCTGGAAAAGAATGTACAATTTGATATTCTGGGATGAAAGGCTCTGTAAATGTCAATTATGCTGATCTGATCTAAAGTGTCATTTAAGGCCAATATTTCTTTATTGATTTTCTGTTTAGATAATCTGTCTAGAGCTTTCAAGAGTACTTAGCTCTCCAACTATGATTGTGTTTTTTTTTTATCAGTTTCTCCCTTTAGTTCTATTAGTAGCTCCTTTATATATTTGAGTGCTTTTTGATTGGGTATATATACAAGGAAGGGCCCCCAAATCCCAAAATTTATTAAAAATTGTGTACTTGTTCTTACATGTTTAAATTTCAGTCACCTTAAAATATTCTCCTTTTGATGCAATGCATCTATTGACATATTTTTTCCACTGGTCAAACATTTTTTGAACTCACTGATTTTGATGCCTTTTAGTGCTTCTACCATTTTCTGTTTGACCTCTTCCACATCAGTAAAATATTTCTCTTTGAGGGCTTTTTTCATCCAGGGAAACAAAAAAATTCACTTGGGGGGAGACTGGGTGCATAGGAAGGGTAGGGTATGGGGTTCATGCTGGTTTTTGTCAAAAACTGCTGAACACTCAGTGTTGTGTGGGCAGGTACTTTTGTAAATCACCCATTATGAATTGTGGAAATGTGTTGAGCCTTCAAAAGAATTCACTGAAGCCAAATGCTGACTCCCATAACAATGCCAGCTCGTACACTGATACAAATGGGTTTCTAGAACACTCTCCTAGTGGGGGAAATCTATACTACAAGGGTCCTGCCCTCCAGAAGATAATTCCATTTTTGGGTGGTCCCCCTTTGTACTCCTCTTTAATATCTAAAATAATAATTTTTCTGGATATATTATTCTTGGCTGGTAATTTCTTTTAGTAGTTTGAATATCTGTTTCCACTCTCCTAGCTTGTAGAGGTTTGCTGAGATGTCCAATGATAATCTACTGGGCTTTCCATTATAGATTACTTTCTTCTTTTCCCTGGCTGCCTTGAGAATTCTTTGTCATTAATTTTTGACAGTTTTAATAAAATGTGCCTTGGGGAAGGCCTTTTTGGATTGAGGTAATTAGGTATTCTGTTTGTTTCTTGAATTCAAGGATTTAGCTCTTTCCATAGGTTTGGGATGTTCTCATCAACTATTTGTTTGAATAAGCTCCCTGTTCCCTTCTGGTGTGCTTGTTATACTTATATTGTTCTTTCTGATGGAGTCAATTAGTTCTTGTATAGTTCTGCCTTTTTATCTTATGTTCAAGTCTCTCTCTTTTTCACTCTATGTCATTTCTAGATTTCTAACTTTTATATCACTGATTCTTTCCTCCATTTGGTTTGCTGTACTTCCTGTGCTTGATGGTTCATTCTTGATCTCTTTTATTGAGTTCTTCATCTCCAGAATTTCTGTTTAATTTTTAAAGTTTCAACCTCCTTCATTGGTAAAGTATTTTTTTTTCATTGATTTGTTTTCTGAGCTCATTAAATTACCTCTGTGTATCTGTGTGTGTGCCTCTATGCATCTCTTGGAGTATATTCAGAACTGTTATCTTCAATTCTCTGTCATTTATAGCACATATTTTCATGTCCTTGAATTTTTCTTCTGGAGATTTTTCATTTTCTTTCTGAGCTGTCCTGCTCCCTTGGTTATTCATAGTATTTGATGGATCCCATCTCTGTCTAGGCATCTATGTATGAGTGGCACTTCTCTAGCAGATTAATACAAAGAGGTCTTTCATGATTTTCCAGTAGGTGGTGCTTAATCACAAAGCTTTTTTTTTTTTTTTTTTAAATTCTATTGCACTTCTCTGGCTATTGAGATCTTCATGGGATTGTGTTCCTTGAGTAGGTAGTTTTTTCATTTGTGCTCTGGTGGCCCTGATTCCAGGGGTCCAACCCCATAGGGGAATGTGGTGGGTGATGTGGTTCCAAATCCATGAAATTCCAGTGCTTTCCCTCACAACCAGATGCTGCTGCCAGTGTAGTCACAACACATGGTGGTGAGGTTGGATGGGGAAACGTGGCCAGCTTCCAATCACTTCCAATATAATTTGGGGAGAATGAGGACAGAGAAAACTAAAAGCTCCACCATGGCCCATCTCTGTCTCCTCCCTCTCTCCCCAGGGACAGGTGTTGTCTTGTAGTGGATGTGCACTCTTCCCATGCATGAGAGTATAATTTTTTTATCTGTGTGTCTACCAATAATATATACTATTATTAAATGTTTAAGGTATTTACATAATTTGTATCTTTTTCTCCCACTTTTTGATCATGATCTATATCTTTCATTTACCTCTATTACCTTGTCCCCAACCTCTTTTACTCCTTCAAATTCTAGAAATACAGAATGTTATGCTAAGAAAACTTGAATCCCTCAAAGGGTACTTTATCAAACTTGGATCTAAGCCACACTGATAATTCTGATAATAGTTCTCTCTTTGCTCTAAGTCTCCTGCATTTGACAGAAAAATTTACCCATTGAAAGAATTCTTCCTCAGTATATAATATCTTTCTACCTTCTTCCTAACTCTCTACCCTGTCACCTCAAACATACCACAAAAGATTGGAAAGTGGGAGGTCACTTAGTTTTCTCCAAATGAAGGGATCTGCCCCCTGCCTGGCTCCAGCCATTTCTCCAGTGAGCTTCAATCCAGTGGGGATAATGGTTAGTCAGAAATCCTGCAGACTCACCTACAACCTTGGCCCAGGTGGGTTCTGTTGGATAGATGTGGAGTGCACTGCTCTATATGTAATGGCAGGCCACAAGCCACACAGCACAAACAGTGAGTGTGATAATTTAAGTCTAGTAGATCAGGAGCATGATTTGCATTCTCTAAGAATCTCCTCATGCATTTTGGCTATTTGGAACCCCTACAGTAAGATCTCCAAAACGTTGAGGACTTTTCATGTTAATTGCTTGATAGAATTCTAGATTTCTAATCCTTTCCTTTATATTTGATCTTTAGGACTTTTACTTCTCTAGTCATCAAAGGAAAAAAAAATCTCTTACAGAAATACAGATGTATCTACCATCTTTACCTCTGTCAGTTTTAGAGCTGCTGTTACAAAATTGTGAGAGCAACTCATTCAAAAAGAAACCTTTTTCTGTAATTTTATATCTTGTTCCTTGGCAGTTTGAAAGATATATTTCTATATTAAGTAAGTATATAATTTATCATCTAAACTTGAACATTTTTTAGAATGACAAATGCTTAACCATTTGGGGGCTAGTACCACAGGAGAGCAGCAAACAGTCCAGACAAAACACATGCCTGGTCATGGTCACCCTATTTAATGTACACATTCCCTCTCCAAGACTAAGCTCCCAGAGGAAGGCCTCAGTAAATAGGCTGTGGTGTAACCCCAGCAAGGACCATCTGTTTAAGTTGCAGCTCTGGGAATCCTTGACACTGACTGTCACACAAAATATATTTGAACACATGTTGTATATGTAGTCTAAGTGCCTGTGATCCTGTGATGGAGAAATATGTTTAAGTCCATGTTTTAAACAAAAATTTCATTATCTATGCACTGTGTGTTTCTTCCTTGGCTGACAATACAGAATCTTATAACAATATTTCCTTTCTCAAAAGTTTCAAGACTTTGACAGACACTTCTGCCCTCTAGAAGTGCCAAAGAAAAATCTTCCATTCTCAGCAACTCAGTTTCTAGCAAATCCTCATGCAAAGTGGAGTGACTTAATTGGTTGTTTAGACCAAGCAGAAACCAGTACCAGCTAAGCCAAATTTTCTTTTAGTCAGTGGTAATAATAACAATAATAATACCTTAATTTGAGTGTTTGAAAAGACGAAGCCAGCACCATTTGTTATCATGGCACCATTTGTTGAGCAAACCTAAGACCTTGTTAAACATGGTTGCCATTTCACTCTTCTGAACTTATGTCCCCAGGACTGGAAATTACTGGAATACAAGAACAGAATGTGACTAACCTTGCCCTCACCTTCCTCAGCTGCAGGTAAGAGATAACATTGGAGCAAACTGCAGGTTATGCAAAACCAACCAAAACCTCTTATGTTACAGTGCCCCTAACAGCCCAGTGGCCACACAACAGTAACCCCCCACCCTTTTATAATCCACTTATAACCTAATAAAGGCTCTAAGCCCCCATCCCTCTGTGTTGGTATATCTCTCCACACCATGCTGCTTCCCCTCTTGGAAAGAGAATAACACTTTGCTCTCTGCCTTTTCTTTGTGAATTCTTCCACACTCGTGACATCAAGCACTCTAACAGTGTTTGCTATATGCCAGGGACTTTACCTCATTTTCTATGGTGTATTAGTTCAAATTGCCACTGAATTGATTGCTTTAAACAACAGAAATTTATGCTCTCACAGTTTTGGAAGCCAAGCATTTGAATCAGAGTGTTGACAGGAATGTGCTCCCACCAGAGGTTCCAGTGGAGAATCCATTCTTTGCTTCTTCCAGCTTCTGGTGGCTGTTAGCACCCTTAACTTATGGCCCAATCACTCCAATCTCTGCCTCCAGGGCCATGTAACAGAAATGTCAGACAAATCCCCAAGAGAAGGCATGGGGCAGGAAGAAAACCCCAAGGTGGAATTGAAGATTAGAAGTAGCTTGCACTCCTTGCAAAAGTAGGGGCTGCCAGAGAAGAAACATTACCCAAGGTAACTATAAATGAAAGCAATTGCACAAACCAGCCCAGATGCACCAGTGTCAGTGTAGCTGACAGCAATCAAATGGTTTGTGTTGCAGCAGAAGTGGGCTTGTACAGAGCGTATGTGGCTCAAGACTTCTCCTGCCTTGTGCAAAATGACAAGTGGAAGAGGGACAAAGGAAAACATGGTGTACATTGATGGGCTATGTTTACAAAACTTGTTATGTTGCACAGGGATTTTTGGGCCGAGTCTTTAAAATGGAATGCACCAAGATGGCTCTTTCCTCTTCCCTGGCTAGCCTGGTCAGCCACAGGTAGCGTGATTTACTGAGACCAGCAGATTCCCCAGAGACCACGTGGCCAGGTTTCAAGTTCTTGCATCCCTCCTGCACAGAAAGTTGCACTGCTAGCTGAATTGTGACTGGGAACCTGCCAAGTCACCTGGATAATCCTGCTTCAGTTAACTGAATCTCATAAAGGACTGTACTTTTAGGAGTGGGAAAAAGGGATTTCAGGGCCATTCTTGAACTGGCAGAGAGTATCAGGGCTGTCTGTTTGGTAATAGTCACATTGACTTCTTTTCTGTCTAAATTTCTGTCTCACTCTCACAAGAGTGGATTTAGAGCCTACTCAGATAATACAAGATGGTATCTTTAACTTAATTATATCTACAAAGATCTTTTTTTCCCCCCAAATAATGTAACATTCCTACATTTTGGGAATTAGAACATAGACATATATTTTGGAGGCTCTTACTTCAACTTACTATGTGTGGAATGTCTCCAAATTCTCACCACATCAGTCTAGAAGATGAGTACTAGTAAAACCATTCATATTTTTCTGGTAGGGAAATGAAACTTACTTTTGCAGATCTAGTCATTGGAAAAGCCAGTATTTTAACCCAAGGAAGTAGACTATAGAGTCCACATTTCTAACCATGTCACAGGTTAGAGTTCAGGTGTGGACTTTCTTTCAATATCTTTTACTCTTTCTGTCCTGGCTGGTATGGCTCAGTGGACTGAGCACCAACCTGCAAACCAAAGGGTTGTCAGTTTGATTCCCAGTCAGGGCACACGCCTGGGTTGCAGGCCAGGTCCCCGGTAGCATGAAATGCAATCATATATCGATGTTTCTCTCCCTCTTTCTCCTTCCCTTCCCCTCTCTATAAATGAATGAATAAATAAATAAATAAAAATCTTTAAAAAATATATCTTTTACTCTTTCTTAAACTTTTTTTCTTCATAAATTAAGAAGGGTCAGAGTTCTTTGTTACTTCTCTATGATAAACAGACCAAGTAAATCAACCCTACCTACGTTCTAAATAGGTCAGACCAAGCACAAGAGCCCTATATCTTGCATGTCGCAATTTTGTGCACACACGTATGTATGTAACATTTGTATTGCTGAAAATAATTGGCTTAGTTAAGTTATCTGAGCTTATATGAAGTAAGGGTATGGGCAGCCCACTCAAAATCTATGTGACTTGATGGACATGCACCTAAAAAACAAACAAGTAAACAAAGATACATCAATGATTAGTATCTCCGAGAAAACTTGAACAGTCCAGGAAGGCAGCTCATCATTGCTGGAGGATGCCACAGAGGATATTAAAAATACAAGAACAATGACAAGAAAACCCCAGCAGAGTAAAAATTCTGAACACTTGGTTTGTGTGTGTGTGTGTGTGTGCGCGCGCACGTGTGTGTTAACTAATTCCATGAACCCATGAGAGAGCTGATCATCTTTGTGTGTCCATACCCTCTGGTTGCTAGTAGGTCTGCAGGACCCCTTCTGCAGTTAGGATCTGCTTCCACTCAGTCGGTATCAGCAGGAGTAAATAACTGGCATTCAGATTTAATGTTAAAATGAAAGAGGAGGCATGAGTTATATCTTCATAGGACAGTTCCATCACATACATTTCTGCAATGTGATTTAGCTCATACACAATTAGTAGTTAGGGGAGTGATATCAGATTAACACAGAAGTCATATTGGTTCATACTTAACTTTTCCTTAGCCAAAGAAGTAGAAGAATTATAAGCTTCTGCAGGAAAGAAAAAAAGCCAGCTTCTACAATGGCAGTAAGAATACTTCATCTTTAATTTTTTAAATATGAAACAAGCATCTGTGATGTCAGAGTGGTGTCTGTACCTTGCATGATTCTTGACTCATGGCAGGTTGTGCTGCTTCAAGAGCCCACCTTACAGACAGCCCCAGTGGCTCAGAGGTCTGCTTCTATCCACATTGTCTCAGCACCATCTAGTTTTACTGCTTTCTTATGTCTGCTCTGAATTGGTTCAGAATCTTGCAGGAAGGAGAGGTAAGGTGTTAGAATCTCCCTCCCATTTAACTCTGGACGCAGGCTCTGGCATAGGCAAAGCTCAACTCAAACTTCCAGCTATGAATGTTCATACAGAATCCCACCATACCAATCATCACAATAATAGCAACAAGCACTCAGAGTGCCTGCTATTTGTCAGGAATGGTCTAAGAGTATTAAATGGTCTTTTATATTAAAGGGATCAGAATATGCTATTCCAAAATATGCCACATTGACATAGGATTATTTTGAGCACAAGGGATTTGAGTTCCTGACACCCTTTATCTGTCTAAAAGCAGAGCCTCCCAAAAGAACTCAATTGTCATAAATTCCCTCCCAGGAGCAACTCTAGACTCTTCTGGGAGACAAGAAGTTGGCACCATACGCAGACACACACACTGTCACAAAATACCATATCTCCCATATGGATACATTTATCTAAATGCAAATGACCTATCTCTCCCTGCTTTCCCCCTACTAAGTTAGGTATATAGACCCCAAATTCTATCCATTCCTTTGAGTTACTCATCTCTGAGTGCTTCCATGTATACATGCCATGCACATCCCTATAGACCTCTGCTTTCCTCTAGTTATTCTTTCATCAGTCTAAGACCTCAGCCAGAGATCCGAGGAGGGTAGAAGAAAATAAGACTTTTTTTCTCCCCTATAGTATATGTATTTATGAAGTCAACTCATTTAGTCACTACAACCATATGAGGAAGGTGCTTTCAACTGAAGAATCTGAGCTGAGTGGTTTAGCTAAAGCCATTGCTGAACAATGGTGTAGCCTGAAGAAAAGTTAAAGTTCTAGAGTTAGAATGACAGTTGTGGGGTGGAGGCAGAGGTGAGTGTGTAAAAGTTAAAAAAAGAGCTAATACTAAGCTATTTGAAAAGGGACTTTGTAATTTCAACCTAGATAAACTGGAATTTTGAAAAGTCCTATGGCTTATGAATGTTAACATGTGGTTCTCCAAATAATTGATAGCTGATTAAACATACTAGTTTTTTTTCCTTAAAATTACATAACAAAATGAATTCAAACTGTTCTATTAAAAAAGCAGCCAAGAACAATCCTTAAATTTATCAGAAGTGGACTTGTGATAGGATACATAAACTTTTCCACAAGGGTAAAGTACAATGATCACTCTCAGCATTCTTTATAACTTGATTCTTAATGATCAGATGCTACTTGTGATGAGTTAGACACAGTCCCACAGAGAACAGAAAGATGAATAATGTTTTATAGATTGATGGTGTGGATATATGATCTCAAATTGTAAGTGGCCTGAGCCAATCTCTAAAATCTTAATATTGCCAGAAAAGCAAGTTACAGAACAACTATTCAAATGTGAAAATAGTTTGGAAGATGCCTCACAACTTTTAACTAGTTTATAAACAAGCCAAAACAAATTGTCTCAGTCAATTATCATGGTGAACCTTCAAATAGAGCATCTTAGAGGATGTGTGAGGAAGTAGCTCTCCTCAAACTCAGGTACTTTATGGGTACGAAAGGAAGGATTTTCTAAAAAAAAAAAAAAAGTTTTGTTTTTGTAGTTATCTGAAGCAAGCATCTGGTTATAACTGCTTTAAGTTGTTTTCTAGGTAAATCAATTGTTGCCATGCTACACAAAGCAGGACTTTTTTATTCTATTTTATATTCATCTGTGTGCTAGAATAGACACAAAAAATATTTTGGAGAGAATTTTAGCCCTCTGCAAGGGCTATTTTTCTAATTCATTTCATGTGGTGTATAGAACAAATGCAAGCATAAGAAGCACATATTCTTGAATACATATCTGCTCTAGCCCTTCCTTTGTTGTTCTCTCTTTTACTTCAGTTCTAATATATTCTACCAGGGCACAGTTTATTCATCATTCATTGTAAGATGCTATAAATCATTTTTGAAAAAAGTATAAATTGTGAAACAAATTAAATATATTTTAAATATATTACTTCAAATATTTTTATATTTCTTGAAATATAAATTTAACTATTACTGTAAATATACACACATACTGTTAATAAAAGTAAAACAACAGGTCCAAAATGGAATCATTTATGCTAAGCACCATGTCACAAAACTGCAACTTAATTTACACTTTTACTCTTCCAGAAATGGAATTTTAAACCAGTCAATCAGGATTTGCCTGATCAGCCCTATTAAGTAATCTTCCTGATAGACTCCTGCCATTCCCTAAGATACCTCACAATAACCAACTTCCTCCCCACCCAGAGGATAACTTCCTTGTTCCCACTCACTTTTGCTTATAAAAGTCATAAAAGTCACTAATTTTGTAAAGCTCCTCAGAGCTCCTTTATATCTGTTAGTTTGGATATTGCCCAATTCAAATCAATTTAGCTCAAATGAACAGTTAAAAATTTTCATATGCCTCAGGTTATCTTTTATTAGTACATATTGAAACTCCTCCAAAATTTGCTTAAGAATTTGTTCTCCCATTTAAATTGAATTATTTACTGAATAAATGTTCTACCTTTTAGCTTAGAAGAGACCACACTTAAAGTCTTTAACAACCAAATATTTTATTTTCCTAAATAGGAAAATTTTGTAACAGTCACCTTTCCAAAGGAGATAGTATTATCTTTCCAATAAGGCTTAATCGATCTTGAAAAAAAGAGAAGTTGCATTCATATTTAAATGTATTATTTGTAACTGTGAAGATATCCAACTTCTTTGCAGAAATGGCCACAGTAGATCTAGTGATATTTTCAAGTTGATGCTCCAGTTGACGAAGGGCTAAACCTTCCACATCATTACACTGAAGCACATGTTCAGCACTCAGACTATAAACCATTTTACCGGAGAAGATTGGAACTAATAGTCAGAAGTTCAAGCATTTCTACAAGTCCTAACTTAGGACTTTGTTCTTTAATTGGAACATGAAAGGGCTTTTCTCATCATTAAATAAAATACCTCTCTAACTTTGTTCCTACCCAAAAGACGACTCAAAGAGACGATCCTGGGTGAAGGTCGTTCATATAGATTATAATCCGAGGCCACAGGAATGAGGGATCAAGAAAAGTGTGTTCACAAAGTAGAAAAAGCCAGTGCAAGGGTTCATTCACTTACCAAAGTTCTCACGTGGGCAAAAGCTCAATTCACTGGGACTTACTGAGAAGCATACATCATGCTTCCCAGAATCATCTTCCTGAAGGACAGGAGGCTAAAGCTGTTAAATACTAGTATCAATCTCCCATGGTATAAGGTTGTCCTGGAAGTTAACTCACCCTTATTTTCAGGTTTCCTGGCAACAGGGAAGGTCAGTGGCAGAAAGCTAAAAAATCTGGCTTCTACTTGGAAGTAAGACATGCACAGTAAGCCTGAGCTTGCACAGAAGTATACATCAGAGCTTCAGATAAAATCTGATGTAGGCCCAAGGAATGGGATTCAGTGTTCCAGAGATGTCTAATAAAGTACCTAAATGTGGTAAATGGTTGATGTGGCAACTCCCAATGAACCCCACCTCTTGTGTAATGCCCCTTCCATGGTCCCTGGTCTGGGCTTGTGATTGCTCTAATAGAATGAAATAGAACTGATGCTGTTCCTATTCTGGGTCTAGCTGACCTGGCAGCCTTTGCTTCCTCCTTCTTAGAATGCACGCTCTTGGAATATTACTTCTCAGAGCCCAGTCACCATGACTTGAAGCTCAGTGTGGAGAGGCTGATGTTGAGGAGAATAGAGATCCCTGGTTGAGCATCTGGTCAAGCCTCCAAGATGACTTGTGCTGTTGTGAGGATCCTGGGCAATACTGTGTGGAGCAGAAGAACACTTCAGTCAAACCATGGAATCATGAGCCATAATAAAACACTATTTCATGCCAATAAGTTTTGAGGTATTTATTCAGCAGTCAGTAACTAAAATATCAGTCAAGGTACCTTGAAACAAATAAGGTTGTCTATGTTCCTAAGAGAGACAGCCTTATCTTCCATGAAATATCCATAGGAAAATTTAGTTTTCTAGTTTTCTGATTCCTCATTAAGCCATATAACAACCTTGTCATATCCCTGACCATGAGTTATGGCCCTGGGGAGTTTAGAGGAATTTTAATTCTGAAATAAAGTGTCTTTGATTATATATATTACATTGCTGAGCATTTTTACAATGTGAAAAATTTTTGTGTATTCTCTATTCTAACTTTCATCCCCTAGTGTGGATGGTCATAAGATTACCAAAATAATTCAATATTTATTCAACAAATATTCTTTTAAAATTCAAATATTTATTGAGTACCTACTATGTAGCAGGCCCTATTCTAGATACTGCTATTAAAATGAACAAAACAGACAAAAATCCCTGTACCCTTGGAAAGGGGAATTAACAATAAGCAGAATACCTAAAAAATACAGTATCTAGAGAATGGTAATGTGAAGGAGAAAAACTAAAGTAGGGAAAAGGAATAGAGAAAAATTTAGAGAACAAGATGACTGTTAAAATTTTAGATTGAGTGACCAAAGTGGCCTGAGAAGATGGCATTTGAGTAAAGGTCTTTAATAAAAGAGGGAGGGAACCTCAAGGGAATGTAAAAGAAAAGCAGAGAGAACAGCAAGGACAAAGAACTTGGGGCAAGACTGTGCCAGAAGTATTCAAGACATAGTAACGAGGCTGCTATGGCTAGTGCTGGGTGAGCAAGATACTCGTAGTGAAGAATAAGGTCTGAGGGTTAAAGAGGGACTAGATCACACTAGACCTTTTTGTCATAGTTGGAATTCTAACTTTTATTTTGATTGACTTTGGAAGTAAGAGGTTGAGCTGAGGGATGACATAATCTAAGTGTTTAAGAATATTGTGTCTTCTGTGTTAAAAACAGACTAGGAAACTCTATTCTAAATATACATTCAACAATTTTATCTTACTTGTGCTAGGAAAATTTTGGAAATACAACATAAGAAAAATGTAAAGTCTAGATATAAATGATCTGCTTGTTTGTAATTATATAAGGTGACATCTTAAAGATTGTTTATGTCTATGTGTCAGTTTCCTAATATTTTCTGAGAAGCCATACAATTATATGTCTATTATGTTTGTTTTGCATTTCAGTGTGTGTAGACCATGAACATAAATTAAAATTATTTTTCTTTATTTTATTACTAGGTCACTGATATTCAGATTTATAAACTCAACAAGATATTTTACCTAAACATGTTCAATAGAAGTATTTAGTAAAAGTGTTACTTTAAAAAAAAAATCAATAAACCTGGGTTGAAGTCAGCATGTCTAATCTAGGAAAAAGGAAAAAAAAAAAAAAAAAAAAAAACAGACTAGGAAAGAGGACAAAAGAATACTCAGGAAAACCAACCAAGGGATCATTGCAATACCAGGTGAGAGAAGAATGACTTATATTAGATTGGTAACAGTACATACAGGTGATGAGAAGTGGACAGATTAGACAGATTTGAAATATATCTCAAAATAAAATCAGATAATGGAATTTTCTGACACTTCAAATGTGAGATATGATTAGCAAAAGAGAGAGGTGTTTATCATTATTCCAAAGTTTTGGCCTGAACAACTAGAAAAATAGTTTCCATTAACTGAGATGAAGAATTTTGGGGGGTTTTATATAAAGATTTTAGTGTAAGACATTAATTTTGAGATGGCTCTAAAGCCTCTGACTGAAGGTTTGAGTAGGCAGTTTTAACAAGAAGGCTGGAATTCAGGCTATAGATTCAAGCCAGAGGTATACATATGGAAGTCATCAGCATGTGGTATTTAAAGCCAAGAGATTAGATAAAATAATTAACTGAGTATAGTTAGAAAAGAGAAGACTAAAGGATGACGCATTCTAAAGTGTAGAAGCTGGGAAAGGGAGTATGAAGAGGGAGAGCAAAAGAGATTGCAAAGGAGCAAAGTAGAAAGAAAACCAGCAAAGTGTGGTATCTAGGACACCAAGTAAAAATGTTTTAAAAAGGAGAATGTAACCAACCATGTCAAATGCTGATGGTAGTTCAAGGAAGAGGAGATTTGAGAGCTGGTTATTGGATTTAATAGTACAAATTGCACTGATGATCCTCGTAAGAGCAGTTTTTGTGGAGCAGTGGCAGGAGTTCAAGAGAGAATGAAAGTAGGGGAGGTGAGCCAGTCAATGCAAAGAATTTTTTAAAGAAAGTTTATTTTAAAAATTAGAAGCAAAATAGAGCTGGTGCAGTAAACTTTTTTTTTTTAATGGGGTAAATAACAACTGTTGGTATATTGGGGAAAGAACTAAAAGAGAGGGAATAGTGATCTAAGAGAATGGGTGAGAATTACTAGAGTCATGTCTTTGTAGGTGAAAAGGGATGAAATATAGTGCATCAATGAAGGGTTGGTCTTGGTTTAGGGTAGATACAGTACAAGTTCTCTCTTAGTTACAGGAAAGAAGGTGAATTGAATGGACGCAGATACAGAAGGTAAGTAGATGAGCTGGGAGAGTTCATGGAAGTTCTCTGAAGGCTTCTATTTTGCCAGTGAAATGGGAGTCAAGACTGATTATGAGGGAGGAGCTACTGGAGGTTTGAAGAGAGGTTCAGAAAGTACAGAGTCATCAACAAGGAGAGTCTGGACTGGGAATATACGGCAGTATCATTAGAGGGCAATGTCACCTACTTAGGAAGAGTATGTGAAGGCAGGCAGCATCACTGAGGGCAATGTCACCTACTTAGGTCACAGTGCTAGTGAAGGCAGTTGGCATCACTGTGTGCTTCATTCTGTTCAGCTGTGTGGGGGCAGGAGCAGCAGGGAGTTGGATTTTACCAGACTGTGTTTGGCTAATCACAGCAGCATCCCCCACCCTACCCTTGTCACCCTCACGGAAATATCAGCTTTCTCCTTTATAACAGATAGGAAAATTGCTCAGAGATTCTGACTCAGCTTTCAATACTTTCACCAATGATGTCTTTAGAAAGTTTTGTTTTTGTCATTCACTCTTCCTGTTCCCATCCCACAACTTATGTTTTTTATTTGCAATATTATGCATGTATTTTAACCAAGTTTCCAAAAGAGGTGAAGACAACTGTGGAAGGAGAGGTATAATCAGGACTTTCAACAATGTCTCAATAACTTTAAATATCATTTATGAAACATCTTTTACATCCTAGGCATTTAACATGCAGTTCTAATCCTTTCAACAAGTTTCCTTATTTGAAGGGAATGGAAAGTTAGAAAGTAAAGTGAGTCACCCAGCTAGTAAAGGCCAAAGCTGAGATCTAAACCTTGGTCTGCATGTGGAACCAAGTGTCCTTGTGACATTGATTAAATTTAGCTTTTGAATCCTGGCGCTAGAAATCATTTCTTCCCCCTCTCTCTAGACCCCTCATAGACCTAGCTTCCCCTGGTCCATAACCACAACACCCCCATGCAGCAGAAGACAATAACCTGGACCTAATTAATGGTCATGTGGTCAGAGGCATTAGCTGGCTAAAGATAACATCTTGACCTAACTTTTCTTTCAGCTCCTGAGCGCTTATGTAGAATGACCCCCTGATAACTTTCCCATGAAATCAGACACTGGGATTTCAGAGCAGACATCAGGGCTGTGCTCAAGACCTGTAGAAATGATTTATTACCTTTATCTCATCTCCCACCCACAACTCCAGCATCACTCTGAACCCCCTAAACCACAGTGTGTTTCATTTTTCCCTATATAATCTGTAAGCCACACACCATAGCAGATTCGGGTCTTTCAGATCATTATTTCCTTATACTCTAGATTGGCCAATTTAATATTAAACTATTTTTCTTTCTATACTGCAAACTCCTGCTCATGCATTTCTTTTGGGACAGTGCATGCAGAGAGATTCAAACATTGGGGTCCTGATAACACATGTTCCACAGGGCCTACTCTGGCCACTTCACCACATTTTCTAGCCCTTATTTGCCAAGGCAAAAATCAAGACTGTGTTGTACTAGCTCCAACAGTATGTATTCAACGCTATGGAGTGGTCTTGCCCAAATATATATAGTCCAAAGTGTTGTTTCTAGCCTTTCTTTTGAAACACCAGATCTCATCTGCTCCTGATTTAGGGACGAAAATTCATGTTCCAGACTGGACTCATTCTTACATCCCAAACTTTTACTGGTGTTCTCTTGTTCATTTTTAAACCTCTGGATAACTTGTATACATTTATACTGCTTTGGTATTATTGATATTTTGGGCCAGGTAATTTTTTTCTTGTGGAGGCCTGTCCTGTGAGTAGTAGGCTGTTTAGCAGCAATCCTAACCTCTACCCACTAGATACCAGTAGCATCTTTTCCATGTTCCAATGTCTGGAGCAACCAAAAGTGTCTCCAGACATTGCCAAATGTGCTGTGGAAGGCAAAACTGTCCCTGGTGAACCACTGGATTAGAGTAAGGTTTAGGTAGGAATTAGCTTTTTTTATTTTTTAAAAGATTTTATTTATTTATTTTTAGAGAGGGGAAGGGAAGGAGAAAGGGAGGGAGAGAAACATTAGTGTGTGGTTGCCTCTTGCACACCCCCACTGGGGACCTGGCCTGCAACCCAGGCATGTGCTAGAGACTGGGAATCAGACCGGCTACCCTTTGGTTCGCAGGCCGTACTCAGTCCACTGAGCCACACCAGCCAGGGCAAATTACCTTTTTTTAAAAATTATATTGCCAGTTTATAACAAAGTTATCTTTTCATTCTGTTTTCCAGAGGATGTGTTCTCAGACTTTTACTTTCTCTATGACTTCTTAAGAAAACTCCTGTCTCAACATCATCACCACAGGCTAAATTAATTGTAATGGTTCTTATGTTCCCATTATTCTTTGAGATAAAAACTCTGTAATAAGGTTTCTTTTACATTCTATTACAGTGCTTAAAAAAACAAAAAATGCATACATATTTCTGGCTACAAGGTTATCATCTCTTTGGTGATAAAAATCATGTAATACTCACTTTTTTATCTACAACATTGACAAAAATCCTAATATAGAAGTATGTACTTCACTTGTGCTTTTAAACTGTATTAAAGTTATTCAATGTGTTAGCTCTTTTCAATTTGTGCCTACAAATTGCCTGTTTATTTTGTCTTGTGCCCCTTATTTAAACCACAGCCCTGCCATCTAGTGGCTAATTACCCAAACTGTCGATATAATACCTAGGATGAAATAACTTGCATGCCATATTTCTCAAATACAAATCACATTTGATATCACATTTGAAACTTCATACATATGTAAATATATTTTTCAACTAATAAAATACTTCAATTTTTAACTTTTTGCATAATTGAGTGAAATTCACATGTATAAAGTTCTTAGTTCCAATATATGAGGGGGGACCCAAAAACTTGGAATTTGTTTATTAAAAAATAATGTATTTATTCTTACATGTTTAAACTTCAGTCACCTTCAAAGTACTCTCCACTTGATGTACTACATTTATCAAGACTTTTTTCCACTGCTCAAAACAGTTTTTGAACTCTTCGATTTTGATGCCTTTTAATGTTTCTGACATTTTTTGTTTCACCTCTTCCACATTGGCAAAATGTTTTCCTTTGAGGAATTTTTTTCATCCAGGGAAACAAAAACAAAGTTGCTTGAGGTGAGATTAGGTGAATAGGGAGGGAGGGGCACGGGGGTCACGCCATTTTTGGTCAAAAACTGCTGAACACTCAACATAGTGTGGGCAGGTGTGCTCATAATCACTCATGAAATGGGCAAATGTGTTGTCTTAAAAAAAAAAAGAATTCACTGAAGCCAAACACAGCTTCTCACAACAATGCCAACTGGTACACTGATACAAAGGGGTTCCTAGAACACTCACCTAGTAGGGAAAGCCTGTACTACAAAGGGCCTATCCTCCAGAAGATAATTCTATTTTTCAGGGGGTTCCTCTTTGTACAGCATTTTTTATTTACACATAAGGAATATACAATAAATATATAATGTCCACATTACCCTTCTTTGATTTTACATAATGTCCTTTTCCAACCAACCTCAAGCTTTGTGGCTTTTTCCTTTTATAGACCTCTCTCCTTGAAGAGTCTAAGCCAGAGATTTTCAACCTTTTTCATCTCATGGGACACATAAACTAATTACTGAAATTCTTTGGCACAACAAAAAATATATTTTTTTTGCTGACCTGATCAAAAATAGGTATAATTTTTATTCACTCACACCAGGCTCTTGTTATTTTGACTGCTGCATTTTTTAAAAAAATATTTTTTAAAAAGATTTTTTTTTTAGAGACAGGTGAAGGGAGGGAGGTAGAGGAGAGGAGCATTGATGTGTAAGAGAAACATCAATAGGTTGCTTCTCACTTGTGCTCCAGTCAGGGACCAGGCACCCTAATGCAATCCAAGTGTGTGCCCTGGCCGGGCATCAAACTAGTGACCTTTCACCCTGCAGGATCATGCTCAACCAACTGAGCCTCCTTGGTCAGGGTTGTTGTCATTTTTTTTTTTATTTGACAATCTAAGGGAAAATAAAGTCAGTGTCCCTGACTAGTCAGGTATTGCATGTTTTAAAGATTCTTGCACCACACTGGTTTAAAACAGCTGGTCTAAGCATAACTCAGCTGAATAGTAAGACTTGGGCACAAGTTGCTCAGCTACCAGGATTCATCACTTTTTGGGCCCAAAGTTGTTCCACAATTTTGACCAAAATAAGCATTTTTTAACAAGTTATTAGCATGGTTATAGGGTTGACTGAATTGACTAATCAATTCAACCAAGCAGATCAGTATGTGTTGGGGCTGAGGAAACATCCCCCTTAATTCTGGCTGGTCAAACAACATACACCAAATTAACAGGAAAGAATAAAAATTTTAAATTGTGCACAAGGGGAATTCATATAAGCATGAAAATTCCAGATAGCAAGGCAACATTAGGTATGTATGACAATTTGGATAAAGGAGAAAAGAGAAGGGGACAGGGTATTAAATTTCAGAAGTGAGAATGGGTGATTTACAGGTAGTTGAGGAAAAGCAGAATACACAGGATGGACAAATTCTTGCTAGGCAGCTCAGAAACAGTGGGACAAGGGGTTAACCTAGTAAACATGCTTGGAGTCGTCCTAATGCTAGGATGAAAATGCTTAAGGTGATTATGCCAAAATTCTCTCCGGAAACTCTTTATCTGATTGAATCTATTCAAGAAAAAGGGAAAGTAAAATTTCTTCCTGAGTGTATTGGGCTTTAATTGATTTCAGTTTGAAATAATCTGAATGCAAGGGTGGCACATTCTGGGACACTTTCTTCTGACCCCCAGATAGGAAATTAGTCTAAATATTAAAAAATTGGGAAAAAAGCATTTTCATTACTAATTTAATTAACCTTTTCACTAACTCATTGTCTTCACCAATTATGATTGTATGCTTTCAAGTTTCTCATTCATACATTATCCCACTTTTATAATGAGAGAACAAAAGAATGAAAGAAGGGTGAGACAGAAATTGGCAATTCAGTTTCAACTTTATTAACATTTGATATATCATAAATCTATTACTAATTCATGATTATGAATTACAAAGTGTACTTGCTTTAGCAGGAAGGCATAACCAAATGTCTACAAAATATGGTGAATTGTTCTGTCACTTGTTTCTGTTTTGTTGAGATTGTTAACATGCTTTGAAACCAAATGTAGCAGATGTATAAACTTGAAGATATTTCTCATTCTTCTTCTTATCTCCTGATATATCATTAGTCTGCAAGGCGAATATTTACTTCTAATATTGAAAACTTACCAATGGCATGCCCTGATTTCTTTGTCAGATACTCGAAATGCCTGAAAAAATTCAAGAGGTGATTTAGACCCATTCCTCACTGCATAAATTGAGGTTTTGGTAGGTTTAGTATCTTGTCCAAGGTAATGTGGGACTAATTGTGGAAGACAATTCAACACTCAGATGCTGAGAAAATAACTACTTGTCCTAAGGCCATGTCATAACTTAATATCTAAGATTAAGATACCATCAAAGGTTTTACAAGGTGAGCCTATTGAGACCAATCCCATTACACTTCACATCCCCATGTACCTCACTAATCTGCAGGCTTAAAGTCATTTTCTAACAAACTCTTAACCCACAGGCTCTGAAGTAGAGATTTATCCTACTTCCTTCCCTTCTGAAACAAACCCTTCCAGTGTCTCTTGTGACCCCAATCTGTGATCAGCAAGTCCCTTTACTCCAAATATTCCTTTCACTTCCTTGCCTTCCTTGAAATCTAGCTGGGCATTGAACACTGGGGCCAGGAGTTGAAGTAGGTGCATGCCTTGCTCCCCATTGCTACTTCTGAATTAACTCACCCCTTCCCTCCAGCAAAAATCACTATTCTTTTAATGCTGATGTAATCTGGATATACCACTCTTTCCTACATCCTCTTACATTCTTCTAATCACATCTTTTCATTCACTAGTCTTTTCCTGACAGAGTCTTCCACTCCACCAGGTTCCCTTCTTTTATAGCCTTGGCAATTTCAATACCTAAATGGATGATCATCAAAAAGCTCCAGCTTCTCAGTTTCTTGATTTCCATATGCCATCAACATTTTTATTTTTCCACTTCAGTCACCCATTCATTTTATGGTCATAACCTGGACCTTTACATTTCTTTTAAAAATACAAACCTTTTCAAAAATTTCAACTAAACAAACCTGTTTCCTAGTACAGCTTCCTTAGCATTCAATTCACTGATAGAAGTAATTCCATACAACCATATAGTTCTTTACCACGAGGACATTTTATCCTTTTAGACCACCACTTTATTATCCATCAGTCCCTTCTTGTTCAGCAGATTCCATTATCACCATTATAATGGCCCTTTGCAAATTCCTTCAACTCCATTTCTTCTAACCCTCAACTGAGCTTACCTTACAAAACCCCAATCCATGTATTATTTTACCTTGCTTTAGGCTTTCTCCTTGTTTGCACCTAAATAGGAGTGTTAGTAGTCACAGAAATCACATAACCAGGTGACTAATTCCACTTTCAATTCATAATTTCAGGCCACAGATTAAATCTTGACATGGCCCAGAAATTTCTCTAATAAGTTTTCTTTTCTTCTACCCAGGATGATCATATTGATCTGGTTCCTCTATCTTCTACCCAATCTCTCCCACCTTGTCTCTCAGCAGGTATCTTTGCCCAGTTTATTGAAAATATGGGCCTGTCAGAAGGAAGTGTTCTCATCCTCCCATCACCAAATCCCCAAGTCTACCAGACACTGAACCATCTTCCCATTTCCATAAAATGAGGAGCTATCTGTTGCGAAGCAGCGAGGCGGGGAGCGCCCCCGAGAGGAGCGCTGCTAGGATCGCAGATCATCCTGGGTTGGGCAGCAACGGAGCACGTTGCGGGGAGCTTAGCGCTCCCAGAATCCAAGGGTTACTGTCCCGGACCAGCTGAGATGGGAGTAGGGCTCTCGTTGTCACAGATGAGGGGGATAAACATGAGTTGTCTCAAACACTTCTCTGTTTGCCAGGAGAGGGGACGTGGCATATCCCTCTAGTGGGGGAAGGCCCTGGGTCCCTTTTTTCCAAGGCTTTTATTGAAAAGGTTATCAGTGGGGCTTAAGTAACAGGAATGCACAGGTTATCTCATTTTAACAGTATGTTAATGTTCACAGAAAATGGGTGATGTTTTGAAGAAAACAAATGGCAGGAACACACTGATTTACATGGGCCTGAGAAGAAACTAATAAACAAGAGACAACATGGGAGAGTAGTAAACATAAGAGTGCCTAAGAGTATAGGGTTAGGGTCTGTGAATAATGTAAACTTCCTTCCCTGCATGAGCTCGCTAGAGCTTGTGAGGGAAAAGCAAAGCATACTTTAAAGAATTTACTTTTAGGCCTGATTTCCTTGCGAACTGCCAGATTTGGTTTAGGACTGACTCCGGTATTGTTTAGTTTCGAGCCTGAGCCAGGCAGGGGGAGGGAGCCGCCAAGAGACAAGGAAGCTTCTTTCAGACAGAATAAGGATTCTGGCCGGGTCGAAGCTGAGCCGAGGGGTGCGAGCCTTTTTGCCCTTTCTCCGTACCCTCCAATTTCTTGTCTGCTGTCAATATTTGATCGGCATCTGTCTTATGTTGTACACCGAAGCTCAAGATAACTTACCTGTCATGGATCACCGATCATCCATGGCAAAGCGGAGGCAGAAGCTATGCCCCTGCCGGGGGGCGGGGCCGGGGGGCACAGGTTATATCTCCTCAGGAGCCTATTTGTCCAAGGCCTCCCTGATTATTTCCAGCCTTGGGGCCCTCCAGCCTGTCGGCAGGGTTATAGTTCCTGAAACCAGACAGGGCATTTCCCAACACGTACCGGAAACACATCAGAATATAGATGAGAACTTCAGAGATTGAGGCAACTGAATTTAAAATTAAGTGTTAAATTAGGGATGATGCCAGATTTAGAAAGAGGGTGAATATTATGTTCTGGAGAAAATGAAAAGGCTTTGGTGAGGAGATACATGATCCAAGTTGCTTTGTAGGACAGGAGTCAACAAACTACAGCCCTTGGATGTGTTGACTAGGTTTCTTTGGGGGGAAGGGGTGTTTATATGTTTTACTCTTTAGTTTACCTTTCAGGATCCCAAAACATACTTAAAGTCTCTTTCAGGTTATTCTTGTTATTTTATTTTTTAAAGGTTTGTTATTGTATTTTTCCATTACCATTTATCCCTCTTATACCCTTTTCTACCTCGCCATGCCCTCCCTTCTGCATTTGTCATATTGTTATCTGTGACTATAAGTCCTTTTTCTTTTTGCTCGGTTGTTCAGAATATTGTATTGAAACACAGCCACATTTGTTCATTTATGTACTGTCTATAGATAGTAGAATCCTACAATAGTAGGTTTGAGGTGTTGTGAGAAAAACCGTATGTCCCACAAAGCCTGAAATACTTATCACTTTACAGAAGAATTTACCAGCTCCTATTTTAAAGAGATAACTCTAGCAGCTTGACAAATAATGAATATTAATGAGGAAAAATGAGATACACAGAAAATATTTGGAAGGAAATTTTGTTAGCTCAGATAAGAATGATAAAGGTCTGGTATAATGGTAGTGAACATGGAAGAGAAAAAAAATGACAGGCATTTTATGTACAGACTCGGAGGACTTAAAAAACAATGGTATGAGAAAAAAAGATAGGAATAGTAAAAAATTGACTCCAAGTTGTCTGTTTTTGGAGAATGGAAGAGTGGTGGTGTTCTTAACTGCAGTAGGAGAAAAGAGGTAGGAGAAATGAAAGTTTTCAGGAATAATAATTATTTTCATGTTGGACAAGTTCAATTCCTACAAAAAAATAAGCATGAGGCTCATTTGAATGATTCCCAAATTGGTTTCTAAGGCTAAATGACTTATGCAGTTCATTGGTCTATAATTGGTAGCAGGTGCTATGGGAATAGATGAAATCACTTAAGGGAATGTAAAATAAACACAAATTTCTCTTAAAAATCTGTATTAAATAGTAGAAAACTTGTGTGCACACAAAAATCTGCATAGATGTTTACAACAGCTTGTTTCATAATTGCCAAAATTTAGAATCAACCAAGGTGTCCTTCAGTTGGTGGATTAAAAATAGCAACAACCACAACAAACAAAAAACCTGTGACACAGGCAGAAAATGAATATTACTTAGCACTAAAACAGAATGATATAGTAAACCATGAAAAGACATGCAGGAATCTTAAATACAAATTACTGTGTGAAAGAAGCCAATTTGAAAAGGCTACATACTCTGATGCCAACTATATGACATTTTGGAAGAGAAAGCAATGGAAATTTAAAAAAAAATCAGTGATTATTGGGGATAAATAAGTGGAACACAGGATTTTTAAAACAGTGAAACCATTCTATATCATACTGTAATGGTGGGTACATGTCATATATTTGCACACACACAGATTTTATACAACACCAGAAGTGAATGGTGATGTAAACTATGGACTTTGGGTGATTATGATGCATCAGTTGTAACAAATGTCCCACTCTGGTAGGGACTATTGATAGAGGGAGATTATGCATGTGTGGGTGCAGAGTATATATAGGAAAGGTCTGTATCATTCCCTCATTAGCTGTGAACCTAAAAGTGCCCTAAAAATACTAAATAAAAAAAGTCTATATTTAAAGGGTGATTGATACTATCATTAATTCATAAAGATTATAGAAAAGTTAAAATAAATGAAATCTAGAGATATCAAAATAGATATCTCTCAAATATTTGACTGTTCAGTAAAAGAAAGCTACAAAGGATGCTTTAATATACCATGTATGTGATATTTTAAGACATAAAATAATGTACATGGTGTGCAAACACACCAATGTAGAAGAGTATATTAATGGTTACACAACTTCAGAATAGGAAAATAAAGAGGAGAAAGAATAAGAAAGGTAGACTATAGCTTTATCTGCCATGATAGAGTTCTTTGGGAAAAAACAAACAAACAAACAAACAAACAAAGGCTTCCAGTAAAAGACACCGAAAGGGAGAGAGGGGTATAAGCTGTCAGGAGGAAATTAAGAGGTGACAGAAGGTCCTGGATATCTGGAAAGGAAGGAGGTATGTTTTCAAAGACGGGCATAAAACATACCATCCAACTCTGCAGACAAGTGAAGTAGAGAATTAATAGCCCTATTGTCAGTCAAAAACCTCAGAAAAAGTTTCAGCAGAATGATGGGGGTAGAAGCCAGGTGGTCGGGGTAAAGAGGGAACACTTAGCATTGAAGAAGTGGAGGCAGTAAGAGCAAATGGCTGATTGAAGAAAGTTGGTAAAGAAGAAAGTGAAAGCTATACAATAATTTGAATGAGAAATATTTAATTTGATGCTTCAATTTCAGGGCAGGTGAGTACTCATTTTAAGTCAACATTTTTTGCAAAGCAGTGAATACTTTATTATCAAAAATAACAAAAATAAATATTTTTTCATTATGGAAATATCTGCAAAGAATTTTATATGTGAATATTATATAAAGATAACATTAAAAGCTTCACTTAAATCACAAATAACATGAAAAGCACAGTTGAAGAAGTTGAGAAAAGGTGAGCCATGAGACCTAGGGGTTTTCATGATAAGCTGGTTACCCAGATAGATCCCCACAAAGTGAGCACGTACCTTGATACAGCCTCCTGGTCCAGGATCTGTCCTTCAGCCTTTCAGTGTTCATTGTGAATACAATGAAAACTCATCACAGACTGCAGTTGATGCTGCTTATTTATAATACTAAGTGTAATTGATAAGCAGTCCAGATACATATGCCTGGCCAGTTAGTCCAATTATCAAAAGGGTGTTTGAGAAACCAGGAAGCAGAAAAAGGAGTTACCTTACTGGAGTGTCATGACAACTGGCATCCATGTAACAATGTCATGTTCTTGTCAACGGGCTTCTCAAATCAGCTGAACCGAAAATCCTCTCTTCAGGTGAAGGCACACTCTTGGAAATTTCCTTTGTCTGTATCTTTAGTTCTGAACATACTTCTCAAGTACAAATCCATTCCTCACAAATGTTAATACCTATCTACCTAGAAGCGGATTCATCTCTACCATTCTCTGCAGTGAATGCACACTTGTTGTTAACTTTTGGTGCTCTTTGTTGATGGGAAGAGTCAACACTCCCCAAACTTGTCACACTGGTACCACTGTCATGATTTTTACTGTTATCTAAGGACAACTTTAATGTTTACTATATCTGAGGACAACTCTAATGTCGTTGTTCATTTTTTTCTTCAAATAAACTTATTTTTAAAGGATACTTTATCTGAATACCATTAATTAGCAACTCATTTTATACTTGGCAAAAGTGAAAATAAGCAATAATAAAAATATTCTTTAGTAAGTCATTGGTTTCACTACTACAATACATAAACATGCCACCATTTATTACCACAACTGCTAACATGACATATTGTTTTCTATCTCATGTGAGGTCAAATATAGTTCGTGTAATCTGGCCTGTTGCTGAAGATGCAAAGGTATCACCGTGCTATAATATCGGCACTGTTCTGATTCATCAAACCCTGATGCGAATGCTAGTTCAACCTTTAAAAGAAACAAGTGAAATAGACTATAGAAAATATGAGTTGTTTATATGGAATGTTCCTTAGGATAATATCTTTAAAATCAAAACAATTCTCTGTGGAAATAATCTAGTATATCTTTCATGAAATTCTGTAAGATTCAGATGACACATTTAACTGGCTATCATTAAACCATTTATTGCTGTGTAGGCAGTGAGTTTTAAAACATTTTCTGAGACAGAAAAAGATATAGCTTTTTTGGACCTACAACAAAATGTTTATTTTGCACAACTCATTCTATTCAACATGTATGGTGCCCTAAAATGTTTGAAAGTAGTTTTTAAGGAAAAGAGAAAAGTGAGGAATTATGGGGTTTGTAGGTAAAGGTACAAAGGGTATTTTTTCAGAGGCTATTTGTAAATGTATAGGGGAGCTGATGAGGTAGAGACAACACAGTAAGAAAAGCCTTGGCAAAGCTTCTTGACCTTTAAGTTAGCAGTAGCCCTGGGTAATGCTCTTTGTCCAGAAGTTTGTGAGCCTAAGTCGCTAGAAAAAGTATCATATTCTGAGCCATAACATTTTTAGGACATCTTATTAAAAGAGAGCAATTGTAAATACTGAATATCTTTGAATCTTCATTTCCAAATTTACATTCATGGTTATATAATAAACATCAAGCAGATTCAAAATGAAAAAAAAATATTTTAGGTACTATAGATATTACATACAGAGAATAAGGTTCAACTCAATATAACTGGATCTATGCCCAGAACAATGTGGCTCAGTAGGTTGGGAGTCATCTTGCAAACTAAAAAGGTTGCTGATTCGATTCCTGGTCAGGCCCATCCCTGGTTTGCCAGCTAGGTCCCCCATTGCGGGTGTGTGAGAGGCAACCAATGTTTCTCTTGCACATCAATGTTTCTCTCTCCCCCTTGCTTCCATTCTAAAAATAAATTTAAAAAATCTTTAAAAATACACACACACACACACACACACACACACACACACACACACGCATACAGTGGTACCTCGGTACTCATCGTTTTGTTCCAGAACTCATGATGAATGCTAAAACCAAGTGCAGAACAACGAAGCATTTTCTCTTGTGAGGTGGCATCATGATTCATACAAGTTCTCACAAGTACGACATGTCCCGAGCAAGTACCAAGCACTTGAAACATTTTTTCTTTTCAAAATGCGGTGAGTACAGGGTTTGATGAATTCTAAAGCCAATGAGTACTGAACTATGACTGTATGTATATCTGGATCTATGATTACTTAGGCATATTAATATTGGAATTTTGCTGCATTAATTTTAAAGACATTTTAGGGAAAAATGAAAATATATTGACTCTGGCCCTCGCTGGTGTGGCTCAGTGGATTGACTACTGGCCTGTAAACCAAAGGGTCACTGGTTCAATTCCCAGTCAGGACACACGCCTGGGTTGTAAGCCAGGTCTCCAGTGGGGGATGCATGAGAGGCAACCACAGACTGATGTTTCTCTCCCTTTCTTTCTCCCTCCCTTCCCCTCTGTCTAAAGATATATGTAAAAAAAATCTAAAAAAAACCCCAAAAAACAAAATTAAAAAATATTTATTTGCTCCTTCATTAGGACCTATTTCCCCTTTCCAATCCAAAGGACCTCATTCTCTATAGGCGAACTCACCCATTCCCACTACAAAGAAGTCTTATGGTTTGAAATAATAGACTTCACCCCCAGGTTAAATTCAGTAGAGCATCTTACAGCTGTCCACAGAGATTGGTTCAGGGGTGGGCATGTATCACATTTTGAGCAATAAAATGCCAAAGATTTACTAAGCACTCCTGTGAATGAAATTTCCTTTTTCTTCTGTGGTAACTTTAGAATCATGCCACCATGAGCAGATTTAGCATGAAAATAAGTCCAGCACCTGGAGGAGGACAGAGCTGCATGACTCAAAATGGAGTTGGTGTCTCTTTGCCATCACGAACTTATGAATCAAGACTTCTCAATAGCCTAAACTCAAAATAATCTGTGGGCAATTCAGTTACATGAATCTATATATACCTCCACATTTTTTCTTTCTTAATCCACTTTGGTTCAGGTTTTCCACTATTTGCAACCAAAGGCCTCCCAACCAATATAGGGAGATAATCTGGAACATAGAAGGAAGTATTGTGTTCAGTAGGCCTGAGTCCTGGATTAGTTTTACCAGTTATTAAGCAAGTTCTTTTACCTAAATCCTGTAATGGTTTTAACCATGAGTAAAATGAAAGCATTAGTTCTAGATGCTTTCTGAAACAGCCCAGACAGGTTAGATATACACCAATTCCTCTCCTCTTCCCAGGCACACAACAGCTTGACTATATTTCCTAGTCTCTGGTACAGTTTGGTTAGGGAATTGTGACTCGGATCTAGACACTGGATTATAGAGGAAAGTGATGAAAAACACATCAAGGTATACCCTTTTAAAATACCTTATGACTCCAAAGTTCTCTCCTTTCTGCAGTGACTACGAGGGTAAATGTTAAGGATGAAGGAATCCTAGATCCCTGAGTCTTTACTAGGAGGATATACCATCTAGATGAGTTGCTCAACCCACATCAGACTCTAGGTGAATAAGAAATAACTTTTGTTTAATGACACAGATTTGGTAGTTGTTTTCTTATAGCACTTAGTCATATACTAATTTTTTTTTTCATTTTATAAACTAAGGATAAATTAGGATGAAGGTACTAAAACATGCATAATTTCAGTTTAAATTGTCATGTAATATTGAATCAAGGCCATTTTATGAGGGCAATGTTTCCTTTAAAAGTTTGTATTTTTTCAGGATAACTTTTAATGGTTGCCAAAGTAACTGAGTATCAGAAAAATATTACTACATGGAAGACCATATTTCCTGACCATTGTCAGTTCTACATATGTTCATTGGTGGAGCAGAAGGCCAGACACTGTGATGATCAGAAACATATTGGAAAGTTTTCAGTTTGTGCAGATTACGTTGAAAACTTAGAGTATTTTTAATGAATCAGGTAGACTAGAGTTTGACAGTTCAGGGTGAAGTAGTATATGCATCCTGTGGATGTGCTTGAGCCTGTTCCTTAACAGGTAAGAGGCCATAGCAGAGCCTCAAGGGAGCAGTGTGGCATGATTAAGGAAACAGGCCAAGAAGTGAAATGACTTAGAGCTATCATGAATCTTTTCTAGGTCAAAGTTGGGCAGCCCATCCCACTGACACAGGCAAGAGACAGCTTTCAGTTCATAACTGATTACTAAACAAATCTGGAAATTTTAGATCAGTCTTATAAATTGAATTTATTTTGTCTCTCTCCTAACCAGTCCAAGATGTTTCCATATCCCTCCAGCTCTGGGATACAAGGAACATCCTTCCAACTTCCTTGTTTCCACCCAAGATCGCCCCAATTAAAACTTCAGCTGGGTGGATCAGGTGGTTGAAGCATTGTCCTGTACACCAAAAGGGTGCAGGTTTGATTCCCAGTCAAGGCACATACCTGGGTTGCAGATTTGATCCCCAGTTGGGGGGCATATGGGTCAACCAATCAATGTCTCTCTCTCTCTCTCTAAAAATCAGTAAAAGACATCTTCAGGTGAGGAACACACACACACACACACACACACACACAGTATTTTACCATGTAAAATGCACATCCATGTTTTAGTACTAATTCCCATGTATAATATGCATCTTTATTTTTCCTCAAAAATTTGGGCGAAAGTACCCACTCTATATGGCAAAATGTGGAGGGGGGGATGGTGTATGAAACTTCCTTTGTGCCCTCAGGCTATCACAACTTCTAGGAAATCTTGTATTACATATATAAAAAGCAGTTCAACAATGAAGTGTTCCAACAAATGTTTCGAACAATATAAGGGTTTGTTAATGTCAAAAATTTCTTCTATACAGTGTATAATTCTCTACAAGTCCTTCTTACCACTGTCCATATAACAAAAGAACTGCCTTGATTACAAGTGAATGTTTTCTGGAGCTGTATACCTTGTTGACAAGAAGAAACACACTTTTAAAAATCTTTTACAAACTGGAATTATCTTCTGACCCTTCTAATGTTTTCCTACTTCATATATCCCCAAAGCTTAAACAGCTAGAAACTGAATCTTTCACTGAAGTGAACACTGTCATCACTTTACCCAGATCCCCTAAGATTACCTTCATGGATTCCATTCACCTCTCTCCTGGCTTCCTGTGGTTTTGCTCCGAGGCCAGGACCTGCTACTCTTTACCAGACTACTGCCACCCTTTGACTACCTGGGTTTTATCTTCATTCACGAAGAGCTAGAAGTTTGCCTCTTCCATCCCAGGCAGCCCTTCCCAAGGACCAACAAGGTGAGGGTTATAGAAGCCTACACCCCTTGTCTCAGGTGAAGACAAAACTGTGCAGCATCAACTCACACACAGCATTTCCTCGTGGGGTTAGCCTGGGTAAGACTTAGTCTGCAAATGCAGCATGCTTCATTTTCTCCCCTTCCCCTAGTGCTTCCCTCAATTCCTGATTCCTGATTTCTCTTGGGAATACTTCCTCAATAAATCAGACATATAAATAAATCCTTGTTTCAAGGTGTGCTTCTGGAGACTCTGTCTTAAGTCAGTCTTCTAAGTAGAAAGGTCTATAAAGAAATCCCAGGACTCAGAAGGGGAATATGATAGGGACAGCCTCACAAAGAGCTGGAGTAAGCCATTACCATCCCAATATGATTTAAGGAAGACTGGAGAAACATGTTGCTTGAGTATTTGATTGCCACTAATATTGGAAATGTCAACATGAACGACTTATTTTGTAAGCTCTGGGTCCTTGCAGGATCACCACTCCAGGAAAGAGGCATGGGCAGCTCAAATCTTCATCTCCATTCCCCAAATCACTAAGGATTCTGAATGCCACAACTAGATCACTATGGTATTGGGGAGGAAGGGGAGTTCAAATTTGTCATATTTTTACCAGAAGCACTCAGTATGTTCAGGGGATGCATAGGTTTATTGGTGGCACCTACTATGGCCAGACCACTGAGGCTAGTCAGTGTTTGGGGTAGAATGACAACTCAGACTCACCTAATGGTGCTTTCACTTTGGCTTGCTTTTGAACCAGTAGGCAAACAGGGCAAAGGATATACATGAGATTAGTATACAGACTAGTGGTTGCAATCTCTAGGAGGCATACCCAGAGTTGGGGGAACCCGTCCTCCCAGAGGGGACAATCAGTAGGTCAGAGCAGCTCTAAACTGTGGGTTCACTCTCTGCAATTTATACCACTTCAGACTTGATGAGGGTCACCCTGCAGTTTACCCTAACACCATTAAATAAATTGCTGTGCTATTGTCAGGTAACTGCGTCATTCCTGTGCTTCATTTCTTGCTACATCATTGAGCCTAACTGAAGTTGTATTGCAACAACCTATGTTCTACCATAGACAGGTATTTGGCTTTTAAGTAAACAACCTACTTTAAAACAACCTTGGTGGCAGCAGTGATTGCTTACTGAGGGATACTGAAAGAGGCCTCCACAGTCCTGTGGAGGGGGGCAGAAGCCTCATATCCTTCTTTGCATCATGTGAAAAATAATCCGGTGATAACAGGTGATGATAAGGATTGGGGTTAGGCTATAGATGGCCTCAAACTCAATTAAGATACAGATCCCTTTGAAAGGAAGAAGTATTCATGATCTGTATCTTAGTTTGGGTTTCCTCTAAACAGACCCTGAGGTAAGAATTTAAGTGCTTGTGGGAAAAACAAGCAAGGGAGTGGAGAAGTGTTAGAAGGAAAGGAAGAAAACCAATGAGAGGTACCCTATTAAGTGAGCTACTATGTTGAATGACTGGAGATACCCCACCTGATTCATTCTACCTGGTTGAAGAATGGCTGATGTATTTATAAAACCACCTTGTCAGTCACTGAAGACTGCTCCACAAAAGGGCTAATTTCCCAGGATTTCCAGCCTGCCACACATAGATAGGCAGGGTTCCCAGAAAAAACCCTCAAACAGAGATACACACATTGACAACAGAAAGTCACTGAAGCAAAATATTTTAAGAGAATTGCAAAATGTATATTATTATACACCTATTTACCTAGAAATTGAGCTACAAGGAACATACTATTGACCCAAGTAAAGAGCTATCAGGACTTTGCGTTTGAAGCACACCCAGGAGGTATAGGAACTTCAAGGCTCATAGAAGATTGACTTCCCAACAGTTCTCACAGAATGCATGGTAACATATATATTTAACTTGAAAAATAAAGTCAGCTGATTGGTATAAGTATTGGTTTTACTATAAAATTACGTGTTAAGTCTGTAGATCTAAGGTTTTAATGAAAATATATTGAAAGCACATAAAACACTAATGACAGCAATTACATTCATTGTAATTAATAAACTTATGACACAAAAAAGTAGAACTTCAAAGTAAGGCTGTATAAAGAGGTTTTTGTTTAAACTATTTTTAGTTTAAAAAAATTTAGAGATCAACCCACAACCTAGGCATGTGCCCTAACAGGGAATTTGAATCCACAACTCTCTGGTGTAAAGGAGGATGCTCCAACCAATTGAGCCACACTGGCCAGGGCCCTTTAGAATTTAGGGCACCACAGTTAAAGAAAAGGAGAAGAGTTAAGTTTTCCAGTAACATTTGGAAATACCTCAAATTATAGCTGCGGCAGCTTCTAAGGAACCTGAGAACAGAAAGAAATGACGTTATTTGTTCAAGGGCACTCACACAAATCATAAGCAGAGCTAGGACTAGAACCCAGTCTGGTGCTTACTACAAGGCTCTTCCTAAGTCAATCCTTTCTAGGGTGGAGCAGCAGACCTTTTACTAATTTAATCCTGAGGTCAGTGAGACCTTATGGTGTGGTAAAAGGAAGGCTGTTTTCTAAGGGAGGCTCACACGCCTTTTCCAGTTCGGAATCAATTCCAAGTTTGAGCACTTTTCGAGGCAAATGGAGAATATGCGAACATGATTTTTTTATCGGTGTAGTCTCCACAGATGTATATCAAACTGAGAGAACGTCCGCAACTTTGTCCTAGGCCATTCAGCTTCTAAAATATTTATTTTTGTCCCCTGTGGTGGGACACTAGGGATTCCACTTCCCCGCACCTACATTTCATAGAACAGCACTCATCTCAGCTTGTGATAACACGTTATTCCGTTCCCTGTCTCTCCTCAGCACCTCCCACTAGTAACTTGTACGCAAAGCCTTTCACTCCTCTAGGAAACTCGCTTTCCCCGCTTTCCCCTCCTACTCCACCTTCAGGGAGTTAGTTCTTTCCCTTTGTCTCAGGCTCGCTTCAGTCCTTCCCGGATTCCGAGATCACTGGTCAGATTTATTAAAAAAAAAAAAAAAAAAAAAAAAAAAAAAAATTCATCGGTAAGACACTGCGCACGCGCACTAAACTCGTCATCACCTGGCCTCACGGGTTTGGTTGGCGGGTTGGGTGCAGGAGTTCTCGCGATATTTGCGGCAGCCAGTCGATTGGACTGATGTTTGTTGCTGGTGATCTCTTTTAGCTCTTTTTGGCGCCTACGCTGCGTTGCTACCGGGAGTGGCCGGGCCGAGCACGATGACTTCCGCCCTGGAGACCTACATCAATCGTATCCTCTGGTGGCCGGCTCCGGCCGGAGCCGTGGCGAGGCCCGTGTTCAACTGGAGAGGGCCGGTGCTGGAGAGGACGGGGTCGGGATCGCCGGGCGGTTGGGACTTCTGGCCACTGCGTCGCCCGGGTTCGGGGATTAAGGATCCGCACCGATCAATCCTGCGCCTGGGGCTGGAACCCACCGCGACTCCTTTGGGCCCAAGGCGCCTTTTCATTTTAACCTTTAAAGTGTGATTATTCTGAACTTTTCCCTGTCTGTAGAAGTCAGCTGTTGCTTGATTCATACTATCCTAGGGCCTTTGCCGTCAAGTTTGGGAATAAAAATGAATAGCCATTTTAGCGACAACAGTGGTTTTGTAAATCCATGTACTTGTTTTATCCTTAGGTTTTGCTCATTGTTCGAGGATAGCAAAAATTATAAGGATGGTGCACAAATTGAATTTCCGTCCCATGTAGCACCTGACGCCACAACTTCTTTGTTGGTATAATAGAAATAATGCTGGCTGTTTTAATGGGTCGTCACAAGGGACAAGTGACTTAAAAAAGCCGCTGTGAAGCCTTAAAGTAGTCTATATATGTGTTACTGTTTTAAAGTCTTAAGACAGAAACACTACGTTGTTTTTACATGCAAATTGGACAAAAGTGAAATACTAAGTACTTTTAATGATGCAAAGCATATTCCTATATTGTGACACTGATTATACCTTCAAGTTCAACCTAAGTCCTGGAGGACAAGTATCTTGACCACGCTTTCAGTCACTTACCATTCAGCAATAATCCCTTTTTGTTTTAGAGATGAGGAAGCAGGTTTAAGAAAGGGGGAAATGTCTTGCTCAAAGTCAGAGATAATGTTTGCCAATTATATTACCAAACATACCAGCTGTTTTGAGACAGGTTACACTTGATCACGCTCAGAAAAGGATTTTCTTTTTTAATTTTTTCCTTGTCTAATTGTGTAATTGTCACAGGTATGGAAGAAGTTGGAAACTTAAGTTTTTATGTTGTGAATGTAATGTTTGTGTTAATAGTTGTGTCTTTGTCATCTTTTCCCTAGTAGTTCAAATCTCTTCCTTCCTAAGCTCTGTTTTCAGGTTGCATTCCCTGAGAAATGCTTTCCTTGATTCAATTATTAGGAACTGTTGCTGTTATTACTTCTGATGGGAGAATGATAGTGGTAAGTGTTTGGCATATTCATTCCCTGCTTTCCTGCAGGCTTATTGGTTGTAAATTTTTCTGTAGAAGTGCTGATCTCAAATGCCTAGGTGCTATAGTATCATATAGTATCCTGCATTAAAGTTTTCTTGTGATTCAGCTCTTTACCTGAAATGTTACATTGGCCATATACAGAAAGGAAGTTAGAAACTTTGTTTTTATGTTGTGAATGTATTTTTTTCTTTATTAGCATGTTTCTATTAATAAGTGTTGAGTATAAGTTACAGTGCTTCTAGAAGCTGTGAAGAATAATAGATTCTGCCCTCAGAGAGCGTTTAGTCTAGTGTGCAGGTATTTGTCTGTATTTTATATTTATTTTCCTCTTCCATTTTTAATTTTCCATTCAGTATCCTGGTATTCACTACATGAATATTATATATTTTTTGAAGTTTTGTATATGCCTTTGAAACTTTTTTGATGATTTACACACATTTATAGAATAATGAACATTTAAGTCTTGTATGGTGTTAATATTCTTAAACTATTCTTAGGTTGTGTGACCTCTGTCTTCTGTAGGACAAATTATGATGACCTACCCTAAATTCATCTCATTTGTTCATTTATCACAGTGTCCCCTTTAATTCCAGAGAAATCTTTGATTCTTTTCTTGACTTATTCCTTGACCTGAGGAATTTATCCCATGGCTTTTGGCTTCTTATTTCTTCACTTACAATTCATACAGATGTTTGCTTTCACAAAGTTTTAAGGCTGCTAAACTTTCTCGTTTCTAACTGTGTCTAATTCATGTAACTTAATCTTTTATTTTCCTATTCTGCAGTTCTGTTTCATTTCTTGTTTTGTATTTAGTCCCTGTGATTTTTCTCAGTCGGTCCTTAAGTGACTATTACCAAAGTGTTAGACCTCACCATTAAATTATCTTATGTACCAGGCATTTTACATGCATTATATATTTTAATCTTCGGTATAACTCTGTGAAGAAGAATTAATCCTGTATTCTAGTTTAGGAACCAAGCTCAGAGGATAGAAAGACCCTTTCCCAGAATCACATGTAATAAGTGGCAGAACCAAACTGGGATTTAAATTGGATTTGACTCTAAAGCTAAGCCAGTTGCCTTGCTTCCTTCTTAATCAGGAGAACAGTTATGTTTTGTTTTATGCACCTTACCTTTTATTTTGTCAAGGACAGTTTGAAATATTTAAATCTCAGCTTAACACTTTCAGAAGCCTACTGCTGTTAACAAATATTTGCAAATAGTTGCTTTTATTTCAAAAACATCAAGCTTAAATGTTTCTATTTTTGTTAACAGGATAAATAATGGATTGGAAAAATAAAACTTTATTTAAACATTTCCTTTAAATTCTGGTTCTAATTATTGCAGTCATGTTTGTGTCTACCTTATTGCATTACTGGGAAAGTAAATAAGTAAATAGATGTGAGGTCCATAGAATGCTTTCTGGCAAATAGTAAGTACTCATTAACTGTTAGCTGTTAATACAGTTGAAGTTTGTACATATTTATGGGACTTACTTGAATTTCTTAGAAAAGATAAATGATATTTGCTTCTATACTATACTGTACTAATACTATACTATACTATACTAGGCTACTGGTAGTACTGATGCTATGAAGAAGCTATCCTTTCATGGTTCAGATCCTAGCTTTGCTGCTTTCTACCTATAAAACCTTGAGGCATTATTTAACCTCCTTGTGCTTCAATTTTTCTTCTCTGAAGTGGGAATAATTATATCTAAAATACTTCAAAGATTAGTTAGCCCTGGCCAGTGTGGCTTGATTGGAGTCTGGCCCCATAAGTTGAAAGGTCTCGGGTTTGATTTCCGGTTAGGGCACATGCCTGGGTTGCGGGTTGGGTCTTCTATCTGGGCATGTTCGAGAGGCAACTGGTTGATGTCTCTCTCTCTCTCTCATTGATGTTTCTTTCTCACTTACTCCCACTCTATTTCTTTCTGTCTATTTCTACCTACCTACCTATCATCTATCTTCATTCTTTCCTCTGTCTGGAATCAGTGGATATATATCTTTGAGTGAGGATTTAAAAAAAAAAAGATTAGTTGAGATACTGAGAGCACTGTGTTTAGCACAGGGCTTAGTACTAGTGGTAGTAGACATATAGGAGTGGGCAAAAGTAGATTTATAGTTGTGAGTGCACAAAATAGAGTTTCTTCTATTATTCTTGTGTTATATATATTTCCACATGAACAACTGTAAACCTACTTTTGTCCAGCTCTCTATGGTTTTCCCTTAAATTTCACTTGTTTTAGTTTGTGTCTTTTGAATGTTAACTCTTGGACTGGAGTACCTGTGCTTTTATGCTACTTTCTTGGAAATCTGGTACCTAGATGTACTTTGTAACTCTCAGCAACTCTACATATTAGTCAAATGGGTGGTGTGGTTTTTTTAGCCCTTAAAAAACTAAGAGGTAAGTATTGTGTCAGAATACTGTTAATTATAAAGAGGCATTCTATTTTACAGTGGGCTTATTTTTAAATCAGGTACTTCTTTTGGAGGAACCAGCAACTAAAATTGTGTGATTAAATTTACACATTCAATTAAACCAGGATATTTGTCTTTTTTCTCTTGAATTTTTCTTCTTACAGGGAACACTGAAAGGTTTTGACCAGACCATTAATTTGATTTTGGATGAAAGCCATGAACGAGTGTTCAGCTCTTCACAGGGAGTAGAACAAGTGGTACTGGGGTTGTACATCGTAAGAGGTGACAATGTGTAAGTAAAATAAGTCTTTTTAGAGGCAGGTTAAATATACCATAGGTGTACTGCCCTGCTATATGGAGAAAAGGTTTTTATCTACTGAAATTTGTCCATATTTTGTATAGTTAAGTGGTCTGGGTAGTGTCCAGAAAGGGTCCTGCCGTACAGTGAATACTTCATTTGAGAGGTGTCATAAAATGTTCTTCCAAAATACCCCTAATTTCAGGGGAATATAAGTATACTCCTAGGGTACCAAAGCTATGGTTTGAAAATTTCTTTGAAATCTCTTGCATGAATCATTTTAAATGATTCATGCTCGTTAATATAGCTGAATTTAAAAACAAGTACTGCATCATTATTTTTTTCTCTTAATTTTTGTAGTATAATTGGCACACTTTTTTTATGCTGCGGCCTCAGTTAATTTGTGACACACTGGTAGGGCAGTTTGAGAAGGTATGCTTTAATGGTGGCAATTTAAGAAAAGTCTGCAACAGTGTAGGGAAAACTGTTCAGTAGAATTTTTGGGATGGTGGAGATGCTGTATATCTGCATTATCCACTAAGGTAGGTACTAGCTGTGTATGGCTACTGGGTACTTGGAAAATGGTTGGTGTGACTGAAGAATTTTAAATTTTAATTATAATTTAATAGTCAAATGTGCCTGTTAGCTGCTGTTTTAGATATTGCAGTTATAGCAGGTAGAAGGTTGTTGAATCAGTTTTCTAATGAGTTTTATGTAGATTTAAAAGATGGCTGAAAGGCAGCAAAAGATACATTAGCTTCTCAGATTATTTTAGGGGATAGATAGGATATAGAAGATGAAGAATACTGTTCATTTGAATTGTTTATTGTAAAAAAATCTTTTAACTTATTTGATCTTTAATAGAAATTAGGGGTTTATAAAATATCCTATAGAAATGACTTTTGGGTGGGGTTATAAATTGAGCTATAGGAGCAAGAGGAAGGCAACGCAGGTGGGACCCAGGGCTTCTAACCAGAACATACTCATTGTTTTATATAGGAGCTCTGCATAATGATTGATTTAAAGAATTTCTCCTACATTAAAAAATACATATGTTTTTCAGCTGCAGTTTTTGAAAAAGTTAAATATTTTCTGTAGATCCAATGGAGTGCTGAAGCCAGCTTGTATTGGCTCACAAGAAGAGACTGCTGTATTTTCAATTTTGCAAGCTGGTTGATTGATGTTTTGCTGGTAGCTTGAAATCTGCCATAGTGGCAGTATTTGTACTATGGATGTTAGTAAATGCTGCGAACCAATCTCTAAATAAAACTGAGAGGACAAAGTAAAAACAATTTTGTTTTATATTGAGGAAATGATATATTTTCCCAGAGTTTGGTACTTTACATTATTAGAGAACTGAAGGCCTTATGTAGTTTAAAGTAAAATTGGGCAAATTCTGTATCAAAAGTATTCATCTATAGAATTTACTCTCATTAAAACCAAACAAATTTAAACAATGATTTTTATTGGAATAATGTTTCATACATGTCTTATGGTTTGGATGTAACAGTGACTGTTTCCAGCTAGAAAGCCATAGCTTTGTTACCTAGCACAATATTAATGAAATTAATGTTTGTTGAATCGAGGGAGAATTCACTGGCTTTAACTCTAGACAATCATCAAAAAATCATTTGTTAGATACTTAAGTACGTGTTGCTGCTATTTTGTATATCAAAAAAAAAAACTACTTTTCATTCTTTAATTTAAACTGAGTAAACTGATAAATCAAGAGAATCACTGATAGTATATACCATTGATGTATTTAGTTCATTGAAGTTATTTAAATAACAGATGTTTTTATTTCCTTGTGTAGTAGTGATTTTGTGACTCCCCTCTCCCCAGACAACCCCAATATAGTCCCCGAGTTGAAATTATAGGATTGGAAATTTGGGCGTTTTATACCCTATCTATCCCATTTTTGTCTTTTTTCTTTAAGGATTTATGATCTGGTCACACTATATGAAATATGACCTTTAATATTGGTTTCTGTTATAATGTTGCCTTCAAATGATTTCTTGAGTTTTGTCACTAAACCTCGTGAAAAGTTTGTTTTTCACATTAAGTAGTTCTTTTTACATTGTCCTCTCAGTTTCATTCAGAAATGAGATAGTTTTAACTCTTTTTTTTTTTCTCCTCAACTAATTGCAGTGCAGTCATTGGAGAAATTGATGAAGAAACAGATTCTGCACTTGATTTGGGGAATATTCGGGCAGAACCTCTGAACTCAGTAGCACACTGAGGAAGAATTACATACATTGCACATCTGTGAATTTTTGTACAGAAACTGATTATTCTGAGGATGATACGTGGAATTATTATGAATGTGTAATTGTGCAATTTTGACTCCATATTGATTCATTGTAATATGATAAATAAAATATTTTTACATTTTTTTTGCATAAACTTTTTTTTTTTTTACTAAACCATAGGTTTGGTAGCTTGACTTTATTTTTCTATTAAATAGTGTGAAAAATCTAATAATTTTGGGAACTCTTAGAAAAAAATTCCTGCTATTTTAATATTTATGGAAAACTAGTTGAAAAGAGAAATGTGTGTGCTATATATACAGCATGCAAATACTGTATATAGTGCAGGATACATGTGTTTTCATGATTTTTAGGAAAGTCAGAAGATGATAAATCTTAACTTCCATAGTTTTCTGAACCATTCCCATTTATCACACTGTTCTGGGGGTTGTGGGTCAAATGTATTTGGTTGAGAAAAGGAAATGTGCTACAACAAGGTTGTATATTACCTGAAAAAATTGATTACATGTAGTATTAAAAGCCATCTTAGCTCTTAATTTTAAGAATTGTGAACTTACTAGCATTAAAGGAGTTTTTTGTTTGTTTATAAATGTGAGTAAATAAACCTTAAGTTTGTATTGAAATAGTGCTTGCTATTTTTGTCAACAACTTCCTATGACTCACTGGTTCCATAAATCTGATTTCAAAAGAAGTAAACGTGGTCTCTCAGAGCATATCAGGTCTATTCTTTGGTTGATTATTTGAGTGAGTCAATTCAGTAGGTAATGCCCCTCATCTATAGATAAGCTTTTTTTCTAAAATTCCTTTGTACAATTGGTTGATAATACTTTTTAAAGAATCCATAGGAACAATGTTATAAGTAGTGTATGTTTAGATATCCAGGCTATTCCACAAAAATTCTCAGCTACTCATGTGTAGACCAAAGTACGTATCTGTGATGAGAAGAAAATGGGAAAATATTTACGTTCTTGTAATTCAAAATTAATTTTAATAGTTTTCTGTCTTTTTAATGGAAGGACTTAAAGTAGGTGTGTTGGCAAACTTTTTTAGAAATGCATTTAGTAAACTTGTTAAGCTCTGAGGGCGATATGGTTTGTCATAGCTACTCATTCTGTTGTACAATGAAAACAGCCACAGGTATTACATAGATGAACTGGTATGACTGTGTTCTAATAAATCTTCATTTACAGTTTGAAAAAATAAAATTTAAAAAAATTTGAAAATAAATAAATCTTCATTTACAATTACCAGTAACTGGTAGGCTAGACTTCGCCAACAGACTGTAGTTTGCAGACTCTTGGCTTAAACAATACAAGCTCAAGAATCTATAAACTCTGAGAACGGCTTCTAGAACAGATTCTTTTAATTTAGAGATGGATTTCATTTGTAATTTTTAATATTAAAAGTCTTATTAGAGACAGTTTTTTGATTCACAAATAAAACATTTTCCAGAAGAAAACTTCACTGTTTCACAGAAACAAGACTTGTTAAGGAGACAACTGAATTGTTGAGAGAGTTTTCTTCGTTGGTCATCGTGTACCATCACCCAGAATAATTTGATGTTCTTATGTTCAGGGCTGTGTCTGGGAGCACGAGAGGAGGATTAGTTAGTATTGGCTATTTATAGCTATTGTAGTATAAGATTTCATAATATAGTGATGAAAAGGGCAAAACAAGCTGGCAAGTTTAATTAGGGACTATTTAATAAAGGATGGTGTTTTAGTAAACTAATTTCAAAAATCAAAGAGTAAAGAGAACTTGATGGCTAAGTGAAATATATTCTAACAGTACAAATAAAGTCCAAAGTCATGTTTTCCAATGTGTGTGACATAACACAAATTACACATAAACCAGTAAGCAGTGAACAAATTAGGTCACTGTCACAGTAATAAGTTTCTAATATGATGTGTCCTTTTGAAATCTAACATGCCTTACAAAGTTGTATTTTCCTGATTGATGACAGAAAAATCATCCCTAAGAAAAGAATTGCTTGTCTTTATTAATGGTTGATAGAAGAAATGAATGAAAAATACACCAAATGGAATATGCAATTCTTAATTCCTGGGTGCACATTGTAGATTTTTATGCTTATAACCAATTCAAGTTGGATGTCTTTGCAAGGGTACTGGAAGGGACCCATAATTGCAAGTGGTATCGTGGTAAATACGCAGTGTCAAGTTTTTTATATTCCTTAGACTTTTACTCTGGAATCAGTGTCTTACAAAGAGGCTCAAAAACAATTTTAACCTCTAATTACCTCTGTGCTTTGTGACTCAAGTACTATCTAAACCTAGCTTATAACGAATCAAATACATTTTTCTTAGCAATGTATTTTCACTAAAGCTTTTGTAAAGGGCAATTAACTGCAAAAGCAATTTTTTAACTGAAAAAATGTTCTCTAAAAATAATAGTTCAATACACTGCTTTTTAGTTAAAACACTTTGGTAAGTTAAATGGCTAATATGCCGATAGTTTTGGCTTAAATGTTACAAATCTTGAGGCCAGAAGAGTAAGAGATATTAAGGATAAACTTTTATTAATACTTGCTTTACTGAAATGTTCTGTTCAACATCTTTATAAAATTTGAAATTTTAACCTTTTGTGAGATGCAAGTATGATAAAAACAACTTTTAAGTAAAATTTAATGTAAATATGGGCTATGTTAATATTTTTCTCAAATGTGTAACAAAAGATCCCCCATGTGGACAAGAAATATACAGTCGACTCATAATGGCATGTGAAACTACTTGTGTAGTAGCCCAAGTAATAAAGCAGCCCTTAACTGGCAATATACTGTATTCTGGGCCTTCACCTTCAAAATTAATAAGTAGTATTTATTGAGTGCATTCCATGTGCCAGGTAAGATGTTGAGTGCTTACAACAGTGGCCATTTTACACATGGGAAAATTGAGGGTCAACAGGGTTAGGTGCCTTACAAGAGGTCACTTGTAACAGGGCTCTAATTTGGCTGGGGCTTTGTACTTACATAACATTGCCTATAAGCAGAAAGTATACTCAAAATCTCTGCTCTCAAGCAAGTTATCAGAAGCCTGATTAAAAGAAATACTTAGATGATCAAAGGCCATTCCCAAAGCTTCATTGTGGACAACTTTTATTAAAATTACCTGAGATAATTCAAATACAAGGTCTCTCTGGAAAAAGTCCAATCATTGTTCATATAACGAGGATGGTTTGCATGACATCAATGTAACTTGGCAGCCAAGGAGAGTGGACTGGAATGTGCATGTGTGAACAGCGACAATTTCACTGTACTAGCAAGTGGGAGGAGTAGACCCAGATGAGAGAGCACGTGTAGTATGTGGTCATGGCATTCAAAATACTGAGCAAATGGTGCAACAAATCTGCATCAAATTTTGCATCAAGCTTGAACATTGCTCTGCGGAAACTGTTTGGATGATTCAGCAAGGCCACAGTTATGGACAGCTGGTGACTGGCAGCTTCATCTTGACAACATGCCCACTCATGCGTCACATCTTGTGCAGAGTTTTTTGGGGAAACATAAAATCACTGAGGTGACTCAGTCCCCCTAACAGCCCAAATTTAGCACCCTGTGACTGCTGGCTTTTCCCAAAACTAAAACCACTTTTGAAAGAAGAGATTTCAGACCGTTTGTGAGACTCAGGAAAATACAATGGGTCAGGTGATGGTGATTGGGGGAACTGTGTGAGGTCCAAAGAGGCATACTTTGAAGGGGACTGAGGTGCCATTGCCCTATGTATAATGTTTCTTGTATAATCAATAAGTGCCAATATTTTTCATAGTATGTGGCTGGATACTTTCTGGACAACCCTTGTATTCTTAGACCCTACTCTTGCTATGGTGGTTCAGCAGATCTGGAATTGGAAAAAAGGAATACTCACTAAGTAGCAAATAAGGAAAGTGTGGTGGAATTATTAAAAGAAGCATTCGTCACATGCCTGGATGAGTCCCTGATTATGACTCACTATCATTGCCTTTAAGACCGAAATAAGAATACCTATCTTATGGAGTTGTAAGAGATGGAATTAGACTGTTTTTAAAACTTGGCATGATTTGACTTGGGGATATAAGAGTGAACTGCTATTCAAAGGTTAATGTGAGAAAGTTACAAATATGGGCTTGTCACCTTAGGTTTTCAGAGTCCCACTGGCTGTTATAACTCTGTATAAGAGAGTGGAGTATATAAATTAGGAGGATTTCAGGGGTATGTATAATAATGTATTATATATTAACAATCATAAAATAAGATTAAATTTGTTTTATGACAATCATATACTTTTAACTCATGGAGTTGGAAAATGAAAACTCAAAAGTCACATTGAAACAGACCTCTCCATTCTGACTTGCATAGTTATTACCTCATTTTATAAATTTACTTATTTTAAATTTTATTTTACTAATTTTGGGTTCTTTTTTAAAAAAATTAAGCTATTATTCTCACTTTTAAGTCATGGGCAAATTTGATAAACATTTATTACTGTTTACATATAAGACAAAAGGAATTGATAAGGCAGAGATATCTCCTAGTTGATATTGTTCCATTGAACAGCATAGCATTTTCATTCCTCTGCTACAAATTCACTTAAATGCAAGGTATTTCGTTCTTATTTTCCATCTTGTTTATAGGGATTATTCATGGGAAATTTAGTCAAAAGCTTTGATAAGATCTTTATTCCTCTCTGTAAAGGAGAAACTGTGAGGTGAGCTTAGTTGGTCTTTGTGAATTCATGCTGCCCTCTAGTGATCACTGCTTACTTTTCTGTGTCTACAAACTTCAAAATAAAAAAAGGAAAAAAATAAAAATAAAACCTGATTTTGGAATATTGTCAGGGATGTTTGTCAAGCCATGTTAGGTGCTGTATTCCAAGCTGTGGACATATCAGGGAATGATATTAATAAGCTCTTGTTCTTGTGAAGCTTGGGTCAGCCTATTGTACCTCAGCCAAATCATCTTGACTCAGAGATTTACTGTTCAAGGTCATGAATTATTCCATGAAATTATTTCAGTATTCTAGGATATAACTTATGGGTCTTGGATTCATTTAAAGCACCTAAAAACTGTCTTTTTAAGTTGGATATATTTTGTATTGAACTTTACCAGCCTTTATTCTGTTTTAAGATTGCAGAGTCTATGTAGGTTGTATAACATGAAGGATAAAGGCAAAATGGGACTTCAGCAGTTGTCATTAGCCAACAGTGTCCCATCTGTGCCTGTGTCATCATTTGGTGAATGAAGGAGTTGAGAACTATTCTTCAAGACATCTTTCCTTAGGTTTAGCATTAAATTTTTTTTTCAACATTCAGTTTTTATATTGATATTTTTTGTTATACCCTTCCATATTTGTGTATGTGTTTCTTTATTAAACATCTATTTATTTTATAGAGATATTGTTTGCCAGAATTGGCACAGGTCAACTATTGTTAAACTAGTATCAAAATCCCATTCTATTTATAGTCCAGTGTTATTTCAACTACATGATATGGCTTCTTTTCTCATCAGGGTAATTTTCAATTATACTGTAATAATTTATTAAGTTTTATTTTCCTCATATGCTGGCTTTAAAAACACCATATGATGGAAATGGTGCCTGACTGTTACTACATTTGAAATATGTTAGAAGTAAAATTTTCTAGCAGTGGAGGGGGTGGGAGAGATCCCTGGGGAGTGTGACACATCATGTCATGTATGCAAAATTAGAATGTGTGTGTGGTGGGGGTCTACATCAGGAAAATAAGGTCTTTCTGTTTGATGTATGAAAATATGCAAAGTATGTTATGTTTCATCTCATTTGCCTCATATCAGGAAAATCATAAATTATGATAAGTTGAGCTTTACAGATAGGAAAACTCATGAGCATATATTGTCAAAATGTTACAATATGGCTTATATAACATTTTAAAATAAATGGTCCGAATGAAGTCATAAAGACAGCTAAAAAATTTTAAATGAATTTTATTTACCTTTAAAGCTAAAATTTTATTTTTAAAAAGGGTTTTGATGTCTTGATTTGACTTGTTTGTACATAGTTCTTAAGGTTTCAAAGTTCTGTAATTTTCACAAAATGTTTTAAACTATAATATTGCCTCTTATGTGGCCTATTGTTTGTGGTTTTTAACTTAATGACTTGCACAACTACTACTATATCATTTATAACTAAAGTTTTGTATATATTGTAAATTATTAAATGATTTATTTGTTATTACATCTAAAAATTAGGATCTCTATTAATAGTGTCCAACTATTTTAATAGAAGAGAGTTAATAGAGGTCAAGTCTGATTTGAAAACTATTCCTTCTCTATCCACATAGATTCTAAACCCGATGATCTTTATGAGTGTAATGCTCAGTCTCCATTTTGATCCCTAGCTGTGTTAGAAATAGAAATTAACTTTTATACTTGGCTTCTGATATGTGGGTGGATTTGAATGAACACTCTTTGAGAGACTTAGGGATTCTATGAAAGTCATAGAATCCTATTGAACCTTGGAAAGTACGTAGCCTTTGCTAAAATTGAGGTGGAGATACAAGTCACACTGGAGACTTTTGATGTGTCTCACATGACTTCAGTGGCCAGTGTTAGCAGTGGGAATATAAGGAAAACAGTCCCCCACTGCTCTGGGAAAAGATGACATAGCGTACCCGGTGCAGGTGACTTCATAAGACATAGGTCTTGGGAGATCACCTGAGAGTAGAGAAAGGGGACCGATTCCTCACAGCAATACTATTTGAACCTGGTGGTTTAAGCTGGTTCCTATTAACAGTTCTTATATGTGCACCCTAAGTGTCTCACTTGCCTCACTCAAACCCCAGCCTTGATTTTGTGTGTAAGAAAAACAAAACTCAACGGGAATCTAGCATGAAGTTCTGGGTGACGATTTGAGCTCCTCACAAAGTTCTGAGTAAATTGGGAGAATGGTGTGGAAACAAGGGCTGAGCACCTCAATGTAAACTAAATGAACAATGAATCCTCAGACAAGGATTTGATCTCCAAAATATACAAAAAACTTACACAACTCCATACTAGGAAGACAAACAATCCAATTAAAAAATGGGCAAAGGACCTGAAGAGACACTTCTCCAAGGAGGACGTACAGAGGGCCCATAAGGGGAACTCTGTTCCTTGGAGTCCTCCAATTCACAGCAGAATAAATAGAGTCGTTCTGGACACTTTGTCAAGGAAAGGGGAAGGCGATTCTCTGTAAAGGAGAATGTCCTGAGCCCCTGTGCTCAATGGCTTTTATTGAGAGGGTTACAGATAGGGGATAGGTAGCAGGAATGTATAGATAATCTAAATATATCAGTAGTTTAAACTTACAGAGAATAGATGTTGTTTAAAGATGGCAATGGCAGGAACACACTGCACTGCTTCAGGTCCAGGATGAGCAAACATTATGGCTCCAGGTGGGATGTGGCTAAGGGTCTAGGAGTTCTTAATTTCTTTCCCAGTCTTGAGCTGGTTATCTGGTATAAGATTAACAGAGCTTGAGGGAGAAACAAAGCATGCTTCAAGGAGTGTAATTCTAAGTCTGATTTCCCCTGGGGGTCCTTTGACTTATTATTGGGTCTTGCCTGCCTCCAGCATTACTGGTGTTCTGGCAAAGACTTATGGGTCCCTTCCCAGGACCCAGCTTGCCCGGGGCTACAGTTCCCGATATCACTCAAAGCAGCCCCCTGCAGGCCCAGAGACATATGAAAGGATGCTTAGCATCACTAGCCATCAGAGTGCTATTAAAACCATAATGAAAGACCAGTTCACACAGGTCATAATGGCCATCACAAACAGATCAACAAACAACGGGTGCTGGCGAGGTTGTGGGGAAAAGGGAAACTTAGTGCACTTTGGTGGGAATGCAGGCTGGTGCAGCCACTGTGGAATACAGTATGGAATTTCCTCAAAAAGCTAAAATGGAACTGCCTTTTGATCTGGCAATTCCACTGCTGGGATTACATCCTAAGAATCCCAAAACACCAATTCAAAAGAACCCATGCATCCCAATATTCATAGCAGCATTATTTACAATAGCCCAGTGCTGGAAATAGCCTAAGTGCCCACCAATAAATGAATGGATCGAAAAACTGTGGTACATTTACACAATGGAATACTATGTAGCCAAAAGAAAGAAGTAACTCCCACCATTCATGACAGCATAGATAGAATTGAAGAGTATTATGCTAAGTGAAATAAGACAGGCTTTGAAAGACAAATACCATACGATCTTACCTATAAGTGGAACCTAATCAGCAAAAGAAACGAGTGAGCAAAACAGAACCAGAGACATGGAAATAAAGAACAAAGTGACAGTGACCAGAAGGGAAGGAGATAATGGGGGAAAGAAGGGGAAGGGTCAAGTCAAAGAACATGTATAAAAGACCATTGGAGAAGGACAATGGGGGGTAGGATTTAATGTAGGGGGGTGGGTAGGGCAGGGGAGAATAATGGGGGAAACATGGGGACAGCTGTAACTGAGCAATGGTAAAAAGAAAATCTTTTTAAAAAGCTGTACTCTTAAGAGTCCAAGTGTGGTTCACTACTAAAGACCTGGGCCAGTACTTATGAATAATTTAGGCTTTCCCTACCAATTTGAATTGTCACAATGAGCAAGTAATAATTCTCATGTATGTTTTTTTAAAAAACATTTATTTCACTCATTCTTCTACTCTGTCAGTAAAACAATATTTAATTAGTGACAATTTATGTCTCTACTTTCAAAACTTTTCTTAATAGCATATGACATCACAAATAATCCTGTTTTTGAAATCTTGATTATTTTGATTGGATTTATAGGAAATTATTAAAATCATGAGGGAAAAGTTTACATATTTTACATAAATGAGTCTCCTTGTTCAAGAACATGGAGCACTTCTCCAATCCAAAGGTTTTTCTAAGAATCCCTAGTAAAACACATATCTACCTATCTATCTAGTGTGTTGGTTAAAACAATCAGAACTATACATCTATTAGAATAGCCAATAACCAGAACACCAAATTTTGGTAAGGATGTGGAACAATAGAAGCTCTCATTGTTGGTGGAAATGCAAAATGGTACAGCCACTTAGAAAGACAGTTTAGAAACTTCTTACAAAACTAAACACACTCTTAGGATACAATCCAGCAGTCATGCTACTTGGTATTTACCCAAATTTATGTTCGCATAAAACCTGAACATGGATGGTTATAACAGCTATATTAATAGTTGCCAAGCTCTGGAAGCAACCAAGATATCCTTGGTAAATGGATAAACTATTGCACATTCAGACAATAGAATATCATTTAGCATTAAAAAAACTAAAAAAACACTATCAAGCATAGAAAGACATGTAGGACTCATAAGCATAGGTGTATAAATAGACCAGTAAATTATCATTATAGCCAAGTATTATGTAAGCTAATAGAAGACATTTTTCATTAAACACATGTAAAGCAGGCATTTCCAAAGACTAAACTAGCACTTAATAATCATTATTGTAAATAAAACTTTGAAAGATCATCTAGTACAATTGACATTATTCAGAAATGCTTTACCTTAAAGAGAATGAAGGATACCTTTAATTGGCACTTAGTACTAACACAATTTTTAATTTTTAAATTGTTTTTAACCATATTTATTTATTTTTACTTTATTATTATTATTGACACTGTTACAGGTGTTATCATTTTCCCTCCTTTGCCTCAGTACTAATACTTTTATTTTACTTTTCTTAACCTACACAGGCCAGAGTAGCCAGGAATCATTCTAGTTGGAAGGGTCCTGAGAGATGGGAGTAAATGTCCCAACAGAGCTCAATTCACTTTTGATTGATGAATGAATAGAAGAATTAATAGATAAATGCATTTGGAGAACTTACTGTTTTACATGAAAACTTAAAAGTAATAATTGGGATGTTGGAAAACCATCTTATAATTTTGCTATTGTTAATTTTCAATGTTCGCAATTAGACCTAATTCTAGTCTTTGTAAAATGTATAGGGCATAGTGAAAGTACATTGCCTAATTTGGAAAAGATATCTGTTTTCAATTAATTCAAATAAATTATTCTAATGAGAGGGATGATCTTTAGGTTTGTAAGGTTTCTATTTCTGCACTTCCCCAGGATCATTTTCTTACATTAAATTTTCATGAAAATTTGCAAAAAATTAATATTAATTATAGAAATAAGAAAACTGGTGAGAAAAGAGGGAAAAAATTAACCATAAACAGTTGTGGGAAAAAAACCCCACATAAATTTAAATGCACACAATTCCCTGTCACATTCATTTAGAGATTTGTTTCCTTCATGAATATTGTTTTTATCCTCTAAGAGTTGATGTTAATTATTATTCTAAACTTTTATTTCCTGTTTTCTTTATTTCTGAGAATAGAAATATTACAGAGTATTGAAAACAAGCCTTGATTTGTAGTTCTTATCGATTTTTATCATGTAAATACTCGTATTTCTGATTTCAGGGCCCCCACAGTTCCAGAATATTTAGTAATGGATCCCTAGATATGGTGTAAGTCAACTCCAGCCCACCGTTGTTTGCATGGTATTTGAAGCGAAGGTACACAGACTAGTTAGAAGGACATAGGAATAACAATCTAAGCAAAAGATAAATAGACCGAATCAAGGTGGTATAAAGAGGAGAGACAGATTCCAAATAGAATAGATAAGAGTGAGCTCATGAGAGAAATAACCCTTTCTCATGTCTTTATCTCCCTCATATGGATGTTGGACTGCTGTGTTCTGATGGCTGTTTTATTGGGTAGAGGGAATATTGCCCTAAACAGGATGGATATTTTCTTTATAAATCATCCAATTTGAAGACACATCTGGTAATAGAAAATAAAGATTGTGTTGTGGGTCTTTATTAAGAGGTCCAGGCAATTCAATGGTCTCTTGGGCCTGGACTCAAGAGCTTTTAGATATTCACTATGGCCATTGTTCTCTAAATTAAGTAGAGGGGATTGGCAAAACAAAATAAAATACCTCCGTGTGTACTTTATTGATTGACACATCAAATATTTGCATGTGTCAGTATACTAATATGACTATTATAAAACATACAGACAAATACATTTTCAAAGGCAGTATAATGATAAATGCAAAGAGGTTCTACTTTCATTCCTTACCCAGTGGATTACCTTTTGTACTGCTCCTTTGAAATCTTAGAGGGTAGAATGGGGACTGATGCTGCTACATAGTGACATTGCCATGGCCAGAAAGCTGCCTATTAAAGGCTCCAGTGGAAATGGACTGGGCGCTGTGGTTTTACAAAACAATCACCTTTGGTGGGCCAATTTTACATTAAGTTCTGTATTCTCATTTCCATCTGCCATCCCCAAGTTTCTTATTAAACATTATGGTCCGCTTTTTACCTCTGTTCCATGGAGTTAAAATTTCCATGTCCAAAATTACACTTAAGAATTCAAAAAGTAGATAGAAGCAGAGGTTATTATTCACACAGTTATTCATTCATTTGATAAACATTTACTGATCACTTACTGTACCAAGTCCTGTTCCAGGAGTTGTAAATTAGCCTGGAGCAAAGCATTGAAAAGCATCTGCCTTCTCAGAGCTTACACTATGGTGGCAGGAAAAGCACTCCAGGAAAGAGGGGCAAAAAGATCAGAGGCTATGAAACAAGAACATGCTTAGTGTGTTGGGAACAACAAAGAAACGGCTGTGGCTGGAGCAGTATGAGCTTAAATAAGCAAAAGGAGTTTAGGTCAGAGAAGTACAGGGTGGGGACGAGGAGGAGTAGGGTCACAGATTAGGCAGGGCCGTATGTGCATGATAAGAAATTTAGCTTTTCCTATGAGAGATTTAGGAAATCCTTGGCAAATTTTCAGCAGACAGTGACATCATTTGAAGTCATTTTAACTGGATCATTCAGGCTTCTGAGTCCCAAAAAGACTAGGTCAAGTGTGGTTTACAAGGGCAGAAGCACAAAGACCAGTCAAGATTCTACTATAAAATTAATTAAAGTAAGTTAATGCAATTGAGAGAGATGATGTTAATCTGAATTATAAGGATATTAGTGGTCAAATTCTGTATGTATTTTGGAAGTAGTATACTCAGGTTTTGCTAAATGATTAGATTTGGACTTTGAGAAAAACGGATGTTGAGGATAACACAAAAACTTTTGACTTGAGCAATGTGACGAATGAAGTTACCTCTTTTTTAAGTAAGAAAGATAGTGACAGTGAAATGTCACATAAATTTAGATATGTTAGGAGTGAGATGCCTGTAGAGTCTCCAGGCAACTCAGTATACTAGACTGAAGTTCAGAATGGACTAGACTAAAACTCCTGTTTTGGAGTTGATAGAATACAAATGGTATTGAGCGTCATGGGACTATTTGAGATCACCCAGAGGGAAACATTGAAGGGAAAAGAAATCAAGTGGATTCTGGATATATTTCATAGTTGTAGTTGACAGGATTTACTGGCAGTTTAAATATTAGTGTTAAAGGTATGATGCAAAAATGAATCTGAGGATTTTGGGGAAAAATGAAGCTATTGATCCTGGGGTTCTCCAATATTGGCAATGAAGAGGAATAAGCAAACTAGACTGAGAAGAAATGGTTAGAAAGGAAGAAATGAAACCAAGACAGTATGATGTCTTAGAATCCAAGTACAGAAAGCGTTTCAAGGAACAACAATAGTCCTCAAAACCTGTGTCAAACGCTACTGGATTACTGTGAAAAGTGGTTAATGACAATTAGATTTCACATGATGGAGATGATGATCAACTGTACTGAAAGTAGTATTGGTTGAGAGAGGGGAACAAAAGGATGATGATAGGTATTGCTTTAAGTGAAAACAGAGGAAGAGAGATTATAAAATTATAGACAGTGCAGGGAGTTTTGTTATAAAGAAGAGAAATGTGGCAATGGGTGCAGAAGAGGTGTGGTCAATTTTTTTGTTTGTTTTTAAGATGGAAAAATACTAGCATGTATTTATGTTAATAGGAATTAGTCAACAGAGAAGGAAACTCGAAAGGCACATGAGAAAGCAGGACAGAGGGTATTGCTGAAGGAATGTTCATGGATAGCCTACAGAGGATGGATTTTGGTACAAAAAAAGTGCTGGCCTTTTCTAGAAACATGGACATATCAATAAGAATGGGAAAGAAGGTAAAGTGTTTTTTTTTTGTTTTTGTTTTTGTTTTTTTTTTTGGCAAAGTATAGGTGTGTGGGTTTTGGAAGGCCTGTTGAATTTCTTTGCTGATCAATTCTCCTTTCTCAATGGATTAGGAAACCAGTTCATCAGCAAAGAATGAGTTTAAAGAAAGAAGATATGAAAAGGTCAAGGAAGATATGAAATGGACCAGAAAAATATCTAAGGACTGCTGGGAAACATACTAATCCACTTCAGGAAGATTGAGACATGACCTTGGTTTTTCCTTTGGTCACATTCAGTGACTCAGGACAGACAAGATTGGGAGTTTTAACTAGGACTGTGGCTTAAGCAGACAAGAAAAGGGATGCGGGCAAATGCATTGAAGGTCTATGCACGAGAGTGATAATAATGATTAACCACAGAACATAATTTAGTTAAGTAGGTGTGTTCAGAGGGGAGTAGCCAAGGTCCCTGTAATGTGGCAGAATTAATGAACTTACTGTAGATGTAATGAGTTGGAAGAATTTGGAGTTTTGTGATGAAAGTGAGCTGGAATACGAGAAGTAGTTTTCCAAAGTATGGTTGAAATTGAAATCATGGTGGGATTTCAGTGATTGTTAGAAATGAGTTGTATCATGTGAACATGCTGGTGTAGCTGGAAGGCAAGATCACAGAAGGAGGTCTATTTCAACCACAAGGGGAAGGCGCTAGTTGTAAGAAAGTTGCTGGGTTTCTACCCAAAGGCTCTGGAAGCAACAGGAAAGCTGAACTGCTTCTAAAGTGACTGAATTACAGTCACTTTAAGGTCCTACATGGGAATCTGGGTCTGCGCGCTCCTGAGACTGGGTCCCAACCACATAGGCTCTAGGATCTAAACATTTGTGAGGAAACCAAAGCCGGAGTGTGGCCCCAGGCACGTGACCCAGCTGGTTTCTAGCCACTGGCCCATTTCCCGTCTCTGGCCGCTTTGTGTCTAGGACTGGGGTCCGCGAGCCTCCTGGCGGCAGAGGAGCGTTCCCGGCTGTTAGGAGCCGCAGGGACGTGCTGGTCCGACTGGAAGACAGTCTCCTGCATCGCCATGAAGAAGCTTTTTACTTTCTGGAGAAGGAATGATGAGTCCTACAGCCCCTCCTCACACCAGCCCCTACGTCGGGCTAGTACCGGTCCGCACGCCCAGCCGGGCTACAACCTTCGAGATAAGGATTTAAAGAAACTTCATAAAGCTGCTGCGGTTGGGGATTTGGAAAGAGTGAAGGAGTACCTGCAGCTCAAGAAACATGATGTGAACATTCGGGACAGAGAACACAGGTGACCAAAATGATGAAGGGCAGGGTGGATGGGAAGCTGGGACCACTGGGGCCACTGGCTCTTCCAACCAGAAGCAGGACGTGGCTGGGCTACCCAGGGGGCTGTCACTCCCGGCATCCCATAGCGGAGAGGTCTGGTAGCCACTGGCAGAGGGTCACATTCCCAACTTGCATCTTCTTATTTTTGAAAATGCTTTCCTGGATATTTGAAGGCATTTGTGTTCTCTCTGATTCTCTCCTCTCCTCCCAGTGTCTAATCTCCCTTAGGTACTCCACATTTTTCCAATCCTGCTATTTTTTTCTCTTCTTTCCTACAGAGCATATTACCCCCAGCCACCTAGGATTTACCATATAACTAATGTACTGATAGGAAAAGAGTAGAGATGACTTCACAGAACAATAGTTATTAAGACTGAGACATTGAAACAGCAAAACATTTAACTCTATAATGTGGATCTTCTATGAAATTTTTTTCAGTTGCAGAGTATCTTCAAAAATCCCATCAACACCACTTAACGGAAAACAAAATTAATTTTATATATTAAGAAACAAAGATGTATATGTTTGGCATTAATAACAAAATGTGTACTATCTGTGCCTATCTTAAAATATTTCAGGCAGTTTTTAAATCATAAGGTATGAAAAATGTCATCTTTCTTCATAATTGAGTAACTGGAAACCTATGATTAAAAAGATGACTTGCATCATCTTGTTGATAGTTTTACCTCTTCTTTAACAACAACAGAGTGATATAATTTATCTTTGATCCTAAACCACTCCATTGAATTACTTTACAAGGTCATGGATAACCTCAATATGACTTCATTCAGTGGTCAATTCTCAGTCTTACCTGGCTGGCCTGTCAGACAAGTATCTTACTTGACCTATCTTTGCTCTCTCTCTTCACTTGCCTGGTGAAAAGAGATTTGCTTTAAATATTTATATTCAAAATCTTATAACTTTTCATCTCCAGCTAGATCTCTCCCCTGAACTCTAGACTCACATATATAAATGCTGCACTTCCACTTGGATATCTAATAGGCTGTGGTATGCTCCTAAATGTTCAATATTAAGCACTTGGGAGAATGGAGGTGGAGAGAGGAAAAACCCTGATTGCAAGCTACCAATGTGATATCAACTGGCTCTAATGATTCTTAAAAATTTAACAGTTGTGTGATGAGAACCACTGGCTCCATCACATCACTGATCAGGCATCTCAAAAATCCCCAAACTGCACTCTCATTTTCCTTCCTCAGATCTGTGCTTCTCTTTCTATAAATGCTAAATCCTTTCTTTTGTTGTTTGGGTCAGAAATTCCAGAGTCATTTTTACTTTTCTTATTATTTCATATTCTCTATCTCATTCAACAGAAAATCTTGCTGGTTCCACATTCAAAATATAATAAAAGTTCAACCATTTCTTGCCTCTTCAGTTACTCACTGCCCCCTAATCAAAGCCACCATTATGCCCAAACCAGAATTCCTACAGTGGCCTCCTAACTAATTCTCTTTTAACATTTTCAGTACAGTAACCAGGATGATCGCATATACAGTGTATACCAAATGATATCATCGCTTGCCTTAAGAATGTCAACTGGCTTTCCACTCATCCCTGCCTGTTACCTTTCTGCTCTTACTTCCTATAGCTCTTCCTTTCATTCGTCTCCAGCTACCCTGGCCTCCTTAGTGTTCCACAGAAATGCCAGAAATGCATTTAGGCTTTTAGACTTGCTGTACACATTGCCAGGAATGCTTTCATCCCCAGAGAGTCATATGGCATTCCCTCTCACTTCCTTCAGGTATTTATTTGTCATTGTGTCAGTGAGGTTCCCTGGCTACTCTACATCCAATTGTAGCCCCTCTCCTTGCTGATATTTCATACTCTTCTTCTGTGCCTGAGTTTTTTTTTTAGAAATTAATACTGTTTAGTGTACTTTGTATTTTAACTTTTGTGTTTACCTCTTCAGCTAGCATGTGTGATCCATAGGAGCAGGTATTTTTGTCTGTTTTGTTTTCTGCTGTATTGTCATCATCTAGAAACCTACCTAGCTGTAGTAAGTGCTAAATACTTTTTGATGAATGAATGAATACATCCATACATAGATAAATATGATAATTTAAAGATACTATTCAGAAATAAAAGGATATTTTTATTAATAAAGAAATAAATTACTCATATATGTTCAACAATGTAGATGAATCTTAAAAGTGTAATAATGCTCAGTGAAAGAAGCGAGACACAAAAGATTATATATTGAATAACACCATTTGGATAAAATTCTTAAAAAGGCTACAGAATGAAAATTAGATATTAGCTGGGATTTCAGATGAAGAGGGAAGAAGTGGACTGATTGTAAATAAGCATGAGGGAACTTTTTAAAGTGATGAAGATGTTCTCTAGTATGATGGTGGTGCTTATATGACTGTATATAGGTTACAATGCATAAAATTATACACTTACATTTTTGTATATAAATTATATCTCAATTAAGGTTAATAATAAATCTTGGACATCCGGCTAAGATGGAGGCAAGGTAGATATACTTTGCCTCTTCGCACAACCAAATGAAGGATAACAACAAATTTGAAAACAAAAAATAACCAGAACTGCTAGAAAATCAAACTGTATGGAACTCCAAAAACCAAGGAGTTAAAGAAGAAACATTCATCCAAACTGGTAGGAGGGGCAGAGATGGGCAATCCAGGTGGAGAGGTAGTGACTGGCAGACTCAGTGGTCCCACAGTTGCATGCGGATAAACCAGAAGGAACACCTGGGGAGTGAGACAGACCTTGCAACCCAAGGTTCCAGTGCAGGAAAAAAAAGTCTCAAAACCTCTAGCTGTAAAACCTATGGGAGATATGGCAGTGGGTAAAACTCCTAGCCTACGAGCAGAGTTTGTTGGAGAGAATCACAGGGTCCTAGAACATACACAAACTCACCTGCTCCAGAATCAGCACCAGAAGGGCCCAATTTGCTTGTGAATAGCAGGGGAAGTGACTGAAAGCTGGCTGAGAGACGAGCAAGCAGTGTTGTGCCCTCTCGGACCCCTCCCCCACATACGGCTTCACAACGCAATGACCTGGGTTGTTCAGCTCTGGCAAATACTTAAGGCTCCACCCCTTCCAATATAGTAGGCACACTGAGACAAAGAAATATGGCCCAAATGAAAGAACATATCGAAGTTCCAAAAATAGTACTAAGCGATGAAGAGATAGCCAAACTATCAGACACACAGTTCAAAAACTTGTAATCAGGATGCTTACAAAAATGGTTGAGTATGATCGCAAAATGGAGGAAAAAGTAAAGGCTATGCAAAGTGAAATAAAGAAAAATATATAGGGAATGAACAGTAAAAGGAAGTAAATCAAAGGGATTCAAATCAATGATTTGGTGCAGAAGGAAAAGAAACATTCAAACAGAACCGAATGAGAAACAAAAATTCAAAAAAAAAAAAAGAAAATGAGGAGAGGCTTAGGAACCTCTTGGACAACTTTAAACATTCAAAAATCTGAATCATAAGGGTGCCAGAAGAAAAAGAGGAAGAACAAGAAATTGAAAACTTATTTGAAAAAATAATGATGGAGAATTTCTTCAATCTGGTGAAGGAAACAGATTTCCAGGAGATCCAGGAAGCTGAGAGAGTCCCAAAGAAGTTGGACCCAAGGAAGCACACACCAAAACACACCATAATTACATTACCCAAGATTAAAGATAAGGAGAGAATCTTAAAAACAACAAGAGAAAAGGAGAGAGTTACTTACAAAGGAGTTTCCATAAGGCTATCAGCTGATTTCTCAAAAGAAACCATATAGTCAAGAAGGGGCTGGCAAGACGTATCCAAGGTCATGAAAGTCAAGGACCTGCATCCAAGACCACTCTATCCAACAAAGCTATCATTTAGAATGGAAGGGCAGATGAAGTGCTTCCCAGATAAGGTCAAGTTAAAGGAGTTTGTCATCAGCAAGCCTTAACTATATGAAATGTTAAAGGGACTGACTTATCTAAGAAAAAGAAGATAAAAAACTATGAATAGTAAAATGAAAACAAACTCACAACTATCAACAACTGAACCTAAAATAGAAACAAAAACAAACTAAGCAAACAACTAGAACAGGAACAGAATCAGAGAAATGGAGATCAGAGGGGAGGAGGAGAATGGCGGAAAAGGTATGGGGAATAAGAAGAATACAAAATAGACAGAGAGAGGTTAAGAATAGTATAGGAAATGGAGGAGCCAAAAAACATACATGTACGACCCATGGACATGAACTAAAGGGGGTAATGCTGGTGGGAGGGGGGTGCAGGGAGGTGGGAAATAAAGGGGAGAAATAAATAGGACAACTATAATAGCATAATCAATAAAATATATATTTAAAGATTAATAACAAATCTCAAGCTGTATATTCTATTTGAATATTTGTGTCTGGAGAAAGAGATTGAGAATGAGAGAGATAAAACCTGAAGGGCTACATACTAAAATTAAAACCACTATTTCTGATGAGAAGATGAGATTTGGGCAGAGGGAGAAGGTAGAATAAGAATGGTCTCTGGAGACTGCTTTGTGTTGCTTATTTCAAGTGTACTGTGTCTAATAAGTATGAAAATGAATAGGAGATGTTTAATATTTCTTCCAGCTATAAAATTAAATTATCTTTATAGGTTTTAATAAAAAAATCCCTTAGATCATATATTGTCTCATAGGTGAGGGCTCAATTTTAAACTAATACTTTAGCCACACTACTCAGACCTAAATTAGATATAAAGTGCTCAACCTAATTTTGAAAATAATTTAATGGTTTAGTATGAGGGAGTTTCCTTGGTTACTTCTTCACTTACTCTGGATCCTAAGTTATCAAGAGTGCTAGGAAGGCAATTAATAAAAAGGGTATTCTTATGATAAAACCTAATAGAAGATTGCAGCTATGTTCTAGTCCTGTACCTCGTATACAGGGATGACACTTCATTTCGGCTTCCATAATAATGATCCACACTTGACATCCATTTGATTCATGGCTTTTGTTAAAATTGAATTAGAGATTTCTGGAATCTGACAGTTCTTCACCTGTCCAAAGTCTATGCTGGCAATTCTCTCACAGATATTTGAAAGAGTGAGAGACTGGGAGAAAACTGAATTTGAGTGAAAGAAGATGATACTAGCCAGCCTGAAAGTTTAGAAATGAACACTAGGCCTCTCAGGAATTTAGATTTCTTGTAAGATAAGTACTATGAGTTAAAAAATAACAATATACCTTCAAAAGATGGTAGTGATGTAGATGGGATCTGAGCCCACTTGGTGGTGCACCCAACTGGGACACTTAGCTGATACTCTGAAAAACAAAGTGAACAGTCAACAGAATCTTAGCTGATACGAAGTTTGGAAGCCAAAGTGTGCAGAGGACATTTCAAAACAGGTGGTAAGGGGGTTGTTTAAGGCTTACAGGAAAGGCCCCTAGGCCTGGTGCTGGGGACCAGGGCTGTTGCTGTGACATTGGAGGAGAGCCGAGTCAGTGATAGCAGCCTAGCAGCTCCCGCCTTTTCCAGGACGGGGCAGTCTCAGACGTGGAAATCCGGACACCTAAAGTCACCAGGGGGAAAAAAAAGGCAACATGCACACACACCAGGCTGGGGCAGCGGTCGCTGGCTGGGACAGTGTCAGAGAATTTGGGGGATCCTGGTAGCACCTGGAGCTGGAAGAGGAGGTGGGTCATGACCAGACATGACCGAGATAGACTCTGGACTTGCCAGAGAGTTGTCATGTATGGAAAGTCAGATGATGGCTGAGAGCAGCAGCAGTGCCCCAAAAGAGTTTTTTCAAAAGGGGAACTGAGGCACACTGTGCAGGGACCTCATGTGCACAGCAGCCATGCCAACAAAGAGAGGGGAGTGTGGGTGTGATTTACTCCCACTCAGTGCACCTCACGGATTGATTAAAGGGGTACAAAGCAAGATGGCTTATTGGTGCCAGCCTGGCACAACTGTGCAGAGTGGAGAATGTGGGTCACACAGTGCTCTGAGAGTATGGGCTGGAAACTGGACATCTGGGCTAAAATACTGTAGCCCAGATTTATCCCCCATCCTTGCAGAACCAAAGAAAAATAAAAATGGAGCCCATCGCCCCCTCTGCCTGCAGGATCTGGGAAGATCTTCAAAACTGGCTTGGCAGGCTTAACAATCAGAAGGAGGCTTTTTTTCCCTCTCTCATTTTCAAGAGTAAGACAGTAAGCCCTGGAGCTGAGAGAAAACCAGAGACAGACCCAGAAAGAAATCAGAAGGCCAAAACCATCAGTTGAGACAAATTTCACTTTGCTCTTCATAAGAATTTGCATGTTTTTTTTTAAAAAAAGTCTCTTTTTTCTTTCCATTTTTTAGTTTTTCTTGTTTCTTTATTTTTTGTTATTGTTTGTTTTGTTTTTTTTTCATTTTCCCTTTTATATTGCATTTAAACTTTTCTTCTTTCAATTCACTCATATTCCAAATAGCTTACTACTCTTGGCCTTTTACTTTTTGTTCTTTTTATTTAGGATTATATATTTATTATCATACTATTGTTCCAAATCCCACACAGCACCCTTCCCTGGTCTTAATCCATTTTGTCATCTTCCTGAGTTTATTACTGTTGATGTAAACTTTATTTTTTCTCACACTACTCCAAGTTTCTATCCCTCACTCTCATGATTTATTTTCCATCTAACTTTGCATAAGCACTCTTCTTCCTTATGTCAGCTCACATTCTTTTTCTTCTCTATAAGAGTCTTGTTTCTTTTCCACCTTTAATAAACAATGGATAGTTGGGTGAAATAGTATGGTTATTGCTGTACTTCTCCAAAGGAACTCCTCTTTGCTCACTATTTGTTTGTACTTCAAATCCCATAGAATACTCTCCTGATATCTTACTCCATTTTGCCTTCCCCTGCCCCTGATCAGTTGAGCAAGGAATTTTATTTCATTGTTTTTTTTCTCTTTTTCTTTCTTCCCCCCCTCCTCATTCTGGGCTTTACTCATTACTTTTATTAGTTTGCTTCCCCCATCCTCCAAAATCATTTTTCTTTACTGTAGACATCTCATATTCGTTTTTCATTTTTCTACAATATTATTATTCCCATTTCACCTTTATTAAATCTCATTCAGCTGTCATTGTTATCAACCCTGCTTGGTTTTTCTGCAATTTTTCTCCCATTGGCCCAATATCTTCTCAATTTTACTTCAAACCTCATAGTATAATCATCTCTTTTCTTATCCTATTGTTCTCATCGCCCTTTTGTGTTTTACTTTTGTTTTAAATTTTGTTCCCTTCCTTTCTTTGCCTTGGCTCTATCCCAGCACTTATTAGTTCTCCCTCTTACCATTCAATAACATTTTCTCCTCTTCTAGTCAACTCATATTCTCTTTGTAACATCTTATAATATCTGCAATCTTTCATCACCTTTATTAATCTTAGTCCAATTGAGGTTGAGATTGCTCATGTGATAGGGGAGTTCTTTTTCTGGCATAGGTTTGGGTGTCTGGTAATACTGCTTTGTTAACCAACAGCTGTGCAAGAGTATACAAGACAAGATGGGGGTTGTGACTACCAGTAAGCCCATGGAGGGGAGAACCCACCAACAAAGAAGCCACCAACAGGTAAAATGCAACTACAATAAGAGTGCCCACACAAATGGAAGAAAAGGCTACCCTAGAGTATCCGGACAAGGAGGTCAAAGAGACCACATCACTGAGTCGCACAGAATCCTACCACAGAACATCACCCCACAAAGGCAGCTAGCAAAGCAGGCCATCAGGAAATGTAGAAACAAACAAAAAGAGTCACATAAAATGGGGAGACAAAGAAAGAACCCACAATCAAAAAGAATAGAAGACTCCCTAGAAAAAAACCTAAATGAAATGGAGGCAAGCAAAAAATAACACATAGAATTCAAAAGAATGGTTATAAGAATGCTCAAGAAACTCAGTGACAACTACAAGGAACAGAGTGGGAACTATAGCAGCATGAACAAGAAAATTGAAACTGTACACAAGAACCAGGAAGAAATAAAGAATAAAATATCTGAAATAAAAAATACATTAGAAGGAATCACAAGCAGGCTGGATGAAGCAGAGGACCAAATTAGTGAGCTGGAAGACAGGTAGTAAGAAATACCCAGATAGAGCAGCAACATGAAAAAAGATTTAAAAAAATATGAGGATAATTTAAGGGAATTTCAGAACAACATGAAACAGAATAACATTTGAATAATAGAGTTATCAGAAGGAGAAAAAAAGGAGCAAGAGAGAAAACTTGTTTGAAAAAATAATGACAGATAACTTCCCTAACATGGAGAGGGGAAAATCTATGCACCTTCAGGAAGCACAGAGGGTCCTAATCAAGTTGAACCCAAAGAGACCCACTCTAAGACACATCATAACTAAAACGGAAAATATCAAAGACAAAGATAATCTTAAAAGCAGCAATGGAGAAACAGATAAGTTACATATAAGGGAGCCCTGGTATGGCTAGCAGCTGATTTCAAAACAGAAACACTACAAGCCAGAAGGGAATGGCAAGAAGTATTCCAAGTAATAAAAAACAAAAGCCTGCAACCAAGATTGCTCTCTCTCCAGCAAGGATCTCAGTTAAAATGGAAGGTGAAATAAGGAGTTTCCCAGGCAAAAAATGGCAAAAAGAATATGGCTCTACTAAACCAGCATTGCAAGATATGCTAAAGGGACTGCTTTAAGAAGATGAAGAAAGAGAGACAGAGAGGAATACAGGTACAAAGTGGAAAAATGAATAACTACCTATCAATAATAAACTTAAATGTAAATAGATTAAATGTTGCAATCAAAAGACAGGATAGCTGAATGGATAAGAAAATATGACCTGCAATATGCTGCCTGCAAGAGACCCACTTCAGAACAAAAGACCTACACAGACTGAAAGTGAAGGGCTGGAAAAAATATTTCAAGCAAATGGACAGGAAAAAAAATATGGGGCACAAGTACTTATATCAGACAAAATAGACTTCAAAACAAAAGACATAAAAAAAACACCCTACAGAAGGATGCTTCATAATACCCAAGAGAAGAATCCATCAAGAAGACATAAACATTGTAAACCTATATGCATCCAATATTGGAGCACCCAAATATATAAGAAAAATCTTGGAGGACATCAAGAAAGATATAGACAGCAACACACTTATAGTAGGGGATTTTCACACCACACAGTCAACAATGGATAGACATCCAAACAAAGAGCAACAAGGGTATTGCGGCATTGAACAAATTGAACAATACCACCCTAGACCAATTGGACTTAACTGAAAAAAAATGTATATCCTTTCATCCAAAAGAAGCAATATACACATTCTTTTCAAATGAATATGGAATATTTTCAAAGATAGACCACATGATAGGACACAAAACAAGCATCAACAAATTGAAGTAAATTGAAATTATATCAAACATTCTCTCAGACCACAAGGGCTTGAAAATAGACAAAAACTTTAAGGGAAATATTCAAAAACATTCATATTCATGGAGATTGAATAGCATGATATTAAACAATGAATGGGTTAATAAGGAGATCAAGGAAGTAATCAAAAAGTTTCTGGAAATGAATAAAAATGAACACAAAACAGTCCAATATCTATGGGGCACAGTGAAGGTAGTCCTGAGGGGAAGTTCATAGAAAAACAGGTATACTGAAGAAAGATAGAAACATTTCATCCTTGGGTGGTGTGGTTCAGTAGATCGAGTGCGATCCTGGGAACCAAATGGTCACCAGTTCATTTCCCAGTTAGGGCACACACCTGGGTTGAGGGCCAGGTTCCCTCCATAGGTGGTGAGTAATTGGCAATCACACATTGATGTTTTTCTCCTTCTCTTTCTCCCTCCCTACTCTTCTTTAAAAATAAATGAATAAATAATTAAAATCTTTAATAAAAAAATAAAACATTTCAAATAGAGAACCTAACCCTACAACTTCAAGAATTGGAGGAACAACAACAAACAAAGCCCAGAGTGAATAGAAGGAAGGAAATAATCAAGATCAGAGCAGAATTAAGTGACATAGATGCTAAAAGAACAATTCGAAGGATGAATAAATCCAAGAGCTGATTCTTTGAAGAGATAAACAAAATTGACAAACCTTTAATGAGACTCATCAAGAAAAAAGGGAGAGGACTCAAATAAATAAAATCAGAAATGAAAGAGGATAAATTACAACTAATACCACAGAAATACAAAGGATTGTAAGAAATATGCCAGGAAATTTGAAAACCTGGGTGAAATGGAAAAATTTTTAGAAACATATAATCTTCCCAGACTGAGTCAAGAAGAAGCAGAAAGCCTGAACAGATGGATAATAGCTAGTGAAATTGAAGCACTAATAAAAAAACTGGCACACAAAAGCCCTGAACTGGACAGTTTCACAGGAGAATTTTACAAAACATCTAAGGAAGAGCTAATCCCTGTCCTTCTCAAACTATTCCAAAATATCCAAGAACAGGGAAGACTCCAAAACTTTTTTAATGAGGCCAGAATCACCCTAATTCCGAAACCAGATAAAGACACAACAAAGAAAAATAAAACTACAGACCAATATCGCTGATGAACCTAGATGCTAAAGTCCTCAACAAAGTATTGGCAAATAACATTCAGCAATACATTAAAAAGATCATACATTACAATCAAGTGGGATTCATCCCAGGGATGCAAGGATGGTTCAATATACGCAAATCAATAAATGTAATACATCACATAAACAAAATGAAAGACAAAAATCACATGATCACATCAATAGATGCAGAAAAATCATTTGATAAGGTACATCACCCATTTATGATAAGACCACTCAGCAAAGTGGGAGTAGAGGTAGTATCACCCATTTATGATAAGAACACTCAACATAATAAAGGCAATATATGAGAAACCTACAGCCAACATCATACATACTGGGAAAAAGCTAAGATTGGGAACAAGACAAAGGTATCCGCTAGGGTAACTACTCCTATTCAAGATTGTATTGGAAGTCCTAGCCAAAGTGATCAGACAAGGAAAAGAAATAAAAGATATACAAATTGGAAAGGAGGAATTAAAACTGTCATTGTATGCAGGTGACATGATAGTGTACGTAGAAAACCCTGTAGACTCCATCAAAAAACTACTTAATAATGAAATTGCCAAAACAGTGGGATACAAAGTCAATATTCAGAAATCGAAGGCATTTTTGTACACCAACAATGAAATATCAGAATTAGAAAGCAGGAAAAATATCCCATTGTCTAGAGCAACAAGATAAATAAAGTACCTAGGAATAAACCTAAATAAGGAGGTAAATGACCTGTACTCAGAAAAGTACACAACACTGAAGAAAGAAATGAAGGGAGATACAACTAAATGGACTCATGCACCCTGCTTATGGTTTTGAAGGAGTAACATCATCAAAATGTACATACTACACAAAGCAATTTATAGATTCAACACAATCATTATTAAAATACCAATGATATATTTCACAGTTATATAACAAATATTTCTAAAATTTATATGGAACTGTCAAAGACCCTGAATAGCCTCAGCAAGTTTTAGAAAGAAGAACTAAGTAGGAGAGATCACAATACCTGACATCAAATTATATTATAAGGCCATTTTAATCAAAATAGTCTGGTACTGGCATAAGAACAGAAACATAGATCAATGGAACAGAATAGAGAGCCTAAAAATAAACCCATGTCTCTATGGTCAATGAATGTTCAACAAAAGGAACGGGAGCATAAAATGGAGTAAAAATTGCCTCTTCAGTAAAAGGTGTTGGGAGGCCTGTACAGCTACATGCAAAAAAATGAAACTTGACCACGAACTTACACAATATAAAAAAATAAACTTAAGATGCATAAAAGACTTAAATATATATCATGACACCATAAAAGTCCTAAAGGAGAACATAGGCAGGAAAATTTCAGATATTTCACACACCAATATTTTCACCAATATGTCCCCTAGAGCAAGGGACATAAAGGAAAGAATAAACAAATGGGATTTCATCAAATCAAAAAGCTTCTTCATGGTTAGAGAAAACATCAGCAAAATGAAAAGGGAACCAACTGTATCAGGAAATATATTTGCCAATGATACCTCAGACAAGAGTTTTATATCTAAAGTATATAAAGAACTCACATGACTCCACACCAGGAAGACAAATAATCCAATTAAAAAATGGGCAAAGGACCTGAAGAAACATTTCTCTAAGGAAGACTTATAGAGGGCCCAGAGACATATGACAGGATACTCAACATTGCTAGCCACCAGAGAGATGCAAATTAAAACCACAATGAGATACCACCTCATATCTGTCAGAATGACCATCAAAAACAAATCAACGAACAGTAAGTGCTGGTGAGGTTGTTGAGGAAAGGGAACCATACTATACTTTTGGTGGGAATGTTGACTGTTGCAGCCACTGTGGAAAGCAGTATGGAATTTCCTCAGAAAAACTGAAAATGGAACTGCCGTTGACCTGGCAATTCCCCTGCTGGGATTATACCCTAAGAATCCTGAAACACCAGTTCAAAAGAACCTATGCACCCTAATGTTCAGAGCTGGGCAATTTATAATAGCCAAGTGCTGGAAGCAACTTAAGTGTCCATCAGTAAATGAATGGATCAAAAAACCATGGTGCATTTATACAATGGAATATTATGCAGCGGAAAGAAAGGAAATCCTACCCTCTGCGACAGCATGGACAGATTTGAAGACTATTGTGCTAAGTGAAATAACTAAGGCGGTGAAAGGCAGATATATATGATCTCACCTATATGTGGAACATAATCAACAAAACAAATAAGCAAGCAAAATAGAACCAGAAACATGGAAATAAAGAACAATCTGACAGTAAACACAGGAGGGGGGGAGGTGTGTAACAGGGTGAGAGGGGAAGGGTCTTGTCAAGGAACTTGTATAAAAGACCCATGGACAAAGACTATGGTGGGGGCATTGAATGTGGGAAGTGGTCATGGGTGGGGCATAGGGAGAGCAATGGGGCGAAAGTGGGGGCAACTGTAGTTAAACAACAATAAAGAAAATGTAACATGTAAGTGATATATTATGGCCTGCATATTAAATTGCTTCCAAACCTTAAAAATATATATATATTCTCAGACTGGAAGTATAGTGCATTGATAAAAAAGAAGTTAAGATTTTTTGAGAAATTGAATAATATTCTTGGTTATAAAGTGTTTCTCTAAGATATTTATAAATACACATTTTGCATTCAACTCCTTTTAAAACATAGAAGGGTTTTTGTTTTGGACATTTGGTGAAAAACCATTTATATTGGCTTTGAAGCATTTATATGTGTAAACATTGGTAAATGACGATAACAAAGATATGTTGTTAGTTCTGGAACTTAAGAACAGTTAAATCTAAAACTTGAAATGTAGGCAAATGTCAGATTTGTGTGATACTGTAAATTTTGTAATGTTTCATGCCTCATTAAGATACATTAGTCTTTTTTTCACATGTTGTGACAGACCATAAGCCTATATTGCTCAATACTCCCTTAGAAAGCTGAAGCTTTTATAGCCATTTTACTTTATTGAATTAGAGGATGATTTCCTGTGTTACTAGGGGCATAAATATGGGCTCTGAGATTTTCAGAAAAGGTTTAATTGTCACAGTGGGGTTTAGACTTCAATTAGAAGAGTGAGATTATCCATCAGACATGAGGCAGCCACTTTGGGAAGACTTGCTGGAAACTGCCCAAATGTCATTTACTTTCTCTTGCAGCAGGGTTTTGTTTCTTGCGGGTTTTTTTTTTTAATTAATGAAAAAGAGAACTGGAGTTGGATAGAGAGGTGTACCTAAAGATTGAGTAAAAGCCACCTAAATTCCTTGGAATTAAATTCTTGAGATATGTATAATAGTGGATGAAGGAGACAATTAGAATGTTTGCTAGGATTTGCTAAGCTACTGCAAGGAGTTATTTTAGGTGGGCTTACAGCCTGCATGTTTGGGTTGAGGACTGGGCAGACTTCCTATTAGGTAAGCAATAATTCAGTAAAAAACAATTATAATTAATGTAAATTTTATTTAAATATAAATCAGTACATGTAGTAAATACCTTAATATATGACCTGTCATATCCTTGAGTAGAGTTAAGTATCTTGTCAAACTAAGGCTTATTTCTAACTTTGTGTTTTGCTATATTGATATAGAACACCCTTGCACTTGGCCTGTGCTTATGGTTACTCAAATGTTGTATCTCTCTTAATTGAGAAACAATGCAAAATAAATGTCCGCGATAGTGAAAACAGATCGCCATTGACTAAGGTTTGTTAATTTTTCCTTTTCAATCGGAATGTATTTGAGTTCTTTGCCTAGTTAACTTTTGTTGAATTTCATATTTTAAAACAAAATACTAAGCATTCTTTTAATATATCATATCCTGAGTAGTAAATTGGTTACTCATCTCTGGTTGTTGTATTTATTGACAGGCAGTACAATGTAAAAAGGAGAATTGTGCTACTATTCTTCTAGATCAAGGTGCAGACCCAAATCTGGTGGATTTAGATGGTAATACTGCTCTTCATTATGCTGTCTGTGGTCGAAGTGTCTCATTAGTCAAAAAACTGCTTGAACACAAAGCTAATCTTGAAGCACAAAATAAGGTACTCTTTTATTAAAAACAACATATTATATTTTAGAAAGCTTATATTATAGAAGGCAATGGAAGAAGGTATTCATTGCAAGTAATTTGTACCTGTTGAAACATATGTTATATAAAGTATGAACTTTCAAAAATGAAATTGGGGCAAAGAAGAATGAGATCATCAAATACTGATACAGTTTTCCTTATTTTATTTATTTATTTATTGGGGGGAGTTCTTTTTTTAAAAAGTCTTTCCCCATTTTATTTCACATTATTATCCTAACTTCCAAATCAACATCAAATTTAACAGTGATAACTATTTAAAGGTCTATATCAAATGAGAACTATTTGATTTTCCTATAAATAAATATTCATTAAAATCCTAAAGCCCATTTTTTTCTGTGAATAATACCTATAATTATACCTATGAATAATTTAAGAAAAGGATTGAATTAGAAAATCACTTACAATACTAAAAGTAATCCAACTCTTATTGAGACCTTATGGAAAACTGAGGAGTATTTTTCAAACGTCTTAGCACCTTAGTTCACTGGTATGTTATTTACACAACCGACCAAAAATAAGTGCCATTCTTGGAGGTTTACATGAAACTCTATGACAATCCAATTGTAATAACATTATGAAATGTGAATGTATGATTTAGGTGCCTATCACTTAAATAAACCACAATTTGAATTAAGACCACAGTTAAAAATTTATTTTTTTGACTGACCCAACTCCAATTTCTTTTCTTTTCTTTTTCTTTTTTTATGTTATTTTTTTAAATTTTATTTTAATTTATTTTTTCAAATACATTTGTCTCTGCTTACCCCCTACCAGTTTCCCTTGCCCTCCTCCCTCCTTCCCTCCCTCAGCTCTTCCCCTTTGGTTTTGTCCATGAGTCCTTGCTATATGTTCCTTGACTTGCCCCTTCCCTTCCTTGTCCCCACCCCGCCTGCCTCCTTCCCTCTTGTTTCTGTTGATTTCTTTTCCTTTCAGTGTTGCTGGTCTTATTTTCCTTGCATCTTTGTATTGTTGGTTGGCTAAGACCAATTTATTTTCTTGGTCTTTGAAATCATATTTTGTTATGTATCAAAACCTTTTAAAATTAAAATGAATATTAGAAGTTTCTTGTAAGCACATTTATTTTTTAAATTGAACTTAAAATAAAAATGCCATGTTAATGTTGGTACAATATTTTAAATAATCATTTTGAATTTTTTTTCAGGATGGGTGCACTCCACTTTTACTTGCTATTACTGAAAACAATGTGGAAATAGTAGAATTTCTTCTAAAGAGAGGGGCAGATGCAAATGCTTCAGATAAGAATCAAAGGTATGATTAATGCTGAATAAGAGCTTATAACTACAGCAACCTAATGGGATGTTATAAAAATATATATGTATGCATGTATAAATGTATATTTATGTATATATAAAATGTATATTATTGTTTCTGTTGCTGTTTTTGTAAAACAGATCTGGCAATATGATTTTGGGCAAATTACCTAGATTCCCGAGATCTGTTTTTCTGTAAAATCAAACATTTGGACCAAATTGGTAGGTTGTTGTTATTATTATTATTATTATTCTTTTTATAACATTAGAATATTACACATAAACTCAATCTCTAAGTCCTAGATGCTGTAGTTCAATGGGGAGAGAGGACCCGAAACCCCAGAAACACTCCTCTGTAGCATTTAAGACATCTTGAAAACCCTAGGGTTTCAGGAAGCAGGGTTTGAGAGTCATTGAGCTAGCTGCTTTTGAGGGACCCTTTATCTTTAGACTCCCAATATTATCTGGATTGACACACCTTTTTGAGCATAGCTGCCCCACTTTTTAAATTTTTGCCATTACTCTTTCCCTGATAGAACTTCTACCCTTGAACAGTAAATTTAGAAGATAGACTTTTTAAAAAAATGTAATACATGTTTAAGATCCATAAATACACATTTTTATCTCTTGCTCCAGAACAGCCCTTATGATTGCTCTAAGTGAGGAACCAACAAGTTTAGTCAGTCTTCTTCTTCAGCAAGGAGTGGACCTATCTTGCCGAGATATTTATGGATTCACAGCTGAGGAATATGCTTCTTTTAATGGTTTTACTATGTAAGTGATACCACATATCTTTTACCAATTGTATGGAATTTGATCATAAGAAAGAAACATGAGCCCCAAATACAAAGCTGAAATAGGCTCTGCAGTAAAGATGACCACATTATGAACTATGGTCCCATGGACCCAAGGATCCTTGCTTTCACCTATTTATAGAATCCAGTCAATATAAGAAGTACAGGTAGACTGAATCTACAGATTAATTCCCAGAGGCATGGGAATTTGCAGTATGCCTAGACAGGGGATTCCAGCAACTAGTGACATAGCCATTTAATAAAAACCTGGGCAATAGGTTGGGCAAAAGATGATTAATCCACACAAGCTCCTTTCAATGTGTTTACACATTAGTGATGTAAATAAGTATATGCTCATGAACCTAAAACATAAAACTTTTTATGCATGATCATATATTTCTGATTTTAATAGTAAATGAAAAAATAAAATGCAATATTCAGAATTTTTTTTCTGTTTTTGACCCTCCTTTGCAACGGGAACTAAGAGTTCTGTAATAGTGACTTTTGCTTGAGTAGCTGTTACATATCTATGATATGTAGCTCATGGCCTTTGCTTATTAGTACCATTTGTTACTTCTTTTCCTTAGTGCTCTATGGCTTATTAACAGTGGGAGCATAGAAAATATTTCTCAAATAATTTTTTAAAAATAAGTGTAACTGTGTCAAATGAGGGAATTATATTCAGATATTTTTGTTAGTTATCTTTAATCCATGCATTGCCTCATTCTTTTCACTGAAATTTTGAAACCACAAACTTATTAATGAGTCAGTAGAATGGGCTTTTTTCAGGCATGGAGAAAGGGTTTATTCTTTATTGGGTATGCCTTAGTCCCTGAATTAATTGTCTTCACTTGTCACTCTTAAGACCAAGTGTTATGAGCTGAATTGTGTACTACCTCCCCTCCCCAAATTCATGTGTTAAAGCCCTAACCTTCAATACCTCAGAATTTGGATGGCTATGTTTCAAGAAAGTGCTTTTAAAGAGGTATAATTTGAAATGACTGTGCATTAAATTGGGCTCTAATCCAGTCTGGTTGGTGTCCTTATAAGAAGGGGGTATTAGGACATACAGAGAGACCCCAGAGGTGTTCATTCCATGGGGACAACTTATGTGAAGAGGCAACGAGAGGACAATCATCTACTAGTCAAAGACAGAAGCTTGGAATAGATCCTTTCCTTATGGCTCTTAGAGGAAACCCACTTTTCTGGCACCCTGATCTTGGACTTTTAACCTCCAGAATTGTGAGAAAATAAGTTTCTGTTATTTAAATCATCCAGTGTAGTATTGTGTTATATGGTAGTCCTAGCACACTAATATGCTAAATATAACCTAAAGCCACTTTTTCTACCTTGCTAGTGGCTTATTTGTAACAGCAGGAAGAAATGAAGTGCCAAGGAATGGGATCACATGGAATAAAAATGGTGACATACTTGGGAAAGCATAAATTAATGTCTAAGGTTTTGATTTTGGTAATTATATATTCAATTGACTATTTATGAATGCTGATATTCATATATATTTCTCTATGGGTAGATATCATCATTTAACTGCTAGTTATGGAAAGGAGAGAAAAGTTAAAAAGGTATCTACTGAAGATAAAATTTTGACACTGCATTTGATAAAGAAGAACTGAAGTAAGGTAAGAAGATAAAATGGAACAAATGGATTTTCTTTTTTTTTTTTTTTAATTGGCTTTTAGGAAGGAACACAGCTTTCTCAAGTAATGTTTTATTTGAAATTGAAATTATCTCCTATTTTGAAATGCTAAATACTTTTAAGAACAGTTTTTAAGAATATGTATGACCAAAATATTCTGGCACTGTGTTGACTGAAAATATAATGTAAAGATATACTGAATTCTTAAGATAATTTGATCCATAGCCTCTTGACTAGTTATAGAAAACAAAGTAATTTTTGAACTAAATATAAATTTTAATAGATACAAAACTATTATTAATTTTTTTTCTACAAATTCTTCAGATAAGTAGTTTGATAATAGATAATATAATATTTGGTTGGCCAAAAAGTTTGTTGTTTTTTTTTTTTTTTCTGTAAGATGGCTCTAGTAGTGCTTAGTTGTCTTTAACTTCCTTTTAAACAATTTTGTTATATTGTATGGTGACAGCTGTCATATCAGCATGCATTAAAAAATCAAAATTGGTGAATTTTTGTGTAGCCATTTTAATATCAAAGATGGAAGAAAATAGGCAACATTTTTGGTATATTATGCTTTATTATTTCAAGCAAGATGAAAGGGCAACTGGAACTCAAAAAAAAAAAAAGATTTGTACACTGTATGAAGAAGGTGCTGTGACTGATTGAACATGTCAAAAGTGGTTTGCTCAGGTCAGCCCAGAGACATCTGAAAGGATGCTCAGCATCACTAGCCATCAGAGAAATGCAAATTAAAACCACAATGAGATACCACTTCATACAAGTCAGAATGACTGTCATAAACAAATCAACAAACAACTGGTGCTGGCGAGGTTGTGGAGAAAAGTGAACACGAGTACACTGTTGGTGGGAATGCAGACTGGTGCAGCCACTGTGCAATAGAGTATGGAATTTCCTCAGAAAACTAAAAATGGAACTGCCTTTTGATTTGGCAATTTCACTGCTGGGACTATACCCTAAGAATCCTGAAACACCAATTCTAAAGAACCTATGCACCTCGATGTTCATAGCAGCACAATTTACAATAGCCAAGTGCTGAAAATAGCCTAAGTGCCCATCAGTAATATGAGTGGATCAAAAAACTATGGTACATTTACACAATGGAACACTATGTAGCCAAAAGAAAGAAGGCACTCCTACCCCTCATGATAGCATGGATGGAAATGGGTAGGTGAAATAAGCCATGTAGTGAAAGACAAATACCATATGATCTCACCTATAAGTGGAATCTAATCAACAAAAGAAACAAGGGAGCAAATTAGAACCAGAGACTTTGAAACAAAGAACAAACTGACAGTGACCGGGGGGAGGTAGGAGGGGAATAATGGGGGAAAGAAGGGGAAGGGTCTAGTCAAGGAATGTGTATAAAAGACCCATGGATAAAGAGAATGGAGTGGGGATGGGTTGAAAATGGAAGGTGGGGGGTGGGTAAGGCAGGAGAGAGTAATGTGGGGAAGAAATGGGGACAACTGTAATTGAACAGTAATAAAAAATTTTTAAAAATGGTTTGCAAAGTTTTGTGCTGGAGACTTCTCACTGGATGATGCTTCATGGTCAGGGAGACCTGTTGAAGTTGATAGTGATCAAATTGAGAGATTAATTGAGAACAATCAATGTTACACCTCATAGGAGATAGATGGCATTTTCAAAATATCCAAATTAATAAAGTTATTGGTGAAGATGAAAAATGTGTTTTTTATTTTACGGATAAAACTAAATGAGTTTTTTGGCTAACTCAATATATACCTAATCATTACATAAATCTTAAAATTAAGTAACAGTATTTGTGAAGAATTGAAAAAACCATGCATCTATTAAAATAATTTTTGGCGTTTATTTTAAAAAATACATATAGTTGTTTAGGTCTGTAAAAATCCTCTTTTCTTTGGTGAATATGTCTTATATTGATGTTCTTTTATTGTTAGATGAAATACAATTTTGTACAATTAGTTTCTGTGTTCACCAACAACCACACTCCTACCTTACCCTTCATCTATGGTATAGAAAAGAAAAAAAGGTGGGTGGCAGAAAGAGAGCCTGATGGTAACAGACCATATGAAGGTCAAAACTATTCAAACACTTTCTGTGCCCTCAAATCTACAGTTATGATACTTAGAACAATGCTTGGCCCCACTGACTTGAGGTAAGTAATTTGAGAGAATTTCCCTGAATTCCTTTTTTATAGTTCAATCTCACACAATTTTTCAACAAAGCTTGTTTTTCTGGGCTCTTGATTTACATTCTTATATACTTGTCTCCTACTATCTCTCTTTCTCTCTCTCCCTCTCAATTTCCACACAGCTATAAGAAGTAAAGAATTTCTGTGGTTTATACCTTAAAGCCACCCCCAATCCTTTTACCCATGGTAATACATTTTCCAGTTTCTAGTGAAATGTTAACCTTTTTATGTTTTAAAGTATAATTGAAATATCAGGTAAAGAAAATTACTGAAGACACTTAGAAAAAGGGAGAAGTTAAAAGGTTGTATTTCTGTCAGGTTCAAAGGGGATCATTTAAAAATAATTATAAAATGCAGAAGGATCAGTGCTAAATTATAATTGTATTGTAGCTGAGGCATACAATTTAAGATAAGAAATGTACTTAGGAGTAAAGTATTTGGACATAAATGAAGACATTACAAATATTACTTTTCTATATGTGTAACCTCATTTCAGCTGATCCTTTGCTGCTGCCTTGAATTAGAAAAATCTATATTGAAAAAGCAGTTAAATGACCTGCCATAACATTCTTGCTGACTACTTGTTTAACAAAGTTTGTAAGCCGTTTTCACTGTAGAAGCTGTGAAGAAATTTCAAAAGACAAACGTTTATCTCATGAACTATCAGTTGGAAAGATACAATTGTGTTCAGTATATAGGCAGAGAAAAAATTTTAGTCAAAATACCAAATGAAATATTAGTAAAAGTAAACTTTGCAATATATTGTGTTAGGCATACATTAGAACATTTAAATAAAGTAAAAAATATTAACATTTTGGCTACAAATAGAGGAGTAATTATAAATAACCCTGTGTAATTAGAGATTTTCTCTTATTTACAAGTACTTTCATTAATAAAGCCTTTTTGATTTTTTAAAAGCACTATATTAATACATTTTCAGAAAATTTGGATAAAAAGGGAAAAATGCATTACCGTAGTCTCATAACTCAAACCAAGCATTTGTTCAATTTTTACATGTTTTTGTAGTTTTAAAAAATTTACATAACTATTTTCTCAAAGGGAATTTTTTACAATTTTGCATTTTTCTTTTTCAAAGGAGCACATAGTATGCAGTTTTCACTGTGTGTTGCCATACTTTAAACACATTCAGTATGAATGGTCTGGCTTCAGGACTTTTCCATGGAAGACTTCCTTTAGTTGTCTCTTTGGACAGCTTCCTTGCTTTACGGGACCTCAGTCAGGCTTTTCCGGTTGCCCTGCCTTTTGATCCTTGCCTTTTAGATTGCAAGGTTTACAAGAGCTTAAATTTTTTCTTTATAGTTAATTTTCCATCAGTTTTTAAATGCCTGGTGTATAATAGTCATTCAATTTGTCAAATATGTAATACTATATGATACTGTCAGGCACTGCTCCAAGTGCTCGACATATGTAATCTTCACATAGTCTTGGTGAGGTAAGTACTATACATATCCTCATTTTATAATGAAGATATGAGGTACAGCAAGGTTTAATGGCTTGCTCCAGGTTACTGAATTAGAAAGCTGATAGCTGGGATATAAACCCATGCGTTATTTAAAAAAAATCTTTACTGTGTTTTTTTTTTAACATTACCTTTTAGTCTTGTTATACCTCCATCCCCCAAGCATTCTCCACACTGTTGTTCATGACCATGAGTCCTTTTTCTTTTTTTTTGCTCAGTACTTCCACTTCCTAACCTCTCCCCATCTACTAGCTATCATCTTGCTCTCCATCTATGAGTCTGTCCCCATTTTCCTTGTTAGTTCAGTTTGTTCATTAGATTCCACATTTGAGTCAAATTATATGGTATTTGTCTTTCTCTGACTGACTTATTTCACTTAGCAGAGTGTTCTCCAAGTCCATCTATACTGTTGCAAAGGGTAAAATTTTCTTCTTTTTTATGGCCAAGTAGTATTCCATTGTGTAAATGTCCCATAATTGTTTTATTCATTCATTTACTGATGGACACTTGGACTGTTTCCAAATCTTGGCTACTGTAAATAATGCTGCAATGAACATGGGGGTGCTTATGTTCTTTCAAAGTAGTGTTTTGGGTTCCTTGGGAGATATTTCCAGAGGTGGGATTGCTGGGTAAAAAAGCATATCCATTTTTAATTTTTTGAGGTATGTCCATATTGCTTTCCACAGTGGCTGCACCAGTCTGCGTTCCTACCAACACCAACATGCAAAACGGTTCCCCTTTCTCCACATCCTTGCCAGCATTTGTTGTTTGTTGATTTATTGATGACAGACATTCTGACAGGTGTGAGATTGTATCTTATTGTGATTTTAATTTGCATCTCTCTAATGGCTAGTGATGTTGTGCATCCTTTCAGATGTCTATTGGTCACCTACCTGTCCTCCTTGGAGAAGTGTCTTCTATTCAGGTCCTTTGCCCATTTTTATATTGGGCAGTTTTTTTTTTTTTGGTGTTGAGTTTTTCAAGTATTTTGTAAATATTGGATATTAATCTCTTAATAGGTATATCTGTAAATATGTTTTCCCATTCTGTGGGTTGTCTTTTTATTTTGTTGATGATTTCCTTTGCTAAAACCATGCATTCTGTATTTGAACCTACCCAGTCTAATTCCAGGATTTTCCTCGTTGATCAATATACCACACCATTACTTTTATGAATAGATGAATATATATCACCCTTGTAAATTCTGTTTTTAATGGCTCAGAGGAAAGATTAGTGTTATTTGCAACTTATTTAAACCACTCATTCACTTAACTGTATTTGTTGAGAACCTCCTTCTAGTGCTTCTTGATGTGGAAAAGCTAGAGTAGAAGAAGAAAACTTGACAGTTCTTGAGACATCAAGTCAACACACATTTAATCTCCACTGTGGTTTAGATCAGTGATTCTCAACATGGGCAATTTGGTCCACCAGGGAATATTTGGCAATGTCTGAAGAAATTCTGGTTGTCAAGACAGAGGAAGAACACTGGTAAATAGCCCACATGCACAAAAGAGCCCCCTACAACATGTACTTATCTGGCACCAAAAGTCAACAGTGCCCAGGCTTATAATTGCTGATCTGGAATCTATAAAAATATTGGAGCACAAAGATGAAAAAGATATCTTTTGTCTTCTGTCCTCAATGAGCACACAATCATTTCTTAACTAAGTAAGTTAATGAGGGTCAGACTATGTATACTCTACCTTTATTGTTAGCAAAGGGGAAGGGAGTCATAAAATTACTTAGAGGATGTTATGGAGAATCAGGGGTGATTTCAAATGAATGAGAACTTTTTGGCTGGGCTTTAAAGACAAATAAGATATCACTGGGTCTTTCAGTAAAATCTTACCCATCATGTAAAAGCTAATTCATAAGAGAGGCACAAGGAAATCACCAAGGAATCATAGGAGAGAAAGATCTTTTGTGTTACATGGACGAAGGTTAACACTGGTAGAGGGGAAGGGATTTGAATCTGGTCCTGAGATCTGGCTAAATTTTTTTCAATCTTCACCAGATAATATGTTTTTATTGATTTTAAAGAGAGAAGAAGGGGGAGAGAGAGGGAGAGAAACAATGATATGATAGAGAAACATCGATTGGTTGCCTCCCATATGAGTCCCAACTGAGGATCGAACCCACAACCTAGGTATGTGCCCTGACTGAGAATTGAACTTGTCACATTTTGGTATATGGGATGACACTCCAACCAATGGAGCCACCTGGCTAGGGCAAGCAGGGTGAAATTTTGACACTGGACATCTGATTAAGAAACTAGATGGTACAGAGTGAGACCTTTGTATATTTTATAATTGAAGTCATGCTGATTATCCATTTAGGAAACATGCATACTCTAAAATCATATGTTGTATAGTGCATGTATAGTGCAACAATATTTGACTCGAGTTAGTTGCCTGCTCGTTGTTGCGAATTATCCTAAGTATTTAAAATCTTAGAATATTGTTGAATTGTGAATTAATTTTAGTATGCCTGGCATTATCTAAACTAGAGTACATTTACTCTTCCTTTAATGAGTTTAACAACAAAAACAACTATTTAATACACATCTGATTTTAGGTGAATATTTAAACTTCCTCTAGGAGCCACATGAACAAACTTTTTTCTTACTCATGTAGACAGCCTGAAGGAATACCCTTTATAATTGAGGTCTTTAAAAAAAAATTATTTATTTTATTTCCTTTTTTTTTTTTTTTTTTAATGATTGAGGTGAGTTAATGAATATAGGATGGGCCATTCTGCCATTTTCTAAAACTTTCTTGATCTTTTTCCTCTCTCATTTCCCTTATATTCTAACCTTGAAACTTTCTCTGTTTATTTCTCTATGCAAACTGATGTGTCTTCATTGGTTACTCACATATACTCTCTTTTTCTTTTATGATTATACCACTAATTTTTAAAAAATATAGTATCCTGCCCTAGCTGGTGTGGCACAGTGGATTGAGTGCTGGCCTGAGAACCAAAGGGTTGTTGGTTCAATTCCCAGTCAGTGCACATGCCTGGGATGCAGGCCAGGTCCCCAGCAAGGGGATGCATGAAGTACAACCACACATTGATGTTTCTCTCCCTCCCTATCGCCCCTTCCCCTCTCTAAAAAAATAAATAAATACAACCTTTAAAAATATATAATGTCCTGCTTTATAATGGCAATAAAATCTTTTTATCATTAAATATAATTGTCAAGTTAAAATTTTCTGTGGCTGATAAATATTAGTTGTAGAATCAGTCCACATCTAGACTTGTGTACATAATCTCAAGTCTCTCAAATCCACCATGTATATTTGCCTTCTGAAAATGCATATTAAACATGAATTCAGAGACTTGTAATTATTCAAAATCCATTGTCAATTGGACCTCTTTTTGTATACATATATTTTTTAATTTTAATTTTTTGTTCAAATACATCTGTCTCCACCTTCCTGCCACTACTTTCCCCTACCCACCTCCCCCACCTCCCTCCCTTAATCCTTCCCCACTTTGGCTTTGTCCATGGGTCCTTTATACATGTTCCTTGACTTGACCCTTACCTTCTTTTTCCCTGCCACCCCCCTTCCCTCTTGACTCTGTTGGTTTATTTTTTATTTCAATGTTGCTGGTTATATCTTTTTTCCTTGTTTGTATTTTTGGTTAGGTTCTACTTATAGGTGAGATCATATGGTATTTGTCTTTCACCTCCTGGCTTATTTCACTTACATAATTCTCCCTAGTTGCATCCATGCTGTTGTGAAGGGTAGGAGTTCTTATTTTTCTTTCTGCTGTGTAGTATTCCATCGTGTAAATGTACCATAGTTTTTTGATCCAATCATCTACTTATGGGCATTTGGGTTGCTTCCAACACTTGGCTATTGTAAATTGTGCTGCTATGAACATTGGGGTGCATAGGTTCTTTTGAATTGGTGTTTTGGGATTCTTAAGCTTTAATCCCAACAGGGAATTGCTGGGTCAAAAGGCAGTTCCATTTTTAGCTTTTTGAGGAAATTCCAAACTGTTTTCCACAGTGGCTGCACCAGTCTGCATTCCCATCAACAATGTACTAGGGTTCTCTTTTTTTCCATAGTCTTGCCAGAACCTGCTGTTTCTTGATGCGTTTATGATGGCAATTCTCATTGCAGTGGTGTCTCATTGTGGTTTTAATTTGCATTTCTCTGATGGCTGGTGATGCCAAGCATCCTTCCAAATGTCTCTGGGCCCTCTGTATCCCTTCCTTGGAGAAGTGTCTGCCCAGGTCATTTGCCTATTTTTTAATTGGATAGTTTGTCTTCTTGGAGTGGAGTCAAGTGAGTCTTTGTATATTTTGGAGATCAAACCTCTATCTCATGTATCATCAGCAAATATATTTTCCCATACAGTTGGTTCCCTTCTCATTTTGCTGATGTTTTCTTTAGCCGTGCAGAAGCTTCTTATTTTGATGAGGTCCCACTTGTTTATTCTTTTCTTTATGTCCCTTGCTTTAGGGGACATATCGGTGAAAATGTTGCTGCATCGGATATCTGAGAGTTTCCTGCCTATGTTCTCCTCTAGGACTTGTATGGTGCTGTGACTTATATTTAAGTCTTTTATTCATCTTGAGTTTATTTTTGTGTATGCTGTCAGGTGGTGATCAAATTTCAATTTTTGCATGTAGCCGTCCAGCTCTCCCAACACCATTTGTTGAAGAGGTTATTTTACTCCAATTTATGCGTGTGCCCCCTTGGTCAAATATTGATTGACCATAGAGACATGGGTGTACTTCTGGGCTTTCTATTCTGTTCCACTGATCTATGGGTCTGTTCTTGTGCCAGTACCAGGCTGTTTTGATTATAATGGCCTTGTAATATAGTTTGATGTCTGGTATTGTGATCCCTCCTACTTTGTTTTTCTTTCTCAAAATTGCTGCGGCTATTCGGGGTCATTTATGGTTCCATATAAATTTTTGAAATGTCTGTTCTATTTCTGTGAAATACATCATTGGTATTTTAATAGGGATTGCATTGAATCTATAAATTGCTTTGGGTAGTATGGACATTTTGATGATATTAATTCTTCCAATTATTGAGCATGGTATATGCTTCCATTTATTTGTGTCTTCCTTAATTTCTTTCTTCAATGTTGTATAGTTTTCTGCATACAGGTCTTTTACCTCCTTGGTTAAATTTATTCCTAGGTACTTTATTTTTCTTGTTGCTATAGCAAATGGTATTTTTTCCCCTGATTTCTACTTCTTCTATTTCATTGTTGGTGTACAAAAATGCCTTCAATTTCTGAATATTGACTTTGTATCCTGCTGTTTTGCCAAATTCACTTATTAAGTTGAGTAGTTTTTTGGTGGAGTCTATAGGGTTTTCTATGTACCCTATCATGTCATCTGCAAAGAATGGTAGTTTTACTTCTTCCTTTCCAATTTGGATGCCTTTTATTTCTTTTCTTGTCTGACTGCTGTGGCTAGGACTTCCAATACTATACTAAATTGATGTGGTGAAAGAGGACATCCTTGACTTGTTACCAATCTTAGTGAGAAAGCTTTTAGTTTTTGCCCATTGAGTACTATGTTAGCTGTAGGTTTTCGTATTTATTATGTTGAGGTATGCCCTCTTTATTCCCATTTTGCTGAGTGTTTTTGTCAAAAATGGTGCTATATCTTATTGAATGCTTTTTCTGCACCTATCAAGATGATCATGTGGTTTTTGTCTTTCCTTTTCTTTATGTGATGTATTACATTTATTGATTTGCATATCTGCATTGCTGGGATGAATCCCACTTGATCGTGGTGCACAATCTTTTTAATGTATTGCTGGATGCGGTTTGCCAATATTTTGTAGAGGATTTTAGCATCTATCTGAATCAGTGATATTGGCCCAGAGTTTTCTTTCCTTGTTCTCTCTTTATCTGGTTTTGGGATTAGGATGATGCTGGCCTCATGAAAAGAGTTTTGGAATCTTCCCTTCTCTTGGATTTTTTGGAATAATCTGAGAAGAGCAGTCCTTAGTTCTTCCTTAAATGTTTTGTAAAATTCTCCTGTGAAATTATCTGGCCCAGGGCTTTTGTGTGCTGGGAGTTTCTTGACTACTGCTTCAATTTCCCCAGCTCTTATCAGTCTGTTCAGGCTTTCTGCTTCTTCTTTCAGTGTTGGAAGATTATACTTTTCTGGAAATTTGTCCATTTCATCAAGGCTTTCAAATTTCTTGGCATATAATTGTTCATAGTAGTTTCTGACGATCCTTTGTATTTCTGTGGCATCAGTTGTTATTTGTTCTTTTTCATTTCTGATATTATTTATTTGTGTCCTCTCCCTTTTATTCTTGATGAGTCTGCTTAAAGGCTTCTCGATTTTTTTGATCTTTCCAAAGAACCAGCTTCTGGATTGGTTGATCCTCTGAATTGTTCTTTTCATCTCTATGTCATTCGGTTCTGCTCTGATCTTGATTATTTTCTTCTTTCTACTTGCTCTGGGATTTATTTGTTGTTGTTTCTCCAGTGCTTGAAGTTGTAGTGTTAGGTCCTTTACTTGGAATGTTTCTATCATTTTTAGGTTGGCCTGTATTGCTATGATCTTCCCTCTCAGGACTGCCTTTGCTGTGTCCCATAGGTTTTGGACTGTTGGGTGTTCATTTTCATTTGTTTCCAGAAACTTTTTGATTTCTTCTCTTATCTCATTATTGACCGATTCATTGTTTAATAGTGTACTGTTCAGTCTCCATGAGTTTGCAAGTTTTTGAGCTTTCTCTTTGTGGTTGATTTCCAGTGTCAACCCCTTGTGGTCTGAGAAACGCTTGTTATTATTTAAATTTTCCTGAATTTGCTGAGGCTTGCTTTGTGTCCTATGGTGTGGTCTATCTTTGAAAAAGTTCCATGCACATTTGAAAAGCATGCCTATTTTGCTTCTTTGGGATGTAAGGTTCTATATATGTCAGTTAAGTCCATTTGATTCAATGTGTCATTCAGCTCCACAATGTCCTTGTTGATATTTTGTTTGGAAGATCTGTCCATTTTTGACAGTGGGGTGTTAAAATCCCCTACTATCAGTGTGTTGCTGTCTATATCTTTCTTGAAGTCCTCCTAGGTTTTCTGTATATAGTTGGGTGCTGCTATGTTGAGGGCATATAAGTTTACAATGTTTATGTCTTCTTGATGGATTTTTCCTTTGAGTATTATAAAGTGTCCCTCTGGGTCTCTTTTTATGGTCTTTGTTTTGAAATCTATTTTGTCTGATATAAGTATTGCTACCCTTCCTTTTTTTCCTGTCCATTTGATTGGAATATTTTTTTCCATCCCTTTACTTTCAGTCTGTGTAGGTCCTTTGTTGTGATGTGGGTCTCTTGTAGGCAGCATATGTGCAGGTCATATGTTCTTATCCATTCAGCTATCATGTATCTTTTGATTGGGGCATTTAGTCCATTTACATTTAGAGTTATTATTGATAGGTACTTATTCATTTTTTCTCTTTGTACCTGTATTCTTCTCTTTCTCACTCTTTTTCTTCATCTTCTTAGACCAGTCCCTATAGCATATCTTGGTATGTGCTGGCTTGGTGGAGATGTATTCTTTTAGTCTTCTTTTTTCTGAGAAACTTCTTATTTCACTTTCTATTTTAATTTCTATTCTATTTTAATTGAGAACCTTGCTGGGTAGTGCAGTCTTGTTGTCAGCCTTTGCTTTTAATTACTTGGAATATTTCTTGCCATTCCCTTCTGGCTTCTAGTGTTTCTGTTGAGAGGTCAGCTGCTAGCTATATCGGGGCTCCCTTGTACATCACTACATGTTTCTCCCTTGCTGCCTTTAGGATTCTTTCTTTGTCTTTCATATTTGCCATTTTAACGATGATGTGTCTTGGAGTGGGCCTCATTGGGTTCCTCTTGAATGGGGCCCTCTGTGCTTCCTGGACTTGTCAGACTTTTTCTCTCCTCCAACTGAAGAAGTTTTCCATCATTACTTTTCCAAACAGGTTCTCTATCCCTTGCTCCTCTTTTTTCTTTTTGGTATCCCTATTCTGCGAATATTATTACATTCTAGGTTGTCCTGCATTTCCCTAAACACCTCTTCATTCTTTTTTGTCTTTTTCCCATTTCTTGTTCTTTCTGGGAGCTTTTTTCTACCTTTTCCTCCTTCTCACTGATTTGATCCTCTGTTTCACCTAGCCTGCTTTTGATTCCTTCTACTGTGTTCTTCAATTCAGAAATGGTATTCTTCATTTCTTCTTGTGTCTTATTGACAGTTCCTATGTCCTTTTTCATGTTGATATAGTTTGCAGTAAGTTCCTGATAGTTTCCCTGTAGTTTCTTATAGTTCTCTTTGAGCTCGCTGAGTTCATTGAACTTCCTTAGAACCATTTCTTTTTGAATTCCATATCTGATAGTTTTCTTGCTTCTATTTCATTTAGTTCTCTCTGTGGGGATTTTTCCTTTCCCCTAGTTTTGGGGGTGTTTCTTTCTTTCACATTATTTGTGAGATTTTTCTTTTCTTTTTCTTCTTTTGCTTCTGCTTCTTACATTGATTAATCTCAATTTCCTGACTTTGTGGATTGAAGTTCTATGGTAGTAGGCTGGCCTTTTTCTTTTTTCTTTTCTTTCTGGGTCTGCCTCTGATGATGTCAGTTGTTGACCTTGTCTGACTTTAGGTAGTCTGTTTGAGACTTCCAGGAATCTACTGTCTGTGTCTGTCTCCTGAATTGTTAATCTAGTCACTCTGCCCTCAGCTGTCAGGCTTAGGCACCACAGGGTGGAGCAGTGCCTCTTGAGGGTGGGGCTATCATGTCCTTACAGGCTGCTGCCATGCAGGGGAATGGCCTGCCTGAGCAAGATGTCTGTTGCTGTATAGGGAAGGAATCAGCACCGAGATCCCCCATGGCTGCTCCTTTAGTTCTCTCCCCAACACCTCCGACTCCAGTCTCTCCTTAGGCGTCTCTGTGTCCCCTTTAGCCAGGGGTCTACTATCTCTGCAGGCAGCTCTGCACTCAACACTGAGGCTCGCATGCAACTCCTGTCCAGATGGGACTGTTCTGAGGGCAGGGCTATTGTTTCGTTGCCCACTGCTGCCTCTTTGGGGTGTGGCCTGCCTGAGCAAGATGGAAACTGTAGAATGGGGAAGGAATCAGTACTGGGATCCCCCTGGCTACTCTCTTAGTTCTCTCTCCAACACCTCTAACTCCAGTCTCTTCTCAAGTGTCTCTGTGTCCCCTTTAGTCCAGGATCTACTATCTCTGCATTGCGCTCAACACCCAAGCATGTGTACAACTCCCTAATTACTTTTATAGAGAGGGGAAGGGAAGGAGAAAGAGAGGGAAAGAAACATCAATGTGTAGTTGCCTCTCTTGTGCCCTTCACTGGGGACCTGGCCTGCAGCCCAGGCATGTGCCCTGACTGGGAATTGAACTGGCAACCCTTTGGTTCACAGGCCGGCGCTCAGTCCACTGAGCCACTACAGCCAGATATGATTGAAGTCTTTAATTTTCACCCCCAACCCCTTCTAATCTCAACCAAACTAAGATTATTACATAAGGTTGTGCATATTTAGGTCACTCTTTTGGGGGGGGGCTGAGCAAACTTTGTGCCCTGACACTTGACTGTGCCACAGGAAGGGAAGGCACATTTTTCAAATTTTCAAGAGTATTTAAAAAAAAAAAATCAAGAGTATTTTTATGGGCTGGTGGTGGTCTTGTCTTAACTCCATCACAAACCCTTCTGAATGTGTTCCCTTGGTTACCTCTCTGAAACTGTAGCCTCTCTTGGCATAAGCCAGTCTCCTGGATGCTGGCGCTGCATTATTATCTTCCAGAAACTCATGGACCATGCCTTTGCCTGGGCTACTGATCCAGCTTGTTTTAATCTCATTTCCATATAAAAGAAATCCTTCCCAGTTTTGATGGGGTTTGCCATATTTTGGGGTTTTTTTTTAGCCTTACACTGTTAAAGAGTCACTTTCTTTGCCCACTGATTCCACTCAGAGCACCCTTTCCCCACAAGTAAATGATAATAAAAGTATTCAGCACAGTACCTAATAAAGAAATGTTGCTTAAGAAAATAATAGTTTACTTTTACTTCACATTGAAGAAATAAAACTGTAACCAAATTTTTTTCTTTTGCCATTTTCCTTACTATTTCTGTTCTGTGCAGACCTTAATGCGAAATACACCATAAACTCGGCTACCATCAAATTTCACATGACACCAGGTATATCATTGTTTTCCCAGCTTTACAAAAGTGTTATGGTATTATAGTAGATTGGCATATTATTCATCAAAAATTTCCTCACCACTTCCTGACCCTTTTCCCCTTCCTGATGACTTGGCTTGCCCATGTAGCTTCCATGGGTAGAAGTGACAGGTGGCTTTTTTATAGCAGAGCCCATCTTACATCCTCCTTGAGAACAGCATGCTTAGCTTACAGCTCAGCTACTTCTTCAGCTTGGGTCCCAGCATGACATAATACAAATCTGAACTCAAGCCTTGCTGATACCAAGGACCAAACTAGGCATAGCCAGTACTCATGGGTAAGAAATAATTGTTTATTGTTTAAACCACTGAGATTTTAAAATTGATTACTGTCTCAGGAAAAAGCTGACTAATACAAAAATCATGGGGAGAAGGTCCCAGCATGTAGCTCCTGGCTATTTCATTTACACAGTTCCCAGGATAAGTACTCTGTGCCCTATTCTTGGATTCTACATCCCTTCCCTCTGCTAACTGTTCCATAGTAGCTCCATAGTAGTTCCATTGGTCTCTCTCATTGTGTAGAAATGTTTTTCTCCTGCCAATGAAACTTGCAACAGACTTGTCAGCCCCATTGTGTGTATCTCACTAGCAGTGTGCTTATCCAAGCACATTATTATCAGGAAATCAGGCCTTTCTCCATAATTATTTTACCAGCTGCAAGGAAAAAAGTTTTCATTAAATGTTATATTGGATGGATGCTTTCATCCTGTATCTTTTCTGAGATACAAGTGAATCTTAGTCAATTTAGGTAATTACTTTCTTGCTTTAAAAAAATACCCTATAATTCTTTCTAAAGAAGATGTATCAGGTTTTTATTGTTGCCATAACAAATGACCACCAACACAGTGGCTTAAAACAGCACAATCTTTAAAAATTTATTTTAGACTTCTGAAGTTCAGGAATCCAAAATGGGTCTCACAAGAATAAAATCAAGATATCAGCAAAGTAGGGTTATTTTTGGAGGCTCCAACGCAGAGTATGTTTTCTTGCCTTTTCTAGCTTCTGGATACTGCCCACATTGCTTGGCTTTTGACTATTACAAATTTAATTACTCTGACCTCTGCGTCTGTTCTTACATCTCTTTCTCTGACTCTTCTGTCTCCCCTTTGCATACAGAAGAACCTTTGTATTTTCACTAGGTCTGCCTAGAAAATCCAAGATAATCTTCTCATTTGAGACCTTACCCTAATCATCTCTTTCCCCTTTGGACTAATATATACCTTGTGAATAGCTACTTTTAGGTGTGAGGTGATAGCTTATTATACTTTTACTTTGCATTTCCCTGGTGCTTACTGATGTTGAGCTCCTTTTAATGTTGGACATTTGTATGTCTTCTTAAAACTGTTCCTCTTTCCATTTTAAAACTGGGTTACCATCTCTGTTGTTCTTGAGTTGTATGAGTTACTTATATGTATTGACTTATCAGATATATGATTTACAAAAGTATTACCCCATGTCATAAGTTTCCTTTGCATTTTGTTGATTGTCTCTTTTTTTTTACTAATGTTTTATTTTATTTTATTTTATTTTTATTTCTTTTTTTTCTTTTTTCTTTTTTTTTAATTAATTTATTTATTTTTTAAATACATTTGTCTCTGCCTTCCCCCCACCTCTTTCCCTTGCCCCCTCCCACCTTCCCTCCCTCAGCTCTTCCCCTTTGGTTTTGTCCATGAGTCCTTGCTATATGTTCCTTGACTTTCCCCTTCCCTTCCCTTTCCCTGCCCCCCCTTCCCTCTTGTCTCTGTTGATTTCTTTTCCTTTCAGTGTTGCTGGTCATATTTTCCTTGCTTCTTTACATTGGTGCTTAGGTTCCGCTTATAGGTGAGATGATATGGTATTTGTCTTTCGCCCCCTGGCTTATTTCGCTTAGCATGATGCTCTCCAGTTCCATCCATGCTGTCGCAAAGTTTAGTACTTCTTTTTTTCTTTCTGCTGCGTAGTATTCCATTGTGTATATGTACCATAATTTTTTGATCCAGTCATCTACTGATGGGCATTTAGGTTGCTTCCAACACTTGGCTATTGTAAATTGTGCTGCTATGAACATTGGGATGCATAGGTTCTTTTGTATTGGCGTTTTGGTGTTCTCAGGGTATAGTCCCAGCAGGGGAATCGCTGGATCAAAAGGCAGTTCCATTTTCAGCTTTCTGAGGAAATTCCACACTGCTTTCCATAGTGGCTGCACCAGTCTGCATTCCCACCAACAGTGGACTAGGGTTCCCTTTTCTCCACAGCCTCGCCAGCACCTGTTGTTTGTGGATCTGTTTATGATGGCCATTCTGACCGGTGTGAGGTGGTACCTCATGGTGGTTTTGATCTGCATTTCTCTGATGGCTAGTGATGCAGAGCATCCTTTCAAATGCCTCTGGGCCCTCTATATCTCCTCCTTAGAAAAGCATCTGCCCAGGTCCTTTGCCCATTTTTTGATTGGATCGTTTGTCTTCTTGGAGTAAAGTCGAGTGAGTTCTTTGTATATCTTGGAGATCAAACCTCTATCTGATGTATCATTAGCAAATATATTTTCCCAAATGGTTGGCTCCCTTTTCATTTTGCTGATGTTTTCTTTAGCCGTGCAGAAGCTTCTTATTTTGATGAGGTCCCACTTGTTTATTCTTTCCTTTATGTCCCTTGCTTTAGGAGACATATCAGTGAAAAAATTGCTGCGTGGGATATCTGAGAGTTTCCTGCCAATGTTCTCCTCTAGGACTTTGAGGTGTTGCGACTTATATTTAAGTCTTTGATCCATCTTGAGTTTATTTTTGTGTATGGTGTCAGCTGATGATCCAATTTCAATTTTTTGCATGTAGCCGTCCAGCTCTCCCAACGCCATTTGTTGAAGAGGCTGTTATTGCTCCATTTTATGCTTCTGCCCCCTTTGTCGAATATTAGATGTCCATAGAGACCTGGGCTTATTTCTGGGCTTTCTATTCTGTTCCACTGGTCTATGGGTCTGTTCTTGTGCCAGTACCAGATTGTTTGGAGTATAGTGGCTTTCTAGTACACTTTGATGTACGGTATTGTGATCCCTCCTACTTTGTGTTTCTTTCTCAAAATTGCTGCGTCTATTCGAGGTTGTTTATGGTTCCATATAAATTTTTGAAATGTCTGCTCTATTTCTGTGAAATACGTCATTGGTATCTTAATAGGGATTGCTTTGAATCTATAAATTGCTTTTGGTAGTATGGACATTTTAAGGATATTAATTCTTCGAATCCATGTGCACGGTATATGCTTCCATTTATTTGTGTCTTCCTTAATTTCTTTTTTCAATGTTGTATAGTTTTCTGCATACAGGTCTTTTGTGTCTTTGGTTAAATTTATCCCTAGGTACTTTATCTTTTTTCGTGCTATATCGAATGGTATATTTTTCCTGATTTCTTCTTCTTCTATTGCATTGCTGGTGTACAAAAACGCCTTTGATTTCTGAATGTTGACTTTGTTTCCTGCTGTTTTGCCAAATTCACTTATTAGGTTGAGGAGTTTTTTGGTAGAGTCTACAGGGTTCTCTATGTACACTATCATGTCATCTGCAAACAATGATAGTTTTACTCCCTCCTTTCCTATTTGGATGCCTTTTATCTCTTTCTCTTGTCTGACCGCTGTGGCTAAGACTTCCAATACGATGTTGAAAAGAAGCAGTGAGAGCGGACATCCTTGTCGTGTTCCCGATCTTAGTGGGAAAGCTTTCAGTTTTTGCCCATTGAGTATGATATTGGCTGTAGGTTTTTCATATATGGCCTTTATTACGTTGAGGAATGCCCCATTTATTCCCATTTTGCTGAGTGTTTTGATCATAAATGGGTGCTGTACCTTGTCAAATGCTTTTTCTGCATCTATCGAGATGATCATGTGGTTTTTGTCTTTTCTTTGATTTATGTGGTGTATCACGTTTACTGATTTGCGTATATTGAACCATCCCTGCATCCCTGGGATGAATCCCACTTGATCATGATGGATAATCTTTTTAATGTATTGCTGGATGCGGTTTGCCAATATTTTGTTGAGGATTTTAGCATCTATGTTCATCAGCGAAATTGGCCTGTAGTTTTCTTTCTTTGTAGGGTCTTTATCTGGTTTTGGGATCAGGGTGATGCTGGCCTCATAGAAGGAGTCTGGGAGTCTTCCCTCCTCTTGGATTTTTGGGAATAGTCTGAGAAGGACAGGGGTTAGCTCTTCCTTAAATGTTTTGTAAAATTCTCCTGGGAAACCGTCTGGCCCTGGGCTTTTGTGTGCTGGGAGTTTCTTGATGACTGCTTCAATTTCCCCAGCTGTTATCGGTCTGTTCAAGCTTTCTGTTTCTTCCTCCTTCAGTGTTGGAAGATTATACTTTTCTAAAAATTTGTCCATTTCATCAAGATTTTCAAATTCCTTGGCATATAATTTTTCATAATAGTTTCTGATAATCATTTGTATTTCTGTGGTATCAGTTGTTATTTCTCCTCTTTCATTTCTGATATTATTAATTTGGGTCCTCTCCCTTTTTTTCTTGATGAGTCTGCTTAAAGGCTTGTCCACTTTATGAATCTTTTCAAAGAACCAGCTTCTGGATTGGTTGATCCTCTGACTTGTTCTTTTTGTCTCTATGTCATTCAGTTCTGCTCTACTCTTGACTATTTCCTTCCTTCTACTTGCTCTGGGATTTATTTGTTGTTGTTTCTCCAGTTCTTCAAGTTGTAGTGTTAGGTCTTTTATTTGAAATGTTTCTATCTTTTTAAGGTAAGCCCGTATTGCTATGAACTTCCCTCTCAGGACCGCCTTTGCTGTGTCCCATAGGTTTTGGACAGTTGTCTGTTCATTTTCATTTGTTTCCAGAAATTTTTTGATTTCTTCTCTTATCTCATTATTGACCCATTCATTGTTTAATAGTCTACTGTTCAGTCTCCATGAGTTTCCAAGTTTTTGAAGTTTCTCTTTGAGGTTGATTTCGAGTTTCAAGGCCTTGTGGTCTGAGAAAAAGTTTGGTATTATTTTAATTTTCCTGAATTTACTGAGGCTTGCTTTGTGTCCTATCATGTGGTCTATATTTGAAAAACTGCCATGAGTATTTGAAAAGAATGTGTATTTTTCTTCTTTGGGATGTAAGGTTCTATATATGTCAGTTAAGTCTCTTTGATTCAGCGTGTCATTCAGCGCCACGATATGTTTATTAATGTTTTGTTTGGAAGATCTGTCCATTTTTGACAGTGGGGTGTTGAAATCCCCTACTATTAGTGTGTTGCTGTCTATATCATTTTTGAAGTCATCCAACAATTTCCTTATAAACTTGGGGGCTCCTATATTGGGAGCATATAAGTTTACAATGTTGATGTCTTCTTGATAGATTCTTCCTTTAAGTATGATAAAGTGACCCTCTGGGTCTCTCTTTATGGCCTTTGCTTTGAAATATACTTTGTCTGATACAAGTATGGCAATGCCAGCCTTTTTCTCATGTCCATTTGCTTGGAATATTATTTTCCATCCCTTTACTTTCAATCTGTGTAGGTCTCTTGCTCTGAGGTAGGTCTCTTGTAGGCAGCATATGTGTCGGTCATGTTTTCTTATCCATTCAGCTACCCTGTGTCTTTTGATTGGGGTATTTAGTCCATTCACATTGAGAGATATTACTGATAGAAACTTACTCATCTTTTCTCTTTGTACTTGTGTTCCTCTCTGTCTCATTCTTTTCCTTCATCTGCTTAAACCAGTCCCCTTAGCATATCTTGGAGTGCTGGTTTGGTAGAGATGTATTCTTTTAGCTTTCTTTTGTCTGGGAAACTCCGTATTTCTCCTTCTATTTTAATGGAGAGCCTAGCTGGGTAGAGCAGCCTTGGCTGTAGGCCCTTGCTTTTCATGGCTTGGAATATTTGTTGCCATTCCCTTCTGGCTTGGAGTGTTTCTGTTGAGAAGTCAGCTCCTAGGCGTATCGGGGCCCCCTTGTATGTTACTTTCTCCTTCTCCCTTGCTGCCTTGAGGATTCTCTCTTTGTCTTTGACATTTGCCATTTTAATGATGATGTGTCTTGGAGTGGACCTCCTTGGGTCCCTCTTGAGTGGGGTCCTCTGTGCCTCCTGGATCCATGAGAGCCTTTCTCTCCTCAAATTAGGGAAATTTTCCATCATTACTTTTTCGAGGAGGTTCTCTATTCCTTGCTCCTCTTCTTCTCCTTCTGGGATCCCTATTATACAGATATTATTGCGTTTCAGGTTGTCCTGTATTTCCCTAAATGCTTCTTCATTCTTTTTGAGCCGTTTTTCCATTTCTTGGTCTTTCTGGGAGCTTTTTTCTACCTTGTCTTCCATCTCACTGATTCGATCCTCAGCTTCATCCAGCCTGCTTTGGATTCCTTCTACTGTGTTCTTCAATTCAGAAATGGTATTCTTCATATCCTCTTGTATCTTCTTGATAGTTTCTATGTCCTTTTCCAGGCTGATATAGTTTGCTGTAAGATCCTGATAGTTTCTCTGCAGTTTCTCATAGTTATCTTTGAGCTGGCTGAGCTTATTGAGCTTCCTTAAAACCATTGTTTTGAATTCCATATCTGATAGTTCCCTTGCCTCTATTTCATTGAGCTCTCTCTGTGGGGAGTCCCCTTTTCCACTCATTTGGGGGGAACTTCTTTTTCTTCCCATTTTTGTGAGAGTCTGTTAAGTATTTTTGTCCTTTACTTTTCTTTCTGGGCTTGCCTCTGATGATGTCAGTTGTTGAGCCTATAGGGCCTTGGGTTGTTTGTTTGAGCCTTTCAGGAGTCTAATGCCTGTGTCTGACTCCTGCTTGGAGCAACTCTGTGACCCCTTCGGTCAGGGCTGGGCTATTTTTTGGGATCTCTCTGCCTTCTCAAGAGAGCTCCTTGAGCGCGTTCCCAGCGCGGCAGGGTCCCCCACCTGCCTGGGCTCGCATGTGTTTGCCCCAGACCAGGGGGCTTATTCGCGACCTCCCGTACTCATCTGGCCTCCCTGGCACGCGAGCTTCGCGGCACTGGTCAGTTTAGGGTCTTCTATTGTGTGTTTTCCCCGCTTTTGGCTCTTTGTGTGCGTTGCTTGCCCTCGCCAAATGGGGACTACGGAAATGGGAAGAAATCAGCTCTAGGACTCTCCGGTTAATCCTGTTTCTGGTCTCTCCTCCAGGGACTCTGGGCAGCTCTACTTATTTTGTGGGCCGCTCCGCAATCGCGGCGGGTAAGTCAATTTATGCCTGGCCTTGTTCCTCTGTGCAATCCCTCGCAGGCCGTATGGGTGCCAGTCTGTGTGAGGCCTTGCCAGCAGGTGCAAGCGTTCGCCAGCCCGCGTGGGTCACACACACGCTCGCCAACCCTCGCCAGTCACTCGGCGCAAGTGTGCGCGCCTGCTCTGGGTGTTTTGGGGGTGTCTATGTTCGCTTTTCAGCTTTTGGCTCTTTGGGTGTGTGGCCTCTTCCCGCGCAATGGAGACTTCGGCAAGGAGAAGGAGTCGGGACTCCTCGGTTCCTCCTCCCGTTCTTTCCCTAATGCCTCCGTCTCCAGTCTCTCCTCAAGGCTCTCCCAGCCAGTCTGCACTCAGCCCCGCAGGTCACACGCGCACAAGCTGTGTGCAGAGTGCACAAAAGGCAGGTTAATTGATTCCCTTATGCCTGAGCGAGATGGTAGCTGCAGAGTGGGAAGTGCGTTATCACCCGGGCTCCACCGGCCGCAGTGTCAGTTCTCTTCACAAAGTTTTCCTTACCAGTCTTTTCCCAGGCACCAGCCCACCCTGCTGCTGCTTGTACCCAGCGATCAAGGAGGGTGGCTGCCGCTGCAACTTTTGCGTTTGCCCTTTAAATGTCTCTTTGCATCCCCAGCCACCTGTCTCTGGCAGAGAGAGCCCCTAAGCTTTTTGGGGTTGCGTTTTGTCTGTATTTTCTCGGCTTTAGCTGCTGTAGTTTAGGGGTTCCTGTTTATGATTCAGACCCCGTTCTTCTCGGGGGACGCTAACTGGCCGTTTCAATGTCCCTCTGGTGCCAGTGCCCGTGCGCACCCAGCCCACCCTCTAGAGCCTCCACCGCAATTCTCACCCGTTGGGATGTGTGAGAGTAGAATCCACTGTCTCTCCCACTATCGCTCCACTGCTTTCCAGGTGATTACTCCATTATTTAGTTGCAATTCCAGTTTGGTTTTGGGAGGGGGTCAGCGTGACTCCCTTTCACTCCTCCGCCATCTTTCTGAAGTGGAGCAGGGCCATCGAGAGTTGATTGTCTCTTTTCTTATGCAGAAGCTTGTTTGATGTAGTCTCACTTTTTTATTGGTTTGCCTGAACACCTGAAATATCAGACCTACTGACCTATTATCGTTTTATTTCATATGTCATTTTTATTGCATGTGACAGAAATTATTTTAATTTGGTTAAATAGATTTGAACTTGGTGATTCTTTATAGTAATAAATTTATCCTTTACTGAGCTGTCATGTTATTTGAATATGTCTTCTTGATATGATCATTAATATTTTTTCTTTAGACATAGGTATTACTTATAAATGATTACCGTGTTTTTAAATCTAGAGCATTTTACTGACAGAGCTAATTATGGTACATTCTTATATTATTTATCCTTATGTCAGTGATTAATAATTGTGAACCTTTAGTTTCTATAGCTAAGAAACTTTTTTCTACAAAACCTTTCTTCTATTGATTTTTTTCCCTTTGCTTCTGATTAATAAATAATTATAAGGCAATAGGAATTTGGAAGGTTTTTGTACTGGATAGGAATTTAAAGCATTTGTAAGATATTTGGAAAAAAAACCCTTGCATTTTCTTTATAACACAACCTATAGCTTTATGAAATCTTTTTTTCTATGTCAGTTTCCTTGTGTAATTGTTCACCATCCTGTGGAAAATCTAAGTACTGTTTCACTTTGTAAAACTTGGTTCCATGTAGGATATATAGAGATAGAAACTGATCCAAGATATTCTGGGGCAATGTGTGTTTTCCACTAGTGTGTACCAGTTTAGATTATGAAGGATAAAAATGCTTACTCTTTCTTCTGTCTTGTCTTTATAGGCTGATATTGTGGATATTTACCTTTATTTTAGATGAAACATTGTTTTTATTACAGAATTTAATATTCAGAAACAGGATGAAGATCAAATTTATATAAAAGTAAGCAACAATTGTTTAAGGAGTCAGAGCTAGCTAGGGAGAAGAGGTGAGTCAGTAGATAACAAGATAGTAATAAGAAGAATAAGGGGTCTAATGAGAGACAGAGAACGGAAGGGGAAAAGAATATGAAGAGAAGGGGTGGGTGGGGAATTAATTCAGAGACGGGGAACACCTGAATAGGCAGAAAAAAGAAACAAAGAAGAAAACAGGAGGATCTGTGCAAAGAGGCAACTAGACAAAATTGAAATGGAAAAAGACACTAAAAATTAGTCCAAAAAAATAAAAAAGGAGAAAAGAAAGATGGGGTTAAAACATGAGTTGAGAGAGAATATAAATGATGTTTTATTTTGTAATGTATGTCAGCTATGTAGAAACACCACCTCTCTGATTTTGTCTGGAAGATGCCAAGAAAATGCCCCATAGATGTTATTTCCTGATTACTACGATTGATGTATAGACCTAGATTACATATGCGTGTGTGTTGATTGATTTTCTCCTTTTACAGTTTCCTATTTAGGGATCTCATAATGCAGGGAAATAGTGAGTGGAGATATGTTTCTTTTACTGGGAACTATTTTTTCATTTCGAATTTTGTTGGAGTATTCAACCAGCAGGGAGGCGCAAGTAGAATCTAGGACATGTGATTGCTTTGAGCAATTAAGGTAATTGAGAGTATTGGAAAATAATGTTACACAGTGAACACTTTAGATGTCTCTTATTCATGAAGAGAAGTCAGGTGTTCCAGCTAACAAATATTTATTGAGTTCCTATAATACGTTCAGTGAATTTTTTAGTTATGGGAGAGGTTACAGATTGAAAATCTCATCATTCCTCTTTAAGAAATTATGTTTTAGCTTATATGCATCTCGATGTCTTGTGTGATAGGAAGAATTATAAAATGACCTGCAGTGACCTATGCCTTGAGTGTGGATGGAACCTGTGAATATTATGAGATACAATTCCTATGATTATATTATTTTAAATAACAAAAGGGAGATTATCTGTTTGGACCTTATCTGATCACACAAGTCTTGTACATCTAGATCTAGAAAGTCAGACAGAAGTCAGAGATGTAAGTACAAGAGAAACTTGAAAACAGGAGAATTCTCCTGCTGGCTTTGAAGATGAAGGGGACTATGTGATAAGAACATGTAAGCGATCTCTAGGAGTTGAGGTCATCCCCTAACCACAAGCCAGCAAGTAAAAGGAGACCTTAGTCTTGCAGACACAAACCACTGAGTTCTTCCCACTCTGCTATGAGCTTGAAAGAAACCCCTAAGGACCAGATGATAATGCAGCTTATGGTTATTTTGATTTGAATCTCAGAGCAGAGAGGATATAGAAGTAGACTACTCTAAGGTTCTTACTCTTCATTTGAAATTATATAATATTATTGAAAAATATGCTGTGATGAGGGTTTTGTGTGTGTGTGTGTGTGTGTGTGTTAAATCCAAGAGCAACTGCAAAGTTAAGAATAAAATAGATGTAACCAAGGTCAATAGTGAAGATGAAATGGAACCTAACCATTAAAAAAATATGCAATTTTTCCAAAAGAAGGTAGGAAAAAATGGGAATAAATAGAAAGCAAGTAATACATAATAGATATAAATTCAAACATATCAATAATTCATTAAAAGTAAGTAATCAAAACACTTCAATTAAGAGGAAGAGAATGTCAGTACCAGATAAAAATAGCAAGGCTCAATTCTATACTGTCTATAAGACACCACTGTAAACCACTTTAAAACAAGCACAAAAGGTCACTAAAAATAAAACAAGAAATGATATGCCATATAAACACTAATCAAAAATTTAGATTAGTTATATTAATATTAGATGAAGTAAATTCATAACAAGAAATATATTCAAGGAAAAAGCAGGACATTGCATAATAACATAGGGTTCATTTAATGAAGAAGATATCCAATCTTAAATATGTGTGTATATAGTAATAGAGTTTCAAAATACATTAAGTAAAATAGATACAACTAAAAGGAGGGACAAATAAGTAATTATAGTTTCAAACTTCAACACTGTTCATTCAGTAATTTATAAAACAAGTAGACAAAAACTTTAGTAAGGATATAGAAACACCATCACTCCCTTTGACATAATTGACATTTATAGAACACTCCACCTGGAATAGTAGGATACACTTTTTAGGATACACTTTTATTCCAAGTGCCCCCAGAACATTCATACGGATAAGCCATATTCTGGGACATAATTCAAACCTCAGCAGATTTACCAAGGTTAAAATACTGAAAATATGTTCTTTGACAATAAAACTTGAAATCAATAAAAATACATCTGAAAATCTCTTGATATTTGGAGATTAAGTAACATGCTTCTAATTAACCATATGTCAAATAAATTATAAGGTAAATTAGAAAGTATATTAAATTAAAAGAAAATGAGAACTTATCAAAATTTTTGGGATGTTTCTTCTAAAGCAACTTTAGCAGGACAGCTAACAGTGGTTAGAGGGAAAGTTATGTTATACTTGTTTATATTAAAAGACGAATTATCTCAAATGAGTAATTTAGGATTCCACCTTAACAAACTAGAGGGAAGAACAAAAGAAAACCAAAAGAAAGAAATGAAGAGCAGAAATCAATAAAATAGCAAAAAAAAAAATCAATGAATCTAAAATTACTAAACTTATAACCAGTATGATCAAGAAAATACAAGATGTAAGATACAACTATCAGAGTAGGGCAGGGGAGAGTAATGGGGGGAAAATGGGGACAACTCTAACTGAACAACAGTAAAAAAAGAAAGATGACAGAAAAAAATTAATAAGAAGCCAAAATTACAGGTTATATAGATATCAAATGGATTATAAGCAAATATCAATAACTTCATTCACATAAATTAAATTACACAGATGAAATCTACAAACACCTTAATAGTATAAACTATTAAAGCTTATTCAAGAAGAAATATGTAACATAAATAAGCATTGGAATAAATATATATAGCTAAATGCTTTTCCACAATGAAAATTTTATATTCAGATGGTTTCACTTATTCAACATAGTGCTAGAAGATCTACCAGTGTGATAAAGGCAAGAAAAGGAAATAAAAGGCATAAAAATTAGAAAGGAAAAAATTAAATTTTCCCTATTTGCAGATGTTATAATGTATACATATAAATTCTAAATAAAACTACAAAAAATTGCTAGAACTAATAAATGAACTTGTCAAGGTTGTAAGATATAACACAACCATATGAAAATCAATAGTATTTCTATATACTAGCAATGAACAGGTGGACATAAAAATTAAAAATACTATTTCATAGATGAAATACTTAACAAAACATATACAGAATTTATGTATGGAAAACTACAAAATACTGATGAAAACTAAAAAAACTCAATAAAGAGAAATATGGTTTGTAGATTAGAAAACTCAGCATATTAAAGATGACAATTCTTTAGAGGTTGATGCAGATTTAATACAATATTAATATTCTAGCAAGATGTTTTGTAGATATAGGCAAAATTCTAAAATTTACATGGAAAGGCAAATGAACAGGAACAGCTAAAACAATTTTTAAAAAGAATAAAGTGGGAAGAATATACTACCTGATTAAAAGACTTACAACATAAGCCTTTTATATTAGCTACAGTAATCAAGGTAGTGTGGCATTGATGGAGGGATAGGTATATGGAATAAAAGAGAGAATGCGGAAATAGATCCACACAAATATGCATGACTTTTGACAAAGTTGTAAAAGCAGTTCAATGGAGGAAAGATAACCTATTAAAACAATGCAGCTGAAGCAGCTGGACATCCATAGCCAAATCAAACAAACAAACAAAAAACTTGACATAAGTTTCTCACTTTATATGAAAGTAAACTCAAAATAGATGATGGACTTAAATATAAGGTATAAAACTATGCCACTTTAACACTTTTAGGAAATAAAAGAACAAAACAGGAGAAAATCTTTATGTTCAATGTTGAGGCAAAGAGTTCTTAGATGTAACACTAATAGCATGGTCTATAAAGGGAAAAATTGATTATACTTAATAAAAATTTAAAACTTTTGCTCTTTGAAAAGCCCTGCTACAATCAGGAAGAAGATATTTGCGAATTAAATATCTGACAAAACACTAGTAATATCTAGAATATATACAGAACTACCAAAACTCAATAGTAAAAAAAAAACCAGTTAGAAAAAGGACAAAATACATGAAAAGACACCCAGCAAATAGGGTATACAGATGGCAGTAAACACATGAAATAATTTGCCACATCACTAGGTAAATAAAAATTAAAAACTACAATGTGATACCAACTATATACCTATCAGAATGGTTAAAATGAAAAGAGAGTCAATGTCAAATGCTGATTAGGATACAGAGAAACAGGGTCCACTCTCACATTGCTGATGGGAATATAAAATGGTACAGTCACACCAGAAAATAATTTGGCAGTTTTTTAGAATACTAAACATGTAACTACTATACAAATCAGCAATTACACTCCTAGGCATTTACCCCTGAGAAATGAAAACTTATGTTCACAAAAAATATTGTACACTAATGTTCATTGAAGTTTTATTTGCAATATCCCCAGATTGGAAACAATTTAGGCATCCTTCAGGGGGTGAATGGTTGAACACATTGTCATATATACATACTATGTAATCCTACACAACAGTAATAGGTACAAACTATTGATGCACACCACAATCTGGATGCATCGCCAGAGAATTATGCTAAGTGAAAAAGCCAGTCCCCAAAGTTTACCTACAAGTTTGATTCCATTTAAACCTTATTCTTTAAATGCAACACTTAAGACACGATGAACAGATTAGAGGTTGCAAGGAGCAGAGATGGTGGGAGGGAGGAAAGAATTGAGAGTTCTATGAAAAAGCTACACATGGTATTCTTGTGAAGGTAAAAAAGTTCTATATTTTAACCCTATCAATGTTGATATACTGGTTATTAAAGTATAGTTTTGCAATGGAAACCAAGGGCAAGTAAGACTTACCTTCTTATAATGGCATGTAAAATGACAATAATCTAAAAATAAAAAGTTGAGTTAAAATTATATACATATTAAAAGATCATGAGAGCAAAATGCACTCCTCTGAATGTCTAGATACTTAAAAGTTTACTTTTTTTTTCTCACCTAACATAAATTTAAAGAGCTTCACTTAATGATTTTATGTCCTTGAAACTTCTAATTTTTCTATAAGGTTGTAGGGTGAGGCTCTGTTCTTTGTGTACAATGTTGATATTTCTCCAGAGACATGCAAGTTGTTAGGAGAAATAGATTTTTTGATGTATTTATTTTTATAAACAATAGGTGGCACCTGAGTTTCACAAATAAACTTTTGATGATTCTTGCTTTTGTATCAGGAAATGTAACTTTTAAAAATTAGTTTAAATTTAATTTATATAATATTCCTCATACTTTACAATATGTTTCTAAGTATTGGTTAACTGACTGAAAGAGTAAGCATTGTTTTCTAAAATTAACATTGGGAATTTTGCTACTTTTTGAAAATGTGAAAATAGCCTGTAGATTTCATAATGCAATTTTATGTCCCTTTGAATACATTGCAATTTATACATGGATGAGAATACTTTTTCTCTCAAATCATACTATAAGTTTTAACTAAAATCTAGGAAGTTCTAATGCATATCAAATGTTAACTTTCCTAATATTAGTTAGTATTATTAAGATATATAGAAAAATCTAATAAGTATTCAATGTATAATAATGACTTTATTATGTAATAAAATTATTTGGAAATATTAGCCTTCTAAGTCTATACACTTTCATCACTGTTTCATATCCTGGGCACCAAATGTTTTCTTGTTGCCTTCCTTTACGTTTTGAAACTTATTCTGGGATTATTTTAAGCCTGAGGTAAATACCCTAGGTGAGACTACTCACTTCCTATCACTTTCAGTTGTCCAGCATTTGTTGGCTACTTCTACTCCAGTTAAAAAAAAAAAAAAAAAAAAAAAAAAAAAAAAAGGCCTAGCCCTGGCCAGGTGGCTCAGTTTGTTAGAGAGTCGTCCTTTACACCATAATATTGCGGTTCAATTCCTGGTCAAGGCACGTTCTTAGGTTGCGAGTTTGATCCCCGCCCCTGTCAGGGCACAAAAGGAAGGCAACACGTCGATTTTTCTGTCTCTCTAAAATCAATAAACATGTCCTCGGGTGAAGATTTAAAAAATTGCCTATAACCTTCTGTGTTATTTCTCCAACAGGAGACTCATAGATATATTCAGAGTTGTTAACTTTATTCATTTCTAGGAACCTTTAGGCTATATTGTTCTGAAGATATTTATATTTTATGTTGTCATCCACTCATGGTGCCTGTTGCATATAACCCCTCAGGTAGGCCATGAAGAAAGTTACCTTCCAGCTTTGCCATGATTGTCTGGGTCCTGGTCTTCAATCTCTAGTCCTCGGCTAATAGGATAAATACCTAAACCCAACTCTATGAGTTGTGGAAGCAATCCCAGGTTTTCCATTGAGACTTGTTTTGAAATCATGCCCTGCCATTTTTGAGCTCTGAAACCATGTTTCAATGTTAAATTCCCAAACCTATCTCACACAGTGTTAAATTCCCAACCCTATCATTGGTTCAGTTTCACCTGCAATATAATCTGGTGTGAGAATTAAGTTAGATAATATATGTATAAGATAGTCTACAACAGGGGTCTTATTCGTTTTTAAATTTTTTGCTGTTCATTAGGAAATAAAATTAAAAAAATAAATTTAATTTATAAATTCAGGCTCTTGTTAGAAGAGCATTAAATATAAATTTTCAATAATACCTAGCTTACAGTTTTCAGTTATAGGAAATTAGTGGAAAAAGGAAATAAGAAGGTGAAAGAAAATTTTTTCTCATTACATTTTGGAAGTTCATGCTAAAGGTAGAAATGTTCTGTATTGTCGGAGTCTCATCCAGCTCAATCAAAATATTGCTCTAAGATCTTTGAGCCAGGAGTTTGGAAAAGCAGAGGCTCTCATGAAGGGCATATGTTCACTAAGAAGAGAGGACAGAATTCAGGGAAGATTGGCAGTGCTGGAAAGGCTTTGGCACTCTGCAAAGTGTGTTGGCGGTGAGGGACTCTCAATTCTGAATCAAGGAAACAAATGCATGGCTTGAAAACCTAAAGTAAGGAATCATCTCACAGCAAAACACTATCATATCATAGATAATGTCTGATATTTAATCATTTCTATGGGAATATATGAATATATTTATCTCTGAGAGGACAGCATTTTAAGCGGTGGTGCTTCATATTTCAGTGTCTCTGAGAGTGTCAAGCACTAAAATATATAATCTGATATGTAACAGATAGTAAATAATGACATACTGGCTTTTCCATCTGTAAAAATAAATTCTTAAACTACATATCTAGATTACAAAATGGTTTTTATTTAACTCTGAAGTTATAGTTTATTTCAGCTTTTACTTTTATGCTCTTCAGGGATTAGCTAAATCTCTTTAACCCAGAATTATTTATGTTCTATAAATTTTATGTAATATAATGGGAAGATGGGGATGCTTCTAACTATATTTTGTACTTGAGATGGCTGGTATCTCTGAAATGTACAGCGTAGAGCAAAAGTAGATTTACAGTTGTGACTATGCAGAACACAAAGTTTATTCTTGTATTATTACTTATTCATTATTGTATTATTTTCCATGTGAACAACTGTACACTTACTTTTGTCTCACCTTGTATTTGTAGTTGCCTATTTAGCTAGTGAGACAAATGTCTTGCTAAAGATCTTGCATACAGATGTGAGTAAAAGTAAGTTTATAGTTGCTTGTAATAAATAATACAATAATTAGTAATTAAATAATACAAGAATAAATAAACTGTTTCATGTACTCACAACTGTAAACCTACTTTTGCCCATCCCTGTATAATATCATGTAAGTGGAAAAAAATCCAGTGGTAGTGGAGGTAAGACAATCACTTATTTGAACAGTCTCTCAGAATTTACTATGAATTTGGCTTACGTAGAATACTCAAGATAAATTTAGGGGTTTTGAGGAATCATGTCTAATCACTTTCCCTTTTACTCCAAAGATTATACTGTCTATAAATTATCAAAGGCATATACAAATGATTTAATGATATATCCAGTTATTTTAAGTAAGCTACATTAACTTATTTTAGGTTTGGATTCCATACCAAAGAGGTTGTGTAACTCTTCTGGTGTACTACGGCTATGACAAACTCTGCACCAAGCAGGACATGATTAAATATTTACTAGTATATGGATTCCTTGTAGTGTGGTTCTTTTTTACTTGCTTTACTTTTCCAGCACTGTATTTATAATTAACTGGTCAAATCAAATTAAACCTCCTGAGTTTAGAGTGAACATGTCTTTTGTGTTTTCTGCTGAAACGTTAATCCACAAACTGTCAAAAAATTCTATCGATATTTAATTCCCTGCCCACTATAAAGCAAAACCTTTCCCCAGCACACACGCATTCACGGAAGAGGAGTTAAACAGGAGGGCAATGTCATGGCCCGTCACTTTTTATTTATGAAAACGTGGTTCACATCTTCTCTGCACCGGGTAGAAATGCAGTAGCACATTGCAAAGAGTTTATCTGTAAAGTTTAAATAGGGAGAAATATACTTAGATGTTTTTTGCCCGCATGTAATATTTCTTTTTGCTTGGCAACACTGCTGAGCTCAGCATAACCTGTTGGTGCTGTAAACTGTCTAATAAATCTCCAGCCCTGCTACATATTGAAAATAACATAGTGATATGACAAACACATCAGCAATGGCAATGACTGTTCATCCAAAATGATCTAGTGCTAAGATTAGTATAACTTATTGTTTTAGTAATCATTCTGTGTTGTAGAAAGTGTTGAGCAGATCTTGTTATGCATGGTCCCTATTTATTTTAGTAACATTAAAATCTAATACTTTAATTCCTAAACTGTAGCTACTGTAATGTTTTTGGTGGTGGGTGGCAGTGAGGTACCTCCTTGATTGGTCTTCTTCCTATAAATGCTGTTTATGGAGAATTTCATCTTCTATCTAGCTTGAGAAGACTAAATTATAACATGAGTAGAGTGATACATGTGTTTAACATGTAGACTATTATAACAATCAAGGTCCCAGAAAGAATGAATCAAACTCAGATGATATAAGATTTTCATGAATATAGAATTTAAGAAATTATGGCAAGATTAAGGAAATCAACAAAGAAAGTGAGGACTTTAGAGACTAGCGATTACAGAGATACCTTTGCTAGCCCAGTGAAAGCTGGAGTCTGTAGACAAGGTGTGTAGGACAGAAACTGCCAAGAAACACTTCTTTTTTTCTAAATATATTTTATTGATTATGCTATTACAGTTGTCCCATTTTTTCTCCCCTTTATTTTCTCTTGCTGTGCACCCCCCTCTGACCAGCATTCCCCAGTCCCCCTTAGTTTGTGAACATGTAAGTTCTTTGGTTTCTCCATTTCCTATATTATTCTTAACATCCCTCTGTCTATTTTGTACCTACTATTTATAGTTCTTTATTACCTGTACCTTTTTCCCTAGTCTCTCCCCTCCCCTCTGATCTCCATTTCTGTGATTCTGTTCCTGTTCTAGTTGTTTACTTTGTTTATATTTTTAGGTATATTTTTGAGGAACCTTATAGTTGTTTGTTTTCATTTTACTCTTCATAGTTTTTGATCTTCTTTTTCTTAAATAAGTCCCTTTAACATTTCATATAATAAGGGCTTAGTGATGATGATCTCCTTTAACTTGACCTTATCTGGGAAGCACTTTATCTGCCCTTCCATTCTAAATGATGGCTTTGCTGGATAGAGTAATCTTGGATGTAGGTCCTTGTCTTTCACAACTTTAAATACTTCTTGCTAGCCCCTTCTTTCTTGTATGGTTTCTTTTGAGAAATCAGCTGATAGTCTTATGGGAACTCCTTTGTAGGTAACTGTCTCCTTTTCTCTTGTTGCTTTTAAGATCCTCTCCTTATCTTTGATCTTGGGTAATTTAATTATGATATGTCTTGGTTTTTGCTTCTTTGAGTCCAACTTCTTTGGGACCCTCTGAGCTTCCTGGAAGTCTGTTTCCTTTGCCAGATTGGAGAAGTTCACCTTCATTATTTTTCCAAATAATTTTTCAATTTCTTGCTCTTCCTCTCCTCCTTCTGACACCTCTATGATTCAGATGTTGGAGCATTTAAAGTAGCCTCAGATGTTCCTAAGCCTCTCTTCAATTGTTTGAATTCTTGTTTCTTCATTCTGTCTGGTTAAATGTCAGTCTTTTCCTTCTGCTCCCACTCATTGATTTGAGTCCTATATTCCTTCCCTTTACTGTTGATTCCCTGTATATTTTTCTTTGTTTCACTTTGCATAGCCTTCACTTTTTTCCTCTATTTTTCAATTGTACTCAACTATTTCTGCGAGCATCTTGATTGTCAGTGTTTTGAACTGTGCATCTGATAGGTTGGCTATCTCTTCATTGCTTAGTTCTATTTTTGGAGCTTTGATCTGTTTTTTCATTTGGGTTCTATTTCTTTGTATCAGCGTTCCTGTTATGTTAGAAGAGGTGGAGGTTAGGTATTTGCCAGGGCAGGGCAACCCAGGTTGCTGCATTGTGATGCTGTATGGAGCAGTGGGGCCCGAGAGGGAACAATGCCATATGTTTGTCTCTTGGCTGTCTTTCAGTCATTTCCCCTGTTACCCACAAGCAAATTGGGCCCTTCTGGTGCTGATTCCCGGGTGGGTGGGTTTGTGTACATGCTAGGATCCTGTGGGTCTCTCCCATGAACTCTCCTGTGAGGCTGGGCGTTTCTCCCACTGCCATGTTCCCCACAGTTTTTTACTGCCAGAGGTTTTGAGACTTTCATTTCCCCATGATGGAACCTTGGGTTGTGCAGTGTGTCTCGCTCTCCAGCTGTTCTTCTGGTTTATCCACATGCAAATGTGGGACCATCCAGACCACCAGCCACTGCATCACCTGCCTAGTCTTCCAGCCTCAGCTCTGCCGCTGCTGCCAGTCTCTGCCTCTCTTACTGGTCTGGATGAAAGTTTCTTCTTTAACTCCTTGGCTGTTGGAATTCCATACAATTTGATTTTCTGGCAGTACTGGCTATTTTTTGTTTTAAAATTTGTTCTCCTTTTGGTTGTGTGAGGAGGCAAGGTGTATCCTATTATGCCTCCATCTTGGCCGGAAGTCACCAAGAAATACTTCTGAAAGAAGACAGGGGATGAGTAATACACAAATTTCTTTCTCCTGGCACTTCTAATTTACTGATGATTCTAACTGGCTAAATACAAATGGGAGCCATTTGTCAAGATACAGTCCACAGTGTGCAGTATCTTGGAGTCCAGAGCAAGGCACAAAGATGGGCTAAGAAGGAATGTGGAACAAGGAAAGTGATAAACTCTGACAAAAGTAAACTTTACTAAAGTAGCCTTCTATAATGGTTACTTCTTACATGAATTTTTCTATTATGGACACCAGTTAGAACCTTAGTTTTATGTCTTATTGATTTAACAATATTCAAAGTTGTTTTTTAATTTAGAAGTTATGCTGTGGTTCAGCAACTTCTGAACCATACATCCCTTTGCATCTTTGATGTACACAGAGGTCATGGAGCACAGGAAAAAAATGTCTTGACCTCTGTTCCTCAACGGGAGTCAGACAATTTGATGGTTAAGAAGGCTCCAATACATACCAGTTTGCAGAGGAAAAAAAAATGGAGTTTGGTGATCTAATAATAGACCTTCAGTTAGCAGGAAACTTACAACTACATAGCTGATTTTTGGAAATTTTACTACCTCTCACCTCATTACTTTGGAAATCTTTGTTGCAACACTGCTGCAGTGTTTGTTGGTGGTTCTGGATCTGGGGAAAGTAGTCTGCCATGCAGTGGTGCTGTTTAGCAGGGGCAGTGCCTCTCCACAAGACTGTCCTATCCAGAGCTTTGAAATCCCCACTTGGTTTGCTATGGTTACCAATGGAAAAGCTATATCACTAGCCACCAGAATATTTTATATCTCAAGCAACAGGATACTTTTCCTATCTCTATTGAATGCAGTGCAAAAGATTCATTCTTTTTATATCTCAGGAGCAATAATGTAGAATTCCTACTTATTAGCTATAGTCACAGTGATCTCAAAGGTAGTGCTACTTTTGCTACCTTTGATGTAGTAGATTTCCAGCTTCACTTGGTGACAGTTTCTGTAGAGTGGGAATAAAGAAGATGACAGTAAAACTCCAGATTCTGTTGTAGAGTTCAGTTATCAGTATTGTATGGGACAGTGAAATCTGTTATTTGTTAGCAAGGGCACACACATTATTAGAGTTCTATGATAAAGACTGAACTTCCCATAGTCTTGCTGGTGGGTAACTAACTGAACACAGATCTGAATATTGATGTGACTATATCTGCATTCACCACCTGGTGGAGCTCATACACTGAAGTTATACCTCATATACTGAAGTTATAAATAAATAAACTGTGTAAAAAGACGATCTATTAAAATATTAATTTGAGTATGTGTTCTCCCTATAGTATTCATTTCTATCCAGTTTAAATAGATTGCTAGGCTTGGTGATGTCTTGCCTCAGAAATTGAGGAAGACTGAAAGTGGAGACACCACACCTCAAAGGCTCATATCTTCTTTAACAAAAACAAAGATGGATAGTCTTTTCAATAAATGGTGTAGAGAGCTGGACCCAAAGAGATTAAGGCTTTTAAAGAGGTATTCCTAGAGAAAGAAGGCTATTGAGCACAGAGAGATAGGAAAGCTTCCGATAGATTGGAAGTGGGGAGAGATTTATTTTTAAATAAATATATATATTGGCTTTTCAGAGAGGCAGTAGGTTCTTAAAATTAGGATTCCCATAGTCCTTGAAGGTTCCCATGTCCTGAGTATGGCATGGATGTAGCAGAAGCCAGAAGAGTAGACCAACTGGGAGGATGATTGTCCATACAGTTGGATTGCTAATAACCAAAGCTTGCCTAATTGGACTACTGCACAACCTTGGAGTGAGGAAGGAGCCTCAAATGTAATTGGATTGAGTTCCTTAACAGCATTGTCAACAGAGGTCCAGAGTTGTAACTATTTTACATAAAATTTAATATAATTCTTGCATTGTTGAGTGTGTGGACTGGGATTCTTTGATCTTATCAATGATTCTTATTACAAGGAGTTTTACTACTAATTTCCTTCAAGTCTTTTTGATTGGAATCTGGTTAAAAGGTTTAGCCAGTGTGGCCAACACACCAATTGTTTTTGTTCTTGTCCAAGTTAAATTCCTCTCTTCCATCCATGTCTATGAGTCTTTTTTACTTCTTGTTCAATCCCTCTACCCCCTACACACCCCTCTTAGATGTTATCCTGCTATCTATGAGTCTGTATTTTGCTTGTTAGTTCAATTTGTTCATTAGATTACAAATATGAGTGAGATCATATGGTATTTGTATTTCTCTGATTAGCTTATTTCACTTAGCAATAGTGTTCTCTAGGTCTATCCATACTGTTGTGAAGGGTAAAACTTTCTTCTCTTTTATGAACGAATAGTATTCCATTGTGTAAATGTCTTGCAGTTGTTTTATCCAGTCATCTACTGATGGATACTTGGGCTACTTCCATAATTTGGTGATTGTAAATAATGCTACCATGAACATAGGGGTGCTTATGTTCTTTTGAATTAGTGTTTTGGGTTGCTTTGGGTATATTCCCAGAAGTGGGATTGCTGGGTCAAAAGGCAGTGGGCTGATTGCAAGGGAGATGGGGGTATTATGGGACTAAGTGGTGATAGAAAAAGAAGTCAATAAAAAAAATAAATTCCTCTTTTGTTTCTTATCTCAGGTTACAGGAATCTTCATGTGGTTGTTTATGGTCTTTGTTCTCAGTTTCTATGTATGCACCTGCTCAAAGATCTCTCCAAGGAAAGCCTTTATCTAGTGATACCTACAAAATCTTGCCTGCTAAATATGGTTTGGAAAAATGTTGGGGATCTTCCATACTTGCTTACTTGGTGTTCAGTCCCAGACTATATCCTAAGGTTCTTAAAAAAATAGCTGCAGAACCATGTAAAAAGTCATTAAAACCACTTTTTCTTTCACTCAGGAGACTCCTCATCCCACATTGCACTCCACACTTCTCCTCCCATTGCTATCCCGCCCTTTCCCATGACTCCTGAATGTCTTCTCTGTGCATCTTGTTTGAATTTTCTCATTCACTTATTTGTATTTGAAAACACAATTCTAGGTTTGTTTATATGAGGTATAAGATATAATGCTACCTGATTGCAAACTATATTACAAAGCTATAATGATCAAAATAGTATGATATTGATATAAATACAGACATATATATCAATGGAACAGAATGGAGGGCCTAGAAATAATCCTACACTTGTATGGTCAATTAAATTTTGACAGAGACAACAAGAATATACAAGGGGGAAAGGATAGACTCTTCAATAAATGGGGTTGGGAAAACTGGATACTCACATGCAAAAGAATGAAATTAGACCCCTGTTTTACACCATATACAAAACCCAAGTCAAAATAAATGAAAGATTTGAACATAAGAGTGAAACTGTAAAACCCTAGAAGAAACATACGAAATAAAATTCTTGATATTGGTCATGGCAGTGATAATTTAGAGTTGGCACCAAAGCACAAGCAACAAAATCAGTAATAAACAAGTGGGACTACCTCAAACTAAAAAGCTTCTGCTCAGCAAAGGAAACTATTAACAAAATGAAAAGGTAATTTATGGAATGGGAGAAAAGATATGAAAACCACTCATTTGATAAAGGGTTAATATACAAAATGTATAAGGAAAACTTTCAAGTCAATAGCAAAACCCAAAAACCTAAATTAAAAACGTGGACAAAGGAACTGAATAGACATATTTCCAATGGAGACATAAAAATTTTCAATAGGTATCTTAAAGGTTCGATATCATTAATCATCAGAAAAATGTAATTCAAAACCACACTGAGATATCACCTGATACATTTTAGAATGTCTATTATCAAAAAGGCAGTAGAGAACAAAGATATGGAAAAATAAGAAACACTTGTATACTGTTAGTGGCAATGTAAATTTGAATTAGTACAATTTGAACTGGTGAATTTTTATGTATTCATATCTTACCATCTTCATCAATTGTTTTGTTGACTCTGATAAATTACATGGGCTTTGGAATCTGACTTTTCTTTCTGTTGAACAGGGTTTCTCAATTGCTGCACTACTGACACTTTGGGCCAGATAATTTTTTTTTTTAGGAGACTGTCTTGGGTATTGTAAGATGTCTGGTATCCTTGGCCTCTACCCATCATCAATAAGCATCCCCTCCCCAAAAGTCTCACAACAAAAAATGTTTATGGACATTGTCAAAAGTCCCATGGGAAAAAACCACGTTCAGTTGAGAACTACAGCTCTAGGATACCTCATAGTTTAATTTCTTTTTGGACATGTTATTAATATGCACAACACACACTGAAAGTTTTGTATTTTTTTTATTTCCTTTGTATGAAGAGTCATTTAGCATTGGAAAAATGCATTGAGGGTGTTCTATATTACACCAGTTTTTCTTAGCTCTATAGATATAAACATTTTGGGAGGATCTTTTAAAGGGAAAACCTTCAGATTAAATAAAAAAGCATACAAATGTAGTCTATACTTGTATATCTTTATATGAATATGTTCACATGTAAATTTATTATTATATCTGAGAACAGTCATTCAAATGAATAGTGGAGCTTAGCTTAAAGAACAAAAACTGAAGAAATGGTGTCTAGTGTTTCAGTACCCTTCCTCCAGAAAAAAAGAGGAGCTAAAATATTGCAGTAAAACTCAAAATGCCAGCATTTTGAAGTTGTTTGTTTTAAATACAAAGAAATCAGACTTCCTCAAACTGGAGCATTTTAAAACTTGTATCAAAACAGAATTTTTATTTTTGAAGAAAATAAACTTTATATTCAACATATTTAACTTGCTAATAAAAACTATCCATAAGAAATTCCTAGAAGTCATACTGTAAAAAAGTGTTCAAGTTTGGGGACTTATTTCCCCCAAACACCTTTTTCAAAAGATAAGCAAGCTCAAATTCAATCCTTCTTTATGACTGTGTTAAGTACATCTATTATACTACTTTTTTTTTTCTGTAAAATCCCTTCTAATAGAAGTAGCAAAAATTAAACCTGTGCTCTGCCTGCCAAACCTTCCCAGTTAGGGTCTTCTTCTTGGAGTCAGTGCAATGAGCTATGATTGAGGGTGGCAGTGATGTCTCAGAAGCAGGAAGAGAGCATTTCTCATGGCGGCTTACTCAAGGAGTTTTGAGCAATCATTTCTATGTTAGAGTTCTTTAAGGTTTTATAGTGAATGAACAAAATCATTTTAAAAATCTTCCATTTTGAATTTTTTTCTAATCCATAAGTCTAAAAGTTCTTTTTGTGTTTTGGAGGTTTAAAACTGTATTATTTTCTAGAGCCTATGTTTTCTCTAGTCTATCAACTAACTTCTTTTGAGTAAAGCTTCTTTCTCCCAGTATACTCTTTTGAGATTCATCAATGTTACGCATATATTATAACTTGTTTCCTTTTCTTTTTGATAAGTATTCCATTATTGAATATACCACATTTTGTTTATCTGTTTTCCTTTTAGTTGATATCTGAGAACTTTCCAGTTTTTCATGTATCAAGAATAAATTGCTGACTTCCAGTTTCCAGTAAGAAGCTTGGAAGTCACTGTGCTGCCCTAACAAGTAAAAATATGAACACACTGAAAAGGCAAAAACTCTTCTTGGGTCCTTAAGAGAGGGGAGAACACAGGGCAAACCTCTGTTCCCCAAGTTGGAGAGACAGGTGAATTCAGGAAATCATGGCTCATCATACAGAGATTCACAAGCAGAGATTGCTATAGGAGCCAGTAGGAAAACCCGCCAAACTGGCAGACAAGTCTGAGAGTCACAAACTTCAAGGGGACCCCAACAATACTGTGATAGTTACCTCCTGGAGCTTATGGGGTTCCCACAATATAGTGGAAAATATGCCCTCATGCTTCTGGCAGAGGGATGCGAAAAGGAACCCTTTTAAAATATTCCAGAGCACTCTATTCTTGACAAGGCCTGCCCTCAGGAGAAACTAATTAAGCTGAGTCAAACCTGCTAGGGTATTATCAGAGCCTAACTGACCAGGGAGAAGGGAAATACCCAACTAAGCCCCTTTAGCCATCCTGTTTCATCTAAGACATGGGGGATACAGATACTAATACACTTCTGATGTCCACAACTCAGTAGCACAGACTCATTAAAAGACTGAGGCCGAATCATAGGACCATAGACTGCCTCCCCTTCCCCCACACCGTATCGTCACATAACTAAAGGCTTTTTTATAGTTTTTCCTTTTACCTGGTACATCCTGTCCAGCTGTCAAGAAAAAAATCACAAAGTATACCAAATTGCAAAGAACACATTTGAAGCAACAGAGCAAGTATCAGAACAACATGGCAGGAATGTAAGAATTATCAGACCAGAAGTTTAAAATAACTATGATAAATATGCTAAGAACTCTAATAGATAAGCAGAAAGCATGCAAGAACAAATGGGAGTGTAAGCAGAGATGGAAATCCTAAGAAAGAACCAAAAATAAATGCTAGATTTTTTAATAAAGATAATTCCTTATAGTTGACAGAAGTAATGGCTATTTAATAAATAGCATAGACAATAAGCTTTTTTAAAAAAATTATGCTACTTGAGAAATAATTTTATATAGAGAAGATAAATTGACTTATATATAGTTATTATCAACATCTATTTTCTGACTTTGAAATCACATTAATTATTTTCCTGTAAGTTTGTAATGAAAGCATCCAGCACTTATTTTCAATATGATGTTCTAAATGTCTGTTCCCTTTGCTACCATCATCATTCTCGACAGGAAAAGTATAGAACAATAATAAAAATGAATAAATAAATAAGTATTTAAAAAGCAATAGTGACATACTGTCTTAAGCTCCAAACTTAACTTAGAAAAACAATCTATGTATAAGGTGAGATTCTACTGTGCTGGAAGCAATTTTCTCATGGCTTACTTTAAAGTTTATAGGAGTGAAAGGAAACTCAATAGATGAATAGATAAAGAAAATGTGATACATATCTTTTGTACCATTGTGCACATTGCATTTATTAATAAATGTAATATAAATGTATTTGTTAATAAATATTTATTTATTTTATGTTTTTATATTGAACAATGCTGGGCACGAGTTTGGCATATGGGATATTTATTCAGGAATGCCATTGGGATCAACACCTGTATAAAATATACTAATAAGTCTATAGATATACACAATGTTATATTGTTCAGCCATGAATAAAAAGGAAATTCTTCAATTTACAATGACATGGATGGACCTTGAGGGCCTTATACAATACCAAGTGGAATAAGTTGGACAAAGGCAAATACTATATGGTCTCATTTATACGTGGATTCTAAAATAGCTGAATTCATAGAAAGAAAGATAAGAATATAGATTGCCAGGGGCTAGAGCGTGGAAGAAGTGGATGTCTGTAAAAGTGTACAAGCATACAGTTTAAAAATGAGTAAGCTCTGGGGACCTAATGTATAGCATGGTGACTATAGTTAAAAATTCTATGTTATATACATGAAAGTCATTGAGAGTAGATCTTAAATGTTCCCACCACAAAAGGAAAAGTAATTATGTGAGTCATGAAAGTGTTGACTAATTTTATTGTGCTAATCATTTTGCAAATTTTTGTGTATCAAATAATTGCATTCTATGCCTTAAACTTGCATAATTTATATGTCAATTATATCTCAATAAAGCTAAAAATAAAGTGTAGCTATGTCACGACCCACAGCCGGAAAACATTCTTATTAAAAGTAGTCACCAGTTTTCTCGGAACTCTGCAGCTTGCTGTATCTGGACAAATACTTTCTACTTTTCATTAAGATGATACGTTAGATGGTCCTATCATGGTCAGCTGCCTTCATATTTACTCTGTTTTCATATGCTACTTCAGTAAAAACTCATTATTTTGGGGTATAGCTGGAAAGAATAATTTTTTAGAACAAAGTTAAATGTGTAAATTATGAAATCATACAAAAAAGAACATTTCAATTTGAAGCACATGCAGTTACATTTAATGGAAATATGATTCTAGTAAGAAATATCAGTGGATTATTGCAATAAACAGATTGTTAAAATACATTCATAAATAATTACATCTACTTTGGGTTAAGCAGATCTAAAAGTTCATAAAATTTATTTCTTAAAAATCTTGAACTACTGATTTCCAGTCAAGATAGAGGCATAGGTAAACATGTTTTGCCTCCACACACAGCCACAACAAAGATTACAACTAGACTACAAAACAAGTATCATCCAGAATTGTCAAAAAAATCAAGCTTTATGGAAGTCCAACAACCAAGGAATTAAAGAAGTCACATTCATGCAGACAAGCAGGAAGGACAGAGATGCGAAGACCTGCAGAGAGGCACAGAGATGCATATAGGCAGTCCCATACCCCCATGTGGTGGATAAAAATCAGGAGGGACACCTTGGGAGTGAGGGATACCAGCCCCACACCAGACCACCCAGCTCAGGGTTCCACTGTCAGGAAGATAAGTTCCCATAACTTTTGGCTGTAAAAATCAGTGGGAGTTGGGGCAATGGGTCAAACTGTGGGGCTCTCAAAAGTCTGCTCTTAAAGTCTTCAATGGACTTAGGATTTATGCAGACTCACTCCCTCTGGGCTTCAGCACAGGGGCAGAAGCTTGAAGGGCATCAGTGGCATAAAGAAAGAAATTAAGTGTATGGCATCAGGGCAAGTGCTGGGGGACAGCTTCCTCTCAGACAAAAGTCTAGAGGCCAGGGAGTGGCATTGTCCCCTTTCTGAGCCCTCCTCCACATGGAGCCACAGAATGGGGATGCCATATCAGAGACTCCATCAACCTGGTTCACATGGGTTGCTCTGTCCTGGTGAATGCCTAAGGCTCCACCCCCTCCAACTTCCTGGTGCACTTTTCTACAATAGGCCACACTACTGAGACAGGGAGTCAAAGCAGTTCTACTTAATATATAGAAACAAAAACAGGGAAGAGGCCAAAATGAGGAGACAAAGAAATATGACTTAAATGAAAGAATAGAAAAAACTCCAGAAAAAGTACTAAACAAAATGGAGATACGCAATCTATCAGATACAGAGTTCAAAATACTAATTATTAGGATGTTCAAGAAACTCACTGGGCACTTCAATAGCATAAAAAAGACCCAGGCAGAAATGAAGGTTATACCAAGTAAAAAAAAAAAAAAAAAACTTTACAGGGATCCAGTAGGGGAGTGGATGAAGCCAAAGATAAAATCAATGACTTGAAACATAAGGAAGAAAAAAAACATTCAGTCAGGACATCAAGAAGAAAAAAGAATCCAAAAAAAAAAAATTAGGATAGCATAGGGAGCTTCTGGTACATCTCCAAACATACCAACAACCAAATCATAGAGGTGCCAGAAAGAGAAGAGGAAAAACAAGGAATTGAAAACTTATTTGAAAAAATAATGAAAGAAAACCTCCCTAATTTGGTGAAGGAAATAAACATACAAGTCCAGGAAGCACAGAGAGTTGCAAAAAAGATAGACAGAAAGAGGACCACACCAAGACACATCATTATTAAAATGACAAAGGTTAAAGATAAGAAGAGAATCTGAAAAGCAACAAGAGAAATGCAGAGAGTTACCTGCAAAAGAGTTCCCGTAAGACTGCCAGCTGATTTCTCAAAAGAAACTTTGCAGGCAAGAAGAGACTGGCAAGAAGCATTCAAAATGATGAAAAGCAAGGACCTACAACCTAGATTACTCTATCCAGAAAAAACAGTATTCAGAATGGAAGGGAAGATAAAGTGCTTCCCAGATAAGGTAAAGCTAAAAGAGTTCATCATCACCAAACCATTATTATATAAAATGTTAAATGTAAATGTAAATGTAAATGTAATGTTAAAGGGACTTATTTAAGAAAAAGAAGATCAAAACTTTGAACATTAAAATAATTTCACAACTATATAAAAAAAATCTTGAACTAGATTTAACATTTTAGCACTAAATATGACTTTGGCAACCACTTGTCAATTGGGAAGATCAATTTGAAAGCCATTTTTTATAGAAAGTAAAATGAGCCAACATTCAAGTTTATGCTGCATTACTTAAGATTCAAATATAGTGAATGTCTGAATTTGCCAAGACATATATATTCATATTATATTATAACCATTCATATTATAACCTTGACATGAAAAACTCACTATATAAATGAAGAAGAATTTAACTTACAGGTAAATTATCATATCAGAGTAGCAAAATATTTTAACCAAAAAAAGTATGATTCTTCCCGTGACTTTTAAGTATCTTTATTTACAGTGAAAAAGGCATGTTTACATAATTAAGAAGATTTACATTTTTCTACATCAGTAAAAAATCCTAGAAGTCTTGTAAACTTGAATTTTTAATATTTTTTCTTGAAAATATTTCATGTTTAGGGTATATGGAAGTTATTTTTGGTTTTGGCACAATGTTTCATATAATTTTATTCAGTTAATCAAAATTTACTTAACAGAATTTCAAGTTTAAAAAATTTTAAACTTACTTTATAAATTAAGTTATAGATTTATTCCAAAAAACATTTCTTCAGTTATGCATTTTCATGCACACCACCTACCAGTGCTCCAATAGATATTTGTGCAGTGTAGCTATTGAATGCTTTTTATGTGGCTAGTGTAAATGGAAAACTCATTTTAAAATTATGTTTACTTTTAATTAACTTAAATTTTAATATTCACATGTTGTTAGTGACTACTATAATAGACAGCGTTGATTCCAGACTTTCATGTTCCTAGTTAGAAATTCCACTTTATGCCATGAAGTTCAGCTGAAAATATCTATTGTCTAATTCTTGAGTTTTCCAAGATCTTTTTTAAGTTCAACAGCAACTATTTTTATGTTCTAGTATCCCCTCCTTCGGATACTACCATTAGTAAAATAAACAAATAGGTTGTAAACTGGATGGTCAGTACAAAGCAATTTACTAATTTACTAACTATTGTTAGGTGTTTGTCAGTACTAGATACCTAATGATTCATTAAACTTTATAAACATTTGACAAAAATCATTGTTTATTAATAAGGACTGATCACCACTCTATTCATTAATTTGTTGTGTCTCTTTCTCTTGTTCAAGAAAAATTAAATAAAATGATTAAAAGATGTGAGTGATCTGAGATGTGCATTTTCATTTATCTAATGGAAAAATGCAAAAACAAACACTAAGTTAAAAAACAAAAGAGTCCGCCAACCTATGTTCTGAGGCTACCCAAGATTCAGTCTGGGGACAGGGTTTAGAAGTGCCCTGAGTTTATCTAGTGACTAAAGAACTATATGATAAATAATTAAATAGCAAATATTTACTGAGCTTTCTTGGTGTGCCCAACTTTGATTTAGGTAATGTGTGAGATACAGAATGAATTTAAGATATCATTTGTTGTTTAATGAGTTTGCAGTTTAGTGTAAAGAAGTAATATACATAAAAATGGTAAATTCTTAAAATATGCACATGGGAAATGACAATAAATCCAGATAAGTGCATAAAAGACACACAGCTGTAATTTGGCCAGTGGAAGGCTAAAGATTTTAGGGAAAAAACAGGATGATTAGTGTGGATACCACCTTAAGTCAAACAGTCACTGTTTCTAATCTGTATATTATCATTATGATTATATGATTACCATAATGTTTATGAACATTTGTTTTTCAATTGCAATAACTTACAAAATTAATTTAAGCATAATTACAATTGTCAATACAAAGTGTTTAGCTGGTACACAGAGCAGTGAATTCTTACTTGGGGTTTTATTACCATATGGAGGAAACTAAGAAGCATGGCTGATGGATGACTGTGAGTAGAGTCAAAGTTGTTTTTCTGTCAGTTTTTAGTATCTTAATCTATTAAAAAATTACATACAGCAATATTCACTGTTTTTAGCAGAGAGTTCCATTAGTTTCAACATATACATAGCTTTTGTAACTACTATCTCACCTTGATATAGAACAACTGCAACGTGGCAGATGATTCCTTATTGTTGTCTCTTAATTAGACCTTGTCTCTTACCCTTAACCCATGGCAACCACTGATTTTTTCCCTGTTCTAATATTTTATTCCAGAATGTTATACTAATGGAATCATATGGTATGTAACCTTTTGAGACTTATTTCTTTCACTCAACAAAATGCCTTTAAGGTTCAAGTTGTTTTGTATGGCAGTAGTTCATTCATTTTTATTGATGAATAGAATTCTACAGTTTATTAATTCATTTATTGAAATATAAGTATATTTGGGTTTTTTCCAATTTGGGGTAATTTTAAGTAGTGCTAATATAAACATTCATGTGCATGTTTCAATTAAAAATTATTGCTCTGAAAAAATGTTTAAGAAAATGAAAGGGGATATATTTGAAAATCACATTGTGTTTAGAATATGGAAAATTTATTCTTGAACTATATTAGAAAATATTTTTCCTGAAACAAAGAAATTAATATTGGGGAAATTGAATAACAATGTTAAACCAGACAGGATTACATCTTTTTCTGAAAAGAAACAATAATTGGAGCATTATAATATAGCGATAATGGTAATGCAAAATAATATGAAAAACAGAAGAATGCCTAAATAGAGGAAGGCGAGATTTTGGAATATGTTTATCTATGAAAACATGAAAAAGGGGTAAGATATTTGATGCAAAAGTTTAACAGTAGGAGAAGGTGGTCATTACATTTATAGAGCTGCTGCACATATTTAAAATATGAGAGTAAGCATGAACCCTGGCATTTGGAGAACTTTAGATGTGGGAAGCCAGGTCACAGAAGTGATCAACCAAAATGCCATTAGTCAAAAAATATGTGGGAAGGAAAGACATGTGATTTTCTGGTTGTCTTAAGACAGAGCATGTTAGGAGAGGCCAGAGAACAAAATGGAAATTTGAACAGAATTAAATTATTACCTGGGGTTTATAAGAGTAGGTGACAGTAGAGGCTTTGGGAAACAAACATAAAAGGGTGTGTAGAGAAAACAGTGAATGAGGAGGCATTTATGAAGGAGGTGGAAAGAAAAAACAATTAGGTGGTAAAAAGAAAAATGTTAAGTGGTAGCTTGTGGCTGTGGGTGTTTTCAGAGATGGCAGTCTCATTTCAGGGTGTTCTCCGAAAGACAAAGACATGTACTTCAAGCATGCTTGCAGCTTTGGCTAGAGAAATAGAGAAACTTACCTTGTTTTTGTCTTGGAGAAATTTAATGTTGGTTATCTCATTTCTTTTCCAGGTGTTTTCTGAAATTAAACTGTGTTCAGGACCTGCCTCCTTTAGTCTGATACACTCTTAGAAACCACAGTATGAAGCAAAGACTTTTAAAGAGAACAACATTTCCCCCTAAGGTTGTGTGTTATAATTAGTGACATCAAACAACTCATGTAAAACAAAAAAATGTAGTAAAAACAAAATAGTAGATGATAAACAATCAAGTTTAATAAACATTTTTACATGCTGTTATGAGACCAAATGTTTTTGTAAATTCCAGTTATCGTTAAGGATATTAAAAAAAAGTCCCACTAGATTTTGGTGAGAAGGAATCAATGATCTGCAATCTGCTATGCTTTAGATTACAGATCACTTACCTGTTTTTTTAAAAATATGAGTAGCAAATTAATTTGTATCTACTTATATCTATTGATACAGGCAAAATTGTGTGTGATTTTAAGTTTCACCTCTTGGATAAAACTTTATGGAGACTTGGTTTTCTGACTTGTAAAATGAAGGTGAAAATATCCACTTCTTAACTTTATCTTGGGGATAATTAAAATAATTTACACTTTATCAGTGTAAAGAGCCTAGTAAAGTGTCTCATACATAGCAGTTTCTTGAAAAATAGCCAACAATGTTCTCTTTCCCTGGCTTGTGGAGTACCACTCTTGCTTAACAATTGAGATGTTCCTTCTTGGCATTAGAAACTAAATGTTTTACCTTTTTATTTTCATTTATTGAACAACCTTATGAATAATCTGAACCCATAGTTTTAATTGGGGTCTTTGACAGATGTGCTTTCTCAAATTACCCATCTTCCACAAATTATGAAACACTCTCCTCCAAGGGAGTACCAAATCCACTGAAAACCCCTTATTTCAAGACAAAGAAGATTAAGAAATTAGAAAAGGGTATGAGAGTCCTGTGAAACTGCTATGGTCATTCATGCCTTTGTGCATTTACTCTCCTTGTTGAGTTTTCCTAGGAAGTCTCTCCTTCCTTCCATCTTTCCATATATTATCTCATCTTCAGATCCCAGATATAGGACCCTTTCTCCATGAAGCACATCATTGTCATATAAGGTAAGTCTTGGAATTTCTACCATATTTATATCAGGGCTGTAGAGTGGTAGAAGGCATCTTGTGGGAAAGAAGCAGTGGCTATAGTCAGCTATGTGATGGTGGTTTGAACTTGGGAGATAACTGAGTTGTAACAGCATTCCAGCTAGAGAGAAGGGGAATTCAGTATGTGGAGCTTGTGGGAGTGAAATAAGACACAAGGTGCTGGCCAAATGGACTGGGGTGTAGGTAGGCCTCCCTGTTTGTTTGTTTGTTTGTTTGCTTTACAGAGGAACTGGAGAGCAACCAAATTTGTGAAAGCAAAATTGTCATGAAAAAGGAGGAAAAATGTACTGGTGTTAAAGGATACTTACCATATGTGGGTATTTTGTATACAGTAGCTTATTTTAACCTTTTGATTAAAGCTATTCAGAGGTTTCCTCTAGTCATACTAGGATTAGGGCAGGAAAACAAGTTTTAAACCTAACCAAGGAAATACTGTTGAACCTAGTCAGGCAGGATCATTTTAGACTTTATATAGATCTGAAGCTGCAGGTTGTTAGACTTATATATCTGCAGCTGGGTGGAACCAGGACAGCAGATTGGGCATTTCCTCAATTCAATGTTCTCAGTTGTGATATAGAGTCACTGCATGTGCAGTATCTACCTAGACTTGCCTCTCCATCACCCTTTGGATTTGAGAGGGACAAAGGGAACTAATACAAACATGAAGTGCATGCCACTTGCTGTCCATTTGGACTCGTTATCTTCTTGCCAGCCAAATGTGTGGAAGTGTAGAAACCAGCCTAGTAGCAGCCCTTGCACTGTTGCTCAGTGGCTGTTTACAAGCTTGCTAGGCCAGAAGAAAAGGTACAAACCATCACTCATTATGCTCTTTCAACTTCTCCTGATGCTATGATTGTAAGAGTACTTTTCCAGATTTTCAGAAATTGAAAAGTATAAATGTTCAAGGAAGTACTACTTAGGAAAATATATAAAATGTATTCTTTCCACTTATCTATATTTTTACAACTTGATTATCCAGCTTGGTTAAGATTGGCAGACTTCTGGAGAAATAAGGATGGTGGAGGAGTGAGTGGAAGTCACACTGACCTCTTCCCAGGACCAGTCTGGAATTACAACTACATTGTGGAGAAATCACCTGTAACAAACAAATGAACAATAATGAGAGAGGAGCCTTATAACTTTAGATGGACAGAAGAATCAGCTTTAGCACAATCTGACTGGTAAGGAGTGCAGTAGAGACTTGAGAAGGTGGGTGGGGAATCTATGGGTGGCAGCACCAGAAGGATATTGAAACAGTGAGTTGGATTCCCCTGAGAAGAGCGGTGTCTGAACCATAAGCGGGGATCTCCAGCCTATAGCACCAGAGCCCCAAAAATACACAGATAACAGCCAGCTGCAAAAAGCAGCGAGGTTGCTTTCTGCCAGGGATGGGTGGCTGGTGATGCAAAGAGCCGTTTAAAGGGTCAATGCATAAATTTTCACTTGCAGCCACTTAGCCTGGTCTCTAGCAAAAGCTGGAGCAGAGTGGGCTAGAGACGCCTGAGGAGAGACTGGGGAAGGAGGCTTTGGGGAGAGAACTGAGAGAGTAGCCAGGGCACCCTGGTGCTAGCTCATCTCCCTCTGGCAGCAGCCCTCTGGCTCAGGCAGCTGGCTCTCCTGAGTGGCAGCAGCATGAGAGGACACAATAGCCCTGCCCCAAGGAGAGACTCTGCTCTGCCCTGTGGTGCCTAAGCCTGACTGCTGAGTGCAGAGTGACTAGATTAACAAATGAAAAAGACAGCCACAGACAGTAGATTCCTAGAAGTCTCGAACAGTCTGCCTAAGGTCAGATGGGGTCAACATCTGACATCATCAGAGGCAGATCCAGAAAGGAAAAATAGCAGTCTTCTGTCATAGGAGTTCACACCACAAAGTCAGGAAATCAAGACAGATCAATTTAAGAAGCAGATGCTAAAAAGAAGAGACTCACAAATAATGGGAAGACAAACACCCCCCAGTCGAAAGAAAAGAAGGAATCCTCACAAAGAGAACTAAATGAAATAGAGGAAAGTAAACTATCAGATATGGAGTCCAAAACATAGCTCTAAGGACGCACAATGAGTTCAATGAGCTCAGAAAGAATTACCAAAAACTACAGGGAAACTATGAGGAACTTACTGCAAATTATATCAGCATGAAAAAGGATATAGAAAATATCAACAAGAGACAAGAGGAAATCAAGAATACTATTTCTGATTTGAAGAACACAGTAGAAGGAATCAAAAGTAGGCCCGATGAAGTAGGATTGAATCAATGAGCTGGAGGATAAGGTAGAAAAAAGGCTCCCAGAAAGAGGAAGAAAGTGAAAAAAAGACTCAAAAAGAATGAAGGGGTGTTTATGGAAATGCAGGACAACCTAAAACATAATAATATAGATACAATCAGGGTACCAGAAGGAGAAGAGGAGCAAGTGAAAGAGAACCTATTTGAAAAAGTAATGATGGAAAACCTCCTTAATGGGAGGTGAGAAAAATACACACAAGTCCAGGAAGTACAGAGGGTCTCATTCAAGGGGAACCCAAGGAGACCCACTCCAAGACACATCATAATTAAAATGGCAAATATCAAAGACAGAGAATCCTAAAGACAGCAAGGGAGAAAGAGGTAGTAACATACAAGGGGGCCCTGACAGAGCTATCAGCTGACTTCTCAACAGAAACACTACAAACCAGAAGGAAATGGCAAGTAATATTCCAAATAATGAAAAGCAAATGCCTGCAACCAAGACTACTCTGCCCAGTAAGGCTCTCAGTTAAAATGGAAGATGAAATAAGGAGTTTCCCAGACAAAAGAAGGCTAAAAGAATACACTTCTACCAAACCAGCATTGCAAACTATGCTAAAGGGACTGCTTTAAGAAGATGAAGAAAAAGAGTCTATGAATACTCAGTCCCTTTCACAGTCATCAATACTTGATATTACCAATATTTTTAATACTTATTAATCTGATCATGACAATAATGTGTTATTTCAATTGTTCCTTTATGTTTTGTTGAAACTAAACCTGCTTTTATATATTGTATATTTATTGCCTATTTCTACTTTTTTAAAAAAGGTTTAAATGACTTTTTGGTATCTGTATCTATTTTTTGACTAAATGTTTGTAGAATTTTTACCTAAATCTCTCACCCCCCCGCCAACTTATTAACCTTTTTATATATGTGTTGCAAATTCTTTCCTATTCTATTACTTGTCCCTTTACTTTTTAAATAAGTATATTACTATATAGTCCTAAATGTTTAATACATTCATATTATCAATATTTTACTTTATAGCTTCTGGGTTTGAATATATTACATAAGGGTAAGAAAAATATAATTTTGTATTTTCTCCTAAAACTCCTTACATTTAACATATTGATTTTTAAGTCATCTAAATATTTTTTGTATAATGTGTGAAATAGGCATCTATATTTTTTTTCAAGTAATAATGGTCCATGTACCTTAATTGTTAAATAAGCCTTATTTTCCCCATTAGTTTGAAATATCAATTTAATCATATATTACACTGTTAGATGTATAGGTTTGTTTTTAGAATGTTCATTTTATTTCATTGATGTACTTGAGTATTTCTGTGCTGGTGTCATGTTGTCTTAATTGCTGAGGCTATATAATGGATTTAAAATTTTTAATATTTTATAATGGATTTTGACATGTAAAAAAATAAATAAAATCAATCTGCATTTAAAAGAAAGAAAGAAAGAAGGAACTCCTACCTTTTGTGACAACATGGATGGAACTGGAGAATATTAGGTTAAGTGAAATAAGTAAGTCTGTGAAAGAAAAATACCATATGGTCTCACCTTTACATGGAATCTATTCAACAGAATAAACTAATGAACAAAATAAACCACAGGCAAGGAAACATGGAGCAGACTGAAAGTGACCAGAGGGGATGGCTAAGGAAGACAATGGTGGAAAGAAGAGGAGGGGACTAGACAAAGAACATGTATAAATGATCCATGGACATGGACAACTGAGCAGGAATTGACTGTGGGAGTCGGGGCAGGGTGGGATGGTAGAGGAGGGCAAAGGGGGAAAAATTGAGACAACTGTAATAGAATTAAAAATAAAGAAAAGAAAAAAAGGATTGGCAGACTTCTTGGTCATCCATTCCCACCTCCACCCCTAGCCCTACCACATTACCAAGCAGAATTGGTTTCTGTTATTTAAAAATATCCTTAAAGCAGATATCAATTTTTTATAAAAGGATATATCTTATCTTACATTTGATAAATGTTCTAATTGCATATGCTTGTGATTTACTCTGTTATTTTACACTTTATTAAGTGAAGTAACATGAGACTGCTATTTAAGACACATCTCTGAGGGAGACTACTTGGGAAACTGAAAAAAATTGGTGTCTTCAAAATCCTGACCTCTGAGAGGAAGAACACATTTTATACTGAGGGATTTAATGGGTCAGAGCTATCTGTGAAGCATCAGAAAAGATATGGAGCACAGCTTACCAACATTCTTAACAGAGCTTTATTAGGGATAGAAAACAGTTCTAAAGTAGTGCCCTTAATAAATATTTTCATAGGGGTAGAATATAATGTAAAAGTTATTGGGTGGACAGTAATAATAAAATGAGAATTCAAACTCAAAGAAAGATTCAATAAAATTACAAGCATTTCAGTTCTCTTAAATATAAGAAAACTGTCATCACATGCTTCTTTATTGATATTTTGCCAGTTTTCAATAAAAATTATGTATTAAAACTTAAAAACAAGGCATAGCGCAAGAGATAAGTACACAAAACTAATAACTGCATACAATTATATACATATTGGATAAGAAGAAAATAGACTACTTAGACATTCATTATAAAATAACACATGCTAAGAAAAATAAAAAGAAGGAAATTTATTATTTATGGTGGAGAAACTACTAAAGTAAAGTGACCATATGTTGAGTGTAAATGTCGAAATTAAGTGTTAACAGCTTGTATAGCCGTCTCTGTATTATTTGATAGGTGATAGATGTAATTCAACTCATAGTATTAGTAAACAAAAGTACTATCAACCTTCTTAAGAGAGGAAAGCAACAATTATTTTCAAGTTTGAAGAAAAACTTCACTTCAGGTCGGTTAATGGTAATTTGCTTTGTTCTGCATGTTTAAAGTACAGGGGCCCTGTCCTACCAGTGGGAAAGAACAGGATGATGACAGAACAGAGTCTGTATTAGAGATGTATCTCAGAGCTTGCTGAATAAATTCCACATTACCTTAGGACTTTAGACTCTGGTCTTTCTTGCCAATTTCAAAAAGTGTTTACATCTGGAAACTTTAGCTGGCTTCTTTTTAATTTGGACTCATGTAAGCAACTAGCTTGCTGTATGTCTTTTTAGTGACTGGAAATATTCAGAAGCTATATCACTTATTTCTCAGGAGAAAAACAGTTTGCATTAATAATGAGAATATGTCCCCTTCTGTTGCTAACATATTCATTTTATAAAGGCAAGAGTGCCTTAAAAGATTTCAGAGTAGGTTTTTTCATTATTTAAATTTTACTCATGAAGGTCTTTACTACCTTACTTAACCCCATTAAATAGGCCATTCTTAAGAGCCATAACATCTCTGAGTATTGGTAGAAGCAGACTCAGAATGGTCCAATCTAGATTTTTACATGGAAAAAAGATTTTCTTTCTTTACAATGTTGTAGAAATACAAAAATGAATATCTATGTATCTGATAGTAGCATCTGTGTGGCCACATACCTATCAAGTATTTACCATCTTCTTGCACAGGAGCTTTGTGAATTTAGAAAAGATAAACTAGAGTCACCAAACTCTTCTTTCACCAGTTTTCCTTAATGGTGTAATTGCAAGAAATCTTCTCTCTTTTAAAAAAGATAAAGCAGACATCTCTCGATATGAATAACATTCTATTTCTGTATTTAAAATATGTAATAATTTCATCATCAAGAATTAGATCTGACTTATACCACCACATATCCATCAAGAATTAATTATGGTAAAGGATATTAGTAAGCAAATTGTGGGGGAAAGGGGAGGGAGAAAGAGTAAGAAAATATATTTTCTAATCAAATTTCTGTTCTCCATGATCTACATATGTAAGTCTACACTTGCATTGGATTTTGAGTTTTTATTTCTCACTGATGAAATATAAAATATAAAATTTTGAAAATAAATCTTCCAGGCTTTAGAAAACATATAGGACATAATACTTCTGTGATTTTTTCCTTAATATTTTTAATATGTAAAGTTCTGCTAGTAGCTACATTTAATTTACTCAGTAGAGATTTTGCCACATTCTCTTATCATATTGGCTCTTACTTCCATGGATAAAAGTTTTTGTTTTATGAACATCTAAGATATAGTTATAACTCTGAGACCTTAGAGTCAAGAGCCTTAGTGGGGAAATTTTCTAGCTAGAAAATTCAGACATTTTGGATATTTGTTTTTACATGATTTGTTTAAATTTATCATTACAGTGGTTCTAAAGTAGATATTGTTTTCATGCTTAAAAAGGAACAAAACCCAGACTCACAGGGACTTTACCAAGCCAAGTGACACTTACCACACTACCATACTAAGTAACAGAGACTGGGTTCCAAGCCATGTATTGATTTCAAGTCCAGTGCTCTTTCCAGGATTTCATAATATTTCATTATAAATTGGAGGGTTGTGGTTGTTGCAAGCTATGTGTCTTTAGATAAAGGTGATTACATCACTCAGGGAGGAGAAGGTTCCGGCAATTGTTTTTAAGAGAATAAAAACATAAGGGACAATTTCCTTCCACAACTTAATAAATAGCTAATAAGAGAAAATTTCCTGGTTGTAGAGTATGAATCAAGGCTGAATAGACACAAGTGCAGCTCTTGAGAGCAAGAGCCAAGAGAATGTGGTAAAATATGACCAGGTAAATGCCAGATCTGCAGATGACCATGACAAGCATCACTGTCTGGGAAGGTGGGTGGTTTACTCATTGGAGATGAATGTGTTACAGCCTAAGGATCTTTAGCTGACTAAGCCATGATGGTCACCTTGATATGACTAACTAGGGAGCCTCAATCTTGAGAGGTATTTATCAGGTAAAAATGAGAGATTTTCACTTAATTTATCCTAAACCTGGACCAGAACCAGGCAAAAGATCTCAGTGAATTGGGGGGAAATGTGGTCAAATGAATTTTGTGTCAATATCCTACAATATACCCTAACAATTAGAAAAATAAGTAATTGTATATGCACCTACATGTCTCTGAGCTTGCAAAAATAAAAATAGATTTTTTTAGGACCACTGTGTGGTGCATAAGTTACATATAACGTGTTTTTCTGGTTCTCTAGATCAGGGATCCTCCTCTTGCTTCCCAGGCATCAGCCACAGTTTCTTAGACAGGATCCTGCTTTAATTCTCTATGTAGACATAGATTATGGCTCCAATGGACTTGTCAATTCCATGCTAGAAAGGAACTGAAAGCTAGTGAAAATTGTATCATTTTCAATCTTTTAAATGGCTTTTAGGTCTATGCTAATAAATTTTGAATCCATAGTTCATAATTTTTGGTTCAAACACATAATTCTTCTCATTTTGCTTACAGTCTCAAGAGTCTTAGCATAAAATGTTACTTTCATCATTCTAGGCCCTTAAGAAAAATCACCTGTCAGTTTGAATTAAAGGTAGTTTCTTTTTTAACATATTGCAAGAAAAAAAAAACAACCTTGTTTGGAAGTACTAAACAAGCCCTAAACTTTTTGTTCAAATACTTTAAAAATACAGGGGATAAAGAAAATCAAGAGTTATATGTTTAAACTATTTCATACTCTAACTCTATGTTTCTATATAATAATTTTATTTGTTGTAAATTATGCTGTCACACTGTGCGGCGGCTATAGGGGCGCACCGCCGCAGGGGAGCGCCACCGAGAGCCCAGTGCTCCCTGAAACCTGAGGGAAACCCGCTGGGGTCAGCTGAGGTGGGAGCAGGGCTCTGAAACCCGCAGAGCCTGTCCCGGGGTTGTCACAAATGAGGGGGAATAAACACAAAACGTTGCGAACACTTCTCTGTTTGCCGGGAGAGCAGACGGGACACTTCCCTCCTCCTGGGGAAGGCGGTGGCACATCCCCTTAACGGGGAAGGCCCCAAAGCTCTTTGTTCCAAGGCTTATATTGAAAAACTTACCAATGGGCTAGGCAACAGGAATACATACGTACACTTGTTACATTAGCATGTTAAGGTTCACAGAGAATAGATACTTTTAAGAAAACAAGTGACAGGAATTTACTGAATTACATGGGTCCAAGAGGAGACCAGTCTAAACAAAAGAGAATGAAGATAGGGGCAAGCACCTTAAGGATAAAGGGTAGGGGCTGTAAATAATGTGAAGGTCCTTTGCAGCATGAACTGGCCAGAGATCTGAGGGAGGAACGGAGCACACTTTAAAGAATTTACTTTTAGGCCTGATTACCCTGGCAACCGTCAGGTCTGATTTAGGGCTGTTTTTTCCTGCACTGTTTCAATCCTGAGCCAGGCGGAGGAGGGAACCACCAAGAGATAAGGAGACTGCTTCTTGGCTGCAATGAGGACTCCTGTCCAAGCCAAGCCGAGAGGTGTGGGGGCCTTTTTCCATTTCTCTGTGTCCCCCAATTTCTTATTTGCTACCCATATTGGCCCATGCCTGTCTTAGGTTGCCCCTCCCACAAGGGGTCTTACCTGTCCTTGGCAGAGACCATCCCAAGGCAAAGTAGAGAACAGGTCAAATCGCCTCAGAAGTCTGTTTCTTCAAGGCCTCCTGATTATTTCTAGCCTTGGGGCCCTCCAGCCTGTTGGCAGGGTTACAGCTCCTGAAACCAGGCCAGACATTTCCCAACATTATGCTATAGATAAAAATCATGAAAACCATACAGGAAGGTAGCATGGTGCACTGCAAAGAGCAACACACTAGATTCAGGTAAGTCTAGACCCATTTTTGTTCATTTTGGAGGTGTGACCTTGATGGATCATTCAGTTTCTGAGTTTCACATTTCTTATCTGTGAATGGGAATAGTAACATTTGCCTCCCATACATTACTGACTGATTTTTACCCCACATGTTTTCAGAAGTAATATATGGGAACCTCATGGCACTACTTACATAGCTTCTGGTTTTTATCAATTTTTCTGCTAATTAATGCAATGATTCATACTCAGCAATGAAAGGTACTTTTATAGTTAAAAATATCAGGAGTTGAATATTCATTGTTGTCATTTGCATATATTTTGTGGCATAGTTATTCCTATAAGTCAGCCTTTGCTCAGGTTGTCTGAGCCAGGCCTCAAGAACTGAAACCACTGGGCTGCCTATACAGCTGCCAGCCCTACAGGTGACGCTGGCACTGAGGAATAACAGTGAGTCAACACAGGTGACTATGCCATTCACTCAGCTTTTATTAATGCAGACTCAATCCAAATCCATGCTAACCTAATAACAATAATAATCACTCGGAACAATCAGTACTAACATCACACAAGAGAATTTGGAAATAACAAACCCGAGTCCCAAGAGTCCAGATCAGGTCTGGGTCCAGGAGGCAACAAAGGGCAGTAAGCATCTTGCAAGGCAGTGTCAGAGGGACAGGGTCACAGCGAGGCTCTTTCTCTCCCTGGGCAGAATGTGCAGAACCTGTCGAAGTGACTCGCTCTCAGGATGCGCTGTCCGTGGTCTGAAGTTCTCTGCTTTTATCTTTCTTTCGGTTGCAAAGTCATGATGATTGTGCAAAATTACTCATAAACATATTTTTTCTTTTTCTCATATGTTTTGGATAAGCACATGTTGTTTTCCTCAGTTCTGTTAGGCACATGTTTTTTTGTCACTCTGATAAGCACATGTTGTTTTACATCAGCCTCTGATAGATGCACATGTACTGTTTGCCATGCTGTACTGTGCATGCTGAGGGGTTGTATTATTTCTCTGAGTCATTGCTGTGCTGCGCATGCTCGAAGCATGGCTTCAGGTCCTGCTCTCCACAATTGTGAAGGCAAGCTTTTCAACTTCATGCCAGGCAGAGCTCACCAGAGCACTGGGTTCTGTCCTCTTTGCCTAGCCATTTACACTCTTCAGTTTGATTGAAGTACTTCCTTTAATTAATTTAAAGACCTCCTTTAATCAATGAACATGGTTTTCGGTTACTGCCAAGTCACTAAGAGATTATTGGACCTCGTTCAGCAGTCATGTAACTCTGTTCAGCTTTGGAAAGGGGCTAGTGAGGTCACCAAAACCCTCTCGAAGGCATCTCTTGAGTTCACTGTGATGGCTGCAGGTGCAGTACCTCTGGGGGTCACCCTGAACCTCCTGCTGTTGTGTGAAAACAAGAATGTGCCCTACATGTTTGTGCACTTTAAGTGGGCCCTAGGTCAGGCCAGTGTGGTCTCCAGACCAGTCATCACCTGTTGTGTCTCCATCAAAGACAGCTCACAGCTGACCCAGTAGATCGGATCCCTTTGGCAATCCCGAAAGAGCTCTTAATCTAACACTGACTCCTCACTCTGGGATTGTGTATCATTCTCTGTTTAGCATGTATTATTTCCAGCTCCTTTCTATTGTTATAAAATATTATAGTAGTAAATCTGGTTTTTACATTTTTGTACTACTTTTGTTTTGTTTTAGAGGTCGTCATCCCCACTCCACCCCTGCCATAAATCTCCCCTTTAGCTTCCTCTCTGCCAACTTTCCTCCACTTTGAAAAATGAATTAAGGCCCAGAACAGATGGAAGCAGAGTAGTGACACCATTCAAAGGCATGGAGGAGCCAGGTTTGAGATCTGGTTCCAGCTTCCAGGTACGAACTCCCTTCTGTATGCAGGATATGGTGAAGGAAACACCACCCATTTTACTTCCCTTGTGCCTTGCCTGTAGAATAATTCCATACATGTTTAAGTGATCTAGGGGTTTCCTTTACTCTATAGGGGATTTGTATCATTTGGGGAGGGGCGTATGTGTTCTGTGAGGTTGTTAGGTGTATGCCCAAGTGTCATTTGCTAAGGTACCTCTGCTGTTTGCTTTTGTTAGTACAATGTTATATCAATCCTCATTCCCAGCTCCTAACTGTATCCCTGGGGGTGGCAGAATAGCAGCATACTGAAGACATGAGTGCCATAGATTCCCATAGGTGGTCTGTTCCAGTGAGACATGGGACAGTTGAACTAGGTCTTGAAGGAGTCTGGAGTGGCAGGAGAAAATTGGTTCAACTGGTGCTGGAATGAATGATTCAGGGCAAGTACAATGAAAAAGATGGAGTCCAAGGAAACGTCCTCTCTTTGGTAAATAAAGATTTCTTCAATGGACAGTTGGTACCAGCTCTGAGAGCTCTTACTTTGTTTCCTACTATGGTGTGGGTCAGATATATACATTCTTTTTAAAATTAAATATATTAGGGTGACATTGGTTAACAGATGTATCTATTCTTTTTTTTAATCCTCACCCAAGGGCACTTTTTCATTTCTGTTTGAGAGAGAGGAAGGGAGAAAGAGAAGGAGAGAGGAAGGGAGGGAGGGAGAGAAACATTGAGAGAGAAACATCATTTGGGTGCCTTCCATACATGCCTCGACCAGGGATCAAAACTGAAACCTAGGTATGTGCCTTGACCAGGAGTCAAACCTGCAGCCTTTTAATGCACTGGGCAATGCTCCAACCAACGGAGCTACACCAGCCAAGACAGATGTATGTATTCTTATCACATCAGAAAGACAGTGCTAAGGTGTCATTCTTGTGGGAGTGATGGTAAAAAAATATATTTATATTAAAAAAAAGAATTGGCTTAGATAATATCCTAACTGCTAAGACCCATTTTTCATTAATCTTATAATTTTGTCACTTTGTTATAATTTATTGTTATAATTATTGGTTAATTGAATTAGAATTAAATGTTTTTGTTCCTTGTCTATTTATTTATAAGTATGTAACTTCATTTCCAGAAAATAACAGGTAAAAATTACTTTCATTTTTATCACTATATTGTTTTAGTTTATCAAATTTTCTCAGATAAACACCAGGCTCATATTCTTGAATTTTCTGTGTTTTCTGCTTTATCTTTTCATGGTGTTTGTGAGTCAAAGAAGACTTTTTTTTTCACTTTTGATATAATCTTATTTAGAAATCAAATAAATAAAAAAATGGGACAATTGTAAGAGCATAATCAATAAAATATACTTAAAAAAAAGAAATCATTAAAAGAGTAAGGACTGGAAGTATCTTAGAGGTTTTAAGTCTGATACATTATGATCTTATTCTTCCCTCTAACATTTGACTAGTGGTTGTCCATCTTATACTTGTACACCTCAAAATGCAGAAACTTCTTAGTTCCTAAAATATTTCTGGCATTTCTGGATAGGTCTTACTTCTAGAAAATCCTTCCTTTATATTGACTAAAGTGTCTCTTCTCGTTTTAGTTCTCTACATTGACACTATCTAGAATGAATCGAACCCCTCTTCAACATGATTACCTGTTTGTAAAATGTTTAGCTTGGACCCTGATGACTAACCTCTGTTTTCTGAGATTCCAGCTGGCTTTTAGGAATCATTATAATTCTGGCAACTTTCTGCTGAAACTGCATGTGTGTGACTTTACACAAAGATTTCAGAGTATGTTGTTCAGAAGTGGGCATAATCCCACTATAGTTGTGGTATGCCTGTGGATGGAAAAGAGGATCATCTCTCTCTTGTTCTATTGTGTGTCCATTTCTACTAATGCAACTAAGGGTTTTAATAGCTTTTTGTAGTAGTCATAACTTTCACCTGACTTATTCATTCAAGCAATATTTTTTATTAATCATTTTTATTGTTATTCTATTATAGTTGTCTTGATTTTTCCCCTTTTGCCCTCCTCTGGCCAGCCCACCTCTGCTCCCACAGTCAATCCCCACATTATTGTCCATGTCCATGAGTCATTCATACATGTTCTTTGTCTAATCCCTTCTCCTTCTTTCCTACATTGTCCTTCTCCTCCCTCCCCTCTGGTCACTTTCAGTCTGTTCCATGTTTTCATGCCTGTGGTTGTATTTTGTTTGTTAGTTTATTTTGTGCATTAGATTCCCCTTACAGGTGAGATCATATGGTATTTGCTTTCACTGACTGAATTACTTCACTTAGCATGGTAGTCTCCAGTTCCATCTGTGCTGTAACAAAAAGTAGGAGTTCTTTCTTTGTTTCTGCTGGGTGTTCTTCCATTGTGTACATATACCACAGTTTTTTGATTCACTCATTTACTGATGGTTCAGACAATATATATTGAATGCTTACTATGTAGTGGAGTCTCTTCTAGGCAAATGAAAGTGAACCAAACAAAAATACATAATTAGAAAAATATATTTAATGAAAATCCTCACTCTTTTTTATAGGTCTGTCATTAAATCATAGTCTCCATCTTGAAATATTGTAATTATCATTTATATAAGTATAGGACTTTACATTTTTCTCTAATTGGGTTTCATTCTGAAGTATATGTTATATTATTTTAATACTCTGAGATTTTGGGGGGATTTTGATTTCATTATTTGATGCATTCACAATGATTTGGCTATGTGAGCAAAAGTGATAAAATGTGTATCCTTATTAATATTAAGGATTAAAATGTTGAATGGGAAAAGGCTGAAGATAGAGCCATGTGGTATTGACTACAACACTTAAGAATGATTTCTAACACATTATTCAGTACCTTTTGGGTATGAACAATTAACTACATATTTGTCCACTTGATTGAACCTACATCCAATCTGTGTGTGTGTGTGTGTGTGCGTGTGTGTGTGTGTGTGTGGGGGGGGGGAGAGAGAGAGAGAGAGAGAGAGAAATGATACTATGTATCTACACTCAGAAAGTTTATTTTGGAGCAATACAGGAGCCTGGGAACATTGTTGTTAGGATGAGTGATACACAGGGAAGAGGCCGGGAGTCAGACCCCTGAAGGACCTGGCATAGAGCCTGGGTTCTTATCTGCAGACAACAGAGAATTATCAAGAGATTTTAAGTAGGAATAGGATGGGGCAAAATTTGTATTATAAAAACATAATTGCTGGCAGTCTGGAAGTTAAGGAAAAAGGGTCTGGAGAAATTTTTGATTTATGTCTTAAATCCTTTTATTCTCAAGAACTTCAGATCTATCTGTGATTTGGGGGAAAGGTTAAGCACATAAATGAGTCAGCCATGCATTCATTTGTAAGAATGGTGAATATGATTTGCAAGAAACAAAAACTTAAATGTAGTAGCTTAGAATAAACAAAAAAAAAATCTATTATCTCACATAATTTCTGCGAGTCAGGAATAATGCAGAGGCATTATCTGGAATGATCTAGCTCAGAGTCTTTTATGAAGTTGCAGGAAAAATGTTTGCCAGAACTTTAGTCATCTTAAGGTTTGACTGGGTTTGGAGATTCAATTTCTAAGGGTTATTCACTCATCTTTTTGATTAGAGGCCTGGTTCCTCACTGAATGTTGACAAAAGGTCTAACTTAGTTCCTTAGTTTCTGCCACATGGCCCTCTTCTAATAGCATCATAGCTGGCTTCCCCAAAGAGAAAGTGTGTGTGCATGTGCATGTGTGTGTTTGAGAGAAGCTGCATTGTCTCAAATAAATAAGCATGGCTTTATTCCAAAAACACTTTATTTAAAAAAAAGTCAGCAAGCTGGATTTGGCCTGTGGGGCAGTTTGTAGCATTGCTGCATGAATTCCACTTCTTTGACTTGCTGGTCTAGAAAGAATTAAAGTAAAATGTACACAGTTTGTACAAAGTGACTGCAAGATTTTGCTTGGTGATCTTGGATTCTTTTCCTAAACATTTACACATCCCACCTCTAATAATGCAGTATAGATTTTGCACATCATTGATGCTGAGCTCACTGGTCTGTAGAATCTATCATTGCCCATGTTTGGACAATGGAAAAGATTTTTACTCATATTTCCTTTTGGGGTATCTATACTGCTCTCAAGCATTGATGTTAGCAATATGGTGTTTCATTAGTAAATTCTTTTGGCACCCTGAAATATTGTGTGCCTGTGCCTAAGATTTGAAGTCATTTACCTTTTTCCATATTCCTTTTTTTTTTCAGCTACAACCTTTAAATTTATGTTCTAAGATAGGTTTGGTAAAGAAGACTCAGGCCACACATTTCCCATCAGTTAATGGCCCTTTCCTTTGCTTAACTATTTATTTATTTTTTATTTTTCAGTTACAGTTGACATTCAGTATTATTTTATATTAGCTTTAAGTGTACAGCCTATTGGTTAGACATTTATCTGATTTATAAAGTGATCTGCTGATAATTCTAGTACTCACCTGGCACCACACATAGTCACTACAATATTATTGTTTATACTCTCTATGGTGTATTTACATTACCATGACTTTGAAAGGGTCAATTTGTACTTTCTAAACTGTTCATCTTTTCCACCCAACCCCTCTACCTACCACCCAATCTGGGAACCATTATTTTGTTCTATTTATGAATTTGTTTTGTTTTTTATATTTTGTTGGTTTTTTTCACCAATAAAGGAAAAAGTCACGCAAGTCCAGGAAGCACAGAGGGTACCATTCAAGAGGAACCCAATGAGGCCCACTTTTCCTATTTTCTATTTGTTAAAAAAATTGTTAAATACATTTGTCTCCATTTACCTGCACCAAGTTCCCCTGTCCCACCGCCTCCACCTCCCCCCTCAATCCTTCCTCACCTTGGCTTCATCCATGTGTCCTTCACATCTGGTCCTCGATCTGACCCTTCCCCTTCCCCTCCCTGCTACCCCTCTCCCTCCTTCTCTCCCATCCCCATCAGTTTGTTTTTTCTTTCAATGTTGCCGGTCATATTTTCCTTGCGTGCCTGCTTTGCTGATTAGGTTCCACTTACAGGTAAGATCATATGGTATTTGTCTTTCACCCCCTGGCTTATTTCACTTAGCATAATGCTCTCCAGTTCTATCCATGCTGTAGTGAAGGGTAGTAGCTCTTTTTTTCTGCTGCATAGTATTCCATTGTGTAAATGCATCACAGTTTTTTGATCCACTCATTTAGTGATGGGCACCTAGATAGCCCCCAGCACTTGGCCACTGTAAATTATGCTGTTACGAACATTGGGGTGCATAGGTTCTTCTGAATTGGTGTTTTGGGAATCTTACGGTATAATCCCAGCACTGGAATCACTGGGTCAAAATACAATTCCATTTTTAGCTTTTTGAGGATTTTCCAAACTGTTTTCCACAGTGGCTGCACCAGTCTGCATTCCCACCAACAGTGCACTATGGTTCCCTTTTCTCCACAACACTGCCAGCACCCGTTGTTTGTTGATTTATTTATGATGGGATTCTGACCAGTGTGAAGTGGTATCTCATTGTGGACTTATTCATTTTTTTCCTTTGTACCTGTGATCCTCTCTTTCTGGCTCTTTTTCTTCATCTTCTGAAAGCAGTCCCTTTAGCATATCTTGCATGCTGGTTTCGTGAAGGTGTATCTATTTTTAGCTTTCTTTTGTCTGGAAAACTCCTTACTTTGCCTTCCTCTTTAATTGAGAGCCTTGCTGGGTAGAGTAGTCCTGACTGCAGGCCCATACTTTTCATGACTTGGAATATTTCTTGCCATTCCCTGCTGGCATGTAGTATTTCTGTTGAGAAGTCAGATGCTAGCCTTATCGGGACTCCCTTGTATGTTATGACCTAATTCTCCCTTGCTGCTTTTAGGATTCTCTGTTTGTCTTTGATATTTGCCGTTTTAATGATGATGTGTCTTGGAGTGGGCCTCATTGGGTTCCTCTTGAATGGGACCCTCTGTGCTTCCTGGACTTGCATGACTTTTTCTTCCTCCAATTGAAGTTTTCCATCATGACTTTTTCAAACAGGTTCTCTATCCTTTGCTCCACTTCTTCTCCTTCTGGTATCCCTATTATATGGATATTATTTTGTTTCAGGTTGTCTGGCATTTCCCTAAACACCTCTTCATTCTCTTTGAGTCTTTTTTTCATTTTCTTCCTCTTTCTGGGAGCTTTCTTCTACCTTATCATCCGGCTCACTGATTTGTTACTCTGCTTCATCTAGTCTGCTTTTGATTCCTTCTACTGTGTCCTTCAATTCAGAAATAGTATTCTTCATTTCCTCTTGTCTCTTGATAGTTTCTATGTCCTTTTTCATGCTTTTATAGATGGCAGTAAATTCCTCATAGTTTCCCAGTAGTTTTTGGTAATTCTTTCTAAGCTCACTGAACTCTTTGAGCTTCCTTAGGATCATTGTTTTGAACTTAATTTCTGATAGTATACTTGCCTCTGTTTCACTTAATTCTCTTTGTGGGGATTCCTCCTTACCCTTTGATTGGGGGATGTTTCTTTGTCTTTCCATTATTTGTGAGACTTTTCTTTTTTTGCTTCTGCTTCTTAAATTGCTTTGGTTTGACTTCCTGACTTTGTGGTGTGAACTTCTATGGTAGAATACCGCTTTTTTTTTTCTCTCTCTCTCTTTTTCTTTCTGGATCTGCCTCTGATGATGTCAGCTGTTGACCCCATCTGACCTTAAGCAGTCTTTAAGAGACTTCCAGGAATCTACTCTGTGTCAGCCTCCTCCAGTTGTTAATCTAGTCTCTCTGCCCTCAGAAGTCAGGGTGGGGTGTTGTGTCCTTTTATGCTGTACTGCTGCCACTCAGGAGAGTGGTCTGCCTGAGCAAGATGGCTGCTGCAGTATAGGGGAGGAGTCAGCACTGAGATTCCCCCTGCTACTCCCTCAGTTCTCTCCCCAATGCCTCCATTGCCAGACTCTCCTCAAGCATCTCTAGACTACTCTGCATTCACCTCAGCCAGGGATCTACTATCTGTGACTGCCGCTCTCTACTCAGCAGTAGGGCTTGCCCAACGCCGGTCTGGCGGAGCCTCCTGGGGGAGGGGCTATTGTGTCCTTTCATGCTGTTGCTGCTTCTTGGGGGATTGGTCTGCCTGAGCAAGATATCTGCTGCAGAATGGGGGATGAGTCAGCACCAGGACTCTGCTCTCCACTCTTTCAGTTCTTTCCCCAAAGCCTCCTTCTCCAGTCTCTCCTAAGGCAGCTCAAGCCCACTATGCCCCTGCCTCTGCTGGAGCCCAGGGTAAGTGACTGCCACTACAGATTTATGTGTTGGCCCTTTAAATGGCTCTTTGAATCTTCAGCTGCCTATCTCTGTCAGAGAGTAATCCTTCACAGCTGGCTGTTATCTCTGTGATTTTTGGCTTCTGGTGCTGTAGGCTGGAGATCCCTGCTTTTGGTTTAGACCCTGCTCTTCTCGGGGGGATCCAACTGGCCATTTCAATATCCCTCTGGCACTGCTGCCCATGGGCACCTAGTCCACCTTCTCAAGCCTCTACTGCACTCCTTACCAGTTAGGTTGTGCCAAAACCGATTCCTCTGTCTGTCCATGGTTTTAAGGCTCCTCTCTCACTATTGTTCAGTTGTTTTCCAGGTGATTTCTCCATAATTTAGTTGTAATTCCAGATTGGTCCTGGAAGGGGGTCAGTGTGGCTTCTACTCACTCCTCTGCCATCTTGAAGTCCCTTTTCTGAATTTGTTTCTGTTTTTTTTTTTTTTTTTTTTTTTTTTAAATTTTGTACTTTAGATTGCAAGTACAAGTAAAATCATATAGTAATGTGTCTTTGTCAAATACTGCCAGTGAGCAGACTGGAGCTATCTGTTAAAAGCTACAAAGTGATCCATGTTTGGTAGCTGCGTTTGCTGAGCCTGTATGCAAGTGGGGGAAGTCATGCTGTGAACCAAGGCTAGCTGCCACCAGTGTCAGGCCTGGGGCAGGTCTGCAAAAGGCACAAGGCACCTAGAGGCCTGCCGTTGCTTGTCAGCTGCCTGTAAGTTTCAGTCCCTGAAGAGCATTGGGAAGTACAGGAGTTGGGTGAGGCTGGGGGAATGGTGTTCACCAGATTAACACAGATTTAAGTTTGGTACCAGTGTGGGGCCTTAGGCCCCTTGGTAAAAGTCTTACAGTACACATCAGCCAGCCACAAATCACCTGGGGCCTGCCAACTTTTGTTGTGAGGTATAGTCTTAAGGAGTCATCAGGGTTGAGCTAGTGGAGTTCACCAGACTAATGTACATTCAGATTTGGTCATGTGGGAAGGAAGATTCAACACAGGAACAATGGCAACCCTCCCTGCAGCCCTTGTCCTGAAGCCAGACAGCTTAGTCTCTACCTGTATGTCTCTGGCACCTCCCAGGTTGCTGTCCCTTTGCCAGAGTCCAAGATGAGTGCATGTGAGCAAGTGAGTCTGTGTGTGGGCCCTTTAAGAGGATGCCTGGGGTTTCTAGCAGCTTTCTGTCTCAGAGAGATGGATGGAATCTTCCACCGATTTCATAGCCAGGTGTTTTGTGGGCTCCTCTTCCTGACTCTGGTGTTTCAGGCTTGGGAGCCTGGTGTGGGGCTGGGACTCCTCACTCCGCAGGGGGAACTCTGCAGCTGAAATATCACTCCTGATTCTCAACCTCTCATGTGGGTGTGAGGCCAGCATGTTTTGTATCTCTGGTCCTTCTAACAATCTCCATGTAGTTTCTTCCTTTATATTATCTATAAGACTTCTGTTCAGCCTTTAGTGGTAATTTTGATGTGCTCATGGGAGGAGGTGGGCACAGTGTCCACCCACTCTGCCATCCTAACGGGAACCCCTGCCCCCTCTGCTCTCTTTAATGATCCAGTTTCCTTCATGAGGCTTTCTCCTGCTCTGGCTCGCCTTTCCTTTCCCTTTTGTGGTAATCCATAGAACAGCACTCCATGAACTGAAATTGCTCTCATTAACAGAGATTGAATTTGGTTTTGAAAAATGTTTATTGATATTTGGAGGTTAGCTTTTCCAAAATCTCATGACTCTAATTTCAGATCTATCTTAAATAAATGCCTCACTCAAACCATAATCTTGTCACTGTTTCTCTGTTTCTGTTACTGTGGACAGGGCAGTGTCACACTCTCATGTTCACAAGTCCATTGTTTTTAGGAAATAAATTTTAAAAGGTGATTAAGTTAAATTCCTCATTTGGGAACAAATCTTTCCACCCTAGACACAGTAAGAATTCAATGTAAAGGTATTTAAACTATCTTTATCTAGTACTAGCTTCCTTGTTTTTAATTCTGGTAGTTTACTACTTGTATTCTTAAATTAGCTTGAAACACACAGATCAAGTAGAAGGGAATGGATGTTGAATATAAAAAAATCCAATGTCTTTTTTATAGATAAGAGTTATAAATATATATATTATATTGTTTTATTTGAACATTAAATTAAAAACTTATATTAGATTTAAAAATATTGCTATCTTGTATGTTAAAAGTGAAGTACCTAGTCCTGGCTGGGTGGCTCAGTTGGATGGAGCATTGTCACATAAACCAAAAAGGTTGTAGTTTTGATCCCCGGTCAGGGCAGGTATGAGAGGCAACGAATTGATGTTTCTCTCACATCAATATTTCTCTCTCTCTCTCTCTCTCATGCAGGCACATGCTCCCTTTCTCTCTCTCTCAAATCAATGGCAAAAAGAGTATTTGTTCTGGTCTGGTGATATTTTAGATCTTGTAAACATCTTGCACGAAAAACTTTGTACGAAAAACATCTCACAATGCAATTGCTACACATCAAATTGTACTTTGAAATTGTGTTTACTAAAATATTAGAAATACTTAAAAGCAAATTTTATACTTAATTGATTTTTTGATGTTGTTTATAATTCATTATAAAAAATGAATATAAAATTCATTTTTAAAACATAAGGGTATTGGTACTTTTTTCTACTATTATGAAAAATGTATTTTATAATATTATCACCTTGATTTGACAATCAAAATATGATATAAAATTGTAATAATTTTTAAAAAGATAATAGGTAATTAATATAATCTTGAAATTTACTTTTAAAATGTGACTCCTGGAAACAAAGAACAACTGATTATTATTAAATTACTTAGAGAAACCCCAAAACATGTTATATTGATAATTTGTATAAGCTTATAAGGACCTGCTTTGGGGAAGCATCCTCACAAAGATTCCTATTATGGTTATTATATCTATCAGAGTGGCAATGATAAGGGAATAAAGATGACTATATCTAGATGTTCAAATAACTATAATAGAATATTGTATACTATGACAAATCAGCAGATTTTGTGCTGACCAATGAAAGAGGTTATTAAAGAGCAATTAAGTAAACTTAGAATAGAAAATGATTATGGGTATAGTAGTCTCTCTTTATCCACAGTTTTGGTCCCATGGTTTCAGTTACCCAAATTCAAAGTCTGAAAATATTAAGTGAAAAATTCCAGAAATAAACAATTTATGTTTTAAATTGCATGCCATTTAAGTAGCATGATGAAATCTCATGATGTCCCACTTCATCCCAGAATGTGAATCTTGCCTTTGTCCGGCAGATCCATGCTATATATGTTCCCTTGCCATTCCCCCATTGATCACTTAGTAGCCATCGCAGTATCATATTAGAGAGACACACAGAGAGAGAGAGAGACCTCATTCACATAACTTGTATTAAAGTATATTGTTATAATTATTCTATTTTATTATTTGTATTATCTCTTAGTGTACCTAATTTACAAATTAAAACCTATCATAAGTATATATGTATAGGACAAATCATAGTGTATATAGTGGTCTTAGGATATACCCACTGAAGGTCTTGGAACTACTCCCCATGGATAAGGTGGGGGTCTACTTTAATTTCTGAATGTCAGAAACAAAATTTAATTCTGTAAATGAAGACCTATATGCATAAAGGGTGGGGCCCATCCAGTGTAATATATGAGATGAGTGTAATATAATTTTCCTAGGAACTCTGCAGACAGCAGGCTATTTAGATAGAAGGCTTTTTATTGTGATTCTCTCCTTACATGTTTCTATACTTGATAAGCAGAGAAAATCTAAGTGCTAAGGTAAAAGTATGCAGAAAGAGAAAGATGAAAAGAATAAACTAATCCCTAAGAAGTATTATATCAAAATATACTGTACTGGGAAACAGATGAGAATACTGTTATCCACGGAAATGAAGCATAACCTGGGTCCAACCAGCTTCTATTAAAATTTTTGTTAATGTTGCTTTTGAAGAGACAGGCTAATGTAGAAATTGCCGTAGGTCAATTAGCCAAAAGTGAATTCACTAAATTCACTTGTTTGTTTCTCTTAACTATATTAGTTTTAGTTGAATACTTTTTACTTTGTTCTCATAACAGCTTTTTAGATAATGATCAATTTGTTTCTCCTCCAATTTACTAAATAATGTTCCTTTCATTTTTACTAACGCTGGAGACCTAGGGGCCAGAGTGAAGGAAAGACTGGTAGACCTAAGAACATGTTTTTTTTGTGTATGTTATTATTATTATTTTTTTTTAGAAAAGCCAGCATAGAGCACTTTATGACAGTAATATAACTTGAAACTCATATGTATTGCAGGGGTGAGGAATAGGGGAGGGGAGCTAGGCAGCAATAATTTATTTCATCAGATTACTACACATGAGAGCAAAAGAGTGAGAGTGGAGAAGAAGAAGCCAGGAAACTGAGATCAGCAGGGGTAACTGAGCATCAATAAAGAGGAGATGCTGAAGCTGTGATGACCAGCATCATTTTCTTAAGACACCACTCAAGGACTTTTTTGTTTATTTTTTTACTATTTTTTTTCTTGTTGTGCAAGTACAGTTGTCTTCATTTCCCCCTCACCACTCCCACCTACCCCACCCATCTCTGCCTCCCACCCTCAATCCTACCCTTTTGGCTTTGTCCATGTGTCATTTATACATGTTCCTTGATGACCCTCCCCTTACTTTCCCCCATTATCTTTCTCTCCCCTTCCCTTCTGGTCACTGTCAGTTTGTTCTTTATTTCAATGTCTCTGGTTATATTTTGCTCATTTGTTTGTTTTGTTGATTATGTTCCACTTATAGGTGAGATCGTATGGTATTTGTCTTTAACCACCTGGCTTATTTCACTTAGCATAATGCTCTCCAGATCCCACCATGCTTCTGTGAAGGGTAGGAGCTCCTTCTTTCTTTTAGCTGCATAGTATTCCATTGTGTAAATGTACCATAGTTCTTTGATCCAGCCATTTACTGATGGGCACTTAGTTTGCTTCCAGAACTTAGCTATTGTAAATTGTGCTACTATGAACATTGGGGTGCCTAGGTTCTTTGGAATTGGTGTTTCAGGGTTCTTAGGTATAATCCCAGCAGTGGAACTGCCAGGTCAAAAGGCAGTTCCATTTTTAGTTTTCTGAGGAAATTCCATACTGTCTTCCACAGTGGCTGCACCAGTCTGCATTACCACTAACAGTGTGCTAGGGTTTCCTTTCCTCCACAGCCTCGCCAGCACTTGTTGATTTGTTTATAATGGCCATTCTGACTGGTGTGAAGTGGTATTTCATCATGGATTTAATTTGAATCTCTCTGATGGCTAGTGATGCTGAGCATCCTTTCATATGTCTCTGGGCCCTCTGTATGTCCTCCTTGGAGAAGGGTCTGTTCATGTCTTTTGCCCATTTTTTTATCTTTAAAAGATTTTATTAATTTATTTTTAGAGAGGGTGAAAGAAGAGAAAAAGAGAGAGAAACATCAATGTGTGGTTGCCTCTTGCACACCCTTAACTGGATATGTGACCCACAACCTAGGCATGTACCCTGACTGAGAATCAAACCTGTGGCCCTTTCATTTGCAGACCAGCACTCGTCCACTAAGCCACATCAGTGATGGTCCTATGTTCAATTTTTAATTTGGTGTTTGTCTTCCTGGAGTGGAGTCATGTGACATTTTTTATACATTTTGGTGCTGTTTTGTCAAATCCGGATTTGTCATAAAGGTTGGGCTTTCATCGGGTGTTAAGTGTTGACACATGGACCCTTTAATTTAAACCTTGATTAAAGTTCTTAAAATTTAGGAAGTAGAACCTGGGTAGCTATGAGATTATAAAAGTCTTGAATATCTATTAGAAAAAAAACCACAGGATGGAAGAAGAAAAAAAGCCAGGCCATAAAGAAGACTTAAGAGGTCCATGCTGATCCAGGGACAGATACCTGTAGTGTCCAACATCACAGTGAATATAGTTTGCTTTTAATACTGTGGAAGTTGCAGTAAAAAAATTACAGGGTAAGCCATGTGTATCTTAAATAAGCATTCAATTATTTTCAGTTACAATCTAGAAATTATTAACAAAGAAATATAAAAACAAAGAATAAAAAATTTTTCTTTTCAAGTAATGGAAACATGGATATTACTAAAAAATGCAACCAAAATGCCTTTAACATTGATTAAGCATAATTTTCAATAGTTGGCTTTGCAAAACTTTTATAATAGTCATCATAAACAGTATTGCTTTGATCAAGGCATAAGTACTTTTCACAACACTTGCAAAAATATGTTGATAAATGACTCATTTTGGTTGCATAATACCTAACTCATCTTTTTCTTTTTCTTTTTTTTTTTTTTTGAGGGTGTTGTATCTATGTCATCATTAGAATTTCCTTAAATTTGTGTTTCAAATTGAAGTTTCAGGTGTAAAGGCTTATTCACACTTGTAGAGACCTGGAACACCATTTTATTTTTTCTGACACTAACAGCATTATGAGATTTCTAATACATATTTTGCACCTTATTCTAATGTTGCTGTTCAGCATAGGAATAGTCTGAACATTTATTCCTGCAATATTCAGAATTGTGTAGAATATAACCATATGCCATCTTCTGGTTTTCCTGGCCACGTTATACGTACCTACCATTTGGTCCATAGTGTCAACTCCTGACTTCATTTGATTGTAATATTCTATTATGTCAGGCTTTTCCAAATCTAAATCTATGGCGTCATTGAAATGCATAACTGAAACTAAAATTACACTTTTCCTTTTTTGGGTAAATGAGATACAAGTGTGTAGTCTGAAAATAAGTTGGATTTTTCAGGTCATTTTTTAGGTGACAAATTCAGGGGGAAGTTGCGGTTTATTTTTATCAACAGTACCTACATATGAGAGTCACTTTTTTTTCAAGTTGGAGATAAGATTTATATCAATGAACCTGTTATTTGCTGTAATATTATGTCCTGATGAGTAAATGGGTTCTGCAGGTCTCGATTACATCTGCTCGTTTATTACTAATCAGGTAAGGACCTTCAGGCTGCTTACTGGCATATATTTCAAGATTTCCTATGTAGAATACTTTTGAATCAACCATAGCAAAAATTTTTATATCATGTTTACTGGGCTTACATGGAATATATTGTCTAAACCCACATCTGTCTCTAAAACCAGGTAACATTTCATTTACTCTTACATTCTGTCCCATAGAATAACAATTTACAATATTCTGCAAATGCGGAGAAAATGTTTCTCACAGCCACTAATTTGTCCACTTTAAGGCATTATAAGCAGATAAATGTGTCATCAAACCTGATACAATTATTAATAAATCTGTATCTCTGTAAAGATAGTTTAAAAAGTTCAATCTCACTATCATTTGTAGTCCATAAATCCTGCAAATTTATCTGGTTGCTGCTATGTTAACCAGATAGATATGAGGCTTAAAAATGCTTCCAATTTGGTTTGTCTATTCATTTACCATCTTTTTCTCATGAAAAATGGCTTGAGATAAATTGATGTATTTATTTGTATATAATAAAATTAGATCTTCAATATCATTTGAGATAAAGCAGTTCCAAGTTCCAATTTCTGCTTTGGCATTTTTTTTGTGTGTGTTTGGCCAAACTAACAGAAGTTGACACAAAATGTTCTGTGGCTGTTTTCTAATTTGTCTTCTTATTGTATTTTCCCTCCATTTTGATTTTTTAACTTTAAATAAAACCCCATGAAAACAAACAAATAAAAGAAAAAAAAAACCCTTCATTCATGTCTAATTCATTTCTACATTCTGCACTAGAAATATCTTGCTTGGTATCCGAATCTTCTGAAAGAACTTCCACATAATTTTCATCTTTTAAAACAGTTCCATTTTCATATTTAACTCTATCATTCTTATCATTGGACTCAAGTGGCATTTGCTGAAGTAGAAGTTCTTCAACATCTCTTGGATTATTGAATCAATATATTCTTCCAGTCACTTTCAATGCAAGTGAAACCCCCCCCAACAATACCCACTTCAAAGTTTGTGGAAAAACAAAAAAACAAAAAACAACTACACCAACACAGACTTTGGCATTCACAGTATCTCTCAGATACAATTTATTATTGAATATCACTCACCCTTATGAAATATGTTATAACCAAACTGACAGCTTAAACATTATGGCTTAACGTTAGTCACAAACACTCAGCTAGTCATGACCTTGAACCTATACACCTGATATATGTAACAATATTTAAGAGTTTGTATCTGAGATCAGCTGCGACCTCTGCAAGGTTAAAAAGGCAAAGGGTTTAAGGGGAGAGTGGGATAGGGTAATGTAGGAAAGGCCTCTCCCCCATCTTACTTCATAAAGTTTTGGGTAGGGCTCTATTCAAACCAAGGAGATCGCTCAACTTGGAGAATAATTGGCCCACAACAGTGCCTCAAATCTGCTATGTCTTTGCTGCAAAGTAGCAAGAATGTTTACTATGAGATAAAGATTTCATCCAATAAAAAATTTTCTTGCATATCCCCCACACCAATTCCTAGTCTAAACTCACTACTTGTGCTGTTAATACTTGACTAATAGTTAATTGGAAATCTAGATTCAAAAGAGTGAAACTGAATCTTTACCCCAAATGGAAAAGGAAATAAACAGATAAAGAGTTTTATGGCATATAGTTTAGGTCAACACAGTTATGGAGAAAAGATGAAAAGCACAGTGGGGTTACAGAACACATGCAGTCATGGCATGTATTTATATAAAAAGTGTAGTTGAACATCTGGAAAAGCTCTGTGCAGATTCATGTATGCAAGTTGGGAGCAGCAGATCCCTCCGTAGTATGTACAAGAACAGGGAGTTCAGGGAGTAGGCCATTCTTGTCATTCCAGTTTTAGATACTCCATATCAGATGAACTGGCATTTTGGTGGGGTGATGCCTTGGGTGCTCAGTGGCACCACAGATGTAGTTGGAGAGATAGGGAATTTGGCTCTCTGACCCACACTCATCTGGGCAACCCCTTATTCCCAGCCTCTGCTCACCTCCTGCTGGCTTTAGCATAAATTGAAAGGGCTTGTTTCTGGACAGGATGAATCATATTTCTTTTCATCTTCAAGCATCCCCTGTGCAGTGCTCTACTCAGGTCTTTCCGCTTTGGGAAGATTCAGATCCTACAATGGATTTGCTACTTTACCTTCATCAAATGTAGAGAAAAATAAATATCTTATATATTAAAGTCTTTTAAAATATGTGAGTATGCAACTCCTCCCCTTCACTGTGATGAAATGCAGTAAGCTAAAAGAGAAAAAATGGTAAAATTCAAAGCCATAAAACTTCTAGAAGAAAACACAGGCAGTAAAATATCTGAAATTCCTCATAGCAATATTTTTTGATATACTTTCTCAGGCAGGGGAAACAAAAGGAAAAAATAGACAAATGAGACTACATCAAACTAAGTTTTTGCACAGCAAAAGAACCCATCAACAAAACAAAAAGACAACCTACTGAATGGTGGAATGTATTTACCAATGATACATCTGAAAAGGGGTTAATATTCAAAATATGTAAGGAAGTCATACATTGTAACAACAAAAGAAACAAACAATCCAATAAAAAAATGGGCAGAGAAACTGAATATACATTTCTCCAAAGAGGACATACAGATGGCTAATAAACATACGAAAAGATGCTCAATTTACATCATAAGGGAAGTGCAAATTATTGTAAAGCCACAATGAGATATCACCTCACACCTGTTAGAATGGCTATTATCAATAAACCAACAAACAACAGATGTTAGCAAGGATGTGGAGGAAAGGGAACCCTGGTGCATTTTTGGTATGGTTGAAAATCGGTTCAGCCACTATGGAAAACAGTATGGATGTTTCTCAAAAAATTGAAAATAGAACTACCAGATGACTTAACATTCCACTTCTGGGAATTTATGTGAAGACACCTAAAGCTCTAGGCTACCTTCATTTTAAAATTCAAAAAGAATATATTGACATCTATAGTGCTTATCTGGTGAACTCCACTGGTGCTCCCCACATTATTACCTTTGATGATTCCCAGTTAATAGAGAGTGGAGGCTTCCTTTCATCTACATCAATCAGTGATAGTCACCTTATTGAAGCTGTCACTCTGAGTACCCACCACTGCAGTCATTTTTCCTGACTAGCTTTGTCTTGTGAAGGAAACTATCCTTCATCCTTCACTCTTCTATAGAATCTTTTCTACAGATTGCTGCACCTGGTAGTCCTTCCTTCCTTCCTTTGTTTCTTCCTTCTTTCCTTCCTTCCTTCCCTCCCTCCTATTTTTTATTATTTATTTAAAAATATCTTTTATTGATTATGCTATTACAGCTCCACATTTCTGCCTTTACCCCCTCCACATGGTATCGCCTTCTCTCTGGCAATTCCCCACACACTTAATTCATATCCATGGGTCATGCACATTTGCTCTTTGGTTTCTCCATTTCCTATACTGTTCTTCACAGCCCCATGTCTTTTTTGTACCTACCAAGTATACTTCTTTTTTTAAAAAAATTATTTATTTATTTCAAATACATTTGTCTCCGCCTACTCCCCACCACTTTCCACTACCCACCTTTCCCACTTCCCTCCCTCAATCCTTCCCGACTTTGGCTTTGTCCATGAGTCCTTGCTACATGATTCTTGACTTGACCCTTAGCTTCCTTTTCCCCACCGACCCCTCCCTCCTTCCTTCTTCTCTCTGTTGGTTTTTTTCTTTCAGTGTTTCTGGTCTTATTTTTCTTGCAACTTTGTATTGTTGGTTAGGTTCTGCTTATAGGTGAGATTGTATGGTATTTGTCTTTCACCCCCTAGCTTATTTCGCTTAGCATAATGCTCTCTAGTTCCATCCATGCTGTCGCGAAGTGGAGTAGTTCTTTTTTTCTTTCTGCTGCGTAGTATTCCATTGTGTATATGTACCATAATTTTTTGATCCAATCATCTATTGATGGACATTTATGTTACTCCTAACATTTGGCTATTGTAAATTGTGCTGCTATGAACATCTGGGTGCATAGGTTCTATTGAATTGATGTTTTTGGATTCTTAGGGTATAGCCTCAGCAGGGGAATCACTGGAACAAAAGGCAGTTCGATTTTTAGCTTTTTGAGGAAATTCCACACTGCTTTCCACAATGGCTGCACCAGTCTGCATTCCCACCAACAGTGTACTAGTGTTCTCTTTTCTCCACAGCCTCGCCAGCACTTGTTGTTTGTTGCTTGTTGTTTGTTGCTTGTTGTTTATGATGGCCATTCTGACCGGTACCTCATTGTGGTTTCGATCTGCATTTCTCTGATGGCTAGTGATACTGAGCATCTTTTCAAATGTCTCTGGGCTCTCTGTATCTATTTCTTGGAAAAGCGTCTGCCCAGGTCCTTTGCCCATTTTTTGATTGGATCATTTGTCTTCTTGGAGTGGAGTCAAATGAGTTCTTTATATATTTTGGAGATCAAACCTCTATCTGATGAATCATTAGCAAATATATTTTCCCATACAGTTGGTTCCCTTTTCATATTGCTGATGTTTTCTTTAGCCGTGCAGAAGCTGCTTATTTTGATGAGGTCCCACTTGTTTATTCTTTCTTTTATGTCCCTTGCTTTAGGAGACATATTGGTGAAAAAAATGGTGCGTGGGATATCTGAGAGTTTCCTGCCAATATTCTCCTCTAGGACTTCTATGGTGTTCTGACTTCTATTTAAGTCTTTTATCCATCTTGAGTTTATTTTTCTGTATAGTGTCAGATGGTGATCAAATTTCATTTTTTTGCATGTAGCTGTCCAGCTCTCAACACCATTTGTTGAAAAGGCTATTTGTACTCCACTTCATCCTTCTGCCCCCTTTGTCAAATATTAGTTGCCCATATAGATCTGGGCTTATTTCTGGGCTATCTATTCTGTTCCACTGGCCTATGGGTCCCTTCTTGTGCCAGTACCAGATTGTTTTGAGTATAGTGGCTTTGTAATATAGTTTTATGTCCAGTATTATGATCCCTCCTACTTTGTTTTTCTTTCTCAAAATTGCTGCGGCTACTTGGGGTCATTTATGGTTCCATATAAATTTTTGAAATCTCTGTTCTATTTCTGTGAAATACATCATTGGTATTTTAATAGGGATTGCATTGAATCTACAAATTCCTTTGGGTAGTATGGATATTTTGATGATATTAATAATTCCAACCCATGAACATGGTATAAGCTTCCACTTATTTGTGTCTTCCTTAATTTCTTCAATGTTGTATAGTTTTCTACGTACAGGTCTTTTACTTCCTTGGTTAAATTTATTCCTAGGTACTTTATTTTTCTTGTTGCTATATTGAATAGCTTTTTTTTTCTGATTTCTTCTTCTTCTATTTCATTGTTGGTGTACAGAAATGCCTTCAATTTCTGAATATTGACTTTGTATCCTGCTATTTTGCCAAATTCACTTATTAAGTTGGGTAGTTTTTTGGTGGAGTCTATAGGGTTTTCTATGTACACTGTTATGTCATCAGCAAACAATGATAGTTTTACTTCCTCTTTTCCAACTTGGATGCCTTTTATTTCTTTGTCTTGTTTGACAGCTGTGGCTTGACTTCCAATACTATGTGGAATAGAAGTGGTGAAAGCAGACATCCTTGTCTTGTTCCCGAACTTAGTGGGAAAGCTGTTAGTTTTTGCCCATTGAATATGATGTTGCCTGTAGGTTTTTCATATATGGCCTTTATTACATTGAGGTATGCCCCATTTATTCCCCTTTTGCTGAGTGTTTTGATCATAAATGGGTGCTGAACCTTATTGAATGCTTTTTCTGTATATATCGAGATGATCATGTGGTTTTTGTCTTTCCTTTTGTTTATGTGATGTATTATGTTTATTGACTTGCGTATATTGAACCATCGCTGCATCCCTGGGATGAATCCCACTTGATCATGGTGGATAATCTTTTCGATGTGTTGCTGGATGCTGTTTGCTAATATTTTGTTGAGGATTTTAGCATCTATATTCATCAGCTATATTGGTCTGTAGTTTTCTTTCTTTGTAGGGTCTTTATCTGGTTTTGGGATTAGGGTCATGCTGGCCTCATGAAAAGAGTCTGGGAGTCTTCCCTCCTCTTGGATTTTCTGGAAATTCTGAGAAGGACAGGGGTTAGCTCTTCTTTAAATGTTTTATAAAATTCTCCTGTGAAACTGTCTGGCCCTGGACTTTTGTGTGCTGGGAGTTTCTTGACTACTGCATCAATTTTCCCAGCTGTTATCAGTCTGTTCAAGCTTTCTGCTTCTTCTTCCTTCCATGTTAGAAGATTACACTTTTCTAGCAATTTGTCCATTTCATCAAGGTTTTCAAATTTCTTGGCATATAATTGTTCATAGTAGTTTCTGATGATCCTTTGTATTTCTGTGGCATCAGTTGTTATTGGTCCTCTTTCATTTCTGATATTATTAATTTGGGTCCTCTCCCTTTTTTTCTTGATGAGTCTGCTTAAAGGTTTGCTGATTTTATTTATCTTTTCAAAGAACCAGCTTCTGGATTGGTTGATCCTTTGAAGTGTTCTTTTCATCTCTATGTCATTCAGTTCTGCTCTGATCTTGATTATTTACTTTCTTATACTTGCTCTGGGATTTATTTGTTGTTGTTTCTCCAGTTCTTGAAGTTGTAGTGTTAGGTCTTTTACTTGGAATGTTTCTATCGTTTTTAGGTAAGCCTGTATTGCTATGATCTTCCCTCTCAGGACCGCCTTTGCTGTGTCCCATAGCTTTTGGACTGTTGTCTGTTCATTTTCATTTGTTTCCAGAAACTTTTTGATTTCTTCTCTTATCTCATTATTGACCCATTCATTGTTTAATAGTGTACTGTTCAGTCTCCATGAGTTTGCAAGTTTCTGAGCTTTCTCTTTGTGGTTGATTTCCAGTTTCAAACCTTTGTGGTCTGAGAAAATGCTTATTATTATTTAAATTTTCCTATTTTGCTGAGGCTTGCTTTCTGTCCTATCATGTGTTCTATCTTTGAAAAAGTTCCATGTGCATTTGCAAAGCATGCGTATTTTGCTTCTTTGGGATGTAAGGTTCTATATATGTCAGTTAAGTCCATTTGATTCATGTGTCATTCAGCTCCACAATATCCTTGTTGATGTTTTGTTTGGAAGATCTGTCCATTTTTGACAGTGAGGTGTTGAAATCCCCTACTATCAGTGTGTTGCTGTCTACATCTTTCTTGAAGTCCTTCAAGGTTTTCCCTATATATTTGGGTGCTCCTATGTTGGTTGCCTATGTTTTCAATGTTTATGTCTTCTTGATGGATTTTTCCTTGGAGTATTATAAAGTGTCCCTCTGGGTCTCTTTTTGTGGCCTTTGTTTTGAAATCTATGTAGTCTGATATATGTATTGCAACCCCTGCTTGCTTTTCTTGCCCATTTGCTTGGAATATTTTTTTTCCATCCCTTTACTGCCAATCTGTGTAGGTCTTTTGCTCTGAGGTGGGTCTCTTGTAGGCAGCATATGTGTGTGTCATGTTTTCTTATCCATTCAGCTATCCTGTGTCTTTTGATTGGGGCATTTAGTCCATTTACATTGAGAGTATTATTGACAGAAACTTATTCATTTTTTCTCTTTGTACCTGTGTTTTTCTCTTTCCCACTATTTTATTTCATCTTCTTAAACCAGTCCCTTTATCATATCTTGGAGTGCTGGTTTGGTGGAGATGTAATCTTTTAGACTTCTTTGGGAAACTTCTTTTTTCCCCTTCTATTTTAATTGAGAGCCTTGCTGGGTAAAGTAGGATGTAGGCCCTTGTTTTTCATGACTTGGAATATTTGTTGCCATTCTTTTCTGGCTTGTAGTGTTTCATTTGAGAAGTCAGCTGCTGGCCTTTTGGGGGCTTCCTTGTATGTTACTACCTGTTTCTCCCTTGCTGCCTTCAAGATTCTCTCTTTGTCTTTGATATTTGCCATTTTAATGATGATGTGTCTTGGAGTGGGCCTCCTTGGGTCCCTTTGAGTGGGGCCCTCTGTGCTTTCTGGACCCAGGATACGTTTTCTCTCCTCAAATTGGAGAAATTTTCCATCATTACTTTTTCAAACATGTTCTCTATCCCTTGCTCATATTCTTCTTCTGGTATCCCTATTATACGTATATTATTTATTGCATTTCACATTGTTCTGCATTTCTTTAAATGCTTCTTCATTCTTTTTGAGTGTTTTTTCCATTTCTTTTTCTTTCTGGGAGCTTTTTTCTACCTTAACATCCAACTCGCTGATTCGATCCTCTGCTTCATCTAGTCTGCTTTTTATTCCTTCTACTGTGTTCTTCAATTAAAAAATGGTATTCTTCATATCCTCTTGTGTCTTCTTGATAGTTTCTATGTCATTTTCCAGGCTGATATAGTTTGCCATAAGATCCTGATAATTTCCCTGCAGTTTCTCATAGTTCTCTTTGAGCTGGCTGAGCTCATTGAGCTTCCTTAAAACAATTGTTTTGAATTCAATATCTGATAATTCCCTTACCTCTATTTCATTTAGCTCTCTCTGTGGTTATTCCTCCTTTGCCCTCATTTGGGGCAAACTTCTTTTCCTTCCCATTACATGTGAGAGTCATTTTTTTGTATTTTCTTGGTTTTTGTTTTTTTCTTCTGCTTTAATTGACCTGTCTAGATTTTCTGACTTAATGGATTAAATTTTTATGGTAATAGGCGGTTCTTTTTATTTATTTATTTTTTCTTTTTTTTCCTTCTGGGTCTGCCTCTGATGATGTCAGTTGTTGACCCTGTCTAACATTGGGCCATTTGTTTGAGCCTTCCAGGAATCTACTGTCTGTGTCTTTCTCCTGCAATTGTCAATCTGGTCCCTCTGTCCTCATCTGTCAGGCTTAGGCACCACAGGGTGGAGCATTTCCTCCTGATGGCAGGAGTATCTTGTCCTTACAAGATAGTAAGGAGTGGTCCGCCAGAGCAAGATGGAGAACGTGGACTGGGGAAGGAGTCAGAACCAAGATCCCTCCCCTTACTGGCTACTCCTTTAGTTCTCTCCCAATGCCTCTGTCTCCAGTCTCTTCCCGAGAGTCTCTAGGCATCTCTGTGTCCCCTTTAGTTGCGGGTCTCCTATCTCTGCAGGCAGCTCTGCATTCAGCACTAAGGCCCCCATGCAACTGCTGTTGGGGCTGGACTGTCTGGAGGGCGTGGCTATTATTTCCTTTCCTGCTGCTGCCTCTTTGGGGCGTGGTCTGCCTGCGCAAAATCGAGACTACGGAAAGGAGGAGGAGTCAGCTCCCGGACCCCCATTACTCCTCCAGTTCTTTCCCCAATGCTTCTGTCTCCAGACTCTCCTTCAGGGTCTCTGGGCAGCTCTGTGACCCCTTTGGCCAGGGATCCACTATTTCTGCAGATTGTGTTGTAGTAATGGCTGGCAGGCGCGAGCGCGCCCACGCTGGCACTGGGCAGTTTAAGACTGGCTATTGTGTGCTTTCCTGCTTCTACCTCTTTGGGGGCATGAGCTGCCTGTGCAAAATGGAGACTATGGTGTGCAGACTGAGTTAGCTCCAGGAATCCCCAGCTGCTCCTCAAATTCTTTCCCTAACACCTTTGTCTCAAGTCTCTCCTCAAAGGTCTCTAGGCAGCTCTGTGTCCCCTTTGGCCAGGGATCCTCTATTTCTTCCAGCCACTCTGCTCTCAGCACCCCAGCCCGTGCTCACGCAAGTTCTGAGTGGAGCATGTGGAAGGCAGGTTTATTGATTCACTTATGCCTGGGTGAGATGGTAGCTGCAGAGTGGGAGGTGAGTTATCACCGGGGCTCAGCTGGCCATCATCTCAGTTCTCTTCACAAAGTTTTCCTCACCAATCTTTCCTCAGTCATCAGCCAAATCTGCTGCCGCCTCTACCCAGAGATCAAGGAAGGTGGCTGCCACTGCAAATTTTCGCGTTGGCCCTTTAAATGTCTCTTTGCATCTCCAGCTGCCTGTCTCTGGCAGAGAGCACCACAAATTTTTTCGTGGTTACATTTTGTCTGTGTGTTTTCTGGTTTCAGATGTTGTAGGCTAGGGGTCTCTGCTTATGATTCAGACCTTGTACTTCTCAGGGGGATCCAACTGGTTGTTTCAATGTCCATCTGCTGCTGGTGCCTGTGGGCGCCCAGCCCACCCTCTTGAGCCTCCACCACATTTTTCACCTGTTCAGATGTGTGAAAGTTGATTCCATTGTCTGTCTGTGGCTCCAAGGCTCCTCTCACTCTATTGTTCCATTGTTTTCGAGGTGATTTCTCCCCTATTTAGTCACAATTCCAGTTTGGTCTTGGGAGGAGTTGACTCCCATTCACTCCTCTGCCATCTTCTGTCTCCTCCAATTATACTTCTTAATCCCTGCACCTTTTCCTCCATTCTCCCCCATCCCCCTCCCAGCTGATAACTCTCGAAATGGTCTCCATATCTATGATTCTGTTCCTGTTCTGGTTGTTTTCTTAGTTTTTTTTTTATTTTTAGATTCAGTTGTTATGAATTTGTTGCCCTTTTAATGTTCATAATTTTGATCTCCTTTTTCTTAAATAAGTCCCTTTAACATTTCATGTAATAATGGCTCAGTGATGTGAACTCCTTTAGCTTTACCTTGTCTGGGAAACACTTTCTCTGACCTTCAATTCTAAATGATAGCTTTACTGGATAGAGTAACCTAGGCTGTAGGTCTTTGCTTTTCATCACTTTGAATACTTCTTGCCAGTCCCTTCTAGCCTGCAAAATTTCTTTTGATGAATCAGCAGACAGTTATGGGAACTCCTTTGTAGGGAACTCTGCTTTTCTCTTGCTGCTTTTCAGATTCTCTCTTCATCTTTAATCTTTGGTATTTCAATGATTATGTGACTTGGTGTGGTCCTCTTCAGATCCAACTTGTTTGGGACTCTTTGTGCTTCCTGGACTTGTATATCTATTTTCTTTGCCAAATTAGTTTAATTATTTTTTCAAATAAGTTTCCAATTTCTTGCTCTTCCTCTTCTCCTCCTGGCACATTTATTATCTGAATGTTGGTACGTTTAAAGTATCTCAGAGGTTCTTAAGCCTATCCTGATTTTTTAAATTTTTTTTCTTCTTGCTGTTTCAATTGAATGCTTTTTCCTCCCTTATGTTTGAAATCATTGATTTAATTCTCAGCTTCATTCACTCCACAGTTGTTTCTCTGTAGTTTTTTCTTTATTTCAGTTAGTGTAAACTTCATTTCTTCCTTTATGTTTTTACTGTACTCAGTGAGTTCTTTGAGCATCCTGATCACCAGTGTTTTTAACTCTGCATCTGATAGGTTGTTTATCTTGTTTAGTTCTTTTTCTTTTCTTTCATTTTGGCCATATTTTTTTATTTTTCACTCCTCAATTAGACAGCCTTGCTGTGTTTGTTTCTGTGTATTTGGTAGAGCTACTTTGACTCCCTGTCTTAGAAAAAGCACCTGTGAATTTTATGGGGCAGAGCCTTAGGTAATCAATAGGGTAGGGCAACACACTTCACCACTTGTGGCTCCATGTGGGGGGAGAGCTTGGAGAGGGGACAAGGCCATTGCCTGGTCTGGAGGTTTTCCCAGCTTTCTTCCTATTTCCAGTCACTTCACCCACTTCCTATATGTGACTGGTGTCCTTCCAGATGTTGCTCTGGTGGTGAAGTAGGTGGGTTTACATATGTTATAAGTCAATGTGGGCTCTGTAAGTTGACTATCCTGAAAATGCATCAGTCTCTTCCACTGCCTCTCCCCTCACTGGTTTTTATAGCTAGAAGTAATGGAGATCTACATTCCTGGTGCTGGAACACTGGGCTGCGTAGTCTGGCTTGGGTCTGGGATCACTCTCCCAAGGTATCTCTCCTGATTTTTATCTATCACACATGAGTGTGAGACTGCACAGTCCACCACTGATGTCTCTTGAAGCCACACCTTGTCTCCACGTCTCTCTGCCGATCTTCATAATTCCACCCCTCCTACCCATCTGGATGAATGTGGCTTCTTTAAATCCTTGGTTGTTAAACTTCCATATAGCTTGATTTTTGGATGATTGTGGGTGTTATTTGTTTTGAGATATAGTTGCAGTTCTCTCTGCGTTTGCGCAAGGAAGCAAAGCATGCCTATCTATGCCTCCCTCTTGACCTGAATTTGCACCTGGTATATTTTTAATTGACATTTTAATGACTGCAGAGAGCCTAAGCAAAAACTTAAAATCATTTATCTCTGTTTCTAGGAACTTCCTGCCATTATTGACATATGGTCTTTCTCACTTGTTTCGTCTCTCCACATGGCCCTCTCTTCCCCCAGTTTACTGGACCAACTTTTGCTTTCCCACTGTCTCCTTTCTTTTGGGCTATTTTCAAAAACTTCACATCTATCACTTAGTTTTGAAGAATATTTTAAGTTCTTTTTCTGGTTGTTTTATCCTCTTTTCAAATCACACCCTGGGCAGTAGTGGAGGTATAAATATAAAAGTTACTTTTCTTGCTCAAATTGGCTCATCAAAGTATTTTTATAGACAAAAAAGATAAAACACTACCTCAGATAATTGTTAGTATTGACATTTTCCTTGAAACCAAAGCCGCTACAGTCAATGAACCTTGACCTTATTTGCAGACTCTACTCAGATAACAACATCTTTATGGAAACCTATGAAAGGGTAAGGTCTCAACATCATACTTGACAGGCAAAAACTAGAAGGTTTCCTCCTAAGATGGGGCACAAGACAGAGATGTCCACGTTTACCACTTCTACTTAACATAGTGTTGGAAATTCTAGCCACAGAGCTCAGACAAGAAAAAGAAATAAAAAGCATCCAAATGGGAAAGGAGGAAGTAAAACTGTCATTGTTTGCAGATGACATGATGGTGTACATAGAGAACCCCATAGACTCCACCAAAAAACTACTTGACTTAATAAGTGAATGTGGCAAAACAATGTGATACAAAATCAGTATTCAGAAATTTAAGACATTTTTGTACACTAACAATGAGATTTAGGAAATAGATATTAGGAAGATAATCCAATTTACTATAGCAACAAGAAAAATAAAATACTTAGGAATAAACTTAACCAAGTTGGTAAAAGACCTGTACTCAGAAAACTACACAACACTGAAGAAGGCAATTAAGGAAGACACAAATAAATGGAAGCATATACCATGTTCGTGCTTTAGAAGAATTAACATCATTAAAATGTACATATTACCTAAAGCAATCTATAGATTCAACATAATCCCTATCAAAATACCAATGACATATGTCACATATAATAAAAAAAATATTTCAAAAATTTATATGGAACCATAAACAATCCTGATAGCCTCAGTGATTTTAAGAAAGAACAAAGTAGGAAGGATTACAATACCTGACATCAAACTACATTACAAGGTAACTGTAATCAAAACAGTCTGGTACTGACATAAGAACAGAACATAGATCAATGGAACAGAATAAAGAGCCCAGAAATAAACCCATGTCTCTATGGTCAATTAATATTCAACAAAAAGGGCTGGAGGATAAAATGATGTAAAAATAGCCTCTTCAACAAATGGTGTTGGGAAAACTGGGCAAGTACATGCAAAAATGGGAAACTAGATCACCAACTTACATCGTATACAAAAATAAACTCAAACTGGATAAAAGACTTAAATATAAGGTACGACATCATAAAAATATTAGCGGAAAACACAGTCAGGAAAATTTCAGATATTTCACACAGCAATATTTTCGCTGATACATCTCTAAGGCAAAGGATATAAAGGAAAGAATAAACAAATGAGACTTCAACAGTATAAGAAGGTTCTGCCCGGCTAAAGAAAACATCAGCAAAATGGAAAGGGAACCAACTGCATGGGAAAATATATTTGTCAATGGTACCTTGGACAAGGGTTTGATCTCCAAAATATAAGAACTCAAATGACTCAACACTAGGAAGACAAACAACCCAATTTAAAAATGGGCAAAGGACATGAACAGAAACTTCTCCAAGAAAGACCTACACAGGACCTAGAGATATATGAAAAAAATCCTCAACATCTCTAGCCATCAGAGAGATGCAAATTAAGACCACAACGATTTACCATTTCACACTAGTCAGAATGACCATCAGCAGTAAATCAAAAAACAAAAAGTGCTGGTGAGGGTCTGGAGAAAAGGGAACCCTAGTACACTGTTGGTGGGAATGCAGACTGGTGAAGCCATTGTGGAAAATTGTATGGAATTTCCTCAAAAGGCTAAAGATGGAACTGCCTTTCAATCCAGTGATCCCATTGCTGGGGCAATACTCTGAGAATCCTGAAACACCAATTCCAAAGAACCTATGCACCCCAATGTTCATAGCAGTGTTATTTACAGTTGCTAAGTGCTAGAAACAGCCCAAGTGCCCACCAGTAAATGAGTGGATCAAAAAACTGTGGTACATTTAACCCACAACCACTGCTCTTGCCTATGGCCTAGACAAATCAGAAGACAAAGTCCTTGCTATAATGGTTTAGGTCATGGAACTTTTGATATCTCTCTCCTGGAAATTCAGAAAGGAGTATTTGAGGTGAAGTCCACCAATGGAGACACTTTCTTAGTTGGTGAAGACTGACCAGGCCTTGCTACAACTCCTTGTGAAGGAGTTTAAAAGAGACATAGGAGTTGATTTGACCAAAGACAACATGGCACTTCGGAGAGTTCAGGAAGCTGCTGAAATGGCTAAATGTGAACTCTCTTCCTCTGTGCAGACTGACATCATCTTGTAATATCTTACAATGGATGCTTCTGGACCTAAGCATTTGAATATGAAGGTGACCCGAGCTCAGTCTGAGGGGATTGTGTTTGAGCTAATCAAGAGGACCATCACCCTATGCCCAAAAGCCATGCAAGATGCAGAAGTCAGCAAGAGTGACATAGGAGAAGTGATTCTTGTTGGTGGCATGACTAGGATGCCCAAGGTTCAGAAGACTGTGCAGGATCTCTTTGGCTGAGCCCCAAGGAAAGCTGTCAATCCTGATGAGGCTGTAGCCATTGGGGCTGCCATTCAGGGAGGTTGTATTGGTCGGTGACATCACAGATGTACTGCTCCTGGATGTCACTCCCCTTTCTCTAGGAATTGAGACTCTGGGAGGTGTATTTACCAAACTTATTAACAGGAACACCACCATTCCAACCAAGAAAAGCCAGATATTTTCTACAGCCACTGATGGTCAGACTCAAATGGAGATTAAAGTGTGTCAGAGTGAGAGAGAGATAGCTGGAGACAACAAACTTCTTGAATAGTTTGGATTGAATTACTTTGATTGGAATTCTCTCAGCCCCTTGTGGAGTCCCTCAGATAGAAGTTACATTTGACATTGATGACAACGGGATCGTGCATGTTTCTGCCAAAAGATAAGGGTACATGACATGAGCAGCAGATTGTGATCCAGCCTTCTCCTGGGTTAAGCAAAGACAATATTGAAAATATGGTTAAAAATGCAGAAAAGAATGCTGAGGAAGACAGGCGAAAGAAGGAACGAGTTGAAGCAGTTAATATGGCTAAAGGAATCATTCATGATACAGAAAGCAAGATGGAAAAATTCAAGGACAAATTGCCTACTGATAAGTACGGCAAACTAAAAGAAGAGATTTCCAAAATGAGGGAGCTCCTGGCTCAAAAAGATAGTGAAACGGGAGAAAACATAAAGCAGGCAGCATCTTCCCTTCAGCAAGCATAATTTAAACTCTTCAAAATGGCAAACCAAAAGATGGCCTCTGAACGAGAAGGCTCTGGAGGTTCGGGCACTGGGGAACAAAAAGAAGATCAAAAAGAGGAGAGACAGTAATAGTAGTAAACTTTGGAGCCCAAAGGACAACATATTATGATGCGTGGGAGTGAAAGGACTTCCTGGGCAGAAATGGGCAAACTTCAGTCTTTTACTGTGTTTTCACAGTATTCTATATATAGTTTTCTTAATATGTAAATTTAGTGACTATTAGCTAATGATCATTTAATGAGTGATAATTCCAACAGTACAAAGCTCATAATGTTCTGTCCCTAGCCTATCATTTTTCAGCTGCACGAGAAAGGGAAGAAGATGATTTATTGATCAGTATAAAGACTTAACATTGTTTTGTGCTGAAGTAACCATATTTACAAAGGATGAAACTATCACACACAGCAAAAAAGGTAGTCAGTCAAAGACCTGGAATGAGACCATCTGGGTATAAGATATTTAAGTACTGCCATACCAGTATGTGTGTACATTGGATTCTTCAACTGAGGCCTTGCAAGGCAAGTCTGTGGTGCCACATTCAAAGGTAGAGCAATGGAAGCAAGGTCGATAGAAAGCTAAGTATTTGTTAGGTACAACTTTTAAAACAAGGTAATAAGGCTTCCTAATTTTCCTGTGAGAGACTTTCGTAGCTACCTTCTGGTCATTGTCTGGCACTTGTATCTTTGATTTTTTTGATCCATTCTGAATTAAAAAAAATATGAAAAGCAAAAGAAAACAAAACTGTGGCACATTTACACAATGGAATGCTATGCAGCAGAAAGAAAGAAAAAACTTCTACCCTTTGCAACAGCATGGATGGAACTAGAGAGTATTATGCTTAGTGAAATAAGTCAGGGGGTGAAAGACAAATACCATATAATCTCACCTATAAGTGGAACCTAATCAACAAAACAAACAAATGAGCAAAATAGAACCAGAGACTTAGAAATAAGGAGCAAGCTGACAGACCAGAGGAGGGTAGGGGGAAATGGGGGAAAAATGGGGAACAGGCAAGCAAAAGAACATGAATGGAGGACTCATGGGTATGGACAATGGGGGGATTGTCTATGGGAATGGGTAGTGGATGGGGTTGGGTGAGAAAAAGGGATAAAGGTGGGACAACTGTGAACAACAATAAATTTCAAAAAAGAATTTGCATATAAAAAAGAATGCAAAATTACAAGTTTAAATATTTTTGGTATGTTGAATTAAATAAAATGTATTGTTAAAATTAAAACAAAGGTAAGGGCTCTCCTAAGCATTAATTCTAAGAAGTGTTCTAAGATGTCTCTTCCGACTTTACAATCTGTGTGACTGACTGACAAAAATTTATATTATAGACAACAGGAACAAACTGGAACACTGACAATAACATACTGAACTTGAGAAGTAGGGGTGAGGATTTCTAGCACCATGTGGGACTTATGAAGAAATTTTCTGTTCAATTTTATGCTGTCCATTACTTGGGATCAGCTCTATTTAATGATGTGTCTACTATAACTGTTTTCCTACCCCTTTACTTGAGGAACAATTTGTGCAAAATATGTGCAGTAAAAAGAATCAACATCTGGTAAAAAAATAAATAAATTTTTTCCCATCATACTTGTGATGTGTCACTGTTCATATTTTACAATTAAATAAAGAGAAATGCAGAGTAATGAAATGACTCTGAAACCATGTATCATGATTGGCACAGTTGAAAACTAAGGTCAATGAACTCTGGTTTCTGATTCATTATTTTCAGTTCCGGTAAATTTCATTCTCTCCATTGTACTGAAAACTTAGGGGAGCTATTTTTTTTAAAATTATAGTAAAAAAAATCTTATGTAATAAGGGGAGAATATTCTGAGCCACTCTTTCACTCTTTTAAGTGACTAAAGATGAGTCTTCTAACTTCGCAAATAAGTTATGTAATCTGGCTCAGTTAACTGATGGATGAAATTTCTCTGTATTTATATATCCTCTGCGATTTGATGCCTTGTAAACTGTACATTGTTAATTCACTGATCTTGTTTTCAAACTTTTTAAGTAGTAATTGTTTATTAGCCAAAAGTGAAATAGGAACATGTACATAACAAAATTAGGTTGAAGTGACTGGTCAGGGATTGAAACTGATGATATTAATTTTGCATCATTTTACCAAAACCATGGTGGGTAACACAGTTAAACACTGCAAAAGAATAAGTTGTGATTTAAACAGATAAGTGTGAGTTGTCTTAAACACTATAAAAGTGTTTATGGTGATTATGATCTTAAGTTTTCTTGCACTACAAACTGTTGCAAAATATCTGCTTCCAGCTTGAACAAAGTGAGAGACATAGCCTCCTCATAGTTATAAAGTAAGCGCTTTCAAATGGGCTAAAGCCCCTTGAGCAGTTTCTGGCATTTAGTAGGGGCAAAATAAACTGAAATTTTCCTTTACCATTGCTTATTTAAGTTTTTAAACAGGTAACAAAGGAACCTTTGAATAAATTTTCAAAATATTTCAATCTTTTAAATTACCATGTTTTGCTAAATTAGTTGGTTTTACTGTGCTTTTTATATTAGTACTCAGCTAAGATACAATAAATAAGTTGCCTTTTGAGTTACTATTTTGCACCTTTTAGACACCCATATAGGCATTATATTAAATTTGACTTGCATTTACCTAAGAAAACTATATCCATTACCTTTCCAAAAAGGTAAGGGCAGGAAATCAAAAGTCCAGGCCTCAGAATGTTTTGCCCCAGGCATTGCCAGCTGGACTAAGCTTTCATCTCTAAATAAGCATTGCCCTTGGTAGTGTGTCCGATGTTTCATCTCAAAAGGAAAATATCTATTATTATAAGCTATATTGTTAACCATGTGAAAACATTAAACTAATAGATATTTTGTTGGCATGGTTATTATCCAGTGACAAAATGTTAAAGAACCCTAACAGTAAAAGAATTACATATAAGAATATAAATAATAATTTTTAAGACAAACAACAAAAATATGCATTAAAATATTCGTTCATCAATAATGAAATAATCAGTGTAGTTACCTTTTTCTATTAAAGTAATGAAAACCCCATCTATATATTTAGGTAGAATTATATTTATAAATTTAATAATGTCAAATACTTTTTATTCCTTCATATATACATAAGTGAGATATTATACTTAGTTATTCTAGGCAAAGCTGATGTTTTTTTAAAACAAAACTATTTGGAAAGAATTTATTCACATACACATTCTTATGTTGCTAATGGAACTTTGGCTGTCAAATGAAAGGAAACAAATACATGTGTGAACAATAGTTTTTCTTCACAAGTTATATTTTAACTTTAATAGAGTCTTGAGATATTTTATTTTCTAAGCAGTTTTAGAATTTCAACAATAAAGAAATACTTCTGTTGTTACAGCATATTTGTGTTTTGAATTTCAGAGCCTCTGTTATAACATTCACATTCTGATTAAACATGTTAGTTTTTTTTTCATTTTTCTGCTACTCTTTTAAGTCACAGCTTGAATGATCAAATGGAGATAGTGAATATAAATATAAATATTTAATGTGCAGAATTTTATATAACCATTTGTATTTATCTAGCTCTTTAAGTTTCCAACTCACTTTCATGTTGTTAGACATTCATCCAACATCCGTGTGCATATAAATGTATGAGGTTTGTTTCATGTGGAGGAGGCAGAACTAGCGTTGAGATAACATATTGCAGCATTGGGCATGTGGACATTTTTTTCTTCTTTGTCTTGAAATATGATAGAAGACAAATGTAATATATTTTGCTTATTTGAAAGAATCACCTAATCCCTGTGCTGGATTTAGGTTATGTGAACTTGGAGTGGGGGAAAGAATTACACAATATTTAGATTAATAGAATACTTATTAAGGGCTCAGTTACTCAGGGGCAATTGTAAGTTTAATGTATCCTTAGCACTTACTATGTGTTAGGCTACAAACATGAAAGTTAGTAACACCGTCTTCTATTGTTGGTCCAATCTTTCTCTCATATCACCCTTTTAGTTTCACCCACTTCAAATTGTTCCCCATGCTCTAACACACAACTACTGAACAAATTTTTCTTAATGCAGATCTGCTATTTGTTCCATGTGAGAAATCTTTTAAAGGCTCTTGGTATCCAAACTATACCTAGACTCACCAGGGTCTTCATCCTTACTCAGCTCACCAGCACTTTATGGTTCATGTATAAGAAATGAGAAATGAGACATCTCTGGGATTATTTCATAACTCTACATTCTTGCTCTGTGTTCCTATTTTCTGGAACATCATCTTAGCACAAAACCTTTCCTAAATTTCTCTGATGGTGAGTGCCCCTGTTTTAGACTTGCACGGGGCTCTTAAGTGTCCCTCTGGTTGGCATGGTTGTTAGTTCTGGCCTCAAACCTCAAACTGGGTTTCATTGTACCATCTGCCCTTTACTATGTGAATAACCTGACCTCCCCAGCCCTACCATTCCTCATCAGTAAAATGGGGTATTCATCATACTAATAGTACTTATAGGTGATTCAGTGAGGTAATACTTGTAAATCACTTTAGCATAGTGCCTTGTACTTAGTATATCATAAATGTTACAACGAATATATTTTATACTATTTACCAGTTTGTTTCAGCAGTTATCATTGTCATAGCACCTCCTGCATTACTCTCACACAACTTCTCCCATAAGTCGGAAGGCAAGAGGGTATGTTGTAGATGTTTTCAGTTTCTTCAGTGCAGCCTCTCATGATTCCTGGCGTTTCTGACTGCCATTCTCTATCCTTTTTGTAAATACAGAACCAGACTCTTGGGTTCCTTACATTCTTCAGAAAATTGTAAGATTAAATATATTTCTTTAGTAATTTTAGTAGCTTGTTTTTAGTATTGCCATCTTTCTATAGCCATATTGAAAGTCGACTTGCATTGCAAGTATGTGATTTCCTCTTTTACTAGGACTTGTCAGTTCTTTTGGCATAAACACAGGATTTTAAATTTAAAACCAAAATTGTTTACAAGAAATAGGTGGAGAATTTAAAATTGTTTTAGCTGAGATTTCTAGGAGATATACATATTTTTGGTTATTCTTAATATTCCCATGCCCATATCTCTTCTTGCATTTTTCTTTTTGCTTTAATTGCTTAATGATTTATTTTTCTTTTTTTCTGGAAGAACATTCAGAATATAATATTGAGATGTACAATCTCATAATGAATATTTATAGAATTCTGTTTACGTATGGTGATGAATGATTAATTATAACAAGTTTACCCTTCTTTTATGTAATATCTACAGATACTTTTAAGTTATTTAGAGAGGATGCTTATTTGAAAATAAAAATGTTTATTGTCATTTTTCCTTATTTTAGCTTTTTCTCTAGCTTAGCTCTAGCACATACACCCTCGCCTCTCTTCAAGAGTCACAGGAGCTTCAAAAGGAAGTGTGAACGGCCTTAGCTTTATCGGCAGCCGTTCTTGGCCTCAGCTCTATGGCAGAGGCGCCCGGATGCGCAGATCCATTGGCTGGCCTCCTGAGAATGGAGCGCTGGCGGAGGCGCGGACAGAGGGTCCCTGCCTGGTGGCTGGGCTGTGGCGCACCTCGAGGGCTGCCGATTTGAGTACCTACCCGAGGATGAAGCTCTCGGTGACCATCAGCCACAACCACTCACAAGTGGTTGTTGAACGTGAGCATGGGCCACCTTCGGCCATGCGGGCGGTAGTGACGTCTACCTGCGTTGCCTGGGTTAGAATGGCCTGCTCATGAACAACCTGTTCCAGAGCCACGGTGTGCCACTGCGGCTATCGCACGTATGTACGTCCAGGTGCCAGAGCACAAACATCCTATCCACTGCCCTGTCAAGCAAGAAGAGGGAGAAATTGGAGGAGCCCAAGTCCCTGGTAAAGCAGGTGCAGGCACACATCTCACCCAAGACCATCAGCATTCCAGACACCATTTTCCAAGTCATCAGCTCCCTCCTCTCCTCCAGGGGAACCATCAGTGCAGCCAACTCCTGCTCATCCAGCCCCGGGAGCAGGATCTTTAGGGTACAAAATTGGCTGTGTGATACATCTGACCTCAGTTTAATGGCTGAAAGTGCGCAGTCAGAAAACGGACAGGAAACTTTAGGTGGAGACAGGACAAAGGATGACTCAAAGCCACCTATTTCTACACACAATTAATAGTACAAGCAATTATGATGGATCTTGATAAGCAGCTGACTCTAAATGGAATTTATATGCACATCACTAAAAATTATCCATAGTACAAGACTGCGGACAAGGGCTGGTAGAATTCAATTCACCACAGTTTCTCTCTGAATTGTCATTTTAGCAAAATACCACGTTCCCAGGAAGAACCAGGTAAAGGCTCATTCTGGAGGAAAGATCCTACCTCTGAAAGCAAATTAACAGAGCAGGCTTTTAGAGAAAGATGGCCTAGGGGAGCGCCTTACTTTAGAGCCCCTATGGGACCCGTCTTGTCTGGAAGTGCCCAAGTGGCTCCTAATCACGCTGGAGTTCTCTCTGCTCACTGCAGTGCTGTCCAGACCCTTGGGAGTCTGTCAAGGGTAGGAAGGTTTGCCAGCCCTGTTGGAACCCCGAGCCTGGTGCCTCACAGTCCAAATTGGCTGTCATCCAGGAGACATGATTTGCTGAGTGCACAAGGCTCTGCCTAGTCAGTCTGTTTTAATTGCAGTGCGACAACAGCTGAGCCCAATGATCAAGGCCCACTGCCTACACTGTCCCAGCAGCCTGTTGTGGAGATTATTCACATGGTCAACAAGATCCCAGCAGTACCCATCACTGGTGTGGCTGGGCTGGCCCCAGCAAACAGGAACACTGTTGCCAGGCAGGCTCTGGTGATTCAGGTGGCCTTGCTGGCCCCTCTTCAGGCAGGGCTGCAGGAGAAGGGAGATCACGAAAAAGTGAAAATGGAACTTTTTACTGAGATGAACTAGGCAACCCTAGTCCCGCCAGCAGGGTCATTGAGACAGCATAGACCACCCCTCTCCAGACTGTCAGCATGGGCAACAGGCACCTCTCTCTAGGTCAGCACCAGCTACCAATAAAAACTGCAAAAGTGACTCAATATGCTGTGGTTGGACTTCACAACAGCACTGAAAACAAAAAACCCAGGTAGCCTTATAACTCCTGAAAGATGGAAGTCACACCTGAACTTTAAAACCACACAAGGAAACCTGGTTTCAGCACTGTCTCCCTGAGCAGTGCTCATCCTTTAACTCTGGCATGTCCAACCGTGGAGGCCCGGGATGGCTATGAATGTGGCCCAACACAAAATTGTAAATTTACTTAAAACATTATGAGATTTTTGTTGTTCTTGTTGTTAGTGTTTGTATATTTAATGTATTGCCCAAGGCAACTTTTCTTCTTCCAGTGTGACCCAGAGATGCCAAAAGTTTGGACACCCCTGCTTTAACTCGAAGGAAAGACTCTCAGTCCTTCTGAGGGAGGACAGCGCCTGGTGCCAGAGCTATCAGCCAGACTGGGCCCTCCTTGAAGGGGACAACATAGGAACCACCCAGCCACCCTTGGAGGACATGTGGGGCTGGCAGACAACACAGTATTTTGTTGTTCACATGTTGAATAAGACTATTTTGAGGTGGACTTTCTTTCTTTACCAAATAATGAGTTCTTTGACCTTTCAGAGCACTCCATTTCTACTCAGATATTTTGGAGTCACACGGGACCTTTGGTGTGGATTTTATTTGGAGAAAAGAGACAACATTGTTTGTTTATGTTGTTTGTTTTCAACCTCTGGAATAATTTACTTTGGTTAAAGTTCAGGAGGAGTTATGTGATGACAGCTGCCCATTTTCTTGTTAGAACAGTGGCCTGATGAGTATTCCTCCATTTTAGTGTATAGGACAGACAGATGGACTCTGTGGGGCTGCATGGGATAGACTGGACTGATGGGCTGCACTTAACTGTTTCTTTTTCTTGCTACTCTTTGTTGTGTTTCTTTGTGTGGACTTTGTCCCTGGCATAATTTTCCACTCTAAGTAAAACAAGTCTCTGAACTATTATGTGTTTAAAATGACAGAACTATTCTTACTTTATGTGGAAAAAAAATTCATTCTTTTATCATATACCCTTTCAAACAAATGTCACAGATCTCTTGGCATATTTGTTATTTTTAGGTGTGGTCACTAGCTTGTCATCATCTGACCAGCTGTTTACCTGACTCTGTGCCCTAGCCCTGGCAAGGGCAGCTGCTGGGGTGGAACAGAAACTGAGGATTAATTTACAAGGGTCTTGGAAGAAAGTGCCCTACAGTTAAGCATTGGAAGCATCTAGGTTGTTTTATAATTTGTCATAGGAAATTCCCCTCAATCTTTTGGAACTGAATCTACCACTAAAGAAAGAACTATGAATGAATGAGAAATAGGAGCCCTTCCCGAAGAGGGACTAAGCTCCTCCAAAAGAAAACTACTTGCCTTTGCAGAGTGCTCCACAGCATTGGAGCTGAGTAACGATACAAACAGAAAGAGAAAGAGGGCTTTGTCCTTATTCTGAATTTTTGAATGTCATCATCATAATGTTATTTGTTAAATGTAGTTTGGTATTTAGTTTTTTTTTAAGAGAGGAAAAAACCTCTATTTTCTTGGTGGAATGAAATGACTCAGAAATGGTAATATTTACGCAATTTTAAAACATTTATTATTTACCCAAAGACCAAAGCTGATAAATCTGTTTTAAGCATTGTGTGTCAATCTGAAGTATGGAGCTGTCACAATGTTACTGCAGGTAATATATATTAAAAATTATGAAATTAAAAAAGGAAGTGTGAACTTATGGGAAGTTGCTTCATTAGAGATTTTACCCATATTGAGTAGTCTCAATAAATGGCTTGTATTTTAGAATACATTTCTCTCTTTCTCCCAGTGTGTGTGTGTGTGTGCGCGTGTGTGTGTGTGTGTAAAGCAAAGCAGGGCATTCAGTTCAAGCCCAAGCCCAATACTTTAAATTCAAGAGAAGCATCCTACAGGGAACTCAATGGAATTTTAGGAGATGATAGAAATTTGTTCCCTATGGACAGAGTCTCACCATATTTATAGGTGACTCTGTGATACTGAAGTTCAGCAGAAGGTTAGATCAGGAACTTGGAATTAGGTTGCCAAAGACTCCATGCTCTTTCTTGCCATTTACTGAATGTTATTTTAACAGTGGGAATTTGTAACCTGCCCCATAATTCTTTCGTTTCTGTAAGTGCTGACTCCGACTAATATGTAGCTTGTAGATAAACAGCATATTTGTATAAGTATCCTAAGAACTAACTCCAAAAGATACAGACACCAACTGTCAGGCATCCCAGCTCTGAGAGATTAGCTGACCTTCATCCATAGAACCTAAATGATGTAAAGCCAGGATGACACACACTGGACCATCACTTGCCTTATTGCAATGGACTTTGCTTGCCTGCACATAGAGAACTTTTCAACCCCATCTCATGATGTCTTTTTTCTATTCCCCTCTCTCTCCCTACAGAAACCTCTGCCTTCACTAAGATGTTGAGATGGGCTTTGTGACATGAGTTCCCCATCTTCCAGGTTGCCAGCACCTGAAAATAAACTACATTCCATTACATCAGCATCTGCCTCTCAAGTATTGGCTTTTGTAGCAGCAGGCAGCTGGATCTGCATTCAGTTACATCATATTGGGCAAGTAATTTCAGTCTTTTCATCAGTATATCTGTCATATAGGATGGTTGTGGGTAATGTTTCAGAAGTTGTTGCTTTGTACTGTCCCTGGAATTTGGTCCAAGATTTCACAGTTCTAGGACAGATTTTATTTTAACCAATCCTGTCTCATTTACATGGATTGATTTGAAAAGGTGGGAGGGGGCTTTTGGATGCCATTGAGAAAGGATTTACACTAATATTTTGTTCCAATATAGTTTCTCACCAAAATTAAAGGCAAGATTAATATAGCTTCATAATCTACTGTCCTCAAGATGTGAGTTGTTGGTATACTCATATTATTGAACCTTATTGGGATCTGACTCTACTGGGTTTGGTACCTCTCTAAAGCAGAACGCCAAACACTAAATGGCTTGGCTTATAAGATCTCAGGGTTTCATCTAAATAGGTGGTATGCCAACAAGTGTAGTTTTAATTCCTGACCAGGCTCCTACATAATACCTTACTTCTTGGTTTTTGTATGTGAAATAAGATCTATCTCCTTCAGCTTTGTTCATAGTGGAGACTTTCATGATCTTTTTTCCTTAAAGGAGGAGCCTATCATTAGGTGAATTTTAAATTTTATTTATGCAAACTAAAATTAATATTCTAAGTTGATACTCTTTTTGTGGCTAGGTCTTGTGGACCAGTATAGATTTATTTTTAATTTACTCACCTCAAGTAGTACTAAAATATAACATCTAAACAAGTATATTAAGTATAACTCTCTTTTTCTTTATCTGAGGAAAGAGGTCAAAATATTAGTTTGGAAATTTCCCACACAGTTTGTAACAAAGCCTATCAAATGTGTGCCATGTAGCAGTTCAGTCAATGTCATTTCTACTTTCCTCTTGGGGATTGTTTTTCATTCATAGTGAATTGCTCTCAATTTCAAGGTCTAAGGGAAAAGGCTATTTGCTTAGAGAATAAATCACGTTATAGTCAAACAATCATTATTAAAATAATTTGCTTCAAAGAACTAAAATTTATATTACTTAACTTTATATATGTTAAAGCACTATATATTCTTTTTTTTAAAGGTTTTAAAAATGTGTGTATTGATTTTTAGAAAGAGGCGAAAGGGGAGAGTCAAGAGGTGGGGTGGAGAGAGAGAGAAAAAGTTTGATGTGAGAGAGAAATACTGATCACTTGCCTTCTGCATGCATTCTGACTGGGGATTGAACCTACAACCCAAGCATGTACCCTGACTGGGAATCAAACTTTCACCCCTTTGGTTTCCAGGGACAATGCTCTAACCAAGCCACCCCATTAGGGCATTTATCTTCTTAGTAATAGTTGAGATAAAGATGGGTCATATACTATATGATCTTATTGAAGAAACAGATGGGATGTATTTATTAGTCAATTATAACTTAAAATTTCTCACTAATCTCTTTGGAAACTAAAATTAAGTCCTGAATTATAAATGAAAATCTGAATAAAATGTTGCATTTATTTGGATTTTTTATTTGAAACTACATGGATTATACATATTGCATATTGAGAAAAGCAAAACTTAACAACTATATTCACATACTTTTACATGTAATTAGTAATCAAACATTTAATATGTAAAATATTCACATATTAAAGTAAAATTGACTTGTATATATAAATAATCCAATTTCATTGGCATTAGTAATATGTTTTGAATTAATGTTAAAGCTAAAACCTTTTATGTTTAAGCCAAACATCATAACATGTCATATGTTATTTTGTATTATACATATTTTGCCATTACAACATTATACTAGATGTTTTTCTATATTCCATTTTCCTTCCTTTCTGAATATGAATACTTGCTTTTTTATTTTTCGTTACTTCTGTGTAAGAAAATTCCAGATTATTCACTTTTAACAGCTGTAACCCAACAATAAATATGTCATGAATTAAATGCATGATGACCTCAGGCTGAAACCTGTCTTGTCTTATTGTCCTGTGAGGCAAGACAAATCCAAGCATCTTAAATAGATTTGTAGATTTCTGTTGATTCAGTGTAGGAATGTTTTAGAATGTCTCAGAGTCAGTATTTTTTTGATAACCAGTGGAAGAAATTATGGCCTGACACAGTTTGTACTTTAGGTAAACTCTAATTACTCCTGTAGTATGTATATCATGAGAGAATGTTTTGATACTTGATAGTAGTGTGAAAATGGGCAGGTATATTTACTATTTCTCTAGTATTTATATTGGTGAATCAATTTTTTTCTAGTCTTTAGACCCTTGAAATACCATATCAAGAAGTCCTGGTATTTATACCCAACACTTGTGGTAAGTACAAAGAAGACACTGTTGGATGCTTTAAGGGCTATGGTCTGGATTATTTTGTTGGCTAGAAACAAAGATTCACTCAGCTTACCTTTAAGTAAGATTGTGGCTACATTGCACATGAGAATGAGGATGAATGTAGTCTAATGGGAATCCAGAATTAGGCCAGAGATTATAGGAACCAGCAATATCTTTGCCGTTATATGTCCTAGGGCAAGGTGTATAAAGGAAAACCTGAACAAATGGGACTTCATCAGGATAAAAAAAAATCAGTAAAATGAAAAGAGAACCAACTGTATGGAAAAATATATTTGCTAATGGTACCTTGGACAAGGCTTTGATCTCCAAAATATATAAAGAACACAAATGACTCAACACCAGGAAGACAAACAATCCAATTTAAAAATGGACAAAGGATCTGAACAGACACTTCTCCAAGTAGGACATACAGAGGACCCATAGACATATGAAAAAATTCTCAATTTCACTAGCCATCAGAGAGATGCAAATTAAAACCACAATGATTTACCACTTCATGCCAGTCAGAATGGCCATCATTGACAAATCAACGAACAAGTGCCAGCAGGATGTGGGGAAAAGGGAACCCTGGGGCACTATTGGTGGGAATGCAGACTGGGGCAGCCACTGTGGAAAACTTATGGAATTTCCTCAAAAAACTGAAAATGGAACTGCCTTTTGATCCAGCAATTCAACTGCTGGAATTATACCCTAAGAATTCTGAAACACCAATTCCAAAGAACCTATTCATCCCAATGTTCATAGCAGTGTTATTTTCAATGACTAATAGAAACAGCCTAGGCACCCATCAGTAAATGAGTGGATCAAAAAGCTGTGGTACATTTACACAATGGAATACTATGCAGCAGAAAGAAGGAAGGAGCTCCTACCCTTGGTGACAGCATGGATAGAACTGGAGAGCATTATGTTAAGTGAGATAAGCCAGGAGGTAAAAGACAAATACCATATGATCTACCCTATAAGTAGAACCTAATGAATGAAAGAAACAAAAGAACCAAACCGAACCAGAGACTTGGAAATAAGGAACAAACTGACAGTGATCAGAGGGGAGGAGGGAGGTGAAAACAGGAAAAGAAGGGGAAGGGTCTAGTCAAGGATCATGTATAAAGGATCCATGGTAATGGACAACAGGGTGGGGACTGACTGGGAGGGTTGGGGGTGGAGCATGGGAGAGCAATGGGGGAAAAATTGGGACAATTGTAACTGAACGACAAAAAAAAGAAAGAAAGTAGTTTAGTATCTAGGGAAATTTACTTAAGCTTTAGTCCTTATTCAGTAGGAGATCCTCCATCTACTGCCCCTGAAATACACACTCTTCCTTGTTTCTGCTTCTACTATAATAATTTGCTTCACTTTTTTTTAAATTTACTGATTTTACAGAGAGAAAGAGAGAGAAACATTCATCTGTTGTTCCTCTTAATTATGCATTCATTGTTTGCTTTTTCTACGTGCCCTGACCAGAGATTGAACCCACAAATTTAATGTATTGGGAAGATGCTCTAACCAACTGAGTACCTGGCCAAGGCCTCACTTCACTTTCTATTATGAACAGCTTTTGTTTATCTCAGTTTTGACTTACTTTTCATTTAAACATGATCACATTTTTATTTGTGGTCCACTTCAACCTCTGATTTTTATGACCTCCGCTCATGTGTGTGTTTTCAGCTCCTGGTGCCAAATTCTCATTCTTTCTATAGATGCTTAGATTCATAAAAGAAGAATTTGCTTTTTTTTGGCCATTGTTGTCCACTGGTTCATTTCCTAAATGGCATGATCCTTTAGTACAGAACATGACCTCCTAGAGGAACGAACAAACTACTTGAAGTTGTCCTTCATTTTATCTTAAATATTTATGTACAATGAAAATTTTCTTAGGAAAAGACTGTGGGAGTGGAAGACATTATGATTATACTGTCCAGTATATAAGGAAATGCATATTGCTTAGAAAGTTAACTTTGTGTTTTCTAGGAAGTTAGGTGACAAAAAATGAAAACTTTGAACAATGAAACTAAATTAATGGTTTTACAAATCAAAAACATCATTGAAGACAATAAAATAAAGAGACCAAAGGCATAGAATTATAAAGTTTATAACTGAAGACAATCTAAATTATTACCATGGCAAACTTGCCAATATATGCAGACTGAGATATAGATTAAGGTAGATATTAGGGTGTAGGTCTACATTCTACTCCAAGTCCATTGCTCTTTTCATTTTATCCCACGATGTACTTATGCAAACTTACAAAAAGAAAAAAAGTATTTGTAACATAACTGTTTCCAAAGGAAACTTTATGCTTTGCCTCAAAGTCCTTCAATTATCTGTTTCTAGATAACTCTATTTACTATAAGGCCAAAGAGAAAAAAAGGTTAAGAATCTCTAAAGTCTATTATCTGATGAGTAACAACTACAAAATACTGTATTTATAATTAAAATTCATCCTTAAAATACGCATTTTTAATTAAAGCAGAAATAAAATTTATAGCTCTGGTTCAGGATGACTAATTGCTCATTTTTAACTCTTTTCTAGGAAATCATAAATGATGAGATAATTATGAAGGCACACAACTTACAAGCTGTACATGGGAGCAATCATTAGATAATAGATTTAAATATATTTTTGAAATGAAAAATGAATTGAAAACTGCTAACAGACAAAATAGTGCCAAGAAAGCCACAGCCTAAAATATGTTTAAAGGTGTGTCGATTAAACAGGAGCTGATCTTCCTGATAGAACCTCAGAGAAGTTCTGAATTCTGGAGAGGTGATATTGATTCTGTGGAGGTACAAAACATGGAGATTAAAGTCTATATTCAGAACAGCCATCAGCCCATGTCTGCCTGGGAAATGGATAACAAAACATATTCTACTTTGTCTGTGAAGCATTCCGGCAGTATAAAGTATGATCATGCTGAAGTGGAGCCTGCCATCCATAAGCCCCTCTTCACATATAGAGCGTGCAATACACATTTCTGTTTCTTTACTCTTAAATGTGTACAAACATTTGAGAACAAGTGAATAAATATGAATGAGCCTAAAAATAATGAGAGGAAATATCAGAACTACAGAAGAAATCACAGGAGAAATGAAATCTGCATTCTATTCCATTTTGTTGTTGTTGTTTTTTTATCTCCATGAAGCATGGGAGGCAATCACATCAAAGAATTCTAAGGAGTCTCTCTCATGGTGAAGCACTGGATGGGGAGAAGCGCTGCTGTGGAAGGAACACTGAACTCCATTCGAACACTTTCCTCTCTCTCCTGTCAGAACAGGAGCTTCATCTGTGGGAAGAGGGAAAACAAACACATTTACTCTTAGGACACTAGTGAAAACAGATAGCAGCTGGAGGAAACAACCAGAAAAATCTATCCCTAGTTGAGTGGTAGGGAAACACTTGAACTACTAAGAAAAAAACCGACATACCAAGTTGAAGGAAAAGAATAAAAAATTCATGTGGGCAAAATTTAAGAAGAAACAGGGTATTTGCATAGTCTCAGGGGGGAAAGTAACTTTGTCATGAAAAAAACATGGTGGATATCATCACCAGTAATAATATATATCTACATAATTTACACAATAAAATTGTGCACTGAAAAGGGGCATATAACCTCTCTGATATTCATCTCAAAAACCCATAACTTTATTCTAATCATAAATATATATCAGACAAACTAAAAATTGAGGAACTTTCTACAAAATTCCTGATAAATACTTTTAAAAGGTGTCAAATTAATAAAAGACAAGAAAATCTTAGGAACTATTATTATAGATTGGCAATAAACTGTGACAATGAAAGGCTATGCAGGATCCTGGATTGGATCCTAAAGCAGAAAAAGAACACTTTAGGGAAAACTGTTGAAATTCAAATAATGCTCCAGTTTAATAAACAGTTTTGTACCAATCAATGTTAATTTCCTAATATTGATCATTGCTCAATGATACCATTTGGAGATTCTAGCTAAAGGATTTAAGGGGACTCTGTACCATTTTTACAACTCTTCTTTAAATCTAAAGTATTTATATCTAAAATATTTCAAAATTAGAAGATAATTGCATATAAAACTTTGTGTCAATTATACCTCAAAAGAGCTGTCAAAAACGTGAGAACTGAAAAAGACTGTAAGGTATCTAAAGAACAATGAGATGAGTTAATATAATTACCAAGAAAAACAGTAGAAGTTGAGGTTTTTGAAAGTGTGGTCCAGAGTTAAAAAACAGATTCAATAGAATGTATAATGATTGAGAGCTCAGAAGAATATTAAAAATATGGTAAAGCCATAAAATGGATAATCTACTTAAATTTTATGATTAAAACTTCCCCTTTTTGGTGCATAAGATTCATAGCAATAGGCTTGTAGAGTAGGAAATATAATTCAAGCACTGGGAGAGGAAGATAATTTTTTTTTTTTTTTATCATTCATCAACCTCCATTTGACCCTTAAAGGTGTCCTCATCTTACCAAATGTGAAGTCAAAAGATATCAACTATGGTTTGTGGTATAAGAAATGCAGGTTTTAGTATCTTACTTGAATTTTCAAAGTTGACCAATCAGAGTAGTGACTAAACAATGCTATCAGAGGAGTAGATGAGGGGGTGTAAGGGAAATCATCCTTGTTTATATCAGGAAGAGCTAATATACATATAAAATGGTTTGCACAATAAAATTTAGATACAATAGTGTTATTTCTAGAAGAAGAATTAGCCACCCAAGGAATAAAAAAGAAAAAGCATCAAAAAATAAAGCAAAAAACCCCTGATGGAGTGCATGGGTTGGATTATCAACAAGAGTTTATAGTTCATATAAATCTAAGACCTCTAAACACATATGTGTAGATATTACTTTTTTTTTTTTGGACTGAATTGCCTATATTGGAAATATTCTCTTGGAGCCATAAAATTGTGGCCCAAACAAATATGTGTATATGTTTTTATCTTTTCTTTCTTCTATATGTTTATGTATAAATATTATACATACATATACATACACACATACATATATGGAAGATAATTTTACACATTTCATATTATGTTATCAAGTATAAAGGTGAATCACCAAGAATGATCTTTAGCAATAGATTTAAAGATTCAAAGTAGCAGCTATCCTCATGTTAATTATTTAAGCAATGACATGTTTTTTCTAAATTGAAGGCAATAAATTGGTAGCCTACTTTCTTAAATTGAATATCACCTACCTGCCATGTCTAGAATTTATTTGAACACAACTAAAAAGTTAATTTATTTAAAAATTGCTTGAAAATCACTTGTCTTACCACAACCTTTTAAGTTTGTAAAATAATCAAGATAAGTAACTCTTTGGGGAGTAGATGGCCAGTGCGTAAATGTTTGGGATAATTTGAGCTGAAAGCTGACTGTATGATTCTCAAGTTATATTATAAGCTCATAGCAACTATCTTAATAAATTAGTTAGTGGATTTAATGTTTTGAAGATGTTAACTTACCCATTGGTATTAAATAATTGAATAAGAAAAAGTGTACATAATTGTCCTAAATAGGTTTAGGTCAGATGCTTGTTCACATGTCCCTTGATGGCTCAGCAAATGGCATTCTTAAGAAAGAAGTTACTGATGGTCAGAATTTAACCTGCGTGCTACTTGGCAGGATTTCACTGTGGACAAATGCAAATATTTTAGCTTATAGTTAGAAAGGAAGAATTTGGTACTAATACTACATCTCATCCAAGACCTTAGGGAAACATGGCTGCCCATAATTGTGCATTAAATAGATCTACATAATTTATTGACTCTAATCCAACTTATGAGGCCCAACTGCTGCTGTTCACAACTTTTCTGGCATCAGGACTGTCATTAGGCTCCTGGAAGGAGGTCTGTATTCCCTTGCTCTGATGGTCTGTTCTGGATACCCTCCTCAGTTGTTTATCCTAGGCATTCTCTCTCAGAAGTGGCATGGCAAATCCCACTCTAGATTCATCATCATCATTGCATCCATCATTGCTTCATCCACCTGGGCTGGGTCAGAAATATTTCCCTCCCACAAGCCTCCCAACTGGCGAGGGAAATGACAACATTTTACCTGGGTTAGAAACACTTGTGGATGTGCTCAACCACTCCCAACTGCTCACAGCTCTTGCTCCACTTTTTCACTTTCATTTCTTTCAAAGAGGCACTGGAGCCAGAGATTTTCAAATCCCAACTCCACACCTTCCTAGCCATGTGCCTTTATTTATTTTATTTTTTAAATATAATTTTTTATTGTTGTTCAAGTACAGTTGTCTCCTTTAAAACCACAATGAGATACCACTTCACACTGATCATAATGGTCATCATAAACAAATCAACAAACAGTAAGTGCTGGTGGGGTTGTGGAGAAAAGGGAACCCTAGTGCACTGTTGGTGGGAATGCAGACTGGTGCAGCCACTGTAGCCATGTGCCTTTAGAAGTTTCTTTTTTCCAAGGTTCAGCTTCCTCATCTATAGAGTGTGAATAAAAATTGCATACAACATTCTGTTATGAATACATGAGATTTTGCTTGCAATGTGCTTGGTTAGTACAGTGCTTTCTGCATAGCTGGCACTCCATGAATTCTAGTTATTCTTTTTCTTTCTTCTTCTGTTACCAAAAGTACTCAGCAGCATGTGGTGTGAGGGCAATTGATAAATAAGCCTAAGAGGAAATATTGACAATTTAATCCTGAAATATGTGTTCAAAATGAATCACTGAGATTAAACAGGTTGCTGGCCTACTTTAAAATTCAGAAAGCAAAATCAGTTTACTTTTAACATGGACTATGCTGCCTAACTCTACTAACATTTAAAATATGCGACCTGCAAAATACCTATTATAATATGGATTATGATTTCTGATACAATTATATGACAAAACCTGTCAAGTTAGGGGATGTGATAATATTGCCTTGTACTTGAAAACAAAAGCAGGAGGTTCTGGGTTCAGTCTTGCTTCTTAAAACAGACACATTTTCTTCCTATATTTTCTGAGGAAGTCTTTCTCTGTAAAACTTACTTCATTTATCATTGATCCAGAATAAAACTCTAGCTAGCATTGAACAGTTAAATTATTTCCTGAAAACTATCATGATTATGTTAAAGCAAAATTTGGTAGTTTTTTTTCCCTTCAAGATATTTTTGTCAAAATGTGCTTTTAATACTCACTTGGATGAAAAATAAAATGTCATCACAGCACTTCTGAGATGCTGTCAATGCAATTTTATAGTAAATAACATTATAATGTCAATGTATGACCAAGAAGGTAACATGATGTCAGGGATATGCTATGCGTGGCTATATCATAAATTCAATCAAAAATGTATATTTATGCAGACCTTCTTAAGATGTCAAAATTGAGTCATGCAAATTTTGTATTACTGAGAAAAAAGGAATCAAGTCAGAGAAAACTTTGTTAAAGATTATGCAAATTCTACTGAATAAAGGTAATTTCAAATCATGGCAGCCAAGGGGCCTACATATTATAAGGTGCTATCATATCTATCATATCTCCAGTGACAGCTCTGGGTTTCACAGTCCCTACTGACAATGCCTGATGTCCTTGGACATGAAGGGTTTGTGGAAGTAATTCACAGGTTCTTCCACCATGATTTGCTAATGGTACTAGGGAACTACTAATTTCATGAATAAGGTGAAGGAGTTAAGACACTCCAATTCCAAGGCTTGGCTCCTGCCATGACTTTCTTCTTCCCTCCTGCCTGCTTCCCTGCTTGAGTACTGGAAAAACGGAACAGAGATCTTGGAACTACTGAGGGTTTCTCCAGGTAGAAAAGAGTGTCGAGTCAGCTGGTTTCTGGATTCTCTATTATAAAGTTATTCCTTTGGGTTAAGATTAAAAAAAAATGCTGTTGCTACTAGGAAGAGTAATGCTTCAGAACTTGTCCATATTTATTGAAATGTTGTTCTAAGTATGGTCGATGGATGGCATGCATCTAAATTCCCTGGGATGTTTGTGGAAAAAGAAATTTCTTCCTGGACTCTCTCTCTCTGCTATCCTGTGTCAGAATACCTGGCAATTCTTTTTTTTATTCTGTGTGTTCTGAAAAGGCCTAGCTACCAAAAAGCATATTTATTCTGGGCTAAGGAAAACCTAGCCTTTAATCATCCTGATTCCAGGACTGGCACTTAATTTTTCCTCTGCGTGGTTTTCAGAGTACCGTCTCTCTGTCTTGGGAAGTGTCTGCTACTCAGTATTTTTCAAAGATCTTTTGGAAAGGGCTTTAAAGAGATAAAAATCTTTTTTTCTTCTCTTTACCAGCTCATTTATTCTCTTGCCTGGAGGGACTGAGAAGTAACACACCTTAGAGCTTCCATACATTTTTAATTTTGTTTTTATAAGCAACTAAGGTGACCATATAATTTAGTGTCCCAATTGGGGCATTCTTTAGAGAGAAATGAAGCACTATTAATTATTATGCTGGGCTATAGGAAAAAAATCAAGGCTTTTCCAGATAAACCTAGACATATAGTCATCTTAACTCTACTTGCTTAAAAGAGTAATACCAATTAAACTTTACCATTCAATTCTAAGTGAACAATTATAGCCTCTTAATTATTTTTTCTGACAGAGAAATGTTTCTTAGCCTATGAGGCCAATTCCCTTCATGTCCTCTATTTCTTTCTCAGTCTTTTCTGAACATCCCACTCTCTTAATCCTGTGGTTTTCCCCATAAGGTCTTTCACCAGAAGCATCGTCAGTATCTGGGAACTTGTTGAAAATAAACATTTTTGGCCTTACTTCTGATCTTCTGATTCAGAAACATGGGGATGTGACCCAGTAATCAGTACAGTAACAAGTCCTTCAAGTGATTCTGATATACACTAAAGTTTGAGAATTACTGTCTTAAGCAAGGACTGTTAAAATCAATTTCCTTCTGTTCAATTCTCCTTCCACCTTAACTTGTGATGTTACTAATTCTGTTCTTCTATTCCAATTCATGAAATTGAAAGTGTGAGAGGACTCAGGGCTTGATTTTTAAATTAAATCTATTTTTATGAAATTATTAAATTATATTTGAACATTAAATATGTGTTGACATTGAGAATATGAATGCAAATAAGATTCTGCTCTCTTAAAGCTATGAGTTGTCTGCTAGAGAGACAGAAATGTAAACTAACAATTGCAAGGAGGTTAAGTGCTAAGGAACTGGGTATTATGGGACCAAGGTCTCTTTACAGGGAAATCTAATAGAATTCTCAGAGAAGCTTACCTGAATGTCCATGGAAGAGGGAGCTTGAGAGCATTTGTACCTTTAGGCTCCCATCCACACTCTTCCATGAGGCTACCTGGTCTTTCATCACTGTTTATTTCTGTGAGTCTGTTTTTTCCTCCTCCACCACTACCTTGTTCTGATTCCCTCACTTGCACGAGATCTTTTATTATCTTCTCAGCATAAGCATCCACCCCACCTGTGGCTTCTCTTTATGATTCTTAACTGAAATTTTTGATGAATAGAAAGAAAGAAAGAATGGATCTAATCCATACCATTTTTTTTTCCTTTTTAAGAAATAACCCTTAAGTCATCAGTCACTGGCCAAGTTATGATTTGTTTTCACTTGAACCATAGTTTTTAACCTGAATGGAAAGTTGTCTATGGCAAACAACTTAGAGTATTGCTCAATTTGTTAAAAATATTTCTTTAATTAAAAACTATATCTTGATCCATAAGGCCACAAATATATTCTTTGAAGAAATTAATTTCAAGGTAATTTGCATGTAAGTCTTTTCCTTTATGGTCATGCAAAATATTTTTGATTTGTTGTCCTAATGTAGGCTATTAATATTGTTCTTATAAAAATTTCTTTTGATTAAAAAACACTGTATCTAAATTAAATATATATGTACTTATGTTTTATTGAATGAGGAGTTGCCAAGTTTAGATCTGCTTAGATTTTTAATAGATTTTGCTAACATTATTAATAACACATAGCTGTTTATATCAAATAATTCTGGATATTGCTAATTCAAAATTAACTTTATGTTCAAAATCATGATTTGCTCATTGAAGGGATTATTTCAATTAACTCTAACAGTTAATCTTGTACTGTGTCTAAATTAATTCTAATCTCTTTACCAGCATTGAGTTGATATTCTTATCATATGTTAAAAAGTAGTTATAAAATCAAATTTGATATATTTACTTAAGATTTTCATCTTGGAGAAGATCCAAAGAAATATTATGTTTCATTTATGAATTGCTCTGATGAAGGTCAGAACTGTAGCTACCAATAAGAGCATTTTACCTAGTAACAAACTAAAACTCTATAGGTTGCCAAAGAACGCCTCTGAATTAAAAGTAAAATCCTTCTTTTATACCTTTCCCTTTACCAGTAAAACTAAGACATTTGCAAATAGCTACAATTAAAAAGGAGACTCACAATACTAATTCTTTTTTATTAAGATTTTTAAAATTGTTATTCAACTACAATTGTCTCCATTTCCCTCCCACCACTCTCCACTGCCCCATCCACCCCCACCTCCCACCCTCAATCCTACCCCCTTTGGCTTTGTCCATGGGTCCTTTATACATGTTCCTTGATGAACTTTCTCCTTCTTTCCCTGTTAATACTAATTCTTGACAAGGATATGGAGCAATTGGAAAACTCATTTTCATTCAGTACCCATCTAGTCTGAAAAATAGTCATATGTGCTACTCTATTACATTCCTACATGTTATTGTAGACTTATATTTATACAACTTAAATAGTAATATAAGTTGTGTAGGTTGCAAGAGCAAGTGTTGCATACATTATTCTAATTTCTGACTATCTCTGGAAACTGAATTTGGAACAAAATAAGAAGCAAGAAAACGGGCTGTTGGTATTACTTAGAAATATTAGCACTCATGAGAGAAACCATATCATTCATGATTTCGTGAGAAAGAGAGAACTTCACAAATTAACTTGTCTTCTCCTTTTCCTAAGTGTTTCCTCCACTCAAATCTTTCCCACTATTCAAATTAGTCTCTGACACCTGCATCATCAATAGAACAACTGCTAAACTTTTATGGACTTGTTTTGTCATTGTTTTAATTTAAAAAAATTAAGTTTATTTTTTACTGTATTTTTCCATTATCATTTATCCACCTTATTCTCTCTTCCACCTCTACCCAACCCCTCCCCACCTCTGCATTACCACACTGTTGTCTATGAGTTCTTTTTCTTTTATGCTGGATCCCTCTGCCACCTAACCTTCTATCCCCAGAGATGTCCATTTTATCTTATTTAACATAATAGTGGAAGTCCTAGCCACAGAAATCAGACAAGAGAAATAAAAGGCATCCAAATCAGAAAGGAAGATGTAAAATTGTAATTATTTGCAGATGACATGATACTGTACATAGAGAACCCTAAAGAGTCCACTAAGAAACTGCTAGAACTGATAAATGAATTCAGTAAAGTAGCAGGATACAAAATTAATATCCAGAAATCAGTTGCATTTTATATGCACAGCAAAGGAAATTGTCAACAAAATGAAAAGACAACACAGTAAATGAAAGAACATATCTGCTGATATATCTGTTAAAGGGTCAATATCAAAAACTTATAAAGAACTTATAAAACTCGACACCAAAAAAAAATCCAATGAAAAAAAATGAGCAAAGGACATGAATAGACAATTCTCCAGAGAGGACATACAGGTGGCCCACTGACATATGAAAAGATACCTAATGTCACTGACCATCAGAGAAATGCAAGTTAAAACCACAATGAGATATCACTTTACACCTGTCAGAATAGCTATAATCAATAAATCAAAAAACAATTATAGATGAGGATGTAGAGGAAGTGCAACATTTCACACTGTTGGTGGGAATTCAGATTGGTGTAGCCACTGTAGAAAACAGTATGGAGTTTCCTAAAAAAATAAAAAATGAACAGCCTTATTACCCAGTGATTCCACTTTTAGGAACTTATCCCAAGAAACTCAAAACACTAATTCAAAAGACTTTATGCAACCCTATGTTCACTGAAGTATTATTTACAATAATCAAGATATGGAAGCAGACAAAGTGTCCATCAGTAGATATGTAGATAACACACGCTATGGTACACTTATACAATGGGATACTTCTCATTCATAGAAAAAGAAGAAAGTCTTACCGTTTGGGACAACATGTATGGACCTGGAGTACATTATGCTAAGTGAAATAAGCCAGTCAGAGAAAGTAGATAGAGGCAGTCTGGCTGGATGGACCTGAAGTACATTATGCTAGGTGAAATAAGCCAGTCAGAGAAAGTAGGTGGAGGTGGTCTGGTTTCCTCACCCAGATGCGTGGGTAACTGGAGGGAGCACCCCCTCACAAACTTGAAGGAGTCTGATAAAGCAGTGTTTCCGCAGCCATGAGCCCAGATGCAATAAACTGTCCTGTAGCCTTGTGTCCACTCGCATGTACAGCTCATGATAATTACTTCACTTTCTGGCCTGTAGCCTGCTTTGTGTAGGGCTAGTATAAGGGGTAGGAGCTTTGGATGAGGTCGGGAGTCAGGGTGCCAACCTGGACACAGGCCTGTAGCCTGTGTGACCCTCCTGAATAAAGGAATGTCAAACATCCCCAAGCTCCACACATCTTCTTGCATCTACCTGAGTCCCAGGCAGACTTGCCCAACCTAGAGAGGCTGCAACACAATTTCACTCATATGTGGAATCTAATGAACCAAATTTTTGCCATTGTTTTAAACATACATCTAGTGATATGGAGAAGAATTTTCTTGGGATGTGGATAATATTTGTCATGAAGCTTGAATTATTGATTTCCCTAAAACAGCCTGAATCCTGGAGCCTGAGTGACTGACTATAGATAATCATTGTTCAGTGTTTGTTGTAGTATAAGAATAGTTTATGCTAAATATTTTAAATAGCAGCTAAAATCTTATTTTGAATAATTCCATGGCAATATCTAAATTTTGTTTATAGGTAAGTTTTGTTGTACCTTATTTTGATAGCAAATGCTACTTTAATAAAAATGTTTAGTTAGTTTTGAGAAGTTAGAAAACAAAAACAACAACCTAGACAAAACATTAAAAACACTTAGAATTGAGCACACTACATATTTGTTGCTCAGTATCTTTTGTATCTTTTAAATTAGTCTAAACCTGAAACAGATTTTTTTTCTTTTATAGTAATACCTCTAATTTGGGCTTATTTTGAACCTGCTCATTGTTCTGCAATGTTGAGGCAAACAGGTGATAATACAGCTCAAGGAACAAAAAGACAAAACAAAGGAAATAAATATCTATAGCATCCACAAATGCAGTATTCTTAGCCCTTTTAAATGTACAACCTATGGGACAATCTTCCAAATATATTAAATTTTTCAACTGTCTAACAAAATTGTTTTTCTAAATAGTATGATGATATTTATCTATGAGGAAATATGCCAAAGATTAGAGACCTGGCTGCCATTGGTGGAAATATTTCTAGCCCTAGCATACAATCAATAAATAGTATCATAATTAATAAATTATTTAATTTTAAGTAATTCTGTACTTCTAAAGCAACTTTGTACAAATGTTGTTTTACATTATGTCCTTTAAAATTTCAAAGGTATATTGGAGGATAAACTTATAATTTATAAGACAGGTTGATTAGATTGTAGGGATGACATAAGAAAATAAATATCCTCTAGAGGAATAACAACAAACAAATCCCAGAGCAAGTAGAAAGAAGAAAATAATGATGATCAGAGCATACTTAAATTATATAGAGACAGTGTACATAGAAAACCTTATAGAATCCACTAAAAAAACCACTTGACCTAATAATGTGATACAACAATGTGATACAACGTCAATATTCAGAGATCAAAGGCATCTTTGTACACTAAAAATGAGATTTCAGGAATAGAAATTAGGGAAAAAAATTCCATTTACTATAGTAACAAGAAAAATAAAATACTTAAGAATAAACTTAACCAAGGAGGTAAAGGACTCAGAAAACTACACAACACCAAAGAAAGAAATTAAGGAAGACACAAATAAATGGAAGCATATACTGTGTACATGGATTGGAAGAATTAACATCATCAAAATGTCTATACTACCCAAAGTAATCTATAACATTAATACATTCCTTATCAAAATAACAATGACAGATGTCACATATAATAAAACTAATGTTTAAAAAAACTTATATGGAATGATAAAAATTGCTGAATAGCCTCAGCAATTTTGAGAAAACAACAATGTAGGAGGTATCACATTACCTGACATCAAACTATATTACAAGGCCACTGTAATCAAAATAGTCTGGTACTGGCGTAAGAACAAACACATGGATCAGTGGAATGGAATAGAGAGCCCAGAAATAAAGCCATGTCTTTATGGTCAATTATTATGTGACAAAGAGGGCAGGAGCATAAAATGGAGTAAAAATAGCCTCTTCAACAAATCGTATTGGGAGAGCTGGACAACTACATGCAAAAAAATGAAACTTGACCACTAGCATACACCATACAAAACAATAAACTCATGGAGGATAAAAGACTTAAATATAAGTTGTGACACCATAAAAGTCCTAGAGGAATACACAGGCAGGAAAATTTCAGATATTACACACAGCACTATTTTCACCAATACATCCCTTAGGGCAAGGGATATAAGGGAAAGAATAAACAAATGGGACTACATCAAATTAAAAAGCTTCTGCATAGCTAAACAAAACATCAGCAAGATGAAAAGGGAATCAACTTCCCAAATATGGGAAAACATATTTGCCAATGATACCACAGATAAGGGTTTGATCTCCAAAATATAAAAAAAGCTCACATGACTCAACACCAGGAAGACAAACAATCCAATTAAAAAATGGGCACAGGACCTGAATAGACACATCTCCAAGAAGGACATATAGAAGGCCCATGGACATATGAAAGGATATTCAACATTACTAGCTATCAAGAGAGATGCAAATTTAAACCACAATGAGATACCACTTCATACAGGTCAGAATGGCCATTATACACATGTCAACAAACATGTTGACATGGAGAGGTTGTGGAGAGAAGGGAACCCTGGTGCACTGTTGGTGGAATGCAGACTGGTGCAGTCACTGTGGAAAACAGTATGGAATTTCCTCAAAAAACTAAAGGTGGACCTGCCTTTTGAACTTGCAATTCCACTTCTGGGATTATACCCTATTAATCCTTAATCACTGTTTTAAAAGAACCTATGCACCTCAATGTTCATAGTAGCGTTATTTACAATAGCCAAGTAATAGAAACAGTCTAAGTGCCCATCTGTAAATGAGTGGATCGAAAAACTGTGATACATTTACACAATGGAACACTATGCATAAGAAAAAAAGAAGGAAGGAACTCCTATCCTTTGTGACAGTATGGATGTAACTGGAGAGTATTACGCTAAGTGAAATATGTCAGCCTTTGAAAGACAAATACCATATGATCTCACCTATAAGTGGAACCAAATCAACAAAACAAGCAAGTGAGCAAAATGGAATTAGCGACATTGAAATAAAGAACAAACTGACAGGGACAAGAGGGGAGGGAGACAATGAGGGAAAGAAGGGGAATAGTCTAGTCAAAGAACATGTATAAAGGACCCATAGGCATGGACAATGGGGTGGGGATTGACTAGGAGAGGGGATATGGGCAGGGCAGGGGAGAGCAACTGGGGTAAAGTGGGACAACTGTACTTAAACAACAATAAAAAATTAAATAAAAAAGAAAATAAATATCTTAATTAGGAGGAAATCAAGTAAATATTTAGTTCTGTTTCAGAATTCATCAATTTGGGTAGTTGACATGCAGAGAAAAATTGGTCATGACATGGCTTATTCACCTTTCACCTAATTTAAGAATTATTAAAACTTGGTGATAATCAAGATGGTGGAGGAGTGGGTGGAAGTTAAACTGACCCCCTCCCAGGACCAATCTGGAATTACAACTAAATTGTGAAGAAATCACCTGAAACAAACAACTGAACAATAGCGAGAAAGGAGCCTTATAACCTCAGACAGACAGGAGAATCAGCTTTAGCACAACCTAGCTGGTAAGGAGTGCGGTAGAGACTCTAGAAGGCAGGTGGGGCGCCCACAGGCAGCAGCACTGGGAGGATATTGAAATGGTCAGTTGGATCCCTTTAAGAAGAGCGGGATCTAAACCATAATTGGAGATCTCCAGCCTATAGCACCAGAGCCCAAAAAGTACACAGATAAGAGCCAGCTGCGAAAAGTGGCAGCGTTTCTCTCTGCCAGCGACAGGTGGCTGGAGATGCAAAGACTGTTGAAAGAGTCAATGTACAAATTTTTTATTTGCAGCCACTTACCCTGGGCTCCAGGAAAGGAGCGGGCAGAGTGCTGAAGGAGACGCTGAAGGAGAGACTGGGGACTGAGGTTTTGGAGAGAGAACTGAGAGAATAGCCGGCCAGATCCCAGTGCTGATTCATCCCCCAGATGGCGGCAGCCATCTTGTTCAGGTGGAGACTACTCCCCTGATCTGTAGCAGCCAGAAAGGACTCAATAGCCCAGTCCCCAGGAGGGCCTTGGCCTCTCCCTCTGGTGTCTCTAAGCTGGCCTGCTAAGTGCCGAGTGACTAGATTAATAGCTGGTGGAGACAGCCACACATAGTAGATTCCTGAAAGTCTTGAATAGACTGGCTAAGGTCAGACAAGGTCAACATCTGACATCATCAGAGGCAGATCCAGAAAGAAAAAAACAGCTGTCTCCTAGCATAGAAGTTTCCACCACAAATTCAGGAAATCAAGACAGATCAATTTAAGAAGCAGAAGCAAAAGACAAGAGCCTTGCAAATAATGGGAAGACAAAGAAAGACAAATAACCCCTCCCAATCAAAGCAAAAGGATGAATCCCCACAAAGAGAACTAAATGAAATAGAGGCAAGTCAGCTATCAGATATTGAGTTCAAAACAACAGTTCTAAGGAAGCTCAATGAGCTCAGTGAGCTCACAGGGAATTATGAGAAACTACAGGGAAACTACAAGGAACTTACTGCCATCTATATCAACATGAAAAAAGACATAGAAACTATCACTAAGAGACAAGAGGAAATGAAAACTACAATTTTTGAGTTGAAGAACACAATAAAAGGAATCAAAAGCAGGCTAGATAAGGCCAAGGATTGAATCAGTGAGCTGGAGGAGAAGGTAGAAAAAAGCTCCTGGAAAAAGCAAGAAACTGAAAAAAGACTAAAAAAGATTGAAGAGGCACTGAGGGAAATACAGGGCAACCTGAAATGTAATAATATCTGTAAAATAGGGATACTAGAAGGAGAAGAAGAGCAGCAAGGGATAGCGAACCTGTTTGAACAAGTAATGACAGAAAACTTCCCTAATTGGAGGACAGAAAAAGTCACACAAGTGCAGGAAGCACAGAGGACCCCATTCAAGAGGAACCCAATGAGGCCCACTCCAAGACACATCATCATTAAAATGGCAAATATCAAGGATAGACACAGAATCCTAAAGGAAGCAAGGGAGAAAGAGGTAGTAACATAGAAGGGTACCCCGAAATGGCTGGCAGCTGACTTCTCAACAGAAACACTGCAAGCCAGAAGAGAATGACAAGATATATTCCAAGTCATGAAAAACAAAGGCCTGCAACCAACACTGCTCTACCCAGCAAGGCTCTCAATTAAAATGGAAGGGGAAATAGGAGTTTTCCCTTAGAAGGCTGAAAGAATACACCTCCACCAAACCAACATTGAAAGAGATGCTAAAGGGACTGCTCTAAGAAGATGAAAAAAAAGAGTCTATGAATACCCATTTCCTTTCACAGTCACCAATACTTGATATTACCTATAGCTTTAATACTTATTAATCTGATTTTGACAATGATGTGTTATTTTAATTGTTACTTTATTATTTGTTGAAACTAAACCTGTTTTTGTATATTTCTTGCCTATTTCTATTATTTTTATAAAGCTTTAAATGACTTTTTGAAATTCTTTATCCATTTTTTGACTTTTTTAGAATTTTTAGAATTTTTGCTCTAAAAAACAAAACTATTAACCCTGTTCTAGAAGTGTGTCAAATACTTTCCTATTCTATTGCTTGTCCTTTAACTTTTTTTATATGTATCTTACTGTATAATCTTACATGTTTAATAAAGTCATATTGTCAATATTTCACTTTGTAGCTTCTGTGCTTATATATTTTACTTCAGGATAAGAAAAATATTATTTTGTTTTTTTCCTAAAACTCCTTAGATATTACATATTGATTTTTAACTAACGGAATATTTTTTATATAATGTGTGAAATAGGACTCTATATTTGTTTTATTTCAAGTAATAGTGGTCCATGAACCTTATTTGTTGAATAAGACTTATTTTCCCCATTGATTTGAAATATCAGTTTAATCATATATTACATTCTTAGACAGATATATAAATTTGTTTCTAGAATGCTCATTTTATTTCATTGATCTACTTGAGTATTTCTGTGCTGGTGTCATGTTGTTTTAATTGCTGAGACTTTATAATGGATTTAAATTTTTAATATTTTATAATTGATCTTGACATTTAAAAAATAAATAAAATAAAAATAAAAATAAATTTAAAAAAGAGGGAAATATTACCTTTTGAAGCAGTATGGATGGACCTGGAGAATGTTATGCCAAGTAAAATAAATCAGTCAAAGAAACAAATACCATATGATCTCAGTCATGTGGAATTTAATGAATGAAATAATTAAAAAACAAATAGAAACATAAGCACAGATACATAGAACAGACTGACAGCTATCAGAGGGAAGGGAGGTAGGGGCTGGGTGAAAAAAGGTAAAGAGATTAAGCTATATATATATATATACTTATATATATAAATAAAATATATACATATACACATACATACACACAGACATATATATGTATGTGTATATATATATGTGTGTGTATATATAGACACAGACAACAGTATGGTTATTGTCAGGGGGACAGGGGGTGGGGGGAGGCAGAAGAGGGCAAAGGGGGTAAGTGGTGGCAGGAAGAGACTTTGGGTATGGATACATGATGCAGTATGTATATGATGTTTTGTTAAGTTATACTTGAAATCTGTATGGTTTTGTTAACCAATGTCACCCCAATAAACTCAATTAAAAAAAAACTTTACTTAGAAGTTAGCAACTGATAATGTAGCATTTTATAATTCTTAAAGTCTCTTCATTAGTATTGAGTGTAATGTAATTACATTTGTATAGCTAAAATTATCCCCTGGAAAGAGGAGCAGCCTGGGACCAGGAGACACGGCCCTCCATAATTGTTAGGGCTAAATACTGAGCTCTATTGAGCCTCTCAGGAAAGTTCTTCTTCAGTGATCTCAGAAACTAATCCAAGTCTCCCTCTCTCTCTCTGTCTCTCCACACACAGGTATGTGATATATACATCATGCACATATATGTATATATACTATATATCACAAATATATATTGACCATCTATAATTGCATATAATACACTTCTGTCTATATATGCATGCATGCATATGTATGTGTGGAGAGTACAGAGACACACATCTGTCCTTGGTCTTTCTGGGGATTCTGATGAATATCCTGCAGTATAACAGGATTCCACGTTCTGAGAAGTCCGAGATAGAATGTTTGGGAATTGTTCAGTTTAAAACTTCCCTGATTTTCTTCTCTAGCTCTGGGAGTTTCACTCTATTCATGCCCTGTTGGTACTCAGCTAACGTTCAGAGGTATCCCTTTGTAAATGCCTGGGATTCTTTTTCTGCATAGCTCTCTTCGCCCTCTGAACTTTTCCTTGAATCATCCAGTCACCCCTGTTTTCCTAAACCCATGGGATCTGATATTAACTATCACTTTGCTAGGTTCTGTAGCTTCTAGCATTTTTTCCTGCTAAGTGATTTTTTTTTCTAAAAATTAGACTCTGCAAGGGAAATAAATAACAGTTATTTTCCTCAAAGAAGTACTTTGTAACCTATACAAATTGATAGAATCTCAGGATTTATAACATTTTGTTGAGAAAATCAATAATTTTAACTTGATTTTAATAATTTGTATTGATAAATAGTAAAACATAGTTGACTTATTATATGTTCCAACAGAACCACATTATACAACTTTTTACTCCAAGTTGTATGTGTGAGTCATTCATTCTAATCATTGAAGTCAGAAAAAACTTGATTGTGGGAATTAGCTTATGAAAGCTTCTAAAAACTACCATACAGATCATTTATGTTTATTTTTATAGTTTAGTTCATTCGAATTTTTAAAAAATACAAAACAAAACTTGACTGATGGTCAACTTAGTTATTAATCTCCTGGACTTAATTTAGAATGCCTTTACCCTTGGGATCCTGAGTCCTTTTTCCTCTTTGTGCTTATGTGAGGACAGAAAGTTAATCTTCCTTCATGCCCCATCACCTTGCATCCTCATTTATCTCCCCCAACCCAGCCCTGCCTCCAAGGCAGGCCATCTCTATTGCATGAAGCAGAATCGCCCCTAGTGAATACCAAGGTTGTTATTCTGAGCTGAAGCCTTTGACATATCTCAGTGTGTGAAGATGACCAATTCTCCTAGACCTCCAGCAACACTAACTCTTCAAAGGTGTAACTTTGGGTGTACTAAAGGTTGTAGGTTGTAATATATGAGTAATTTACTGTATATATTGGGTTTTTTGTTATACTAGAAAGTTTCTTTACTCATAATTTTATACATTTGAAATGGAAACACAGCATTATTGTAGTAGAGAGTGCTTCTGTGTCTGATAACATACCTAATACAAGCACAAAAAGCCTCTGGTTGAGCTGCAGACACTATTCATTATAACATCCCTGAACAACTCTTTCAAGCCCAGGTGGCTTCTTAACTTAAACATTATTCTGTGGGGGAAAATTATACTTTCATTGCTAAAGACACAACACCCAGGAACTTACTGGTATTTAAGGTTAATATTCCTTTGTAACAGAAAAATCAGAGCAGGCTCAAAAGTGATTATTTGATGAATTTTGAAGAGGTGTATGGGAATAAATGAAGAAAATCCAAATGAGAACAGAGGCTATTTATTCAGCATTTGCTACAGAAAGGAAGTCAGCCACAGTCACTTATGTTTGGCAGAGACTCAAAGGCAAACAGGGGAGTGGGAAAACTTCAGAGTAAATGAGAGAGAAAACGTCAGGTATGCTCTGATTAGAGGTCGTTGACATGAGGAATGGAGGAGGGTTCACTAGAATAGGACCATCTCACATGATTGATTTAGGGAGAATATTTATTTGACACTCTTCTGGGACAGACATGGGGAGCTGGCAGTCATTAACCTGTCCTCACCATTGTTTGCTGCAGAGGTTGTGGGTTGGATTCCCAGGCTGGTTGCTGCAGAAGTAGTTGATTAGAGTTTTCTTGTCACATATGGTCAGGCTACAGTCTATTTGTATATTCATGTTTTAAGGTGTGATAACAGAATACTTGTTTTAATAGATATTAAAAGTATATTACAAAGACAAAACTTTGAAAGCAGTGTTGAAATGTTACAGGCGTAGTCAAAATAGTAGAACAAAACAGATAATCCTGAAACTGACTGTTACATATAGTAAATTAATATTAAATGGAGGAAGACTTATATATGAAATAAAAAAGAAAATTAAAAACTGATTATTCACCAAATGACATTAGAAAATTTAGCAAACTATTGAATTATTGGAACCCTAATTTCACATGAGAGTGTTCTTCAAGGAGATTCTGGACTAAAGTATAAATGTTCACAGTTTAACAAATCAGTATAGATGAATATTTATTTAGCATCTAGATAAGTATTTTCTAAAAATATAAGTATTAATATATATCTCAAAGAGAAAAATATAGATCTGAGCACACAAAATTATAAAACTGATTTGCACCCAAAAGGTCATATTCTTGATATATAAAGTTCACAGAGATCAATTACAAGAATCCCTAAAGACAAATTCAAAGATAAAGGCAAATAAATTTTAAAATGTGAAATAAATATTACCATATAGTAATATATTAAAAGTTTAACCTTAAATGTAATCAAAGAATAAATAATATAGCAGCACAGTGAACCATTTTTAATCTATTGAAACAATGATATAAATTTTTAATACTACTGAGGAGGTTACAGAGAGATAGATTCATATGAACTTCAGATACAAATTTATATTGGACCATTCAAAGGTAATTAGAAAGCAATTTGGCAATGCGTATTAATCTCTTAAATATTCTTGCCCCTTTATCCAACTGGACCTTATTATAAAGAAATATACAGAGAGAGTTATTCATTGCAGCATTATTTATTATGATAAAAAAGTGGAAACAACTGAATGTTTAAAATTAGAGTTATTCTAAATAAATTATAGTGCAACAAATATAATGGGACATTATACAGTCATTAAACCATATTTATGAAGGATATTTATAGGAATGGAAAATGTTATTCCTATAAACAAGAGAAAAAATAAAGAGGACCTAGAATGCTCTGCTAAACCTCCATTAACCTATAGTTTTTAAATACATCTTTGATTATTTTATTATATAAATTCCAAGAAGTGGTATTGTTAGTTATATTTGGATAGATCTTAAAACTTTTCACATATATTGCCAAATTTCCTTCCAGAAAGATTAGAAGTCAGTTTACATTTTTACCAGCAGTATACCTGAATATCATCTCTTATGAGTCCTTTTTTCTACTTTCTCAAATATGTTATTAAATATCTTTAAATTTGTTCAATATTTGTAAAAATTATGCTTCATTAATTTAATTTAAAGTCATTTTACAAAGCTTTTTTTGACAAGACATGTTTTACAAGACATTTTATTGTTTTTACATAGGTATTAATTATGAATTTGTGACCTGTGCATTTTGTATGCTTATTTTTTCCTTCCTGAGTTGTAACAACACTTCATATTTTAAAGAAAAAATAACTGATCTCAAGTTACTCTATAATGCTGTCTGAGTCAAAGACCAATAAAGGATCTTTAGTTTTTCTGACTTATTCAACATCTATTTATGACTATTTTCCATCAGTCATACTTCAACATTCTTAGGACTGAAGAAATTGAATATCGTATAGTTTTTAAGCACTTTACAAGTAAAATGGAGACATTGTTGTGTACATAAAAGGCCAAGGTTATACTGAGTCACATGATTAATTCTAAATTTCATGAGAGATTTTTTTTGAAAATAGATTTATCTTTAAACGGTGTCTTGAAACATGCTTGGTTTCTGCCTGGTTTTAAAGAAAGCCTTTCCGGGTTGATGAGAATATGCAGGCTCGTCATCCCCTCAATCCATATGGTTGTGTTCACCTCTGAAGTCTTCACTGGATAAAGTCAGAAAGTCTATTTCAGAAGTGTATAGTCAGAGCTAATTATATTTAAGAAAGCTGACATATTAAATCTCAGAAGAATCTAATGTAGAAAATCAAAAGTTTAAATTAGTTTAGTTAGAATAAGAATATGGAAGTGGATTAGATATTTGTGTTAATCATTCCAACACATTTATTCCCAGTAAGCATGTTACATGGATACATTCAATATTCTTAGAATCAATGGAATAGAACAAAAGTATTATCTATTACATTCAAGTGTTTAATGGCATCGTTTAATGGCTACAATAAGGTGTTTTTGAGATCCTACAGCATATTTGAAATGGCAGTGCTCATTTTTCTATGGATTGACATAACCAACATTTACCTCTGAACATCTCTTTTTTCATGTTCTACTATTATATTTTCTTTATCCAATTATAATGAATACATTCTTTTATTTAATATTTAATTTTTCCAATCATGTTATAAGGGGATGCTGCAGTTCAGAAAGACATGTTATCTGCTTAAGCACTGATTTTTAGCTTTTTCTATCTTAATACTATATTTCATAGGTAGAACACTACCTCATTCATAGCATTTCTCATGGGAATCAGTGATTATGAACTGGTTTTGGGGCAAGAGAAAAGGGAATATGTGGAATATGAAGAGCCAGGTCAGAGACTATGATATGCACATTGGAATTTCGGGTCTCAAACTTAATTTTTTCTGGAAAACTGTTCATGAAGTGATTTGTTTGAAAACCAAATCTCCTTTGATTGTCACCTGAGACATGTGTGATGATCATACAGATGTCAGCATGAAAGGGTTATTGGGTAGAGAATTGAGATCTGAAACTGAGATCTGAAGTTTTGTTAGACAACTGAGACATTATTTCCATGAACAATTCGATTGAGAAGTGAATTGTTCGAGAACAAGACATTTGAGAACTGAGCTATGACTGTATCTTTCTTACTACTCTGTCTTGTTCAGGCACTTCAATAAGACCATGTACCCCTCCTTCCTTTTGCTTTCTTGCAATGTACACTATATTTATCTGTAAACACTATAGTTTCAAAGAACAAAAAAACATAAATTAATATTGATAGAAAAAGGAGTTTTGCAGAGGATGTCTTAAGTGTAAAGCCATTTATATGAAATTTTGTATTGGTTGATTTGGGAGAGAGAGAGAAAAAGATCAATTTGTTGTTCTACTTATTTATGCATTTATTGGTTTCTTCTTGTATGTGCTTTGACTGGAGATTGAACCTGCAAGCTTGGCATATTGGGATGATGCCCTAAACTGAGCTACCAGGTCAGAGCCCATTTATATAAATTTAAAAAACAAATACAACTCATATTTTCATGTGTATAAAGTTGGTAAAGTATGGAAGCATGCATTGCAACAGCAAATACAAAATATATACTTTTTTAATTTGGGTGGAGAGAGTGATTGAAATGCGACCAGAGAGTGTTACTCAGGCTAAATTTTGAAATGACTTGAAGCAAATATTTATAAAAACTAAGATATGATAAAGAAATAAGATAAATTAATAGATGTTCTATACTATTCTACCTTTTTTGTATGACTAAAATATACCACAAGTATTTGAACATTTTTTATACTAAAATAGCCATAAATTACTATTTCATATATATGTAATATTTACATCTCTTTCTCCTTTTACTTCTCTCATAAGTAAAGTTAGCTAAAAATTGCATTTTGTCTAAATCCTTTGAATTAAACTCATCCAGTGTGAAGTAATCAGTGAAAGATTAAAGGCTTTCTAAAAAACAATTTAAACACAGATTTTGATTGTGTTCTCTATGATGTTAGTGTTTCTGATGGGAGAAGACCATGAGCATTAGGACATTTGAAAGGTGTGAATTTAAATTTACAATTTTATTTAGGGCAAAACTTGGTAAATATTTCAGCTCAAGCCATAAAAACATCAGTTGTTTTACTTTGAGCAACTAGCTGAAGTGTCTGTCCTGAAAGAGTAAGCTTTGATAGAACAGGAAAAAAATTAAAGGGTGTTTTTTAATTAAAGCATTTGGGATTAAGAGTAAATGACTTAATAGTTCAATTAAAGTACTGTCAAATAAATTTGCTTTTCAAATTATTCACCTTAACTCAAATAAGTGCTTTTCCTTCTATTTTTGGTAATACTGTTTTCTTTCATCATGTTATTTACCCATTTCCATTCTGAATTTAATACACATATTGATACAAACTCTAGATGGTTTTACACTGTCCAGCTTTCTGGTAACAAAAATTTTAAACAAATGTTGCTGTAAACAATGGAAATTTATTCATTAAAATTATTACCATTATCAATATATTTGTAATCAATGATAGATATTTTATTATGTGTCACTGTCATAGTAAAGCTACAGTTGGATCTTTGCTCTTAGGTGATCTTTAAAACCCTCTTAGAAACTGGAATATTTTTCCATTGACAAATGTTGACAGCATTCTAAAACAGGCTGAAAGTTTCTATTCATTATGTCTAACAATGACAGAAAAGTTGTTGGTGCATTGCATATGTCCTTTGACATATCCAATGTGAATTGTGTCTATATATATTGCTAAGCTATATGACATATTCATAATTGAAGCATTTTTAATTATTGCATTTACTTTTTAAAAGTGTTTTACTTTCATGAAATGACGTTCCCTGCTCCTTAAGGATGGACAGGTTCTTTTTCTTTCCCTCTGTCACTCGATGATCAGCATTCGAAGCAGGCAGAAAGGATGCATAATGATAAAGTTTCAGTGATAATTTACATCAAGGAAGAATATTGCTTTTGATTTTATTTGTGTTTCAGCTCAAACTTAGTTAGAAACCAATCATTTGAAGATGGGATTTAAAAATAATTTTTCCAAGTAAAACATGTATTTAAATTAATGGTTCTACTAGATTTTAATACTCCATTGATTCAATAATGTATTATGATCTCACTCTCTTTAGCATTCACATGTGTAGTAAAAGAATGAATTTTAGACTATGTAAAGATCCTGAATATCATAGAAGGTGAAGTTACAAATAGTATATGTCACATAGCAGGATGTGGGCTAAACTGTGAAAAATTAAAGTCTTTATATTAAAGTATGATTTGTTCAATTATTTAGGACATATTCATTGATCTCCTTTATAGGGTATACAATTTACTATGATTTATAAGATAATTTATTTAGAAGAAATAAGGCATATACACAAATAATTATTAAACAAGTTTGGATTTTCCAAAAGCATATTCAGAGAGCAAGCCATAAGAGTCAGGGGCATGAGAGTTTATTTCTGGCTTTGTAGAAAAGGTGGAATTTGATCTTGACTTTAAATATGAACAGGATTAAGATGTGGTGATGATAGGAAGTGATAAGGCAATTACAGCAAAGCAGAGAGTTTTAGCAAAGGTAGAGAGCCTGAAAACTGTGGAATATTTGTTGGGACCTGTGAGGTTGATTAGAAGCCAATTTCCATATAAAAAAAAGGAGCAGAAACAGAGGTTAGAAGGCAAGTGGCAACAGACCAGAAAGATTTTGAGTAGAAAATTACAAAGCTTGGTTTTTAATCTATAGGTGACGAAGAACAGTTTTAATGATGTTAATGGATAATGTTACTCACCATTTGAAGAATTATTACTATATGCCAATTCTGACTCTGAGCACTTGCCATGTACTAGTTACTCATTTAATTATCATTTTAAATCTGTGAGTTGATTCTATTATTTTCTGCAGTTTGTAAATATGGAAATAGAGATCCTGAGCAGTTTAGAAACTTGTCCCAGATAAAATAACTACCAAACACTTGAACCCACTTAGTCTAACTATACAGCAATGCTATTCAATATGATAGCCATGAATCCCACGTGGTTGCTGAACATTTGGAATGCAACTAGTGTATTGAGGAACTAAATTTTTAAATTTTATTTGATGTTCATGAATTTAAATGTAAACGATTACACATGGCTAGTGGCTAGTGTAGTGAACACCACAGCTTTACCATTAGGGTATGCTCACTTTACCATTACATTTTTGAGCAGAGGAAGCACATTATTATGATGGTGCTTTACATTTGTACTTTCCAGAGCACCTTGTATGGGGTGATAATTGAAGAGATGGTCTCACATAAACAAATTCATAAGAGAGGAAAAAACTGAGTGGTATTTTCCCTGTTTGGAAGTCACATTTACACTAGTATATTTAAGGCTATAAAGTAAATAATCTTACTTTTAAAAAAATGTGGTAATCAAAAATATCCCCCAAAAAACAAAAGTTGAAGACCAGGTGGCTTCATTCATAAATTCTAACAAATATTCAAGGACCAATTAATACTAGTCCTTCTCAGATTATTCCAAAGAATAGAAGATGAAGGATCTCTTCCAAAACATTTTATGAGGCTAGCATCACCCAGATATGAAAACCAGACAAAGAAACCACAAGAAAATGAAATTATAGGCCCATATCCCTGACGGACATAGATGCAAAAAATTCTAAATAAAATATTAGCAAAGTGAATTCCACAATACGTTAAAAGGATCATATACCATGATCAAGTGGGATTTATTCCACAGATGCAAGGAAGATTCACATTTGCAAATGAGTCAATGTGATACATCACATTAACAAAATGAGGGATAAAAATTATATGGCCATCTCAATAGATGCAGTAAACATATTTGATAAAATTCAACATCTAGCTCTCGCTCATGTGGCTCAGTGGATTGAGCACTGGCCTGGAAACCACAGGGATGATGGTTTGATTCCCAGTGTGGGGCACATGCCTGCGTGCAGGCCAGGTTCCCAACAGGTGGTGGGTGAGAGGCAACCACACATTGATGTTTCTCTCCCTTTCTTTCTCCCTTCCTTCCCCTCTCTAAAAATAAATAAATAAAATCTTTAAAAAAGAATAATAATTCAAAAAATTTCAACATCTATTAATGATAAAAAATCTCAACCAAGTGAATATAGAGGAAATATACCTCAACATAATAAAGGCCATCTGTAATAAACTTACATCTAACATCACATTCAGTGGTGAAAAGCTAAGTCTTTCCTCTGAGATCATGAACAAGACAAGGATACCCACTCACCACTTTAATCAAAATAGAATTGGAGGACAGTCCCTGCAGGAACAATTAGGTAAGAAAAAGATATCAAAGGTATTTAAATTGGAATGAAAGAAGAAGTAAATAGTGAGAAGTAAATCTCACTATTGGAATGAAAGAATATAGGTGACATGATATTCGATATAAAAAACCTCGAAGACTCCATAAAAAATAATGTGAGAGCTAATAAGTTCAGTTAAGTTGCAAGAAACAAAATCAATAGTCAAAAATCTGTTGCATTTCCATACACTAATAACAAACTATCAGAAAGAGAAATACAGTAAATAATACCATTTACAATTGCATCAAAAATAATAAAATACCTAGTAAATTTAACCTAGGAGGTGAAAGATTTGTTGTTTGAAAACTGCAAGACATTAATAAAAGAAATTGAAGACACAAATAAATGAAAAGATATTCTGTGTTCATGGATTGGAAGAATCAATATTGTTAAAAGTCCATTACTACCCAAAACAATCTAAAGATTCAATGCAATCACTATCAAAATTCCAAAGGCATTTTAATACAAGGAAATAGAACAAATAACCCTAAAATTTGTATACAACCACAAAAAATTCCAAATATCTAAAACAATTTTGAGAATAATAAAACTGGAGACATCATACTTCCTGAATCCAAACTATGTTACAAAGCTATAGAACAGCAGTTTTCAACTAGTGGGCCAATTGAAAAAAATTTAAGAAATTTTAAAACATGCAATACCTGACTATTTAGTCAGGGGCACTGACCTCCTTTTACTTAAATTGTCAAATAAAAATATGACAACAGCCAACATAGCAATAACTTTGGGTATGAACTCCCTCTCTTGAACCATAAATATATAGATCGTATAACAGAGTTGCATCTTATTGGTCATGTTACATAATAAAGTTGTGTGTAATTGGTTAATTCTTGGTACCAGAAATCCTTATGTAAAAGTAGAGATATCTGACTTTTTAAAAAAGTCACTTTGGAGCAAAAAGCATAGGTAATTATTATGATGTTTCTGTAAATCAATCAAAACTATTTTTATTAGATCAGCAAAAAAATATATGTTTCAGTGTGCTGCAGAATTTGAGTATCAGTTAATGTGTGCCATGAGAAAAAAAATGGTTGAAAATTGGTGGTAGAGAAAATAAAACAGTATAGTGGGGTATAACAACAAACACATAGATCAGTGGAACAGAATCAAGAGCCCAGAAATAAACCCATACACATATGGTGGATTATTCTATGATAAATGAGTCATTAATATACAATGGGAAAAAGATCATTTCTTCAATAAATGGTGTTAGAAAACCACATGCAAAAGAATAAAACTGGACCACTCTTTCACACCATACACAAAAATTAACTCAAAATGAATTTAAGACTTATACATAAGACCTAAAACCATAAAATTCCTAGAAGGAAACATAGCAGTAAACTCCTTGACATCAATCTTGGCAATGATTTTTTGAATCTGAAAACCTATAGCAAAAGCAAAAATAAAAAAGTAGAACTGCATCATACTAAAAGTATCTGCAACCTACTGAAAAGGCAACCCACTGAATGAGGGAAAATGTTTGCAAGTCATATACAAGAAGAGAGAAGATCTGGCTGTAAGTAGAAATATTGGAGTTATCCACATAGAGGAGCTAATTGAAACCTTTAGGATGAATAAAATTGCTAAAAGGAAGCAGGCAGACAGAGAAGAGGGCCCAAAACAAAGTCTCATATAAAGAATTTGTATGTAAATCAATATAGCTTATATATTGTTAAGGGCTAATATCCAAAATAAAATTTTCCCAAAGAAGACATACAGTTGGCCAAAAAATACATGAAAAAATGCTCAACATCATTAATCATCAGGGAAATGCAACTTAAAACTACAATGAGACATCACTTTACAATTTGTGAGAAGGGCTATTATCAAATAGACAACAAATAACAAGTGTTGGCAAGGATGTGGAGAAAAAAAGGAAACTTTGTGCACTGTTAGTGAAATTGTAAATTAGTTAAGATATTTTGGATAAAAATATACAGATTCCTTAAAAAATGAGAAATAGAACTACTGTATAATTCAGTAATTCCACTTCTGGGTATTTATCAGAAGAAAACAATAATATTAACTCAAAAAGGTAAATGCACCTCATATTCATTGTGGCATTATTTAAAACAGCCAAGATGTGGAAACAACCTAAGTGTCTATTGATAGATAAATGGGATAAACAAATTGTGGTATGTAATGAAATATTATTCAGCCACAAAAAGAATGTAATCTTGTAATTTGCAACAGCATGGATGGACTTCAAGTCTATTATGCTAAGTGAAATATGTCAGAAAAAGCCATGCTGTATGATCTCACTTATATATAGGTTCTAAAAAAACATAAAGAAAAACTCAAGCTCAAACACACAAAGAACAGATTGATGGCTGCCAGAGGGGGATGGGGTGGGGTGAGAGAAATGAGTGAATGGCGAGTTTTGGGTGGATTTTTTTTTTTTTTAGTTTAAATAAATTGTTTAAGTTAGAAAGAATCTAGTTTTTCCCCAACTTATTTCTCCAGAGGCTTTTATTCACTTAACACATTGAGCTTGTGTTTTGCTTAAGATGCTTGGAAGTAATGCAGCTTGAGGATGATTGAAATGAGAGCAACAATTAGGAGGCTAAGCAGTGAGGAGAGATGAGAAGCTTCTTAGTCATGAAGCTAATTACTGAACTGGCTAGGTGAGAATTAATCAGGTTTCACCTGGACATATGACATGAGAGTGGAAAGGGGTGTGTGAGCGTGTGTTTTGTTTTTGTGCAGGCACTCAAGTGTGAGTTCATATCTCATGTGGGAGATATATGAGTATATGAGGTTTACTAGAATTTTAAGTCTGAATAGCTGGAAGATGATATGATATTAACAGAAATATAGAAAGATATATTTATGGGGACATATTTTGAGATTTGCTTATTATTAGATTAAAATATATATAAAACAGGTTTACATAACAGCTATATCAGGTATATATACATGTATATTAGCAGAGAGTTTGACATGAGGGTTGATCTAGCAGAGAAGAAAGAGGATATGGCTGTAGGTAGAGATTTTGGAGTTATCCACATAGAGGAGCTAACTGAAACCTTAACGATGAATAAAATTGCTAAGAAGATGTGGGCAGACAAAGAGGGCAAAAAACAAAATCTCGTATTGAGAATTTGTATGTAAATCAATGTAGCTTATATATTGTAGAGGGATGTTTACATTTCATTTGAAATGTTTTGAGATATAAGAAGTAACTGGAGGTTCAAATAAAACTTCAAATTTAATTTTATTAATTTTACTTTATATTAATAAATTCCTATGCTCAAGTAAATCTTTCATTAAGAAAATCAATAAATATAAATTGAACACCTACAATATGCCAGTTATTTTTACAGGTGCTGAGAATACATTTTGAACCAAATAGAAAAAATTTTTTACCTTCATGGACATTACATGCACTGATTTTCTAGTTCTTAAGTTATTAAATTTAGCAATCACTAATTCATCACTTAGGCTGCAATATTTTATTAGATATGTTATTTGGTATAATTTCTTAAAGGGTGTAAAATATTAGTAATTTCATGAAAAAGCAGCAAAAATCACCTACAACTTAAGATGGAGTAAAACAGTAAAGACAATGTCTGTATAATATTTTCATGTAATTACAAATATGAAAAAATGGGTTTTGAGCATGAGCAACAGAAGTACTCAATAACAATGACCATTCCAATAGGAATTAAGCCAACAAATAGATTTTCTAAAGAAACTATTAAAGCTTCTTTTTTCCCTGTTGGGAAAGGCTCTTTTAAAAATAAGTATAGAAAACTTATGTATGGGGAACATCAGATCCCCAGTGAAAGATTCTAATACCTTTCCCTCCAATTCTATTTAAATATTTTTTATAAATGAAACAAGAAAGGCTTTCATGAGGTATTACTTCTTATTGGCTTTAGTAGGAAGTTAATATAAGACAACTTGTGCATGACCCTATACATTTAGTGTATATTCATATTCCTGAAGCTACAATGTTCATGATATAAGTTGAGGTAAAATACTGAAAATTTTCTAAAGCTTTATTTGGTGAAAAATTTAAGCCCCATAGTACTGTATTTAAGAAATAATAATTGCAGTATTACTACTGGAAGAGAAATGGGCTTCTCTTTTCCGTTTATCATATTAATAAATATGAACTACTTAATAAATAAGGGGCTTTCTTCGAAGTTAAATCTCCTCTTTAGGATCATTATACTTGCCAGGAGATGGCACTAATGTACTTTGTTCTATAATCCAGAAAGCAAATCGCTAAGCCAAAGGTTACCTCAGCAATGATGTAATATTGTGTGAATTAAACATTTTGTTTCATTCTACTGTATATCCTTCAATTATTTATGTTGCATGTTAAAATAACTAGTTATCTTGCCATGTCTGCATTAAATGCCCAACTTATTTTATGTTAGGAATATAATATATTTTTTAACTAATCACCTGTTTTATTTTGCAATTTAGTTTAAAGAAATGGTCTAGCCTTAAAAAAAAAAGAAAAATATTTATGTATTAAAAATCCAGCTGTTACTACATTAATATGTAACAATAAGCTGTAAGGATGCCAATGGAGATCAAACTCAATAAAATTTAGGTGGTGCTAATGTTAAAGCTGCTGTGACTATGAATTTCTTCCGTTATTTGTATTTAGTGTAGTGTTAGTAGATACATTCTTACCTTATGAAGAGATTTTGACTTTCAATATCCAAAAAGTATGAGTATCTCATTCAAGGATTCAAAATATAACACATTTTTATTTTAACTTTAATGTGTTTTATTCTTGTGTGTTATGGGAATTCATATACTGCCATGTATAATGCTGCGTACCCATGTTTTTGGCTCAAATTTTCATGAAATAAATTCTTTCATTTTAATTTTAATTCAATTTTTATTTATTTATATTTAGTTACTTGTTTTTTGGGATTATAAAGGAATTTTAACATTTTATTTTTGAACATAATTTAGCACAATAAATATTATTTAACTAATAATTACAAAACACAAGAAGAGATACAAGATATTTCAGGCACTGCCCATTTATAATGTGCATCCTTATTTTTCCCTAAAAAATTTGGTAGAAAAATATGCACTATACATGGAAAAATATGGTAGATATTTGCTTGCTAAATGAAAATAAAAATTGGATGCTTATTTAGGAATGTAACTCAACTATTAACATGTTATATGCTCTGTGTCTGACATTCCAACTGCTAGAGATAAGAAAGTTTAATATCCCTGATCTTAAGTAGCTCACACATGTTATACAGTTATCTGCACACCTCAAGTTATTTTGATATTTATGATGCTGTAGTGTTGCCAGGTTGAATTAATAAATGGCTTATGGTGTTATTTAGAATTAATTAAAATTAGAAATTTGGAGGATGCTTACATATTTTTTTTTCATCCTCATTTGAGGACATGTTCATTGTTTTTGGAGAAAGGAAAAGGGAGGGAGAGAGAGGGAAAGAAATATTGATGTGAGAAACATTGACCTGTTACCTCTTGCACACGCTCTGATGTGGGACCAAACCTGCAACCCAGGCACATGCCTTGATGGGGAATGGAACCCTTGACCTTTCACTTTCCTGGACAACACTTCAACCAACTGAGCCACACTGGCAAGGTCTGCTTATGTAATTTTTGATGCTTCCTAAAATAGTAATGTTGGTTTTGTATATGTAATTCTCCTTTTAACTCATGGTTCAGTATTATCCCTTCATGTAGTATCCACAATTGCTGCCAAAAAATTTCTTGTTCAATTAGAGACAAAGCCAAAGTGTTTTGTGATAGAAAAATTTCCATTTTGAACTTTGGAAAGAAGCTTGGTAATACAGGTAAGAATAACTTTTTAAGTCATTTCAAGGGGCTATCAAATTACATTGCTGTATCTAATCTTCATAGAAATTGTGCTCTGTTGTTATAATCCACAAAAAATATACTGCATAGTGTTTAGCCTGCTAATGTCCATTAAATAAATACTTAAACAACAAGCAAGCAAAAATCAAATGACAATAATAGAGAAAAAAGCTTGAAAACTATGGTTTTAAGAGTTCAAAATACAAAATTGTAGTTCACCCAATAGGTAGAACTTATGTTCATAGAAATTACAAGTTTGTGATTGTTTGGGGTTTTATACGCCTGGAGTAACAGAATAACATTAAAGATAGCATGAGCTGCTGAGTCAGGTTTGTTTGTGTTCAAGCTTTTGAAAAATGACTAATAAGTATACTATATTTAGTATTGTGAAAAATCCCCATGTTGCAGTTGTAAATAGATAATCTCTTAAACTAAACAGTATTTAATAGTCACAATGATTTTAAGTGAGGCAAATAAGGAAAACATTGTTTTCATGTCATTGTTTCCAGATAAATGTGCCTACCCACAAATGGGTGGTTTTCTAACATTAACAGAAAGAAGTGAGTGTGCCTGCACACACACACTCTAGAACACAAAAAAACATTTGTTTCAAATTTATTGATGAGAAATATATTTTTCACTGTTATGATCAAATAAATAATTTCCAATACATGTTTAGTAGCAGGAATTTTTTATTAAATAAAATCTTAAGTATATGGTTAATATGTAAATTATATGACAAATTCTTTCTCCTGGTTGAAAAGGCATTGAGTGTCTTGGAGACCCGGCCTCCAAGACTCTGAGTCACAGAAACCTAACCCCACAGGAACTGAATCCAAAGGCTACACATTTCCCAGTTTTGAAGATTAGTAATTTTTCCCCAAAGCTCATAAAAGCAACTTTTAATAAGGTATAATTTCCCTCTCCTCCAGTAAGAAGGAAATTAAACCATAAAGTCCCTACCTTTTCCCTAGTCACATTAGGTTTTTATTTTAAGTGTGGTGAGAACACTTAACTTGAGGTTTATATTTTTTGCATGGGTACCAATTGTTCCTGCACCATTTGTTGGAGAGACTATCCTTTCTTTACTAAATTAACTTTGCACCTTTGTTATAAATCAATTTTCTATATATGTGTGGGTTTCTGCCTGGAATTTATTCTATTCTTTTGATCTAATTGCCTATCCCTATGTCAATATCACACTTTGTTAAATTACTGTAGCTTTATAATAAGTCTTGAATTCACACAGTTGTTTTGGGTATTCCAGTACTTTACATTGTTATATCATTTTAGAATCAGCTTCTCAATTTATTAAAAAAAGCAAACAAAAAAACTGCACTGGATCTTTGAATGTATTGAAATGATGCTGTAAATAAATATGTTCTATTTTCATTAAACTCAAAAAGTCTTGTGTTATTTAGTTTCCAAAAGAGTGGGCATGTTCTGGATATTTCTATTACTGTTTCTATTATAACCTCATTGTGTTCAGGTAATACACATTGTGTGACTTGAGTGCTTTTTAATTTTTGTGACTTGTTTTATGGACCAGATATGTTTCCATGTACACTTGCAAAGACGGTATATTCTGCTGCTGTTGGATGAAGTGTTTTATAAACACAAATTAGGTGAATGTAGTTGTTAATATTGTCTAAGTCTTCTAGATACCTCAATGACTGAGATAGGTTATTGGAATATATGACTCTTGGTGGATTTGTCTGTTCCTTTTTGAAGGTCTGTCAGTCCCTGTTTCATGTACTTTGAAGCTCTGCTACTAGGAACGTACATTTTTAGGATCGTTATGTCACTTGAATAACTTGCTTGTCATTATGAAATGAGCCTTTTAATATTTGTGTTATAAAATCAACTTTGTCTAATATTAATGTAGCCATACTAGATTTTAAAAACTATTGTTAGCATAATGTCTTTTTCTATCCTTTTACTTTTAACCTCTTTTAACTTTTTATTTAAATTAGTTTTTTCTAAAATAACATATAGCCTGTCCTTAATTTTTGTCCAATATGACGATTTCATTTTAATTGGAGTGTTTAGACCATTTAAATTTATTGTGATAGTAGATACAGCCAGTTTCATTAAGGGATATACCATGCTGGGTGCTTAGATCTTTGGGATTCCTTCTTTTTCTCCTTTTTATTATTTTTTTTTAAGGCTGGGTATGGTTGGTATGTCACCTAGTTATATAATTTTCCTGTGTCCCAGTTTATAGGTTGGGTGATAATATATTTCACCATCCAAATCAGCACAATTTTTAGAGCAAAATATGCAATTAATCATATTGCTCAGAATAAATGGTAAAACCTGGTAAAACCCTAAGCAAACCTGGTCATACACTCACCCATTTATACATTTTTTACTTTTAATATCTTTGGGGGTACCTATTTAAGCAGATTTTTCAATAAACTTAAAATTGGAGAAGGCAAACCTGGTCATTGTGTTCTTAGCATCTCATATCTCCTGAGACTATTATCAATGTCAGATTATATGGAACAGTCTAGAGAGCAAGATTATCACCTGCAACTTTAGCACTACATGTTTGTCACAAGTCACTGAATAATACATAGGAAGATACAGGGAAATCCAAGATGGTGGAGGAGTGAGTGAAAGTTACACTAACCTCTTCCCAGGACCAATCTGGAATTACAACTAAACTGTGGAGAAATCATCTGGAACAAACAACTAAACAATAGTGAGAGAGAAGCCTTAAAACAGACAAAAGAATCAGCTTCAGCACAATGTGACTGGTAGAGAGTGTGATAGAGTCAAGATGCGAGAGGGCTGGCTGGGCACTCACCGGCAGCTTCAGTGCTGGAGGGGTATTTAAGTGGCTGGTTGGATCCCAGTGAGAAGTGTGGGATCTAAACCCTAAGCTGGAATCCCCAGCCTAGAGCACCAGAGCTTGAAATGTACGCAGATAACATCCAGCTGAGAAAAGCATTAGGATTGCTCTCTGCCAAAGACTGGTGGCTGGAGACACAAAGAACTGTTTAAAGGGCCAACACACAAATTTTCATTTGCAGCCACTTACTCTGAGCTCCAGCAAAGAGGGGAGCAGACTGGGCTAGAGATGCCTGAAGAGAGACTGGGGATGGAGGCTTTGAGGAAAGAACTGAGGGATAGCCACCAGGATCCTGGTGCTGAGTCATCCCCCATACAGCCGCAGTCATCTGGCTCAGGCAGAGACCACTTCCCTGAGCAGCAGCATCCTGAGAGTAGACAATATCCCTGCCCCCAGGAGGGACTCTACCCCGCTCTGTTGTGATTAAGCCTGACTGCTGAGTACAGAGAGACCAGATTAACAACTGAAGGAGACAGCCACAGACAGTAGATCCCTGGTAGCCTCAAACAGGCTGCCTGAGGCTAGACAGGGTCACCACCTGACATCACCAGAAGTGGATCCAGAAAGGAAAAACACTGTGGTAAATACTGGATGCTACCGAGATGAAATCCACCATGGTATTCTCCATGATTTATGATATATCCTTTCCTGCATAGCTTCCTAGCATTCATTTCTTGCCCTTCAAGTTTGTGCATATCAAGTCACTAGATTTTATACTATAGTTTATTTCAATTCACATATTTTGCTCCTCCCTTCTCTTACCCCATTTTACCTTCTTTCCTCTTATTATTTTTGTTTAAAATTTTTTCTTTCTTGCAACAACTTGTTTCCATTCCTCTTTCTTACTATTTCTCCCCTGTTCAACCTCTCAAAATCAATTTTCTTGTAAATTGTCATCTCACATTCTTTTTTCTACTTTTAAATACCGACATTCTTTTTCCATCTTTAGCAATCTTTGTTCGTTGATCGTGGATAGTGTACTGGTTTTTGCATTTTTTTCAATTTTATCTCTAGATCTTCACTATTTTTGTATTTCAAATCTCAAATTTCACTGTTCCCCTCTCCTAATCTTTTTTCGTCTCAAATTTTAATTTTTCTCTGTCTTAGCCTGGTTTTTGTTCCTCACTCTTAGTATTCCCTCTCCCTCTCTCATCTCAAAAATCATTTGTCTTCTTTCTAGATATCTTTTAAGCTTTTCTTTCTTTCTTTTCTCCCTTTTATTCCCATCCCACCTATATTAGTTTTACCTCATTTGTTGTTGATAGTGCTGTGGTGGACCTTTTTCTCCAATTTGGTTACTATTTTTTTATTATTTATTTACTTTTTTTCCTTTTTCTTTATCTCTCTCACTTCATTTTATTTTACTTTAATTTTTGTTTAAACATAATATTATGCACTTCCCTTCTCTTACTCCATTCTGCCTTCTTCATTCTCTTTTCTGTTTTATGATATAAATTTTACTTTCTCCCTTTGAATTGCTCCAATTCCCTATTCTTATTAGTGCTTCTCCCTCTACCCTCTCAAAATCATTTTTCTTCCAGTAGGTCATCTCATATTCATTCTTCTTTCTAATAATACCCTTAATTTCTTTCTGCTCTTATTAATACTAGTTCATTTGCTGTTGATAGTGGGATTGCAAGTGTGGGTTTCCTTTCTGGATTTTGTGGTAAATACACCATAGTTTTTTAATCTACTGATTTACTGATGGGCACTTAGTATATGTTGCATAGGTATTTTAAAAGTGATTTTTATATACAACTGCAACAAGTGTACCTAAAAATGTGTATGAAATAAGAATACATATAAATATCTTGAAATATGTGATATTCTCAATCATATTTCTATGGAACATAGTTATCTCATAACTGACTAAATACGTTTAGATTTTGTTTGTTCACTTTAGTTTTATCTTGTTCTCATAAAATTGATGTACCATACATATGAATTTTATAACATTCCATTAAGATAATTGGTAAATTGATAATCTATGTGTGTATTTAATTTATATTTTAACCTAACCATTTCCTAATTCTAATGTTTTCATAATCCTATGTTTTAGAAATTCCCTAGAGGATTTCTTTCATTTGTGTAAGGCCTCAAAGGAGATTAATTTTTTAGAATTATAATAGCCGTGTTATTCTTACATTTATTAGTTTCTTTTCAAATCTTGAAAAATGAAAACAATTTCTGATTATCCTTATTCTTCCTGTATATATTATTTTCATTAGAGAATAAGTTAACACTGACAAATTACTGTAAAAAAAGACTTTGTTGAAATGTTCGCAAGTTATATGTGACTAAGAGCAACCACACAGAGTACAAAATGTAATTGCATGTGGCTTATAAAGACAGGTTTGTATACATGAATGCATATGCATTAATGACAAGAAGAAGTTTTGGCAAGCAATCGTTTCACTGTGGAATCAGAAATTTAAATATTATTCCATTTTTTTGGCACAACTATGATATATCTCAAGTTGCTTAAAATGTAATTTTACTTATATGTTCTTTTACATGTTTTGAAATGGCTCTTTGGTCCTGCGAACTATAATGTGAGGCTATTTTACTACAAGGTATCTCATTATCTGCTTGGAGTGCTCAGTACACTGCTTTATTTCATCTTTATCCTCTGTCTTGCCAACTTCTCATTCATCAGATATCAACATAAACATCAATTCCAGGAATCCTTAAAGATCATTTTCATAATTTTTTAAACAGATTAAGTACCCTTTTATCGATTCTCATTGAATAGATACAATAGTAGTAATAATTGTGACTAAAATAACTAATTATTTAATTATGGTTTGCTTTGGAAGCTATGATGTAAATGTCAAGAAGGTAGGAATTATGACTGGTCACTCTGTGTCCAGGAGCTAACACAGAGTCTGGCACAGGGTAGGTCTTCAATGAATACTAATTGATTTTGTTTGTTTATGACTGGAGAATGGAGGGTGAGTGGATTAAGGGTGGGTGTTGATGCTTGTATAGGAATTACGATAGGTCAGGATTGTCTTTTTGTGCTCTAAAATCCTCTGAATCATGACAGAAAAACTGTGAAAGCATTTAAAGCCTTGACTATTATTTAAATACTTAAGGTAACTATTTTGTTACAACAAATTCATTTATAATTTAATTGAGTTAGATGCTTTAGTGAGGTTAATTTGGTTTATTGGTTTGGACTTTGAGCTCATGAGTTTGAAATTAGACATTCTTCTAGTTAAGTTCAGTCAAGGAGGAAGGACTGTGGCTACGGACTTACACTGTAATAACCCCAACTTGTGTAATACATGGTCCCAATATTCATCAATGGCATCAGTCACGAGAGTGAGAGTGTCTTATAACAATTGCACATGGTTGTAACACCACTGAAAATTCCAGTTAACCAATATCTATTGAGCACCTGAGATTATGGAGAGAGTAACTGACCCAATGAGAAGTATATGTAGCAGAAAATCAATCTTGAGTCCATCATATATATAGCTACTACCATTTTGTATTGTATTTTATCTGGTAGAGAATCTTCCTTCCCTTTTTTATGTAAATTAAATAGTGTCTAACAATTCTGCCCTGCCAAAAATAATAATTCATATCAATAGATTTAAAAGATGCTCAGACATGCAAATTTTAGCTGATATTTTTTACTTGGTCTCTCCAAGTTTATGATAATTTGAGCATAACTTTTTAAAAAATGAACCTGAATTTATTGGATGATTAACAACGTGTTTTGAAAACTTTCTCCACAAACCATAGAGTAATAAAACAAGAATTGTATTACAACATAGAAATATTTGAATTACGGGCAATCCTACTATATATTTCCTAAATTAGTCATGTATGCAAATTGTTAGCAAGCCTAGAATTTTTAGCAATCTAACTACTCATTACCTGTGGCAGTCTAGCAGTATTTTATATACTCTATTTCAGTTTCATATCGCCACCAGTTTATACTATCACTTAGTATGGTTTTATAGACATCATGTTGTAAAGCAAATAATTTGTCAGATAATTTAAATATAAATAGGTACACATTAAATTAGAGACCAATTATTATATCAATAACTTGATAAAATGTTTTACAACTGAAAGTTAAAGGGGAAATTAAGACATTTTATGGAAACAAACTCAAAAAAGGAAATCTGTGTTCATTGCCTCAGCAATGTGAATATAATGCAGTAAGGTTGTCCAGCCCACTTAGGTCGAAGGGGGAAAGGAAGAGAAAACCAAATTAATTGGACTTTCACCTTCTATAAGGGAAATATTTTGACCCTCTCAATGACCACAACATGTTTTACGGAGTCATAGTTGTTTTACTAAGGTACTTTTGTCAGCAACTTGTAAAACGTGCCATTATTTCTGTAACAAAATAGATCATGTAAAGCAGAAAAAAGTTAAATTGCTGGCATGAATAAGATAATCAAGCAATTATTTAACTTAATGAACTATTAACTAATTCTGTGGAAAAAAAATCTGTGTAAAATTGACTTGAGCTCTTGAAAGAATATTCTAAGTAACGTTTTCAATTTCTCCATTTGATTTTTAATATTGTCTTTAAAATTGTATTTCTGAAACTCATACCTGAAAATTATTCATATAAATATTCAGATCTCTTTATTATCACAGAAGTCTTCAAACTTAAAAAATGTCATTAATATTTACCTAAATATTATTGCAATGCATCTCCTAAAAGATTTATAAGGCTCTAATTATTTTATACAGTCACAGGTAAATATTTATTTCTAGAAGACATATTTTTTCTGTCTTATGCATAGAAATATTGAGAAAACTTGTTCACATATAAATATATGAAAATGGGAGACATATTTTGTTTTCTTTCTCTTATCAATGTTATTCAGTTATGGGCTACATAGAGTCATAGAGTTATATGCCCAAAATCATAAGATGATCTACTATCAAATATTATTTCTGTGATTTATTATATGACAACTCAATTAGGTTCCCTTTTAATATTATTGCAAGTATGGAAATCATATGCTTTGCTGGAAGGTTTGTTTTACAGTAGTAGAAGTATGTTCTCAACATTGAAAGAACTGTATCAACTCAATATTGAAAGAACTATATCAACTCTCACCTGTGTTTGATTCCAGAAAGATTTAACTCCTTTGTATAATGCACTGATTAAGACTAGGTGAATTACTAGGTGAAAATAGTAAAAAATAGTAAAAAAAAAAAGGGGAAGAGAGGGAAAATTAGTATGGACTTTAATTTCTTTTTCAGATAGATCAATTTAGGAAAGTGTATATGAGGTCTGTCTGGAAAAAGTCCAGCCATTGTTAATATAATGAAAATGGTTTGTGTGACATTGATGTAATCTGGCAGCCAAGGAGAGTGGACTGGAATGAGCATGCATGAACAATGATAACTTCACAGTACTAGTCAGTAGGGGCAGTAGACGCCATTGAGTGAGCATGTGTACTATGTAGCAGTAGCATTTAAGAGTGGAGCAAAAAATCTGCATTAAATTTTGTATTCAGCTTGAACATTCCTCCACGGAAACTATTCAGATGATTCAGAAGGCCACAGCTATGGGAAACTGGTGATCAGCAGCTTCATCAGGACAATAAACTCGCTAATTCATGGCATCTCATGCAAAATTTTTTGTGAAACATCAAATCACCCATGTGACTCAGCCCCATTACAGCCCAGATTTGATGCCCTGCCACTTCTGGCTTTTCCCCAAAATAAAATCACCTTTTAAAGGGAAGAGATTTCAGACCATTGATGAGATTCAGGAAAATACGACAGGGCAGCTGATGGCAACTGGGAGAATGTGTAAGGTCCCAGGTGCCTACTTTGAAGGGGACTGAGATGTCATTGCCCTATGTACAACGTTTCTTGTATCTTGTATCTTCTTTCATAAATGTCTCTATTTTCATATTACATGGTTGGATACATTCTGGACAGATGACATATATAGCTTTCATTTTTTTGCTTGTGTGCCTTTGGAAAGTCTTTCTGTACTTCAGTAGATATATTATCTGATATGAAGAACAATGGTTCAGACAAAAGGATCAAATCTAAACTTCCTAACCTGGCATAGATCCTTCCTAATTGTGGCACATTTCATCCCTCCCCAACCTCTTCCAGTAAAGCCTACCCCAAAGGCCCAGGGACAGGGTCTCACCAACCTACTTGCTAATACCTAATATGAAAATATTTTTCCAGTCTCTGTTCCCTTCCAAACATTATTTCCATCTTCAATTAAGGAAAGTACTTGTCTTTCAAGTTCCTGCTTGTGTTCTTTCTCCACAGTGAAGCCTTCCTGAGTTTAAAAACAGAATGAATTTCTTCCACCTGTTAGAGCTCATAATGTTCTAACAACACCACTCAAGGTCATTAATATTGTTTGTTAATTTTTTGTTATACTGTATTATTCTAGAGATTCATGGCTTTGCCCATTCCATTAAAATCAATCCTCATTGTCTATTTGATTGATGAGTACATTTGACTAAGGTAAACATTTTAAGGATATGAATTAAAATGTGCTATATATTATATTGCTATATAAATTGTATCTTATAAACTCTGTCAGAGTTTCACTTTATAACTCAATACCTATTTTTTTATTTTCCATTATTGCTCTGTTTTATACAAATAAATTATGTTTAATACAGTTTATTAAACAGTTTATGGGCTATATATTTATATACTATATATCACAGTATTTTACCTGGCCTATTGTAATGTTTTCTTGATACATTTGGGTTTTATTGTTTGAGTTTATAAAGTACAGTGGAATCCAAATTTAAAAATGGGTATTGTTCCAAAAGTTTATTATGAAGTCAGTTGTTTTGATTTTAGAGTTTATATTCCACCCCCAAATTAAGGCTGTGAGTGATCACTAAATTGCAAGGTAGTCAAGCAGAGCCTATTTAACTGATAATAACCTAAATTATTTTATAATAATACCGTTTCAATTTTTTAAAATAAAATCATAACACTGGAAAGAAGGAGAGCTATTTATGTTTCTTGATGCATTCTGATTTCCAAACAATGTCAGATTTTGCACTAAAATACTGCCTTGAAAACTCCTCTAGTTTTATATTTATAATTATGGAGCAATATTTTATAGTTCATATATATATTATACAATTTTATGTTTATTTGTTTTTTCCTAATATAGATAATGTTAGGTTGGAATATAAATAAAAATGATGCTTCCAATAGTAAATTCAACCATGAATGTCACTTTATTCTTAACTAACCTAAGTAACTAACAACATTTCAAACATTTAATATATGGGTTCAGAAATACAAAGAGATTAAAAAACTGGTTGGCTCATTGTGGCAAATTTTACCTACAAAATGTCTGTATTAAATTTTTATGATATAAATGCTTTAATTTTTGTGGTGTTCTATGTAGTAGGTGTCTTGACTTCCAGTTATTCCAGCAATAACAATTTAACCCCATGAGCTTGTTTGGTATCAACTAAAAAAATAGCAGTAAGCCTATCAGCAAATTATGCTTCTTAAAACAGCCAAACTGTGACATGAAAAAATGAATAAGTCCACCTTTTAAAAGATTAATAGCCTGCCAGCACTTTTAAAGCACTTTTCTCAAAACATGTTCCCTGAGATTGCAATTTAAATTATAGATATGCTCATGGGGATCTTACAAATAAGATACTACAAATCTTAAGTAAAAATTAAAAATTGTATGTATCGTACTTAAAAAAAATGTTGTATCTTAGAAGAAAAATGAACATTTTTTTCTCCACCAATTTATATCTAGGACTAGACTACAAATAAATTGTAAATAATATTTTTATAGATACAACTTAAAACTGACTTTATAGTATATGGCAATTACTACCTTAAATTATTTAAAATATTGCTTTCTGAATTAGAATGGAGGAAACAAAACTGTCATGGTTTGCAGATGACATGATAGTGTACATAGAAAACCCTATAGACTCCACCAAAAAAACCCACTCGACTTAATAAGGGAACTTGGCAAAACAGCAGGATACAAAGTCAATATTCAGAAATTGAAGGCATTTTTGTATACCAACAATAAAATACCAGAATTGGAAATCAGGAAAAAATCCCACTTGCTATAGCAACAATAAAAATAAAGTACCTAGGAACAAACTTTAATGAAGTAAAAGACTTGTACTCAGAAAACTACACAACACTGAAGAAAGAACTTAAGGAAGACACAAATAAATGGAAGCATATACCGTGTTCATGGATTGGAAGAAGTAACATCATGAAAATGTCCATACTACCCAAAGCAATTTATGGATTCAATGCAATTCCTATTAAAATACCAATGATGTATTTCACAGATATAGAACAAACATTTTAAAAATTTATATAGAACCATGAACCATCAGGTCCATAAAATTTATATGGACCTGAATAGCTGCAGCAATTTTGAGAAAAAAAGAACAAAGTAGGAGGGGTCATAATACCTAACATCAAATTATATTACAAGGCCACTGTAATCAGCCCAGCCTGGTACTGGCATAAGAGCAGAAACATAGATTGATGGAATGGAATAGAATAGCCCAGAAATATACCCATGTCTTTATGATAAATTAATATTTGACAGAGGGGGCAGAAACATAAAATTGAGTAAAATAGCCTCTTCAACAAGTGGTATTGGGAGAGCTGGGCAACTACATCCAAAAAATTGAAATTTGATACCATAGACAAAAGTAAACTCGAGATGGATAAAATACTTAAATATAAGTTGTGACACCATAAAAGTCCTAGAGGAGAATGTGGCTAGGAAACTCAGATATCTGACGCAGCAACATTTTCACTGTTATGTTCCCTAAAGCAAGGGACATAAAGGAAAGAATAAACAAGGGGTACCTCATCCAAATAAGAAGCTTCTGCACGGCTAAAGAAAACATCAGCAAAATGAAAAGGGAGCCAACCGTGTTAGAAAATATATTTGCCAATGATACCTTGGACAGTGGTTTGACCTCCAAAATGTATAAAGAACTCACATGACTCCACTCCAGGAAGACAAATAATCCAATTATAAAATGGGCAAAGGACCTGAACAGACACTTCTACAAGGTTTTTTTTTTTTATTATTATTATTGCTTCAACTTCACTAGACGTAATCTGTTTATTCATATTCTCTAATTCTTCCCAATTTATTTTTGGAAGACTGTATATTTCTAGGAACTTATCCATTTCTCTTATGGTGTCCAGTTTTTGGCATACAATTGTTCATAATATATTTTTATAATCCTTTATGTTTCTTTGGTGTCAGCTATTAGTTTCTCTCTTTATTTCTGATTGTATTTATTTAGGTCCTTTCCCTTTCTTTTCTTGATGAGTCTGAGTAAAGGTTTTCCTTTTTCTTTTTTCTTTTTCTTTTTTTAGGGGAGAGTGCGAATGCAGTTCCCCACTACCACAAATTATGCAGTCGAGTTTCCCACATTTGAAGAAATCGCAGGGGTCAGCACACCCGGAGGGCAATGGATAAGTCTCGCCCTGGGAAAACCACCTTTGTGATCATGGTATCTCCCCTGCCAGGTAAGTATGGGGTAAAGGTTTTTCAATTTTGTTTATCTTGCCAAAGGACCAGCTCTTGGACTCATTGATCTTTTGTATTGTTTTCCTAGACTCTATTCCATTTATTTCTGCTCTGATCTTTATTATTTCCCTTCTTCTACTACTTTGGGCTTTGTTTGTTGTTCTTTTTCAAGTTCCTTTAAGTGTGACATGAGATAGTTTATTTGGGCCTTTTTTAAAAAATTTTTTGAGATAGGCCTGTAATACCATGAATTTCTTAGAATTCCTTTCCCATTCTCTAACGGATTTTAGATTATTGTGTCCTCTTTTTCATTAATTTCAAGTTATCTTCTGATCTCTTCCTTGATATTCTTGTTAATCCATTCATCGTTTAATAACATGTTATTTAGCTTCCATGTCTTTGCATGTTTTTCAGTGTTCTTCTTATGATTGATCTTTAGTTTCTTATCATTGTGGTCAGAGAAGATGCTTGATATGATTTCAATCCTTTTAAATTTAATGAGACTTGTTTTGTTTCCCAACATGTGGTCTATCCTAGAGAATGTTCATGTGCACTTGAAAAGTATGTATATTCTGCACTTTGGCATGAAATACTCTGAATATATCAATTAAATCCATTTGATCTGGTGTGTCATTTAAGGCCATTGTCTCCTTGTTGATTTTCTGCCTAGAAATCTAACCACTAAGGTCAATGGGGTGTTAATCCCAGCTTTGACTGTATTTCTGTCAATCTCTCCTTTTATGTCCATCAATATTTACTTTATACATTTAGGTGCTCCTATGTTGGGTGCATAAATGCTTCCTAAGGTTATATCCTCTTGTTGGATAGTTATCTTTATCATTATGTAGTGTCCTTTGTCTCTTACTATAGGCTTGGTTTTAGTTTTAAAGTCTATTTTGTCAGATATAAGTATCTACCCCAGCTTTTTCTCTTTTCTATTTGCTTGAAATATCTTTTTTGAAACTTTTACTTTTAGTCTGTTGTGTATCTTTTGATTTGAGATGGGTCTCTAAGGCAGCATATATATTGGTCTTGTTTTTTTTCTTTTTAATTCATTCAGCTACCCTATGGCTTTTAGTTGGAATATTTAAGCCATTCACATTTAAGGTGATTATTGATAGATGCATATGAAGTGCCATTTTATTGTTATACTGTTTTCCTTTTTTTCTTTTTCTTCTCCCCCCTCATCCCCCTCCTCCTCCCCCTCCTCCTCCCTTCCCCCTCCTCCTCCTCCTCCTCCTTCTTCTTCTTCTTTCTTCTTCCTCCTCCTCCTCCTCCTCCTCCTTCTTCCTTCTTCCTTCTTCCTTCTCCCTTCTTCCTTCTTCCTTCTTCCTTCATGTAAGGCCTTTAACACTTGCTGTAGTACTGGTTTGGTGTTAATACACTTCTTTAGCTTTTTCTTGTCTGGGAAACTCCTTATCTCTCCTTTGATTTTAAATGATAGCCTCTCTGGGTAAGCCTTGGTTGTAGGCCCTTGTTTGTTTTTTTGTTTTTTTTTTTTTAATCACCTTGAATATTTCACATCACTCTTTTTTGGCCTGAAATGCTTCTGTTGGATAATCAGGTGCCAGTCTAATTGGTGCTCCCTTGTATGAAATTGCCTTGTTTTCTCTTGCAGCTTTTAGGATTCTCTCCTTGTCTTTAAGCCTTGTTATTTTATTTATGATGTATCTCATTATAGGACTCTTTGAGTCCATTTTGTCTGGGTCTCTCTGAGCTTCCTGGACTTGTGTGACTTTGCTTCACTGGATTAGGGAAGTTTTCAGTCATCATTTCTTCAAATAGGTTCTTGATCCCTTGCTCATTTTCTTCTGGTATTCCCATGACGTGGATGTTGTCATCTTTCATGTTGTCCAAAATGTTTCTTAAGTTGTCCTCATTTCTTAAAATTCTTTTTACATTTTGCCACTCTGCCAGGGTGTTCTTTTTACTTTGTCTTTGAAAACACTGATCTATCCTCTGCTTCATCTAACCTTCTGTTTATTCTTTCCAGTGTATTATTTATCTCAGATATTGCATTCTTTATTTCTCTCTGGTCCTGGTCCTTATGGTTTCTATGTCTTGTTCCATCCATGAAACTCTCTACATGATAAATTGCTTGCCTCCATTTCATCTAGTTCTTATGGAAAATTCTCTTTTTCTTTCAGTTGGGGTCTATTTCTTTGTCTTCCAATTTTGGGTGCTTTTTTGTATGTTTTGCCTTAGACATTAAACTCATTAACCACTAAACTGATCAATTGTTAATATAATCAAGCTATAATCAGCATTCTGGCTCAGGCATCACATGGTGGGGCAGAATAATTCCTCAGGCAGGGCTCTTGCTTCCCTTTAGGCTGATGCCCGTTGGAGAGGAGTGCTTTGCATGAGAAAGATGGCTTCTGTAGTGTGGGGAATGACTCAGCCTAGGGATTCAGGTAGCTGTTCTTTCAATTCTTTGTCTGGAGCCACCAGCCTCAGACACTCCTCAAGTAGCTCTAATTCCCTATGCCCTCTTTCTGCTGGAGCCCAGGTTAAGTGGCTACAAATGAAACTTTGTGTGTTGACCCTTTAAGAGGCTTTCTGCATCTCTAGCCATCTCTCCCTGGCAGACAGAAACCCTGCTGTTTCTCACAGCTGGGATGTTACCAGGTTCTGGTGTTGTAGTCTGGGAATCCCAGTTTGTGGTTTAGACCCTGCACTTGTCAGGGGGACCCCCCCCCTAGATACTGAAATATCCTTCTGGCACTTCAGGTGCTGCCCATGTGAGCCAAGCCATCTCTCTTGCACCTCCTATGCACTCCCTACCAGTCACTTTGTGGTGAAGTTGTTTCTTCTACCTGTCCATGGTTATGAGGCTTCTCTCAAACTAGTGTTCAGTTGGTTATTCTGGATGATTTCTTTACAATTTAGTTGTAATTCCAGATTGATCTTGTAAGAAGGTTCCAGGGAACCCTGGTAAACCTGGAAAACTCCGGTTGAGAAGTTGGGCCTTACAGCCAGAGAGGCCAAAGTGGCTACAGTTTGCAAGACACAGTACTAGAAAGGAGAAAACTAAGCAGAAAATTGCAGAGATTTTCAGAAGGTTTCCTCACCAATATTCAGCTGAGTGCATATCAGTACATATATTCCCCCTTAAGGCTAGTGAAAGAATGACCCTGAAAGAAGAGAAGTAACATTGATTATTGCTAAAATAGAAAACCTCAGTATTCACAAGGAACTGGCTATAGTATATAGAAGGATTTTGTCCAAGTCATGAGGAATATTTAGACTAGACTGACCAAAGTTTGGTTCAACCTAACAAATCTTAAAAGCAAGACCTGAAAGAGAATCAAACGAGCCTCCATTTTTTTAAGAGCAACTCTACCTATTCCTGCTAACAGGATCAATCATACTTATGTTTTACAACTCTTTACTGATTGATCCATAACTATGTGGGTTCCATTGCTGTGGCAGCCATTGCTTAGAGTTCAATAAGACCATTGTTTTTTTCCCTGGTGAGAGTAAGTCCATTTTGGGGACTAAAACTCTAAAACTATAAAGTCCACAATTGTTGGGATAGGAAATGTAAAGTCTCCAAGTAGATAATTGGAAGTGATGGTAAGTGGAACCTCTCCTGCTACCACCAAAGTTTTCCATATCCATTTTTCTGTCCCATTTTGTACACAGATTATAAGGGTCCCTGATACAATGTGCATACTGGGCAAATATGCTCCATCCTCATAGGGGATTAACTCAGAGTTGGTGCCTCTGTACCTTCAGCAGACCATACCAATGTTCTTCTAGGCTAGCAACTTCCAAATGGTTCAGGAGAAGACTAATGGCTATTATAGTCTTAAATGCACTCTCACACCTCATTGATTATAAAGTAGTTTTCCTGGTTGAATACTCATCTTGTATGGGACCAGGCATTCTGTAAACTCCCAAGTAGTGGTGCTGGTTGATGCCCTGCAGGCAGGAAATGCAAACACATAACCAGAATGGGTGTCTATGTCAATGATAGAAACTGTTGACTTTTCCAAGACAGAAGGGACCCTATGTAGCCAACTTTCAACCAAGGCTCATTGGTATCTCAAAGAATAGTGTCATACTGAGAGCTCAGCATTGGTCTCATTGGTAGGCATGTTGGACATGTGGAGGTATCATTAGATAAATCTGCCTGTGCTGTTGGGATCATGTATACACTTCATAACCATTGTGTTTGTGTGTGCATCATGCCAACCCCAGGAATGAAGGGTCATTAAAGAGCTGGATAATATTAACTGGCCTCTGTTTACTTAAGTTGTTGATTCTTCCACCATAGATATTTTCTGATGGTCTTTAATATGTGATGCAAAGTTCTCTATACTTTGTCCACTCTCACATGTCCATCTGTGTACAACTACACCAAACATCTTTTGCTCTTCTACCTATTCTCTTTCAGGCCCCAGAATAGCAGCCACACCATTTATAAATAAAATACTAAATAATTAAAAGGTGAATATATACAATGATATTCTATACAATTCTAGAGCCACTTCTCCTTACACACAAATGAATGACCAGGTATAGTTCACAAGGCTCCACCTGTTAGAGAGATAATAACTTGCCACTGTATTTCAGGCCTTTACTGTGTGAAGTTATGATGCAGCAAGGGTTCAGTTTGGCTTGAATGCATTTAATGGACTAAATCATGTTTAAACCAAGCTTGAAATTTTCTTTTTCCTCAGATGGTTATCTGGGAAGCTCTACATAGCCATACATACATATAAGCTGAGGGAACAGAGCTAGAGTAACTATGCTTAATGACCAGTGGGTCTCAGATACATGCTCATGCAGCTTGCATGTGCCCTCTGGTCCCGTTTGTACTTGGTTCCAGTGTTTTTTTTTCTATATTTTGATGGATTCCTGCTGCACCCTCCTGCTTTACAATTTGGTGGGTCTTATAGGACTCACATCATGCTGAGCAATTCTGGCTGCACGTCACTTAATTTCACATGGTTAAGTCTGCTGTGGCCAAAAAGTATGCCAGAAGCTGTTTTTCAAAAACATATCTAAGTTTTTATTTTCCTCCTGGTGTTATCCACAAACTTCACATATACCTTGTTCTACCACTGACCTTTACAAAACTGCAGGATCTATGGAATCATATCACCTCAGCAGCAAGTTTCCTGAAACTCCTACAGAGCTCTTTCTTTTATTGGGTCCCACACAAAATTGACATCCTTTATGCCAATTTTTACATATGATATGGGCCAGAAACAATTCTTAGGCATGGAATAAATGTGTTTCCTCCAGAACCCAAAGGCACCTACCAAGTACTATGTTCCCTTTATGTAGTAAGGAATGAAAAACAGATAAATTTGCATTTTGCTTTCAAGGAAATATCTCAGTGCTTATAGCCACTGGATCTTTATTGAAGTGGCACATCCTTGAATCTTCAGAAATTTCGTATTCCACTTACTGTAGCATGTGTATTTTACCAAGTTGTCCATGTTTTAGCCAACTATTGCTCATTTTGTTAAATTAGTGTGCCCAACTGATCAATGCAATGATTTGTGAGATGGTCTAGATCTCGAGATTATAATAGAAAGTGGGACTGTTAACCTAACACTGCGGCAAAACTCTAAATGTATATTGTTGTCTGTTTTATATGAATTCTGGTTTTGGTCCTCTTTTTCTGGCTTGATGGGAGTCCATTTTCCAAATAAAGCTTTTCATGTATACTTGAATCCAAATTAATCTATCCTAGTAAAACCGTACATCTGACATGGCATGTGTTATTGGGATAGTATTTGGTTGAACTTGAGATGTTCTACAGTCATCCTTTAGGACAAAGTAGTATACAATAGAACCACCACCTCTGCATCTTTAATGGTTTTAAAAGTGGTGGCCATCTCCATAATTTACCCCAAAATATTACACTGTTTTTGATCTACTATCTTGTCCAGGAGTTTGGGGGTTCTGTAAGAGACATCCATTTGGCTGTACTGTTGACTTCTCACTTATTTTATCCCTGGAGACACCATGTTCTATTAACCATCTCTAAAAGTTTATACTGGTTAGGCCCTCCTGGCTGTCACTGTCATTTTATTGCTCATTAAAATAATTATAATTCCCCTGAATTCTTGCACTTACGGCATAACGCCTGGCCTTTATTGAATTAGGGGCTCTGCTATCAGTGAGCTAGTTTCTATGATAGCCTCTACTATCAGCTCTGACCCACAGAAGAGAACTGTCACGGAACATCTTATGACACTAGTGATGCTTACACCTGTGCATTTCTTAGAGTCCTGGAAAAGTGTGTTCTCTAGGTCTTCTCAAGAAACACAGTCCTCTTTTAGGTCTTGTGGCTTCATATAACTGTTCCAGCAGACCCAAACTCCTGGGCCACTTAATTCCTTTCTCTATCATATGCCACAGCAATTCAGGTTTTTCAACATTACCCTGGATGACTTTTTCCTGGCTTTTGCTAGAAATCCTGGAAGCAAATTTATACCTTCTGTTGACTTTTCACCAGAGTGTTAAATCCTGTATCTCAGTCAATAACCTCTTCCTGACCCAGTTTTATGGTCTAGCACCTTTGCTTGACCACCTACAGTATCCAGCTCCACATTTTCTCCCAAGACACCTGTGTACATGCCTGCTACCTATCATAGTTCCTTTGAGATATGGTCTATTTCCTCCTTCATTAGGGCCAACACTTTGCCAGCTACAAGAGGTCAGGTAAGCTGCTGAGAGGGCATCTGTTGCTTTGTAGGGGAGAAACTTTTGTATTATCTTTCCACAAGGGAGGTGTGCTGTTTTCAATAAGAACAAGTGTGACCATTATGTATATTCTGAAAGTGGTGGAGAGTCAGAATCTTTACAGGTAGCCACCTAAATGTGCCTACAACATGTCACAGCATCCCATTATTGCTCATCTAGGACCCTAACATTGGCATGTGATCCCTGTCTTGATTAAACAGTCAACCATCTTTGAAGTTTAGGACATCCAGCTATTAAATGCTCTTCTTGATTTTCATCTTTTTCTGCTTGTTCCCTGTGTGAGAGGAAGGCAGCTTCTTAGCCACCAAAACCACTCTCTTTCTCTCACACTTAGCTTTCAATTATTTGTTAATTTTTCTAGCTTTTTATTATCTACCTTTAGGGTAGCAATGAACTTAGTAAAAATATTTAATTCCACTATTTTATATTTATTAGTCCCCTGTACAATTCAAATGACTGACTCCTTACACTATTCAGACAGCCCTCTACCAGACATAATTCCAGATGGCCATGGGTAAAAGTTCTAACAATTGAAATACTCACTTTTGCCAGATGCTCTCTATGATCTTCTTGGAACTCAGGATGGGATCCATAGTGTCAACTAAGGAGTGAGTGACAGTCCTCCTATCCCAACCTACTGCCTGCCTTCTCAGATTAGTCCTGGTACCAACTGTACCCATCGAGTTATCTGGAAATCAGATGCTGAGACAAGATTTTTACTGAAGGGTAATACATGTTACAGAAAAAGGGAATAAGGAAGGGGCAATACGTCTACCAAGCAGAACTAAGAATATCTCTGTCAGTCCAGTAGGGTATAGGCCTTTCCTTAGCTTTAATCATTTTGGGGCTGCAAGTCAATGTAAAACTTAGACCTTGGTTCAAAGCTAACACAGGTCTTTAAGGAACTAACAGCTGGAGGTTATCAGATCCTGATAGTCCTCACAGCTGAGTAGTGAGTCTCTTCTTGGAGGGTGATCTTCAGGTCACATAAATATGTCTGCCAGAGATGTCATAAAATGTCTACTTTATTTTGATTTTTGAATATGTTTATGATTATAATAATAAATCCAGGAATTAGAAGCTTGAAATGTTATCTTTGCTGGAGATGTTATTCACACCTTTGAGGAAAAGGAGACATATTTATACTGACTAAGTCATTATCTTATTGATTTATAGTGTGTGCCTGTTGTTTACCTTTTCATGTACTATTAAATTCTCAATTTCAGTGAGAATGCAGAGTTTGAAATTATAGGATTGAATCCTACTAAGACATCTTACATATGAGATGTTAATGAAGCAATTTGGGTATTAAAAATAAAGGAAAGATTTTGGAAATGTTTAAATTAGAAATATATTACCTGTTTGAAGAAGTCCAAAGGGGAAAATACTAATAATTAGAAACTTAGAATATATGTTTTCTTGTCTTGACCGCTATAGTTCAGGAAATATGATAATTTAAGGTTGTACTATTTAAATTTCACTTTTCAATGCTCTGTAAAAAATAGAGCTAACTGAGTAGTTTGTGAATTGCAGAAAATCTAACTCTTTGAAAACCTTCTACAGACACATAATTAATTATGTCACTTCTATTTACTTCAACATTTATTGTACTTGTTAATTAAAGCATGTCTGCAAAGACCTCTGCTTGCCAACTATGTATTGCCTTGGCTGGAAGTGCCCTACATATATGAAGATAAAGAATTTTAATAAAAGTATTGCATATGACAGTCATTTTACTAAACTGAATAGACTGTCTCCCTCAGGGGAAAAACATCTACTTGAAAGTGAAGGGTTTCATTTAAATGCTGTAATAAATAATAGATGTTAATAATCTATATTGGTCTTTGTGGTTTGGGACTCCTAAGTTTAACCTAGCACACACACACAAAAAAGGGAAATTTGTTATAGGGACATTGGGGAAAGTGCTGTTTAAAACAACTTCTGCCTGAGGAGGATAGACACTATAAAACTAATTTCATTTCAATTGAGTCTTTTGATGAATTTGAATATGCAAATATTGGCCTTAAGTAGAGTTTCAAAGCAGTGCTCTGAGAATAATTTGTAGCTTTTCTGGAAGGAAATTGAGAAGGGAAAGTTAGAGTAGAGAAAGAAAGGAATTGTTACTGAACAAAGTGGGGTTCAACCACCTGCCACGGTACACAAGCATGACACACTAATTGGTGGGGAAAGAAAAAGGTCTTTATTAAAAGATTTCCAAACATGGGGGAGCTGGGGACTCCCCAGCTCCAAGCCATTGTCTTTTGCAAAACACAGAAAGAAGCAGCCACTCCCAGGACCACAATCAATGTCTAGACATTCTTCTCCATTCTTATCTGTTCTCCTGGAGCCCACAGCTATAATGTAAATGGGTCTCATCTCTCCAGCTCCAGTCTCTCTCTCTCCCATGCACACTTGAGGGTATGGTGTCTTCATTGCCTTGCTGCAGATTTCTCCCTCTCCTGGGGTGGGGCTCATTGTCATATCACTGCAGCAGGTCAAGTGAAGGGCTGTCTGTGGGGTCCCAGCACTCAATCTGCAGCAAATATGCCTGGCCGGTGTGTCTGTGTGCTGCTCTCAGAGCAAGAGAAATGGAGCAGTCCAGGACCTGTGCAATGTGGTACAAGGTGGCAGCATCAAGTGGGCCCACCACTGGCATAGCATGCTTCCCATTTGCAGGACTCAGACTCCATAAGCTAGCTCCCAGTTATGCAAGCCAGGAGTATGCCAAAAAAAAAAAAAAAAAAGGGGGATGAGTCTTTTTGCACTCTCCACTTAAAGTTTTCTCCCTAAAAATTCTACATACTGTGGGAATGTCCAACTTGTCAGTCAGTTTAGGCTAATGTCCGCTGTGCTTGTCAGCCCATGCAGTGTCTCTGCTCCTCCTGCTGCCATGATCCAGAAGCAGGTAGGAGGATTTTCTAGCTGTACTCAAGGACACAGCATCTATGCCCAGGGCAGGGTGTCACCATGTTCACCTCCATGACACACTTGTGTTGTGATATTTTTGGCCCATGCAGGCTGTGTGCAAGCTGTGTTATGGACCACGTTAGTTGTTTACCCTTCCCCTGGTGTATGGAAACCTGTCACATGATTGCAATTTCAGTCTGCTGCCTTTGACAATTTCCAGCCCCTCTTGGATGTCTCCCCTCTCTACCCAGCAATCTGGCCAGACATCTCTGTTACAGAATCAGTATGATGGGGAGAAACTGGGATTCTAAGTTGGGCAACAAGCCCAAGCAGGAAAAAAAATCCTGGAATAGGATGATTAGAAGTTTAATACTGAAAATTAATCATTCCTTTCTCATTACATTAAATCCTGTTCTGGCTTCTTCAAATCTTTAGTAAAACTTCTCCCTCTCACACACACACAAATGCCATGTTTGAGAGCCATACTATTTTCTTGTTGTTGTTATTTTGAAGTTTGCTAAATTGTTGTAAGGAATTACAGAAAGATATTGATGCTAAAACCCATGGCTAGACTGACACACATCAGAAACATCATCAGTTAGAAAAATAAACAACTAATTCAGCAGAAGCCAGAGATGAGCATGAAAATCTAAACCACTTTCACATCCTATCCCTCAACCCCAATCCCTAGTGGTTAACAGAAATCTTGAGAAGTTGTAAGAATTATTTACAAACAGTAGACTTAGGGTTCAAGTCCATTAGCAAGGTCTTAATAGGCAGGTGATCTAGTTAAAATCTGAGTTGCTTAAAGGTACTAGAATCCAAGGTTAGGGAGACAACTAAGGCTTCAGTCATAATGGAACCCAAAACTCAGGGTTTCCTCAATGGCTCATCTCAGTTTCTTTGGATGCATTATCTTTTTAAGATTTTAATTTTACTCTGGTAAGAACACTTGGCATGAGGTCCATCCTCTTAACATATTTTAAATGTACAATATTGTAGGGTAGATGGAGGTGGTCTGGCTCCCTCACACAGATGTGTGGGTAACCAGAGGGAGCAGCTCCTCATAATCTTGAAGGAGTCTGATAAAGCAGTGTCCCCATGCCTCGAGCCTGGGTCTCATGGCTGGCCTTGAGCCCAGATGCGATAAACTGCCCCATAGCCTTGAGTAGGCTCCCATGTGCAGCTCATGATAGTTACTTCACTTTCTGGCCTATAGCCTGCTTTGTTTAGGGCTAGTATTTAAGAGATAGGAGCTTTGGATGAGGCGGGGATTTGGGACGTTGACTTGGACATGGGCTTGTGGCCTGTGTGACTCCCTCCACATGGGCTTGTGGTCTGTGTGTGGCGCAGACACAGGTTTTATGGCCTGTGTGATTTCCCTGGACATGGGCTCATGGCCTGTGTGGCCCTCCTGAATAAGGCATGTCAAGCATCCCCAAGGCTCCACACATCTTCATTCGTTTACCTGAGCCCCAAGCGGACCTGTCCAGCCTAGAGAGGATGCAACGCAAACACAAATTGTTAACTTATTGCTTGCAAAAGTCAGAACTATTTTCAATGATGAATAGTTTATCTTTTCTTAAAAAGGCCTTTGTGGAAAAGCAAATTTTCAACATCCATAGAGACAGTATAGTACAGCAGATCTCTAAGATGTACTTATCTTATACAACTAAAACTTTATACCTGTTGCCTTTGTTTTTACTTATTTTACTGAAAACTTTCCTTCTCACGTGGTGGAAAACTCAACTTCAAGCAGCTACCTGGAAGGAGTGATTAAACTTGGTGGTTCCCCAATCTCTAAATCCCAGGAAAAATTATGATAATTCTCAACTCAGATCATTTCAGATGATATCCTCTGTACCAGCTCATCATGGTATTACATAGTTTGCATTGCTTACTATCACAAAGATTTTGTTTTTAAGGTACCAGCATTTTTGGATGTGTTATTTCCATGTTTCTATACTCAACCATTTCTTCTTCTAATACATGGATTAGGTGCTTTGCATTATTCCAAATGTAACAGGTGTTTTAATTCACTGATTAAAGAATATCATAAACTGCCTTTTACAATCATACATTTTGTCAACATTGAAAAATAACAACTACTGTAATAGTTCAGGAACATGGCGGCAAATTACTAATAGAACAATTGACATAAGGGGAAGGATGCACTTATTACAGTGAGGAAGGTGATTATCGGTAGAACAAAATTTCTGAAGAATTTGTTACACTCCTCAAAAACATCTGCAAAGTCTTCTCTAGATATTTGTGCATTTTGAATTTAAAAACTTTACACATCTCTTAGTTAATCACATCTTTCAAATGATATTGAAGATAGATAACTAAACAGGATTTCCTCACAGACTGCCTTTAGTGACTAAAAACTTCACTCAAAGAAAGAGGCTTAAAAATTTGATAAATTGAAAAAAAATCGATTTTTAGCTGTTCTATCTTAAATATTGCAGCGTATAAAATACTTGGGGTATGTTTAAATATATGTTTAAATATATAGGTATGAAAGTATGTGAATGTCTTTGATAGGTGATTTTTCTGATGTTCATCTCCAGCATTGTGTTCATATGCTATGTAAACATAATGTGAGATTGACTGTTCTTTCTAAGTTGTCTTTCATGGAGGAGGAGCTAGTAGAAAAAACAACTTCCTTTTATTTGCATTGTTCTTTCAGTTATTTCATTTCTTTCATTATTCTTGCACTTTTATTATAATATGCTGAAGTAATAAATTAGCCCCCAAACCTCAGTAGCTTCACCCAGAAATATTTTCCCTTGCTCTTGACACATATCCAGGGAAATTTAGCAGCTGGGTTTGGCTAGAGCCTTGGGTTCACAGTCACTTAAGGACTCTGGATGACAGAAACCCCAATACCTTATACCTGAACAATACATGGGAAAGGCCATGTATTCCAGATGGAATGCATATGACAGGCAAAATGCTTTGATATGGAGCAGACAAAAGTATGAACAGAAAAAAGGCCACATACTAAACCTGACAAGCTCAGGGGAGGCCTGAATGGCAGACTTTCAGACTCAGAGACCTAAAGTAACCACATAGAATAGTCTGAAATTAAAACTTCCTAACTAAAAGCAAGTCATGGCACATAGTCATGTTATAGGCCAGTATACGCCCTGACAAAGGTCAATCTTTACCTTAACTGAACCTGTCTATTGTCTTTTTTGCATCTATACTTCCATACCTTTTTTCTGACCCCTCACTGCACCAGAGCAGAGACCAGAAAACCCCTCATCCTTATTGCTATTGTGTTAATTGTTAACTGCTATCCTATACCCACAAATATGAAATAAATGTCTATTGGTTTTACATTTTATTCAGTTGCAGAGATTTCCCCCTTTTTGCTTTCTCTTTCCTCCCTAATCTATTACCAATGGATTTCATGTAACCCTTTACTCTTCCTCCATTGATTATAATGTATAAAATAAGGTGCAAAACTGCCATTCTCTGGAGCATTTTCTCAATCCATTGAGATTTTGCTTCTCAGAAATTATTGTTAACTTTGCTCAAATAAGCTCATAAATATTCTCTACAGGTTTAAATTTTTCTTATGTTGACAAGTAGTATAATTTTATTGACCAGAACTAGTCACATGGCCCCACCCAACTACAAAAGAACTGGGAAGTATGAGAGAACACATGGAATCATCCATGAGCCAAATGTCTTTGCTAGTTTATATTCTGGACCTATGTTTGTTGGGCAAGAGAAATTCTAATGAGACCCAACAAAAATTTTTAAATATCAAGGTCATTTTTTCCTTCTCTTTATTCCAAGGGTACAGCACATGAAAAACATGATGACACATTTTATTTCTCATTTTCACTGCTTTTCCTCTAATAGTCATAGAGCATGTAAGTAGGATGTAGATTACTCAGCGTGCTAGAGAAATGCTGAGAGCATCATGACTCTGCCTAGAGTAAATAGACACAAAAACCCCCACATAAAACAAAATAAAACCATTGTTTTTGTGATGAAAAGTTAATTTCTGTTGAAAATGTACTGTTTAGGGTAAAAAAAAAACCTTAATTTTTTAAGAATAGGTCACTTCCTTGACCTATTCTTAAACTTCTCTTTTGTATTTTATTCATAATCTCCTCTTAATGGGGAACAGTTGAGTAGACAGAATCAGTCCTCATCTTCAACTTTTTATTTTAAACCACTGCCTCTCTTTTCAGCTTTTCCCCATAAAATCCATATTTGTCAGAGCTGGAGTTGATGAAAGTCAAATGAGTTGTTGGTGAAACCGTAATCAGAGATACCCATGATGTTCAGGAATAACCTGTGTTATTGAAGGAAACGTAAGGTTTTGTGTTGAAAAATTATTAACACACCTTAAAGATTTTGTTTTATTTAATAAAAATTTTTACAGTTATCTCAAAGGAATGTACTTATCTTAACATATACAAAATGTTAAGCTATTTAATGAAATATCACAAACTGCTTCTGAATTAGATTCAGTTGCAATTCAAACTGCATGCAGAGAGAGACATATTCTGTGGTATAGAAACCTGTATTGATCCTTATGTATAAGGTCAAAGTCATTTTTGCTTCATTTAAATACAAATACATACTTATAAAACAACTTAGGAAAACACTTTGTGAAATATAGATCTGGATGAATTTCTTGTGGTATTTATTTTTGAAAGTTTTTTTAAAGATTGAAATCACTATTGTTGGTTCTTAGAGATAAACCGTCTGTACACAAACTGGAATAAACATTTATTTTAACTTATTAAAAGAGAAAAATTGATAGAAAAAACCATTTAAAGTTCAAAGTAGGATATTGAACTTTTTTCCCCACATAAATTTTTAAAAAACAGATTAGATACCTATCTGTAAAAATAGTTCTGACATTTATTTGCAAATAAGTAATTATCTCATATAATTTAGTAGAATCACTAAAAAGATGAAGATTGCATAAGATGGAAGGAAGGCAGAAGAACAGAGCATGTGTGTACACGTGTGTGTGTGTCTGTATGAGAGGTAGAAGATAGATGATGATGATAGATATAGATAGATAGGTAGATAATGATAGATGTTAGATAGATATGTAGAGAGGGAAATAGATTAGATAGATAGCTAAACAGATGATAGATAGATAGATGATAAATGGATGATAGAAGATAGATAGAGATGGAGGTTGCATTTTCCAGGAGATTGTGCGTGGCACAGGGAGGATATGAGCTCTTTGAGTGGCAGGAGAGTTGTGGGATTGAAACTAATGTGATGGAGGGCTTTGTAATGTTTGACCTCATTTCTTTGTGAAATGTATCCAATCTTCAGCGAAATTACAAAATAAATTATTATAGTCAGCTCTTATATGGAAAATAGCATAAGTGCTAATATCTGGCTTGCTAGTGCTAAAAAAAAATCACACTCTAGAACCAAGAACAAAGGCAGACACAACCTAGATCTAAGTTTGTACAGTTGTAGAACCTGTGGGAAGAGTACCAGATTCAATCAGGTAATATAGTCCAAATGGTCAGGAGACATATGGTTTATTCAGGCATGTGTGAAATATTGCATCATGCTTTATCGCTTGAGGTAAACCCAGCATAAAGCAAATAATTATGACAAATCTTTAAGAATTAGGGGTTTGCTACAGATTTTAAGATTAGAGCAGGGCTTCTGAATGGTAGTGGTCAAAAAGTAGGAGTTTGTACCAGTTGTTGAAATGTTAAGGAAAAAGAACAACACAAATTTTGGATATTAATGCCTTATCAGATGTATTGATGAATATGTTCTCCCACTAGAGGGTTGCCTTTTCATTTTGTTGAAGGTTTTTTTGCTATGCGAAACCTTTTTAGTTTAATGTAGTCCCTTTTGTTTATGCTTTCTTTTGTTTCCATTGCCTGAAGAAATATATCAGAAAAATCATTGCTACAAGAAATATTTGAGATTTCACTGCCTATAATTTCTTCTAGGATTTTTATGGTTCTGAGTCTAACATTTAAATCCTGAGTCCATTTTAAGTTTATTCTTCTGTATGGTGTAAGAATATAGGAGAGTTTCATTTTTTTGTGTGTGTGCATATCTTGTCCAATTTTCCCAACACTGTATATTGAATAGATTATATTTAGCCAATATATGTTTTTGCCTCTTCTGTCAAATATAGTTGACTATAAAGTTATGGGTTTATTTCTGGGCTCTCTATTCTGTTCCATTGATCTATATATTGTTTTTATGCCAGTATCATGCAGTTTTGATTACTATGGCCTTCTAGTTGAGTTTGATATCAGGTAGCATGATTCCTCAAACTTCGTCATTCTTTCTCAGGATGGCTGTGACTATTTGGGGTCTCTTGTGGTTCCATGTAAATTTTTGCATTATTTGTTCTAGTTCTGTGAAATACACCAATGGTATCATGATAGGAATCATATTGAATCTATAGATTGTTTTGGGTAGTATGGACATTTGAATGATGTTAATTCTTTCCCCATACACGTGGTATGTGCTTTCACTCATTTATATGTTATTCAGATTTTTTATTCAGTGTCTTATAATTTTCTAAATACAAGTCTTTTCCATTCTTGGTTAATTTATTGCTATGTATTTTATTCTTTTTGAAGTAATTTTTAGTTGGGTTGTTTCCTTAGTTTCCCCTTCGCTATATACAAAGCCTTAAAAATCACCATTCTTGAGAAGCTACCCCTAAAAACAACGTTTACAGTCAGTTTCCAATATTAACATTGTACTTTTCCTGAATTAGTCACACACAGGGCTTTAGTATAACCTTTCATATACTGATTTATCAAATCTCTTTTTGGTTCTTAACTTGTTGACTCAATTGATGAAATACATATATCTCATTGTCTTCCTCAGTGTTTGATGTTTTTAGAAGGTCAAGTTAATTTGACCAGCCTCTTTTTCCTAAAATTGACAACACCAAAATGAATGGTGACCCATCTTATTTTTTAAACTTTTCCCATACAGATAGTTGGAATTATAGCAACATAATAATATCTTCCTTAATTTCTGTGTGTATGTGTCTATGGTGACAAATAGTAGTCTAGTTTTTTTTCATTTATATGTGGCTTTCCTATTTTTCCAGCACCATTAATTTAATAGACTTTCTTTTTTCCACTGTATGTTTTTGACTCGTTTGTCAAAAATTATTTGCCCATGTATACGGCGGACTCCGTTCTCCAAAGTCCCCTGGTTCACCATGGATGAAAGAATGAGTCATTCCAAACACTGTTTGCCTGTCAAGGAAAGGGGAAGCTGATTCTCTCTAAAGGAGAATGCCCTGAGCCCATGTGCTCAGTGGCTTTTATTCCGAGGGTTACAAGTGACAGATAGGTAAGAGGAATGTATAGGTAATCCAAATATATCAGTAGCTTGAATTTACAGAGAATAGGTGTTGTTCAAAGAAGACAATGGCAGGAGCACACCAAACTGCTTTGGGTCCAAGGTAAGCAAACATTATGGCGCCAGGTGGGATTTGAGTCAGGGTCCAGGAGTTTTGTAAATTTCTTTCCCAGTCTTGAGCTGGTTATCTGGTACAAGATTAACAGAGCTTGAGAGAGAAACAAAGCATGTTTCAGGGAGTGAAATTTACTTCTAAGTCTGATTTCCCCTGGGGGCCCTCGGAGTTATTATTGGGTCTTTCTTATCTCCACATTACAAGTGTTCTGGCCAAGGCTTACAGGTCCTATCCCAGGCCTCAGCTTGCACAGGACTACAGTTCCTGATACCTCTCAAAGTGGCCCCCTACACACATATATGTAGGTATGTATCTGAAAATTTTGAAAGCTTTAATTCGTAAGGACATATGTACCTCTATGTCCATTGCAGCATTATTCACAATGACCAAGACATAGAAACAACCAAAATATCCTTCACCAGATGATTAAACAAGATGTGGTACATATATACAATGCAATACTACTCAGCCATACAAAAGGATGAAATACTGTCATTTGAACAATATAGATGGATGTTGAGAATATCATTGTTGCGAGTGTGTGATTCACAATATGGTGTGGTACTTCCAGTGTTAGCCTTCAGTCCCCACTCAGGTCATCTGATCCAGGCCTTAAGAATGAAAGGTGGTGGGCGATTTATATGGCCTTACTGGTGACACTGGCACTGAGGAATAGCAGCGAGTCAACACAGGTGACTATGCCATTCACTCAGTTTTTATTAATGCAGATTCAATCCAAATTCATCTAACCTAATAACTGTAATAATCACTCAGAAACAATCAGTAATAACATCACAAAAGAGAATCAGGGAATTACAAACCCAAGTCCAAAGAGTTCAGATTAGGTTCAGGTCCAGGAAGCAAGTAGACTGGGAAGTTGGCATCTTGCAAGGCAGAGTCAGAGGGGTCAAGAGCTTCGCAGTGAAGCTCTTTCTCCTCAGAGGCCTGAATATGCAGGACATCTCAAAGTGACTTGTTCTCAGGATGTATCTACCATGGTCTGAAGTTCTCTGCTTTTATGTCTCTTTTGGTTGCAAAGTCATTTGATTTTGCACAATTTCTCATAAACATGTTTTTCTTAATTTGGATGAGCACATAATATTTTCCTGTTTTGATAGGCACATGTTGTATAGGTCAGCTCTGATAGGCACATATTTACATCAGTTCTGATAAACACATGTTTTTTACAGCCCCGATAGGCACATGTGGTTTATGTCACTCTACTATGCATGCTCTGAGACCATGGTGTTACCTTTCATATAAGCACATATTGCTTGCCACGCTGCATTATGGATGCTGAGGAGCTGTGTCATTCCTGAGTCATCACTTTACTACACATTCTCTAAACATGGCTGTGGAAAGCCATGCTAAGTGAACTAAGTCCAATGAAATAAGTCAAGAAGAATATTATTTCACTCATATGTGGGATATTAAACTGAAAGCAACAGACAAACAAAAATTCATAGACACACACAACAGTATTGTGGTTACCAGATAAAAATGAGTGTTGAAGGGGGTCAAGGGGTTCAAATATATGGTGACAGAAAGAGATTTGCCCCTTCGGTGGTGAACATGCAAGGCAATATGCAGGTGATATATTATAAAATTGTACTTGAAACCTATGTAATTTAATTGTCACACTAAGAGATTCAAAAACAATTTTAAAAAGATATTTTTGTAAGTTTCTTGCAGTGTACACAGACAAATCACAGCTGATATGCTAGTAGAAAAAAAAATAGCTAATTCATGAATTTTGTTTTCGTTTTCCATATATATGAATGAGATTCGACCTTGATTTTTAGCCTAGAATCAATGAACATTTTGCAATTTTTGTGTATGTTTAATTCACCAAATACTGTACATAACACCTGAACTTTAAGTTAATCACATTTATTGATTTAGTAAACTTTATATGCATTAAGTAAATTTTTACTGTGAAATGTACACACAAACAATTTAACAAGTTTTATAATTGGTACTGTAAATATAGCCACAGTTTGTCCATTTAGGTTATCATAGGTATTTAATACAGATTTTAAACAAGTTCTCTCTGTAAAGAATTTATGACATATCAATAAGGAGATTAGAAAGAATAAGAAATTTAGAATTCTTTGTTGCACATAACATTATAATGTTTTGTTGACTGGAGGACTAATTAACAGCTCTGGTAGTAAAAATATAGTCGCTTCTTTCTTGTTTACAATAAGATTGACAGATACTATTCTGAAAGGATAAAATTGATTTAAAATTTAAAAGAACATTAGACCCTCCCAAGATATCATAAAGTATATTTTAATTCTCAATCAAGATTTTTCTTTTTTTGCTTGAATGAAATGATATTTGTGTGTGGAAGACAAATCTAAAATAGACATAATTTTCTTCTTTTAAAATTGTGCTTACTTAGATGACTAGTATTAATGGAACTTTTGGTATATTTACAATTAGATTTTAATTATATGGATTCATTTTATTTGTTTTCCAAATTTATCCTTTAGTTGCAGTGTTTTATCCTTAGGGTATTATATACTTATATTAAATTTTTTGTAGTCAAATAAATTTCATAATTAACTATCTAGTCTGTATTTAATAACCAGACTAGATTAATCTATAGGCATGCATATATATTTCTGAAATCTATGATGCAATATATTTTTAAATATTTAGGAAATTAAGATGAAAATATGTACACTTCAGTATTAATATTAAATACAGATTTACATTTATAGTTGTAAAACAAATGGCCTAGTGGCACATTCATTTTTTTTGTATTAAAAGCATGAGAAACAATTTTATATTTTCACTTTTAAGACATCCTTACAGGATTACCCATATGAACAAGTTGTCATCTTATATGACAGAGAAAAAGACTCTCTCATTCCACAAGAATCAATAATGGAAACTTAGGAATAAACCTAACAAAGGATGTAAAACATTTGTATTCATAAAATTATAAGACACCTCTCATGCTGCTGTTGCTCAGAGGAGTGGTTTCTGCCTCAGGAAGACTGCTTCTGCCGTATGGGGTTTGAAACAGCACCAGGATCCTGCAGGCTACTCTCTCTGGTCTCTCCCCAAAGCCTCTGTCCCCAGTCTCTTCTAAGGTGTCTCCAGATCACTCTGCACCCCCTTTCGCTAAGGATCTTCTATCTGTGTCTGCCACTCTGCACTCAGCAGGTGGTTTAGATAGTACAGGGTGGAGTGGAATCCCACCTCAGGTCAGGACTATTGGGTCCTCTGATGCTGCTGCCACTCACGGAGTGGTCTTTGCCTGAGCAAAATGGTTGCTACTGCATGGGGGATGAGTTGGCACTGAGATGCCACCAACTATTCTCTCAGTTCTCTCCCCAAAGCCTCCTTCCCATAGGCTAGACACTATTCACTCGTGACCTAACTAATGCAACTGAGAAACCGAATTTTTATTTAAGTACAATTCACATTTAAATGACCACACGTGTTTAATGACTACTCTATTGAACATTGAAAATCTAAAGATATTCGCTTTCCCTGGGAAAGTATAAAATACTAATTCACGCTGAGTTGTAAAACAAATAATAATACAATATTCTAGTTTTACTCTTTAAGATAACCACTAAAAGAATAGTAAGAGAATTAACAAATATCAAGCTAACAAAAGGTAAGTATTAAATAACTTTTGAAAAGTGTTCAATCTAAAATAAATGGTAAGAAATAAGAGACAATGGAACAGGAACCTTGATAACATAAAATAAATTTCAGCATGGTATATATAAATCTTAAAACTTCAATAATTACAATAAATTTAATTTGCTAAATACTCCAATTAGAAAATCAAATTGCAGACTCTCTTATTTGGCCTAGTACTGAAATGGATTATGCATATGCAGTTTTCTAAATGTGGCTTGGAAATCTAAGCCATAGGATTTCCATAATATTGACAATCATAAGAGTTATACTTCTCTTTTAAGCTTTAAAGTGATCTTCTGTCATATATTTTTAAATTTCTTGATTTATAATTCATATATACATATAATCTTTTTGACTATTCAAATAAAAGAAGGAAGGCAGGCAGGCAGGCAAGAAGGAAGGAAGAAAGGAAGGAAATTATGGTTTCCTACATAATTGTGATGCTTGGATTAACTATTTATGCCTGTCAAATCCCCAGGCCCAAACTAAACTTATTTTGAGAACCAATTCATTGTTCCTTGCATGTTTTTAATAGAGGCTTGGCCAATATATCAAATTCATACCTATTAGTTCCCAAAGAAAAAATAGAAAAAAAAATGATGAATTGACCCTTTATGTTCCAAATCAAGTTATTTGTTACAGTCACATTCCTTTTGATGCTCTAAATTGAGGACAGTTTATTTTATTATTATTACTTTTAAAATCATTTTACTTGTATATCTCTTCATATTGTTCTATCATAAAATTAGCATAAGGGTTTTAAAAATGTAACTTCTAAAGTGCTAAGGTGGTTAAACAGTTAATTGATTTTATAGGAAGATAGCAGTAGTATGGATTATATTTTCTATTATTTATTAAAGGCTGATAGTTTATAGGCCAAGTCTCTTAAAGTACTAAAAAGGCTAAATTTTGTTAAGGGTAAAACTACATAATTAACACATGCTACAAAAATATAGGAAAAGATTCCATCATCATCATCAAAGTTATGTCTTTGATTAAATATGCTAACTTTTCATTCTGTCTTCACATTTTCAAAGTAATTATGTTTTGCCTTGAGTAGTTGATTCAAACTATTTCAGAATGGTAAATATTTCTATTGATGAAATATGTAATATTGTAAAGAACTTAAAATGATGAAAGAACATACTTCACAACAGGAAAGCTTCAGCAGTTAATTCTGACCTGAAGAATCTAAGTTTTGCTTTGACTGGAGTGGCTCAGTTGGTCAGCCATTGTCCCACAAAAGCAAAAGGTCACCAATTCAGTTCTCAGAGTACATGACAGGGTTTCAGGTTCATCCCAGTCTGGACATGGACATGAAAGTGAAACCGATGCATGTTTCACTTTCACATTGCTGTTTCTCTTCTTCTCTTTCTCTGTTCCTTCCCATTTCTAAATAAATAAATAGCAAAAAAAAAAAACCAAAAAAACAAAAAAAAATTAAGTTTGGAATACATACCTGACTAGAAGATGCTATGTAAACAAGAAAAATAAAGTACCTAGGAATAATCTTAACCAAGGAGGTAAAAGACCTGTACTCAGAAAACTACACAACACTGAAGAAGGGCATTAACAAAGATGCAAATAAATGGAAGCATATACCGTGTTCATGGATTGGAAGAATTAACATCATCAAAAGGTCTATACTACCCAAAGCAATTTATAGATCAATGCAATCCTTATTAAAATATCAATGACATATTTTACAGATGTAGAACAATCATTTCAAAGATTTACATGGAACCATAAACAGCCCCAAATACTCTCAGAAATTTTGAGAAGAAAAACAAAGTAGGAAGGATCATAATAACTGATATCAAACTATATTACAAGGCCACTGTAATCAAAAGAGTCTGGTACTGGCATAAGACACATTGATCAAAGGAACAGAATAGAGAGCCAAGAAAGAAACTTAAGTCTCAATGATTAATTAATATTTGACAAAGCGAACAGAAGCATAAAATGTAGTAAAAACAACCTCTTTAGTAATTGGTGTTGGGAGATCTAGACAGCCACATCCAAAAAAGTGAAACTTGACCACCAACTTACACCATACAGCAAAATAAACTCAAGATGGATAAAAGACTTAAATATAACTTGAGATACCATAAAAGTCCTAGAAGAGAACATAGGCAGTAAAATTTCAGATATTCCATTCAGCAATATTTTTACCAATATGTCTCGCAGAGCAAGGGATATAAAGAAAAGAACAAACAAATAGGATTACATCAAATTAAAAAGCTTCTGCATGGCTAAAGAAAACATCAACAAAATGAAAAGGGAACCAACTGTATGGGAAAATATATTTGCCATTGATACCTCAGACAGGGGTTTGATCTCCAAATAATATAAAGAACTCACATGACTCAACACCAGGAAGACAAACAATCCAATTAAAAAAATGGGCAAAGGACCTGTACAGACACTTCTCTGAAGAGGACATACAGAGGGCCCAGAGACATATGAAAAGATGCTCAGCATCACTAGCCATTAGAGAGATGCAAATAAAAACTACAGGGAGACACCACTTCACACATATGATGTTCAGAATAGGCAAGATAAACAAGTCAATAAATAACATGTGCTAGCGAGGCTGTGGAGAAAAGGGAAACTTAGTACACCGTTGGTGAAAATGCAGGCTGATGCAGCCACTGTGAAGACAATATGAAATTTCCTAAAAAAATTAAAAATAGAACTGCCTTTTGATTCAGTAATTCCACAGCTGGGATTATACCCTAAGAATCCTGAAACACCAATTCAAAAGAACCTATGCATCCCAATGTTCATAGTAGCATTATTTACAATAGCCAAGTGCTGGATACAGCCTAACTGCCCATCAGTAAATGAGTGGATCATAAAAATATGGTACATTTATACAATGGGATACTATGCAGCAGAATGAAAGAAAGAATTACCCTTCACGACAGCATGAAAAGAACTAGAGAGTGTTATGCTTAGTGAAATAAGCCAGGTGGTGAAAGACAAATGCCATATGATTTCACCTATAAGTGGAGCCTAAGCAACACAAATAAATGAGCAAAATGGAAACAGATATGGAAATAAAGAACAAACTGACAGTGACCAGAGGGGAAGGTAGAGAGTGATAATGCAGGGAAGAAGGGGAAGGGTCAAGTCAAGGAGCAGGTACAAAGGACCCATGGACAAAAACAATGGTGGAGGGAATTGAATGTGGGAGGTGGAGGGAGGGTAGGTCTGGAAAAATAATGGGGGGAAATTGCATACAACAGTAATGGAACAATAATAAAAAATGTTTTAAAAATTTAAAAAAGAAGATGCTATGCAAGCAAATTGAAACTCTCATTGACCTAATGTCACACTGCACGGCCAGCTATAGGGGACACACCGCTGGGGGGAGCGCTGCAGAGAGCGCAACGCTCCCTGAAACCTGAGGGAAACCGTCTGGGGCCAGCTCAGGTGGGCGCAGGGCTCTGAAACCCACAGAGCCTGTCCCGGGGTCATCACGGATGAGGGGGACAAACACAAACGTACAAACACTTCTCTGTTTGCCAGGAGGGCAGACGGGGCCACTTCTCTCCTACCAGAGAAGGCCGTGGCACATCCCCCTAATGGGAAAGTCCCTGTTGCTCCTTCTTCCAAGGCTTTTATTGAAAATCTTATCAGTGGGGTATAACAGGAAAGCATACATATACTCTTCACATTCGCAAGATAAGTTTCACAGAGAATAGATACCTTTAGGAAAACAAGTGACAGGAAATCAGTGATTTACATGGGTCTGAGAGGGAACAAGAATAAAGAATAGAGACTATCAATTAAAGGGAGGTAGACTTAAAGGTGTCTTAAAGATATAGGGTAAAAAAGTATAAATAAAGCAAATGCCTTGACAAGGAAAGGGATGTAAATAATGTGAATGTCCTTCACAGCATGAGCTGACCAGAGACCTGAGGGAGGAACAGAGCATACTCTATAGAATTTATTTTCAGGCCTAATTACCTGGGATCCTCCAGATCTGATTTAGGGCTGTTTTTTTCCACCGCATTGTTTCAAGCCTGAGCCAGGCGGGGGAAGGAACCACCAAGAGATAAGGAGACTGCTTCTCGGCTGCAGTGAGGACTCTTGGACATGCCCAAGCCAAGATGAGAGGTGTGGGGGCCTTTTTGCCCCTTCTCCATGTCCCCCAATTTCTCATCTGCTGCCAAAATCGGGCCAACACCTGTCTTAGATTGAAAACGTCAGTGCAAGGTCCCTTACCCGTCATGGGCTAATTGATCAGCCGTGGCAAAGCAGGGAGTGGGGCAGGCCAAGTCTCCTCAGGAGCCTGTTTCTCCAAGACCTCCTGATTATCTCCAGCCTTGGGGCCCTCCAGCATATGGGCAGGGTTACAACTTCTGCAACCAGACTGGGCGTTTCCCAACAATCTTTTGTACTCTTCTTTAATATAAAGGAAGATTACACAAGAAAAGTGATTGTTAACATTATTTTGTAATTTTTAATCATTAAAATAACCTGAACTCCTATAATATTAATATTTGTGGTATGCTAACTTTTACTCATTTAGTTCTAACTCCTAGGAAGCACTGGTGAACACTCAGAATGGGTTCCTGCCAATTATATACTCTTTTTACACACTGACCCACTCACTCATTTGTAAAACTTGGTCAACCTTGTGTTCCACACTAAGGAGAGAACTCTGGGAGTACAAGTACCATGTTTGTCTTGTTCCTGTTTCAGTGCAGGTGTCGAGCAGATGATCTGACACTTGGTAGGCACTGTGTAGGTATCTACTGAGTAGGTATCAATGCGAATTTTTTTTACTTTGAAGTATGTCAGCATTCTCTCTCTTTCCACCTCTTTCATCTCTTGAATAGTCATTAAGGTAATAAACACTCCTAAACAGAAAAGAGACAAGGGTATTATAGAACTTTTTGTTAATTAACATTTTTTATATAAGATTATAGTTATGCTATGAATCTTCTTATTTGTTCTACTTCCTGTAGGTGAATTTAATAACACACTTTGCCTAAAGCAATCATAAAATTAATATACTGTCTCTACAATTTTTTAGTAGTACTACTTGAAAGAGCATGAATCTTTGGAATGGAATATAGTGAAAAAAACATAAATTTAAGGATCAGTTAAATTTTCACTATGTAATCTTAGAATAATTATTACAATTTTTTAATCTGTAAGGAAATGTTTACTGAAACATATATTATAGATTATTTTAGGAATTAAATAAAATGTTAATAGTTGTCACTATATCCATTAACTTTCTACACAAATTCAGTAATAACAAAACCATTTTATCTAAAATTTGACTTGGAAATTTAAAAAGTATCAATATTAAAGTTATCATTCTAGAGTTTTCAGACACAAGCATTTTAAAAATGAAGAGACCATTATCCCATTCCAGGCTTCTGATTCCTCTCCCATTTTCTTTGATTCTTGAAAGATTATAAACATAGATATACCTTCAGCAAGGTTTTCAGCATCACAAAAGTAATTAGCCTTTATCTGGGATTTTGAAACTACTTAAAAATGGTAAGTGGTCCTCATATTTTCACTCCTGTCTCTCATACACAGGTTAAACAGTGATCTATTTGAGAGAACAGAACAAAAAAAAAGTAGTTTTGCAGTTTTGTTTTTAATCCTATATCAGATTATGTTGCCCAATCATTTGCTCCATTCTTCCTTTGTTCATTTTATTATTCCCAAAACCTGCAAAGGTTTTATTTATTTATTTTTAGAGAGGAGGAGGAAGGGAGAAACATAGGGAGAGAGCTATCAATCGATTGCCTTTCCCACACCTGAGGATTGAAACTGCAACCCAGGCATGTGCCCTGACAGGGAATCAAACCTTCACTTTGCGGGATGATGCTCAATCAACTGAGCCACACCTGTCAGGATGATAAAATATTCTTTAAAATATTGCTACATACTGTCCCACCACAACAGTCTTTTTGAATAACAACCTAAAAACCTTACCAGTTGCTCAGTACTGCTTTTTTATTACTGTATTCTCCTCTTTCTTTATAGGATCCTAAATCCTTCGGCCTAGGTCATCCTAATGTAATTACATGAAAATACACTAACTATTTAGGGGAAGCAATTTATTACCATAACTTTGAATTTATCTTTCCATCTTCTGATCCATCAAGAAATAAGTTCCTTGAACTGAAGGATGTTTACTATCAGCAAACATCCTGGATTTGTGGCTACCATAGACTGCCTGATCAGTGAGATGGCAGAGAGGGGAAAATTCACTGCAAGGTTGCTCCATGTGGTCTTTAGCCTTGTTGCTCAAAGTATGCTTTGAGGACTAGCAGAATCACTACCACCTGCAATCTTTTTATGAATGCAGAATCCCAGGCTCCACTCAGATCTACTGAATCTGTACTTTTATCAAGGTCCCCGAGAGATTTAACTGCTCATTAAATTTTAAGAAACACTGTTCTATTGACTATATGTGAAGTAGTTCCTCTAAGGTCCCTTGGAGCATTAAACACAGTCAGCATTAGCTCTAAGAAAATAAGTAAGTTATAATAGTTACCACTAATATTTTTTACCATGTTTCACAAGTAGCATGATGTTTTTAGCATAAATGGTTATTTTAAAAATATATTTATAAATTAAATACATGTAGTAGTATAGCAATATGTTTTGTAAATATAAAAATATGCAAAAATCAGAAATGGAGAAGAATAAGATAAATAAAACAACTATAAATAATTTTAATGTCACCAAAATATTTAGCTTTAACTAAAATTATTGATATAATCTATTAATGTGCAACATATATGTATTTATATTATATAATATTAGTGTGATAATACAATTAAATATTGTAATTTTAAAAATTTTGTAAATTTTGTATTTTTTATTACAAAAATTACCATTAAATATTGTAATTTTAAAAATTACCTTTTAACATAATGAAGTAATTTAAATAAATGATTCTAAATTAAATTATGTACTTTTTTTTCCTTTTTTATAAATTTATTGGGGTGACACTTTTTAACAAAATTATACAAGTTTCAAGTGCGCAATTCAAAAACACATCATAGGTATTTTTTGTTCACTACTTCAGGGTAAGCCTCCATCCATCACCATTTATCCCCCTATACCCTCCTTCATCTCTCTTCACGCCCCTTTCTTCCAGCAATCACCACAAGATTGTATATTTCTATAGTTAATTTAAATGACTGCCATATCTGAGACGTATAAGTAACAAATATACAGCATACAGATACAATGTGGAAAATATAAATGGCATAAAATTGTGTTAAATGATAGTGGATATAAATCTATATATATTTCAAAGCACCTTATTTTGACCAGTTATTATAAAATTAAATATATTAATATATTTCACCTAAAATGTGACTAATGAAAAATACTACTAAGAAGTGTGAAATCTGTCTTTTTAGTTTATTTGTATGTTTTTGCACTATACTATGTATATGAAACCTTTGAAGTCACTGTTGATTTATGTGTCTGTACATCTACTTAATAGAGCATCTGTAAACAGTGGTATATTCAAGATGTTGAAACCAAGTGAACAGGTGTGGGCTCCACCCCATCTCCAGTCTAGAGAGCTCTTTCGTTCCAGATTAACTCACATAGTGTGTGAGATACATAATCATCTGTAATATGTACCCAGTGGGCTTGACAGTGTCCCTTCATACATTTTAAAGCAGTGAGATTAAATTATGTCTTAGTTTCCTTTAAAAAAATATGTATACATGGAATGTCTGGTAGATTCTTTCATCTCCGAATACATATTCATTCTGGAGATACTGATATGAATCCTACAAATGTAGTCAGTAGGAAAGAAAGGCAAGGAGGACGGAGCCAAGCCAATGTGGGGATGAGGAGTAGGAAAATACTGATAAGTAACAGGAATGTGAAACACCTCAGGTAAAGAAATGAAGCAAGGGAAGTATCAAAGGGCCATAACTCAAAGAAAACAAGTCCACAGGAAGTCCTATCCCATTCTATCTGGGAAGAAATCTGTTAAGAAACAAGATTGGTAAGAATGCAAGAGGGGGAATCAAGATGGCAGAGTGAGTGGAAGTCACATGGACCTCCTCCCAGGGCCTATCTGGAATTACAACTAAATTGTGGAGAAACTAACTGGAACAAACAACTGAATGATAGCGAGAGAGGAGCCTTACAACCTTGGGCAGATAGAAGAATCAGCTTTAGCACAATCTAACTGGTAAGGAGTGTGGTAGAGACTCAAGGAGGTGGATGAGGTGCCCACGGGGGTGAGCACAAGAGGGATATTGAGATGGCCAATTAGATCCCCTTGAGAAGAGTTAGGTCTAAACCAAAAGTAGGAATCTGCAGCCTATAGCACCAGAACCCAAAAAGTACAGATAAGAGCCAGCTGCAAAAAGCAGCATGGTTTCTCTCTGCCAGAGACAGATGGCTGGAGGTACAAAGAGCCATTTAAAGAGACAACGCATAAATTTTTATTTGCAACAACTTACCCTGGTCTCTGGCAAAGGGGGGACACTGTAGGGGGGGCCAGAGGTGAGACTGGAGACAAAGACTTTGGGGAGAGACCTGAGAGAGTGGCTGGCAGGGTCCTGGTGCTGACTCTTCTCTCATACAGTACCTGCCATCTTCCTCAGTCAGAAATCACTCTCCTGAGTAGCAGAAACATGAGAGGACCCAATAAGCCTGCCCCCAGGAGAGACTCTGACCCAACCTGTGGTGTCTCTAAGCCAGCCTGCTGAGGGCTGAGTGATTTGATTAACAGCTGATTAACAGCTGAAGGAGACAGCCATGGACTGTAGATTCCTAGAAGTCTCGAACAGTCTGCCTAAGGTCAGACAGGGACAACATCTGACATCATCAGAGGCAGATCCAGAAAATAAAAACAGCAGTCTCCTACCATAGAAGTTCACGCCACAAAGTCAGTAAATCAAGACAGATCAACTTAAGAAGCAGAAGCAAAAGAGAAGAGTCTCATAAATAATGGGAGGACAAAGAAATATGCCCCACTCAGTGGGAAAGGTGGAATTCCCACAAAGAGAACTAAATGAAATAGAGGCAAGTAAACTATCAGATATTGAGTTCAAAACAATGGTTCTAAGGAAGCTCAATGAGCAGTGAGCTCAGAGAGAATTACAAAAAGCTACAGAGAAACTACGAGGAACTTACTGCAAAGTATATCAGCATGAAAAGTATATCAGCATAAACTATCAATAAGACACTATCAATAAGAGGAAATGAAGAATACAATTTCTGAATTGAAGGACACAGTAGAAGGAATCAAAAGCAGGCTAGATGAAGCTGAGGGCGGAATCAGCGAGCTGGATGACAACGTATAAAACAGCTCCCAGAAAGAGCAAGAAAATGGAAAAAGTCTCTAAAAGAATGAAGAGGCAGTGAGGGAAATGCAGGAAAACCTGAAACGTAATAATATCCGTATAATAGGGATATCAGAAGGAGAAAAAGAGGAGCAAGGAATAGAGAACCCGTTTGAAAAAGTAATGATGGAAAACTTCCCTAATTGGAGGAGAGAAAAAGTCACACAAGTCCAGGAAGCACAGAGGGTCCCATTCAAGGGGAACCCAATGAGGCCTACTCCAAGACACATCATCATTAAAATGGCAAATATCAAAGACAAACAGAGAATCCTAAAGGCAGCAAGGGAGAAACAGGTAGTAACATATAAGGGAGCCCCAATATGGCTGGCAGCTGACTTCTCAACAGAAACACTGCAAGGCAGAAGGGAATGGCAAGAAATATTCCAAGTCATGAAAAGCAAAGGCCTGCAACCAAGACTGCTCTTCCGCGCAAGGCTCTCAGTGCAAATGGAAGGCGAAATAAAGAGTTTCCCAGACAAAAGAAGGCTAAAAGAACACACCTCCACAAAACCAGCACTGCAAAATATGCTAAAGAGACTGCTTTAAGATGAAGAAAAAGAGTCTATGAATACCCAGTTCCTTTCACAGTTGCCAATACTTGATCTTACCAATATTTTTAATACTTCTTAATCTGATTGTGACAATGATGTGTTGTTTTAATTGTTCCTTTATTATTTGTTGAAATTAAACCTGTTTTTGTATATTTCTTGCCTATTTCTATTTTTAAAAAGCTTTAAATGACTTTTTGGTATTCTTTATCTATTTATTGATTAAAGGTTTGTGGAATTTTTTCCCCGAAAGACAAAACAACTATTTACCCTTTTTTAAATGTGTTGCAAATACTCTCCCATATTATTACTTGTCATTTAACTGTTTTTATATGTATATTACTTTATAGTCTTAAGTGTTTAATATAGTCATATTGTAAATATTTAACTTTATAGCTTCTGGGATTGAATATGTTACTTCAGGGTAAGAAAAATATTAGTTTCTATTTTCTCCTAAACCCCTAGATTTTATATATCGATTTTTAACTCATCTGAGTATTTCTTGTATAATGTGTGAAATAGGGCTTTACATTTGTTTTATTTCAAGTAGTAGTGGTCCATACATCTATATTGAATAAACCTTATCCCCATTGATATGAAATATCAATTTAATCATATATTACATTGTTAGATATATACATTTGTTTCCAGAGTGCTCATTTTATTACATTGATCTACTTGATTATTTCTGTGCTGGTGTCATGTTGCTTTAATTGCTGAGACTTTATAATGGTTTTAAATTTTTTTAATATTTTATAATTGACTTTGACATTTAAAAATATAAATAAAATCAATGTGCATTTAGGAAAGAGAGAGAAAGAGAGAGAGAGAGAGAGAACTCCTTCCTGCTGCGAAAAAATGTATGGAACTGAAGAATATTATGCTAAGTGAAATAAGCCAGTTGTTGAAAGACAGATTCAATATGAGCTCACCTATAAGTGGAATCTATTCAATAAAATTAACGAATGAACAAAGTAAAGCACAGGCATGGAAACATGGAGCAGACTGAAATTGACCAGAGGGGATGGGGAAGGAGGACAATGGTGGAAAGAAGGGGAAGGGACTAGACAAAGAATATGTATGAATGACCCATGGACATGGGCAACAGAGTGGGAATTGACTGTGGTAGTGGGAGGTGGGGGTGGGATTGGTGGAGGGGGGCAAAAGGGGAAAAATTGAGACCACTGTAATAGAATAAACATGACTTAGAAATTAAAAAAATAAAATACATAAACCTCCAAAACATTTATAACGTTGTTGCTCTTCCTTTTCCCCTATATTACCATGTTTTATGTAAAGTAATTTTATTTTAACAAAAAGAACTTCATGTGATATTTAGTTTAGTTCTGTCTAGAAAAATAATATTCTTTTGAAGTGCATGTTATTTTTTAATATTTTGATAATCTGAAAATTCCACATCTTCATCTTTCTTTCTTTTTCTAAAAAAGATTTTATTTATTTATTTTTAGATAGAAGGGAAGAAAAAGATAAAGGAAGGAGAGAAACATCAATATTTGGTTGTCTCTCACACACCCCCTACTGTGGACCTGGTCTGCAACCCAGGCATGTGCTCTGATTGGGAATTGAACCGGCAACCCTTTGGTTTGCAGGTCTATGCTCAATCTTCTGAGCCACAATAGCCAGAGCAATCTTTCCTTTCTTTTGGAAGAAATAGAAATGTATGATGGCAGTTGTTTCTTTTAATATTTTCCATTCTCCTGAGGCCTCTGTATCATCTTTATAAAGTCAGCTATAGCTTTATTGCTATTGTTTTGAAGATAATATTGTAACAGGTATGGAGCAAGGTCCAGAACTTGCGGTGTTTGGGCTAGGGGTATCCCTCAACCAGAGAAGCCCCACCCCACTGGGATATAGGAAAAGGAAAATAAAAATCTCAAAACCTCCACAACCTGGCTGGGGGAAGGGGAAGTAGAGCAGGGTCTTTTGTAGTTACTTTGCACATCTAAAGACCTTGACCAGTATTTTAGTAATATTAACTAGCTGTGGCAGACACTCAGTGCCAGAGAGATGGTCATGACTCTAACCCATGACACGATGCACCTGGAGGAGCTTGCTGTGCCTGCATGAGAGAAGGAAAGCAGTTAGCTCTATGTCATGGGAACAAACTTTCCTGGACTAAGAATGGCAGCTGAGAAAGGCAGAAGAGACCAGACTACTGGCAGGTGTGAACCAGTGTAGGAGGAGTTGGAAATGGGGTTAAAGAGGAATGTCCACACCAGGATTTAAACTCAGGCATGGGGCAGCCATACTGCCTTGGCCATGCAGTTTGAAAGGATGCAAAAGGACCTTCACAGGTCCCCCTTGAGGATGTGATTCTGGATTAAGAGTAGGAACCTAAGTACTCTTACAGGACCCATTCACCTGTAATTAGGTGGAGTTACTGCTTTACTGTTTGTGTCAAGATTGTTGGAAGATCTCCCTGAAGTAGCTCAGGGACCTGCTGGTGGAGTGAGAGTGGGTTCTTGGTACAAATCCTTACTTAGAGCTATTCATTTTCCTCTGGAAATTTTGCTTAAGTCTCCAGACACTTACCTGTGGCTGGTAATTAATTATAATATATATCAAATATATTTTGATTTTATTACATGTATCAAATATATCTTACAATATTTTCTGAAATTTTCACCCTGTTTGTTTTTCATGATTTTGTTTTCTATTGACGAATTTTTTAATTTTCTTTCGTGCTATGCTCAGCCTGCTGTTTATCCCATATATTGACATCTTAATTTTAATATCTGCAATTTTTAATCTAAAATATATTTCTGATTCTTTTTTTTCAAGACTTTATTTCTCTTGCTGGCTGGTGTGGCTCAGTGGATTGAATGCTGGCCTGTGAAAGAAAGGGTAGTGGATTTGATTCCCAGTCAGGGGTTGTGGGTCAGGTTCCCAGTAGGGGACATGTAGGAGGCAACCACATATTGATGTTTTTCTCTCATTCTCCTTTCATTCCCTTCTCTCTAAAAATGAATGAATGAATGAATGAATGAATCTCAAAAAATGATTTTTGTTTTCTAGTAAAAGTGTCCATCTTGCCATTTATTTGCAGATAGAAATTATAGGTATTCTAAATCTAAGCTGTGATATGTCCAATAAAATCAATCATCTGTTGGGATATTGTAGCTGGGAAAGAGCTTCTAAGTGCATGAAGACTCCTCTTTTTGCCTGGAACTTTCAGGAATTCCAAACAGTTACAATGGCGCACTTTGTTTTAAAGAATATGCTGTAATTGTACTTACTGTATTTCTTCTTACCCACTGTTACAGCTTTCACCTCCTCTGTACTCTGTCAAAAGTGAATGGTTTTGTGTGTTTCCTTATCCCTCAGAGGGGTATATTATACTTTGGAACTCAGTTTACCTGTTTAATTTTGGATTTCATATTTCTGATGGGCTCAAGAAAAGTTATGATTTTTTAGATTATCTGGATATTAACATATGAGTGATGTTTTCTTGTAGCTCTTTAAACCTTATTTGAAAACAGAAGTTTTCAGTTTATTTTCACATATATTAAAATGATAGCATATTAATTTAATTTCTATATTTAATTTTATCTCAAATTATGTTATCTAGTATAAGTAACGATTGAATAAGATCCATTAAATAATACAATTATTACTTATTAACAAACAGTACAACAAAACAGTGTCAATCGTTAAAACATTAAATTTATACAAAGAAAAATGGAAAAATAAGTTGATTAGTAGAAAAGAGATTTGATACCAACTAGCTTAGTGACTGTGTATGAATCATTTGTTATTTCTAAGTCTCAGCTTTTCCAGTGTCAATATAAAAAAAAAATGTTAAACTTAGAACCTAAGTTTTTCACCTCTTTACTTATTCTGCAAACTTCTTTCTCCCTAGTGCAAATACATATATCATAACTGGAGTCATCAAACTACTACTTCCAGTTTCAATTTGTGTATATAAATAAAATACATGTTGTTTGACATTCTTAAATTAAATAAATTTGGTTTCGTCTTCTTTTTTACTGCACACTAAAATACATAAGGGATTTTGTTTCCCCTTTGGATCTTTGTATTCTCAATGAAATAAAACAAAGTTTGTTTGCAAACAAAATCTGCTTGTGAACCTGCTAACAGATGATTAAATGAAATTTATAATAAATTCTCCAGGTTATTAGAAATGTACCATTTTAAAACATATGGATTTCATACCCACATGTTTGATAAAACATTTGTTATTATGTATTTATAATTGCTGACACATGCATCTTAATACACTTTACAAAGTAATATTTCATTTTATTTTCTATTTCACAAAACTGCTCACTCCAGCATTTAAATGTTTCCTGCTATTCCCTCTTTTGGATTTCTGGTATACCCAGGGTAGTAAAATAAATTGGGAAATTGAAGATTAAGAGCTTTGAATAACTAGTTAGTTCCAATGACTCTCTTTAGATGCTTTACCAGAAAAGAATTAATATTGTTATAAAACCAAATTGTGATCATAAAGGAAAAAATGAGGAAAACAGTATGAATTGCATGCTTTCTTGCTAGGTTTGGTAATGTATTTGACAATTCTGCGATCTCGTCATAAACCCCTAATTCTGTCCAGGACACTAGAACCTTTTTAAGACAACAAATAAAGGCTTCATTCACTCAGAGTCAAATCACTCAGTACCCTCTCTTTTGTGCCAATAATTATTTTAAATTGAAGATGGCAGGTAGGGGTAATTTATATAATTTGTAATGGGATACAGAGCATGAGTCCCCCCTGAAAATAGGGAAACACCACCATCTCCCCCAAATCTTGCATAGGGGGACAGGCAATGCCCTTAAGGTGAAGAATACAGCATTTAAGGCACATTGCTTAACAAAGACAGATTAACAGCACATGCTTTCCTGAAGGGAGGAGCTGCAGAAGCTGCCTGTGGTAAACTGTATATGCGACTGTGAGAATGTGCACTGGCAGAGTGAATTGGACATAGCCGGAGAGGGAAGGGCCTCACACAGCACCTGCTGAGCTGCGGAGTGGATGGCCACTCTGGATGCTCATGCATGGCTGGGAACTCTTGCCCTGACTAAAGATGGCAGCCAAAAGATGGTCAAAGACACTGGGGAGCTGACAAAAATGATGGACACAAACATGCCATAGGAAGAGCTGCACTTCCTAGCTAACTTCAATGATGATATTGGAGATAATTATAGTTAACATATAAGTTTAGTTATTTATAACCTTCTTACATATCACAACATCCTTTCATATATATGAGAGACAGGAAGAGAGAGAAAGAGAGAGAGAACATTTAACAATTCCTTAAACATCTATATGTCTGGATTAGAACTAAGGAAGAAATATTTTAGTGTATGATTACAATATAAAGTAATCATACTTTCTTCTGATTTGCATGACCTTTATTAGAGAAAGGCTGAAGCAAAACTTTAAATTTTTCTGTTATAAATTCTTTGCAAATATGTAAATAATCATTACCTCTGACTTTATGCAGAAATGTGGTTGCATTGCTCTAAGGAAATTCTACATAGATTTACAAGCGAGGGGAAGTAGGCCCCTGAGCCAAAGTCAGGTGCCTGAAGCAGGGGCAGTGCATATAGGTGGGGGCAGCCAAGGGTTTCCTGGGCAGAATGTCATGATGGATTAGAGGATCATGCCACTGCTCTGTTCCCTGACATCTTAGTCTATCAGACCTTGCTGAGCTTGGGCCCTATTGATCTGATACCTGCCTGGGGCTGGTGTGCAGCCAATGGCAGGCCATGCCCTAAGACAAATTCCTGTGGAGGAAGCAGTTCTACCACTACTATCAGGTGGCCCATGACCTACATGAAACCTTGAGGCCTCCTGGTATGAGGAGTTGGGACAGCTCTATGAAATGGGATCCTGCATGGAGCTGCAGATGGAAGGAGCACACTGACCCTGTCTTATACTTCAGCTTTTCCCACTCTGGCCACCAGTTTGCTTCCCGCTCTAAGGACTGTACAGTGAAGATCTGGAAAAATAACCTAATTATCTTGCTTCTGCACAGCATAGACATGTGTCCCTACAACTGGAGCTACACCCAGTTCTCCCTATTCAATCAGGATGACCCAGTGTTGCTGGCTGGCCTGGCGGTGTTCCTGCTTCTCCTTTGGCGAGGTTGCAGTCATCAGCTTAAATCACTTCTTGCATCTGTCTCACATGGAGCAATAAACCCTAGGATGTGTTTGGCTGCTGGCTCACAAAGACCAGCCTGATCTTAAGGAGCCTGCATGGCATCTTAGACATCACTTTCCAGGATGTGGAGTCCGAGAATGTCAGTGGGATGAAGGGCTCTGGAAACTTGACCCCAATACCATCCACTTGCTGATGGTGGCTGATTGCGGCTACTTCCACAGTCCTGACCTCATGCTGGACATTTGTGGGACCCCCACCATATCTTTGACCTGGGCAGTGAAGATGAGGACAATGTTGAAGAAAATAGCCTGGCCCCAGCTGGTGTGCCAAGGAGAGGTTGTGGTGACTCCTGGGTTAGCTCTTGGACAGTTGAACACAATAGCAAGCAGAGTGCATTCTGGAGACCAAGGTGGCTGAGCTGCTGGCCCAGGGCCTCAATAAGCACCTGGAGGGCAGTGCTGCTGGTGCCCTAAAAAGCTCCTCATCTTCACCATGGGCTACCTCACTTATATGCCATATCAGATTGGGGGCACTAAACAGATCCTGCCACATTAGGCAGTCATTGGACTGAACGGGTCCTTGGACAACAGGTACCTGTGAGCTAAGAGCCACTCCAGGCCCAGCAGCTCAGTGGTAGCCAAACACATGCAGCTGCCAACCATGGCTGAGGACATCAACCTGCTGATGTTTGACCTGAAGACCTTGCCCAGAGATGAAGCTTGCTTTGTGTGCCCAGGGTGCCTACACGTTCAATGATGAATGCTTCTTCAAATTCCCAGATGTCAGCAGAGACTTCATGACCAGTGATGAGAGGACCAGCACAGCTATCACCACAAGAATATCTGCCTGGCCAAGCTGTGGCACCAGGACTTACTCATCTTAGTGGTGTTCAGTCCCCAGGAACTCTGATGGCCAGCAGTGAAGTCACCATCATAGCCTGGTGCTCACCCTGCACAATGCTTATACAACAGGCCCTGTGCTCAAGCCTGCTCTCCTTCTCCTGGTTTGCCAGCCAGAGGCTCTGAGAGTTGCAGGCCAGCAGGAGAGTCCTTGGTGTCCTCTGGCTGCTGAGGCACATTGAGGATGCCATGGAAGCTGTGTCCCTTTTATATAGGCCAAGCTGGTGCTCAGACCCTGTGGAAGGCACAGAATGTCTTAGGAAAGGCATCTGTCAGGGCTGCAGGGAACAGAAGACCTGACCTCCACCGTGTTGGCGTATGCACACTACCTCCTGCAACAATGAGCTTAGCCATGGGGAGACAGAGGGAGGCCTCCTGACTAATTTAGGCTGCACAAAAAACTGTCCCTTCCCTGTACTCTCCATCTACCCCTCAGCACTGGGGCAGTTGCACGACACTAACCCCAGTCCAGCCCTGTTGGGCCATGAGAGGCATTTCACAGTCTGATCTTGCCCTGGGAACCTAGCATTCACCTTCTGGTCAGCGGTGTGGCCTGGGCAAACTGCAAGTCCCTAGTTATCTGTTCAGGGCTTGGTTAAAGAGTTAGCAACAGCAGATGTTAAATTAAACTGAAAAATAAATAAGATTTAAGGGCTTCTATACTTTCTAAAGTGATTTTATTGAGGAAGAGCATTAGACTACCAAGAGTGGCAGAATGTATGTGGGAATAAAAATTCAGGTATCTACAAGGCAAACTTTGTTTTGTTATAAATAAATATATATTAATATATAATGTAACATCTACTTTATTATATATAATAATATATTAATATATTTTAAACTATTATAATTCATTTAACTTTATTAAGATATCATTGATATGAAAAAATGCACATAATTACTTTATACAATTCTATGAGTTTGGACATATGAATACACTTATGTAGCCATTACCACAATCTCCTCCAAAGTTTTTATGTCTTTTTATAGTTTTTATTTGTGTGTGTGTGTTACATGAACACTGAGTGATTCACCTTATATGATAAATCTAAAATAGTTAAACTCATAGAAGTGGAGAGTAGAATGGTGACTGCTTGTGGCAGGAGGATGGGGAAATAAAATTTTGTTATATATTAAATTCTAGATCAGAGTAATCAAGGAACATTCAACAAACCATTTCAGTCATAGAATAAAATCTACACACACATACACATGCAAAGACTCACACACACACCCCACCTTGCCTCATTCAGTTATTGTTACTTAATGCTATATGTGTACCTTGTAAAAAGGAGCCCCAGACTTCTTCTAAGGCATCTACTCCTTTAATACTTGTTATAGCAATATAATGACAAGTGTTTCATGAGCTTTTTAAAAATAAAAGTCAAAGTAAGTGTAACATCCATAATAGTCAAATATAATGGCCAAATTCTAATTATGACTGTTCTTAAGTGTATTAGTTCAGGCTTTAACGAAGATGTTGGTAATGAAAATATCTGCTAAGGGATATAGGCCTGAAATCTTTATTCTAGTTAACAGCTTATAATAAAAAGTGATCTGACTTCTAATAACAGAAAAAATTCCAAATGTTATCACTGTAAATATATTATTTTTTTTAGCTGGGATGTTATCATAGGGTGAGAACAAAAATCAAACAATTGCAAGTTATATGCAAAATTATGAGTTCTTAGCTTCATGACTACTAAAAAATTAGAAAAAACATTGGATACTTCCTACAGAACAACTTATTCATATTAACAGAAAGATGGGCTAAGCTATTCTAGATTTATCTGAGTGGATCCCCATTAGTGTAAATTAATAGGCTGAACTATAATTAGAGGTAGTCCACAGGAAAAATATATAGGAAGAACAAAGATTGCATTTTATTTACAATGCATTTTCTTATATTACTATAAGAAAAGAAATTCTGATTTGACTAGGATTACTTATTAATTTTACTGAGATATGGCAGTAAATGTTAAAATCTTTTAACTGGTCACTTAAAACATATCAAAGAATACTTTTAGTATAAGTTTGAGAATATAAAGAAACCAAGACAATGAAGCAAACCAATTAATATTGCTAGTGTGTTTGTATTTATATTTACAATCCCTGTTCTTGGTCCTTTGTGAAGATACTCTGGAATAATTTTAGTACGTTCTCCTATGCTTTTATATTATTTATTTTCTCAAAGTCTTCCTTTACCCTAGTCTAAGTGTGCTCTTGTATATGAGGTCTGTCCAGAAGGTATCCAGCCATGTAATATGAAAGATTACATTTGTTGAAGAAGATACAAGATACAAGAAACATTGTACATAGGACAATGACACCCCAGTCTCCTTCGAAGTAGGCACCTTGGGACCTCACACAGTTCTCCCAATCACCATCAGCTGCCCCTTCGGATTTTCCTGAATCTCGTTGATGGTCTGAAATCTCTTCTCTTTCAAAGGTGATTTTAGTTTTGGGAAAAACCACAAGTCACAGGGTGTCAAATATGGGTGGTAGAGGGCTGAGTCACCTGGGCAATTTGGTATTTGTGCGTAAGTGGGCACTCTGCCATATGAAACTGCCAATCACCAGTTGTTCATAGCTGCAGCCTTCTGAATCATCCAGATAGTTTCTATGGAGGAATGGTCAAGCTTAATGCAAAATTTGGTGCAGATTTGTTGTTCTACTTGCTCAGTGATTTTGAATGTGAGGGCCACACAGTACACATGCTCACTCAACGGTGTCTACTGCCCCCACTGACTAGTACAGTGAGGTTATCGCTGGTCACGCAACACATTTCAGTCCACTCTCCTTAGCTGCTAGATTACATCGATGTTGTATAAACCATTCTTGTTATATTAACAATGGCTGGACTTTTTCTGTACAGACATTAGGTATCAATGAGATTTTGCACTCATCTACCAAAGAGAGAGAAAAAGGAAACATTATTTACATATTTCCCTCTGAACTTCTTTTTCTTGTTTATCAAGATTCACCCCATGGAAAAATAATTCACCTAAATTTACAGATTGCCTCATCTGGTCCTCTTATGGCAGCTCACAAAGCAGCATCTTATTGCCCAGGGTAAAGCAATTTCTATGGAAGAAGGAAGACTGGCAGCTGAGCAGTGAAGGGAGAAACATCAGAGGTGTCTTTTCTTTTGAATCCTACTGGTTTTGGTAAAAGCTTCCTTGGGTCAATTTTCAAAATCTATTGCGATACCAGAGAGAAAAAAATGAGATGGTAAGGAAACCTGAAAATGCATGCACAATGCATGCTCAGTACATTACCAAATGAATGAAACATTGTAACTCACTGTTGATCTAACATAATTAATAATGAGGTAATCATATTTCATATATTTTGGAGTATTTGCACATCATCTTCCGTTTAATTCTTCAAATATTTTGTCCTTTCTTTCTCTTGGTATTTCATCTCCTTAATATTTTTAATTCTTATTACTAAGTTATTGACTATTATGTACACTGTAATATGTTCTATATTTGCTTAAATTTAAACTTTAAGCTCTATTTTATGTACAAAAGTTATAAGTAGTATTGCAGGCAAATATACCTACCCATCATCTATCCATCAACCCATCCATTCATCCATCTATCTTGCCTTAGGAAACTCATTTTAAAAGATCTTTCCAGCTTCAGCCTCATCAACAAATTTTTCTCCACTGTAGTGTTTGATGATATAGATTGTTTTCCATATCATGTGATGATATGAATTGGAGATCTTTTGAATTTTATTTTTCAGATCACCAAATCATCTCTACATATTTATTGGTTAGACTGTTCTTTCCCACTTACTTGAAGTGGTATCTTATTACCTGCTAATATCCTACATATACTCAAAAATCTATTTGTTCTTTTTTTTAAAGCTTCAGCTACACTTTCATATTTACTGTTCTACATGAAATTTTAAATCTTTTCAAAGTGCACTGACCTTACAGAGTAATTTGGATAATTAAGAATTCTTTCTATGTATAAATTTTTACCTGGAACCTCAAACATAAAAGAGATAACCTGAAAATGTATTAGCTAGGCAAAAAAACAAAAACAAAAAAAAAATGGCCATGGAGAATTTATGGATCATAATCCAAATTTGATTTCTAAAGTTGCTTTTAAAAGAGGAAATGGCAGAATTTATCTGATATTTTACATTTTGTGAACAAAAATTACTCTGTCGATATTTTTCATAACAGAAGGTCATAAAAACTCAATCAAGATGGAAAGAGGAGATGAATCACTCCTCAGGGTTTGACTGATCTTTGGAAAAAGATATCTCATAATTTGTTGAGTGGGTGTCAAGGTCCATGCAGAAAGATCCTTGGCACCTCCTTTGTACTTCAAAGATAAGGTCATTCTTTATATCTGAGAAATGTTACAGTTTTACTTTAGAAATTTTTTAACTGCACACATATGTTTTGGGGGCTTATATTCTTGGAACTCATTAATCATGATTAAATTAACTGCAACTATGTGCATTGTAATCACCTTCAAAAGCATTTGACAAATGAGAGGATAGATCCTCAGAACTCCAGCCTCACTAGGGAAAAATGTAGAAATGCTAGCACATTAGGCCATAGGCAAGACTGACTTTACCTTTGATGTTTCAGGGAAAAACAAGGGAACGATACCAAAAAAAAAATTAGCCAAAGCAATAGTGAGAAAAAGAAGAACCAAGTCAAAAGCATCATACTTCCTGACTTCAAATTATTGTACAAAGTGACTATAATCAAAGCAGTATGGTGTAGGCAGAAAAACATACACACAGACCAATGAAACCGAATTGACAGCCCAGAAACAAACTCACATGTTTGTTTCTGAGCAAATAATTTTTGACAAAGGAGCCACAAATGTACAGTGAAGAAAAAAAGTCTTTTCTAAAATGTTGCTGAAAAAATTGGAAAGCCACACGCAAAAGATTAAAACTAGGCTACAATTTGGCCCCATATATAAAAATTAACTCAAAACGGAACAAAGACCTAAATATAAGACCTGAAACAATAAAATAGATAGAAGACAACACAAACAGTAAATTTATGGAATTGTTCTTAGACAAGAGTTTATGAATTTAACCCTAAAGGCAAGGGAAATGAAGGTAAAAATAAATGATTGGGACTACATTTAACTAAAAAACTTCTGCACAGCAAAAGAAACTGACAAAAAAAACAAACAAACAAAACAAAACCCAAAAGGCAACTAACTGAATGGGAGATGATACTTGTAAACCACAGCTCTGACAAAAAGTAACTACAAAAAGTAAATATTCAAAACATATAAAGAACTCATACAACTCAACACCAAAGAAAGAATCCAATGAAAAAATGGGCAGAGGAACTGAACAGACATTTCCCCCAAGAATATGTACATGTGGCCAACAGGTATATGAAGAGATGCTCAACTTCATTAGCTATTAGGGAAATGCAAATTAATAAATACAATGAGATACCACCTCATATCTATTAGAATGGCTATTATCAACAAGACACGTAATAGCAGGTGTAGGACAGGTGGTGGAGAAAAAGGGACTCTCATTCACTGCTGATGCAAATGTAAACTGGTAAAGCCACTGTGGAAAATAATATGGAGGCTCCTCAGAAAATTAAGAAAAAAGTTACCATACTTCCCAGCAACACTTCCTCTGTGTATTGTCTCTAAAAACTTGAAAACATTTATTTACAAAGATATATGCAACCCTGTGTTCATTGTAGTATCATTCATAGTGGTTAAGAAATGGTAACAACTGAAGAGTTTCTCAATAGGTGATTGGATAAAGAATATGTGGTACATGGAATACTTCTCAGTCATAAGAAAAGATGAAATACTACCATTTGCCATAGCATTGATGTGACTTGAGAATATCACGCTAAGAGAAGTAATTCAGACAAAAAAAAGTTAAGAACCATATGATTTCATTCAAATGTGGGATATAAAACTGAAAGCAATGAATAGCTAAACAAAACAAACAAACAAAAACTGATAGATACAGATTACAGTAGGTTGGTTATCAAAGGGTGCAGGAGGGGTAGATAGTAATGGGTAAAGTGGGTCAAACATATGGTGACAGATGATTGTTTGACTTTGGCTGGTGGGAACACAATGCAATACTCAGGCCATGTATCATATAATTACACACTTGAAAACTATATAATCTTATTCACCAATAGCATCCCAATAAATTCAATAAATAAATATAAATATTTCTAATAAAAATTATAAAAATTAAAAAAGATCAACAATAGCAGATAAAGATGTATTACTTGGCTCTAACAATATTATTACAATATGCCTCGCTCATTTTTATCTTTTAGTTTGATCCTCAACCCCTAAACGTCTGTTTTCCCGCTTTGGTATGTGTTAATTAGTCTATCCTCTGATATAAATAGTTCATAGAGTTTGAGCAACAAAATCATAGGGTTATAATGTACAATTTAGAGAGAGCAAATAGTTTTCGGCTTTTGTCTTTTTTTCCATTTATTTTTTTTATTGTGCTGTTACAGTTGTCCCAATTTTCCCCATTTCTGTCCCCTGCCCCACCCACCCCCAGTCCCACAGTCAATCCCGACCCTGTTGTCCATGTCCATGGGTCATTTATACTTGTTCTTTAACTAGGCCCTCCCTCTTCTTTCCTCGCTCATCTCCCTCCTCCTCCCCTCTGGTCCTTCTGGATTATAAATAGATGATTAATATAAGATGATAAATAGATGATTAAGAACTCAGATATTATCTGTTACTTGTAATCCCCAACCTCACATTGAATGTGATGGATAGATTTAATCTGAAAAGTTGAACCATTGCAACATGACATAATTATTGATGTCAGTGATATAAAGCAATAATTTGCAACCTATCTATATATGAGAAAATATATTGGGAAAACATAAGATACTTTTATCTGTATCATTTGTAGCATTGTGTAAAAGATCAAATTGGAGCATAGCCATATTTTTAAATTAACATGCATTGTTAGTCAAAGCATTCATATACTTCAAAAACTCATATATGCATATAAAATGTTATACTAGTACACAGACAATGCTTGATAATTATTTGTATTAACAACAAGTTGCAATAAGCTCATGGCTCCCCCGGGCATGTGAAACCCACAAACTGGAAACCAATTATATAAGGGATCTCTTTTCTTTTGTTGTTTTTATCTCTCTTTCCTGTAGGTCTCCTTTTACTATCTTTCCTTGTTAATTAAAATTAATTATTTTTGTCATTGATCAGAGTACTTAAAGGGTATGATATTTGTCAAGACAATTTTAATAAAAAGTGATGAAGTCACTGAGCCAAAACACAAAGTATGAGTTGTTTACATACAATAGCCATATCTGCTGACATATTTATCCAAAGTCATTTGACAACCATCTGTTGTTTAAAGATGAAGTACAAATTAAAGTATCACAAATATTTACTAGCAATGTGTGAAAACAAAATTATCTATGAGAAAGCTTTTCTTTTAAGCCAAATATGTGCTAGCTTCATATCTTTTCTGTACCTGACAGCTAAATAATTTATCTTTATATGTAATTGATATTTTAGTGGAAACAAACTAAAACAGGCACGTCTGGCCCCCAGGCAGGCCCACAAAGACCTGGGGGAAAAGTCTGTGGGATACTGTTTCTCTGACAGATGTCAGTTCTCTCAATTCACTGTGCTGTTGGAGGTCAGGGGAAAGAAAAAATATGGATGAGGGAAGTAAGGGCAAGCTGGAAACCATTGCTGTTTCTTCATGTAGGAATATTCTTCAGAGAGGACTGGCTGTTACTTTATTTCCTAGCTGCTTCTGCACTCTTACCTACCAAAGGAACTCTAACGTGGTGCCAACTAAGGAAAGACACTTCTGAAATATAGAGTTTCAGCTTAATAGAGTTAACAGGGTAAACTACTACAATATTCTCATGGCTTGACTTTACAATATGCACTAGTGAGTCATTAGATAGAGGATGGGGAGCGACATAATTATACATTTTGATTTAGGAAAGCAACTCTGATCACAGCGTGTAGAATGTATTGCTAGAGAGACAAAGAAAAGTATTCAAATTTTATTTTAGAATATTTGTTCTGTCTTCCAGACATGGACTTACATGATTATGAGCAAAGGAAAGGACAATGAAGAAGGAGAAGAGAGATTTAAGATATGTCAAAGCTTTAAAAGACCCATTGTTTTTTTTACTCATATACTGGGCCACTGATCAATATACATTATAGCTTAGAGTTCAGCTACCCCTGGGGAAATCTGAGATACCAGATTAAAATATAAAGATATGCGATGAGTCCAATAACCTTAAAATAAAAATAATTTTTGTGTTCTATGTACATGTATAGCCTATGTAACAGAGAAACACTAAAACAAATACACAGGACATTCGAAGATAAAAATAAATAAGGCAAAATAATAGTAATATGAATCAAGAACAAAGAAAAACAATATTTGGTAGAGATATTTTATGTGAAAAATAAAATAGAGAAAAATATATGGAATAAATAGTGTAATGGATATACGTAGAGAAGAAACATTGTCTTGGAAATTTATATTGAGGAATTAACTTTCTGATATCTTTATTATCTCTGTTTAATTTTTAACAAACTTATTTTATTTGTTTTCTTTATTGTATCTTTTATGATTCTTATTCTTTTTGCATTTTGGCTCCTGAAATTTTTAAATTTTTAAATTTTCAATTACATTTTACTTTCAGTATTATTTTGTACTGTTTCAAGGGTACAGCATAGTGATTAGACAATCAGGTACTTTACAAAGTGATCCCCCTGATATTCCCAGAACTCACCTGGCACCATACATAGTTATCACAATATTATTGACTCTTCCCTATTCTGTAGTTGACATCTGAATGAATATTCTGTAACTACCAATTGGTACTTCTTAATCCTTTTACCTTTTCCACCCATTTGAAATTGTTTTTATCACCGTCTTTATTCTTGCATTCTACTAGTTTTGGTTGCATAACCTCCTATTCTTTAGCAATCACCTACACTTTGCTATCCAACTACCTTTTCTTTGTATTTTTCTTGTTGTTATTATTATTTCTATTTTGTGGTATGCCTTTATAGCTGCAATTTTTAAACAAAGTTACAATTGTGTTTCAATCATATTGCAATCTCTTAATCTTTCAACTACTAAGTATTCAGATTGGACAATTTCCTTTGCTCAAGACACCATTACATTTTTCTGTTTATTTTAATTTTTTATTAGAACAGTCATGGGATGATTTTACAACTTCAATTTTACTGTTTTATGTTCGAATGAGTGTTTGTTTTTTATTATTCACATTTTGTTATTTTGGAGTTATTTGGATCAGCCATAAATTGAAGTTTCCAGGTGAAGAAGGAAAAGGCTAGGGTAGATATGTTTCTATGTTCAGTATCCTCCTCTTCTGATGCTATTGTGATTACCTCTCTGTATAGTTTTCATATTGAAATAAAGTATATAGAGAACAATATATTATTACCACTAAGAGTTAAATAAGAAGTTCGAATCTATGGTGTTTTTATCATGATATTTAAGCATTAATATTGTTAAAGAAAGAATGTTTCATTGTTAGTGTAATATTGGATCTTATTGGATCATTAGGATTGGCATTCTAAGTCAGCAGGTTCTTTTTGTGGACTCTTCATAGTTATGAAGAAGAGAAGAATTAATACCTGTCAATTATCTCCACAGGAAAGTTAGAATTTTATGCTTTTAAATATATTCAAATTGGTTAAAGTAGAAGACGGCTAGTAAAAGCAAGTATGCATCTGGGAAATGTGAGTAGTAAAGTCATACAACAGGAAAACTGCTTCTAAATGGGAGTCATTTATTATTCTTTAGAATACTTGATAACATAGAAGACACATTAAATAGGTCAAATATATTTCTTTAACTGAGAATGTTCATAAGTATGAATATTTTTTTGTTATATATTATATATTCTCTATACTACTATCCTAATAGTACAGGGATAGTAATATATACCCTGTAGGTATACAAACATATATTCCTTCAGTGGAGTACTAAAGTACTAGACTGTGAGACAAATAAATAAATAAATAAATCCTGGGATAACTCTCTAAAACTCTGAAATTTTAGCTGAACTTTAATAATAATACAAAATAAAAACTGTTCAATATTACTACTAATAATTTTAAATTCTACTGTCATTTATTCTTCCTAGCCTTAACTCCCCTTTCCCCTCTTTTCATGCACAGAAACACACAAAACCATTCATTAAAAAGTTACTAAACAAAGTAAAGTTTGTTAAATATGAACGGGAAAGAGAGGTCAGATCTTATGTCCCCTTGATTATTCATTATCATTTTTTGTACCTTGTATTTCTCCATTTCTGAAATATGTAATTAAGATAAATATGCAGGGATATCAAATGAGAGTCTTTGACTACTTCCCTCTCACCCTTAATTTCCACAGAAAAGATGAGGGCAGGCAGAAAACTTCCACTGTGGTCTCCTTCCAACACTTCATCTCAATTTCCAAGAAATTGAGATGAAGTGCTTTCTTTATTTATAAGATTTAAGAAGATCAAATGCATTATTATGTAGTAAGTGAAAATAAAAGATTAACTATTACTGTCATATTCACCTTGGTGGAGGGAAAAGAGTGTAGAAGCCCCCAAATCATGGCTTCACCATCCTTTTCCTAGGCATTCCTGTGCGTCAATTTAAGGAAAATGGTTTGCCAAATACAGCAATTTGATAATATGTCATCAACCAAACATTTAACTAAATAATTATAGTGCACATAAAAATGTAGTAATTGGGTGAGAAAAAGTGGAAAATGAGGGAAAGTGTGAGAGTGGAAAAGAATGAAAAGTAACAAAAAATTCTGAAGAAAAATGCTACCTACTATAATCTAGTTTGGTAGAAGCATTTACTATGGCAGAATATATGTGAAGTGCAGAGAAATTAAATAACAGAGTCAGCAAAAGAATTTCGTTTGAGAATTTGACTTGAGTTTAAGGAAAGTTAGCAATTTTATGTGTGTAAAACCATCAAAAATATTTATCCATATTTTAAATATGTTCTTTCGAAAATGATCTTGTAGCTAAACTGTTACTCAAATGCAGTATTGAGTTCCTGATGCAAGTAACTGAATGATGTATGTGGAGCACTGTCTACATTTTAGGCATAATTGAATATTAGATATAGAAACATGAAAAAGACAAGGTGCTTGCCCACATGGCAGCAATCATTAACTAGAAGATATAATTTAAGTAACTAAGTATTCATAATTCAGTGGGATAGCTTATTTAAAATATTGTACAATATGTTATGTGTCTCCAGGAGAAAAAGAAACCATTTTGACATACATGGAATCTGAAACATTCATGGAGAAGTGACAAATATAATCTTATTGTGAAACAAATACTTCTTCCCTAAAACAAAAAGATTAGATTATTTCAACTATTACATGTTTTTCAGATGATAACATGAAGACTGAATCATCAACTGAATTCACTGAGGATTTTTGAAACAATAACATTAATTATCTTTAACTCATTCTAATAAATGTCGACTCATTTTTTAAAGGATAAAATCATGTCATAAGTTTTTATTAAGCACAGAAACTGATTAAAATTTAAATTATAATTCTTGTCCTGTCTGGTGTGGCTCAGTGAACTGAGTGCTGGCTTGTGAACCAAAAGGTCACTGGTTCCATTCCCAGTCAGGCCACATACCTGGGATGCTGACCAGGTCCCCAGTTGGGGGCATGCAAAAGACAACCACACGTTGATGTTTTTCTCCCTCTCTTTCTTCCTCTCTCTAAAATAAATAAAATCTCTAAAACATATTAATTATTTATAAAAATAAATAATTATTGTTTTTAACATTTCTTCTGTAATAATTATAAAATACAGTTATTAATCATTTTTTCCAGAAGTTAGTTACAGTTTACACTGAAACCAAGAGAAAACTAAACAAAATAAGGATGTCCCAACTTAATGCATTGCTACATCTCAAGATAGAGTTAATACTGAGTATTTTAGATTAATTTATGAGTTTACGCTATAACAATTCTATTACTTGGGACAGTCATTTACTACATAATATTAGCCACTTGAAAAAGTTGAGTAAAATGAGACTCATGAGAAGAGGAATCCTTGTTCCAGAAAAAGTTATTTAAAAAGATGAATGTTTATACTTAGCTGAAAAGGCAATGTGTTGCTAATAACCTGTTTATTCTCATAATAGATGCATAAAAGAGAGAAACAATTGCAAATTTGCTTTTATTTATAGTATGTAAGTTGTTCTGATATGCTAAACTCCAAGCATTCAAATATTCAAAATATGCTTTTATTAATTTCTCCCTAATTCTTGGTAAAGCTATTTTTTATAGGCATCATGCTTATCCCATATGATTTTGATGGTTACTCTTCCTCCTATTCCTCCTCCTTTCTCCTGTTCTTCCTCCTCATTATTTTTCCCATCTCCTCTTCTTCTTGTATTCAAGGGGAAGTGCATCCAGTTACTCTGTATTTAGTACAAGGAAACCAAATAGAACATATGTGCAGACCACAATTTCCTCATGTTTTCATATTACATGATTATAGTACAATACCAGGATTTGACATTGGTAAAATATATGTGTAGAGTTCTAAGTCATTTTACCACATGTGTAGTTTTTTGTACTTGCCATCACAATTAAGATATATAAATAGCCTATCACCATGAAGAACTTTTTTGTATTACCCCTTTACATATATACTTTTATCCTTCCATCATCTGTAATCTCTATCAACTACTAATCTGTTTTCCGTTTCTATTTTTTTGTCCACTTATGTAAATGGAGTAAAATTGCAACCTTTTAATAATAACTCTTTTCACTTAGCATAATACCCTTTGGGCTCCATCTGAATTGTTATGTATATCAATATATAGGACCCTTTTATTGTTGAATAGTATTCCATGGTGTGAACGTACCACAATTTGTTTAACCATTTCCCTGTTGAAGGACATGTGGGTTGTTTCTAGTTTTTGACTATTACAAATAAAGCTGCTGTAAGCTTGAAATATTTTACAATTTTAATTGTTAATTATATCTCCATATATCTGAAAAAAACTAAAAATAAAGCTGTTATAAACAATCACGTATAAGTTTCTGTATGAATTTGTTTTCATTTCTTTGGGAATGTTCAGGAGTACAATTGCTGGTTTGTGTTTACTGTATATTTAGTTAAGGACACTGCCAAACTATTTGCCGGAATAGCTTTATCATTTCTCAATGCTCACTAGCAACATATGAGAAATCACAGTTCCCCATGTCTTGATCAGCATTTGGTATTGTTGCTATTTTTTATTTTATTTGTTCCAATAAGTGTATATTGATACTGCATCATGGCCTTAATTTAGATCTAATAGTTAACGATATTTAGTGTGTTTTCATTTGTCATACATATATCCTCTTTGGTGAAATACCTCTTCATATCTTATGCCAATTTCCTAATGCTGTGTTTGCTACTTTTAATGTTGAATTTTGAGTGTTTTTTATGTTCTACATGTTAGTCCTTTGTCAAATATCTGGTTTGAAAATATTTTCTACCAGTGTGTAGCCAGTCTTTTCATTCTTTTGATAGTTTTCACAGAGTATAAGTTTTTTTAATGATTTCCTATTAATCAGCTTTTTATTTTACATAATTTTTTTCATCATGTCTAAGAACTTTCCATCAAACTTGTAGGTTCCAAATATTTCTTCCTATATTTTATTATTAAAGTTTATAGTTTTACACTTTAAATTTATGACACCTTTTGAGTTAAGTTCTGGGAAAATTGTAAGATTTAAATCAAGGATATATCCACCTATGCATTATCTATCATCATCATCATTATCTATCATCTGTCTATCTATTATCATCTATATTCTATTAGGTACCCATGAATATTCAATTGCTCTAACATCATTATTGAAAAATCAATCTTTCTTTGATTGAATTGGTTGTGCATTTTTGTCAAAAGTCAGTTGAGCATATTTGTGTGGGTCCATTTTGTGCCTTTCCCTTTTCTTTCTTTGATCTATGTGCTAATGATCCCAGCAATATCAATCTTGTATTACTGATAATGTCTTGAAATCCAGTAGTCTGATTCCTCCCATTTTACATTTATTTTCAAAATTGTTATACCTGTTCAGTTTTTTTGCTTTTCTATATAATTTCTGTGTGTGTGTGCATGCAAGGATAATCTTGTCTTTTTGTATATATGTGAGATATATATATATATATATATATATATATATATATATATAAATTTACTGGGATATAAAAATTTTGAGAATTGTCACCTTAACTATGTTGGGTCTTCTGATATACAGACACAATTGGCATATATTCTGTTAGTGCTTGAAAAGGTATGGATTCTTTTGTGATGGGGTGGAATGTTTAATGTCAGTCAATAGTTTTGGGTGGTAATATTTTGGGATCCTTATAAAATGTTTCAGATTTTTAATGTGTTGTTCTGTCAACTTTTGAAAGGAGTTGGAGTACCAGCTGTCATGGATTTATCTATTTCCCCTTTTAGTTTTATCAGTTTTTATTTTATATATTTTGTAGCTGTTTTGTGCATGCACATTTAGGATTTCTATTTCTTATTGTTAGATTGACCTTTTTTCATAATGTAATCTATTTCCCTGTCTCTGATAATTTATTTCGCTTCAAAGTCTGTTTTATTTGATATTAATATAACTACTTCTGCTTTCTTTTGATTTCTGTTGACATTACTGGTATATCTTTTCCTTCCTTTGACTTTAAGCCTACCAACATCATTCTACTGAAGTAAATGTCTTGTGGAGTATGTAATTATGCAATGTTTTATTTAATCTATTCTTCCAATATCTATTTTTTAATTAATAAATTTATACAATATTCATGTCCTGAAATTATTTATGTGTATTAAATTAAGCCTGAGATTTTATTTTTTGTTATCTGTTCATTCTCTCTGATTTTTATCTCTTCTCTTTTTTGCCTTACAATGTATTACTCAAATATTTTTTTTTTAGTTTTCCATTTTTATATATTCATAGTGTTTCTGAATACATCTCTTTATGACGTGTTTAGTGTTTGCTATAGGTATTATTATATATGTATAGCATATCACATTCTACAGGTGTCATCATTTTACTAGAGTCAAGTATAGAAAACTTATTTAACTTTATGCCCCATTATAGTTTTCTAATATATTTCTTGTGTATAGATTTAGAATTACATCATACACTGCAGGTTATTGAATATACCAAAAGCTTATTTTACTTTATTTATGAGCAGTATTCCATTGCAAGATTGCAACAGTTTTTTAAAACCATTCACACATTTAAGAATATTTGGGTTCTTTTCAGAATTTTCTTATTAAAATAGGGCTTGTATGAATTTTTATGTACCAGCTTATTTATGAAGATAATTTTCGTTTGGAGGGATAAATGTCCAGAGACACAATTGCTATGTCACATGGTTCTGTCATTTAAAGAGTTGATTTTATTATCCGTGTCAGCCTCTTGCAATCATAAAATTTACCTGTTCTACTTCGCTTTGCTGCTGTAACAAACTGCCACAAATTTAGTGGCTTAAAACAATACAAAATTATTATCTTACAGTTCTGGAGGTCATAAGACTTAAATGAATCTCATGAGGTTAAAATCAAAGTTTCAGCAAGACCGCATTCTTTTTTAAGGTCCTAAGGAGACCATTTTCTTCTTTTTATAGCTTCTAGGTGCTGCCTGTATTCTTTGGCTTATGGTCCTCTTCCATCTTTAAAGCCAGCTATCACATCACTCTGATTTCTGCTTTCATCATATTTCCTCCTTTGATTGATATGCCTGTTTCCCTTTTTTACTTGTAAAGACATTTGTAATTATATCCCCCCCTTTCCCAGGTATTTCACGATAATGTCCCCATCTCCGTGTCTTTACCTTCACTATATTTGCAGGGTACTTTTTACAACAGAAGGTAACTATTTACCAACTCTATGATTAGGATGGGGCATCTAAGTGAAAGGACATTATTCTGATTTTTATATACCTACTAATAAATAGTAATCTCACATTCAGAATTCAGATACAAATGTATTAATGTAACAATCGTTACAAAATTTTTAAGATTTATTAAAAATTAGTTTTAACTCACTGAATTAATTATTGGAATTTCAATAATGTCACATAATAGCATAAAGCACAATACAACTTTTTAAAAGGGACATAAATCTGAAGGGACCAGTTCATCCAAAAACAAACTATTCCAAAATTCTCTCTGTAACTCAAAGTACAAGAGATATAGTGTTTAATAATTTTGAATTATAAACTTATGTTCTAATATATTATTTTATTGTCTTTCAGTTACAGTTGTCCTGCCTTTTTCCCGATTGCTCACCCCTACCCCACTGCCTTTGCTCCCACAGTCAATCCCCCCCACTGTCTGTGTCTATGACAGACAATGAGTCCTCTATTCCTGTTCCTTTGCTTTAGCCCTCCCCTTCTTTCCCGTTTTCCCTCTCCCTCCTCCCCTCTGGCCACCGTCCATTTTTTCTTTATCTTCAAATCTCATGGACTACTAGGCAGCAGAAAAGAAAGAAGGGACTCCTACCATTTGCAATAGCATGGGTGGAACTGGAGAGCATTATGCTAAGTGAAATAAGCCAGGTAGTGAAAGAAAAATACCATATGATCTCACCCATAAGTGGAACCTAACCAATAAAACAAACATATGTTTTAATACTTTGATTATGGCACATAGTGAAGAATAAATGCAGATAGATTATAATACTACAACTTCTATGCTTGTGAAACAGGCCATTTCTTGGTGATAAATTTTTATTCATTTTTTTTGCACATCTCTCTCCTATTGATGAACATGGATTAGCATAGTCATTTAAAAATATAATGAACTAAGTAGTACATAGAATAAAATTTTCTTCTTCATTTGCTTTCATATATTCTGTTGTAAATGCCATTGCCTTCCAGAACTGCAAAATAAATCTTACTCTAGGATGAATGATTACAGTTTAGAATTAGTCATGATTTGCTTTATAATTACATGAAATTCAGGGTGCCATCTTAATTACCATTAATTTTATAAAAATATTGGAGCTGAGAAAATTATATACATGGATAGTCTTGCACCCTCTGTGGATAAATTATTAAAATTATGCATTGTCTTTTTAGTATTTTATTACTTTCACAATTTCAAAGAGTATACATCTGATGTTTATTTTATTTAAAATATCTATTATCTAATGTTAAATAATTTACTACCTCCGATGAAGACCCTATATTATATGAATTTTAGGATTTTCTAAAGGATTTTCTTTTTGTTATGCATACAGTAAGAAATTGTTCTCAAAACTTTTGTCATCATTGATCATTACTAAAATATTCTTACCCAGAGAAATCTATAAAAGTGTTATAAAAAGCAATTCAGTTTTACAGAGGCTTGCATGTATCTCTCCTTTAACATTATTATCAATTTATGAGTGTTTACACTATGACAGCAAGCTCAGTCATCATTGGATCTAAGATAACTATTATTAGCTGAATTGTATCCCTCAAAATTCATATGTTAGATCCCTAATCCCCAGTATTTCAAAATGTGACTTTATTTGAAGATAAAGTCTTTATAGAGGTACTCAAGTAAAAATTAGGTTATTAGGTTGGGTACCCATACAACTAGTATCCTTAAAAGACAAATTTGGAGACAGGTATGATGCATTCAGGGAAAACTTCATGTGAACATAAGGGAAGATTTTTGGGTGATGATTTTAAGCAAAAGAATGCCAAAAACTGCCACGGAACGTAGAGCAGATTCTTGACTACATCCCCTCTGAAGAAATTGACTTAGTGACACCTTGATCTCAAACTTCTAGCCTTCAGAACTGTGAAACAACATATTTCTGTTGTTCAAGCCACTCAGTTTGTGCTACTTTGTTATAATAGCCCCAGCAAACTAATACAAAAACTTAGATTTTGAATACCACAGTTACATTGATATATTTACTTGTAATGCAAAACCTTGAGGAGCTATGCTATTTATAATAGTTTTAAGTACACAATATGTTGCATTTAAATAATTTACTTTTTTGTTTGTGTTGCAGAAAATGTATTTGAAGAAAATCTTAATAAAGAATTAATGGATCACATAGGGGAAGCTTGGTTAAAGAGTAAAAACTTATCCTTCACAGAAATTTTACATAAATCCCAAAGATAATCTGGTAAAAATACTACCATGATCACATCACTTCTCTGAGATAGATCCAGAACCAAATTTACATATTAACAATCTCTGTCACCTTTCAGTTGTTTCTTCTTATGAAATAATAAAAATTGCACATAAAATAAGATATGAGAACAAGAAGGAAGGAGAGAAAATGGCATCCATGGATTACACTACCTACAGCCAAGCTGCAGCCCAGCAGAGCTACAGTGCTTACACCGCCCAGCCCACTCAAGGATATGCACAGACCACCCAGATGTATGGGCAACGAAGTTACAGAACCTATGGAAAGCCCACTGATGTAAACTATTCCCAGGCTCAGACCACTGCTACCTGTGGGCAGACAGCCTATGCAACTTCTTATGGACAGCCTCCCACAGGTTATACTGCTCCAACTGCCCCCCAAGCGTGCAGTCAGCCTGTCCAGGGGTATGGCACTAGTGTTTATGATACCACCACTGCTACCGTCACTAGTACCCAGGCCTCCTATGCAGCTCAGTCTGCTTATGGCACTCAGCCTGCTTACCCAGCCTAGGGGCAACAGCCGGCCACCACAGCACCTGCAAGACCACAGGATGGTAACAAACTTGCTGAGCCTAGTCAACCTCAATCTAGCACAGAGGGTTACTACCAGCCCAGCCTGGGATATGGACAGAGTAACTACAGTTATCCCCAGGTACCTGGGAGCTACGCCGTGCAGCCAGTCACAGCACCACCATCCTATCCTCCTACCAGCTATTCCTCTACACAGCCGACTGTTATGATCAGAGCAGTTACTCTCAGCAGAACACCTATGGGCAGCCGAGCAGCTATGGACAGCAGAGTAGCTATGGTCAACAACGCAGCTATGGGCAGCAGTCGCCCACTAGTTACCCCCCGCCCCAAACTGGATCCTACAGCCAGGCTCCAAGTCAATATAGCCAGCAGAGCAGCAGGTACAGGCAGCAGAGCTCATTCCCACAGGACCACCCCAGTAGCATGGGTGTGTGTGGGCAGGAGTCTGGAGGATTTTCCGGACCAGGAGAGAACCGGAGCATGAGTGGCCCTGATAACCGGGGCAGGGGAAGAGGAGGATTTGATCGTGGAGGCATGAGCAGAGGTGGGCGGGGAGGAGGACGCGGTGGAATGGGCAGCGCTGGAGAGCGAGGTGGCTTCAATAAGCTTGGTGGACCCATGGATGAAGGACCGGATCTTGATCTAGACCCACCTGTTGGTCCAGAGAAGACTCTGACAACAGTGCAATTTATGTACAAGGATTAAATGACAATGTGACTCCAGATGATCTGGCAGACTTCTTCAAGCACTGCAGAGTTGTTAAGGTGAACAAGAGAACTGGGCAACCCATGATTCATATCTACTTGGACAAGGAAACAGGAAAGCCCAAAGGTGATGCTACAATGTCCTATGAAGATCCGTCAACTGCCAAGGCTGCGGTGGAGTGGTTTGATGGGAAAGATTTTCAAGGAAGCAAACTTAAAGTTTCTCTTGCTCAGAAGAAGCCCCCGATGAACAGCACGCAGTGGGGGGAGGTGGGGATGCTGCCCCGAGAGGGCAGGGGGATGCCGCGGCCGCTCCGTGGAGGTCCAGGGGGCCCAGGAGGTCCCGGGGGACCCATGGGTCTCATTGGGAGGCCGTGGAGGAGACAGAGGAGGCTTCCCCCCAAGAGGACCCTGGAGTTCCCGAGGAAACCCATCTGGAGGAGGAAATTCCAGCACCATGTGGGAGATTGGCAGTGCCCCAATCCGTGGTGTGGAAACCGGAACTTCACCTGGAGAACAGAATGCAACCAGTGTAAGGCTCCAAAGCCTGAAGGCTTCCTCCCGCCACTCTTTCCACCTCTGGGCGGTGACCGTGGCAGAGGTGGCCCTGATGGCATGCGGGGAAGAAGAGGTGGCTTCATGGACTGCGGTGGTCCTGGTGGCATGTACAGAAGTAGCCGTGGTGGAGACAGAGGTGGCTTCCGTGGCGGCCAGGGCATGGACTGAGGTGGCTTTGGCGGAGGAAGACGACCAGGCCCTGGGGGCCCTCTTGGACCTTTGATGGAACAGATGGGAGGACGCAGAGGAGGGCACAGAAGACCTGGGAAAATGGATAAAAGAGAGCACCATCAGGAAAGCAGAGACCTGCTCTACTAGATGCAGGACCTCGCAGAGCTACCAGATTTATTTTTTAAACCAGAAAATGTTTTAAATTTATAAATCCATATTTATAATGTTGGTCACAACATTATGATTATTCCTTGTCTGTACTTTAGTATTTTTCACCATTTGTGAAGAAACATTAAAACAAGTTAAATGGTAGTGTGCTGAATTTTTTGTTTGTTTGTTTGTTTTTCTCCTTTTAAAGATGGTTAACTAAGACTAAACAATGGAAACCCCTTGTGAGCATGCTCAGTATCATTATGGAGAACCAAGAGGGCCTCTAACTAACTGTAACAATGTTCATGGTTGTGATTTTTTTTAAATAAAATTCCAAATGTTTATAAACAAAAAAAATATGAAATAATTGGCAATCTCATACTTTGTTAAGGGAACTGTAAAATTTTATAATCACTTTGAAAACCTTTTTGCAGGTTCTTATACAGTTACATATGTTCTTACTGTATAACAGCCTTTCTACTCTTAGGCATTTTTTTAAGATAAAATGAAAATATATGTCTGCCAAATAATTTGTTTATAAATGTTTATAGCAGCTTTATTCGAAATTGCTCAAACTTGAAACAACTCATATGTCTAGCAACAGATGAATGGGTAAACTAAATATAGTACATCCATATAAATGAAATAGTCTTCAACAATAAAAAAATATTAAAACTACAACCTGGATGAGTACCCAAAACTGTGAAATAAGCTAAATACAAAAGATCACATAATGTATGATTTCATTTATATGACATTTTGAAAATGCAAAACTCTATTGACAGAAAACAGATCAGTGTTAGCTAGGGTATGGGTGGAAAGGATTGACTGCAGAGAGGCACCAGGAAACAGTCTGGGTTTTCAGACTGTTTTGTATCTTGATTTTGGTTGTTACATAATTGAATGCACTTGCAAAATTATCTAATTGTATGATTTAAATTGGTAAAGTTTACCGTATGTAAAGCAAACCTCAAATAAATGTGATTTCAAAAAGAAAGCTAATTATAACCAAATCATCCTGGATGATATAATTTTACATCTTTCAAAGAAGAGGTATATTTTCCAAAGCTTATTTTCATGTAATTTGCTCTCTGTTTTTAAAAATAGCAAAAGCGTGGTCTTTGAATTCAGGCACGCATGGGTTTATAATCAGACTTGTTGTTTAACAGGATTGTGACAGGGAGAATTATGTTTAAATTCTCTAGTTTCAGTTTCTTCATTTGTTTTATGGATATCAGAGGAGTCATTACAAGATAATTTACATACTTGATCATGATTTGTAAGCTCTTCATTCTGCCAAAAACCAGGAAAAAAAGTCTAAAAAGAAGATGTGGTTTTTGCCTTCATGGAGCTTATATTCTAAAAGGGAAGGTAGATATTACAAACTGTACCTCATTGATTAAAAAAAAAACAACAACAACAAAGCACAGCACTACAGAAGGGAAATTAAAGAGTCATTAGAGCAATTATAGAAGATCTAATGAATTAATCTGAACATCCATCTATAGAATTCCAGGAAAGCCTCCCTAAGGAGAGAATGTTTCAGATGCAATTTAGATATAAATGAATGAGTTGGCCTTTGAACAGAAGGCAAAGGGTCTCTGGCATATCTGAGGGTATTCATAAAACCAGAGGAGGTGATAAATACAGTGAGTTGAGTTTAGAGAGGATGGTATGAGACTGGAGACAGGAGCAGAAGAAAATTTAAAAGCATCATATAGGTTAATTTTTAGTTAAATGGCATAATACTAATATTTAAGGCAGGAAAAATGAGCGAACCAGAATTGTTCTGGACAAGACTGTTGTAATTCATGTTAAAAGTTGTGATAATAATTTATATATCTTTAAATTCTAGTTAACTGAAATGTATATCTTTCTCCATGATACCTTTTTGTTAATTCTTTACTTTTTTAAATTCTCTTAAGATATTGTATATTTATTAGGAAATTAGGAAAATGGGCTTGATTCTGTAGAATGGGCTTAACTCAGAGAGCATTAAATTCTTTGCAATTCCATCACTTTGTTGTTTTTTCCAGATTTTGGCATTTTTATTTTAAGGCTATAGTAACTAATCTAGTGTTTAGTTTATAAAATGCTATATTTTTCAAGTTACCTTTTCTTGTTCCCACATCTAACATATAAACACTCCTACATTTTAGTTGCTACTGTATTTATATTTTTGGTTTTCCCAGTTTAACTTTTCAAAATTTTTAGTTATTTATTTTTAGAGAGAGGAAATGGGAGAGAGAAAAGGAGGGAGAGAAACACTGATGTGCGAGATAAACATTAATCGATTGCCTCTTGCATGTCCTTAATCTCCTGAACTGGGAACCTTGCCCAGCAACCCAGGCAAGTTCCCTGACTAGGAATTTATCTAGTGGCCTTTTGGTTTTTGGGATGATGCTCAACCCACTGAACCACACTTCTCAGCGTCTGGTTTAACTTTTAATTAAGAGAAAAATAGAATAAATTAAATGAGTAACATAACATTTTTTGCTATTTGCCTAAATATCAGTTCTGAAGATCTCTCAACTACCACTAGGATCTATTCCCCTATAACAGAAAACATCAGTCAGCTGACTTGGTGAATTTTTTCTAAAGCTCAGATTCTATGACTTCTTATTTCTAGTTTATATGTGTTCCCTTTGAAGGTAGAAGTAATTTGTTAATATTGTGCCTTGGCACAAGAAAACATTTTTTTATTTGATAAAAATTTATGAGAAGGTCAAGCACATAAATAAAAGGTAAGAAATGAAGCAAACATGTATATTATCCTGACTAACAGTCTTATCTCACCTGAAATGCAATATAAATATATATATTCAATCAAACATATTTTGAGTGTCTGGATTCTTGGGAAATTCTTACTCTTTTCCCCTGTCAGCACTGCAAAACTATTCCTTAAGGTGTGTTTTTATGATTTTTGTGTTTGGATTTATCTACATAGAAAAAAATAAGATCTAATTATAAACAATAATAGCAATACATTAGATTTTTTTTGTTATTGACTCCTGGACATGTATTAACTTTAAATTTGTTAATCAGGCTATGAGTCGTGCCATGTCTAACACTTGCTATATCTGCGTTGCCATATGCTTCAAATTCTTCTAATATCCTGTTTTTTATAGTCCTTGCTGATTTTGGGTTTTCCTAAGTATTTCTCCTCAGAGAGAGTCTTCTGTGTTTTGCAGGTCCTTTAACTGTAAGCTTTGTTAATGTGATGGTAATGTGTGAGGAAGTGGAAGACTTTCCTAACCTCGTGATTAGATATCAGTCTTTTAATGAACCTCTTTCCCTGGGCTGTGACTTTTATCAATGTTTCTTAGCTTTTGCTCTCCACTTTAGAGGAACAGAAAGCCTGGAAGGGGCAGAATAGTGATAAATGCCTTTCTCTTGTCAAAGTAACATCATCGGGTATTCTCCTTGAAAGTAAACGTCTGTTATGGAAAATGTCTTTCTCCATTACAAAGAACCTTAGGAAGCTGTCCCTAACCTTTTGGCACCAGGGACAGGTTTTGTGGAAGACAACTTTTCCACAGTCTAGGGCAGGGAGACAGCTTCAGAACGATCCAAGCACATTACATTCAAGCTCACCTCCTGCTGTGCGATCCGGTTCCTAACAGACCAGGGACTTGTACCAGTCCACAGCTCAGGGGCTGGGGATCCTTGTTATAGAGGATGTGTTTAAAATTCTCCTCCCCCTAATAGTGTCATGAAGGGGATCTTTCTTGACCTTCACAATTAGAACTTGTGTGGTTAAATGAGGCACCCCTAAGGTAGCCTTCAAGAGTTTCTCACTCTCATGTTTGCACATTTTCTCTCCATAGCAACCAAGTGGCCCTTGCATCCCATGCCAGTAGCCATGTGGACTTCGAGCAGGCTCCAAGCCAAGCCTGGGTACTGGATAAAGCAGCACCAGTCAGCCAGACAGCTGGGAACTAGATCGTTTTGATTTGGACTAAACTTTGACATGGCACGGAATCTCTGGACATTGGCCCTATCTTTGGGCCTGATAAAGACAAGATTGCACTTTTTCCACAGTGGAACAGATGAAAATGAGACATTGGGAAACCAGAGGCAGTTCTCTGATTTTTCTTCTGTAGAGAATCTTACCAAGAAGTGAGGCTTCCCATTGGTGGGTTGCCTGGAACGCTTTCCTTGCAAAGGAATGAAAGAATTCTTGCCTTGAAAGAATTCACTTCTACCAGCAGAGTTTGCCCTGTGATTTCAGTCCTCTGATGAGTCAAAAAAAGTCACTAGGTTTGGATTTGTCAGCTTTTTGTTGTTGTGAAGATGGCAGCAAGAACTTCTACTGTCTTTACTTGGTGGCACTGAAACCATAAGTTCTAAAAACTGTTTTGAGACACACTCAAATGTTTTTAAGTCTGTGAGCTTATGATTAATATTTTAAGTATTGTAACATTTGGTCAACAGGGAAGCAATGACATGTTAAGCATACTTCCTTGTAATGAATTATTCTGATAACTGCTTTTATCTACATTTTTGTAAATGCAAACTGAATATAAGTAAGGAAGTCATTATAACTGTGATTCTAAAGTAGATGAACATACTACATTTCTTTTTAATCCTCATCCAAGGATATTTTTTAATTGCTTTTGAAGAGAGAAGAAGGAAGAGAGAGAAACATCAGTTGGAGAGAAAACATTGATCTGTTCCTTCCTGTATGCTCTCCAACCAGGAATTGAACGTGCAGCCTAGGTATGTGCCCTGACCTGGGATCAAACCCTCAACCTTTTGGTGTGTGGGATGATGCTCCAACTGAATGAGCCTTCCAAACTTTTTTATTTTGCCATGCTTTTCAGTTTGAAACCCATTTTAGCCTGTTACTTAATTTGCATATGAATTGATAAAACAAAAGACTATGATAATAATAACAGGAATGATGATATGTTTCTCATCTTTAATACAGTGTTTTATTTTGAATTTATATGTGAGGACTTGAAGAGCATTTATATATATGCTTTGTATTTCTATAAATATTCTATTTTCTATGGCCTGTGCTTTGGGAAACAGTATGTGTTCAGAATTCTCAATGTATCTTATTCAAAGAGAGCCAGAAACTAATGCAATCTGGAGATGTCAAAATTAAAGAAAATATATGCAACTGTCAATGATGACATAAGATTTCTCTGTATAATCCTGAGGCTTAATATAAGATAGTGGTTATCTTACCATTAGAAAAATAAAACACAGCAATAAAAGAAAACAAAACAAAACCAATAGACAACATAGAAATAGGGAATTCAAAGAGGAGAATCTCATATGGATACAAGATGTTCCTTTTAGTTAAACTCAGTTAAGGATGTTTATTCCAATTCTATATTTAGAAGAATGGATTATAACTTACACAAAACAAATGTACTGTATGTATGTATATATACATATACTAGTTTGTGTATATACACATATAGAATATTTTTAGTTGGCTTACATCCATGATAGAGTGATTCAGTAATTTTATTCTTTATCAATTCTGGAATGAAAGCAATATCTGAAAGTGCTGCAACTAAGGACTATAAAAATCAAGATAATACTGCCCCAAGTAATTAGATTAGAAAAGCAATATAGTTTACAAAAATATTCTCAAATTTAGCACTCATAAAAATAAAGTGGAAACCTGATAAAATGCAGATTATGCTTGCATGCACCTTGTTTTAGAACAGTTTAGTTGAATTCCTGCAACTAGAATTTTTAACAAGCACTTTAAAGAAATGTCATACTATGTAATCTACATTGTATGTATAATTACATTTATTCCTATTTTGGAATAGAAATACACATATTTCATTTTATTTCAACAATTCTTACTATAATTTATAAGATAATAACAAAATATTTATACTAGTACTGGTGCTTGTTATGTTCTCAGCAAAATAGCCTTGAAGAGCTGTGGTGATAATTCTTCTCTGTAGGTCAGAAATAACAGAGCTGCTGCCAATGAACCAGGAAACCTAAAGGCAATGGGGATAACTGGATCCCAGGGTCCCAAAGGCCAAGTGGCTGCACTCAGCTGCCAAAAGTATGATTATCATAGTAAACAGCAGAGTCAAAGCAGCAATAAGAACATTCTGATTCTCAAAGACCTATGACATTAGCTAGTTAATCATGGTGTTTCTAGAGCTGACAAAGCTGCAAAATTCACTAAATTCTTACTTTATTTGTACATAGTAAAAAGGTTCTAGAATAAGTGAATAAATGTCTACCTTGAAACATAAAGCAGTTACAACCATCAATCAATACTCAGGCTTGAGTCAGTTTATTGGCCCTTAAATTAAAGGTATGTTGTATGCTGTATTTCATTTAATATTCTCTTATCCCTAAGGGGTGAATGTTATTATTTAATTTACATTTAAGGAAATTATTGCTCATATTAGTTTAAGGATTCTTTTTTCTCTAGGCAAATAATCATAAAGCAGTTGAATAGGGATTTGAATTCACATCTCTTGGACCTTAAAATGTCATGTTTCTTCTATTCCAAACTGCCACATATTGCTTCTGTACATTGGATCTAAACATTCCTCCCCAAATAAGAAAGAATGTTAATGTAATCCAGTCAAAACAAAGTTTTGCCCTGGCTGGTGTGGCTTGGTGGATTGAGTGACAGACTGTGAACTAAAGGGTCACCAGTTCAATTGCCAGTGCAGGGCACATGCTTGGGTTGCAGGCCAGGTCTCCAGTAGGTGGCACATTAGTGGCAACCACACATTAATGTTTTTCTCTCTTTCTTTCTCCTTCCCTTCTCCTCTCTAATAATAAATAAATAAAATCTTAAAACAAAACAAAACAAAAAAATCAAAGTTTCAGGGAGGAGTCTTACCCACTATGAAGAACTGTGCTGGATAGAGTAGAGGACTCAATATTTTCCCTTCTCTCTTTCCTTATTACTCTCTGATAAAAATAAGTCTAACCTTGATGACAATATAGGATAAATATCTTAAAAATCAATTGAAATGAATATCAATCCAGTTTTTAAATGAAATACCTTTAATAAAAACATAAGCACTCTATACTGTGCAATCTGTTGGTCACAAAATATATACTGTAATACCACTAATTCAAGGAGAATTCTTAATTTTTTTCCTTAATTTCTACTTTAGAGGAAAACAGTCAATGTTTTCCACATGGAGGGTATGTACGCTGAAATAATAGACTTTTGATGGGCAACTCCCTCATGGAGAAAAACACTATGTCAAATGCATCAGTGACCAACTCAGGACCAGAGCTTGGAGTGAAGCTTGTTCTATTAATTTTAGATTGCCTTATCTAGAGCTTATGTACTGAAGGGAATATAAATTTTTTCTCCTACAAGATTATGTAGGTTATGTTAGATCCTTGAATAGGGTAGTCATGGTGGTAGGAATGGGTTCTAGGCTTGGGTTCAAAATTATAGGCTTCCCTTTACCAAGACTGATTCAACTACCATTGCTGCTGAATATCCAATTTAAAATCAAATAATGATCAATAATGAATCCCTGACAGAGCACTATCACACAAAAAGAGCAACAAACCATATAGCTGGAAATGGATACCATACCTCTTCCCCCTCTAAAGGGTCAGCAATTCATTTGAACAATAAACAAGGTTTTTGTGGGGTTTTTTTTACTTTTTATTTATTTTTATTGTGGTAAGAACACATAATGAGATCTATCCTCAACAACTTTTAAGTGAGCACTTTAGTGTTGTTAACTATAGACATAATATTGTACAGTTGATTCTAAAACTTATTTACTTGCTGTAATTGAGACTTTTATCAGTTAGACAGCAACTTGCAGCTCCCCCCTCCCCTAGCCCCTGGAAACTACCAATCTACTCTGTTTCTATGAGTTTGACTATTTTTAAATCTCTCATATAAATGGTATCATGTACTATATATCTTTCTGTGTCTTTTTCTCTTAGCATAGTTTTGAAAGTTTATCCATGTTGTCTCATATAACATAATTTTTTAAATTTTTAATACTGAATAATATTTCATTGTATGTATAAAACACATTTACTACATCCATTCATCTGCTAATAGAAATTTTGGTTGTTTCCACCTCTTGGCTATTGTGAAAAATGCTGCAGTGAACATAGTAGTACAAACATATTTTTAAGATCCTGATATCAATTTTCTGAATACACAAAACAAAGTAAGATTACTGAATCAGAAGATAGTTCTTTTCTAATTTTTTTAAGAAAGACTGTAGTGTTTTCCATCATAGTGTACAAGGGTTCGAATTTTTTCAGGATAATACAAGTACTTGTTAACTATTATTTCCTTAGATAATAACCATCCAAACAAGTGTACAATAACATCTCATTTTGGATTTGCATCTCCCTGATGATTAGTGATGTTTAGCAACTTGTGATATACCTGTTGACCATTTGTATGTCTTCTTTGGAGAAATGTCTACTCAAATTCTTTGCCCATTTTTAAATTGCATTATTTTCAGTTTCGCTGCTCAATTGTAACAGTTCCTTATGTCTTTTGGATATCGATCCTTTTTTAGGTATATGGTTTGCAAACATTTTTCCCATTCTGCATGTTACTTTTACTCTCTTTATTGTTTCTTTTGTTATACAGGAGCATTTTAGTTTGATGTAGTTCAAACTACAAAATTTTGTCAAAATTTGCTATTGTTGCCTGTGCTTTCAATGGCCTATCCAAAAAATTATTTCCAAATCCAACATCATGAAGATATTCTCCTATGTTTTCTTCTAGGATTATTACAGTTCCGAATTTAACATTTAAATCTTTAATAAATTTTGAGCTGCTTTTTGTGTATGGTAGATAATAAGGAACCAAATTTTTTCTTTTACATATGGCTATCCAGTTTTCCTAATACGATTTATTGGAGAGACTATCTTTTAACCACTTGTTGCTCTTGGCATGCTTGTTGAAAATCAATTGACCATATATATGTGGATTTATTTCTGAGCTTTCTATTCTGATCCATTAGTCTACATGTTTTTTCTTATCCCAGTATCATACTATAAGACCTGTCCAGAAAATATCTATCCATGTGCTATGAATGAGGCATTTATTGAAAAAGATACAAGATACAAGAAACATTGTACATAGAATAATGATGCTTCAGTCCCCTTCAAAATAGATCAGCTTAGTTCTCCCATTGTTGGCTGCCGATCTTTGTTCATCATAGCCCATACACATTCAACATTCTCAGGTGTTCTGCTTGTTGAAAGCCTTCCAAAATATGGATCCCTTTCAACAGATTCTTGACTACCTTTGAAGCATTTGTGCCACACTTTTATTTGCACTGTCCTCATTGTATCATTTCTGAAAGCCTACTGAATCATCCAAATAGTTTCCATGGAGTAATGTTCAAGCTTAACATAAAATTTGATGCAGATTCATTGCTCTACTCACTCAGTAATTTTGAATGTGATGGTGAGACAGTGTGTAACCGAGCAGACAGGGACCTGTTAATATGGCACCTTAGTGCATGATCCAACAATCATTATTGGAAGGACCAGGTATTTATGTACAATATCCCAACTTGAGGGAGCTCAGAGCACTTATGCTTGGAGCTCTCCTTTCCCACTAGATCAAACACTTCCCTTGTTCCCCCAAAATCTATAAGCCAAATCCCCCCAAAGTTCCCTGTATTCTTATCTTAAGTGGGTGCACAAACAGTTCTCCAGTCTCTCTGGAAGTCACCAGAGTCACCGTCCTCATGAAGCAGCTCTCTCCTTCAGAATCTGGGGTATATTGTCATCAGCCTCCATGTAATAATCCAAGAAAGCATGTGCTGTGCCTTGGACCATGGCCAAGTCCAGGAAAGGCACAAATCTCAAGAGTCAAGATAAAGTCTGAGTTTGCAAGGCATCAGGTCAGCATATTGCAAGGGAGAATCTTCAGAGTCAGCTAGAGCCGGCAAGATCAGAGCAGCAACATATCTCCTTCCTTGTTACACCGGGTGGCATGGCTGGATCCTGACTACAAGCTACATGGTTGCTTGCTTACTTCTCCCTCTCACATGGCTGCTATATCATCCCTCCTGCATGGCTCTCCTACTTCCTTGCAAGTTGCATGGCCAAATCCCCCCTCATGACTGCTCATCTTTGTTTAAATCTTGACCTGGAGCCTTCTATGAGACTCCATTACTGACTCTTCCCATAAAGAGCTACATTCTGCTAGTCATCTGTACAGTTTACATTCCCTTCACTGCCATCCTTTACCAGTGCAGGCGAGCCTCCAAGACGCAGGGGAGCTCGGTCCTTGCTTCTCTCTTGGGCACTGTAAGCTCCCTGTCCCCTCATCGTGAGTCAAAGTCTTGCCCATCTCCCTGGCCCCTAGCACAGAAATTAGCATAACTATTACATACACTAACCTAGCTGCTATAGATATGCTAAGTACCTCTCAATTGCCTTCTTCTGCTTCCCCCATCTCCCAAACCATGGCTGTGGAGGTTTTCTTTTTCTATATTCCCATGCATCTTCATTCTGAACCCCGTTACAGGTGCACATGCTCACTCAATGACATCTACCGTTGAGTGAGCATGTACAGTGAAGTTGTCATTGTTCACATATGTTCATTCCAGTCCACTTTCCTTGGCTGCCAGATTGCACAGATGTCACACAAACAGTTCTCATTATATTACCAATGGCTGGACATTTTTGGACAGACCTTTGTATTTTATTTTTTGTAACTTTGTAGTGTATTCTGAAATCAGGAAGTGTGATGCTTTGTTTTTCTTTATAAGATTAATTTGGCAGTTTGAGGCCTTCTGTAGTTATATGTGAATTTTAACTCTTTTATCTCTTTCCGTAAAAAAATGCCATTATGATTTTGTTAATTTTGATAGGTTTCTTTGGATAATATGGACATTTTAACTATATTAAATTTTATAAATTGTGAACATGGGTTTTTCATTTACTGTGTCTCTTTAGATTTCTTATATCATTGATTCAATTTTTATTTTACATGTATTTCATTTCCTTGATAAGTTTACTTCTAAGTATTTTATTCTTTTTGATGAAATCATCTCCTTTTCTGACAGTTCTTTGTTAGTCTGTTGAAATGCAACTGATTTTTGTATGCTGATTTTTCATCCCATAACTTAACTATATTCATTAATTCTAACAGCACTCTTTTTTGTATAGTTTGTGATTTTCTACATGTCATATCATGCCATGTGTAAACAGAGATAGTTTTCTTCTTAACTTTCTGATTTGGATGCCTTTTCTTGATTTTTTTTGCCCGATTACTTTGGTGAGGATTTCCAGTACTATCTAAGTAGAAGCAAGCAAGAGTGCGCATCCTTGTCTTGTTCCCAATTTTAGAAAAATTTTTTTCTTTTTAGTGTCATGTTAGCTGTAGGATTTTCATATATATGTAGCTGTTACCATATTAGTTTTTTTTCTTCTATCATATTTTATCTCAATAAGAAAATACTCATACTTTCTCACCAAAGGGTATTGTCTTAGTTTATTTGGTGTGCTATAATATAAATATCATAGAATAGGTGGCTTATAAACAACATAAATTTCTTTCTCAAAGTTTCAGAGATTGGGAAGTCCAAGATCAAGATGTTAGCAGATTTGATTTCTGGTGATGGCTTGGTTCTTCATTCATAAATGGCCATCTTCTCCCTGTATCCTCACATGGAAAAAGAAACAAGGCAGCTCTCTGAAGTCTCTTTTGAAGAAATACTTATTCCATTTATGAGACTCTTTTGTAATCACCTTTTAAGGCCTCACCTCAAAATACTATCACATTTGAGATTTGGTTTCAACTTATGAGTGTTCAGTCCATAGCAGTTACTGAATTTGTCAAATGTGTTTTCTGTATTTACTGAGATGATTGTATGATTTTATACTTTGTTCTATTAATGTGGTATGTCAATTTGTTCATGTTCATATGTTCATATGTTCAACTTGATCATGTGTATACTTTTAAAATGTATCTTTCCATTTATTTCATTTTCTAGTATTTCATTGGGGTTTGTTACAATTCATCAGGGTTAGCGGTCTGTATTTTTCTTTGTTTGAAATGTCCTTCTCTAGCTTTTGTATCAGGGTAATGCTGGTCTTCCATAATGAGTTTGAGTGTTTGCTTCTCTTTAATTTTTTGGAAGTGTTTGAGGAGGATTTTTATTAATCCTCCTTTAAATGCTTGGTAGGATTCACAATGAGGCCATCTATTTCGAGGCTTTGCTGGGAGGTTTTCGATCACTGATTCAATCCTTCAGTCTCCTTACTAGTTATTTCTCTGTTCAGATATTCTATTTCTTCATGACTCAGTCTTTGTATGTGTTATGTTTCTAAAAATTTATCCATTTCTTCTAGGTTATGCAACTTGTTGGTGTATAATTGTCCGTAGTATTTTCTTGTAACCCTTTTTATTTCTGTGACATCAGTTGTAATGTCTCTTTTCTTATTCCTAATTTTATTGATTTTTCTTTTTTTTTCTTGGTCAAACTAAGGATTTTTCAATTTTGTTTATCTTTTCAAAAAAACCAACTCAGTTTCATTGATATTTTTATTGTTTTTCTAATCTCCATTTATATTTGTTCCATTTATGGTTTATTTACCATAAAAACAAAAAAAAAACAAAAAAAGAGACATAAGGAAACTTGGGGAAGTATTAGATATATCTATTACTTTCATTGTGACAATAGTATGGATTTTTGCTTATGTCCAAACTCATCAATTTTCACACATTAAATATATGCAGCTCTTGGTATATCAATCATATCTCAATAGAGCCATTAAAATGTATCATACCTAATAATTTTAAATATCTGTCTTATTTATATTTTGGCAGTTTACATATTTTAAACATACTTCATATGCATTAAATCACATAACCCTCAAAACAGAAAACATTTTAGATGATGAAACTGACACAAAGAAGGTTAAATGACTTATATAATGTGATAAAAGTAGTGTGTAGTAGTGTACAAGCCCATGTGGTTAAGCTTTAGACAACATGGCCACCAGACTCAGAGGACAGAAATTTCTGTTAAATGGAAAGGACTATAATCAATCTATTGAGAAAGCCTACATTTCTGCTTTGTAAATGTTAGACTGGTGAGATTGTCAGATACATAAACCTAATTAATGTAAAAGAACTAAATATTTCTAAAAAATTCATTTCTTGAATGTTACTCAGTTAATCTATAAAGATTATTTCTGAAGTTCAACATGCTATGAAAGAATTAGCCACATTCAAAAATGGATTTCTGGTTGGGGGATTTCTAATGTTAACTAATTGTGCGCTTCAAATTAATTTTCTTATGAAAAATGATCAACACTTGAAAATTACACAAAATGGGGAATAATATGTTCAAATTGGGGTGAACCACCCAAATCTTATCAATAGCAAGAACGGACCAACTTTCTGTAAAGGGACAGATAGAAAAATTCTCTTCCAGTAAAATTTTAGTTAAAGAGATGGCAATTTAGGTTTAGCTTGTAGTCCCTATTTGCTAACTCTTCCTCCAAGGACATGTAATATTTTTGAATTACTGTTTAACATTTATTAAAATCCCAGACTTTTGATATCATATGTTAACTTCTAGATGTTTGTCTGTTAGAGGTGAAAATAATATCTTTCCGGTATATTCAGTAATTACTAATAAGCCCCTTAAATAGTTTATCACACTGAAGGATATTAAACCAGTTGTGAATGTGATACAGTATGTACACAAAGTATATAATTTTATCCAACAGTTTTTGTGAAAAACAAACCATATAAAAAATGAACAATGTACACAAAAAGGGGTATGATACTTTTAATCAAAGATTTATTGTTATCTGGCTTACTACTCCCTAGGAACCAAAATAGAACATTTAATTTATTTTGATTTTCTCTACCAAAGACAATTGTATTACTGACCTTATGCTTTGATTTTGATGAAGTAAGCTTGACATTGACTATTCTACAAAATTATCCAAATGATGCATGTGTAAAATGTAAAAGAAACTTGGAATTGAGGTTGTTATTGGGAGTAATAGAAAACTCTTCATAATCAAAGGACCTAAAGAGTTCTCTCTCTCTCTCTCTCTCTCTCTCTCTCTCTCTCTTTCTCACACACACACACACACAGAGTTAGAAAAATATACAAAAATTACATTAAAAAATTAGCACTATATTGATGGTTCAGGGAAACTACTCCCTACCTTTTACAATAGTAAATGTTGTGAGATTTTAATATAAGGATGATATCAACTACCTATGCCATCAGTCAGTGTTATTCAAATGCCCTTTCTTTTAACTGCTAAAGAAATTAATGACAATTCTGAGTTGTATTTTAACAGCTTGGTAGAAATTTGCATTTAATAGCCTAAAAAATGGTATTATAACTGACATTAATTTGTGCTCTTAGTTTTTTTCCAAGGCTAAAAATAACATTGCTAAGCAAAATCTAAAACACAAAAAATTAAAATATATATATTCTCCTAAAAACATTAGTAATGAGGTTACTAAAAACTTCCCATTGTTTTGTAACTGGAAACTGGAAATCATGGAAGAGGTAATTCCAATCTTAAATTATTGAAGAATTTGTTTTCAAGTCAATTTTATAGGAAAAACAATGTAACAATATTTGTAACACATCTAATTGTGTTGTTGGGTTGGCCAAAAAGCTTGTTTGTTTTTTTTCCATAAATTAGCTCTAATAGAACTTAGTGGTCTTTTACTTCATTTGGAACAATTTTGTTAGATTGTATTGTGACAGCTGTTGTATCAGGATGCATTTTTAAAAATATCAAAATTGGTGAATTTTTGTGTAGCCACTTTAATCCTAAGAATGGAAGAAAATAAGCAACATTTTTAGCATATTATGCTTTATTATTACAAGAAAGATAAAAGTGCAACTGAAATTTAAAAACAATTTGTGTAGACTATGGAGAAGGTGCTGTGACTGATATAATGTATAAAGAGTGGTTTGCAAAGTTTTGTGCTGAAGATTTCTCAGTGGATGATGCTCCATGGTGGGGTAGACCAGTTGAAGTTAATAGCGATCAAATCAAGGTATTAATTGAGAAAAATCAACATTCTACCATGCAGGAGATAGCTGACATACTCAAAATAGTCAAATAAAAAGTTATTGGTGAAAACAAAAAAATTTTCATTTTACAAAAAAGCACACTTGGACATTTTGGCCAACCCAATATTTATTCATTATTCCTTTGAATCAACATTATTATTCTGCAGAACTCTATAATTGTATGTGGTCACTGAGATCTTTCATAATTGTTATTCTTTTAAAATAATGCTCATTGTACTTAGCCCATTTCCTGAGGATCAAAGAGATATTGGCAAAAAAAGCAAAGATAGGAATCATGATGAAATTACATGTCATGAGATGAGGTCCTTTTGGGAAGAGGCTAAAACAAAACTTAACAAACCCGATTTTGTGTGTTTATTTTTAGAGAGAGGGGAAGGGGGGAAGTAGGGAAACACCAGTGTGTGGTTGCCTCTCATGTGACCCCTGCCGGGGACCTGGTCCAAAATTCAGGCATGTGACCTGGCTGGGAATCTAACCGACAACCCTTTGGTTCACAGGCTGGCACTCAATCCACTGAGCAACCCCAGCCAGGGCTAAAAAAGAAAACTTTTAGCTTATTTACAGTTGACTTAGGTACATCCAGTAAGGGAGAAGAGTAAGAACAAGCATGTGATATTGAGTATTGGGACATTATAAACTTTTCAATAGCTTTTTGATGAAAAAAAATTATACTGTTACATAAAAAAAACAGTGACTGTAAGAAATTAGTAGCCACAAATAATTCAGTCAGAAATCAACAATTTCTAAAGGTAAGTTGAAAATAGAATGTATATACCCCTGGAAAAATAATTATAACAGAAACCAGGGTTTGACTGCCTGCTGCAATGAAAGCCAAACTTGTTAGACAGGTGCTGGTAGAAAAGGAAAGTGGCTTAGTCAAGTGTCAGCCACCTAAGATGGGGTACTCTCATCCCAAAGCCCATATTACTCTCATAGTATAGGCAGACATTTTTACAAGGAGGGAGAAGGAAAGCAAAGAAAAGAAATCAAGGGGAGGTCTGTAGACATGCAGGCAGTGTCTTCGCTGGTCCTAATATGGGTTTTCATGGTCAGCATCCCTGCATTGGCTATCTGGTTTATGTCAGTTGAATTTCTGTATCTGGATGATCAGTGTCAGCTGGGGTTTGAGATTAGACTGTTCTTTAGGTTCAGAACTCTAAGCTATACTAAAAAACTGTTAACATGAAAGCTCTAGTTATGAGAGGAAAATCAGATTAGACCAACAAGCTGGGTTTAATATTTACTAAGATTAATATGGTTGGCTTTATATATCATATTCATGTGCCATTACAGAAACATCAGACTCATATAAGTATTATTTATTTTAACTGCGAGCTCTGAATAGTTATTACAGAAAATACTAAAATATATTAAATTTTATGTAGTTAAGTATATTTGTTAATTATAGAAAAAACCCTGAAACTAATTTTTAAAAAAATCCTAGGAATGCACACAAAAATTTGATGGAGAGATTCAAGATGGTGGAGGAGTGAATGGAACGCTGACCTCCTCCCAGGACCAATATGGAATTACAACTGAATTGTGAAGAAATCATCTGAACCAAACAACTAAATAATAGCAAGAAAGGAGCCTTAAAACCTCAGACAGACAGAGGAATCATCTTTAGCACAACCTAACTGGTAAGGAGTATGATAGCAACTCAAGGAGGTCAGCTGGGACCTACAGGCACCAGTGCCAGAGGGATGTTTAAATAGCCAGTTGAATCTCCATGAGAAGGGGTCTGAATCATATGTGGGGATATCCAGCCTATAGCACCAGGGCCTAAAAAGTACACAAGTAGCAGCCAGCTGTGAAAAGCAGCAGGTTGCTCTCTGCCACAGACAGGTAGTTGGAGACACAAAGAACCTTTTAAAGGGTCAAGGCATAAATTTGTACAGGCAGCCACTTACCCTGAGCTCTGGCAAAGGCAGGGACAGAGTGGGCTGGAACCGCCTGAAGAGAGTGTGGAAGGAGGGTTTGGGGAGAGAAATAAAAGAGCAGCCAGTGAGGTCATGAGGCTGACTCATCCCCCATTTGGCAGCAGCCATCTTGCTCAGGAAGACCACTCCCCTGAGTGGCAGCATCCTGAGAGGAGACAATAGCTTGGCCCCAAGGAGGGGCTCGGCTCTGGGCAAGTGGTGCTAAAACCTGACTGCTGAGTACAGAGTGGCAGCCATAGATAGTAGATCCCTGCCTAAAGAGGACACAGAGTGGTCTAGAGGCATTAGAGGAGAAAAAGGAGGGAGAGGCTTTGGGGAGAGAATGGAGACAGTAACTAGTGAGGTCCCAGTGTTGACTCTTCCTCTATATGGCAGAAGCCATCTTGCTCAGGCAGACCTCTCCCCCTGAACTGCAGCAGCTTAAAAGGACTCAATAACCTCTCCCACAAGAGGGACACTGCCCCTCCCTGTGGTGCTTAAGCCTCAATGCTGAGTGAAGTGTGACTCCCTTAACAACTGAAGGAGACAGCCACAGAGGGTAGATTCCTGGAAGTCTTGAAAAGGCTGCCTAAAGTCAAATTGGGTCAACAGATGACATCATCAGGCAGATCCAGAAAGAAAAAAAAGAGGTATCCTACCATAGAAGTTCACACCACAAGGTCAGGAAGTCAAGGCAGATTAATTTAAGAAGCAGAAGTAAAAAAGAAGAGTCTCACAAATAATGGGAAGACAAAGAAACACCGCCAATCAAAGGGAAAGGAGAAATCCCCAGAAAGAGAACTAAATGAAATAGAGGCAAATAAACTATCAGATATTGAGTTCAAAACAATGGTTCTAAGGAACCTCAATGAGCTCAGTGAGCTCAGAAAGAATTACCAAAAACTACATGGAAACTATAAAGAACATACTGCCAACTATACCAGCATGAAAAAAGACATAGAAACTATCAATAAGAAGCAAGAGAAAATTAAGAATGCAATTTCTGAATTGAAGAACATAGTAGAAGGACTCAAAAGCAGGTTAGATGAATCAGAGGATCAAATCAGTGAGCTGCAGGATAGGTAGAAAAAATGTTCCCAGAAAGAGCAAGAGAATGAAAAGAGATTCAAAAAGAATGAAGAGGTGTTTAGGGAAATGCAAGACAAACTGAAACGTAATAATATTCGTATAATAGGGATACCTGAAGGAGAAGAAGAGGAACAAGGGATAGAGGAGCTGTTTGAAAAATAAGTGATGGAAAACTTCCCTCATTTGAGGAGAGGAAAAAATCAGACTAGTCCAGGAAGCACAGAGGGCCCCATTCAAGAGGAATCCAATGAGGCCCACTTTAAGAGACATGATCATTAAAATGGCAAAATCAAAGACAAACATAGAGTCCTAAAGGTAGCAAGGGAGAAACAGGTAGTAACATAAAAGGGAGCCCCAATATGGCTAGCAGCTGACTTCTCAACAGAAACACTGCAAGCCAGAAGGAATGGCAAGAAATATTCCAAGTCATGAAAAGCAAACGCCTGCAACCAAGACTTCTCTACCTACCAAGGCTCTCAATTCAAATGGAAGGCAAAATAAGGAGTTTCCCAGGCAAAATAAGGCTAAAAGAATCCACCTCCACCAAACAAGCACTGCAAGATATGGTACAGGGACTGCTTTAAGAAGAAGACAAAAAAAAAAGAGTGAGAAAGAGAGGAACACAGGTGCAAAAGCAAAAAAATAAAAAGAATAGGTATCTAACAATAATAACTTTAAATGTAAATGGATTAAATGCTCCAGTCAAAAGACATAGGGTAGCTAAATGGATAAGAAAATGAGACCCGCACATGTACTGCCTTCTAGAGACCCACTTCAGAAAAAAGAACCTACAAGACTGAAAGTAAAGAGATGGAAAAAAAATCCAAGCAAATAGACAGGAAAAAAAAAAAAAAAAGCAGGGGTAGCAATACTGATATCACACAAAATAGATTTGAAAGCAAAGACCTAAAAAGAGACCCAAAAGGACACTTCATAATACTTAAAGGAAGGATCCATCAAGAAGACATAAACATTGTAAACATATATGCGCCCAACCTAGGAGCACCCAAATATATAAGGAAAATCTTGGAGGACTTCAAGAAAGATATAGACAGCAAGACACTGATAGTAGGGGATTTAACTCCCGACTGTTAAAAATGGATAGATCTTCCAACTAAAACATCAACAAAGATATTGTGGAACTGAAAGATGCATTAGATCAAATAGACTTAACTGTCATATATACAACATTTCATCCTAAAGAAGGAACATTTCCTCTTTTCAAATGAATGTACAACATTTTCCAAGGATAGACCACATGATTGGACACAAAACAAGCCTCAACAAATTCAAGAAAACTGAAAACATAACAAGCATTTTCTTGGACCACAACAGCTTGAAAGTAGAAACCAACCTCATGGAAAAAACTCAAAAATATTCAAATTCATGGAGACTGAATAGCATACTATTCAACAAAGAATCGGTCAATAATGAGATCAAAGAAGAAATCAAAAAGTTTCTGGAAACAAATGAAGATGAACACACAATAGTCCAAAACCTATGGGACACTGTGAAGGAAGTCCTGAGAGGGAAGTTCATAGCAATACCGGCCTACCTAGAAAAAATAGAAACATTTCAAAGAAACGACCTAACCTTATAGCTTCAAGAATTGGAGGAACAACAACAAAGCCAAGAGCTAGTAAAAGGAAGGAAATCAGAGCAGAATTGAATGACAAAGAGACTAAAAGAATAATCCGACGGATCAATAAATCCAGAAGCTGGTTCTTTGAAAAGATAAACAGAATGGGCAAGCCTTTAAGCAGATTTATCAAGAAAAAAAGTGAGAGGAGCCCCCCAAAAAATATCAGAAATGAAAGAGGACAAATAACAACTGATACCACAGAAATACAAAGGATTGTAAGAAATTGCTATGAACAAGTATATGTCAAAAAGTTTGAAAACCTTGATGAAATTCACAAATTTCTAGAAAAAATAACCTTACAACACTGAATGAAGAAGAAGCAGAAAGGCTGAACAGACCAATAACAGCTGGTGAAATTGAAGCAGTCATCAAAAAACTCCCAGCACACAAAAGCCCTTGACCAGATGGTTTCAGAGGAGAATTTTACAAAACATTTAAGAAAGAGCTAACTGTTTTCCTTCTCAGGATATTACAAAAAATCAAGAAGAAGGAAGACTCCCAAACTCTTTTTATGAGGCAAACATCATCCCAATCCCAAAACCAGATAAAAATACAACAATGTAAGAGAATCACAGGCCAATATCACTGATGAACATAGATGTTAAAATCCTAAACAAAATATTGGCAATCCACATATAGCAATACATTAAAAAGATCGCCCACCATGATCAAGTGGGATTCATCCCAGGGATGCAAGGATGGTCTAATATTCACAAATCAATAACTGTAATACAGCATATAAATAAAAGAAAAGACAAAAACCACATGATCATACCAACAGATGAAGATAAAGTATTTGATAAGGTATAGCATCCAGTTACGATAAAAACACTTAGCAAAGTGGGAATAAAGGAGGCATACCTCAACATAACAAAGAAACCTACATATACAAGAAACCTACAGCCAACATCATACATACTGGGCAATAACTAAAAGCTTTCCCACTAAGATCGAGAACAAGACAAGGGTATTCACTTTCACCACTCCTATTCAACGTTGTATTGGAAGTCCTAGCCACAGCAATCAGACAAGAAAAAGAAATAAAAAGCATCAAAATTGTAAATTAGGAAGTAAAACTGTCATTCTTTGCAGATGACATGATAGCTTACATAAAATACCCCATAGACTCTACCAAAAAACCTATCCACCTAATAAGTGAATTTGGCCAAAGAACGGGATACAAAGTTAATATTAAAAAATCAAAGGCATTTTTGTACACCAACATTGAAATATGAGAATCAGAAATCAAGAAAAAAATCCTATTTGCTATAGCAATAAGAAAAATAAAGTACTTAGGAATAAACAACCAAAAAGGTAAAAGAACTATACGCAGAAAACTACACAACACTGAAGAAGGAAATTAAGGAAGACAAATAAATGTAAGCATATACCATGTTCATGGACTGGAAGAATTAATATCATCAAAATATCCATACTACCCAAAGCAATTTATAGATTCAATGCAATCCTTATTAAAATACCAATAAGGTACTTTATAGATATAGAACAAACATTTAAAAAATGTATATGGAACCATAAACAACCCTTAATAGCTGCAGCAATTTGGAGAAAGAACAAAGTAGGAGAATATAGTTTGACCCGACATCAAACTATATTATAAGGTGGCTTTAATCAAAACAGTCTGGTACTGGCATAAGAACAGACACATAGATCAATGGAACAGAATAGAGAGCCTAGAAATAAACCCATGTTTCTATGCTTAATTAATACTCGACAAAGTGGGCAGAAGCATAAAATGGAAAAAAATAGCCTCTTCAACAAATGGTGTTGGGAGAAGTGGACAGGTACTAGCAAATAATTGAAATTCAACCATCAATTTACACTATACACAAAAATAAACTCGAGATGGATACAAGACTTAAATATAAGTCGCAACACCATAAAAGTCCTAGAGGAGAACATAGGCAGGAAACACAGATATCCCACGTAGTAACATTTTCACTGTTATGTCCTCTAGAGCAATGGTCATAAAAGGAAAAATAAACAAATGGGACTTCATCCAAATAAGAAGCTTCTGCACAGGTAAAGAAAACATCAGCAAAATGAAAAGGGAACCAACCTTATAAGAAAATATATTTGCCAATGATACTTCGGACAGGGGTTTGATCTCCAAAATGTATAAAGAACTCACACGATTCCATTCCAGGAAGACAAACAATCTAACTAAAAATGGGCAAAGGACCTAAACAGGCACTTCTCCAAGGAGGACATAAACAAGACCCAGAAACATATGAAAGGATGCTCAGTATCACTAGCCATCAGAGAAATACAAATTAAAAGCACAATGAGATACCACTTCACATTGTTCAGAATGGCTATCATAAACAAATCAATAAACAAGTGCTGGCAAGGTTGTGGAGAAAGGGAACCCTAGAACACTGTTGGTGGGAATGTAGGCTGGTGCAGTCACTGTGAAAAACAGTTTGGAATTTCCTGAAAAAGCTGAACTTGGAAATGCCTTTTGACCCAGCCATTTCACTGCTGGGATTATATCCTAAGAATACCAAAACGCCAATACAAAAGAACCTATGCACCCCAATATTCATGACAGCACAGTTTACAATAGCCAAGTGCTGGAAGCAACCTAAGTGCCTATCAGTAAATGAGTGGATCAAAAAACTATGGTACATTTACACAAAGGAATATTATGCATCAGAAAGAAACAAGGAAAGCGCTCTTACCCTTCGTGGCAGCATAGATGGAACTGGAGAGCATTATGCTAAGTGAAATAAGCCAGGAGGTGAAAGACAAATACCATATGATCTCACCTATAAGTAGAACCTAATCAACAAAACAAACAAACAAGGAAAATATAACTAGCACCATTGAAAGAAAAAGGAAACTGACAGTAATGAGAGGGAAGGAGGGATGGGGGTGATGGGGAAAAGAAGGGGAAGGATCAAATCAATGAACGTATAACAGACCCATGGACAAAGCCAAAGTAGGGAAGGATTGAGGGTCTGAGGTGGGTGTTGGTGTGCAGGGGAGAGTGGTGGGAGAGAAATGGAGACAAAATTTGAACAATAAAAAAAAATTGATAGAAAATGTTGCTTTGAAAAAACTCAGGGTGAAAGTGGAATAACCTTGAGATATCACATGAGCAATATTAACCTTAGTTTGCTCATCTGAAAACAAGTTGATTAAATCAGTTTTACAATTGTGTCAGTACCTACCTTTCATTCATTCCCCCATGCTAACCATATCACTTGATCAGACATTCCTCAAATTAAAAAGTTTCTTCACAGCTAAAGAAAACATCAACAAAACGAAAAGGGAACCAACCATATGGGAAAACATATTTGTCAATGATACTTTGGACAAGGGTTTGATCCCCAAAATATACAAAGAACTCACATATCTCAACACCAGGAAGACAAAAAAATGCAATTTAAAAAATGGGCAAAAACTTGAACAGACACTTCTCCATGGAGGACATAGAGAGAGAGAGAGCATATAGACATATGATAAGATGTTCAACATCACTGGCCATTAGAGAGTTGCAGATTAAAACCGCAGTGAGGTACCGCTTCACACAGGTTCAAATGGCCATCATTAACAAATCAACACACAAGTGCTGACAATAATGTAGGGAAAAGGAAACTCTGGTGCACTGTTGGTAGAAATTCAGAATGGGGCAGCCACTGTAGAAAACAGTATGGAATTTCCTCAAAAAACAAGATAGAACTGCCTTTTGATCCAATGATCCCACTGGTGGGATTATACCCTAAGAATACTGAAACACCAATTCAAAAAAACCTATGCATGGCAATATTCATAGCAGTGTTATGCACAATAGCCAAGTGCTGGAAACAGCCTAAGTGCCCATAGGTAAATGAGTGGATCACAAAACTGTGGTACCTTTACACAATGGAATACTACACAGGAGAAAGAAAGAAGGAACTTCTGCCCTTTGTGACGCATGAATGGAACTGGAGAGTGTGTTAAGTGAAATAAGTGAGACAGTGAAAGACAAATACCATATGATCTTACCTATAAGTGACATTTAACAAAGAAAACAAATGAATGAGCAAAATAGAAACTGAGACATAGAAATAAGGAACAAACTGATAGTGGTCAGAGAAGAGGGATGTATGGACAAAGGAATCAGTCAGGCTCTGTCACCTGGATGTCCAGGTAAACGTAACTTAGCAATGGTCATATAACCTTGAGTAAGGGCCCACATGTGTAGAATGAAGCTCTCTTATATAACTGTAAAGTCACTATTGGCACCTTGTCAGCTTTGTGTGCACTTAGTATGTAAGGTAGACGAGACTTCCTGTGGTGGGACTTGCGACCTGGTGGGACTCACAACTTGTGGCATGTATGGATTGCCCCCAACTCAGAATAAAGGCCTGTCAGACATCCTAAAAACTCCACATGTATTCTTCCATCTGCCCAAATCCCATGTGAACCTGCCTGGCCTCACACTCTTGCCAGATGATTGGCATAGTTGGCAGGATTAGTCACAGTACTGTATGGAACCATTGGGAACCCTAGAGAGGGGGTTAGAGGGGTGGCCTGCCACCATTATGTGGTATTTGGTGGCAGGGCTCTTCACAGCTTGGGCTCCTCCCCAGGACTGGCCCAATGTTAGTGGTGCACCCAACAAGGTATAGAAGGCCCTGCGGGTGTTAGGGGAGACTCTGGAGAAGCAGAGTGCCTGGGTGGCCATGGGGATGTGGGCTAGGTGTTTGTTACAGCTTTGTGAGCTATGACAGAGACTGCACTTTGAGATTCAGCACAGTTGTGAGAACTCTGTAAGGGAGAGGAGGCTGAGTTGCACAATGCAGCAAAGTTACAAGAGCTCTGAGAGGAAGTGGAAGCCATGGAGGCTCGGGTCCCTGCCCTGGAAGAAGACCTAAGATCAGTGGAATCACGGCAATCTCCTCCCCCACAATCATAGTGGACCATTCAGAGTGGGAAGTGGAACTGAGTTCCCTAAGGGCTCACCCAGTAGTGATACAAAAGATGGAATCCAGCAGCCTATGGCATCTGGGGGAATGGGGCTGCCCCCAGCCCCGATGTTTGAACACATTACTACTCCTCCTATACAGCAGGCCGAACTAGTAGATCTGGGAAACAGTTTCAGCAATGGCCCTGGGAACCCTTGGCAGCTTGGCTCCTCTGCCTTTGGGATTTAGGAGTAGATAGTATCATGTGCACTGATAATGAGATGGAAAATTTGGCTCCATCAAGACTCACCCTTCCCGCACCAATGGCTACAACATACCTGGAGGCTCTGGATGGGGCAGGGATCTCTTTCTCTGTTAGAGTGGGTCATGGCCATGATTTTTAAGCTTTGTGTGGATGCCAGAGACATGCTGGACACTGGGGGCAAAAGGCAGTCCTACACAGACTTAGTGCAGAACCTACGGAAGTTGGGCATGTGTTAAGCCATGTTTAATCTTAGTACTTACGCCCCAGTAATGAATGTTTTATTGCAGGGATGGGGGATCTAGTGCTGCAGCATGCCCCTCCTTCCTCTTTTTGATCCTTTGTGGCTATTTTGGCCATGTATGTTGGTGACATCACCAACATGGTGATGGGTCTGGGAGAGGCAGAGAGTCAGTGGCAGCAGAAAGGAGTTTGGATTATGTCTTGAGCTCCCTCTGCCTCTTAGGCAAAAAGTAACCCCATGTGGATGACCAGGACCCAGGTGTGAGTGGATCTTTTGCGGCTGGAGTAGATTGAAATAAAATTGATGGGAAGCCAAAAGCCTACTTATTAGAACTGTGGAAACAGTTATGAGCTGATAAATGCTTCTTGCGGCACCAGAAGAAGAAAAAGGCCAAGAGAAAACCCAGGGTTGAGACCCAAGAGGCCTGTCATGTGCATCTGGAGGATCACATGGCTTTGCCAACCTCCCAAAAAGATGAAGAAGGAGATATCCTTTGGCTATTTGAACAGGAAAAGGACCGAGGAACCTGTCTACAGGGGGTGGATGGGGATTAGGGGACATATGTGGAATTGGCTATCCACTGGTCCCCTAAAAATATTTAGCGGGTCCTGGGCTTTAGTAGATATGGGCAGAATGTATGCTTCTGTATGGAAAACCTGACAAGTTTCCTGGGTCTGCAGCCCATATTGACGGTTACATAGGGCACAGTGTGGGATTGAAAGCTGTGCAGTTCCCCCTGAGTATTGGGAGACTGCCCCCCACTGCCATGAATGTACTGTTTCTGTGTCCCCCGTTCCTGAGTATATCCTGGGCATTGATGTGCTCTAAAGATTGTGGCTGTGAACCGCTGTGGGAGAGTTCCGCCTGATAGTGTGAGTGGTAAAAGCCAATCTGTGGGGACATGCTAACCATCCCCCCATTCAGTTGCCACACCCATGATGCGTGACGGTGGTGAAGGAGTACCGGTTTCCCCCGGGGGCCATGAGGAAGGTACAGCAACTGTAGGAGAGTTGGAAAAGGTGGGGATAATTAGGGCCGCCCACAGGCCCTTTATCTTTCCCATGTGACTAATGAGAAAGCCAGGTGGCACATGAAGAATGACCATAGATTACCAGGAGCTCTATAAGATGATTCCCCAAATACATGCAGTGGTCCTTTCTGTGGTGGACTTGATGGACCAATTAACTAATGAGCTGGGAACTTACCATTTAGTAGCCAAACCAGCAAATACCTTTTTGTTCATTGATATTGCTCTGGAGAGTCAAGATCAGTTTGCTTTCATCTGGGAAGGCCAACAATGGACTTACAGTGCTCTCTCAAGTGCTCCCTGGTTGGCTAAGACAAAAGTCATCCCCGATGCAGTGATAGATAAAATTCAGGTATATCCTACCCCTATCACTGTGAAGCAGCTCCAGATGCTTTTGGGCCTGCTACTATACTGGAGAGTGTTGATGCGCCACCTTGCTCAAGTTGTTTGTCTCTTATACGCTCTGGTGAAAAAGGGAGTGTGCTGGGACTGGACTCCGACCTTGGAACAAGCATTCCAAGGAAAAAAAGCACATTATTAAATGTGCTCAGCCCTTGCATGCCCTGACCTTGTCAACTAGAAGAGCACGTGACCCAAGAAGGCTTTGGTTGGGGTCTTTGGCAGCAATCAGAATAGCTATGACAACCCCTGGGTTTCTGGTTCCAACTATGGAAGGGAGCAGAGGCGCAGTATTCTTTAACTGAAAAGTAACTGATGGTGGTGTACACTGCCCTGTTGGCCATGGAATTTCTAACAGGAACTGCCCTCTTGACAATAAGGACCACTTACCCCTTTTCATAGTGTGTCTGGGACTGGATGGTCAAGCCTCCCAGTGGCATGGCCCAGACATCCACATTGGCTAAGTGAGGGGCCAAATGCTGTGTACATTCCAGATGTCCATCACAATGTTAGCCAAGCTCTATTGGTATTAGCTTCTGAGAGTTATGCTATTGAATGCCTGATAGGTGATCACTTGCAGGAATGGTGGGCATCCTTAACTACTGAATGGTGATGGGTCCTTGATGTCTTAGGCGGCAGTGCTTGTGTTTTGATTGCAGCATGTTGCTACAACTTGTACTGCTGTTGCAGCATTTGAGTGCAGAGCTCTGCCCTCCTCACCAAGGGGCCCTCGGGTAAGACACCTTCCCATAGATTGTACAGTGAGGATCTCTGAAGGGGTGGAATGTAGGGACAATGGAATCAGTCATGTTCCCTCACCAGGATGTCTAAGCAAACATAACTTAGCAGTGTTCATATAACCTTGAGTAGGGGCTCGCATGAGTAGAATGAAACTCTGTTATATAACTAGAAGGTCAGTAATGGCACCTTATCAGCTTTGTTTGCACTTAGTATATAAGGGAATAAGGACTTTCCGTGGTGGGACTTGCAATTTGTGACACACATGGATCGCCCTACCGTGGAACAAAGGCACGTCAGATATCGCCAGGCTCTGTGTATATTCTTCCATCTGCCCAAATCCCATGTGAACCTGCCTGGCCTCGAACACTTGCAGGACAAGAGGGGAGAGGGAAAATGTGGGAAAGAAGGGGAAGTATCTAATCAAGGAACATGTATAAAGGACCCGTGATGATGGACAAAAGGGTGAGGACTCACTGAGGGAGTGGGGGATGGGCAGGGCAAGGGAAAGCAAGTGGCGAAAAGTTGGGACAACTGTAATTGAACAACAATAAAAAAAATTTCTCAATGAGGCTGTCATACTTTGAAGTTTGAAATTTAGTTATGGTTTCCTTAATGAATTCATTTATGCAGTTTAAAATTATACTGTGTTATATTTTTATGAAGATACCTGGGTATGCTGCAACTTATCAGTCTTTTCTTGTACGTTTTCAAATATTATTTTGTTAAACAAAACTTTCACTTGAAAGAGGTCTTCTCTAGAGATAACACTTTATTTTCTATTCTAATAAGACAACAAAAAAACAAAAAATAATAAAGCATTTACACCAATAATTAGAGAAAAGATCTGTGTGCCCAATATTAAGAATTAATAAATATCACAATATTTCCTTCAGATCAAAATTTTTAACAATGAAAAGTGTTCAGGTCAGCGCCGATCCTGCTGGTGAGCCCATTTCCTTAGAAATCCACTTTCTCAGGGCACAGTTTTCCTTAGAGAAAGCTAGTATCTGAAAACTTTTAATCTTCTTATACTGTATTTCGATATAGACTTTATTAAGGACAATTTTAAAACAATATAAATGCCATTCTACTCTATAATTCTTTAGTTTTTTGGGAAATGGATATATAGTAACATAACATAATGGGTATATGGTACATTATAATTCCTCATGTAGATATAACATGCTATATTTTATTTCTTCCAGTTCTTTATTTATTTTTAATTATTTTATTTTTCAATTGTACTTGACATCTAATATTATTTAATATTAGTTTCATCAATGTGTTGTTGCGTCTCACACGCTCCCCACTGGGGACCTGGCCCACAACACAGGCATGTGCCCAGACTGGCAATCAAACCAGGGACACTTTTTTTTTTTAAATTTTTTCAAATACATTTGTCTCTGCCTACGCCCCACCACTTTCCATTGCCCCCTCCTTCCTTCCATCCCTCAGCTCTTCCCCTTTGGTTTTGTTCATGAGTCCTTGCTATGTGTTCCCTGACTCTCCCCTTGCCTTCTATTTCCCCACCCCTCCCTTCCCTTTTGTCTCTGTTGATTTCTTATCCTTTCAGTGTCGCTGGTCTTATTTTCCTTGTATCTTTGTATTGTTGGTTAGGTTCCGCTTATAGGTGAGATCATATCGTATTTGTCTTTCGCCCCCTGGCTTATTTCAATTAGCATAATGCTCTCCAGTTCCATCCATGCTGTCGCGAAGTTTAGTAGTTCTTTTTTTCTTTCTGCTACGTAGTATTCCATTGTGTATATGTACGATAATTTTTGATCCAATCATCTACTGATGGGCATTTAGGTTGCTTCCAACACTTGGCTATTGTAAAGTGTGCTGCTATGAACATTGGGGTGCATAGGTTCCTTTGTATTGGCGTTTTGGTGTTCTTAGGGTATAGTCCCAGCAGGGGAATCTCTGGATCAAAAGGCAGTTCCATTTTCAGCTTTCTGAGGAAATTCCACACTGCTTTCCATAGTGGCTGCACCAGTCTGCATTCCCACCAACAGTGGACTAGGGTTCCCTTTTCTCCACAGCCTCACCAGCACCTGTTGTTTGCGGATCTGTTTATGATGGCCATTCTGACCGGTGTGAGGTGGTACCTCATGGTGGTTTTGATCTGCATTTCTCTGATGGCTAGTGATGCTGAGCATTCTTTCAAATGCCTCTGGGCCCTCTGTATCTCCTCCTTGGAAAAGCGTCTGCCTAAGTCCTTTGAGCATTTTTTGATTGGATCGTTTGTCTTCTTGGAGTGGAGTCGAGTGAGTTCTTTATAATCTTGGAGATCAAACCTCTATCTGATGTATCATTATCGAATATATTTTCCCAAATGGTTGGCTCCCTTTTCATTTTGCTGATGTGTTCTATTGCCGTGCAAAAGCTTCTTATTTTGATGAGGTCCCACTTGTTTATTCTTTCCATTATGTCCCTTGCTTTAGGAGACATATCAGTGAAAAAACTGCTGCATGGGATATCTGAGAGTTTCCTGTCAATGTTCTCTTCTAGGACTTTTATGGTGTTGCGACTTATATTTAAGTCTTTGATCCATCTTGAGTTTATTTTTGTGTATGGTGTCAGCTGATGATCCAATTTCCATTTTTTGCATGTAGCAGTCCAGCTCTCCCAACACCATTTGTTGAAGAGGCTATTATTGCTCCATTTTAAGCTTCTGCCCCCTTTGTCAAATATTAGATACCCATAGAGACCTGGGCTTATTTCTGGGCTTTCTCTTCCGTTCCACTGGTCTATGGGTCTGCTCTTGTGCCAGTACCAGATTGTTTTGAGTATAGTGGCTTTGTAGTAGAGTTTGATGTCTGGTATTGTGATCCCTCCTACTTTGTTTTTCTTTCTCAAAATTGCTGAGGCTATTCAGGGTCATTTATGCTTCCATATAAATTTTTGAAATGTTTGTTCTATTTCTGTGAAATATGTCATTGGTATCTTAATAGGGATTCCGCTGAATCTATAAACTGCTTTGGGTAGTATGGACATTTTGATGATATTAATTCTTCCATCCATGAGCACGGTATATGCTTCCATTTATTTGTGTCTTCCTTAGTTTCTTTTTTCAATGCTGTATAGTTTTCTGTGTACAGGTCTTTTACATCTTTGGTTCAATTTATGCCTAGGTACTTTATTTTTCTTCTTGCTATATCGAATGGTATTTTTTTCTCTGATTTCTTCTTCTATTGCATTGCTGGTGTACAAACATGCCTTTGATTTCTGAATGTTCACTTTGTATCCTGCTGTTTTGCCAAATTCACTTATTAGGTTGAGGAGTTTTTTGGTAGAGTCTACAGGGTTCTCTATGTACACTATCATGTCATCTGCAAACAATGATAGCTTTACTTCCTCTTTTCCTATATGGATGCCTTTTATCTCTTTCTCTTGTCTGAATGCTGTGGCTAGGACTTCCAATACGATGTTGTAAAGAAGCGGTGAGAGCAGACATCCTTGTCGTATTCCCGATCTTAGTGGGAAAGCTTTCAAAAGTTTTTGCCCATTGAGTATGATATTGGCTGTAGGTTTTTCATATATGGCCTAGATTATGTTGAGGAATGCTCCATTTATTCCCATTTTGCTGAGTGTTTTGATCATAAATGGGTGCTGTACCTTATCGAATGCTTTTTCTGTGACTATCGAGATGATCATGTGGTTTTTGTCTTTTCTTTTATTTATGTGATGTATCACGTTTACTGATTTGTGTGTATTGAACCATCCCTGCATCCCTGGGATGAATCCAACTTGATTGTGGTGGATAATCTTTTGAATGTATTGCTGGATGCGGTTTGACAATATTTTGTTCAGGATTTTAGCGTCTATGTTCATCAGTGAAATTGGCCTCTAGTTTTCTTTGTAGGGTCTTTATTTGGTTTTGGGATCAGGGTGATGCTGGCCTCATAGAAAGAGTCTGGGAGTCTTCCCTCCTCTTGGATTTTTTTGGCATAATCTGAGGAGTACAGGGGTTAGCTCTTCCTTAAATGTTTTGTAAAATTCTCCTGTGAAACCGTCCGGCCCTGGGCGTTTGTGTGCCGGGAGTTTCTTGATCACTGCTTCAATTTCCCCAGCTATTATCGGTCTGTTCACGCTCTCTGTTTCTTCCTCCTTCAGTTTTGGAAGATTATACTTTTCTATAAATTTGTCCATTTCATCAAGATTTTCAAATTTCTTGGCATATAATTGTCCATAGTAGTTTCTGACGATCCCTTGTATTTCTGTGGTATCAGTTGTTATTTCTCCTCTTTCATTTCTGATATTATTAATTTGGGTTCTCTCCCTTTTTTTCTTGATGAGTCTGCTTAAAGGCTTCTTAATTTTATTTATCTTTTCAAAGAACCAGCTTCTGGATTGGTTGATCCTCTGAATTGTTCTTTTTGTCTCTATGTCATTCAGTTGTGCTCTACTCTTGACTATTTCCTTCCTTCTACTTGCTCTGGGATTTATTTGTTGTTGTTTTTGCAATTCTGGAAGTTGTAGTGTTAGGTCTTTTATTTGAAATGTTTCTATCTTTTTTAGGTAAGCCTGTATTGCTATGAACTTCCCTCTCAGGACTGCCTTTGCTGTGTCCCATAGGTTTTGGACTGTTGTCTGTTCATTTTCATTTGTTTCCAGACATTTTTTGATTTCTTCTCTTATCTCATTATTCACCCATTCATTGTTTAATAGTCTACTGTTCAGTCTCCATGAGTTTGCAAGTTTTTGAAGTTTCTCTTTGAGGCTGATTTCCAATTTCAAGCCCTTGTGGTCTGAGAAAAAGTTGGGTATTATTTCAAGTTTCCTGAATTTCCTGAGGTCTGCTTTGTGTCCTATCATGTGGTCTATCTTTGAAAAACTGCCATGAGCATTTGAAAAGACTCTGTGTTTTTCTTCTTCGGGATGTAAGGTTCTATATATGTCAGTTAAGTCTCTTTGATTCAGCGTGTCATTCAGCGCCACGATATGTTTATTAATGTTTTGTTTGGAAGATCTGTCCATTTTTGACAGCGGGGTGTTGAAATCCCCTACTATCAGTGTGTTGCTGTCTATATCTTTTTTGAAGTCATCCAACAATTTCCTCATATACTTGGGGGCTCCTATATTGGGTGCATATAAGTTTACAATGTTGATGTCTTCTTGATAGATTCTTCCTTTAAGTATGATAAAGTGCCCCTCTGGGTCTCTTTTTATGGCCTTTGTTTTGAAATCTACTTTGTCTGATACAAGTATGGCAACCCAGCTTTTTTCTCTTGCCCATTTGTTTGGAATATTTCTTTCCATCCCTTTACTTTCAGTCTGTGTAGGTCTCTTTCTGTGAGGTGTGTCTCTTGTAGGCAGCATATGTGTGGGTCATGTTTTCTTATCCATTCAGCTACCCTGTGTCTTTGGATTGGGGCATTTAGTCCATTCACTTTGAGAGATATTACTGATAGAAACTTACTCATCTTTTCTCTTTGTAACTGTTTTCCTCTCTCTCCTTCTTTTCCTTCATCTTCTTAAACCAGTCCCTTCAGCATATCTTGGAGTGCTTGTTTGGTAGGGATGTATTCTTTTAGCCGTCTCTTGTCTGGGAAACTCCGTATTTCCACTTCTATTTTAATGGAGAGCCTTGTGGGGTAGAGCAGCCTTGGCTGTAGGCCTTTGCTTTTCATGACTTGAAATATTTGTTGCCATTCCCTTCTGGTGTGTAGTGTTTCTGTTAAGAAGTTAGCTCCTAGGCGTATCGGGGCCCACTTGTATGTTACTTTCTCCTTGTCCCTTGCTGCCTTGAGGATTCTCTCTTTGTCTTTGATAGTTGCCATTTTAATGATGATCTGACTTGGAGTGGACCTCCTTGAGTCCCTCTTTATTGGGGTCCACTGTGCCTCCTGGATCCATGAGAGCCTTTCTCTCCTCAAATTAGGGAAATTTTCCATCATTACTTTTTTGAGGAGGTTCTCTATCCCTTGCTCCTCTTCTTCTCCTTCTGGTATCCTTATTATATGGATATTATTGCGTTTCAGCTTGTCCTGCATTTCCCTAAATGCCTCTTCAGTCTTTTTGAGTCGTTTTTCCATTTCTTATTCTTTCTGGGAGCTTCTTTCTACCTTAACCTCCATCTCACTGATTTGATCCTCGGCTTCATCCAGCCTGCTTTGGATTCCTTCTACTGTGTTCTTCAGTTCAGAAATGGTATTCTTCATATCCTCTTGTGTCTTCTTGATAGTTTCTATGTCCTTTTCCAGGCTGATATAGTTTGTTGTAAGATCCTGATGTTTTCTCTGCAGTTTCTCCTAGTTATGTTTGAGCTGGCTGAGCTCATTGAGCTTCCTTAGAACCATTGTTTTGAATTCAATATCTGATAGTTCCCTTGTCCCTATTTCATTTAGATCTCTCTGTGGGGAGTCCCCTTTTCCAATCATTTGGGGAGAATTTCTTTTTCTTCCCACTTTTGTGAGAGTCTGTTAAGTAATTTACTTACTTACTTACTTATTTATTTATTTATTTATTTATTTATTTATTTTGGCTTCTGCTTCAATTGAGCTGTCTAGATTTCCTGATTTTGTGGAGTGAACTTCTATGGTAGTAGGTGGGTCTTTTTTATTTATTTATTTATTTATTTTTCCCTTTTCTTTCTGGGCCTGCCTCTGATGATGTCAATTTTTGACCCTATATGACCTTGGGATGTTTGTTTGAGCCTTCCAGGAGTCTACTGTCTGTGTCTGACTCCTGCTTGGGGCAGCTCTGTGACCCCTTCGGTCAGGGCTGGGCTATTTTTTGGGATCGCACTGCACTTTCACCCCGGTTCCGTGAGTGTGCTCTTTGGTGGGGCAGGATCCCCCACCTGCCTGGGCTCACTCGTGCTTGGCCCAGACCAGGGTGCTTATTCACTACATTACATACTCGCCTGGCCCTCCTGGCCAGAGGGCTCCCCAGCACTGGTCAATTTAGGGTCTTCAATTGTGTGTTTTCCCACTTTTGGTTCTTTGGGTGCGTTGCTTGTCCTCACCAAATGGAGATTACGGAAATTGAAGGAAGTCAACTCCAGGACTCTCAGGTTAATCCTTTCTCTGGTCTCTCCTCCAGGGACTCTGGGCAGCTCTGTGACCCCTTCGGCCTGGGATCTACTAATTCTGTGAGCCGCTCTGCAATCACGGGCCAGGTGAGTCAGTTTACGCCTGCCCTTTCTGCTCTGTGCACTCCCTCGCAGGCCATATCGGTGCCAATCTGTAGGAGGCCTTGCCAGCTGGTGCTAGCCCTCTCCACCCCTCGCGGGTCACACATGCTCGCCAACCCTCGCCAGCTACTCGGCACAAGTGTGCGCGCCTGCACTGGGTAGTTTTGGGGTGTCTATGTGTGCTTTTTGGCTTTTGGCTCTTTGGGGGTGTGGCCTCTTCCTGCACAATGGAGACTATGGCAAGGAGAAGGATTCGGGACTCCCCTCTTCCTCCTCTCGTTCCTTCCCCAATGCCTCCGTCTCCAGTCTCTCCTCAAGGTTCTCCCAGCCATTCTGCACTCAGCCCCCATCTCACACTCACAAGCTGTGTGTGGAGCACACAAAAGGCAGGTTAATTGATTCCCTTATGCCTGAGCGAGATGGTAGCTGCAAAGTGGGAGGTGCGTTATCACCAGGGCTCCACCGGCCCCCCTGTTAGTTCTCTTCACAAAGTTTTCCTCACCAGTCTTTTCCCAGGCACCAGTCCACCCTGCTGCTGCCTCTACCCAGAGATCAAGGAGGGTAGACTGCCGCTGCAGCTGCCGCTGCAATTTTTGCGTTGGCCCTTTAAATGTCTCTTTGCATTCCCAGCCACCTGTCTCTGGCAGAGAGAGCCCCTAAGCTTTTCAGGGTTGCGTTTTGTCTGTATTTTCTTGGTTTTAGCTGCTGTAGTTTAGGGGTCCCTGTTTATGATTCAGACCCTGTTCTTCTCAGGGGGAGCTAAGTGGCAGTTTCAATGTCCCTCTGGTGCTAGTGCCCTTGGGCACCCAGCCCACCTTCTCGAGCCTCCACCACACTTCTCACCCGTTGGGATGTGTGAGAGTCGCATCCACTGTCCGCGGCTCCAAGGCTCCTCTCCCACTATCGTTCCATTGTTTTCCAGGTGATTACTCCACTATTTAGTCGCAATTCCAGTTTGGTCTTGGGGGAAGGAGGTCAGCGTGACTCCCATTCACTCCTCCGCCATCTTCATCTCTCAAAACAGGGACCCTTTGATATGCAGGCTGGTACTCAATCCACTGAGCCACACGAGCCAGGGAATATTAGTTTCAGATATGCAGCATAGTGGTTAGACAGTTATATGAAGTAGAAAGTGATCTCCCTGATAATTCTAGTACCCACCTGGCACCATCCATAGTTAGTACAAATATTATTTACTGTATTTCATATTCTTTTTATTAAAAAAATGATTCCAGAGAGAGGAAGAGAGAGAGAAGAGAAACATCAGCCCCCTGTTCTGCTCATTTATGCATTCATTGATTGATTTATTATGTGCCTTGGCTGGGGATCAAATCTGCAACCTTGTTGCATTGGAACAACACTCCAACCAATTGAGCTATCTTGCCAGGATGTCCTCTATTTTTTACATTCTTATAACTATTTTGTAACTACCAATTTTTATGTTTTAGTCTCTTCACCTTTTTCACCCAGTCTCCCAAACCCCTCCCATCTGACAACACTCAGTTTATTGAACATCTATGAGTTTGTTTCTGTTATGTTTGTTTATTTTATTCTTTAGATTCCATATATAAATGAAATCATATGGCATTTGTTGCTCTCTATTTTGACTTAGCATTAATACTTTGTAGGTCCATCCATGTTGATGCAAATGGTAAGTTTTCACTCTTTTTATGATCAAATAACATTCCCCTGTATGTGTGTACCACTACTTCTTTATCCAATCAACTATTGATGGGCATATTTTGGTTCCATATATTGGCTATTATAATTAAAGCGGTAATGAACATAGTGATGCATACATGTTTTTGAATTACTGTTTTGAATTTCTTTGAGTATATACCCAGAAGTAGAATTACTGAATCATAAGGCATTTCCATTTTTAACTTTTTGAGGACCTCCTTACTACTTTCCACAGTGTCTACACCAATTTACATCCCAATCAACAATACAGAATATTTTTTCTTTTCTTCAGGCCTTTGCCAAAACTTGTTGTTGGTTAATTTATTGATGGTAGCATTGAGCATCTTGTCATATGTTTATTGGCGATCTGTATACCTTCTTTGGAGAAGTGTCTATTCAGGTTCTCTGCCCTGAATTGGATTTTTTTTGGGGGGGGTGCTGAGTTGTGTAAGGTCTTTATAAATTTTGGCAATTATACCCTTATTGGATATATCATTAATGAATATCTTCTCTCATTCAGTAGCCTGTCTTTTTTTTTCATTTTGTTGATGGCTTCCTTTGCTATGCAATAATTTTTTTAGTTTGATGTAATCTAATTTTTCTTTTTATATTACTTGCTTTAGGAGATATAGCATAAGACATATTACTAAGAGAAATGTTAGATTTTATGCTTTATCTTTTCTTGTAGGACTTTTATGGTTTTAAGTCATAACTTTAAGCCTTTAATCCATTTTGAGTTTATTCTTGGAGATGGTATCAGAAGGAGCACAGGTCCCATCCTTCCTACCTTCCTTCTTTCCTTCTTTCCTCCTTCCTTCCTTCCTCCTTCCTCCCTCCCTCTTCCTTCCTTCCTTCCTTCCTTCCTTCCTTCCTTCCTTCCTTCCTTCCTTCCTTCCTCCTTCCTCCCTCCCTCTTCCTTCCTTCCTTCCTTCCTTCCTTCCTTCCTTCCTTCCTTCCTTCCTTCCTTCCTTCCTTCCTTCCTTCCTTCCTTCCTTCCTTCCCTCCTTTCTTTCTTTCCTTCTCTCTTTCTTTCTCCTCTCTTTCTTTGTTTGTATCTATCCATTTCCCCAGTATCATTATTGAAGAGATTGTCTTTACCTCACTGTAAGTTCTTGGTCACTTAGTCATATATTAATTTATTACAGGCATGAGTGTACTTCAGGGCTCCCTATTTTGTTTCACTGTTCTGTAAGACTGTTTTTATGCTAGTACCATGCTCTTTTGATTATAATGACATTGTAGTCCAGTTTGATATCAGGTAGCATGATACCTCCAATTTTGTCCTTGTTTCTCAACATTGTTGTGGTTATTTGGTGTCTTTTGTGATTTCATATAAATTTTAGGATTATTCTGGTTCTGTAACAAATACCATTAATATTTCAATAGGGATTGCATTAAATCTATAGATTACTTTGGGTAGCTTGGACATTTTCATGATGTTAATTCTTATTCATTACCATAGTACATACTTCCATTTCTTTGTATGTTCTCCAAGTTCTTTTTCAATGTCTTATTTTCCAAGGATAGATATTTTACATCTTTGGTTAAACTTTTTCCTAGGTGTTTTTTTCATGCAATTTTAAAAGGGATTGTTTTCTTAATTTCTCTTTTATTTTTTTCATTATTGATATCCTAAAATGCAACCAATTTCTGAATATTTATTTTTATCTTGCTACTTAACTTATTTATAAGTTCTAATAGTTTGTTGATAAAATCTTTAGGGTCCTCTACATATATTATTATGCCATCTGCAAATAATGACAGTTTTAATTCTCCTTTTCCAACTTGAATGCCTTTATTTTTCTTGTCTGATGTCTATGGCTAGGACTTCCAATACTATGTTGAATGCAAGTGGTAGAAGTGAATATCTTTGTATTACTCCTGATCTTAAGGAAAACATTTTTAGCTTTTTCTCATTTAGTATGATAATAGTTGTGGATTTGTCACATATGGCATTCACTGTGTTGAAGTATGTTCTTTCTGTTCCCAAATGTGTGAGATTTTTTAAATTTAAAATAAATGCTGAATATTGTAAAATGCTTTTATGGATCTATTGATATCATCATATGATATTTTCCCTTCAATTTGATTATGTGATATATCATGTTAATTGATTTGCTGATATCAAACCAATTTTGCATCTAAGAAATAAACTCACTTGATCATGTTGTATAATCTTTTATTGCTAAATTTGGTTTGTTAATATTTTGCTGAAGATCTTTGCATCTATGTTTATTGGGGGACATATTCTATTATTGTTATTTTGTATTTTTTCTCATTTTTGAATGAAAATAACAGTAGCCTCAAAACGAGGTTGAGAACCTTCCATCCTCTTGAATTATTTGAATAGTTTGATAAGAATAACTATGAACTTTTCTTTGAATATTTTGTAAAATACACCTATAAAACCAACCTGCTCAGGGCTTTTGTTTGTTGAAAGTGTTTTGATTACTGATATAATTTTGTTGTTTGTCATCTGTCTGTTTAGATATTTTTGTTTGTTCTTGACTCAGTCTTGGAAGATGACATATTTCTAAAAATTTATTCATTTCTTTTAGTTTGTCCAGTTTGCTGGCATATAATTGTTCATAGTATTTTCTCATAATTCTTTGCGTTTCTTGGTGTCAGACGTCACTTCTCTTTTATTTCTGATTTTATTTATTTGTGTCCTCTCATTCCCACTTTTTTTTTTTTTTTTTTTTGGTGAGTGTGGTTAAAAGTTCATCCTTTTTTTATATTTTTAAAGAGCCAACTCTTGTATTCATTGGTCTTTTCTTTTTTTTTTAGATTCTATTTTGTTTATTTCCATTCTTATTTTTATTATTTACTTTGTATGTATTGGCCATTCATCACTTTGAATGTTTTGTGCTAGTTTATTCTGGCCTGAAAAGTTTCAGTTGAGAAATAAGTTGACAGTCTTATGGGAGCTCCTGTAGGAAACTGTCTTTATTTTGTTGCTTTTAAGATTCTTTCTTTGTCTTTACCCTTTGTCATTTTAATTTTGATATATTTTGGTGTGTGCCTCTTTGGGTTCATCTTTTTTGAAACTCTCTGCACTTTCTGAACCTGAGTATTTTTTTTTTTCCTTTACCAGGTCAGGGAAATATTCAGTCATTATTTATTTAATAGGTTCTCAATCCTATTAACCTCTTACAAGGTTGCTCTCTGTATTCTCTTTCTGGTACCCTTATTATACGACTGTTGTTATGCTTAATGTTGTCCCAGATGTCCCTTAAACTTCCTCATTATTAAAATTCTCTTTTCGTTTGCTGTTCTAATTATGTGTTTTCTGCTATCTTGACTTCCAAATTACTGTTTTGATCCTCTGCTTTAACTAATATGCTGTTGATGCCTTGTATTGTATTCTTCATTTCAGTTATAGTATTCTTCATTTTGGACTTTTTTTTATAGTTTTATGATTTTTTTTATGTTCAATATCTCTTTGTTGATGTTCTCATTTGAGGCATGTTTTTTTGTTTCCTATTTTAACTGTCTCTTTGTATTTTTATCTTGTTTATTAGGTAGATCTGCCATGTATTCAGTCTTGGTAAGTTGGCCTTGTGTAGTAAGTATCCTGTGAGGCACAGTGGTGCAGTCTTTGTTATCACTTGAGCTGAGCACTCAGGATTGTCTCTTTTGTGTGCCTTCCTATATTACTTGAGTCTTGATTGATGTTGGCCCATCAGTGCATGGATTAACTCCCACACTAACTGGCTGTGAGCACTGGCAATAACCACAGGGTACAAGCTTCTGTGAAAGGGCTCATCCCATGCGTCAGTATTTCCCCCAGATGGTTCTGGTGCCTGTTGAGGTCTCCCACTGTGTGTGCCACTTGTTGAGCTAATCAGGTACTCTGTAGGGGGGCCTACATTGGGCACCAGATGAGGGGGTACTGCATCCTGTGCAGAATCCCCCCGGGTCCCCGTGGATGGTGAAAATAAAATAAGTCATTCCAGACACTTCTCAGTCTGCCAAGTAAAGGGGGTGGCTATTCCCTCTAGTGGAGAATGCCCCTAATCCTTCTTTTAAAGTGGCTTTTATTGAGAATCATATGTGCAGGGGTATACAGCAAGAATGCAAAGCTCATCAATAAATGTCAAAAGGCTATGTTTACAGAAAACAGATAGACATCATAGATAACAAATGAAGGATCACAGAGATTTGCCTCAGGTCAGGGTCTGGTATACAGAGTGGTGCCCATTAGGCCCTGAAACTTGGGAAACTGATCACATTCTATGCTTGCCCCCAAGCATCAGTAGTTGCTAACTCGAGAGTTTTCTTAGCAAAGTAAATTCATAGGATTTAATGCATTCTTTTTCCAGGCCTAATTGTCTCCAGGAACTGCCTGATCCAGTTAAGGGCTACGTCTGCCTTTAGTATTATTTCAAGCTTGAGCCAAGCGGGTGGAGCAGAGCAGTCAAGAGATAAAGAGATTTCTTTCAGATAGAATGAGGACTCCAGTCCTGACAAAGCTGAGAGGTGAGGTTCTTTTCCCCTTTCTCAGTGTCCCCCAAGTCCTTCCCTCGTGGCCCGACTGTGCCTGTCTTAGGTTGCCCTTGCCATTGAGGGGTCTTACCCATCATTGACTAACTAGCCATCCTTCAGAGCCAAGCTGGGTGATGTGAAGGAGGCAAGGGCTGCATCTCTGCCATGGCATAAGTTTTGTCTCCTCAGTGGCCAATTTTCCCAAGGCCTCCTTGCTCTGCCCTAGCTTTCGGGCCTTTTCATCTGTAGGCAAGGCTACAGTCCCTGAAACCAGGCAAGACGGTTCCCAGGAGTACTCTGCTGTGATCTGAAGTCAGCAAAAAGATGTACTAGTTCTGGAACTTTTGGGAGGGACCCCAATGCAGGTCAATGTCAAGGCCTATAACTAGCCTGGGGCTACATGTTAGAAGCTACAAACTTCTAGCTGCCTATGCTAGGCCTGAATGCTTCTGGGATGGACTGTGATGTGACATGAGGCTGTGTGCTGTAGGTATCAGGCCTGGTGCAGACATCTGGGATCTGCTGTCACCTTTTGGCTGCCTGTGAGTCTTAGTCTCTGAAAGACCCTTAGATAGTATGTGAGTTAGATGAGGTAGAGTCTCAGGGAGCCCTCAGGGTGGGGCAAGTGGTGTTCACCAGGCTAATACAGATTCATATTTGGACATATGGGAAGGAAAGAGTGTTCAACACAAGGTAATTGGCAACCATCTTTCCAGAACATTGCCACACAACTCAATTTCTTCCTGTTTGTCTCTGGAGCAGCATCCCCTAATGCCCCCTGCCAAGGGCTCTCTCTGTGGGAGCCCAAGTTGTGAGGCAGGGGATAGTCAGGAAGGAGGAAACTCCAGAGGTCTCCCAGGAGATAAAGAACATGGATAAAGGGCGGAGACCCTGTCCTAAGTCTGGTAGTTTCTGCATCTGGAGAAGCATTGAATCCTAGTGAATCAGGACTGCCCCTGTGCAGAAGAGGCTACCTGACCCTTACTTCATTATAATGAATTATCATTGTGGGGCCTTCTTCCCAGTAGCCAATCAAGGAAAGGAAGGCCCACCTTAAGGAATAAAAGTCCTCTATCCCCTGAGTTCCTCCCTTTTTTGCCCTGCTCCAGCTGCCCCTGCTGCTTGCTGCTGCTGCTGCTGTTAGGCTCTTCTCCTTTCTTCTCTGCTCCACTCTGCTCAGAGTTGGCCTGTTCCCATGTTCTGTGTGGCTTAATAAATCTGCTTTTCCTTGCTTTCTGCTATAAACTCTGTGTGTTCGGTTCAATTTTTTGTCGGTGACCACCAAGAACCTGGTTACCTGTGCCCACCTGTGACAGTTGCATGCCAGTGAGGAAGAGTTTGTGCACTGTCCCTTTAAGAGGATGCTTGGGTTTCTAGCAGCCTTCTTTCTCACCCAGGTGGACAGAATCCCTGTTTATTTTCACAGCCAGCTGTTATGTGAGCTCCTCTGCCCAGCACTGGTATTTCAGGCTAGGGAACCCACTGTGTTGCTTAAATCCCTTGCTCCTCATGTAGAACCTCTTCAGCTGAAATACTGTTTTTGATTCTCAACCACCATCTGCGGGTGTGGAGCCAGCCAATTTTGCATCTCAGCCCCTCCTACCAGTCTTTATATTCTTAGCTATTGGACTAATGTTAAATTAGTCTTTAGAAGGTTATCTAGGTTGATCGTTCTATAAGTTAGTTATAATTTTGATGTGATCACAGGAAGAGGTGAGTACAACATCCACCTAATCTGCCATCTTGTCAGGAACTCCCATTACATTTTCTTGTCCAAATATAATACACTTTTATCCATTTGTTACCTATTATTTTAATTTCATTTAGCATCGATGATATGGATGAGTAATTAGTTTTTATAAATTATGATGCAACAACTATATATATTTACAAAATTCTTTTGTCTAATAATTGAAAAAACATAAGACCATACTCTTCTTTATCCAAACATTGCAAAATTGTACTCCAGAATAGCTAGATAATAAATACTTTCCACATTTATGTATACAATGTTCTATTTCTCTACAGCTTACAAAAATTTAATATTAATTTTGCCATTAAATGTAAATAACTATGAAAATGTATTTTCTTGTTTTTAATTTTTCTTCCTGATTATGAGAGTGGTTGAGCTTTATTATGAACAGCTCATGGGGTTACCATTCAAGCACATAAAACCATTGTTAAGGACAAAACATATTATTTTCATTAAAGTAAGCAATGAAAACAAGTGATATGGTGCACTTATTCTAGTCAAAGAAGATCTTGATTATTGCAATGTAAAATAAAGACAATATTGTTTAAAAATAGATAAAATTTCTACTATGTTATTATCTGTCTGGAAAACTCAAGTATAATGAGAGATTATTGTTTTTCCTAAGAGATAAGAACACATTTTTAAAATAGAGCGACCAGAAGACTTCATATACACAAAATACAAAGCCAGATAAACATAGACTATGACTATAGCAGACTTTAATGTAGTATATACTTGATATTTTAAAGTACTGAAAGTTAAGTCACTATTCACAAACTGATGTTGAAACAATTTGCTCATCCAATTAGAAAAGTGAAGTGAAATTATAATTTGCTTTCACCAAAAAATGATCATAAATCATTAAAATGTTAAGTAAAAATTTACACTTATGGAGAGTCTAACAAAAACTGTATCTGAAGAAAATATAGCTATAATCATAATTTATGTTGTGTTTTTCAAACAAAAATAAAATTTAAAAAATTTAAAATGAAAAATTTCAGATTATCTCTGAATATTTCAAATATAAACCTAAAATGATTAATATACAAGTAAAAATGAACTATCACAAATTAATCACTAAAATATTAAGTAAAGGAACTGCACAGGCAATCCCAGAAGAAAAATGCAAATGGCCTATGAGCATATGGAAAATGCCAAATGCCATTTATAGTCAATAAAATAAAATTAAAATAATAAGAAAATCTAATGGCTTGACCATCAGACTATCATTTTTAAAATGTTAATGTTATATTATAGAATCTGTGGGTAAAAATTCCACTGTCATAAAGTTCAATTAATATATCATTGATGACCATTTGAGAACCCTTTAACCTGTGAGTATTTAGAAGCAACCATTTCATATCCTATAGAAATATACTTACATTTAAACAAAGAGATATGCATAAAACTTTAATTTATTTTTATTATAATAGTAAAATATTTGATATTAATTCAATTCTAGTAATAGAAAATGGCTTAGTAATTAATGGCATATCCAATTAAAGCAACTTTTCTACATGAAGTAACTTTAAAATATAGATTTTATCTTTATTGTACTGATTTGACATTATATTTAAAACATAACAACTGAATACATTAAGGAAATGGGAAACAATGGTTTAATGAAGAGAGGATTAGAATTAAGGGTTAGGCTTAGTGAGACAGATTTTGAAATTTTTACTCTGAATACTCACTTGTTAGAGTAGTGAGTTCAATGAATCTTTGTGTTGTGATACATGGACATTAAAACAAATTTAGAACTTCAAAAATGTTAACTTTTTATAATTATAATAAAAGTTAATACTCTATTAAAACTTTCATTTTATGAACCTTATCTGGAAACTTCTTATTAAATGTTGACTATGAGAATCAAAAATTCAAACTGATAACCCTTAAAATTGCTAATTTTTTCAACTTTTTATTTTGAGATAATTTTAGAGTTATAAGCAAGTATAAGAAAGAATACAGACAGAACTGTTTTTTTCATCTCCAATAGTAATGTTTCATAGTTATTCATTCATTAACTTTTTATTGATGTAATTTTTAGGGTAAATATTGTGCATATAGCTAATTTTCAGTGTGTAAAATGGCTTTAGAGTAGAAATAAAGGTAAGTAGTTTTATATATTTTATAGGGACTCTCATATACATTTAAAGATTTCAATAGGCTCTCCTGCAAAAACAATGGTCTTTCAGCTAATAGTGTTCAAATATTTTAACTGGATGCCACTATGAATAAAGAAAACATAAAATGAATATATATGCTAAGTATTAATAGAGATAAATTATAAGCATAAATAGAAAAGAGAAAATAAGTTAATTAAAAAATTTAGAATATTTATTTTTAAAATATGCCTAAATCACTTGAATGTCACTAAAAATATTGTTTTGTGCCTTTGAATATGCTGAGTTATATTTGAGAATCTTGTTTTATTACTTTGAAAGATAGTTATCCAAATATTTTAAGTTTGGTTTATTTTAATCCATGCTTTAAAGGACTATCAGAATTAGAAAAGGAAAAAATAGCAAAAACAAAAGCATCTCATTTTTGTTGCATTTGAATGCGTGTGCATGTAAGCACTTAATTATCATGGGAAAGCCTTGAACATATTTAGAAACCAAGAGACGGAGGTTAAAGAGAAAGGAGAAAAGAGCAAATTGATGACTAAAGTTCCAGAGCATGTGGAAGGAAATAAGATTCAGATGTGTGAGCCAGTGATAGGAGTCACCTCTTTATGTGAAACATAAGAAAAGAGATTATGATGACATAGATGCAGATATCCTGTGAATACTTCACTGTAGACCAAAGGTTTTCATCTCACAAGAGTAAGAAACAGATAGTGGCTTCAATGGGACTGAAACAGAAAGAGAGTAATCCACCAAAGCTACAGTTCAGTTCTTACTTTATTTTATTCTTTTTTAAAATTTTTGCTACAGACACTTAGTTTATAAAATTTTAAATAGGTCAGGTGTTTCAGGCTTATTGTTTTATAATTGTTTATTGCTTCTAGTCTCCTTTAAGCACAATTATGTCCTGTCTCCTAACCATACTACTATTGGAATGTGACTTGGAGTTTCACATTATAAAATCAAGATTTCACATTTTTCTTTATTTTCTTTTTTTCTGCATCTTATACTCCTGTTTGTTGCATGTGTCAGTTAGGTCCTCTGAAAGCAGGTGCTGAAAGTTGTTTATTGGCACCCAGCCCTTGTAAAGGGAAGAGGGAGAAAGCATGATTATACAGGGAAAGGAGTTCAAGTGATATGCAGGTTCAACAAAGCCTCATCCAACTTGGTGGGGATCCTAAAAGCAAGAAAGCCCATCCTCACATCTTTCTGTGGCTAGATGACCAGCCTTTATACACCTCACTCAGTCATTCCATGAAAGCTACCCTGGGAAAAGCATAACCTCTGCCAAAGCTGTGGCAGAGGCAGCTCCTCAGGAGCTGCCTAGAGAACTTCCTGATTCTGTCTTTAGATCACAGAGCACATCCACGGATCACAAACTGTTGGCCTGTAGGGATGTTTTTCTTTTTTCTGTCCAGTCATGTTTTTTGCTATATTTAATATGCCTAGCCAGCCTCTGTCGATTGTATCATCTGGCTGAATATTAAAACCATTTTATTTTGCTATCTCTTACCCATACTATGCACCCTTCCACCTCACCTCTTACCCTTTAATGCCATAAATAAAGTATACAGCTACTACTAGAATCACACCAGGGTTATCTGATGCATCACATTCAAGAAAAGGATATACTCTCTTAATCCAGCAGTCATTTCATTATCAGTAATTTCAACAGAACTGGATAGAAACATAAGACCAGGATAGCATCTGGACTTATCAAATCAGAAACTCTAGGGTGAATTTAGAGCATGCCGAAAAAAGTTGAAAAAAGTTCCTCAGTTTGTTTGGAATGATTAATAAATCTCTAACCTTGGAACAATTCCATATTAAGCCTAGGGGAAGAAATATGTTCCAAAGTTGCAACTAGGCATGAAGATTGGGGTAGCTGATAAAACAGAGCAAGAACATCAAAGAGGGCATAGAGCATGAGGAAGGAACACAAATTAAAATGAATTACTGTGTATAAAGTAATCTAATCTATGCCAAAGCAGATGTAAGCCTGATCAGGGGAACATCAGAAACAAGATTTGGATGTAAATTGGATGAAGCTCTTGAGATAAAGATGTGTGTTTACATTCACCTTGGTAATCTCTACATATTTATGCTTTGAATGTAGACCATGTAACTAAGTTCATGCAGAAGTGGAGAAAGAGCAAGTTGTACTTGTGTCACTGTTCCAGGGTGGAGGCAGAGCCCATCTGCTGTACCAGATGCCCAGTGGTTGATTGGACCACAAGGCTATGGGTGGCAGAAGGCATCTCTTTCCAAGAAGGGCACCAGGAAAGAGGCCAAAGCAACTGTGCCAGAGCTGCTGATAATCTCTCTCAATAGCCTCAAAATCATATTGAGTACCTGATTTAACCAGAAAGCTCTGCAAATGTGGGGAGAGGATGCATTTTATGGTTTATAAAAAACAACTTTTGAATGTCGCTTCTAAAGATGAATTCATATGCTGTGTGTCATGTAAACTTTTACCATTTAGGTTTGCTCTGTCTTCCTTTAAGCAATATTTTCTATAAACAATTATATAATATTTCTGAACTGATCCTCAATTTTCAATGAAATAAATATAATACATGTATTTTGAAGGATTCAAAAGTCTTATTTAGCACCAATTATATGAGCAGATGGAACATGAAAATAATTTAATTAAATTTCAACTACAGATTCCTAGTTCTCTCCCTTACTTGTACCAAGAGTTTTGAAACACAATTATGCAACAACTGCTTGAAATTTGTGCTATATTTTTCCCATGTCATCATGGACTTAATGTCATAGCTTTCTTTTTTTAAATTTTTAAATCGTGTTTATTACAGATGTCTCAATTTTTCCCCCTTTCCCCCCCTCCACCCATCCCACCCCCGCCCCCTGCTCCCACAGTCAATTCCCACTCTGTTGCCCATGTCCATGGGTCATTCATACGTATTCTTTGTCTAGTACCTTCCCCTTGTTTCCACCATTGTCCTCCTACCCCATCCCCTCTGGTCCCTTTCATCCTGCTCCATGTTTCCGTGCCTGTAGTATATTTTGTTCATTAGTTTATTTTGTTGAATAGATTCCACTTATAGGTGAGATCATATGGTATTTGTCTTTCACTGACTGGCTTACTTGACTTAACCTAATATTCTCCAGTTCCATCCATGTTGTCGCAAAAGGTAGGAGATCTTTCTTTCCTTCCTTCTTTTTATTTTTTTTAATGCAGATTGATTTAATTAATTTATTTTTTGAATGTCAAAATCCATTATAAAAATATTTAAAAATTTAAAACCATTATAAAATTTCAGCAATTAAAATAACATGACATCAGCACAGAAATAATCAAGTAGATCAATGAAAACAAATGAGCATTCTAGAAACAAATACATATATCTGTCTAACAATGTAATATATGATTAAATTGATATTTTAAATCAATGGGGAAAATAAGGTTTATTCAACACATAAGGTACATGGACCACTATTACTTGAAATAAAACAAATAAAGAGCCACACTTCACACATTAGACAAAAAATATCCAAGTTATTTAAAAGTCAATGTGTAAAATCTAAGTTCTAGGAGAAAATACAAAATAATATTTTTCTTACCCTGAAGTAAAATATTTAAACCCAGAAGCTGTAAAGTAAAATATTGACAATATGACTATATTAAACATTTAAGACTATATAGTAATATACATATAAAAAAGTTAAAGGAGAAGTAATAGAATAAGAAAATATTTGCAACACATCTGAAAAAGGGTTAATAGTTTTTTTGTTTTATTTTTTAGGGAAAAAATTCTATAAACATTTAACCAAAAAATAGATAAAGAATACCAAAACATCATCTAAATCTTTTTTTAGAAATAACAGAAATAGGCAAGAAATCTACAAAAACAGGTTTAGTTTCAACAAATAATAAAGGAACAATTAAAATAACATCATTGTCACATTCAAATTACTAAGTATTAAAGATATTGCTAATAACAAGTATTGGTGACTGTGAAAGGAACTGGGTATACATAGACTCTTTTTCTTCCTCTTCTTGAAGCTTTTTTAACCAAAGTAAATATTTTGCTTTAATAAAAAACATATGTTAACCTTCTAATTCTAAGAAGGTTTACCTATATATATGTGTTTTCTCTTTTTTCTTTCTTTACCCTTTCCTTCTCTAATATTCTCTCTCAAACACACACAGTCATTTTGCTACTAGACAGTAAATGGAATACTTCCTGTTTTAATTCCAGAGGGTAGATTCAATTTCTAATACTGGATACATAAATCCCTCAGGTATGGTTAGTTAGAGGTTTTGCTTGGATCACATAGCATCTTCACATTAACTTCAGGGGCAAGTGTTATTGTTCTTTCTGTACAGATGAGAAGGTTAAAGTCCACAGGGTTTCAGTGATGGGCCCAGTCCCACAGGTGCTAATGGCTGGAGTGGAATTGAATCTAAAGTTTATGATCAATGTTTCATGATCAGAGGTGATCAATGATCAAAGTTCATGATCAGAGGTATCTCTGCTGCTTTCTTTTCTTTGAAATATTGAGTACCTTTAGAGATAGGAAGGAAATAGGAACTGAGTCATTTATACATGTGCCTCTCCACTGAGAAACTGACCCACTCTATCTAATACCGAACAGCACATTAGAAGAGACAGGGATGAAGTTGTCAGATGATATCACCTAGTCATACAACATGACATTTGAGGAAGAATTTATTGTAAGATGAGATGGAATAGGAAAAAAAGCATTGAATGTGAAAGAAAAAAAATTGTAAAAGATCACAGAGCACATTTTATAAGAACATAAAGTGCTAGAAAATATTGGTTTTATTTTATCTTTGTTAAACAGAGTCTACAAACTTACATCTTGAATAAAAGAATAAGTGATTCTGGGCTCAGGCAAGACCATGAACTTATCTTGATTTCTCGTAAAAGAAAATAAAGCAATTCTTAAATCAAATAAAAATGTATACATATATATTTTCAAATATAAATACTACCCAGCAAAGAGTATTTATATACTGGGCTATTTTAGTATTTAAGCTTGCTTGAGTCAGTTTCTTTATCTATTAAAATAGCAAAAATAGCTACAATCTTACTCGGGATTGGGGAAAATTCAATGAGATAATATAGCAGAGAACTCAGCCCTGTACAAGCCACTGGTACCATTTATTAGCATATACTATAGATGGTATATGGTATTTATAGAATTTATTATAAATTATAGGACTTAAGTTTGGAATTAGTTATCCTAATTTGAAATAGATCTAATTCTAAACCATACCCCCAATTTCTGCCAATATATTTACACAAAACTTTTTGAATTTTTTTTGATGAGGAGCTACTTCTTTCCTAGTTAGACTTTGTACTTACCTTTCTGGACTGTGCTGTGATATAACCCCAGTTATGGATGGAAAGGCAAAAAGAGTGTCTTGAGAATAAACATACATTTGCAAGGCCCCAGGTGAGGTTATTTCAGGGCCTTCTAGCAAGGGAGGACTGGTTCTCTCAGAAACAAGAGCAGGCTAATTCCATCGGCAAGGGAGCCTCAGGGTGACTCAGGCCTAAAAATACTGGATACATAAATGTCTCAGGGCTGTGGGACAGTTTATTGCACCTGGGCTCAAGGCCATGAGACCCAGGCTCAAGGCTGTGGGAACACTTCTTTATCAGACTCCTTCAAGGTTGTGAGGAGCTGCTCCCTCCGGTTACCCACGCATCTGGGTGAGGGAGCCAGACTGCCTCCACTTACCCTGCAGCATCTCAGTGAGCCTTGTTCAATTATTATGATCCCACTCTCCTCCAAACACTGCCTGGGCCTTTACAAGAAAGACTTGATAAGGCTAAAACTCATCTTCTGTTATAATTTTACACCCACTCAATTAAAGTTTTTGTCTGATTTAATTAAGAACAGGCCTGTAGAGATAAGGAATAAAGTTTATTTTAGGACTACCATAGTTTGTTTTTTTTTTTTAACTTATTGGGAGATATTGGTTAATAGAGTCATAAAAAGCTATGTATATGTATATATGCACACACATACACACACTGTGGAACACTACTCAGCCATAATAAAACGTGAAATAATGCCATTTACAACAACATGAATAGACTTTAAGAATATTATACTAAGTGAAATAAATCAGCCAGAAAAGGCTGAGAAACATGATTTCTCTCATATGTCATAGAATTTCTTACTCTGATTTGAGTTAATAGCTGAAAGAGCAGGGCCCGTTGTCTTTTCCTTTAAGTGCTCCTGTGCACTTCTTGGGGTTATCATGACTTCGGTTAATAGCTGAGTGAAGCAGTCACTTAGGCCCCCAAGAAACTTGCTTCATTACCATGAAACACAGGTGATAAACTTATTCAGATATCATTACTTTTCAGGGCCCATCCTAATTTAGTTGGCTTCCCTGATTATATATTACGTATCTGGTATTCATACATAGCAGAATGTAATAATGAGGTTAAAATTGTGTTTGTTTTCACTATTAGCTTTGCCTCAGTTCAAGCTGTTTCTAGTTTATTAGTATTCACTAACCTGAGAAAAGTAATTAGGTGGCACTGCCTCTCTCAGTCCTCTCTATAAGTCTAAACTCATTTGAGGGGACTGGAGGGTGAGCTGAATGAGCCCAGCAAGTCAAATGACAGGGCGCTGAGGAGGAGGATGCATGGAGAACCTACAAAAGCTAAGCCATAGGACCCAAGAGCTCCTTGTTTTGTGCAACAACCTGAAGCAGCAAAGCCTCACACTGAGAGATTATTTTAGGCAGTCATAGTGACAAAATTTGTACTTTGTAGATAAAGTGCTTGAGTCTAAGCCAAGCTTTTATAAATAACAAGTGAGAAAGGAAAATGAACACAGTATGAGATAGCACATTCCTGATGTATTCTTCCTGTTAGTATTTGAGACTGGATTGAACAGAATAAGTGGTCATTTAAAAAAATTCAGCTATCAGAGAAATTTTATTCCATATATTGGGAGATTGGAATAGTAGTTTTTATATACCATTTATCCTTAAAAAAATGCTTTATCATCTATAGGTAGTCATAATATGAGTAAAAGGATTATATGTAATATTTGGCTATATATTCACGGGCATAATGAAATGAATAGACTCCTGAGGCCCTCATTTGGGATGTTTCTCCAACATTTTGTTTAAGTAGGTAGAGAGATATATAACTTTCCATATATTTAGTGTCAATCTACATACTAATTATTGTGATTGAAGAAATTTTATTTTATTACTATAACATTCATTTTGATTCTGAAAAATGGCATTTTGTTTTTATTTGGCAAATAAAATTCTATGAATTCCTAATGCGATACATATGGAATTTATCAAAGGTTTACTTCCCCATGGCCACATTTTATGCAAAATACAAGTGCTAAAAAGGTCATCTACAGAACTCTAGTTAAGGAACAGGAATAACAGAACTGCACCACAAAAGAGGAGTACAGTTTTATTAGCTGCATTTCGAATAATGATAAAATTATGATACTGTTGGCATATGTTCTTCACCTCTTTGTTAAAATTGCTTTATGATTCTGGGTATTAATAAGCAAGTCTTTTACCTTCAATAATACCAAAATTTAATATAAATCAGCTGGTATTTTATTTTGCCATTATTCTTAAATAAATTTGATTTTTACATCTAAAATCATTGTTTTTTTATTATTTGTCAGGTTTTACCCCAAAATAGCAGTATTTGTAATCATTAATTTACAGATAGAAATATTTAATCATTTAGAGTGACAAAAGGAAATTTTTTTACTTGACCAATTCTATATAATGCAATTAAGAAATTAATAATTTTCTCTAAAACTGACAAATATATTGTTATCAGGAAAATATAAACTAAAAAATCAAGTTTTAAGGGATAGCATTTTCCATAAATTAATATAGTAAAATAATGGATATAAATAAAAAGCAACAAAACTTCTTGAAATAACTTAATATTTTGTTTTATTTTTACCATTTCCAGAACTCAAAATTTCTTTGAGAACACTCAAGTTTCTTTATGGATTCTTGTTCCTTTTGCTCAAGTACTTGCTTTAGCATTTGCTACCTTGTGTCTGCACTGACAATTAATTTTCTCAGCTTATGTTAGAAAATATCTTTATGTTAACTTCATTTTGTAAAGATACTTTTAATGGTTAGATAATTCTGGGTTGACTGTTTTACATTGAGTACTTTAACTAAGTCATTCCAATGACCTCTGATTTGCATAGTTCCTGAGACTAATACAGTTGTTATCATTGTTCTTTATGTATGTTTTATGTCTTTCTTTCTTGTGCCTGCCTTCCTGATTTTCTGGTTTGGGTTTCAACAATTTGAAAATATGATGTGTGTGTTTTTGTATGCATTTTGTATTTAGTATACTTGAGATCTGTAGGCTTCTTGGATCTATGGTTTGAAATCTTTCACTATTTTTTGAAAATTTGAGCCATTAATTTTTATTTTTAAAAATCTTATTCTGCCCTGTTCTCTTTCTTTTGTCTTTCTGGAGCTCTAATTAAATGTATGTTAGACTGAATGATGTAGTCCTATGGCTCTTGGGTGCTCATTGTTTTTCATCCTCCCTCTTTCCTTTGTGTTTCAGCTTGCGTAATTTCTACTCACTACTTCAATTTAATTAATTCCTTAGTTGTGTTCATCTCCTTGTTGAAATTTTCTATATGTTTGTGCATTTGTCTACTATTTCTTTTAGATCTATTTAAGATAGAAACTGCAGTTTATTTAATATCCCAGACAGATAGTTTTAACATCTGAATCATCTACATTTCTGGCTCTGTTGATTTCTTTGTACTTTGACAAAGTTGAATACTTTTCATACTCATTTATCTGTTTCATAACTTTCTATTGATTTCTGGTCATTGTGTATAGAATAATAGAGAATGAGGTAAATAATATCTGTTCTTCAAAATGAGTATGACTTTTACTCTGTCTGGCTACTAATTGTGGGTGGTTGAGTCATTTCAGAAATAGAGGTAAGTTGAATTTTGTTTTTGTTTTTGGTAATTTTAATGTACCAAAGGCTTCAAATTTTTCTGGAAGTGGTCTACCACTGCTTTGTACTTAGTACAAAGCTAAGGATCAGAATAGATAGTTATAATCAAATTCTATGCTGATATTAAAAGATAAGCCTAGCACTGCCATGCCATATAACCTAAACATTCTTATATAATTAACATTCCCTTTCATGATTGGGATATATTTTTTCTATATTTACATCTTATGTAAAAATGCCATAATAAAATAATTACATTTTATTTTATTTTTAAAATTCCTCTTTTTCATAAGCCCTTCTATAACTCCTAAAATTCTGTGAATTTACATATACCTATTAAAGTGGATACCAAGATATTCTGAACATGGAGGAGGTAGACAATTTTTCTTATTTTTCTCTAGGGAAACGCCCTGTCTAGTTTCAGGAACTATAACCCTGCCAACAGGTGGGAGGGCCGCAAGGCTGGAAATAATTAAGGAGGCCTTGGAGAAACAGGCCCCTGAGGAGACATAACCTGTCTCCCCTGACAGGGGCATAGCTCCTGCCTCTCTTCTTGCCCCAGTGATGGTCAACTGTTGATGACAGGTAAGTTATCTCACACAGAGATAACAACCTAAGCCAGACATCGATCAGTATGGGAGGCAGACAAGAAATTGGGGGACACAGAGAAAGGGCAAAAAGGCCCACACCCCTCGGATTGGCTAGGACATGGCCGGAGTCCTCATTCTATCTGAAAGAAGTCCGCTTGCCTCTTGGCGGCTCCCTCCTCCCACCTGTTTCAGACTTGAAACAATACTGGAGACAGTCCTAAACCAGACCTAGAGGTTTCCAGGGAAATCAAGCCTAAAAGGAAAATTTTTTAAAGTGTGCTTTGCTGTTCCCTCAGAAGCTCTAGCCAGCTCATGCTGGGAGAGAAATTTACATTATTAACAGACCCTAACCCTATACCCTTAGGCACTCTTCTGTTTACTACACTCTTTTGCTTAGTCATCTCTCTTGTTTACTAGTTTCCTCCCATGTAAATCGCTGTGTTCCTGCCATTTGTTTTCTTCAAAACATCATCTATTCTCTGTAAACATTAACATACTGATGTAATGAGGTCACCTGTGCATTCCTGTTACTTAGTCCCTCTGATAACCCTTTCAATACAAAGGGACTCTGGGCCTTCCCCACTAGAGTGATGTGCCATGTCCCCTCTCCTGGCAAACAGAGAAGTTTTTGCGACGACTCATGTTTATCCCCCCACATCCGTGACACCCTCAGGATGGGCTCTGTGGGATTAAGAGTCCCTGTTTCCATCTCAGCTGGCCCCGGACGGTAACCATCAGATCCCGGAGTGCTGCACTCCCTGTGATGCACTCTGTCTACCCACGTTATATTTTTCTTCTATTTTTTCTACTCCTCAAGTCATATTCCTTTAAGGCTGTCAATGAAGTATAGTTTGAGGAAGAATTAAGGCAATGTCAGGTTAAATTAATTTCCTGGTGACTTCAACCCTCATGCCAAATTTGGCTTGAGACTTCTTTCTAGTCTCCCACAGCCAGGACACTCATTGCCTAGTTCTCATAGGCACCCACATACATTCCATGTGATATGCGGCCTCTCCATGGACTTCCTCTCAAGTAGGCTCAGATTTCCATGATTGTTCAAGAAACTTTGACTTTCTATCAGTTCTCAGAGACCTCATTGTCTTCTAGGTATATGGTGGAAGTCATCTTCAGTACCATTCTACAAGACACTCATGTTCTCATATTGGTACATCAGACATAATTATTACCCAGGACCTTAACAGAGGGGTAGCTCATCCTGTTTGTCACATTCATCCTTTTTTAAAGTATATTTTATTGGTTAGGCTATTACAGTTGTCCCATTTTTTTTCTCCCCTTTATCCTCCTCTGCCCTGCACCTCCCTCCCACCAGCATTCCCTCCTCTGCTTAGTTCATGTCCATGGGTCATACATGTAAGTTCTTTGGCTTCTCCATCACTTATACTGTTCTTAACCTCCCGCTGTCTGTTTTGTTTTTACCTACCAATTATGCTTATTCCCTGTACATGTTCCTCTCATTCTCTTCCCTCCTCCTCCCCACTGATAACCCTCTATGGGATCTTCATTTCTGTGATTACATTCCTGTTTCAGTTGTTTGCTTAGTTTGTTTTTGTTTTTGTTAAGTTCAGTTGTTATAGTTGTGTTTGTTGTCATTTTACTGTTCATAGTTCTGATCATTTTCTTAGATAAGTCCCTTTAACATTTCACATAATAAGGACTTTGTGATGATGAACTCCTTTAACTTTACCTTGTCTGGGGAGAACTTTATCTGCCCTTTCATTCTAAATGATAGCTTTAAAATGTTATTGATTATCTCTGCCTATAAAAAACATCTAGATTTCTTGGACATGAAGTCATAATGGCTCTCCAGAATTGGAATTGAGAAAGATTATGTATGATGAGCAGACCTTGAAGAAAATATATCTCTTTTATACTCTTAATAGGTAAATTTATGACTAATATTCTGTGATGAAATGGGATTTTTGGGAATCAAGACATGTTCAAGTCTATGCTGCATTCAATCTTAACCTAGAAATAAAACGCAATGCTCTTTTAGATATTTCCTGATAGATAGGTTTGCATAGTGGGCCTCAGACATAAAAAAGTTGAAAATGCTCATATAAAAAAGCTAGCTGTATTTCAACTGCCACTTCATTTCAGTCTAGTGACTTCATTATGTATTTGTTTGTAAATTAGAAAATTTCACTTCCAAAAGGAATTGGATCCACTCCAAAAATTACATTTTTTGTAGAAATATATGAATTCAATCCTGTGCCATTTATAAAGATGGATGCTTATCCACCAACTGACAATCAATATTTCTATCATTTTTCTCTAAGTTTATCTCTAGGGACAAATCACAAATAAATATATATAAAAGTTTTCTTCCACAGACAGAAACAACTATTCTGAAAATAGCATTTTGTATTCTTACAATGTTTTTTATAAGTAACTTTTCTAAATTTTAATAAGGCAAAACATAAGAAAGATCCTTGCTGTGTATAAGTTAGAAACAAAGAATACATTTTTACTTTATATTATATTTAACGTAAGTAGAATATGTGCCGCAGGTAAAAATTTTGATGTTTGAGAAACTTCTATTTATGCCTTTGTGATAAAAAATAATTAAAGTGGACACAACACTCATAGTATATTACAATGAAAAGACTTCTCATCTCAGGTGACTAGTTTACATAAAGAAAAATCTCGGGCTGAATGAAGTAGAAGCAAGAAATGCAATATCAATCAGCTGCAAATTCTAGCCTTAAGAACTGTCATATTTTTCAAGGGTAGGCTAAAAATTCTCATTTTTCCTGAAGAGCTTTTGTAAACATGTTATTCATGTATTTTAATGGGATAATATTTGCACAACTGATAAAGACAAGGTTCAAGATTTGGAGGTTCTATTTCTCCTGGGTTACTGATAAATAAAATAACAGATTGTATTGTAATATTTTTCTTTCTTCATTTTTGAGTCGTAAAAATTAATAAATGACATATAAAATAAATGTACCTGAAAATGCTATAAGATTATAAGAAATGCATTATTTCAAGTCTACGTATAGGATTTCTTGTAGTAGTTAATTTTTATACAAATTTTTTTCCAATTTTGCTCAATATAAATATACATAATGACATGATTAAGAAAGAATGAATCAGGAATATATAAAGTTTGAATTTTTTTTTTTAGTTACTCCACATCTTTTTTTCCTGTTCTGTAAAGTTTTTTACATTTTCCAAAGGTCTATATCTCTAAAAAATTAATTAAGAAAAGAATAGTTTGTCATGGATGTGGCAATAGTTTTTACCAGCTTAGAATCACCTGCTTAAGAAGTATGGCACTCCTTAGGTTAAAAAAAAAGAAGAAAACATCAAGTCGAGAAGAAAAATATTAATTTAGGCAAAAATATACATACACAAAGATATATTAATTTTTAAAAATATGAATAAATAAGCACTATTTAGTGGCCATAAATTTGAAGGTTTAAGTTGATTCCCACTTACAGAAGAGACATATACACATACACTTAAATATTTATACACACACGCACACACACACACACACACTATATGCTTCCTGGTGCTACATTTGCCTTATTATATTAAAAACATACAAATCTCATGTTTGAAAGCAATTGAAAATCTGTGCAAATAATTCTTAATGCATCTCAAGAAAATATCTAAGTGGCACATTTTACTCATCATGTACTTGAAATTTTTCTTCTCTCCCTCCCTCGCTCTCATTCTCCCTTTCTCTTATGTATCTCTCTTATCAGTTCTTCTTCCCCCTTCAAATAACCAGAAGCAGTATCCTGGAAGTTTCTCTCACTCTCCTTTTTTTAACCTCCTCCTTTCTTTCTTTATTTTGTCTATTCTCTATTTTCCATTAACTTTAGATTTTTTAAATTGAGGTATAATTAACATGTTGTACATTATATCTCTATGACATTTATTTTATAATTTAAAATGCATATACCTTCCTATACACCCTTCACTCATTTCACCCAGTTCTCACCCTATGCCCATGTCAAAAGCCAATCTGTTCTCTGTAGCTGTGCACTGGTTTTATTTTGCTTTAGGTTACACATATAAGTGAGAGCATACAGTATGTACCTTTGTAAGAATTGTTTCACTGAGTATAATGCCCTCAAGATCTATTTGTATTGTCACAAATAAGATTTCATGTGCTTTTATGGTTGAATAATATTCCGTTGTATATATTTATCACATATTCTTTATCCATTCATTCATCAAAAGACACTTAGGTTGTTTCCATATCTTGGTTATTGTAAATAATGTTTCAATGAATATTTCCCTTGACCAGGAGATGAGTTAACAGAAATTGAATGCTCCCAAAGTGGTCTATGAGTAAGGAGGTTGGTGAGGAAGTTGTGAAAGACTTATCAAATACTATCAAGTATATTATATCTTAAATAATATGAAATCCTAGCACTGTTATATTTCACAATGGTACTATTAATATATCTTAAGCAGGAATAAAGACAAAATATATTATGAGAGAAAAATATGAGGATTATAGATTTAAATTAATTGTTTCATACTAAAAGACTTACCCATTTAGTAATAAATGGCGTCAAAGGAAACACAGGTTAAATTTTTGTTTAATATACTTTCTATCACAAATTTCTGAAGTTTAGAATTTGGTGTAATATAACACTTTTCTCTGGAAAATATCATGGTAACTCAAGATATGTATTTTGGAGGAAGAGCAATGCTTTTCAACCATAGTTTTTGGTCTAGCATAAGACCAATATAACTAGTAAGCCAAGGAATTAACCTCCACCAAGTTATGTAGTTAAAGACACTTTCCACTGAATATTTTGTTTGTATAAAATTGTAATATTTAATGGGTGATTTTAACATCCATTGGGTAATTTTTATGATCAATGGGCAATTTGAAGCTATTTCCATGACAAGCCTTAATATGTACTTTGAACTACTTAAATGTGAAAAATTTGGCTTAATTCTGTCTCTTAGAATAATTTGGCATTATTAAAACTGCAAGTATATTTATCTAAAATAAGTTTTAATTTATGTTTTAAAGGTATACTAAGGCCTTAAAAGACCAGAAGTTTTCTTTCATAAGTAAATCCATGTCTAGAGTTCTCCCAGAGTTCCTTAATCTTAATGCATTTCAGTGCATAGCAGTTTTAACCTGAAATGCTACAGTTTTATATAAAGACAGCACAGAAACTCTCACACACCTATTCTTATAATTATTAATTATAGGCAAGCCACTTTGTAAAAACAAACCAACAAACAGATAAAGAAAACATGGTGAGAAAATTTTTCTTATTACATGACAGAGGCAGTACAGGATAAGAGATAGGAGAACAGTTCTGGCTTCATATTATTTGAGCTTAATTCTTGTTCTGCTACTTCCCAGCTGTATAATTTTGGAGTTATTTGCTCTTTGCCTCCAATTTGTATAAAATGGGGGAAATAATTGAACTTATGACATCGTCTTATAAAGATTCCAAGAGATAATACATGCCAAATATACACATGGTTAACACAATAAATTTTTACAATTACTATTTTTATTTCCTGAATCAATTAAAATTTAATCCCTTAAATATGGGCAACATTTTTTGAATACTGTTCATTTTGCTTTATTATGTGTATGCTGGGACTGAATATATTATTTTTATATAACTCTTGGTTGGTAAAGTCTCACCCTAATTACTGTTGCATTATTCACGTTCACCAAGTTACCCCTTTACTCTTAGAAAATGAATAATAAAGCAACTTATCTTAATAGCTCATATAAAAAGCAAAGGGAAAGAAGAAGAAAATAATGAAAGATGAAAAACTGTCATTTTCTGGCTTGAAGCTCCAGGAGAGAATAATAGCTTGGATTGATACTGAGACATGGTTGTCACAGTGCCTTGGAACAGAGACCTTCCGTGTGCTTAGCCATGTGATTAGAGAGTAGACAATAGAGGCTGCTGTGTGTCTGCCAATCAACTCTCCATTTTACTTCAAACCCATGATGTCTAGAAGAACTGTTATTACATTAGTTTGGGCAGAAAGATTTGATCTTTTTCTTTCATTATTCATAAAGTAAAAACATTGAGCCACTCATATTCTTGCACCACACACAAGAATAAATTCAAAATGGATCAAAGACTTAAATGTAGATTGAAATACATAAAAATCCTAGAAGAAAGAATAGGAAGCAAAATCTTGGACATTGTTCCAAGAAATATTTTATCGGATATATCTCCCCTGTCAAGGGAAACAAAGGGAAAATTTAAATGAATGGGACTGCATCAAAGTAAAGTTTTTGCACAGCAAAGGAAATCATCAACAAAATAGAAAGACAATACACAGAAAGAGAGAACATGTTTGCCAATACATCTGATAAGGTTTTAATATCCAAAATTTACAAAGAACTTACAAAACTCAACACCAAAAAAAAACAACCCAATTAAAAAATGGGCAAAGGACCTGAATAGATACTTCTTCAAAGAGGACATACAGATGGCCAATAGACATATGAAAGGATGCTTAACATCACTAATCATTAGAGAAATGCAAATTAAAACCACAATGAGATACGACCTCACACGTGTCAGAATGTCTATTATCAATAAAGCAACAAACAACGTTGGTGAGGATGTAGAGAAAGATGAACCCTTTTTCACTGTTGGTAGGAATGTAGAATGGTGCAGCCATTGTGGAAAACAGTATGGAGATACCTCAAAAAATTAAAATTAGATCTTCCTTTTGAACCAGCAATACCGCTTCTGGGAATATATCCAAAGGAACCCAAAACAGTAATTCAAAAGAACATAAGCACACCTTTGTTCATTGCATCATTATTTAAATTGCCAAGATAGGGAAGCAGACCAAGTTTCCAAGATGAGTGGATAAAACAACTATGAGACATTTATACAATGGAATAATAATTGGCCATAAAAAAGAAAATTTTACCCTTTGTGACAGACTGGATGGACCTAGAAAACATTATGCTAAGTGTAATAAGCCAGTCAGAGAAAGACAAATACCATATGATTTCTCTCAAATATGGAATCTAATGGACAAACTGAATCAACAAGGAAAATGCGTACAGATTCATGAATAAAGAGCAGGATGACAGTGAGGAGGGAGGGAGCAGGTTAGGTGGTGGAGGGATTGAGCAAAAAGGAGGAAAGACTCATGGACAACACTGTGGTGAATGCTGTGTGATTAAGACAAAAATCCAATTTAAAAATGGACAAAAGGACCTGAATAGATATATGAAAAAAGTTCACCGTCACTGATCATCAAAGAGATGCAAATTAAAATGGCTACCATCAATAAATCAACAAACAAGAAGATCTGGTGAAGCTGCTGAGAAACGAAAACCCTAGTGAACTGTTGGTGAGAAGGCAGACTGGTACAGCCACTGTGGAAAATGGTATGGAGTTGCCTCAAAAAGTTAAAAATGGATCTGCCTTTTGACACAGCAATCCCACTTCTGGGAATATATCCAAAGGAACCAAAACAATAATTCGAAAGAATGTAGCACCCCCATGATCATTACAGTGTTATTTGTAATAGCCAAGATCTGGAACCAGCCCAATTGCCCATCAGTAGATGAGTAGATAAGACTGTGGTACATTTATACAATGGCACACTATGCAGCTGTAAAAGTGCAGGAATCATCTATTGTGACAGCAGGCATGGGCCTGGAGATTATTACGTGAAGTGAAATAAGCCAGCCAGAGACAGCCAAATACCATATGGATATCACTAATATGTAAAATCTAATGAACAAAATAAACTGACGAGCGAAAAACATACAGAATCAGAGATACACAGAATAGACTGACAGCTGTCAGAGGGGGAGTGGGAGTGGTTGCCTGGATGAAAGAAGGTAAATGGATTAGCCAATGAGCACAGGTGCTTAAGTCATAGACACACACAACAGTATGGTGATGGCCTGAGGCAAGAGGGGGCAGGAGCTTGGTGGAGGTGGGAAAATGGGAAAAAATGTGGACAACTGTAATAATGTAAACAATACAAATAAAGTTAAAAAAAATCCTCGCAGCAAACCAGTTAAAAATTGTTCTAGCATTATACATAAAAGGGTTCTCCTCTTATACACTACTGGTGGAAGTATAAGGCAGTACAAACCCAGTGGAAAGCAATTTGGAAAAACCCGTTAATATTATATATACACATATTCTTTGACCCAACAGTTCCACTTTGGAGAATTTCTTCTAGATAGTTGTACATGTGTACGATGAGGAATATACAAGATTATGCACTGTGACACTGATCATGACAACCAAAGGATGAAAATGAGCCACATGTCTCTCATTGGGGATAGGTGTGGCATATACATACAATGGAATGTTGCACAGCTGGAAAAAAAAAAAGAGCGAGGTTCTTGATACATGAACATGGAAAGAGCATGGAGATGTAGGTTAAGTGAAAAAAAGCCTGTAGCAAAACAGTATGCATTTCATGTTACTTTGTATAAAGAAGAAATCTATGTTTGCAGTAAGTTTACCTGAAGAAATTCTCTGAGAAGATACAGAAGAATCTACGAATACACTGAGACAGACAAGTGGGAACTGAGCAGATGGATGGATTGAGGGGGAGCCTTTTTATTGTCTATTGTCACACTTCTTGTTTCTAGATTGTGTGACTGTGAATAGAGGAGGGAGAGCAGTTTACTTTTCATTTTCAAAAAAAGAAAAAGAACTCATCACTTATAAAAAGATGTTGGTGAGAGTAATGTGGAAAATAAATATAATTAGCATCTTCCAGTACAAATGCAGTGAATATATTTTAATGCTTTATATAAATATGTTGGCAAATACAACTTGAAGTGCATTCTGTTTCAAAAATATTCCTTAGTTATTTTTAAAGTGTAAAATTTTCCTGCTCCTGTCCCTTCTCAGATTGAGTACCAAAGATACAGCTTGGAGAGAAGAAACACAAAGCACTACATTTTTATGTAAATATAATATATTTTAATTGTAAAAAAAAACCCAAACAAAAATAATTCATGTATCTCAAAGATAAAAGTAAGTTTATTGGAGTTAAAGAAAAAAAGTTCTTGTGGGTAAAATTTTCCAGGAATAATGTAAAATGAAAATCTGGACTGTGTACCTGACATTTCACTATTTATATTGCTTTTGTAATTGGAAATATTGAGTAAACATTGCTGACATGCAGCATTTATCTGTATATGGCATTCATTATATAGCAGCCCAACTTCGTCTCTCTTGCTTCAATAATGAAGTTTGCCGCAGTCATTGGAAACTGGTTTACAGAGGAAATAGCTATGTACAAAACAAGTTGGACACACAGCCTGGAAAAGTTATTGGAAAATTGGTCTGGACAAAATAAAAGTGTACCAATTTAATCTACTAGAAAACAAACACTGTGTCCTTTACAAAAAGTGAAGGTTGCAATAAGGAACTGATGAGACATTTTGTTCTCAGAAAAAAAAAAAGAAAAAAAGAAGAGAGGAAAAGGAAGAAGGTGAAGGAAAAGGATGAGGAGGGAAAAAAGGAAACAATAATAAATAAATTGAATTTACCATTGCCAGACTTGATAGAAATTATAGAGTGAATAGATTGTTATGCAGTATAAATCTGTTTTAATCACAATGTATGAATCACTTCCTCCATAAAACATGCTCAGCTATCCCAGTTTACAATATCTTGCCTCTTCTTTGTTCCTCTAAGTGATTCTCAAAGCGTAGTCCTCAGATTGGTAGAATTAGCACCTCCTGGGAAATTCTTACAAATGAAAATTCATGGACTCCACCATAGATTTACTTAGGCACCCTGCAGTGGGCCCCCTAAATTATGTTCTGAAAAACCTCTGAGTGAGTCTGATGCATGCTCAAGTTTAAGGACCCCATGTGTAGGACAATTTACCTATAAAAAAACCCATAAAATTATATTCTTGTAATATAATTATTGTTCTTGTTTTTTCTTTTTTAAAAATAATGCATTAGCTTTATATGCATATCCAGATGAAAACTTCTTGGAAAAATATATATTCCCCATGTAGGTGTGTGTATGTATATGTGTGTGTGTGTGTGTGTGTGTGTGCCTGTGTGTATATAAATATATATATAAATATATATATATAAATATATATATATAAATATATATATATTTATATATATATATATGGAATTTTCAGTCCCAAAGATTGTTTTTTTTTGGCCTTTTCAGGTAAGGTATAAGTAACAATTTTCAATTACCTGAGGACCTTCATAATCTCACTAGATCCTACCAATGCAGTTGAGTGACCACCAGGCAGGCTTTTTGTCCGTTTTCTCTTTATGATTTTGAAAAATACAACTTTTGGGCATGTCAACAAATTCTCTAAAGCATTACTTTTTATGGTGGAAAAATCATTCTATTTATCCAGGTAACATTTTTCAATGATGAGTTTGAGCCCAAATTTAAGATCCTCATTTTCTTTAAAATAATAATGATAAAATAAAACAATAGTAACACCCTGGTGGGTGGCTCAGTTGGTTGGAGCATCTTCCCATACACCAAAAAATTGTGGGTTTCATCCCCAGGAAACATTAGGAGGCAACAAATCGATGTTTCTCTTTCACATCAGTGTCACTCTCTCTTTCTCAAATAAATAAATATATCTTTGGGTGAAGATTTAAAAAAGACTATAATAGAATATTTTTATTTTCAAATTTATGTGCAAATAAACACAAAGACTTAATGTTATAAATATTTCAGTGATATAATCCAGAAATTCCGTTTCACCTACAGTATGTACAGAGGATATCTTTTTATCTCTTATTCCACCATCATCCAATCATCCTTATTTCACTGACTCCATTTAAACCAGAAGAGGAAACTAACTCTCTTTACAAAGTACATGCGTGCTCTTTATATTCATTAATGTATACGCTACTCTCATGCCACACACACTCACAAAGACTAAAGCAGTCAAATTCAATACAGCTTCTTCCTTTCATGGCTCATTCAAGTTTCTTTTGGTTTTATCTTGATGGTGTCAGGTTCATGGGTGATGGAGTTTTTATGTAATAACTTATTATACCATCAAGTACAATTTCCAACAGCAGTTTCTTATTTTAAGTTAGATATTTTTTGTTGTTTTTCCATTCATAATTTTAAATTCTGATTCTGACTTGATGTCATCTTCTGTTTTCTTTTTAAAGATTTTTATGTAGAGTTTGTCTTCATTTCTTTACTGCATATGTCAAGATTTAAAATCTTATTAATTAGTCATAACATACTCTAAGAGATTCCATGTTCCTTAATGATGTCCTGTCCTCGTTGAAACTTGCACTGCTCAAGATATCATTCAGGTACTTCCTGTCTCAAACCTCATAGAGAATGATATAAAAGGATAATAAATATTTTCATTGCAAATATCAACATGCTTTGACACTATATCACTGTGTGTTTTAAATTTCCCCAAGAGGTTGTTTATTTGGAATACATACCTTCATTGAACATTAAAATTTATATTTTATAAGTAAACATCCATTTCTTATTTCTAAAAATACTGCTTAGTTTCATATTTGCAGCCTATTGTAAACTGTCCAATTCTTTAAATTCCCTTCACAGAAAATCAGAATATACATCTTACAGAAATTTCACATTTATTTTTCAAATGTGTGATCCTTTGTCAAAGTGTTTTCAAAATACTAAGTGCATGGTTTCAATGCTTTGTGAAGCACTATAACATCACACCTAAACTCTGTGTGTGAGTATACGTGTATTGTTTTAGCAAATATGCATAAGATTTCTACAGAAAGGTTTATATTTTGTATTTTTTCCTCAAACTATTACTCAATTCTATGGAATAAATACTGTATATGAGCAATAGTGCGTTCACTGGGTTAAAGGATCATCATGTGCTTATTAAAAGTGTTTTCTTCTCTCAGCAGTGGTATGCTTATAGCATTAACTTTGTGACTTTGAATTCATAAAAGGAATTCACAGTGCATTGTGGAACCAAGGGGATAATTTCAGGCATGACTTAATGTTCCAGAAAAAATTATTTCTGCAATAGAAATATAGAATGCTACTGCTAAATAAAATAAAGCAATGTTTCTTGCTGAGTTGTTCTGGCTTTAAACATTTCACAATTTAAAGAAAATAATTTGAGATAATTATAGTTGACGTGCATTTTAAGAAATAATAGAGAAATCTCATATACCCTTAAACTAGTTTTCCCAATGCTAACATCTCACATAAATATAGTACAATATAAAAACCAGGAAGTTGACATTGATACTTATCTTCAACCTTATATGATGTAAGTTTTACATGCACTCATTTGTGTGTATGTGTGTGTGTGCGTGTTTAGTCCTATGCAAATTTATCACATTTAGACTCATGTGAGTACTGAGAAAGTTAAGATACAAACAATTTCATAACTAGGATCTCTCCTGCTAGTCTTTTACAACCACAGCTTCCTCCCTTCCTTCCACATCTCCCTAACTACTCACAATCACTAATATGTCTTCAACTTCTAGATTTTTGTTATTTCAAAATGACTGCATAAATAGAATCCTACATTATATAATTTTCTGAGACTTTTTTTCACTCAGTATATTTTTCTTGAGAGCCATCTAAGATGCTGCATGTATAAACTGTTTTCCCCTTTTTATTGCTGAGTAGTATTCCATGGTGTGTGTGTGTATATATATAATGTAATTAATTAATCTATTTATTTTGAAGATTTTATTTATTTATTTTTAGAGAGGGGAAGGGAAGGAGAAAGAGAGGGAGAGAAACATTGATCAGTTGCCTCTGACACATGTCCTGACCTGGGGACTGAACCTACAACCCAGGCATATGCCCTGACCAGAAATCAAACCAGCACCAGCAAACCTTTCATTTTGTGGTACCATGTCCAATCAACAGAGCCATACTGGTCAGGCCTATTATAACTTATTTAGTGATTCACCTTTTGAGGGGCATTGGGATGATTTTTGTTTGGGGTCTATTATGGATAAATAATAATTTTTATTTGAAAATATCAAGGATTTTATGTGAAACTATCTTTTTATTTTTTTATGATAAATGGAGTTCGTTTGTTTCTTTCTTTATTGTCAGTCGTGCAGTTAGAGTTTGGCCATATGGTAAGAGCATGTTGTGTATTGTTCTTACCAAAGGAACACCATAAAACAAGTTAATTCTGAATACTGTCATAATAATAAGGGAGATAATCATATATTGTTTTCTTCTGATTTATTAAAATGTTGAAAAGTATTATCAAATAGCTTTAAATTTTAATCCATTTTTCTATTGATCCTTTATAACTGAGTATATAAGTAATAGATTTCCCAATGGTGTTGAGAAAATGTGATTAAAAATAAAATCTCTTCCCAACTCAGAAAACCTTTCCACAAAGCTAGAAGAGAAAAAAAATAATTTTTTTCCTGAATAAGCTTTACACCAGAGAGTAATGGCAATCACAGGTAATCTGCTAAAGATATTGCAGACAGAAAGACATCTCATCTTTTCATATGCTCAAGCAAATACAGTCCATTATACATAAGTTCTTAGAATGAACAATAACTAGCTTTAAGTAAAAGGACTTCACAACACTGTTTGTCACACACAGTCATCCTGAATTCACCTGGTAATTGGAGGTAACCATCCACTTAAACTAATTGACTTTATCCAAAGGAAAGATCAACTTCTATAACAGAAGGTAGTTTTGCAACAACACACCTGAGAAATTTAGGATCTTATTCTCCCATACGTGGAGCGCAGCATGGGAAACAAAAAACAAAAAATAACACCGGGGTGTATGGATACTATTTTCCTTAATGATTACATTGCAAAGAAGTGGTCCTGGGGTTCTTGAGATAGGCAGCCCTGAGCTGTAAAGCTGGAAAGAGGTTTATTTAGCCTTTAAAAGATTTACATACTGTTCAAAGAAAAAATAAAGACCTTACAAGTATTCTAAAGTGAATACTCTAGGAAAAGGACGGGGTAGGGAATTGTCTTATTTTCAAGAGGGAAATTTAAACCTATGGTTTTTAATTCATGTTTACCCTTACTGGGCACATTTTAGCCAGATTTCATAGGTTCTAAGATTCGCATGTTCTAGAATCATTGCTTTCCATATTCACTGATATTTCAATTTTTATTTCCTTTCACCCCTGTTAATAAATATTTTAAATTTTAGCTAACATTATGACCTATTTAAATGACATTCAATCCATTTGTATTTGTTTACATTATAGATAAATATAGTCATAAAATTATTTTCCTATATTGAGCAGTTTTCTGTTTATTATATTTATTTTTTTATTTTTATATCTCACATATGACCTAGCCTTTCATTTTACTTTTCTTATTTGGTTAATTCAGAAGATTTAAAAATGTAGCAATTTTTTCAAGACTTTTTAATATTTTTATTTATCTTTAATTTTAAATTTAATAGCCATGGACATATCATGTCAACTTTACTCATTGAGTAGTGTTTTTAAAAAAATGTGTGATGCAGGAGTGTATGTGCTTTTTAATTCACATATTAAATAACAAGATTTGGCAGAAGATCTAGGGATTATTTTTTTAAATTGTTGTTTAGTTACGGTTGCCCCAATTTTCTCTCCATTGCTTCCCTTGTCCCGCCACACCTGCACTCCCACAGTCAATTCCCACCCTGTTGTCCATTTACACGGGTCCTTTATACATGTCCCTTTACTTGACCCTTTCCCTTCATTCCCCCATCTGCCCCATCCCTCCAGTCAGTCAGTTTGTTCTTTATTTCCATGTTTTTGTTTCTATTTTGCTCATTTGTTTGTTTTATTGATTAGGTTCCAATTATAGGTGAGATCATATGGTTTTTGTCTTTTACTGCCTGGCTTATTTTTACTTAGCATAATACTCTACAATTCCATCCATGTTGTCTCAAAGAGTAGGAGTTCTTACTTTCTGCTGCATAGTATTCTATTGTGTAAATGTACCAGGTGTTTGATCCATTCATTTACTGATGGGCACTTAGGCTGTTTCCAGAACTTGGTTACTGTAAATAGCTCTGTTACGAACATTGGGGTGCATAGGTTTTTTTGAATTGGTGTTTTGGGACTTTTAGGGTATAATCCCAGCAGTGGAATTGCTGGGTCAAAAAGCAATTTCATTTCCAGTTTTTTCAGGAAATTCCAGACTATATCAGGCTGCATTCCCACCAACAGTGGACTACGGTTTTCTTTTCTCCACATCCTTACCAACACTTGTTGTTTGTTGAATGATGGTCATTCTGATCTGTGTCAACCCGTGTCTCATTGTGGTTTTAATTTGTATCTCTGTGTTTGTTTATTTTTAAGTTTTATTTTTAAGTGATGGACTGAATTCTTGTATGTTGAGAATGTTTGGTTCCTTTATAATGTGATTAAAACAATTGAGCAATACTAAAAAAAAGTCATTTGCCTAGATAGTCTTCACAATGTTAAGCATTTAATGTTATTGTGATGAAGGGTAAAGTGAGTATTTTACCACACTTACATACCATTTGTTTTTCCTGAATAGTAAATTAATATTAAAACAAAAATAATTTCTAGGCAACGTTGTACAATCTTGTGCATAAATACTCTCATTCAATCTAAAAAAAAAAATTTCCTGTGTGCATTGCTCTCCTGTAATTTTAAATTCTTCTTTAAGTTAGGAACACTTCAAGGTTTTATTTTTTTAAAGATTTTATTTATTTATTTTTAGAGAGCTAGGAAGGGGAGAGAAAAAGAGAGAGAGAAACATTGATATGTGAGAGAAACATATATTGGTTGCCGGTAGCATGCTCCCCAACCCAGGACCTGGCCCAGTAACCCAGGCATGTGCCCTGAATGGGAATTGAACCAGTGACTTTTTGGTTTGCGGGATGATGCCCAACTCACTGAGCCACACCAGTCAGGGACACTTCCAAGTTTTTAAATAAGACTTCTTCAACACAGTTGTATTTGTGTGTGTGTGTTTTCAGCCAAACTCTTTGAAAAAACAATTTTTCTCCCATTTGTACATTAGTCCACAATGAGATGTCTTAATCTGACTTTCAGTGCACTACTTCATTGAAACTGTACTTGGTAAAATCATCAGTAACCCTTAAAATTTTTATTTGAATTATTTTATATTGCTGAGCACACACATCCTTCTGTATAAAACACTCCATTGACATGAATTATAATAGTTTCTCCTGCATTCGTAACTCTTTCCACTTAGTGCCCTGACCTCTCTTCCTTCAATCACCCTTTTTATATATTTTTTCCTCCAAAGTTTCTTTTCAGACTGCAGGTGTTTTCATAATCATCCTCGCCCATGATAATATTGGTGGGATATAGAATAAAATTACTTAAGTAAAATTATTCATGGAAGATGCTTTAAGCTGTTACAATATTCATGATAGATATGAGCTGAGGGTGCAAATGATAATGCATAAAGGTAATGATATAAAATATAATAAAGTGGAAATAATTATTCATTATCATGAGAATAGATAAGTAAAAATAGTACATGCATATGGAGGAGAAATGTAATGTCTTTGATGAATTATTAAGTGTGCACACAGGTATATCTTGCATATATATGAATAAATAAAAAAGATGGTTATTGAGAGAACTTCAACATGTTAAATTTATGTACATTATAACACAAATATTATTACATATCTAAACATAAAAAAATAGAGGGTATATAAATACCAAATTGATGATATTTGTTGCTACTAGTGAGGAGTGGAAAGATTGTGAGTTATAAAAAGGAAACTTCAGTGTTATCAATTATGTGTTATTTCTTTGAGTTAAGATTTTCAGCAAAATGATAAAATAGTAACATAAAGTTATAGTTCTGTGCAGTGAATGTTATATTAGTCACTGTATTGTAACATTTTAAAGCTTCTTTCATTTATCAATTGATTGATTGATTGATTTAATCTTTATTATGTTTTTTTTCATTACCATTTAGTCCCTTTATACTTCCCTCCCTCCAGCAATCACCACACTGTGGTCCATGTCTATGAGTCCTCTTTCCTTTTGCTCAATCCCTACACCCCCAACTTCTCCCCACCAGCTGTCACAGTGAATAATTGTAATAATATAAAAAGAATATTTCTGGCTGTGAAGGGCAGCAAAAAACATGAGTAGAGATTGAAGTTGGATGTGGAGTTAGGATAAAATACTTTTTAGAATGGGATTGTTTCCTGCATGTTGTATGACTGCTCGAAACATGCTGCAAAGAAAGAAGAGAGTGATGAGTAAGATATAAAGCAATTACTCTTTTGATTTTAGATAAATCTCAAATGACCTGAAGAGGGAAGCCCTTGAGAGGACAAGGGGAAGTGACGATACAGCATGATAAGAGCACAATAAATAAATGTAGTCCTAATGAATGAGTAAATTATCCATTAAATACTCTTCAGCAATCCCTCTGGTCATCTCTTATTTAACTACCTTTTCAACTATTCAAAACAATTCAAAACTTGACCATTTTCCTCATGTGCACAAGTACATAACATTCTCTTTTAAACAGAGAGATGAAATCTGAAATGGCAGAGGAGTGAGTGGAAGGTACACTAACCTTCTCCCAGGACTAATTTGAAATTATAACTAAATTGTGGAGAAATCACCTAGAACGAACAACTGAACTATAGTGAGAGAAACCATATAACCAAAGACAGACAGAAGAATCAACTTCAGCACAATGTGACTGGTAGAGAGCACGGTGGCGACATGAGAGGGCTGGCAGGGAACCCACAAGTGGTAGCTTCAGTGCTGGAGGGAAATTTATGTGGCTGTTGGATCCCCCTGAGAAGTGTGGGGTCTAAACCGTTAGCTGGGATCCCCAGCCTGGAGCACCAAACCTGAAAAGTACACAGATAACATCCAGTTGCAAAAAGCAGCAGTGTTGCTCTCTGCCAAAGATGAATGGCTCAAGACACAAAGAGCACTTTAAAGGCCCAACACATAAATTTTCATTTGCAACCACTTACCCTGGGCTCCAGCAAAAATGGGGACAGAGTGGATTAGAGACTGGGGATGGAGGCTTTGGGGAGATAACTGAGAGAATAGCCACCAGGATCCTGGTGCTGAGTCATCCCCAATAGAGCAGCAGCCATCTTGCTCAATCAGGCCACTCCCCTCTCAGCTGCAGTAGCCTGAGGGGAGATAACAGCTCAGCACCAGGAGGGATTTTGCCCTACCTTGTGGTGTTGAAGCCTGACTGCTGTGTGCAGAGTGACTAGATTAGCAACCAAAGGAGTCAGCCACAGACATAGATCCTTGGTAGATTTAAAAAGGCTGCCTAAGGCCAGATGAGGTCACCATCTAATGTCACCAGAGGTGAATTCAGAAAGAAAAAACAGTGGTAACTACTAGATGCTACCCAGATGAAATCCACCTCTGTCTTCTCCATAATTTGTGATATTTCCTTTCCTGCATAGCTTTTTAACATTCATTTCTTGCCCTTCAAGTTTGTGCATATTAAGTCACTAGATTTCATATTATAGTTTATTTCAATTCAAATATTTTGCTCCTCCCTTCTTTTACCCCATTTTACCTTCTTCTTTCCTCTTATTATTTGTGTTTTAAATTTTGTTTTCTCTCTTGCTACAACTTTTTTCCATTCTGCACTCCTACTATTTCTCCCCTGCCAGCCTCTCAAAAACAATTTTCTTGTCACAGGTCATCTCACTTTCCTTTTTCCCCACTCTTGAAATACCTGCGTTTCTCTCCACCTTTAGCAACCTTTGCTTATTGGTTGTGGATAGCGTAGTTGTTGTATTTTTTCAATTTCTATCTCTAGATCTTGACTATTCTTGTGTTTCTAATCCCAAATTTTACTATTTCCCTCACCTACTCTTTTTTTTATGTGAAATTTTAATTTTTCTCCCCTTAAGCCCGTTTTTTCTTTATTTCTCTTTCATCCTACCTGTTTTTCTTTTTATTTTCATCTCAAATTTTAATTTTTCCCTGTCTTAACCTGGTTCTCATTCCTCATTCTTAGTATTCCCTCTTCCTCTGTCATCTCAAAATCACTTCCCTTTCCTCTAGACACCTCTTAAATCGATCTTTCTTTCTTTTTCTTTCTTTCTTTCTTTCTTTCTTTCTTTCTTTCTTTCTTTCTTTCTTTCTTTCTTTCTTTCTTTCTTTTATTCTTCTCCCTCTTATTCCTTTCCCACACATATTACTTTTAGCTTATTTGTTGTTGATAGTGCTGTGGTGGATCTTTCTCTCCGAGTTGGATTTTTTAAAAGTATTTGTTTGCATTTTTAATTTTTTTCCCCTCTCACTTTATTTTTTTAATTTTATTTTAACTTGTGTTTAAACCTAATTCTGTATGCTTCTCTCCTTTCACTCAATTCTGCCTTCTTTATTCCCATTTTTATTTATGAAGTAAGTTTTACTTCCAATTGCTCTGATTCCCTACTCTTATTAGTGTTCCTCCCTTTACCCTCTCAAAATCATTTTTCTTTCAGTAGATAATCTCTTTCTTATAATAGTCCTTTACACCCTTCACACCACAACCTTCTTCACACCTTAATTAATCTCCTTCGCACCCTTATTAATACTGGTTCATTCACTGTTGATAGTGGGGTTGCAGTGGGAGTTATTTTTGTGGGTGTGGGTTTGTTTCCTGGGCGTTGTGGTTTTGTTCTGGCAGCACCTGCACAACAGCATAATGATGTAGTAGATGGAGTTACTATCAGTCAAATAGCTGCAAGGAAGAACCAACCAAAGAGGGACACAACAATCAAAACCTAGATACATCCAGAGAGCCAACATTAATGGCATAAAAGGCATCCCAAGAGCACCAAGTTCAGAGGATCAAGGAGATTTCACCACTGAACCACACAGGTCTCCTACCATAGAAGTTCACACCACAAAGACAGGGAGTCAAAACAGATCAATTTAAGAAGCAAAAGAAAACAAGAGTCACCCCAAAAATGGGAAGGGAAAGAAACAATCCCAATCAAAAGAAAGGAAGAATCCCCAGAAAGAGTGGTATATGAAATAGAAGCAAGTAAACTATCAGATATTGAGTTCAAAACAATGGTTATAAGGAAGCTCAGTGACCTCAGTGAGAATTATGAAAAACTACAGGGAAACTACAAGGAAGTTATTGTGAACTACATCAATATGAAATAGGACATAGAAACTATTAAAAAGAGTCAGGAGGAAATGAAGAATACAGTTTCTGAACTGAAGAACACAGTAGAAAGAATAAAAATCAGACTAGATGAAGCAGAGGAATCAATGAACTGGAGGACAAGGTAGAAAAAAGTTCCCAGAAGAACAAGAAAATGGAAAAAGACTAAGAAAGAATGAAGAGTGGTAAAGGGAAATGCCAGACAACATGGAACATAATAATATCCATATAATAGGGATACCAGAAGGAGAGGAAGAGGAGCAAGGGATAGAAAAATTGTTTGAAAAAGTAATGATGGAAAAATTCTAAAAAACATTCCTTAAGAGATAAAGTCACAGAAGTACAGGAAGTTCAGAGAGTCCCAATCAAAATGAGCCCAGAGGCCCACACCAAGACAGATCATAATTAAAATGGAAAAATTCAAAGACAAAAAGAGAATCTTAAAGGCAACAAGGGAGAAATAAGGAGTAACCCCGATAAGGCTAGCAGCTGATTTCTCAACGGAAACACTAGAAACCAGAAAGGAATGGCAAGAAATATTCCAAGTCATGAAAAGCAAAGGCCTGCAGCCAAGACTATTCTACCCAACAATACTCTCATTTAAAATGGAAGGTGAAATAAGGAGTTTCCCAGAAAAAGAAAGGTTGAAAGAACATACCTCTACCAAACCAGCACTGAAGATATGCTAAAGGGACTGCTTTATGAAAATGAACGCAAAGAGTAAGAAAGAGAAGAGCACAGGTACAAAGGGGGAAAATAGCAATTAGTAACTATCTATCAATAATAACCTTAAATGTATATGGATTAAAAGCTCCAATTAAAAAACATAGGCTTGTGAAATGGATAAGAAAACATGACCCATATATATGCTGCAGACAAAAGACCCATTTCAGAACAAAAGACATACAGACTGAAAGTGAAGGGCTGGATAAAAATATTCCAAGCAAATGGACTGGGGAAAAAAGGCAGGGCAGCAATACTTATATCAGACAGAACAGACTTCAAGAAAAAAAAAAGACCATATAAAGACACACAGAAGGACACTTCATAATACTCAAAGGAAGAATCTATTAAGACAACATAAACATTGTCAACATATATGCACCCAACATAGGAGCATCCAAATATATACAGAAAACTTGGAGGAATACAAGAAAGATATAGACAGCAACACACGTATACTAGGGGATTTTAAAACCCCTCTGTCAACAATGGATATATCTTCCAGACAAAATATCAACAAGGATGTTGTGGCACTGAATGACAAATACACACTAGATGAAACGGACCTACTGATTATATATAACCTTCCCTCCCAAAGAAGCAAAATACACATTCTTTTAAAGTGCACATGGAACATTTTCAAAGACAGACCACATGATAGTATACAAAACAAGACTCAACAAATTCAAGAAATTTGAAACCATATCAAGCATTTTATCAGACCACAAGGGCATAAAACTAGAAACCAACCTCAAGGAAGAAACTCAAAAGCATTCAAATTCATGGAGATTGAATAGTATGCTAATGGGTTAATAAAAACAATGAATGGGTTAATAAAAAGAGCAAGGAAGAAATCAATAAGTTTCTGGAAACAAATGTAAATGAACACACAACAGTCCAAAACCAATGGAACAAAGTGAAGGCAGTCCTGAGAGGGAAGTTCATAGCAATACAGGCCTACCTAAAAAATATAGAAACACTGCAAATAAAAAAAAACCTGACCCTACAGCTAGAGGAACTGGAGGAACAACAACAAGCAAAACAGAAAAGGAGTAAAAGGAAAGATATGATCAAGTTCAGAGCAGAACTGAATGGCATAGAGACTAAAAAAACAATTCAAAAGATTTATAATTCCAGGACCTGGTTCTTTGAAAAGATAAACAAAATTGACAAGACTTCAACCAGACTCATCAAGAAAAAAAGAGAGGGGACCCAAATAAATAAAATCAGAAATGAAAGAGAAGTTACAACCAATACCAGAGAAATACAAAGGATTGTAATAAATTACTACAAACAATGATGTGCCAAGAAATTTGAAAAGCTGAATGAAATGGACAATATTCTAGAAACATATAATCTCAAACTGAATCGAAAAGAAGGAGAAAGCCTGAACAGACTGACAGTAGATGGTGAAATTGAGGCAGTATTCAAAAACTCCTGGAGCACAAACGTCCTCAACCAGATGGTCTTACAGGAGATTTTTACAAAACATTTAAGGAAGAACTACCCCCTATCCTACTCAAAGTATTCCAAAAAATCCAAGAAGAGGGAAGACTCCCCAACTTTTTTTATGAAGCCAGCATTGCCTTAATCCCAAAACCAGATAAAGACACAACAAAGAAAGAAAACTACAGGTCGATATCATTGGTGAACATAGACGTTATGTTGTTGTATGTCAACAAAATATTGGCAACCCACATCCAGCAATACGTTACAAAGATCATCCACCACGATCAAGTGGGATCCATCCCAGAGATGCAAGGATGGTTCAATATTCACAAACCAATGGATGTAATACCTCACATATACAAAAGGAAAGACAAAACCCACATGATCATATCAGTTGATGTAGAAAAAGTATTTGGTAAGGTACAGCCTTCATTTATGATAAAAACACTCAGCAAAGTGGGAGTAGAGAGAGCACATGTCAACATAATAAAGGCCATATACAAGAAACCTACAGCTAACATCATACTCAACAGGCAAAAACTAAAAGCTTTCCCACTAAGATCAGGAACAAGATAAGGGTGCCCGCTTTCACCACTTCTATTCAACATAGTACTGGAATTTCCAGCCACATAGATCAGACAAGAAAAATAAATGAAAGACATTGAAATTATAAGTGAGGAAATAAAACTGTCACTGTTTGCAGATGACATGATAGTATACATAGAGTACCCCATAGACTTCACTGAAAAAATACTCCACCTAATAAGTGAATTTGGCCAAACAGTGGTATACAAAGTCAATATTTAGAAATAGAAGGCATTTTTGTACACCAAAAATGAAATATCAGAAGCAAAAATCAGGAAATAAATCCCATTTGCTATAGCAACAAGAAAAATAAAGTATCCAGGAATAAACATAATCAAGGAGGTAAAAGACCTTTACTCAGAAAACTATACAACACTGAAGAAAGAAATTAAGGAAGACACAAATAAATGGAAACATATACTGTGTTCATTGATTGTAAGAATTAACATCATCAGAATGTCCATACTACCCAAAGAAATTTATATATTCAACATGATCCCTATTAAAATACCAATTACTTATTTCACAGATACATGGAAAAAAGCATTCCAAAAATTTATATGAAACCATAAATGACCCTGAATAGCCGCTGTAATTTTGAGAAAGAAGAACAAAGTAGGAGGAACCATAATACCTGGTGTCAAACTATATTACAAGGACACTGTAATCAAGAGAGTCTGGTACTGGTATAAGAACAAATACAGAGATCAACGAAACAGAATAGAGAGCCCAGAAATAAACCCATGCCTCTATGGGCAATTGATATTTGACAAAGGGACGGGAGCGTAAAATGGAGTAAAAATAGTCTCTTCAACAAATGGTGCTGGGAGATCTGGACAGTTACATGTAAAAAATTGAAATTCGATTACCAAGTTACTCCATGCACAAAAACAAACCCAAGATGGATAAAAGCCTTAAATATAAGCTGCAACACCATAAAAGTCCTAGAGGACAACACAGGTAGGAAAATCTCAGCTATTCCATGCAGTAATATTTTCAATATGTCCCCTTGTACAAGGGATCTAAAGAAAAGAATAAACAAATGGGACCTCATGAAATTAAAAAGCTTCTGCACAGCTAAAGAAAACATCAGCAATATGAAAAAGGAAGCAACCAGATGGGAAAATATATTTGCCAATGCTCAAACAAGGGTTTGATCTGATATATATATAGATATAGATATCTATATCTATATATCTATATCTATCTATATCTATATATATCTATATATATGGCACTCCCACACTCCCACAACTCCACACTGACAAGACAAACAACACAACTTAAAAGATGGGCAAAGGACCTGAACAACACTTCTCCAAGGAGGACATACAGAGGGCCCAGAGACATGTGAAAGATTGCTCAACATCACTAGCTGTCAGATGTAAATTAAAACCACAATGAGGTACCACTTCACACAGGCCAGAATGGCCATCATAAACAAATCATCAAAAAACAAGTGCTGGCAAAGCTGTGAAGAGATGGAAACCCTTGCTCATTCTTGGTGAGAATGCAGACTTGTGTAGTCACAGTGGAAAGCAGTATAGAATTTCCTCAAAAAACTAAAAATGGAATTGCCTTTTGATCCAGCAATTCCATCGTTGGGATTATACCCTAAGAATACTGATACACCAGTTCAAAAGAACCCATGAACCCCAATATTCATAGCAACATTATTTAAAATAACCCAGTTCTGGAAACAGCCTAAGTGCCCATCAGTAAATGAGTGGATCTAAAAACTGTGGTACATTTACACAATGGAATACTATTTAGCAGGCAAAAACAACCCCTACCCTTTGCAACAGCATGGATAGGACTGTAGAGTATTATGCTAAGTGAAATAAGCCAGGCAGTAAAAGGAAAATACCATATGATTTTACCTATAAGTGGAACCAAATCAACAAAAAATACAAGTGAGCAAAATAGAGCCAGAGACATGGAAATAAGGAACAAACTGAAAATGACTACATGGGAGAGGGCAGGGGAATTTTGGGGGATTAACGAGAAGGATTGAATCAAGGGACATACGTAAAGGACCTATGGACAAAGACAATAGGGGGCCAGGAGGACTGAATATGGGAGGTAGGTGTTGGGTAGGGCAGGGGAAAGTAGTGAAAAATGGGGACTACTGCAATTGAACAACAATAAAACAATTAAATTAAATTAAAAAATTAAAGTTCCTGTCTGCTTGTAAGAGATAATAAAGGCCACAAAATTCATTTTTTATTTAGCCACTAGTTTATATATTTATTGAACATTCAGATTCCAGATGATATTCTAGGCATTGAATAAATAGGAGTGAAAAATGCAGACAAATAACTATATATTATTCAGTGATGATGCAAAGAAAATCAAACAGGTAAGGTGAGAGGGTGTGAAGCATTGTGAGTTGTGGTATTTATGAAAATCCTCTTTAAAAGGTGATATTTCAACAGTTTTGGATGAAATGAGGTAGGGAAGGCTATTTACCTGGAAAATTCACTTTAGTAATTTCTTAGAAAAGTATGAGTCCATTTCAGTCTTCATGTGTCTATCATTCACATGTGAAAGGAGGAAGTTATTAGATCTCAGGGTTTCTTTTGTTCTTACAATTTTAACACATTGTTCCTCAGCCTTTTCTATTTTTCTGTGTTTTAGGAAGTAGAGCATTCTAATTCCAAGCTTATTTTCATGACTTTTGTTACCTCTTTTTTTTTAAACCCTAAGATTTTTTTTGTCCTTTTAATTTAAACACTTTGCTGAGGTTATATAGAACATATATATATATATATATATATATATATATATATATCTTTTATCCTAAAGTTGACCAACAGGCTAAGTCATTTTAATCTGCAGTTTTTCCTTAGTTCAGGGACATATTCTATTATAACTGATTTGATTATCTCTTTTCCATTTGTTTTCATATATTAAAGGAAGATGTCTCCTGATCAACAATAAAATTACTTCTGATCGAGGACTCAATTACTTCTGAGATCCTCAGGAGCTTATCTATGTTCTTTTTCTAGCTTATCTATGTGCACTTTGTATGAGTCATATTCACGTGTTGATGTTTCACACCATCATAAAGGACCATTTAATGTATTTTATAATTTGCATACAAAAGTCATCTCTTTCATATTTCATGATCCCATTCAATGTACCTCACTTTGATTTCTGAAATAGCTTTCTCAATTTTCTTAATGTTCTAGTTACCAAATACAAGACATTTTAATAATTTTATTATTTGATACCCAAAACATCTAAGAATTTTTCTTGAAACTCCTCTGTTACCTGTTGTAAAGCCATTATCTTTTGTTTCATTCCTCCAGAAATCAATAATAAATTTGTCTTAATTTCCTATGCAGTTTCTCTTCCTTCACTTTACTCAACTCTTTGTTTTCCCAGAGTACTATTTTTAATTTTTTCTTCTTTACACTTCAAACTTTTCTGGTTATTTAATCTCATGGTTTTAAGTACAAAGTGACTTCCAACTTAATGGCTCATTTAGAGTGACAGTTGAGCTTGAACAGCCTCTTACAATACCTTGGTGTGCTACAAACGACTGAAAATAATGTAAATATGGAAGTGACACCCCACAATCTTCTCTTTGAAATTTGCTTACCTCTTTCATTCTAAATATTGATGACAAATACTTATCTGCAACTAATTTTCTGATCACCTAGTTCCATTCTAGATATTCCTGTTTCAATAACCTCAAATCTAAACATTATATTATGCTGATTTCTACTTAATTGTGTTTAACACTTTCCACTTTTTCAAATCATGTCTCTAATGCCTTAGCTCACCTGGAATAAAGTAATATGGTAAGCTAGTCTTTCGGTTTCCACTGCTGTTCTTTTCCAACCCATGACACACACTCCAGGCTAACATTTCAGGCTAAAACTGATCATATCAATCTGGTAAATTTTGTTTAATTGTTACAATTTTCTTTAAGTTAAAAAAAATCTGAATTCTTTAGTACACTGTAAAAGTTCCTGTCAATTATATTTACTGACAACCTCTTCCAGTCTCATCTCTTTCCACTCCACCTCTCAAAAGTCATTTCTCTTCATAGTAAACATCCCAGAATGTTCCATGTTTACTCCTGTTTCCATGTCCTTAAACATGGTGTTACAACTACCTGGAATTTTTTATCTTTTTCTCTGCCTGGGTATCTTCCACTCATCCTTCACAGTAGAGTATGAAAACACCTTCTCCAGAAAGAATCCTCTGATATCTATCATCTTCATTTCCCACACTATTTTTTTTGGCTATCGATAACTATCTTGTATTTCCATGGTGCCTCGAGGGTATTCATTATCAGAGCATTGTTGCATATTTATCTGTGTTGTTTTCTATTAATGTTTCTGTTTCTCATTAGACACTGAACTGTGTAGTATCAGAAATATATCTTTTTTAATCATTTTAGTTTGAGAAAATTTTTAGGCTTATATAAGTGCTACAACACTCATTCCCCAGCTCCCCTTCATATTAGCATCTTACATAACATAGCGTATTTATCAAAGCTAAGGAATTAACATTAGTATAATAATATTAATTAAACTTATGGTTTTATTCAAATTTTCCCAGTTCTATTAATGGCTTTCCAGTTTGCACTTCTCAACTGCAAACTCTCTCTGGCCTCCTGTATATTTACCAGATGGTACTTTCTTCTTTCTCTTTAGTCATTCTTTCACCCATACTCAGTCTTTCAAATGCGTTTACATTGCCTTTCTACTGTTAATCATTTCCTGTTCTGTTTTTCCTTCCTGATTTATACAGTTTTATTCCTATACAATATCTTATTTATGTTTCTATAAAAGAAGGTAAATTGCCACATAGGATCAATCCACCATGCATAGCTAGTGGTGAAATTATGTATAATATTATAGAATAAAAATGAGCTTGGTTTGGTAACAAGGTATAGAAAATGGGAAAGAGCTAATTTGCTGCATTGGGTAAACTACTGAAGCAACAAGGATCTGATAATGCCTAGGAACTCCAATATATTGAAATGTCATTTTGTATAGTTGACTGAAAAATGCTTATAAATCACATCAGGGATCGACGTGGATGAATCATCTCTCTATCAATTCATTACTACTTCTCATACAAAACTGAGGACATAAGAGGAGCTAACTGGTTCTGTTCTTTACTTTCACCTGTAACAGTGAATGGAAATAGAGAAAGCCTTTCTGAATTTGGCCCTTGTTTGGTAATTTTTTTTCCCCTCCAAACAGTATTTCAATCAGAAAAGAACAAGTAATAGAGAAAAAGCAAAAGGGCTACTCCACAAGAGAACCAAAGTATAATCATTTGGCATAAAAAATGGCAAACTTTTTCTATAAAAGCTCAGATGGTAAATATGTTAGGCTTTTCAGGCTATGTGGTATCTGTTACAACTATTCTACTTTGTTATGTAGCAGAAAACAGATTTACAGTATCAAAACAGATGGGCATTATCATATTTTAAGAAAACTTTATTTACAAAACTAGGAAGAAGGCTAGATTTAGCCAAAGGGTGGTAATTTGCCAATTTGTAATATTGTACACAAAGAAGTTACATGTAAGAGGAAATCATTTTAAAAGTGCACTGTAATTTCAGGACAATGTGCTGGATGCTAGAAGCACTTAAAATCTAAGTGCTATATCTCTTAATTCACTATTTTCTATTCCCCATCACAAAAACAAAGACAAATCAGCCATCTATAAGTCACAGGTTTAGGAATAATGTAAGTGACATCAAAGAATTTGAAAAGCCATAAGAAGAAATACATTTGATATAATAATCTTGTTCTTTCAAGCAATTACTTAATTTGATCAATTTGTCAATGACTGAAATTTGTCCCTATTTTCTTCCTATTTTTATTTGTAATATAGCACTTGGCTAGAAAGAGAGTGCCAAAGCAAGATAGTTTGTCTTTTTATGCTTATATATACATATGAAATCCCATTATATATGTATCTTTATATATACATAAATTATATATGTATTTATATATAAATTATATATATACCTTTATATATATCTATATAAAAAGTATATATACACATATATCTTGCTCTTTTGCTCCTTAATCCTTCCAGCAAGGAGGCTACCGCCAGGAAATTGCTTTTAAAGAGAAAAAGCAAGACAAAACAACCTATCAATAGAAATATTTTTCTGTATGTTACCATTGCTCAGTATTGACAAAGGTGTTAACCATAGTAGGGGTAGGTGTTGGGGCTAAGTTACTCTAATTTGTGATTGGAGTTTGGGGCAGAGGAGAGGAGACTAATATACAGTAGGAATTAAATTGACATAAAATCTTTTCCATCTTGTAACACAGGGCTGGGCAGAGGAGGACAAATGTGGAAAATATTGGGACAACGGTAATAGAATAACAATAAAAATACATTTTATTCTTTCAAAAATAAAAATAATAGTACTATAATACAACATGTACTTACATGCTTTGAACAAAATTTGTAACATAGAAGAAGTGAGTCAAGCTGCATTATTCTTTAGGTGGAAGCTCAATATTTGCACAAGTGTGAAATCATTTCCATTTCTAAACTCTTAACAACATTTTTTCTAGTATGAAGGCTTTGGCTGTATGAAAAACTGAAAATGTTTTGAAGTAAGAAAATGGTGTGATTTATGAAGTTAATTGTTGATAAACACAGATTATACTTCAAAATTTTCCCCAAAGTGTAGCATCCAGCCATTAATTAGTTTAGTGTGTTATTTTCTGAAATTTGCTATTCAGTTTCTTTTATACAGCATAGTTGTGAAAATCAATTGGGAGCCTAGGTTCTACAAATAGAAACACTGCAAATTGGGTGGAACTCTTCAGTGATGGTAACAATGTAGATACAATTAGTATTAGGACTAACTTAGAGTGACTTGGGGGAACCTTCTAAAAGAGACAAAGATGACATATATTTTTAAAACTAATGTTATATGCTTTTACATGAACTTGGAAAGTCTAAGAATATGTTTGTTTGTTTTGAGTTTTAACAACATAAATGGATACTAGAAATGTCATGATGTATGAAATGGATAAAATATATTTTTCTAACTGAGGCCCTAACCAGAAGTGACTTTTCCATCAACATGAATTTAAAGCACAACCTGTTTATAGCACCCAGCAGAGGGAATGCAAACACAGAGAGTATAACCAGGAAAGTAAAACTGATAATGATGTAGACACAAAATGTTTTAGAATTGTGTCGCTATTTTCTTTAATGAATACTATTTTGCACTTATTTGAGAAAGTTATTCTCCTTAGTAATAGCAATGATGTGTACTTCAGTTAAAGGGAACTTTAAATTGGTTAGAACAAACATCTTCACAAGCCATAAAGAATCAGTAATAAAGTACAAGAAATGAAGGCCACAGTCAACAGCATGCAGACATGGTGAATGAACCTCTTGAGATCTCCCAGAAAAGATCAGGGAAATCTAAAATTCAGATGGATTTAAATAAAGATTTTTTATTTTTAATATTTCATAAGAGTTTGCACCAATATGTTAGGCATAGGAAATATGAATCTTAGAAATTTTAAGCTATTAAATAATTCTCTTACAAGAAAAGAGAGAAGAAATAACAATAAAAATACATGCACACCAAAATAATTTCAAGAGAAAATCTTATTAAACTTAAAAAAATCAGGCAATTCTAATGCTATATTTCAAATTATAGAAAATGAATGAAAATTTTAAAATAAAGTTTATGAAAACAATATAGCAATTATAATTAAACCAAATAAAACACCAAAATATTATAGATTAATCTCTCTATAAATATTTATGAAAAAATCTTTAAAATTCCTAAAAACATAAAAGCAAACCAAATCCACTCTCTGCATCAAGAAACACTGCATCTTGACTAAATGAAAAAAGATGTTGACAAAAGAATTAAGATGGCAGAGGAGTGAGTGGAAGTCAAACTGACCTTCTCCCAGGGCCAGTCTGGAATTACAACTAAATTGTGGAGAAATAGCCTGGAACAAACAACTGAACAATAGTGAGAGAGGAGCCTTTAACCTCAGATAGACAGAAGAATCAGTTTTAGCACACCCTAACTGGTAAGGAGTACAGTAGAGGCTCAAGAAGGCTGGTGAGGCACCCACAGATGGCAGCACCAGATGGATATTGAAATGGCTAGTTGGATCCCCCTGAGAAGAATGGGGTCTAAACCATAAATGGGGATGTCCAGCCTATAGCACCAGAGCCCAAAAAGGATACAGATTACAGCTAGCTGCGAAAAGCAGCAGGGTTGCTCTCTGCCAGAGACAGGAGGCTGTAGACACAAAGAGCCATTTAAAGGGCCAACACATATATTTTTATTTGTAGCCACTTAACCTGGGCTTCTCCAAAGGCAGGGGCAGAGTGGGCTGACGATGCCTGAGGAGAGACTGGGGAAGGAGGCTTTGGGGAGAAAACTGAGAGTGTAACCTGTGGGATCCTGGTACTGACTCATCCCCCAGATGGCAGCAGCCATCTGGCTCAGGCAGACCACTCCCCTGAGTGGCAGCAGTGTAGGAGGACCTAATAGCCCCACCCCAAGGAGCAACTCTGCTCTGCCCTGTGGTGTCTCTAAGTCAGCCTGATGAGTGCAGAGTGACTTGATCAACAGTTGAAGGAGACAGCCAGACAGTAGATTCTTGGTAGTCTCAAACAGACTGTTTAAGGTCAGACAGGGTCAACATCTGACATTATCAGAGGCAGACCCAGAAAGAAAAGAGCAGCAGTCTCCTACCATAGAAGTTCACACCACAAAGACAAGAAATTGAGACAGATCAATTTAAGAAGCAGAAGCAGATGAGTCTCACAAAAAATGGGAAGAAAAAGAAGCATCCCCGGGCCCAATCAAACAGAAAGGAGGAATCCCCAGAAAGAAAATAAAATGAAATAGAGACAAGTAAAATATCAGATATTGAGTTCCAAACAACAGTTCTAAGGAAGCACAATGAGCTCAGTGAACTCAGAGAGAATTACAAAAATCTACAGGGAAACTAGAAGGAACTTACTGCAAACTATATCAGCATGAAAAAGGACATAGAAACTATCAATAAGAGACAAGAGGAAATGAAAAATACAATTTACTAATTGAAGAATCCAGTAGAAAATCAAAAGCAGGCTAGATGAAGCCGAGGAGTGAATCAGCGAGCTGGAGGAGAAGGTAGAAAAAGCTCCCAGAAAGAGCAAGAAAATGAAAAAAGACTCAGAAAGAATGAAGAGGTGTTGAGGGAAATGCAGGACGACCTGAAATGTATTAATATTCATATAGTAGGGATACCAGAAGGAGAAGAACAACAAGGGATAGAAAACCCATTTGAAAAAGTAATGATGGAAAACTTCCCTAATTGGAGGAAGATAAAGTCACACAAGTCCAGGAAACACAGAGAGTCCCATTCAAGAGGAAACCAGTGAGGTCCACTCCAAGACACATCATAATTAAAAGGACAAATATCAAAGACAGAGAATCCTAAAGGTAACAAGGGAGAAAGAGGCAGTAATATACAAGGGAGCCCAGATACAGTTAGCAGCTGACTTCTCAACAGAAACACTACAAGCCAGAAGGGAATGGCAAGAAAATCATGAAAAGCAAAGGCCTGCAACCAAGAGTGCTCTACCCAGCAAGGCTCTCAATTAAAATGGAAGGGGAAATAAGGACTTTCCCAGACAAAAGAAGGCTAAAAGACTACACCTCCACCAAACCAGCACTGCAAGATATGCTAAAGGGACTCTTTTAAGAAGATGAAGAAAAAAAGTCTATGAATACCCATTTCCTTTCACGGTCACCAATACTTGATATTACCAATATTTTTAACACTTATTAAAATGATTGTGACAATGATGAGTTCATTGTTATTTTATTATTTGTTGAAACTAAACCTGTTTTTGTATATTTCTTGCCTATTTCTATTATTTTTAAGAAGCTTTCAATGACTTTTTGATATTCTTTATCCATTTTTTGATTAAGTGTAGAATTCCCCCCCAAAAAACCCCCAAAACTATTAATCTTTTTTTAGATATGTTGCAAATACTTTCCTATTCTATTGCTTGTCCTTTAACTTTTTTATATGTATATTAATGTATAGTCTTAAATGTTTAATGAAGTCATATTGTCAATATTTTACTTTCTAATTTCTTTGTTTTAATATGTTACTTCATGGTAAGAAAAATATTATTTTGTATTTTCTCCTAAAATTCCTTAGGTTTTACATATTGATTTTTAAATCACCTGAATATTTGTTGTATAATGTGTGAAATAGGCTCTGTATTTGTTTTATTTCAAATAATAGTGGTTCATGCACCATATTTGTTGAGTAAGCCTTATTTTCCCCATTGATTTGAAATATCAATGTAACCATATATTACATTGTTAGACAGTTATATACATTTGTTTCTAGAATGCTCATTTTATTTCATTGATCTACTTGAGTATTTCTATGATGGTATCATGTTGTTTTAATTGTTGAGACTACAATGAATTTAAATTTTTTAATATTTTATAATGGATCTTGACATTTCAAAAAATAAATAAATAAAATCCATCTGAGTTTTAACAAAAAAGATAGAAAGAAGGAACTCCTACTTTTTGTAACAACATGGATGTAACTGGAGAATATTATGCTAAGTGAAATTAGCCAGTTGGTGAAAGACAAATACCATATGATCTCACCTATAAGTGGAACCTATTCAACAAAATAAACTAACAAAGTAAACCACAGGCAAGAAAACATGAAGAGACTGAAAGTGACCAGAAGGGATGGGGAAGGAGGAGAATGGTAAAAGAAGGAGAAGGGACTAAACAAAGAACAGGTATGAATGACCCATGGGCATGGGCAATAGAGTGAGAACTGACTGTGAGAAAGGGGGTGGAGGTGGGATGGGTGGAGGAGGGCAAAAGGAGAAAAACTGACAGAGCTCTAATAGAATAAACATGATTTTAAAATTAAAAAAAAAAGAAAGAAAAAGATGTTGAGAAATATCCAATGTCTATTTCTGATAAACATAATTGAAATACAAATTGTTGGATACTTACACACACATGCTCATGCAAATTATTTAAAGGAGAAACACTAGAGACAATCCCTATAGAGTCAAGGAAAAGCTAACATACCCACAGTCTCCACCTCTGTTAAACATGTTTTGAGATATTAGCTGCTATAATTAAAGAGAAATCACTAAAACATAATTAAACAGAGTAAACAGAGAAAACAGAGTAAAACTAGTTATATATGCAAATGATAAGGCAATATACCTAAAACTTCATGACTAGCTCTCTTATATACTGAAAAAATAATTTGTTTATGTACTGTTATATAAAATATACCTAAACATATCAATAGAGGAGCAACAGGTACTCGTACTTATTTCTGTCTTCCACTTTGGATGACAGTTACACAGTTTTTTCTAAACTTAAATATAAAATGTAGCACATTACCCAGGAATCACCCTATTACTTAAGTAAATTATAAGCTATGTTTACACAAAAGTCTGTTTGCTACAGCTTTAGTCATAATATTAAAAACAAACAAACAAAAAACCCAGAAGCAACAAAGATGTTCTTAAACAGCTTTAGCATGGGAATGGATAAGCAAAATATAGCATATCCATATAATGAAATGCTATTCAAGTATAAAAAGGAATGGACCATTGATTCACTTGTAAGACAGATGAATCTTCAGGGTGTTTTGCTAAGAGAAAGAAAAAAACAAAAGGCTACATATTGTATGCTTCTATTCATACGATGTTTTGGAATAGGCAGATCTACAGGGACAGAAAATAGTGGTAGAGATTGAAGGACTAAGGAGGTTGACACCAAAGTGACTGAAAAATAAAATTTTCGGGTGAAGAAACTAATCTACATATTACTGGCGTACCATACATTTGAATACCATACATTTTTCAAAACCCATTGAAACATAATTACAAAAGGTGAATTTTAATATATACAAACTAAAACAACAACACATCAGCCAGGATGTCAAAGGATGCCTGAATGAAATGCAGACTTTGACAAATGAATCTATCTATATTATAAAAGTATGATCTAACTGAACTTAAGAGGCTGGGGTCAAAAAGGAGCTGGCCCCATTAACTTTGTAAAATATTGTTTAGAATAGAGACAGTAAGTGTAAAAACTAAATCAATTATATACATTAACACTATAGTCCAGTTGGTAAACTTTTGATTATGGGTTGACTATACTCCCATATGAGTTAACAAATCTGAGCTGCCTTACCAGTATGCTAGGGTTAAATAAACATGTAAATAAATGCAAAAGATGGGAGTCAGGTTTTTTAACTGTTAATGAGAGTAGTTATAGATGAGCAAGAAGAAAGACTAGAATAAAACTTGTGGTATTGGATATAAAAGATGTCATTATGTACTCACATTTAGTTTAACAGCTAGATGTGTGTATGTGTGTGTATGTGTGTCTGTGTGTGTGTATGTGTGTTAATATCCACTGACAGGGTCTAGAAGCAACGAAATTCAAGGAGCAACAAGCAATCTCAGAGGCCTGATCCTGGTTTCTAAAACCATCTTCTGAAAAATGTGAATCAGGTCCTTAGAAAAATTATTGATTCCAGTGTGGGGGCAGAAAAGTAGGATATAAGCCTGAATTCTTTTTTTATGTCAGAAGTTTGGTTTGCAAGTTACTTCAGAAAGTAAGGAAATGCTTAAAAAAAGAGAGGTGTCATCTTGAAGAACTTACCTTCATTGGCTCAATGTGGAACAATTTTAGCATGAAAATTAATTATGATAATAATAGAGCTCAATGTAATGAATTAAAATGAATCCTTAATCCACATGGACAATTTTAAGAACATAAACCATGAGGCAAGAAGGGAAAACTGTTGGAAAATGGGTAACTAATTAATGTAGAAGTAATGGCAGAAGGATACCGAAACCATTGGCTAAACTGTACTGGGAGAATGGGCTAACCTCAGGATATTGCCCCACAGATTACATGTTAGTAGGCTGGGAAAGAGACTTTTAGAGTAGAGAAATTTGGTGAACACTGACTTAACCAAGTGATTAAACTTACCATCACTAATAATGGGACAAAACTAACATATAACATTTTGACCAACATTTAAAAAAAATATATCTAATCACAAGGAGGCATTTAAACAGATCTATTTTGAGACTCATTTTGTAAAATGACTTGCCTGAATTCTTAAAAATACATGAATGTAGTGATAGACTGATGAGAAAGATCAAGAACAGAGGGTGGAGGGGTTAAGAAGTACAAAATAGCAGTTACAAATTAGTCATGGGGATATAAAGTATAGGGAATAATTGAAAAAGAAGAAAAGTCAAATAAAAATAAACTAAATGCAATACATTATTTGAATTTTCCCATAAAACTTCAATGAACATTATTGAGAAAAATGGGACATTTTGAAGAAGGTCTTTGTAACAGGTCACAATATGCTAATAATTTAAATTTATTGGGTATGATCATTGTATTGGGCTTAGAAGAATGGCATTGTTCTTAGGAGATGAATGATGAAATATATAGGGTATGAGTTGTCATAATGAAACAAAAGACAAAACAAGGGTCCCCCAAAATAGAAGAAAAGCCCCACAAACCTCAATTGGGGGATGAGGGAAGTGGATGATATGGCTTAAGATACTTTGCATAACAAAAAGACAAGTTAATAGCTGTGCTACCACCCCAGGTGAAAAGTGTCTGTGTGACCCTGAGAGCATTCAGGGACTCAGGACATAGCCCTGGGAGGTTAACACTCTCCCTCAAGCCGCTGTGTCATGGGAACCCTTGCCCTGACTAAAGATGGCTGTCGAGCAGGTAGACTGGCAAATGTAGTACATTATGGGAAGAGCAGGATTAGGGGTCACATAGGAAGATCCACGTCAGGATTTAAACTAAAGGCAGAGAGAGAGAGAGAGAGAGAGAGAGGCTAGCCCACTATGGTGTAGTAAAAAAGCAAAAAGCAGCTGTGCTAGTCTGTAGTGAAAAGGACAGCCATGTGAGAGCTCCTGCCATGCTGCCGGTAGTGAGGGAGGGCCTACATCTCTTCCTCTGATGACTTGGCCATGTGGCCTGGGATAGTAAGAAAGAGATAGCAGGCAGCAGTGAGGAGTAGCCAGGAGAGATTTAACCATAAAGTCTAAATAAGAAAGCAGACAGAAGCTATGTAGTTTGTAGTCAGCATTCCACCATGAGGCCTGGTATAGTAAGGGAGCAGCAGCCAAGGGGGAAAAAAAGACATCCTGCTGCTCTAATCATGTCTATTCTAGCTGACTCCAAAGCCACCAAGGACTCTGCCTTGCAAAAGGCTGACCTGCTGCCTCAAAGACGCAGGTCTATCTGGACTCTTGGGACTTAGGATATCCAAAGAAGTCACTTTCCTGAGACTTGTACATTTCCTGGACTTCACCATGATCCAGTGCAACACGGCACATGTTTCCCTGGACTACTATGTGGATGCTTAAGAAAACATACCCCAGATCCTGAAGAAGAGAGCTGCTGCAAGAGGATGGTGACTTTGAAACCCAACAGTATGCTTTTCAGAGAGGATGGAGATCTGTTTGTGCAGTAAGCTTAAAGACATATAAGGATATGGGAAAATTTGGAGCTTCGTTTTGGCTTATAGCCTGGTGGGGAGCAAGGGAAATGCTGGGTCCCATGGGAGAACAGGGCTCCAAGCATGAGTGCTCACAGCCCCCCTGAGGTCAGAATTCTGTAAATAAAAACCTGCTTCCTCCAACACTAACTGCTGTGTTATACATCAAGGTGCCACGTGCACAGACCCTGCTTTGCTAGGTTACAATAATGGTTTAGAATAAAAGACCCTTTTCTCTTTCTATCTTTTTTTCTGTCCATCCATCCATCCCCAGATAGAGACAGAAACAAAGACAGACACTGAAAGATAGATATAAAACATGTTACAAAATGTTAATAATCAATTAACCTATGCACAGAAATATATGTGCTTATCATATATTTCTTTCAACTTTGCTGTAAGTATGAAGGTGTAGATGTAAGAAACGTTCAAACCTATAAAGAATTTTTGTGAGTTTATTTGAGTCAAACTGACAAAAAGTGCCAAGAAGCAAAACCTCAATGAATTGAGAAAATGTTCCAGGAAATGGCAGTTCTGCCCTCTGCTATATACATTACAATGTATAAAGGGAAGATGTAAGTGGGTTACATGGAATCTGCTGGTGATAGATTAGAGAGGCAGGAGAAAGCAAAGAGGGAAACCTCTGGGATAGAATAAAAAGTAAAGTAATGGACACATACTTCTCTTACATAGGTGGGTATAGGAGAATTAAGAGCCAACAATTAACATGATAAAAATGATAATGAGGGGATTTGTTATCTCCCTTCTTGTGTGGTATCTGTGCTTGGAGGGGTTAGGAAAAAGGGAAATTTGTTGCAAAGACTTGTTTATCAGGTGTATTTTCCTAGATGCAAAAAGACAATAAGCAGGCTTAGTTACAGTGAAGACTGTCCTTTGTTAGGGAAAAATACTGTTTTTGAACATGACTACACACCATGAACCGCCTTTAATTAACTAGTTTTCATTTCAGATGATCCTATGTGGTTATATTGGGTTTCTGAGTTTATAAGGCCACCATACAGTCCTCCCCAGAGTTTATCGAGTTTATTATTGAAACAGGGTACAAAGCAAAGGGACCCAGAAATAGACCACATTTCCCACAGCCCTTGCTTGGGGGAAGGGAGAGCTGATAACATGAGTTAAGATACAAAAGGGTTCCCCTTTCTCCATATCCTTGTCAACACTTGTTGTTTGCTGATTTATTGATGATAGCCATTCTGATAGGTGTGAGATGGTATCTCACTGTGGTTTTAATTTGCATCTCTCTGATGACTAGTAATGTTGAGCATCTTCTCATGTGTCTATTGGCCATCTGTATATCCTCTTTGGTGAAGTGTTTATTCAGATCCTTTGCCCACTTTTTAATAGGGTTGTTTGGTTTTTTGGTGTTGAGTTTTGTAAATACTTTATAAATTTTGGATATTAATAGCTTACCAAATGTATCAGCGAATATATCCTCGCATTCTGTGGGTTGTCCTTTTATTTTATTAGTGATTTCCTTTGCTGTGCAAAAACTCTTTAGTTTGATGTAGTCCTATTTGTTTATTATTTTCTGTTGTTTCCTTTGCCTGGTGAGATATATCTAATAAAAAATTTCTATGAGCAATGTCAGAGATTTTACTGTCTATGTTTCCATCTAGGAATTTTATGGTTTTGGGTCTAACACTTAAGTCTTTGATCCATTTTTTGAATTTATTTTTGTTTGTGGTATTAAGAACGTGGTCTAGAGTCATTTTTCTGCATGTACCTGAAAAATTTTCCCAGCACCATTTATTGAAATAAGTATCATTAGCCTATTGTATGTGCTGGCTTCCTCTAGTAAATATTAATTTATTCTAAAAGTGTGGGTTTATTTCTGGGCTCTCTATTCTGTTCCATTGATCTATGTGTCTGCTTTTATGCCAGTGCCAAAGATATTTCATGCAAATGGAAAAGAATAAAAGCTGGGGTACAGTACTTATATCTGAAAAACTAGACTTTAAAACCAAGGCTATAATAAGAGTATAAGAAGGACACCACATGTTACCTTGATAAAGGTAACAATCTAACAAGAGAATATAATCCTAGTAAGTATTTACGTACCCAACATAGGAGCACCTAAATATGTAAAGCAAATCTTGATGAACATAAATGGAAAGACTGACAAAAATACAGTCATAGTTGGAGATTTTAACACCCAAATGACTTCAATGGATAAATCTACCAGGCAGAAAATCAACAAGTAGACAGTGGCCTTAAATGACACAGTAGATCAAATGGATTTAATTGATATATTCCAGAGCACATGGAATGTTTTCTAGGATAGACCACATGTTAAGACACAAAACAAGTCTCAATAAATTTAAGAAGAATGAAATCATATCAAGCATCTTCTCTCTTCACAATGCCATGAAACTAGAAATCAATCACAAGAGGAATGCTGAAAAATACACAGAGACATGGTAGCTAAATAACATGTTATTAAATAGTGAATAGGTCAACAATGAGATCAAGGAAAATCAAAAGATACCTTGAAACAAATGAAAATAAGGACACAACAATCCAAAATCTGTCGGACATTGTGAAAGCAATCCTAAGAGAGAAATTCATGGCATTACAGGTCTATCTCAGAAAACAAGAAAAAGCTCAGATAAACAACCTAACTTCACATTTATAGGAACTTGACAAAAAAAACAACAAACAAAAAAAAGCCCAAAGTGGGTATAAAGGAAGAAATAATAAATATGAGAGAAAAAATAAATGAAATAGAGTAAAAAATAGCAATACAAAAGATCAATGAATCCAAGAGTTGGTCCTTTGGAAAGATAAACAAGATTGACAAAACTTTAACCAGAGACTCATCAAGAAAAAAAGAGAAAAGATCCAAATAATTATAACAAAAAATGAAAAAGGAGAAATAACAACTGACACTAAAGAAATACAAAGGATTGTAAGAAAATATTGTGAACAATTATATGTCATCACACTGGCCACCATGGACAAAGTGGATAAATTCCTAGAAACACACCATATTCCAAAAATAAATCAGGAAGAATCAGAGAATCTGAATAGAGAGATTACACCTAATGAAACTAAAGCAATAATAATAATAATAATAATAATAATAATAATAAAAACTCCCACCAAACAAAAGCCCTGGACCAGATGGCTTCTCAGGTGAATTTTACCAAACATTCCAAGAAGAAAAACATCTTTCCTCATCAAACTATTTCATAAAATTCAAAAGGTGAGAAGGCTCCCAAACCTATTTTATGAGGCTAGCATAACCCTAATTCCAAAACCAGATAAAGGAGCTACAAAGAAAGAAAATTATAGGCCAATATCCTTGATGAAATAGATGCTAAAATCCTCAACAAAATATCAGCAAATCGAATACAGCAATGCATCAAAAAAAAATCATATACCATGATCAAGTGGGATTTATTCCAGGAATGTAAGTTGGGTACAACATTCTCAAATCAATAAATGTGATTCACCACATAAATAAAATGAAGGATAAAAACCACATGATCATATTAATAAATGCAAAAAAGTTTCTGATAAAATCTAGCGCTCATTTATTATCAACACTCCCCACAAAGTGGGAATAAAGGGAACACACCTAAACATAATAAAGGCCACATATGACACACCCGCTGCCAGCATCATACTCAACAGGTAAGATCAGGAAAAAGGCAGGGATGTCCACTTTCATTTCTCTTATTCATCATAGTACTGGAAGTCATAGCCATAGCAATCAGACAGGAAGAAGACATAAAATGCACACAAATTGGAAAGAAAAAAGTAAAACTGTCTTTATTTGCAAATGACATGATACTGTAGATAGAGAACTCCAAAAGTTCCATGAAGAAACTAATAGAACTGATAAATGTATTCAGCAAAGTAATAAGATACAAAATCAATATCCAGAAATCAGTTGTATTTTTATATGCCAATAATGAAATAACAGAAAGGGGAATTAAGAAAATAATTCCATTCACAGCTGCTTCAAAATGAATAAAATGCCTAGGAATAAACCTACCCAAAGAAGTAAAAGACCTGTATTTTGAAAATTATAAGACACTGAAGAAACAAATTGAAGAAGATACAAATAAGTGGAAGCGCATACCATGTTCATAGATAAGAAGAATTAACATCATTAAAATGTCCATACTACCCAAAGTGATCTATAGATTCAACACAATTCCTCTCAAGAGTCCAATGATGTATTTCACAGAAATAGAAAAACTATTTCAAAAACTTATGTGGAAACACAAAGGGTCCCACATAGCAACAGCAATCCTGGGGAAGAGCAAAATTGGAGGAATCACTATACCTAATATCAAACTATACTACAAGGCCATAGTAATCTAAACAGTCTGTTACTGGCTTATATGCATTTTATCCAGAATTAAATATCACTTCATTGTCTATCCTATTCAACTCAATATAGAAAAGCAGTTTATAAACAATGAAGAACTGGGTGTAATAAAAATACCTAAAGGAAGTGTTTACAAAGAACACATGCTGGCAGAGTTCTTTGTATCTGAATATATCTGAAAAATATTGGTCTTAGAAAGCAAATAGAACAACACTTTGATCTGGGAAGAGAAAGGCACAATGAGAGACATAAAAATAGTTGGAGAAGATTCATAGCAATAAAGAATTAAAGGGATATAGAAAATGTGAAAATATAGAAATATTTTAAGGTGAAATTGTCATGTAGTCTTAATTTAAAATCATAAGGCAGGATCATCAGTGAGCAATAAATTACCAGAGTTTTGATGAAAGCATAGAAATGAAGAAAAGTACTATACTGGGTGGATTTTAGTTTCAGCTAAGCCTCTAAATAGTGAGCATTGGAGAAATTACTATATACCATAGGTACTGTTTTCTTCTACGTAAAATAAAGACCAGTGATAGCCACATTACAATCATAGGACTGCTGCAAAGACCCAGTCAAGATCTTGTTAAGCAATACACATCCTTGAATCCTCTCAAAGGGATTCAGTTTTAGGCAGCATCAGATTTTGGATCCTTTGGATCAAAAATGGTTAAGTCTAAATAACCAACATACTTCTAAGATATGTTTTATTAAAAAACTATAAAATCATGAAAAAACCCCAATCACACTGAGAGCTACATAATGCAGTAAGGTCCTCTTATCAGAAAATAAATAAAACACAACTGTGGTTCTTTTGTGTATTGTATGCTTGTGTAGTTCCACTAGCCACACATTTTTATCTAGTCCATTAGCCTCAAACCTTTCCTATGATTCTACCTCTGTCAACACCAAACACCCTTATGGAGTCAGTGACCAAGTTTTGCTCATTTACTCACTTATCTCTCAAACCTTTCCTGCCCCCAATCCACAACCTAATGCTCAGTTCAGAAAATCACAATCACTTATCTGGAATAGGATGATAATTCTCTACCATTTTCCTCCACTTCCAACCTTACACCTCTAATCCATTTTCTATTATTATCAAAACAATGGTCTTTCCATTCATCACAAAAACTGCTTGAAATATTTCATAACTTTGAATTTTTCACAGGACAGAGTTTTCATAATGTGGAGGTGACCCACTGATGTGTCAGAAAGTCAATTTACTTTTTCAAAACCAGCACTTTCAATGAAATAAATAGAATGAAATCAACTAAAAAACATACAGTAGAATATAAAACATCTGAGTACTTTTACCTAATAAGCTATAATATTTTATCAGATTACAATTTTATAGGTTTATGCTTGTGTAATATAAAAGTATGTTACCATGATTTATGTTAAAAAAGTTTGAAAAACACTTGTATAAATTATATAGACCCTTTTGTAATCTTGCTTTTGCCTGATTTGTACTCAAAACCTGAGAGTTTCAGCCATTTTCTGGTTGAATAAATAAGTCAACACTCTTTTGCATCTTGGGACAATCTCATAATATTCCCTGATGAAATATTTCCTCTCACACCATTCTCTTAACTTGGGAAATTGCTACTGATTTTTCAATATTCAGCTCAAATATCTTCTGTTCTGTGGGTCTTCCCAGACACTCTCCTCATGATCCCTATTCCTCCCATCTCCCATCGGTTGTTTTGAAATGGTGATACAGACGATTAGGATCTTGTAGGTAAATAGATCATTATTTCCCAATAAACTGACACTGGCTGGCCATAATTCAATTCTCCACCCAAAGTCCCTAAAACTTATCAAACAGTCAGCTTAAAAACTCTAGCTTCCCTTTTTGGGAGGATTCGGTAGAGATCTGAAAAATCTTTCATGGAAAGTTGCCTAGAGTCAATGTGACAATATTCAAAATGCATATGTGAAGGAGGAAAATATTTTTTCTTCTACCCTTTTAATTTCTTCTTGCTGGTCTAATATTCAAATTGACATGAGAGATATTAGCAGGAAAAAAATAACCAAATTCACTATATGTATACATAGGGGCCTTCCCTAAGAATATGAAATCCTAGGGCAAATCAGGCAATTGCCAATCTGGACTAAGGAGAAGGAGACAGGAGTAAAAGACTTCAAAGAGAAAGTAGGAAATTCACAGGTAGGAAAGACAGAACAAACCTTTGGTAAAAAATTCTGGCAAGAAATTCTGGCAAGCCCACTAGAACAATGGTGCAAGGGTGAGGGGAATTTAACAAACTGATTTTGCTAGATTCTTTCCATTCTGCCACTCTTAGTTCATTGTGATGCTGAAGTGATAGTGCCCTTCCTTTGAACATGTTTTTCTACCTGATACCTGCCATGAACAGCTTTTAGTTAATAAGTTTTAATCTCTGTGGTCACTTTAGGTCTCTAAATTTTAAGGTTTCCATGTAGGCCCTTGAACTAGTTAGGTTTTGCAGGTAGCTCCTTTTCTTCCACAGAGCCATACCCCCAAAATGCATATTTTGGGGTGGCAATCTCTGCTTTCCCTCATATATAAGGAGACCAAGACCCATCTTACCCAGTTTGGAAACCAGCCTGGAGAGCAATGCTTCTCTGTACAGAACATGCAGTGAGCTGGCTAGGTTTTCCTGCCTATTCATGCATGTTGGCAGTATGTCTCTAAAAAATCTTTTTTCCAGAAGACATTTCTAATATTATTAATTATATCAATGAGGACCAATGCTTAACAATAATTAGCTAATAAGTCATTGATTTTAAAACATTTAAAACATTTGCATCATGCTGCCAATTTTTTAAAATTTCAAAGCTTGGCCCCACCCTATCAAACAAATTAATCTCTACCCCACTGCAATTAAGTCATAATCTCTGAGTGTGAAACTGAAACATTCATATTTATTTGTTTAATTTTTTTGAAACATTTCAGCTGATTGCAGACAAGTTTGGAAACCTGTGGGTTAGAATATGGCCCAAGTTTCTGGCTTATATTAGTAGTAAGAGCAGACATTCTGTAGTAATCTTAATACTTCACCAAGCACCATTAAGACTTTAGCTATTATTTTTAAGTTAAATATACATTATTTTATAGTTACATTATTTTCAGGTTTACTGTATAGTGATTGGCATTTTATATCTTACAATGTTTTTATCCCACCAATTCTAATAATCATTTGTCAACATGCAAACTTAAGCACAAGTAGCAGCTATCTGCAGATCACTTTGTAGCTTACGCTGGCTAGCTCTGGGTAAAACATAGGTGGTGCCTGACCTTGACCTGTAGCTCCTAGGAGGCCCTAGAGCCAGCGCATCTAGTGGATATCTTCAGACCATTTTGGGACATTACCACCTACCACCTCCACAAGTGACACTGTCAAGGGGCAGTCTCAGCAGGTTCTAGAACCCTGTTGAAATAAGTCCTGGTCAGTGCAGTGGAACCTGCACATCTGATCCTCCATGGTGGTTGGAGGTAGGTCATTAGTGATCACAGCCCATCCTTGCAGCTGAGTGGCCTAGGCAAATCCCCCCTTTTTGTGCCAAAAGCTATCAAATATCAACTATAAGAAGAGAGGAAACACAGCCCACTTGGTAGGCACATCTTAAGAACCCAGCTGGATGATTGGGGAGGCTATGCCACTGGACCCTACAGAACACCTACTACATTAAGCCACTCTACCAAGGGAGCTATGTCATAAATAGAAACAAACACAGGGAGGCTGCAAAAATGAGGAGACAAAGAAACATGACCCAAATGAAAGATAGAACAAAACTCCAGAGAAAGAACTAAACAAAATGGAGACAAGACATGTAATCTACTAGACTCAGAGTTCAAAACACTGGTTATAAGGATACTTAATGAATTCAGTGAGACCTTCAACAGCATAAAAAAAGAACCACTCATAAATGAAGGATACACTAACTGAAATAAGAATTATTTACAGGGTATCAACAGTATAGAGTAGATGAAGCTAGGAATCAAAGCAGCCATTTGGAATAAGGAAGTAAAAAACACACAAACAGAACAGCAAGAAAAAAGAATTTAAAATAATGAGAATAGTGTAAAGAGCTCCTGGGACCACTTCAAGCACACCAACATTCCTATTATGGTGTGCCAGGAGGAGAAGAGAGGGAGCTAGAAATTAGAAAGCTATATTTAAAAAAAAAAAAGACAGAAAATTTCTTTAATTTGGTGAATGAAATATACAAGTCTAAAAAGTACAGAGAGTCCCAAACAAGATGGATGCAAACAGGCTCACACCAAGACACATCATAATTAAAATGCCAAAGGTTAAAGACAAAGGGAGAATCTTAAAAGTAGCAAGTAAAAAGCAGTTAGTTGTCTTTGAAAGGGAAAAGATTTCAGACTGTTGATGAGATTCAGGAAAATACAATGAGGCAGCTGATGGTGATTCCAGCAAAGGATTTCTCAGAATGTGTTGAGCAATGGAAGAGATGCTGGGAGAACTAGGACAGGTCCCAAGGTGCCTATTTTGAAGGGAACTGAAGTATCATTATCCTATGTATAATGTTTCTTGTTATCTTCTTCAATAAATGTCTTTATTTTTCATAGATCATGGACATTTGTTTTTCTAGACACATTTGGAGCTGCATAGCCCACTAAGACTTGATTGGTCTGTGGTCTTGAGGTCAGGAAGATAAATATATAATAAATAACTATTAGTTTTGCCCTGGCAGGTATGGCTCAGTTGTTTGAGAGTTGTCCCATAAACTGAAGGGTCAAAGTTCAGGCTTGGTCCCCAGTCAAGGCACATTTCCTAGGTTGCTGGTTCAGTCCCCAGTCAGGGTATTTACAGAAGGCAACAGGTCAAAGTTTCTCTCTCACATGAATGTCTCTCTCCCTTTTTATCTCCCTTCCTTCCTCTCCCCCAAGAATTAATGGGCACGTCCTCATTAAGGAGAAAAGAAAGAATTATTAGTACTAAAAAAAAGAGAATGTATGATGTACAGTATATTAAGAAAGCAGAGATGAAGGGATATAAAACTATTAAGAGAAGATAGAGAATATCAGAATGCAGGTAATGTTTGAATGGAACCTTAATGAATATGAGTTATTTTATTGGTATAATTCATCTTCCAATTGTTGGAAATTCATACTCCTCTTCTAATGTTCTCAATCACACTTCTGCCCAGAACCTACTTACTGTAATAGCTCCAGGTAAATCAACACAAGAGTTAAAAACAGGTACTTAAAATGTCATTTCAAGACATAATAACACTTGGTATCATAAGACTTGTCTTTAATCATTCTCCTTAGACTTTTTTCAATTGGAAGAATAATTATAACACATGAAAAACAAATAAATGAATCTCCATTGTCAGTCACTTATACTGAAATCTATAAATAGAACACTGTGTCTTTTATTAAAATGCTCCTTTAGATCTAATTTATTGGCCACATATGACTTTTAAAACCTACATATTTATTTAGCGCAACTACATGGTTGTCATATTTCCTGATCCTTTAAACATGCTACGGTTTACCACGAACAGGTAACTTAGTTGGTTGAAGCACCTTCCTGTACACTGAAATGTTGGTGGTTTGATTCCTGGTCAGGGCACATGCCTGGGTTATGGGTTTGTTCCCCAGTCAGGGCATATGCAGGTGACAGCCAATTAATGTTTCTCTGTGGCATCGATATTTCTTTCTCTCTCCCTTCTTCTCTCTCCCTTGAATCAATAAAAACATATACTCAGGTGACAGAAAAAATAAATACAAAGGTTCAATATTTATGTGTTAAGAGATTACACTTTCTGAGGTTTTACTTCAGGCCAAGCACTATGCTAAGAAATATATATGCATGATCTTCTTTAATTTTCACATAGCCCTTTAGCTTGTTATTATAATCATCCTCATAATGCAAATTAACAGATGGAAGCCGAAAAGTACTGTGATTCCCCAAAGTCACAGTCAAGACAGATTCAGGTTTTAACCTTGGCAGGTTTACTATCATGTTTTTTAAAACCACAATTTACCACTCCCTCTTATTTCCAACTATAACACAGGCACCCCCATTCAAACTGGAATTTTTAACTAATTAAATGCATCCTATATATCTACTTGCATATCATTTACTTATCATGATATTAGACTTGGAAGAATGTTGTACCTTGTTAGAAATAGACTACAATATTATTCCATAGACTTATATTTTTTGGTTAAAAAGAAAGTGGTGTTTACCTATATATGGTATCTCTATATAGCCTCTTCACATGTGCCAAGAAATAAAAATACCATATCTGAAAGAGGCACATATTTAACTTGGTTACAAGCATCCAAAATACCACTTGTACCACTTATACATGTATAATATGTTTCAGGGATAAATGAATGAATGAATAAATGTGCTATGCTGCATAAGGGTCAATTAATACAGTGAATACAGGAATGTATGAGACTGTGTGTATATGTATTAACATTTCAATAATTACAAGTAATCTAATTTGTTTGTAATCATTCTCATGATGGAAATATGCTCGATTTTAAAGTAAATGAATGTGGACATAGGTCATAATTCCTTTTTTCAACACTCAGAGAATAGCTTCCCAACTAACTTGGATGCTATCAACAGGATAAAAGCTGTTCTAATGCAAAAAATAATCATGGTGTATATTAATATTAACGTGAGGTAAAAATTTTTAAAAAACAGCTTAACTGATGTGTTGAGATAAAATATTTCAGTGTCAAGTACTGCTTCACTCTACAGTGGTTAAAATGTTCCTAGTTTATATGAAATCTATGATTGATTCTCTTTTACTTGGAAGACTTTTACCATATCCAAGGGGAGAACTGTAAGCTTACCACTCTTACTGTAATGAAAACATTAGGAATGAAAATTCACCTACTGGCATAATAACTATTTTAATAACCTGTAATATATCTATAGCAGTAATATTGCTCAAAGTTGTCATTGATAACACAGCTATTTCAAAGTTTAATTTCAATACTTTCTTATGCTTATGATAAAGCATTTAAATGCAGACTACCAAGAATCCTGACTCCTGTGTCATTAAATACAGGTTCAATTTCAGAAGGTACATTGTTATTAGTTTACTATTCTAAACCTATTTTAATAAGAGTGTAACATTATTGAGCATAGACTTTATAGTTTCTTATCCCTCTCATATGTTCTGTGAGAAGAATAGTATACATTATAACAATGACTGAAAAGAATGAGTTTTATAGACATTTACAAATCACTAAAAATTATTGCCATATTGGTGTGATGGTGTGATGGTGTAGCTATTAAAATAACTACAAAAATAAGATGGAGAAAACAGGAATAGTGGTCTATTACAAGATTTAGAAAACTTGAAATATGAATGATCTTCTAAAACACTTAATAACAATTCCTTGAAGGCCACATTGAGAATCAGTAAGCCAATGTGCTTTAAGAATACTGTTTTAGAGAAACACAAGCTTAATAAATGTTATTTGCATCGTCATTTGCTTGAATAAATACTTTTTCCTTAAAAAAGCATCTGCCAGTGCCATGTTCACAGAACAAGTCAACATCTACCAACATTTATAGACGGTAGATGGTGAAACTACTTTTTGGGTCAAAGGATGGCTGGGCCCTACTCACCAATGGATTACATTCACAATGGATTAGACTCACAGAGATCAGCAGATGACATATTTTGAATATGATTTTCTGGTTGCTGAAGGTGTGAAAATGAGCCAGAGCGTGAAATGTGCAACCTCTAGTCAGAACATTTCAATAGCAGATTCTGAAATATAAGAGCAGGAGTGTGTGTTGTTTTTTTTGTTGGTGTTGATACTATTGGATATTTTCTACATCGGAATGAATCAGTAAAAAACTAACCCAATAAATGTATTTGGATTCTTTCTACAATTATCTAACATTTCACTTGAACCTGACAATGTAAATCATTCCAAATTCAAATACTCCTCTCAATTCTACAGAGGCACACACAGAGCACACAGAGTAGTGAATGGAGTTCCTTTTGAGACTAAAACTGGGCACAGCTGTTCCAGTCAGACTTTTCTGCAATAAAATAAAATGAGCAGTACATAAAGCAATAGGCAGCATTTAACTGTTATGTCCAAGGAATTCATATCTTGTTCAGAGCCCAAAATAATCATTTACAGATCATGGGAAATGGCATTTCAAGTTGCATCAGCTAAAATGTCATAAACATTTTTAATGATCAAGAACAGGAGAAAAGAAACAAAATTGTAGACATATAAAACCTCCACGAAGGATAGACTGCTCAAATAATGCTCTAAGATTCTCTTCTCCAATGCATCCCCTTCCTGCTTCAATAAGCAAAACTGGAATATGATAACATGTTTCAAATGGATCAGCAATGACATGTACAAATTTTAAAAACCCAGTCTATATGATAAACTGACAGTATGATGTGAATAGGCATCAACTATCAGTTATAAGATGTAAGAAATATGTATATAGAAAACATTAAGTTATACATCTTCCAAACTTTTGGTGTCTCTGGGCCACACTGGAAGAAGAAGGGTTGTCTTGGGTCACACATTAATGCATTGTGACACATAAGCACAAAAAAAATTCTTGTAATGTTTTAAGTACATTTTCAATTTTGTGTTAGGCCTCATTCATGTCCATCCTGGGACACATGTAGCCCGCAAGCCACAGGTTGGACACACCTGAGAGCATTTTAACTCTTTCTTATAAGACAGATACCAGTGTTTCCAAAATAACAGTTAATTAGAAATGTCTACTCTTAAAGAAAGTCCCCAGCACCTTATTAAGAAAATAAAAGGACAAATTACAGCCAGACAACTATAAATAGTTATATAGAAAATCAAACAGTGACAAATTTAATAAATTCATTAAAAAATAATAGCCCTCTGTGATACAGTAATGTTCTGATTACTTACCTGAGTAGCCCTTGAGAATGTGTTTATACAAAGAATATATTAGATATTCAGACTGGAGATGAACCATTGATATTTTTAGTTATTTATTTAACAGTCTTTCCTTGAGAGGCTACTATATGACAAGCACTATAGAAAGGGCCACAATACAATGACTAAGCCCACATAGAGATAATGTACCTTGTTGAGAAATCAACAGTTGAAATTGCAATAGGTTCCCACCACTCCTGGGAAAACCAAATTCAAACCCTGTAACTCGTTTAGAAAGCAGAATCTCAGGATGAGTAAAGGTTCCTGGTCAATGGCTCCAATACAATGTCTTAAATTTTGTCTCCCCTTTTATATCTCACATTTCTATAACTGCAGGTACTAACCTGTGACTCACACAAAATGCTTCCATAATATAGCTCTGGTTCAAATAGGTACAGAAGACCAGCCTCGCTTTGTTTCTTAGTATAACTGAGATAAACTGGGGTTTCTTAAAGTCTTTCCTAAATATTAATGGAGGACTACTTGGAAAAGGCATGATGAACACACACAAACATTTAGTCCAAAAGGCATATTCTTATGGCTGAACTTGTAGCTTGGTGGAATAAGGAGCACAAAGTCAGAGGTTCCCAGGATTTCCTCCTGGGTGTGATCATTTATTAGAAAGGCACAGAAAGCTCAGAAAAACATTTATATATGCTTACAGGTTTATGACATAGGATAATAATAATGATAACATAATGTAGGATATTTTATATGCTATAATATGAATGAAGTATAGGATTATAAAGATGAAAATCTGATGAAGAGTTACATAGGATGAGGTCCAGAAGGGTTCTTAAACTCTGAACTTTCTGTGCCCATGGAGCTGGGGTGTATTACCCTCCCATCATTTGCATGTGTTCACCAACAAGAAAATCATTAAATCTTATGGTTCAATAGTCTTTATAGAGCCTCTCCTCCTTCCTTGAAACTCTTGAATAGGGCTAAAAGTTCCAGCCTTCTAATCTCATGTTTGTTCTGGTGACCAATACCATCCTAAGGTTATCTAAGGGACCCATCCTCAGTCATCTCATTAGCATAAACTTGTGTGTGTTCAAAAGAACACACTCAGGAAATTCATATGGCTGTGGGAGCTCTGTGCCAGGAACCAGAACAAAGACCAAATACATTCATTATTACCACAGATTCTTATACTACATCATACAAAAAACTAACCCTAAAAGCATTATAGTTTAAATGCAAGAGCTAAAACTGTAAAACATTTAGAAGAAAACATATAAGGAAATATTGGTGACATTGGGTTGGGTAAAAATATTTTAGCAGCATTTATAACATAAAAATAATAAATTAGACTTCATAAAAATTACAAACACTTGTAATATTTCAATAAAAACCATCAAAAAAAGAAAATATGAAAAAAAGACAAGACCCAGAGTGGGAAGAAATATTTTCAACTCATATCTTGTAAGAGGCTTTTATCCAGGATATACAAAGAAGTCTTACATGTCAACTATAAGAAAAAGTGTTAACATAGATAGCTAGACATTAATAAAGAAAGGGAGGAAAGGACATCGGACAGTATTAAGCATGATAAACTGGGGAGCTGAACCGAATGGCGAGCCTGCTTTGCTAGGAAGTTGCAGCATTCATAGGCTTCTCAAGGGATCTCTGCATTTCCCCACCAAGGGGATTAACACCCCTCCATTCCCTCGAAGGAAGAAAGAACCAGGTTTCCAATATCTCCAGGGTACAACTTGTCCATTTGCCCAGATTATGGGGTAGAGGAATGGAACAAATAATGAGGAAATACCTCTGCTATGTGTATACCCAACAGAAATGAAAATGGCACAGGGAGAGGTGCTTCTACCATGAAGCATACACAGTAAGAAGTAAGATGGCGACCATAAAGGTCCATTTGTCCACCCTGGGAGAATTGGATTAGATAAATTACACAAACCCCAGATGATCTAGAAAATGGATTGGTTAGAGGGAAGAACCAGCACAAGGTCATGAAAGATTGGGAAGTTAATTGGCTATTTTGAAAGGGTGCTTGGTCTTTCCCAAGACAGACATAAGGTAACCCAAGCTTAACAAAGAATCTCTCTCTCTTTCTCCATTTCTCACATGGTTACATGCACTCACCTTGTTCCTTCACACATTCTCTTTCCAAAGCAGCTGTGCAGCCCTAGTAGACACCTGGGATCCTGGACTCCAAATGTGAGCATGGGTACAGCAAAGCAGCACCAACCAGAATACAGCTGAGCGCAGGCTAACTAGCTAGATGAGTACAGACATGCACTAAACTGGACTAAGTTTCATTATGGTACAGAACCTTTGGACCTTGGTCTTTGTTCTGGGTTTTATAAAGACAAAACTGGATTTTCTCCATGGTGGGACAGATGGAGATGAGACACTGCAGCTGAACCCAGAATAGCCCTTTGTGTTTGTTCTAGTTTCAATGAATAGCACAACTATGCCATAACCTGCCATACACAGGTCCCTGAAGTGCTTTTCTTGTGACTCCATGAAAGGGCCTCATTTCCACCAGCAACAAAGGGATACAAATTAAAAATTCTATTATAATTTTACCAAAGAAAATATAGGAATTTCTAATGAGCACATAAAAAAATGCTAATACTAGTCAGTAGGGAAATGTAAATTAAAACTATAGTGAGATTTCATTTCATTTACTGGAACTGGTACAATTTACAGGACAAGTACTGTTGAAGATGTGGAGAAACAGGAACTTTCATATACTGCCAGGGAAAATTTAAAATATTACCTCCATTAGGAAAATATTTTATCTGTTTCACAAAAAGTTAAAAATAAGCTTACCATGTTATAAGGATTTCTACTCCAAAGACTCTACTTGAATAAAATGAAAATATATGTTCATATGAAGACCTGTACATGAATATTCACAGCAGCATTATATATAATTACCCCAAACTGGGAAAAATTCAAATGTCCATCTTTTTGTGAAAAGGTAAACAAATGTGGTATATCATACAAAGAAGTACAATTTAGCAATTAAAAAAGGAGTAAACAACTGATACATGCTACAATATGAAGCTTAAAAACATTATGCTAAGTGAAAGAAGCCAAAAACAAAAGATCAGATATTTTACTATTCCACTTAAATGAAATGTCCAGAAAAGGTAAATCTATACACAGAAAATAAATCAGTGGCCACCTAGGGATATAAACAGGGATTGGACACAAATAGTCAGAAAATATATAATATTTTTGTGGTGATACTAATATCCTAAAACTAGATAGCGGTAATGATTGTATTACTGAACCCAAGTTTGTATGCCTGATACTTCAAAAGTCCAAATCACAAAGCATCAGAGTTTGGAATAAGCAGAGACATTGATTGAGAAAAGACCAGCCAGAAAGATGGAAGATCTACTGGTGCCTCAAATTCATTTCACTCACTGGACTTGGTAGGTGTTTAAAGAGTTTGGAGAAACAGGTATTCAGAAGTGCTGGTGGGGGTTTTAATTGGAGGATCTTCGAATTTAGCCATTCATTTATGGTAATTGGGAGTCAGCACAAGATCTTCCTGACAATGGGCGCTTAGCTTCTGAAAAGGTTCCAGATTTTAAGTTCCAGGATTATTTGTACACAACTTGTATATTGGGGGTGGGGGGTGTGTGTGTGTGTGTGTGTGTGTGTGTGTGTGTATGTGTGTGTTTTGGGGAGCAAGACTGTGGTTCTTGGTGCAACTGCAGGTCACAATTTCCTCCTCTGAGCATTATTTGGCTTAATGACTTGTGGGTTTAGACTGTTGTAAACTGAAAAGGAATTCAGTATCTCATTAGACAGGATAGGACCACTTTGAGCCCAATCCGTGGTTATAGTTGTAGGACACTGTTACTAAAGTCATTGAAGTGCATATGTAAAATGGGTGAATATTTATGGGATATAATTTATAATTCATAAAGCTGTTTAAAAAGGTGTATTCCTGATCTCCCATAATTAATTTTTTCTCAGAGCATGAAGGCCCCATATTCAGTTACCATCTGGATTGGTTCTCTTTTAGCTCTGAAGAATTTGAGAAACTTGTTGCTTTGTACTTCTTAGCTTCTGTCCACTATCCACATGGAAATTATCACCACACACATTTCTGGGCAGTAGCAATCTCTTAGTACTAATGCAAAAATCATCATCAAAAGAATGATTTTTTTTCTTTTTTTCAAAGCTTTACCTAGAGTTTTTCTTAGTTTGGATTTAAATTCTGAAACACATGCTGTTTTCGTCAAATAATGGACACCATGAATGATTTTAATTTTAGAGATCCAACCCCAGACATACAAGAATTTTTTTTTACCTCAATGTAATACCAAATAAAATATGAAAACATGAGTTATATATCTGGTAGCAGAAAATCATTCCCTCCTTCACAAGGATATAGACATATAAATTAACAGTTATAATACAATAAGCAAGGGGAGTGCTGTGGGATTTCAGAGGAAGGAGAAGAGTAATACTTGCTAACCAGGGAAAAATAATCCTGGGTCATGAAAGTCAAGTGGGAGTTTCCTAGCCCATGAGTGGTGGAAGAGTTCCAAGTAAAGTAGATAGCATGTATTAAAGATTAGATGAGTTGCTTCTTTATTAAAAACAAGATGATATAATAAAATGTTAGTACATGGAGGCATTCAATATAGCTAGAATATGAGGCATTATTGAAAGACTTAATAGAAAATAAAAATTGAGAGATTTGAGAGTCTGTTAAGGCTCTTATATATCTTATTAAGAAAAGGGGACTTTGTATTACTTAGTTAATGTTAAAAAATAAGTTTTTAATGTTTTTGCTTTGTTTTAAACAGATAAATGGTCATTGATTTCATGTTGAGAAATATCATATTAGGAATTCTATAGAGAAATTTGGGCATAGGTAGAAGCATGGTATATTATAGAATAAGTAACTGTTGGTATAAAGTGATACGTAGTCACTCCACATTAATATGGCCTAAATTAAACAACAGTTAATGATGAGGAGTACAGACAACAGTCACCACTTTTTAAAAGCATTTCACATTTGGAATGCATTATTTATGAATGAAAAATAACCTATAATAAATTTGAGATACTTACATATTTTAATGATAATTTTTCCAGAAAGAAATAGCTTTTATAGTCTTCCATTTTATACCCATTGGCAAAATACTGAGAATCTTTATTATTTACTTGGAATTCAAACACAAAATTAAACAGGATTTACATACACAAACACATACACATAAATGTATACAAACATGGAAACAGATAAATCTAGGAAAATATATAAGTATAGGAATTTTCAAGAGAGTTAAATAATAAATTAAAGTATCTTTACACAGGTTGATTTTGCAAGATATAGAATCTCTGTGTTTCTGAAAAAGATTATAATTAAAATTTAGAAATTACTCTTTTCATATGGATAGATTTATCACATATCTGCCCTCCATAAGCTTACAAAGAATTGCATGAGGCAAGGACAAAAGGTGTCCTGTAGACATACAGAGCCAGCCCTACCTCTGAACTACTTTCTACTCTCATGCAAGCCATTTTAACACTCAGCAGTTTTCCAAGTTGGCCAGACATTGTTGTTTGCTTGTGAATTTTTTTTACTAACATACACTGCTTCTACGTTAAATGATGGCAACAGAAGCATTCCCGACTTGAGGCCTCTATCAATACAAAATTTTTCCTTCCTGGAGAACATTATACAAAATGAAATAATCAAGTCAGAGAAATACAAATACCATATAATTTTATCCATATGTGGAATCTAATGAATAAAGTGAGCTAACAAGCAAAATAGACACAGATTCATAGATAGAGAGCAGGTTGATAGCTTAGGGGTGGGAGCTGTATTGGGGGTAGAGAGATCGAGCAAAAAGGAAAAAGGACTCATGGACATGGACAGCTGTGTGGTGATTGTGGGGGATGGGGCAAGGGTGAGTAGAAGTGGAAGAGGGTATAAGGGGGCCAAATGAAAATGGAAAAAAATACAATTAAAAAAGAAAGAGGGAATTGCAACTAAATAATGGAGTAATCACCTGGAAAGCAGTGGAGCGATACTGGGAGAGGAGCCTTGGTGCCGCGGACAGCGGATTCGACTCTCACACATCCCAACGGGTGAGAATTGCGGTGGAGGCTCGAGAGGGTGGGCTGGGTGCGTACGGGCACTGGCACCAGAGGGACATTGAAACGGCCAGTTATCTCCTCCCAAGAAGAACGGGGTCTGAATCATAAACAGGAACCCCTAAACTACAGCAGCTAAAGCCAAGAAAATACAGACAAAACGCAACCCCAAAAAGCTTAGGTGCGCTCTCTGCCAGAGACAGGTGGCTGGGGATGCAAAAAGACATTTAAAGGGCCAACGCAAAAGTTGCAGCGGCAGCCACCCTCCTTGATCACTGGGTAGAGGCGGCAGCAGGGTGGGCTGGTGCCTGGGAAAAGACTGGTGAGGAAAACTTTGTGAAGAGAACTGACACTGCGGCCGGTGGAGCCCGGGTGATAACGCACTTCCCACTCTGCAGCTACCATCTCGCTCAAGCATAAGGGAATCAATTAACCTGCCTTTTGTGCGCTCTGCACACAGCTTGTACTCCTGTGAGCTGCAGGGCTGAGTACAGACTGGCTGGGAGAGCCTTGAGGAGAGACTGGAGACGGAGGCGTTGGGGAAAGAACAGGAGGAGGAACAGGGGAGTCCCGACTCCCTCCCCGTTCGGTAGTCTCCATTGTGGGCTGGAAAGGCGTGACGCCAAAGAGGCAGAAGCGGGGTGCACATGAACCAGACTGCCTGCGTTTGAAACGCAGTCCCCACAGGGGGTGGATCCTTGGCCGAAGGGGTCACAGAACTGCCCAGAGGCCCCTGAGGAGAGACTAGAAACGGAGGAATTGGGGAAAGAACGGGAGGAGGAACCGGGGAGTCCCGACTCCTTCTCCTTGCCATAGTCTCCATTACGCGGGAAGAGGCCACACCCCCAAAGATCCAAAAGCCGAAAAGCACACATAGACACCCCAAAAACACCCAGTGTGGGTGCGCACACTTGTGCCGAGTGACCGGCGAGGGTTGGCGAACGTGTGTGTAACGCACGCGGGCTGGAGAACGCTTGCACTGGCCGGCAAGGTCTCACACAGACTGGCACCCATACGGCCTACGAGGGAGTGCGCAGAGCAGCAAAGGCAGGCGTAAATTGACCTGCCCGCCGTGATTGCAGAGCGGCCCACAAAATTAGTAGAGCTGCCCAGAGTCCCTGGAGGAGAGACCAGAAACAGGATTAACCGGAGAGTTCTAGAGCTGATTTCCTCCCATTTCCGTAGTCCCCATTTGGCGAGGGCAAGCAACGCACCCAAAGAGCCGAAAGCGGGGAAAATACACAATAGAAGACCTTAAACTGACCAGTGCCGCGAAGCTCGCATGTCAAGGGGGGCCAGATGAGTACGCCAGGTCGCGAATAAGCCCCCTGGTCTGGGGCAAGCACATGCGAGCCCAGGCAGGTGGGGGACCCCGCCGCGCTGGGAACGCGCTCAAGGAGCTCGCTTGAGAGCGCAGAGAGATCCCAAAAAATAGCCCAGCCCTGACCGAAGGGGTCACAGAGCTGCTCCAAGCAGGAGTCAGACACAGGCATTAGACTCCTGAAAGGCTCAAAAAAACAACCCAAGGTCATATAGGGTGAACAGCTGACATCATTAGAGGCAAACCCAGAAAGAAAAGTAAAGGACAAAAATACTTAACAGACTCACAAAAATGGGAAGAAAAAGAAGTTCCCCTCAAATGAGTGGAAAAGGGGACACCCCACAAAGAGAGCTAAATGAAATAGAGGCAAGGGAACTATCAGATACTGAATTCAAAACAATGGTTCTAAGGAAGCTCAATGAGCTCATAGCTCAAAGATAACTAGGAGAAACTGCAGAGAAACTATCAGGATCTTACAGCAAACTATATCAGCCTGGAAAAGGACATAGAAACTATCAAGAAGACACAAGAGGATATGAAGAATACCATTTCTGAATTGAAGAACACAGTAGAAGGAATCCAAAGCAGGCTGGATGAAGCCTAGGATCGAATCAGTGAGATGGAGGACAAGGTAGAAAAAAGCTCCCAGAAAGAACAAGAAATGGAAAAACGGCTCAAAAAGAATGAAGAAGCATTTAGGGAAATGCAGGACAACCTGAAACACAATAACATCCGTATAATAGGGATCCCAGAAGGAGAAGAAGAGGAGCAAGGAATTGAGGACCTCCTTGAAAAAGTAATGATGGAAAATTTCCCTAATTTGAGGAGAGAAAGGCTCTCATGGATCCAGGAGGCACAGAGGACCCCACTCAAGAGGGACTCAAGGAGGTCCACTACAAGACACATCATCATTAAAATGGCAACTATTAAAGACAAAGAGAGAATCCTCAAGGCAGCAAGGGAGAAGGAGAAAGTAACATGCAAGGGGGCCCCGATGCGCCTAGGAGCTGACTTCTCAACAAAAACACTACAAGCCAGAAGGGAATGGCAACAAATATTCCAAGCCATGAAAAAAAGGGCCTACAGCAAAGGCTGCTCTACCCAGCTAGGCTCTCCATTAAAATAGAAGGAGAAATACGGAGTTTCCCAGACAAAAGAAGGCTAAAAGAATACATCTCTACCAAACCAGCACTCCAAGATATGCTAAGGGGACTGGTTTAAGCAGATGAAGGAAAAGAATGAGAGAGAGAGGAACACAGGTACAAAGAGAAAAGATGAGTAAATTTCTATCAGTAATATCTCTCAATGTGAATGGACTAAATGCCCCAATCAAAAGACACAGGGTAGCTGAATGGATAAGAAAACAGGACCCACACATATGCTGCCTACAAGAGACCCACCTCAGAGCAAGAGACCTACACAGATTGAAAGTAAAGGGATGGAAAATAATATTCCAAGCAAATGGACATGAGAAAAAGGCTGGCATTGCCATACTTGTATCAGACAAAGTAGATTTCAAAACAAAGGCCATAAAGAGAAACCCAGAGGAGCACTTTATCATACTTAAAGGAAGAATCTATCAAGAAGACATCAACATTGTAAACTTATATGCACCCAATATAGGAGCCCCCAAGTATATGAGGAAATTGTTGGATGACTTCAAAAAAGATATAGACAGCAACACACTGCTAGTAGGGGATTTCAACACCCCACTGTAAAAAATGGACAGATCTTCCGAACAAAACATTAATAAACATATTGTGGCGCTGAATGACACACTGAATCAAAGAGACTTAACTGACTTATATAGAACCTTACATCCCAAAGAAGCAAAATACTCATTCTTTTCAAATGCTCATGGCAGTTTTTCAAAGATAGACCACACGATAGGACACAAAGCAACCCTTAGCAAATTCAGGAAAATTGAAATAATACCAAACTTTTTCTCAGACCACAAGGCCTTGAAACTCGAAATCAACCTCAAAGACAAACTTCAAAAACTTGCAAACTCATGGAGACTGAACAGTACACTATTAAACAATGAATGGGTCAATAATGAGTTAAGAGAAGAAATCAAAAAATTTCTGGAAACAAATGAAAATGAACAGACAACTGTCCAAAACCTATGGGACACAGCAAAGGCAGTCCTGAGAGGGAAGTTCATAGCAATACACGCTTACCTTAAAAAGATAGAAACATTTCAAATAAAAGACCTAGCACTACAACTTCAAGAACTGGAGAAACAACAACAAATAAATCCCAGAGCAAGTAGAAGGAAGGAAATAGTCAAGAGTAGAGCAGAACTGAATGACATAGAGACAAAAAGAACAATTCACAGGATCAACCAGTCCAGGAGCTGGTTCTTTGAAAAGATAAATAAAATTGACAAGCCTTTAAGCAGACTCATCAAGAAAAAAAGGGAGAGGAACCAAATTAATAATATCAGAAATGAAAGAGGAGAAATAACAACTGATACCACAGAAATACAAAGGATCATCAGAAACTATTATGAACAATTATATGCCAAGAAATTTGAAAATCTTGATGAAATGGACAAATTTTTAGAAATGTATAATCTTCCAACACTGAAGGAGGAAGAAACAGGAAGTTTGAACAGACCGATAACAGCTGGGGAAATTGAAGCAGTCATCAAGAAACTCCCAGCACACAAAAGCCCAGGGCCAGACGGTTTCCCAGGAGAATTTTACAAAACATTTAAGGAAGAGCTAACCCCTGTCCTTCTCAGACTATTCCAAGAAATCCAAGAGGAGGGAAGACTCCCAGACTCCTTCTATGAGGCCAGCATCACCCTGATCCCAAAACCAGATAAAGACCCTACAAAGAAAGAAAACTACAGGCCAATTTCGCTAGTGAACATAGATGCTAAAATCCTGAACAAAATATTGGCAAACCGCATCCAGAAATACATTCAAAAGATTATCCACCACGATCAAGTGGGATTCATCCCAGGGATGCAGGGATGGTTCAATATACGCAAATCGGTAAAGGTGATACATCACATAAATGAAAGAAAAGACAAAAACCACATGATCATCTCGATAGATGCAGAAAAAGCATTTGATAAGGTACAGCACCCACTTATGATCAAAACACTTAGAAAAATGGGAATAAATGGGGCATTCCTCAACATAATAAAAGCCATATATGAAAAACCTACAGCTAATATCGTACTCAACAGGCAAAAACTGAAAGCTTTCCCACTAAGATCGGGAACACGACAAGGATGTCTGCTTTCACCGCTTCTTTTCAACATTGTATTGGAAGTCCTAGCCGCAGTGGTCAGACAAGAGAAAGAGATAAAAGGCATCCAAATAGGAAAGGAGGAAGTAAAACTATCATTGTTTGCAGATGACATGATAGTGTACATAGAGAACCCTGTAGACTCTACCAAAAAACTCCTCAACCTAATAAGTGAATTTGGCAAAACAGCAGGATACAAAGTCAACATTCAGAAATCAAAGGCATTTTTGTACACCAGCAATGCAATAGAAGAAGAAGAAATCAGAAAAAAAATACCATTCGATATAGCAAGAAAAAATATAAAATATCTAGGCATAAATTGAACCAAAGACACAAAAGACCTGTATGCAGAAAACTATACAACATTGAAAAAAGAAATGAGGGAAGACACAAATAAATGGAAGCATATACTGTGCTCATGGATTGGAAGAATTAATATCCTCAAAATGTCCATACTACCCAAAGCAATTTATAGATTCAACGCAATCCCTATTAAGATACCAATGACGTATTTCACAGAAATAGAACAGACATTTCAAAAATTTATATGGAACCATAAACGACCCCGAAGAGCCGCAGCAATTTTGAGAAAGAAACACAAAGTAGGGGGGATCACAATACCAGACATCAAACTCTACTACAAAGCCACTATACTTAAAACAATCTGGTACTGGCACAGGAACAGACCCATAGACCAGTGGAACAGAATAGAAAGCCCAGAAATAAGCCCAGGTCTATATGGGCATCTAATATTTGACAAAGGGGGCAGAAGCATAAAATGGAGCAATAACAGCCTCTTCAACAAATGGTGTTGGGAGAGCTGGACGGCTACATGCAAAAAATTGAAATGGGATCATCAGCTGACACCATACACAAAAATCAACTCAAGATGGATAAAAGACTTAAACAGATGTCGCAACACCATCAAAGTCCTAGAGGAGAACATTGGTAGGAAACTCTCAGATATCCCTTGCAGCAATTTTTTCACTGATATGTCTCGTAAAGCAAGGGACATAAAGGAAAGAATAAACAAGTGGGACCTCATCAAAATAAGAAGCTTCTGCACGGCAAAAGAAAACATCAGCAAAATGAAAAGGGAGCCAACCCTATGGGAAAATATATTCGAAAATGATACATCAGATAGAGGTTTGATCTCCAAGATATATAAAGAACTCACTCGACTCCACTCCAAGAAGACAAACGATCCAATCAAAAAATGGACAAAGGACCTGGGCAGACGCTTTTCTAAGGAGGAGATACAGAGGGCCCAGAGGCATTTGAAAGGATGCTCAGCATCACTAGCCATCAGAGAAATGCAGATCAAAACCACCATGAGGTACCACCTCACACCGGTCAGAATGGCCATCATAAAGAGATCCACAAACAACAGGTGCTGGTGAGGCTGTGGAGAAAAGGGAACCCTAGTCCACTGTTGGTGGGAATGCAGATTGGTGCAGCCGCTATCGAAAGCAGTGTGGAATTTCCTCAGAAAGCTGAAAATGGAACTGCCTTTTGATCCAGGGATTCCGCTGCTGGGACTATACCCTAAGAACACCAAAACGCCAATACAAAAGAACCTATGAACCCCAATGTTCATAGCAGCACAACTTACAATAGCCTAGTGTTGGAAGCAACCTAAATGCCCATCAGAAGATGTGTGGATCAAAAAATTATGGTACATATACACAATGGAATACTACGCAGCAGAAAGGAAAAGAGAACTACTGCACTTCACGACAGCATGGATGGAACTGGAGAGCATCATGCTAAGCAAAATAAGCCAGGGGGCGAAGACAAATACCATATGATCTCACCTATAAGTGGAACCTAACCAACAATGCAAAGATGCAAGGAAAATATGACCAGCAACACTGAAAGGAAAAGAAATCAACAGAGACAAGAGGGAAGGGGGGGAGGGCAGGGAAAGGGAAGGGAAGGGGCAAGTCAAGGAACATATAGCAAGGACTCATGGACAACACCAAAGGGGAAGAGCTGAGGGAGGGAAGGAGGGAGCGGGCAAGGGAAAGTGGTGGTGGTGGGGGGGGGGGAAGCAGAGACAAATGTATTTAAAAAGTAAATTAAAGAAAGAAAAATTTGATAAGTAAAAAATTACTTTTCCTTTCTTTATTGTAACTATCTTCAGAAAATATAAACATAATCTAGTTGAAGTTGAGTGTTGGGATGCTTTATATGCCTAAACATAATTCTTGTGGTTGATGACAGAATATCCATCTTCTCTGGTTATGTCCCATTTTTTGACCAAAGCCATAGCTTTGCCAGTCAGCAATTTTACAAAGCCATAGCACTAGACAAAATATTATACTAGAGAAGATGGACAATTCAATACATCCATCTTGTCCATGTTTTTAGAAACTGTTCAGAATACACACCTCTGGAAGTATGTGTTCCTTGAGGCAAGAACTGATGTCTTTTTTCCCCCAAAATTCAACATGTCCAGCACTAAGCACACACATGCATGGCATGTAGAATATACTCCTTGAAATAATGAATTATGGGCCATCATATCATTTATATGTAAAAGAATACCATATATTTTATGCAGTCCGGTTTTTTTTACCTTATTAAACTACTGAGTTTATTTCACATGTATATTTTTGTTTTCCAAACATTTCTATTTGTCTAACATTCCATACTTACTTAAAATCAAGCAAAGGGTGGACTTCCATATTTACAAATGAAACAGGCATTCCTTCTTCCTTTCTGCGGCATAGTATTCCATTGTGTAAATGTTCCACAGTATTTTAATCCACTAATTTACTGATGGGCACTTAGGCTGTTTCTAGCACTTGGTTATTGTAAATAGAGCTGCTATGAGCATAGGGGTGCATAGGTTCTTTTGCATTGGTGATTCAGGATTCTTAGGATATACTCCCAGCATTATGCTAAGTGAAATAAGCGAGTCAGTAAAAGAAAAATACCATACATCTCACCTATAAGAGGAACCTAATGAACAAAAAATAAACTAACAAATAAACTACAACCACAAGCATGGACACATGGAACAGACTCAAAGTGAATGGGCGGGGGGGAGGATAATAATGGAAAGAAGGAGAAGGGACTAGTTAAATGACCTGAATGAATGAGCCATGGACATGGACAATGGTGTGGGGATTGATTGTGGAAGTGGGGGGTAGGCTGGGTGGAGGAGGGCAACAGGGGAAAAATTGAGATAACTATAATAGAATAACAATAAAAGTGATTTTAAAAAAACTAAACAGGCATTTTGACAACATATTCTTGGCAATGGAACCTAAACAACATTTATTAGACATGGTATGGAAAGTTCTCTCTCTGTATTTTAAAAAAGACAGCCAAGTATCAATTGTTACAAAAATAAAATAAGATGAAAAATTTTAACAAAGGATTTAAACTATTTTCTTAAGGGCACTCCCTTTGCTGTCAAGGATCATAAATAATCTCATGGTTAATTATCCAAAAGCAGTTCTTTACATGTCTTTTAATTGGGGGAAAGAACCACATTTTTCTGTACTTGCTTGAATTTTTGCTTTAATATCTTTTACAAAAATAGGTCCTGTTAATGTTTTAGGAATTTTTTTTCTGTTTTTTTAAGGATTCTTTACTTTTTGATCTTGGTTTGATGGTTCTGGTTTGACTTTTATACATTTTTGGCTAGAGTATCTCAAACAGGTTTCTTTTCTGGAGATTTTTCTTCAACTTCCTCATCCCAAAATCATCATAACCATCATCATCATCATATTTCTCATTATCTTCATCAACAGCATGTTTTACTTTTCACTGTGGAAACTTGGTACCACTTCCAAGAGCAGAACACTTTCCAGATATACTTAGGAGTTTCACATCCTTTTCATCTTCATTTTCCTCCACAGCTACCAAGTGCTGTCCACTAATAAACAAAGCCCCTGAACCATGCTTCACCTGTAAGACCACAGGTAGTGTTATTTAAAAGCCATAGAGGGAAACCATTGGCTGTACAAACATTTTCAAAGTTGCCAGTGTTACCCTAATTGGAATGCTTTCATAATTCATTGTCTCTGCTTTAACAATGTGTATTTCATCTTTTGCACCAGATCCTAAACTGACCGTTTATAAGAAAATTGGTGCTCATTTTCATCATTATTCACCTTAAAGTCATAATTTTTGTCAGCCTTTGGTTCACAACCAAAAATATAGCTCTGGGCCTCAGAGGGCCCATGTCCATGTCCACTGAACCTCCCTTCGGGTGGTGACACCCACTTGGTTGGGAAAGAAGGTAGATGGAGATAAACGACTTCTGTTCTGCAGAACAGACACATAGGATGCAGTCACACCAGGGTGAGAGTCAGTTCTTTATAAAAATTTCTATGTACTATTTTGATACTCTCACTATAAATATTTAAATATAACTTGGTGGTGAAATATATAGATAGAAAATAAAGACTGAGTCATATTTCTATTTTTTACTTACTGATTTGTTTTAGCTGAGGGCCAAATTCTGCAAAGATGATTTATTGATATAGTTGGATTAGTTTCTTAAATTCCGAAACAAAATTGACTTTTTTTCCATAGAAAGAAGTACCACAAAACATAAAATATAACTTCTGACACAGTTTACAAAGAGGCTTTCATGATTTCCTTCTAATGAGATTTCTGAGTTTATTTTGAAATCGATCATTCTATAAGATTTCTGATGCACCTGGATTGTGAATATAGGATCACTGGTAGTTATTTTAGTGATAATTAATATCCAAAGTATAACTTCCATGATTCTTATCATATTACTATGCCATTGTGCTATATAAACTGTTCACTCTCATTTCATTTTTCTTTGGTTTTCTTTTTCTTTCTGGATGATATACAGGATGGAAAAAAGTAGGTTTACATTCATATGAAAAATAATGTGATAATTAATAAATAATAATACAAAAATAAACTCTGTTTTGCATGCTAACAACTGTAAATCTGCTTTTGTCCCATCTTGCATAAGTCTTAGTTTGTATAAGAGATTCATGTTAGATATTTTCTCATCTGTGATAGTATGTCTTTATTTTGTTTGATGTTCAAAGCAATGCTAATTTCTTGATTTGGATTATGAGCAGTTAAATTGTTCTGAATTTTCAGTCAAAAAAAGTCCTGAAGCAGGGCAGCTCAGAACAAGAATGTGGCTCTCTGTATCATACCTTTGCTTTTTGTTGACACTAGTTCATCATGTATGAGGACATGTTCCACCTTTCTATTTATTCCTGCTAAATATCACATTCTTAAAAGGCCTTTGGAAGTGAAAACAATCTGAAACTCTGTTTAGATTTGTGACTGTTATTCTTCTGGTTAGAATTGCACATGAATGATGCAACAGTAGCAAAGGTGTATCAACTATAGATGTCACCCAGAATAATCATTAAACTCAGTTTTCTGTGAAGATTCCTGTGCCACATGGCACCTTGGGAACACTGGACAGAGAACCTGATGCTGCCAAGATTTCATACTGTGTCTCAAACTTAGGGCTGGTGGCAGAATTAAAAAAAGCAGAGGATCCAATAGAATAAAACTCCTGGCAGTAATTTTCCAACCTCAGGATTTTTTGTTTATATACAAAGACAAACCAATCATATTTAGAAATGTACATTTGATTATTAATATCATATAAAACATTACTTAAATTTCTAAAATATATTTCTCATTATGATATTGTACTTCAAATGGAAACTGTTCTACTTTTTGTGTCATGTTTAGAAGTTATTTCAACCAATATTTTCAATCAGTGTCTTTTACATATTTGTTCTTTCTATTTATATCTTTATATCTGGAAATTATAGTAAGCATGGATTTACAATCTAATTTTCTTTCATTAGGCAACTAATGATTCCAGGACAACTTATCACATATCTGATTTTCATGTTTTTGAAATTCTATATTTATTATACTAAATTGTCCTGCATATTAAGATCTTTTTCTGGGATAGTAATTGTGGATCAGAGTATAATATGTTCTTTTGCATACTTTTTTAACCATTGTATTTTTGAAGTACATTTTGAAAAAAATCCCTTTCTCTCTTTTTAAAAATAATACTCATTTTTGCTTTATCCACCTGTGAATTCTTTCAAATATATTTTTGTATTATTGTGTTGCTTTTTAAGATAGCAGCCTATTTGAATAATTATAGGCATTATATAATGCACATGTTAATTTTATGATATTGGGAAGAAAGAAATTTGTTAGTTGTGAAAATAATTATTTTATGATATGTATTTAGATTGTAGTCATCTTGGAAAATATTTTTCTTTCTGTAGATGTACATATATTTAATGTAGTAGATACAATATTGAACGTTATCTGTTGCTTAAAACTTACAGAGGTAAAATCACTATAAAATAAAGGACTTTGAACCAGGAGGAGTTCATCTGCTCTACTTTAACTCTGCCATCCTCCTTCAGTGAGAAGACATATATGACAGCATACTGGTTGCACTGGCCTTTCAAAATTACTGTGGACCCTTGAGGGGATACTACTTTGGACTTAAAGATGCTTAAGATTTTCCATGGAGTTTTTGGGAAAGTGGTGGGGTCAGGGAGGGGTAAGGATCATGGAGAAGTACATTGTTTAAGAACTGTGGTGACATAAAGGGTTGCTTAATAAATGTAGTTTTGCAGGGAGATATTACCTTGTATATACAGGGTCAAATACATGGTAGCAATGCACTTCAGTCTTAAAGAAATTCCTGAGATTAATAGTGGTTGAACAAGTTAGTAAATACATTAATAAATTTTAACTTGTCCTTCAATTTCTTTCTAAAATAATCATAAAACCTCTTCATTTCTGTTTCACATGGATGGTAATTATGGAGGTACTGAAGGGCTAGCACAGGAAGGTTAAGGAACAAGTGTCTTATTTTGCTCATTGGCTCAGGAATGGTGAAATCTTACTCAATGTTCCTGGCAGTGACTTATGGTAAGAAAGAGAACCCAGGGGAGAATTACCACACTGCCCAGACTTTCCATACAGAGCAGAGGTAATTAATATATTTTTCTTCATACAGAAAATATTTTTAGACTTGCCAGGTGCCAACTACTCTGAGTGCTGGGAACATAGAAGAAAGCAAAATTCACAAAATCCACAAAAATATTTACTCTCATGGAATAAATATGCTAAGAAAAATAAAATAAATAAGCACAATATATTATGCATCTTTTAAAACTGATATGGAAGATCCAATATGGTGGAAGAGTAAGTGGAAGCTACACTAACCACCTCCAGGATCAATCTAAATTATAGAGAAATCGTCCAGAATAACCAATTGCACACTAGCTGGAGAGAAGCCTTATAACTGCAGACAGACAGGAGAAACCACTTCACCACAATGTGACCAGCAGGAAGAGCAGAGGAGGTATGAGAGGGCTGGCTGGGCTGGGCAGCTGAAGTTCTGGAGGAATATTTCAGTGGCCCGGTCATTATCCCTGAGAAGAAGGGGGTTTAAACCCCATTTTGGGCTCCCCAGCCTACAGCACCAGAGATGGAAAGGAACCTAGAAAACACAGAGCTGTGAAAAGCAGCAGGGTTTCTATCCGCCAAAGAGAGACAGTTGGAGACCGAGAGAGCCTCTTAAGGGGCCAACACACAAAATTTCCTTTGCAGCTATGTACCCTGGTCTCCAGGAAAAAGAGGGCAGAGTGGACTAGAGATGCTTGAGGAGGGTCTGGGCTTGGTGGCTGTGGAAAGAGAACTGAAGGAACACCCACATGGATCCCTGTGCTAAGTCATTCCCCATACTGCAGAAGCCAGCTTTCTCAGGCAGTGCACTTCCCTCTGAATGGCAACAGTCTGAGGGGAAGCAGTACCCCCACCCACAGGAATTACTTTGCCCACCCTGTAGTGTTTAAGCCAGCCTGCTGATTACGATGTGATTAGATTAACAACTAATCAGTATAATGACTGATTAGTTTAACATCTTTGGTGAAAAATTAAAAAAAATAGCCAAAATGGGAAAACAAAGAAACATGCCCCAAATGAAACAACAAGAGAATCCTCCAGAAGGGCAGCATGAAATGGAGACAAACAATTTATCGGATAGTTTAGAGTAATGACTATAAGGATACTTAACAGCAGAAAAAAGACATAAAACCATTAAAAAAAAACAGAAATAAAGAATGTAATATCTGAATTAAATAATACACTGGAAAGAATTAACATTAGGTTAGATGAAGAAGGGGATTAAATCAGTGTTCTAGAAAACATGGTAAAAAAAACACTCAGGCAGAGCAGCAAAAGGAAAAACAAATTTAAAAAATTTAGGAGAGTTTAAGAAACATTTTGGGCAACATGAAGCATAACAGCATCCACATCATGGGGATACCAGAAGGAGAAGAGAGTGAGCAAGAGATCATGAGCTTATTTTAAGAAGTAATGACTGAAAACGTCACTAATCTGATGTAGGAAAAGTCCCTCAAGTCCAGGAAAACTCAGAGTCCCAAATAGGTTGGACGCAAAGAAGTCTACACCATGGCACTTCTCAGTTAAAATGACAAGGCTTAAAGACAAGGAGAGAATCCTAAAAGCCACAAAAGGAAAACAGGTAGTTACTTACAAGGGAGCACGAGTTAGACTGGCATCTGATTACTCAACAGAAATATTTCAGGCCAGAAGGGAGTGGTGTGAGACATTCAAGGTGATGAAAAGCAAAGACCTATAACCAAGGCTACTTTACACAGCAAAGTTATCATTTACTATCAAAGGAGAAATAAGGAGCTTTTTAGACAAAAGAAACCTAAAGAAGTTTATTAATACCAAACCAGTACTGCAAAAAATGTTAAAGGGCTTGCTTTTAGAAGAAGAAGAAAAAGAGAAAGAAAAAGAGGAAAACAGTCTAACAATAAAATAGCACTACATATGTATCTATGAATAAATGATCTTAAATGTAAATGGTTTAAATGTTCCATCAAAAGACATAGGGCAGCTCAATGGATAAGAAAACAAGAGCCATATACATGCTGCCTCCAAGAGACCCATCTCAGATCAAACCCACAGACTAAAAGTAAAAGGTTGAAGAAAGATATTTCATGTAAATGGAAAGATATTAACAGCTGGAATAGCAGTGCTTATATCTCACAAAATAGACTGTAAAACAAAGGCTATAGTAAGAAACAAAAAAAAGACACTACATAATAATAAAAGAGACACTCCAACAAGAGGATATAACCCTAGTAAACATTTATACACCAAATAGAGGAGCACCTAAATATGTAAAGCAAATTTTTGTGGACACAAAGGGAGAGATTGACCGAAATACAGTTGTAGTTTGGTATTTTAACACCCCATTAACTTCAATGGATAGATTTTCTAGAAAAAATATCTACAAGGAGACAGCAGCATAAAATGACACAATAGACCAAATGGATTTAATTGATATTTTCAGAGCATTTCCCTGAAAGCATCAGAATATAGATACTTTCCAACTGCACATGGAAGTTTTCCTAGGATAGACCACAAGTTTGGACACAGAACAAGTCTCAACAAATTTAAGAGGATTGAAATAATATCAAACATCTTCTCTGATCACAGTGTTATGAAACTAGAAATCAATCACAAGAAGAACACTGAAAAACATGCAAAGCCATGGAAGCTAAATAACATGTTATTAAACAATGAATGGGTTAACAAGAAGATCAATGAAAATCAAAAGATACCTTGAAACAAATGAAAATGAGGATACAACAATTCAAAATCTGTGGGACACTGTGAAAACAATCCTAATAGGGACATTCATAGAATTACAGTCCTATCTCAAACATAAATAAATATATAAAAACCCCAAAAAACAAAAACAAACTAAACCAAGAAAAAGCTCAAATAAACAATCTAACTTCACACTTAAAGGAACTTGAAAAAGAACCACAAGCAAAGCCCAATGTGGGTGGACAAAAGGAAATAATAAAGATCAGGGAAGAAATAAACAAAATAGAGTCTAAAAAAATGATACAAAAGATCAATGAATCCAAGGGCTGGTTCTTTGAAAAGATAAACAAGATTGACAAATCTTTAACCAGACTCTTAAAGAAAAAAAGAGAGAAGAGCCAAATAAATAAAATCATAAATGAAAGAGGAAAAATAACAACTGACACCAAAGAAATACAAAGGAGTGTAAGAAAATATTATGAACAATCACATGGCAACAAACTGGACAACCTGGATGAAATGGATAATTCCTAGAAACATACAATATTCCAAACACAAATCAGGAAGAATTAGAGAATCTGAATAGAGAGATTACACCTAATGAAATTGAAACAGTAAATTAAAAATTCCCAACAAAGAGAAAGCCTGGATCATATGGCTTCACAGTGGATTTCACCAAACATCCTAAGAACTAACACCTCTCCTTTTCAAATCATTTTATAAAATTCAAAAGAAGGGAAAGCTTACAAACTCATTTTATGAAACCAGCATTATCCTCATTCCAAAACCAGATAAAGACTCTACAGAGAGAAAATTTTGGGCCAATATACCTGATGAACATACATGCTAAAATCCTCAACAAAATATAAGGAAACTGAATACAGTAATGCATCAAAAAGATCATGCACCATGATCAAGTGATATTTATTCCAGGAATGCTAGATTGGTACAACATTCTCAAATCAATAAATGTGATTTACCACATATTATAATGAATAATAAAAACCACACAGTCATATCAATAGATGCAGAAAAAGCTTTTGATAAAATCCAGTACCCATTTATGATCAAAACTCTCAAAAAAGAGGGGATAGAGAGAACATACATAAACTTAATAAAGGTCATATATGACAAACCCACTGCCAGTAGTATATCATGTTCAATGGGCAAAAACCACAAGTGTTCCCCTTAAGCTTGAGAACAAGACAGGGATGTCTGCTTTCACCTCTCTTATTCAACATAGTACTGGAAGTCCTAGCCACAGCAATCAGAAAATAAGAAGAAATAAAAGACATCTAAATTGGAAAAGAAGAAGTAAAACTATCTTTATTAGCAGATGACAAAATACTGTACATAGAGAACCCCAAAGATTCCACCAAGAAACTACTAGAACTGATAAATGAGTTCATAAAGTGGCAGGATACAAAATTAATATCCAGAAATCAGTTTCATTTTTTATGCCAGTAATGGATAAACAGAAAACAATGCCATTCACAATTGCTTCAAAATGAATAAAATACCTAGGAATAAACCTAACCAAGTATGTAAAAGACCTCTACATGGGCAATTATAAGACACTGAAAAAAGAAATTGAAGAAGATACAAAAGTGGAAGCACATACCATGTGCATGGATAAGAAGAATTAACATCATAAAAATGTCTATACTACCCAAAGCGATCTACAGATTCAGCACAATTCCTATCAAGCTTCCAGTGACGTATTTCTCAGAACTAGAACAAACATTTCAAAAATTTATATGGAGCCACAAAAGGCCCTGCATAGCAATAGCCATCAGGAGAAAGAAGAAAAAAATTGGAGGAGTCACACTACCTAATATTAAACTATATGGTAAGTCCAAGGTAATCAAAACAGCAAGGTACTGGCATAAGAACAAACACATAGGTCAGTGGAACAGAATAGAGAGCCCAGAAATAAATCCATAACTTTACAGTCAATTAATATTTGAAAGAGGAAGCAAACGCATACAATGGGCTAATGATAGTCTATTCAATAAATGGTATTGGGAAAATTGGACAGATATGTGCAGAAAAATGAAGCTAGACTATCTTCTTATACCACACATGAGAATAAATTGAAAATGGATCAAAACCTTAAACGTTAGACCCAAAATATAAAAAATCCTAGAAGAAAACATAGACAGCAAAATCTGACAGTGCTTGTAGAAAATATCTCCCCAGGCAAGGGAAATGAAAAAATATAAACAAATAGAACTACATCAAACTAAAAATTTTTTGCATAGTAAAGGAAGTCATCAATGAAATAAAAAAAAAAACCACAGAATGGGATAATATATTTACCAATTCATCTGATAAGGGGTTAATATACAAAATTTATAAAGTACTTAACAAAGCTCAACACCAAAATACCCAAACCACCCAATTAAAAATATGGGCAAAGGATTTGAATAGACACTTCTCCAAAGAGGACATGCATTGCTAATAGACATATAAAAAGATGCTCAAAGTCACTAATCAGAGAAATGCAAATTAAAAGCACAATGAGATACCATTTCATACCTGTCAGGATGGCTGTCATCAATAAATAAACAAACAAGTGCTGGCAAGGATGTGGAGAAAGGAGAACAAGTTTGCACTGTTGATAGGAATAAAGTTTGGTACAATCACCGTAGAAAGCAGTATGGACATATTTCAAAAAATTAAAAATGGATCTGCCTTTTAATACAGCAATCCTACTTCTTGGAATTTATCCAAAGGAACCCAAAATGTGAATTCAAAAGAACATAAGCATCCTTGTGTTCATTGCAGTGTTATTTACAATGGAAGCAGCCCAAGTGTCCATGAATACATGAGTGGATAAAACATCTATGGGACATTTACACAAAGGAATTCTACTTGGCCATAAAAAAGAAGAAAATGTTAACCTTTGAAATGGTATGGATAGACCAGGAGAACATTATGCCAAATGAAATAAGTAAATCAGAGAAAAGCAAATACCATATGATTTCATTTATATGTGGAATCTAATGAACAAACTGAATAAACAAGCAAAAGAGAGGTGGACTCATAGATGGAGAGCAGACGACTGCTGTGGCGTGGGGGTGGTTAGGGGCTTGAGGGATTGAGCAAAAAGGAAAAAGGATTCATGGATGTGGAAAAGAGTGTGATGATTTCTGGGGAAAGGGTGTATAAGAGAATTAAATGGTAATGGAAAATAATACAGTAAATCTTAAATAAAAATAATAATAAAAATAAAACTAAGAAAGAGTAACAAAAAATAAAATTGATATGGAGAAAAATTAAAAAAGTGAAAGATATGAGAATTGCTTATAAAATTAGAAAAAATAAGGTCAGAGAGGAAACAAGCTGCCAGGTCAGTAAGAGAACAACAGTGGCTTTTATTCTGAGTATCATAAACATGCTGGAAAATTTGAGACTGGGAAGTGTGTTGATCTGAGATTTGTTTTAAAATTATTCCTCTATCTGCTTGGTTAAAAATATATGATAGGCTGGTTTGGAATCAGGAAATTGGTCAGGAAGCAATTGTAGTAATCCAAGCAAGAGATTTTAGAGGCTCAAATCAGTCTGGAAGCAGCAGAGGTAGTGATAAGTCAACACAATTGGAATGTTCAGAAAATAGAGATGATTGACAGCTGTCAAGGGAGAGAAGGGGAGGGGCTACTGTGTGAAAGAAGGTGAAGGGATTAGCCAAAGAACGTATATACATAACCCATAGATACAGACAACAGTGTGGTGATGGCAAAGGGGGAAAATGAGACATCTGTGATACTGCAGGCAATTAAAATATAGTTAAAAATAATTTGTGAAAAATATTATACATGAAGTGTATAAATAAAAGGCTTTAAGCTGGAGCAAAGTAGTTGGAATTAACTGAGATGGGGAAAACCCAAAAAGCAGTAAAATTGTGTGGAAAGAATAGAAATCAGAAGATTGATTTGGGACAAGGTATATTTCAGTTTCCTATTAGATATCTAAGTAGGGAATTTTGCAAATTATTTGGTTATCTGAATCTGATATGTTAGGAGAAGTTCTGGATAGAAACATATCTGGGAATTGTAATCACAAAGAATATATTGAAAGTCATGAGACAGGATAAAATTCACCAAAGGAGTAGATAGAGGTGAGTGAGGGCTGAGGAATAAGTCAGTGACATTTCATTATATGAGATTGGGATGATGGAGTTCATCCAGCAAAACAAGGTGGGAAGGAGCATTAGTGGGTAACAGAAGACCAGGAGAATGAAGTGTCAAGGAAGCTAAGTGAATGAATGAACATTCTTTGTATTAAGCAGTGCTAATAGACAAGGAAGATGAGGACTGAGAATTGACTATGAGTGATGGCAATATGGAGAGCACTGGCACCCTCATTAAGACTGGTGCTAGTAAAGTGGTGAGTTTCAAAGGGAATGGGAGGAGGGCAATCAGAAATGATTATTATAAACACTGTTGAAGAATTTTGCTATAAGGTAGTACCTGGAAGGAAAAGTTGGGCTGAAATTACTTCTTATTTTGTTTATCTGGGTTTTTTTTTTGATGTGTTTGTTTGCTTTCTAAAGGTAGGATAAATAACACATGTATATGTTGATAAGATGATCTAGTATAAAAATAAAAATAGATGATGTGCAGAGTGGGGTAAAGGAGTATTGCTTGAATAGTGTCTTGTGTCAGGGAGAGACGAGATATGTGAAAAAGTGGGAGTTTAGTAAACAATAGAAATTGTAAACCTATATGTACTTAAGTCACTGAGTCTCAGAAGGAAGAAATTTAAAAATCTTAGACTAGTAATATTATTTTCTGCTCTGCATTTCTAGTCATTGGAGGCATTTTACTTCCTTTTATGTGCTCTTTTTTGTCAGCTTTGATGTCAGAATGATGTTTGATTCATAAGCTAAATTTTCAAACTATCCTAATTTGTTCCTTGTTGAAGAACTTTTTCCATATCATAGCAACATAAGGAGAAGAGTTTATATGTGGAAGAGGAGAAAGCTTCATTAAGTGAAGTATGAAGGTTACCCCTTGTGAAATAGTGGAAATTGACATAAACCCCTAGATAACTACTCAATGCTCATTAAGTACTGATATGTTATAAAGATGTCTGCCTCACTCCACCAGGTAGAGATTACCTTTTACTCTCTCTGTGATTGTATGGCTCTAGACAATTATATGTGTAAAATAATAGCTTTTCTCATGCCGGTCACAGTGATTATATCAGAGGAGAACATTGACTCAAGATGAATCAAAGTTGCTTCTTGAAAATTAGGAAATTCATTCATTCCACTATTGGTCAGTTCCTTAAATAATAATGTAACAGTTTGAGACACATGGAATAGCCATGTATTGTGTTTAGACAGGCAAGCAAAAAATCCTTCCAGAAGTACATGGGGAATTCCAGAATTACTAGTGAAGCAAAAAAGAAAGATGTAGAGAAAAACACTACCGAAAAACACTACCGAGATTCCTGTTGCTGCCCATTGTCATGCTTAAGTACATTTCTCAAGCCTGATCCAGTGTTCTACAAGATATTCTATGCCTTCAGCAAACTAGGAAAGGAGAAGAACACTGCTGATGAATGGTACAACGTAGTCGTGTACAGGGAAAAATGTTCAAAAGGCTTGTTCAATAACACTGACATGGGAGGTACAGATGTATAGATTGGAAAGTCAAGTTTTAATTTTGTCTAGGATTGAAAAAGCTTTCAGTCAAGGAGCTGAGGATATAAAGGGTTTGAAAAGAACACTAGGAGGAGAATCCAAAAAGTAGCTAACAATGACAATGACAACAACAAAGTAACTAACAACAGGGAACTAATGAGAGGGGAAACATTGAGAGACATTGGAGATTTGTTACTGGATCATATAGGCAGAACACAGGTTGGCATTTTAGTAGGTGAAGAATGACAATAGAATAGAACAGCATGTAGTTACTAACTGTACAGTTGAACTAAGATTATTTTGTATTATTACAAGAATATGACAAAAAGATCATTGTGATATATAGTATTGTCAAAACTTGTCTCCCTTAGTTGCTTAAAGAAATACCAGCCCTTGTAGCCCCATTCACACTCATTTTCTGATTTCTGAAGGAATTCGATTTGTGGACAGAGACCAGTGAATCTTGCTCCAATTCTAAATGATGAAAAGGCTGAAGTTTGGGCAGAAGTTGCTTTACTGTGACATACATAACTTGTGTGGATTCTTCTATTAAGTCAAAGCCAAACACCTGAATATGAACTCAACTCTATTCAACCCACATTATATAGATCCTTCACCAGCGAACAGGTAGGAGGCAGAAGAAACAGTACTTGGTATCATTGTTTGCTTGTAAATTAAATGTATCCAATAAAAAGGCTCTTTCTTTTTCCATTTTTACAGTCCAGTATTAAATTATAGGATGACCCTTGGGAGTGGGCAAAAGAAAAACAAAATAGACTTTATATAAATTGTTATCTTTCTACCTAAATCACCCTCAGTGTTATCCTAGGGCAATTCATTCAGCACTTAATTGATTATTCAATATCTTAAATCAAGATCAAATTTTGGACATAGCTGTGGAACAAAGAGAAGTTGGTTCAACTTTTAAATCTTCCTTGTACACTATGGTAAATTAGAGAAGTCATAGAGACTTGGTGTCTTCATCTAATAAAGGAGGTCATTCCCAACTGACAGATTTTCCCCCTGGAATTAATTGTTTAATACATATAATACACCTGACAAGAAAATCAACCCAGAGTAACTCCTGATTAAATACTTGGTTCTTTTTCTCATTTTTTATGAAGCAGCCAGCGGTCATGAGCACCACATGTTGTTCATGGATGGGGCTGATTGCTGCTGTGCCCACTTTTTAAGAGTGGTCAATTAGCCCATAAAGACATAGGTTCTCATGGACCCATTTAAATTCTCAGTATCTATAATGTTTAGGAGAGAAGGCGATACTCTGGAAAAAATTAATTACATTCTTTTTTTTATCATAGTTCAAAATGTTTCAAAATATTTAGTCGTTGCTCTTTTTCTTAAACAAGGACATATTATTATACCTATTTGTTTCAAGATACTCTGAAGCTTAGAGATTCTCTTTCAGTGAGCAAAATTCAACTTGCTAATCACGTGCTTTTTGTTATTACCATTATTTCAAGTAGTTTTCTAACATTTCACTATTCAAATATATCTCAGTCTGTTGGTATAGTTATGAAAAGAAAATAATTTGAGATTATGATTATAGATGTATATGAACTAGGAAGTGAAAGCATGGCAAATATAATTGGCAAGACATTTCCCTCACCTTTTCACAAATTGAAAAAGCCATGGTTGCTGCTATTAAGTTGACTTAGTTCAATTTTAAAATCACAAAAAGTAATCAAGTCAGGCTTCCTTTTCATTATGCAATGCTCAATGATGTTTTACAAATCTGAAAGCTTTGCCTTTCCATTCATTTGCTATATGAATTAAACATTAACAAAAATAAAATGAGCTTAAAACCTAGAGAAAGGTCAATATATTTTCCAGAAAAACCTGAAGATGATGACTTAGTATTTCTATTGTTCTCTAACTCACCACTTAAGCAATGTAGATGGAACGTAGACACAGCCATATGGAAGACGTCAAGAGCAGCCCAGTTTAGTTTCTCAAAATTTAGTCTCTCTCATAGCCCTTTTTAGAAAGTCTCCTTTAGCTTTTCTAAATTTTTAATTCTATTGTTGGAAGGACATACTTATGTTTTACTCAAGGATGAAAATTTTAACTGCAATTACAAATCATTAAGACAATAGTTATTTGTCTTACAAAGTGAAATGGTTATTTCACTTTTGCATTCATAAAATTGCACTGGACTAACTTTTGCATTTCTAAAGCCCCAGGATTGAAAGATGAATATAAAATCATTCATCTTAGCATTAATAACTAAAATTGAGTTACCAAGTCAATAAAATAATTTGATATTTTTTCTAAAAAAAAGTCTGGAACAATCTGTTGCAAAGTCTTGTTGTGAAAAACTGTTTGCAAATATAATGAGAAGCTTTTATTAGACTAATGAGTTGTTTCAATGTTTGAATTTTAAAGTCAATAGTATAAAAGTATGATTCATTTGTTTTTGCTCAAATCCTTACCCTGCCCTCCTCTCCGGAGCTGTCAGCCCTCTCTCTATGAGTCTGTCTCTATTTTTCTTGTTAGTTCAACTTGTTCATTAGATCCCACATATAAGTGAAATCATATGGTATTATTTTTCTTGACTGGCTGACTTAATTACTTATTTAATTTTTTCTTTGCTACTTTCCTAATTCATTGAAACATTCAGAATGTGAAAATACATTAATTAAGTAAGCTATTGAAAAACCAGAATAATTTAATAAGAACTTCATAATAATATGGTATCTGCAAGTTTCCCATCATGCCTCCCATATAGGTCATTGATAAGAAAGTAACTTTAGTGGCAAGAGGATGATGTGCTTACTGACTTCAACTGAGTGACTTTTTGAGAAGAGAAATACACTGGGAAAATGTCTTAAGGTGTACAAAAAAGAGATTTGGGTTTAAAGACTAGAATTCAATCCACAAGATGATAGAAATTATGACTAAAATGAAGACATAAGGTATATATTGAAATGATGCTTAGGATTTCCAAAGGGGAAGAGATGATTGCTAATAGATTACAGTCTCTGTGTTTTCAAATATATTAAATAATGACAAAAGAAGAAAATATGAACCCAGACCCTTTTCATACTTAAGGCAAATTAATCTCAGGAAATCTGTTCAATGTCTTGACCATGAAGCTAAACAACAATAAATTAATTAGATTGTATTTAAAGCTTTTAACCAGAAGGAATATATTTCTGAAAAAGAATATTATACAAACTAAAGTTAAAGAACAGCTAGTAAATGAAAACATAAGACACATCATAAACATGTCAGATTGTTTTTTATTCAGTTAAATCAAGATGTTTCATATCTTGCTGGTTTACTGAGTGTTTCACTTTTGAATTAACTTACTGATTAGACATATTTTCATGATGTTTAGCAGTTAAGATTCACAGTAAAAGAATGATTAATGTCATAAGTATAAGTACACAAATGTTAAATGAGAAACTTGAGTTCAATATAAGAGTTTGAGCATAGGTATCTATTACTTGTCAACCCAAAATTCTATTTGATATAAAATATGCTAAGAAAAAATAAGAAATAAAAGCCATGAAAGTACTGAAAAATAAAAAGGGTACCATTATAAGAATTCAAATTTTGAGGAACTCTTATAAGGTAAAACACAAACAGTAATATCCTTGGGAAAAAGCAAAGGGAACCACATCCAGCAAATATCAGAGAGCAGACTTACAGTCTTGGCTGCTGTGAACATGCAACTTATCTACAGCTGGATGGGGTTAACTCTGGTTTTATCTCTGATGAAGCTTGGGTTTCTAGTTTTTCATTCTCGGCTAAAAGAAGTGCAATGGAATCAATGATGTGCTGTTTTAAGACCTGAAACTCTCCTGAGGAGGCCATGGGATGGTCTACAACTGGCCTAACCTGTTTCATGGCATGAAAATAACCAAAGATACAAAAATGAATCTGCTCTACATTCAGAGAATTATCCAGTTGATAATAAATATTTCATTAAAAAATTATTCCACTGAGAATTGCTGTTATGGACTGCATCTTTGTATCCACCCAAATTCATAATTTGAGATCCTACCCCCAGCGTGATGCTATTAGGAGGTGGGACCTTTGGGAGGTGTTTATGGTTAGGTAAGGTCAAGAGGGTGGCGCTCTCATAAATGGAAGTGGTGTCCTTATAAAAGTCAAGAGAGAGCTTGCTTCTCTTGCTCCTTACAATGTGAGGGTACAATGGAAAAATATCCTTTCATGAATCAAGAAGCAGGCTTTCACCAAAATCCAATGATGCTGGCTTCTTAATCTCTGACTTCCAGCTTCTAGAGCTATGAGAAGTAAATATTTATTGTTTATAAGCCACCCAATCTATGGTACTTTGTTACAGCAGCCTGAACTGACCCAGACAGTTGCTATTTTTCTCTTTGCTCCACCACTTTTTTTAAAAAAAAGATTTTATTTATTTTTAGAGAAAGGGGAAGGGAAGGAGAAAGAGAGGGAGAGAAACATCAATGTGTGGTTGCCTCTCATGCTCCCTGTCCTGGGGACCTGGCCTGCAACCCAGGCCTGTGCCCTAATTGGGAATCAAACAGGCGACCCTTTGGTTTGCAGGCCAGTGATCAGTCCACTGAACCACACCAGCCAGGGCCTGCTCTCCCACTTCTTTTGAGGGTGAATAATAGTTATATTCTTTTATAATAAAAACATTCCTTTTTATTTTAGGAAGGAAGAATATGTTTAAATAAGCACAGTTTAGGTAATTAGATTTTAGAGAGAAGCAAAAAGAAAAACAATAAACTATACTTACAGGCAATTATGTTTATTTCTTTAATACATTAAATTTTAATCTTAAAATCTTATATGTTAATGGAGAAAGAAAAGAAAATTAAAACAAATTTTAAATACAGAATTTGATCTTTAATTCCTGGTGCAGGAACGGTCAATAAATAAACAGATTTAATTGGGGGCATAATTGTGCTTTTTCAAGAACAGGACTTTTTAGTTATTTTAATTAATTGATTTTTTACTATTCAATATTATCTAGCTAGAGATAAAACTTCACTATAAACAGTTCTTGCTTAATTTTCCAAAGGTATGTGTTTGGTGAGAGTGTTTAGTAATATACCTACCTAAAAAAGAAATGCCATATGTATTATATAGGTATGTTTTGGTATGTGTAGCCTACAGCAAGCTCTTGGTCTCTATACATAACGAGCAATGAGATCAGGAATTTATTTCTGTTGCCACCTCTTGGATGGCATTTATAATTTGCTACTATTTCTTCTTACATTTTCAAGTGTATATATCTCACTGTTCTAATTAGACTTTAAAATCCTTGAGAAGTACTTGTTGTTTGGGGGAAAATGTTATATGATCTTACATGCGTTTCTACTCTAAAAGTGATTAATGATTAAATATTGCCTGTTCTTACCTGAAGACTTACAGTATTGCCTGTCTTAGCAAGCAAAACATAACCTCTTCTGCATTCATAATTTGTTGCATTCCTCTCTCCTTTTTAAATTCATCCTGTTTCCAAAATACATACCATCCATGGATAATTTTTCAATGCTCAGGATGAGTGAATCAAATGTGGATGGGTAATGTTAAAAAATATAGAAGGGTAAAAGTCAAAATATGTAATAACCATTTGACACAGTCCAAATCTTATCAGAGTTAAGCAATAAACAAATCACTTAACTGTCTTGGCCATATTAGTGCACACCTTTGAAAATATAAAGTTGATAGAAAAACAAGAGAATTATGGAGAATCATTTTTGAAGACCATATTAGTTTGCTAGGACAATGGTAAAAAACAATCACAAACTAGACAACATAAACAAGAAAAATTTGTTCTCACAGTTGAGGAGGCCAGATCCACAGTCTCAGTGTTGGCACTGCTGATACGCTCTAAAGTTTCTCAGGGAGAATCCCTTCCATGCTTGTCTTCCAATCTGTGGTGACCAGGAACCCTCTTCATTCTTTGCCTTGGGGCTTCATAATTTCAACCTATGCCTCTATGTTTATGTGATGTCCTTCCCTCAGAGTGTCATGTTTCCCTCTCTTTTCTCTTAGAACACACTATTCATTGAATTTAGGTTCTACCTTAAATCCAGGATGAACTCTTCTTGAGATCCTTAAATACACCTGCAAACAATCTGTTTGTAAATAAGGTCATATTCACCAGTACTGGGGGATAAGAGTTGGACATCTCTTTTTGGAAGACACAATTAAACCAATATATTAAATTTCAACATTATGTTACAAGGCACCTATTACTCTCCTTAGTTCTCATCACTAAGGCTAAAAAAAAACTGTGTTCATCAAAAAGGTAACTGAAGATTTCTAGCATTGGATCTTAACTCACAGCTAAGAGGTCATGCTTGCTGTCCTCTACTGGCTCAGGAACTGAGCAATATTAGACTGAAGCTAATCTCCTCAGAAGTAAAAAATGACAAACAAATATTCTTTTCATTTCCATTGTAGTTTGATCTCAAAGACACATTGGATTTGATTGTCAATTTAGAAAACCTGTTAGAAGCAGGCATGTGTTTTTTTTTTTAATTTTGATTATTGGAATAGAGGGTCCTGAAAGAAAAAGGGGCATTATTGGAAATATGCTGCTACTAGGCCTCTGACAGGAGAGGGGCATGAAAGCCAAGCCTGGCTGAGGAGAAGGAAAAGAAGTATGACAGCCGAGAACAGCCCAGGCTTGGGCATTTCTAGGTCTGCAGAACTGCCCTCCTGCATGTTTTCATTGGCCTCTTTTCCATATTCAGGTGTTCTCTCATTATTCCTAAGTCCTCTGACCATATGTTTTATTAATGTGTCTCATAAATGTTCCTGAGTATTATATCCCATTGCCCAGTTTCCTCTCATCTTTCATCTTTTTTGGTAGTGTAAGCAAGATATGTGGGTTTGTATTAACAGATAAGTCTGCATTGTAAGCACTAACCTTTCAGTTGGCATAACAAATGTAAAGAAAATATTCTTAGGGTTTAGGATATGCATATTAATTTTGAAACATAAAAAATGCCAAATATTTTAAGTAATAAAATACCTAAAATAAACTTAAGAATACAAGGTTAAACCATATAAAAATAAAATTCATGTGTAAAGAAAAATAATTTTAAAAAGCTTCCAGATTACTGATGTATTTGCTGTATAATAAGCATGTTTAATTTAGAAACAAAAATTAATTGCAGAAACTGTCAAAATTTGATGCTTTGGAGTTCTCTAAATCCTCGTAAGAAACTGGTTATAAAATGTGACCCTAAACAAGGGCCAATAAAAATAGTCCTGTGATAAGCTTTGACTTTTTGACTATACATTACTTTCAGGGTTAGATATATTTTCTTTACTGAAACAAACCCCTTTGTAAAGCAGTATTTATGTTAGAAAATATATCAAAAACATGTATATATATTCTCAAGATACTCTTTATTTACAGCCTAGCAGATATTAAGTTATTAAACTTTTGCAGTTTTAAGTTGAAGGTAACAATCAATATATTATATAATGATAAATTAGTGCCCCAATGTTTAAGCTTCACAAAATGCATTTAAATGATCTTTACCATTACAAACATGACTAGTATGTCTGCTGGATCCAAACAGAATCATTGTACCTAATTGACTACAGGAAAGCCAGGCATATCTTGTCTTACTGTGCAGAAACTGATCCTAAGCAACAAACGTGCTTTCTCTTTCCCATCAATAGCTAGTAGCTCCACAATTATTTTAAAATAGATGAATGCCAGGGTATTTATCCCATATTTTTTAAATTTCTTTACAGCATCCACTTCAACCTTTGTACATACAAACTCATATAAGATCTTGTGTGCATATTCAACACACACATATACAATGTAGAAATGATGGATGATTGTACTTTAGGTTGCAGCCATCTGACCTCTGTTCATTTTTCCTTCTTACTCCTCAACACTCTTTCTCCTCCTCCTCCTTCTCTTTCTCTTCTTTCTTCTTTTGTTTATGACACTACACCTGGATAGGAAACTCTAACATAATATTCAAAACATATTTCTAAACTCTAACATAATATTCAAAACATATTTCTATTCATGCTTTCATAAAATGCTACACATTGAAAATATTTGAAGCATGAGTCTCTTAATCTAAAGAAAACATGCTTGTGCCTAATCTTAATTCATCTACTTTTCCTTTAGAAGGAGATTTGGAATGAGTAAGAATTAAAGCTCCTTAGAAGAAAAGACATTTGTAGGAGTTAATGTTTGATAAATAATGTCATTGTAAGACAGTTTTTTTTTTATTTTTTACTCCATTTGTCTTCATCAAATGATACAACATAATAGCTATTCAAGATACTATTGTGTATTTTATAAAGACCAAGACTTGGAAAATATCAGAAATAATTTCAAAATATTTATCTTGGTCTTAAATGGCAATTGTTAATAAGATAGATTCCACATATAGGTTAGAAATCTAAATGAGAGGCTAGAAATAGGAGAAAATACTTCATGAATGTCCACATAGAAAGTCAGTTCTTTAAATAAAGGTACAAAAAGTACTTTTTTAAAAAGGTACAAAAACGTACAGAAAAAGAACATATAGGTTAATAATACAATTCCTCTTGCTGAAAAGTACCTTTCATCAAAACAAACTGTTTCTGCTGTTTTGGGACATGATTAAGATTATTATTTGGAGCTAATTTCCAAATTGTGAGAATGAATTAACATGAGAACAAATTCACAGTCTCATTCATTGTTTCAAACTGAAATAAGTCATTTTATAACCAATCCAACATGGCTATCTCTAACTGAATCAGTGATTAGTTACATGAGCCAACTCAAGAACTTCCAGGACAAAAAAAAAATTATGAAATAACACTAACTGAATCAGACAGAAGAACAACCCTTTAGGCTAAAACACATCACAACACAATTATTGCAAAATCACCACCTGGATTTACAGATCTAGGCCAGGTGACTAATTGTTTTAAATACAATCAAAAATGTTTATATTATCCCTCACTTTTATTGATTCTCTTATAGAAGAATCACCAAAACAAGTGAGAGGAAAATTAGAGACTAAATTATATTGCCAGTGCAGACACTTTCTTTCACTGGATATATACAAAAGATTCTTGTTACTGTATAAAAATTAGGTGAATATTTAACTGTTTTTATTTATGGGTAAATTGTAATCCTCACTTCTAGTTCTGCCAAGTTCATATTCTTCATTCACCTCATGATAGTAAACAGGAAATGTCAACAGAAATAAATATTATTTTCACTAAATGAATTAAAACTGCAGAGTACAAACATATAAAACAGTTGTTACCAAAGGAACAAAATAGGTAAGAGAAATCATTTACTTTTGCATTTTTACAAAACTCTTCAGAATTTCTCTTTTACAAACTGTTAGATAAAGTTTTAATAAATTATAACTACTTTTCTTAATATACACTTTGTTCCCTAAATTTAATTTTGCCTCGAACAACGCTTAAATGTATATTTGAATATTGTATTGGAGAATGACAAGAGAAGCATTGACTTTTGGGAACGTTGTGACTCACATCTAAAAATAATATATTAAATATAGGTCTATTCTTTTTGGTTAACATTTTTATGAAAAATAATCCATAAATCGTTTTTACAACTTAAAAGATGTAGCTGGATGCGAGATTATCAGAGACTAATAAATTTGCTTATTTTCACACATTTACATACAATCTTTAGTAGGTTAATTATTTTATGTGTTTTTCTGTAGTATAAACGTAGGAAAATACTGCTACTAAGGTTGTAATATCATACTTTACAAAGAACATGATTTCCAAGCATTTTATTTAAAGCACTTTTTTGTGTGTGAGTTGAATATTCAAGTGGCAGTTTCTGAATTATATTTGTCAGATGCTCTCTAGGTTGTCTGAGTGGCCTGTCCTATAGCAGTTTTGTCATTCCTTTGGTCTTTTATTCAACAAGCATCAAGTATCTGCTAGGGAATAAACAAACCTGGAAAGAGAGTATGAATAACAAATGTTCCGTGAGTTTGAGAAGTTTAGTTTTGTAGACAAGATAAGCTTATTAGAAAGTAATCATGATATGACAAACATTTAATGCTGGTACTGTTAAGACATCAAAAGATAAGAACCAGAACTCAAGATTACTGAATCATTGAATGTTATTCTTATTAAGCCACTTATTACTTATCTAGGGCCTCAAGGAAAGTATATGGACAAAGAATGTGGTTAATAAACAAATGAAAAAACAGACTATTTGTACTTGAGGCTTTGTCTTAAAACCTTTATGTCAACCCTGACATGACTGTGGCACACAAAAACTTCTCTTTCTAAGGATAGTGACCTAATTATTAAAATAGGCAAAATATTGCCTTTTGCCTGTTTCTTTCCCAATGTACCCCTGGACTTTGACTCTTCATATTTCACCACTGTGTTGGTGAGAAAAAGTGTGTTCAAGAAGATCTCACAATCCATAAAGAAAATGTAACTGTAAAAGGAAGAGAGCAAGCAAGTGATTTGCTCCAGGCCTCGGTCTTTGGCTTTTAACCTGCATATTAGAGCTCTGAGCCGCAGCCTGCTTACTTTAGTCGCAGCCTGCTCATTTTTAGACAGCATGGAAGGAGGGTCTCAATAGGCATACAAGAATAAAGCTGAATCTCCCCAACTCCCACCATTGTTCTAGGAAAAATGCAAGTCCCCTAAGAGACTAAAGCACATATGAAAGGCAGATCATAGTACTTAAATAATTTAAAGAAATCTCTTCATTTGGGGGTAAAACAAGGGAGGAATGGAAGAAAGGGGGAAAAAAAGGTGAGCTAACAGATTACAATAAAGGTGTATATTAAGTGCTATAGTGTTTTGATTGGGAAGAGAAGGTTAGAGTGATTTTCCTGAAGGAGTTAGTAAAGGCTTCAACTAAGAGGAGAAACTCCAGAGCAGGCATCCCAAGTACTCCCAGTATTAACCTGGATCAAATCTGAGCATCTTGGTAAACACATCTCCTAACAAGAGACAGCCCTTTGAATTTACTGAGAAGTATACCTTACCCTAGTATGTAATGACTGTCCTATTACTTTCACATAATTCCTTGTTGGAAACTGAAGTTTATTAACCAAAAATAAAAATCACAGCAATTTCTAGATGACACTAATATGTGGTGCCACTTTTTTCTTCATTTTATTAAACATCCCATAAGAATAGTAGTGAGTGCAGGCTTATGGAGATAGAGGCCCAAACTATTCAAAATGTGTTGGTATTACTATGAATAGGACTGTGAGACCATTAAATACAATTGCTTCAATTCTACCCTCAGATCTTGCCACCTGCATATTTCTGCATGTTAAAATGAAATCGGGAATATATTGAAGTCACTAGAATTGGAATAAGGAAGTTTCTGCTCATACTTCTAGCCTTATATATTTGGAATTTGTGAAATTTGTGTCATTCTTCTGTTAAGCTTTGTTTTATGCTGTGATTCTCTCTCACGAAGTTGTCACAATTATCAAATAAAAGAAACTTAAATGAAAGTTAATAAAATAAGCTAGTTTATTATTAGTAGAACAGAATTCAAGCTACTGCCACTTTTTTCTTAGCTTGTTTAGAATTATGTATATAAAATTAATTTTTAATATGATAAAATGTATATAAAGGACATTTTTCAAGTTAGATGAAAGAGGGATTAGGCAGAGGATTTGAATATAGGTGGATAAGATTATAAATAAACTCTGTCTAAGATTTCTTCACTAAAATATTAAACTTAATCCTGTCTTTTATTTCTAAAAAAAAAAAAAGTAAGAAGGAAAACTGGCAAAAGTAACAGTAATAATTACAATATTGCCATACTCTTTAAAAAAAAGTATACATTTTAATAGGGTAAATATTAGCTTTGAGTTTTATTGCATTTTGTTCACTTAAAGATATATTTTAAAGAAGAAAACTGTGTTCAAATATACTATGAATATCTACCACAAATAAAGTAAAGGGCTAAAAGCATGCAGTAATCACAGAATTACATGAATGTATCAAAATATTAATTGAAACTGTTTCTGTTTCTACATACAATAAAAAGGATTGTGTGTCTTTGCAGCCCCATTTCTTTGTTTTAAAGAGAACAATCTTCAAATATAAAATTAAAATGAAGTAAAAATTTAACTAGAAACCTCAGTTAAATGTAATTCACAATTTAATTTCCAGTAAAAATATAAAGTACAGGGCTGTGATTTCATCTGTAGTTCACGCTTTGCCCTCTTCCATGCTCACTGGTCATTTGCAGCATCAGTTCCTTATGATTGGAGGGTGTGGGTATCCACACCTACAGTCTGCCCCTGCATGTCACATGGCCCTCTCCTCAACATTGCAGTTAATTTCTTCAAAACCAAAAGGAAATCTCTTTTCAGCCTGCAAAGACAGAGTTTTAGATAACATAATTCACTCAGAAAAGTAACTATTCAATCACCTTCACCATATTCTATTAGCTAGAAAGAAGTCAGGTTTACCTACAGGCAATGGGAGGTGATAGATATCAGGGCAGGAAGGCTCAGGGCCCTTTTAGAATTCTGTTTACCACCGTGCGTTTCCTGTGGTATTCAAAGTCTCTTCATCATAGTCTCCTGTTTCAGTTAGGATGCAACAAAAAAATACAGGCCTCTAAAAGTGGCCTGTATTTAAAGCCCTTTAAAACCAGGGCTTATATTTTCTCACATGATTGTGGACGTTGACTGTTGATTGATGGTTTTCTTTGAAGCACAGTTTCTTCTTTCGATGAAGTGAGAACTATTTTTTCTTTTGTGGCTCGTGTTTTTTGTTTCATATCAAAGAATCTCTTGCCAAATTCAATGTTATGAGGATTTACTCCTATGTTTTTTTTCTAAGAGTTTTATAACTTTAGCTCTTATATTTAGGTTTTGTTATTTTTTTAATGATGTAAAATAACGGTCTGACTTCAGTTTGGGTTTTTTTTTTGCCAGTTTCTATTTAGTTGTCCCAGTATGTTTGTTTAATTCTTCTCAAAACTATAGTCTGGGAAGATTTACCAGGAAAAAATTAAAGTAATTTTAGGATTTAACTGGTAAATTTACCTTCTCTGAAGGATAACAACCTTTTGCTATGTGTTATCCAATACATGAGGAGAGGTGCTCTATGTATTTTGCCCAGTTTTATAACTGTTAATTTTGGGAGAAAAGTTCTGAAACAAGATACTTGGTCTTGACCCTCTCATAACACTTTTAAATATAAATACTTATAAAATTTGTTTTGTGAGATTTTGGTCAAGTCAGTGAGATAGTTTACATAAATAATATTAAAACAGTTTTAGGGGAAAATCTGACATGTACCACCATTATGACTTTTTGAGAATGAAAGGTCATGATAAGATTAAGTGTCAGACAAAATATAGTCAAATGGGCATGACTCCACTATCAGAAGGGTACTCACAAAATTTATCAGCATTTCAAAGGTCACTGATTAAACCTCAAAAATTGGCACCAAGGTTGATTTTAAATAGTGGAATGTATAAGAAAAAGCTGCAATAAGTCTCCCTTAGGTGAACAAGAAAATATTTTTTTGTAATAACTAGGGAATGATGTAGATTCCAATGATGAAAACTGGCAAATTATCTTCTTGAACAACCTTAAGAGAGAAATGACTAAACAATTAGTTTCACAATTGAGTTTTCATTTTGTTTTTCCTTGTTTGTTTACTTATGCATTTATTTGTTTATTTGAGGTTCTGTTTCAGGTACAAATTGGTGTTAGAACTGTAATGGTGATGATTGCAAGAAAGAATTTAAAACCATTGAGGTGAATCATACAGAAACAGGGAAAGGAAAACACTGACTAATGAAACTATGAGGCATCAGTTTGCATGCATGTTCTAGAATAGCAGGGATAGATATCTACCCTGATAATGAAGTAGGCAGAGTATTAGGGATACCAGGTAGTCCCCTTTCTCTTCCCTTAGGGTAGGTCTATACAAGTGGGCTCCCTAAGTAAATCAGACCCTGGAAAGATTATGAAAATGTATTTTAACATCTAACTCTTAGGTTACACAGGTGTTTGCTGTGGATAATCATAGCACCTACATGTAGAGTTTTTGTTAGAATTGAGTGAAATCTATAAAAGTACTTAACATGGGTAAGGATTTGATTAATATTAAGTGGATCTAACAGAATGTATGTATGCACCACATGACAAAGCTAAATAATTGTACTATGGAAATGTAGTGATAAGTTTTCAGGGTAGAAATTCAGAATATAATGATTGCATTTATTTCCATGCCATTAGTCTATTGTTTTAGAACTGCATGGACTTATTTTATATAGGAAAGAATGTGATAGTGAAGGCCCATCCAATGACAACTTCATAACAAAAGATTTGTTTTAATCAGCTGTGGTTTACTTTATCATAGAATATATATTTTAGAAAATTTTTCTGCCTTTTGAAAAGTTCAAAATAGTTTTTAAAAATTACATGTAACTAGTAATGGATATATACTGAGAAGAAAGAAAAATGAGGTAATTACCATCAATGATAAATAACTTAATCCTAGAAGACCAAGAGTACATAAATCTTTCTTAAAAAAAGAACTAAGTTTAGACCTCTTTTGAAGTTTCTGAGGACTTGCTATTAACAATAACAACAAAAATGATTTTTCATCAGTATAAGCAATGTTCAGTTATCTAGGAAACACTATGTAAGTGTGTTTGCAGAATATGATGAATGTGTTTGCATGTTATACACCATAAATAATATTATACAATTATTAAAGCATTCTTTTTTTATTATAAAGTATCCGTCTTGTGAGAGAAAAAGGCAAATTATTATGCAAATCATTAAGAGGCTTAACATTATAAAAAACAAATAGAGGAACTCATTCTCTCACTGACCAAGCCATTAAGGAAAAATCTAAAAGAAACACTAGTATCAAATGTAAAAGAAAAAAATTTACCTTGATGAATATTGCAACATTCTATTGGTGACAAGTAATGTTATTACTCCAAGGCACTGAGTGATTATTTATAAAGCTTACATTATGACATACATGCTTGCTCTCAAGATTTAGTTTAAATGTAAGTTCGAGGACACAAAGATAACTGTTAACTTATACTTGGCAATGTAAGCTGGCCATTTGCATTTTTAAGAGAGAGGTTGATAGGAACTTCTAAGTTGTTTTTATTTCCTGATTTTCTACCTGAAATAAAATAAAGTTAAAATAAAATAAATAAAATAAAGTTGTGCAATTTGTTTGCCATGACACAGAGAAAAAAGTATAATGAAGATGTAGGGAACAGTGTGGCCATAATCATAGCTATACTGAACTAACCATCAAATTGGTAATAACTGTTTTATGAACATGTATGTATTCATGTATGTATGTATGTGTGTATATGTATTACATATAGAAATGTAAATGTATGCATACATATTTTTAAACTCTATGCTATATGTCTGACATTAATTACCTGCTATAATAATTGCACAATCATAGAAATTCTAGATTACCAATTTTTTCTACATTAATTTCATTTAATTGAAAAAGTAAATTGAGAAAAATCTTGAAAAACATTAAAATATGCTGGCACAAAAAGTTCTTTTAAGATCTGACATTATAAATCTATCCTTATAGTAAAACTGTGATACATCAAAATGAGTCATTTAATATTCTTTTTTGAGCAAACACTATAACCCATCAAAGACATTTTGGAAATAAACTAATGGCTGTACAATAAAAAGATGAAGGTTCTACTTTTTTCAAAAGAAATTTTTTTTTACTTTCTTTTATGACTGTCACTTTCTTTGAATTCAGTTGAGATCGACACAAAATTTGGACATATTTATTGAGCACCTGGTATTCTTTGACCTGCTCATTCACAAGATTAGATTACTGCTGAGTTCCAAAGAACTATATTAAAGAATGTGTTGATGAAGAAGGCAGGGAACTACACTGCCCTTATTTGACTTTGTGCTAATTTGGGGTACAGACAAAAATAAAATTGCAAAATACAAATTAAAATTGGTGTTACTAAGAAAAGAGCTGAGATAGAAGAGGGAAATGAACTAACTTTAAGTACACTGTTTAGGAAAGGACTCCCCAAGATTAAGAGGAATTAAGCCTGTGAAACAAAAGAGAAAATAGCATTCAAGTTGGCAGATCAGTGTATACAGAGAACTCAAAATGTGAAAGAGGAGTTTCTTAATTAACTGAAAAATAATAATGTGATGAGTAAAGGGAGATTGACAGAGAACACAATTAGTATGCTAAGAAGGGGACGGATTATCCAGGGCCTTGGAGGTCATTGAAAAAACTTTGGATTTTTTTCATCTCTCTGGGTTCATTGAGAAGTTATTGAAGCTGCCTAAAATAATAGGTGAAGATATGAAATTTTATGTGAAGAAAAAATATTTTTGCTATTGTGTGAAAAATTGGTTGGAGTTAAGCAAAGAGTATCAGGAAAACTGTAGAGGCCAAATTGAAGCGGTTTTTAAGCATTATCAAAAGTGCACCACCAAAATTTTAAATCTTTTAAGATTGAAAACATTTGTGTTTAAGTCAATAATTTGGAAAATGGTTGAATATAGTCAAGATTAGCCACTAAGACAGTAGATGATTTAGTTATTTAAGCCTGAACACTCAAAGAATGACAAAGAGCACGTTTGGGAAAGCAGGTAATAAACTTTTAAGTGAGGACACAAATAAATGAACAATATTATGTGCTTACAGTATGGAAGAATTAATTTAGTTTAAAAATCCAAACCACCCCCCAAAATTCTACAATTTAGTGTAATCCTAATCAAAATCACACTGATATTTCCTCCAAAATAGAAGAAAACAATGCTAAAATTTGTATGGAACCACAAAATATCCTGAGTAGCCAGACCAATATTGAGAAAAAAGAACAAAGGTAGAGGCATCAAATTATGCCCCAAAGAATATTTCAAACTATATTACACACTATAATTACAAATAGTAATTAAAATAGTATGGTATTGGCATAAAAACAGACCCACACCATTGGCACAGAATAGAGAGTTCTGAAATAAGCACACGCATGTATGTTCAATTAATATATCACAAAATAATCAAGAAATGCAACTGGGAAAATACAGTCTCTTCAGTAAATGATTTTGAGAAAATGGGATGGTCACATGCATAATAATGAAAGAATACCTGTCTTATACCAGACATAAAAATTAATGCAAAATGGATTAAAAACTTGAATGAAAGACTTGAAATAATAAAACTCATAGTACAAAACATAGAGTACATTGATATTGGCTATAATATATGGGGATTTATCACCAAAAGCAAAGGCAACAATAGCAAAAAATATACAAGTGGGACTACATAAAACTTAAGAAACCTCTGTACAGGAAAGGAAACCACCCACCAAATAAAAAGTCAACCAATCAAATGAGAGAAAATATTTAGGAATCATATATTTCATAGAGGGTTAATATACAAAGTATATAAAAAATTCTTATAACTCAATTTCTGATTTAAAATTAGGTAGGGAAACTGAATAGAAAATTTTCCAAAGAAGGCATATAAAAGTCCAACATGCATATGGAAAGGTGATGAATGTCACTAATAAACAGGGAAATGGAAGTCTAAACCACAATAACGTATTACCTCACAGCTGGTAGAATGGATATTAACAAAAAACAAGAAATAACAAGTGCTGGGGAAAACATGGAAAAAAAGGAATCTTTGTGCACTGCTACTAGGCATGTTAATTGGTACAGCTACTATGGAAAAAGGATAAAGAATCGTCAAAAGCAAGTACACGAGGTTGCGAATAAGCCCCCTGGGCTGGGGCAAGCACAGGAGAGCCCAGGTGGGCGGGGTATCCTGCCGGACCGGGGAGCGCGATCAAGGAGCTGGCATGAGAGTGCAGAGCTATCCAAAAATATAGTCCAGCCCCGATGGAAGGGATCACAGAACTGCCCCAAGCAGGAGTCAGACACAGACAGTAGACTCCTGGAAGGCTTAAACAAACAACCCAAGGTCATATAGGGTCAACAACTGACATCATCAGAGGCAGGCTCAGAAAGAAAAGTAAAGGGAAAAATAAATAAATAAAAAGACCCACTTACAACGATAGAAGTTTAATCCATAAAGTCAGGAAAACCTAGACATCAATTAAAGGAGAAGCAAAAATAAATAAATAAATTAATTACTTAACAGACTCTGACAAAAATGGGAAGAAAAAGAGGTTCCACCCAAATGAGTGGAAAAGGGGACTCCCCACAGAGAGAGCTAAATGAAATAGAGGCAAGGGAACTATCAGATGCTGAATTCAAAACAATGGTTCTAAGGAAACTCAATGAGCTCAGCCAGCTCAAAGATAACTAGGAGAAACTGCAGAGAAACTATCAGGATCTTACAGCAAACTATATCAGCCTGGAAAAGGACATAGAAACTATCAAGAAGACACAAGAGGATATGAAGAATACCATGTCTGAATTGAAGAACACAGTAGAAGGAATCCAAAGCAGGCTGGAAAAGCCGAGGATCAAATCAGTGAGATGGAGGATAAGGTAGAAGGAAGCTCCCAGAAAGAACAAGAAATGGAAAAATGACTCAAAAAGACTGAAGAGGCATTTAGGGAAATGCAGGACAACCTGAAATGCAATAATATCTGTATATTAGGGATACCAGAAGTAAAAGAAGAGGAGGAAGGGATAGAGAACCTCCTCAAAAAAGTAACGATGGAAAATTTCCCCAATTTGAGGAGAGAAAGGCTCTCATGGGTCCAGGAGGCACAGAGGACCCCACTCAAGAGGGACGCAAAGAGGTCCACTCCAAGACACATCATCATTAAAATGGCAAATGTCAAAGACAAAAAGAGAATCCTCAAGGCAGCAAGGAAGAAGGAGAAAGTAACATACAAAGGGGCCCGGATACACCTAGGAGCTGACTTCTCAACAGAAACACTACAAACCAGAAGGGAATGGCAACAAATATTCCAAGTCATGAAAAGCAAGGGCCTACAACCAAGGCTGCTCTACCCACCAAGGCTCTCAATCACAATAGAAGGGGAAATACGGAGTTTCCCAGACAAGAGAAGGCTAAAAGAATACACCTCTACCAAGCCAGCACTCCAAGATATGCTGAAGGGACTGGTTTAAGAAGATGAAGGAAAAGAATGAGAGAGAGAGGAACACAGGTACAAAGAGAAAAGATGAGTAAGTTTCTATCAGTAATATCTCTCAACATGACTGGACTAAATGCCCCAATCAAAAGACACAGGGTAGCTGAATGGATAAGAAAACATGACCCACACATATGCTGCCTACAAGAGACCACCTCAGAGCAAGAGACCTACACAGATTGAAAGTAAAGGGATAGAAAGAAATATTCCAAGCAAAAAAGACCGGGGTTGCCATACTTGTATCAGACAAAGTAGATTTCAAAACATAGGCCATAAAAAGAGACCCAGGTGGCACTGTATAATACTTAAAGGAAGACTCTATCAAGAAGACATCAACATTGTAAACTTATATGCTCCCAATATAGGAGCCCCCAAGTTTATAAGGAAATTGTTGGATGACTTCAAAAAAGATATAGACAGCAACATACTGATAGTAGGGGATTTCAACACCCCACTGTAAAAAATGGACACATCTTCCAAACAAAACATTAATAAACATACTGTGGCGCTGAATGACACACTGAATCAAAGAGACTTAACTAACATATATAGAACCTTACATCCCAAAGAGGAAAAATACACATTCTTTTCAAATGCTCATGGCAGTTTTTCAAAGATAGACCACATGATAGGACACAAAGCAACCCTTAGCAAATTCAGGAAAATTGAAATTATACCAAACTTTTTCTCAGACCACAAGGGATTGAAACATGATATCAACTCCAAAGAGAAACTTCAAAAACTTGCAAACTCATGGACACTGAACAGTAGACTATTAAACAATGAATGGGTCAATAATGAGATAAGAGAAATCAAAAAATGTCTGGAAACAAATGAAAATGAACAGACAACAGTCCAAAACCTATGGGACACAGCAAAGGCAGTCCTGAGAGGGAAGTTCATAGCAATACAGGCTTACCTATAAAAGATAGAAACATTTCAGATAAAAGACCTAACACTACAACTTCAAGAACTGGAGAAACAACAAATAAATCCCAGAGCAAGGAGAAGGAAAGAAATAGTCAAGGTTAGAGCAGAACTGAATGACATAGAGACAAAAAGAACAATTCAAAGGATCAACCAATCCAGAAGCTGGTTCTTTGAAAAGATAAATAAAATCAACAAGCCGTTAAGCAGACTCATCAGGAATAAAAGGGAGAGGACCCAAATTAATAATATCAGAAATAAAAGAGGAGAAATAACAACTGATACCACAGAAATACAAAGGATCGTTAGAAACTACTATTAACAATTATATACCAAGAAATTTGAAAATCTTGATGAAATGGACAAATTTTTAGAACAGTATATTCTTCAAATTCTGAAGGAGGAAGAAACAGAAAGCTTGAACAGACCGATAACAGCTGGAGAAATTGAAGCAGTAATCAAGAAACTGCCATCACACAAAAGCCCAGGGCCGGATGGTTTCACAGAAGAATTATACAAAACATTTAAGGAAGAGCTAATCCCCGCCTTTCTCAGACTATTCCCAAAAATCTAAGAGGAGGGAAGACTCCCAGACTCTTTCTATGAGGCCAGCATCACCCTGATCCGAAAACCAGATAAAGACCCTACAAAGAAAGAAAACTACTGGCCAATTTCGCTGATGAACAGAGATGCTAAAATCCTCAACCAAATATTGGCAAACCGCATCCAACAATACATTAAAAAGATTATCCACCAGTGAGATTCATCCCAGGATGCAGGGATGGTTCAATATACGCAAATCGGTAAACGTGATACATCACATAAATAAAAGAAAAGACAAAAACCACATGATCATCTCGATAGATGCAGAACAAGCATTCGATAAGATACAGCACCCATTTATGATCAAAACACTCAGCAAAATGGGAATAAATGGGGCATTCCTCAACGTAATAAAGACCATATATGCAAAACCTACAGCCAATATCATACTCAACAGGCAAAAACTGAAAGATTTCCCACTACGTTCGGGAACATGACAAGGATGTCCGCTCTCACCGCTTCTTTTCAACATTGTATTGGAAGTCCTAGCCACAGCGGTCAGACAAGAGAAAGAGATAAAAGGCATCCAAATAGGAAAGAAGGAAGTAAAGCTATCATTGTTTGCAGATGACATGATAGTGTACATAGAGAACCCTGTAGACTCTACCAACAAACTCCTCAACCTAATAAGTGAATTTGGCAAAACAGCAGGATACAAAGTCAACATTCAGAAATCAAAGGCATGTTTGTACACCAGCAATGCTATAGAAGAAGAAGAAATCAGAAAAAAAAAATAACATTCGATATAGCAAGAAGAAAAATAAAGTACCTAAGCATAAATTTAACCAAAGACGTAAGAGACCTGTATGCAGAAAACTATACATTGAAAAAAGAAATGAAGGAAAACACAAATAAATGGAAGCATATACCGTGTTCATGGATTGGAAGAATTAATATCCTCAAAATGTCCATACTACCCAAAGCAGTTTATGGATTCAACGCAATCCTTATTAAGATACCAATGACGTATTTCACAGAATAGAACAGACATTTCAAAAATTTATATAGGACCATAAACGACCCTGAATAGCCTCAGCAATTTTGAGAAAGAAAAACAAAGTAGGAGGGATCACAATACCGGACATCAAACTGTACTACAAAGCCACTATACTCCAAACAATCTGGTACTGGCACAAGAGCAGACCCATAGACCAATGGAACAGAATAGAAAGCCCAGAAATAAGCCCAGATCTCTACGGGCATCTAATATTTGACAAAGGGGGCAGAAGCATAAAATGGAGCAATAATAGCCTCTTCAACAAATGGTGTTGGGAGAGCTGGACGGCTACATGCAAAAAATTGAAATTGGATCATCTGCTGACACCAGCTGATACAAAAAAATAAACTCAAGATGGATAAACGACTTAAATATAAGTCGCAACACCATCAAAGTCCTAGAGGAGAACATTGGCAGCAAACTCTCAGATATCCCACGCAGCAATTTTTTAGTGATATGTCTCCTAAAGCAAGGGAATAAAGGAAAGAATAAACAAGTGCGACCTCATCAAAATAAGAAGGTTCTGCACGGCAAAAGAACAGTTCAGCAAAATGAAAAGGGAGCCATCCCTATGGGAAAATATATTCGAAAATGATACATCAGATAGAGGTTTGATCTCCAAGATATATAAAGAACTCACTCGACTCCACCCATCAGTCGATGAGTGGATCAAAAAATTATGGTACTTATACACAATGGAATACTATGCAGCAGAAAGAAAAAAAGAACTACTAAACTTCGCGACAGCATGGATGGAACTGGAGAGCATTATGCTAAGCGAAATAAGCCAGGGGCGAAAGACAAATACCATATGATCTTACCTATAAGTGAACCTATCAACAATACAAAGATGCAAGGAAAATAAGACCAGCAACACTGAAAGGAAAAGAAATCAACAGAGACAAGAGGGAAGGAGGGAGGCAGGGTGGGGAAAAAGGAAGCGAAGGAGAAAGTCAAGGAACATATAGCAAGGACTCATGGACAAAACCAAAGGGGAGAGCTGAGGCAGGGAAGGAGGGAGGGGTCAAGGGAAAGTGGTGGGGCGTAGGCAGAGACAAATGTATTTGAAAAAATAAATTAAAATAAAATTTAAAAAAAGTAAAAAAAAAAAGAATAGTCAAAAAATTAAAAAAAAAAATAACTACCATATAATCCAGCAATTTCATCTCTGGGTATATAACTGATGGAAATGAAAGTACTGTATTAAAAAGGTACCATTGTAGCATTATTTATAATAACCAGGACATGGAAGTAACAATAACTAAATTTATTATGATAATTATTTTGCTATATACACATATATGGAATCACCATGTTATTACTTTTAACTACTGCAATGTTATATGTCAATTACATCTCAGTAAAACTGAACAAAGAAAAAAGATAAAGCGAAAGTAAGATTTTATTTGGATTTCACAAGGGCCAAAATTATTTTATTTGAGATTAATTGAAACATTAATTTAACAAATATCAGCAATTCTGAATTATGACCTTCAATTTCAGAAAAGATATTGTGAATAATGCATTTAATTAACATGATTATAATTCCTCCGGTTGTGCTGAGTGTTCCAGAAATATGTGCTATTTTCAAAACTAAAAATATTGTTGAATTGTTGAATAAATATGGAGTTAATAAGAGGTGGATACTAAAAAAGGTTTTAAAAAGTAAATCTGCCCATATGGCAACCACCAATACATCAACACACAACAAGTGCAGTCGAGGAAGTGGAGAAAAGGGAATTATAATGCACTGTTGCTTGAAATTCAGACTAGTACAGCCACTGTGGAAAACAGAATAGAGTTTCCTTAAAAAATTAAAAATGAAATAGCCTTGAACTCAGTGATTCCATTTCCTGGAATATAATCAAGGAACCCTGAAACACTAATTATAAATAATATATGCAGTAATAATTACAGTAGTCAAGGTCTATAAACAGACCAAGTGTCTATTAGTAGATGAATGAATAAAAAAGCAGTGGTACATTCACACAATGGAATACTATGTAGCCATAAAAAAACAAAGAAATCTTACCTTTTTGTGACAGCATTAATGGACCTGGAGATTATTATGCTAAGTGAAATACGCCAGTTGAAGAAAGACAAATACCTTATGCTCTCACTTATATGTGGAATTTTATGAACAAAATAAATTCATGAATAAAAAAAGAAACAGAGACAATGGGTACATGGAACAGTCTGACAGCTGTCAGAGGAGAGGGGTGATGGGGCCCTGGAAGAAAGAAAATGAAGGGATTAGCCAAAGAATATGTAAATATAAACCATGTCACAGACAACAGTGTGATGATGGCAAGAGGGAAAGGGGTGCAGGGACTAGGTAGGTGTGAGCAAAAGGGGACAAAGATGGGGACATCTGTAAGAGTGTGAACAATAATGTTTAAAAAAGTAAATCTAAAGTAAACACAAAGTTAAAATGTTTGATTATGGAGTCTGAACATGGTCAGGTGTTCAGGAAGAGGACAAGAAGAAAGGGTTAATGTTACTGTTTAGGATGAAGAGACTTCATCCTAAAAGATACAAGATGCATTTATTGAGTGCTATTTATTTGGAGGGCAATTTACAATTGCTTCACTAATTTTTACAAGTCTCAGAATAAATTGTTCATTTAAATAGATTCTCAGTGAAATTCAATAATTTATCCAATATGCTAATTTAAGAGAAAGTCAGGATTTTAACCCCCATCTGCCTCTCTCCAAAACCCATAAGGGTCAGAAAGAGAAATTCCATATTATGGGGTCCTGGAAGCGGGACATCTCTTAGTGTTGTTGAACATTCAATTGTGGCAACATAATCAAGAGTTGATGTGAAAGTAGGGATGGGGAAGTTCTATGAAAGAAAGCTAATTCATTACAAAGAACATAAAATTAGTCACTTTTATAATTTTAAAGCATAGATTTAACATACATAACCAAATATTAAACCAGAAAAATTAACTTATGATGCACGATAGGTGTTTTTTATTAAAATAACTTTGCATGTATTTTACATTATAATAATTTAATGGATAGAAGCTAATGCCTAAAGTTATGCTCAAAGATAAGTTTAAAAAAATCTGTGAATGCTGTAAGAGAAGCTTTTATTATGGAAATCACTTATTTGGGTTTTGTTCTTTGTGGGTTGATATTGGTATCATAGATAATAATCAGGTCTGGTGATATAGTGTGTCAACATAAAGCTTCAGATTGAGACATGAAGCATGGGTTATGTGTCCCCTTTTGCCATTTTGTTGTTGATGTTATTCTACAACATTTTACAACAAATCAACCAACAATATTGCTAGTCTTGGTCAATGATATTAAAAACTAGCACACTCCTGGTGAGTTAATAAAAAGAAAAGATTTCCACATGTGACTTAGTTACTTATGACAACAGCAATGTAAACTTCTATAGATTTTGTTTCAATAATTTAAAGTCTGATTTATTCTTTGAAAATATTCTTGAGCCATTTACTTATATCTGTCACCTATGCTAGACAAGAGATATAAATATGATCAAAACAAAGACACTGCTCATAATGACCATAAAGATAAACACGTGTGTGTACACTCAAGTTTACACTCTCCCAAATATTATACATCCTTCATATTTTACCCCCCAACAAGAAATTTTTACAGCAAGCTAGTTTAGAAAATTTGATCTAAAGTAACTAAAATAAAATATGCAATAGAAAAAGAGAAGAAAAACAACTTTTAAAATGAAAATAATGATATCTAGGATTATGGAGTTGAAATTTATAACCTTCTGTTGACATTTTTCTCAAATCTGTTTTCATACATTTGTGAACCAGAGACAGCCAACAATAGCACAAGTTCTTTAGTGCTGTTTTGGGATTGTTGAATACTTTTCTGTGCAAATTATTTTTGAGCAAGCATCTGGGGCATGCAGTCTTCATAGGATTTTACACAAAACAGAGGGTTAATAGGAATACCATCATCTTGAGGTTAGGATGACTCTTCAATTTTCAAAGAGTAGTGTTTGAATGCCACAGCCAATGCTATGAACGTAACAGTTTAAGGGGGTCAAATAACATCTGATTTAAAAATATATTAATAGTTTTATGGTTTATATTTATATTTATAATTAATGCCATCACACTAATTGAACTATGGTAATAAATCACTGTGCTCTAAATGTTGGTAGACAGTAGAAAATATGTAATTCATGATGAGGTAATTCAATTAGCCTTCGGTGCATGCTATATATATTGACATAAGTAGCTTATTTATGCTATTGCTTCAGCTGAAAACTTTAATCCACTGACATTACTGTCAAAGAATAGGGATTTGAATAAGATACACAGTGCTTGATTTACTTAGGATTTGATAATAATTAAATTGTAATGTGTGTGCCTGCATATGTATGCAATTTATAAGGAGAGATCATTGTATGAGGGCACAATTTTTATCTATGAGGACATACACATTTTAAATAACACATGGTAAATTCCTCCTTCAAATCTGTTCATTGAATCTTGTAGTTTTAGTTCCATTAATAATACTCGTCAACTCTTTTGTAAAATAACTTTCTAGCTGGAGGTTAAGAACCTGTATTGATAGGACATGGTGGGGAATGGTGAGCTTATGTCCCAACAGTCCACTGTAAGTGAAAATTTCTTTTGGTATTCTCCATTTAAATTAAAAAGTAAGGCATCTTGTACCCTAGTTATATCTAGATTCTTCTGGCAAGTTGCTAGTTACACTAGTTTGAGAAAGTCCTAGTATCAAATTCTTTAGAAGTGTTTTTATATCAAAGACACCTTAAAAGTAATGCTTAGTACAATGCCTGGAATATAATATATTCTTACCCATGGAAAATATGGTATTATAATTGTCATTGTGTTGGCATATGTTATGTTACTAAAATTATAATCAATTAGTCCAAAGAAAACTAAAACAAAGAAAAAGCAAAGTGAAGAGATATGAGGAAAATAATATATAAACTTTTGGCCTTTCCTCTCATTTTAGAATGATCCAGCTTTCTACATCATTTACTTACTTTACACTCTGTCCTTCTGGCACCTGCCCATACCCACACCTGTTCCATGGCCCAGAACTCACAAAGTAACAATTGCATTCAGGGATTGCCAAGGCCTGCTTTCAGGATTTAAATCCACAAGATTATTTATTAACCTATTAAAACTTTAATAGTGAGCATTTTGTCCTCTAGAGCAGGAGATACCTGAGGATATATAGACTTCAGGAAAATCCTCAGATTGCTTGTTTCTTCTCTGGGTATTGCCAATTTAATTAACCAGCTCTCTGAGTATATTTATATGATGTAAATGTCTTAAGAGCTTTTTCTATATGTATAACATAATAATTACAAACCAAAGTCATTTGAATTAACGAGATAAATATTAACAAGATTGAATTAGGAAACATGTATGTATCTGATAGACTCTGCAGCAGAGAAACAAAAGAAATGTTATTGTCTTCAACTTTTTGAAAAATACACATAAAGTCTCATTTGATCTTGAGTCTTACATTTAAGTCTTTAATCCATTTGAATTTATTCTTGTATATGGTGTAAGAGGGTGGTACACTTTCATTTTGTTGCATGTATATGTTCAATTTTCCAACTATATATATGATATTGTCTTTATCCTATTGTATGTCCTTGCCTTCTTTGTTAAATGTTAATAGAGCATATAGGCATAAGTTTATTTCTGGGCTCTCTATTCTGTTCCATTGATTTCATGTCTGTTTTTATACCTGTAGTTTTTCCACATAAATGTTTTGGATTATTTGTTCTGGTTCTGGGAAATGCATCATTGGTATCTTGATAGGAATTGTGTTGAATCTACAGATTGCTTTGGGTATTATGGACATTTTAATAATGTTAATTCTTCCTATCTATGAGCATAGTATATTCTTCCATTTACATATTTGTATCTTGATCACACAGTATTGCAAATGGTAGTCTTCATACATCTTAACAAATATTTCATTTGTTCTTTGACCCCTGACTCAATATCAGTTTTCTTTCACACTGCATCTTTATTAGGTTATCTTACTAAGAGGATAATGTAGATGAAATACATGAAGAGGATTTCCTTAGACACGTTAATGCTCAGAACACTTACATTTTCTCATCCTATTATCCTGATGTCTTTGGAGAAATTTTCCTCATTTCTTATTCATTTTATACCTTTATATAGAGTAATATATATTAGCCACTATAAGTATGACATATATGCACTTAAATAGAAAGTACAAGACTTTACAAATTTTAAGATAATATTCAAATCAGAATTTTAAATGATATAAACAGTTGTTATTGTAGAAATATAAAATATGGAGTCTAACTCTTTAGACAGTTAGTGTGTCCCTGGAGAGTTAATCTGTTTATATTATCTGTTTTAATAACTTAGAACCTAAAAGGACATTAGACCACAGTCTCTATTAAGTCATTATACTTATTTTTTTATTTTAAGCAATAAATTTCTTTAAGAGATTTCACCATCTATGAAAGTTATAATGTCTGAAGTTGGTTCCTACTTCTTTATATTACAAGAGAAATTCAACATGAAATTCATTTGAACTCATATTAACCCTCTAGCATTATTGTGTCTTTTAGAATAATGTACCAAAGTGGCTGGAAGATTTTTAGTTTGTGATAGAAAACATTTTCTTGTTGACTTTAAAAACGTATTTAATAATCAGATTAAATTGTGTATTTCCTGATCCTCAGGGGATTTTAAAAGTGTAAAATAAATAAAAACTCATGGCTCATGAGTCTATCATGGCCCAGATGATAACATTTCCTGCACTGTACAGCATGTATTTTGCAAATGTTCTGAACTGCCTAATGCCGGTGGCAGTAAATGTACTAAGCTATCAGCTGGTAAATTACTTTGGAAATTTGTTGGAGGTTAATTCTCTGCCTCATTGGACCCCAAAGTGGACAAAATCTAATTGATTTTGGTAGCTTTGACAAAGCACTTTTTTTTTTTTTTTTTTAGTAAATAATGGAGTACTCACAGAAACGTCCTCTGGATATAAAAACAATTAAATGGGTGTAAATGAGTTGCCATTAAGAGTTTATGTTTCTGTGCTTAATAAACTCTCCCTACCTTTAAGAGTTCGGTTGCTTTTAAAAAAAAATACAAATTCTAAAATGTCAAAACAGCTAATTTTTTTGACCAAGTATTCTTTACTTAACTCAAATATTTTAAACTGCAATAATACTCTATTTCAGTACATACTATTGTAGGAAAAAAGCGGCTACTGCCGCATACTTGTACTCATAAGCTCAAGAAGGGAAGAATGCAGTGTGGTTGTCCTCTTGGGAGAGTGACATCCTCAAATGATCTTGAGTGAAAGGGGTGAAACCTGATCAGGTATATGTTCACAGTCATGGGTCTTGTTCAATAGTTACATGGAAAAGCTAAGTCAGTGTTTTCCCACTTAAATGAATTTCTCTAATTTCTGACAAACCTATTGTCTATATGGTTTAGACTTTTATTTTGCATAATCTAAAACCTTTTAAAATCTGGACTGGAATCTTAGGATAAATAGTTGTGTTCTGTCTTTAAAATATACCAAAATAGATGCCCTGATTAGTTTGATGAGATAATGAATGTAAAATAATATAATTACATCTGATATAGGTTTACTTTGCTGTGTGCATTAAAAGAATTAAATTCAAAATATTTGTCATACCTACTATGGGCACTTTGGCTTGAGAAATTCTAGGATATAGCAGCAAAGACACAGTAAAATGAATATTTCTGAGAGATAAATATTTACTAAGCACTTAGCAATTGTTATACATTATTTAAAAATTATATCACAAGTAAATTTAGTGATTCTAAGTAACTTGCCCAGCATTATACAGTATGTGTTGGAGCTAGAATCTTAACACAGTATGTAAAACTTGAGATAATTCATAAGTCAATACAAAAAAATTGTAAAGGCAGTTAGTCCATTATTCATGTAGCACATCATGCTTACAAGTGAATTATCCAATCTCATGTATTTCAGAGGCACTCAGTAAAAACAAACCAAATGCCTAAAATTGCTATGTCAAAAATACTGGAAAAAAAGATTTACAAATTAATTAAAATCTTCTATCTTCATAATATTAGAACACAGATTATGAATGTTAGAAATGAAAATGAAATGCTACCTTTCTGTACAGTAAGTTTACAATCCATCTAAAAATAGTACAGTCTGGAGTATTCATAAATTTTTCTATTTTGATGATTAAAATACTTTATATTTATATTACCAAATCATAACTTTGGAAGAATGAAGGAGATCATGTTGTGCAAAGCATCTAAATAATGAGGAAAGATATTTCATTAAATTCAGAGCCCACTCTAAGCCCATCTCTCCCCTGCCCAGGATGTTTAGTTCAGTGTGTCCCTGTTTCTTTTCAATTTCTTTTGTTTTCAGCATGAATCTTTCATTTGATGAGGGATTAATTATATGGTGTGTAAAGATCATTGGGGCCAAAAAAATTCAGTTAGTAATTCAAAACATTGTTTATCAGACCATCAATTTCCTTATTAACAATAGAGAGAAAAATACTTTTTTGTCATTAGGATGAGATTAAGTGAGGTAACGGCCATAACACACCTAAGAAAGTTCTAGAAACTCAAGAGTATGTATTAGTCAGTTAAAGCCCCCATAACAAAATTCCATAGACTGGATGAAATAACAAAAATTAGTTTTCTCACATTTCTGGAAGCTAAAATTCCAAAATCCCAGTACTGGCTGCTAAGTTTCCTGATAAAAGTTCTCTTTCCAGCTTGTGGATGGCTGCCTTCTTTCTTATTGTGTACTCACGTGGTTGAAATCTTTCTCTCTCTACTGTCTCCCTCTGTCTTTCTTTTGTTACATTGCCATCAACCTATTGGATTATAGCCTTACCCATATGACCTCATTTAACCTTATTTACCTAAAAAGCTTGATCTACAAATACAGTTACATTGAGAGTTAAAGCTTCAATATATGAATTTAGGAGGAAGAAGGGGACAAAACTCAGCCCTCTGAAGATACTTCTGGTATTAAAAAAAATAATTTTTAAAGTATTCATTATTACAAGCTGCACTTTCATTTCAGTTAATGAGGATTTTATGATATATTTTAGATCATCTTTCTGAAAGTCCCATCAGTCAAGTTGTCCTGATTAAATTCTGTGTCCTCTACGTGTTTATTTGTAAAAAGGCAGAGAGGACCTTTTCTTCCTTTATGTTCTTAAATTTCTGAACCTTGTTTGACATGGTCAAACTCAGGGTACTTCGAAGATAGAGAGACCCTCTAGATAACTATTTGACATAATGGCTAGGGTATAATTTCTCCTCAATTCTATGGACTTACTAGGAGACTATTACTGCTCTGTTAAAGCAATTTTAGAGCTGGCTGTTTAAACAATAAAATTTTCTCAAAATAGGCCTTTATTGACAATTTTCCTCTTTATAATTGGTGCTACTACCTCCATGAACTCAGTTTTCTTTTCTTTTTTAGGTGGCTGTTGGCTATCATGTTTTTTTCAAAGAGCTACAAAGGGACTAGTATAGTTTTCTTCTTCTATTTTCTACATATGTGTCCACTGTGAATATTCATTGAGCTGTATATTTATGTCAACTTTCCACAGCCAAACAACAGAAAAATATGAAAACTATTGGTATTGAATCAGAGAAAATTTTTACTCAATAAAAGATAAAAGAAACAATAACAATGTCTATAATAAGTTGTTATATCATTTAAAAATAAATATTTGTAAACAAATGAGATTGTATATTTATTTAAATCTGAAAGGTTATACAATATTAATTTCCCAATTAAACATCCCATTATCAACGGCTACATTGATCTTTTTTACACAGCCATATATATTTATTTCAATAATGGTTGCTCAGATCACTATCACTCTTTCATAAGTTCTACAGAGTCAATATAATGTGTGGCCTTTGGTAGTTCACCATTTTATCAGGAATCAAATTATTTTAAATTTTTATTCCAACATTTCACTCAAAATTATAAGTACAATAAAATGTTCATATTCTATCTGATAGCATTCTCATTTTATATCTATGACTTAAACTGATTTTTCCTTATTGTAACTTTTTCTTGTGGACACACTCTACATTTGCAAGACATCATACAAAATAAAATGTATTGAAAACTTAAAAGCTGCTAATTTTTATTAGTTTGAATTTGTTTTCTAACTTTGTAAATTACAGTAGTTCCCTCTTATGGACAGGAGGTATGTTCCAAGGCCCCCAATAGATGTTTGAAACTGAGAGTAGGATGACTGAAATAGCAGATAATACCAAATTCTATATATGCCTTATTTTTTCCTACACACATATAATTTGTCACTTAAAAGAAGCACTTTATGGTTTCTCTTCAAATATCTGAATTGTCAGAATCACTATTGTTGAGCTTTGCGGGCCATCATTAAGTAAACTAAAGGTTACTTGAGCACAGTCACAGTGATACCTCCATAGTCAACCCGATAACCAAGATGGTCAATCAGTGACTAACTGGAGGTAGCATATAACCTGTGGATAAGCTGAACAAAGGGATGATTCATTGCCAGGTGGGACAAAGTAGAATGTGCATGATTTCATTAAGCTATTCAGAATGATGGAAAATTTAAAACTTATGAATTGTTTATTTCTGGAATTTCCAATTCATTGTTTTTGGACCACAGCTGACTGCAGGTAAATGATACCAAGGAATGCAAAACCATGGATAAGAGAGACTATTGTATTTAAATTTCACTTGTAGTGGGACCTCATCAAAATAAGAAGCTTCTGCATGGCAAAAGAAAACATCAGCAAAATGAAAGGGGAGCCAACCCTATGGGAAAATATATTCGATAATGATACATCAGATAGAGATTTGATCTCCAAGATACGTAAAGAACTCACTCGACTCCACTCCAAGAAGACAAACGATCCAATCAAAAAATGGGCCAAGGACCTGGGCAGATGCTTCTCCAAGGAGGAGATACAGAGGGCCCGGAGGCATTTGAAAGGATGCTCAGCATCACTAGCCATCAGAGAAATGCAGATCAAAACCACCATGAAGTACCACCTCACACCGGTCAGAATGGCCATCATAAACAGACCAAAAAACAACAGGTGCTGGCGAGGCTGTGGAGAAAAGGGAACCCTAGAACACTGTTGGTGGGAATGCAGACGGGTGTAGACACTATGGAAAGCAGTGTGGAAATTCCTCAAAAAACTGAAAATGGAACTGCCTTTGGATCCAGTGATTCCCCTGCTGGACTATACCCTAAGAGCACCAAAATGCCAATAGAAAAGAACCTATGCACCCCAAAGTTCATAGCAGCACAATTTACAATAGCCAAGTGTTGGAAGCAACCTAAAGTAGATGATTGGATCAAAAAATTATGGTACATATGCACAATGGAATACTACGCAGCAGAAAGAAAAAAAGAACTACTAAACTTCGCGACAACATGGATGGAACTGGAGAGCATTATGCTAAGCGAAATAAGCCAGGGGGGCGAAAGACAAATACCATATGATCTCACCTATAAGTGGAACCTAACCGACAATACAAAGATGCAAGGAAAATAAGACCAGCAACACTGAAAGGAAAAGAAATCAACAGAGACAAGAGGGAAGGGGGGGGCAGGGAAAGGGAAGGGAAGGGGAAAGTCAGGGAACATATGGCAAGGACTCATGAACAAAACCAAAGGGGAAGAGCTGAGGCAGGGAAGGAGGGAGGGGACAAGGGAAAGTGGTGGGGGGAAGGCAGAGACAAATGTATTTGAAAAAATAAATTAAAATAAAATTTTAAAAAATAAATAAATAAATTTCACTTGTAAATTCTACATAAAATTAGTTTTTAATAAAGTATTGATTTTAAAGATATCTGTTTAATATATTATTAATCATAAAAATGTTATATAACATTGCCTTGAAAGAGTATTAAAATTTATGGAAAATTAACTCTTTAATTTTTCGTGTTCTGTTGTGGATTTTACCACATTAGATATTTAACAAAAGGAAATATAAAGTAAAAACATGGATCACTCCAGTAAAACGTTTGTGTTAATCTGAGCTTCAAATCTTTAGAGGAGATATTATCAGGAGATGAGAGTCTTATTTTAAACTTACTTTTTATATCTTAATGAGTAGACAACAGCACAACTATGAGTTGTTTCTTACCATAGGATAATATATGATTTTAAAGAAGTACAGTGCTTGACAATTAGGTAAGTGAATAAATAAAATAAAATAGTGAATGTTTGAGAAAAATAAATATTTTCATGGAGCTGTTTCATTATTTCATTAAGTTGAATCTATAAATTTAGTTACCAGATTCATGAAACAATCTTTAAATAAGTAGTCCAAAAAATACTACTGTATTATTATATATTCTTTGCTAGTCATGTTAACAAAATTAATTGAAGTCAATATTATAATGTTTATTTTACAGACATGAACAGAGGGCAGAAACACAATAAGTAACTATCAGGATGACAGATGGGAAAAATTATGTAAAGGGACAGTATTTGTCATTGTATTTATTTGTTTATAATACATAAATTACATTCAATTTAGTGAACCTTTTCTGATGAAAGTTAGTTTTTATTAATGTAATCCGTGGATCACTATATATAAGTATCATTATATTTGATTAGGATAATAATATTTCTTGAATATTTCCTTTATCAGCATAAGTTTGAAGAACATTAGATCCATGAAAATCCTCACTCCTAAAATATTTGTTGGGATGTCACACAAATCGTATGTCTGAGCTGTCTCATGGACCTCTTCGGCCTTAGAAGTTACTTTAGGCAGCGCATTACCATAGCCATATCTCCTGTGACTGACCACCCACTTCCACCTGACACACAAAGTTTATGTCAGAAAAAGACATAGGACCTCTAAGATTATAAATCTCAAAGTAGTACTGTGTTCTACATAGAAGTGATGAGAAAACTATCTTTTTTCACTATTTTTCTCACATTTGGTATTTCTGGTCTAAAGAAGATATGTTTGTATTTCATAGAATCTTAACAAAAACCATCTATTTTTTTTTCTGTTTATAGCCTCTGTCTCCATAGATTCTCTCCAGAGGACACAAGTTTATGGAGTCCGACCAGAGTCTGTACTTGAAACAAACCCTCATATTTCTCTTCAGGATATGCTCAACAGAACTTCATGCCCCTCACTTCCTTCAGCAAAATCTGTTTTCCAAACAAAAGCTCTCAACCCCTAATGCCCCAGGTCATTCTGATCATTGTGTCATCACAGCAGCCTGAAAAGTCAGAGTCTGAGATGAAGCTCAAATGAACTATCACTTATACCAAAACTTCCACTGGAAAAAAAAAATCCATGCAGCGGGATTATGAAGTTTAAGAAATAAAGAATTCTTTCTAGTCTTTTTATGTATTGTGATTGCAAAGTATAATGTTTCCCTGAAATTAAGCCTTTAACTGAAAGTGAAGCCTCTGGGTCTCATTTCTATTTCCATAATGGGCTGACTTACTTAATCTACTCTTTTATCGGGCACTCTAAATAAGAAGTTTTTGTTTCCCCTGGATACAATAAACTTGAAAATTAAGCTCCGAATCAGAATTAGTTTTGTCTTTTTCTACTCTCCTTTATTTTGGATATGTTATATTGAATAGATAGTCTGTAGAGTATTTGAAATACAACTCAAAATACTTCTTTTTAACATTATATTTTATTAATTATTTTAATGTGTTACTGGATGCAGTTTGCCAAAACTGAGTGGAGAATTTTAGCGTCTATGTTCATCAGTGACATTGGCCTATAGTTTTCTTTTTTTGTTGTGTCTTTATCTGGTTTTGGGATTAGGATGATGCTGGCCTCATGAAAAGAGTTGAGGAGTAGTCTTTCTTCTTGGAATTTTTGAAATAGTCTGAGGACAGGAGTTAGCTCTTCCTTAAATGTTTTGTAAAATTCTCGTGTGAAACTGTCTGGTTCAGGGCTTTTGATGTTGGGAGTTTTTGGATTACTACTTCAATTTCAACAGCTGTCATCAGTCTATTCAGGCTTTCTGCTGCTTCATTCAGTGTTGGAATAAATTTCTTTTCTAGAAATTTATCCATTTCATCGAGGTTTTCAAATTTCTTGTCATATAAATGTTCATAGTAATTTCTTACAATCTTTTGTATTTCTGTGATATCAGTTGTTATTTCTCCTCTTTTGTTTCTGATATTATTTATTTGGGTCTTCTACCTTCTTTTCTTGATGAGCCTGCTTAAAGGCTAATTTATTTTGTTTATCTTTTCAAAGAACCAGCTCCTGGATTGGTTGATCCTTTGAATTGTTTTTTTCGTCTCTATGTCATTCAGTTCTGCTCTAATCTTGACTATTTCCTTCCTTCTACTTGCTGTGGGATTTATTTGTTGTTGTTTCTCCAGTTCTTGAAGTTGTAGTGTTAGGTCATTTATTTGAAATGTTTCTATCTTTTTTAAATAGGCCTATATTGCTATGAACTTCCCTCTCAGGACTGCCTCTTCTGTGTCCCATAGTTTTGGACTATTGTGTATTTATTACCATTTGTTTCCAGAAACTTTTTTATTTATTCTCTGATCTCATAGAAATTTGTGCATTTCACCCAGGTTTTCAAATTTCTTGGCATATAATTGTCTGTTGGTGGGAATGCGGACTGGGGCCACCAATATGGAAAACATTTTGGAGTTTCCTCAGAAAGTTAAAAATGGAACTGCCTTTTAACCCAGCAATTCCACTGCTGGGATTATGCCCTAAGAATCCCAAAACAACAATTCAAAAGAACTTCTGCACCCCGATGTTCATAGCAGCACAATTTGCAATAGCCAAGTCCTGGAAGCAGCCTAAGTTCCCATCAATAGATAAGTGGATCAAAAAACTATGGTATATTCACACAATGGAATACTATACAGAAGGAAGAAAGAAAGAGCTCCTACCCTTCATGACAGCATGGATGGAACTAGAGAGCATTATGCTAAGTGAAATAAGCCAGTGGGTGAAAGACTAATACCATATGATCTCACCTATAAGTGGAACCTAATCAACAAAACAAACATGCAAAATAAATATAACCAGCAACATTGAAAGAAAAAACAGAGATTAAGAGCTGCAGGAGACAGCCACAAACAGTAAATTCCTGGAAGTCTCGAACAAACTGTCTAAGGTCAGACAGAGAAGACATGTGACATCATCAGAGGTAGATCCAGAAAGTAAAAATAGTGGTCTCCAATGATAGAAGTTCACACCAAAAAGTCAGAAAATCAAGACAGATCAACTTAAGAATCAGAAGCAAAAGGGAAGAGTCTCACATATAATGGGAAGACAAAGAAATACGCTCCACTTGCAGGGAAAGGAGGAATCCCCACAAAGAGAAATAAATGAAATAGAGGCAAGTAAACTATCAGATAATGAGTTCAAAACGAATCTTAGGAAGCTAATTCAGCTCAGGGAGCTCAGAGAGAATTACAAAACGCTACTGGGAAACTACGAGGAACTTACTGCAAGCTATATCAGCATGAAAAAGGACATAGAAACTATCAATAAGAGACAAGAGGAAATGAAGAATACGATTTCTGAATTGAAGGACAAAGTAGAAGGAATCAAAAGCAGGCTAGATGAAGATGAGGACTGAATCAGTGAGCTGGAGGACAAGGTAGAAAACAGCTCCCAGAAAGAGCAAGAAAATGAAAAAAGTCTCAAAAAGAATGAAGAGGCATTGAGGGAGATGCAGGACAACCTGAAACGTAACAATATCCTTATAATAGGGGTACCAGAAGGAGAATAGGAGGAGCAAGGGATAGAGAACCTGTTTGAAAAAGTCATGATGGAAAACTTCCCTAATTGGAGGAGAGAAAAAGCCACACAAGTCCAGGAAGCACAGAGGGTCCCACTCAAGAAGAACCCAAAGAGGCCCACTCCAATACACATCATCGTTAAATGGCAAATATCAAAGACAAACAAAGAATCCTAAAGGAAGCAAGGGAGAAACAGGTAGTAACACATAAGGGTGCCCCAATATGGCTAGCAGCTGACTTCTCAACAGAAACACTGCAAGCCAGAAGGGAATGGCAAGAAATATTTCTAGGAATGAAAAGGAAAGACCTGCAACCAAGACTACTCTACCCAGCAAGGGTCTCAATTAAAATGGAAGGCAAAATAGAGAGTTTCCCAGACAAAAGAAGGCTAAAAGACTATACCTCCACCAAACCAGCACTGCAAAATATGGTAAAGGGACTGCTTTAAGATGAAGAAAAAATTTCTGTGAATACCCAGTTCCTTTCGCAGTTGCCAATACTTGATATTACCAATATTTTTAATACTCAATCTGAGTGTGACAATGGTGTTATATTAATTGCTCCTTTACAACTTGTTGAAACTAAGCCTATTTTTGTATCTTTATTGCTTATTTCTATTGTTTTTAATAAATGCTTTAAATGGCTTTTTGGTATTATTTATCCATTTATTGATTAAAAGTTTGTAGAACTTTTTTCCCTAAAAACAAACAAACAAACAAACAAAAAAACCTGTTAACCATTTTAGGTGTGTTGCAAATATTTTTCTATTCTATTCTTTGTCCTTTACCTTTTTTTATACATATATTACTGTATAGTCTTAAATGTTTAATATAGTCGTATTGTCAGTATATATAGCTTCTGAATATTTTACTTCTGGTCATGAAAAATATTAGTTCTATTTTCTTCTAAAACTCCTTAGATTCTACATATTGATTTTTAACTCACCTGAATATTTCTTGTATAATGTGTGAAATATGGCTCTATATTTGTCTTATTTAAAATAATAGTGGTCCAAGCACCTTAATTTGTTGAATAAGCCTTATTTTCCTCATTGATTTGAAATATCAATTTAATCATATATGATGTTGTTAGACAGATATATACATTTGTCTCTAGAATGCTCAATATATTTCATTGATCTACCTGATTATTTCTGTGCTAGTGTCATGTTGCTTTAATTGCTGAGACTTTATAATGGTTTTAAATTTTTCTAATATTTTATAATTACCTTTGACATTTAAAAAAATAAATAAAATCAATCTTCATTTAAGAAAGAAAGAAAGAGAGAGAGAGAGATGGAACTCCTACCTTTTGCGACAATATGGATAGAACTGGAGAATATTAAGCTAAGTGAAATAAGCCAGTTGATGAAAGACAAATATCATATGATCTCACCTATAAGGTAATTGTATTCAACAAAATAAACTAATGAACAAAATAAATCACAGGCATGGAAACATGGGGCAGACTGAAAGTGACCAGAGGGGATGGGGAAAGAGGACAATGGTGGAAAGACAAAGAACATGTATGAATGACCCATGGACATGGGCAACAGAGTGAGAATTAACTGTGGGAGCAGGAGGTGGGAGTGGGATGGGTGGAGGGGGGCAAAGAGGTAAAAATTGAGACAACTGTAATAGAATAAATATGATTTATAAATTAAAAAAATAAATAAAGTTAAAAAAATGACAGTAAGGAGAAGGGAGTGGAGATAATGGGGAAAAAATGGGGGAGAGTCAAGTTAAAGAACATGTATAAAGGACCCATGGACAAAAGCCAAAGTAGGGAAGGATTGAGGTTGGGAGGTGGGGGTGGGTGAGGCAGGGGAAAGTGATGGCAGGAAAAATGGGGACAAATGTATTTGAACAATAAAAAAATAATAAAATATTACCTTTAAAAAAAAGATATCACTAAACATCTGAACTCCACATACTACTACAAGTGAGGGCATATGTTCTCATTTCTTTATTACAAATTAAATATTTTTAATTAAAAAATAAAATTATATTTTATTGATTATGCAATTACAGTTGTCTCAATATTTCCTCCTTTGCCCTCTCCTACCTAGTACCCCCCACTCCCTCAGACAATCCCCAACCCATTGTCCATATCCATGGATCATGCATATATATTCTTTGGCTATCCTATTTCTTATGCTGTACTTTATATCCCCATGACTATTCTGTAACTACTAATTTATACTTCTTAACCCCTTCCACTTTTTTACTCAGTCCCTCACCCCCTTCCCATCTGGCAACCATCAAAATGTTCTCTGTATCTTTGATTCTATTCCTGTTCCGCTTGGTTATTTATTTTGTTTTTTTAAATTCAATTGTTGATAGATAGGTATTTGTTGTCATTTTATTGTTCATATTTTTTATTTTCTTCTTCTTATTCCTAAAGAAGATGATTTAACATTTTATATAGTGTTGGTTGTTGGTGATGTATTTATTTAGTTTTTCTTGTCTGGGAAGTGCCTTTTTGTCCTTCAATTCTACACTTGATCTTAGCCAAAAGGCTGAAAAGTGATTGTCCTTCAATTCTAAATGATAGCTGTGCTTGTAATCTTGGTTGTAGGTCCTTGCTTTTCATCCCTTTGAATATGTCTTGCCATTCCCTTCTAGCCTGAAAAATTTCTTTTGAGAAGTAAGTTCCCTTGTAGGTAACTAACTGCATTTCTTTTTCTAATTTTAAGGATCTCTCTTTGCTTTTAATCTTTGGCATTTTAATTATGGTGTATCTTGGGGTGGACCTCTTTGAGTTCATCTTGTTTGGGACACTTGTCACTTTTTGGGCTTGTATGTCTGTTTCTTTCACCAAGTTAGGAAAGTTTTCTTTCATTGTTTTTTCAAATAGTTTTCCAAATTTTTCTCTCTATGTATTCTTTATGGCATCTTCATGATACAAATGTTGGTATACCTGATGTTGTCCCAGAGACCCCTTAAACTATCCTCTTTTTTTTTTACTCTATTTTGTTCTTGCTGCTGTGATTGTTTTTTTTTTTTTTGCTTCCTCATATTCCAAATTATTGATTTGATTTTCAGCTTTATCCACTCTACAGTTGATTTCCTTTAAATTATTCATTTCAGTTAATGTATCCTTCATTTCTGTTTCTTTTTTATGGTTTCCATGTCCTTTTTTATACTGTGAAGTTCTCTCTGAGTTCATCTACTCTTCCCCTAAGTTAATTGAGCATCCTTATAATCAGAGTTTTGAAATCTGCACCTAGTAGCTTGCTTGTCTCCATTTTTTTTTTAGTTCATTTTCTGGAGTTTTGTTCCATTCTTTCATTTGAGCCATGTTCCTTTATCTTATTTTGGCATCCTCCTTGTGTTTGTTTCTATACATTAGATAGAGCTGCTATTTTTCCCAAGATTGGTAGAGTGGCTTAATGGTGTAGGTATCCTGTAAGGTTCATTTGCACAGCCTCCCCTATTACCCAAGCTGAGTACTTGACATGCACCCACTGTGTGGGCTGTGTACACTGTCTAATTATAGTTGAACCTTGATTGCTCTTGGCACATTCAAGGGCAGCCACCACCTGTGTTCTGTCTGGCATCACACAATATATACTATAAAGCTAACTACAGATGGCTGCTCTTGTGCTGGGCTTGGAGGTGCCCAGGCAAAGCCAATCTGTGAACCAAAGCTGGCTGCTATTAACACCAGCCCTGGGAGCTCACAGAAGCCAGATGTTGCTTGTTTGAGAGACGTTAGGAAAATCTGGTACATTGGCCAAGACAAGACATTTGTATGGACAAGTCATTGGAAACAGGTTGGTTTGGCCCATACATTGGGTCAGACAGATAGTGTGAGCCAGGTTGGTGGAGTCTCTGATATGGAATCTGTCTGCCAGCTCACTGGCTCTGTTAGGGGAGGGCTAAGAAAAAGAATTATGGTCTCTGCTGGCACTTCTGTCTGGGGAAAGCTGCCCCTCAGCTGTTGCCTTGATTCTGGACAATTCACTTTCTCCCTGTATGTCTCTGGTGCCCTTCAATCTGCTGCCCCTGCACTGGAGTTCGGAACAAGTGAGTCTGAGTAAGTCTGTGCAAGGGGCCTTTAAGAGGAACTTCTGGGGATTATAGCAGTTTCTGTCTTCCAAAGTATCAATCCCCACTGGTTTTTATAGCCAGAAGTTATAGAGGCTTATCTTCCTGGCACTGGAGCCCTGGGCTGGAGGTCCTCTTATGTGGTGGGGACCCTTCACTTCTGACATATCCCTGCTGATTTTTAACTGTCATATGTGGGTGGGGGACCACTCCATTCCTCTACTCCACTTCTCCTACCAGTCATGATGTAGTTTGTTCTTTAATTACATAGTTATAGAACTTCCATTCAGCTTGACTTCTGATGGTTCCTGGTGATGGTTATTCTATAGTTTAGTTGCAATTTTGATGTGGTTGTGCAAGGAGGTGAACTATGTACCGATGCCACCATCTTCACAAAATGTTTCTTAATTGTGATATTTTATGCCATTTTTCTCAAATAATCTAAGGCATGTCCACAAATTCAATGATAATATACAAACATCTTTATACATGAAACAGTAACATATTTAGCATTAAAACATTTGTACATTCTAATTTATTTAACTAAAAGTTTTTGGTCAGTCAATATATATATGAACAAGATCTTCAGATTAGCCACAGGATACCACAGTAGCCATTTTTATTTACCTAATTTGTGTATGGAATTCTGATGGAAACTTTTAGAAAATGGAAGAATTTTTACAAACTCTTTTTATATATTGACATTAAAATGTATAATTATTCCATGAAATTATGTCTTTATAGCTGAAAGAGAAGTTTCTGGGTCTCATGTCTATTTCCGTGAAAAACTAATTTAATCTATTTCTTTATTATGTTACTTCAACTAAAAGACAATTTTGTTTACCTTAGCAGAATTAAACTATCTAAAAATAAGTTCCAAAACATAAATTTCTCTCTTCCTAACTCTCCTTTATTTTTGATATGCTATGTTAAAATAATAGTTTAATATTTCAAAGAAATCTCAAAGAACATTTTTGTGAAATTTTCCCTAATAATTCATGTTCAGAGCCAAAATTATTTGAGAACCATTAATGTTTTTACAATATAGCATCATATTTAGTATTTTATCTTTTTTTCACTTTTTTTAAAAAGATGTATTTATTTGTTTAGAGAGAGGGTAAAGAGAAAGAGATGGAGAGAAACACAATGCAAGAGAGATACATAAATCTGTTGCCTCTCACATGCATACCAATGAGGACCAGGACCACAACCCAGGCATGTGCCCTGATTGGAAATTAAACTGGCAACCTTTTGTTTCATGGAAAGACACCCAAGCATGTGAGCCATGCCAGCCAGGGCTGTCTTTTTCACTTTAATTAATGTCTTGAAGAAAGTTACAAGTTAAGATGATATACAATTGAAAAGTAACAGGATAATGCTTTTATACCTTTGAATCACAGCAGAATATTACTTTAAAAAAATTTGGCTTAAAAAGCATTTTTGGTGACCTATTTTGTATATGGCATGCTGGAAGGAACTGAGGAAATGGAGAGTGATGAGGACCTATTCTTTAGATATTTAATATCTAGTAAAATGAAAACGTTAATATAAAAAGGTCTTCTCTCACAAAGAATGTTAAGTGGACTGAGTAAAAAAATGAGGAAAATGGCTTGAAGGCTCTGGGGAGATAGATAGATTTAACTACTTGGGGGATTCAGGAAATGCTATGTGAAAAAAGTGGGCCAGAGGAATAAAAAATTGAAAGTTTTTTTTATAGATGTAATTTTAGTGTGCACCATTCTAGGTCAAAATAACATAAGGTAAAAATGCAAAAGCAAGAGAGAAAATAACTTTGAGCATTTTTTTGGCTTTACCTGTTTGTTTATGAAGAATCTGCCTGACATTGAGGTAAAAATTATCAGTAAGCAAATAGTTATATGAATCTGAAGTTGAATATAGAAGTTTTGGTTTGGAAACATGTTTTTCTCTCATTTCTTGCACTGCTAGCTGCTAAAGATACAAAGATAAATAAGGCTGAATCAGTTCTTAAGGAGCTGACATGTTAGTTGGAAGTTAAACATATAACTGAACAATTTTGATGAAATCGAATATATGTCATATTAAGGTATTATAAGATATTATCAAGGGAGGGTCTGATATTTGCTTAGGAAAATTAGGCAAAGCTTGACAGACGGTGATGTTTCAGTAATGTTTGGAGGGCATAATGTGGGCAACTTCCCAAGGGAAGTAGTAAAAAAAAATGTCAAACTGTCAAATCACAAGCATCTTGATATGAGAACAATTTTGTGTACATGTGGGAAAATGGATGATATAGTACCAGACCAAAAATTACTTTATCTACCATTCTAATAAATGTTCAAAATTTACCCTGTATTTGATGGTGCACCTTTGAAGAAATTCACCTGAGAGGGGCTATTGAATATATTTGTGATTTTTTAAGAAAAAACTCTCATATTGAACAATATTAGAATGGGTCACAACACCAAGGAGAAAGGGCCTTCGGCAGGTTATTCCAATAAGCTTGAAATACAATGTATAAAATATACCAGTATCAGATGTATTTTACCTAAAAGAAACATTTATAGTTTTTAATTGTGGATCATGGACTTTTGGGTTGCATGGAGTATTATTCAAAGTAAGCATTCAATGAAAAGTAAATAAACAATAGTCACCACTCACCCATATACACAGAGTTTTTATGTTTTTTTAGTGATAAATAAAATGCAAATAATTTTAAAATGTGGCATTTGGGTGCCAAAAAAAATTGAAGATTATATTCATGCTTGAAAATATCATTAATATGCACTGATGTCCAGTTTATTTTTACTTATGCAAGGATATAGATAATGATGTCATTCATGTAGGTAAGGGATACAGAAGAAATACCATGCTAATAAGTGCAGGTATGGATGTTGATCTTAAAGTATCTGAAGGTTTGTCCCAGGAAGCAGTTTCGATACAAGGAGAGTCTGTTGCTTAAAAAGACTTTGATAACATAAGTCTGGACTCTGCCAGTCTAACTTATTATACTACTAAGGATTATTGAGACCATGGAAGGGGAAATGTGTGGAGGAAGAGGAGACTGAGCACAGAATTCATTAAAACAGAATTATGAAGAAAAGCCATAAGTTACTAAATAGAAATGGTCAGGTAGGAAAATCAAAAGATCAAGAAAGATACCCAACACGTTAGTGATAAAGGAATACACCATTTCTTCAATACATTTTTCTGAATTCTGAGATGACCATAATATAGTTTGCTTTGTTTTTATTTTTTTTAATATCTACTACAATTGCCACCGGGATTCTATTTACATACAACTTTATAAATATTTTAAATGAAAACTAAAGCACTCATTTGTCCTACTTATTAGAAAAGTCAAAATAGCAGTTAAAGGAGACAGTTAATGTGACATTTTATAAATAATATATCTGTTGTGTGAATATGTGAGCCAGTTTGATGAGATGCGGTAACACTGAATAATTCAATGTAATCTTATTTCCATTATTTTTAGAATGTCAGGCAAGAAGTTCTCAGTGTGAGTAGTGCCTCAGAAAAATAAATGGTTTTAATATCTCTTAATATATAATAGTTGACAGAACTTGTTCATGGGAAGTAATCTTGCTTAATAAGGTTAACTTGTATTGCATTTATTAGAAGGTCAGTTCTCAGTATATTCATTCACTTTTTTATTGTACATTTAAATTTTGAAAGGGGATTGGTAAGTAGTAGCTTAACATTTGAAGTGCACTTTCAATATTTTGACATGTGTAATTTTAAGACTATTCAAATTGATATAATTCTAAAATGTCATCATCTTACAGTAGGCAGTTAGTTAGATATTAACCAAAGGGGATGTTAATATCCAGAACCACTTATCTGATTAAGCTTGATTAAGTTTCTCAGGCACCCTGGGAGTTTGCACCACTAACAGGGGGAGGGAGCAGATGGCACAGGGACTAGCCCTTTCGCAAAGTGCATGCACAGTAGAAGCCAAAATGGCGACCACAGAAGTGGGAGGGCACTGGCCTAGGGAAATCCAGGAAAGTGATTAGATAGGGCAAGGGCACAACACGGGCCCAAGAAAAGCCAGGAGCCAGATTGGTGGATTGAAATAAAGCCTGCTCTTTTTCCCAAGCCCAAGGAAATGCAGTGAGAAAACCAAACAAAAGCTCATCTGGGTGGGGGTAGTGGAGGAGACAGCTGTAGGAGCCGGATGGAAGCAAAGAATGAGACTGAGCTGAGTTATTGGAGCTCAGGTGCCAGGGTGATGATGCTGAATTTCTGGGTCCTGATCCTCCTGGGCCTGGTGAACACAGGTGGCGAATGTAGGTCTGTGCCACAGAAGCTACACTTCTTCTGCAGTGAGATGAAGGTAAACCAGCTGGTCATGGATAAGACATCAGGCATAGTGTGTCTGGGGGAAGGCTGGCAACGTTGTGCAGCTTCAGCTGCTGGACCTGTTAGGGAAGCACCTCATTGAGTGTGGCAGTCTTTTCAAGGGCATTGTGCCCTGAGCTCCCTTTATTTTCTTGGGTTGTAATTTTGTGCTCTAATAAATCTTGCCACTGTCATTAAAATCTTACTTTCCAAGTGTCTTTGCAATGCTTTTATCACAACACTACAAGAACCTATTTCCAGGCTGGTCCATCTCACAAGCTGTTGTGAAATTTGTATTTTCCTTTTTGATTGAATGTGAAAAAAAAATTCCAGGAAATAAAGTACTAGTACCATAACCAAACCCAGGTACAACTGCCTGCCACACTGAAAGGCAACCTCTTAAGATAGGTGCTGGGAAAGGGGTGTATTCAAGGGTGGCCACTTGAGAAGATGGGGAACTTTTGTTTCTAAACACATCTCACATCTCAGTGCAGTCAAAAGTTTTTATAAGGAGGGAGATGGAAGGCAGCACAAAAGGATCAGGGGGAGGGATTGAAAAGTTCTCTATGTGAACTCCAGCATCATCCACTCTGATAAGGACCTCAAAACTGGTCAAGTGATGGTCTGATACCTGTCATCCTGGTTTTTGTCATCCTGATTTTATGTCATCCCGGTTCTATGATTGCAGCCCATCAAGTCTCCCAGAGCTAGGTTGACTGAAGGTTAGGGTCTGTATCTTTTGAGGTTAGTTTCTAGGATTATTATACAAACATGCTGTTTATCTACAAGCTACATATTAGTCAGAGTCAGCATTTACAGAAACAATGTCAAAAAATGGTAAGGTAGCTCACAATTCCCCATTGTTACAATATTCAACTGTCAATTTTTTTCCACTTCCATGGAACTTAGAGGGTTGCAGACAAAACATTTAAGAAAATGAGAAACACTTAGGATTCAGTCTAGTTTACAGGTGAAAAATAAAATTTTATAGACAGTTAACTACAGTCTAATTTCCATAATTATGTATGATAGATTTTATTGAAATGCAATTTAGTCCTAAAATCACCCTGACTTTTACCAAAGAGTCAAATCAAGATCAATTCGTTTACTTCATTAAGTCCAGTTTCAATTTGGCCTGATTATTTGAATAAACACAACAAGAATAGTAATTGACCATATAAGCTTTCTTAAATCAGCTTCACTAGAATTTTATAAGGATTTTCTTAATTTAATTTTAATTAACCTCTCAGGGTAAGGAAGCCACGCCACACAGTTGCCATCAGGCTCTGCCTGCAATATGTATAGGTTTGGGTAAATTACTCAACTTCTCCATGTCCCCAAAATGTCTTGAGGTTCTTCCTTGCCATCTCCCAGGAAAGCAACATTTACTCCTTACCTGGAAAGACTGCCATAAACCATATGAATAAGTAAGGTACCAGGTCATTTATCCAAGGGGTTTTTATTGGTTGTCAAAGCCGATATTAATCCCTTAAAGTTTTTTGCCGACATCCAGAATCTGGACATGTCTCTCTGAGACATGACGCTCCAGTCAAAGTTTTGGTTAATAAATCCACAATTGGCACCTGGCTTTATGTGTCATGCTATGATGAAATTATTACATTTATATTGAATTTATGCAAGCACATGGCCATGAAAATAATAATACTCATTAAGAGTTTTAAATTATGGAGGAATCAAGTAGGGAGAAAATATAAATACTTCAACATTGTTTATTAAGGTAAAATTTATTAAATTGCTATAAAAATCTAATAAGCTTTTTTTATATCAGCAATATATTGTTTCAGTTCATTTAGTCCCATAATCAATTCTTATTTATTCTGGTTATTTGTCAGTATTTCCATGAATCCAGGTATTCCTTAGAGTTCTATAAATTTTTGTCCAGTATAAACGTATGATGCAAATTTTTTTCTCAGCAATTCATATTTTAGAATGAGTCAAAGTCATTTCCGTGAATCTTTCTGAAGATGTAACATATCTGCAAATGTATCAAAGTAAAACAATGATTGCCTCTAAGTGACAGATATTACTTAAAATGACATGGTTATAGATCTGATTATAATGTAATTGACAAAGATTTTTTTGTAACAATATTTTAAGATATTTTAAGATAACATTCAGAATTACAAATGAAATTACATCAAACTATGAAATCAACTAATTTGTTCCCCACTGACAGGTATAAATTCCTGAGGGGAATTCCTGAGGGGAATTTACAATTGGTTTTGAAAAATCAAAGAGAGATTCCCAGCCTTTTTATACAATTACCACTCCACTTTGCCATCTATGTATCTTTCCTTTTCTTACTTATTTTTTTCCATTTTCACTTACCTGTTTAAGAATTACTTTTCCAATGTCTTTCTTCCATATAATATGTATATACCTTTTTTTATCCTTTCTCATCTTTTTTCACTTCCTCAATTTTTTCTCCTTTTGTTATTTCCCTCTACACAATCTTGCAAATTTCACAAACCTTCTGTGGAGTACACAAACCCTCTTCCCCTTAGACCTTCCACAACTTTTCTAGTCACTTTCAGTTGGTCTTTTTTAACAAAACTCATTCAGGCTGGAGACCAGGAGAGAAGATGGCGGAGGAGTGAATGGGAGTCACACTAACATCCTCCCAAGACCAAACTGGAATTGCAACTAAATAGTGGAGTAATCACCTGGAAAGCAGTGGAGCGGTAGTGGGAGAGGAGCCTTGGAGCCACGGATAGTGGATTCGACTCTCACACATCCCGACGGGTGAGAAGTGCCGTGGACGCTTGAGAGGGTGGGCTGGGTGCCCACGGGCACTGGCACCAGAGGGACATTGAAACGGCCAGTTAGCGTCCCCCTGGGAAGAACGGGGTCTGAATCATAAACAGGAACCCCTAAACTACAGCAGCTAAAACCAAGAAAATACAGACAAAACGCAACCCCAAAAAGCTTAGGGGCGCTCTCTGCCAGAGACAGGTGGCTGGGGATGCAAAGAGACATTTAAAAGGCCAACACAAAAGTTGCAGTGGCAGCCACCCTCCTTGATCATTGGGTAGAGGCAGCAACAGAGTAGGCTGGTGCCTGGGAAAAGACTGGTGAGGGAAACTTTGTAAAGAGAACTAACAGGGGGGCCGGTGGAGCTCGGATGATGGCGCGCCTCTCACTCTGCAGCTACCATCTCGCTCAGGCATAAGGGAATCAATTAACCTGCCTTTTGTGCGCTCTACATACAGCTTGTGCGCCTGTGAGCAGGGGGGCTGAGTGCAGACTGGCTGGGAGAGCCTTGAGGAGAGACTGGAGACAGAAGCATTGGGGAAAGAATGAGAGGAGGAACCGGGGAGACCCGACTCCCTCCCCGTTCTGTAATCTCCATTGTGGGCTGGAAAGGCGCGACCCCAAAGAGGCAGAAGCGGGGCACACATGAACCAGACTGCCTGCGATTGAAACGCAGGCTGCACAGGTGGTGGATCCTTGGCCGAAGGGGTAACAGAACTGCCCAGAGACCCCTGAGGAGAGACTAGAAACGGAGGCGTTTGGGAAAGAACAGGAGGAGGAACCGGGGAGTCCCGACTCCTTCTCCTTGCCGTAGTCTCCATTAGCGGGAAGAGGCCACACCCTCAAAGAGCCAAAAACAGAAAAGTACACTTAGACACCCCAAAAGCACCCAGTGCAGGCACGCACACTTGCGCTGAGTGACTGGAGTGGGATGGCGAGCATGTGTGTGACCCGCACAGGCTAGCCAAGACTTGCACCGGCCGGCAAGGCCTCCCACAGATTGGCACCCATATGGCCTGCGAGGGAGTGCACAGAGCGGCAAGGGGAGGTGTTAATTGACCCGCCCGCCTGTGATTGCGGAGCGGCCCACAAAATTAGTAGAGCTCCCCAGAGTCCCTGGAGGAGAGACCAGAGACATTATTAACCGGAGAGCCCTGGAGCTGACTTCCTCCCATTTCCGTAGTCCCCATTTGACGAGGGCAAGCAACATACCCAAAGAGCCAAAAGCGGGAAAACACACAATAGAAAACCCTAAACTGAGCAGTGCCGGGGAGCTCGCTGGCCATGGGACCAGATGAGTACGCGAGGTCGTGAATAAGACCCCTGGTCTGGGGCAAGCACATGCGAGCCCAGGCAGGCGGGGAATCCAGCCGCAGCGGGAGCGCGCTCAAGGAGCCCAGGTGAGAGTGGAGAGAGATCCCAAAAAATAGCCCAGCCCTGACCAAACTGGTCACAGAGCTGCCCCAAGCAGGAGTCAGACACAGACAATAGACACCTGGAAGGCTCAAACAAACAACCCAAGGTCATATAGGGTCAACAACTGACATCATCAGAGGCAGGCCCAGAAAGAAAGTAAAGGACAAAAACACTTAACAGACTCTCACAAAAATGGGAAGAAAAAGAAGTTCCCCCCAAATGAGTGGAAAAGGGGACTCCCCGCAGAGAGAGCTAAATGAAATAGAGGCAAGGGAACTATCAGATACTGAATTCAAAACAATGGCTCTAAGGAAGCTCAATGAGCTCATAGCTCAAAGAGAACTAGGAGAAACTGCAGAGAAACTATCAGGATCTTACAGCAAACTATATCAGCCTGGAAAAGGACATAGAAACTATCAAGAAGACACAAGAAGATATGAAGAACACCATTTCTGAATTGAAGAACACAGTAGAAGGAATCCAAAGCAGGCCAGATGAAGCCTAGGATCGAATCAGTGAGATGGAGGATAAGGTAGAAAGAAGCTCCCAGAAAGAACAAGAAATGGAAAAAAGACTCAAAAAGGTTGAAGAGGCGTTTAGGGAAATGCAGGACAACCTGAAACACAATAATATCCGCATAATAGGGATACCAGAAATAGAAGAAGAGGAGCAAGGGATAGAGAACCTCCTCAAAAAAGTAATGATGGAAAATTTCCCTAATTTGAGGAGAGAATGGCTCTCGTGGATCCAGGAGGCACAGAGGACCCCACTCAAGAGGGACTCAAAGAGGTCCACTCCAAGGTACATCATCATTAAAATGGCAAATGTCAAAGACAAAGAGAGATTCCTCAAGGCAGCAAGGGGGAAGGAGAAAGTAACATACAAGGGGGCCCCGATACGCCTAGGAGCTGACTTCTCAACAGAAACACTACAAGCCAGAGGGAATGGCAACAAATATTCCAAGCCATGAAAACCTAGGGCCTACAGCCAAGGCTGCTCTACCCAGCTAGGCTCTCAATCAAAATAGAAGGGAAAATACGGAGTTTCCCAGACAAGAGAAGGCTAAAAGAATACACCTCTACCAAACCAGCACTCCAAGATATGCTGAAGGGACTGGTTTAAGAAGATGAAGGAAAAGAATGAGAGAGAGAGAGGAACACAGGTACAAAGAGAACAGATGAATAAGTTTCTATCAGTAATATCTCTCAATGTGAATGGACTAAATGCCCCAATCCAAAGACACAGGGTAGCTGAATGGATAAGAAAACATGTCCCACAAATATTCTGCCTACAAGAGACCCACGTCACGGCAAGAGACCTACACAGGTTGAAAGTAAAGGGATGGAAAATAATATTCCAAGCAAATGGACATGAGAAGAAGGCCGGGGTTACCATACTTGTATCAGACAAAGTAGATTTCAAAACAAAGATCATAAAGAGAGACCCAGAGGGGAACTTTATAATAATTAAAGGAAGAATCTATCAAGAAGACGTCAATATTGTAAACTTATATGCTCCCAATATAGGAGCCCCAAGTTTATAAGGAAATTGTTGGATGACTTCAAAAAAGATATAGACAGCAACATACTGATAGTAGGGGATTTCTACACCCCACTGTCAAAAATGGACACATCTTCCAAACAAAACATTAATAAACATATTGTGGCGCTGAATGACACACTGAATCAAAGAGACTTCACTGACATATATAGAACCTTACATCCCAAAGAAGCAAAATACACATTCTTTTCAAATGCTCATGGCAGTTTTTCTAAGATAGACTACATGATAGGACAAAAGCAAACCTCAGCAAATTCAGGAAAATTGAAATAATACCAAACTTTTTCTGGGACCACAAGGGATTGAAACTGGAAATCATCCTCAAAGAGAAACTTCAAAAACTTGCAAACTCATGGACACTGAACAGTAGACTATTAAACAATGAATGGGTCAATAATGAGATAAGAGAAGAAATCAAAAAATGTCTGGAAACAAATGAAAATGAACACCCAAGAGTCCAAAACCTATGGGGCACAGCAAAGGCAGTCCTGAGAGGGAAGTTCATAGCAATACAGGCTTACCTAAAAAAGATAGAAACATTTCAAATAAAAGACCTAACACTACAACTTCAAGAACTGGGGAAACAACAACAAATAAATCCCAGAGCAAGTAGAAGGAAGGAAATAGTCAAGAGTAGAGCAGAACTGAATGACATGGAGATGAAAAGAACAATTCAGAAGATCAACCAATCCAGAAGCTGGTTCTTTGAAAAGATAAGTAAAATTGACAAGCCTTTAAGCAGACTCATCAAGAAAAAAAGGGAGAGAACCCAAATTGATAATATCAGAAATGAAAGAGGAGAAATAACAACTGATACCACAGAAATACAAATGATCGTCAGAAACTACTATGAACAATTATATACCAAGAAATTTGAAAATCTTGATGAAATGGACAAATTTTTAGAAAAGTATAATCTTCCAACACTGAAGGAGGAAGAAACAGAAAGCTTGAACAGACCGATAACAGCTGGGTAAATCGAAGCAGTAATCAAGAAACTCCCAGCACACAAAAGCCCAGGGCCGGACGGTTTCATAGGAGAATTTTACAAAACATTTAAGGAAGAGCTAACCCCTGTCCTTCTCAGACTATTCCCAAAAATCCAAGAGGAGGGACAACTCCCAGACTCTTTCTATGAGGCCAGCATCACCCTGATCCCAAAACCAGATAAAGACCCTACAAAGAAAGAAAACTACAGGCCAATTTCGCTGATGAACAGAGATGCTAAAATCCTCAACAAAATATTGGCAAACCGCATCCAGAAATACATTAAAAGGATTATCCACCACGATCAAGTGGGATTCATCCCAGGGATGCAGGGATGGTTCAATATATGCAAATCAGTAAACGTGATCCATCACATAAATAAAAGAAAAGACAAAAACCACATGATCATCTTGATAGACGCAGAAAAAGCATTCGATAAGGTACAGCACCCATTTATGATCAAAACACTCAGCAAAATGGGAATAAATGGGGCATTCCTCAATGTGATAAAGGCCATATATGAAAAACCTACAGCCAATATCATACTCAAAGGGCAAAAACTGAAAGCTTTCCCACTAAGATCGGGAACACGACAAGGATGTCCTCTTTCACCACTTCTTTTCGACATGGTATTCGAAGTCCTAGCCACAGCGGTCAGACAAGAAAAAGAGATGAAAGGCATCCAAATAGGAAAGGAGAAAGTAAAACTATCATTGTTTGCTGATGACATGATAGTGTACATAAAAAACCCTGTACACTGTACCAAAAAACTCCTCAACCTAATAAGTGAATTTGGCAAAACAGCAAGATACAAAGTCAACATTCAGAAATCAAAGGCGTTTTTGTACACCAGCAATGCAATAGAAGAAGAAATCAGAAAAAAAATACCATTCGATATAGCAAGAAGAAAAATAAAGTACCTAAGCATAAATTTAACCAAAGACGTAAGAGACCTGTATGCAGAAAACTATACAACATTGAAAAAAGAAATGAAGGAAGACACAAATAAATGAAAGCATATACCATGCTCCATGGATTGGAAGAATTAATATCCTCAAAATGTCCATACTACCCAAAGCAATTTATAGATTCAACACAATCCCTAGAAAGATACCAATGAGGTATTTCACAGAAATAGAACAGACATTTCAAAAATTTATATGGAACCTAAACGACCCCAAATAGCCTCAGCAATTTTGAGAAAGAAAAACAAAGTAGGAAGGATCACAATACCGGACATCAAACTCTATTACAAAGCCACTATACTCAAAACAATCTGGTACTGGCACAAGAACAGACCAATTTAGAAAGGATTTAGTACCGAGAAATCCTTGTAACCAGACCAGGAAGAGCTCTGTAACAAAATCCCACATCAGGGAACTGGGATTTTTCTCATCACAAAGCCTTGCCTCTTGATGAATGGCAACTACCAAATGACTCATATGGTGTCCCAAAGTGGTCCAAAGAGACAGAGGGTGAACAGAAGGCTTCTGATTGTGCGTGCTAGGGGCTTGCCCTAATTCAGGCTAATCAGCCCACCCATAACTTATTACCTTGCACCAGCTAAAGGATTCAGGCAGCTGATGCCTTTAGAGGGAAGACAGGGAGATTTTTTGATATAAAAAACTCTTCATAGTTGCTGGCAGATTCCTGAAATTCCTGCCACAGGGTCAGCCTGTCACATGCATGTGGGACCTCAGTTGAGGCTCTTCAGGTCTTACCAGGGTTCACAGTGTCCTGGAAGAGTCACCAAAATCTTTAACTGAACACAGGTTTAGTTTCCTGCCTCAAAAAAGCCAAACTTGTGAGGCCCTGGGGAAAAGGAAGTAGGTTTATTCTAGTGCTGGCCACCTAAGAAGATGCAGGACTCTTGTCTCAAATCTTATCTCCATGTCTCAGTGCACCCAGAGGTTTTTATAAGGAAAGAAGAGGAAAAAAGAACAATATGATCCAGGGAGAAGGTTAAAAAGTTCTCTTTGGGCAGACCAACATATCCCATTCCAAGAAAGACCTCAGAACTGGTCAAGTGATGGTCTGGTGTTTGTCATCTTTGTTTTCATCATCCTGGTTGTCCAGTTGCAGGTCAGCAAATCTCCCAGAGTTTAGATGACGGAAAGTTGGAGTCTGTGTCTTTTAAATTAGTTCCTAGGATTCTTATACAAACATGCTGCATATCTATAAACTACACATTAGTCAGAATCAGCACTTACAGAAACAATGTCAAAAGAATGGTGGGGTGGCTTACCATTTCCCACTGGTACAGTACTATTTATAGTATATAAAAATCTTTAATACTTTTGATTTGCCTGGGTTTAAGAGAAAGCAAACAAAATAGCATATATATTTTAGAGATACTTGTTTCTAAACACTTTCTGCAGAATTTCTGAAATTTTCCCAAGGAGTAAGGTGACTTTGTTCTGGCCTTTTTTCACTTTACCCACAGTGAATGAGCAAAAGCCTCTCATTTTCTTGGTGTCAATCTTGAAAACAACCTGGACTTCAAATGACCAATTAGTTCCAAAGCACTGAAGAAACCTCCATTATCTTGCTTTAGATCCTGAGCTGAGCTTTCACTGATGGCTGTTAACAGTCTGATAATTAGATTTCTTTCTGAACATAAGCTAAATTTTGTGAAGGAACTTAGTGTTTTACAATCACTCCATTCAATTTATTACAGTATAAAATGAAACTTTTCTGTTTTTGTTAAGTTCCTAAGTTACAACCATGATCTCTTTATCAAATGGTTGCTCAGCAAAGCCATAGCCTTAGTGTTCTCTTCAGAACAAGCTTTTCCTTTTTTTTTTTTTTTTTTGCAATTTAAACAGGCTGAGAATTTTTCAACACTCCAAGCTGTGGTTCCTTTTTGTCTACCAATTTCTTCTTCAATTTTTTTCTTTCTTCTTGTTTTTTACTGTAAGCAGTAACAAGTATCAAAATTGCACTTGCAGTACTTTGCTTAAAAAAATCTCTTCTGCTAAATATCCAATTTCATCATGCACAAATTCTACCTTCCACAGGACACTAGAAAAAAGTTCAGCCAATTCTTTTTTCACTTTGTGACAAGGATCATTTTTCCTCCGTTTTCCAATAACATGTTTCTCATTTCCATCTGAGACCTTATGGAATAGCCTATAAATGTCCATACTTCTACCAATGTTCTGTTCATTATTATTTATGTAAGGTCTAAGAAGAGAGAGGTTTTTGGTCCAGGTTTCCTCTTTTTTTTTTCTTTTTGAGCCTTTGCCAGAATTATCCTTAATGTTCATATTTCTACTTATAGTCCTTTTATAGAAATTCAGGCTTTTTCTCTCAAGGACCTTAAAACTCATCCAGCTTCTAATGATTTTCCAGTTCCAAAGAAGTTTCAACATTTTTAGTTATTTATTACAGCAGCACCCCACTTTTAATTACTAAAATTTGTCTTAGTCTGCTTGGGGTACTATAAAAAATACTATAGATAGGGTAGCTTAAAAAGATAAATCTATTTTCTTATAGTTCTGGAGGCTGAGAAGTTCAAGGTAAAGGTGCTGGCAAGGCAGCTTTCATTCTTAGGCCTCTACTTTTGGCTTTCAGGTGGCTTATATTTTGCTGTGTGTTCACATGAACTTTTATTTTGGCAGAGAGATGTGGAGGGGGGAGAGGAGAAAGAACGATTCCCCTCTCTCCCTCTGTCATATAAGGTCACCAATTTTATTGCAGTAGAACCCCATAATTGTTATCTCATTTAACCTAAACGCCTCCAAATAGGCCCTATCTCTAGATATAATTACAATAGGGTTAAGTGGCAACAAATAAATTCATGGGACACCACTATTCAGTCCATAATACAACCTCGATAAATTATTTGAACATCATACCTGGCATGGCATATCTCTAATATATAATTGTATTTAGTAGCTTTGATCTAATTATATCAAATGGCTTTCCCTCTTTTTCTTTTTGCCCCACAACTATATATATATATATATATATATATATATATATATATATATGAAAATAGTGCCACTTACCATGTTTTTCTGCTTTTATAACCAGAACCACAGAAAAATCTTTGAATTAATGTTTAATGCTGTCAGTGGTAACTAACAAATGCATCCCTTAAAAACTTTTTAAAAAATTAATTGTAAAGAGCATAAAACAGGCCAGCAGAAGCCAGAGTCCTTCTTCTAGCAGTTCCAAATTGTTGTAATATTTAGTAAAGGATACTTAATTAATGCTTATTTGGTTATCCCTCGCCCCAACACCACACTACCACCACACATATACACACAGAGGCTAATCCTCATCCTTATTCCTTTCTTTAGTGTTTTTTTTGTTTTTGGTACATATTGATTTTGGATTCTTTAATTGTCCTTAATATCTGTTTTAATACCATTTGAACACATACTTGCACTTCTTCCATTGCTCAGAAGTCTACTCTTGGAGGATATTTATATTTTCTTTATTGACTTCACATTGTTTATTTATAAACAATATTTTAAATATAAATTCTTTCATATCACATTGTTTTCTTCAGTTTATTATCTTTATTTTCTTAAGCAGAGGTTGACTTTTTTTGCCTTCAGATGTACAGTTGTGGGCCATGTGATCGTGGGGATATTTTCTGAGAAATATGTCCTTAGGCAGTTTTGTCATAATGTGAACCTCATAGAGTGCACTTACACAAACCTGGATAGGATAGCCTACTACCCACCTAGGCTATTTGGTATAGAATAATGCTCTTAGACTATGGACCTGTACAGCATGTTACTCTACTAAATATTCTTATCACTTATAACACCATGGTAATTTTGAGTATCTAAACATATATAAGCATATAAAATGTAAAATAAAAATATGGTTTAAAAGATTTAAAATCGGTACACTTGTATAGAGCACTTACCATGAATGGAACTTGTAGAACTGGAAGTTGCTCTGCATGTCAGCAAGTGAATGGTGAGTTAATGTGAAGGCCTAGGATATTACTGTAAACCACTGTAGTCTTTATAAGCACTATCCACTTAGGCTACACTAAATATATAAAACAAAATGAGATAAAAAAAGGCACGGGGAAATGAAGCAATCAAGAGACAAAATAAATATGAGATAGATGTATGAGTCTGCTGCCAGCCTAATACAGAATACTGTTTTATAGCAAACTTTTTAAAAATAAGTACTAAAAGAACACTCTAATATAATAAGAAAAAGTATAGCATAACAAATACATAAACCAGTAACATAGTTGTTTATTATTATCATGTATCATATACTGTACAAATTTGTACATGCAATACTTTTTTACAACTGACAGTGCAGTGGGTTTATTTACACCAGCATCACCACAAACACATGAGTAATATGTTGCACAATGATTTTAGGATGACTACAACATGAGTAGATGATAGGAATTTTCCAGCTCCATTATAATCTTACGGGACCCCTTTCATATATGCAGTCTATTGTTGACAGAAACATTGTTATGTGGTACACGATTATAACTTATCTTGTCATCTTTGCATTTCTGAAGTGTTTATTGTCATAACCATCATTTTAAGCTACACAAAGAAACTTCAGTGAGGAATTATGTAAATTACTTGATTTACATAAATATGAAATGTCAGAGCCAGGAATAAAGTTTCACTGCTCTTCACAGATGAAGAAAATAAAGGACAAAGAATAGAAATACATTACTTCAGGGTGCAAAACTTTTTCTTGAAACTATATTCCAGAATAAATACACTGACTGTATTCTGAATCATAAAGCAATTTTAAAAAAATAAGTTTTAGAAGATAAAAATACTCTCATCATAATAAAATTAAATAAAAATATGTAACAAATGAGAAAAATAGCTACATGAATAACAATTTGTGTGTATGAATATATTTAAATGTCTATGTATTTATTTCTTAGCTATGGCTAGAGGTTCTAGAAGCAAAAATAATCAAGTAGCAATAAACACACTTGTACTCAGATCTTAAATTTTTAAGTGTTATTCTTCAATAATAAGAAACACAGCTCTTTGAAGAAATGCTTTATTCAGACCAAACAGAAAAAAAATATAAGAATCTATTCCAGAATATTAAAAGAAATAGTAAAAAAATTAAAATATGGGGAAAAGATACTGGTACCAGTTCCAAAAAAGGTCCCAGTAGCCAAACTGGAAATTTGAGCAACAAATTAAATAATTATAGAAAAAGCATTTATCCCATACAATAAGATAAGTATTTATGACTATATTCTGATATAAATAAATAATTGAATAAAATGCAAAAATAGAAGGGACAGCTCTTCTTTTCAGTAAAATTTCAATTTTAAAATGTTGATTAAATTAAAGATATAGAAGACACCACAACAATAACTGTTGCAGGTGATAGCCACTAATAGAAAAAAAAATAAAAATATGATAAAAATATTATATATATATAGCCACAAAGAATTTTCCTAAAATATACAACAAAAGGGAAAATAATATGAAATCATGAGTAACTGAGTACATATTTAAGAAAAGGTAACATAGTTTACATTAATAAAATTGGTATATAGGGGCTCAGAACCTTGCAGGCACTAAGGTTTCACTAAAAAGTATATATGCTTCTTAATGCCAAGAAAGGAAATAAGATATAAGAAAATTACTCATTAAGTATCTTACTGTTACCATCAGTATTTAGCTAGTTATTTAGAAAAGAAAAGAGAGCAAAGGGAACTAGACATTAAGCTTAATAAACTGCTTCACGAGGAAGCTACAGCTCTACACACCCCAGGGGATTAAGGCATTGCTTCTCCAAGGGGATTAACATTCCTCCATTCCCGTCTCCAGTAGTGGATTGTTGGAGGGGCACAAAGGGAGGTATTGGACCATAAAGGCCTGTCAGTCTCACTAGGGTGTAGACTGAGCAAAGTCCACAGAAGTTTGGGAAGTTGATTGGTCATGTTCAGAAAATATTTGATCTGTCCCAAAACCAGGCTCATGGTTATAACCCCAGAGTAATAAAGGAGTTCTTCTTCTTGCTTGTGACCTGTACTTGCACAGTGCACTTGCCTGTTCTCTCCATGGGCATGTGGCTGCAGCTCTACATATGGGCTCCAGGAGGGAGCCTAAACACTGAAGCACAGCAACTGACTGCAGCTGGAAATATGCTAAGCTGGCTGGATGCTGGACTGGAACACACTTCGATACGGAGCAGCAACTCTTGGTAGTGGTATTCATCTGTCACTACAGAAGACAAGATCGGGCTTTTTCCATGGCAAGATAGATGGAAATGGGACATGGGGAAGTCAGGAAGGGAACCTCATTAATTGTACATCGCCAATAAACCATACCACAGAGTCACATTCCCCTTGCAGTCTCAGGAAATTCTTTTTCTTTAGATACCACAAGAACCCCACTTCAACTGATAACATTACCAGCTTTATGAAACTAAAGTATTTTGTATCAAAGAACATGTATGAATGACCCATGGACATGGACAACAGAGTGGGGATTGACTGTGGGAGAGGGGTCAAAGGGGATGGGTGGAGGAGGACAAATGGGGGAAAATTGAGACAACTGTAATAGAATAAACATGATTTAAAAAATAAAATTTAAAAAATTAAAAAATAAAAATAAAACAAAGTTTTTAATATTGTATTAAATACATTAATAAGGATTGAAAATTTCAGCATAAAATTAGAAAATGGAAATTTTAAAACCAATAATAACATTTGCTCAATTCCATTGCTGCCAAGAAAACCCAGTTGTCAGGCGGCCAAGACCAGTTTCAGTGCTAGTCTTCTGTAGCAGCAGCAATGTGACCAGTGCAAACAGGGTTACACTGAACACTGGAATTTTAAAGGCTTTATTATAATTTTACTGATATGTTCCTGAAATATTTTTTAAATAATATCCAGTATGTTTTTCCTGTTGTAGTTATTGTTTTCTATAGGTTTAAAATATAACTTATTTAAAAAGGATGGAAAGAGTTTATCAGTCCATTTTAAAACAGCTCTTGCAATATTATGAGTTCATTTTTTCATGATCGCATTCACTCTTCTAAACTAACTCCGAATATTACACTTATAAAAGGTCGTCAAGGAGCATGTATAAAGGACCCATGGACATGGACACCAGGCCAAGGGGAAGATTGAAGGTGGGAGGTGGGGTGGGTGAGATGGGAGAGAATAATGAGGGGAAAATGAGGACAACTATAATTGAACAACAACAAAACATGCAAGGTTATATTTGTTTTCTAAATTATCTTAATAAATGGAAGATGACAAGACAAATTCTTTCTTTGCATATTAAAAATAAAACCATATTACTGGTTCAAAATGCATTTAAAATATATGAAATACCTCAATAATTTCTCAAATAAGTTAATATTTTTACATTATACTTATAAAGTACTCATTTTATAAATTTCATAAATGCATCTACACAAATACATATATTATTTAACTATAAATGTATGATATCACTTCATAATAGCTCTCAACTAATAATACCTCAATACTTAGATCTAGAGAAATGATTTAATATTTTCAAGAGTATTTCTCACATAAAAAAGTGAATGAATTAAGCTACCTATATTTTGATGTGTATGATGTGCACTTTTTTTGCTCAAATTTTTGAGGGAAAACTAAGGATGCACATTATATATAAGCATAATGAATACATACCATGGTTATGGTAATGCTGTCTGTAATACACACAAAAATATGCCACACATTATACACGGCAACATACAGTAAATGTTTTTAAGATCCATTAGGGGGTCAAATAATTGAGTCATGAGATTTCTCGATTTAGTTGTCAATCAGTCAATTAAAGGCACGTTTACTTAAGTATGGTACCTGCATAATTTCAAATGACCTTATTTGCCTAATATTTCACTTTTCAAATGAATAGGAGGTATTACAGATGCATATTACTAATATTTCAGGCCCCCTGACTGCTTTGGTATTGCGTAGATTCCAGTTTGTAGATACCAAGTTTGGTATATTACCACACTTCCCAGTTGTTTTTCTTATTCTTTTCTCATTTAAGGTAAAGGATAAAATTTAAACAAAGAAAAGTTAAAAAACCATTTTACATCTGGGATCCCCTATAATTAGGAACAAAACTAATCAACATGTTTGTCCATTAGAAGGAAAATTTTCCAAGACAAGAAGTGTAAAATCTTCACAGTAATTTAGATTCTTCTGCCAGAGTGTTGAAGACTTCAGCATTGATAGTAGGTAAAAAAAAGACTTTTCATAGATCATTGAATTTAAAAATTATGATAGTTGGAATTGTGAGTTATACAAGCCTATCTAGCAAGCAAAAGTGACAATTTATAATCTAAAATATGTCACTGTTATATTTGAGTCTAACAATTTTTCCCTACCAGCAGGATAGCATAAAAATGATGATTTTAAGAGTATGTTATATAAATCTAACCTCATATTTCTTTGTTAATTTTTCTTTTTTTCTTATTGATTCTCTCAACCTAGTAGGAGATTTTATAACTCCTAACTGATTCTGTAACCCTATAACATGTTTCATAATTGCTCTGTAAATGACTCTGTAAAATTGCTTGTACAGTTAATCTAAACTCTTTGTGTATATGCAACTTTCTAGATATTTCTCATATTAGTGAAAACTTCCAAATAATTAAATGTAGGGCTCTAAACTAAAGCTAAAACTGTTCTAAACAAAACTGCATTAATATGTATAAGCCATGATACTTAATTATATTCAGCTATAATGCTTTCTTTAAAAACAATATCAAAAGGAATTTGACATAAATATGTTTAACTTTTATAACTAATTTTGTGTTTACTACACAATTTTCATCAAAGCAGTTTATTGTATTACTTTGCTAGGTTTGTTATAATGAAATACCATACACTGGGTGTTCTAAAAAACAAAAATACACTTCTTCACAAACTGGAGGCTGGAAATTCAAGTTAAAGTTTTCAACAGATTTGATTTCTCCGTGGGCTCTCTCTTTGGCTTGCAGATACCCACCTGCTTGCTGTGTCCCCACTGGGCCTTTTTCTCTGTGTGTCTTTGCATCCCTGGTGTCTGTTCCTCTGCCTTTAAGGCCAAGTTACATTGTATTAGGATTTTATCATTGTAATCTCATTTATCCTGAACTACCACTTTGAAGGCCCTACATCCAAAAACAGTCCTGTGGGATTAAGGCTTTGACATATGAATTTGGGGGAAGACACTTCAGTCAACAACATTTATTAAATGTTTCTCTAAAATATCATGGAGTTTAAAGACTTATGGGAGGTTCCTGAATGATGTGCTGAAACACAAATACTGTCAACAATGAGTAACTCCAGATAATTAGGTTTTGTTTTGCTACGCTCTGTAGGAGACAAAGATCACAGTCAGTTTTACAGCATTGAAATTTCTATCAGGCTTTCTTTCAACTTCAGAGTATCTTGTCAGTCTCAGAAGTAATATAAAGCAGTCTTTACCTGCTATGAAGAGATTAAGGAGCACTTATATATGGCCACTTGCAGTATTTATGTCCAGTAACGCATATTTTAGATAAAACATCTAAGAGATTCATAATTACTGTTTCAATGATATTTCTTACCAATCTTCTGATAAATGATGAGTTATTAAATTATTATGTTACATACTTTGTATCATATATAAGCAGCCATAAAATACATAACAAATTTTTTTTGTTTGTTTTTCAGATACTAAAGTTGAAGAACTAGTGCTTCCGATGATGGAAATAATTTCTAGTATAATAGGTTAGAGTGGATTCATTTCAGTTTTTTAAAGAATAATTTAGGTAATATAATAAATAAATATGATAGAAGCTCTCAATTAGTCACTTCTTAAATGTTTATCTAGGTTAAAGCATAATCTTAATTTTCTCTGAAAATATAATCACTGATAGTTACATAATGTAGAGAACTTCTGAGTAATATTTTCCACATGCTCCCATCAGCAAGACTCTAAAATTCATTTGTGGTTGTCACCAAAACTTTTTATCCTAATTGTACCTCTTGTTGTAATCATGTAATTTGATTAAATATTAAAGCATAGTAAACTCTGAGCCTGAGAAAGTTGTTTTTATGGATATTTGGCTGAATATTTTGGAAACATATTGAAAAAATGAATCACTAAAATTTTCTGTTAAATTAATATTGATAAAACTTTATAAATTTGGACAAATCATAAAATCTAGGTTTATCTAGTACTTCATACTGTTTTGTCATTTTTCTCTATAGAAGCTGAAAATAGAAAATTTTAATGGATCTACAAGTATTTCAATTAGTAACTAAAATTCACTCCACAAAACCGTCAAATCCAATCACATTTATAAAGAAGAAATAATAGTAGTTCTTTGTAAATTTCAGCAAAATACTTGAAAAGGGAACATATCTCCAGACTCATTCTGTGAGGCTAGTATGACATTGATAATAATAACCACTTTAAAATAAGATGAATGCCAATTCTTATCACTAATGTTTACATGCAAAGAAAAGTATTATTAATGTGCTGAACAGTTGATAGCGTGGATAATTACAGTTAATATAGGTTAGATTACAAATAATCTAGGTTAGAATGACACAATATGTTGTTTTATAATACCATGTTTTCAACAAATAATTTTCAAGTTAAGATTGCTATAATTAGCCAACTTTGCTCCCTATCCATCTATCTCAATTAAATGACTATCTCTAGAATAATGTTGTCAAATTAATCTTAAAGTAATACATTTAAACTTTTACACTTTTTAATTACTAAAAAGTAATGATGTCTACATTTTAACAAATCTGCAATGATCTTTACAAAATATGTCCTAACATTATGAAATAAAAGGTTATAAAACATATGAGAGCTAATTTGCTTATCTCAAGTATTTGCACTTTTATGAATCTAAATTGATTTCACAGAGTTATACTGTAGATAATTAGTAATAATTACTTAACTAATTTTGCTAGTATTTGGTAAATGTTTTTATTTAATGTTTCTTAATTTAGAGAAAGTAGAACTAAGTCTTAGATTAAGGATGATTATTAAATATATTGTTAATGAAGATGCACAATCAGCACATTAAGAATTGTCTACTTCCTATTATGGATTCTATATATGTTATATGATTTATTTATTCATTTTTATTTTAATTAAGTTTATTGTGGTGATAATGGTTAATTAGATTATGTAGGATTCAAGTGTACAATTCTATGGTACATCATTTGTGTATTGCATTGTGTGCCCATCACTCAAAGTCAAGACTTCTTCCATCACCATATATTTGAACCCCGATATCTTTTACTACTCCCCATCCCTCTGAAAAAACAATAAATACAAACAAACAAAAATTCACAGACAACAGTATGGTGGTTACCAGAATTCTATATTTTAGTGTTTTGCAATAGTATTTGCTTTCTCACTCTGATGTCTTCCAAAACAGAATTAAGAATATTTTGCAGACACTCCAGTGTTATAAGCTGTGTTATAATAGTTGCTGAGCTATTTGCATTTTATTAACCCAACCATTCTGTTTAGGTCTAAGTTCCATAAGATTCAAACATAGGTAATAATTGGTACTAATAATAGGCAAAAATGTTAGGATAGCTCTATGGAAGAGAGATGCTTTAAACATATTAGTTTTTTTATACAAGTTGCATTGGCAAATTCATTTCAAATTTTAATAGATGACAGTTGCTTGCAAAATGCACTGGTCTAAGTAGGTCTTCAAGAATAGCTACAAAAATAATGGAAAGATACATTACAGTTTGTCAAATACTTAACCAATACTTAAGTAAAAATGGCAATATCCTTTGACTTTAAGTCATAAATTTTACCATAGTCATATATATCACAAGCAGAGATTTTTATTTCCTGCATTAGCCTATCTTCAAGTGAATCATGATAACTATTGCCTATAGTCAGTTATGTAATGAAAATAAGTACCTATTTCATTTAAATATCAATTTAGTTTAAAGATAAATTTGCTCTAAGGGAGATACCAGTGAAAATATTGCTGCATGGAATATCTGAGATTTTCCTGCCTACATTCTCCTCTAGTACTTTTATGGTGTTGTGACTTATATATCAGTCTTTTATCCATCTTGAGTTTATTTTTGTGTATGGTATAAGTTGGTGGTGGAGTTTCATTTTTTTGCATGTAGCTGTCCAGGTCCCCCACACCATTTTTTGAAAAGGCTATTTTTACTCCATTTTATGCTTCTGCCTTCCTTGTTGAATATTAATTGTCCATAGATACATGGGTTTATTTCTGAGTTCTTTCTTCTGTTGCATTGATCCATGTCAGTACCAGACTCTTTAATTACAGTGGCCTTGTAATATATTTGATGTCAGGTATTGCGATCCCTCCTACTTTGTTCTTCTTTCTCCAAATTGCTGTGGCTATTCGGGGGTCCTTTATGGCAAGGGGCATAAAAGAAAGAATAAACAAATGGGACTTCATCAAAATAAAAAGTTTCTGCATGGCTGAAGAAAATATCAGCAAAATGAAAAGGGAACCAACCATATTAGAAAATATATTTGCCAATGATACCTTGGACAAGGGTCTGATCTCCAAAATATATAAAGAACTCTCACGACTCTACTCCAGGAACACAAACAATTCAATTAAAAAAAATGGGCAAAGGACCGGGACAAACACTTCTCCAAGGAGGGCATACAGCAGGCCCAGAGACATATGAAAGGAGGCTCAGCATCACTAGCCATCAGAGGGATGCAAATTAAAACCACAAAGAGATAGCACTTCACACCAGTCAGAATGGCCATCATAAACAAATCAACAAACAACAAGTGCTGGTGAGATTGTAGAGAAAAGGGAACCCTGGTACACTGTTGGTAAGAATGCAGGCTGGTGCAACCACTGTAGAAAATGGAATTTCCTTAAAAAACTAAAAATGGAACTGCCTTTTGACTCAGACATTCCACTGCTGGGATTACACCCTAAGGGCCCTGAAACACCAATTCAAAAGATCCTATGCACCCCAATGTTCCTAGCAGAACAATTGACAATAGCCAAGTGTTGGAAGCAACCTAAGTGCCATCAGTAAATGAGTGGATCAAAAAAACTATGGTACATTTACACAATGGAATACTACCCAGCAGAAAGAAAGAAGGTATTCCCACCTCTTGGTACAGCATGGATGGAACTGGAGAGCATTATGCTAAGTGAAATAAGCCAGGGGATGACAGACAAATACCATATGATCTCACCTATAAGCGGAGCCTAATCAGCAAAACAAATAAGCAAGCAAAATAGAACCAGAGACATGGAAATAAAAAACAAACTGACAGTGACCAGAGGGGAGAGGGAGGGATATAATGAGGAAAAGAAGGGGATCGGTCATCAAAAAATATGTATAAAGGACCCATGGACAAATCAAAGTGGGGTGGGATTGAGGGTGGATTGTGGGGTCTGTGGCATGGAGGAGAGCAGTGGGGGGGAAGTGGAGACAACTGTACTTGAACAAAATAAAAAAATGATAAAAAAATAAATTTGCATACACTGAATGATAAGGAAAATATTGAAATGTATTTTTTAATGTAAACGTTCTATTTCATCTTTATACTAAGATTCAGATATTTTCATTATACACACACAAATTACGTTCATAAAATAAATCTTTTGAATTACATTGAGAGCACGTTATACAAAATAAATGTGTGTGTGTGTGTGTGTGTGTGTTTCATCAGAGCAAAATAAATTTCACATATAAAAGATACGTGAAGTGGAAAGGGCCTGCCAACAATGCTTGCAAAGTTAAATAGCTTTCTATAACTGGTTTTTAGCAAGTCAGTTCTTAGTGAACCTCAGAATCTTGTGAACTGGCAGCAATCTACAGATTGAGATATGGGTGGATGGGTCAATCTTCAATTCTCTTGGTGCTATTGGTTATATGTGTAATTTTTATAAAAATTATGCCTGCATCAATGTCAGGCCTCTAGCTTGTTACACACTGCCAAGAGCAGCCTCTTCGTGACCTCTGAGAATTGGATTCTGTCACTGAGTTCTGAGAGGCAAACACTAGACCTACAGAAAACAGCCACCCATTTCTCATGTTCCAAACAAGATTTCAGCCTGGAGATGACAGTTTAGAAAGAATAATACCCTATGCATTTTTTAAAAAATTCCTGAATTTTACCTGAAAATAGACCAATCAACACAAAATTAGAAGTCTGTAAGAGTAAACCAATCTCTTGCTTGGTTAATTAAAATAACACCTTCACGTAACTACTATTTTTTACTCAAAACGTGATAAATCCAATGACTCAAAATTGAATTTATCTTGTAATTATATCTCACAATTACATGCACATACTGTACAACTTTATTTGTACAGTAAAGGTTCATTTCATCCTGTAGCCCACCTGATTTCAAAACAAAATGAGTATTTTATAGCACTTCTTTAGCTGCACCCTGTATCCAAATAAATCATATCATTACAATGGGGGAAAACAACGCTATGTACTTGTTTGGGTTTTAACAATGTATTGAATTGAAAAGGTAGCTTACCCTGAGAAATGCAGTCATCTCTAGGAGAATGGGGAAGTTTCTATTAAAAAAAAATACTTTCAGTGAGGCAGCTAATTACTGACACTACAACTGTACACTTGTGTTTCCAACAGCTAATTTCATATCCTCTCTGTAAGATAAAATTCAGTTTTAAGAGTTACAATGTAAATGATTTTTGCCAAAAAAAAGAAGTTAGAGTTAGACATAGTTGGAAAGGACTTAGAGATTCCTGAGTGGAATCTCCATTTTTAACCAAATGGGAAAATCAATATCAAAAAAGGTCAAAAATCTTTTCCAAGATCATACAATTAATTGTTTACAAAATAAAGGCTAACCTCAAATTATTGACACTTAATGTTTTTGTTGTAGCAGAAAGAAAAGCACTATTAAGAGGAAACATGATATATAAGTAAATTATGCACTATATAGGAAGGTGATATAAAAAAGGAAAAAAATAAGCAGAAAGAGAAATATAACGGTTGTCAAAATTGAGTAAAAGTGAGGTAGGGTATACTACAGTATCACGTAGAATAGTCATCATTTTCATCATCAGTCAGATGAGATTTGAGTAATGGTTTGAGAGAGGTGAGAGGTAACAAAGGAGACATCTGGGGAAGAATAATCCAGATAGTGAGAACTGATAAACCAAAAACACCACCTTAGTGGGGGACACTGACTACTTTGCACTAACATTCCATAGCCAGAGTGGTTAAAGTGGAATGACTAAAGAAGATATAAGGAGGTCATATAGAATTTAGGAGACAAATAGGAACCATTGATGTGTTTTGAATAATAAATTATTGGACTTAGTTCCAACGTAAACATTCTAGCTGCTGTTTTGTAAAAAGCTAATAGAAGAATAAGCAGAAAGAAAGAGACCTGTTCTATATAGTGACAATGATGGTAGTTCAGACTCGTGTGTTAACAGTAATGAAAATGGTTGGAATTTCCAGTATATATGAAAGCTAGACCTAATATTGGTTGGATTAGATGTGGCATGTGAATAGAATATGGCATTGTTGATTCAAAAAAGCTGTGGCAGTAATGACATCATGATATATGGCTTGGTCCTAACCTTAGAGGAAAGTTTTCAGTTTTTCACCCTTGCGTATGATATTGAAGGTTTGTCATACACGTTTTTTATTATGTTCAGGTTCTTTTCCTCCATACCTATTTTACTGAGTGTTTTAGTCACAGATGTTAGGAAAGGCCACATCTGGTTTCAGGAACTGTAGCTCCGCTGACACACGAAAGGGCCACAAGGCTGGAAATAATCAAGGAAGCCTTGGGAAAACAGGCCACTGAGGAGAGGAAACCTGTCCCTCTGGCAGGGGCACAGCCCCTGCTTCCCTTACATCACCCTGCTTGGCCCTGTGATGGTCGGCTAGTCAAAAATGGGTAAGATAGCTCAGGAGGAAAGATGACCTAAGACAGACCCATTAAGTATGGGAGGCAGACAAGGACTTGGGGGACAAAAAGGCCTGCACCCCTCAGCTTGGCTTGGACACAGCTGGAGTCCTCATTTTATCTGAAAGAAGTCTCCTTGTCTCTTGGCTGCTCCCTCCCCCCACCTTGCTCAGGCTTGAAACAATACTAGAGACAGCCCTAAACTGGATCAGGCAGTTCCCAGGGGAAATTAGGCCTAAAAATAAATTCGTTGAAGCATGTTTTCTTTCTCCTTCAAAAGCTATCATAGCCAGCTCATGCTGGGAAGGAAATTTACATTATTTGCTGATCCTAACCTTAAACCCTTTGGTGCTCTCACATTTCTGCTCTCATGTTTACTCTCTCATGTTTACTAATATCTTCTCAGACCCTTGTAAATTGGTATGTTTCTGCTATTTGTTTTCTTCAAAACATCATCTATTCTCTGCAAACATTAACATACTGATGTAATGAGATAAGCTGTACATTCCTATTACTTAGCCCCACTGATAACCTTTTCAATAAAAACCTTTGGGTAAAGGGGATCAGGGGGCTTCTCCACTAGGGGGAAGTGCCCTTGCCCCTCTGCTGGCAAACAGAGACGTGTTTGCGACAACTCGTGTTTATTTCGTGTTTATCCGTGCCAACCCCGGGATGGGCTCTACGGGATTCAGAGCCCTGCTCCCTTCTCAGCTGACCCAGGACAGTAACCCTCAGATCCGGGAGTCCCACGCTCCCCGCAAAGCTCTCTGTCCCCGTGACACACAAATGGTTTCTGTATCTTATCAAATGCTCTTTCGTCATCAATTGGTAATATCATATGATTTCTATTCATTTTTTTAGTGTGATGTATTACATTGATTGATTTGCACATGTTGAACCATTCTTGTGGCCCTGAAATGAATCCAACTTTATTGTGATATATTATTTTTTAAATATATTGTCTTATTTGATTTGCTGGTAATTTGTTTAGGATTTTTGCTTCTGTATTCATCAGCGATATTGTTCTTTAGTATTTTGTGTGTGTTATACTTGCCAGGTTTTAGTATCAGGGTTATAATGGCCTCCCAAAATGTAGAACTATTGCCTCTTCTTCAATATTTTTTGGAAGAGTTTGAGAAAGATAGGTAACAAATATTTGAATGTTCAATAGAATTCTCTAGTGAAGTCATCTGGACTTTTAATTTTTGGGAGGTTTTTGATAGTTGTTTCAATTTCCTCACTGTTCATTGGTTTATTTAAATATTCCAGTTCTTTATGATTCAGTCTAGAAAGGTTATATATTTCTTGGAACTTATCCATTTCTTCTAGGTTATTCAATTTGGTGGCACATGGTCTTTCATAGTATTCTAGTATGATCTTTTATATTCCTGTGATGTCTGTAGTAACTTCCTCTTTCATTTATGATTTTATTTACATGTGCTTTTTCTCTTTTTTGCTTAATGAGTCTAGCCAGGTGTTTGTACAGAGCATGTATCATAGAAATGTATTCTTGAAACCTATATAATACTATCTTATTAATGTCACTCCAATAAACTTAACTGTAATAATAATGTAATATTAAAAAAGAGATATGTGGCTTGAGCAAGTGTAAAGACAGAGTTGCCATCTTAAAGTGAAAAGAAGACTATAGAAAGGTAAACTTGGGGGAACAAGTTTAAGACTTCAGTTTGGTTCATTTATTAGCCCTTTAAAATAAAGTGTTGAGTAAATAATTGGATAAATGAGTTCAGATATAGAAAGTAAGTATAGAATGGAAATGTAGATCTAGATATTTGGAGCATATAGGTAGATGTTAGTTAAGTATAGGGACTGGATAATATTTCCAGAGAATGAAAATAAGGTAGAGAAAAGATACCATAATTAAAGCTTGGAAATTTTGCTATTAAAGGAATGAGAGAAGAATAAGAATCTGCATTAGCAATTGAAAAAGGAATTTCTAATGACTAGAAGGAAAACAAGGAGAAGGAAGTATCCTGGGAATTAAGTGAAGGGAGTCTTCCAAAGATGAGACAGTGAACAATGTGACAAATGCTACTGATCAGTCGAGATTAATGACACTAAAAATAATTTTGAAACAAGCCTTATGAAATTTAAGGTGATGTTAAGAAGAGTAATTACAGTGGAGTTATAGGAAGAAAAGCTAGAATAAAGTGTTTGTATGAGGACATGTTCCTCAATGTATACCATCAAAAATAAGATAGCATTTGTATGCTAACAAGGAATACTAAAGTATACTAATTATAGGACACTTTAATTCTTTAAACATTAGATCCTTCTACTAAATATGTATTAAATAAAATCTGTCTATGTAACCATAATTAACTATCTAAATACTCATTAGAATGCCTTGTTCATTATTAATGGACCTCATTTGGAAGTCAAATAGATAGTCCAATAACTTAGATGGTGATAAATACAAAAATATAAACATCTGACAAATATGGTCAATTTAAACTTTTAAATGTGTAAGAAAATTTCAATTTTCCTTCCTTCCATGAAATTTATGCAATTATTGTGTTTCCCTCAGCTTGACTGAAAAGTCTGTATTTATTTGTTATGCATATACTAATTTTTTCTTACCTGTTACAAATCCTTTCATCATCTTTAAAACTATAAGACTACTACCAAAATAACAGAAGAGTTGAACAATTCTACTCCACTGGCCAGATCCATTGGAGTTAAAACATAGAAATTCTCATCTTCAGGTTTTATGTTAATTTAATCATTCTATGCCTATGTGCTCTAGTAAAAAGTTGGTACGATGTTATTTGAAAGTCATTGTGTATCAAAATATGCTTGAGGCATTTAAAAAATATAGTCTCTCACACCACACTCCATTGATTTGGAATCAGTCTCGAGTGCCCTTTCCTGGATATGCATATTTTTCATCAAGAATTCCATTTGATTTTTAGCATATCAACCCACATAACTAACCAAAAACAGTTGTGAATTTTTTTTAAATCTATGTTCTGGGTTCTTGTAAGTTTTGGGTCTCTTTGCATTTCAAATTATAGCATCTTTAGAAAGATTACAAAAGTGTTATAAGCTTGAGTGCTTATCCAAAAGTGGGATTATTGCTGAATATATTACATGTTTTGTGAAATTAATGATTATACAATCCGGAGAGATGGAAATTATCTAGAAGTCATTGCATTTTATCTTCTACCAAAGCACAGGATTTTATCTCTCCATAATTATATTTATAGTTTGTATAAGCAAATTTGATAAGCTCATACAAAACTTAGAGTATGAAAGAAGAGAAAACAGATGTCCATTAATAAATATAATAAGATAAAAATTGCACTGTGGGATATTTAAAATAAAAGGAAATTGCAAAAAAGGTGGACTAGGAGAAAAAAGGAGGTGATCACATTTTTTGTATTTTACTTTGTTTTTTATTATTAAAAATTTTAATCATATTCTTTAAATATAATCGGTCTACAATCTTATATTGGTTATATTAGTTTCAAGTGTATAATATAGTGAGTGAACAAATTGCATTTAAGCTGGACTTAAAAAGAATGAGAAAGGGAAAAACATAGGGAAAGTAAGGTGAAATACTTTGGAGCAAATCATAAGCAAAGTCACAGAGTTAGAACAATCTAGAGTGACAGAAGACTTTCTTCTCAGGTTTATGAATATCCATGTTTACAGATCCTGTTTCACATATTCATTTATTAAGTTAAAAGTTTTCCTGTCACAATGCATGTTGGCATCATCCTGGCCAATTCATACATCTTATTCCATGCATTTGAAATTATAAAATAGGAGCACATACATCTTTTCATGAAAATTTAAATTCATTACAATTACAAACATATATGTAGTGTAATAAAAAAAATCTATATTCTGATTACACTTTCCTTCTAAACCAACCCTCTCCACCAATTTCATAGAAGGTAGTCCAAGCTCCTAAACCAGGAACAGTGAGACATAAAGGGAAGTATGCAAGAGACTTCTGGTAAAGATTGTCTTTCTACAGAGGCATATAATGGGGAAATGATGACACATAAGTATGTATATACATATCCTATATGTACAGTACATATATAGTATGTAAATATATGTATATGTGTATATATGTGTGTATATATGGACAGTATGTGACACAGAGTAAGCACTTTAAAGGCTAAAACAGTTTAAACTTGTGTGCTGTTAGATAATGGTCCAGATCCCTGATGTCACTAAGTTATTAAACTAACAAACTCTTTACTCCAGACTTATTAGGTAATAAAAATACATTCTAGGTGTAGGGTATTATTGAGTTTTCTTTTCCATACAGTTGCAATTGCCCATAATATGTCCTTTCCACATTCACATTTGTGATTATTTCCTGTTGCTCTTTCCTCTCTCATCCCCATCAATATTGTTGAAATCTTTCCTGACAGTGTCTCCTGAGATGACACAGACTCAGCCCATATTCCTGGCTTGATTTTCTCCATTCAGATCATGATACATCACAGAGACCAAGAAGAGGTTAAGGGATCCGTCAAATCCTGGCTAAAACTCTTAGGAAAACTATTACATTATATATAATTTAAATAACGCAACTAATAAGTTAAACTTAAGGAAAGGACAATTTTTTAAAATACAATAATTTTTTGAGTGGTAGTTTATGTATTAATTTAAGGAGGTAGAGTCAACAAGATATGGTAATTGATGTGACATTAGATGGAAGAGATGAAGTTAAGGTAACAACAGGCTTTTGGCTTGAGCAATAAGGTAGAGAAAATATTCATTAACTTAGAAACACAGATTCTGCTGGTGGTAGAACCTTGCAGAACAGGAGGTAAATTTCCAAGGATTTAAATTTTTACAAGGAGCAAAAGCAACAATGTAAAAAGTAGAATGTTCTATGTCCTAACCACTAATTGACTACATGACGAGAATTTGGGGTTGATCAGTGTTAATGTGTCTCTTATTAGAAATAGTATTAAATTGCTTTTTCTATTATGTTTTGTTGATTTCTCTTGTAATATTTTGGAGTTAGTATGTCATAACAACATCCACTACATAAATATGTTAGAGTTAATATTTTATTTTTAAAGACAAATTATAAAACAATCATTAAGTCAATATAGTATAGTATCATACAAATATATATATAAACAAAGACTAGACAATTATTTCCAGTGTAAATACCTTCACATCAAACACTACAACAAATACACGTGAAAAAGCAAATAACATCTTTAGTATAGAATTCAGAGGAGCCTGCATTCTTCTTTTAGGAAAATATGTTTTCACAAAACATCTACTATTTATCATTTCTTACTAAAAGGGAAATGCTACTTACTCAAAAAATATTTTTGATCATTAGATTCCACATATGAGTGAAATCATGTAGTATTTATATTTCTCTGACTGATTTATTTCACTTAGCATCATGTTCTCCAGGTCTATCCACAAATGGAACTAACAAGCAAAACAGACTTATAGATGGGGAACAGATGATAGCTAATGGGAGGCAGGGGGGGAAGTCAGGGGGTGGAGGGATTGAGCAAAAAGGAAAAAAGACTTAAAGACATGGATAACAGTGAGGTGAGTACTGGGGGGAAGGGATATAAGGGGACTAAAGGGTAATGAAAAAATATAATAAAGATTATATATTTAAAAATATTTTTAAAACAAAATAACAAAAGATCAACACAAACACGTTTCTCTTTTCACATGTTTTATCTCATTACCAACTAGAGAAACTCAACTTAGTGTACAATGAATCTTAAAAAAACCCATTGGGTCTTTAAACATTCTGAAAAAGTCTTGCCAAAGTTAATACACATAAAATGTCTTTATTTTATGTTATGCTTTAAAGTGCATAAATTTTTCATTAAATTTTATCTTAATGTTTTCTTCAGAGTTGCCAAGTATATTTTTCTAGACATATCCAAAATCAATAAAACCTCAAAGAAGAGACAAATGTGCTTAAATGTGAATTTATCTTCAAAATGTTGTTATACTAAGAAAACATTTAATCTAACTTTAATGAGCACTTATAAGGTAATTTATACCAAGCTAGAGTAGTAAATTGTGATGGAATTTAAAGTCTTTCATACCCTAGCAGAAATATCAGGTGCATCACTTATTAGCTGCTTGACTTAGGGAAGTTACTTGAGTCTTTAATTCTTAGTTTTATTGTTTATAATATAGTTTTATTAGTAATACCACATAAAATGTTAACAAAGATTAAGCACAAAGTATAGCAGTGTGTACACTAAGAGTTGTCAACCCTGAATACAGACTGCTTGGCCTCAATTCATGAACTGTGTTGACTTAGACAAGTTATTACATTCTATGTCTCTGTGTGTAATCTTCATATTTGAGCAATGGGGATGATAATAATACCTATTTTATATTGTATTGCTTATTGTTTTATAGTTCTATATAATTTTATGATATGGATTATTTTAATTTACATAATTGTGTAAATTAAATTGCATAAATTAAATTAAATTAAGCTGTCTCTAAAGATCCTAATTAAATTGGTATGGGACAAGAACCAGGCATGGTTATTTTTAAAATAACTCCCAAATTGATGATCATATGCATGAAGATTAAAAACATTTGGGACCTGAGATAAAATGAATGTCTTCATACTAATTAAGATCTTTGGAGACCAGACACTGGTATTTTTTAAAATTCCCTAGACAATTGTAATGAGTAGTCAAGAAAAGAAATAACCAAATTACATCATTACATAGACATGGCCAACTAATTAAAAGAGAAAAACATGGTACAACATATTTTAAAATGTAACAAGGCATGTTTGCATACTCTGCATTTTTTAAAAATCTGTACTTACTGTTTTTTTACTTTTAATCATTTTTATTGTTATTCTATTACAGTTGTCTCAATTTTTCCACCTTTACCTGCCTCCGTCTATCACACACCTGGCTCCTACAGTCAATTTCCACACTGTAGTCCTTGTCTGTGAGTCATCCATACAAGTTCTTTGTCTAGTCTTCTTCTTCCTTCCACAATTATCCCCCTCCACAACTCCCCGTTCACTTTCACTCTGTTTCATGTTTCCATGTCTGTGGTTCTATTTTGTTCATTAGTTTATTTTGTTCATTAGATTCCCTTTATAGGTGAGATCATATGGTATTTGCCTTTCACTGACTAGCTTATTTCAATTGGCATAATATTCTCCAGTTCCATTCATGATATCGCAAAAGGCAGGAGTAACTTCTTTCTTTTCTCTGCATAGTATTCCGCTGGGTAAAAGTACCACAGTTTTTTGATCCATTCATTTACTGATGGGCACTTAGGCAATTTCCAGCACCTGGCTATTGTAAATAGCACCTCTCTGAACACAGGGGTGCATAAGTTCTTTTGAATTGATGACTCAGAATTCTTAGTGTATAATCCCAGCAGCAAAATCATTGGATCAAAAGGCAGTTCCATCTTTAGTTTTTTGAGGAAATCCCATACTGTTTTCTACAGTGGCTGTACCAGTCTGCATCCCCATCAATAGTATGCTAGGGTTCTTTTATCTCTGCATCCTTATCAGCATTTGTTGTTTATTGATTTATTAATGATGGCCATTTGACATATGTGAGGTGATATATCAATGTGGTTTTAATTTGCATCTCTCTGATGGCTAGTGATGCTGAACATCTTTTCTTATGTCTATGGACCCTCAGTATATCCTCCTTGGAAAAGAGCCTTCTCATATCCTTTGCCTACTTTTTAATTAGACTGTCTTCCTGGTGTGGAGTCATATGAATTCTTTATATAGATCAAAACCTTGTCTGATGATTGACGAATATGTTCTCCCACAAGTAATTGGTCCCCTTTCCATTTTGATGATGGTTTCTTTAGCCATGCAGAAGCTTTTTAGTTTGATATAGATGTGTTTATTTTTTCATTAATATATCTTGCCCTATGAGATATATTGGCAAAAATATTGCTATGTGGGATATCCAAAATTTTCCTGCCTATGTTTTCCTCTAGGACTTTTATGGTATCATACTTATATTTAAGCCTTTTATCCATTTTGAGTTTATTCTGGTGTGTGGTGTAAATTGGTGGTCTAGTTTCATTTTTTGGCATATACCAGGCCATTCGTCCCAACACCATTTATTGAAGAGGCTATCTTTACTCCATTATATGCTCATGGCCCCTCTGTCAAATATTAATTGTCCATAGAGTCTTGAGTTCATTTTGAGGTTCTTTATTTCATTCCATTGATCTATGTGTCTGTTCTTAGGCCAGTACAAGACTCTTTGGATTGCAGTGGCCTTCTAGTACAGTTTGATATCAGGTATTGTGATCCCTCCTAGTTTGCTCTTCTTTCTTAAGACTGCTGAGGCTATTTGGGGTCATTTTTAGTTCCATATAAGTTTTTGAAATATTTTTTTCTAGATCTGTGAAATATATCATTGGTATTTTAATAGGAATTGCATTGAATCTATAGATTGCTTTGGGTAACATGGACGTTTTAGTGATGTTAATTCTTCCAATCCATGAACACAATATATGTTTTCATGTATTTGTATCTTCCTTAGTTTTTTCTTCAATGTTCTCTAGTTTTCCAAGTACAGGTATTTTAACTCTTTGGTTAAATTTATTCCTAGGTATTTTATTTTTCTTGTTGTTATAGTAAATGGTATTTTTTCCCTGGTTTCTCATACAAAAATGCCATCAATTTTTCAACATTGGCTTTGTATCCTGTTATTTTGCCAAATTCACTTATTGGGTTGAGTAATTTCTTGGTGGAAGCTATAGGGTTTTCTATGTACACCATCATGTCATCGTGAGTAATGACAGTTTTACTTCCTCCTTTCCAATGTGGATGCTTTTTATTTCTTTTTTCTTGTCTGATCACTGTGGCTAGAACTTCCAGTACTATGTTGAATAAGAGTGTTGAGAGTAGATACCCTTGTCTTGTCTCTGATCTGAACGGGAAATAGTTAATTTTTTTGTCAGTTGAGTATAGTGTTGGCTGTAGGTTTCTTGTATATGGCTTTTATTATGTTGAGGTATGCTCCCTCTACTCTCACTTTGCTGAGTGTTTTTTATCAAAAATGGGTGCTGGATTTTATCAAAAGCTTTTTCAACATCTATTGATATTATCATGTGACTTAAACAAACATGCACCTAAAATAAGAGCACCTAAATATGTAAAGAAAATCCTGGAGGATTTCAAGAAAGTATTGAGAACAACACAGTCATTGTAGGGAATTTTAATACTCCACTGTCAACAATTGATAGATGTTCCAAACAAGGAATCAGCAAAGATATTGTGGCATGCAAAAGCACTGTACATTAAATGGACTATATATATATTTAGAACCTTTCATCGCAAAGAAACAAAATATACATTCTTTTCAAATGCACATGGAATGTTTTACAAAACATACCATATGGTAGGACATGAAATAAGCTTCAACAAATTCAAAAAAGTTGAAATCATATCAAGCGTGTGCTCAGATCATAATGAATTGAAACTAGGAACTAACCTCAAGGAAAAAACATAAAAACGTTCAAATACATGGAAATTGAACAACATATTATTCCATAATGAATGGGTCAACAATGAGATCAAGGAAGAAATTAAAAAGTACATGCAAACAAATGAAAATGACAACACAACAACCCAAAACCTACCGGACACAGTGAAGGCAATCCTGTGAGGAAAGTTCATAGCAATACAGGCTTACCTAAAGAAGATAGAAAAATATCAAATAAACCACCTAACCCTACATCTAAAAGAAGTGGAGGAAAAACAACAAACAATGCCCAGAGTGAGTAGAAGGAAGGATATAATCAAGGTCAGAGAATTAAATGGCATAGGGACTAAAAGAATAATTCAAAGGATCAATAAATCCAGGAGCTCATTCTTTGAAAACATAAACAGAATTGACAAACCTTTAACTAGGTTCATCAGTAAAAAGATAGAGAGGACCCAAATAAATAAAATCAGAAGTGAAAGAGGAGAAGTTACAACTGAAGCACAGAAATCAAAGGATTGTAAGAAATTGCTATAACACTATATTCCAAGAAATTGGACAATCTTGGTGAAATAGACAAATTTATAGAAACATATAATCTTCCAAAACGGAATCAAGAAGAAGCAGAGGGCCTGGATATACCAATAACAATGAATCAAATTGAAGCAGTAGTCAAAAAACTCCTGGAACACAAAAACCCTGGCCCAGATGGCTTCACAGGTGAATTTTTCCAAATATTTATGGAAAAACTAACTCCTATCCTTCTGAAGTTATTCCAAAAATTAATGAAGAGGAAAGACTTCCAAAGTCTTTTACAAGAGCAGTATCATCCTAATTACAAAACCAGGTAAAGACATAATGAAAGAAAACAACAAGCCAGTATCTCTGATGAACATAGATGCCAAAATCCTCCTCAAAATACTAGCAATCCAGATTCAGAAATACATTAAAAGGATCATAAGCCATCATCAGCTGGGATTCATCACATGGATGCAAGGATGGTACCATATTTGCAAATAAATAAATGTAATGTATCACATAAACAAAATGAAGGTCAAAAATCTATATTTAATAATCAATGTATAAACATCATAATTAAAATTAGTAAATGTATTGAATGGGATTCCAACAGATTATTAAATGCATGTATTAAATAGTACATATAGTCTATCAAGGCACACTTCTGATGTGCAATATAATGTGTTATGTATGTAATAAAACTATAATGGATTTTTTGTTATATTTATACCAAAAATTCTAGTTTTGTCTTGTGAAAGTTAACTGTGATCCTTTTTACAGCCTTTCCATGATTTCTATGGACATATTATTATCATCTATATGTATGAAAGTATGCTATTATAGAATTTGAATTATATAAACACACATATGGAGTTCAGTATATTAGATATCTTTATTTGCAAATAATCTTACTAATTAAAAGGATAATTCATATTACAATAACCAGAAAAGTAATCTCATTTCTTTCAATAACATGTAGCACTTAGGGCCCTGACTAAGTGTGGCTCAGCTGGTTAGGCATTGTCCTGCAAGTTAAAATGTCACCAGTTTGATTCCTAGTCAGGGCATATACTTCCGTTGTGGGTTCAGTCCCTGGTCAAAGCTTACAGAAGACAATCAATCCACATTCCCTCTCACATTGATGTTTCTCTCCCTCTTTTTTCCTTTCCTTCCCCTTTCTCTTAAAAATATGTAGCACATAAAACACAATGTTCAGTCAAGGGTACTCTACCTGCAGCCTATGGGCAGCATGCAGCCCAGGATAGATGTGAATGGGGTCCAACACAAAATTCTAAATTTACTTAAAACATTAGGAGGTATTTTTGTGAATATGTGTCACAATGTATTCAACTTGTGGTCCAAAACCACTCTTCTTCCGGTGTGGCACAGAGATGCCAAAATGTTAAACATCCTTCTAACTATTAAATGTTTTGATGTAGAAAATAGATAATAATCACATAATACTTTTTGTATGCAAACAATTTAAGCTAAATTTCTCACAATAATGCATTCTGTCTCATGTGTTAAAAATCATGCTATTTTTATGTATGTTTTGCTTAGTTATCACTAGATAAATAATTCAAAGGAAAACTTTTGTAGTCTAGATTAAGTTAAAAAATATGCATAATGGGAATTTAACACTATAGAAATGCCAGAAGTCTTTTAAAGATGTCATTAATATCTTAAAAAATAAAAATAAAAGTGCCATTCCATCTATGATAGCTATGCTAATTTATTTTTTATTAATGTATAAATACAGCAAAATTAACAACATTAAGCTATGATAGTTTATTTTCTATACATTTAGTTTAAATTCTCAATGATACTGATTTTGACAAAATATTTAGGAATATTAAGAGTGAAGCTGATGCTGTAAAAACCCTATCATTCATTATGTTAAATTCAGGCTTTTAGGATCTTACAAAGGCCATATGGGAATTAGAATTGTAAGTTGGAGCTTAACCACGAATATTAGTGAAATTCAGGTAAGTATGGATACACGGATTTTTTTAACTAGGTCTCCTCCTGCTATACTTGCAGAGAGCCTAATTATTCTGCAACAAAAGCGGCTGCATTTGGAAATAGGGTAGGGATTTGAGTTAAAATTTCAAAACATTCTAAACACTGTATATATCAAATCATAATACAGATCATCCATATTTCCATTTAAGCACAATGATAAAATAGTTCCCTCTTGGTATCCACGAAGATATTCTTTCCTATCAAAATAAATATATAGACTTCATAAATTCAGTATGCCATGAGTTTTTAAAATGTTTGGGTAACATAATCTGCTCTTGCACACTGTATGAGAAGGGGAGTCATTTATTCTATTGACTTCACTGAGTTTTCATTTGTACTATTGGCCTCTATGCTTACAAATGTTTTTGCAGAAATAATCAAGTGCCAGCATGAACTCAGAAATTTTCAATCCTGCATTTTGGAAATGTATTAATATATGCTCAGTGATTGTTTTCACATCACATTTTACAATGAATCCATAGGCCATTTTAAAACCACAGTGTCAGTTTGAAAGGTTGTCTTCAGAAAGACTTTACAAAGATGTTCATTTCCTCAAAAATATTTTTTTCTATGCATTATCCCTTTGTATGTAATTTGGAAAAACCATGAAATGTAGTTAGTAAGGATGTAACATTTTTTTTTTCTTTTGAAAGGCAGGAACAGTTTGTTTTTAATTTACTTATTTTAGAGAAAGGGGGAGGGAGGGAGAAAGAGAGGGAAACATCAATGTGTGAGAGAAACAATGTGTGAGAAAAATATGGATCTGTTGCCTCTGGCACACCACCAACTGGAGACCTGGCTCTCAACCTAGGCATGTGCCCTGACTGGGAATCGAACCCTTCATATTGCAGGCCAGAACTCAATCCCCTGAGCCACACCAGCTAGGGTGTAACATTATTTAAACATAAATCCCAATCAGATACAGGAACTGTCCCTTGGGAAAACATTAGTAGAAACTAGATTAATGTTTTGCACTTTGTAGTTTCAAACTCTCTGTTTTAATGTTTCACATACGCTACTGGCTATTTGTGATGGAGTTAATATTTTGTAATACTTATTTTATGTGCTCTCCTTAGGGTTCTTCATCTTAGTTTTCATTTATTACACCAGTACATCATTTGGCTGCAAGTAAGGACTTGGACATTATTATGTTGTTCAGTTTTAGCTGCCAAAATACTTTAGATCAATACAACTCCTAGAAAAATTAGGCTATAAAAAGCAATGCACGTAGTAGAACGTTTTTCTCATTATAAAAACTTTCAGTAGAAACACTAAAAACTACAGGTCTCAGCCTTCTCTCATCCTTTAAGTGTCTTTAATGTGCTTCTGCATGACTGTTGAACATAAACTGTCCATCCTTTAAAAAATACAGTGAGTTCGAAGTTATTTCATGTTACCATATAAATTTCTTTATAAATATTTTCAGTTGCAATCTGATGTGTATAAAATAATGGGGAGAGTTAACAGCTTGATTTATTGCTTTCCTGAAGAAATGTCTCTGCTTCTAGCAGGAAAATTGAGTTTAAAGCTAAGTTTTAAAGAGAAATAGAAAAGACAAAAGGACAAGCTACATCTCTGTGAAATTCTGTGAAGAAAATAATTATTTATTTTACAAAACAAAGTTCAGATAAATAAAATACAATAATATCTCACTAGATGTGTTCTTAATGATAACCTTATAGATTATATAGGAAAAGTGAATGAGAGTTACTGGTACAGAACCAGGAGCCTAACCATTTCATCCTTAATTCATAAATTCATGGGAGATATTAAAAATGATGATGCACATATTTCTTAGAGGTCACTTTATAGATATCAATAATAAAACTTTCACTGAATTGATCTCTTTGCTCTTAAAGTAAAGTTAACATACATTGGTACTGAATTTTTATAGAAATCTATTAAGAATAGGTACAACATGGCATAGACATTGTAAAGAGTCATTCCACTAATTCAAGTCAGAGTATAAAGGAGTTTCAGAAGACTAAGCATAAGTAGCCTCTTCCTAAGTCCCATGAGAAAATATTAAAGATCTATATCTACTTTAATGTTGTGCAATAACATGTGGAAAATCATTTGAGTACAAGAATTTTGTTGCTTTAGGTGATTTCTTGAGACAGAAAGACAGCACTTGAGCCTGGAAAGTTTTCCTACAAAAAATCATTTTTCCTGCAATGGTAGCTTTGCCTGGGCTCTCTGAGAGAGCAGGTATTCACTAACAGAAAACAATGAATTTTACCTGAGATGGAGGATACACTAAATTGAAGCAAATATCAATCAATAAGTTAATTATTAAGAGTTTTTTTTATGTTTAAGCAAAATCTAAAATATATCTGTATATTCACAGCCTGGGCTCATTGTCAAAGTTATACAGTTTCAAAAGATGAAAATTCAGATAATTTATTCACAAAGTGATCAGTTTTTAATATTTTTGTTTCTGTTATCACCTGCTCTGAAATCACAGTTTGTGTTATATTCTTTGAGCAAAGTGGGATTTCAATTCATTTCTTACGATATATTTTTTCAGATTTCTCCAAAACATTAAAGTTAACTTCTACAGATGTATACATCTGTAAAACAGTAACACATATAAAGAATAATTATAGAAATATTTTATATGGGTTTTCTCAAAAGATGTAAACCAAATGTGTAAATTGTTTCTTGTTTTCTTTTTTAATGTGAACAGAGAATCTTTGATTCTTTATTAAAGAGAATTCTCAGTACTCCATGTTAGTTCATTTTATTTTTAAATTGTATAAAAAACCTGAAGTTCATTGATTGTATCTCAATATAATATATAATTATTTCCTACATCATTACCAGCGTATGAGAAAGATCCATGGTGCTCTCCCTCGGTCCTTATTTCTGGCTCCTATCAATATAAATTATTTTTTAATTTCTCATAAATTGAATCATGCAGATACAAAGTTTGCATTGGTTTCTTTTGTTCATCATTATGACTGTGAGTTTCATCCCTGATTTGCATGTAGCAGCAATTGCTATTTTTTGTTGGTGCATAATGTTCAATTGCATGGGAATACCATAATTTATATATCCAGTCTAATATACACAAGCAAATGGGTTGTTTTCAATCTGGACAATGAAAAATAAAGCAATGATAAACATTTTGTGCCTATCTTTTTAGTAGATATATATATTCAATTCTCTTGAATATGTAACTAAGGATAGAATTTCTAAGTCATAAGATAGAAAAAAAATATAGTAGCCATTGTCAAAATGTTCCTGAAAGTGTCTGTAATAATACACTATTTTATTTTTTAAGTTTATTTAAAATTTTATTTGTCATTTATAGTTTGCATTCAACTTTAGTTTGTATTAGTTTTAGGTGTATAGTAGAGCAGTTAGACAATGACATCATTTACAAAGTGTATATTTGAAGTACCACCTTTTACCATACACAGTTATTATTATATATGACTATACTTCTTATTCTTTACATCCTCATGACTATTTTGTAACTACCAATTAGTACTTCTTAATCTCCTCTTTTTTTCACCCAGCCCACCTAACCCTGCTTCCTCTGGCAACCATCAGTCTGTTCTCTGTAGCTATAGGTCAGTGTCTATTTTGTTTGCTCATTTATTTTGTTCTTTAGATTGTGCATATAAGTGAAATTATTCAATATTTGTCTTTTTCTGTCTGACTAATTTTGCCTACCAAAATATCCTCTAGGTCTAACCATGCTGTTACAAATGATTTCATTCTTTATTTTTAGTTGAGTAACATTCCATTGTATACATGTACCAAAAATTTTTATCCACTCAGCTATTGATAGGCACTTTGGTTGCTTCCATATCTTGGCTATTGTAAATAATGCTGCAATGAACATAAAGGTGCATATATTCTTTCAAATAAGTGTTTTGAGTTTCTTTGGATATACAAGACCCAGAAGTGAAATCAATGTGTCCTAAAGCAGTTCCATTTTTAATATTTTGAGGAAATCTCCACACTGTTTTCCAAGGTGGTTGTACCAGCCTGTATTCCTACCAACAAGGTGCAAAGGCTGCGTTTTTTTCACATCCTCACCAACACTTGTTGTTTGTTGACTTATTGATGATAGCTACTCTGACAGGGGTGAAACGATATTTTATTGTGGTTTTATTTTGCATTTCTCTTGATTAGTGTTGTTTAGCATCTTTTCATACATTTATTGACCATCTGTATGTCCTCTATGAGGAATATCTAGTCAGGTCCTCTGACCACTTTTTAACTGGGTTGTTTTTGTTTTTGATGTTGAGTCGCATGAGTTATTTACAAATTTTAGAAATTTATCCCTTATCAAAAGTATCATCTACAACTGCATTATTATTTGCATCATAATGAACAACCTAATAAAATAAGTATTCTTTCCCCTGGCTTACAGATGAAGAAACAAAGGCACAAGAAATTTACAGAGTTAATAAGCTAAAGAACAAGGATTCCAGCCCAGGTGCTTTAAGCTACTATGCTACCAGTTTCCTTTTAAAACTGGCAGAATTGTATGAAGTTACCAAAAAGATACAGAAAAATAATAAAATGAATATGATATATCAGAAAAGAAGAGAGAGGAAAAGTAGTGAGAGTGGGAGTGAGAGTTTATTTTCCTCCCCATGTCAATGTGGTAAAATGTCTAAAGCAAATATGCTATGATACAGGAGGATAAGCATAATGATTAGAATGAAGGGAGTAACATTGAAGTAGTGAAAAACTATCTCTGGAGAGCAGAATGGGGTAGAAAAGGTTGAATTTCAGTATTGTTCAACTTGCTATCATGTTTATGTGTTATTTTTATAAAAATAAAAAACTACTTTTATTTGTTTGGAAATAGCTTGAACTGTGTGAGTGCATCAAAACATAAAATTAAAAATCAAATTTACATTTCTTATGCATTTGTTAATTATTTGCCTTATCAGGATCATTATTTTTAGCTCATTTCTTTTTTTTATCCTCACACAAGGATATGTTTATTGATATTTTTAGAGAGAGGAAAGCGGAGAGAGAGAGGAGAGGAAGAGATGGGGAGGAGAGAGAGAAATGTGAGATAGAAACACCTATTAGTTGCCTCCCATACACACCCTGACAGGGAATCAAACCTGCAACCTTTTATTGTACAAGACAAAACTTCAACCAACTGAATGACTTGACCAGGGATAGCTCAAAGCCCTTTTAAAAAGAAAAGTCAAGAGCTAAGATGCTGGACTATTAGAAGCAAACTGGATTTCAACCCTGCTTCTGTGAGGCAGTTCTGACTGAAAAGGGCTGGCTAGTCTCTGGAAGCAGGAACTTTGATCCTCTTTAACTGTAATAAACAACCTACAGTAAATGATTCAGCATCATACAGGGTTAACCTGGTAAATGTTGCAGTAGGCTCAAGGCTGAGCATTTTTAGATTCAGTTATGTTTTTTTCTGTATTTACTTCATAAAAGTAAACACTGCTATGTTTCATTTAAAATAGGAATGTCTTATTTTAATTGTTCAGTGAAGGCGTCAAAACACTCTTGCTTAAGAAACTCATTAAGCAAACATACATATATATAAACTCTATCTCCATACATCATCTATGTATCTATGTACTTACCACATATCTATCTGTCTACCTTTATATCTGTCTCCTTACCCACCCACCTATTTTAGTTTGTGCAGGCTGCTATAAGAAAATATAGACGAGGGACTTAAACAAACATTTATTTCTCATACTTGTGAAGGTTAAGTCTGAGATCAAGACGTTTAATTTATAGTGGGCTCCTTTTTCTGTCATTCAGATAAACCACCTTCCTGCTGTGCCCTCATATGGCAGAGGCAGAAGGCTCTGGTTTCTCTCTCTCTCTCTCTCTCTCTCTCTTTCTCTCTCTCTTCTTAACAGTACTAATCCCACCATGACAGTTCCACCCTCATGATCTCTTCTAAACACAATTGGTTTCCAAAGGTCCAATCTCCAAATATCATCACACTGGGAGTCAGGAGTTCACAATCTAGATTTTTTTGGAGGGACACATAAAATTTCAGCCTCTAACTCTATGTTCTATCTATCATCTAACTATCTACCTACCTATTACCTATCCTTATGTATAATACAATAACAAGATGACTTGTAAGTCACTTACTTCCCTACATTATTATATTTTCTTCTTCCAAAAATCTTGGAAGGTAGGCCATAGAAAATGCCCTGAATACACTGAAACACTCAAGGGTTGAGTCTTCTGTGATTATGAGCCAATAAATGATGCAGGGGATTCAACCCACATATTTATCCTCTCCCCACTCCCACCTGGTTCTATTCCACCCACATTTATTTACTAACTGCTCTCTGAAAAACCAAGGCATTGTTCTTCTGGGCCTTTGCTGTAATTATTCGCATCACTTGGAATGCTTTCCCTCAGATGCCTGACTCAGTTGCCTTCATCTAGACTGTTTAAATTTCACCTTCCCAGAGAGTCTTATTTTGTCCATTGTTTAAACTAAAAACTCTGCTTCTCTCATTCCAAAATCTCAATCCTCCATATACTGCTTTATTCTCCATAGCAGTTGGTACTGGCTAACCTAGCAGATAATTTACATATCTTTGTTGTTGCTTTTCTCCCCTCCAACTAGAATTTAGGCTCCACAAAGTCAGGAATTTTGCCTTTATCAAGGCTAGTGGAGACCCTGCAGAATTCTAGAATCAGCCAGAACTGAGCTCAATTTTAACCTGTATAATTTAATATGTTAGCAGATTAGATTAGAGCCCTGCCTGATTATTTAAAAAGATCTTTTCTGATATTTTTAAACAGCGCGACAAATTCTAAGTAAACATAAATTTTCAGTAATTACAGAACAGGTATGAGCTCTTTCTCCCTTTGTTCCTCCTTCAGACTCTAGAACCTAGATGCGAAATTTACCCTCTCTGGGTGAAGCGAGAATGTGTGAGAATGACTGGCCTAAGTCTAAATTAAACAAGAATACACAAATAAACAGATTTAAATATTTTTAAAAACTAAGAGTGTAAAGTATGTTTTCCTATAACAGAGCAGAGATTTTCTAGCCTCTATAAGGTCAGAGAAGTAGGAGAGAAGAGAAAAGCATAGAAGAAAGGGACAAAAGTGATCCACCCACTTCCCCACCTCTGAACATTCCTTTCCCCAGGGTTATCATCCCTTACACTCAAAACAAGATTTCAGGGGCCAGTACACGCTGCATTAAAGTGTGGCTGCTTCCACACACCAATCACTGGAACACAAAAAGTTATACACAGTTACATCTGGCTAAACACATCTCCATTCAAGTATCAGTTCTTCCTCTATGACTGAGTTAAAGAATAATGACACAGAATCACCTGGAAAACAATGGAACGATAGTGGGAGAGGAGCCTTGGAGCCGCGGACAGTGGATTCTACTCTCACAGATTCCAAAGAGTGAGAAGTGCGATGGAGGCTCGAGAGGGTGGGCTGGGTGCCCACAGGCACTGGCACCAGAGGGACATTGAAACGGCCAGTTAGCTTCCCCCGAGAAGAATGGGGTCTGAATCATAAACAGGAACCCCTAAACTACAGCAGCTAAAACCAAGACAATACAGAGAAAACACAACCCGGAAAAGCTTAGGGGCGCTCTCTGCCAGAGACAGGTGGCTGGGGATGCAAAGAGACATTTAAATGGCCAACGCAAAAATTGCAGTGGCAGCCACCCTCCTTGATCTCTGGGTAGAGGTGACAACAGGGTGGGCTGGTGCCTGGGAAAATACCGGTGAGGAAACTTTGTGAAGAGAACTGACACAGCGGCCGGAGGAACCCCAGCGATAACGCACCTCCCACTCTGCAGCTACCATCTCGCTCAGGCATAAGGGAATCAATTAACCTGCCTTTTGTGCGCTCTGCACACAGCTTGTACGCATGTGAGCTGCGGGGCTGAGTGCAGACGGGCTGAGAGAGCCTTGAGGAGAGACTGGAGACGGAGGCGTTGGGGAAAGAACGGGAGGAAGAACCAGGGAGTACCCACTCCCTCCCCATTCTGTAGTCTCCATTGTGGGCTGGAAAGGCAAGCCCAGAAAGAGGCAGAAGCGGGTCGCACATGAACCAGACTGCCCGTGATTGAAACACAGGGGGCACAGGTGGTGGATCTTTGGCCGAAGGGGTAACAGAACTGCCCAGAGACCCCTGAGGAGAGACTAGAAATGGAGGCATTTGGGAAAGAAAGGGGGGAGGAACCTGGGAGTCCCGACTCCTTCTCCTTGCCATAGTCTCCATTGCGCGGAGGCGGCCACACCCACAAAGAGCCAAAAGTTGAAAAGCACACATAGACACCCCAAAAACACTTGGTGCAGGCTTGCACACTTGCACCGAGTCACCGCGAGGGTTGGCGAGCCTGTGTGTGACCCGTGCAGGCTGGCTAACGCTTGCACCGGCCTGCAACGCCTCCCACAGATTGGCACGCATACGGCCTGCGAGGGAGTGCACAGAGCGGCAAGGGCAGGCATAATTTGACCCGGCTGCCTGCGTTTGCGGAGCGGCCCACAAAATTAGTAGAGCTGCCCAGAGTCCCTAGAGGAGAGACCAGAGACAGGATTAACCGGAGAGCCCTGGAGCTGACTTCCTCCCATTTCCGTAGTCCCCATTTGGCAAGGGCAAGCAACGTACCCAAAGAGCCAAAAGCGGGAAAACACACAATAGAAAACCATAAACTGAGCAGTGCCGGGGAGCTCGCTGGCCAGGGGGCCGGATGAGTACACGAGGTCGTGAATAAGACCCCTGGTCTGGGGCAAGCACATGCGAGCCCAGGCAGGTGGTGGATCCAGCCGCGGCGGGAGCGCGCTCAAGGAGCTAGCTTGAGAGTGCAGAGATATCCCAAAAAATAGCCCAACCCTGACCGAAGGGGTCACAGAGCTGCCCCAAGCAGTAGTCAGACACAGAGAGTAGACTCCTGGAAGGCTCAAACAAACAACCCAAGGTCATATAGGGTCAACAACTGACATCATCAGAGGCAGGCCCAGAAAGGAAAGGACAAAAATACTTAACAGACTCTCACAAAAATGGGAAGAAAAAGAAGTTCCCCCCAAATGAGTGGAAAAGGGGACTCCCCACAGAGAGAGTTAAATGAATTAGAGGCAAGGGAACTATCAGATATTGAATTCAAAACAATGGTTCTAACGAAGCTCAATGAGTTTAGCCAGCTCAAAGATAACTAGGAGAAACTGCAGAAAAACTATCAGGATCTTACAGCAATCTATACCAGCCTGGAAAAGGACATAGAAACTATCAAGAAGACACAAGAAGATATGAAGAATACCATTTCTGAATTGAAGAACACAGTAGAAGGAATCCAAAGCAGGCTGGAAGAAGTGGAGGATCGAATCAGTGAGATGGAGGATAAGGTAGAAAAAAGCTCCCAGAAAGAACAAGAAATGGAAAAAAGACTCAAAAAGAATGAAGAGGGATTTAGGGAAATGCAGGACAACCTGAAACACAATAATATCCGCATAATAGGGATACCAGGAGAAGAAGAGGAGCAAGGGATAGAGAACCTCCTTGAAAAAGTAATGATGGAAAATTTCCCCAATTTGAGGAGAGAAAGGCTCTCATGGGTCCAGGAGGCACAGAGGACCCCACTCAAGAGGGACGCAAAGAGGTCCACTCCAAGACACATCATCATTAAAATGGCAAATGTCAAAGACAAAGAGAGAATCCTGAAGGCAGCAAGGGAGAAGGAAAAATTAACATACAACGGGGCCCCGATATGGCTAGGAGCTGACTTCTCAACAGAACACTACAAGCCAGAAGGGAATGGCAACAAATATTCCAAGCCATTAAAAGCAAGGGCCCACAGCCAAGGCTGCTCTACCCACCAAGGCTCTCAATCACAATAGAAGGGGAAATACGGGGTTTCCCAGACAAGAGAAGGCTAAAAGAATACACCTTTACCAAACCAGCACTCCAAGATATGCTAAGGGGACTGGTTTAAGCAGATGAAGGAAAAGAATGAGAGAGAGGAAAACAGGTACAAAGAGAAAAGATGAGTAAGTTTCTATCAGTAATATCTCTCAACATGAATGGACTAAATGCCCCAATCCAAAGACACAGGGTAGCTGAATGGATAAGAAAACATGTCCCACACATATGCTGCCTACAAGAGACCCACCTCAGAGCAAGAGACCTACACAGATTGAAAGTAAAGGGATGGAAAGAAATATTCCAAGCAAATGGGCAAGAGAAAAAGACCGGGGTTGCCATACTTGTATCAGACAAAGGAGATTGCAAAACAAAGGCCATAAAAAGAGACCCAGAGTGGCACTGTATAATACTTAAAGGAAGAATCTATCAACAAGATGTCAATATTGTATACTTATATGTTCCCAATAATGGAGCCCCCAAGTTTATAAGGAAATTTCTGGATGACTTCAGAAAAGGTATAGACAGCAACATACTGATACTAGAGGATATCAACACCCCACTGTCAAAAATGGACAGATCTTCCAAACAAAACATTAATAAACATATTGTGGCACTGAATGACACACTGAATCAAAGAGACTTAACTGACATATATAGAACTTTACATCCCAAAGAGGAAAAATACACATTCTTTTCAAATGCTCCTGGCAGTTTTTCAAAGATAGACCACATGATAGGACAAAAGCAAACCTCAGCAAATTCAGGAAAATTGAAATTATACCGAACTTTTTCTCAGACCCCAAGGGATTGAAACTGGAAATCAACCTCAAAGAGAAACTTCAAAAACTTGCAAACTCATGGCGACCGAACAGTAGACTATTAAACAATGAATCGGTCAATAATGAGATAAGAGAAGACATCAAAAAATGTCTGGAAACAAACGAAAATGAACCGACAACAGTCCAAAAGTTATGGGACACAGCAAAGGCAGTCCTGAGAGGAACGTTCATAGCAATACAGGCTTACCTATAAAAGAGAGAAACATTTCAAATAAAAGACCTAACACTACAACTTCAAGAACTGGAGAAACAACAACAAGTAAATCCCAGAGCAAGTAGAAGGAAAGAAATAGTCAAGATTAGAACAGAACTGAATGACGTAGCGATGAAAAGAACAATTCAGAGGATCAACCAATCCAGAAGCTGGTTCTTTGAAAAGAAAAATAAAATTAAGAAGCCTTTAAGCAGACTCATCAAGAAAAAAGAGAACCCAAATTAATAATATCAGAAATTAAAGAGGAGAAATATCACCTGATACCACAGAAATACAAAGGATCGTTAGAAACTACTATGAACAATTATATGCCAAGAAATTTGAATATCTGGATGAAATGGATAAATTTTTAGAAAAGTATAGTCTTCCAACACTGAAGGAGGAAAAAATAGAAAGCTTGAACCGACCGATAACAGCTGCGGAAATTGAAGCAGTCATCAAGGAACTCCCGGCACACAAAAGCCCAGGGCCGTACGGTTTCCCAGGAGAATATTACAAAACATTTAAGGAAGAGCTAACCCCTGTCCTTCTTAGACTATTCCCAAAAATCCAAGAGGAGGGAAGACTCCCAGACTCATTTCATGAGGCCAGCATCACCCTGATCCCAAAACCAGATAAAGACCCTACAAAGAAAGAAAACTACTGGCCAATTTCGCTAATGAACAGAGATGCTAAAATCCTCAACAAAATATTGGCAAACCGCATCCAACAATACATTAAAAAGATTATCCACCACGATCCAGTGAGATTCATCACAGGGATGCAGGGATGGTTCAATATACGCAAATCAGTAAACGTGATGCATCACATAAATAAAAGAAAAGACAAAAACCACATGATCATGTCAATAGATGCAGAAAAAGCATTCGATAAGGTACAGCACCCATTTGTGATCAAAACACTCAGCAAAATGGGAATACATGGGGCATTCCTCAATGTAATAAAGGCCATATATGAAAAACCTACAGCCAATATCATACTCAATGGGCAAAAACTGAAAGCTTTCCCACTACTTTCGGGAACACGCCAAGGATGCCCGCTCTCACCGCTTCTTTACAACATTGTATTGGAAGTCCTAGCCACAGCGGTCAGACAAGAGAAAGAGATAAAAGGCATCCATATAGGAAAAGAGGAAATAAAGCTATCATTGTTTGCAGATGACATGATAGTGTACATAGAGAACCCTGTAGACTCCACCAAAAAACTCCTCAACCTAATAAGTGAATTTGGCAAAACAGCAGGATACAAAGTCAACATTCAGAAATCAAAGGTATTTTTGTCCACCAGCAATGCAATAGAAGAAGAAATCAGAAAAAAAAATACCATTCGATATAGCAAGAGGAAAAATAAAGTACCTAAGCATAAATTTAACCAAAGACGTAAGAGACCTGTATGCAGAAAACTATACAACATTGTAAAAAGAAATGAAGGAAGACACAAATAAATGGAAGCATATACCGTGCTCATAGATTGGAAGAATTAATATCCTCAAAATGTCCATACTACCCAAAGCAATTAATAGATTCAACGCAATCCCTAGTAAGATACCAATGACGTATTACACAGAATAGAACAGACATTTCAAAATTTATATGGAACCATAAACGACCCCAAATAGCTTCAACAATTTTGAGAAAGAAAAACAAAGTAGGGGGGATCACAATACCAGACATCAAACTCTACTACAAAGCCACTATACTCAAAACAATCTGGTACTGGCACAAGAACAGACCCATAGACCAGTGGAACAGAAGAGAAAGCCCAGAAATAAGCCCAGGTTTACATGGGCATTTAATATTTGACAAATGGGGCAGAAGCTTAAAATGGAGCAATAATAGCCTCTTCAACAAATGGTGTTGGGAGAGCTGGACGGCTACATGCAAAAAATTGAAATAGGATCATCAGCTGACACCATACACAAAAATAAACTCAAGATGGATCAAAGACTTAAACAGAAGTCGCAACACCATCAAAGTCCTCGAGGAGAACATTGGCAGGAAACTCTCAGATATCCCACGCAGCAGTTTTTTTACTGATATGTCTCCTAAAGCAAGGGACATAAAGGAAAGAATAAACAAGTGGGACCTCATCAAAATAAGAAGCTTCTGCACGGCAAAAGAAAACATCAGCAAAATGAAAAGGGAGCCAACCCTATGGGAAAATATATTTGATAATGATACAGCAGACAGAGGTTTGATCTCCAAGATATATAAAGAACTCACTTGTCTCCACTCCAAGAAGACTAACGATCCAATCCAGAAATGGGCAAAAGACCTGGGCAGACGCTTTTCTAAGGAGGAGATACAGAGGGTCCAGAGGCATTTGAAAGGATGCTCAGCATCACTAGCCATCAGAGAAATGCAGATCAAAACCACCATGAGGTACCACCTCACACTGGTCAGTCAGGCCATCATAAACAGATCAACAAACAACAGGTGCTGGCGAGGCTGTGGAGAAAAGGGATCCCTAGTCCACTGTTGGTGGGAATGCAGACTGGTGCAGCCACTGTGGAAAGTAGTGTGGAAATTCCTCAAAAAGCTGAAAATGGAACTGCCTTTGCATCCAGCGATTCCCCTGCTGGGACTGTACCTTAAGAACACCAAAACGCCAATACTAAAGAACCTATGAACCCCAATATTCATAGCAGCACAATTTACAATAGCCAAGTGTTGGAAGCAACCTAAATGCCCATCAGTAGATCATTGGATCAAAAGGTTATGGTACATATACACAATGGAATACTACACAGCAGAAAGAAAAAAAGAACTACTGCACTTCACGACAGCATGGATGGAACTCAAGACCATTATGCTAAGCGAAATAAGCCAGGGGTGAAAGACAAATATCATATGATCTCACCTATAAGTGGAACCTATCCAACAATACAAAGATGCAAGGAAAATAAGACCAGCAACACTGAAAGGGAAAGAAATCAACAGAGACAAGAGGGAAGGGGGGGGGAAGGGAAGGGAAGGGGAAAGTCAAGGAACATACAACAAGGACTCATGGACAAAACCAAAGGGGAAGAGCTGAGGGAGGGAAGGAAGTAGGGGGCAAGGGAAAGTGGTGGGGGTGTAGGCAGAGACAAATGTATTTTAAAAAAATAAATTAAAATAAAATTTAAAAAAAAGAAAAAAAAGAATAATAACAAAGAGCAGAGGCACGTTAACAAGATCAAGAATGTGTGTGTGTGTGTGTGTGTGTATGTGTGTGTGTGTTTAGGGCATCCTGACAGTTCCATGGCTAGCTTGGGAGGTAGGTATTTAAACTGAGAGTTAAGTTTCTCTCTAAAAATATCTGGTGCTCCATCCCATAGCAGTACTGTTTAGGTCATGGAGGGCCCCAGAACTATAACAATGGTGGTCAAAAGCACATCCAGTCATTGCAGGTTTTGTGGTATTTCCTATCACTCTACTTGTGGTCTGGATAGTTGGGCTACACGTGTCCTGATGGCACGTGGTCACGCATAGGCCTGCCAACACAGGTCAGACATTGTTCAGTATGAATGCACCACCTGGCTAATGGCCAAATGGACCCCAGATATACTGTTGAAAAGTAAGAATAACAAGTCTTCCCATCATGGGGGGGATACTCTATCATCCTATAGCATCGCCTTGATGCTGCACAGGTGGGTTCCAAGTGCTTGGAAAAAAAGTGCAACTACAAATGGTCTAAACACAGGAATGGTACTGGGACTTGCATCTATAATGGGTGTGCTGTAAACAGAAGAGTCCCTGGTGGTCTGGTTAGAGGTGAAAACAGACATGTCCTGTGACCTAATTTTATTCTCCATGGCAGTGGCTGTTCCAAATACAGGAGGTTTTTACGTCCAGATAAGCCACAGGAGCACTGATATCAAGTATGAATACTAGCATCTCCAATTATGGGGATGGTGTTATACTGTCACATGACCCCACCACATATGTTAGAGAAAGGTGAGCCTATGGTGAACGGATTTAAGGTGGAGCCAGCAGTGTATCCAAGCACTGAGGTGGTACATGCTCTTCCTGCTGTAGCAGCCATGCTGAGACCAGATGGATCCCTTCTTATACGGCTAAAATGAGATATAGAAGCAGTGCTGTGTCCCTTTCTAAGTCCATCTCTAATGTTGATGCTCTGGATGCCTGTGACTGAGTGGGGCCCGAGCTGGACATACTGACCCTATAGCTCCCACCATCAAGGAGAGCTGCAAGACTCATCACAGGAAGTCAGCCTGCAGACATATTGGCAAACAGTGAGCTACTGTCCCTGGTTATATGTCTTGAGGGCAACTCCAACACCAGCAGTTGTGGATATGTCCATAGGGAGAATTCATGGGTCACCAATGGGCAATGCCAGTGGTAGCAAATGTAGAATTTGGCAATGGCAGACCTGTACTACCTGAGTGCATTATGCTGTTCTAGTTGGCAGGACTGCAGGAGAATTTACGCCCATGCCTTGTGTCGGGGTGATCACTTTCACTAACATTAAAGGGTCTTTAGGCTGCTGCCCGTCACTGGCCCCAGCTGTGGGCTAAGAGGTAATACTTGAGTCCAAAGGAAGATAAGAAACTTGGGTCCCTCTGCTCACTAATTTTTAGGTAAATGTGTGGAAACATCAGCTGAGACAATGATGCCACTGGGTGGTGTATTGTCATTATTAGGAGGTGCCATGGACAATAGAGAGTGGCTATCCCTGGAGACAGGGCAGAATGAAAAAGTACAGCCTGGGAAGGAAGAGAGGTGTCTATAGCCTCAGTGTGAATAGCAGGGTTGAGTTTTGCAGAGGTGGTGTCTACCAGAGCATGGGTGATGCAGAACCCATAATGGGTAATCCAGTGTTAACAGGAGCACTTATGAGAGTGGTTACCCTCTGCTGACCATCAGAGGTCTCTGAGGTTGGCTCAAATATGATTTGGGGCCAGAGGGATGGTCTGAGGTAGTGCAGGGGTCCTTCAATGAGGGAAATCAGTGGAGGGGACTGCAAGGCACCTGTGCTCCACACTCTATTAGATTTGATAAACTGGGAGGAATCTTATTCTTGAGTATGGAGAAGATATGATTATGGCAGAACAGAAAGAGAATAGTGTCCATTTCAATGACACCAAGATCTAAAGTAGGCTGAGAGGTAGCCCTAGTCAGGTAGCTCAATGGATTAGAGTGTCAACCCAAAAAGACAAGGCGGTGTTTGATCCCCAGTCAGAGTACATACAAGATGCAACCATTAAATGCATAAGTTAAGTGAGACAACAAAGTTAATATTTCTCTCTCTTTCACTAAAATCAGTAAATAAAGAAAAACTCATAAAATGAAGTAGGCTGAGGGGCCAAATCTGCAGATGCTTTGGCTGTATTGTTGGAAGGAGTGTCTGCAGAGTGGATAGACTGGGCAGTGAAAACAGTGGTATAAAGCAGGGAAAGAGGAGTGGGAAACACAGAAAAAGGGGGAGGATGTATACACATAGGTGTCAGGGATTCATTTTAGAAGAAGGGCTGCTGGAAGGAGAAGGCTGAGGTCCTAAAAGGTATAGGGAAGTAAGAAATAAGACTGTTGTGGTTATAATGGTATAAGAAAGACCTGCATTCTCATGAACTGGAATTCCCAAAATACTAGAATTAAGAGAATTAGTGTGAGCAGCAGGAGTAGAGTGAGAGACTGTGATTTCTTTCTGAGCAACATTTGGTATTAGAGAAGGTGGAGGGACAAACATGTTCTGGGGTGAGGCAACTGGGTCAGACAAGTTGTTAGCGATAGCAGGGACCTGCCAAGTCTAAGTGGCCAGGGGCAGGGTGTCTGCAATCACCAAGCCAGGTGGAGAGAAAGAAGGGACAAGCTATATGGCATGGCAGTCAGCCATGATCACAGTTTTAATCTTCCAGGTCTTTTTACTCTGACACTTAGTGTTCTCCAAGGTGCTCAGATTTTTGTCAACAGCAAAGCGAGGCAACTCAGTAGGTGGAGCAGCTCACCTCAGTCCCACAGCAGTGGGGGCAGTGGTGGCAGTGGTAGCAAACGTGGTGTGGGCATTTTGTGTTTCAGGGCTTTCTGCTTGCAGAGGCCAGTAGAAAATTACTGTTTGATACATTTTCAGCATTCATTTCCTTACTCAAAGTTAGTGGTCCTGGAAAGGTGGACACATGGTCTTCACCCAGCGCTTTGTTTGTGGATCTCTCTGGCAACAGGGAGCAGCATGGGGTTGGGCCAGAGAGCACTGCTGCTTCTGAGTTAGGCTTCAGAGGAAGCAGGGCATCTTCCTCAGGGTATTAGCTTGTGACATCCTGGCTTTCAAAGGAGGATCCCATACGAGACAATTGAGCATTCCCACTCAAGCTATCCTGTGGGTGTTTAGAATTGAGGTACAGAAGCCCAGGACTACACTTACATGGAGTGAAGACTCCCTTGGTCTTCAGGGGCCTAGATCTCAGTGGTAGATTCCCACTGCTATGACTGTCCCTATTATCTTGTTTTTGGGTTCTACCTGGTCCTCTTTGTTCTTTGCCATCAGTTTTAAGAACTCTTCTTGAACCTCCACTTCCATCTTCTTTGGGGAAGGAAGTGAGGTAGTACTGGATGTTCTGGGCCTCACAGCCTTGACTGCATCTTCAGGCGGTCAACATGAGGGAGAGAATCTGCACACTGGAGGAAGGATATGAACAATTTTCAAGCATCCAAAATTCATGGAATTACAGGCAGACAGCATGGGCTTCTTTGGAAGATCCTCCCAGGTCACCAGGGGGAGGATCCCCACAGGGGAGCTCATAGTCTGTGGTAGAGGACACCACCTCCTTTGGTGATGTAAAAGCCAGGTGGTAATGGTACAGGATCCTGGAGGAACAGCTTGTGACCAGTGCACATGGCAGGTGCTGGAGCATCAGAGTGAGCTCAGCCAGGTCGGGCATCATCCTGGGCAACAGGGAAAACTAGTGGCTGATGTCCATTGGGCAAGGGACTGAGGTGGCAGAATGGCAGATGAAACTTAAATGCAAATTGCTCCTCCAAAGCCAGTTGTGCATCAAATGAACCTGACAATGGAATAGAAACTAGGAGAGCCTCTCCTTAATTTTCCATTACTCTCAAGGTCTAGTAGGCACTGAACTAAGTTCAGCCAGGTGCCTGTGATGTCACAGAGTATGGGGGAGGGGGGAGGATGCACAAAGAGTGGAGGTGGGGGGAATGTGTACCACCAGTCCAAAGCCTAAAGAGAAAATGGCCCAAGGCAAAGGGTGAGGCCTCAATGACTGACCAACCCCTTTTGGACTTCCCAGCACCTTTGACTTCATTGCAGGTGTTTGACTCCAGATAAGCCACCATATGGAGACTGTTCAAGGCCCCAGAGGCCCCATCTACCAGAGCTAACACCTTAGCATCTGCTCTGAAGGCTCCTCAGCACCTTCCCCAGGGTCCCAGAGGCCAGAGCCCACTCAAAGCCTATTGTTGGAACCCCCAAAATCATGCCTAGATGTAGCCCACCTCATCCAAGGACCTTCTCTGATTCTCTGTGGGCCCTGAAGTCAGGTACACTTACTCCATGACTACCTTGGCCACCAGGCAGGTGTAAAAGTTGATGAGGAGTGGACGCAAAGTTCTGATCTGACTGGGTGCTGCATTGGCAGGCAAGTTCTTCACTTCTTTTTAGAAATTTGGTAAGACAACATTTAAACCTTAGACCATTCCTGAGCTCATACAGTTGGCAGTTTTTGATGAGGATTTGAACCCAGCTTGTGATTTCAGAGCTCCTACTTTAGATTTCAGTTTTTCCATAAGGTATATTCATTGTATGTTATCATTGTTTTTCCTTTCCTTTCCTCTCCTTTTCCTTTCCTTGCCTTGCATTGCCTTGCTTTCTCTTCCTTTCCCTTCCCTTCCCTTCCCTTCCCTTTCCCTTCCCTTTCCCTTCCCTTTTCTTTCTTTTCCTTTCCTTTCTTTCCTGTTTTATCCCCTTTGATTTCCTTTCCTTTTTATTGTAAACTTTAGGGTACTTAGCACCATGTCATACCTATAATATGCACACACATTCCTCGTAAGAGGTCTTTAGTTCAAATAATAAATTGATCATGGACCATATGGGTTTATAGTGACAGAAGGTGTAGGTCAAGGACTACCAGTTGTCAGTATGGTCCCGTCCTACATACCTAATTGAGACTTGTAGTCCAGATTTTCTCCTTCATCTAGTGTGAAGCATCCAAATATGCAAATAATATATTCTGGATAAATTGTGGTCCATTCCAAAAGATAGTCACCAGTATGTTATTCCATATAAATTAGAAGCCACTTTGTCTGGCCTTCCTGTAATATGTCTGATAAATAATCTCATTCATGTCTAGAAAACAAATGCTTCATTTGTTGCAAGTTAATAATAGAATAATGTATTGGATTAAAGTAAGCTACAGAATTTGATCATTGTGAGCACACCAGCCGGATCCAGTTTTCACTGCACATTATTGGCACCTAAATGTAACTTTAGATATTATTATGCCCAAGAGAAGAGACATATCTATGTGTGTACAGGACAAGAGAAACATGTTATTTATTTCCAGGAGCTGAGAGCTTTAGCATGACAAGAAAGATTTGGAAAACCTTTGTCTGTATATGACATTATCTAGTTTGAATCCTGTTTCTGTGGCTTACTTCATTGGAATACTTTCCCTCTTGTGGAGCTGATGTTGTATAACACTCATATGACATGCAGGTATTTCAGAACCAAGAATTATATAGCTCGGTAAAATTGTTTGAGTTTATATTTTTGGTAAAAATCTATTTTAAATAGCACTAAATATAATTCATATTTACAAAATCAATTTTAATCTTCTGCTTATAATTTTTTTCATAACATGTTAGAGTAAATTTGGATTTTCATGCCCAACATTTTTTGAGGTTGGTGAGACACAAAAGATGTGTTTATTTATTTATTAATTTTTGAGAGGAGGGATGGGAGGGAGATAGAGAGGGAGAGAAACATCTATCAGTTGCTTTTTGTACTTGCCCCGACTGGGAACTGGACCCGCTACCCAGCCAAGTGCCCTGACTGGGAATCAAACCAGTGACATTTTGTTTTGTACGGTGATGCCCAACCAACTGAGCCACACCAGTCAGGTAACATAAAAGGTTTTGCTCCTTCAAACAGATCCAAATTCTGTTTTTTTTAAATATTTTTTGAGGAGAAATATTGTAAGCCCATACCTTTCCAGAGAAGAAATAATTTACAGTTATGATATTTAAGCATATTTTTAATATAATTTGAGGAGAGTTCAGTAAGTAACAATCTCTTGATTTTCTCTATTTGAATAAAAATAGCAAGCTGGAACAAGTTTCAGGCAAAGATTTTTTATAAGAATTCTCAAAAAGATGATCAGGTGTCAGATTTATTTGAAAACAATAAATTACAGTCAAGTTATTTCCATCTTTTTTTCCCCAAAGACAAAAATTTCTTAAATGATTTATTTTGGGGTTTCAGGACAAGAAAAGGAAATTTGGACAAGGATAATATGGAGAAATCCACCTCTTGATGTCTTGTCAAATAAAAGTAGAGGAACAGGATTTTTTTTTGACATATAGAATATTATCTTATTTGTCCTTTAAGACAAAATCACATTAGATAGAAAGTGGTTATTCTGAGAAATTTAGCTTGGCAAAAGCAAGTTGAGACAAAATTGGTAAAGGCTAATTATTTTTAAAATAAATTTAATTTAATAGTTAATAAAATGTTTTAATAACAACAATTTTTAGTTGTTATGTGAGATTACTTATAATTTGACCATTTTTAAAGCACCAATTTCCAGTCATATCAAATGAACCTCATGGTGGACAACATGGGATGGAAATTGTAGTACTGACAATAAACCATTGTTGACAACCTGCGGTTGAACACTGCAGGTTTACTTCTCTTTTCTTACTAACTATCCATTGTAATTCATACAGACTTAATGTGGATGTATACTGGGTGCTTTCTGAAGCTTATTCAATAAATATTTTTCCTTAAAATAACTTTTGCCTCCTTGTATTAAGCTCCTTTTCTCCCTGCCCTCTCTGCCCTCCGTCTCTCTCTTTTCAGCAGTGTATCAAAACTGTTCTATTTTCATCTGTTGATGACTTCCATGATTTCATGGCTTTTCTTGGATTATTGATTTTGGTATTTCTGTACTTTTATTTAAATATGATTTCAGGAAAAACAAAAATAAATGTTACTCTGGTCTGTTATCTTGAACTGAAAGTACCTATTGATGCTAGTATCCAATGTTGCAAAAAACAAACAAACATGGCATTAACAGATGTAACACTAAAGATCTAAAAGTGTCAACTTTTCTTGAGCAGTAACTAAGGATTAAAATGTGGTGATTTCTAATAAGAAAATAATTATGCTCATCAACAACAGAAATATCACATAGAAAGAACATCTACACACATGAATACACTTACATACATATTCATATGTATCAACATGACTATAAATACATACACACTTAAATTCACACACATCATAGACATTCTATATTCTGTGAGCTTAAATCAGGGCAGTTGAAAATCAATATATATTATATTACCGAACTCTCTTAGTAAATGAAGTCCTTAGTCACTAAAGCCAGGCTGTTATTGATGAGAACCACTTTTTTAATGTCATTTAGCAATATGATTGATTAAGAGATGCTAGAACTGTTATAAACTATACAGGTAAAAATCCAGATAAAATGATAACAATATTAAATAAACTTTCAATGTGAAGCTTGCTACTTCCAGTTATCTACTTCTGACTTTAATAAGTGCCTTCTTCATGTGTATCAATTATTCTATTAATTATAGATGTTGAATTCTTAATTTTTTTGACAACAGTATTTTTCAGTGCTAACATGGTTTACAATTAAAGGAGAATGGAAGTTTATAATAATATTCTGTAACCAGTAGTTTAAAAAATCAGTTTTGATTTGTGGAATGTAATACCTCCAACATATATATATATATATATATATATATATATATATATATATATAATCTCAGAACAAAAAATGAACAACTACAGAAATTCAGTAATACTATGTTTATTAAGTCATACATGTGAAAACAAACAAAATGCTGTGCTCCACTTATTTATGCTATATAATGCAAACCATGTTTCTTGCTAATGAAGAGCTTCTGCTGAAACTATTTCCTTAAAACTATTACTTTTCTCAAAATGAATCCTTCTGTTAAGCAAAAAGTGAGCTAAACTTGGTGTCCTTGTTCCCTATGCTACAATTGATTTTATTCAGGATTTTCCTTAGACTATGACAACCTATCAGGTAGTAAATAACAATAAATAATTATTTACATTTATACTTAAAATGTATCTATTTTGAAACAACTTCCAAAATAAACCCCTCTTTACAAGTGAAAACAAAGATCAACCCCAGGTATCTGTGCTCATTCAGATCAGCCACAGTGATGTCAGTAGTCTGCGCTATTGATAGCCTCACCTCATAATAACCCACAGGTGATCTTGAGTACAGAGAATGAATTGGTCTTGGTAGAACTGTACAATATAAATACATTTCATACTCTATTCTAGATATATTTGTGATTAATGAGTAAACAATTTCTTATAGATAAAATTATTTTTTCCGTTAACTTATAGGTCAACAGACATTTTATCTTTATATCTCACTAAATTTCTATACCAGTTTCTTATTGTTTCTTCAGTCTCCAAACACGCTACGGAAAGGAAAATTATGTGTTTTTAACACTTTCTTGAGCTAGTCAGAACTTACATTAAGGAACTCCATAGTGAATACTATTAGAGAAATTTCCTATGCTTTTATTATATTAAATTTTATTTTATTTTTTGTTTTTTAGATTTCTTTTTACTGAAGCCTACAATTTTTTAAATTAAGACTTTTTTAGAACAATATAAGTTTCACAGCAAAAATAAGAGGGAGATACAGGAATTTCCTCTATATTCTCTGGCCCCACACATACAGTCTTCCCCGTTATCAAACTCTCCCATCAGAGTGGTACATTTGTTACAACTGATGAACTTACATTAACACATCATAATTACCCAATGTCTGTAGTTTACTTTAGGGTTCACTCTTATTATTATACATTCTATGGGTTTGGACAAGTATTTCATCATTATACTATTACACAAAGTATTTTCACTGCAATAAAAATCATCTGCCCTCCACATATTTATGCCTATTTTCCAACTCCTAAAAACTATTATTCTTTCTACTGTCTTTACAGTTTTGCTTTCTCTGGCATGCCATATACTTGGAGTGAAACCATATGTCATTTTTCAGATGAGGTGCTTGTACCCAGTAATATATATGTAAATATCAAGAAACACAGTGGCTGAATTTTAATGTTGAAGTTATATTTAGTTTTATAAGAAACTGCTAAATTATCTTCTAACATGGCTGCACATTTTACATTTTTGCCAACAATAAATGAGAGTCCATGTTGCTCCACATTCTCTCCAGCATTTGTTACTGTAGTTCTTTAAATGAACATAAATGTATTCTTACAAGTCAATCTCAAAACTTCATATCTCTAACATTATGTTCATGCTTTTAGTAGAAATAATCTACACAAATTTTAATGAGCAACAGCAAGTATCTTCTTGAATTGTAACTAGAAATTATATTTATTTATTCTTTCTATATGTGCTTATTGTCTTCTCTATTTCTATATTTCTTACATGTCCTCTATCTCTAATACTGTGGGGTTAGTGTTATGGAAACAAAGATGAACAAAACTAAATAATGACTTTATTCTCAGGAGGCTTAATTGTCATGAGTGAAGGAAAACATAACCAAGTAAATTAATTAGTAAAATTATATTATTATGCTAGAGTATACAATTAAAGTCAGTAGTCACGTAAATAAAATGCACAAGCATACTGTTATCTGGAAGTGAGATAACTTAGGTTTCCCTTACTAACCTATTCCATCAGTAAAATATGGTGAGACAGTGCAACACAATGTAATGATCAGACATAAATGAAAGGTACATAGAGCATCACTAATCTATTTGAAAATTATGTGGTCTCAAAACTTTAGTAAATCAATGACAGCTTATCACAATACTTACATAAATTCAAATATACAGGGGTCTGGCACAAATAATGCCCTTTTTACTACAGAATTTTTCATAACAAAATCATGAGCATGTAATTCTGTAACATAACAATATCACACTCAAGCATACCATATGACATTTTAGGTGAAGTGTTCAAATTAAAACTGTAAATTATTGCACCCATATTATTACCCTACCAACCATATTCAGGTAAGATTACTTCTGCCAGAACTGATATATTAACCAAAACTGTATTATATATTTATGTTTAATAAAATACTCATAATTAACTTCATTTACCAAACATTGCAGTGGGATCCCTGAAGAATAAAACAAGGAGTTAACAGCATAGATCCAGGAAGAAAAAAATAGTAAAATAAAAATAATAAAAAATAAAATGTGAAAGAACTCATGCACGGCATTAAAAATATTTTCCCACGGATTGAAAAATGTTTCCAAATAAACTCTCTGTGTCAAGGGTTTACACAAAGTACAAATAACAAATTTTCATGATCAGGCACTTTAATAAAAAGTAAAACAAACAGATGACAAAAAAATCACTTATAATCAGAAAATAGAATATAAAGCAATAATAAGCTACTGGTTTGCTCTCTTAAACTGACAAAAATGATAAAATTTGCTAATATTCAGCCAAAATTTCCTACTGATGAAAATATAGGAATACAGAATTTCTATAAAACATTGAAGAAAGTTTAAAATGATGTAATAATATTCTTTTAGGACAAGAAGTTAAGGTATATGTTCAATGATCTAGCTATGTAAGTTCTAAAGATATATAATAAAACTAAATATAGTAATATAGTTTTAAAGATGAATGCTGCATTTCTGATTCTGGAATGATAGCTTTGCTCCATTTTACTAGCTTCTCTTGATTATAATAGCTAAAAGTGTATGGATGAGATTTAAAATTTTATTTTATTTTATAAAAGAATTGACTTTCTAAGAATTCTATAGTGTAAACATAAAGAAGCAGATTATTGAGGTGAGTCAAAACTTGGATCCATAGGTACAACAATGTTTCCTGTATCTTCATTTTAATTAATTTTCTCAGAAAGCAAGCCAAAACATGAAACAGTAGGGAAATTAAAACCATGAAACCTGGAAGTTTTGTTTTTGGCTGGAGGACACAGAGAAGCAAGTCTGGGAAAACTGGGTGCTGTAGATACCCAGAAAAGAGGACCCCCTAAGTCTATGTATGAAGAAACACCATAAGGTCATGGCTGGGTAGCTCAGTTGGTTAGACCATTATCCTGGTATGCCAAGGTTGTGGGTCTAATCCCTGGTCAGGGCACAAACAAGAATCAACCAATGAGTGTGTAAGTAAGTGGAACAAAAACATTTATGTTTCTCTCTCTCTATCTCTAAAATAAATAAAAATGTAAGAAGAAATGAAGAAACAACACATGTATACATGTGACTGAGTCAAAGAAGCAGCACAAAGGCCTAAGGCACTGAACTGAAAGAGGCCCACACAGAATGTGAAATAAGGTTTAAAGACTGAATAAAATATTCAGGATATATATGTATAAATGATATATATATATAATAACACTATATATTTTATATATAATGTGTGTTTATTCATGATCATTATAATTAGATGTAGATATGTACAAAAAGGCCAGAATTTTTTATAAAAATTGTATATTTATTCTTACACGTTTAAACCAGTCATTTTCAAAGTTCTTACCATTTGATGCAATATACCTATCAAGACATTTCTTCCACTGCTTACAACAGTTTCTGTACTCATCTATTTTGATGGCTTTTAGTGCTCTGCTGTTTTCTGTTTCACCTCTTCCACATCAACAAAAGTTTTTCCTTTGAAGACTTTTCTTATCTGGGGACACACACACAAAAGGCACTCAGTGAAATGTCAGGTGTGGAGAGCAGGACCAAAAATAGCATCAGTCCAATCAATGCTATATGCAAACACTTTATATATATAAAGTATATCAAACAAAATGGAGTCACTTATGTCAACTAAAATGGCTGTGAGTCAGCCATGAAACTTTTGTTCAAGCGGAAAATTACCTGAGTCAGAGTAAATGTATCTGGCATGACAGCACACTTAAGAAATCAGAACACGTGAACACGTGGTCATAACAGACTTGTCAGCAGAGTGGGGCCACCCAAATATTTCCTGGGGAAATTCCACATTTGGCATCAGGGGTGCCAAGATATGTATCAAAAAGACCCAGAAGGGTAGGGTACACCACTTTCAAGGTATCACTGAGGCAGGTTCCAGACCACTGCTGAGACAGCTGAGCTACACACATCAAGGTACTGCTCCAAGCTATGCTGACCTCTTTGGCATCAGCCGCTGGAGGCTCTGACCTGCTGGACTGAGGACTTCATTTGCCCTGCTACCCACCTGGCTCTGGAAATCCTTCCTTGCAAGATGCTGATGGCTCCCTTGCCCACCCTGTTGTCTCCCTGGCCTGCAGACTAAAAACTCTCAGAATCGGGCTCATTATCCCCCATTGATTGATGTGTGTACATGTTATATTTCTTTTACATTTTTAGAGTGTGAGTAGGATACTAATATATGTTGATATTTTACTTTGAGTAATCCTGAATTCAGTAAAAGCTGAGTGAATAGCATAATTACTGTGTGTTACTCTTGTCTGTTCCTTGGTGCTGGGCTGCTCAGTAGGCAGCCAGCTAAGCAGTTGCCCGGCTGATTTATATGAAAGACTATTATCACAAACATATGCTCATGACAGTAGGTCAATTGGGAGGGTGAGGCAAGAGGGTCAATCCATTTATGGTAAAAAACTGTGGAACACTCAGTGTGTGGCCTGGACAGGAGCACTCATAAAATCACCTAATGAGGAAAGGGCATATATTTTGAAAGAATCTTTAAAAAATTCATCGAAGCCGAACACAGCCTCTCACAAAAAACTCCATCAGGTACGCTGATACAGATAGGTTCCTAGAAGACTCACCTAGCAGGGGAAGCCTGTGCTACAAGGGACTCACCCTTCAGAAGATAATTCTCTTTTGGGGAGGTTCTCTCTCACATGTACGTACATACATAGTAAAGGATATTGAATAGTAAGTATATTATATCATTTCATCAAAAGAGTCTGAAAATATCTCTCAAAGTAAAAATTAAGCCTGAGGCTCTCCAGAAACTAGAAAGTATGTTGTACCTATGGAAAATTAATAAATTCATAGAATAAAATGTTTAAATCCTTATTAAAGGAGAGTAGGTTCTATGAGGAATACATAGATATAAAAATAAATAACTATTCTTTTCATAGCTCTTTCAGGCCATAGATAGTCTCCAAAGTTTTCAATCCACTAATTTTTTATGAAGAATTATTTTTCTTCTCATCTTGCACATGGTTAAATATAATAATTCTAGCACTGACATTTTGTTTCAAGATCCATTTATGGGCTCCCACTTGGAGTATGAGTATCTAAATAAAATTTTCCGAGATATAATCTGATTGCTACTACTTACCTGCATAAAATTGAACTCCCCTAGATTCAGGTGTTCACATTGATCAAGCAGGTGTGGCCAAAGGAAATAATATAAAATGTGATATAAAGTAAATGTGATATAAAGCTAAACTGGACTGTCAGGAAATACTGACTTTTCCCTACAATGATGGGACATTTTTCTAAACAAATTTTTCTGAACTAGCTAGAAACTCCAGACTACTCCTCCTTCATTTTTCATCTGATAAGCTATTCAGTAGAACATTTTATCCTCCAAAGATAGTAAGGCGGAAATTACCATTTATGGTCTCTAGCTTCATTTACATATAATTGCTTTTCAACCAGGACCCTCTAATAGACACCTCCATAGGCAGAGACTCAAATGGTTTTTCTCTGACTTCTCTTCAAAATTTCTGGCTACCTTTAGGTACTGCTCTCAAATACTGATCAATGCTTTATTTCTGACTTCATCCCAGGTACCCTGCTACCTCTCATTACCAGTCTTATTTATAAAATGAACAATATATATTTACTCCAACTGGATAGTTTATAAGTATTTAAGATCATTAAAAGCAGATTTTATACTAGCAAAACTCTAGTAAATTGGATTACAAACAATCAAGAGTGCCAGAAGCTATCAGATCTGAAAGCAATTGTCCTGTAGAGTACTTTTTCTTTTTCTAATTCAATACAGTGCATCATGTTACCTAAATGATGCCAAATAATAGTACAGAACAGTGGGATATACAAATGTGTCCCTACTTATAAGCTAAATAAACATCAGGTTTTGCCATGGCAATGTTTTCTAGTTCAATTAGATACAAATAATAAATTAGTCTACAGGTATTCCAAATATGTTCATGTGTATGGATCATATGTATACATACATACATATATGCATATAAATGTGTGTGTGTGTGTGTGTGTGTGTGTGTGTGTGTATGTATATATGGGGAGAGAGAGAGAGAAGAGAAGAAAGAAGAGAGTTGTTCTGTGCCTAAAATAGAGCATCAGCAATTTTGTAGAAAGCAATGCTGAGTAATTTTGACTAAATATTATGTGTCATAATATTTAATTTAGAAAACACTATAACATTTTCAGAAAAGGACAGAAAGTGAAGTCATTAAATCTCTGAAAACACTGCAAGATTATTGCATTTCTGGTGTTCCCTTATTGCAGTCAAATAGAGAATTGTCTTTATTATTGAACATTCATCACTAGCAATGATTACTTTTTAAGTTAATAATTAATAGTTTTAATTTAATTATGTATTACAAGATAAAAAACACAATAACTGACAGACTGTGCTTCCAGGCTTCTTTGTGTTAGTATGCAAACTGTGTACCTTATCTAAAAATACAAATAGTAACTTTAGAGATTAAAATTTAATATACAGAAAGTTATTTTGACCATTTAAATTCACCTCCCTTCAATTTTCTACAAAGATAATAGAGATTTATAATTGATTGAAAGCATGTAAGTGTAGGAATAGGACAGACCTAGAAAGAGCATTAATAAATTCCATTCCCCTGCAAGAGTACCATGTGAAAATAATTTTAACAGCTTACAAAAGAACTTTCACAAACTTTTTAAAAACACTCAGTTCCAGAGATTCAGCCTTTCTTTGCCTTATCACTCATGTTTCATATCATTACTTAAGTCTGTTTTCTTTCATTTTCTTTCAATACATAGAGGAGTACATTTTATAAAAGAATTGTATTTTAATTTTTACTGGCCAAATGAAGCTAATTCCTAAACTAACTTAGTTTTTGTAATGAGTATTAATTTTGGTAATTGCTAAGAACAATAGCAGACATAAACATTGCACATGGCATAATACCTAACTTGGAGAAATTAATAATCTTGTGGATGGTTACATGGATACATGAGAAGTAATGAGGATTTTTTTAAGCAAATGAAAATATATAAACCACATTTTAAGTATATTTTTAGGATTCTTAGTGCATTCCATCATAACTAAAACATCAATTCAGAAGTACCTAAGCACCCCAATGTTCATAGCAGCACAATTTACATTAGCCAAATTTGTATACAACCTAAGTGCTCGTCAGTAAATGAGTGTATCAAAAAACTATAGTACATTTACATAATGGAATACTATTCAGCAGAAAGAAAGAAGCATTGATGGATCTGGAGAGCATTATGCTAAGTGAAGAAAGCCAGGCAGTGAAAGGCAAATACCATATGATCTTACCCATAAGTGAAACCTAATCAACAAAACAATCAAGCAAGCAAAATATAACCAGAGATGAAATAAAGAACAAATAGATGGTACCCAAAGGGGAGGGGAGAGGGGGATAACATGGGAAAGAAGAGGAAGGATTGTCAAGGAACATGAATAAAAAGGACACATGGATAAGGCCAAAGGGGGATAGGGTCCAGGGTGGGAGGTGGGGAGTGGTAGGGGAAAAATGGAGACAAATGTCCTTGAAAAAAATATTTTTAAAAATCTCTATAAAGAGTTATGAAGATGAGAAAGAAACATGTTATTGGGAATTATCAAGGCATGCTTCTTAGGGCATTTAGAACTGGAAATACTTCTTCAGTAATGGGTGGATTATTTTTAAGCAAAGAGTGGAAAAAGCAGAACACTGGTGTCAGAGGAAAGTAGAGGTGCATTTAAAATTCTGCCAATATAAGGGATGATTTATTTGAATTTGTAAATCATCATGTCAAGAATATTACTGAAGAGTAGAAAGTGCAGTAAGACAGCTTCAGAAAAGGAAGATTTATTACTATGACTAGGAATAAGAGTTTGATCTCATGGGAGGTGAAGTATAATAGGAAGTTCTTAAATGACAGTCACTCTTTTATAGCAATGCCTTTGGAATCACTTTATAGATTTCATTTCAAATAATTTCTATAAAATTAAAATTGAACCCCAGCTTCAATTAGTTTCTGGTTATGAAAAATACTCCCCAACTTAAATCCTTCTTCAATTAATTCTTTAGGTATCTATTTCAAGTATATTAGAATAAAAGTGAAAGACAAGGTTCTATGATCAATTAATCTAGTACCTAATCTAAACTTGTTAGATTCTAAAGAAAGTTAAAAATTCAAAAATTATATAATAAGATACAAGATGCTATTTTTTTATAAAAGTTGACAGAAAAATTTAAAATGTAAGGATATTAACAAGGAGTAGGAACAAAGCAAGCAAAATGTATCCTCAGGGACTTCTTAAAGGAGATCAGTTTCCTTCAAAAGAATTGTATAAAGAGTATGATAGATGTGCAGTACTCTGAAATGCTTTTGGATGTTACTGCTTGTATTTCTGAAATTAAGGGATTTTTCTGATAAATCACTTACCAATGATAAATTGGACAAGGGTTTAATGTCCAAAATATATAAAGAACTTATATGACTGAACACCAAGAAGACATTTCCATTAAAAAATGTGCAAAGGACCTGCATAGATACTTCTCCAAGGAGGCCATACAGATGGCCCATAGGCATTTGAAAAAATGTTCATCACTAGCCATCAGAGAGACACAAGTTAAAACCACAATGTAATATCACCTCACACCTGCAAAAATAGATAGCATTAATCAACAAACAGCAAGTGCTGGCAAGGAGGTGGAGAAAGTGGAACACTTTTGAACTGTTGTTGGGAAAGAGGATTGGTGCAGCCACTGTAGAAATCAATATGGAGTTTCCTCAAAAAATTAAAAATGACACTGCCTTTCGGTCCAGTGATTCACTACTGGGAATATATTCTAAGAATTCTGAAACACTAATGCAAATACATGTATGTACCTCTATGTTCATGGCAGTGTTATTTAACCAAGATTTTGAGACAGCTAAGTGCTCATCAATAGATGAGTAAATAAAACAGCTGTGATGCATTTACACAATGAAATGCTACACAGAAGTACAAAAGAAGTAATTCTTACCTTTTGTGGCAGCATGGATGGAAATGGAGACTATTACACTAAGTGAATTAAGCCAGTAAGTGAAATACAAATACCATATGATCTCACTTATCAGTGAAATTTAATGAACATAATAAAGTCTCAGGCAAAATAGAATCAAAGACATAGAAACATAGAACAGACAGCTGTAAAGGGGATGAGGGAGATGGAGACTGTTTTTAAAGAAGGTGAAGTGATTAGTTAAAGACAATATATGCATGATCCATGGATATGGACAATAGTGGGGGTGTTGACTGTTGGTATGAGGGATTCTGCATCGAGGGGGCAAAGGGAAAAAATGAGACAACTATAATAGAATAAACACTGAAATACTAAACATTTTAAAGATGAAAAATAAAAAAGTAATAAAAATAACAAAGAGATCAGTATGACTGAAGAGGATGTTTTTTATGTTCTAAATTCTATAATTTAAATGTTTAAATGTTTAAATTATAGAATTTAATGTCTTGATGTTTAAAATGTTAGTTTTACTATTTTTTATTTCCTGATACATTTATAAACAAAAAATTCGTTTTTAATGTTTTAATAAAAATTTTGAGAAGTTGTGGAACAAATGTTGTTTTTCCCAATGAAAATTGAGATTATTTTGTACGATTTTAGTTTGCACAATCATTTGGAGGTGGGCAGCAAACTACTATGCCAAGTAAAAAGTGCCTTGTATTTGAATAACTTTCAAAAGCTATACATTGAATTATATTTTTTGTTTCATCAACTTTAGTCAAAATTTCTTAATATCCCTTAAGTTAGGTGATTAAATTAATGCTCCTGAACTACCCTAAACCTCTTATTTTCCATTATTTTCCCAATTGTTTTTGTTTTTCCATTAGTTTACAATTGTAGAAACAATAAAATAGGAGTTAGAATTTTTGCCTCTGATAGATTCTAAAAATTAAAAACCAATAGAAAATATTTGAGTGTTTCAGTTCTTTTTTTCTTTGTATTTTCCTTGAGAAAAGATATGACTTCTTCATATTATGAGTATACTTTGTCTTTTTAATCATAATGTCTGTTGAATAGAATTAACTTCCATTTTGAAGGCAATCTTTTTGGAGACTCTGACTTCCAAAATTGTCCAAGTTGATAACCACAAAGGTTTATATTATTCTAAATTAGTTAATTTCTGATATACTGCATACCCTTCATTCTGGAACATTTATTTTGGATTAATTCCATTTCCTTATACTGAATATCTCACCTTCTTTTTCCAGATTACATCCTTCTTAAAAAGAAAAGTAGCATGAATGATAGTTTTGCTAGGCATAAAATTCTGATTCAATATACTTTTTTTTAGGTATGAAAATACTGTTTCACTTCCATATAAATCCAATGTTACTGATGGATATATGATTTTTGTAGATAATTATCTAAATTAAAATATAAAAATTTAGGACTTCAAGATGGCAGAGGACTGAGTGGAAGTCACACTGACCTCCTCCCACGACCAAACTGGAAAGCAACTCAATTGTCAAGATATCACCTGGAAAACAATTGAACAATAGCAAGAGAGGAGCCTTAAAACCTTGGGCAGACAGAAGAATTGGCTTAAGCACAACCTAACTGGTAAGAAGCACAGTAGAGGCTCAAGAAGGTGGTCTGGGTACACATGGGGGGGCAAAGCCAGTGGATATTGAAACAGCCAGTTAGATCTCCCTAAGAAGAGCAGGGTCTAAATCATAAGTGGGGATCTGCAGCCTACAGCACCCAAACCCAAAAGGCACACAGACAACAGCAAGCACAAAAAGTGTAGAGGTGCCCTCTGCCAAAGACAGGTGGCTGGAGACACAAAGAGTCATTCAAAGGACCAACACAAAAATTTGTAGCGGTAACCACTTACCCTGGTCTCTGGCAAAGGTGAGGACAGAGTGAGTGGAGACTCCCAAGGACAGACTTAGGAAGAAGGCTTTGGCAAAAGAACTGAGAAAGTGGCTGGTGGGGTCCTGGTGCAGACTCACCCCCATTCTGCAGCTTCCATCTTGCTCAGGGAGACCACTCCCCTGAGTGGTAGCAGTGTGAAAGGATATAATAGACCTGACCTCAGGAGGCTCTGCTCCAACCCAGTGTGGCACAGGACCAGGTGCTAGGTACAGAGCAGTAGTCACAGATATTAGATCCCTGACTAAAGGGGATGCAGAGTGGTCAAGAGATGCCTGAGGGGAGCCTGGCAATAGAGGGATTGGGGACAGAACTAAGAGAGTATCTGGGGGGATCCCTGTGCTGACTCCTCACCCATAAAGCGGCAGCCATCTTGCTCAGGCAGAATACTCCCCTGAGTGGCAGCAGTGTGAAAGGATACAATAACCCCACCCACAGGAGGTACTCTGCCCTGTCATGTGGTGCCTAAGCCTGACTGCTGAGAGCAGAGTGACTAGATTAACAACTGGAGGAGATAGACACAGGCTTTAGATACCTGGAAGTCTTTCTAACACTGCCTAAGTTCAGACATGGTCAGAAGCTAATATCATCAGAGGCAGATCCACAAAGAAAAAGAAAAAAACAGCAGACACCTACCATAGAAGTTCGCACCACAAAATCAAGAATTCAAAGCAGATCAATGTAAGAAGCAAAAGCAAAAGAGAAGAGCCTCACAAATAAGGGGAAAAAAAATAAGCACTCCCCAATTGAAGGGAAAGGAAGAATCACCACAAAGAGAAATAAATGAAATAGAGGCAAGTAAATTATCACATACTGAGTTCCAAACAATGGTTATAAGGAAGCTCAGTGAGCTCAGCCAGCTCAAAGAGAATTATGAAAACCTACAGGGAAACTATGAGGAACTTACTGCAGATTATATAAGCATGAAAAAAGATGTAGAAAAATATCAATAAGAGGCTAGAGGAAATGAAGAATACAATTTCTAAATTGAAGGACACAGTAAAAGGATTCAAAAGAAGGCTAGATGAAGCAGAGGATCCAATCAGCGACCTAGAGGACAAGGTAGAAAAAAGCTCCCAGAAAGAGCAAGAAATGGAAAAGAGACTCAGAAAGAATGAAGTGGCATTGAGGGAAATGCAGGACAACCTGAAACGTAATAACATCTGTATAATACGGATACTAGAAGGAGAAGAAGAGGAGGAAGGGATAGAAAACCTATTTGAAAAAATAATGATGGAAAACTTCCCTAATTAGAGGAGAGAAAAAGTCACACATATTCAGGAAGCACAAAGAGTCCCATTTAAGAGGAGCCCAATGAGGCCCACTCCAAGACACATCATAATTAAAATGGCAAATATCAAAGACAAACAGAGAAGCAAGGAAGAAAGAGGTAGTAACATACAAAGGAGCTCCGATATGGCTAGCAGCTGACTTCTCAACAGAAATGTTACAGCCAGAATGGGATGGTGAGAAATATTCCAAGTAATGAAAAACAAAGGCCTACAACCAAGACTGCTCTACCCAGCAAGGCTCTCAAAACAGAAGGTGAAATAGTTTCCCAGACAAAAGAGAACTAATAGAATACACCTCCACCAAATCAGCACTACAAGATATCCTAAAGGAACTGGTGTAAGAAGATAAAGAAAAAGTGTGAGAAAGAGAAAGCAGGTACAAAGGGACAAAATGAATAAATACCTATCAGTAATAACTTTAATGTAAGTGGATTAAACGCCCCAATCAAAAGATGTAGGATAGCTGAATGGATAAGATAAGAAAACATGAGCCACACATACTATGCCTACAAGAGCCCCACCTCAGAACAAAGGACCTACACAGACTGAAAGTAAAGGGATGGAAAAAAATATTCCAAGCAAATGGACAGGAAAAACAAAACAAAACAAAACAAAACAAAACATATCAGGGGTAGTAATACTTACATCAGACAAAATAGATTTCAAAACAAAAGCCATAAAAAGAGACCCAAAAGGATACTTTACAATACTAAAAGGAAGAATCCATCAAGAATGGGTATAACCCATACACACCCAAAATAGCAGCACCAAAATATATAAGGAAAAACTCGGATGACTTCAGGAAAGATATATACAGTAACACACTGACAGTAGGGGATTTTAACTCCTCACTGTCAAAAATGGATAGATTTTCCAAACAAAAATCAACAAGGATATTGAGTTACTTAACCACACATTATATCAAATGGACTTAACTGATATATATATATAGAACCTTTCATCCCAAAGAAGGAAAATACATATTCTTTTCAAATGCACATAGAATGTTTTCAAAGATAGAACACATGATAGGACACAAAACAAGCATCAACAAATTAAGGAATACTGAAACAATAACAAGCATTTTCTTGGACCACAAGGGCTTGAAACTAGAAACCAACTTCAAGGAAAAAACTCAAAAACATTCAAATTCATGGAGACTGAATAATAAGCTATTAAACAATGAATGGGTCAATAATGAGATAAGAGAAGAAATCAAAAAATTTCTGGAAACAAATGAAAATGAACACCCAACAGTCCAAAACCTATGGGACACAGCAAAGGCAGTCCTGAGAGGGAAGATCATAGCAATACAGGCTTACCTAAAAAAGATAGAAACATTTCAAATAAATGACCTAAGCCTACATCTTCAAGAACTGGAGAAACAACAACAAACAAAGCCCAGAGTGAGTAGAAGAAAGGAAATCATCAAGATCAGAGCAGAATTGAATGGCATAGAGACTAAAAGAACAATTCAAAGGATCGATCAATCCAAGAGCTGGTTCTTTGAAAAGATAAAAAATATTGACAAGCCTTTAAACAGATCCATCAAGAAAAAAAGTCAGAGGACCCAAATAAATAATATCAGAAATGAAAGAGGAGAAAAAACAACTGATATCACAGAAATACAAAGGATTGTAAGAAATTACTATGAGCAGTTATATGCCAAGATATTTGAAAACCTCAATGAAATGGACAAATTTCTAGAAAAAGTATAACCTTCCAACACTGAATGAAGAAGAAGCTGAAAGCCTGAAGAGACCAGTAACAGCTGGTGAAATTGAAGCGGTTATCAAAAAACTCCAGGCACACAAAAGCCCTGGATCAGACAGTTTCCCAGGAGCAGCTTACAAAACATTTAAGGAAGAGCTAATCTCTGTCCTTCTCAGACTTATCCAGAAAATCCAAGAAGGGGGAAGACTTCCAAACTCTTTTCATGAGGCCAGCATCAACCTAATCCCACAACAAGATAAAGCCACAAGAAAGAAAACTACAGGCCAATATTGCTGATGAACATAGATACTAATATCCTCAACAAAATATTGGCAAACTGCATCCAGCAATACATTAAAAAGAGCATTCACCATGATCAAGTGGGATTCATTTCAGGGATGCAAGGATGGTTCAATATTCATAAATCAATAAACATAATACATCACATAAATAAAAGGAAAGACAAAAAACCCACAGGATCATATCAATAAATGCAGAAAAAGCATTTGATAAGGTACAGCACCCATTTATGATAAAAACACTCAGCAAAGTGGGAATAAGGAGGCATATCTCAACATAATAAAGGCCATATATGAAAAACCTACAGCCAACCTCATACTCAATGGGCAAAAACTAAAAGCTTTTCTGCTAAGATCGGGAAGAAGACAAGAATGTCCACTTTTACCACTTCTATTCAACATAGTATTGGAAGTACTAGCCACTGAGATCAGACAAGTAAAATATACAAAAGGTATCCAAATTGTAAATCAGGAAGTAAAACTGTCATTGTTTGCAGATGGCATGAGAGTGTACATAGAAAACCCTATAGACTCTACCAAAAAACTACTCAACCTAATAAGTGAATTTGGCAAAACAGCAGGATACAAAGTCAACATTTAGCAATTGAAGGCATTTTTGTATGCCAACAATGAAATATCAGAAACAGAAATCAGGAAAAAAAACATTTGCTATAGCAGCAAGAAAAATAGAGTACCTAGGAATAAACTTAACAAAGGAGTTAAAAGACCTTTACGCAGATAACTATACACCACTGAAGAAATAAATTAAGGAAGACACAAATAAATGGAAGCATATACCATGTTCATGGATTGGAAGAATTAACATCAGTAAAATGTCCATTCCACCCAACACAATTTATAGATTTAACACAATCTCTATTAAAATACCAATGATGTATTTCACAGACATAAAACAAACATTTTAAAAATGTATATGGAACCATAAACGACCCCAAATAGCTGCAGCAATTTTGAGGAAGAAGAACAAAGTTGGAGGGATCACAATACCTGACATTAAACTATATTACAAGGCCAGTGTAATCAAAACAGTCTGGTACTGGCATAAGAACAGACACATTAATCAATGGAACAGAATAGAAAGCCCAGAAATAAACCCATGTCTTTATGTTCAATTAATATTTGACAAAAGGTGCAGAAGCATAAAATGGAGTAAAAATAGCCTTTTCAACAAATGATGTTGGGTGAAATTCAACCACCAACTGACACCATATACAAAAATAAACTCATGACACTAAAAAAATCCTAGAAGAGAGCATAGGCAGGAATCTCTCAGATATCCTCATGCGACAATATTTTCACCAATATGTCCCCTAGGACAAAGGACATAAGAGAAAGAATAAACAAATGGGACTTCATCACAGTAAGAAGCTTCTGCTCGGCTAAAGAAATTATGAGCAGAATGAAAAGGGAACCAACCATATGGGAAAATATATTTGCCAATGATACCTCCAACAGGGGTTTGATCTCCAAAATATGTAAAGAACTCACATGACTCCACTCCATGAAGACAAACAATCCCATTAAAAAATGGGCAAAGGACCTGAACAGACACTTCTTCAAGGAGGACATACACAGGACCCAGAGACAGATGAAAGAATGCTCATCATCATTAGCCATCAGAGAAATACAAATTAATACTACAATGAGATATCACTTCACACCGGTCAGAATGGCCATCATAAACAGATCAGCAAACACTAAGTACTGGTGAAGTTATGGAGAAAAGTGAACCTTAGTGCACTGCTGGTGGGAATGCAGACTGGTGCAGCCCCTGCGGAAAAGTTTGGCATTTCCTCAAAAAACTAGAAATGGAACTGCCTTTTGACCCATAAATTCCACCTCTGGGGTCATACCTTAAGTATCTCAAAACACCAATTCAAAAGAACCTATTCACCTCAATGTTCATAGTAGCCCAATTTACAATAGCCAAGTGCTGGTAGCAATCTAACTACCCATCAATAAATGAGTGGATAAAAAAATTATGGTACATTTATACAATTAAATTCTACACAGCAGAAAGAAAGAAAAAGCTACTACCCTTCACAACAGCATAGATGAAACTAGAGAGCATTATGCTAAGTGAAATAAGCCATAGGGCAAAAGACAAATACCGCATAATCTCACCTGCAAGTGGAACCTAATCAACAAACGAACAAGCAAGGAAAATATAACCAGCAACATGAAAGAGAAAAGAAACCCACAGAAACAAGAGGGAAGGAGGGAAGGGGTTAACAGGGAAAGGAAGGGGAAAGGTCAAGTCATGGAATATGTAGAAAGGACCCATGGACAAAGCCAAAGTGGGGAAGGATTGAGGGAGGAAGGTGGGTTTGGGTGGAACAGGGGAAAGTGGTGGCAGGTAAATGGAGACAAATATATTTGAACAATAAAAATAAAAAGAGAAATAATAATGGTCCCTACATTATGACATAGCTGTGATTATTAAATAAATTAATATATGTAAAACACTCATACAAATACATAGTAAATTATATGTGAAACATTGAAAAAAATAAAATATAAAAATTTATTTTCTTTGAGAGCTTTCAGGGTCTTTGATTCTTGATGTCCTTGATTCAGGATTCTTGATGTCCTGAGATACAATTTTCAAAACTCAAATAGCCTGTTAATAAAAACTCATGTTTTTATTTAAGTATGAAGTATTATTTTTTATTACTTCTTTGGATGTTTATTCATATATAAATTCTATCTTTGCTTTCTATGTGGAATTATTAATAAGTAATTATTGCTTTTCAAAAAAAATCTTCGGGCCACTTGTTATGATTGGGTTGTACGTTATGTTTGTTTTTCATTAAAAGGCAAAAGATGCTCTGGCTGTTGTGGCTTAGTGGTTGGAGCATTTTCCTGTGCACAGAAAAAGCACCAGTTCAATTCCTGGCCAAATTATTACTATAGACAATCTGTAGGAGCACTGATAAGTCCCTTCATTGGCCAACATGTTAGCAAGGAAATGTTCATACACTGAGCTTGGCAAAAGCTAGAAATATGAACGGATAGGGCCATAACATGCTAAAAAGATGAATAGGTAGAACTTAAGCATGCCAAAAGCTAGAAAGATGAATGGACAGTGCCCTGAGTGCACCAAAAACTGGAAACATTATTGGATAGGAAGAAAAATCCCTCTTCTCTCTATTCTGCTAAGAATTTTGAGTTTGAGCATTAAGATTAAGCTGCAACATGAAAGAGAAAAGAAACCCACAGAAACGAGAGGGAAGGAGGGAAGGGGTTAACAGGGAAAGGATTAAACTAAGATTAAGATTAAGATGATCTTTGAGATGGGAGCCTACCATTTCCTCAGGTGTGTGGCACCCACATAATCTCCTTCCTTTTGTACCCACACTTGACTCATGAGTTTGGCTTTTGTGGCAACAGGCACCTAAACCTCTGTTTTTGTTCAGTTACTGTTTTGGCAACTCCAGATGGAAGAGCATGGACCGCGGTAAGTCCCAGAGGGCCCAGGCTGGGATCCCAGGGGCAAGTCAACCCTAGAAAATGAGAATGGGAAGATTTCCCAACAGGTACTGAGAGCTTTTCTTAGGGAATTTCCCTGCACTTGTGCTCAAGGCATCAGCCACCTGAAACTTCTGGCTGGTGAAAGGAGATGGACTCCAAGAGTGGGTAAATCAAACAGGCATGTAGAACAGGGGTCCTCTATCCCTGCCACTTAGGTTTTGTGTCACTTGGGTCCAGTTAGGAATTTTTCAGTACCCATTGGCAGGCTAACATTAACCCTGCTGCTTGGGCTTTGTGCCAGTTGGTCTTTGTGCCACTTAGGAATATTTTGATACCAGTCAGTAGGCTACCCCTGCCACTTGGGCTTTGTGTCATTTGGTTCCAGTTAGGACCACTTACGGTATCATTGGAAGGAGATGAGTCACTAAGACATGCTCTAAGGTCGAAGCTCCAGAGCATGTTTGTGAGCACTCATTTGGAATAATGGAACTGTGAATCAAATTTTGTTTATACGTTCCCATTTTGTCTGAGGTTTGTTATAGTTATGGTTTTGAGTTTGTACATTCATGCTATCCAGAGTTTCTGATTTGACTCTTGAAGGGAGATTACTGGACCAAATTTTAGCAGATAGGTCTATGTACAGCTATTATACAGTGTCTAAGAAGGAGTTTATTCTCTACTATAACTGCTTGGCCTATGTATACTTTAGACTACAGGAAAAAAAAATAGTCCATAAATGGTTCCCTAGATTACTGCATCATCATGAAATTGGAATTGTTTTACCAAAAGTCAATGAAATAGGACAAAATATTTTATGTCCAGGAGTTTATATTTTTACACAGTAAGGACTTGGAAAGAGAAGGAACAAACTAATTATGCAGAGAATAGAACTGACTTTAAAACCCCTCCCTGATAGTAAGACACAGGAATAAATAAAAAATGAGAAAATACATCTCTTTAATGCCCTGATAACAGGGAATCCATGATTAGCAGCAAGGAAGATTACCCCTGCTCCACTGCTAGATACTCTTAAAATAGGGCCCAGAGAGACAACAGTCCCACTCTTGTATGATCAAGGAATGGATTCCCCTTAAAAAGACCCGACAGAACACCCAGTTCGTCCTGGAAGCCTCCCTATCTAAAGCAGGACAATTTCCTTTGAGGCTATACTTTATAGGTGGTATAAACCAGGAAGGCCAGCCCACTGGCTCCTATTGGGTCCATAGTCCATTATCTACCTCAGATTTACTGAATTGGAAGAATTCCTATCCCTCATATAGAAAAGATCTTCAGAAAATGGCAGATTTATCAACTCCATTTTTGCCATTTACTCTCTAAGCTGGCCAGATGTACAGGCTCGCCTTAATATCCTGCTAACGACAGATGAAAGGCAGCTGGTTATAAATAAGGCTAGTGAAGAGACTCATTGACTCTATCAAGAAAATTCCAAAGGATCTCCAACCCAGCTGGGGCAATTCCCTTCACAGAGCCCAACTGAGACCCAAATAGAGAGGACCTAGCCTTTCTCAAGCATGACAAAATGTGCATATTAGAATGGTTTATGAAAGTGGTGCCTGAACAAAAGAGCCTGAATATGATACAGGACACTCAACAGAAACCAAACAAAGATTCTTCCAAATTTTTACAATGGATCTATCAGACTTATTGAAAGCTTACTTATGCTGTTCCACAGGCACCAGAAAATGCACTATGGTAAACATGACTTATTGGGCAAAGTGGCCCAGATATCAGGAGTAAGTTCCAATATTTAGACAGGGTGTTGGGTATGAGTCCCTCCCATCTTAAGGACAGAGAGTTTAAAATTTACCATGCCTAGGAAACAAGGAAATTAAAGTGGGCCACCATTTTCTTAGAAATAGTGCAAGGAAACCAAAAGGAGAGGTGGTACTTTAAAGGAAAAAGAAAAGACCCACTAGGCTCCAATCAATGTGCATATTGCAAGGAGACAGCCATTGGAGAAAGGACTCCCTGAAACTCAGAAGGAAAAATAAAAAGGATAGAAACCCTCACCGAGAAATGTTAGAAGGAAGAGTATTGGCTGATGGCAGTGCACATGAGAAAATATCAAGCCATTTTATTAGGCAATATAAATGCTACCTTGCAAGCCACCACTACCTTAAATCCAGTCACTCTACTCACAGACTCAGAGGGAGGCTCAGACCTCTAGCATTATTTCTTGGAAATCATTGACCAAGTTTATTCCAGCAGGCCAGATATATTTGACCCACCTCTGATTGAACCTGACTGGGAATTATGTAACAGATGGAAGCAGCTTCATGGAAAATGGTCAATGATGAGCCATGTACATGGTAATCATTATACACAAGGCAATAGAAGCTCAAGCTCATGCTGTAGGAACCTCAGCCCTCACCAGAGCCTTAGAATTATCACAGGAAAATACTGTTGACATCTACACCGAGTCTAAATATGCCTTTATGATAGTCCATGCCCATGGGACAACATGAAATGAAATAGGGTTCTTAAACTTGGAGAATGCCTACATCAAACATGCAAAAGATATTTTTAAATTTATAGAGGCAGTGAATCTACTGAACCAGATCGCCGTATGCACTGCTTGGGACACCAGAAAAATGGTGCCCAAACAACCCAAGGAAACCAAACTGCCAATAAAGGAGGAAGACAAGCCACCCAAAAGTCACCACTTCTTGGGGCTTTAATTATCTACCTGGACTTGTCAGAATTTAAGACCTATTACTTAGAACAAGCTGAAGAATGGGCCTGTGAAAGAGGGTTTTCTGACACTGATCCTAATTCTATGTGGAAAGTAAACCTGCATGGTATGATCTTACTCCCTGAAACTCTAGTATATCCCATCCTCAAACACACATTGATGCATGAAGGGACCCATTATGGAAGGGATGCTTCAATGGGTCATATTAGATAACATTTGAAGGGCTCTCATGTACAAAAGACCATTTAGAAGTTCATCCAATCTATGGAGGAGACTGAGAAAATGAACCACATAATAAATAAGACCCTGGCAAAAATATTCCAGGAAACACATTTGAAATGAGACCAGATACTTTTTATTGTCTTGGTCCAGATTAAGATAGCGACCCAAAATGGGCTTAAATTTAAGCTTTTTTGAAATAGTTAATTGTATATCCTTCCAAGTTTCTATATAAGGAATACCCCCTTTAAATTTAAAACATGAATGAAAAAATCAAACAATATATACAACATTTGGGACAAATACTAACAATTTTGTATGAGTTTGCTCATTGCAGGTCCATCTACCTGTCTGACAAGCTTTTATATACTTTCCACAGCTGGCAGATCTAGTCTTACTAAGGACCTGGAAGACTCAAGGTCCTGAACAGCAGTTAGCTTAGCAATGGACCAGTCCCTGTGATGTCCTGCTGACAACACACTTTCCCTAAAGCTCAAGGGAATCAAGCCTTAAGTCCATCACACACAGATAAAGTGGGCACTGTCTGAGTAGATATCAGATCTTGTAGCTGCTGTTGATACTGCAAGGGGAAACTGGAACTGCACTCCTGAAGGGGATTTAAAAATCCTCTTTCAGAAAGGGACAGCACCTATGAATATTATTTTTAATTTTATTCTGCATTTCCGACATAGTGACATCTGGATTATGCTATAGCCTTGTGATGAGGGAGAGCTGTGAGTGTACATTTATGTGTATCCAGGATGCCAATCTTGTACAACCTGGTCTTGCTCATCCTCTACTCCCAATGAATCGCTTTCATGTTATTATAATTTGTTTTTGGATACATCCAATATTATGGTTTGACAGATTTAAGAGGACTCAGCTCATAGTGACCAATTCCAGCTGCATACATTTGGTATACAACAGTGAGCCATAACATCTCTGTCATGTCCTAGCATCATGCCAGGAGTTGTTTGTCAAAAGATAAACAATTCTATGCTGCAGCAGAAAAAGCCTAGCTCCAGAAACCTAAACGTCTATGATATGATTCTCTAACTGGTACTTGTCACAAAATACAAGTGAACTTTTCCCCAATCACTGATACTTTAAATGACAGCCTGATGATTGGACCTTCTGTATAGCTTTTCCTGCTCTTGGTTCTACACAAAGCTGGACATTTCTTTGTTCATTCAATAAGCTATAATGGCTAGTTTCTGTTGTATGGTAACATCAAAACTCAAATAAATCAACTAGATGTTGTGCTTCCTTCTATTTTGAAGGCTATTCAAGATGAAATAATTTGTCTCTTATTTTGCTAAACATGTCCTGTATAATCCCTCGACCATCAGAACCCTAAAAATGCAATAATTATGGAGGGCCCTGAAAAACATACGTTTTAACACCTGTATCCTGAAGTATTTGAGTTCTACAGAATGTCTTCATCATGTTACCCATCTCTTGATCATTCGGTCAATAAATATAATGTAACTTGTGAAATACTGATCAATGTGATATTTTGAAGAATCTCAGGATATCCCAAGTATCTTTTGACAATGTTATTACAGAAAACAAGAATATTACTATAACCCTATGACATTAGTGGATATTTATATCATTACTCATTGCAGGTCCATCTACCTGTCTGATGTGAAATAAAAATTGGTTTTTATTTCTGATTAGGAGAGAATAAATTAACCAAATTAATGCCAGATATCATCTACTTGAGAATATATTTATCTGCTCTAAAAAGTATATTACATCTGACATAGCAACTGAAATTTGGGTTACTACCTTGTTTAGCTGATGGTTGTCTGTAGTTATTCTTGAATCATCCAGCTTCTACAAAAGCCAGACTGATGAACTTGATATAACGGGGAACATATACCCACATTTTTTTCATCCTTAAGTTTGGCACTAATTTCTACCATATCCCTCCCACAATGTGATATTCTTGTTATTTATTAGCCAAGTGGGGAGCAATTTCAGGTGCTCCCAAATGGTCTTCCATATTATGATAACTCTTACCATGTGTATAGCAGAATAATGACCGCTTGGAGATTTCCAGGTCTTAATTCCTGAAACCTGTGAATATATAGTTACGTGACAAAGGGCTACTAATTAGCTGATCTGCATATAGGAACATTATCTTGAAATATCTGGGTGGGACTAATCGAATTACAAGTGTTCTAAAAAATAGAAGAAGTAGGAAGTAGAAGAACCGAGGAAATAAAAATGTGAGAACTTGGCCTGATGTAGTTGAGTTTACAGATGAAGGAATTAGACTGAAGGAATTAGACCAAGGAGAAAGAATTGAGCCAAGAAGAGAGGGTGGTCTCTAGAAATAACAAAAGATAAGATAATGGATTCTCCCTTAGAGACTCCAAAAGGTACACAGCCCTGCTGATAACCTTGGTTTTAGCCCAGTAAGTCCCATTTCAGACACCTGACTTTAAAATTGTAAGATAATATAATTGTTTGTTTTAAGCCACTAAATTTCTGGTAAATCGTTACTGCAGCAATATGGGACTAATACAGATTTAAGGACCTAAAAATGGGGAAGTGACTTTGGAATATGGCAGTAGGAAGAAGCTGGACAAATTCTGATTGCTACTCCATGTATGCTGGATTTTATGCTGATTACTGTAAATAATTATACTTCTCTCTCCAATTTCTGATAAGCAAATTCTACCTGGTCTTTATTGTTTTATGGTCTTATTATTTCCCTTACTTGCAGAAAACCACGTTTTGGAACAATCCTTCCATTATAGAGACACAGTTACTTAAAGGTGGTTATAAGATCTCAACACTCAGTACATTAAAGACATGTTTTTGAATTATGTGTAATGTTCTTTCATCTTTTCTGCTTCTATGGACAAGTGTATTTTCAATAATTCAGTCCCCAGAAGATATTTTCTTTGTGGGCTACAGGCTTCACAGGGACATTCTCTAGTGTGACTTAATGGATATCTTAACAGGGAGATGTTTTCTTTGAAAATCTGGAGGGCTCTTTAAAACTTGCCACCAAGACTGAGGCAGGAAGCAAGAAACTCCAGAGGTGCCCCAGGGCTAAGATAAAGAACATGGATAAAGGGCGGAGACCCTGTTCTAAGACTGGTAGCTTCTGCATCTGGAAAAGCATTGAATCCTAGTGGATCAAGAATGCACCTGTGCAGATGCTACCTGACCCCTGCTTCATTATAATAGCATTATAATAAATTAGCATTGTGGGACCCCCTTCCCAGTAGCCAATCAAGGAAATCATGGGAGACCCACCCTAAGAAATAAAAGCCCTCTAGCTCCTCAGTTTGGGGCTGCTAGTGCTGTTAGGCTATTTTCTGCCTCTTCTCTGCTCCACTCTACTCAGAGTTGGCCTGCTCCCATGTTCTGTGTGGCTTAATAAATTTGCTTTTTCTTGCTTTCTGCTATAAACTCTGTGTGTTCGGTTCAAGTTTTTGTCCGCGATCACCAAGAACCTGGTTACCTGTGCCCAACTGTGACAAAACTATTACAATTGGCAGGGAAATCTCCCTGATACCATTTCTAACACATTTCAAAGAATTGTATGTTAAGGGTCCTGTATAATGCTGTCTTTCCTTGTAGCAGAAGGATTAAATATAGACACTGGTTTAATTCTGTAATGGAGCACAGCCAGCACCCCCCAAGGGTATTTGTATGGGGTTCAGAACTTGGGATGTCCAAGAAAAATATGAGATATTCTCTCTAACCCTCGCCCGCCAAGATGGGCTGCCATGGGGGATGGGAGACCTGGAGCAGGGCCATTGAGAGTCATTTTGCATGTCAATAACAGGATTGCTTCAGACCTCATATGCAAAGACAGTTATTCGGCATCTCAATGAGGCTAACCAGGAAGGTTTGAAACACCTTTCCACAGAACATCACTGGAAGAGGGGAGACAGGGCCCATAGGAGAGACCAAGGGACACAGACTCTGGGGAACTGTGAAGACCACGCGAGAAGAAAGAGGGGAGAAAGGACTCTTGCCTAGTGGGCCATGAGAAGGGGCCCCATGGTTATGGATTAAGAGCTGGAGATCGCAGCAACACAGGAGATGGTGCTGAGAACCATGAGAGGCCTGCCTAGTGGAGCCCTGGACTTCTGTTCTCTTTCTTCTGAAGGAAGGTACCCCTGACTGGCCTGACTGGCCTAACTAGGCAAAGTGGGGAAGGCAGGACAGTGTGTGTGCTGGTGATTGTTTTGAAGGGATTTTGAGGTTTAAGGGTGACATTTAGCTATTACTCAAACCTGTAAAACTTTTGAATAAATAGTTCCTTTCCTTTTCACCAAACTGTGCCATTCAGAGCCATAATTTCAAGGGAAGCAGGCAAAGGAGCTCCAAACGAGGGACCCCGGGGACTTTGACGGAGGAGTGGGGGGCATTGTTCTGGTAATAGCATCTGGGCACTGCTTCCCCCTCACCACGGGTCCATTATTTGGTAAAAAATCCACAGAGCTGAAAGACAGTTGTATACTTTATAGAAAATTTGCCATCTTATTTTAGCAACTTAAAAACATATGGCTTGTGGATATTGATGAAAACATTTCTAAATCCTATAAAAAATATTAGTTTTTGTCACATTACATTTAGAGCTAACATAGTTTTTAGGCTTTCATTTTGTTAATTTTATTTTATTTTGCAATGTTGCCCTGTAACTTTCTTTTGATTTTATTCAGCAACTGTAGCCTGAAAAAAAAGCACTAAGTGAACAGGTTAGCAGTTCTTTTGAGTGTTAAAAAAAAAATGCTTCTTTTCCATTTCAGTATTTTACAGATTGGAAAGGAACAAGATTCAAACATTGAGTCTAAGGGATGAATTTTTTTTTTCCTTTCTGGGTTTTATTCATCTTTATGATTATAATGTTGCAGAAATTATATCATAAAATATTAGTAATCTTACTGTGCTGTATATTCTCAAAAATTAACTTCACACAAAGTAAAAATTTGATATAAAAAGTAGTTTGATTCTTTTAAATTTTAATTTTAAGCTTTGTCAGTCAAGATTAAAAGTAGCTATTGATTTAGGTCTAAAGTTGTCCCTTTACAAAGGCAATGTCCTGTTGAGTAAACCACCATCATCCTGAAAATTTACAACGTCTATTGCTGTAGCTGGAAGAAACAGAAACAATTTCCAGTTCTGTGTAAATAAAGATTTTTGTCAGGGAAGATCCTAGCCTATAGGATGTGACTATCTGCCATAAACTGCTTTTAGTTATTATGTTTTCACTTCAGACCATCCTTTGTGGATATGTGAGGTCTCAGTTTGAAAGGTTGCTACGCAGGCCTCCCCTGAGCTTGCCAGGTTAGTATGTGATCTTTTTTTCACCACACAAGTTAAGTCTTTTTCCAAAACTTTTTAAAGGAATTGGTAGTTATTTACCAGAACAAATATGAAACAGCAGAAATAAAGTAAGCACGCTATTCAGGGATTATAAAACACTGACTTTGAACTCATACTAGTTTCTGGGGACACAAACATGCTGTTTTAGTCCACAATTCAAATTGGGGGCTTTAGTGAGTGAGATGTTATGAAGGCTAGTCTCCACTCACATTGGGCCCTGCTGTTCCACTGACTAATGTTTTGGTTATCCCAGGTTCTTGAATATATTCTTAGAATAGATATTCTTGGCAAATGGGAGAATTCCCCTATAGATCTCTAACCCAGTAAAGCTGTTGGAGAAAGGGATCAAGGGAATTATCCAAAACTGTCCCTTGATACCAGGATGATAAACAAAAAATATGATACAATTATTACAGAGATTAATGTCTTTATCAAAAATTTGACCAAGGCATGGATATTGTAACCTATCACATCCTCTTTTAGCTTACCTGTGTATATATGGAGTAATTGGGATCACTTTGCACTATGACACCGGATTATCATAAACTTCATCAGGCAGTGCACCAAAATGCAGCTTTATGGGGGTTTTTTGTTTTGTTTTTGTTTTTGATGCAATATCATTGCAGGAACAAATCAACATACCTGGTATTCTTCTATGGACCTGAATAATAGCTTTTCTCCTTTTCACTTTACAAAGGTCATGAGAAGCATTTTTCTTTTCACTTGCTAAGGCCAAACATACATCTTCACACCTTGACATTTCACATATTATCAAGCTACTCCACTACATTGACAACAAAATGGAAATTAATATTCATGACCAGAAAGTAGTAATGTATAAGGCACTCAAATTGGAGATTTGTAGATATATCATATGGAATGCCAATTGATAAATGTTATCATATATGTATATAATTATTTAACTTTCTTATACTTCAAGGTTTATATTATTTCCATTCCTGGAATGTTCCCTCTTATACATTACTGGTAGGAGAACTTTTCTAGTTAATTCCTCTCTCAAACCTCATTATTCTTACCTCTACCACTATGGAACAATTTTGCCTGTAGAAAATTTATAAAAATGGAATTGTTCAATATATACTTTGTAATCTCATATTTTTATGATCAAAATTATTCTGTTTGTGAGGTTCATCCATACAAGTGTTTGTAACAGCAGTTGCTCTTTCCTTTGAATATGACATAATTTTTATACATTCTTCTGCTAATGTACATCTGGGTTGTTTTAAATTTCTTGTTATGAATAATGCTGTTATCAACATTATTTTACATGTCTTTTCTTGGTCATAAACACTAATTTTCAGTGAACATATACCCAGAATGGAATTGTTGAGTTATAGGCTAGCATTGCCAACTTCAGTAAATATTGCCAGAAAGTTTAACCAATAGTTGTTTCAATTTATAGCCCTACAAGCAATGTATGTCAATTTCAGTTTGTCTGCATCTTTGCTCAATACTTGATATAGTCAGATTTTTTCATTTCAACCATTCTGGTGAATGTAAGGGGTGTGCGTGTGTGTGTGTGTGTGTGTGTGTGTGTGTGTGTGTGTGTGTGTTACTGGTAATCCCCTGATAACTAGCGATATTGAGTTTCACTTCATATGCTTTAAGAGACATTTGTAAAGTCCCTATTCAATTTTTTTGTTTAATTTATAAGTACTTTTTAAAAATGTATGCATTCTCTTTGCCTTGCCTATGTTGAGACCATGGAGATATCTTCTTAAGTTTTATATAGAAGTTTTTACAAATTTTTACCTTACACATTTGTACTCTTGATCTTTTTCAAATTACTTTTTGTTTGTTGTGAGATGCTTGTCAGGACATTTTTTTCCCTGTGAATATAGAGTTGACCAGATTTTTAAATTTAGAACCGCTATCTTCCCCTTTATATTCTATTAATGCTTTTGCCATAAGTCATGCAATTTTAGGTGTTTTGGTCTATTTCTGCACTCTCTATTGTAATTTATTGGTTTATTTGTATATTTTGTTAATAGTATAATGCAAGAAACTCTAGAAGAACGTGATATAAACTAGTGAGATTAAAAACAACTTATAAAAGTTACAGTATTGAAAAAAGAAACTGGTATAAATTTTATATCTTGAATTGGTATGCATTCAAAATTGGTAATTTTATAATAATGTTAATCTCTACATTTATGTTTCATTATCTTTTCTATATATTATCTTTTACAATACAAAACAAAGAAACATAATAGAATTATTTTTGCTACATGTATAAAGTAAAATGTTATTCCTCAGGAGAATTAAATACTGAGGTTTTCAAAGAAATAATTGTTCTAAATTTTATGGCTATTTTAAGTTTCATACCATTTTTAGCAATGAGAAATGATTAACTATAGATGGTAGTGTATAATATTGATGCAATTATGAAGGTCCTGATTAACTGCTTTGGCCTTTTACACTATGAGAGAGAGAGAGAGAGAGAGAGAGAATGATGTGAAAGAAAAACATTGATTGGTTGCATTCAATATGCACTCCAACCCAGGATCAAACCTGCAACCTAGATATGCCCTAGTGTGCCCTGACTGGGGATCAAACCTCCAACCTTTAGGCTTACTTACTGGATGACACTTCAACCAACTGAACCATATCAGCCAGGGCTTTTTCAAAGCTGATATAGAACTTGCTTAACAATGCCAAAGAAGATACAGCCACATTGGTAACACTTAAGCTATGAAACATTCATAGAAATTCAAATATATCATCTGGGAGAAAGGCATTTTTTAGTTGTTATATGTTTTATGAGTAAAATTTTTAATTTTATGGTAATTAAGAATAGGTCACATTACAATGTTCTGTCTAAAGATTCACCACTATATAAACAGAACGCTATGAGAGAACAAAGGAAAGAACAAAAATATCCTGGAGAAATATGGAAGGTATTCACAGAAGAACTAAACTGTGAGCTGGATTAAAATGTATGAGATTACCTGGAAAGAAAGAAAAACAAGAGATCACCAGGAGTAAAGTATTGAATCATAAAAAGTTGGTAAGCTGTTTGGGTGGAACATGGAATGGATGGGGATTGGTAGAAAATACCATTAGTATGATAGGTTGGAGCCAGATAGGAGAAAAAAATTCATATATAGATACATCATGTTCTTCATTTCTTCTGCACTATCACAAGTATCTGTTCCAGCCCTCAGTTTTGCAGTTAGTCAGCCATTACTGAGCACCTGCTATATATCAGGAAACAAGGTGTATATTTTCATGTCACTGTACAGTAAAGGTTTTTTGAGCAAAAATTACTGGCAACTTGGATTAAAGGATGAGTGAATGGCAAACTAGTCTTGGAATTTAAAGACAGTGAATGGTCCCGCACAAATTTACAGGTTTATTTTCCCTGGATCCCCTTGTTTACATTTATAAGAGGAGGCAGGGCGGGAAGGGGGGAAGCAAACAAAAAAAGACAAACAATCCCTCAACCCCTCCCCCACCAAACATACAGAGGGCCAGTTTTTCACATTACAAGCTGTAACAAACTAAAGATCTCCCTCTTCTCTTCCCATAAATGGTGTGATTAGAAAACAAAGATTCTTGAACTTTCTTCAGGAAATAAAACAGCTATGCATCCTTTTCTAGAAAAGCTCTGAAAATCAGAGACTTGGAAATAAAGAAATTGACAATGACCAGAGGGGAGGTGGGAGGAGGATAACAGGGAAAGAAGAGGAAGGGGCAAGCACAGGGCTCATGGGCATGTACAATGGGGGGATGTTTACTGTGGGAGTGAGGGGGGATGGGGTAGGGGGGAGCAATGGGGAAAAGGGGGGACAACTGTAACTGAACAACAATTCAGTATTTCTCCTATAGTAGATTAATTACATTTGCAATGATCATGTTGCTTAATGGTGAATGAAGAACAGGGAATCAGTGTTGACATGTTCTATAAGTAAATACAGTCATGAGCCATTTAATAACAGGGCTACATCTTGAGAAATATGTTGTTAGGCAGTTTCATCATTGTATAAACATCACAGAGTGCACTTACACAAGCCTTATTGTATAACCTATCACTTAGGCTATACAGTATAGCCTGTTGCTCCTAGGCTACAAATATGGGTAGCATGATACTGAACTGAATACTGTAGGCAAAATGGTAAGTATATGTATATCCAAACATTTCTAAACTTAGAAAATGTACAGTAAAAATATGGCCTAAAAGGGTAAAAATGATACACCTATCTAGGTACTTACCATAAATGGGACCTGCAGGACTGGAAGTTGCTCTTGGTGATGCAGCCAGTGAATGGTGAGTGAATGTGAAGGCCCAGGACATTACTGTCTACTGCTGTAGACTTTATTTTATTTTATTAATTTGTTATTGTGCTTTTCCCAGTGTCATTTAACCCTTATACCTCTCTCCACCCTGCAATCACAACACTGTCATTAATGTCCATGAGTCCTTTTCCTTTTTTATCAATCCCTCTGATGCCTCCACCCCCTAACCTCCTTCCTCTTAATATCTGTCATCCTGCTCTATCTATGAGTATTTATAAATACTGTAAACTTAGGCTATACTCAATTTATTTAGGTGATAGAAAATTTTCAGCTCCATTATAATATTTGGGTCCACTATCGTATTACTTACTTGGTCATTGACCAAAATTTTGTTATAGGGTGCATGACTGTAACTGGTTTTCTTCTGACACAGAAAACTTGTATTTGCTGTCAGGATAAGATAATTAAATATAGATATTAAAAAACATCACTATGTGCCAGGAATACTTCTAATTCTATGTTTAATATTTTTATAAAAATAAACTTTCAACCTCCCCTAAATTCTCATGTTAATTTAAATTATTTTGTATTTTTTTATTAAAGCTCATTCCCTTAGAACTTCTTCAAAAGGAGCTATCCCATGATTAAGTGGTGTGCACAACCTATCTCATGTATTTCTTATAATAATTTATATATGTGGATATAGGCTTGGAAATCTTAACAACACTTGTCAAAGTATTAGAGTAGAAATAACATGCCAGGTCTGTCTGATTATCATTCACTCTATGTATCTGTTTTAAATAAATATGGATGAAAGGAGGAATGAAACTGATTTGTGTGTCTTGTGTAAATTCAAACACATACTTACAAATGCATAATTGAAAGAAATATAACAGCACTTTATAGGCCTATTAACTCAGACATTTTCTCTGGGCCTAAATTAATCAAGTTTTATTCTACTTATTTCTAAACATACCAGTCATGTCTCTCAAAGCAGCTTCCTTGTACTTAACTCTAAGTGATGAATAAAGTGCCTGTACATCAAAGAATTGACCTAATAATTACATCACTGCAATAATCATCATTAATGTTGTCATTGTCATGACAGCTTACTATGCCAGGCAGGTATTAGCCTATTTAATCCTCATGCTTAACTTTTTCTTTAATGTAGGCAAAAGACATCATCATGATCCTTGTTTTATAAATGAAATTGAGGAATGGAGAAGTGTCTTCTCAAAACCACAGAGCTAGTCAGAAACAGAAGTCTAATTCCAGTAGTTTGGCTCCAGAATCCATGCTTTATACATCTAGAGGCTAATTATTGCCTCTCCATAATGTGCGTATTTGTTCAAATGCCCTCATTTTCTGTGAACTCTATTTATATTGTGGGAATGTATTTTATTTATGACATCTCTTATTATATATGTTTTACATTTTAAATCATTAATTATCCATAGGCTACATATTCTATTTTAGATGGCAAATGAGTGTTAAAGCAAGACTGGTTACTGTACCAAAATTATAGTCCAAGAATGCCTTGCAAAATTTATGTTAGCTGTAAAAACAAGTAACTTTCCTTGAAAATTATGTCTATGCAATTTCTATAATCATGTTCCATGAAACAAACATCTGACTGGCTAATTTTTGTTTTGCAGGCTCAGCTGTTACATACAGGTGACATTTTATACAAAGATTTAAAATGAAATGTTGTCCTCTTCAATTAGCAATAATTCATAATTCCCAACTCTAGAAATAAAGTATTTAGATACATTCATCTGTCTTGATGTTTAAAATGAAGGCCATAAAACTCTAAAATCATTGTCATTCTATTCATAAAACAAAGGTCTCAAGGTTTCTTCAAGAAGGAAATCATTTTAAATGCTTTGTTTAAATTTTATAATAACATATTAGGAATTTATTCAGTTGTCCACTTCTAGAAACTGACAGAAAAGTTATGGAAACTGAAAAGCAGTCAGGAAAAGGAAATACATCCTGGTTTTCTCTAAAACCACTATTTTGGACATTGGAATAAACTAAACAAAAATTAGCTCAGGAGCAGAAAAGATATAGCAGAGTCTGAATAATTATATATGTCACTACATCATTATGCTAGGTAATTTTAGGTTTCAAGTAAACATTTTCATATATATCTATAGATAGATGATAGATGATAGATGATGATGATAGATAGATACATAGATAGATATAGGCTATCGTATAAGAGTGGAAGTGAATATTAGCAAATGAAGGTTCATGGAAATGTATTAACAGGGCAGAACCAAAACATAAAGAAAACACCAAGTTCTGGCTAGATCACCAGCAGCACAATTTTACATATTTATAATACTAGAATGCACATGAAGCTGTGAATCTCAAAAATATTTTAATCTGTTTTCTAACTCCAGCAGAGAAAAAAAACCTACTTGCTTTTTAAAAAATTGTCTTTTTTTTTAGATCAGTTTTGGGTTCCCTGCAAAATTGAGCAGAAAATACAGTCCTCATCTGAACAGTTTACCTTCACTGTGTGTGTTGTGCATTCTACAGGTTTTAACAAATGTATAATGGCCTGTACCTAAGATTATAGTACCATACAAAATAGTTTTACTGCCCTAAGTTTCCCCCATGCTCCACCTATTCATCCCACGTTTTCCAAGTACTTTGCAATCATTGATTATTTTATTGTCTCTATAGTTTTGTCTTTTCCAAAATGTCATATTTTTGGAATCATGCAGTATGTAATATTTTCAGGTTAGCTGCTTTTATTTAGTAATATGCATTTAAGTTTCCTTTATCTTTTTGTGGCCTCTTAGCTCAAATTATTTTGCACTGAATAATATTCCATTTTATAGATATAGCATAATTTATTTATACATTTACCTAATGAACAACATCATGTTTGCTTCCAAGTTTTGGCTATTATGAATAAATCATTCTGTTAACACTCATGCAGAGGTTTTTGTGTAAACGTAAATTTTGAACACATTTGGCTTAATATCAAGGCACACACTTGCTGGATTATGTGGGAAGTGTATATTTAGATTGATTTAAAAAACTGTCAAACTCTCTTCTGAAGTGACTATCATTTTTCAGTCCAGCAATGAATGAGAGTTTCTAATGTTCTACATATTTGTCAGCCTTTGTCATTGTCAGTGCTTTAATTTTTAGCCATTCTATTAGGAGAGTAGTGCTATCTTATTGTTTTAACTTGTATTTCCCTAATGAAGTATAATGTTGAGCATCTTTTCATATGGTTAATTGTCATTTTCATTTCTTCTTTGGTGTGGTTTCTGTTCATATCTTTTGCCCATTTTTAAATCAGGATTTTGCTTTCTTATTCTTGAGTTTTAGGAGTTCTTTCTCTATTTTGTTTACAGGCATTCATCAGATACGTACTTTGCAAATATTTTTCCAGTCTGTAGCTTTTCTTCTCATTCTCTTGACAGTGTCTTCACAAAGCAAAAGTTTTTAATTTTCCTGAAGTCTAATCTATTAATTTATTCATTCATTTTCATGCCCTTAGTCTTGTATCTAAAAAGTCATCAGCAAACACAAGATCATCTACATTTCCTCCTATGTTATCTTCTAGGAGTTTTACAGTTTTGCATTTTATTTAGGTCTGTGATGCATTTTGAGTTAATATTTGTGATGGGTATAAAATCAGTGTCTAGTTTCATTTTCTTCATGTGGATATACAATTGTTCCATTACCATTTGTTGAAAAACCTCTCTTTGTTCCATTGTATTACCTTTACTCTCAAAGATGAGTTGACCATAACTGGGTGTTCTGTTCAAATAATCTGTATGTCTATTCTTTTGCCAATACCACACTGTCTTAATTACTACAATAAGGCTTGAAGTCTGGTATTGTCAGTCCTCCAATTGTTTTTTCTTCTTATTTGACTTTTCTTGGTTATTCTGTCATTTAGCTCTCCATAAAACTTTAGCACCTGATTGTTGATAGCCACAGAATACTTGGCTACAATTTTGCTTGATGTCAGTTGAGAAGAACTAACATTTTGTCAATATTGTCTGTCCATGAATAGGAAATATTTCTCCATGTATTTAGTTCTTTGATTTCTTTCATCATAGCTTTGTAGATTCCTTCATATACATCTTATGCATATTTTGTTAGACTTATACCTGTTTTATTTTTAGTGCTACCATAAATGTATCAATTTCAAATTCCAATTGTTTATTGTTGATATAGAGGAAATAAATTGACTTTTTAATTAATATTAATGAGATTGTATTGGTTCACAAAACCATACATGTTTCAAGTATACAACTCAATAAAGCATCATCTGCACTCTAATGTGCATCCCTTACTCTAAGTAAAGTCTTTCCATCTCTATTTCCCTCATCATCGCCTACCTCCAACTACCCCCACCCCTCTCCCGCGTTTGCCTATGGTTATGTCTGTGTCAATGCAAAAAATATATATATATATATATTTATATATATATATATATATATATATTGCATTGCTATATATATGTGTGTGTGTGTGTGTGTGTGTGTGTGTGTGTGTGTGTGTGTGTGTGTGTATTTGGCCAAATTTTTTTCTCATAAGATGGCTGTAGTCTTGCTTAGTTGCCTTTATCTTAATTTTGTTAGATTGTATTGTGACAGCTGTCATATCAGCATGCCTTTAAAAAAAATCAAAATTTTGAATTTTTGTTAGCCATTTTAATACTGAAGATGAAAGAAAATATGCAACATTTTCAGTATATTATGCTTTATTATTTCAAGAAAGGTAAAAACAACTGAAACAGACACCCACAAAAGATTTATGCAGTGTATGGGGAAGGCAGGTGCTATGACTGATAAAACATGTCAAAAGTGATTTGTGAATTTTTAGACTAGAAATTTCTCACTGGAAAATGATTCATGGTCTGGTAGAGCAGTTGAAGGTGATAGCCATCAAACCCAGGCGTTACTTGAGAATAATCAACATTATGCCACAAGGGAGGTTGCCAGAATACTCAAAATAAGCAAATCAATAGTTTTTAGTGAAAATGAAAAAAAAGTGTCTTTTATTTTACCCCTCTTTCCATGTTGTAACAAAAGGTAAGTTTTCTTTTCTTTCTTTCTTGCTTGCTTTCTTTCTTTCTTTCTTTCTCTTTCTCTTTCTTTTCTTTCTCTTTCTTTCTCTCTTTCTCTCTCTCTTCCTCTCTTCCTCTCTTCCTTCCTTCCTTCCTTCCTTCCTTCCTTCCTTCCTTCCTTCCTTTCTTTCTTTCTTTTTCTTTCTTTCTTTCTCTCTCTCTCTCTCTCTCTTTCTTTCTTTCTTTCTTTCTTTCTTTCCTTCTTTCTTTCTTTCTTTCTTTCTTTCCTTCTTTCTTTCTTTCCTTCTTTCTTTCCTTCCTTCTTTCTTTCCTTCTTTCTTTCCTTCCTTCCTTCCTTCCTTCCTTCCTTCCTTCCTTCCTTCCTTCCTTCCTTCCTTCCTTCCTTCCTTCCTTCCTTCCTTCCTTCCTTCCTTCCTTCCTTCCTTCCTTCCTTCTCTTTTCTTTTCATGACCACATAGTATGCATTGTGTAAATGTACCACAGCTTTTTTTTAACTACATATGTATTGATGGGTTTTTAGGATGTTTCCAGATCTTAGCTATTATAAATAACATTACAATAAACATAGAGGTGCATATAATCTATTGAATTAGTATTTTGCATTTCTTAGGATATATTCCCATAAATAGGATCACTGATTCAAAAGGCAGTTCAATTTTAAATTTTTTGAGGAAACTCCATACTGTTTTCCACAGTGTCTGCACCAGTCTGGATTCCCACCAACAGTACATGAGGGTTCCCTTTTCTTCACATCTTCACCAACACCTGTTTGTTCATTTACTGATGATAACCATTCTGGCATGTGTGAAGTGTTCTCTCATTGTGATTTTAATTTACATCTCATGATTAGTGATGAGCATTTTTTCATATGTCTATTGGCTATCCATAATCCTCTTTGGAGAAGTGTCTATACAGGTCCTTCATCCAGTTTTAATTAGGTTGTTTGTCTTCCTGGTGTTGACTTATATAAGTTCTTTATATATTTTGGAAATTAGCCCCTATCAGATATATCATTGGCAAAATATGTTTTCCCATTTTGTTGATAGTTTTTTTTTTTTGCTGGGCAGAAGCTTTTTAGACTGATGTGGTCCAATTTTTTAATTTTTTTCTTTTGCTTCCGTTGCCCTAGGAGAATATATTGGCAAAAATATTGCTACTAGAGATGTCAGAGGTTGTGTTGGCTATGTTTTCCTCAAAGATTTTTGTAGTTTTGTGACTTACATTTAAGTTTTTTACCCACTTTGAGTTTATTCTTTTGCATGCTGTAATTTGGTGGTTTGATTTTATTTCATTTTTTTTTGCATATACCTGTCCAATATTCCTAATGTCGATTATTGAAGATATTGTCTTTACTCCATCGTATGCTCTTGCCTTTATTATCAAATATTAATTGACCATGAAGTTGTGGGTTTATTTCTGGGCTGTCTGTTCTGTTTCATTGATTTACATGTCTATTTTTATGTCAGTACCAGGCTATTTTAATTACAAGGGTCTTGTAGTATAATTTTATACCAGGTAGTATGATCCCTTCAACTAAGTTCTTTTTTCTCCTGATTGCTGAGGCTATTTGAGGTATTTTTTGGTTCCATATAAATTTTTGGAATATTTGTTCTTGATCTGTGAAATATTGTCACTGGTATTTTAATAAGAATGATGTTAAATTTATAGATTACTTTGGGTAGTATGGACATATTTACGATGTTAATTTTTCCAATCCATGAGCATGATATGTGCTTCCACTTACTTGTATCTTCTTCAAAATCTGTCTTACGTCTATAATTTTCTATGTTCGGTATTTTACCTCCTTGTTTAAATTTATTCCTAGGTATCTTAATTTTATTTTTGTTTCAATAGTAAATGATATTATTTTCTTAATTTCTCTGATAGTTCATAATTGGTATATAAAAATGTCAACAATTTTTAAATATTAATTTTGTATTCTGCTACATTGCTGAATTCATTCATTAGCTCTAGTAGTTTCATTTTTGTGGAATCTTTAGGGTTTTCTAAGTACAATACCATGTCATTGCAAATAATAACAATTTTACTTCCTACTTTACAATTTGGATGCATTTTATTTCCTCTTTTCTTATCAATGTGGCTAAGGTTTCCAGTACTATGGTGAATAAGAGTGGTGAAAGTGGACATCCTTGTCTTATTCCTGATCGCAAGGGTAATGCTTGTAGTTTTTGCCCACTGAGTATAATGCTGACAGTGGGTTTTTCATACAATCTTTATTTTGTTGAGGTATGATCTCTCTATTCTCACTTTGCTGAGTTTTTATCATAAATGGGTGTTGGATTTTAGTGAATGCTTTTTCTGCATCTATTGATATGATTCTGCGACTTTTTCCCTTCTTTTTGTTGATATGATGTATCACTTTTATTGTACTAACCTTGCATCTGTGGAATAAATCTTGTCTGATCATGGTGTATGATCTATTTAATGTAGTGCTGTATTTGCTAATATTTTCTTGAAAATTTTAATATCTATGTTCATCATGGATAATGGCCTACATGTTTCTTTCTTTGTAGCCTCTTTACCTGGTTTTGGAATTGAAATGATGTTGGCCTCATAAAAAGAATTTGGAAGTTTTCACTCCTCTTAAATTTTTTGGAATAGTTTGAGAAGGATAAGTTTTAGTTCTTTTTGAATATTTGGCAGTTATTGCCTGTAAAGTCATCTGGTCCAGGATATTTGCTTGTTGGAAGTTTGTTGAATACTTCTTCAATTTCATTAGCTATAACTGGCCTATTCAGGTTTACTTATTATTCCTGATTCAGTTTTGGAAGATTATATGTTTCTAAGAATTTATCCATTTCACTCAGGTTATTCAATTTGTTGTCCATAGTATTTTTCTGCGATGTCAGTTATTATTTCTTCTCTTTCATTTCTGATATTATTTGGATTTTCTCCCTTTTTCATTTGATGAATCTGGTTAGAGGTTTGTTAGTCCTGTTTCTCTTTTCAAAGCACCAGCTCTTAGTTTCTTTAATCTTTTGAATTAATATTTTTCTTTTTTGTCTCTAAGTCATTATTTCTGCTCTGATTTTTATTATTTCCTCCTTTCTACTTACTCTGGGATTTGTTTGTTGTTGTTTTCCTAGTTCTTTTAGGTCTAAGATTAGATTGTTTATTTGAGATTATTCTTTTTATTAAAGATTTTATTTATTTATTTTTAAAGAAATGGGAAGAGAAGGAGAAAGAGAGGGAGAGAAATGTCGGTGTGTGAGAGGTACATCATCCAGTTGCCTTTCACATGCCTCCCATGAGGGATCTGGTTTGCAACCCAGGCATATGCCCTAACTGGGATTTGAAGTGGCAGCTCTTTGGTTCACAGTCTGGAGCTCAATCCACTGAGTCACACCAGCCAAGATTTTGTCTTGGTTCTTAAGATAAGCTATGTAATGCTGTGAATTTCCCTCTTAGGACTGCTTTCAATGTGTTCCATAGATTTTGGGTTATTGTGTGTTCATTTTCACTTGCTTCCAGGTAACTTTTAATTTCTTCCTTGATCTCATTGTTAACCTATTCATTGTTTAATAAGATGTTACTTAGCCTCCATGTGTTTGAATGTTTTTCAGATTTTTTATTGCAGTTAATTTTTAGTTTTATATCATTATGGTCAGAAAAGATGCTTGCTATGATTTCAATCTTATTAAACCTATCAAGACTTATTTTGGATTCTAACATGTGATCTATCTTTGAGACTGCTCCATGTGCACTTGATAAGAATGTGTGTTCTGTTGCTTTGGGATGAAATGTTCTGTACATACACATTAAATCCATTGATCTGCTGTGTTGTGTAAGGTCGCTCTTGCCTTGTTGATTTTTTGCCTGGAAGATCTATTCACTGATGTCAGTGAAGTGTGTTAAAATCACCTACTATGACTTGATTGCTGTTGATCTCTCTTTTAATGTCCACTGAGTTTTTTCCTTATGTTCTGGTGCTCCTGTGTTGGATGCATATATGTTTAAAGGGTTATATCATCTTGTTGGATATATTCCTTTAGTATTATGTAGTGGCCTTCTTTGTCTCTTGTTATGGTGTTTGTTTTGAAGTCTCTTTTGTTTGATATATCAGTATTGCTCCTCGGCTTCTTTTGTTTGTTTCCATTTTCATTGAATATTTTTTCATCCCTTTGTGGACAGCATGTATATGGGTCATGTTTTCTTATTCATTTACCTATCCTTTGTCTCTTGATTAGAGCACTTAATCCATTTACATTAAAGTTCTTATAGATAGGTACATACTTATTGTCATTTTATTCTCTATATCTATGTTTTTCTCTGGATCATTTTTTCTGCTGAGGCTTAAATCAAGGCCTTTAACTTTCTTGTAATACTGGTTTCACAGTAATGAACTCCCTTATTTTTTATTTTTGGGTGTTTTTTTTTTTTTGGTCTTAAAAAGCTCTTTATTTCCCCTTCAATTTTAAATGTTAGCCTTGCTGGATAAAATAGTCTTGGTTGTAGGCCCTTGCTTTACATAGCAATTGACTTTTGCATATTCAACTTATATCCTGAAACCTTGCTATAATCCCTTACTGGTTTCAGACCTTTTGTTGTTGTTGTTGTTGTTGTTGTTTTACTTTGTGAGATTTCCTACATAGACAGTCATTCATCTGCATATAAAAAGGTTGATTTATTTCCCAGTTTGTGTACCTTTTACTTTCTTTTCTTATCACATTACCTAGGACTTTCCAGTAAGATGTTGAAAAGAAGTTGTGAGATAAAACACTTTTACCTTGTTTCCAGCTCAGTTGAAAACTATCTGGTTTCTCAACATTATATATGATGTTACTTGTTGGATTTTTCAAAATGTTCTTTATCAAGTTGAGAAAGAACCTTTGTAATTTTAGTTTGTTGAGAGATTTTATTATGAATGGTGTGTGCTTTTATCAAATACTTTTTGTGTGTATTGATTTAGTTATGAAATTTTATGTCTTTAGCAAATTGATGTGTTAGAGTACATTAATTTTTGAATGTTTAACCAGTTTTGTATACCTGGAATAAATTTTGTTTGGTCTTGGTATATGCTTCCTTTTATCGATTATTGGGTTTTGCTATTTTTGAGGATTTTTGCATCTATGTTTAAAAGAGATGTTAGTTTGTAGTTTTTCTTTCTTTTAATGTCTTAGTCTGGTTTTGTTATTAGGGTAATGTTGTTCTTTTAGAATGAGTTACGAAATATTCCTACCACATCTGTTTCCTAGAAGACCTTATAAAGAACTGGTATAATATCTTTCTTAAATATTTAGTAAAAATGTGAATTAAAATACTGACTTCTTTTCACCATATGTTGAAACCTCATTCAAATTCATGGGTAAGTAGCAAAGTTTTGTAAAGTTCACTATTAAGCAATTTTACTATTAAGCAATTTACTCCTCCATGTCACACAAAAATGTCCCCCAACCCCGGTAGATTTTCTTTTTTCATGTTTTAATTTATTGTTCAGTTACAGTTGTCCTGCCTTTTTCCTCATGCTGTAATAGTACCACTCATACCACCTTTATAAACTGGGAAAGATTTTGAACTCCCCTGACAGAATGCAAGTAATGTGTAAAACATTTTATACTTTTCTGAGAGAAACCTGAGTGGCCATAGAGGATTGGAAACATGAAGATATCTGTCTTTTTCAGATGATTCTGGTATTCACATGAAATACTTTTAGTAATGCAACATATAATTCAATGAAAAATTGTAATCTTCCCGTTACTATGAATTTCATAATTACAAAAAATTCTTTATTATTTGGTGTTAGTAATGATTTGATTAGTTGATTATACAAAGACCATTTTCAAGGCCAGCTTCAAAATGACCATTATATTCTTAAAATTCTTAGTGAATATTAAACACTTATTCTCCAGTTACTATAGTTTATATCTGTCATTCGTAGTCTTTGGGAGATAGCAAAATATGTCCTCCAGTGATTTTACTTAAAATATGTAAACCTCAAGCAATTGCAACATTCATATCAAAATAAATATTTTAGCAAAAAATGAGGAGAAATTGGTGCTTATTACATAATATAATTTAAATGTGATATATATAAACATATGTGTATATATGTACAAATGTCTATATCTGTATGTATGTGTAGTATACATTGATTAGAAAAACTAATTTTTCTAATTATTTCTCCTCCTTTATGTTAATATAATTACACATAATGAAAGTAGGCTCAGCCAGAGCATCAGGTATCAGGATGTTATAGGCAACCCATCTGCTCCTAAATACATAATGAGTTTTGCATAAGTGAAATAAGATTGATGAAAACATAGCCAGTTGGTTTCAGAACCCAGAACAGGTCAGCACAGCCAAGTGTAAACAATAGATGGCACAGTTATCTAATAATCTTGAATTGCTGTTGGGCCAATGATTTTTCTCACAGCTACTCCACAGCTTTCCAGAAGATTAAAATAACCTGTATATTTAATTAAGCAAATTTGAATTTAGAAACCTGAAATTTCTTTCAAACTGACAGTATATTCACTGGGCTGCCTAAGGATCTGTTTTAAAAGTGTTTTGGAATTTGATTCTAAAGATTCCATGGGAGTGTTCACTAACCAAGATTCATCCATCAAGCTGAAATATAAAAATAAACAGAAAAAATGAATTGATTATCTACTCTGTATAAAAAAGCGGTAATGATGATTAAGATAGAATGTCAGCCTTCAGTGGGGAAAAGCTCCATTCATTTCAATGAAAATAATTTGCATTTTATACTGAATATGTATTAATTGAAGATTTTTTCATATAATAAATATTTTCATAGTGCATCTACCTCATCATATGTCTATAATTTTTTAAACTATGATCATAGAGGTTCCACTTACTTTATCTTAATTCATGAGTGTGATTATGTATAAAAAAGCTTAACATAGAAAAAAGCACAAGTTAAACAATTACAGAAATTTATTTTAAATTACATAGCATCACAGAAATAAAGCTAGACTAAAATCCAAAAGATTCATATTTTAGTCTCAGTCAGGAAGTCTATATCTTGTTTTATTAATTATGTCAAATTACCTAACTCCTCTGGATATCAGGTCAGTCATATCTTCAAGGAAAGAATTGAACTCAGCCTCAAAATTTCCTTTCAGCTTTATTATTCTATGTAATATTTAACAAACTATTTATCAGAACCTTACTCTTGCAGGATGTTCCACTTCAAAATAAGGTTTCATAAATTCATTCAGGAATTTACCCAATTTATTCAATGCATATTTGCATAATACTTTTACAGTATAAACTAGTATAAACTAAGACTACATTGAAGAGTCAGTTGATTTACTTCAAGGAGATATGGTTTTAATAAAAAATCATGCAAATAAATGTTTAAAATAGCAATTGTAAAATATCATACAGACAAGAGGTACTTGTTATTATAAGGTCCCTAATTGATTGGACATTCAACCAAGGATGTCTTGATGAAGTGATAATTTAAATGAGATTAAATGGGTATGTAGTATCTAAATAGAAAAAGCAGGATGAAAGACCTATGAAGTGAGTAGAAAGCATAAACAAATGCACAGTGGCAAAAGGGAGAATGATACTGGAAGATATTTTTAATAGACCCATTGTCAGAAACAAGGAAAGTACTTTAGATTGTGGAAGTGATATAAACTAGGTTTTCAAAGTTTGTAAGCAATTAAAGATTCTATACTTAGTGAAGGCATAGAGCCATTCAAAGAATGTTTAGAAGAGGCATGAAATAACTGTATTTGTATGTCAAGAATATTCTTGGTGCAGAGAAAAGATTGAAGCTAAACTTGAGCTGTCCTTAATAGACCAGTTTGAATATTAAGTGATGATAGTACACAGAAAAGAGAAAGAGAATCACAAGGATAAACTTTAGGTACCTGGTTTGCATAATTGTTGAGAAAGGGCATACTCATTGAAATAAATTATCTCGACAAATATTTGGCATAATAGTTATCTAGTGTTACACCTATTGCATAATACCTACCTATTGCATAAACTTCATATCTTACAACAAGACACATTTGTTATTTCACATTTTTTTTTGGTTAGACCTTTTTTTTCTTTTTTTTTTGCTCACCTTTTTTTTTTAAATTTTATTTTAGAAAGATAGGAAGAGAGAGAGAAAGAGAGGGAAACAATTTGCTGTTCCACTTAGCTGTGCATTCGTTTGTTTTTTCTTGTATGTTCCCTGACCAAAGATAAAACCTGCAAGCTTGTCATATCAGAACAACATTGTAATCAACTTAGCTATCCAGCCAGGCGCTCATCCTTTTTAAAAATATATTTTATTTTTCAATTATAGTTGATGTACAATATTATATTAGTTTCAGGTGTACAACCCAGTGATTAGACATTATGGAATTTATAAACTGATCACATTTTACTTATTATTTTTGTTTGTCAATGATGTGGTCACAAAGTAGTTGGGTCTTCTACTTAAAGACCTCACAAAGTTCCAATCAAAGTACTAGGCTGAGGCTACAGTATCATCCTAGGCTTCACTAAGAATGAATGTGCTTCCAAGCATTGATTCAGCAGACTGAAGGCCACAGTTTTTATTGGTTGGAGGCCAAACTCAGTTCTTTACTATGTAGCCCTTTCCAGAGCAGCTTTACAGTCCATGAAAAGCATCAAGAAAGACAGTTTCCTCATAAGACGGTTGCTACGTGTTATATAACTTAAACAAAAACACATGATAATACATACTCTTCTACTTTATTCTATTGATTAGAAACAAGCCTTAACCATACTCAGGAAGAAGAAATCGTAGAAGAGCTTGATCACAGGAAGCAAAATTCAGGGGGCACCTGAGAGTCTGTCCACCACACTTTTTATGCAGAAAGAAGATTATAATATAGTTCAATTATATTAAATCATTCTGTGAAAAATCCAGGAAAATACTTCCTTGATGCTAAATAAATGTTGCTGTTCTCTCATTTAAATCCAAAGGATACTAATGCCTAGAGAGAAAATATATAATGAGAAGAGAAAAAAAGCTCAGAAATAAACCTAGAATAAGTCCAGCATTTACTGGTTAGGTAAGGAAAGAAGTTCCTACAAAGAAGTTGAAGAGCTAAAAACAAAGTAAGAAACAAAAGCAGGAAGATAACTGTTATCTGGAAGCTAAGTGAAGGAAAATTACAAGTAGGAAGAAATCAGCACTTTTCTTCACTTCTTAAATACTATGAAAAATTAAAATGCGAGTTAAAAATCATCTCAATTTTTATAAAAATACGGAAGATGCTCTAGCTGACAGATTTGAAAACACAAGTTAGAGTTGAGGAAAACAGGGTCATGTGGAGTAAGGAAAACAAGAAACATCAAAAGTTTAGAAAGGCCCAGCAATAAAGAAAATGACAAAGTTGCCAGGGCAAAAATCCCAATGATTATTACTAACAGAAACACATTAAATTATATATCATGCCTAAGTGAGATCTATCCCATGGACTAAAAAAGATTAACTCTTAATAATTTATTAACAGTTTTCTATTTCACTATATATAGAAAAAGAGAATCATATGGCCATTTCCAAAGCATTGCAAAGAATTAGACCCATCTTCCAAGTACTGACTATTATTTCACATTGTTTCTAGGTTTAACTAAAAAGAGAAAGAAGCCCTGACTAGTGTGCCTCAGTTTGCTGGGCATTGTTCTGCAAAGCAGAAGGTCACCAGTTCAATTGCTGGTTAGGGCACATGCCTGGGTCACAAGTTCGGTCCCTGTGGGGTTCTGGATAACAGGAACAGATTGAAGTTTCTCTCTTGCATCTTTCTCTTTTGCATTGCTGGTCCTCTCCCGTTCTTTCTCTGCCTTCCCCTCTCTCTAAATAAATAAATAAAATCATTAAAAAAAAGACTATAAGTATTTACTCAAGATGTAATTAATATAAGTAAGATAATAATTATACAGTAAGTTCTCACTTAAGTTCATTGGTTCTTGGAACTGTGGCAAATTAACATATAATGAAATCAATTTTACCATATACTTAATTGATATAGACAAGAGTTAAGTTTCTTTGGCATTTCACCAATGTTATAATGAAATGATATTCAATGACCTGCTGCATATGATATGTTAATTATATACTACTATGATATGTCAATATAACATTAATAAAATCAATATTCTATAAATATATTGTTATTATAATGCAATCATAATTATGGCCCTAATTATTGTGTTGATTATATGAATTAATATAAAATAAATTCTGAAAGACAAACTACCATAAACCTCAAGAAACTTTAGAAAACTTCAGAATAAATATAAGGGAATAAAAATCCACCTTTTAAATATAATAGTATAGATTAAATAATTTGAAATAATTTTAACAAGACCTATATCTACATAAACAGTCATATGATTACAAATCTTCATATACTGAAAGTGTCCATCAAGTTATGAGTAACATAATAACTTTAGTAGAAAAATGGGCAAAGTATATGAAAAGACAGAACAGGAAATAGAAAGGACTTTTAAACCAATGGAAAGATATTCAAGTATGCTCAAATAAAGAAAAATTCATATCAAAATTTCACTGAGATGGTATTTACCACCTATCAAATTGGATAAAAGCAAAATAACTGGACCAACCTTCTGTTGGCCAAACTGTTATTAGTATTACGTGTTTGGTGTAACTCCTATATGTAGCACTTTGGCAGTATCTGTCAGAATTATAACTAGTGCTTTTCTTTCTTTTTTAATATTTTATTTTTCAATCATGTTTACTCTATTACACTTGTCTCAGTTTTTCCCCCTTCGCCTTCCTCCAACCATCCCACCCCACCCCTTTCTCCCACTGTGTTGCCCATGTCTATGGGTCATTCATATATACATACTCAGTTCCTTCTCCTTCTTTCCACAATTGTCCTCTTTCCCCATCCCCTCTGATCACTTTCAGTCTGCTCCATATTTCCACGCTTGTGGTTTATTTTGTTTGTTAGTTTATTTTGTTGAATACATACCACTTGTAAGTGAGGTTATATGGTATTTGTCTTTCACCGCCTGGCTTATTTCACTAAACATAATGTTCTCCAGTTCCATCCATGTTGTCACAAAAAGTAGGAATTCCTTCTTTCTTCTTTTTTTAATGCAGATTAATTTTATTTACTTATTTTTTAAATGTAAAAATCTATTATAAAATAAAGTCTCAGCAATTAAAACATGACACCAACACAGAAATAATCAAGTAGATCAATGAAATAAAATGAGCATTCTAGAAACAAACATATATATCTGTCTAACAATGTAATATATGATTAAACTGATATATCAAATCCATGGGAAAAATAAGGCTTATTCAGCACATAAAGGGAATGGACCACTATTACTTAAAATAAAACAAATATAGAACCCTATTTCACACATTATACAACAAATATTCAGGTGAGTTAAAAATCAATATGTAAAATCTATGGAATGTTAGGAGAAAATACAAAATAATATTTCTCTTACCCTGAAGTAAAATACTCAAACCTGGAAGATATAAAGTAAAATATTAATAATATAACTATATTAAACATTTAAGACTATATAGCAATATACATATAAAAAAATTAAAGGACAAGTAATAGAATAGGAAAGTATTTGCAATGCATCTAAAAAAGGGTTAATAGTTTTTTGGGTTTTTTTAGGGAAATAATTCTATAAACATTTAATCAAAAAATGGATAAAGAGTATCAAAAAGTCATTTAAAGATTTTTAAAAATAATAGAAATAGGCAGGAAATATTAAAACAGGTTTAGTTTCAACAAATAATGAAGTAACAATTAAAATAATACATCATTGTCACAATCAGATTCATAAGTATTAAAAATATTGGTAATATCAAGTATTCGTGACTGAAAGGAACTAGGTATTCATAGACTTTTTCTTTACCTTCTTAAAGCAGTTCCTTTAGCATATTTTGCAATGCTGGTTTGAGGAGATGTATTCTTTCAGCCTTCTTTTGTCTGGGAAACCCTTTATTGTGCCTTCATTTTAATTGAGTGTCTTACTGGGTAGAGTAGTCTGGGTTGCAGGCCTTTGCTTTTCATTACTTGGAATATTTCTTGCCATTCCCTTCTGGCTTGCAATGTTTCTGTTGAAAAGTCAGCTGCTGGCTGTACCACGGCTCACTTATATGTTACTACCTGTTTCTTCCTTGCTTCCTTTAGGATTCTTTTTGTCTTTGCTATTTGCCATTTTTCATTATGATGTTTCTTGGGGTGGGCCTCATTAGGTTCCTCTTAAATGGGACCCTTTGTGCTTCCTGGACTTGTAAGACTTTTTCTCTCCTCCAATTAGGGAAGTTTTCCATCATTACTTTTTCAAACAGGTTTTCTATCCCTTCCTCTTCTTCTTCTCCTTCCAGTATCCCTATTATACAGATATTATTACATTTCAGGTTGTCTTGCCTTTCCCTCAAAGCCTCTTCATTCTTTTGGAGTCTTTTTTTCAGTTTCTTGCTCTTTATGGGAGTTTTTTCCTACCTTATCCTTCAGCTCACTGATTCAGTTCTCTGCTTCATTCAACCTGCCTTTGATTCCTTCTACTGTGTTCTTCAATTCAGAAATTGTATTCTTCATTTTTTCTCATATCTTGTTGATAATTTCTATATCCTTTTTCATGCTGATATAGTTTACAGTAAGTTCCTTGTAGTTTTCCTATAGTTTTTTTGTAATTTTCTCTGTGCTCATTGAGCTCATTGAGCTTCCTTAAGAACTACTGTTTTGAAATCAATATCTGATAGTTTACTTGCCTCTATTTCATTTAGTTCCCTTTGTGGGATTTCCTCCTTTCCCTTTAACTGGGGGGTGTTTCTTTGTCTTCCCATTATTTGTGAGACTTTTTTTTGCTTCAGATTCTTAAATTGGTATGTCTTGATTTCCTGACTTTGTGTTGTGAACTTCTATGGTACTAGACTGCTCTTTTTTTTTTTTTTCTGTGTCTGCCTCTGATGATGTCAGATGTTGACCCTGTCTGACCTTAGGCAGTCTGTTTGAGTCTTCCGGGAATCTCCTGTCTGTGGCTGGCTCCTTCAGCTGTTAATTTAGTCACTCTGCACTCAGCAGGCCAACAAGACACCACAGGGCAGAGCCTAGGCCCTGCTGTGGGTGGGATTATTTTTTCCTCTTCAGGGAAGTGTTCTGCATGAGCCAGATGACTGCTGCTATATGGGGGAGGAGTCAGCGCCGGGATCCTGCCCGCTACTCTCTCCATTCTCTCCCCAAAGCATCCTTCCCCAGTCTTTCCTCAGGCATCTCTAGCCCACTCTGTCCCCACCTTTGCCAGAGACCAAGATAAGTGGCTACAAATAAAAATGTATGTGTTGGCCCTTTTAATGGCTCTTTGCATCTCCAGCTGCCTGTTTCTGGCAGAGACAACCCTGCCACTTTTCATTGCTGGCTGTTATCTGTGCACTTTTGGGCTCTGGTGCTGTAGGCTGGAGATCCCCGCTTAAGGTTTAGACCCCACTCATCTCAGGGGGATCCAACTGGCAGTTTCAGTACCCTTCTGGTGCTACTTCCTGTGAGCACCCCAACCTGCCCTCTTGAGTCTCTACTGCACCCCTTACCAGTTAGGTTGTGCTAAAGCTGATTCTTCTGTCTGACTGAGGTTATAAGGCTCCTTTCTCGCTGTTGTTCAGTTGTTTGTTCCAGGTAGTTTCTCCCCAGTTTACTTGTAATTCCAGATTGATCCTGGGAAGAGGTCAGTGTGACTTCCACTGGCTCCTTGGCCATGTTGATTCAAATCTGTAGTGCTTTCTATTAGGGAATTTGACTTTGGTAAAATGATGACTCAGGTATACCCACAGAAATGCAAAATAATGTGTTGACTGTAGTACCAATATTTTAAAGCAACTTAATATCCAACTTTGGAAATAGGCTAAGTCAACTATGTTACATGTATAAAATAGAAATATCATGTATGTATATACTCGTCTATGCATAATGAAGTTATAAAAGTATAAAATAGACACTGTTGATATCCAATACCTGGATTTGGAGTGTGGGTAAAGGTGTTGAGTTGGCTGAAGGATACTGTTCACTTTATACTTGATTACACATTGTGATATTTGTAAATGCATAATCACTTTATAATCAAATAAAAAAGTGTAATTGTGACAAGTGCTGTTGAATGGGGCTGGAAAGTAAAATGAGGATTAAGCAGTATCAAATATCTTACTCTCATTGATGCCCTTAGGATTGAATTTAGTTTTCATTGTACATAACAATCTTGAGCAGTTCTGCATTAATAAATCTCAAATAATTGTTTAATTCAATGTTTTCCAATTTGATCATTGAGTTATTATTCTACTATTATACATTAATAACCAAGTAAAGCCATTTGCCTTTGAAATGTGTTTTTCGGAAAATATTGTTCTGTGACACTGAAACTTTAAAGAACTTTTTCAGTCTATAACAATTATTTTCTTAAAAGTTCATTGTCTAGTAAATGTACAAGGTATATGTTGTCAACAATTTATAAGTGTTTCCAAAGAGTAGCATATATTATTATACCATTGTAAAAAATTGTTTGTAGTAGAATGATTAAAAAATGAAAATCTTAATATGGGTAAGCTTGAAATTTCTTTAGGCTGAACTAGCAATCTTAATCCTTCGAATACCTACATTTTTAAGCTGGCATGAAACCATTTAAAGCTGTATAATGAAACTAATGAAGCTGCTGCAACAGTGCAGAGAAATAAGCAACATATATTGATATTTTATTGTTGGAAAATGTATTAATTCCAGGAATGAAGTGAACTAAGACAGACAGCTTTTTTGTTTGTTTGCTTCAGAGGAAAAGATGACATGTATTCATATTGCTTTCTTGAAGAATAAAAAAACCCCAGCATTCTAAATATGTACACTGCCTAGGAAAGTGTATTATAATCCCCTTTTACACTGGACGAAACAAATTTAGAAAAGTAACTTAACTAACTATCTAGTCAGTGAGAGATACTCTGGCTTTATTACAAGATAAACTGCCTCCTCAGACACCAATGGTGTTCTGTACATATATTATAATTGAGAAATTACCAAATGTTGTGATTAGCAATGTAGGTATAATAGAGTAAGGGGTTATGAGGAACAAAATAGAAAATCACCAAACCAGCTAGCAACACTGGAGAAATTCCTTGTGAATATTTCAAAAGGATGTCTTGAACACCAAAATTCAGCTAGAGTATGCAGAGAGCCAAATTGCAAGATACTATCTCAATTCCTTTAGTCCATTATTCATTCAACAAATATTTATTTCATAACTCTGGGTACAGGTACTAGGCTAGGTTCTGGGAATGCAGTGGTAGAAAAGACATTCTGTGGGAAATGGGACTATAGTTCATTTTAATGGGGTCAAGAAAATTTCTGCAAAGGAAGCAAAGCCTGACTGAGTCTTGAGGGGCAAGCAAAAGTCAGGTAGAGAGGACTAGAGGGGTCAATGGGAAAGGATGTATTAGGAAGAGTGAACAGCAAGAGAATGTTAAAGGAAGTGATAGAAAGCAAAATATGATGATTTTTATGGAGACTGACACACGATTTAGTATTTTAGTTTTACAGCTATAAATATTTGACTCAATACTCCACAATAATAATATTCACTATACTTAGGAGTGGCTTTATATGCTAGATGTTTTATATATCATTGATACTCACAACTATCTGATGAAGATCATGTATTAGAATTTGAGATTGCTAAAAGTTCAATTTATCTTCATCAGCATTATGTAAGACTCAATAGCATATTTAATAAAGCTTTCAAAAATATTAAGAAGAAAAAAAGAACAGGTTGAGTGAAGGAAAGAGGAGTATTATTAATGACAACAAAACTCAAATACAGTTGACCTTTGAATAATGTGGTGGTTAGGGACACCAACACCCTCTACCCATGGTCAAAAATCAAAATATAATCCTTGACTCCACCAAAACTTCACTACTAATAGCCTACTGTTGACAAAAAGTCTTATGGGTAACATAAGCAGTCAATACATATTTTCTATTTTACATATATTGTATACTGTATTCTTATAATAAAGTAAGCTAAAGAAAATATTATAACATCAACTAAAAAGTTTTTGCACAGCAAGTAAGACCAGTAGCAAAATAAAGACAGCCCATGGAATGGGAGAACATATTCACCAAATGCATCTGATAAAGGGTTAATATCCAAAATTTATAAAGGACTTACAAAACACCAAAAAAAAAAAAACCAAGACAGAAAATCTATCTGATGAGCTACAGTCCCATAGTTTCTCCATTTCCACCGTCTGGGAGAATTTTGTTACTCTTTAAAACCTTACTAATTGGTCTACACTTCACTGCCATATTTCTCACCAATTCCAGTTAGGATGCCATTGGCCTCTCTGCAGGCTTGAGGCACACCCTGGTTTCACTGCATTATGAGTCATAATAGATAGAAATATAAGAGAGAGTGGACAATATGGCAGAGGAGTGAGTGGAAGTCATGCTGACCTCATCCCAGGACCAAACTGAAATTGCAAGTAAATTGTGGAGAAATCACCTGGAAAACAACGGAACAATAGTGAGAGAGGAGACTTAAAACCTCAGACAGACAGTGCAATTGGCTTTCGCACAACCTAATGGGTAAGAAGTGTGGCAGAAGCTCGAGAAGGTGGGCTGGGAGCCCACAGGAGGCAGCATCAGAGAGATATTGAAATGCTAGTTAGATCCCCTTAAAAAGAGCAGGGTCTGAATCATAAGTGGGGACCTCCAGCTTACAGCACCAGAACCCAAAAAGCAAACAAAAAAAAGACAAATGCGAAAAGCGTAGTGATGCTCTCTGACAGACAGGCGGCTGGAGATGCAAAGAGCCATTTAAAGGGCCAATGCAAAAATTTGCAGCGGCAGCCTCTTACCTTGGTCTCTGGGCAAAGGCGGGACAGAGTGAGCTGGAGCCGCCCGAGGAGAGATTAGTGAGGAAAGCTTTGGAGAGAGAACTGAGACAGTGGCCAGCGGGGTTCTGGTGCTGACTCACCTCCCACTCCACAGCTTCCATCTTGCTCAGACATAACGGACACAATATTCCTGCCCTCAGAACGCTCTGCCCAGGCCAGGAATTGTGCGCAGGTCTGGGTGCTGAGTGCAGAGTGCCTGGCACAGATAGTAGATCCCTGGCTAAGGGGACACAGAGCTGTCTAGAAACACTTGAAGAGAGACTGGAGATAGAGCTGTTGGGGAGAGAAATGAAGGAGTAGCTAGGGGATCCTGGTACCGACTCATCCCCCATTCTGCAGTCTCCATTTTGCTCAGGCAGGCCATGCCCCAGAGTGGCAGCAGCCTGTAAGGACACAATAGCCCTGCCCTCAGAAGGCACTGTCCTATCCCATAGTGCTTAAGCCTGAAGGCTGAGGGCAGAGTGACTAGATTAAAAATTGCATAATAGATTCCTGGAAGTCTGGAACAGACTGCCTAAGGTCAGACGGGGTAAACATCTGATATCATCAGAGGTAGACTCAGAAAGAAAAAAAAAAGAGCAGTCTACTACCATAGAAGTTTACACCACAAAGTCAGGAAATCAAGGCAGATCAATTTAAGAAGCAGAAGTAAAAAAGAAGAGTCTCACAAAAAATGTGCAAAAAAGAAACACCCCCCAGTTAAAGGGAAAGGAGGAATCCCCACAGAGAGAACTAAATAAAATAGAGGCAAGTAGATTTTCAGATACTGAATTTGAAACAATGGTTCTAAGGAAGCTCAACGAGCTCAGTAAACTTAGAATTATTTAAAAATAGAGGGAAATTATGAGGCTCTTACTGCAAACTATATAACATGAAAAAGGGCATAGAAATTATCAATAAGAGACAAGAGGATATGAAGAATACAATTTCTGAATTGAAGAACACAGTAGAAGGAATTAAAAGAAGGCTAAATGAAGCAGAGGATCCAATCAGTGAGCTAGAGGGCAAGGTAGAAAAAAGTTCCCAGAAAGAGCAAGAATATGAAAAAAGACTAGAAAAGAATGAAGAGGTATTGAGGGAAATGCAGGAAAACCTGAAATGTAATAATATCCATATAATCGGGATACCAGAAGGAGAAGAAGAGGAGGAAGGGATAGAAAACCTATTTGAAAAAGTAATGATGGAAAACTTCCCTAATTGGAGGAGAGAGGAAATCTCACAAGTTTAGGAATCACAGTGGGCCCCACTCAAGAGGAACCTAATGAGGCCTACTCCAAGACACATCATTATGAAAATGGCAAATATCAAAGACAAAGAAAGAATCCTAAAGGCAGCAAAGGAGAAACAGATAGTAACATAACAGTGAGCCCTGGTACAGCCAGCAGCTGAATTCTCAATAGAAACACTATGAGCCAGAAAGAAATGGCAAGAAATATTCAAAATAATGAAAAGCAAAGGCCTACGACCAAGACTGCTCTATCCAGAAAGGCTCTCAATTAAAATGGAAGGTGAAATAAAGAGTTTTCCAGACAAAAGAAGGCTAAAAGAGTATATCTCCAACAAACCAGCACTACAAGATATGCTAAAAGGACTGGTTTAAGAAGATAAAGAAAACAAGTGCGAAAGAGAGGATCACAGGTACAAAGGGAAAAATGAATAAGTACCTGTCAATAATAAATTTAAACGTAAACGGACGAAAAGCCTCAATCAAAAGACACAGGATAGCTGAATGGATAAGAAAACATGAGCCACACATATGTTGCCTACGAGAGTCCACCTCAGAACAGAGGACCTACACAAACTGAAAGGGATGGAAAAAAATATTCCAAACAAATGGACAGGAAAAAAAAGCGGGGGTAGCAATACTTATACAGACAAAATAGATTTCTAACAAAGGCCACAAAAAGAGACCCAGAAGGAGACTTTATAGTACTCGAAGGAGGAATTCATCAAGAAGACATAAACATTGTAAACATGTATGCACCCAACATAGGAGCACTCAAATATATAAGAAAAACCTCGGAGGACTTAAAAAAATATATAGACAGCAACACACTGATAGTAGATGATTTTAACACCCCACTATCAAAAATGGATAGATCTTCCAAACAAAACATAAACAGGGATATTGTGGAACTGAATGATGCATTAGATCAAATGAATTTAACTGAAGTACGTAGAACCTTTTATGCCAAAGAAGCAAAATACACACTCTTTCAAATGCACATGGAATATTTTCAAACATAGATCACATGATAGGAAACAAAACAAGCCTCAACAAATTCAGAAAAACTGAAATAATAACAAGCATTTTCATGGACCACAGGGGCTTTAAACTGGAAACCAACCTCAAGGAAAAACCTCAAAAGCTTTCAGACTCATGGAGACTGAATAGCACACTATCAAACAACGAATGGGTCAATAATGAGATAAGAAGAAATAAAAAAAAAATTCTGGAAACAAATGAAAATGAACATACAACAGTCCAAAACCTATGGGACACAGCAAAGGCAGTCTTGAGAAGGAAGTTCATAGCAACATAGGCCTACCTAAAAAAGACAGAAATATTTCAAATAAATGACCTAACGCTATAACTTCAAGACCGGAGAAACAACAAGAAACAAATCCCAGAAGAAGTAGAAGGAAGGAAACAAGATCAGAGCAGAACTAAAAGAACAGTTCAAAGGATTTTCCAATCTAGGAGCTGCTTATTTGAAAAGATAAAATCTACAAGCCTTTAAGCAGACTCATTAAGAAAAAAAGGAGATCTTAATAAATAATATCAAAAATGAAAGAAGAGAAATAACAACTGATACCACAGAAATAAAAAGGGTTGTAAGAAACTACTATGAAAAATTATATGCAAAGAAATTTGAAAACCTTAATGAAATGGAAAAATTTCTAAAAAAATTATAACTTTTCAACACTAAATGAAGAAGCAGAAAGCCTGAACAGACTGATAACAATTGGTGAAATTGAAGCAGTAATCAAAAAACTCCAGGCACACAAAAGCCCTGGACTAGATGGTTTCAGAGGAAAATTTTACAAAACATTTAAGGAAGAGCTAACTCTTGTCTTTCTCAGATTATTCCAAAAAACCCAGGAAGAGGGAAGACTTCCAAACTCTTTTTATGAGGCCAGCATCATCCTAATCCCAAAACCAGATACAGACAAAACATGGAAAGAAAACTACAGACCAATATTGCTTATGAACATAGACACTAAAATCCTCAACAAAATATGACAAACCACATCCAGCAATAGATTAAAAGGATCATCCACCATGATCAAGTGGGATTCATCCCAAGCATGGAAGAATAGTTCGACATTCTCAAATCAGTAAACTTAATACATCACATAAACAAATGGAATGACAAAAACCACATGATCATTTCAATAGATGTGGAAAAATCATTTGATAAGGTACAGCACCCATTTATGATAAAACCACCCAGCAAAATGAGAATAAAGGGGGCACACCTCATCATAGTAAAAGCCATATATGAAAAACCTACAGGCAACATCATAGTCAATGGGTGGAAACTAAAAGCTTTCATACTAAGATCAGGAACAAGACTTGGATGTCCCCTTTCACCACTTCCATTCAACATAGTATTGGAAGTCCTAGCCACAGTGGTCAGAAAAGAAAAAGAAGAAAAAAGCATGCAAATTAGAAAGAAGGAAGTAAAACCACCATTGTTTGCAGATGACATGACAGTGTACATAGAAAACCCTATAGACTCCACCAAAAAACTATTAGACCATATAAGTGAATCTGGCAGAACAGCAGGATACAAAGTCAATATTCAGAAATCAAAGGCATTTTTGTATACCAACAAGGAAATATCAGAAGCAGAAATCAGAAAATAAATCCCATTTGCTATAACAAAAAGAAAAAGAAAGTACATAGGAATAAATTTAACCAAGGAGGTAAAAAACCTGTACTCAGAAAACTATACAACACTGAAGAAAGAAATTAAGGAAGACACAAAAAATGGAAGCATATACCATGTTCATGGATTGGAAGAATTAACATCATCAAAATGTCCATACTACCCAAAGAAGTTTATAGATTAAACGCAATCCCTATTAAAATACCAATGATGTATTTCACAGACATAGAACAGACATTTCAAAAACTTATATGGTACCATTAACGACCCCAAAGAGCCACAGCAGTTTTCGAAAAAAAAAGAAAAAAAAGCAAGAAGGATCACAATACTGGACATCAAACTATATTACAAGGCCACTAAAATCAAAATAGTCTGGTACTGGCACAAGAACAGACACATCGATCAGTGGACCAGAATAGAAAGCCCAGAAATAAGTCCATGTTTCTATGGTCAATTGATATTTGACAAAGTGCAGAAGCAAAGGGCAGAAGCATAAATTGGAGTAAAAATAGCCTCTTCAACAAATGGTGTTGGGAGAGCTGGACAGTTACATGCAAAAAAATTGAATTTGGACCACCAACTGACACCATACATAAAAATAAACTCAAGATTGTGAAAAGACTTAAATATAAGTTGTGACACCATAAAAGTCCTGGGGGAGAACATAGGCAGGAAACTCTCAGCTATCCCGTGCAGCAATATTTTCACCAATATGTCCCCTAAAGCGAGGGACCTAAAGGAAAGAATAAACAAGTGGTCCCTCATCAAAATAAAAAGCTTCTTCATATGATCTCACCTATAAGTTGAACCTAATCAATAGAAGAACCAAGTGAGGAAAATATAACCAGCAAGATTGAAAGAAAAAAGAAACCAATTGAATCAAGTGAGAAGGAGGGCAGGGGTTCCAGGAAAATGGAAGGGATGGGTCAAGTCAAGGAACATGTATAAAAGACCCATAGACAAAGCCAAAGTGGGAGGTGGGAGCGGATGGCAGGGGAAAGTGGTGGCGGGAAAATGGAGACAAATGTATTTGAACAATAAAAAAAATAAAAAACCCAAAAAATATAAGGAAAAAAAACCAAAACAAACAAAGAGAACAAACAAAAAACCAAACAATTCAATTAAAAATGGGCAAAAGATCTGAATAGACACTTCTCCAAAGAGAATATACAGATGAATCATAGATCTGTGAAAAGATGCTCAACATCACTAATCATCTGAGAAATGTAAATTAAAACTATGATGAGATAGCAATGCACACCAGTCAGAATGGATATCACCAATAAATCAACAAACAAAAAGTGCTGGTGAGGATGTGGAGAAAAAGGAACCCTTTTGCACTGTTAATGGGAATGTAGACTGGTTCAACTATTGCAGAAAGCAGTATGGATATCTGAGAAAATAAAAAATGGGTCTGCCTTTTGACACAGTGATCCCATTTCTGGAATATATCCGAAAAACCCAAACACTAATTTGAAAGAACATAAGCACCTCTAAATTTACTGCAGTGGTTTTTTTTTTTATTGTTGTTCAAGTGCAGTTGTCTTCATTTTCCTCCAACCACTTCCCCCTGTCCCACCGCCCTCACCTTCCACCCTCAATCCTTCCCTACTATGGCTTTGTTCATGGTCCTTCATACTTGTTCCTTGACTTAACCCTTCTCCTTCTTTCTCCCATTATCACCCCCCTCTGGTCACTGTCAGTGTTCTTTATTTCCATATCTCTGGTTCTATTTTGCTTGCTTGTTTGTTTTATTGATTAGGTTCCAATTATAGGAGAGGTCATATAGTGTTTGTCTTTCACCACCTGGCTTATTTCACTTAACATAATGCTCTCTGGTTCCATCCATGCTGTAGCGAAGGGACATAGCTCTTTCTTTCTGCTGCGTAGTATTCCATTGTGTAAATGTACCATCGTTTTTTGATCCACTCATTTACTGATGGGCACATAGGTTGCTTCCAGCACTTGGTTATTGTAAATTGTGCTGCTATGAACATTGGGGTGCATAATTTCTTTTGAACCGGTGTTTCAGGATTCTTAGGGTATAATCCCAACAGTGGAATCACTGGGTCAAAAGTCAGTTACATTTTTAGGTTTTTGAGGAAATCCCAAACTGTTTTCCACAGTGGCTGCACCAGTCTGCATTCCCACCAACAGTGTATTTAGATTTCCTTTTCTCCACAATATGGCCAGCACTTGTTGTTTGTTGATTTGTCTATGATGGACATTCTGACCAATGTAGGTTGTATCTTTTTGTGGTTTTAATTTGCATCTTGGATGGCTAGTCATGCTGAGCCTCCTTTCATGTGTCTCGGCCCTGTGTAGGTCCTCCTTAGAGAAGTCTCTGTTCATGTCCTTTGCCCATTTTCTAACAGGATTGTTTGTCTTCCTGGAATGGAGTCATGTGAGTTCTTTATATAGTTTGGAGATTAAAAACCTTTGTCCAAGGTATCATTGGCAAATATATTTTCCAACACTGTTGGTTCCCTTTTCATGTTGCTGATGTTTTCTTTAACCGTGCAGAAGCTTTTTAATTTGATGAAGTCCCATTTGTTTATTCTTTCCTTTATGTCCCTTAATATTGCTGTGTGAAATAGCTGAGATTTTCCTGTCTACGTTCTCCTCTAGGACGTTTATGTTGTTGTGACTTATATTTAAGTCTTATCCATCTTGAGTTTATTTTTGTGTATGGTGCAAGTTGGTGGTCAAATTTCAATTTTTTGCATGGAGCTGTCCAGATCTCCCAACACCATTTGTTGAAGAGGCTATTACTCCATTTTATGCTCCTGCTCCCTTTTTAAATATTAATTGACCATAGAGACATGGGTTTATTTCTGGGCTCTCCATTCTGTTCCATTGATCTATGTGTCTGTTCTTATGCCAGTACCAGACTTTTTTTATTACAGTGGCCTTGCAATATAGTTTAATGTCATGTACTGTGATCCTTCCTATTTTGATATTCTTTCATAAATAAGTTTATTGGTTTCTTTCTGGATTTCAAGCTGTGTTAATCTATATTAATTTATTTAACTTAATCCTCCAAACAAATTAGGAATATTGGCATTTTTATTTCTATTTTACAGATTAAGTACTTCACATTAAAAGGGGATATGTGACTAGTACAAAACCATTATTTCATTTACAAAAGCTAACTTCAAAACCTGGTCTTCTCTTCCCTTCTTTTCACTATACTGTAGTCAGTAATACATATATCAAACAATTATTCTTATTGCTAAGATATTTTATGGTAATAATAAGTTGACATATTTCCATTATATTTAGGCATATCACCTAATAATTTACACATTTTAAAACTTTCTGAACCTACTATAGTGTTATTAATTCCTGCATGTGTCAGGAAGCATTTCCTCTTCACTGTCATTCTTGGTTATTATTAATCTTGCCAGCACAATGTGCTATTCATAAAACGAACTTTTCCATTGAAAAATATTTGTTTAATGTTCTATTTCATTTATGGTGTCAGTAATATAATGAGAATTTCTATAGCTTATCACTGTCTATCCTGAAAATATGAGACCTGTGCCATCCAAATTATTTGAAGTTTTTAAAGACTCTAATATTTACCTGTATTTGATTATGAAACACTAATATATCTTGTCTTCATTTCATAAAATGAAAAACTCAATGAATGCCTAGGACAGATATGATTTCCTTCCACAATAAATAAAATACTACTGTCTATGATTAAAGAGCTGTTGTCTATTTGGTGTTTTGTGCTATATTTTTTTATTGAATATTTTGAGGTGACATTAGTTAATAAAACCATACAGGTTTCAAGTATACAACTCCGTGATTTATTTTTTCTTTACTTGAAAACTGTTTTGATTTTAAAGCGGAGTGCATAACTTTTAAAGAGGTTGTTCTCCCAACTTTGCCAATCAGAGATAAAGTTCAAATCACTAAGACAAAACTGTTTTCATACTCCCATGTGCCACAAAGACACTCAACAGTCACTCAAAGTCATCACTTCCTGTTATAATTAACAGATGTGCTAATAATTCATGACGGAAATTTAGGGCCAATTGTTCCAGGTCTCCATATCAAGACATATAATTTAATATTAAAACATTCAGCCCAAACCCTGGATGGGTGGCTCACTTGCTTGGAGCATTGTGCAGTGTGCCAAAAGGTTATGAGTTAGATCCCCAATCAGGGGACATACCTAGATTTCACATTTGATCCCTGGTCAAGAAACGCTGGAGAAACATCGATGTTTCTCTCTCTGTCTCTCCCTTCTTCTCTCTTTAAAATCAATAAACATATCCTCAGTTGAAGATTAAAGAAAACCATTTGTAGAAAACTGGAGTTTCTGAATTTGTGTTCAGTAATAACTAAGATGTAAGAGTAAACGTATAATAAGAAAACACAAGTCATAATCTCAAAGAGATAATACAGTTATTGAAATAGTTATGTGTTTATGGTTTTTAAATATAAACTTGATATAACACAGTTGATGGAGTTACCTCAAAATATTCTTTTTAAATCAACAAAGCTACTCATTTAGTTTCTAAAGTTACCTTACTATTAAATTATTCTGTCATTTCTATTATAATAGATTTCATTATAACTAAGCACAACAGTTAAATAACTTCATCTTTACTATAACTGAATCGTTGGAGGAAAAAGATAAGAATCATTACTATCTGTATTTGTTCAGTTTCCTCAAACTTCAAATAAACAGAATGCTAGAAGAAAAAAAATTTATGAAATTACATTTTCTACTTAGTTTAGGGCTCAACAAAAACATTGTAGCATGAACATATTTTTAAGTCTAAAATTTGCTTTCTGAATTAGTAGAAGCAAAGGTGTTTTCCTACATTAGTTGGGTAAATAAAATTGATTATTGAAAATTGGATGTCTGCCTTGGCTGGTGTGTCTCTGTGGATTGAGTGTCGGCCTGTGAACTAAAGGGTCACTGTTTTGATTCCCAGTCAGGGCACATGACTGGGTTGTGGGCCAAGTCCCCAGTAGAGGGCTCATGAGAGGCAAACACACATTGATGTTTCCCTCCCTCTCTTTCTCCCTGCCTTCCCCTCTCTCTAAAAATAAATAAATAAAATCTTAACAAAAAGAAAATTGAACATCTACACTATTTCACAGTTTGGCTTGTTATGTCTGGAAGTCTTTGAAAAATACAACTAGCATGTAACATTTAAGTGATACTTTTCACTTTGCTATGGTGTATTTTTAATTATATTATCTCAGTGGAGTATAAATATGAAATTATTTTATTTTCTCTTGTCACTATCTTACATAATACAGTGCTGAATTGCTATTTTCTGTCATTTTAGTATATGACACAATTTTGAGTCATTTTTGATCTATTCATTTTAGTATTTCAAGTGCAAACTATTTCCATTTCCATCTACTTTAAACTCTCTTGGAACTCACTGGATAGAGAGAGGGATGATGATTCTGGTTCTCGGATACCTGCTTTGTCCCCATTGAAAACCTCCTTGCTTTTCTGCCTTAGAGTGAGAAAGAGGTGAGAGGGGTAGTAGGAAAAGAGACAAATAGCTCCTTGTCTCAGTTGTCACCATCTGCTTGGATGACTATGTTGACCCTCAACCCTTCTTTTTGAGTTTGCTCTCTTTTGAGCTCTTGTGTGCATTCTTTGAAGTATCCTGTAAGCACTTCCATTTTTGTAGGTTTTCCTGAGAATGTTCCAGCTCAGCTTTTTCACATTTTTTAGTTCTGTCAAATTGAGTATAATTTCAGCGCAACTTGTTACTGCGGTGCCGTGACCCACGCAGATTGGTGGTCCCTGAGTGGGGGCAACGGAAGATTGAGAAAAAGACAACACAACACAAAGACACAACACAAGATAGTTTAGAGAAAAGCGGGGGCCAGGTAGGGCATTGTCCTCTGATGGAGAGACAATGACAATGACCATGGTCTCTGTGTTTATTTTATAGGGGTTGGTTAGATAAAGCTCAAGGGAGTTTTGCAGACTTAAGGGAAGGCTGTGGGCACAGATTGTTCCATTCTCAGGCTATCTACATGATAAAACTTTCTTCTGCAAAGGTTGTAGTCATCTTCAGCTGAAGCTTTCAGTTACCTACTCCCTTCTCAATACCCCCAGGTTCAGGCTGTTACCAATTGCCAGCTTGCTCTGCCTTGCAGATACAAGCAGTGGAGTGTGCCCTTGCCAAGCACTTAACCTGGCTTTTGATGTCAGCCTTCACTGTCCTCCACACTGGGGCTCTCCAAACCACAAGGCATTACTAACTCTGTCAGCTTCCCTAAGTGTCTTCATTTCCTATGGAAAGATCAAACATCCTGATATGCTAAACCTGAGGAAAGCCATTACACATCTCTCCCCTTCTACATCATGCCATATTTCTTCTAATCCATCGTGGCATAAGAGCTGATTAGCAGGAGTTTTGCCAAAGATGTCCAAAAATTCTATTCTCAATCTTTGTGAAACTGAATCTCTTGGGAAAAAATATTTCACATCTTAATGTATGTGAGCCTTGAATTTTGCCAATATTGTTTGAGAAGACCTTACAGAGTTGCATACATGTGACCTACTGTTCAGAGTTGATTAGAAGGCAGATTTGTAGTGGAAGGTGGATTAGCCATAAACTGCAGTGTCTTCCAAGCTGCTCAGGTACATATGCTGCATACCCACGTGCTCAGGTATAAAATGTATGGCTTCTATTTACAAGTAGTGCTCAACTTTTCTTTTCAAATAAATTAAGATAAATAGTAAAGCTATTAGAAAAATTGCTCAAAGTGAAAAAAAATCTGTTCTATTTATAACCTTTATCACCTTTAATAAAAATTGTTCTCCTAATTCAACAGAGCAGTGACTTTCAACACTTTTCTTCTTCCAAAGGTAAAGAGGTCTGGTATGGTATTAGTTATTCTGATGATGCACTTTTATTTAAATATTAAAATTCTCCCATGTGTTTGCCTTTTTAAAGAATTTATGACCATGAAGTCAAAGTCTTTTTTGTTATATAAAGTTCAGATAATATTAAACATGTAGGTATAAATTTCTAGAGCAGAGGAATTATTTAAATAAGAATAAAATGTACTTCATTCCTGGCTCTGATGTCCACTTTGAAAGGAAGATGAGAAGAAAAAATACTTTGTTTCTTCTCCTTTTAAAACTCTTCCCAGTTCATCTACCTTACCAAGGACCCCATCCTGGGTTTCTCCTCTGTCTTTCAAGTTACATCACAAAATATAGTGGTGCTTTAGCAGCAACTAGTCTCTTAGATTTTTTAATTCTTAAAAACTCCCAAATACTCGTATAAGGGAAAAATGAGAATGCCCACAGTGAGACAGCATAGGAACTGGGCCCAGGAATAAAAAAATATCACATGGTCTAGAAGCCAAATTAAGACTAAGTGGTCAGAAGAAACTCAGGATGAGCTCAGCACAAAAATGTCAGCAACCCTCCTTTCCCTACTCAAAAAGACAGAGTTAGCTATTTTACATCCTTTCTAATTGCCTGCTTAAACTGCATGCACAGTTGGTCATGGTTTGAGCTCTATACAACTTCCTAGAATGGCAGTAATAAAGAGTCTGTCATCTTGCTCTATAGTACAGGTGGAACATGGTTACCAGGCAAAACAGCTAGAAAAGGAATTCACCTGACCCTGAAATGGAATATTCCATAAGCCTGCCTTTTTCCAAAAAGCCAGCCTTTTCTTGCAAGCCCGCTTTGTCCCCAGTTTATAAAAGGAGCCAAGCAGATCCAGACTCTGAGCCAGTTCAGAGGACCCAACTTTCCTTTGTGCTGCCTCTCTTGAAGTGTTTGAGCATAAGTTTAATAAAATATGCCTGGAAATTTCTCTGGGGTTTCCTCTTGATTTCAATCTTGGGGATCCCAAGAGCCCCAATGCTAGAAACTGCAGGACTCCAAGAAGACCTCAAGAGGCCCAGGGAAATGTGTAGCTGGAAAAGGTGAATTCTCAACCTGAAATGTAAGAAAAGTTGGGTTCAAGAGAAACCCAAGTATTGAAGAATCCAATCTAGAACAAGTGTGAGTGTCCATGTGTCCATGAACTTGAGTATTTTAATGATTGATGATTATGATTAATTGTATATAGTTTGTAAAAATTTACCAATGTATGCGTATATAAAAAAAAATACTTTAAGAAAAATTATATTTAGGAAATATGAAAACAAAGTACAAAATAGTATACCTAAATACCATGTTGTACAAACTATTATGCACAGAACTAATGCATATCAATTCATTTCACATCACTGTGACAATAAACTGCATACATGTGTGCTCAATGATATCACTGCTAATATTCTAGAACAATTACATCAGAACTAAAAAAAATAAGGGTAAATTCTTTTAAAAGTTTATGACTATTATATGGTGCTTACATAATTTAAATCCTGTATTTGAATGACCGAGGTTCCATTTTTCTACAAGCTGTTAGCTAGATCAAGCTCTCATCTCCTAGATTCCACTTACAGCTTTTCCCATGTAGCAACATAGGCGATTCAAAAACTGCATGTTTACCTTCTTACAAACCAGGCTTAGCAAATCTCCCTCATTTTATTTTTTGCTGACAGGTGGAGAAAACTCTGCTTTTAAAGCATTTATATGTCTGGGCTAGGCCTATCCAGATTATATTCCTGTTTGAAAATCAACTGGTTAGTTGACCTTAATTATAACAGCAAAATCTCTTTGTCATGTTAACACCTAGGAGCAGAGTCATAAGAGTCATCTTAGAATTCTGCCTACCACAATATATTAAAACTACTTCCTAAGAGACAGATATTAATTTTTTAAACATATATTTTCCCAGAGTAATTCATTAATATCCCCTCCTTATACTTTATGTTTTACATATACTCTGAAAAATATTTCTGAAAAAAATTTTATAAAATGCTATGATAAAAGAAACAGGTGGAGTTCTTCAACTGCCAAAAAAAAAAAAAAAAAACTGAGCTGATTGGTCTGAAGAAAATTTGGGATTTTGTTTTCCTTTATGAGGTTTTGATATTGATGATTAATACATGCATAAGCTATTCTTTACAGGTCACAGGAAAAACTTATTGGTCCAAAGCATCAAAAATAATGCATTTTACAGTAATCACTATGTTATCATTGTTGGCTTTTTATTGTCCTAAATAAATGTCAAGCTAATCCTGATCTCTCTTTTCACATGGACATATTGCCTTATTTTATTTACAGTTTTTTAAAAGCATACAAACAGATGGTTTTATTTAGAATGCTTTGCCTTACCCAGAAAAATTAGGTTCTGTCCAGATGGATTTGCAAGCTTCAGTGCCAATATTGTACCTTTACCATATGGACTAGAAAATTTATGACAGCAGAAACTATGTTCTGTTTCATAGTGTAGCACAGATAATGTTTGATTACTTGTTCATATTCATTAATTCTTGTCATTAGGGAATGAGGGAATAGGAAGTCCTATAAATAAAGTATTAAAATGAGTGATGTTAAGATTTCTATCCAGTTAACAATTAGAAAATTAAATATTAGCCTTTCATATTTTTAAGTTTATAAAATGTTACACATGTAAAATAAGTTAAAAAAGACAAAAATAGTTATCAACTTCTATAAATTATATACATCATTCTAATGCTTATCAATATGTAAAGTAGAAACACTCACAAAGATGAAATGCAATTAGCAACAATATATGTAAGGCACAGTGTCAATTCACCATATATCTCTTATAACCCATAGTGAGATCCTGGGGGAATAAAATTTGAATTAAGATTTGTAATGAGAAAGGAGGAAATTGTTTCTTGGTTATAAAGGTAAAGTTTTGTAAGTCTTTTTTTAATTTATATAGTTTTTAATTTTAAAATCTTATTCTATTTTAAATGAACATTGAAATCTGGGTACAGGAAAAGAAACTGGTTGCACCCATTCAGCTTAATTTTTTTCGTCTTTTCTTAATTTAACTTAATTTAATTTTTTTAAAATGTATAAATCATGTTTATTTATTCCAGTTGTCTCAGTTTTTACCTCTTTATCTCCCTCCACCCATTCCACCCCCACCCCCCGCTCCCGCAGTCAATTCCCACTCTGTTGTCCATGTCCATGGGTCATTCAGACATGTTCTTTGTCTAGTCCCTTCCCCTTCTTTCCACCATTGTCCTCTTTCCCCATCCCCTCTGGTCACTTTCATTTTGCTCCATGTCTTTGTGCCTGCAGTTTATTTTGTTTGTTAGTTTATTTTGTTGAATAGAGTCCACTTATAGGTGAGATCATATGGTGTCTGTCTTTAATCAACTGGCTTATTTCACTTAACTTAATATTCTCCAGTTCCATCCATGTTGTCATAAAAGGTAGGAGTTCCATCTATCTTTCTTCCTTTCTTTCTTTTTTCTTTCTTTCTTTCTTTCTTTCTTTTCTTTCTTTCTTTCTTTCTTTCTTTCTTTCTTTCTTTCTTTCTTTTTTCTTTCTTTCTTTCTTAAATACAGATCAATTTTACTTATTTTTTTAAGTGTCAAAGTTAATTATAAAATATTAAAAAAATTTAAAACCATTATAAAGTCTCAGCAATTAAACCAACATGACACCTGCACAGAAATAATCAAGTAGATCAATGAAATATAATGAGCATTCTAGAGACAAATGTATATATCTGTCTAACAAGGTAATATGTGATTAATTTGATATTTCAAATCAATGGGTAAAATAAGGCTTATTCAACAAATAAGGTGCATGGACCACAATTACTTGAAATAAAACAAATATAGAACCCTATGTCACACATTATACAAGAAATATTCAGGTGAGTTAAAAATCAATGCGTAGAATCTAAGGAGTTTTAGAAGAAAATAGAACTAATGTTTTTCATGACCTGAGGTAAAATATTCAGCCCCATAGGCTATAAAGTAAATATCAACAATATGACTATATTAAACCTTTAGCTATATAGTAATATACATATAAAAAAAGTTAAAGGACAAGGAATAGAATAGAAAAGTAATTGCAACACATCTAAAACATGGGTAATAGGTTTTTTTCTTCTTTGTTTATTTTTTAGGGAAAAATGTTCAGCAAATCTTTAATCAATAAATGGATAAAAAATACTAAAAAGTGATTTAAAGCTTTTTTTTAAATAATAGGAATAGGGAAGAAATATATTAAAATAGGTTTAGTTTCAAAAAATAGTAAGGAAGAATTAAAATAGCATCATTGACATAACCAGATTAATGAGTATTAAAAATATTGATAAGATCAAGTATTGGTAACTCTGAAAGGAACTGGGTATTCCTAGAAACTTTTTCTTTATCTTAAAGCAGTCCCTTTACCATATTTTGCAGTTCTGGTTTGGGGGAGGTTTATTCTTTTAGGTTTAGGGGGAGGTTTATTCTTTCTTTTGTCTGGGAAACTCCTTATTCCGCCTTCCATTTGAATTGAGACCCTTGCTGGGTAGAGCAGTCTTGGTTGCAGGCCTTTGCTTTTCATGACTTGGAATATTTCTTGCCATTCCCTTCTGGCTTGCAGTGTTTCTGTTGAGAAGTCAGCTTCTAGCCGTATTGGGGCTCCCTTATATGTTATTACCTCTTTCTCCCTTGCTTGCTTTAGGATTCTCAGTTTGTCTTTGATATTTCCCATTTTAATACTGATGTGTCTTGGAGTGGGCCTCATTGGGTTCCTCTTGAATGGGGCCCTCTGTGCTTCCTGGACTTGTGTGGCTTTCTCTCTCCTCCAATTAGGGAAGTTTTCCATCATGACTCTTTCAAACAGGTTCTCTATCCCTTCCTCATCATCTTCTCCTTCTGGTATCCTATTATACGGATATTATTACATTTCAGGTTGTCCTGCATTTCCCTCAATGCCTCTTCATTCTTTTTGAGTCTTTTTTCATTTTCTTGCTCTTTCTGGGAGCTTTTTTCTACCTTGTCCTCCAGCTTGCTGATTCGGTCCTCAGCTTCATCTAGCGTGCTTTTGATTCCTTCTACTGTGTTCTTCAATTCAGAAATTGTATTCTTCATTTCCTCTTGTCTCTTCTTGATAGTTTCTATGTCATTTTTCATGCTGATATAAATTGCAGTTAGTTCCTCATAGTTTCACTGTAGTTTTTTGTAATTCTCTGTGAGCTCACTGAACTCATTGAGCTTCCTTAAAACCATTGTTTGGAACTCAATATCTGGTAGTTTACTTGCCTCTATTTCATTTAGTTCTCTTTCTGGGGAGTCCTCTTTTCTCTTCCAGTGGGGCGTATTTCTTTGTCTTCCCATTATTTGTGAGACTCCTCTTTTTCTTCTGCTTCTTAAGTTAATCTGTCTTGATTTCCTAACTTTGTGGTGTGAACTTCTATGGTTGGAGACCACTGCTTTTACTTTCTGGATCTGCCTCTGATGATGTCAGATGTTGACCCTGTCTGACCTTAGGCAGTCTGTTCAAGATTTCCTGTTATCTACTGTTTGTGGTTGTCCCCTTCAGCTGTTAATATATTCACTCTGCACTCAGCGGGGCACCTTAGACAGCTCAGGGATGGAAGGAGTCCCTCCTGGGGGTGGGGTTATTGGGTCTTTTCTAGCTGCAGCCATATGTGGGAGGTGTCAGTACTGGGATCCCCCAACTACTCTCTCCATTCTCTCCCCAAAGCCTCCTTCTCAAGTCTCTCCTCAAGTGTCTCCAGACCTCTGTGCACCCCCTTTAGTGAGGGATTTACTATCTGTTGCTGCCATTCTGCACTCAGCAGGCAGCTTAGACAGCACAGGGCAGGGTGGAATCCCATCTGGAGGTGAGGCAATTGGGTCCTTTGATGCTGGTGTTGCTCAGCGGATGTGATCTCTGCCAAATCAAGATAGCTGCTGCCGCATGGGGGATGAGTCAGCACCGAGATCCCGCCAGCTACTCTCTCAGTTCTTTCCCCAAAGCCTCCTTCCCCAGTGTCTCCTCAGGCGTCTCTAGCCCACTCTGCCCCTGCTTTTGCCAGAGACCAGAGTAAGTGGCTGTAAATAAAAATTTATGCTTTGGCCCTTTAAACAGTTGGTGTCTCCAGCGGCCTGTTTCTGGCAAAGAGCAACCCTGCCACTTTTCTCAGCTGGCTGTTTTCTGTGTACTTTTTGGGCTCTGGTGTTCTGGGCTAGAGATCCCCTCTTTTGGTTTAGATCCCACTCTTCTCAGTGGGGATCCAACTGGCCTTCGCAATATCCTTCTGGTGCTGTTGCCCATGGTTGCCCCGCCTGCCTTCTCGAGTCTCTACCACACTCCTTACTGGTTAGATTGCACTAAAGCCAATTCTTCTGTCTCTGAAGTTACAAAGTTCCTCTGTCTCTACTGTTCAGTTGTTTGTTCCAGGGGATTTCTCCACAATTTAGTTGTAACTCCAGGTTGGTCCTGGGAGGAGGTCAGTGTGACTTCCACTCACTCCTCCACCATCTTGATTCTCCGTAAGTCTTTTTTTTAAGTAGGAATGGATTAAAATATTTTAAAGAGGAAAACTTTTTTAAGTGAAGTGAATTAAAATATACTTCTCAAGTAAGAACTTCTGTCTCCAACATTTCAGATTTTAATAAATGAAAGGAAATATGTATATATTTATAATCAGAAATGTCTCTAAGAAGCTGTGTAGAAAGGGAAAGCCATTTTCTATTTCTTGGAAAATCATTTCCATTGCCTCTTTATTACAGGTCATTTCTATCACAGATATGCCACATTGGTCATAAAAGCACAAAGCCTCTGTTACTTACTACAAACCATCCTCATGTTAGGAAAATATATGGAATGTTGTGTTCTTAGCAATTGGCCATTAATGGAATTTCAAGAAAATATTGAAATCTAAGTTTTAATGAATGGTTTGAAATAAAATCAATTAACATAATTTCAGGATTTTTGATATAAAATATTTAACTATATCACTGTTTCAATTTTCATAATAAAGGGATTAAAATTATCATTAAAAAGTATTAGGGGGTCCAATATCAAAAAATGTCTGCAAGAATGAAACTTTCATATTCTTGAAAAAATGGTATTGAAAACACTTTCACAGAACTTGGAGATATTTAAGTAAGTCACTCAATTTGCATGTAATAAAATATGTATATTGACATAAACATGTCCTAACTTCCTTAAGCTAGCTTTTTGATAAATAAAATATCTGCATATAGCCTTCTGAACTAAATAATGACATTTGCAAGCTTTGGAAGAAAACAAGGGAAGTGAAGGTGAATATCTTGAGCCAAGGGAATTAAAACACAAAATAGTCCAGACTCATGGTTCTCTCTCTGAGACAAATATCATGGCAATAGTGCTCATATAGGTGACCTTAAGAACTATAACATACTTTTTATAGCTTATTAGTGTTTATGGTTGCATCAGCAACCATTGGTTGCCTGCCTCCCTACCCAGAACCCATTCTCTGATTTGACTGGGTGTTAATGAACTCAGTCTAAAGTGATAAATTATAATTGAAGCCAGTCATGACCTTCTCAGCTAATTTTGTGGACTTTTCTAAGATTTGGCATAGGTGTTGATTTCAATAAATAATACATAATGGGACATATGCTGAGAACTTCTGCTCCATGACAAGAGGGGTATGAGAGAAATAGATCTATTTCCAGCAATCTTTTTCTCTTTATTCTGGGTGTTGCTGTCATGTGAGTAAGACATAATTCTTAAAGCTGCAGAAGCCATATTGGAATCAGAGAGAGATAGAGAGTAAGCCAGCATACTGGAAATAGCCAAGGGGGAAGAGCTGAATTAGCCTGGATCCTTGAAAGCATTGAGAACCAATGTTAGGTCACCTACCTCTAGAGTGCAACTTAAAAACTCTTCATACATTTTTTCATTATTTTAAGCCAAAATTAGTGAGTTTTCATCTCTCTTGGTGCAATGATATTTTGTAGAATTCTTATGCTTTTAAAACTCAGAATTCTTCCTTTATTAGAGTAGTTGATTAACTACATGTTCATCTCTCAGATTCCTATATGACAACAAACAAAAGTTTTGACTTCTAGTTCTGTCTTTGACCCTACAAATCAAAAATTCTTGTGTAATTCTGTTCTTTCTTATTCTGGCTAATGCCAAATCATTTGGAATACTTCTTAGAAGCACAGTAGCCCACTATCAATGGCTATCAATGAAGATTCTAATTCTTTAGGTCCTATATGGGACACATTAATCTGTATTGTAATAAGAAAAAAAAATAGTTGTGAGTTTCACAGGTGCTTGGGGACTTCAGTCTATTATAAAGCAACACAGACTTGAAATTTGAGATAATGTGTTGGTGGATCATCTTAATCTTCATCTTGTCTCCTTGCAGAATTACTAACAACATATATTTATTGAATACTTAACTTAGCCAATAAGGAAAGATGTAATTATCATGTTATAAACCAAAGGCTAATCTGGGAAATAGTTGATGAAATATAATGTGCTACAGCTGTAATCTCAAGGTTTGGCCTAAATTAGAACTATTTGTTAAGGACTTGTTGAAACACAAGTTACTAGGTTTCAAATGTAAAATTTCCAAATCAGTAGACCTAGGGTTGGTCCCAAGAATTTGCATTTCGAACAAGTTCCTCATTGATGATGATAAAAATGATGATGTTGGTCCAGGGACAACTATTAGTTAAGAAACTTTTTCTATAAAGGACAGGATAGTAAACATTTTAGGCTTGTGGATCATATGTCTCTGTAACAACTTCTCAACTTTCCCACTTCAGCTCACAAGCAGACATACACAATTTGTAGATAATTGAAAACTGGCTGTGTTCCATTAAGAAGTTGCTTACAAAATCATTTGTGGGACTGGATTTAGCCCACGGCTGTAGATTGCCATACCCTTGTCTGGAACAAAGTTTTTCAAGCTCATCACCACTGACATCTTGAAATGGAATAAACATTTGTTGTGGGGGCTATCCTGTGCATTGTAGGATCTTTAGCTGCATCCTCAACCTCTAACCTCTAGGTTCCAGTAACAGCTCCCAAAATGTCCTTATACCTTGTTAAAGGTCTCTGGATAGGCAGTCACACTACAGTTATTTGCAATACATTATTTCTTTTACCTTTATGTTAGATTAAGAAATCACCTTATTACAGTATTAAGTATTCTGAATTGAAATATATTTACCTTTACCAGTGTTTTTATTTTATATTTTTATGTTACTAATTAGCATATTTTCATTTAAGCTTGAAGAACTTCATTCATTAGTTCTAGTGATAATAATCCCTTCAGCTCTTGTTTGTGTGAAAAACTCTTTATCTTTCCTTCATTTCTGAAGGACAACTTTGTCAGGTGAAATATTTTTGGTGGAAAGTTTTTGCTTTTAGTAATCTGAGTATAATATCACACTCTCTACTAGCCTGGAGTGTTTCTGCTAAGAAATATTCTGATAGCCTTATGGGGCCTCTCTTACATGTGAATTTTTTTTCTTTCCTTCTTGCTTTCAATATTCTTTGTCTTAGGATTTAGAAAGTTGCATTATAAACTGTCTTAGAAAAGATATTTTGGGGTTGAAATTTGGGGGAGATTGATATGCTTTATGAACTTGTATATTCAAATTTCTCCCCAGATTTGAGAAGTTTTCGGCCATTATTTCTTTAAATAAGTGTTTTATCTCTTTTATCTTTTCTTTTCCTGTGACTCCAATAATGTAAATATTGTTTCTCTTAATAATACCCAATAACTCACACAGGCTTTTCTCATTCTCTTTCATTTTCATTTCTCTGTTCTCCCCAGATTAATTTTAAATAACTTGTCTTCTACTTAACCAATTCTTTCTTTGGCTTAATCAAGTTTGTTATTGATGTGGTCTATTGCATTTTTTAAATTTCATTTATAGTATTCTTCAGCTTCAGAATTTCTGTTTGATTCTTTTATATAATTTCTGTCTCTGTGTAAACTTTTTGTTTTTTGTGTTTATTGTTTTCCTAATCTCATTATTTTTTTTTGTAGCTCCCTGAATTTTCTAAACAACTATTTTCAATTCTTTATTTGGAAAATCAGAGATCTATGTTTCTTTGGGACCAATTACTGAAAAATTATTGTGCTCCTTTGGTGGTGTCATATTCCCTTGATTTTCTTATTCCATAAAGTCTTGAATTGCTGTCTTCGCTTTTGAAGAAGCAGTCAGCTTCTCCAGTCTTTACTGCCTGTCTTCAGGAGTTGAATACCTTCTGTCAGCTGTTAAGGATCCTTAGGCATTCTCAGACCTTTTCTATGGATATGTCTGCTCCATGCTTGTTTCTTCTTGGAGGGTGGGATTCTTAAGAATGTGTTCCTTATCTCAGTCCTGCAAAGTCAAACCACTGTAGAAATTTTCTCATTTGCTTTCCCTAAGGATGGTGTGAAATGCTTAAGTTTGTTGTGTGTTTTCTCCCAAGCCTGCAGAGTAGGTCAGCTTTCTGTGTATAGCCGCTAGCTATCTGCAAAGGCTTTTTTCACCCTTGGAGGCATGAAAAGGCACTGACCACTGAAGGAGGTATGGGTGAGGGACAAAAAGTGATGGAAGTGCCTTCGATCTTTGATTTTTTTTCCTCCAGTCATGAGTTGGAATATTTCTGCTGAATTCCTAGACTTCTATCAAGGCACTCTTGTCCATGAGTGATTGTTAAAAATCAGTGTTCTTCTAGGGAAGATGGCAAAAATGTCCGGCCTCATCATTTTGAGAATGTCATTTTCCTGAATAACTCTTTTTCAACATTTTATTACATGAGATACACCAAAGGCCATTATTTTCAGAGTTACTAAATTGTAAAGTTGGAAATTAATTTTAAGTTACTTTGGCTTGAAAAACCTGATCCTTTTCAAATCTCACTTAAAACTTACCTGGTGCATATTAACATATGTGATCTTAAGAAATTCAGATGCACAAAGTGACTCTGCCAAGACAATCAATCTTCTCAGGAATCTGTGCAACCCAGGGATAACCTAGAAGCATAACATTCCTACTTGAATGTGGTCAGCATTTTTGCCACTTGATTCAGTATTATCTATAAAAACAAAGTTGGATGAAAGTCATTTTGCTTCTAGATGAAGACAAGAACTTCAGAAATGTAAGCTAAAATAAAAAACAAGTTTGGAAATTATAGAGAGTACCTCCATTAAATGTCCATCTTTTTAATAATTGAAGGAAATGTTGAAATATTAAGTGTAGAAATTTGCAACTCTGCAGAAAAATTCTTTCTTTTAAAAGTCATAAAATAGCCCTGGCTGGTGTGGCTCAGTGGATTGAGTGCTGCCCTGCAAACCAAAGGGTAGCCAGTTCGATTCCTAATTAGGGCACAGGCCTGGGTTGTGGGACAGGTGCCCAGTAGGGGGCACATGAGTGGCAACCACATATTGATGATTTTCTCTCTTCCCTTATCCCTAAAAATAAATAAATAAAATCTTTAAAATAAAATTGTATATATTTAAAAGTCATAAAATAGATAATTATAAAACTTCAGTGAAAATATCTAGATCAAAATATTGAGGCATTAGCCCCTTACCAGAATTTATTAGGCTTATGCAGACAAACTTTACCCAACACTTTAAATCAATAAACTCTATTAAAAACATCTTTGTTTTTCTCTAAAAAATGAAAACAATTACAACACATATCCTCAGGAGACACTGTTACTTTTATATTTTAAAATTGCTGTTGACTAAAGAAAAAAATTTTTTTTTGAATACCCCAAAACAAAAAATGTAGGAAAGATATAAGCCAAAGAATAATACTCTGATCAATTTGCCATGAACAGAGATCTCTAAATCTTGTTTGGGGATATTATATAAGTTCATTAAGACAAAATAAAATTCATTCTTTAGGAAAAATAAAGCTTTACAAAAGTGCTTAAAGATTTGACAATCCTATTTAAACATAAAACACCTGTTTACTAAACTAGTCTTGGTCTTCCCAAAGGAATTAAGATAAATAGTGTGGTCTCATATATTTTGGGGGGTGCTGAAAAAAAAAGACACTTAGCTAGTCACAATCAAAACGGGACCTATTCTTATTATAATTGTAAATGAACTAAAATAATTACCAGGTAGTACATATTCCACAGAAGTGACTGGAGTATAAGATGTAGACATGGAAGCGATATAATATATCTTCCCATAAAGACGGGTTTAAATTAAATGAGCATATGAGCCAATTAAATATTAGTTTCACATATTATTGTAAGCTCTTTATAAACCAAATAGTCAATTTTGTAATATTGCATTGTTACATTTACAATATGAAAAAAAAAACTCTTAGACAATATAAAGTCAAGGAGTTTGCATTTTCCTTAAAGACAAATTGTTTACACTTTAATGTGTACAATTTCTGCACTTAAGTACAATAGACTTTGGAGAGTGAGAGAAGAGGAATTAAAGTTCTGCTTATTTTGGGGAGGTGGGTGAGGAGTTAGCAGCAATAGGAAACTAATAAACCAAGAGAACCTGAGGAGAAAAAGAGCAAATAAAAGGAATAATGCAAAGTATAGATGAGCAGCGGGAGGAATACACAATGAATGTACACATATACAACCCCACGCACACACACCAAAAGAAGGCATAATATTTAATTACATAAAGAAGTCACTTCAAAAATGATTGGAGGGAATGAAAAAATAGAGAAATAAAAAAGTAAGGACAGCAAGGCAAGATTCTTCTTCCCTAGCAATAATCATATGTTTGAAAGCACAGAAAATATTTTTTCCAGCCACATGGTTCTGAAGTTTCAAAACTTCACACAGAACTAAGCATTCATTTCAGTGGGAAAGTAAGAAAATTTGTAGTTCCAATTCAAAGAAAAACCAAAAGAGGTATCTCTTCATTTCAAAAAATATTTAAGTCTTCCAAATATATAATTTGTCTTATGTCCCTTTACCTTTTCCACTTCAAGTTTTTTTGTTAAAATGTTCAATTTTCTGATCCTTTGCCCAGAAAAATTGAGTGCTGCTAGTGGAAAACATTGTCCAGTACACCCAACTATCAAATGCTGCTTTAAATCCTTCTGATGTATATAAACTTGACACAAATTCATTTTGCAGTCACGCTTTTATCTATTTACAATTGTAATTGAAAATACACTGAGCTATTTATGAGCAGCCCATTGAATGAAACTTTTTCTTTTTTTTTAAAGAATAAACCAACTTTATTTTATAACAGTATTACAGAAAGCAAAATATCGTTTAATACAACTTGAAGCTGCTATAAATCTAATCTGGCATCATAACTATACATAGGGTCAAAAGCAAAGGAAAAAAATGTTCAATACAGTTAATAAGTCCCTATCAGGTCTCTGGTGTCAGCTTTAAATGGTCTAGCTTTCTTTTAAGCATCAGAACACGACCACAGCCCCTACCTTCTCTCCTCCCCAGTGTCCTCCAACCTGTGTGAATCATCCAACTCCTCTCTGGAGGAGACAGACCTGCTCAATAACAAAAGGTCAGTTTTACATGTAGACAAGGAGGTTTAATACAAAGCAAGTGTTCTACCCAAATGTTCCAACAGTGGAAATTATTGAAATATGGACATGTTAAGAAAGAAAGTACTAAGGTTTTAAGCTGCCTGAACATTTTAGTCGAAGGGAAAATACAGTTTCCTGTCTCCCCCTCCTGGTCCTGGAATGCTGCCGAAGAGTGTATGTCTGAGAAGCACTGGCACTGCGCACAATGGGGTCTCAGACACAGTACGTGGTCGATGGACTTCTTCCTAATTCTCCAGTCTGGAGAGTCTCTGACTTTCTATGAACAGTAAAAAGTCATAGGACTGGAAAGTCAAAAAGGGTTCAATATAAAAAATATCCCCAATGAATTTCTCAAACATTAGAACATTTTTGAGATGTAAGAAATGCCATTAATCCGTATTAATATTTTCTCATACAGTATGTTTACTGCAACCTGAAAACTCTGTCAATATTTACGGGAATTCAATGGGAATTCAGAAGGGGAGGATCTGGAAGAAGGAGAGCCACTGTCTAAGTTAGTCACAGAGCTTCCGTTCGGCACAATAGCACCTGTTCAAGTGAACAGCACCTTACCAGCTGGGGCTGGCTTTGTTCACTATCATTGGATCAAAAATGAGTCATAGAAAGCAGGTAGTTGTACACAAAGTAAACAGGGAACAAAACTCCCTAATTTAAAAAAAAAAAGAAAGAAAGAAAAAGAAAAGAAAGAACCAAGCATATTTAGAAGTGGTTATAAAACAAAATAATATATTAAAATACAAGGGAACAATGTAGACCAGAGCTGTTAAGGTAAGGTTTGGTGTTGGCATTTTAATTCTTCAGGCTTCTGGTCATTGTTACCAATCGTAGTATAAATTGGCTAGAATAGTGGTGTGGCATTAAGACTTGAAATGGTTAAAATTCTTCAGGTTCACAAAGTTGAATGTTGTTTAATAAATGACTTTTTTAACTTAGTCTTCCCCTTCCTCCAACTCAGTCTCTTTGTGCACCACCACTCTCTTGACCAACCTGTCGAGGTGCTGCTCTCTGGCTTCTCCGATGGCCTGGGCCAGCACCTGGTCATGATCAATATCTGCATCTCCTGTGATCACGATGCGTTTCTCAATTCTTGTTTCAGATAGTCCACCTTGTATAGTCTTGATGATGTGTGTGGTGGTGGTTGTTGACACGGAATTGGATGTGATGGTTTGTGCGGTCAGTAATGTGCCCGAGTCACCAGCAGCCCCGCCATCAACCTGTGGAGATTCATATGTGATGATTTTGGTCTCAGTTTGGACAATAGGGACTTTCTTGGTGGAGATTTCCATCCTTTGTGAGGTATCAGAAATTGTTACCATCTCTGTCTTTACCACGGGTGGCTCTGAACAATAAATAATTTGTGGCATAACATCAGTGTCAACATGAGACACCTCTCTGTTAACTTTATGTTGCTCGTCCTCTGTGTCTTCCCTCATGTCTTACTTAAGAGCGTCTTCATGTACACTCTTTTCTGAAGATACCTTGGGAGCAACTAAGTTTTCCTGTGCCACTGTTTCTACTGTGCTTACACTGGCACCTGCTTGTTTGCCTTGGGCTAGCTTCCGGCACTGGCTGCTCCCTCTCTACTACCTTGTCTACTTGGCCGGCCTCTTCCTCCACCTCGTCTTCGTCCTCCTCCTGTTCTTCCTGTATGGTACCCTCGGTCACTCGGTGGTGGGGCCGGTACTCACCCCCATCTTTGTCCTCGCTTTCACTGCTGCTGCTGCTGCTGCTCTCAGAAGACAAGGGGGTGGAGTCTTTCTGGGTCAGAGGCTCCCCTTACGGCTCTCCCCAGGACCACTCCCAGGTGATAGCTCTTCGTTGTTCATTTCTTCTGTAATTACTCTTTCGTCTTTCCCAACCTCTGCCAGCTTCTCCTCCACTACATTCAGAGTCTCATGTGAACTCTTCCCTTCAATGAGCTGCACATGTGGGGCTTTAGTGGGGCTTCTGATCCCTCTTGCCATCTGCATCCTGTACTGTAACAGCGCTGACAAGAAACTTTTCTTATAATAGAACTATTATTAAATGAACAATTGTATGTCTTTGAGCAAATAACAACCTTTATCCTTGTATGCAACACACATAGAATCAGGAGCTAGCATATACTGAAGATATTTAAGAATAGAATTACTGACAGTGACCAGAGGGGAGGTGGGAGAGGGATAACAGGGGAAAGAAAGGGAGGGGTCTACTTAAGGAGCTGTATAGAGGACCGGTGGTAATAGACAACAGTGTGAGGGCTGGCTGAGGGAGCGGGAGCTGGGCAGGGCAGGGGAGAGCAACAGGGGCAAAATGGGGACAACTGTAATTGAACAACAATAAAAAATTTAAACTGCAGTAGAAAAAAAGAAGGAATAGTGTTACTATTATGTATTACATTGCAGACCTTGTGATAGCTGGTAGGGCAAAATGAATATAAACACAATTCCTGGTCTCAAGGCATTTAAAATCTAAATATTTTATTCACAAAATTTATGTAGTCTGAATTTTATATATTTTTATAGGTTGAAATGTGAAAATAAATTGAAAAGAATAAATGGTAATGCTTTGGTGCTTACCATTTAGAGATAGTCTATGAGAAGCTAGTTTTCTATGTTGTAGATTTCTGACCCAAAAGACTTAAAAATAAATACAGACAAGTGCATCTTATATAATACTACACTGTAGCTCTTATGAGCACTGACTTTGGTTACAGAGCATAAAATTCAAACCCTGAATGTCAACAATCTGTGATTCAGAGCATGTTATTCAACCTTCTTAAACTCAGCTCCATCAAATATGAAACAGCTCTTTGCTAATATTAGTCTTGTCAGAGACTTGTCAGTACTATTGCTTGAGATATTGTATGTAAAGCATTTGTAACAGTGTCAGACGTATTAAGTGCTTAGTAAATACTTTTGGTGGGAATATTAAATTTTAAATTATGAATGCAAACCTTTAATATAAATACCTATAGATAAAAATTAGTCTGATATATATTCATTTTAGGGATACTTTGATTTCATTTTGGGACAGTCTATCTAAGAAAGAAGATTGTGAATATTTGAAAAAAAGTGAAATAGATTTAAAACTAATTTTCAGATATATCTACATTTTTAATGTAAGAATCAAGCTGAAAAGTCTGATTTAAGCTCTTTTATACTAACTAAAATTGTTATCTTAGAAAACAAAACTTTCCCAGAGTACAATTACTTTTTTTAAAAAGGATTAATAAAATAAGGATTTATTTGGAGATTCAGTATCAAGTACACCTGAAAACATACCCAGTCCAACTAACTTTAATGTACATAGTTTAAAAGTACAAGTTTCAAAAGCCACCTAAGACAAATGAAATTTGTATAATATAATGTATGGAAAAATAAAATTTATATGTAAATTTTCTGTGTTTTAATCTGCTATGACTTTGATAATTTTTTTTGTTTAAATACAGATGAAGAGCTACAGCTTTCACATGTGCATTTCCAATGTCTAGCATAATCCTGGCACAAAATACTTGCTCAATTAACATTTTTGAATGTATAAATTAAACAATTTCTATACTATCAACTCTATTTAAACAGAATATTCTCAGTTACTTCATGGCTACATCAATGTAATTTACAGTCTATGTCTGTATTATATATCCATAAGTTCAGTTCTTCAAAACAGTCTAATTACCCATGAGAAATATCTTTTACAAGTCTGAGAACTGCTTTAATAAGTCAGATAAAGTTTTGCACATGTCTATAGCAAATGCTGTAATTATAATTAATATAACTTGGAAAAATCAAGCAATAAGACAGTGATTTTAGTTTTGATGTTATCCTGTTATTAATCTCATTGCCATTTCTTTATAGTTTAAGTGCATTTTTTCTTTAGTTCCCTTCACTTTCTTTGTCCTTAGAAATAAAAGTATCACTATAATGTATATTTCTTATTTATATGAGTAAGACACTCTGTGCATCTAGTGTATATGAAGTCATTCTTGTCATCAGTTCTAGCAATTTATATCCATTAGCTCAATGCTCTTCTCTTTAGATTGTCTTGAGATTCTTTCATGCATTCTCTATCCTTAACATCATTTACTACCTTCTTTCATATGTCTTCCTGTTCAGTAATAATCCTTTCAACTATGTTTAATATGGGGGTTAATCTATCTAGTGAGTTTACTATTCCATAATTTTACTTTTCATTTGAGGAAGTAAATCATTTTCTGTCTGTTCACCTTGATAGTTTCTTGGTTTCTGTTTATTTTTTAGTCAGTCCTTTATTTTTAATTGCATATGTAGATATTCTATATTTTTAATCTGATTACTGCAATTTCTGTAGACCCTGGGATATTAACTTGTTGCTTTTTTATTCTATTATTTCCTATCATTGTGGTTTGCCTTCTAGTAGTATTTTTGTTACTGTTTTATTGAATTTCTCAGCCTTATTTTATGAGAGTCCGGCAGGAAGAAGTTAGAATAAGAATTTTTGTTTTCTATTCTGTTAGTAGTTTGAGAGTTTTCCCACCCTAGGAAAATTTCAGTAGTCTTGAAGTTTTGGAGTTCAGAGAAGGAACTCAGCTCCCTCACCTTCCATTTCCTCCAAAGTTCAAAATACTTAACAGGAATCCAACCCTAGATTAACCTCAATTATTCCAGCTACCAGCTACTTTGGGCAAGCTCCCTAGTGGTGTGGGTTCCTGCTTCTGTGGCCCAGCCTTCTAGTGATTAGACTTGCAGAAAGCCATACCTGTATTTTTAGTGACAATCCAGGAAAGTAAACAATAACTTCTATAACAACTGACCCCAAATAGTTAGGACTTGACTAATAATGGATAACTATTATTTCATAATTTTAAAAAAATATTTATTGATTTCAGAGAGAGAGGGAAAAGGAAAAAAGGAGATGGAAAAAGAGAAGGGGAAAGACAGAGAAACATCAACTCACTTTTCAATCCATCTGTGCATTCATGAGTTGGCTCTTGTATGTGCCCTGACTGGGGAGTCAAACCTGCAACTTTGGTGCATTGAGATGACACTCCAACTACTTAACTACCTGGCCAGGGCCTAATCTTCCTTAATTTCTTTCCTATGTTTCCAAATTAGACCAGAGAATGACAAATATGTACTCCTAATCAGTTACATAGAATGACCCACTTCTAGTTAGCCTGCCTATAACTTCCACGCCGAGAGCATCAAATCAGGGCATACCTAAAGCCATCCCTTTTTCTCTACAATAAAGCTTTCTCAACTCTCTGCTTGCCTTTGAGTCCCTTTCAAACCATAAGTGATGGGGATAGACTGTCTTGAAAGCTCTGTATAAATAGTCTGAATAAAGAGTTTTGGTTTCTTTTTTGATTGGTCTTCACTATCAATTCCAAAGTTTGTTATAAGAGGAGTATTTCTTGAGTTCTTTCCTACCTTTTAAAAAATGAACAGAACTTCCATAAGTGTATAGTTACTGAGGAACAAGATTTCTTGGAACTTATGGTCATTTTTGATACTAGACTTGGAAATTCTTTGTAATTTTAGTAACCTCATCTCTTATGGCAAGAATTCTGGAAAATGATAAAGGAACAAAAGAATACAAATGACTCTCCCTCTAATTTTTCAAATTATTTCTCTTTGTTCTCTCTCACTTTTTCCACTGTAATTTTATTCAGATCAGCTTCTAATGCTTCACCTCAACTCCAGACTGGTATATTTTAAATTTGACAAACAGAAAATTACCTAGATATCATATTGGGGTTTTGTTGGAATATCATTCAAAATGGTCAGCAGAGCAAGTAATTCCCCTTATAACCAGTCACATAAAGTTTTTTAATAAAATCATAGCGCAGTTGACAAAGAAAGATTGCTATGCCCATTTTTCTGCTTAGTATTTCAGTTGAGCGTGAAGAAGTACAGCCACACTCTGGTAATTCTACTGCATAACACCTAAATCAATACACACAAGGGGAGAATTTTTCACATATAAGTATCCATGCCAGTTACCATTATAGATTTATATATATTTACAATATATTCATGTGATAAAACCTGGCCAGAACTTTAGTTACCATACAGAGAAGTAAACTGACAAAGAAGAGTCTATATCATCTAATTCTTAATTGTTCTAATTTCACTTTCATTGCATAGCTCTTACTCTTCTTTATAGTTCCATACTTCATTGATTGTTTATTTTTTAATTAATTAATTTATTTTTTGAAATACATTTGTCTCTGCCTACCCGACACCACTTTCCCTTGCCACTCCCTCCCTTCCTCCTTCAGGCCTTCCCCTTTGGTTTAGTCCATGAGTCCTTGCTATAAGTTCCTTGACTTTCCCCTTCCCTTCGTTTCCTTCCTTCCCTCTTGTCTCTCTTGGTTTCTTTTCCTTTCAGTGTTGCTGGTCTTATTTTCCTTGCATCTTATTTCTGGTTAAGTTCCGCTTGTAGGTGAGATCATATGGTATTTGTCTTTCGCTCCCTGGCTTATTTTGCTTAGCATAATGCTCTCCAGTTCCATACATGCTGTCGCGAAGTTTAGTAGTTCTTTTTTTCTTTCTGCTGCGTAGTATTCCATTGTGTATATGTACCACAGCTTTTTGATCCAATCATCTACTGATGGGCATTTAGGTTGCTTCCAACACGTGGCTATTGTAAATTTGCTGCTATGAACATTGGGGTGCATAGATTCTTTTCTATTGGCATTTTGGTATTCTTAGGGTATAGTCCCAGCAGGGGAATCACTGGATCAAAAGGCAGTTCCATTTTCAGCTTTTTGAGGAAATTCCACACTGCTTTCCACAATGGCTGCACCAGCCTGCATTCTCACCAACAGTGTACTATGATTCCCTTTTCACCACAGCCTCACCAGCACCTGTTGTTTGTTGATCTGTTTATGATGGCCATTCTGACTGGTGTGAGGTGGTACCTCATGGTGGTTTTGATCTGCATTTCTCTGATGGCTAGTGATGCCCAGCATCCTTTCAAATGTCTCTGGGCCCTCTGCATCTCTTTCTAGGAAAAGCACCTGCTCAGATCCTTTGCCCATTTGTTGATTGGATCGTTTGTCTTCTTGGAGTGGAGTCGAGCGAGTTCTTTATATATCCTGGAGATCAAACACTATCCGATGTATCATAAGCAAATATATTTTCCCATAGAGTTGGCTCCCTTTTCATTTTGCTGATGTTTTCTTTAACCATGCAGAAGCTTCTTATTTTGATGAGGTCTCACTTGTTTATTCTTTCCTTTATGTCCCTTGCCTTAGGAGACATATTGGTGAAAAAATTGCTGTGTGGGATATCTGAGTTTCCTGCCAATGTTCTCCTCTAGGACTTTTATAGTGTTGTGACTTCTATTTAAGTCTTTGATCCATATTGAGTTTATTTTTGTGTATGGTGTCAGCTGATGATCCATTTCAATTTTTTGCATGTAGCTGTCCAGCTCTCCCAACACAATTTGTTGAAGAGGTTATTATTGCTCCAATTTATGCTTCCACCCCCTTTGTCAAATATCAGTTGCCCATAGAGAGCTGGGCTTATTTCTGGGCTTTCTATTCTGTTCCACTGGTCTATGGGTCTGTTCTTGTGCCAGTACCAGATTGTTTTGAGTATAGTGGCTTTGCAGTATAGTTTGATGCCTGGTATTGTGATCTCTCCTACTATGTTTTTCTTTCTCAAAATTGCTGCGGCTATTCGGGGTCATTTATGGTTCCATATAAATTTTTGAAATGTCTGTTCTATTTCTGTGAAATACGTCACTGGTATCTTAATAAGGATTTCGTTGAATCTATAAATTGCTTTGGGTAGTATGGACATTTTGATGACATTAATTCTTCCAGTCCATGACCATGGTATATTCTGACATTTATTTGTGTCTTCCTTAATTTTTTTCTTCAATGTTGTATAGTTTTCTGCATACAGGTCTTTTACCTCTTTGGTTAAATTTATTCCTAGGTACTTTATTTTTCTTCTTGCTATATCGAATGGTATTTTCTTTTCTGATTTCTTCTTCTTCTATTTAATTGCTGGTGTACAAAAATGCCTTTGATTTCTGAATATTGACTTTCTATCCTGCTGTTTTGCCAAATTCACTTATTAGGTTGAAGAGTTTTTTGGTAGAGTCCACAGGGTTCTCAATGTACACTATCATGTCATCTGCAAACAATGATAGCTTTACTTCCTCCTTTCCTATTAGGATGTCTTTTATTTCTTTTTCTTGTCTGACCGCTGTGGCTAGGACTTCCAATACGATGTTGAAAAGAAGCGGTGAAAACGGACATCCTTGTCGTGTCCCTGATCTTAGTGGGAAAGCTTTCAGTTTTTGCCCATTGAGAATGATATTGGCTGTAGGTTTTTCATATATGGGCTCTATTATGTTGAGGAATGTCCCATTTATTCCCATTTTGCTGAGTGTTTTGTTCATAAATGTGTCCTGTACCTTATCGAATGCTTTTTCTGCGTCTATCAAGATGATCATGTGGTTTTTGTCCTTACTTTTATTTATGTGATGTATCACGTTTATTGACTTGCATATATTGAACCATCCCTGCATGCCTGGGATGAATCCCACTTGATCGTGGTGGATAATCCTTTTAATGTATTGCTGGATGTGGTTTGCCAATATTTTGTTGAGTATTTTAGCATCTCTGTTCTTCAGCAAAATTGGCCTGTAGTTTTCTTTCTTTGTAGGGTCTTTATCTGGTTTTGGGATTAGGGTGATGCTGGCCTCATAGAAAGAGTCTGTGAGTCTTTCCTCCTCTTGGATTTTTTTGCAATAGTCCGAGAAGGACAGGGGTTAGCACTTCCTTAAATGTTTTGTAAAATTCTCCTGTGAAACAGTCCGGCCCTGGGCTTTTGTGTGCCGGGAATTTCTTGATGACTGTTTCAGTTTCCCCAGCTGTTATCGGTCTGTTCAAGCTTTCTTTTCTTCCTCCTTCAGTGTTGGAAGATTATACTTTCAGGAAATTTGTCCATTTCATCAAGATTTTCAAATTTCTTGGCATATAATTGTTCATAGTACTTTCTGACAATCCTTTGTATTTCTGTGGTATCAGTGGTTATTTCTCCTGTTTCCTTTCTGATATTATTAATTTGGGTCCTCTCCCTTTTTTTCTTGATGTGTCTGCTTAAAGGCTTGTCAATTTTATTTATCTTTTCAAAGAACCAGCTTCTGGATTGGTTGATCCTTTGAATTGTTCTTTTCTTCTCTATGTCATTCAGTTCTGCTCTAATCTTGACTATTTCCTTCCTTCTACTGGCTCTGGGATTTATTTGTTGTTGTTTCTGCAATTCTGGAAGTTGTAGTGTTAGGTCTTTTATTTGGAATGTTTGTATCTTTTTTAGGTAAGCCTGTATTGCTATGAACTTCCCTCTGAGGACTGCCTTTGCTGTGTCCCATATCTTTTGGACTGTTGTCTGTTCATTTTCATTTGTTTCCAGAAAAATTTTATTTCTTCTCTTATCTCATTATTGACACATTCATTGTTTAATAGTCTACTGTTCAGTGTCCATGAGTTTGCAAGTGTTTGAAGTTTCTCTTTGAGGTTGATTTCCAGTTTGAAGCCCTTGTGGTCCGAGAAAAACTTGGGTATTATTTCAATTTTCCTGAATTTGCTGAGGTTTGCTTTGTGCCCTATCATGTGGTATCTTTGAAAAACTACCATGAGCATTTGAAAAGAATGTGTATTTTGCTTCTTTGGGATGTAAGTTTGTATATATGTCAGTTAAGTCTCTTTGACTCAGTGCGTCATTCAGCTGCACAATATCTTTATTAATGTTTTGTTTGGAAGATCTTTCCATTTTTGTCAGTGGGGTGTGTTGAAATCCCCTACTATCAGTGTGTTGCTATCTATATCTTTTTTGAAGTCATCCAACAATTTCCTTATAAACTTGGGGGCTCCTCTATTGGGAGCATATAACTTTACAATGTTTATGTCTTCTTGATAGAGTCTTCCTTTAAGTATTATAAGGTGCCCCTCTGGGTCTCTCTTTATGGCCTTTGTTTTGAAATCTACTTTGTCTGATACAAGTATGGCAACCCCGGCCTTTTTCTCTTGCCCATGTGCTTGGAATATTTTTTCCATCCCTTTACTTTCAATCTGTGTAGGTCTCTTGCTGTGACGTGGGTCTCTTGTAGGCAGCATATGTGTGGGTCATGTTTTCTTATCCATTCAGCTACCCTGTGTCTTTTGATTGGGGCATTTAGTCCATTTACATTGAGAGTTGTTATTGATAGAAACTTACTCATCTTTTCTCTTTGTACCTGTTTTTCTCTTTCTCACTCTTTTATTTCATCTTCTTAAACCAGTCCCTTTAGCATATCTTGGAGGGCTGGTTTGGTAGAGGTATATTCTTTTAGCCTTCTTTTGTCTGGGAAACTCCGTATTTCCCCTTCTATTTTAATTGAGAGCCTTGGTGGGTAGAGCAGCCTTGGTTGTAGGCCCTTCCTTTTCATGACTTGGGATATTTGTTGCCATTCCCTTCTGGCTTGTAGTGTTTCTGTTGAGAAGTCAGCTCCTAGGTGTATCGGAGCCCCCTTGTATGTTACTTTCTCCTTCTCCTTTGCTGCCTTGAGGATTCTCTTTATCTTTTATAGTTGCCATTTTAATGATGATGTGTCTTGGAGTGGGCCTCATTGGGTTCCTCTTGAATGGGACCCTCTGTGCCTCCTGGACCCATGAGAGCCTTGCTCTCCTCAAATTAGGGAAATTTTCCATCATTACTTTTTCGAGGAGGTTCTCTATCCCTTGCTCCACTTCTTCTCCTTCTGGTATCCCTATTATACGGATACTGTTGCGTTTCAGCTTATCCTGCGTTTCACTAAATGCTTCTTCATTCTTTTTGAGTCTTTTTTTCCATTTCTTGTTCTTTCTGAGAGCTTTTTTCTACCTTTTCCTCCATCTCACTGATTCTATCCTTGGCTTCATCCAACTTGCTTTGGATTCCTTCTACTGTGTTCTTCAATTCAGAAATGGTATTCTTCATATCTTCTTGTGTCTTCTTGATAGTGTCTATGTCCTTTTCCAGGCTGATATAGTTTTCTGTAAGATCCTGATAGTTTCTCTGCAGTTTATCCTAGTTACCTTTGAGCTGGCTGAGCTCATTGAGCTTCCTTAGAACCATTGTTTTGAATTCAATATCTGATAGTTCCCTTGCCTCTATTTCATTTAGCTCTTTCTGTGGGGAGTCCCCTTTTCCACTCATTTGGGGGGGAACTTCTTTTTCTTCCCATTTTTGTGAGAGTCTGTGAAGTAATTTATTTATTTACTTACTAATTATTCATTTATTTTTGCTACTGCTTCAATTGAGCCATCTAGATTTCCTGACTTTGTGGATTAAACTTCTATGGTAGTAGGTGGGTCCTTTTTTTATTTATTTATTTATTTATTTATTTATTTATTTATTTATCCCTCTACTTTTCTTTCTGGGCCTGCCTCTGATGATTTTAGTTGTTGACCCTATATTACCTAGGGTCATTTGTTTGAGCCTTCCAGGAGTCTACTGTCTGTGTCTGAGTCCTGCTTGGGGCAGCTCTGTGACCCCTTTGCTCAGGGACGGACTATTTCTTTGGATCTCCCCCTCCCCTTCCGCCCGCGGGGCGCTCTCGCGTGCTTGGCCCAGCCCAGGGGGCTTATTCACGACCTTGCGTACTCATCAGGCTCCCCTGGCCGGCGGGCACCCTGGCACTGGTCAGCTTAGGGTCTTCTATTGTGTGCTTTGCCTGCTTTTGGCTCTTTGGGTGGGTTGCTTGCTCTTGCCAAATGGAGACTATGGAAATAGGAGGAAGTCAGCGCCAGTACTCTCCGGTTAATCCTGTCTCTGGTCTCTCTTCCAGGGACTCTGGGCAGCTCTGTGACCCCTTCGGTGTGGGATCTACTAATTCTGTGAGCCGCTCCACAATCGCTGGCCGAGCGGGTCAATTTATGCCTGCCCTCCCCGCTCTGTGCACTCCCTTACAGGCCATATCTGTGCCAATCTGTGGGAGGCCTTGCCAGTCCTCGCGAGCCCTCGCCAACCTGCGCAGGTCGGCACACTCACTTGCCAACCCTCGCCGGCCACTGGTGCAAGTGTGCGTGCCTGCACTGGGTGGTTTTAGGGTGTCTATTGTGTGCTTTTCAGCTTTTGGCTCTTTGGGGGTGTGGCCTCTTCCCGCACAATGGAGACTATGGAAAGGAGAAGGAGTCGGGACTCCGAGGTTCCTCCTCCCATTCTTTCTCCAATGCTTCCGTTTCCAGTCTCTCCTCAGGGGTCTCTGGGCAGTTCTGTGACCCTTTCGCCCAAGGATCCACCCCCTGTGAGGACTGCGTTTCAATGGCGGGCAGTCTGGTTCGTGCCCGCCCCGCTTCTGTCTCTTTGGGGGCGCGCCTTTTCAGCCCACAATGGAGACTATGGAACGGGGAGGGAGTCGGGACTCCCCCGTTCCTCCTCCCATTCTTTCCCCAACGCCTCCGTCTCCAGTCTCTCCTCAAGGCTCTCCCAGCCAGTCTGCACTCGGCCGCACAGCTCACACACGTACAAGCTGTGTGAGGAGCGCACAAAAGGCAGGTTAATTGATTCCCTTATGCCTGAGTGAAAGTAAGAAAGGCAACCACACATACAGAAAGTTTGTAAAGTTATAGACTTTACAGAGAGCCCGCAAGACCACACCCATCCTTCTGACAAAAACTTCAAGTGTAGGGAATCCCATTACCACTCTCAGGCCCTTTGCTAGACAAAGTCAGAGATCATGGAAAGCTGTTATACTTGATTACAATTTGTTTCAGTGAAAGGATACAGACAAAAATATTCCAATGGAAGAGATTCATGAAGCAGAGTCTATGAAAATTCCTGTGGAACTTCCAGTTGTCTTCTCTTCATGAGGTCATGGGAAATTCTAAATTCCCATCAGTTATATGTGAAGGTACATATAAATTATCGCCAACCGGTCAAGTATACTAGAACCTTGGATTCCAGTTTTACTGGGGCTTGGTCTTCTAAAAATTGTTGGCCACCTACATGGCCAACTTCAGTCTCCAGCTTTCACCCTAAATCACAGTTTTACTGTCTGACATGTCCCAAAGACCCCAGGTGAACACAGTCAGTCTCATCGGGCATAAGATTCTGACAGTTTAGAGATTATCTTCCAGGACCCAAGGACCTCTCTTTGGATAAGGCTAATTGTTTGCCATAGATATAATTTTTTCTAATACTATACAGGTTCTATACTTTGATTATTGCAAAACCAGGTCATATTATAATTCTATTAATATTTATCCAGTCTCATGCACTTCTTTCTTCCTTCTCTTGTAATAGTTCACAGACATGCACAATTCAAAATGGAACACTTGTTTCTAACTGCTAATTTGCAATTTAAAATCTCATGTTTATTTTAAAAATACATGTTTACCATTCATAGTGTGTAGCACACACATTGTGCTAGAAGTTCACATCCATTTAGAGAAACAGAATTTGAAAATATGTGTTTAGATGTAGATCTTCTGGTCAGAACCAGTGTCTCAAAACACTGTTGTTTAGCCATGTGGACATTAATGTAATGAGATAAAATGTTCAAAATAAGTATTTTTAATACAAATCTAATCATGAGAATGAGACTTTTAAATATTAAGCCCAGTTCTAAAGGAGAGAGTAAATCTTATTATTATAAAGATTATGTGAAAATATTTTAGAAAACCTACCTTTTTATCAGTCTGTTCAGACAATTTTTTTTAGAGTAAAAATAAATAAGCAAGAAGAAAATAAATGGTCCACATACAGGAACAACAAAGCTAGTGAGACAAAATATAATTGTGCTTATCTGTAAAAATTTCTGCATAAAATAAGAGGAAGCACAGTTGTAACAGAATAGGTACACTGTTTCCAAGTGTTTTTGTTTGAGATGATTTGTCAAATCATACATATAAGACACAACCAAGACTTGTAATAAATTCAATCAGTAGAAAGTGTTAGATGATTAATTTCACAATTATAAACTCAATTGTAAGTTTAAAAACTTTAGAATGATTCATGAAATATATTGTTCTTTCTATAATGTGTCTTATATTGTTAAAATGATGTTGAGAAGCATTGTTTCTACTTAAAGTTATTTCCTTTTCATTTTGAATATTTCTAAGCCTCAGGCAAAGATCCCATCAGAAATGACTACTATATGTCACATTCTACCCTGATTTTTTGGAATAGTTTAGAAGAAAAAAAGAGAATCATTTGTCTCCTTTCAACATTAATTGCTTCCGTTTTTCTTTCCTAAAATGTGTCATTTGATAGCTCTCAACATGTGCTGAGGAGTAATCATACAGAATTCTTTTCTTTTATATCAATTAAAGAATAAAATTATTTATATTCCATTTGAATGGTTAAAATTGTCTTATAAATAAGTTTATTTCACTAATTTTTTTGCCATCAAACATTATTTCAGTTTTCTTTTTCCATTTGAAAATAATATAATTGATGATTAAGATCATCACTATTATAACATTACTGAGCATGTGCTATAGGCCAGACTCTATTTTAGGAACATTATACAGATTACACCTTCTAATTCACATGATAGTCCTATAGTAAATGCCATTGTTGTCCTTGTTTTACAGATTATAATATTGAAAAACCGAGAATTTAATAAACTTCTACTTACAACTTAGCTAGTAAATGATGAGTCCAGAATTTGAGTCCAGGCGTCCCTTCAGAGTTTATGTTGTTAGTCAATACACTGCACTATAATACTTTAGTATTAAAAATGTCCTATTTTTAATTTACATTCTCCTCTAGTTTTCCAAATAGAGTTTTAAAAAATAAAACTTCTAGTTATTTTTTCAATGTGAAAAGAACATTATATAAGAATCAATAATAGTAGATCTGATTTAAATGACAAGGCTAGAAGTGTACCCTCACTGTCTCCCATCACCAATCTTGGCTAGATTTTGTCTCATTTAAAGATAAGTTAAAATAAAAGTTAGGGGCTAATAATTCTTTTACTCATGAAATACTTATGAAGACCATTATATAGGGCAGGATCATTTCTAGAGGCTAACATCTACTGTAGAAAAACACTCATTCATGTGCATTGAGAGATACATGTGAGTGCCCATTGCAGCATAATTTGTAGGGCATGTAATCTGTGTCACAACTACTCAACTTTGCCATTGCAGCATGAAGGAGTTCACAGCAACAGGTAAATGAATCTGCACAGCATGTTACAAATAAATTTGTATAAATTAAGGTTGAAGACCAGAACTGAGCCTTTTGCTAAACTCTGCTGTATAGTATAATTTTATGTGTTGCTTATTTAATACAAATTGTATATTAATGTATTTATACAACCTGTTTCTTTCATTACATCACATAACTTGGAGAAATCTTGTATTAGCTATATCACTATTTTCAAATTTTCGTCAGTAGAAATATTCACTGTTAATTTACTAGCTTATTTAGTCATTCCTGTCTTGGTCAGCATTTGAGTGGTTTTCCTTTTTTTCTTTGTAAAAAGATTTTTATTATTAAAATATTAATATACTTTAAATTTCAACTCATTCATATATGTTTCTTATTGCTTGTTCATAGTCTAAAATGAACCGTGATGGTTGAAGCATGAAGATAGAAATAGTGTTTTTAAGTATATACATAGGGTAGGTATGTAGGTAAGTCAGTATGTATTTAAACTGTGAATTCCCAAGGACCATATTTTACATGATATCTCTTTGTCTTCTTCTGAGTGTTGAAGAAGAGTAGCAATATTTATAACTTCACAATAGCTGGGTGGCTCAGGGAAGGAGAACACCAAGAATGTTTTCTACCAAAATTATTCTGATAGCGTGCTTGACCTCATTTATTAGTTAATCTTCCTTTTATTTCAGGAGAACTGAAAATAACATTCATTTTTTTTATATTACAGGATAGACAAAATTAAATTCTACTAAAAAATAAATGCTATTCCACTAGTTGAGTATTCCATACACTTAAGCAAGATGAAGTGTCTCCTTTCTCTAGGTAATTTTCTGAAAATGAAAAAAAATTAACAAGTGTATTCTATTAATTCCTATTTTGCTATCTCTTAAATATGTTACAGCACTTCTTTATATTATTATACATTTTTTCTAACTAGTTCACATGTGCAAAATATACTTTTCAAATATAATAAAAAGCTACACATTTTATGCCTTTTTTTCTCAACAGTATAATTCCATATGAGATACTAAGAGTGTGATAGTTAATTTTATGTGTCAACTTGGCTAAGCCAGACTACCCAAGTATTGGTCAAACCTCACAGTTGTTTTGTGAAGAAATTATTTTTCGGATGAGATTAATTATAAATTAGAACACTTTGAGTAAGCAAATTGCTATCCATAATGTGGGTAAGTCTCATATAAATGGTTGAAATACTTAAGGAAAAAAACAGACCTCCTTATATTCCTACGCAGACACACATACAAACATGCTTTTGGAAAACTGAGACTAATACAGATTGGTATTTAACATATTAAATAATAGGTGTTAATGGTGTGAGCATCTACAAGTCAGAGAAGATGCTAGACTGTCTTAAAAATAAAACTTAAAAACTGGCTTATTTCACTTAGCATGATATTCTCCATATCCATCCATGCTGTCACAAAAGGTAGGAGTCCGTTCTTTCTTTCTTTCTGCTGAATAGTAATCCATTGTGTAAATGCACCACAGTTATTTGATCCAGTCATTTAATGATGGTCATTTAATAACTTAGGCTGCTTCCAGTGCTTGGATATTGTAAATAGTGCTACTATGAACATAGGGGTGCATAAGTTCTTTTGAATTGGTGTTTCAGTATTCTTAAGGTATAATCCCAGCAGTGAAATTGCTGAGTTAAAAGACAGTTCTGTTTTTAGCTTTTTGAGAAAATTCCATACTGTCTTCCACAGTGCCTGTACCAGTCTGAACTCCCAACAATAATGCACTATGGTGCCCTTTCTTCTACATCCTCACCAGCACTTGTCATTTGTTGATTTATTAATGATGGCAATTCTGATAGGTATAAGGCAATATCTCATTGTGATTTTAGCTTGCATCTCTGATAGTTAGTGATGTTAGTGATATCTTTTCACATATCAATGGGCCATCTGTTCGTGAAAGACAAATACTATGTGGTCTTACCTAAAGAGGAACCTCATGAACAAAAATAAACTAACGAGTGAAATAGAACCAGAGGCATGAAAACATGGGATGGGCTGAGAGTGACCAGAGGGGAAGTGAGAGAGGGATAATGATGGAAAGGAAGGGAAGGGGCTAGTCAAAGAACATGTATGAATGACCTATGGACATGGACAAGATGTGGTAAATGACTGTGGGAACTGGTGTTGGGCTGGGTGGAGGAGGGCAAAGGGGGGGAAATTGGGACAACTGTAATAGAATAATAATAAAAAATTAAATAATAAAATAAAAACTACGGTAATACTAATATTAGTAACAAATCAGTGTTTCAGAAAATCTGGTAATTCAAATAAGAGGGAGGTCCCTTATACCTAAACAAAAATATAATACCAAATATCATCTTAACAGAAGTTAAAATTTCCAAAATATTCTTGGAGAAATATCCTTGTGTATCTTTAAAATGACTATTTTTAACATAGTGAGAATATCAGAAAATCTATCCACTTAAAATGTATTATTAGAAATAATTAATACTTTGTATTACATACTCATCTAAGAGCTTTTTATATATATAACAGTCAATTTAATCCTCATAACAATTCTGTAAAATGGGTAAACTCCTCACAAAAACCTATGATGATCCAATAGTTAGTGATTATATCTCCATTTTATTGGTGTGGAAAAGGAGGTTGCAGCGATTGAGCAGGTTCACATAACCTGTAAGTTGCAGAGCTAAGAATCAAACTTAGAGTCCAACTCTGGAGTCCTGCTTTTAACCACTATGCTACTTCACTTGAAACTTTTAATAGAGATTATATTTATTATACTCAAAATGTTTCCACTTTTTCCATTCTTCTTTTAACCTTGGTTTCTGCATCCATCAATAAATACTTTCTTTCTTAAAAAAAAACAATCATAATCATAAGCAAGCAAGGGCCATAGACACAAACTAGGATTTCTGGAAAAAAAAGAGAGAGAGAGAGAGAGAAATGTGGAGTATTTCAGAAGCCACAAAATTTTTAGTTACTCATGTACAGTGACTTGCATTATTACCTGGCCATCTTTTCTCAGTACTTTCACATGGTGCCAGAGGAACTATTAGCTTTGCCTTAAAGTGCTCATTTACTACCCAGTGATGACAATTACCTGTCTCCTCCTCTTTCAGACTCTTAATCTCTAAACTCAAAATGCTGTCAGCCTAATTGATAGATATCCTTATTTGAGGCAAGGGCATCATATCCAAAGATTATGCTGAGCAGAAAGCCTGCCAACAAACCAAGCCCATGACATAGAAAATAAAAAACACAGGAAGGCGCCCAACAGGAACAAAGTCAAGTGATGGCTGCCAAGCGATGTTTGCTTGATCAAAGGCAATGGACCAGGCTCTCATGAGCAGATTTGGATTAAATGATTAAACTGCTGGGTTGGAAATGCTCACTGGGATTCCAGCTAAAATCCTGCACCCTAGAGGGATCCTTATAGACTGAAGCAGCTGCTATTTCTGCTGTAACCTTGATGCCAGCAACACACAGGCTGAATTCACTTCTATCTCATCAGCTTCCTAATTAAACTATGAAACACATAATTTTTACTTACACTGTGTTCCGTCAAAAGATAGTTGAACACTACTATTTCTTCCTTATTTATAAGTGTCATTTTAGATGTTCTAAGTATTTCTTATGTGATGTTCTCAACAGCCTCCCTCTCTCCCCCATGTGGAGGAGAGATGAGTAGATGAGTCCAATTCCTTCCAGGCTGCCTCACTGACAAGGCATTTCAGGCTGTACTCTGGGCTCATCTCCAGGTCCCTGTGTTCTTCTGACTGGCATAGAGTTAAGCACCTTTGCTCACAGATCTTCATCTCTGGTACCTTCTGGAACAGCAGGGGCCATCACAGCTTATGTCCCTCTTTTCTTTCCCAAGTTTCCCTGCTCTGATAGTTCCATCTCCTGCTGCTCTTTCTCTGCTCTAAAACAAGACTGTATTTCTAGCATATGCTTGTACAGTGGTTGATAGTTTTCAAAGTGTTATCCCCTATGTTATCTTATTTTTGCTTTAAATTTAAATTTACTGTAAATTGGAAAGTGGTTGTCTCACCCATAAGTTTGGGAAAGAAGGCTCCAAAGGTTAACAGATTGCCAGTTAATATTAACTGTGGCCCCTAAGGCTTGGGTTTATACCATTCAGGCTTGTTCCCACTTCGTCTTGCTCCCAATTGCTTTGTGTACTTACGGCATCTCCCTCTCAGGAATATAAGTTACAGCAGTCTGCATCTCATTCAGCACTTAATTCAGCAAGATACACTTAGCATAGAATTGATAATCTACAGTGTCTGAATTACCATTCTTAAAATACTCTCTTATAGTTGAAGAAATCCTCCCTGGGATTTAATAACCATAAAATTTAATTTCAAATGATCTATGTGATATTTCTTGATGAAAACAATATTATTTCTAAGGAAGCAAAATGGGTTCCTAAGGAGGGAGAAAAATATCTTAGGCATCACAATAGTTTATGGCTCAACCCCATGTAAAAGTTCTTATTCTTTAGTATTTAATTTTTATCATTAGAATCTTATTTAATTTTAAATTTTCATTTTACAAGGATAATAATGAAAAAATATTAAGAGAAGAAACTACAACATTGGTAAAAAGTGATAAACTTTTATTTCCTTTTTTTTTTAAATAAATGTAATAATAGAAGCAGGGCGCACGTGAACCAGACTGCCTGTGATTGAAACGCAGTCAGCACAGGGGATGGAACCTTGGCCGAAGGGGTCACGGAATGCCCGGAAACCCCTGAGGAGAGACCAGAAAAGGAAGCATTGGAGAAAGAATGGGAGGAGGAACCTCGGAGTCCCGACTCCTTCTCCTTTCCATAGACTCCATTGTGCGGGAAGAGGCCACACCCCCAAAGAGCCAAAAGCTGAAAAGCACACAATAGACACCCTAAAACCACCCAGTGCAGGCACGCACACTTGCACCAGTGGCCGCCGAGGGTTGGCAAGTGTGTGTGCGGACCCGCGCAGGTTGGCAAGGGCTCGCAAGGACTGGCAAGGCCTCCCACAGGTTGGCACAGATATGGCCTGCGAGGGAGTGCACAGAGCGGCGAGGGCAGGCATAAATTGACCCACGCGGCCCGCGATTGTGGAGCGGCTCGCAGAATTAGTAGATCCCAGGCCGAAGTGGTCACAGAGCTGCCCAGAGTCCCTGGAGGAGAGACGGGAGACAGGTGGAAAGTTCATTCCACCTCCTCTGCCTGAGTCGAGGCAGATGAATATATAACTTTGGAAAAAATTAAACCATAAACATAGGTATTACTCTATATTTTTGGCCAGTAACTTCATATAGGTCCCTAAGACATACTTTGCCTATATTCACTTGCCACTTCTCCAGGAAAATGTTTTAGTAAGTAAACCTCTATAAAGCCCCCTTCTAAGTAATGAATCTTGATTTTTACTTTTCTGAGAAAATAAAAGTATTCAGGAGATTATATCCACAGATTTCCAAATCATATCCACTGTCATCCCTGTAGCTGCAGCCATAACTTCAGCCCTTGTCATGTTACTATAGATGCCATGTTCAACTTCATTTCTAAAGCCAGTTGCTCTAGTTTTGTATTGGACCCACCCCCTCCTGAGTACTAAAGGACAGTAATTGTCCTCTTATATTCCTACTTTATATTAAAATTAGCTTGCAGTTAGCATACACAATTTTATTCTGTTCTTTATTAACTTCTACACATTTGCCTCCAGTGATCATGCCATTTTCTTTGCTCTCCTTTAAAGTAAAATTTCCCAAAAGATTTGCATGTATTAATTTTCTTCATTTCCTCTAATTTTTAATTTTCCCAAATAAGGCTTCTCTGACTGGCCTATGTGTATCCAAGTGCAGTGGTCAATTACCAAACATTACCTTGCTTAACACCAATACACAACATTTGACAGTTGTGCTGAATTTCCTGAGGCAGATGCAGCATGACCTACAACTTGGCACTCTAGGCAGGCATCCTTTCAGTACACTCAACCTGCCCAAATGCCCAAATGTAATAGGCAACCCTGAGAACAAAAAGCTTTCTTAGTTCTCTTTCTACTTGATTGCCTACTGCCATTTCACTTTCCTAATCCCTAAATGTCAGAATGATGTCAGGGTTCAAGTTTTAAATATTTCTCCTACATTTATGCTAATCCCGTAGGTGATCTCATTCAGTCTGATAACTAAAATACCACCTATATGGTGTTAGCTACAAAATGCACATCTCTGGTTTGGGCCACTATTGTCCTTGAAATCTAGAATTGTATATGGAACTGCCTACTTGACATCTTGATTAGTAGATCTAACACTACAACACAAATATAGCACGCCCAAAGCTAATTCCCTTGCTAAATCTGCTCTCTTTTATTTTCTTCATGTCAAAAATTGGTAACTCAAGTTTTCCATTTTCTCCAGCCAAACTTTGTCTCCTCTTTTAATCTCATACACTGTTGACTTTACCTTCAATAAACTAAATTTAACCACTTCTTACCTAACACACTGATCCAAATCACCATTCTGTACCAGATAGGAGACCATTACAACAATCTCTTCTCTTGTTTCTCCTCTTCTGCTCTTAGCTTATGACAATCTGTTATCAAGACACAAATCAGAATAATTTTCAGATTATTCTCAAAACATTCCAATGATTTTTCGTCTTACTTGGAGTAAAATACAAAGACTTTGCCATCGTTTATAAGGCGACACATAGTCTACCAATTGTTCATGCTGTTCTAGTCCTACTACTTCCATTAGTATTTCTCACACATGACAAAGACACCTCTAACTCAGAGTTTTTGAACTGCTTATTCTCTTTGTCTGGAACATCCTCTTATGGGTGTCCAAATGGCTCCCTGCATCACTAACTTCAAATATGACTCTGTTCGAATACCACCTAAGTGATCTTCCCAGTTACAAAGCACACAGTTCTCCCTGCCTCCACTCTGTTTTCCTTCATGTTTATACTCCCACAGCCAAAAAGTAGTGCTTGACATGCTATGGGCATTCAATATAAATTTTGTTAAAAGAAGAACAAAAATGCAGTCAGGAGGTAGCTATGCCGCCATGGCTTTAAAAAAGTCTCATCATTCACAGTGTCTTTTTTTTTTTTTTTTACAAAATCCTAATGATGATATCAATATAAATAGATTATTAAAAGTTACATTAATGATTATTTTCCAGAAAAATAAAATGCCATCATTTTGTCTACTTCTTCATAGAGGTGAGCTCTGGCTCTGCAATTAGCTGGATGACAGTCTATGCTGGACAAGTTATATAATTCTCTAGCTAAGATTTTTCTCCATAATCAAGTTCTAAGACCACACACATTTTCCCATAACTAGTTTTTGACTGTTGATGATATAAATGACATATATAATTCTGTTTCTCACTGTATCTAAAATAAACACATTCATCTAAGTCTGTTAAAGCATTTTGAACGAATTCTTATACAATAAGGCTTTTTGATATTACAATCCAATTTTGGCCACAAATTAATTAAATGCTAATGTATATAGAAAATTATACACATTTTAAAACATGTATCTTTTCCTCTTTGTAATATTCTGTATTGTGCTAATAAACATTCTCTCTCGTTCTCTCTCACCCTCTCATATGGTTCATGGAAATTCATAGAGAAGAGAAAAAATTAGAATATTTATCAGATAACCACAGACAAATATTGCTTTATAATGACTACAAACTCATTTTCTTTGAAATACCCCAGGCAAGTGTACTATCTGAAATGACTTCTGTTTCAATAAGCATTGTTCAATAATAAAGTGCAAATTTCACAGAACCCAACCCTTCTTAGAATTTATGAATGATTACACATTTGGCCAACATAATTCCTTTGAGGTTTAAATATTTATATCAAAACTTGGATTCTTCTTTTTACTCCTGATTCTTGAGAAACTTATAAGAAGAACAGAGAATGTCATGCATATAACCTGTAGACACTACACAAAAATGTAATGTAGACACTGCACAGCAGATATGCCTGAACTAGAGTATACAATAGACATTTTTGTGAAATGAAAATTAGTAAATTAGCATTGATAAATATATGTCATCCAAAATATTCTATGTGCATGTTTATCCATATATTTATTCTTACTAGTCTCAAAAGTGCAGTTGCAACCTCCATGTTATATTGCATTAAATATAAAGTGTCTGCATTTATATGTGTATTTGACAGAAATAGCAAAAATTATAAGTGATTCCCTATATTGATGAATAATTACATTACTGAGAAATGAAAAATTTTCAAATGAAACACTTAGATTACAACCAGTCACCAAATATTAATATTAAATATAGTGCCAGTCACAGTGAAAAGTTGTGTAATTAGAAGCATATAAATATGACATAATGAGAATGTATACAATGACTTCTAGAATTTTTTTAAGTCCATTTGATTTACCATTGTATGGCAAAATACATAAAGTATAACATTTACCACTTTAACATTTTTTTAAGAGTACAGTCCTGTAGTTCTAAGTATAGTTACATGGTTGTGCAAACAATCCTCAGACCTTTTTCACCTTGCAAAATTCAAAATCTTTACCTATTAAAAACTTTTCATTCTCCCCTACCTCCAGTCCCTAGCAATGACAATTCTGTTTTCTGCCTTTATATGTTTGATTACTTCTGGTACCTCATAAAAGTGGAATCATATAGTATTTGTCCCTTTGTGACTGTCTTACTTCACTTAGAATAATGTTCTTAAGGTTTATCCATGTTGTAGCATATGTCTGAACTTCCTTTTTAAGATTTTCAACAATATTTCAAAATGTATATACAACAATTTGCTTATCTATTCATTTGTCGAAGGACATGGATTGCTTCCTTTTTTTGGATCTTATATGTTCATACTGCTATAAACACAAGTGTAAAATTGTCTTTCATACCTTGCTTCAAATTAATTTGTATATTTGCCCAGAATGAGAATGCTGTTTCATATGGTAATTCTATTTTTAATTTTTTCAACAACTTCTATACTGTTTCCTACTGTAGCTGCACCACTGTAAATTCCCACCAACAGTGCACGAGGGTTCCAATTTCTCTATAACCTTGCCAACACACTTATTATCTTTATATAGTAGCCATCCTAATGAGTGTGAGTTTTTTCCAAGTTAGAAAAAATTATTAACAGTCTTTTTAAGCACAGGATAGTTGAAATAATCTTTTTGAGGAAAATTGTTGTAAAAGTATGTCAGAATGGCATTTTTAGAAAAATATAATTCAAAAAACAAATGAAAAAGCCACTATAATCATTACTAAGGTGTTATAACATGATGAGGACATAATCTTCCAATGACAGATATAAATTTACTCTAGAAACTGTAGCATCTCAAAATAAATTGGATTCTCTGAGACATTAGGACTAAAGGAGATGTATGGTTCCCTGGGTCATCAGAGGCAACCAAACTGTGAGATTATTTAAATATTGCTAAATATTGTAAAATGTGTGTGTCTTTGTAACTTGATTATGGATAAAAATCTTAGTTACATAATTATATAACCTACCCTGTGCAGACTGTATTTCCAGCTAATTGTAGAGCCAGAGCTCACCTCTCTGAAGAAGTGGACAAAATGCTGGCATTTTTTTATTTAATCATAAAAAAGATTAAAGATAAGTCACTTTTCCTTCCCTCAAGTAGCTTACTCTGAGGTCAAGCTTATGTATATGTACATATGTGTATCTATGTAGGTAATGATATTTAGTATTTTGAAGCTCATCATATATATTGAAATTAAAATATATTTTAGATATACTTTATATTGTGTATACCCTTATCCACATATTAATAAACAACTTTTATTTTCCAGGTTCCTTATGGAATTTAATACCATATGTAATCTTGTTGGTTAATAGGACTTTTCAGGATTTATTTAAAAATTATTCAGATATAGTAGCTATACCACACATGACACTCTTCTACATAAAAAGTATATAAGTAACTTAAAATTGGATAAAAAAATATTAAAAGAAACCCACTTAAAAATAACTAAAAGTCAACCATTAGCCACATCTATCAGATGGCTCATGTGATTACTTTCCCTCTTACATCAACTCACACTGGTTTCTAGACCTCGGCTACAGTGTCTAACTGTGTCTGCTCACTCTGTTCTCCATGATCAATCCCAGACTCATGCACTCTCTCTTTGGTTCCCTGACTCCAGAGTTATTCTGATTCTAAACCTGTGTAGCTCCTTCTTACCAAAGGTATAGCATATAAGGCTAGATGATGAGTACAGTATAAACATTAGAATCATTCCCAAGGCAGTCTCCAAAAGAAACATTTTTAGTAGAGGTAAGAACATTTCTCATCCCATTTTTACACCATAAAATAAGCACTATCCTTTACTAAAAAAAAAAAAAATCTCAAAAAGCTATGATAGCTTTAAAAATTCATGATCTAAGATTTGAAGTCTATTCTAATAAAAATAATGAAAGAAGCCCTGAAATTTTCCTAGAGCAAAACAAGTCCTAAATAAAATATTCAAGTATTTCAGATTCAGATAAGTCTTTGGGAGAAAACAGAAACACAAATAAAATTCAGAAGAACTTAAATATAGCTTGTAATAAACTTTTATCCCAAGCCTTGTATTTTAATATGTTTTCAAGTTTAGTTTCTAATTGAAAATACCAAGACTTATTTTCTCCTAAAGGTGGTTAAGATGACTCTCCTATAGTACCTGGCTCCATGTTAAATATACCTTTTCTAAATGAACTCAGCTGGGTAAATGTAGTTCTTATACAAGATTTGGCTTACTATGCTTTATTAATTCTGGCCACCAATCTCTTGAAAGCAATCCACAAAGCCCAGGTACCAAGATTCAGATATGCGGGGACATTTTCTTTAGAACAAGAAATATTGGTTAAATTGAGGCTATTTGAACTGTCTTCATATAATAACCATTAAGTACATTATATTGTTTAAATAGTATAATAATATAGAAATATTGAACAGGAATGTTCAAAGTTAATTTCCAATTTCTCTCTACTAAAATTGTAAAAATCCAGTCTGACTTATAATGCATCTTCTACACTAATTACTCTATTGAACAAATAATTATTAAATATCTCCTTTGTACCAGGCATTCTACTAGGCACTGGAGATAGACAATGGATGTTCCTGGAGATCAATGACTCTTCTCACCCTTGTCTTATCTTAATGAGGCTGATTTTGTCATATAAAATTCCTCCTTTTATATGATGCTTTCTTATTTCTGGGACATATTACTATTTATGGAACAATTCAACCTCTATATCTGAATTTGCTTAAAGTTAATTTGAAATCCAGTGTCTTCTTCAACTCCTGAGGAGCCTTGTACTAACAACACTCTTGCTAAGGGGCTGTGTTAATGACTTGCTGTCCTCTAAAAAGCTTCTTTTATGTTTACACTTTCAGCAATTCTACTCTTAAATGCCAGTTCACAATGCTCTGAAAATCTACCCTCTGCTTCTTTGTGACATGCTCACACTATAAAAATGGAAGGGATGTTATTTCATTGTCCTTTTTATTACAGGAGAAATTTCCTCCTTGGGATATGAGCTGAGAACATATTCAACTGAACATAACTTTGGTTGCCATTATATCCTGTGTGATACCATAAGACATGACTTCATGAAGGAGTTCAACAGTATTTCCATATAAGCACTGAGCCCCATCTTTACATGTATGATAATAGCACATTTTGATAGCAAGAATCAGCAATTATAGTCATCATATTTTTGTTATAATTTTTCCTGAAATATACTCTTGCCAAAACTAAGTTAAAAATACCAATTAAAATTGAGTTGAAAAAGCATTTCAATGAGAAGACCATTAAATAATATAAACCCTGTAGGTAGATAAAGAAAAGACATTTGCGATAGACCCAAAGAACAAATGAATTGACAGGTCATGTAAGAATGAGGCCAAATTAGATGACTTATATAATTTTTTGTAAACCATATGTACCAGAATATATTTCTGGCTCTTTAAAGGAAATTGAATGAAATGGTTCTTACAAATGTGTATTTTTTTCCAATGGATTATCAATCAGTGTATCTCTAAACTTCTATTAGCACTAAAATAGAGGAAAGTCTGAAAGGGTAGTAAAGTGGAAATAGAGGAATTTTAATTTTAATCTAAATATTTTTTCTTTTTTCTAAACTGTGAAACTGGCAAGGAACATTTTGAAGTGGCCTCAGAAGACAACACCAGAAAAATGCTGATAAACACGTGGATCAAGATTAACCCTTAACTGGAAATACACAAAAAAAAGATGATAACACTTTCTAGTGAAACAGAAATAAAACTATAGAGACATTATTACTTTTAAAGGACAAAAGAAAATTACTTTGTAAATCAACACAGAACTAAGATTATAAATATTGAATTATAAATATATCTAGCTAGTGTGTACCCAAATCATATCTTTTCACTCTGTAACAGAAAAAAAATTAAATTTCAGTTTTGCAAGACCTATTACCCTTTTATAAATGTTTAAACTTTTAATAAAGGTTATTGATGTTAAATTTAAAATTATGTCTTTTAGAGCTTTGAATATTACATAAATTATACTAATGAAGTACTTAATGATAAATCAGAAATTACTCATGACTTTTAAATCTTAGCTAAAGTTTGTATAATTTTTCTTTCTTTGTAAAGTTCAGTGACATTAGTCTTGGCAATAATTTTTGGGGGTATGACATCAAAAGCATGGTCAACAAAACAAAACAAACAAACAAACAAAAAACAGTGAGTCCACATAAACTTAAAAAGCTTCCAAACAGCAGAGGAAAACCAACAAATGCAAAGATAACTTACAGAATAGGAGAAAATATTTACAAGTAATATAGCAAATTGGAGTTAATATCAAAAAATATATAAGAAACTCATGTAACAAAGTAACAAAAAATCAAATGAACCAACTTAAAAATGGGAAAATGACTCAAATAGACATTTTTTCCAAAGAATACATTTGTAATATCCAACAGATATTACTTACATAAAGGTGCTCAATATAACTAATCATCAGGGGATTGCAAATCAAAACTAAACAATGTATCATTCCACATCTGTTAAGAAGCAATTATCAGAAAAGTCTAGATAATAAGTGTTGGTGATCTCACTTATAAGCGGAACCTAACCAACAATGCAAAGATGCAAGGAAAATATGACCAGCAACACTGAAAGGAAAAGAAATCAACAGAGACAAGAGGGAAGCAGGGGGCAGGGAAAGGGAAGGGAAGGGGAAAGTCAAGGAACAAATAGCAAGGACTCATGGACAAAACCGAAGGGGAAGAGCTGAGGGAGGGAAGGAGGGAGGGGGCAAGGGAAAGTGGGGGGGGGGGAATAAGTGTTGGTGAAGTGTGGAAAAGGGAACCCTTGTAACCGTTTGGCTAGAATGTAAATTGCTTCAGCCATTATGGAAAATAGTATGGATGTTCCTCAAGAACTTAAAGAGAGAACTACCATTACGACCCAGCAATCCCACTTCTGGAAAGGAAATAAGTATTTCAAGAGATTCCTGCACTACCATATTGATTGCAGCACTATTCACAATAGTCAAAATATGGAAATAACCTGTGCCCATTTATGTGTGACTGAGTTAAAAAATAAGTCAGTCTGTTCCATGTTTCCATTCCTCTGGTTCTATTTTGCTTGTAAGTTTATTTTGGTTCCTCTTATACGTGAGATTATCTGGTGAAAAATGGGACAACTATAATAGAATAACAATAAAAATTTTAAAAAACATCAGTCAGAGAAAGACAAATAGCATATGATTTCACTTATATGTGGAATCTAATGAACAAAGTAAACTAACAAAATAGAAACAGACTCATAGTGGTCAAAGAAATGGGGCAAAGTATCTGAGTGTAAAAGGTAAAGGGAATAAGAAAATAAAACCTAATAGGCAAACCACAGTGTGGTCATTACTAGAGGGAAATGAGGGTGGGAGAGGCAGGAGAGGGTAAATGGGGGATAAATGGTCATGAAGACATGACTTTCGGTGGTGAACACAAAATACAATAGATGGATGATGTATTATAGAATTGTACACCTTAAATCTACATAATTTTATTAACCAATGCAGTGGAAAGAAAGAAAGAGCTACTACCTTCGTGACAGCATGGATGGAACTAGAGAGCATTATGCTAAGGAAAATAAGCCATGGGCTGAAAGACAAATACCATGTGATCTCACTTATAAGTGGAACCTAATCAACAAAACAAACAAGGAAAACATAACCAGCAACATTGAAAGAAAAAAGAAATCAACAGTAATGAGAAAGATGGAGGGAGGGGGTAGTGGAGAAAAGAGGAGGAAGGGTCAGATCAAGGAACATGTATGAAGGACACATGGACAGAGACAAGGTAGGGAGGGATTGAAGGAGGGATGTGGGGTGGGAAGGGCAGGGGAAAGTGGTGGTGGGTAAATAGAGACAAATGTATTTATACAATTAAAAACAAAAACAATGTAAGCCCAATAAATTCAATAAAAAAATCACCTTCTCAGATCACAAAAAATATTTTTAAATTAAAAAACATGATACAAACACAGACACAGTTATATTATTCAGCCAAATAAAAGAAGAAAATCCTGCCATTTTCAACAACATGAATGATATTGGAGGACATTATTCTGAGTGAAATAAGGCAGACACAGAATGACAAATACTATGTGATCTTACTTATATATACACAATTTTAAAAAATCAAACACATACAACAGAGAGTAAGTAGAACAGTGGTCGCCAAGTGCTGGGGTGGGGGAGGAATGGGTGATGCTGATCAAAGAATTCAAATTTCCAGTTACAAGATGAACAAGTTCTGAGGATCTGACATACAACATGGTGACTATAGTTAACAATATTAGATTATATGAGTATACTTGAAATTTGCTAAGAGAATAGACCTCAAATGTTCTTACCACACACACACGGAAAACCTTATTTTTCTTTTTAGTCATACGTGTAACTATATAAGGTAATACATATGTGAATCTGATTGTGGTAATGTATGCAATTTATTAAATCATCTTGCTGTATACCCAAAATATATACAATTTTTATTAATTACACCACAATAAATCTGGAAAATATAAAGTTACCTAAAATTTTTTAAAAAATTGTAGTAAACAAAGCCTTCAAACATTTAGCAAATATTTATCAGATGTACAATACATATAACTTGCCAACACTGGGCATGACAACAGGCAACATGGAACCTATATTCCAATGAAGAAGTAAAAAAAATAACAAGTTGATAAACATTACCTATAAAAATATACTGTATATTAAATTAAAAATAAAAGTAATAATTTGACAAAATACATCAAATCACTGAAAGTTTAGGGGGAGCTAATTTCCATAGGATTGTTATGGAATGCCTTATGGAACTAGAGAATATTATGCTAAGGTTAATGAGGCAGTCGGTGAAAGACAAATACCATATGATCTCACCTATAAGTGGAATTTATTCAACAAATTAAACTAACAAAATAAACCACAGGCATGGAAACATGGAGCCAACTGAAAGTGACCAGAGGGTATGGGGACAGAGGACAATATTGGAAAGAAGGGGAAGGGACTAAACAAGGAATATGTATGAATGACTGATGGACAGGGACAACAGTGTGGGAATTGACTGGGGGGGGATGGGTGGATGAGGGCAAAGAGGGGAAAACAGACAACTGTAATAGAATAAACATGATTTTTTAAAAAACTTAAAAAAGTGAAATGCTAAAAAAAAAAAAGAAAGGGAAAAAGTTTGAATGGCTAGAGACGTAGCCTGGAACAGGTGCTCTTTGTGAGGAAGTTGCTCCATTATTATTTGAAGGAGCATGTATAAAGTTTCTGCTATAGGAAAGGGTACAGATTTTCCAGGAAAAGAAAGTAGTGGGAAATTGCTGACTTAGTGGTCACTGGGAGAGTATGAGATGAGGTTAGAGAGAAAGTTAGGGTTAATACTGAAGTCTAAAACACTTTGGTAAGAAATATGACTACAATTATAAGTACACTGGGAGCCACGGTTGTTAAGTGGAGAAGTAAAATGATATAGTTGAAGCTAATCACTTTTTCTGCTTGCCACATGGGTAAATAGATTGAAGAGGAGGGCAAGGAGAGAGAAAAAGGAAAGTTAGGAGGTACTTCCAATAGTTTAAGATCATAATGGGCTGTGGACAGAGGAATGACAGTGGGTAGATGTAAGACACATATTGGAGGTAGATTGGAGAAGATAATAAATAAAATTCATGTGAAGATGGAGGAGAGGAGGAACACAGAGTGTCTACTCTTGCATGGCTTAAGACATTTGGTAATTAATGATGCCATTTACTAGGACAGGGATATATTTGGGGAGGAGGGTGTCATAGAAAGGGGCCACATGGCTAGCGTAAAGTAAGGTTTTTAGAGAAATGTATGTACTTAATGAGACCTTGTCCTCTCATCATCCTCTGAGTAAAGTGCTTAGATTTGGTGTAGCTTGATTCACCAAGCAGCATTCTCCAATAAAAGGACTATCTCCCCTACTGTTTTACTTACTTGTAAACAAAGGGTGCAAAGAATATTTTCCTGTTTATCAAATAATACAAGTTTCCTAATAAAGGAAAGGCCTCATCATGGCTGTCTCTGGAGCTCAGTTATTGGCACATGATATTCTGAACAAACCTTTTGTGAAACTCCTAACAGGACAGCCAAACTGAGCATGCAGAGTTACCTCAATTTGACTTTTCTCAGGAGTGGAGAAAAATTTTTAAAAAAATTATGGAAGGTACATAGGATGTGCAATAGAAATGGCAAGCAGAAAACAGAACATGGTAAGAAGACATGTGGATTGTGAATTAATAATATACATTTGGTATATACTGCATGGAAAAACCATAGTACTGATAGTCACAAACACAGAGGCAAGAGGGTTCAAAAGACTGCTAAATTCCAGCAGAGTATATTTAGAAGAGGAATATCTGAGAAAAGAGAAGAAACTGATGAAGTAGGAAGAAAACTTCAGTATGTTTTCATGTAAACTGAGAGCTGGGGCTTCAAGATGAAAGTTGAGGTCAGCTGTATGGACTGCTGTGAACATTTTCAACTAAAAGAATCCAATTGCTTATACCAAAAAAAGTTATTTAGTACTCGACAGTATAGTAGGCTACTGAAAATCATAGGAAGATACTGGGATTCATTTAGATACTAGAAAAATTTAAGTTTTAAAAATATTTCCTACTAAAGATAAACTGAAGTCTTTATGGCCCAAAAATATGTGAAATACTTGTCAGCCAAATAAGGAAGTTTAAAATTAAGTAAATATTTCCCTCAATTGATTCTTTTGCTTTTCTCCTTATTATGAAACTTTACCTCGCTAGCTCCTGGTCTGAGAGTAGAATCGAGTCATAGTTTTTGCATTCCTTAGGCTGCTGCCTGATATTCCTTAAGTCACGTTAGAGTATTTTAAAAGACTAAAAGTTTACATAATCCTCTCATGAGGCCTTGAACCATTAAAATAAGTGTTGCACTTTTACTACATTTATATCAGTCTAGACATAAAATTTCATTGAAATTCAGATGTGGTTTAAATTTATAGACATGACTGTATCTGTATCATAAGCCTTAGGAATGAAGCTAAAAAAATTCAGACATTCTGTATAACAAATGCCACTTGAATAAACCCCACTTGAAATTAATGTTATTTTAATAGCTTTGTGTCCTTCATTGTGATCAGCATAAAAACCAGATACAGTTCAGGTAAACTTCAAATACTAAGATGTTATTAAAACTTAATTCTAAACACACAGTTATATTTATTCACTTTGATGAATACAGTGAACTGGGAATTACTAATAACTAAATCACTCAAATAGATTCACATTTCCAACTCAAATGACATACTGAAGTAAAAAGTTTTATCTCAATGCCTACTTTTATTTATTTATTTATTATTGTGGTTCAAGTACAGTTGTCTCCAGTTTCCCTCCATTGCTCCCCCCACCCCTCCCATCCTCACCTCCCACCTGCGATCCTATCCTTCTTTGGCTTTGTCCATGTGTTCTTTATACATGTTCCTTGATGATGCCTCCCCTTCTTCCCTACATTATCCCACTCCTGCTCCCTTCTGATTACTGTCAGTTTGTTATTTATTTCAATGTCTCTGGTTATATTTTGCTGCTTGTTTGTTTTATTGATTAGGCTCCACTTATAGGTGAGAATAACAAATGACCCTGAATAGCCACAGCAATTTTGAGAAAGAAGAACAAAGAGGGAGGAATCACAATACTATTACAAGGCCCCAGTAATCAAAACAGTATGGTATTAGCATAAGAACAGACACATAGATCAATGGACAGATTAGAGAACCCAGAAATAAACTCAAGTCTCTATGGTCAATTTAATACTCAACAAACAGGGCAGACTCATAAAATGGAGTAAAAATAGCCTCTTCAACAATTGGTGTTGGAAGATCCAGACAGCTACATGCAAAAAAATGAAACTTGACTGCCAACTTACACCATACACAAAAATAAACTCAAGATAAAAGACTTAAATATAAGTTGCAACACCATGAAAGTCCTAGACAAGAACATAGACAGGAAAATCTCAGATTTTCCACACAGAAATATTTTCACAGATATGTTCTCTACTTCTGAAATTAAACTCTTTCTTAATTTTTCAATGAAATAAATATAGGTGACCATATGTTTGGTGGATTAACCAACATTGGCCAAAACCCTCTAAAGGAGACCTACGTGCAACTGTCAAAAGATTAGTAGTACTAAGATAAGATTAATTATCTTTAATGAAGAGAAGCATATTGAGGCAAAAGATTTATTGAACTCTATTGGATGCATAAAAGGGATAATTTTTCAGGAAGGGGAAAAAAGATGGCAAGTGGTTTAAATAGGCAGTACAGTTTTTGGAAAACTAGATATAAAGACAACAGAACAGCTATGAGACATGATACTCAGAAAAAAAATGAGGAACAGCATGCATGCTGAAAAAGCAGCACTGTTTATTATGTTCCATCACATGGAAAGTAGAAAGAACAATGAAAATGGGATCTGGCTGTGGAAACTCAAGGAATGAACTTGTGGGAATCTAATGGCCCCTGATTTATAGAAATTCATAATTTAATCTGTATAAATGCTTTTTCACAATAAAGGCCCCACATATAAACAAAAACTACAAAATGAAATTATTTGTTGGGATTAGAGACCTATTAAAATTGATTAGTGAGGAGAGGTTAGACATTACTTAAATATAAGACCTACTGGTCACCCTTGTCCATATCTCTCTGTAATATGAAACAGGACATAGGATTATGATTACCAAAGACTAGAATCTGTAATTAACCGAGATTTACTTCTTCACCTAAATCCTATCCAAGATAACATTGTCATATTGGTAAGGTCCACTTTTGTTGGAAAATCAAGTCAAATTAATAAAATAGTTGCTACTCTGTATAATATTGGTTTAATTTGTAATATTATTTTTAAATAAAACTGCTAATACTAGTAATATTGGTCATATCAAATGTCCTAGGATATTGAATTAAATCCTTTCAAAGTGATCACTGCCCAGAACTTTATCACATGGCCAAGCTTTACTAGAAGAGATTTTTGGAATAGATACATTTTTAGTGAGTCCTTTCAACAAAACTGGTCTGCTATTAGTAAGAGTGAAATAAAGGTTATGAGATAAGCACAGCAGTGCCTGCCACCATCCTGGCCACCAACAGCACTATAAATGGTAAAAAACAGAAGTTAGAAACAATGGAATACAGGCATGTGCAGCTTAACAATTGGGATATGTTCTGAGAAATGCATCATTAGCTGATTTCATTATTGTGTGAACATCATACAGTGTACTTACACAAACCTGGAATAGCCTACTACACATCAACGCTATAATTTATATACCATTGTCATGTATGCTATCCATCATTAACTGAAATGTTATGCAGCACATGACTGTATAGTAAAAATGCTAAGAAAGGTTGACTTACTTTCTAGTAGGATGGAGTAGTTGATAGTAAATTCTCAGAAATTTAAAACTCTGGATAAAATGGAAAAATTATGTTTGATAACATCACACAGATGTGAAGTACAGAGAAACTGGAGGACCCTAGACCCCAGAAAAGGAGGATTAATTTGTTAAGCACAATTTTCATTCAAAGTATTCCTTAGAAGCTATTTCTGTAGTATATATTTGTATGTTATTTTTTCTTCCACAACTAATTCTATTCATATATATCCAATATCTGACCAGAATAAACTGAGGCCTACAATTGTTAGCACACTTATTAAATTAAACCAATACTTAGAATGTTATCTGGACCAAGAAATTCATGAAAATAGAATATGAGAAAAAAGTATCTCTGGATAAGATTTTACCTCATATAATTTCAAATATATATTAATAGACATACCTGTAGTTTTACTTTATTAAACTAAACATAAATTCATTTATATTTTAATAATTAAAGTCTACATTAACTTTTTTATCAATAAAATATTGCACTTTAGCACTTTATAAAATAATGAAGATAAAGCATTATATGTGTATATTATCAAATGAACTTTTCATTATATCTTCATTTTTTTCTTTTAAAAGCTGCTTTTTAAGTTGAATTCATTGGGATGACACTGGTTAACAAAATTATACAGGTTTTCAGGTGTACAATTCTACAACACATTATCTGTACACTGTACTGGATGTTCATCATCCCAATTCAAGTTTCCATCCATCACCATTTATTCTCCCTACACACTCTTCTATCACCCCCACCCTCCACCCCTTGGGTGATCACTATACTTTTTATGTAGGTGGCATGAGTTCTTTTTTTAATTTGTTGTTCAATCCTTCTACCCTGACCATCTAGCATACTCCCCCAAAACTGTCAGACTGTTCTCTCTCTATGAGTCTGTCTCTATTTTGCTGGTGAGTTCATTTCGTTCATTAGATTCCACATACCATGTAAGTGAAGTTACATGGTATTTGTCTTTCTCTGACTACCTTATGTCACTTAACATAATGGTCTCCAGGTCCATCCATACTATTGCAAAGAGTAAAAGTTCCTTCTTTTTTATGACCAAGTAGTATTGTGCAAACATACCACGACTTCTTTACCTACTGATTTACTGATGGACACGGGCTGCTTCCAAATCTTGGCTATTGTAAATAATGCTGTAATGAACACAGGGATGCATATATTGCCTCGAATTAATGTTTTGGGTTTCTTTGGATAAATTCCCAGAAGTGGAATCACAGGGTCATAAGGAAGTTCCATTTTTACTTTTTTGAAGTAACTCCATACTGTTTTCTACAGCAGCTGCACCAATCTGCATTCTCACCAACAGTACACAAGGCTTCATTTTCCTCTACATCCTTACCAACACTTGTTTGTTGATCTATTGGTGACAACCATTGTGACAAGTACGAGGTGATTTCTTATTGTTGTTTTGGCATGCATTTCTCTGATGATTACTGGTGTTAGGTATTCTTTCATGTGTCTATTAGCCATTTGTATGTCCTCTCTGAAGAAGTGTCTACTCAGGTTTTTTGCCCATTTTCTGTTGTATATGTGTGTATGTTTTCTTTTTTTGCAATTTTCTTTTTATGTTATTTGTTTATAATATAAAACTTATTTTATGTTATACAAAATACCTTTGGTAGTTTTATTTTGAGAAACTCATGTTCTAATTAAGGTTCTAAGAGACTTTCTTTAGTTACAGGTTTTGTTTTCATAGTAATATTGGTTTTGGTAGAGAGAATATGCTTATTTGTACCATATATATCTTCCATTAAAGAAGATAAGCCATGTATCAAAAAAAATTTCTGAATCGTCAGAGTGAAGAATACCAATAATATCAAACCTCAAACTTGTATTTTTTGTTCATGTGTTTTCTTGTTTAAAATTGAATTTCTGTCTCATATTTTAAAAATTTTAGTTACAACTGCTTCTTGGTTGGTTAATTTTTTTAAAAAAATTCTGCGACATTATAAGCACCTTCTTCATTCAGATAAAATATGTTCAGCATTGGGTTTAAGTTGACTTTCACAATGCAGTTTATTGTCAATTTAAAAGTGTGTAAGAGCCCTGGCTGGCTGGCTCAGTTAGTTGGAACGTTATCCCGTAGACCAAAAACTGGCGGGGTTTGAGTCCTGGTCTAGGCACATACCTGGGATGAGAGGTTGATCCCTAGTGGGGGTGAGTGTGGGAGACAACTGATTGATTTTTCTCTCTAACATCAATATTTTTATTTTATTAATTTCTTATTCTCTACTTTTCTTAGAAAGAGAGACTTAAGTAAGAAAGAAACATTGACAGGTTGCCTCCATATTTCATATTTTACTTCTACTGAGCAGAGAATAATGATTATAAATAATCATTTTCCATCCACAACTTTAATGAAATATTAATGTTTTCCCTCTCAAGTGACACTTGGTCTGAGACAACAAAAAAGAATGTATTTTCTAGCCCTTTTTTTTTAATTCAATGTGTGTGTGAGAGACAGTGTTAGTGCACATGTATATGATTTGAATTTTATCAAAAGCTTTTTCAGAAAATAAAGTTGACATATTACACAGGTTTTTCTTTTCTTTTAAAAAATTTTTTATTTTTATTCTATTACAGTTGCCTCAATTTTTCTCCCTTTGTCCTCCTCCTCCCAGACCACCCTGCCCCCCTCTCCCACAGTCAATCTCCATACTCTTGTCCACGTCCATGGGTCATTCATGCATGTTTTTTGACTACTCCCTTCCCCTTCTTTCCACCATTATCCCCCTTCCTCCTCCCCTCTGGTCACTGTCATACACAGGTTTTTCTCTTATTGCCTGATTTCCTCCCAATGTTCTAATATTAAGTTGCTGGGCAAATATAAAATGCTGTCGTGTGTACTTAGTTTTATTTTTATTTTAACTAAATTTTAGTGTAAGCTAGGCCACATTAAAGATGTGCGTAAACTGATTTATAAGAGTTACAGCTATTGTCTTCCTTGATGTAGTTGTATTATTATTGTTATTGCTGTTGTAGGATTCATTTTGCTATTCACTTCAAACTGGCCTACTGAAAGCTACTCTGAGAGCATTGCAAGACAGGACTGCTTGGTCCTTGCTGCTTTAGGGAATTAGATGGGGGAATACTACGACTAGCAGCGAGTGCAGGCAACGTCCAGCCCTTGCCCTTCGGCTTTCTCTATTAGCTATTCTATCTGACTCTTGTTCAGGCTACAGACCCCCATCCAAAGACTGGGCTGCACTTTCCCCACTTTCCCCTCATGGAACCCCGTGGACTTCCCGAGCTCTGTTCACAGGACTCAAGACACATCACTACTCTCTCGCCCCACCCCCTTGGCCTCTCTGACATGAAGAGCTCGATGCCACCCACCTTTCCTTCTAAGAAAGCAACCTTTTTCATCGCCTTGAGAGGTGAGCTGAAGATCACTCGGATGAGTCCAGATGATCCGCACCTCTTTCCCCTCTTTTCGCTGTTCCCTCAGGACCTGCACAGCAGCGCCAGGTCACAGGAGTCGGCTTCGCCAGGACAGCACCTTCACAGCCTCACACGTCTCCGGAAGCAAACTGGCTGCTCAGCAAGGCGGCTGAACACTGCACTCACGCGCCGCCCACCGCCGCTCCCCGGCTGAGGGCCTTCCCCCCAGTGTCAGAAGTGTCTCATGGGAGGCTGGGTGTTTCTCTAGACTGTTCAGTTATTGGATTGCTGGTAAAGAATATTGCCGGTGGATAAACTGAATTTGTATAGGATAGAGACCCTCTCATGGCGACCCGGGACCATAGTGCCCTCTCCCAGAAAACTTCTTCCGGTTCTCTACACGTTTTTTGTCATAGGGGAGAGAGATTGGGCTCAATTCCAACTACAACAAGAAGTGGGAATTTACAGGAAGTACTAAAACAACCATTACTGTCATTAGATGTTAGTCAACTACTAGATGCCTATAGGCCTCATTTGACTTTTGAGGAAAAAAGAAACCCTCTAAAAATAAATGTTAACTTCCTTAACATTATGTGCTAATTTTTCCTCTCACTGAAGAGGAACTTGAGGCATTAAATTCTGTAACATAACGTGGAAATGATTGTTAGATTTATGTACCAAAATGCAACAAAACAAAACAAATAAACCAAAAACCCCAAAATGGAAAAAAGTCAAACAAACTAAAACTCTGTAGCCCACATTTTTAGGAAGGCCAGAAACCAGCTTGGGGAAAGATATCAGTTCTGAAAGGAAAGATAATTACATCCATTCCTTTTTAGTTCAATATTATTGCTCATTGTCTGGTGTTCAGTGTCTTCAAAATCATTATTTAGTATATTTTGTCCAACTTTTAATTATATTGGGTAGGAAGATAAATTTGGCCACTGTAAATGAATTATGGCTATAAACAGAAGTTGTTGAAATCTATTTTCCCTTATTTATTTTTTTAAGTACGTCACTGTCTTTTAAATTAAGGTTAGTAAATTTTTAGTTGACTCTCCAAATTTTTCCAGAAAAATGGTGATATAAAAATCACAATGGTTTTATTTTACAGTATTGAGTAAACTGTTAAAAAAATTTAATTTTCCAATTATAATTGACATAGAATATTATATTAGTTTCCAGTATACAATATAATAGTTAGACATTTGCATAACTTAAAAGTGATCTTTTGATAAGCCTAGTATCATATATAGTTATTACATCATTGGTTATGTATTCCCTATACTGTACTTTATATCCCTGTCACTATGTTGTAACAGCCAATTTGTACTTTTTAATTCCTTCATCTTTTTCAACCAGTCCCCTACTGCTTTCTATCTGGCACCATCAGAAGGTTCTCTGTAACTGTAAGTCTGTTTCTGTTTTGTTTATTTTGTGTTTTAGGTTCCACTCATAAGTGAAATCATAATGGTAGTTGTCTTTTTCTGTTTGACTTATTTCATTTAGCATAATATCTTCTAGGTCCACCCATGTTGCAGATGCCAAGACTTCATTCTTTTTTCATGACTGAGTCCTATTCTAATGCACTTCTTTATCCATTCATGTATTGATGGACACTTAGGTTGCTTAGATGGCTATAATGTTGCAATGAACATAAAGGTGCATATATTCTTTTGAATTAATGTTTTGGGTTTCTTCAAATATATACCCAGAAGTGGAATGGTCAGGCCATAAGGAATTTCCATTTTTAATTTTTTAGGCCCTTCTGTACTGTTTTCCATAGTGGCTGCACCAGTCTGCATTCCCACCAACAGTGCATGAGGGTTCCCTTTTCTCCACAACCTTGCCAGCCCCTGTTATTTGTGTATGTATTGATGATAACTGTTTTGACAGGTGTGAGGTGATATGTCATTATGGTTTTAATTTGCTTTTTCTTTGATTATTAGTGATATTGGCATCTTTTCATATGTGTATTGGTCACCTGTATGTCTTCTTCCTCTCTGGAGAATTGTCTATTCAGGTCGTCTGCCCATTTTAAAATTGGACTGTTTGTTTTTATATCTTTTGAATTGTATGACTTTTTTATGCATTTTGGATATTAATGCCTTATCAGATGTATTATTGGCAAATATCTTCCCCCATTCATTAGGTCATGTTTTCATTTTGTTGATGATTTCTTTTGCTGGGCAAAAACTTTGATATAGTCCCATTTATTTATTTATTTTTCTTTTGTTTCCCTGGCCCATCCCTCCTGATATTTAACCACCTTTCATCTTTCTATGGGTTTAGGGCCTACCCCTTTTGCATCTGCATTCCTCCTACCAGTCCTGATGTAGCTTCTTCTTTATATCTTTGTTATAGGACTTCTGTTCAGCTAGTCTTCAGGTGATATTCAGTGATGATTGTTCTGTAACTTAGTTGTAATTTTGTTGTGATTGTGGGACGAGATGGGCCTTAACACCAATTATTAAATATGTAATATCTTCCTTTCCTCATTGATTTGGAATGCTATCTTTAACATACACTAAATTCCTGTATATAAAAGAGTCTATTTCTGGATTCTCTTCTTTGCTAGTAATCTATTTCTACCTTGGTTCCATGCTATTTTAATTATAGTGGCTTTATAATATATTTCAGTATTTGTTATAGTAATATCTTAGTGCTTCTTAGCACTAAGTATTTTTAATTTTACAGGTAATTAAAAGCAAAGGTATCACTAGGAGTCAAGAATTATATAAAGTGGCTTTTACCAATAGGATCTTATTGTTGCCCACAATACCTAAGAAAAAAATTTTAATATTATGACCTCATATAAGTATTTGTTGCTTCCCACTACTCTGTGATAAATACCATTGCTTTACTAATAGTTTGAAACTTGAGCAAATAAAATCTGTTTAATCTTAGATTCCAGTAAGGAAAGAAAAAGAGAAGGTAAACTTAAGTTATAAGGAAACAAATTTAGGATAAATACATATTGGAATATCCTAGTTATGAAGAGAACATACATAAAACATGATATCTTTCTATTGTAAGTTTTTAAGAAAAGCTTACCTCACTAGTTCCACAAAGGTGCCATGAATCTAGTTTCTTTCACATGGCAGAAAACAGACTATAAAATTTCTCTCCAAAACCTTAGTCACTCCGACTGTGATTTTTCTATTCTTTTAAGTCACATTTTTATTTTATTTAAGAGATAAATGAAATTGTATACACTAAATGCTAATTAATAATAAAATGAAAAACAGGTCATTTAAGCCATAAAACAAACTTTCAAAAACTTTAAATAATTGAAATCATACAAGATATGTTCTTTAAACATAATGAAATTGAACTTGAACTAAGAGAAAAATAGAAAAATCTCACATGCTTGGAAAATAATACATTCCTGAGTTATTCATAAGTCCAAGAGGAAGTCCCAAAGAAAATTACAAATGAAAATAGAATATATCAAAATTTGTGGGATTCACCTAATGCAGGGGGTTAGAGAGAAACTGATGGCATTCAGTGCTTATATTAGAAAAGGGGAAAGATCTAAATCTAAGCTTCCACTTCAAGAAACTAGAAAAAGAAAGAAATAAACCTTACACAAGCAGAAAGTATTGGAGAACATGGCTGTTCCCCAGAGATGAGCTGCAATTCATCTAAGGTTGCCCAAGACTCCCATCTGAAGGCATCAGCACTCCCAGCACAGAGTCAAGTCAGGAACAGGAAACTGAACTAGGAGTGGTGGGGCAGGAGTCACCTTCTCTCCTGGTGTAATTGAGCTGGGATTTTCTGCATGTCACAGTTATTAATTGAAGTGTCTCAGAAGTGTAACTGCCACATCAACTGCCTGGAGGTTCTGTTCTCCTGGGTCTTCTGAAGGCTGGGATGGCAGACGGGCTCACAGCTCTGAGTCTTCCTGCTGGTGCCCATACTGCAGATGGTTGTTTTCAGTGTGGGCTTGGTTTACCTGTCCAAGACTGAAGAAGAGGACTTTGAGGAGCTGTACATCCCAACCTGGAGCCCAGCTAAGGCTGAACAATGCCTTGTGCAGGGACATTTTACCACTGATGATCGATCACATCTATATCTCAGGAAGAGCACCAAGGTCAATTTTGCTTCTGTTTTAGTGGCCTCCAACACTGCCTCTTTTGTTTTCTCAAAGTTGCTTGAATTTCACATACCTGGATTAAAGATCTTATATTTTTTAATTCATTACAAATTTCTGACACATGAACACTTCTTGCAATCTTGATGCCTTTGTTAAAACTAGATAATCACCAAAAAGAAGGAAGGTGGGAAAATAAGTAAGGAGTTTGAGATCAGGAGCTGTTGTCAGTGGAAATGAGATCCACGCATGGGAGACTATGGTCTGCACAGGTTTATTCAGATGGAAATCTGTCCCTGGGTTTCCAGTGTCTCATCTCTACCCATCCTGCCATGGAGAAAGTCCAACCAAGTTCTCAGCAAAGCCAAAACAAAGGCTAGTGTCCAGAGTTTCTTCTTCATATTAAAACTTAGTTTTAAGGACTTGCAGGCAGCTGCTCAGCAGTCTTAGTCGCCATCTGGGTAGTTTAGGTTGTTTCCACCCGCTCCAGTGGCACGGCTGCATCCAGGAGTGTTTTGAAGTCAATGCGGCTGCTGGCTGCTAAGGCCACATGGCTATGGAGAGAGAACGTGCAAGTGCACAGATGAGTAAACTCAGTTTTTAAACAAACAAGACATCTTATTACTTTGAGTAGAACTTCTACAATACTGTTGAATGACAGCGGTGACTTTTCTATATTTTATGGAATTACCTTTAGTGTGTTAATTCTTCATTGATTTTGGTCATTAAACCCTTTGGTTTTTTTCCCACTTTTTATAATTTATCCTTTCCATATGAACATACATTCACATTTTAATAAATAAATTAATGTATATATTATTTTCTAATTATAATGCCAAAAATGAATTCTAACATGTCAGTAGAAAGAAGCCACCATATTACCACCTCTTTTAAAATCATAAATTGGAATGTTCTAATGATATAATAATTTAATACTAGTATCAAAAATATTTACAATTATTTTCTTTTACCAATAGTTGGGATTTATTGTTACCATTATAAGAGGAAGACAACAGAATATTTATTAACCATACTACACTTAGAATATTTTTAATTGAAGCCACATGAAATTTAACATGTAAAATGGGAAAAATCATAGTAACCATATAGATTGTAATAAGAGTCAAATGAAATAACATACATGAGATTGCTGGGTAAATTTTAAAGGTCTGCCATGTTACTATCATATTATATATCTCTGTTTCTTAGGACTTTCCTTCCATATGTGCACTGATCAATATTTATTGCTCTTTTTATTCTTAGAGTGTTTTTTTTAATCAACAGAAAGTTAATTTAAAGAGTCTTTTCCAGTCCTATAATTTTGTACAATAAGTTTATGTAATTAATGCTGATATATAAATAGAATTAGGGAGAGATTGAGAAAGAATTATTTGGGTATGCAAGGATTTTTGGTTCTATATGAATTTTAGGATTAATTTTATGGTTATTTGGGAAATACCATTTGATTTTTGTAGGGATTACATTGAATCTGTGGGTTATTTTGGGCATTATAGACATTTTAACAACATTAATTTTTCAAATCCATGAGTACAAGATGTCTTTCCATTTGTCTTATTTAATCACTTTAATTTGTTTTCTGGTTTTCATTGTGCAAATCTTTCACTTGTCTTGGTTAATTTTTATCTCTAAAAATTTAATTTAATTTACGGATGCTATTGTAAATGGGATTTTTTTCATTAACTTTTCACATATTTCATTATTTCTGTATATATACATCATGAATTTGATATTGATTTTGTATTTGCAACTTTACTGAACTCAAAAGTTCTAACAGATTTTACTGGAGTTTTCAGGGTTTCTACACATCAGATCATGTTATCTTCAGTCATATACATCTTTTAAAAGCGGCATGTTTTCTCTTGCATGTGGCAAGGAATGTCAGTAATCTTTTAGAAGCTGAGAGTGTCCTCTGGCCAATAGCCAGAAATGAAAGAGCCCTACATTTACAAGAAACTGAATTCTTCCAACAACCAGAATGAGCTTGGGAGTGAATTCTTCCCAAGCCTCTATGTAAGAGCCCATACTAGCTGAAATCTTGTTTTCAACTAGTGAGACCCTAATCAAAGAACTTGGCTGATCCCACGAAGACTTCTGACCCCTAGAACTATGAGATAATAAATTGGTATTATTGAAAGCTGCCAAGTTTGTGCTAATTTCTTATGTAACAATAGAAAACTAATACAGAGTTTGTTTTTTTCAACAGACAAGGAAAACATATCTTGTTTTAAAATATGAAATAAACACCTTTGTTATAATTATCAGATGTTTTAGACTTCTATTATTGAATAGGAAGAAATCATGCTTCCAGTGTTCCAACAGAGTCAAGAACATTATAACATGAATCCAATAACAACCCTCAATTTCTGCTCAGAGGGTATTTAAAAATGTTGAACAGAACAACCTGTTTAGTTTTTTCCTGTAGTCCTCACATGGTCGGACCTGACTGCTTTACTATACACTGCATGCAAAACCTCTCTGTTCAGCCACTGAAACTAACAAGTTGTGTTCTGTCATCTTGAGATCTAAAACAGTTAGGACAATTGATGAATTCCATCTTAGCAGAGTTGAAAAGATGATAATACCTGAATATTGTTTGTCATTTTACTGGGGGAAAATAGGAGATTAAACCATTTGGGATAGTTGTTTAAATTTCCTTCTCTTTTGGATTTACAGAAGCAAAATACAAGCCTCTACTGACTAATGACCTCAGAGCTTTCCAGGGATTATTGCACCTGGGACAACAGTCTTCTCATTTTGTTGTGTTCTCAAATTGGAAACCAGGTCTACTCTATTTTATTTGCAATTATGAACATTCTTATAATGAGGCCTTTTACCTAATAGAAAATTGACTTATGAATTATGCTAGAAAAGCTTTTCCTGAAACAAGAAAAAGAATGTTAGAAAAATTTAATGATAATATTGTAAAACCTGCTAGAACTACATTTTTTATGAAATAAAATAATAATGTAGAACATTATAATACGGCCACAATAGTAATGTAAAGCAATGCAGAAACTGAAAAGATGCCTAAATGTGAACCAACTAGACTATTGTAGATATAGATCTGTCAATAAATTAAAAAGCATTAAGATATTTAAAGCATAGTTTTAACAGGGGAAGAAAGAGGTCACTGTACTTATAGAAAAGCTGAATACCTTTAAAATATGAAAGTATCTGAGCATGAGTCATGGCATTTTGAAAGCTTTAGATATTGGCAGGCAGGTCCAGAAGTGGTGAACCAAAATGGCTTTATTCACAAAATATGAAGAAAGGGAACACACATTTTCCTCCTTGTCTTAATGCTGAACTTATTAATGGGTATCAGACAAGAGAATCAAAAGTATGGAATTAAACTGTTAAATATATATTTCCAGGAGCTTACATTGAGAGATGTTAAAGACAATAAAAAGTTAGACACAGGAAAGAGAATGAGGAGGCATTTATAAAAGATTTTGGAAAGAAAGGATAGATAGCTGGTGAGAAAATAAAATAAGTAAATGGTAGAGTAGTATTTCTAGAGATGACAGTCGCACTTCTAAGTGTTCTTGTAAAGATGAAAATGTGTACTTATGCATATATAAATGTTTGTTTAAAATATAGTGGTATATGTGTTCTCAGAAGGAAATTTGTCTCAAATGTTACCTCAAGTCTAGACATTATCTTCCACTTCAAAATATTTTATGAAACTAAATTATATTCACTCCCTGCCTTTTCATATTTTGAGAATTATGACATGAAGTGGGATATCCTAAGGAAGACAGCATATTCCCCTTAAGAGATAATGTAATAAATTGTGTGTAGACAAAGACACTAATAAAAAGCAAAAGTAATGGGAGGTAGTAGGATATATTTGATAAGCAGCTATAATGCACTGACATGAGGCTATAAAAACACCTGTAATCATTAGAAATGGGATATCTGTCACACAATCTTCAGGCTAGATCTTCACGTTGTACCTTAGGTTTTACAGGTAACATTGGAAAAAAGCAATCTAATTTTGTTCTCTGTATCTACATCTGTTTGTATTTCTATCTTTATTTTATATGTTAAATTAAATTATGACATGCGATCCATATATTTTTCCTTTTTCTCATAGCATTATAAATCATAAATTTCACAAAATTTAAGAGTGTTGTATCTTGGCAAGTTGATGTGGTAAATAAGAAAAAGGTTTTGTTAGGGTTGAAGTAAAAAACTTATAATCCCACAGGATAGCCATGCATATAAGAGACCAGAAATTTTGATTATTGTACCAGAGGATGAGTGGCTAACTGGGCTCAGTTAATAATCACATAGGAGTTCATCCTGGCCTGTGATGCAGTAGTATGAGTTACAAGGTAATGGTTATTAAAAAAAAAAAAAAAAAAAGATCAGCCTGTAAGTAAAGAAGTCATCAGTGTTGGCATTTAGCAAGGCTCTAGTTTGTTGTTCTAGTTTAGTTTGTTGTTGTTTTAGTTTCCCCCCTTTAGGATAGGGTGAAATAAGAAGTAGAAGGTTGCACCTGTTAAGATACTGATCCCACATCAAGACTGATCCCACATGGGCTTTATCTGGAGACTAGAGGAGAGAAGGAGGAGCTATGACTGGTGGGTATATGGGTAGAGGCGCTTCTTAACTTGCTTTTTAATTTAGTGCATGATGCCTGAAAGTTAGGATGAGTGAGAACAGCTCTAAAAGTGAGAGGAGAGGAGATGGAAGGTCATGAAACAGACGCTTTCCTTGGGGAAGGAAGCCAGGACCAGAATATGGGGACTGGTATCAGGGAGAGAATGTACACTTCATATACTGAGACTCAACCAAGGTTACTCCTTGATGCCAGCTTCCCCAACCCCACTGCTCCATCCCAGCTCCTGGCCCAGATGCCTGCCCTGCTAGTCCCTTCAACTTCCTGTGAACGGGAGAGGGATGAGGATGTGGGGAGTGGTGGCACCTTCTGCTTCCAGGTCCCTTGCCTAGGAGAATTGCTCACTCAACCTGTTCTGAAGTCCCAGCCACAGTCAGGACATAAGGAAGCCAGGGTTCAGGAAGGGGAACAATTGTGCCATTCATTGCTCCTCCTGATACTCTGCCCTTCCCTGGCTCTTCACATGAGGTTGCAGCTCTTGGCTCAGTCTTTGTGTATCTTGCCTTTGTTATTATTACCCTAGTCTGCCTGTCTTGCCAGCCGAGCAGATCACTGCAGTCTCCAGAGTGAGTCAGTATGGTGCAGCTGCCTAAGGCCACAGCCAAGGGGGGCCAGTAAGGCAACATGGAAGACGTCCTTGATGCTGCTTTCAAAGAACCAGGAGGACCACTCCATGTAGTACACAACCCAAACTTGCTTGGCCAGCACAGTGCCCTGCTCAAGTGTAATAGGTATAAACCTCTGCTTGGACATCTCTTTCAGCGTGGTCAGGTTGGTCTGCATGTCCAGTTTATAGCCAACCAGAACCTTGGCATTGGGGAAAAACTCCTGAGACTCTCCTTGCCATGTCTTAGGGGCATTGTCCAGTGTTTCTGTTCAGCTAATGACAAAGCAGATGAGCACAGCTTCTGAATCAGGATAGATGAGGGGCTGGATGTTATCATGGCAAGAGGAACCTAAAGTGTCCCACATGTTGAGCTCCATACCAGTGCTTGTATATCACAAAGCTCAATGTGTAGTTCTCAACATTTGGGGACATAACTCTCTAGGTAGGCATCCTTGGCAAAAAACTTCATCAGTACCATCTCGTAACTGAACAACTACTGGGGTCCTACCACTTGCCACCCATAGACAAAAAAGCAACTCTGAAGACAGAGTCCAGTGGAAAGGAAATAGGAATTTTTTAATTTAAAATATACACAACAGGCCCTAGTTGGTATGGTTCAGTGGACTGAGCATCAGCCTGCAAACCAAAGGGTCGCTGGTTTGCTTCCCAGCCAGGACACATGCTTGGGTTGCAGGCCAGGTCCCCAGTTGGGGGCGCACCAGAGGCAACTACACATTGATGTTTCTCTCCCTCTCTCCCTCCCTTTCCTTCTCTCTAAAAATAAATAAATACAATCTTTAAAATATACACACCAGGTTTCTTGATGGTGGCACCTCTCCTGGTAGAGGAGTATGTGGATAACTGGCGAGTGGCTGCTGTGGTGACTTCCGGCAGTTTTGCATATAGGGGAGGAGCACAGGGACTGCTGCCCAGCTGCACTGGCTCCCAGGACCCACAGGCCCATGCCTAACCCCCCTGTTGTCCTAGTGCCTAAAGCACTCCTGGTCAGACCCAGAGCCCTCAGAGACGGGTGTGGAGCCTCCCCTCAGGTGCGGCCATACCCAACAGACCCATGCTGGCATGGACCACAAGCAGGCAGCAGCCACCACAGCTTCCTGTTAAGAGAAGGGGCACAGGTCTTGCTGGGCCTGGGCCAGAGCAATGGGCCATGGCCTGGTGGCAGCCACTGTGGCTTCTGATCTGTGGAAGTGGTATGAGACTTGCCATGCCCATGCTGGAGGCATGGGCTGTGAAATGGCAGCAGCTGCTGTAACTTGCATTCTGGAGAAGGGGCATAGGTCTTACTGGCCAGCCATGTTCCCTGAGCCCTCTGGCCCAAGCTGCCCCCACTATCCTCTTACCAGAACCTGCTGCACTCCCAGTTAAGCAGGTCCCGGAACACTGGGGAAGAGGCAGGGGCAGGGGCAGGGAGAATCCAACTGGCAAGGCCTGCCAGCTCAGGAACCTCAGCACCCCAGATGCAGACCCACCAGCCAGGGGATGGGAGAGCAAAAGTGCCAAGTATCTCTGTGTGCTCCACTTTTAAACACACCCCCAAAACCCCCAACATGGCAGAAGTATATGGAAGGGTTTGTCCCTCCCATCCAATCTCCTTTGTAACTTTTGACACCAGCCCTATGTGCCTCTTTTTGCTGCATCATGTGTGCATCATCCCAGTTACCAGGGTGACACACATATGCACTCTCTTCAATGCTTCTTCGCTCTTCCCCATTACTGGGTGTCATCACCCCATTATGGTTCCCCCCTTTAATACCCTGGACACTTGTAATCTTACAAAGGCAAATGGAAGAAGGTCTTGTTCCTCTGTAACTACTTCCTGCTGAACAAGCAATATAGTCCTATCTATTCCCTGGTACAGAGGCCCTAACAAAAAGGGGTCTGTAGTGGAGGGGAACCTTCATGCAAAAGAGAAGGATCTTGCAAAGTCTAGGTCAGCTGGTTGTCCCTGGATAGCAGAATGCACAACATCCAAATGATGGTATTACTGGACAAGTTGGCATCTTAGTTGTATTCTGGAAGTGGCTAATTTGGCAAGAGAGTTAGAAAACACAATCAAAACTATAACAACTAAATAACAAAGGTAGGGACTAATCATACAGTGTCCCTGATTAAGAAAATGTGGCTTCCTTGGAGGAAGGTGTGTAAGGTATGTCACAGCTGCCTGAAGTCATATTGTCTACTACTTATATTAGGCTGAGGAGAATATCTTGAAATTCCTGCTTTTAACAATTCTGGACCCCTTCTATATGAACCATTTTGGCAGAAAACAAAAGGAGTTTTAAAGCAAAGCCCATAGACCACAGCATACTTTACTAACTCAACCGTTCAGTCCAGCCAAACCCATGCATACCAGAAGGCAGCAATGCAGATGGGCTTCTTAAGTGAGACCTACACTGTCTTCAAGTCTGCAAGACTGTTTCGAGAAGATGTTCACTTGCAAAATCTTTGCTGGAATGATCCTAGGCATTAACAATTTGACATCATCAGGTGACACCAGATCAACTTTAAGTGAAAACAACCGTGAAGATAGTAAGCTGCACTGAAGTCCAATGTTCATTACTGAGCATTGTGATTTTCCTTAAAACCTGTTTCCTTTTCCTAAGATTACCCTCATTGCCCTCAAAAAGACTGTCAGTTTTCAATATTTCTGATTGTTTACATAAAAAGAACAAGAGCAGCACTTAGCACCTAGGCTTTTTTAAGTCTACTGTGCCAGAACTTACACAAGGAACCTTTAGATTGAACCATAGTCTACCCTTCAGGGCACAAAAACCAAGCCACAAACCTTCCCCTGGCTTTGCCTGCAGTACCATTATTCCTCAGGTTCTTAAGGTTCCCATTTGTTTTAAGGTTACTCCTTGTCACCTTACAGTAAAGCAACCTCTGTTCCTTCCCTTGAAAGACTGCTTTGAACCACAGGATCAAACAAGGTATTAGGCCATTTCTTCAGTGGACTTTTTTTTAGTTTCCAAAGTCAATCTCTGTTCCTCAAGGCTTTCCGGTAAAAACAAAAGCCCAGGCATGCCCCATGAGGCATGAAATTCCAGTAAAAGTCTTGGTTATTAAAACCACAATTCGAAACAAGTCTTCCTGGTTTAATGCAAAGGAAATTTAATGTCCCAAATCTAAAGGAATCAGGTAAGGAGAAAAATACCAAGCAAAAATCCTTGTTCTTCCAATATCTTTCAAAATTGCATCACCATGCCTTGTATCTTACCCTACTTTTTTTTACAACTTAATATAAAATTCTCAACCCTTAGAATCCTCAATTTCTTTTAAAGCAGAAACAAATCAACAATGACAAAAAAATCCAAGGGAAAAATACAGTTCAAAAAAAAGATAAGAGGGGACTAAAACTAGCCTCAGAATCTTGCCTCCCACCAGCCAGTCACACAGATGACCTTTTCCAGGTCAAAAATTATTTGAAGCCCCAATGGTAGAGGCATTCTCTCAACTCAGCCAGCTCTAACCTGCACAAGATGACCTTTGCTAAGTCCAAATGATATAAAGCCCCAAAAGGCAGAGATATGTTCCCATCTCAGCCAGATTCTACCAAGTAACACTGGCATGAAGTCCCAATGGTAGAGGCATTTTCTCACCTACCAGTACATACACTGATCTCCTAGCTGAGACATGAGCTCTTACCAGCTGGTCTCATTGCAGAGATGTGCTCACTTACCCCAGTCAGCTCTAACTGTCACCAGACATCCTTTCTTAAAACCAAACGGCATAAAGCTCCAAATGGCAGAGACATGTTTTCACACTAACCAGTATCACAACCAACCTTTACGAGGTCCAAATGACACAAAGCTCCAATATATACAAAATAACAAAGTTCCCCAAGTCCCCAAAAGATCAAAAAACAAGAAACAAAGCAAAACCTAAGATAAAGTATAACTCAATCCAAGCATTGAGGTTTCTTTCCTTTCAAAAAAATAATTTCACACCCTTTTATGACCTATACAACTTTCAGAAGCCTTTTTTTATTTTCAGCTTTCTATACACCTTACAGCTTTCTGCACACTTTCTGCAACCTCGAAAGACATTCTTGCTCACTCAGGAATAACTATAATTCACTTTCAATCTTTGCTCTTTTTAGCAATGAAAGGCACCACACCCAAGCTCAGTATCTTGCAGCTAAAAGTCCCTAAACTTGCAAACACATAAATAAAGTAAAGGAACATTGTCACTTAGCATTGGGGACTTCTCTCTTCTGAAAGAGAAATTTCAAATCTCTTTCTAGAGTACAGGTCCATCTTTCCATTTCAACATCAACCACAGCAGCAGTTTGAATTCTCCTCAGGGGGTACCCATTTTATTCCTGTGTGGTGGATACAAGGCTTAATTCCTGTTAGCTTTACAGAAGAGTTCATTGTTGGTAGGATATTATAGGGAACATTCCATTGCTCAGCTAACTGCTGTTCAGGTCCTTGAGTCTTCCAAGTTTTTAGTAAGTCTTGGTCTCCCAGCTGGAATGGGTGTAAGGACTCATCAGATGGGTAGGTGGACATGCAAGGAGGAAACATGTAGAAAATTGTTAGTGTTTGCCCTAAATGTTGTACATATTGCTTAATTGTCCACTCATGCTCCAAGTCTAGGCGGCTACACCCAGAATGGAGATTTGGAAAGATTTCACATAAACTGTTTCAAAAGGGTTAATGTAGACCCACTTCTGGGTGCTACCCTAATCCAGAACAGAGAAATGGGAAGTTCCTGGTCCCATTTCAAGTGTGTTTCCTGGCGTATTTTTGTCAGTTTTCTTTATTGTGTGATTCATTTTCTCAGTCTTTCCCATAGATTGAGGTATCCCAGATGCATGTGGTTTCCATCTTATTTGAAGTGCCTGTCCAACCTTCTGAGAGATCTCTGAAGTGAATGATGTCACATTGTCACTTGGAATGCTGTGAGGAAGTCCAAACTTAGGAATTAGTTCTTTAAGAAGTTTTGCTACCTCAGTCATCCTCTCAGTTACAGTGATGTATCTCTCTACCTACCCAGAAATAGTTTTCACAAAAATTAATAAAAATTTGAAATTCCATCTTGTTTTCGGCATTTGTATAAAGTCTACTTGCCAGTCCTCAAAGGGGCATAACCCTGTATATTGTACTCCCTTTTTTGCTGGGGTGTGTTGTATGGTAGGATTGTTTTTGGCACATATCTTTGAGGCTTGAGTGACCCTCTGAACAGTCCTTTGCAAATAGAAGCTCTTCAAATGTTGTCTAATGAGGCCCATCCAAGCATCCCTTCCATGGCTCCTTTCATGTAGGTGTCTGAGGATGGGATACACTAGAGTCTCAGGAAATTAGATCATATTATGGTGTTGATCATCTGTAAAGAATTGGGATTAGTGGTAGAGAACCCCCATTCATGGACCTGTTCCTCATCTTGTTCTGTGTAATGAGGTTTAAGTTTTGACAAGTCCAAGAAGGAGATCAAAATCCCTAATCATGGTGGCCCTCCAGCTGCTTGTCTTGCTGCCTTATCAGCAGTTTGTTTTCCCTGGCTTGTTTGGAAACCGTCCCTCAGTGTCCTGAGCAGTGCACTATGACAACCTGGTCTGGTAGAGTCACTGCCTCTAGCAATTGTAAAATCTCCTCTGCAAGTTTAACATCCTTGTTCCCTGAAGTTAAGAGTCTTTTCTCCTTCTATATTGTTCCATGGACATGGACTATCATGAAGACATATTTAGAGTCTGCTCAGATATTAACGTTCTTTCTTTGGAACACTCATAAGACTCTCATGAGGGCTATCAACTCAACCTTTGGTGCTGAGGTTCTTGGTGTAAGGGCTTGGGCTTGTATTACCTTGTCTATAGTGACTAATATGTACCCCATTCATCATTGGCCATTGGTCATGAAACTGCTCCCCTCTGTATATAGCTCCCAGCATGGTGCTGCCAGTAGCTGATCCAGTAGATTTGGCCTATTAGAATAAAATTGGTCAATGATTTCCAAGCAGTCATGCTGGAGGGCCAAGTCTCCCTCTGAGTCAGGATTAGAGTAGCTGTATTAAAAGTTATAGTAGTCTTCATAGTAACATTTGTGTTGTCCAACAGAATGGCCTGGTATTTTTCTATGTGCCCTGCCATCAGCCGATACCTTCCTTTCTGCACCAATTAAGTTAGGACCTGGTGCGGTACCAATATTTTAGTAGGCTTCCCCAAAGTGAACTTCGCAGCTTCCTGTAAGATGTCACAGTTAGCTGCCACTGCTCAAAGATGTGGTGATTATCCTTTGTCATGTGATCCAACTTTTCCTGACAGAGAGGCTATTGGTCTGAGGTTTCCCAGAGTCTGGGTTAGTAAAAACCCAGTCCAATCCCCTGATTTTCATGAATGTACAGTTTAAAATGCTTTTGTAAATTCAGCAATCCTAGTGCAGGAGCCAAAACCAGCTTTTCCTTCAAGGTATCAAAAGCTACCTGACAATACTTTGTCCATTTGAAATGTTCAGAATCCTATGCTTTCAAGGAATTGTACAGTGGTTTTGCTATAAGTCCAAAGTTTGGAATCCAAATTCAGCAGAACCCTTTAATCCCTCAGAAGTCACAAAACTCCTTTTGGTTCTCTGGAATTTTCAGTGTCGCAATAGCTTGTCTTCTATTCACCATCAAGCTCCTAGTGCCTTGTTTCAGTTGAAATCCCAGCTATGGCACATCCTGTTTGCAACCTGGGCCATGTGAGGCAATACCTCATATCTTCTTTTTGCCCAATGACTTAGGACTGTGATGGTGTTGAGCATACAGTCCTCTCAGGTATTGCTAGTTGTCAATATGTCACCTATATATAGCAGAACTCCTGATGTCAATTAAATATCCCTTAATTGCTTGGATAATACTTGACCAAATATAGTCAGGGAGTTCTTAAATCCTTGTGGTAGCACAGTACAGCAGAATTGGAGCAGGTCTTTTGTTTCTGGATTCTGCCATTCAAAGGCAAATAGTAGTTGAGCCTGTACATCTATTGGGGTGCAGGAAAAGGCAGGAAATGGTCCTTCAAGTCTAGGACCATTTGCTATCTTTAGGTGCCATGGTCAACAGAGTTTAGGGGTTGGGCACCATGGGATGGATGTCTTGTACAATGTAATTTATGGCTCTAAAATCCTGTACAAATCGATATTTGTTAAAGTGAGGCTTTACGACTAGCAGAATGGGAGTATCATAAGGAGGCTGGCATGACAAATTTAGTCCCTATTTTTAAAAATTCTGCAATATTGGCTGAATAATTGAACCCTCTAAAGCCTCCTTTTGAGGAGGTACTCTTTCTTCCATGAGATCTGTCCCCCTTCTTTTAAGTTTACGTTTGTGGGTTGCATGTTAACCACTTCACCTGGGGTTCCATCAGCCCAAATGATTCAATTGAACTGTTCGTAGATCTCAGGTGAGAATATTTAACCTCCAGGACCTTCCAGGCAAGTCAGGAGTTCCTGGAGCTGGAGAGCATGTTCCAGTGGGATCTTTGAACAAAGCTGTTGCTTTTCAGGAAGAAAAGTTATTTGTGCATGCAATTTGCCAAGTCAGTCTTGGCCTGGTTGTGGAATAGGGCAGTCTGGCATATAAAAGAAACTATGTACAACCTTTTGATCCCCAAGCTGACATTCTAGTGTTGAAGGAATGCCTGTTTTTGTAATTGTCCAGTCACTCCAGTAACCATTACTGTATCCAAACTTTCCTTGATTACTTTTGTATTCAGTACTGAGTATGTAGTTCCTGTGTCTACAAGAAAATCAGTTATGCTTTTCCCCATGATGGACAGTACCCGTGGCTCCTACAGGGAAATAGTAATAGGCTGGGAGATGTCCAAAGGAGCCCCTCGGTCTCCTTATTTATCATCAGCCACCCTTCACCTTTTTAGCATTTCCTGATGAGAGTTTCCATCCTTACTTTCCCTTTTGAATTTTGGACACTACTTTCTCCAATGGCCCTCCTCTATGCAATAGGCATATTCATTGGTGCTTAGTGGGCCTCTTTTCTCTCTTTAGAGTCCTACCAGTTGTTCTGGTCTTGTCACCCTTTTTCTAAGAACACCATAGTCTCGCAGCTTGGGCATTGTACACTCTAAAGACTATGTATACCAGCTGAGAGGGATTCATTCTCAATTCCCCATCTATACTCTGGAGTTTCTTTCTGATATCCAGGGCACTTTGCTTAATCAAAGTCATGTTCACCATCCGCATATTGTCTGGTGCCCACAGATCAGCATCAGTGTGCTTTCTATGGACCTGATAGATCCTTTCTAAAAATTCTAAAGGGTCCTTATCTAGCTTTTGTTGGAGGACCTATATCATATCCAGGCTCTTTGGTTTGGGTACCCCTTTTTTAAGCCCTTCTAGTATGCACTTTCTGTAATGCCCTGTGAAGGCTAGGCCCCCACTATTTGGGTTCTATTCAGGCTCTCTCAAGGGAATTGTCCAGCTGGGTTGGAGATACTGTTAGGATTCTCTTGGTGGAGGCATTGAGCCTCTTCCCTAGACTTATTTATAACCAGCTATCTCTCATCTACTTTTAGCAGGATATTAAAGAGAGCCTGTGCATCTGCCCAGTCTAGATGATGAGTGGTAAAAAAATGGAGGTGATAATTTCTGCCATTCTTTGAGAATCCCCCCTCTATGAGTGGTTGGAATTCTTCCAATTCCGTATGTTTCAAGTGAAGGATGGAGTATAGGCCCAATAGTAGTCAGCAGGCTTGCCTTCCTGAGTTACTCCACCTATTTGGGGCCTATTGCCCCAAAGGAAACTGCCCTTCTCTGAATTTGGAGGCTCCCTGGCCAATTGGGTGTCCGGACAGGTCTTCAAGGGGGAGACCCATTATTTGTCATACTTGAGTGGGGCTATTGCCTCTTCAGGCTCTATTTCAGTGGTAGCTTATAGTGGAGGTGGTGATAGAGGGAGATTCTCTTGCTATGAATCTGGTGTCCCTTGGATTCAAGGCATTAATAAGGCCTCTTTCCTCATTCTCCTCTTCCTGTGTACTATCTGAAAGAGGTTTCAAGGCCCCTTCTTTTCCCTGCATCATTAAATGGACATCTCTCTCTGGAGAAATCCTATTATATAATTTACATAAATGCCTTGAGGCAACAGATTTCAACCGATTTTTGCAAATGTTAGCAATACTGTTCCAGTTGTGCAATAGTAGAGTAATCAAGCAAACCATCCATGGGCCACATTCCGCACCACCCAAAACGTACATAGGCCACATAATATTACAGTAATCAACCAATACTTCCTTGGACATTGGATAATGGCTGTACGTACCTCAGTCCGCTAAAATTCTACCCAGAGTGGCCCCTTCTGTCCCACATACACAGCAGGCCCAACTCCATGACCAAAAGAAGCCAGCAACATGGGAACATACAGAGAAAACTGGCATCCAAAACTCCATTATTTAACAAATGCTCACAAGATAGTTTTTTACCAACCATCTCACAGTGACCCCCAAGCAATGGCCTCCCCAAAACTAGGCCAGTTCTCACCAAGAGCCCTGTTTGAGCTCTAAAACTCAGGTGATCCTTCCTTCTTATAGAATCTGTTCCCTTCCCAGACCTGTTTCCTTTCCACCTGCCAGGCCTGTTTAAGCAGCCCACATTGCTAGTGAACGCGCAGAGAAACTCCCAGCAACTGGGAAGCCCCACAGTCCCACTCCTTGGGGTGGAGAGGTGGAAACTTCAACCTTCCACAAGCAGCTAGGGGCCACTATCGTAACCAAACAACCAACAGAGTTCTACCACTTGCCACACATAGTGGGTGGGGGAACCCTCTGGAGAGGGAAGCTGGTGAGAAGAAAAAAGGAATTTTTAAAAAAAATATCCACAACAGGTTTCTTGATGGTGCCCCCCCAACCCCTGCTGGAGGAGCACACGGACGGGTGGTGCGTGGCAGCCATGGCAGCTTCGTGCAGCTTCACACACGGTGCAGGGGCAAGGCGTTAGCTCCTGGCCGCATCAGCTCCTAGTACCCACCTGGGCAAACCTGCCACCCTCTTCCTACCAGCCCAGTGCCTGCAGTGTTCCTGCTCAGGCCTGGAGCTTTCAGGGAGGGTTGTGACACCTGTGCCCTGGTGGTACTGGAGCTGTGTTGGCAGGTCAGCACTGGTGTGGGCTGCAGGCAGGCAGATGCCACCATGGCTTCCCATCTGGGGAAAGAGCACAGGGCTTGCAGGCCAGCCACATTCCCTGAGCCTGCAGCCCTGAGCCACCCCCTTGCCCTCTTTCTGGACCCTGCTATGCTCCTGGCCAGGCAGGTCCTGGAATGCTCAGGCAGGGGATGGGAGAATCCTCCTGGCGAGGCCCATCTGCTTAAGAAACAACCTCTCAGCTACAGACCCACCAGCCTGGCAATGGGGGAGAAAAAGCGCCCAGTGTTTCCATGCATTATGCTTTTAAAGACCCCCACATAAACCGACCATGGTGGAAGTAGATGGGAAGGTGTGTCCCTCCCATTCAATCACCTCCCTAGATTTTGACACCAGCCCTATGTGTCTTTTTGCTGCATGATTCTCAAGTTGTTCTGGTTACTGGGGTGATGCATGCATGATCTGACTTCATTGTTTCTCCACCTCTCCCCATTTCCCTGGGGTCCCCCCATTACAATCTTGCTACAATTCACATCCATGATGATCACAATCTTACAGATGCTGCTCTGCCCCTCCATGGTCCCAGCTATGCACTCTCCCCCTTACTCCATGCAGCTCCCCTCTTGGGCCTCGATGCCACATCCCACCACTTCAGCTGTAGCCTCTCATGCCTTGGGTACGTCATGGGCCACATGGAGCTCCCACCCAGGGCCATGACCCCACTCTGCCTCACTCCCAACCCCTTAAAATTTTCTGCTCTACACCAGTATGCTTGCCATGGCACAGTGTTTGGAAATTGCTGCCATAAGAGATTTAATTGCACAGTCAGGGTTAAACACTCCAGTCCTAGCACAATGCTGAGGACTCAACAAATGAAATATTGGTTAATTAACTATGTAGTCATAGCACAAAGAGGCATGGTAAGAAATTTTGCACGTAGGTAGAGCACATAACTGGTGAGACCTGTAGGCACATTGTGTCTTGTATAATGAGTCTAAAGGAAGAATTTGATATTTTCTAAAATTGTTAAAATTTATTATTAACACTATTGTAGACTACCTACCAGGAATACCAGCACGAAAATTTCCCTTTTAAGCTTGGGAACTAATAATTAGCTGTAGAAACTACATGTTTTATAACAATAAGGGGAATGAAATTTCAAAGGAATTAGTTCTTTTTTTAATATTTGGAGCTGTGCACATACTTCAATAGAACAATCTAAGAAGGTATAAAACCATGTCAAAGATTTAATATCAAAATCAAATACAACTTTAATTACTCTTACACAAATATGATGATACATTATTTCTTGCAAAGGTATAAATGGTCAGCTCTTCACATAAAATGTTGAGTATGATTTTGACATATCTCATTAATGTCAAGTCAAAATAATCAAAATAAGCTTTCCCAGGGTTAGCTTGGGAAAGTCATGGTTCCATGGTAGGTGAGCATGAAGCTTCTAAAACACCCTTTCATGAATAGATTTCCTTATTTCTGTGCTCTGGCATTTTGACTAGGTACCTTAGCAAAGAACTGTGTCTTGATAAATGTTTGCAGGCAGTGAGTTCGGTGGAAAGAAAGAACTGTGAAAGAGTAACATTGAGCTGGGCAGGGCTGAGAGAAAGGAATTGCCTAGGCCATGAAGCACTGACTTTTACAGGATGTGAGCACTTGTTTCTGTTTCTGCTACTGGGCAGCTGCCTAGAGGAAGTAGGAGGAATGTGGCAGGGTCTGAGCCAATATAGTGCTCTAGGCTCTGGGAGCTTACTTGCTGAAATGCTATTTTGTTTCAGTTCATCTACACAACACTGGTTTTAGTGTTTCCATTTTATTAAGGAGGAAATTGAATATCTCACCATTTTACTTAAACAAGGACCCACTGCCACGATGTCACACAGTCAGAATCTGGATTAGGATTTTATAGCTCCAAAACTCAGAACATTTCATGACCAGTTTGCTGAGTCATGTTCAGATAGTGTTTCAGAGAAGAGCTACTGGGAATTGTAGATGAGACCTCTGTTAGAACAGCAGACAGAGGATTGTACGAGGAAACCTGACCCTTTGAGAGTTAATGTCATGCCAGGGTGAAGCAGCTTTGAGAGAAAAAGAAGGAACCACCAAAGTACCTTACTTAGCACTGTCCTCAGCATTTCACAACATACTGCTTCCTGATCAAAGAAGCCTCAATGCCTGTTTCTATACAACTGTCAGCTAAGAATTGTGCGCTACATACTTAAAAGGTTTTTTTAAAAAAAAATAATATGTAACTAAGAATGTATAGTACCTATAAATCCTAAAATATTTACTAGAGAATGTTGACCAACCCATGGACTACCAAATTCTTCTGTACCTTTCAGAAAAGAACAACTTGCTATAGGAAATCTGGTAAATTTGAGAATTACAAATCAAGACGACAGCTGAAGTCATCTTTTCTAAACAACGAGCTCATCCTCAAGTTGTGTTTGATAGCTCACTCATTCATTTTCTAATCCTCTTTATCTCAAAAAAGGATTATGTGTATATAACACAAACATAATATCACAAGTAGTTGAACAAAGGAAAAAAATGAAGGAAAAACAATAATGTAAAATTTGGAAGTCAAGAAAAATATTGTGGTATGTTAGTAATTGTATTCCCCAATCTTCCAAAGGTACTGATGCAATAATAGTCATTCCTAGATTCTGGAAAATTGAATGATTGATATAAACACTTCAGGAGGTATTAATTGCTTCCAATTATATTGTCTAGAGAAGCTTTTTATAAAGTATTTGTTGTTAAAATAATTACAAATATGAGATCTCTCTAGAAAAAGTTGAGTTCTTGTTAATATAATGAGAATTGTTTGTGCAACATCAATGTAACCCGACAGCCAAGGAGAGTGAACTGGAATGAGCTTGCATGAACAATGACGACCTCACTGTACTAATGATGAAGGCTATAGGCGTGTTGAGTGAGCATGTGTACTGTGTGTCTGTCTCATTCAAAATGACTGAACGAAGAGGGCAATAAATCTGCATCAAATTTTGTGTTAACTATAGTTTGCAGAAACTATTCAGATGATTCAGAAGACTGCAGATATGGGCAACTGGTGATTGATAGCTTCATCATGACAATGTGCCTGGTTATGCATCATGTCTCGTGCAGTTTTTTGATGAAACGTCAAATCACCCAGGTGACTCAGCTCCCATATGGCGCAGATTTGGTGCCCTGTAACTTCTTCCTTTTCCCAAAACTAAAATCGCTTTTGAAAGGCAAGAGATTTTAGACCATAGATGAGCTTCAGAAAAATGCAACAGGGCAACTGATGGTGTTGGAGGGAGAACTGTGTGAGGTCCCAAGGTACCTACTTTGAAGGGCAGTGAGGCATCATTCCTATGTACAGTGCTTCTTGTGTCCTGTATCTTTAATTAATGTCTCTATTTTTCATATTACATGGCTGGATACCTTCTGGACAGACCTTTGTATATATACATTTTTCTCAGTTGGGTTTTAATTACATACTATACATAATTCAAAGGAAATTATCTTCATTGATATCATGAGTTTTGTTTCTCCCCTTCAAATTTTCTAGTTCCATGTGATCAAGATTTGCTATTATAGACTAAATTTGGTTAATATGAACTAAGAAATGAATATTCAGGCTGCCAGTTGTAAGAGGTCTCTAAAACCTAAGACTATGTAGGAAATGAAGGGGAAAAAACTAATGTCTTGAAAACCATAGTATCAGCAGAAAGAAGTTGTTTTTTGTAGATAAGTTTCACATGGGTTGTATTTTTCTTTGAAACATTTGAACAGGTATATAATACATTTCATTAATTTTACTATTGCAACAGAAAAATTTCTTTAATTAACTCCCATGATAATGCATGCAATAGTAAATAAAATGTTAAAAGGTATTATGTACAGAGAAATAATAAATGATATCCAAACTCAATGTAAGTTTCAGTAAATAATATTCACCAACTAATTTTTCTTGATATATGACAACTGTGATTTTATTCTTCTCTATGGATGTTTGCCAGTGTTTGATAGAAAAAAAAAGAAAACATACAAATATTTTAAAAGGTATAATATAGTGAGGGAAGTACAGACAACAAATAACTGAATCATTTAAGGATGGGGTACACAATGAGTTACTATGGATGAGAAGAAAGTAGACCACATATAGCTGCATTAAATAATGAAATAATAAAAGAAGGAATACCATTATTCATGGTGAGTCACTGCCAAAGTAATATTACCATATATTGTGAGTCGCTGTTAGTCAAGTATTAACATCTTGTAGAGTCTTCTTTGTATTTGATAGGAAAGTGGTATGTCTATGGATAACATGCAGTAAAAGAAATAAAAGGATACTTTAGGGAGGTGAGCAAATAATTGCTTCCAAATTTGAATAAAAATGAATGTTCCAATGGATTATTGGTCATTTTGCTTTTCAGTCTAGTGGTTGGAGAGACCATGGTAAAGATTTAACAAAGTCTGTATTAAAAGAGTGTCTCAAAGCTAATTCCACTTGAGGTATCTTTAGCATTTCTGTCTCTTGGTCACCTTTGTCGATATCAAAACTTACGAGTCTTTGGAAACTTCAGATGGGACTCCTTATATATTTAAACCCTAAGAGGCATTCAACTTGATGAATGCCCTTTGGGAGACTTGAATATTCTCAATGGTTTCATTGCTTATTTCTTTAGAGAGATGATAATTTACCCTGAAGACAGTTTATAAAAATAATGTTAAAAAGTCTCCCAATCTTGTTCATTTATGTATTTTATAAATGTGCTTAGTGCCCTGAAAAGCCCCCAAGCTAGTCTTCTGTTTTTCAGATGTGTACACAAAAAAATGTAAGTGTTGTTCTTACATTAAATGTTATACTCTCAAGAGGTGTGGTTTTCAGATTTCTCTGAAAACTGATTGAATTGATCCTTGAGTCATTTTCATCCATATTATTCCATGAAAAGTAAAATGGCTATTAGCTTCTGAAGATTAATTTTCACAGCATTATAGAAAAGTTAAAATATACCTATATATCTAATAATACAAACACTGTGGTCATATTCCTTGTAAGCTGTCATTGTTCTGTTGCAATAGGAATTTTATTAATTCAAGTGAATAAATGAGTGTTATCTTTTTTTTCCCACCACTTCTCTTAGGTGGTAAAATTGTAGGGGACCCTATCACTTAGAAGAAAACTAAAGCACATACACTTTCTTTGTCCTCAAGAAAGTTCTATTTCTTTATCTGAACTGTACAGCCAGTTTATCATCAAAAAATGGAATCTGATTTTGTTTTCTTATATCCTTCAAGGACTGATGATGACAGTGTTGTCAATAAGGAAATCATGGGGAGTGGGAGGGAGCAAGAGCTAAGAAAGATTATTTTTTTAATCAAATTCAGATTTCCATGACCTGTAGACATCACTCTTCTTTCACTTAGGCCTTTTGATTGCTACAGATGTTTAGTCTTTATTTCTCATACAAAATTTGAAACAAAGAATATAAAGTATGTCCTTTTAGACATAAAGCTTGGGTATTCAGAACAAAATCTGTGCAACATTAATACTCCTGGTATTTTAAATGATGCTATCAATGCATAAATTATAGTTGGTAGCACACATTTAATTTCCTCTGCAAAGATTTTACCACCCTTTGTTACCATAATATATTTTTGGCCCTTGCTTAATTATTTTTATTCATTTAACAAACTCTTAAAAGATGGTTTGGGATTTTAAAAACAACTATTGTTTGTCAAAAGAATTATGTGTCCAGCTAAGACAAAACAAAGTATCATACTAATTATTTTCTTAAGATTTTTTTTTTTGAGGGAGAGAGAGAGGAAATGGGAGAGAGGAAGCGGGAGAGAGAGAAAATAAAACAAAGCAAAATAGCAAAATGTCCATTTCTTATTCCACTTATTTATGCATTCATTGGGTGATTCTTGCATGTGTCCTGACTGAATCCTGACTTCCAGGATTGAAAGTGTAACCTCGACACATTGGGACAATACTATGATCAATTGAGCTCCCCAGTAAGACTTAACATTTAAAAGCTACTAAATACCAGGAATTGGGTCAGATTTTTCACATACTTTTTCTAATTTTATTACAGTGCCTTTCAGAGATGGATATTGTGTTTATTCTGTTAGGAAACCCAAACAAAGAGATAACTTTATTACACTAATAGGTGGTATTGCCTGAATTCAATGACAAATTTTGAAGTCTAGTGCTCTTTTCATTTTTAAATAACTATCCACAATAAATTTTTAACAAATATTATATTACTGCAGTTTTTGCAAGTCCCATGTTTTTGGGGAAAGGTAAGTGTTTAAATTTCCCAGGGGCAGAAGAAAGATTTTCTCTTGATTGTCCTTCAAAGAGAGAATAAAACAATAAAGACAATTTTTGCATGACCTAATGAGTATTTTATAGTCAAACTCTTTCTTGTTGCAGAGTGTATATCAAGCCAAAAGGGCCAAATGAGGCTCCTGAGAGTGGAGGCAAGAGAATGCAGTAAAATATGACAAGGGGAAATGGCAAATATTCAATGACCATGGAGAGTGTCATTGTCTGGGAAGGTGAGAGGTTGAATTGTCACAGCAGGTCATATTACAAAATGAGCATCATTTGTCTAGCCAGGATCATTGCCCTGACATAGCTAGACCAGGGTGTCCCCACTCATGGGAGATAATTAGTAGTTGCAGGTGAGAGATTTGCATCTTGTTTTCCCCAAGATACACCAAAAGGCTGTGCAGAGCTCCCAATGAATTCAGAGAAAATGTAATTCTTAGTTAAACAGCCCTTGTGATATTATCCCATGATATATCACATCAATTTTCAGAAATAATTAATTGCAGGTGTTGCCACATACATAAATCTGAGAATACAAGAAAGTAAAGATTTTCTAGAGCTACTAAGTGATGTATAAATACACATACTAAGCTTCTTCAGATATTCCAGTTTAAGGATCTTCTTGTTGCTTCCTGGGGGTCAACCACAGTCTGTTCAGGATGATCTTACAGGTACTATCTACTGCTAAAATGTGTTTCTAGTGTTAATGGATTTGTTCAATTTACTACTGAAAAGAAACTGAAAAGCTGATGAAAACTGGATGCATTTTCAATTTTATAAGTGGCTTTTAGGTTCCTGGTAATAAATTCTGAAACCATAATTCATAAGTTTTTGTTTAAGCACATAATTCTTATTCTGTTTACTCTCTCAAAAATCTTAGTATAAAATGCTACTTTCATAATTCTAGACCCTTACCTGCCAGCTTGAATTAAAGGTAGTTTCCTTTTAAAATATTTTAAGAAAAACCTCTCATTCAAAAACACTAAACAAGCCAGAAAACTTTTGTTCATATGTTTATAAAATATGTACACAGGAGGATAAACAACAAGACGTCAAGATTATATGCATTATTCTACATATGGCTATATGAAGAATTTTAGTAATAGTGCTACTGATAACAAATATGAAAAACTCATGAGAGGGTAATATCCTATAGTGAAATGTACAATGTACAGGCTTTGTATAGTTCTAGACAAATCTTTGTTACTCCTTGGTTATGGGTGCCAACATATTAATTAATCTGTATCTTAATTTTCTTATAAAATGGGGATAATAACATTTTTACTGCATTATTTGTTAATTTACTAATATTTCATTTATTTTTTAAAATTTTTTTGTTCAGTTATAGTTGTTCCAACTTTTTCCTCATTGCTCACCCCTACCCTGCTACCTCCTCCCACAGTCAATCCCCAACCCTTTGTCCATGAATGAGTCCTCTATTCATGTTCCTCTGCTTGACCCATCCCCTATTTCCCCTGTTATCCCCTCTACCTCTCCCTTCTGGTCACTATCAGTTTGTTCTTTATTTCCATGTCTCTGGTTCTATTTTGCAGATTAGTTTATTTTGTTGAATAGATTCAACTTATAGGTGAGGTCATAGGGTATTTGTATTTCACCACCTGGCTTATTTCACTTAGCATAATGCTCTCCAGTTCCATCCATGCTGTTGTAAAGGGTAGGAACGCCTTCTTTTTTCCTGCTGTGTAGTATTCCATTGAGTAAGTGTACCACAGTTTTTTGACCCACTCATTTACTGATGGGCACTTAGACTGTGTTCAGCTCTTCACTATTGTAAATTGTGCTGCTATGAACATTGGGGTGCATAGGTTATTTTGAATTGGTGATTCAGGATCCTTAGGGTATAGACCCAGCAGTGGGATGCAAAGATGGTTAAAAAGCCATAAATCAGTAAGTGTAACATATCACATAAATAATAAGAAAGACAAACACCACATGGTTATATGAATAGATGCTGAAAAAGATTCGATTAAGTACAGCATCTGTTTATGATAAAAACATTTGGCAAAGTGAGAATAGAGGGAGCATACCTCAGCATAATAGAGGTCATATATGAGAAACCTACAGTCAACATCATACTCAATGAGCAAAAACTAAAAGCTTTCCCCTTAAAATCAGGAACAAGACAACAGTGCCCACTTTCACTACCTTTATTTGACATAGTATTGGAAATTCTAGCCCCATCAATCAGATAAGAACAAGAAAAAAAAAAGGCATTCAAATTGGAAAGGAGGAAGTAAAGCTGTCACTGTTTACAGATGACATGATAGTGTACATAAAAATCCCTACTGACTCCACCAAAAAACTATTCGACTTAATAAGTGAATTTGGCAAAACAGTGGGATACAAAGTCAACATCCAAAAATCAAAGACATTTTTGTACACCGACAATGAAGTATCAGAAACAGAAATTAGGAAAAAATCCCATTTACTATAGCAACAAAAAAAATAAAATACTTAGGAATAAACTTAACCAAGGAGGTAAAGGACCTGTACTCAGAAAACTACATAACACTGAAGAAGGAAATTAAGGAAAACACAAATAAATGGAAGCATATATCATGCTCATGGAATGGAAGAATTAACATCATCAAAATGTTCATACTACCAAAAGCAATATATAGATTCAATGCAATCCCTATCAAAATACCAATGACATACTTTACAGATCTAGAACAAGAATTTCAAAACTTTATATGGAACCATAAATGAATCTGAATAGCTGCAACAATTTTGAGAAAGAAGAACAAAGTAGGAGGGATCACAATACCTGATACCAAACTATATTACAAGACAGCTGTAATCAAAATAGTCTGATACAGGCATAGGAACAAACACATAGTTCAATGGAACACAATAGAGAGCCCAGAAATAAACCCATGTCTCTATGGTCAGTTAATATTTGACAAAGAAGGTAGAAGTATAAAATGGAGTAAAAATAGCCTCTTTAATGCATGGTGTTCAGAGATCTGGACAAGTACATGCAAAAAAGTGAAACTAGGCCATCAACTGACACCACGCACCGAAATAAATTCAGGATGGATAAAAGACTTAAATATAAGTTATGACACCATAAAAGTCCTAGAAGAAAACATAGGTAGGAAAATTTCAGATATCCCATGCAGCAACATTTTCACTGATACATCCCTTATGACAAGGGATATAAAGGAAAAAATAAACAAATGGGAGTCCCTCAAACTAAAAAGCTTCTGCATGGCTAAAGAAAACATCAATAGAATGGAAAGGGAACCAACTGTATGGGAAAACATTTGCCAATGATACCTTGGACAAAGGTTTGATTTCAAAAATATATAATTAACTCACATGAATCAACTCCAGGAAGACAAACAACCCAGTTAAAAAATGGAAAAAGGACCTGAACAAGGACATAAACAAGGACATAAACAGGGCCCAGAGACATATGAAAGGATGCTCAGCATTACTAGCCATCAGAGAAATGTAAAGTAAAACCACAATGAGATACCACTTTGCAGTGGACAGAATGGCCATCATAAACAAATCAATAAAGAAGTGCTGGTGAGATTGTAGAGAAAAGGGAACCTTAGTACACTGTTGGTGGGAATGCAGACTGATGCAGCCACTGTGGAAAACAGTTTGAAATTTCCTCAAAAAACTAAAGATGGAACTGTATTTTATTTATTAATATAAAGAAATTTTTGTTTACATAAAAACTTTGATTATTTGCTATTCAGTACCAGTGCTAATTAACATGACAATTAATATTGAATAATGAGAATTTTAGCTTTAGTTGCTATAACCTCAAGATAGGTCAATGGTATCCTGTATTCTTGCATTAACAGATGTGAGGTCTGATGTAGGGTACTGTATTTTCTCCTTATGTTTGTACATCTCAAAAGGCAAAACAAACACTCAAAAAAAAAACACAAGTTTTTAACTGTCCCCTGGCATTTTTGGATAAGCCTTACTTTTGGCCCACCCTTTATTTTGAGCTGCATTTTTTCTTCTAGTCACTTGGTCTAATTCCGTCCATTGGTGTCACCCAGAACAAATCTAGCCCCCTTTTGATATAAACTGTTCTTTGTACATTTACACATGGTGACTCTACTACTGCACCTCCAGTCACATCTTCAGACAGTCCTACTGGGTTTTCAGTGTCATCATCATTTTGGCAACCTTCCTTTGAATAATATGGCTTTACACATCCACTTTATAGCATAAAAGTGGACACAGCACTACTAGAATTGTGGTCTGGCTACCAAGAGCAGAACAAGGCTGTCTCTTCCCTGGTTCTCTTGCCTGCAATTCTGTTTATGCAGCTCAAACTTTAGATGAATTTTTGTAGCAGCTAAAACTGACATTTCCCTCATTCGGTTTTGCATTCATCAAATATTTAATGACTATCTACTGAGTACAAGGCTCTGTTGTAGGCAAACAGACATTGAACAGTGAAGTTATACATTTTTAGTGAAGCTCATTTAATGAAATATCTTTATTCTTCTTCATACAAGCTTTCATTAAACCATGATCTTCACTTGGGAATTACGAAGTGTTTTTTTAACTATGTATAGGTCTTTACATTTTTTCTTATTCAATTTTCACCATGTGAGATTTCATTTTATTAAGATATCCACTCCAAAAATTGTGTATGTTGTGTCAGCATTTGAGGAAGCTTTATGCTTGGTTTCACTGCATTTCAGGTGCTGTTGTGCTAGGCATTCATCCATCAACCTTCCCTTGAGGATATCTTGAAGCTACAATTGAATCAGGAGTAGTAAATTCATTTGGCATTGTGTCCAAATAATATTGCTGGTTTCTGGGTGAAGACCCAATGGAATAAGATTGCCATGAATTCCTGTTTACCAATAAAAGGCTTCATGGTCTTATCATTTCTATTTGTTTATCTCTAATATTGGCTATAATAAAATGTGGTAAAAGTGAAAATATTCAACTCCTGACAAGTTATAGAGAAGGGAAATATCCAATTTGATGGCAGCATATAATAGAAGGATTTGCTATAGCCATGAGGGTCTAGGATGGCTTCTGACAGGAAGTGACACTTTAGAAGGTTGAATGGGAGTCATATGACTTAGAGAATCTAAAGCAAAAAATTCAAAAACTCTGTTATAGAAGGAGCAATACCAGGTGTGAGAGACAAAGAGCCGATTTGGCTAGAGGGTTTGGGGGTGGCCAGTAGAAGCTGGGTAGTAGATGCTGCTGGAGAGTATGACAAGGCCCAGATGAGAAATGACCTTAGTTCTAAAAGCAGTAGGACACCATTGAAGGATCTTATGCATGCAAAAGACAAAACCTTATTTGCTTTTTAAAAGATTGCTTTGGATACTGCGTAAGGGCTGATTGCTTCAGGGCTTGAGTAGTGCAGGTGCGCTAATTAGATTCTGCCCAGTTTCCCCAGAAAACATTTTGTTACACTAGGACCCTAAAGCTTTAGCTGTTTTTGGTTTAGACCAGTGATTTTCAACTGTTTTGCTTCAAGAATTTAATATCATGCAATACCCAATTATTTAGGCAGGGGTACTCACCTCATTTCCTTTGGATTGTCAACTACAAAAATGACAACAGCCAACACAGCGGTAGTCATCCAGTGTGAATGAATCAAAATTATATATATGTTTGTGAGATTGACAAATTATATATGTATTTATATATAAAATATATATTATATATTTTAATATTACATATATATGCTGCATAATATAGTGTTTAGTTATGTGCATCATGAGATGGAAAAGGTCGAAAAGTTGTTGGCTTAGACAAATAGTCTTTCCTGTTAATTTTACCATTTTTTGTATCCTACAATCATACCTTATTTTCAGCTCTCCACTGTCTTCTTAGTGCAAGGATGCTTAATTTTCTGTCTAGAATAGATAAAAACCTGTACCCTATAGCTGCATCTTCCACTGAGGAGCATTCTTTGCCCAGGATACTTAGCTTGCACTCATCCTTTTAAAAATGTATATTCTATGAAGTTTGGGGCATAGAATATCCTGGCTATTACATTTTAACTTAATTGAATTCCACAGTTCCTAATGTGGGTTAGTAAGATTGCCAAATAAAATACAAGTCATTCAATTAAATCTGAAATTCAGATACACAATGAATATATTTTTAGTATAAATATACCTTAAAAATTGGGACATACTTATGCTAAAATATAGTATATGAGATATTTAGGATATATTGCTATTAAAATTATTGTGTTTATCAGAAATTCAAATTTAACTGGCTATTTTGTTGTTTTAAATATATATCTGGCAATCCTAGGAAACAGGTTAATGTCTACTAATCCAAACCTTTTGCCTGAGTGACTATGCTGTTCATCTCAGGAATGATGGAAAAACAGTTACATAAACCTAATTTCAAATATATGTTAAAATGTAATATTATACTTACTATATATAATAAAATCATTTTGCATATAAAGATAGGAATATACATTTTTAAATAAGTGAACAATCAGTTTATACTTGCTCAGAGTAACAAAGGCTTAACAAATTATTTAAAGAATATTGGCCTGGGGTGCCTGCCTGGAATCTTATATACATAGATTCTGACTTCCCTTCAGTAAACACCTCTCTTGGACCATGCCTATTCCTGAGGCCTTTCCTTGGTGCTTTTTCACTGTTAAAGTGAGCAGAGACTATACCATCCCATGATGACGGGGTGAGCCAACAAAAGTTTTCCAGAAGAAAAAATGTCTCTTTACAAAAATTCCAGGAAGAGTTCATTGCAAAGTTGCATAAAACTAACATTTTCTCATCTCCCACTTTCTTTTTCCTGGTGCTACTACTCCACTTCATTGTTTCTAAGATGATCTGGCAACTTACCACACTGGGAAGGGAATGGAAGTTCTGTAGTTAAAAAGCAATTCAGAGGACATCCAATGTGTTATTTTAATGAATTCTAAAATATTTATGAATAAGAAATGGAACTTGAGGATAAAATTTTATGAATGTAGGATATTTTTAAAGCACTGCCTTAAGTCTCTTAAAAATAAGCGTAAACATGGCAGTCCTGTTTGATAATAATTCTGAGAAAGAAGTTCTATAATGTTTTCATGCAAACAGTTGCTTTAATTACACTGATTTTATAAGGAAGTTATTTATATGGCTTTTGTGATAGCTAGGCATTTCAACTACTTTATAATATATAATATTAAAACTGCTACATATCAAGCTGTACTTTGAAATTTTACTTTATTATAATACTGGAACTATTTAAAATCCCCAATGTATATATATTTATTGATGAAATATAAGTGAAAATGCTTAATTTATTTTTGAAATCAGAGGCACATTATTAAATTTTTTTTGTTATTGAGAAAATAGTTGTGATGTGAATAACGCAGATCCAAAATCTGGAATTAAATTTTTTTAATGAATATTGAACTGTCATTACAACCTTTAACTGCTTTGGTTTTCATATGCAACACCTAAAACCTTGACAAAAATATAATTATACAAATGAAATCATTGGTGAATTAAAATATTTTTATTAACATTACATATTGAAATTATAAGAACCCACCCTTATGAAACCCAAAAAGGATTACTTAAGGCTATTGTGTATGGTACACATATTATGAACTTCAGAAATAAGGGAAAGAAGATGGATATATCTAAATGTGCATATGGCTATAACAAATCATGTGTAATAAAAGTTCAGCAGAATTTCTGCTAAACAACTAAATGGGCCATTAAGAAACAAATTTTGGCCAATTCTGACTAGAAAATGAATTATGAGGAAACTTTGAATGCTAGAACATTTTTTTAATTAATTAATTTATTTTTTCAAATACACTTGTCTCTGCCTACCCCCAACCACTTTCCCTTGTCCCCTCCCTCCCTCCCTCCCTCAACTCTTCCCCTTTGGTTTTGTCCATTAGTCCTTGCTATATGTTCCTTGACTTTCCCCTTTCCTTCCTTTTCCCTCACCCCCCCTCCCTCTTTCCCTCTTGTCTCTGTTGGTTTCTTTTCCTTTCAGTGAATGCTAGAACATTTTAAATCTTTAAACAAAATTCTGTTTTCTTAATGGATGGGCTCTTTCACCTTGACATAGAGTTATGCAATTTTTCTAGAAATTCTAGAAATATTGGTTATAAGTGAGAAATGGTGGAAAAGAAAATTTAAAAAATAAGGTGACACCAATGAGGATTATATTTGAGACACAATATAATGGAGACCATATGAAGGACCGTTTTCTATGTTGACTGAGTGCGGCTGAGTTCCAGACATCTCCAAATGAAATATTTGCTATGATCCCTTTAAAACAGCCAAGCATAAATAGGTAAGGTAGTCAAAAACCAATTCATCCAATGACCTGCTTAGTTGTTTCTTTTGAATACAACTATTAGTTTCAGTTGATCAGTTTTACTTTCATCTTCATAATGTATTTTAAAGTAATATTTAATGTTCTCTGATTCCCAACCATGCTGCAGTAGCTGGAGATGTAGAGATAGAGAAAGAGTCGGACTGAACGGTGGAGAAACATATTTATGTATATAGAGAATGCTTCAAAATATAGTCTTCATGAATATATTGAAGATATTTGTATTTTTTATCAACATATTTTTCATATTTATATTTACCTAAATTAAATATTAAGTTACACTAAGTAGAATTTGTCTTTTGGAGAATAGATTGTTTTGAAAATATTTTAGGACTTTATATCTGTATAACTAAATAATATGTTCAGGAGTATTAATAATAGTATCTTATGAATGATAGAATATCAACTATTTTATGTGGTTTATTCTAATTTTCATGTCCTTCATGAAGACACAAATGAGAGGATATAATTAGAATTCTATACATGTACATAGAATTATACTTGGATATTGCAATTATATATGTATATTAGAATTATAATTAGAAGAACAAGTCAACTTTGTGAGATAGTATTTGTGAATGTTGGCCAACTTCTGTGGAATCCCACATTTGTTGAAAAAATTTTATTGTTTAAAGGAAATATAAATACATTTTTAATAAGAAAAGAATAAAGTAATTTACTTAGTCATTGTCTTGGAACTAACATTTTTATAACCCTTTTTGGATCATGCTTATATTGGCTAGATATTCACCAGGATTCATGATTTTAATTCAAGGTTGATTTTGAGTTTTTGTTACTATTATAATGCTTCAATAGATTTTCAGATTTACTCTGTATTAAAACAATTGCATACATTATAGTTTTTCATAGTGTTTGTGTATGTGTATACAGCCAATGTTTCCTTAGTGTAATGGCAAATTAAAAGAGTGGAGAAAATGTATACTAAGGTAAAAGTACATATTACTGTATTAATATTTTGTGTACCCAATTTATAGTTTTCCGGATATGCTATTCCGTAGGCAAATGCTAAAATTTGAAGGAAGAAAATGTGGATTTTTAAAAAATTATTTTCCTTGAAAGATTTAAGAAAGTGTAGAGTAAATGCATACCTCACAAGCAATAACACATTGCAGTAGTCAGAATAGAACCCTTAGTGCTTTCTACCCCTTGGACGATGGAGTATACACTGTCATGCTGTGAGAAGCTCAATCACAGCTTTGTCTGGCTATTGCAGTGTACTGTATGAATACGATGTTGTTGTGTTTTTTTTTTATGTGTGTCATGATGTGAGCAACATGGGAAGCACTAGCTGGATAACACTAATAAAGTATTTTACTTCTGGGTTCTGAGATTAGGTGACAATTTCTCCCAATCTGACGCCCCTAGGAAAAACTCATAAAAAGACTACTTGTCAATTAACCATTTACTATTTGATTTCCTAAAGACAATTAAAAAAAAATCTTCTTAGTTAACATTTATTTATTGGAATCAAATTCACAGAAAAGAGAGAGTGTTTAGGAAAAGTGAGCACAATCAGGGAACAACCCCTGTGCTTCCATCATATTGCTCGAGGGAGGGGCAACCCCTCGAAAAACCCTGAAATAATGTTCTGAAGGGCAGGCCCCTTGGAGCACAGGCTTCCCCTGCTAAGTGAGCATTCTAGAAACACATCTGTATTGTTGTGCAAGCTGGCATTGTTGTGAGAGGCAGCGTTCATCTTAAGTGAATTTTTTTTTGAAGACTCAACACACTTGCCCACTTTATGGTGGGTGATTTACGAGAGCACCTGCACTCACCATGCTATGTTCAGCAATTTTTGACCAAAAATGGCATGATCTCCCTGCCCCACCCTCCCTATTCACCCAATTTCACCCTCAGTGACTTTTTTTTGTCATTTCCCCAATGAAAAAAAACAAAACAACACAAAGAACTGGCAGAAGCACTAAAAGGCATCAAAATCAAAGAGCTCAAAAACTGTTTTAAGCAGTGAAAAAAATGTCTCAATAGGTGTATTGCATTGGATCGAGAGTACTTTGAAGGAGACTGAAATTTAAATATGTAAGAATAAATACATTTAAGAGATTTGTAAAATCAACCAGTTTGGGGCTGAGGTTCTGGGCAGTTATTTTAATGGGTGAATTTTTTTGATGACTAAACTAGGAATGAAATCTCAGAAGGTTAAATAAGTGATAGCCTATTGTTTTCCTGATTTCTAGATTTGCTATTTTCTGGGAGTTCATTTGAAAGACAAGAGACAAGAGGTGGCATTGATCATTTCACTAAAAATAAAGATTCCTCAAATCTGGTAGAACTTTGGTCTGAGTGAATAAACATACTGAATTACAAAAAACAAAAAACAACAACAACAAAAACACACATTCAAGGAGAGTATTATTCACTTCGAATTCATATAAGTACTCATACCTAATTATTAAATGTTTTAATAAACATCCTTATTTCATTTTTTAGTCTTGCTTAATAAACTGTTTAGGTAGAATTTATTTGGAAAAAAAATCCTTGGTAAAATTATAAATTAGGAAAGTTATCTTTCTGAACATCTTAAGGCATTGTTATCCATAGTCAAATAAATAAAAAAGATAGATAAAATAATAAGCCACCAATATCAATACACACATAATATAAATAGCTCAGTTAAAATGAAGATTAATGATCTCTGTTTTCTGATTTGCTTTTCTCATCTTCATGTAAAGGTATTCCTTTCAAAAGTCAAATATGAAGAAAATATAAATTATGAAGGAGCTATTTTTATCACAGCAAAGAAAATGAAGGAGTAGGGGAAATGTTGTGGGTTGCAAATTACATTTAAAATATACACAGTGGAAAAATTAAATTTAAATACCTCAGGATAAGTGTTTTTTAACTTCACAAACAGGTTATGTGATCTGATTCAGGTAACTGTTGGGCAGGGTGGGGAGACATGCTCCCAAGCTGCCAAACTGTACATTTATTATTCACTTAATCCCTAGATTATCTGTCATTTCTTCTCAACAAAATGTAAAATATTCAAGAATATGTAAACAATAAATTGAGAACAATAAATCCACTGGTCATGAATTAAAATTAATTACTTAGTTTTCCATCATCTTGCCAAAACCACAGGGAATAACACAGTTATAAATGGCAAGAGAATAAGCTGTGATGGAAACAGATAATAAGTATGATCATCTATCACCAAAAAAAAAGTTATCTATAGCAATTCTGACCTCAAGTTTCTCTTGAATCTTGAACTTCTGCAATGCATTATCTGTCAGTTTCAGTGGGATGAGAAAAGTAGTCCCCTCATAGTTTTCACTTAAGCACTCTTAGATGAAAGAGTAATGTGCCTTGCACAATTTGTGGTATTCCGTAAGGAGAAATAAATTAGGTTTCATTACCATTGTTTATACAATTTAAAAATAGTTAACTATATAGGGTTTTATATTATTAAATCTATGGAAAATTTTAAAAGAAAACATTATTATTGCCTATACAAACCTTGTATAAATTTTCCAGGCTATTTTTAGCCTTTATAATGAACACATTTTCTAAATTTATTGGTTGTGCTATGTGTTTGGTACTAATTAATGGGAAACCTCTACAGGGTATTTTTTAAAACTTTTCTTGGCACAATTATAGGTGACATTTAGATTTTGGTTTGTATTTATTGAGGGAATTTATATGCAAAAATTCCTGAAATAGTTGGAACAAAAATATTGAACTCCCATTTCCACGGAATGTTGTGACTCTCAGGAGGTAGTATATAAAGTACTGTCAGCTTTACTAAGACTATAACTTGAAATAAGCATTTTCTTTCATAATGTCCCTGACATTTTTTTTTTTTTTACTCCTATCTATCTGACCTTGCTGCTTGAACTTCTCTGCATACCCTTATCCTGTTCTAGTCCTACATTGAATCAGCCACTCTGTTTCCTTTTTGCTTCTTTCTCTGGCCTGGATCCTGCTACCCATTGAGTTCATTTGGCTGTCAGTACTTGTAGGTGATATTTATTTTCTTTTTTTTTGAGTCAGATTAACTCCAAATCCATATATTTAGTGAATTTTGGACATTAAAATTTGGCTTCATCTAACAACTTTGCTGCAGGCTTTTCACAGAAGTCTCTATCAAGTCTTTGTTAAAAAAAAAAAAAAAATGTTGATTTCATTTTGTAACTCTTCGTACTCTTGACTTTTGTCTTTTTTTTCTATACTGTTACATTTGGGATTTGAGTTACTAACATATTTATAGTGAGAGGGCAGGGAAAAGATATCTAATCTTAACAAGTGGAGGTTCACTGATATCACACTAAGCATCTTTTCTGAGGCTTATTAACTCTGTACTTGAATTTGGGTAGTGAGAATATTGTAAATGGAGAATGGAAGAGGTAACTTCTGTATACGAGAATGTATCATCATACCTGGGGAACAAAAAAATCAGTCCATCAACTAGATAGATAGTTGTTTTACTTATATGTCATATATCCATGGAATTAACAGGATATTAGTGTTTACAGTCAGGTTATAGAAGTGACCGTTTTTATTAACCACATAGAGGTATTAAAACTAGCAGATATTTTATAAGATGTGGTTATTTTCCACACCAAATTTTAGTAGAAATTACATGTGTGATTTTTGAAACTGGCCACAGGCAGTCGTAAAGGCTTTACCTGGAAGGCCTCACAGGAGAACTGCCCCTCACGCACCATATTGGCTGCAGAACCATTGCAGTCCTGACGGGACTTGCAGCCGAGGACTCAAGCCCTGATAGCTGGTCCTGCTCTCTCACATGTTTTCATTGCTAGCTCAGGTGCTTTCATTCTTAGGTTTCTTTATCTGAGACCTTTGCCTTGGGCAGAAGTCCTCTTTATACACCTGCCAAGCTCTTCTTATGGGGTGAGAGAGGAACCTTAAAGACATGTTTCCATATTCTGATTCAGAACCCGGTGCTTTCCTATTCCTATTCTTTTTCTGATCCCCCAGCCATAAAATTGCCTGAGATTTTTATTCAGGGCTCCCTCAACAGAGAGGTGACCCTTGCACCTGCACTGATCCTTGACCAATGTTCCTGCCCCATGGTGAAAAATGGAACAGAGTCAGTGTTTCTTCAGGTTTTAGACATTTGCTTGCTATCAAAGTAAGTGATGAAAAGCCCATCACTTTAAAAAAATTATTGAATTTATTGGGGTGACGTGGTTAATAAAATCATACAGCTTTCCAGTATACAATTCTATAATACATCACCAGTACGTTGTGTCTTGTGTTCACTACCCCGTCTCTTCACGTCACCATTTATCTCCCCTTTACCTTCTCCTCCCACCCCTGACTCCCTTTCCCTCTGATAATCTTCACGTCTATGAGTGCTTTTGTGTGTGTTTGCTTAATCACCTTCATCTCTTTCACCCAGTCCCCTAAACACCCTCCCCTCTGACCACTGTCAATCTATTCTCCGTATCTATCTGTCTGTTTATACTCTGTTTAGGTGTATTTTGTTCATCAGATTCCACATTTAAGTGAAATGTGGTACTTGCCGTTCTGTGACTGGCTTATTTCACTTAGCATAATACTCCCCAGGTCTATCCATGCTATCACAAAAGATAAGATATCCTTTTTTTTTTTTTTAATAGCTGAGCCGTATTCTATTGTGTAAATATAAAAGTTCCAATCAGTAGATAAGTGGATAAAAAAAGCTTATCTTTTTTACTTTTGGTTCGTTGCTTTAATTATCTCCTCCTACATTGAACAGTTCAGCTCTGTTCTAGACCGAGGGACCTAACAGGTATACATATTAAAAAATAAAAATAATTCAAGATGCACGTGAAGTGGTACATTCTAAATTTATTTATTTAAAATTATGTAATTTTTATAATTAATGTTTATATGTAAGACAAATACCATATGATCTCACCTATAAGTGGAACCTAATCAACAAACAAACAAGCAAGCAAAATATAATCAGAGACATTGAAATAAAGAACAAACTGATAGTAACCAGAGGGGAAAGGGGAGAGGGATAATGGCGGAAGAGAGGGGAAAGGTTGTCAAGGAACATGTATAAAGGACACATGGACAAAGCAAAAGGGGGTAGGTTCAAGGGTGGGAGGTGGGGATGGGTAGTGTGGGGTGGGGTGGAATGGTTGGGGGGAAATGGAGACAACTGTACTTGAACAATAATAAAAAAAGAAAACAAAAGAATGTAGGCCTAGATAAAGTGGCTTATACTTTATTCACACCTCTTTTAAGCCAATTATATTTCCTAAAAGTAATTATTAATGTTTATTTTCATTAATATAATAAAAAAGGTCCAAAAAAGGACATATCCTTTGTTAACTAAGCTAAGTTGGTGATTTTAAAATGAAACTACTAAGAAAGAATTCACTGTTGATATTTTGCATTCTTAGATTGTTAGTAGAAATGTTGCTGTCATAAATGAAAAACAGCTATCTGTACAAAAGTTTAGCTTCTTTAAAAAGTTTCATTTAATTTTAATAGAAGATTAACAAGCTGTACATGCTTTAATGTCTCTGCAGGTTTAGGAATTTAACAACAAAACAATATCCTATGGCTACAGCATTTTTGTGTTTTATTTTGAAGGTCACTTTATGGGGTTTACACACTGATTAAACTAGTTTTCCATTCATTTTTTGAAAATAAATAAATAAAAGGTTCACATTTGTATTAAGAGATCACTCAGGTAGTTATGTGGGTAATGATGTGAAGTGAAAATTAAAGGGTGAAAGAGAGGGCAGATTTGGGGCTATAATAGAAAGTAATGTTAACTTTCTTGTTTATAACCTCACAAATGGTAAGCACCAAGGATATATTAAACTGTTACGATTTCCCTTAAAGGCATATAGCTCATAGGTCAAGCTGTTATGCACTGAAAACTACCCCTGCCCTGTGCCCTTTCCTCAGCTCACTAGCAGCCTCACCAAGCAGACTCTAGTAAGGAGACATCACTGGAATTATGTCACACTTCTATTTTCTCACTCATTCTGTTCTTCTTGGATTATCTTTGTTCCTATTTCACCTTGCTGAATTCAGTTTAAGCCTCACCACCAGGGAACTTTTCCTTAAACCCAATAGGTCTGAGTACCCCTACTCTAGGTTTGCTCAGGATTCTGAGCATTTCTTTGGTTCACTATGCAACAGGGTAATTGATAGTCTTGGCCTCAGACTGTTTGAGTTTAATTTTACAGTCTGTCCTATGCTATCTGAATAAACTTAACCCCTGTAAGCTTCCCAGTCTATTCCTCATCTGTAAACTGGGGATGTTTATAATAATAATAGTAGTATTCACAGAGGGCTGAGTAAGTTAATGCTTATAAAGTACTTTGGCATAGTACCTTCAACATTTTAAGTATGCAATAAATATTAACATCATCATTATTATCATTATTACAGTATTTTCTGCATTATTTTAGCATTATCTCTGATATATCTGTCTCCTAATGCATAGAGTGCCTTCTATTAAGGCAGGCGTTCATTCTTGCTACTCATTGCTGGTTTCTCAAACTATACACTGGTTTTGATTTATTAAACAGCAAGTCAGTAAATGTTAGAAGTCTATCAAATTAATTTGTTTAAATTATAATGGAAAAATAACATTAGTATGCTATGAAATCAATAGGTGCTTATTCTAGTGTAGAATGTCGGGGTACTGAAATTATCTCCTCTTAGGGAAGATGGGAGGGAAGTTTCTCCTGCCTTCCAGGGTGGTAGCCTTGGGCTTCTGTCAGCCTCTTGTGAGCCCTGGAAGGGAAATGGCACATGATGCTTTTACCAATCAATAATGTACTTCAGTCAAACTTTGAACATTTAATTCTTAACAAAAACAGAATAAATTATTTTAAAAATTTTCACATTCACGCATCTCAAGATTTATGCATTTTATCATTTACCCAAAATCATCATTGCAAAATAGAAAATCGATTTTCTTGGATATGACTTTTGCATCTTGTTTTTAATAATATCACATTTTTTATAAGACTGCATTTATTTATTTATTTTTAGAGAGAGGGGCAAGGAGGGAGAAAGGAAGAGTAACATCAATGTGTGGTTGGCTCTCACACACTCCCAGCTGGGGACCTTGCCCACAACCCAGGCGTGTGCCCTGACTGGTAACTGAACCAGAGATCCTTTGGTTTGCAGGCCAGAATTCAATCCACTGAGCCACACCTGAGGAAATGGTGTGGCAAATAATGTCATATTTTTATGATATTATTAAATATGTTTATTAAATATTTTATGTATTATTATATATGATTATTAACCCTGGCTAATAATAGTAGCCAAAATAAAAGTGTTGAATGGCTATAAGACTTGTCAGTTCTGTAGACATAATTCCAGAGTTTAAATTTAAAACCTGAATTAAGTATACTAGATATGGGTAAAAAGATTTACTATAAAATTTCATTATTCCAGACTCTAGATGAATGAAATATCATTATATACTTTTAATGTTTTTACTCTTGCCATTTTTGCATTGCTTATTATTTCCTTAATCTCCATTTTTTTTGGAATGAGCATTTAGCATATGATAAAGGAATATACAACTTTATGATGCATAGCTACAGCATTTTATTGTTTGCAGTGATGTTATTAATTTTAAAGTATTTGCCAGTCTTCTGTAATATAATATTTAATGTTAGAAAGTTTCTTATATTGAAGTTATTAGAAGAGATACTTATCAGAAAAATAGAGGGATTTATCATCTTGTTACCCCTAATTTATCCTTTCTCTATCTTTGCCCATGCATGAGTCTTGACATTTCATTTCAGGCACAGGTAAATTTGTCTCTGCCATTCCTCTGTTAAAGACTTACAGTGAGTTCAAAAGTTGCCCTGGGTGCCCTGGGTGGGTGGCTCAGTTGGTTGTAACATCATCCCATACATCAAAAGTTTGTGGGTTTGATTCCCTGTCAGGGCACATACCTATGTTGTAGGTTCCATTCCTGGTAAGGAGGTGTATGTGAGGCAGCTGATCAATATTTCTCTGTTTCTCTGCCTCTCTCTGCCTTTCTCTCCCCCTTCTTCTTTTTCTCTAAAAATCAATAAAAACATATCCTCAGGTGAGGATTAAAAAAAAAAACGCGCCATGGGCAAAGAGGAAGTACTGCCTTGGAGAATTTAACAATAGTGAATGATTGGTATGAATGCTACATTTTAAAAAAAATATTTTATTTCTTTATTTTTAGTGAGGGTAAGAGAGGGAGAGAAACATCAATGTTTGCTTGTATTTTGTGTGAACCCTGCCGGGGTCCTGGCCTGCAACCCAGACATGTGTCCTACACTGGGAATCGAAGCAGCAACTCTTTGGTTCGTAGGCCAGAGCTCAGTCCACTGAGCCACACCAGCTAAGGCTGAATGCTACATATTTTAAAAAATGTGTGAGACACAGCAAAACATACAAGTGAAAATGAAAAGGAGCATCCCACGAGCTACTCAGTGGGATGGTAAGAGAAAGTGAGGCATTTTTTTCTTTATCTAAATAATCTCATTATAATGACTCTGTGTTATTGAAGTTCATCGGGAAATGTTAGCACATGACCTTTAGACTTAGCCTGCCGTGAGTTCCATACCCTCCTGCTCTTGCTCTTTACTTGGAGCATCACTTTGGTAAATTAATTCAGAGTTTTTACCCTGTATCTCCCTATTTATGAGATGATTGTGAATAATGTTACAGAAGTTGTGAATCTAAGGAATCCTAAAACATTATATGTAAATTTTAAGATTTCTGGGAAAGGTCTCATTTTAACCCACCTTATTTCATTTATGTGAATCCAGGGGTTCCGGTAGCACTCATCTTCAAGCTAATTACACAAAATATTTTTCTAAACTGAAGGCAATAACCTATCAGTATATTTGGTTATGTTGAGCTGTATCCAGTTCCCATGTGTAGGAATAATTTTAACATAGCCAGCATAATAAATGTTAGTTATTCCAATTTTATTTGTCCTTCTTCCTTGTTCTTGCCAATGTACCTAGAGACTTAAATTATATCAGGACAATTACAAGTACATGTAAGAGACAATACTTAATAGAATATGCATGAAAGTTTTATCTAAAATGAATTTTTGGGTTTAAACAGATACTTGGCCTACTCTAAAAGTTAAGAAAAAAATAGATTTTACCCTAGGGATAGTCTATACCTCTTAAACTGAAATATATATTTTAAAATTCACTCTTTAAAAATATTTTTTTTTGTAGATGGACATTTTATTGATATAATCATGTGACCAAAAAAAAAATCCCTGAGCCTTGAGTAGAGACTAGAGACGGAGGCGTTGGGGAAAGAATGGGAGAAGGAACCGCGAAGTCCCGACTCCCTTCCCGTTTGGTAGTCTCCATTTTGTGGGGGAGGAAGCGCCCCCAAAGAGGCAGAAGCAGGGCGCGGATGAGCCAGACGGCCTGCAATTACAATGTGCTCCGCAGAAATAGTGGATCCCTGGCCAAAGGGGTCAGAGAACTGCCCAGAGACCCCTGAGGAGAGACTGAAGACAGAGGTGTTGGAGAAAGAATGGGAGAGGGAACTGGGGAGTCAGGACTCCTTCTCCTTTACCTAGTCTCCACGGTGGGGGAACACGCCGCACCCCCAAAGAGCCAAAAGCTGAAAAGCACACAATATAGAGCCCAAAATCACCAATACAGGCGAGCACACTCGCTCTGAGTAGCCAGTGAGGGTTGGCGAGCTTTAGTGTGGACCCATGAGGGCTGGCGAGAGCTTGCACGGGCTGGCAAGGCCTCCCACAGGTTGGCACCGATGGGACCAGCGAGGGAGTGCGCAGATCGGCGAGGACAGGTGTATATCGACCCCCGCAGCCCCGCGAGTGCAAAGTGGTCCACAGAAATAGTGGATCCCAGGCCAAATGGGGCACAGAGCTGCCCAGAGTCCCTGAAGGAGAGACTGGAGACAGGATTAACCAGAGAGTTCTGGAGCTGACTTCCTCCCATTTCCATAGTCTCCATTTGGCGAGGGCAGGCAAGGCACCCAAAGAGCCAGAAGAGGGGAAAGCACACAATAGAAGACCCCAAACTGACCAGTACTGGGGTGCCCGCCAGCCTGGGGGACCAGACAAGTACCGAGATCGCGAATAAGCCCCCCGGGCTGGGGCAAGCTCGCGCAAGCCCAGGCGGGCGGGGGATCCTGCCAAGCCAGGGAGCGCACTCAAGGAGCAGATATAAGAGTGCAGAGTGATTCACAGAAATAGTGGATCCCTGGCCGAAGGGGTCACAGAACTGTCCAAAGCAAGAGTCAGACACAGGCAGTAGACTTCTGGAAGGCTCAAACAAACAACCCAAAGTCATATAGCGTCAACACCTGACATCATCAGAGGCAAGCCCAGAAAGAAAAGTAAAGGGGGGAAATAAATAAATAACCAAATAAATAAATAAATAAAAAATACCTGCCTACTACCATAAAAGTTTAATCCACAAAGTCAGGAAAATCTAGACATCAATTGAAGCAGAAGCAAAAATAAATTAATTAATTAATTACTTAATAGACTCTAGCAAAAATGGGAAGAAAAAGAAGTTCCCCCCAAATGAGTGGAAAAGGGGACTCCCCACAGAGAGAGCTAAATGAAATAGAGGCAAGGGAACTATCAGATATTGAATTCAAAACACTGGCTCTAAGGAAGTTCAATGAGCTCAGCCAGCTTAAAGGTAACTAGGAGAAACTGTAGAGAAACTATCAGGATCTTACAGCAAACTATATCAGCCTGGAAAAGGACATAGACACTATCAAGAAGACACAAGAGGATATGAAGAATACCATTTCTGAATTGAAGAACACAGTAGAAGGAATCCAAACCAGGCTGGACAAAGCCTAGGATCAAATCAGTGAGATGGAGGATAAGACAGAAAAATGCTCCCAGAAAGAACAAGAAATGGAAAAAAGACTCAAAAAGAATGAAGAAGCATTTAGGGAAATACAGGAAAACCTGAAACGCAATAATATCCATATAATAAGGATACCAGAAGGAGAAGAAGAGGAGCAAGGGAGAGAGAATCTCTTTGAAAAAGTAATGATGGAAAATTTCCCCAATTTAAGAAGGGAAAAGGTCTCATGGATCCAGGAGGCACACAGGGCGTCACTCAAGAGGGACCCAAGGAGGTCCACTCCAAGAAACATCATCATTAAAATGGCAACTATCAAAGACAAAGAGAGAATCCTCAAGGAAGCAAGTGAGGAGGAGAAAGTAACATAAAAGGGGGCCCCAATACGGCTAGTAGCTGACTTCTCAACAGAAACACTACAAGCCAGAAGGGAACGGCAACAAATATTCCAAGTAATGAAAAGCAAGAAACTACAACCAAGGCTGCTTTACCCAGCAAGGCTCTCAATTAAAATAGAAGGGGAAATAAGAAGTTTCCCAGACAAAAGAAGGCTAAAAGAATACATCTCTACCAAACCAGCACTCCAAGATATGCTAAAGGGACTGGTTTAAGAAGATGAAGGAAAAGAGGGAGAAAGAGAAAAACACACACACACACAGAGAAAAATGAATAGATTTCAATCAGTAATAACTTTCAATGTAAATGGACTAAATGCCCCAATCAAAAGACACAGGATAGCTGAATGGATAAAAAAACATGACCCGCACATATGCTCCCTACAAGAGACCCATCTCAGAGCAAAAGACCTACAGAGATTGAAAGTAAAGGGATGGAAAAAAATATTCCAGGCAAATGAGCAAGAGAAAAAGGCGGGAATTGCCATACTTATATCAGACAAAATAGATTTCAAAACAAACGCCATAAAAAGAGACCCAGAGGGGCACCTTAGAATACTTAAAGGAAGACTCTATCAAGAAGACATCAACATTGTAAACTTATATGCTCCCAATACAGGAGCACCGAAGTATATAAGGAAAATCTTGGACGACTTCAAGAAAGATATAGACAGCAACACACTGATAGTAGGGGATTTCAACATCCCACTGTCAAAATGGACACATCTTCCAAACAAAACATCTATAAGGATATTGTGGAGCTGAATGACACACTGAATCAAATAGACTTAACTGACATATATAGAACCTTACATCCCAAAGAAGAAAAATACACATTCTTTTCAAATGCTCATGGCAGTTTTTCAAAGATAGACCACATGATAGGACACAAAGCAAACTTTAGCAAATTCAGGAAAATTGAAATGAAACCAAAGTTTCCCTCGGACCACAAGAGCTTAAAACTGGAAATCAACCTCAAAGAGAAATTTCAAATATTGCAAACTCATGGACACTGAACAGTAGACTATTGAACAATGAATGAGTCAATAATGAGATAAGAGAATAAATCAAAAAATTTCAGGAAACAAATGAAAATGAACATACAAACAGTCCAAAACCTATGGGACACAGCAAAGGCAGTCCTCAGAGGGAAGTTCATAGCAATACAAGCTTACCTAAGAAAGATAGAAACATTCCAAATAAAAGACCTAACACTACAACTTCAAGAACTGGAGAAACAACAACAAATAAATCCCAGAGCAAGTAGAAGGAAGGAAATAGTCAAGATCAGAACAGAACTGAATGACATAGAGATGAAAAGAACGATTCAAAGGATCAACCAATCCAGGAGCTGATTCTTTGAAAAGATAAATAAAATTGGCAAGCCTTTAAGCAGACTCATCAAGAAAAAAAGGGAGAGGACCCAAATAAATAAGATCAGAAATGAAAGAGGAGAAATAACCACTGATACCACAGAAATACAAAGGATCGTCAGAAAGTACTATGAACAATTATATGCCAAGAAATTTGAAAATCTTTATGAAATGGAGAAATTTCCAGAAAAGTATAATCTTCCAACACTGAAGGAGGAAAAAACAAAGCTTGAACAGACCAATAACAGCTGGGGAAATTGAAGCAGTCATCAAGAAACTTCCAGCACACAAAAGCCCAGGGCAGGACGGTATCACAGGAGAATTTTACAAAACATTTAAGGAAGCGCTAACCCCTGTCCTTCTCAGACTATTCCAAAAAATCCAAGAGGAGGGAAGACTCCCAGACTCTTTCTATGAGGTCACCCTATCGAAAACCAGATAAAGACCCTACAAAGAATGAAAACTACAGGCCAATTTCACTGCTGAACAGAGATGCTAAAATCCTCAACAAAATATTGGCAAACCGCATCCAGCAATACATTAAAAGGAATATCCACCACGATCAAGTGGGATTCATCCCAGGCATGCAGTGATGGTTCAATATGCACAAGTCAATAAACGTGATACATCACATAAATAAAAGAAAAGAAAAAAACACATGATCATCTCCATAGACGTAGAAAAAGCATTTGATAAGGTACAGCACCCATTTATGATCAAAATACTCAGCAAAATGGGAATAAATGGAGCATTCCTCAACGTAATGAAGGCCATATATGAAAAACCTACAGCCAACATCATACGCAATGGGCAAAAACTGAAAGCTTTCCCACTAAGATCGGGAACGCGACAAGGATGTCCGCTTTCAACGCTTCTTTTCAACATGGTATTGGAAGTCCTAGCCACAGCAGTCAGACTAGAAAAAGAAATAAAAGACATCCTAATAGGAAAGGAAGCAGTAAAATATCATTTTTTGCAGATGACATGATAGTGTACATAAAACCCTGTAGACTCCACCAAAAACTCAACTAATAAGTGAATTTGGCAAAACAGCAGGATACAAAAACAATATTCAGAAATCAAAGGCATTTTTGTACACCAGCGATGAAACAGAAGAAGAAGAAATCAGAAAAAAAAATACCATTTGATATAGCAATAAAAAGAATAAAGTACCTAGGAATAAATTTAACCAAAGACACAAAAGACCTGTATGCAGAAAATTATACAACAGTGAAGAAAGAAATTAAGGAAGACACAAATAAATGGAAGCATGTACCGTGTTCATGGATTGGAAGAATTAACATCATCAAAATGTCCATACTACCCAAAGCAATTTATAGATTCAACGCAATCCCTATTAAGGTACCAATGACGTATTTCCAAGAAATAGAACAGACATCTCAAAAGTTTATATGGAACCATAAACGACCCTGAGTAGCCGCAGCAATTTTGAGAAAGAAAAACAAAGTAGGAGGGATCACAATACCGGACATCAAACTATACTACAAAGCCACTGTACTCAAAACAATCTGGTACTGGCACAGGAACAGACCCATAGACTAGTGGAATAGAATAGAAAGCCCAGAAATAAGTCCAGGTCTCTATGGGCATCTAATATTTGACAAAGGGGACAGAAGCATAAAATTCAGCAATAATAGCCTCTTCAACAAATGGTGTTGGGAGAGCTGGACGGCTACATGCAAAAAATTGAAATTGGATCATCAGCTGACAACGTATACAAAAATAAACTCAAGATGGATCAAAGACTTAAATATAAGTCGCAACACCATCAAAGTCCTCGAGGAGAACATTGGCAGGAAACTCTCAGATATCCCACGCAGCAATTTTTTCACTGATATGTCTCCTAAAGCAAGGGACAGAAAGGAAAGAATAAACAAATGGGACCTCATCAAAATAAGAAGCTTCTTAATGGCTAAAGAAAATGTCAGCAAAATCAAAAGGGAGTCAACCATATGGAAAAATATATTCGCTAATGATACATCAGATAGAGGTTTGATCTCTAAGATATATAAATAACTCACTTGACTCTACTCCAAGAAGAGAAATGATCCAATCAAAAAATGGGCAAAGGACCTGCGCAGACGCTTTTCCATGGAAGAGATACAGCGGGCACAGAGACGTTTGAAAGGATGCTCAGCATCACTAGCCATCAGAGAAATGCAAATTAAAACCACCATGAGGTACCACCTCACACCGGTCAGAATGGCCATCATAAACAGATCAACAAACAACAGGTGCTGGCAAGGCTGTGGAGAAAAGGGAACCCTAGTCCACTTTTGGTGGGAATGCAGACTGGTGCAACCACTGTGGAAAGCAGTGTGAAATTTCCTCAAAGAGCTGAACATGGAACTGCGTTTTGATCCAGCGATTCCCCTGCTGGGACTAAACCCTAAGAATTCCAAAACGCCAATTCAGAAGAACCTCTGCACCCCAATGTTCATAGCAGCACAATTTACAATAGCCAAGTGTTGGAAGCAACCTAAATGCCCATCGGTAGATGATTGGATCAAAAAGTGATGGTACATATACACAATGGAATACTATGCAGAAGAAAGAAAAAAAGAACTACTAAACTTCGCGACAGCATGGATGGAACTTGAGGGCATTATGCTACACGAAATAATCCAGGGTAGAAAGACAAATATCATATGATCTCACCTGTAAGCGGGACCTAACCAAGAATATAAAGATGCAAGGAAAATAAGACCAGCGACACTGAAAGGAAAAGAAACCAGCAGAGACAAGAGGGATGGAGGGAGGGGGGGACAGGGGAAAAGCAAGGGAATGGGAGGGTCGGGGAACAATGTAGCAAGGTCTCATGGACATAACCAAAGGGGAAGGATTGAGGGTGAGAAAGGGGAGAGAGAGGGGGAAGGTGGTGGTGGGGGGAAGGCAGAGACAAATGTATTTGAAAAAATAAAGAAAATAAATTAAAAAAATAAACCCTGAAATAGTGAGTAATAAATATATCTTACATTTTAAAACAACCAAGAATTTCTGGATTCTATCCTCCTTCTCTCTTTCAGGCAAAATTGCTTTCTATATTTGTAAGCATTGCAACATTTTGTTTCTTCATCTGCCACTGAACTAGAACAAACTTCCAATGATTGTTCAGGTTATTAAATTGTTTTTAAAAAGTATGAATTATGTCTAGGTCTTATTTGGTAAATTTTTCTTCAAGGAATTTTATACAAATGTGCTTTCAATACGCACTTCGAGGACAGCCAAAATGCTGTCACAGTGTTTCCAAGATGCTGTCAATGCATTTTGTAGAAAATAAAATTATGATGTCAGTGCACAACTAAGGAACTTACATAAAGTCAAGAATGCACTCAGTTTGGTTGTATCGTAAATTCCATGAAAAATGCATATTTATGGAGTTGTTCTTAGGATGTCAAAGGAGAGTAAGGCAGATGTTATATTACTGAGGGAAATATAGTAGATAATTTATACCTCTTTGAAAAAGGAAATGATGTATTTAGGCTGCTATAATTCCAAAGCCTCACTTCTGTGAAGATTCTCTTCTTTCTACTCTTTTCTGTTTACAAATGAGAAGAATGGAATCAAAATCTTGGTACTACTCAGGCCTATATTTGGTGAAGGAGAGGTATATCTATGTGTACATAACTAATGCCTAAATTTGTTTAGTAGAAAATAAATAATTAGATTTAAAAATTCAAGGTATCAGTGCTACTAAGGAGAAAAACCAAACATTATCTGCTGGTATCCTCCCTTCCTACATGCATCTTCTCTTAAACTTCCCCTAGGCCATGACTGTTAGAATTCTTTTCTTCTCCTAACTTTATCCCCAATCCCACTTTATCTCCTTTTTCCCTTTTATGTGAATGACTTTGTGTTGTTATGATGCCTGCTCTTTTTCCTCAGGTTAGTGGGGCTAAGAGAATAGAGGGAATGTGTTCTGTTTCTAAAAAGAATCATTTTATATTTATATATTAAACCATTATTTTTTAGTGCATGGACATCGATTATACAAATATGAATGGATCCACAATGTACTCTCACAATGCTTTGAGTATTCTAGTAGGAAATTCGAGAATGTAGACTAAAAATTACAAAGTGATGTGCTACGATAGTCCTGACTATTATGAGGACAAAGAAGGTTTGGATGCTAATTATGCTCAGGAACTTCCTTTTTTATTACCATTTACTAATCCAAGCTCTTTTAGATGCAAAGAAAGAAACATTTTACTCCAGATAGTTCAGGGAACCCAAGAGTGCAAAGCAGCTAGGTCTCACAGTGCTGGTAGTTAGAGAATCTTAATGTCTCTAGACTTGCCTTTCACCTCTCTCCATGAGACTACATGGACTCTTTCAACTCCACTTAACTCTTGCTACTTCTTTCTCCTATTTTATCACCTTCTAATGATTTCTGTTTGTGCACAAGGTGCTTTATAAGGAATTATATTTTATTCAATATTGTGGATTTCAGCATTGCCTTTGCCTCACATAGTTCTCTCTCTCCCTGGATCTGATATGGGTTGTCAGATCACTACAGATGGTTGTGCAGGGGAAGCTCCATCTTTGGTGCCTTGGTTTCTGAGGCTGCCTGCACCCTAGAGCCAAGAAACATTTCCAGCTCATGCCTCTTTGTGCTGCACGCATCCTCCATGTATTGCTCTCAGATTGAGCCCAAGGGCTGGCACACTTTGAGGCACATCCCAGCGCAGGACTCTGCCTCTGCAAACTGACTTCTGACTGTGCAAGGCCTAAACCCTGAGAGCTCCCACCCATGTGGGACAAAGAAAGTTAGACTTCTGCCCTATTCTGTTTTAAAGTCCCCTCCCGAAATGCCAGGCACCATGGGAGTATTCAACTTTTCAACCAATGTGTGCCAACATCGGCCATGTTTGTCTTTGCTCCTCTTGTAATTGCCATGTTCTGCAAGACAACAGATTTCCTAGATATACACAAGGGTGCAGCATCTAGACCCAGGGTGGGGCATCCAGTGCCAGCTGTGGCTTGCTGACCTCCACCATGCACACATGTGTTTTGACCTTTATACCCTGCATCCTCATTGCAAGCTCCCTGTGGCTGGGTCAGTAGCTACTTTGTTGCAAGGGCAATGAACGCTGGTTTATTTACAGTCCTGTGGAGGCAAACTCCTCCTGCCATCCCTCCCTTCAAAAAGGCAGACTTTAGCAGGCTGCTGTTTCAATCTGCCACCTTGGTGTTTCTTTCCTCCCCCTCCCTTCTTCTGGTGAGGGTGCAGATTAGGATTCACCTTTGCTTCCCAGCTATTTGCCAGACTCCCCCTACCCCCGCCCCATTACATTATAACCATTGTCTTGAACTCTATCTGATAGTTGACTTTTCTCTATCTCATTTAGTCCTTTTTCTGCAGAGTTCTCCTGTTCTTTCATTTGGGAAATGTTTCTTTGTTTTCCCATTTTGACTGTCTCTGTGTATTTATTTCTATTTATTTATTTTTATGTATTAGGTTAGTCTGCTATTTCTCTAAGTTTTAGTAGGATAGTCTTATTGTAGTAAGTGTCCTGTGGTGCCCAGTGGTGCATTCTACTTGATTTCATGACCTGGGTGCTTCAGAAGTGTCCTTATGTGAGTTGTATGTACCTTCTTGTTACAGTTGAGTTAGGATTGCTGTTACCACATCCATGGTTAGGGTTGACTCTCAAGCTTGCTCAGTGTGAGGACTGGCCATCACTACAGTGTGTAAGGTGCAGTGTGGGGGCTAACCACACAAAGCAGAATTTTCCCCAGCTAGGTTGGTGTCTGCCAAGACCTCTGTTTGGATGTGCCACTTGTAGAGCTAGTCAGCTCGTGCTCTTTTATGTCTGCATCCGGCCACTGGGTATGGCCTCTTGGGAGGTGTAAGTCAGTGTCAGAAGCTACCTCTGACAGGTCCAGAACAACCTGTTAAGAGCTGCAGAGTGATTTATAGTTGGTAGCTTCCTGTACTGGGCCTGCATGCACTTGGGAGGAGCTAAGCTGTTTAATAAGGCTTGCTGCCACCAATAATGTGGACAAGTCACAAAAGGCCCAAAGCACCTCGGGATATACCAGCTCCCTTTTAGGCTCAGCCTGTTAAAGAGACTCAGGCAGTACATGAGTTGTGTGAGTTAAGTCCCAGAGAGGGGCAAGTGGTGTTCGCCAGATTCAACTTGGCACCAATGCTAGGTCTGAGGCCACTCAGCAAATGTCTTGGGGTACATCAAGGCCAGTCACTACCTGCCTGAGGCCTATGGACCGTGGCAGAGGGACTGGGTCTCAGGAAGACTTTGGGGTGTAGCCAGTAAGGTTCATCAGGCTAAAGCAGATTAAGATTTGTCCCCGTGGAGGGTGGGCTAAAGGCATGCAACTGTTTCTCCTTGTGTGTCTCTGGCATCCCTCAAGCTTGCGTGGAATTCCTCGAGAGTTTTTTAAGAAAGACTGCAAGGAAAGCCCATGCTGATTGCAGTTAGCAGAGTTTATAGCATTGAGTGAGTTTGGTAGGGTGGGGAATCAAGGAGTATTCATGGTGGGATTAGTGTAGCTCACCAGGCCGATACCCTTAGGGGAGAGTGCTCAACCCAGGGAAAGTGGCATCCATAGACAGTAAAGGAGAGGAGCTCAACCCAGGGACATTGTTGGCTTTCCCTCCAGCTCTCTTCCCGAAGTACACAAGTCATTCTCTCCCCTGCATGATGACTCTTAAACACTTGAAACCTCCCTTGTCCACCAAGGTCCAAGATGAGTACCTATGAGTGAAAATTTGCTCACTTTCTCTTTAAGAGGATGCCTCAGTTTTAAGCAGCCTTGAGTTTCAACCAGGAGGACAGAATCCCCTCTGATTCTCACAGCCAGATATTGTGTGGGCTCCTCTTCCTAGCATTGGTGCTCTCTGCTGGGGAGCCACAATGGGATTGAGACCTTCACTCCTCTGCGGGGACCTCTGTACTTGAGATATCCCTTCAGGTTTTTAACTGTGGCATGTGGGTGCAGGGCCAGCTGGTTTCATGCCTCAGACCTTTCTAAGAGTCTTGTTTGATGTGCTTTCTTCTGTACATTCTTAACCATAAGACTTTCATGTTCAGCTAGTCTTCAGACAGATATCTAGGTTTATTTTTCTATCATTTAGTTCTATTTTTTAATTTGCTAATGCTTTATTTAGAATTTTTGCATTTATTTGTTTTATTTATTGTTGATCAGTTACAGTTGTCTCACCTTTTTCCCTGTTGCTCACCCCTGCCCTGTCCCCTCCATTCCCACAGTCAGTCCCCCAACTGTCCGTGCCCATGAGCCTCAATTTTTTCAATCTTTTTACACAATAACAGTTGTCAATTTCTTGACTCAGACAATTATGAAAAATCCATGCTTCAAATTTAAAAAATCAAAATATAATAACTATTTAATTTGTTCTTGATTACTGAAAATACTTTGAATAAAGTTTTGTAATATAATCAGCTTTTATTTCCTCATTCATACAATTGGTAAATAATAATTTTTCGCAAAATTATTATGATAATCAAACAAGTGAATAGTTGTAAAATTGTGCTGACACATAGCAATTCAAAATAATGTTTATAATTAGTATTTTTGTATAATGTTATTATTTCTTTGCATAGTGAATTGTCAATAATTTTGAGGTATACTTGAGTTAGTATGATTTCATATATTTTTGAAACACTCACAAAAAGAGGCTCAAACACCATAGTTTTGATGAGATTATGTAAGAAAGCAAATACCCTGATTAGATAAAAATCTCCAAAAAGTTCAGTTTCTTAGTTCATCAACCAGACTGTGTGACACGTAGACATATGCATACTCAGAAATGAAGTCATGGAAAGAATTGTATGGTTTTCATTTTATTTAAACATTATGTAGACAAGCAGTTAAATCTCATTTAGAAATCAGGAGTTGGTATGCAGCAGTTTGCCTACATCATACCTCTCATTTGTAATGCATATGATTACATCCACAGTGCTAAAATTAGGCCTCAGGGTAGTAAGATTTTCTAGAACTGCAATTTTCAACTGGTGTGCCACACGAATTTTTCAAACATGCAACACCTGACTATTTAGTTGGGAACATTGACTTCTTTTCCCTTTGATTGTCAAATTAAAAAAAAAAAAAAAAAAAAACGACAGTGGCCAGAACAAAAGTAGACTTTCAGTGTGAAAGACACTTATTTTTTGTCAGATTGGCAACAAAAAAAAATTTTGGGTGTCCCTGATAATTTTAGTAATTAGTTTATGTGTACCATGAGATGAAAATGGTTGAAAATTGCTGTTCTACAACAAGGAGATAATGTCATCATCACTGTTCATTAGGGTTAAATAGTAAACTTTATACTGTATTACATGGTATTTTTCTAATGCTTTTGTAAATTTGTTTACTCCAAGTTTAGTTTGTTACCTCCAGATACATTATTTTTCTATCAGACTTTTGAAGCATAATTTAAATAGAACAAAATGCATGGATTTTACAAGTACAACTAAATAAACTTTGACAAATGTATAGAACTATGTAATCTCTGCAATCAAAATATTAAACATTTTCATTATTCCCAAAAGTCCCCTGGCTCTTTGTCACTATTTTTCACCACCAGTGCCAAGTAACCACTGATCTGCTTTCTTGTCACTATTAATTTTACCTTTTATAGGATTTCATGCAAATAAAATCATACATTGTCTGTCTTCTTTTACCTAGCCCTCTGGTTTTAGATTAATTTATGTAATTATGTGCATTAATATTCCAATTTTTATTGTTCTATAGTATCTCTTTGGATACACAGGTCACGATTAGTTTATCCATTCACCTTTTGGAACTTGGAATTTTTTTTTTATGTTTGGAAGCTATTATTAATAAAGCTTCTATAGCTATTCATTTATAAGTTTTATATATATATATACTTTTCTTTCTCTTGGATGAACATGTAAGAATGGAAAAACTGGGTCATATAGTAAGTATATTATTAAATTTATAAGAACCAAATTCCCAGAGTGGTTGTAACCTTCCTACAAGTAATACAGGGAATATTTCTTCTAGTTTATGGCTTTATTTTTTGTAGTGGTATCTTCTGAACAGCAGGGATTTTTAAATACGTGCATATCCAACTTTTCAATTTTTCTGTCTTTTGTTGTTAGTGCATTGTGTTTAACCTAAGGCTAAGAAGGTGGTTTTCTATATTTTTTGTTAGATGTTTAGTAGTTTTAGCTTTTATATTTAGGTCTCTACTCTATTTAAATATAATTTTTCTATTAGGTATTTCTATATTGACACCCAATTATTTTAGCACTACTATTGCGATGAGTTTCTTTTCCCTTAGACTTATCATGGTATCTGTGTTGCAGCCTCTCTAGGCTGGGCAGGTCCATTCGGGGCTCAGGTAGATGGAAGAAGATGTGTGTAGTCTTGGGAATACTTGACATGCCTTTATTCGGGAGAGTCACACAGGCACAAACCCGGGTCCAAGGAAATCACACAGGCCACAAAGCCCATGTCCAAGTCGGCACCCCGACTCCCCACCTCGTCCAAAGCTCCTATCCTTTAAGTACTAGCCATAAATAAAGCAGGCTGCAAGCCAGAAGGTGAAGTAACTATCACGAGCTGCATGTGTGAGCCAACTCAAGGCTACAGGGCAGTTTATGGCACCTAGGGCTCAAGACCGTGTGACCCCAGCTCAGGGCTGTGCTTTATCAGACTCCTTTAAGATTGTGAAGAGCTGCTCCTTCTGGTCACCCACACATCTGGGTGAGGAAGCCAGACCACATCCACGTACCCTGCAATATCTTTCTTCAATATGAGTAAAAGTTTGTATTTCCAACTATTTTTGAACTCTGTAATGCTCCCTTTATGTAAATGACTATCTCTTACCCTGATATTACATTGTCTTCACTGCTGTAATTTTAAATTAAGTATTGAAATCAGATACTGTACTTTCAAATTTAATATTTTTTGCAAGATTATTTTCATTTGCAGGTATTTTTTATTTGGATATAAATTTTAGAGTCTGTCAGTTTCTCTTAAAATTTGCTGAAATTTGGATTGGAATTGCATTAAGTTAATAGATGAATTTTGGTAAATATATATGCCATAATTGAAACTTCAATTCTATGAATACTGTTGTCTTTCCAATTATTTAAACCCTTGTTAATTTGTATTAACAATTCTTTAAAGTTTCTAGTTTTTCATTTCTTTCAGTTGTTCTAATGCTGCATAACAAATAATCTCAGTTCTTAACATTTCAAAGCAACATTTTTGTTTGTTCTTGTATGTGCTCCTTGACCTAGACTCAGAGGTGAGCAGTTATTTATATTCTACTCAGTGTGGGTTATGCTGTCTCAAAGGCTGGACGATGAAATCATTTGAAGGCTCAACACAATATATCTTGCGGTTGGTACTAGCAATGAGCTAAGATGCCATCTGTGCCTGACAGAACACTAGCTGACTCATATTTTGCCTGTGTTATGGAAATCCTCATTAGCTTAATGAGTGTCAATAGTGAGCTAGGTCAAAGTTTAACTATTTATCACTTACATTTGAAAGTCATATAGCATCACTTTTATCACATTATATTAGTGACACCAGTTACTAACCATTGCCTATAGGAAGTAAACACAGATCTTATCTCTTTGTGGAAGGAGTTACATTGTAAAAATGGCTTGTAGTATTAAATATATTGTTGTATTCTTTTAGGAAAATAAAATTTTTATCAATGTAGAGGTCTTGCAGATTTTTTTTGTCTTATGACTTGATGTTTCTTTTTTTTAATTTTATTTATTGACTTTAGAGAGAAAGAGAGATTGGGGAGAGAGAGATCAATGTGTCATTCCACTTATTTATGCATTCATTGGTTGCTTCTTGTGTGTGCCCTGACCAGAGATTGTACCTGCAGCTTTGGCATATTGAGATGCTACTTTAACCAACTTAGCTACCCAGCCAGGACCATGACTAGATTTTATGTAAATAATATTTTTAAATTTATTTTTTGGGGTTGTAGCTAGAAATACAATTAGTTACATTTTTTAAAATGACTTTCTAAATATTTTTTTTGTACATTTTCATGGCTACTAACTCGGTAATAGCCTATTTGTTCTACATATATTAGGCTTTAGGCCCTCATTTAAACTGTTAGCTGCTTATATTGAATATGAAAATTAAGAATTGATTTCTCCCTTCTCAGGAAGCCTATATTAATAATCTTGCACATATACATATGTTTTATAGGCTATAAATAATAGAAAAATCATTTCAATTTCATGTTTAAAAGTCTCAGAAAAAGCATAATTGCTACATAAAGATGTTACTAAGTATGTCTAGTTAATTAAACAGCTTTAAGTATAGTAAAAAGAAGACTTAAGTAGGCTTATTAGATACTTCTTTCATTTAGCAAGATTATCAGATTCCTTATATTTTAGTGACATTGGGTTGTAAGAATAACTTATTTTGATAATTAAGACTTTGGATTTTAAAACTTCCATTCTTATCTGTTTCAAAACATCAATCTCATGTCCAGTCTAATGTATCTCCCCATCTTTCCTTTAGCTTTGGGAAAAGGATATTAACATAAAGAGAGTGAATGTCTCATTGCTAAACTGGTATGTACTGAAACCATTGGTCTTACAGGCTGTCTAAACATGAATACTTGTGGGGCATATATGCTTTATTCCTAGGCTCCCTATGGGTAACTCTGCACTGCACAGTGTCAACCCATGCAGTGTCCACCCCTTCTGTGTTTAAGGGACAGGCTTGCAGTTTTTGCTTCCAACTGTATTCAAGTCTTTTAACACTGGTGTGTGCCTAATCTAGTAGGATGCAATTTTGAGCTGGTTATCTTTCATATTCTGCATTCTTCCATTGCTCCATAGGAAGTTAACATATCCATGTTAAGCAAATGATAAGAAATAAGACTGCTATAATTATGCCTCTTTTTTCTGTTGTAAAATGTTTTGATCTGCCACCTACCTTTATACATCTCAAGGTAATAAAAAAGCTCAAGAATTCTATTTTTCTTATGCCAGGAAACAAATGCAAAGTGTTCCTTGTTGTAGGGACCTCGATCTTTGTGAGTGATTTTTATAGTCTCCCTACTTTTGCCTAATAAAAGAATAATCCTCCTTATGATGGAGAAGGTACATACTACCGTACTCTTTTATTAGGCTTATATCTTGCTACTATTAATTTCTTCCATTACATTTTGTAAATTTTAAATCATCTTTTTTTGTAGGTTGAAGGTGCTGATGGATAATGGTTGAATCACTGTTTTGGTCACCTTTTTAAAATTCTGGATTGCAGTGCCTGGTAACATCTTGCCATCCTCTTTAGAATATGCAGATAGCTTATATTTTGCCCTTAATTTTACTCTTTGCAGAACTACTGCAATATCATAAAAAGTATTACACATAATTTTATTACTTAGTTTCCCAGATAAAGTTGCTAACAATTGACAAATATATTCTCTACACCTGCCATTTACTTTTTTTATTTAGAGAAATTGTATCCCCTTCTGCAGTAACATGCTCTTCTATATTCAGTAATGCTTTTAAATATTGCTCTTACTTTTAGCATACTGTGGCAATATGTATCTTCAGTATTAGTAGAGTTAAATTATACATGTTGATAAAAATTTTCCACCATACCTTTGAAAGATCATTTCAAGAGTGAACTACATACAACACAGTGGTTGGAAAAGGAAAAAAAAGAAAAGAAAACAAAACAAAACACAAACAAACAAAAAAACTAGATGTGGTCTACTGATTGGGCCTTAGGAGCTACCAGAAAAAATAGTTGGAAAGATATATAGTTACAGACTTAGGTGGGCCACATACTAGTTTCATGAACCCAAGCTCATCAGGTAAGCACTTAATTTCTTTCTCTGTAAAGCGACCCTTTGTGTTACTCCCAGTTTTCAATAACATGCTTTTAAGTGTACCAAAAATTACTTTTGTAAAAAAAATCAATTTTCTTATGAAAAGATGCTCAACTTCACTAATCATCAGAAAAATGCAAATTAAAACCATAATGAGATATCATCTCACCCCTGTCAAAATGGCTGTCATTAATATATCAGCAAATAACAGTGCTGGTGAGGATATGGGAAAAAGAAGAAAGCTAGTGCACTGTTGGTGGGAATGCAGACTGGTGTAGACACTGTGGAAGGTAGTATGGAGTTACCTCAAAAAATTAAAAATGGAACTGCTTTGTCAGTTAGCAATTGTACTTCTGAGAATTTATTTTAAAAATCCCAGAACACCAATTTTAAAGAATATAGACACCCCTATGTTCATTGCAGCATTACTTAAAATAGCCAAGATTTGGGAGCAGCCCAGTATCCATCAGTAGATGAGTAGGTTAAAAAGCTGTGGTACATTTATACAATGGAATACTAATCAGCCATAAAAAAGAAGAAACTCTTACTTTTGTAACAGCATGGATGGACCTGGGAAGTTTTAAGTGAAATTAGCCAGTCAGAGAAAGACAAATATGTGATTTTACTTATATTTGGAATACATTGAATATAATAAAAAAACAAAATAATATATAAAAGAGGCATGGATCTGTGGAACAGGCTGAGAGCTATCAGAGAGGAGGGGACTTGGAGTGCTGGGTGAAATAAATGAAGGGATTAGGCAAAAATAAATAAATAAATAAACTCATGGTCCCATACAACAGAATGGTGATTACCAGAGATAAGGGAAGTAGAGGCAGATAGAACTGAGTAAAGGAGGAAAAATGGTGACAGAAGTGTCATGGACCCCAGTCAGTGATGGGTCCCACACTCATCACCATATTGACAAAACTCTAGAGACAGAGTTTAGTGGAAAGAAAAAGGACCCTTTTATTTAACAATCATACAAATTGAAAAAATGGCAGGTTTCTGCTTCAAAGTCTGTGTCCTCTAAGGTACCTGAGAAAATCATCCTCTCGCTCTCTCTCAGCTCAGTTCAAGGCTGTTCCAGGAAACTCTTCTTCCACCCATATTACTATCCTTTTACAAACATACTGTCTTAGCTGGCTTCCAGGCACTCTCTTGCTTCAGGCATCCTTTGGGTCTTTGCATCCAGGCACCCTACCCTGTCCTCTTCCCCTGGCCATGCTACTGTCTGATGGTCTGCCAAACCCATCTCACATGTTAGTGTGATGGGTCTGATGCCCTGCTCATGCTGGATCAGGTGGAGGAGCAGTGATGGTGGGGATTGCCATTATCAGGACCCCCACAGGAGGAGCCAGACAGCAAGCTGCCTTTGGGAGCTGCCACTGACATGCCTGTGCTGGAGTCAAGGGAGAAGGGCTGGTGGCTGCCAGGTCTACACTGAGGCAAGGGCAGTGGATGATCAGCTGCTGCTGTGGTTTCTCATGTGTGGGAAGTAGTGCATGGCTAACATGTCCACACTGAAAGCATGGGCAGTGGGCTGGGTGCAGGTGCCTTGGCTTCCAGTGTGGGGAAGGAACCTGGGGCTAGCTGCTCAGCCATGCCTCTTGAGCCTGCTGAGCCAAGCTTCTTTCTCTGCCTGCTTACTCACCTAGTGCCCACTGTGTCCCAGGCAGGCTCTGGAGCACTTGGGGTGGGGTCCTAGGGACATTCCCAGACCACTCAGTCCTCAAGGCCTGGAGCACAGGAACTCCAGCCTCTGGAAGCCAGAAAGAGGGAGAATCCAAGAGAGCCATGTGTGGCAAGTTCTCCTGTTTATAGGCTTCCCCCACAATCCCCTGCAAGGCCAGCATGCATGCCCTGGTTTCTAGGGCAACATACACGCTTCAGCTACAGTGTGGCTGCTGCTTATGCTCTACCTTTGGTGTCTTCCAGCCCCTCCCCCATTTCTGGGGTAGGGGTGATTTCATCCATAACATAAGGAGACTCGCCTTTGGGTGAAGAACACACAGTACAATATACAGATGATGTATTATAGAATCGTACATTTTAAACCTCTACAATTGTATTAACCAATGTCTCTCAGTTCTCACAATGAAAGAAAGATGTTTTGAGGAGTTTCTTTTTAGCTTCTTTCTTGCCTATAAAAATCTTTATATCATTTTTTAAGGGAAACTATAAGAAATATTTATGTTTGGCGAAGAAATTCATCTATAGGAATTCAGATTTAATTTCAAAAACGATAAAGTGCTATAAACACAGTCAGTGAATCCTCTACTGCTTTTTGGAAATAAATAAAAACAAACCAGCAAAAAAAATATGATAAAAATCAATATATAAAACCAGGTAATAGTTCAAAACCATCAGAAAAAAAGAAAAAGAAAATTTCCTAATACCTCTGAAAAAAGAATCTTCGTAGAGTAAGCTTCACCACTAGGCTACCCTGAGCTATGAGTTTCTTAGGCATCTTTTCATCCATTGGACAAGCACAGTGCCTGGAAATGGTGGGTACATAATGCATGCTTATTAAATGAAAGAGTGAACAAATAAATACATTCATTCCCTTTGCAATGGAATTCTGGGAACTCCCAGTTCTTTATTATGATGTACAGTGGTACCTTGGTACTTGTTAATTCATTCCAGAACTTGTGACAAGCACTGAAAGTGATGAATACCAAACAAATTTTCCCATAAAAAATGATGCAATTTGAATTGCTAAGTCAAAAGGCAATTCCATTTTTAGTTTTTTGAGGAAATTCCATACTGTTTTCCACAGTGGCTGCACCAGTCTGCATTCCCACCAACAGTATACTAGGGTTCCCTTTTCTCCACAACCTTGCAAGCATTTGTTGTTTGTTGATTTATTTATAAAGGCCATTCTGACTGGTGTGAAATGGTATGGTTTTAATTTGCATCTCTCTGATGGCTAGTGATGCTGAACCTCCTTTCATATGTCTCTTGGCCTTCTCTGTGTGTCCTCCTTGGGAAAGTTGTTCTGTAATACAGAACCTTCAAACTAAACAGACATAGATTAAAAGCAATTAATTACATTAAAACATAAAATTTAATTTCACTTTACTTGCACTGAGATGAGTTTCTAACATAATGGGATGGCCGAGAGGTAGAGGAGGAGGACAGGAGTTAATTATTGGAAGAGGGGTCCTCTTCCAAGATAATTTCAGGCAATTTCTCAGGGTTTCTTCTGTTTTCTTTCTCTTTGATATACTGAATGCTATTGGAGATTTAGATTTAGGGAGTTTCACTAAGAGCTGATCAAGAAAAACTTGTTTCTAAAGTATGACATTGTCTGTTCATTAAACAGGTTAACATTTTGGCTTGATAGAGCTTTGTCTGAGTGATACTTTTCCCTAAAGTTTTGAACTTCTACCCATTTTACTGCACATTTCTTTATCAGTGTAGTAGATGCCTTCTCCCTTCTCTCCTCCTCACCTGAAGAAATTTCCTCAGCCACTATCTGTTGCTGCTCCTTTGGAAGTCCCTACAGCTCCTGAGTGCTGAGCTCTGCTCTGTACTCCTCCACTGACTCTTTGACATCTTCATCACTGATCTCTAGGCCTATGGACTTGCTCCGAGACACAATATACTCCACTATTGGGTTACCAGGATCATCCTCAGAGCCTTCAAAGTCCCTTGGAGGGACTTTGGAAAGCATTTTGGAGAAATGTTGTCACTCACTATTTTTCATTAATACAGATTTAAACCAATTTTTAACTTCTTCCAATGTCTTTAGAGTTTGCTTACTCACAAACTTTACACCTTTAGCAACACTTATGGCTTTAATTGCTTCCTAATTCTCACTGTCATCAAGAACATTGTTCTCAGCATCTTGAATATAAGAGTGATATCAGTCACATCTACACCACTCTCATACTTAGCTAAGATCTTTTTTCTTTTCATTTGTGGTTCTTATTAACTGCCTTTTAGGTTTAGTGGTATCACTCTTAACATTTTGGTGACCCATGGTTAGCACTTAAAATACGCAAAAGTAAAAGACAGTAATGATGAGTATGTGGGGGTTCTATACTGTTCATAAGCTACCATGAGATTGATGAATCGATCTCAGTTTCACTGTGAGAGAGGGTTGCTAAGTGGTGAGCAAGCGACAAGTGATGAAATGTTTTTCTCCTGCAGGGTGGAATTGTGACTAATACAAGTTCTAGAAAGTACAGTGAGTCTGGAGCAAGTGCTGAGTGCTAAAAGTTTTCCTCATAAAAAAATGCAATGAGTACAGGGTTTGATGAGTTCTGAAGCTGACGAGTACTGAGGTATTACTGCATGATATCTGTAATTTTCACTATGTAGTTGTGGAAGAAAAGGGGCTGCATATTAACCTGACAAGCTCAGGGTAGGCCTGCATGGCAGCCTTACAAATTCACAGACCTGAAAAAACTGTAACTGAGAAGCCTGGGGTCTGGCTGCTTGCTGCCAAGTATATGCATAATACAAAGTTTTATGGGGAAGGGAATAGGTTTTTGTTAACAAGGTACTCAATTTGAAGGGACTGGGAATATTCCCATTCTGAGTTGGCCTCATCCACAAAGCGCAGAAATTTCTTTGTTCCCAAAAAGAGAGAAATCAAAAACCAAACCCAGAAGTTCCCTGTCATTCTTTATCTATAGCCCAAGGTTGTTACTAGAATGGGTCTTGTCTTTCCAGCTCCAGGTTCTCTCTGGTGCCATTGTCACCATTGCCTCACAGCAGTTGTCTCTCTCTTTCTTTCTCTCTCTCTGTGTCTGTCTCTCTCTGGTGCCAGGGGTGCACTGCCTGATCACTCCAGATGGTGGTGCAGGGGAAGCTCCATCCATGGGACCTTGGTGCGTGAGGCTGCTTGCACTCTGGGGCCAAGGAATGTTTCTAGTTCACACCTCCATGTGCTGCTCCCAGCCTCCTTGCAGTGCAAAACAGAGAAGGGGCTTCTGCCCAAGTTCTGTTTTAAAGTCTTCTCCCAGAATCCCACATACCATGGGAGCGTCCAGGTTTTCAACCAATCCGTGGCAGTATTGGCCATGTTTGTCTTTACTTCTCTTCCAGCTGCTATGGTGTGCAAATGAGCCGAGTTACAGGCTTCACACAAGGATGCACTTGTGTCTTGGCTCAAGGAGGGACATCCAGCCCCGACTGTGACTTGCTGACCTCCACCATAAATGTGTGTTTTTAGTTTTTCAGCTCCCTGCAGTCTCACTACAAGCTCCTGCTGGCTGGGTTACTAACTGCATTGTTTAGTTTTCCTGGGGATATGGAAGCATGCCCCAGCTCCAGTTTAGATCCTGGGCTGCCTTTGGCACTTCCCAGCCCCTCTCAGGGATCCTTCTAAGGAGCACAGCCCTGTCTCTCTGTCCCCTCCCGGTAGCTGTGCTGCTTGTTGCTAGAGAAATGCATGCTGTCTTATTTATAGTTTCCTCAAGGCTTCTCTGGCTGCCCCACCCTTCAGAGAAGGCATTATCTCTCTCCAGCTGCTGTTTCAATCTGTACTTCAATCTGCTCTCTCTGTATTTCTCCCTGCCCCAACCCCTGCCTTCCCCCTCTGTTCCCCAGCTGTTTGGCCTGACCACCCTGTTAAATAACCACAAAAGATGGTCTGAAATTAAAACATTAACTAAAAGCAGCTCATGGCAGGTAGCCATGTCATAGGCTGGTATTTTTCCCTAGCAAAGGCCAATATTTACCTTACTTGGCCTGTCTGATGTCTTTCTGCATCTATGACAACATACCTTTGGAATGTCAAGGTAACTTCCCTCCTTCCAAAACCCTTGAGCTCAACCACCAGAACTGAGACCAGGAATCACTTCATTGTTATTGTTATCATGTTAATTGTTGACTGTTAATTATCCTTTACCCACCTCTGTAAAAGTATGGGTCTATCATGTTACCCTTTATTCAAGAGTTTTCCCTGCTTTGCTTTCTCCCCCCTCCTTAACCTGTCACCCAGATAGATTCACGTAGCACCCTTGTGTCTCCTCTTTTGATTGTAATGTATAAAATAGGTGCTAAATTGCCATTTTATGGAGCATTTCTCAATCCATTGAGATTTTGCTCCCTGGCAACTGTCATTCCCTTGGCTCAAATAAACTCACTAAAAGTTATCTACAGGCTTGAATGTCTCTTACATTGACATAGTGTAACAGGATAGGTTAGACAAAATGTCACTGGAGAATGGGGATACCCCAAGTCCAGTGAAACCCCCACCAAATCCTGAAAAAATACAGAGGGGGTGGGGGAGTACCAAAGTGGCAGATTAAAAATACTGAAACTGGAAAAAACGGTGTTCATGCTGCCTATCACCTACCAGAACCAGCAGAGACAGGGGTTGAAAATTTGGGGGTGCTTTATTTAGGTGACTGATGATCTGAGAAGGTGTGGGTTTGTGCTCTAACAGACTGTCTTAAATTCTATTTTAAACCAATTCTTTTTATAATGAGAAGAAAAAGTATAGGCTAGGGATTGGAATTTTGGGGGAAATTTAATCAGATAAAAAGCTGCAGCATTCTTTCATCTGTGTCCTGGGGGTAACTTTTATCTGTGTCCTGGATATGGCTATCTCACCCTGGAGTACAATGGCTCAGATACCATCTTGATTGCTTGCAGTCCTCCTGAAGCTCAAAGGTAGAACGGCTTATGGTCTCCTGGAGTCAAGGTGGGTTATACCTTCAGTTCCTGAAACAATAGCTTTTCACATACATTGATTACTAAGCTTATTAACTGTTACCTGAAACTAAAATTTTTCCAACATTTGAGTCCTCCGTCAGTACCATGCTTTCTCTAGTGCAGGAAGGAGCTGATGGAGCAGAACATCTAGTGCTTAAGGAACATTGCATAACAAAGGCAGCTGAAACAATAAGCCCTGCCTTCCTGAAGGGTGGGATTGTGGAAGGAGGCTGCTGCCTGGGGAAAACCGTAAACAAAGACTTGTGCCTCTGTGAACAGGAACCAGCAGAGCCACTTGTGACACAGCTGCAGGGTGGGAAGCTCATACAGTGCCCATGTGAGCTACAGAGTGCCTGATGCCCTATCCTGGACAAACATGTTTGTGTACCTTTGCATGGCAGGGAAACTTCAGCCCTGATTAAAAATGGCGGCCAAAAGTTGGTCAAAAACCCTGGGGTGGTTAAAAGGAAAGGCAGACACTAACATACCATAGAAAGAACAGGAATTTCTGAGCTGAGTCTTTAAACCGCAGTGCACCAGGAAACACAAGTTAGATAGGCTTTTTGCCCTTTCTTTGGCAACCCAGTTTGCTGCAGGGAGCCTGGGTTCCTGAGACGGGTGGATTCCTAGAGACTGTGTAGTTTTGGAAACATCCTCAGCACTGCTCCCAGACCGAAGATAGTGGCAGCGCTGGCTGGGCAGGCAGTCAGAGTCATGAGAGATGCTTAGAGCTGAACTGTGACCTACAATACTGAATTGCAGACTTCTGAATTTCTCAAAGGACAGTACTTTTAAGTAGCATATTCTGAAACTTGTCTTGATTGGCAGAGGGAAGCAGGGCTATTCAATTTGTGGTGTTTTAGAGGGAGTGGGACTTAATGGAAAAGATTCACCAATATTCTAAAACTGGATAGCCTTTAAATAAACAATTGTTACCGAACAAAAACACTTGTGGGGGGGAGGGGTGCCCAGGTAGCTATTACCAAAACAATGACACCTTCCTTCCCCGGGACCCCTCAGTTGTGGGTCCTTTGCCCGCTGCCCTTGGAATTATGGCTCTGAATGGCAGAGTTTGGTGAAAAGGAAAGGAACTATTTATTCAAAAGTTATACAGGTTTGATTAATGGCTAAATGTCACCCTTAAACCTCAAAATCCCTTCAAAACAACCACCAGCACACATACCTTCCCCGCTTTGTCCAGTTAGGCCAGTCAGGCCAGTCAGGGGGACCGTCCTTCAGAAGAAAAAGAACAGAAGTCCAGGGCTCGGCTAGACAGGCTTCTCACAGGTCTCAGCACCATCTACTGCGTCGCTGCGGTCTCCAGCTCTTAATCCATAACCATGTGGCCCCTTCTCATGGCCCACTGGCAAGAGTCCTCTCTCTCCCCTCTTTTTTCCGCGGTCTTCACACTGTTCCCCAGAGTCTATGTCCCTTTGTCTCCCCTGCAGGCCCCTGTCTCTCCTCTTTCTCTCTCTGTTACATTCTGTATTAAGTCTTTTAAACCTTCCTGATTAGCTTTGGTGATATGCAAAATAATCCTCTTTGCATATGAGGAACTAAGCTATCCTGTTACTGACTTCTCAAGGGCCCTGCTCAAGGCTCCCATCCCCCATGGCGGCCAGCCCTGGGGTGGGGAGAATATATTTTTCTTGGACACCTCAATCTCTGGACTCTGTTACAAAATACCCTTTGGTGGTGGTGGGGGGGGGGGCCCTGGCTGTGCCCGATTACACAACCCCTTTTCTTTTTCACCAAATTCTTGTCTCTGGAGTTATGACTCTTGGCAGCAGGCAATTGATTCCCACAGCTGTTCTAGAACACCATTGGCTGGTTCTGTAACAACAGTGAATAAACTTGTAAATACATCATTGGTATGTTCTTGGCAATGATTCAATACTATATAAACAATACCATGCCTATCTCCACCAAATATTCACACATGTGATATTTAATACAGTGTATTTTATTTTTTACACTAATATACACCAGTAGGGAATTATGTGTGGGTTATTTATATGTTAGTAGTTTATATATATGTTAATTTTACATATATACACACACACATATATATGAATGAATGTTAACTTTATTTTAATCCTCCTTAAAGTATTTTTTTCTAAGTTTGTTCTTTTAATATAACATTATTTTAGGAATCTTTTATCAAATGAAAATGGATTGTGACATTTGTATTTTGTTTCTTTGAGTGCTTAAAAACCACTCCTATTTATGTTGCTTTGTTGTATTATGTAGCCTCAGTTATTGTTTCTATACACCTAAAAGATTATTTCTAGAAATAAGACTCCAATGGAGAAATAGAGATATATTTCCAGAAAGAAGTTCTTTGTGACCTACACAATTTGGTATCTTAGGATTTATAAAAACTGTGGAGAAGTCTCAATAACTTTAACTCTTCTAATAATAAACACTTCCTTTGATGATGAAAATTTTACTTATTGTATGTTCTAAAACGATAACATTAGAGAAGCTATTTTCTCAGAGGTATACAAAGAAGTCATTGTGAACATTATAGTCAGAAAGAAATTAATTGTTCCTGAAATTTGACTGAAGGCATCTTCTCAAAACTATCATAAATCTCATTCGTGTTTATTTTTAGAGTTCACCTCAGTAAAATTTTTCTAAAATACAATATAAAATATAATTGACATTCTATCCAGTTGTGAACTCCTGAGTTTGAGGCTAGAATACCTTTAACATTGAGCCATTTTTGTACTTGTATGGGTCCATGTAGTTTATAATCTTTTCCTCCATCATTTCCAAGGAAATCTGTCTCATCTTAGAAAACAGAATCTTGCTTAGTGAATGCCTAAGTTGGTAGTGAGAGTTCAAAAGCTTGATATGACTCAGCTAGGAAGATTTCAGTCTTTCCAAAACTCTAGCAAGATCAGCTCTTCAAGGATTCCCCGAAAGACCATTAAACCTTGCCATAATGAACAACTCTTATTGTATATACTGTGTATTTCTAGGTCCTTAGCATTTTGCTTTAATAGAAACTTTATCTTGCATTTCCTATTTTATTATTTTAAGAGGAGCTTTAGTGAGTATTAATTTTATACCTGATAAAACATTTTAAAGTGATTTTATATTCCCTGGTACAGCTTCAAAACTTATTCATTATACCATCTTTGAACAGTGCTCCCATTCCAGTAAGAGATAACTTGTTGATTTACAGACTTGTATCTGTGGGAAGAATTATATTTTTGTGTTTTAGATTAATGTTCTTTCCCAAGTGTTGGTATGGGCTGTGGCCCCAAATACAGGGTGAGTCAAAACTAGGTTTACAGTTGTGAGTATGTGAAACAGTTTATTCTTGTATTGTTTATTAATCATTATATTATTTTTCATTTGAACAACTGTAAACCTACTTTTACCCTACCTGTATTATTTTTTAAATTATGAGACATGAATGCTACACTTATTTTGAAAAAGGTGAAATAAAAGGGTATTTCTTCTGCTTGATTTATAAAAACATTAAAAATAAAAGTAAAACATTTTATGGACCTCATGTAAGGACAAATTGACAATAGAATGAAAGAGTCCCAAGATGGACCCTGGTGTGTATAGAAAAACTATGTATAGGAAATTAATATAAAATATAAAATAAAGGAAGAATTGTATATTAATTAGAAATAGAAAGAGTAGGTTTTTTTTTTAAATAAATGACATTGGGAAAACTAGAAAAACATGAGGAATAACATCTCCCTCCGGTAAAATGGTATGTTCCAAGTAAATTCCAAATAAATACACACATAAATGTAAAGCAAAAACATCACTGTAGATGAATTATTATTTAGTCTTTGGAATAATAAGTATTTTTGGAATATGTAATCATCTGTTTCTCAAGGGAATAACATAATAAGGTAATAAGGGTATTAAGGGAAAGGTAATAAGGGAATTACATAAAATTGTTAAGTTTTGTACTTTCAATGTTGATGCTTTTAATATATAAATTTCATACAAATCAGCAGTACAGAACCCCCTACAAAAGATCAATGCAAAGACAGTAAAGACAATAAACAGAAAAATTACAAAAATGGAAATATATAGTCAATAAACAAGTGAAAATTTAACCACAAATACAGCAAACGATTAAAATGAACAATAGACAATAAAAGGATTAGTAGTTATGACTTTTAAAATGTATTGAATTAAAACTATTTTCACAATATAATAATACTAATAAAATTGCAGTGAGATAGGTCATATATACTGCTGGTGGAAGTTTGGTTAATAATTTGGAAGAAATTTAGACACATGTATCCATAATTTAAGTGCACCCACCCTTTTACCTTGTAATTCTCTCCTAAGACCCTAGCCTAAAATTTTTGCGGAGAAGATACCCATTGCAACATAATTTATAATGAAGAAATTACAGAAACAACTTGGATATTCAACACTTTAATGATGTCTAAATAAAGTGTGATGTTATAATATGAGATATACAGCTTTTAATTAAGATATTTATGAAGAGCATCATAATGGGATGCAGAATGTTCATGAGGTAATATTATGTGAAAAAAGAAGGATATAGCATGGTCTGTTAAATATTCATAAACTTTTTTTGCACATGCCTGAATTAGGTGAACTTATAGAAGTATAAGTGCTGAGTATATGCATTTTAAATCTTTTTATACATATCAACCAATCTCTGTCCTGAAAGATTATGCTGCTTTACACTCTTATGAGCAGTACATGTGAGTATATATAAGTATTATTCTCTGCATTTCTGTCCCCCACAGTCAAGATATTAGGAATCTTTTTTATATTTGCTAATGCTTACATGAAAAGCAGCACATTATTAATCTTAATTAAATTTAAATTAAAATTTACGTGTTTTCATAAATCTGTGGATATATGAATTTCCTATTCATGATTTATACATTTTGTATTTGTTTTATTTATTTTCATTGTTAAGAACAATATATATCAAAGATAACACATCTAATCTTGAGTTAACAATTTTATATGAGTTAAGGTCCAATAAGGAAGCTTGAATTTTTTCTAATTTATTGAGCGTATATTTTTGAAATTACTTCTCTCTGCAAGGTGCTCTTCAATAAGCTGCTTGGATCATATGTATTGTTAACCTAAAAATAAAAGGCAAGAGTGAGAGGGAACAAGCTTTATTTGAAAGCCAAAGAAACAGATATTCTGGGAGCACTGATTCAAACAGAAATCCAAATAGTGTTGTGATAAGGTATGAGTACAGGTAAGTTAACATAGTGATGATAATTCTAAAAAATATCTTTAATTTATAGTCCTATAGTCATAATGTCTACTTTCTTGTTTTCTTGAAATACATTATAAGTTTGGCTCAGTTCAAAGGTTATTTTGCCTAAGTTTAACATTCCAAAAGATTGAAGAGTAAGACCTACAGGACAGTTCTTTTGGGATGGCAGATTCTCTGACTCCAATTTGAAGTGGTGCCATTTATATTATTTTTCACAGTATGAATATGTTATAGTTCTTAACTAAAACTAATAATAGCTTAAACAGAGAGAAGGACCTAAACAAAGTGCTAAGGTTATACAGAGTCAAATTATTAATTCTGACTTGGAATATGAAGGAATGTTTCATTGATTTATCCATGAGCTGAGCCTTAAAAGCAGGCTGGAGGCTGTTTCAGACTGTGGAGAACATGAAGTAAAAGGAAGAATACCTATGATGAAGACAAAGGGTATGTCTCCTATAGAAATGTGGGTGTTCATTTCTTCAATCCATAGGTGCTCACCTTATACCATATTACTATATGCATATGTGCTTTTAGGTATCAAGATTTAGATACTCTCTTATATCAGTATGCTTAGAACTAATGGTATTTAGGAAGCTGACTTATTAGCAAAGCTCAGAAGTACCTACTCAGAAAAACAAAATGAAGATTTCAATTTTTTTATTTGCAATAAGAAATGTAAAGGTAAATTTGATATTTATGTGTTCAAACCAGTGCATTCACTAGCAGTAAGTATAACACATCAAATGGATTGAATACTCTTAAAATTAATGGAATCAGAACAAGGATATTATTACTGAGATTCAATGTTTAATGGTAGGATGCTACAGGAGATCTATTTCTGTCAAGTTATGACCAATATGTACTTCTGTGCAAAACTACTTTTGATATTAGTTCATATATAGGCCCCTGTAGAGACTAAATATGAGACTACAGGACAAAAAATGAGCCTTCATCTTGAGTTCCCTAAGTGAACTGAGTGTTAGTTAATTCACCAAGCCATGAGGTTGGGCAAGCAAAGAGGTATTTCATCATCAAATTAAAATAAACAAATCACATTTAGGCAGATTCTGAAGGTTAAAGTAAGATTCAAGAGCAAGTGGTTGATATTCTCCATGAACCCTTTCTTGCTCTATTGACATATTTTCCTTAACCCTTTCCTTCTTAAATTAGGAAATTATATTTTCAAAGTTTAATTGACAAGATTGGAACCAGATGTGGCAGGTAAGAGGTACTAGAAAATGAGTCTTCATGACATTTCTGCATGTCTTGGATCAAATTTTGCTCTGGACTATGTCTTCAATGATTTTAGTATAGCAAGCAACCTTGGAAAAATAGGTTCCCTCCAAGGCAAAGACCAGAATTGACCCCTGACCATGATTAACAAAGATAATATCTTCCTCAAAGGCAAAGATCAGGAATGTTTTCTAGCAGGTCCTATGGAATACCGAGGTTTTCTAAATTTGGAATTCTTCAACTGCGGCACAAGTTTACTATGTGTGTGGCTTCCATTTGAGTTCCATTCATGTCCTCCTGGTTGTATTTGGAAGGCAAGAACAACCAATGTGATCATAAAGCTAATGCTACTTGTTCTGATGTGAGTAATGAAGTCTTTGCCTCTGACTCAAGAGTCCCAAGTTTTCTATTTTCCTGAAAATTAGCATGAGTCATCTAATATGTCTCATTCATTGGTGGGTTCTCCCCTCTAGTTGGCTGACTGAGAGTCACAACCTCACCATGTTTTGGATGCTCTTTACAGGAGCTGGCACAACAAAGCAAAACTACTCAGAAAACCAAACCCATGCCAGCAAAAGTACTGCCCTACCACATCAGCATATCAACAGTAAATGAGCAAAGATTAATAAAGGTAGAAAGAGTTAGGATTATCATAAGATAGGAAATAGAGTATGAGATGACTAAAGAAAAGGAAAATGACTTTGAGAGAGAAGAGGGAAGAGAAATAATAAGAGCAGAGAATAGAAACAAGGTAAAGAATAGGAGAAAATAATATTAAAACATGCATTAAAAAGGGAAGGGAGAGGGCAAAATAAAGAAGAGTATAAATATGAGGTTTGAAATAAAAAATAGTGAACCAATAGAAATAAAATTGAAGAAAAACTACAACAGTGTCAATAACAATGGCAGATGAGCAATAATTAATAAGGTGGAAAGGGAATAAGAATATTAAAAGAAAGATAAAATATGTTTACAGTAAAGAAAAATGATTTTGAGAGGATAGCATGAGGAAAAATAATAAGAATAAAGGTAGAACCTGGGCTAAGAAAAGGAATAAATGAAATTCCAAACTCAGATAAGCAAGGCAAGGGGAAGGCAAAATGGAGAAAGATAGGGCAAGAGTAACCAGTGAGATTTGAAATTAAAGAATAGTGAATATGTATGAATAACCACAACAGCAATAACCACAACATCCATGCAAAACAAACAACAATTAATGAAGTTGGAAAGCAAATAGAAATAATATGCGGAAGGGAAAAAGAATATGAGCTGACTAAAGGGAGAAAAACTGATTTTGAGAAGATAGAAGGAGGAAAAATAGAGTAAGGAATAGGAACAAGATGTAGAAAGGGGAAAATAAAATTTAAAATGAAAATAAGAAAAGGTAGGAAGAAGGCAAAATGTAGTAAGACAAGGAAAGGGTACAATATGAGATTTGAAATATAAATAAAATATTAAATATGAATAAAAATAGAGAATAGACAAAATAATGTTTTAGTTGGAATACAATTTAAGTAAAAAGAATTTAAAAGGCTATGTGAGTGAAAAAAATAGTGTAAATACTGAAGGAGAAAGAGTTGGAATTCATCTCAGCATGTTTGATGTTTGCCTTCTGTTCTCCTTTAATATCCATCTCTGGCTTTTTACCAGCTCAAGGTCCAGGGGTGGGTTATCCTACTTCGGGCAGCAATTCAAGTACCCCCTTCACCGGCCTCTGGAAGGGGCTGCTATTGAAATCTGGATGTGGGACCACCGTGTCTCCCCTGGGAGGTGCTGTTCAGTCTTCTGGGAAATTTGTGTGTGTGTTTCCCTGCCCCTGCGCCACTCATCTTGGTCTATCCCAGCTTATTTCCAATAACGTGTAGTTTCTGATGAATTTGCTATCTGTTTCAAGGGAGGGGCCAATCTGCTTAAGGAGGTCAGCTCTTTCCTGCTTAGTGCTGATGGGAGCTCTGTGAGAAAGTAGAGGCTGGGCAGAGCCCTTATCACCCCGTACTGCACTGCCTCCTGATCTCCCTGTCCTGTTGGCCTCAGTGCAGTAGGGCCCTAGGAACCAGTGTGTTTGCCTCCCTGAGAGAAGTACAAAATTGGCCCATTTGGGGTTTCTCTTCCTGTCCTTTTCCTGTGGATGTGCACCCGACAGTGGGTCCCTGGGCCTGTTCAGAACTGTTCTGAAGAGGTTCCCCATTGGATGCAGTGCTTGCAGTCCTGCAGGAGGTGAGGGCTGGTTACGCCTTTCCCTTCCCAGATGTATGAACTCTGCTGGGGAGGCAGGTTCTGCCTGGCTGAAAATAATCTCTGGCACTCAACTGTCCCCCATCTAATTCCCAGCCCACTGCCCTTGCAATAGACAGTCCCAAACTCTCCGCTTTGTGCATAGCCCCTGGCTTGCTAGCCACGCTGGGCTGGGGTCCAGAAATCCCTTTACTGTGCAACTTTCTGATGTCCATGCCCACCTGTATTCAGTGGGAACAACTGTGCACTTTCAATCTTGTCCCTATGCTGACAGGGGCCGCTGCGCCTGGTGTCCTGCCATGGGTGCCGCTTGGGAGACTTTTTAAAAAGTCTCTCTGTGGCACCCCCACTGCAGTACCGAGTCACCCTCTGGTTTTCCGCGCTCACCGCCTCTCCAAAAAGCCAAAAGCCTCTCCGGGTCATGGCTGGCCACAGCCTGCCTCCTGCCAACACAGGCGTGGCCCCTGTTTGTTTTGCGAGGTAGAGTCCCTCTCTCCCTCTGGCACGCTCCCCGTTGGTGTTTGGCACTGCAGCAATGGGCATGCTCCTCACTGTGTGTGTGCGTGCGTGTGTGTGTGCGTGTGTGTGTGTCTGTGTGTGTGTGGTATACCCTGGATCTCCTCAGTGTGTGTGTGTGTGTGTGTGTGTGTGTGTGTGTGTGGTGTACCCTGGATCTCCCTGACTTCCTATGTCCTTCCAAGTCTCTCCTGGCCAGGGTCTTCCTGCATGGGACAGGAACCTCTGCCCTGGGAGGGGAGGGAGCCACAAAGCTGTGATTTCTGACTAGCCTCTGCTGCAGATGCCACGTATGGGGTATTTTCCCTTCAACTTATAAAATTTCCTTATCACCCATTGTGAAGTGTCTTCTGTACTCGGCTTCCAAACTTCCTATCAGCAAGGTTCCAATGATTATTCAGGCTATTTGCTGAGAGATCCACTGAGAATCTGAGTTGGATGTATGAGCAATTGGACTCAGCTTCTACTTACTTAGCTGCCAACTTCTCCCTCCATTTTATTTTTTTTATTTTTAAGATTGTTATTGTATTTTTTCATTACCATTTATGCCTCTGATAGCACCCCCCCTCCAAAACCACCACAAATGTTCTGTATATTCATGAGTACTTTTTCCTTCTTGTTCCATCCCTCCACCACTTAACCGTCCCCCACCAGAGCTATCAGCTTGTTCACTATCTATCAGTCTGTCCTTATTTGCTTGTTAGTTCAGTTTGTTCATAAGATTCCATAAATGAGTGAAATTAATCCATTTTAAAAATTAGTTTGATTTTTATATCCTCACCTGAGGACATTTTTTATAGGTTTCAAAGAGAAGATTTGGGAAGGGGGAGAGTAACACCAATACAAGAGAGAAAAATCAGTTGTGTTGTGTATGCATCCCAACTAAGGATTGTACTTTCAGCTTAGTTTTGTGTCCTGACCGGGAATTGGACCTACAGCCTTTCAGTGCACACGATGATGCTCCCACCAACTGAGCCACACCAGCGAGGGTAAAATTAAATTATTACAATAATCACAATCAATGATTTTTGTCCCTGTAGTATCATGGTTCAAAGCATAGTGTTTTACAGCAGTATCTTTGCTCTCAAAAACCCTTTAAAAGACCTCTTGTAGACTGAAAACTTCTTTATTTTGACCCTGAGGAGTAAATTTTCCAAAGGGGTTGACTAACTCCTATTTATCATGTCTGATGAGGAAAGAAAGATTCTTAGTATATTGGATGTATCATTTGGCTTGTCTAATGCAAGGATTGTATCTATAAATATTGCTGAAATATTAAAGTCCAAGAGCACTTTTAATTAGTGCATTGACTTTTTTGAAGGTGTTTTATAATTATGAAATCACATTTAAATTCATTCTTGGTGGATATATTCTTGTCTTTTGGCCTCTGTCTATTGGTCAGCATGCAATCCTGACCTTCAAAGCAGGCAGTAAGGACAACCAATGTTGGAATGTCAGTGACAATTTACATTGTTTAAGAACTTTTAAACAAATTATACTTCTATATCCATTAGAATAAAAGCTACTACATACCAGTTGTTTCAAAAATAGGCATTTAAAATGTTTTTCCATGTGTAAGATTTATTTATTTCAACACCTGTGTCTCTGTTGGCTTTTTATACTCCACTGATCTAGTGGCATCTTATGGTCTCATTTCTCTTCATTGGAAAAGCAACACTTTTCAGCATTCACACATCCTTTTAAAGCAATACTGAATTTTTCCTTTAAACACTAAAAGGTATTAAAAAATAGTAAGGGTTGAGTGGTAAGAATACCATGTCACTAAGATGTGAGAAGGGGCTAAACAAATATGTGAAAATAATTTTGTATTGAAATTTAAATTATTTACTTATAAAACACATGGTCAGTAAACACCCATGATGGACATGGCACTGTATTTTATCTAAGTAGAAAAATGAGAAAAGGTTCATGTTTTCGTGTGGTTTTCAGTAGAATTCCTGAATAGAGAATAGAGAATACGCGTACATATATAACTAATATACAAGAATGAACTTGATGATTTTCAAAAATTATATATACATAACAAGCTATGAGAGTTCAGGGGGAAAAAAGGGGCTTTTTGCTGTTATATTTAGGAGAGATTTTGCAGTTTCACTAAACATACATCCCTCTTTTGACCCAGCATTTCTGTCCTAGATATTTATCCAGGAGAAAATGAAAACTTATGTCCCTATAAAAACAGATACACTACTATTTATAATAGCCAGAACTATATCATTCAAATCTGAAATCAACATAAATTTTCATTAACAGTGAATAAGAGTACTGAATCCTAACCACATTTGTTATATAAGATGAATGAATACCAGAGATCTGTTTTACAACATTTGTACCTATACCTAAGAATACTGTATTTGCACTTAAAATTTTGTTACGAGGGCAGATCTCATGTTGTGTTCTTACCATAATAAAAAATAAATAAAATTTAGCCCTCACTCATAACAAATATAGCACTGAATGAATTATTAAGGAACAAACTACTGGTAAACCCAAATAGGTGAACTTTAGAGTCATTGTTTTCAGTGAATGAAGCTAGAAACAAAGGATTAGATACTGCTTGACTGTATTTATATTTAAAAACAAAGTAATCTATGGCGACAAAAGAAAACTTGTATTTTAAGGCAGGTGGTAGAGAAAAAGATGGAATATACAAGGGATAAGGGAGCTGCTCTCTCTCTTGATTTTGCTGGTTGCTTCTATAGTGTCTACCGCTGTCAAAACTCATTGAACTGCTTACTTTACATGGATGTAGTACATTGTACATAAATTACTCCACAATAAACTCCAAAAGATTTTTTAAAAGATTTAAAACTTGTTTAAATTTTATTTATTTTTGTTTAGCAAGTATTGCCACAGCTTCTGAACACAGAAACAAGATGGAATAGAGGTATCCACACTATTCAAAGTTGAATATTTCTATGAAATCTTTTGTAAGTCAAAATTGTGTAAAGTAAAGAAGCAATTACTTTAGGACATGTCTTGCCAACGGATGAACAAAATAAATCAAGATAAAGCATAAGTGCTCAAAGACAACGCAATGGTAGCTTGACACTCAGATATTGTATCAAATTCTTGGAGAAGGACCTTGGAGCTACCACTTTCCCCCTTGGAGGTCTGTGCTGCCTCTGTGACAGCTCACTGTAAATTGCAGACAGAACATTATTTTTGCTTTTTACCTTTTACTTGTAAAACAGAAATCTTCTTTGGATCTCTTTAGGTTAATTAAAAAAGGTACTAGTCTATATCTTTGTGAAAGTGAAGTAAAGCAAAATTCTGAAAAATGGGGTATAAGTAATAATAGTTGTGTACTTTTCATACTTTATGGTTGTTGGCTAGATAAGTTTTGTATTGTCTATTCTAGTTTTTATTACATAACATATTGTATATTTGTAGTTTTCCACATTGTCAACTGTTATATCATAATACAGAGTGAATAAATATTATCATTAATATGCTTTTTCATAAATATAAGAGAACTTTTTATAACATCCCCTATATAATATCAAATAACAATATTGTAAGAATAAAGTGAATGATATAGTTAACATAAAAATGAGTGTGAAATCCAAATAGTAATTTGTGTAACAAAATTTGTTATGTGTATAGTTCTGTCACAGGTGGACAAACAGGTAACCAGGTTCTTGGTGATCACGGACAAAAAATTGAATCAAACACACAGAGGTTATAGCAGAAAGTGAGGAAAAACAGATTTATTAGCCACACAGATCATGGGAACAGGCCAACTCTGAGCAGAGTGGAGCAGAGAAGAAAGGAGAAGAGCCTAACGGCAGCAGCAGCAGCAAGCAGCAGGGGCAGCTGGGGCAGAGCCAAAAAGGGAGGAACTCAGGGGATAGAGGACTTTTATTCCTTAGGGTGGGCCTTCCTTTCCCTGATTGGCTACTGGGAAGAGGGTCCCACAATACTAATTCATTATAATGAAGTAAGGGTCAGGTAGCATCTTCTGAGCAGGGGCAGTCCTGATTCACTAGGATTCAATGCTTCTCCAGATGCAGAAACTACCAGACTTTGGACAGGGTCTCTGCCCTTTATTCATGTTCTTTATCTCCTGGGACACCTCTGGAGTTTCCTCCTTCCTGACTATCTCCTGCCTCAGTTCCAAGTGATATTTCTTAAAATGTAAAAGATTTAAAAAATTAACACAAAATAGCAAAAGTCACTAAGACATTAAAAGTGAGTAAAAATAAAATAAATATCTGTGTAAGAACTCTACTGATAAGAAATGGGTTAAATATTGAGTGTAGAAAACTCAATAGTTCAAAATTACTTTTCTCTAAGGAAACACAAAATGTATATTTATGAAGGAGCCATCAAAAGACTTTTATTAAAATAATAAAATTTTAAATAAAAAAAAGTTTAGTTTGGGAATGCCGTGCATATACAGAGAAGTAATCTCAACAAACTGGCAGACTCTCAGTTTATGACTCTAATGATTTCTATGGACGCTCTTATTTTAATAATCTGTAAGATTAAAAAAGGGGGTAGCATGAACTCCTACAGAGTAAGAATCCTGCCTGACCTTAGACAGGAAGTCAATGTCATGACCTTAGATGATTAATCTTTTCTGCTTGTAAGCTCAGCACATGTCCTTTAATATTAACATTAAAGAAATTAGTGGTGTATGTTGAAATTTGAAAGGTAAAAAAAATAATATCATAATGATGAAATATCTGATCTCATATTTACTCAGCATTAAAATTATTTTTACTCTCAGAAACATAATCTATAGACATATATCTCTCTTCTTCCCTTCCTAATTGCTTTGATTAATATGAAATAGTTACCTCACAGTACATTACACCTCATCTTCCAGGTCATTAAACTTTCCAGGAGATGGCACTATAGCACTTTGTTTTTTAATCCAGATAACAAATCTATAAGCCAGAGGTTATTTTAACAATGCACTATATAACATTGAATTAATTAAATATTATTTTTAGTCAACTATATTATCTTCAATTATTTGTCTTGCATGTTAAGATTATTAGCTATTTCTCTAGGTCTGTAGTAAAAGTATGAAGTGGTATACCTCAAGGTTGTAATATATAATTTCAGTAAGTGACCTATTTCATTTTGCAATTAAATTTAAGAAATAATCTACCCTGATAAAGGAGACAATAAAAGTATGAAACAAAATGTTGCAGGCTATAATGTTTAATAAATAATAATAAACTGCAAAAGTGCCAGTGTAGATCAAATTCAACATGATTTTTAACATGATTTAGATTTGTGATAATGTAGAGAGTACCTGGAATTTCATCCACTATTATTTAATTTTGATAGTTTTAGTAGACAGAGATATTTCCACATGAAAAAAAATTTATATTATCTATCAATAAGGTATGAAATGAACCTTTTCAAGACCAGTATTTAAAACCTTTTTTGATATTTCAGCTTTTTTTTGCATTCTAATGTGTTCTTATGTGACTATATATAGGAATTTTCTTGCCAAAGTATCATGGAGGAAGTGAGACACTTATTTATTAGTATAGCTCAGAAAAATATCAATTAAGAATAAGCTCTAGGTGCAGATGATATGATGATAAAATAAATTTTTGACTTTGAGGAGTTCAAAATTTTATATGATGCAGGTTCGGAAAGTTACATTAATTTGTAATTTCTTTGTGATATAGGTGATTGAATAGATGCAGGATTTGTTGTGCTTTTTAAGAATTTAAAAAGTATCTGCAAAAGCATTTAAGGGGATTCTAAAAATGTAGTAATGGTAGTCAGGAAAAATAACCATTGAAATATTTATTGAGAAACTTCTCTATAAACTTAAAAAAAGAAAGGAGTCCTGCTCTCCATAACATATAACTGTGCCAGAGATCAATTCTGACCATTATTCACATCTTAAGGAGAAGATTCCTTCCCAATCTAGGGCCTGCCACTCTTCTTGTCTAACCTAAAGGAGAGGAAAAAAAAAATAGTCAGTAGAACGGGATCAACTCTTTAAGAATATAAATCAAGAATGCTGGTTCCATAGAAGTGAGCAGAAGACTGGGGGGAAAATAAATGAAATACTTTTGGATAAAAATTTGTAAGGGTCACAACCTCTAGATACAGGCCCAGTGAAGAGCTGATATTGAATCAGATGACTATTGCAGGCTTTTTTTCCCCACACAATTTACTATTACGCAAATAGTTCTTCAGTATAGCAATTGGCAATTGCAGCTGAGAAGAATACAAAAGGAAGCTCAATTTTGTAGCAATATTTATATAAGTAAAAAATACTTTAAACAAAGGCCAAAAATACCACTATGTAATGATAAAGGGTTTAACCAAATAAGAGGATATAGCACTTGTAAACATTTACATACCCAATGTAGGAACACCTAAATTTATAAAGCAAATCCTGATGGACATACAGGGAGGCAGCGACTATAATACAGCTATTGTAGGGAACTTTAACACCCCATTCATATAAATGGATTAGATTGTCCACATAGAAAATCAACATGGAAACAGTGGCCTTAAATGACATATTAGACCAGAATAAATGAATTGATATTTTTATATCACCCTAAAGCAACATAATACACATTTTATTCAAGTGCACATGAAACATTTTCTAGGATAGACTATATGTTAGGCCACAAAACAAGTCTCCATAAATTGAAGAAGAGTGAAATCTTATAAAGCATTTCCTTGGACAATGATATGAAAATAGAAATCAATTACAAGTAAAAAACTGAAAAACGCACAAACACATGGAGACCAAATAGCATTCTAGTAAACAATGAATGGGGTAAGGAGTTAAAAGATACCCTGAGACGAATAAAAATGGAATCACAATGACCCAAAATCTATGGGGCACAGCAAAGCATTTCTAGGAGAAAAATTCATAGCAATACAGACTTACACTGAGAAATAAGAAAAATCTCAATCTGACCTTACACCTGAAGGAACTAGAAAAATAAAAATGAAACTCAAAGTGAGTAGAAGGAAGAAAATCATCATCATCATCATCAACATCAAGTGAAAATAAATGAAGTAAAGTGTAAAAACAATATAAAACTTCAATAAAACAGAGAGATAGTTCTTTGAAAAGATAAAATTGATAAAACTTCAACCAAACTCACCAATAAAAATGTAAGAAAACCTACATAAATAAAATTAGAAATGATAGTGACAACTGACACCACAGAATACAACAGATTATAAGAAAATCCTACAAAAAATTATATACTAAAAAATTAGAAAATCTGAAAGAAATAGATAAATTCCTAGAAAGATATAATCTTCCAAAACTGAGTCAAGAAGAAACAAAGTTTGGATAAAACAAATTTTTATTAAAGAAATCAAATCAGTAACCAAATTTCCAACAAAAAAGTCTTAGACTGATGTCTTCACAGGAGAATTTTACAGAACAGTCAAAGAATTAACATCTGTTCTTTTCAAAGTATTCCAAAAATTCAAAGAGAAGGTTTCCTAGCTCATTTTATGATGCCAACATTACCTTAAGACAAAAACCAAAAAAAGACATTAAAAAATGAAATTATTGGTCAATGTTCCTGATGAACATAGATGTTAAAATCATCAACAAAATATTAGCAAACCTGATCTAGTAATACATTAAAAAGATCATACATCATAATCAAGTGGGTTTTATTCCAAGGGTACAAAGGTGATTTAATATCAGTAACTAAATTAACCTGATACACCACATAAACAAAATAAATGATAAAATCATGAGATCATATCAATAGATAAAGTAAAAGCATTTCACGAAATCTAGCATCCTTTTATGATAAAAGCTCTCAGCAAAAAGGAAATAGAGAGAAGGAACATTACTCAACATAATAAAGGCTATATGTGACATAACCACAACTAACATCAACACTCAATGGTGAAAAGCTAAAATCCTTTTCTTGAAGATCAAGACCAGAACAGTGGTGTTCACATTCATCACTTTGGTCAATACAGTATTGGAATTATGACTGCAGAAGTAAGAAAAGGAAAAGAAATAAAAGGAATCCATCTGGAAAAGAAGAAGTAAAACTGTCACTATCTGCTGATGGCATGATTCTATATGTAACAAACCCCAAAGACTTCAGCAAAAACTGTAAGAACTGATAAATGGATTTAGTAGAATAGTAGGATACAAAAGTAATATTTATAAATAAGATTTATTTTTATAAATCAATAATGAACTTTAAAAAATGAAACTAAGAAAATAGTTCCATTTATGATTGTATCAAAAAATACCTAGAAATAGATTTAACCAAAGGATAAAAGAGCTGCACTAAAAAAATCGTAAGATACTGAAGTAAGAAACTGAAGTATATGCAAACAAATGCAAGGCTGTATCATGCTCCTGATAGGAAGAATTAACATTATTAAAGTGTTCATACTACCAAGAGTCATCTAGATTTGATGCAATCCCTATAAAATAATGATGATGTATTTCACAGACCTAGAACAATAATTCAAAAATGTATGTGGAACCACAAGAACCCCAAAGAGCCACAACAATCTTGAGAGAGAAGAAGTTGGAAGTGTCATGCTATCTGATATCAGAGACTACAAGACTGTAGTAATCAAAACAGCATGGCACTGACACAAAAACAGACTCATAAATAAATGGAAGAGCATAGAGATTCCAGAAATAAATGCATATTTAATAAATAAATGGTCAGTTTATCTATGACAAAGATATCAAGAATATGCAATAGGGTAAAGACAGTCTATTCAGTAAATGGCACTGGGAAAATTGGACATATACATGCAAAAAATGAAACTAGGCCAACTTCTTGCACAATATAAAAGAATAAACTGAAAATTAAAGAAAGACTTTAAGGTCTGAATCCATAGAACTCTTATACTAAAAGAAAGTAGAACTAGTATACTCTGATATTGCTCTTAGTAATGTTTTCTGATATATCTCACTGGATGAGGGAAACAAAAAAATAAACCAATGGAACTACATCAAATTTTTTTTAAAAGTTTTGCACAATAAAGGAAACCATTAACCAAACAAAAAGTCAATCTACCTATTGGGAAAAGATATTCACCAATGATAAATCCAATGAGGTGGTTAATCCCCAAAATTTATAAAGAACTCACAACTCAACTCCCCCAAATTTAACAATCCAACTGAAACATAGGAAGAGGAACTGCATAGATCCTTCTCTAAAGAGGACATACAGATGGCCCATAGACATATGAAGAGATGCTCAATATCATTAATCATCAGATAAATGTCAATTAAAACCATAAGAAACTATCACCTCACACCTGACAAAATGGTTACCATCAAAAAATCAATAGCAGGTGCTGGTGAGAATATGGAAAAAAGGGAACCCTCATGCACTGTTGGTGAGATGCAGATTGGTGCAGCCACTGGGGAAAGCAGTGTGGAGGTTCCTCAAAAAATTGAAAATGGAACTGCCATGTGATCCAGCAATTCCACTTCTGGAAATATATCTAACGCAACTCAAAATACTAATTCCAAAGAATATATACACCACTATGTCCATTGCAGCATTATTTATAATAGCCAAGACTTGGAAGTAGCCCAAGTTTCCATCAGTAGATGAGTGTATGAAAAGAGTGTTTCATATATACAATGGAATATTCCTTGGCCATAAAAAAGAATGATATCTTACTGCTTGCAACAGTATGGCTAGAAGGTATTATGCTAAGTGAAATAGTCAATCAAAGAAGGACTAATACCATATAACTTTACTTGTATGTGGACTCTAAAAATCAAAATAAATAAGCAAACTTAATTTAGTAAAACTTTTTACTATAGTTAATAATAGATAATAATAGTTATAATAGCTAATAATTAACTATTATAATAAATATAGTTAATAATAGATAATCTTATAATAATTTACAATTTTTTAAATATTAGACACTACTAGGAAATTTTAAGATATTTTGCAATTATTAATTGAGATTTACTTTTGCATGAAATAAATTTCACTGTTGTGTAGAAATAAAATAAAAAAAAGAGTAAGCTTTTTCTTTTTAAAAAATTGATTTTGTTAATATACATGAGTGGTACTGATGGAATTTTTGGTATACATGCAATTAGATTTTTTAAATAAAACTATGATTTAATATTTATTACAAACTTATTGCAATTAGATTTTAATCATATGGATTCATTTTACTTGCTTTCCAAAAATATGTTCTAATGGAATGTTTTCTCCTTACTACAGTCTTGATATTAAACTTTCTTCAAGATGAATAAATTTCATAATCAAGGGTGTTTAATTTTAATCTCTGATTAAGTATATTAAAATGAAATGTATATTTAATGAGTAATAAAGATATGTACATTTTATACTTTGGTTCTAAGAACAAAGCTGTATTTACATGCGTTAGAAGCCTAGTGGCGCATTCATCTCTTGAATCTCAAGAAAGTGAGGGAAAGGTTCACCTTATTTCCTTTTCTACTTTCTTAACAGAGTTGACCTATTTTATGCTGCTGAATAGTGTGGTTTATTAATGCAGGTGCTAAGGGAAGTAAATGGGAAATCAAAGTGAATTTCAGTTCCAGTTGTTAATAAAGATTACATTTCATTTGCACAATACAAAGTGACATGATATATATGTAAATATCATCTACTCATTATCTACTTATCATCATCATCTGTCTTTTCACCCATAATCTTCTATTTTGTGTAGATTCTAAGGAAGAAAATTTTACAGGGTATATCAATATTGGTCTAATCAGGAAAGAGAAAGCATACTGTACTTAAAATAGAGAAATGTTAAAATTAGAGAATTATTAGGCTGTGATAGGGGAGTGGCAATTGAGATACAAAGAAAACTGTAAAAGATACCTTAGGGCTGAAGGAGAGGACCTAACAAAGGACAAATTTAAAAGGGAGATTTAAACCTTATTAGATAAGCTGCAATCGCAGCCTACTGGGTGGCTAAGCATATTACTGGGTAGTTTAAGTCAGTGCTGCTCCATAATCATCAGGCAAGTCTAGAATAGTCTTCTCAGGTTCAGGTCAATGGAGGTTGACAGTAGACATTTGACAGTAGTCATGTCATTGCTGCAGCTACTGCCAGAACTGCCAGCTAGTGTTTTGTTTGTATGTTTTTGTATGTAGCTTGTACAGGCTGATGGCCAGAACAAAACTTACTGTATGGTCCTCTTTGGAATGTTTTAATTATTTTTAAAAAATGCATAGTTTTCTAATATCTTATGAGAAGTTATATTGTTAAAAGGAACATATATTTTTCAACAACACAAACCTACTGACATTTAAAAAAATTTGTGTCTAAAAATGGACTAATATTGAGTGTAGTTATCTGGATTGAAAATATAAAATTGTTTTTGAAGTCACCTCAAAAATAAAAAAAATGTGACTTACTATGATCTCACCTATAAGCGGAACCTAATCAACAATACAAAGATGCAAGGAAAATAAGACCAGAAACACTGAAAGGAAAAGAAACCAACAGAGACAAGAGGTGGGGGGGCGGGGGAAAAGGAAGGGAGTGGGAGGGTCGGGGAAGGTGTAGCAAGGTCTCATGGACAAAACCAAAGGGGAAGGATTGAGGGAGGATGGAGGGGATGGGGCAGGAGAAGGTGGTGGGGGGAAGGCAGAGACAAATGTATCTGAAAAAATAAAGAAAATAAATTAAAAAAATAAAGTTAATATGGATATGTAAATTAATGTCACAATTGTCAAACACTCTCTCACTGACCACACTTAAGAGGGTTCTTCTGAGCCTTGTCCTTTGGCCTTGTCTTTGGCTTGTCCAGTTTGGTTACAGAAAGAATCATGCTAATTCAATTTCTTTTACCTTGAATATCCGATCACTTATGTTATTTTATTAGGTCCCATATCTCCTACCCTTGATATCTGATCATCTTTGCCTGCCTTTAGCAAGAATTTTGTCAGTTTGGCAAGAATCACTCTACCCTGCATGTCTCCTGCTAGTAATTTTTTATCTATTGAATTTACACTGTGATCTCTGGATATAAATCCCCACTTTCCTCATTGTATTTGACTGTGTTGCAGCCTCTCTAGGCTGGGCAGGTCCACTGGGGGCTCAGGTAGACAGAAGAAGATATGTGGAGCCTTGGGGATGCTTTACATTCCTTTATTTGTGAGAGTCACACAGGCTGCAAGCTTGTGTCTGGGGAAATCACACAGGCCACAAGCCCATGTCCAAGCCGGCGCCCCAACTCCCCACCTCATCTGAAGCTCCTACCCCTTAAATACTAGCCATAAACAGAGCAAGTTACAGGTCAGAAGGTGCAGTAACTATCATGAGCTGCGCATGTGAGCCTACTCAAGGCTAGGGGGCAGTTTATCGCACTGGGGCTCAAGACCATGAGACTCAGGCTCCTGGCTATGGGAACACTGCTTTATCAGACTCCTTCAAGGTTGTGAGGAGCTGCTCCCTCCAGTTATCCACGCATCTGGGTGAGGGAGCCAGATTGCCTCCACCTACACTACATTGACATTGAGTTTTGTTTCTGCCATATTGTTATAGTCTTGATACCTATCGCAATAATCTTTAATAAAGTCTTCCTTACCACTTTAACAAGTGTCCAAATAATATTTTCTTGAATACAGTTTAATTATGTTTACAGCATTAACAAAATAGTCACTTCAATTAATCTTTAATATTCACCATATAGTAAGATATGAATTTGAAATATGCTATCCATTTAGTAAACTTTAACATAAATAGGAGATCATTGAGTAAACTATGGACATAATTAGATATATTCCATCTTTATCAACTATTTGGAATTTATTCAAAAGCTCATAATGTTATCTAATTAATAATGTATCAATGAGTAGTTTGCAATAACTTAGTCAAGCTGTACAAAAAGTCTATGTTGAATGAGGTGTTATACTCATTATTTGTTTTGGGCAGAAAACACATAGTAAAAAATTTCCTGACAAAAAAGTAGTGGTTACAGTCTTTAATTAAAGAACATATTTTGGTACATTTTAGCATTACAGTTGAAATTTATCTAAAGTGAATTATGCATCTCCCTGTCTTTTCAAACAGAGCATGAAGGTGGGTAGGGGCAGAGGAGAGTGATGGGGGTAAAAAGGGGACAACTGTAGTTGAACAATAATTTAAAAAAAAAGAAAATGCTATTGATGACTTTGTTCCTGTATTATAAACATTTAGTTACTCAGCAGGTCTGTGAAACAAGGCTGTCCAGGGCAATGTCTTGACTCTCTGAAACCATCAAAAGGGACTCTACTTTTATGGTCTTTATGGGTCTATCATCATCTTTTTCATGTTTTTTCTCTCCTAGTATCCTTTGCTAGTTTCAGAATTTTGGCTGCTTATAATCTGCTACTTTATTTCACAAATAATTGTCAACTGAATAGTTTGTTTCTCACATTGGAGGTTGTGTTCCAGGTGGATAATCTGAAAAAGCTATAAATTTGTAAAGCAGAGTAAGGTTTCTATCTTTCAATGACAAATATTGGAAACAGTTCTGATCAATGTATCAATCACTGGTAAGGCAGAAGCCTCAAGTTCAGTTTCTTTTCTGATTTTTCAAGAAAATGCATACTTCTGAATATTTTAGAAAATTAATATTTTACTTTTCACAGGATTTTTGCAATGTATGTAATATTTATAGGACTTCATTTTTGGAAATAATTTCATTTGGAATGTTTTTTTTCTCATTTTATTATTCTGCTAGTATTTAATGCTGACCGATTCTTGAACTCTGGATAACTGTGATCAGTGCAGCTAGTTCATGTATTAAAAGTCTTTAAAAATGACATTTATATTCTCTAAAATGTGATATTGATTAAACTGGATCATTAATTAAGCTGTATATTAGGTCTCATAACCAGAATTAACATGCTGAATTGGTTTCTGAGTTTAGATCGCCATTAACAGATTTTTTTCTTAAAGGTGGTTGATGTTTTCAGAAGAAAGACATGTTCACAATGACTGTATTAATAATAATTCCCAAATTAAAAAATATAAAAGATGATAACAAAATATGAGATGTCACCATTTTATTATCTAGTGTGGGTTCTGGCAAGATTCAATTCAAGCCTCAGCTCCTCCAACAGCATGTCCCCATTTCTCTGAAAGTGTACTTTACTATATAGTCCCATAGCTCCTTCTTTTAGCTTTAGCCATATATAAAATATTTTAATAGCTTTGTGTCCTCCTTGCTTTATTTTACTTTTACTTGTGCATCTTCTCCTTATTACCTTTTAATATTCTTATATGGGCAGTGGTTTTATCACTTTGTATTTCCAGTATCTAGTCTAATGCCTATCTCCTAGTGAGTTTTCATAGTAAATATTTTTTGTCTGGACAGAACTTCAAATGATCAGATTTCTTTATGATTTTAACAAACTTTATCACGTCATTCAATAAGCTCCTATTAGAGAATGATGAAAACTACATATATAACAAAATATAGTATAGTCCTGGCTGTTGTGACTCAGTGGATTGAGTGCCAGCCTGCAAACCAAAGAGTTGCCCGTTCAATTACCAGTCATTGCACATGTCTGGTTGTGGGCGAGGTCCCCAGCAGGGGGTGTGTGAGAGGCAACCACATATTGATGTTTCTCTCCCTCTCTTTCTCCCTCCCTCCCCCTTTGTCTAAAAATAAATAAAAAAATCTTAAAAAAAGAAAATATAGTATAAATAGTTACATAGGAGATGCAGATTTAATAGATAACAAATAACATGTAGATAATGTGCAATAGACATGCAAAACTCACAAAATATGATGTTTATTCATTTGCTTTCTCTATATCCCATTAAAAAATCCTATGTGCAAAATGAGGAAGAATAAAATCAAAAGATCAAATATTATTCAAATCAATGGTAGCCTAACATCACAATATATGAGTTTTATCCAAAATAAATCCAGCCATTATTAGTATAATGAGAATGGTTTGCATGACATCGATGTAATCTGGCAGCCAAGAAGAGTGGACTGGAATGTACATTTGTGAACAATGATGACTTTACTGTACTAGTCAGTGAGGGCAGTATATGTTGTTGAATGAGCATGTGTTCTGTGTGGCCACCACATTAAAAATGACTGAACAAGTAGGGAAATGAATCTGCATCAAATTTTGTGTTAAGCTTGAACATTCCTCCATAGAAACTATTTGGATGAATCAGAAGGTTTTCAGGGATAATGCAATGAGTGCAGCACAAATAAAAGTATAGCACAAACTCTTCAAAGATTCTCAACAGGTTGAAAATCTGTTGAAAATGATCCACATTCTGGAGGGTCTGCAAAAAACAGAACAATTGACAATGTTGAACATGTATGGGCTGCAATAAACAAAGATCAGTGACTGACAGTGCGAGAACTAGAAGCTGATCTGATCTGGGGATTCCCAGAACTACTGTGTCTGAGATTTTGATGCAGTATCTTGGCATGAAACATGTCTTGGTAAAGTTATTCTGCAGCTTCTGCTACAAGAGCAGAAGGAACATAGTGCCGCAGTTGCTAATGACTTGAACTGCTGCCAATGAACCAGATTTCCTCAAGAAGGTCATAACCAGAAATGAATTGTAGGTCTACAGCTATGATTCAGGAATGAAAGCCCAGTCCCAATGGCAGTTACCTGGTTCTCCATGCCCAAAGAAGGAGCAGCAAAGTCGCAGCAAGGTCAATACCATATTAACTGTGTTTTTTGATCAGGAAGGTGTTGTCCATCATGGGTATGCTCCTCCAGGCCAAACAATTAATAAGAGGTACTATCTTAATGTTCTCTCTCAGTTGAGGGATGCAATATGACAAAAACAGGTGCAGCTATGGGCAACTGGTGATTGACAGCTTCATCATGAAAACACACCCACTCATGCATCACATCTTGTGCAGTTTTTTGGGAAACATCAAATCACCTAGGTGACTTAGCTCTCATACAGCCTAGATTTGGTGCTCTGTGGCTTCTGGCTTTTCCCAAAACTAAAATTACCTTTGAAAGGGAATTGATTTCAGGCTGTTGATGAGATTCAGAAAAATATGATGAGGCTGCTGATGGCGATTCCAACAAATGATTTTGCAGAGTGTTTTCAACAGTGGACTAGACACTGGGAGAACTGTGTGAGATCCTAAGGTATCTATTTTGAAATGGATGGAAGAGTCATTGTCCTAGGTACAATATCTCTTATATTTTGTATCTCCTTCAATAAATGTCTCTATTTTTTCATATTACAAGGCTGGCAACCTTCTGGACAGATCCTTTTTGTAAAATGAATATAAAACTATTCAGAGCTATTTTATTGTTATAAATGTTAGGAAAAACATCAACAATGTATTTTTAGATGAATTAACAACAAATAGAATTAAAACTCAACTATTTGATTTGGGGAATAAGTATAGATAACATTTATGACACTTTACATTTCAGAAAGTCTACCTTTTTACCTAAAAAGCCCTCAAGACTCATTTTGGGCATAACTTCTGTGGATACATGGAACTAAGAAATGTGCCAAAGACCAATCTTTCATCCCTTGCACTGAAAATAGTTTGACAGATTATGGTAATGAAACATTTCATATTTTTAATTAATTATATTGCTTTTGGCATAAATTATCATTTCATGTCACTTGCACATTTTTTGTTTAATTGATATTTTCTTATGAGCTGAAATAATATTGATCATGTTGCTACACATATAATATTGCTAGTTTTAATTTTTATTATAATATATTGTTTTCACATTTATAAATATATTAATTTTTTCATCAGGCCTGTAGAACTTAAAGACCCTTTGACAATAATTGTGTTGTATTGTTTAATATTTTGTGAATCACTTGAACTGACATATTCCTTTGATTAAATACTGGAAGATCCATTGTTTTAACTATTGGAGCATTAATGTATTTTTGTCTTCTAATTAGAATTTTAAAAGGGATAAAAATACATAAAGACTTATATAAAGGTGAAAAAGGTCTTAAAATTCTATGAACTGGCAGGAGGGACTATGCCCTGGCCCAATGGTGCTTAAGCCTGATGGTTGAGAACAGAGTAGCAGCCTCAGATAGTAGATCCCTTGCTAAAGGGGGAGGAGAGTGGACTAGAGACACTTGAGGAGAGACTGGAGATGGAGGCTTTGGGGAGAGAACTAACAGAGTAGCTGGCAGGATCCTGGGGCTGAGTCATCTGCCATTTGGCAGCAGATATCATATTCAGGCAGACCACTCCTCTGAGTGGCAGCAGCATGAGAGGAAACAAAGCCCTTCCCCAAGGAGGGATTCTGCACTGGCCTTGTGGTGCCTATGGCTGAATGCTGAGTGTGGAGTGACTAGATTAACACCTGAAGGAAACAGCCACAGATAGCAGATTATTGGAAGTCTCAAACAGACTGCCTAAGGTCAGATGGGGTCAACATCTGACATCATCAGAGGCAGATCCAGAAAGAAAAAACTGTGGTAAATACTAGAGGTTACCGAGACAAAAAGCACTGTGGTCTTCTCCATGATTTGTGATATTTTCTTTACTACATAGCTTTTTAACTTCCATTTTAGGTTCAAAAGTTTGTGGAAATTAAGTCATTGGATTTTAAACTAATGGCTTATTTCTCTCCTTTGTTATAATAGTCTTAATCTCTTTACAACCTTGTTAATAACAATAACATTTGTTGTTAATAGCAGGATTGCAGGGGCGAGTTGTTTTTGTGGATATGGGTTTGTTTCCTGGGCTTTGAGGTTTTGTTCTGGTACACCTGCATAAAAACACATAAGATATGATGGGCAGAGTGACACTCAGTCAACCAGTAAGAAGGTAGGACCCACAAAAGAATGATCAAACAACAATCAAAACCCAATTGCTTCCAGACAGCCAACATAAACAGCATAAAAAGCCTCTAAAGAGCAGCAAGTTCATGAAAACAAGGAGATTGTACCACTGAATCTCATGGGTCTCCTACCATAGAAGTTTACACCACAAAGTCAAGAAGTCAAGACAGATCAATTTAACAAGCAGAAGCAAAAAAGAAGAGTCTCATAAATAATGGGAAGAAAAAGAAGAATCCCCCAATTGAACATAAAGAAGGAATCCCCACAAAGAGAACTAAATGAAATAGAGGCAAGTAAACTACCAGATATTGAGTTCAAAATAATGGTTCTAAGGAGGCTCAATGAGCTCAGTGAGCTCAGAAAGAATTACAAAAAACTACAAGGAAACTATGAGGAACTCACTGCAAACTATATCAGCATTGAAAAGGACATAGAAACTACCAAAAATGGGCAAGAGGAAATGAAGAATACAATTTCTGAATTGAAGAACACAGTAGAAGGAATCAAAAGCAAGCTAGATGAAGCAGAGGATAGAATCAGCAAGCTGGAGGATAAGGTAGAAAGAAGCTCCCAGAAAGAGCAAAAAATGAAAAAAGACTCAAAAAGAATGAAGAAGCATTTAAGGAACTCCAGGACAACCTGAAACATAATAATATCTGTATAATAGGGATACCAGAATGAAAAGAAGAGCAAGGGATAGAGAACATGTTTGAAAAACTGATGGAAAACTTCCCTAATTGGAGGAGAGGATATACTACAGAAGTCCAAGAAGCAGAGAGGGTCCTATTCAAGAGGAACCCAAAGAGGCCCATTGCAAGTCACATCATAATTAAAGTGGCAAATATAAAAGACAGAGAATCTGAAAGGCAGAAGGGAAAAACAGATAGTAATATACAAAGGAGAAATGATAAGGCTAGCAGCTAACTTCTCAACAGAAACACTACAAGCCAGAAGGGAATGGGAAGAAATATTTCAAGTAATGAAAAGCTACAGCCTGCAGCCAAAAATACTTTACCCAGTAAGATTCCCATTAAAATGGAAGGCGAAATAAGGAGTTTCCCAGACAAAAGAAGGCTAAAAGAATACACCTCCACCAAGCCAGCAATGCAAAATATGCTAAAGGGACTGCATTAATAAGATGAAGAAAAAAAGTGAGAAAGAGAGGAACATAAGTACAAAGGAAAAAAAAAACATAAAGTACCTATCAATAATTCAAACTAAATGGATTAAATACTTCATTCAAGAGACATAGGGTCGCTGAATGGATAAGAAAACATGACCTGCTTATATGCCACCTACAAGGGACCCACCTCAGAATAAAGGACCTACACAAGACTGAAAGTAAAGGGGTGGAAAAAAATATTCCAAGCAAATGGACAGGAAAAAGAAGCAGGGGTAGCAATACTTATATCAGAAAATAGATTTCAAAACAAAGGCCATAAAAAGGGAAACAGGATACTTCACAATATTCAAAGGAATAAACTATCAAGAAGACATAAACATTGTAAACCAATATGTACCCAACATAGGAGCACCCAAATATATAAGAAAAATCTTGGAAGATGTCAAGAAAGATATAGAAAGCAATACACTGATAGTAGGGGATTTTAACACCCCATTGTCTACAATAGATAGATCTTCCAAACAAAATATCAACAAGGATTTTGTGGAACCAAAGGATGCATTAGATTAAATGAAATTTATATATACATATATAAAGGATATATGTGTGTGTGTGTGTGTGAGTGTGTGTGTGAGTGTGTGTGTGTATATATATCTCCTTTCATCCCTAAATAACAAAATACATATTCTTTTCAAATGCACAGGAGCATTTTCAAAGATAGACCACATGATAGGACACAAAACAAGCCTCAACAAATTCAAGGATATTGCAATCATACCAAGTATTTTCTTGGACCAAAAAGGCTTAAAACTGGAAACCAACCCCAAGAAAAAAACTCAAAGACATTCAAACTCATGGAGACTGAAGAGCACGCTATTAAACAATGAATGGGTCAATAATGCAATCAAAGAAGAAATCAGTAAGTTTCTGGAAACAAAGGAAAAGGAACACACAATAGTCCAAAACCTTTGGGACACTGCAAAGGCACTAAAAAAGACAGAAACTTATCAAATAAACAACTTAACCCTGCATCTTCAAGAACTGGAGAAACAACAACAAACAAAGCCCAGAGCAAGTAGAAGAAAGCAAATAATCAAGATCAGAGCAGAATTGAATGACATAGAGATTAAAAGAACAATTCAAAGAATCAACCAATCCAGGAGATGGTTCTTTGAAAAGATAAACAAAATCGACAAGCCTTTAAAGAGACTCATCAAGAAAAAAAGGGAGAGGACCCAAATAAATATGTCAGAAATGAAAGAGGAGAAATAACAGCTGATACCACAGAAACAGAAAGGATTGTAAGAAATTACTATGAACAATTATATGCCAAGAAATTCAAAAACCTCAATGAAATGGAGAAATTTCTAGAAAAGTATAACATTCCAACATTTAATTAAAAAGAAGCAGAAAGCCTGAGTAGACTAATAACAGCTGGTGAAATTGAAGCAGTAAGCAAAAAGCTGCCAGCACACAAAAGCCCTGGACCAGTTGTTTTCACAGTAGAATTTTACAAAACATTTAAGGAAGACCTAACCTCTGTTCTTCTCAGACCATTCCAAATAATCCAAGAGGAGGGAAGATTCCCAAACTCTTTTTTTGAGGCTGACATCATCCTAATCTCAAAACCAGATAAAGATACAACCAAGAAAGAAAACTACAGGCCAACATCCCTGATGAACATAAACACTAAAATCCTCAACCAAATATTGGCAAACCACATCCAGCAATACATTAAAAAGATTATCCACCATGATCAAGTGGGGTTTATCCCAGGCATGCAAGGATGGTTAAATATTTGCAAATCAATAAATGTGATACATCACATAAAAAAAGACAAAAATCATATGATTGTATCAGTAGATGAGGAAAAAGCATTTGATGAGGTATAGCATCCATTTATGACAAAAACACTTTGCTTATGAGCAAAGTGGGAGTAAAGGGAGTGTATCTCAATATAATAAAGGCCATATATGAAAAACCTACAGTCAACCTAATAGTCAACGGGCAAAAACTAAAAGCTTTCCAACTAAGATCAGGAAGAAGACAAGGCAGTCCGCTTTCACCACTTCTATTTAACATAGTATTGGAAGTCCTAGCTACAATGATCAGACAAGAAAAAGAAAAAAAAGGCATCCAAATTGGAAAGGAGGAAGTAAAATTGTCACTGTTTGCATATGACATGATAGTGTACATAGAAAATCCTATATTCTCCACCAAAAAACTACTCAACCTAGTAAGTGAATTTGACAAAATGGCAGGATACAAAGTCAATATTCAGAAATCAAAGGCAGTTTTGTACACTGACAATGAAATATGAGAATCAGAAATAAGAAAAAAAAATCTCATTTGCTATAGCAACAAAAAAAAATAAAATACCTAGGAATAAACTTAACCAAGGAAGTTAAATACTTGTACTCAGATGACTACACAACACTGAAGAAATAAATTAAGGAAGACACAAATAAATGGAAGCATATACCGTGTTCATGGATTGGAAGAATTAACATCATTAACATGTCCATACTACCCAAAGTAATTTATAGATTCAACACAATCCCTATTAAAATACCAATGGTGTATTTCACAGGTATAGAACTAACATTTCAAAAATTTGTGTGAATCCATAAATGATTCTGAACAGCTGCAGCAATTTTGAGAAAGAACAAAGTAGGAGGGATCACAAGACCTGATATCAAACTATATTATAAGTCCACTGTAATCAGCTCACCGTGGTACTGACATAAGAACAGACACATAGATCAGATAAACAGTATAGCTAGCCCATAAATAAACCCATGTCTCTATGTTCAATTAATATTTGACAAAAGGGACATGAGCATATAATAGAGCAAAGATAACCATTTCAATAAATGGCGTTGGGAGATCTGTACCATCACATGCAAAAACATGACAGTCGACCACCAACTTACACCACACCAAAAAATAAACTCGAGATGGATAAAAGACTTAAATACAAATTGCAAAACCATAAAAGTCCTAGAGAAGATCATAGGCAGGAAACTCTCAGATATTCTACTCAGCAATATTTTCACCGATATGTCCCCTAGAGCACGGGACATACAGGAAAGAATAAACACACGAGACTTCATCAAAATAAAAAGTTTCTGCACATCTAAAGAAACATTAGCAAAATGAAAAGAGAACCAATTTTATGGGAAAATATATTTGTCAGTGATACCTTGGACAAGGGTTTGAACTCCAAAATGTATAAAGAACTCACAAGACTCCACTCCAGGAAGACAAACAACCCAGTTAAAAAATGGGCAATTGAGCCAAACAGACAATTCTCCAAGGAGGACAAAAACAGGGCCCCGAGACATACGAAAGGATGCTTATCATCACTACTCATCAGAGAAATTCAAATAAAAACCACAATGAGATACCACTTTACACTGGACAGAATGGCCATCAAAAACATATCAACTAACAAGTGCTGGTGAGGCTGTGGAGAAAAGTGAACCCTAGTACACTGTTGTGGGAATACAGACTGGTGCAGCAACTGTGGAAAACAGTTTGGAATTTCCTCAAAAACCTAAAAATGGAACTGCATTTTGACCCAACGATTCTACTGCTCGGATTACACCCTAAGAATCCCAAAACACCAATTCAAAAGAACCTATGCACCCCAATGTTCATAGCAGCTCAATTTACAGTATCCAAGTGCTAGAAGCAATTTAAGTGCCCATCAGTAAATGAGTGAATCAAAAAAATTTTGTACACTTACACAATGGAATACTACACAGCAGAAATATAGAAAAAGCTACTACCATTTGCTACAGCATGGATGGAACTAGAGAGCATTATGCTAAGTGAAATAAGCCAGGAGGTGAAAGACAAATACCATATGATCTCACCTTTTAGTGGAACCTAATCAAGAAAACAAACAAACAAGAAAAGTATAACCAGCAACATGAAAGAATAAGCAAACTGACACTAATGAGAGGGAAGGAGAGAGGGGGTAACGGGGAAAAGGAGAAGGGCCAAATCAAGGAACGTGTATACAGGACCTATGGACAAAGCCAAAATGGGGAAAGATTGAAGGAGGGAGGTGGGGGAGGGGCAGGGGAAAGTAGTGGTGGTAAAATGGAAACAAAGGTATTTGAACAATAAAGAAATTAAAAAAATAAAAAAGAAAAGAGAAATAAACAAAAATAAATAAAAAATAAATGAAACATCACCATGAGGTTAGAATTTTAACATATGAATTTTAGCACTGTTATTATTATTGAAGTTAATATCACCATCATTAAACATTTTCAAAGGAAATAAAATGGTAAAATATTAACATATCTTTGTGAAGTATGTATTTGAACACTTTGTACTATTTTTGCAACTCTTCTGTATGTTTGAAACAACTTAGAATAAAATGTTTACAAAAATTCTATGAACTCTAATGTTGGCAAGTATCACAGTCCCCCTTTTCATAGTGTGTCTGGGCCCTGATGACCCCCTCTTTTCTCCAAATAATACTGCTTCTCCCATTTCCCACACTGCTGTCCCTTGTTAGCCTGGGTTCTGTCACCTGGTTATAACATACTGACAAAAATTACTTTGGGGTCTTTTCATGAAGTTAAATTATGCTTGAGTGGCTGCATACTAACCACCTTTCAAGTGCACTGACAAGTAAGCAGGATGGAGCAAGAATGCAAGAAAAGCAAGGAAGAAAAAAGGGAAGAATGAAAGGTAGAAAAAAAATTGAAAATGAAATATTTTAAAACATTTTGTTTATTTCAAACTTCACATTTCTGTTTATAATTTTCCATTTATAATGTGTAAAATATATTATTATAATCATTATGTTGTGATTTTTTTTTATTTTTTTACCCCTTCCTATAGAGCTATTGCTGACTGTGTTACTTCAGCTATAGACTAAATAGAAATGTTTCAAAATTTAATGAGAATAAGAATCTACTGGGATGCTTGTTAAAAAAAATGCAAATCCTGATTTAGTATGTGTATATTTTCTGTTGTTTTTATATTTAATTTCTAATTTTTTGTCTAGAATTTTATTTGTATTCTTCTAGTTTTGATTTGTTTCCCAGTTGTGCTTACCATTTGTTCGTACAATTGTACATGTTTTCTACCAGTGTCTTTATGTTAATTATAATTATTTTAAGCTCCCTATCTGGTAGTTCTAACAATTAGGCCATATCTAAATCTAGATTTGGGTTCTCTGTTCAGAGTAAGACACAGGCAGTCCGTGAGTCCCTAGATCTCTGTAGCTGGTCTTTCTCAGTTTCCCTTACTGGTAGGAGTTATCATCAAGATGCAAAACTGATTCTCCGTTTCATGTCATATTCATTTTTAGTATCTGATTTTGATTGTTTCATTATATCAATATAAATCTACAAAGAAAAATTATGGAAATCCTATATTAAAAAACCCATCTTTAGTATATTCTTTTTTAAAGCACACCTAAGTTGAATTATTGTATTCATGGTTCTGAAAATTGTTTAAGGGGGAACCCCATCCTAGAGACCCCTCAACGGGTTAGGGCAACCAAATGTTTCAAATGTTTATCTGTCCTCTTGCTCAAGAAAACAAATTAATCATTCCTCATGACACTAGGTAGTTTGCCTAGTTCTGTTTTTTTGCATAAACTGTCTCACTCTATGTCAGGTTTATTTCATTAAAAGTGAGCCTGAAAATAGTGTTAACATTCAGGTCTTTTGAACAATTTCTGGAGGATAGAAGGATGGATACAAAAATCATTTAAAATTCACCACCAACTAGTCTTTAGTTAGACTAGTTTAACCTTGGAGGCTCAACAAATGAGCCTAGCTACATCAAGTACAGTTTTTGTTAGTGTCTCTCTCATCCCACATATTAATTGAAGGACTGTACACAGACAGAGAATTGATGAGCCATATGACGTGGGTGTGCTTGGGGCTCCAGAGAAGCTATAACATCTTCAACAATGAGAGAATGCATGAAGGTTATAGTGGTATTTTTTTTCTAGCTTCTTGAAGGGATTTATTATTATTTTTAATTAGACATTTTTTGGCTTATTAGTCAGTTATGGCTTTGAGAGCTAAATTATCTGACATAAGCAGAAGTTAGTTCTCATTAGGAATAACATTCACTATGAGCTATACTGCCTTGTATTTGATTATCATGCTTATTTTCTCTGATTAAAAATGATTCCTATGTTAAAGTTGAAAGGAAAGGAAATGTTATAGCCTGGGCATAATATTAGGCAAATGATAAAACTTCTGTTTTGTAGATGGAGGTTATGCTTCCTCAGCAGCATCTAGAAACATGCTGATTTATTGTTAGTTAAAAAAAAATGTTTAAAACATTCTAACTTTATCACATAATGTTAAGTGTCTCTGCATTGGTGCTTACAAAAGTACCGCAAAGTCACATTAAGAAGAGATATTAGGGCACATTCAATATTCTTCTCTAGCTGGAATTACTTTATAATGACACAGTGCTTTTTTTCAGGCATTTCATCAGGATTGAAAAGTACATTACTGATTATGAAACTTCCTGTGTCTTTGCAAAAATTAGAATTTAAAGTCTTATTAATTCAGACATCAGTGTTTCAGAATTTGCAAAAATTTAGACAAGCATTACAATGAGGCTTAAATTTATACTATCTATAAAGTGCTTGCTAATGTGTGTTGTAATAATAATTACTTAAGAAGACACCCTCAGCTTCTTCAGAAAATAAGATTTATTTAAAAGTATTATGTATATTTACTGATTATTTTTACCTCTTTATTTCAGAAGATTCTTAATTTATTTTTTCAAATACACATATTTTTTTAAACTAATTTTGGAGACAATTGCTAATTTAGAATCATCAAGGTATTTTTTTTAGAATACACTATATTTTAGCTTTCCTACAATATGTATTATTTTTCCAAATTAGTCATAACAACTGAGGTTTAATTTAATTATTTTAGGTTAAACATGGAATGCTTTGTAAGAATATACAGTTACCTACTCCCCCAGCGACTAATTATATCCAGGTATTAGGATTAATTTTTATACAGTCTTTTCGATTTTTTGTGGTGTCCCCTACAATTGTTTAGTATTCTGATCACATATACTCTGTGACTGAGATTTCTACTGTCTTCATCATAAGAGATTCAAGGAGTAAGAAAGCAGAGGTAATGGTATACAAAAGTTTACCATGCTTCATGTTTCTAGAGTAACATTCAACTACACTGATATTTCTAACCTCTCTTTTCATTCAGTTAATTAGGTAATTGGTAAAGATGGGATAAGATTCTCCATATATTCTCTTCCTTATTTTTGAGAATAGAACATAACATTTATCTCCATCATCAATGTGTTTTAATTAAATACAACTAAATTTACCATTTTTTAATAATAATAGTTGTGGCCATGTGACTAAATTTTCACTGATGAAGTAGGAGTAGTTGTGTCAGGAAGTTTCCTTCTAAAGGAGAATGAGGTGTTTTCTCTGGCTTTCTTGATTTCTTCCTCTTTCTTCTTTCCTCTCTCTCTCCCTTCCTTCGTTGCTTCCTTCCTTCCTCCCTCACTCCCTCCTTCCCTTCCTCCCTTCTTCTCTTTCTTCCTCCTTCCCTCCTTTCCTTTCTTTATGCCCTCCCTCCTTCCCTCCCTCCTTCCTTCCTTCTTCTTTTTTCTTTCTTCTTTCTTTCTCTCTCTTCTTTCTTTTATTCTTCCTTCCTTCCCTCCTTCCCTCCCTCCCTCTCTCCCTCTCTCCTTCCTTCCTTCCTTCCTTCCTTCCTTTCTCTTTTCTTTTCTTTTCTTTTCTTTCTCTTTTTCTTTCCTGCTGGCTGAGTGCAGATAAGATGATGGTCCTGCTGTGAATCCATATTTACAATGCTCATGACTTCTTCAGGATGGCAGAACAGCAGACTAAACAGAGCACCAGCACTCATGGAATACTTCTGTACAAGGTGTTTTGATGTTGGAATCTACCTTACTTAACCATTGTTTTGTATTTTTCTGTGACAAGTAGCCAAGCATAAACTAAATGATTCTATGACATCAGAAGAAGTTGCATAGGATGCTTGGCTCAGCACTTTTATTATCTCTACTGCATCTGTAGATTTGTCTGCCTGCATGGTGGTTGTACTGGGACTGATTGCTCAAGGATAGTTTGCAGTTGCCAGCTGGCTTGGGACCAGAGGTAACTCTAATTATATATACATCATAGGACTAGAAAACTCATTTTGCTGCAGATCTAAAAGTAACTTCTGAAAACAGTTTCATCATTATTGGAATTCATATTTTGTCTCCATCTGCCTAACTCATATATTAGCTGTGTTGTTATTGACAAAGTGGTCACTGAGAATTAATGAAAATAATTATATAACTCTATACATCAGTGTACTGATAAATGTTCAATACGGACTCTCCAAGAAAATAACCTTATTTTTAGTGTTTGCTTATTTTTGTATTTGAAATACTCCTCTCATGGCCAATTTCATACTGTAAATATGCCATCACTGAACAAAGCTGGACAGACACGTGCAGTAGCATACCATTCTGTAGTATTGCTGCCATACAGGTACAAGATAAGTAAGTACTCTCAAGAATTTATGTAACAGTAACATCTGGTAAAAATAATCAAGAGATTATTTATATTTATCATGAATACCTTCATATTCACTAAACTTTATTTTAGGTTTATATAATTTGATTTTTCATGATAGTTATATTTAATAAGAAAAAATAAAAATTTCCTGAAGATTAAAAATTGGCTCTCATGAGCCAATATGCACTGGCTCTCACACATACACTGAAGTATATATGTGTGTGTGTGCGTGTGTGTGTGTTTGTACATATTAGAATTATGACTCTTTATGAAAGTTCTCTATCTAAATACTGCATTTGAATACAATGCTTTTCATGTATTCAATAGTACAAAATATTGTACTATTTTAATAATTAATTGTTTTTACATTGCAATTTATTTAATACTAATCAAAAGCTAATTAATTAATCCCATGCATAAGAAAATGATTTTGTACTTCTCATCTACATAATGAAAATGGAATGATTTTCAATACTTCCTCTCAAAGTGTTATGTTCCTAGTACTCAGTGATTACACTTAATAACTCACTAGGGTAATTTCAAGTATTAGCTCCATGAATATGGGGTTTCAGGTATGATTAGGAACAAGATTGCAGTCTGTGGTTACTAAATATCTGGTTAATTAAGTTACTTTCATTTACATTTTAGTTTTTATAAGAAAAATACTATTTTTCAGTTATTTTTCTATATCCAAATTTCATATATGTTCAAAGTTTCATAATCACCAAGGAAGTAGAGTTTTTGCTGTTTAGATAAAGGAAGTATATCTATACTTTATATTTTGTTAACATTTAATGATAGTGAGGCTCACTTTCCCTCTATGTAAGGTATGTGAACTGTGATACACTGAAGTTACCTCATGAGAATTGATGAGATGGCAAGTGTAAGGCAGCTGGAGCAATAACTGGTATATACCAATCTCTCTCTCTTTGATTGTCCTTACTCTTGCTTGCCTCTTATAATACCAAATTTGCAACCCAGATATTAGAGTTGTGTTGGATTTCTGGAAAAGAGCTAACTTAAGAGAGATATTTAAAACTTGTACATATGTAAATGATGCTATAGTGTTGTATCAAGGAGATCCAAATATCAGAAGGATGAGGGATCATGACAGATCATCAGGTCATGACAGAAGGTAAATGATAACCCTATAAACAAAGTCTCTGAATTTTAGACTCCTGTGTATAAATCTATGAAACGATCAAAGGCCCAATTTTGTCTCATGCCTAAGGGGTATATGGTGACACTAGTGTTTGAAAGCAAGTTAGGGTGGTTAACTCTGCCACTTCTAGTCATTAAAGAAACAGAAACAGTTTACATCTGACTTTTATGGAAGACATTAACTATATCCATCAGAAAACATTATTAGACAATTAACACAAACAAAAAACTGGAGAAATATAACTTATTGTGACTGAAGGTATAGAAAAGCACATAGTATCAGAATTTGGAAGTTGATGTTTCAAATTATACCCTGATTCTTTGACTAAGACATAGCTTTTCAGCTAGTATTTAAGATTTTGTTATGATTGACATCTGAATTTATTTGTTATAAGTATTTCTCTCAAGATTTTAGATGAAGGCATATGAATTATACATAAATACTTAAACTATTTGAGGTATATATTTATTATTATAATATCTGGTTATATAGTTGGAGTGAACAGTGCTAGTACCATGAAGAGAATGTATTTAATATTTATTCATTTTAGTGTAGATGAGTTATTGCCCTATAAATAATCAATTATAAAAAATGGAAAATATTATCAATAATTAAATATATGCTCAGAGGGTGTATTCATTCTTCTGGAAGCTGGCTGCCATTGCCAGTGTGTCATTCAAAGCTGTGAGTGGGACTCTCAGTGTTGACAGTTGCTAAGTTGCTAGGGTGATGTTTTTTAATAATGCAGCTTGAGTCCACTCTAAAATCTGTGAAAAAAAGAAGAATTGAGATTATTGCAAAGGATGTAAGGGAGTGTTTGCTAATTGGATGCCCTTGATTGGTCTGTCTGTATGTAGAACATGGTGTTTGTGGCTATCTTATAGAAGAAACTAAGCACAGAGACCGTTACAGCCCCAAAAAGATAACTCTAGGTTTAAAGGTTAGGTTTGTAAGCTTATCTTTTCAGTGGCTTTTGTTTAATAAGAAGCAAATGACCATCCATAGGACTGTTAGTCCTCCTTTCTCTACATAATTACTGAATTCAGTAACTGGTACAGAAATATCTCCTGCTTATTACAGCCTACTGCTGAGTTTAGTCATTAAATGTTACTCCGTTTCTTCTATTTGTATATACAAGTGTAACAGCTTTCCATGGACAATTTAAATAGAGTTCATATGAAAGAAAACAGGAATAGGATGATTAATTATTGGATTTTATATAAGAAAAAAAGTGATAATATTGTAGCAAAATTTAAGATTCTGATGACCTTAACATAGGTAAATATCCTAAATAAAATTAAATACTGAGTTGAAATATCAACAGTCACTACATCTTGGGCCAGTCACCTATACTCATTTCTCTGTTTCATCTTTGAAAGTAAACAAAAAAGCAAAAACAAACAAACAATGAATAATCAAAAAACAAGGTAAAATATTATGGTTATCTGAACTTTTTCCATTGGACTTCCTCTTCCCTCAAATAAACAGATTATCATAAAATGAAACAGTCATGAATTATTAAAACTATTTCTACACTCTGTAATGAGAGATATTTGTAGGATCTTGCTCTGGCACAAGGTACAGAAAGTGAACAGGAAGCCAGGATCTCAGGCATGATTCTGGACCTCCTTGCCCTATTCCCAGGTCCCTTAAAGTACATCATTCTTAAAGATGCTGAAATTTAAAATTTCAGTGTGTCAAAAAGGTGTAGCTGGCCTTCACATGAGAATATTTATGTGCACTGGTTGTCTACTGCTTTGTAAAAACTTTTTCTGAAACATATGGCTTAAAACAACTACAATATTTTCACATCTTACAGCTTTGAGGGTCAGAAATTTGGGGCCTGCCCCAGCTAGATGATGCTTTTTCTCTACTAAGAATACTTGGTTCAAGTGATGGTGTTGCAGATGTACATCCAAAGTGAGATTTATTGTGCAGATAAACAATCAAGTGTTTAGTGAGGAGTCAGAACCTAGAAAAACTAGAGGATCCTTATGACCTAACTTTGATCAAGGCTTTGGGTGGCACACCCAACAGCAAAGTAAATCTGCCTAGAAAGCCACTCTCTGGGAAATGAAGAATAAAATAAAAAATAACAATGTCACTTAGCTTTGGGAGGCACTTTCCCTTCCTGAAAGAGGAATTTTAAATCTCATTCAAGGGTGCCGGTTCTGCTTTCCCTTGCAGTATCAATACTGGTAACAAGATCCAAGTTCTCTTCAGGCAGCACCCACTTTCACAGAGAAAATTTCATTGCTCAGCTAACTGCTGTTCAGGACCTTGAGTCTTCCAGGCATTTAGAAAGACTTGTCTCCCCACTGAAATGGGTGTTCAAGCTCATCAGAAGAGTAGATGGACCTGCAGTGAGCAGACTTGTGCAAAAGTGTTAGTGTTTGCCTAAAACAGGAACTAGGAAGGGTTTCCCATAAACTATCACAAAGGGTTTAATTTAAACTCATTCTGGGGTGCTACTGTAATGCAGAGCAAGACAATAGGCAGTGCCTGGTCCCATTTCAAATATATCTCCTGGCATATTTTATCCAGGGTCTTCTTTATTGTGTTTCATTTATTTACTCTTCCCCATAGACTGGGTTGTCCAAGATGCAAGTAGTTTCCATTGAATGTGTAATGGTTGTCCTACCTTCTCGGAGATTTTTGAAGTGAATGATGGTCCGTTGTCACTTTTAATGCTATAGGGAAGTCCAAACTTAGGGATTATTTCATTGAGTAGAAGTTTTGCTACCATAATTGTCTTATCAGTTCTAATGGAGTTTGCCTCTACCCATTCAGAAAATGTGTCCACAAAAACTAATAAAAATTTAAAGTTTCTTCTGATTTTGAACATCTGTGTAAAAACTTGCCAGTCTTGAAATGGGCATATCCCTTTATATTGTACTACATTTTCCATTGAGGTATGTTCTTTCTTAGGGTTGTTTTTGGTACATATATGATGACAGGCGTGGATAATCTTCTGAATGGTCTCTTCAGATGTGATCTAATGAAGCCCATTAGAACATCTCTTTCACAATGGGTTCATTCATGAAGGTGTTTGAGGATGAGACATACTAGAGCTTCAGGGAAGAAGACCATACCATGCAGGTTGACCTTCCAAATAGAATCAGATTCAGTGTTCCCATTCCCATTCATGGGCCTGTTTCTCATCTAGTTCTGTGTAATAAGGTTTAAATTTTGACAAATCCAGGTGGGGGATGAAAACCCTAAGAAGCAGCAGCCCTTAGGTGGCTTGTCTTCCTGCTTTATTGGCAGTTTGGATTCCCTGGATAGTTTGGGAACTGCTCCTTTGGTATCCTGAGCTGTGCATTATGGCAATCTAGTTCAAAAGATTCACTGCTTCTAGCAATTTTAAAATGTCTTTGCATGTTTGATATCCTTATTTCCTGAGTTTAAGAGCCCTCTTATTTTTCCATTTTGCCCCAGGGGTATGGACTGCCATGAAGATATATTTAGAGTCTGCGTAGATGTTAACAGTCTTTCCCTGGGATAATTCTAAGGCTCTGGTGAGGGCTGTCAGTTCAGCCTTCTGTGCCAAGATTCCTACAGCAAGAGCCTGGGTTTCTATTACCTCGTGCATAATGATGACTGCATACCCAGCTCATCACTGATTATTGTCCATGATGTTGATCCCGTCTGTATACAGAACCACTCAGGTTCTGTCATCAGCTGGTCTAGTAGATCTGATCAGATGAAATAAATTTGGTCAATGATTTCTAAGTAATCAGACTGGAGGTTTGAGCCTTCCTCTCAGTCAGAGTATAGGGTGGCTGGGTTTAGGGTTGTGGTGGTTTGCAAGAAAACATTTAGGTTGTCTAATAAAATGGTTTGATATTTTCATATGTGCCCTGCCATCAACCAATATCCTTCCTTCTAACATTTCTTGGTAAAGGTTTATATCTTTTCTATTTTTCCTTTTGAGTTTTGGGCAGTCCTTTCTCCAATGGCCATCATTTTTTAAATGGTCACATTGATTGGTGGCTCGTGGGTCCTTTCTTTTTTCTATCACATCTCCTTTTGGTTTCCTTGCATTGTTTCTAAGGAAATGATGGCCTGCTTTAATGTCCTTATTTCCCAAGCATGGTAAATTTTAAAGACTATAAACACTAGCTGGGAAGGAGTCATTTCCAATGCTCCATCTAAACATTGGAACTTTCTTCTGATATTGGGGGGACTTTGCTCAATGAGTTTACTCATTGTTTACTATCCTAACATTTTCTGATGACTGTGTGTCAGCATTATTGTGCTTTTTATAGACTTGTTAGAGCTTTTCTAAAAATTTAGAAGTGTCTTCATTTGGTTTCTTTTGAATGACTTTATTATATTCAGGCTTTTTTGCTTATGCACCCCTTTCTTAAGCTCTTCCAATATGCACCTTTTGTAATATTCTGGGAAGTCTAGGTCCCCGGTATTTGGGTGCCAGTTGGGCTCTGTCAAGGGAATCATGCCAGCTGAGTTGGGGGTCCTGTTGAGATTCTCTTAATAGAAGCTATGGGCCTCTCATTAGCTTTATTTACTACTATCTTCCTTTAGCTGGCATTAACAGGATGTTAAAGAGAGCTTATACATCTGCCCAGTTTAGGTGATGAATGGCAAAAATGGAGATGATAAGATCTGTCATTTTATGATGAATCTCCCTGTGTGGGGAGTTGGTATTCTTCCAGTTCAGTAAATCCAAAGTGGGAAGCACAGTATGGGCTCAATAATAACAAGCAGGCTGGTTATTCTCATTAACTCTACCTAAAAGATATGTCCTCAAAAGGAATTTACCTCCTCTGAATAAGGATGTTCCCTGGACAGATTTGATGCCTTGCTGGTTTTTTTTGACAGGGAAACTATTCCTTCATCAAATAGGGGAGGGGATGATGCCCTTCTTGGCTCTTTTTCAGAGATATCCAGCAATGGGGGTGGTGACAAGGGAAATCTTCCTGCAGCTAATCCTGCATCCTCTGAGTTAAGGCCTTAAAGAGACTTATATCATATTTTTCCTTTTCTTTCCATGTCTTACTATCAGGGTGGGGTTTGGAAGCACATTTTCTTCTTCCCTGCATCATTAAGTAGTTCCCTTTCTTTGCCTAATACTTACTGTGGAAAGGCATACATACCTGGACATAAGGAATTTTATCCCATTTCCCTGACAGTTGGAAAAAACAAATCCCAGTGGCATCATGGTGTAGTAATTTAGGTAATGATTTAAGGGGGATTTCCCCCCATAATCTAAAGTATACATAGGTCAGACAGTGTTGCAGTAGGAAACAAATTCCTTCTTAGAAATTGGGTGATAGCTGTATGTGGACCAATCTACTAAAATTTGACCCCATGGGCTCTCTTTAAGAGTCAAAATAAAACAAACCCTGATGGCACAAAAGTATAAACCCAAACCAGAACCATAACAAAACCCCAGATAAAGTGGGAATATATAAACAAAACGAATCCCTAATTTTATTATTCCAAATGAGTGCTCACAGGCAAATATTAGTGTCTTATCTCCTGCCAGCCAGTATCACAAATAGTCCTAACTGAACCCAAACGGCACAAAGACCAAACAGCATGAAGCTCAAGTGGCACAGAGCTCGAACAGCAGTGACTGCCTTCCAATTTGTACTCCAAATAGTCCTAACTGGACCCAAATATCTCAAAGCCCTAAGAGCACAATCTCCACCTGGTACAGAGCCTAAGTGGCAGATCTAGCCTGCTAACCAGTACTGTAAATGATCTTACCTGGATGCAAGTGTCACAAAGCCCATGTGGCATAAGTCCAAGCAGTAGGCATAGAGGACCCTGGTGCACATGCTGATTTGACTCACCCAGTCTTGGAGATTCTCTCCTTCCCAGACCCAGCCAGGTGTTTCAGCTGGCTCAGGGAAATTCTCTGAGTCTGGGAAATCCCCACAGTCCCTCTCTTGGAGTCAGTCTGCCACAGGCAGCTGATATTTGAGCCTAGGCATTTCAGGACGGATCAAGGGCCATGCAGTCCCATCTGGGTTGCCAAACTATTACCAAACAAAAAATAGTTTTGCCTATTATCACAAAAGCCAAATTTGTGAGACAGGTGCTGGTACAAAACAAATGAGGTTTATTAAGTTGCTGCGCAGCCTGGGAGAATGGTGGACTCCCGTCTCAAAGACCATCTCCTTTTTATGCCCAAACCTGCAGTTCTTATAGGGATAGTAAATGAAGGGATTGTGTGTGTGTGTGTGTGTGTGTGTGTGTGTGTGTGTGTGTGTGTGTGTGTGTTTCCTAATTATCTCTCTAGGTTTTGGTGCTCTTAGTGCCCTATCCATTCATGTTTATAGCCTTCTGGTACACTGGGAGCTCTACCATTCATCATTCTGCCTTTCAGTGTGCTCTGGCTCTATCCACTCATTTTTCTAGCTTTTGGCATGCTCAGGTTCTATCCATTGGTCTTTCTAGCTTTTTTGCATGGACTTGGGTCCTATTGATTCATATTTTTAGCTTTTGGTATGCTTGGTGTAAAAACATTCCCCTGCTGCCATCCTGGCCAATGGACAGAGACTCCCCTAGAGCTTCAGTGGACTGTTTTACTGTAACATTCCTCCAATGTTGGGTTTATAACATCGACCTTTAAAAAGATGAGGCTGCTGGTGTGCTATCCCTCCTGGGAGCATGCCTTTCTTGCCTCTTAAGGGACTTTCTCTTAAACTCTAAGAGTTCCTGTGAGACTGCAAATAGGGGAGCAATGGGCAACAGCAGCTTGCCCCGGGCTAAGTACCTAGACCTGTCTCCAAGGTCTTCTTCTCACTAACTTCCTAGTGGGACAAAGCAACCCCATCTAGGCTCATTTCTTATGTATAGCATTTCTAGAGACCTAAAACAGCACCAAGTAAGCTTCTCTCCTGTTGCTTCTCTTCTCTGACCTTCTAGAGAGCCAACGCAACACTGCCTAGGCTTTCCTGTGTCTTCCTCTAGCCTAACCTCTTTTTGTTTCACTGTCCTCAGCTTTAATAATAGTCTCAAAATAAAAAAATATATATGACAGTGCTTTTTATGAGAAAATCTAATTCTGCATTAGCAGAAATGAACCTTTTTTAGCCATTTATGTTAAAAACACTCATCTGTGCATTGATAAATAAATTTTAATTTTAATACGTGTAATTAATATAAGAAGGTGAATTCTTTGAATTCATTATGGATTTTGTCACACATTAACTGAAAACCACATAATTTTCCTGAAAGAGATGTAATTGCTGTGGTGATCTCTATTAATTCAAGTTAGTTCTTATTGTATGTATTATTACAAATAGGCTGCTTGAGACTTTCAGCATTTATTTAAAAAATCTTGGGAGAACCAGTGATAATGATGCAATTATTGTGTGTCATCTGCTTAGTTATTATATATCACTTACAGTTGTTTTTTAATTATAAAACTCTGAATATTCTGGCATTCATCTACATAGTATGAATGAACAGGAGAGCTAATTATGATAAAGTGCTTCAGATTGGGCTTCAGAGAGTATATTTTTAACTAGATCACTATGTGTTTTTGAGAAACATGTTGGAAAATTAATTTTGTGCTCTACTTCCCAGATTAATGAGAGGAAGATATACCTCTATGCACACCCTTTTTTCCTTTATTTGTAGATTTGATTAAAAAAAAAACACATGAGAACTTAGTATTTGCAAAATTTCATTAAATGAAAGTGCATATGTTAAACTTATTTTTCCTGAAAAAACAATACGAACCCTGAGCATAGAAGGATTGTGTTGTAATCAAGAACTGAATTTCCATATCTAGCCAGATTATATCATATAGATGGTATTTCTGTAAGTTTCAGGTCCCTTGTGGAAAAAAACAAAACAAAACAAAAAACACTTGAAGTAGAGAGAAAGCCTTTTGGAGAAATGTTGCATCTGGTATTTTCAGTTTGAAGGTTTGGGTATAAAGTTAACCCTTCTTCTGTTCTTTTTTCAGAAATTATCTAGAATATAAAAAGAGAAGAAGAACAACTCAAACTATTTCTAGGGAAGCTAGTAGATCACAGATTATTTGAACTGACATATAGTAAGACCACTAATAGTTGGGAGCACACCAAGGGTTCCAGAGGTATGGAACAAAGAGAAGATGCCACAGTGGACTGTCTAAAGGAGTCAACAGAATACCTTTCATGAAGGAGATTGACATAAACTCAGGTGGGATTTCTAACTACACATTATATTTACAGTGGTAGAGATGGCATACAGGGGTTGTTATCAGGATAATCTCCATACTTTATTTAGCTTTGAAGAAAAGAGTAGGTAGATATAAATACAGAATCATACAAATAGGCCATATTTGGAAGAAATAGTCCATTTCCATGGGGATAGGGAGAAGTAAATATTTCCTAACGGAAAAACCCATGTTTGCCTTACCTTTATATACTCAGTTAAATGAAATAATACAATAAAATTAAGACAGTCATAAACCTGTGATCTATTCTTAAATATTTTTCCATATGAACATTTTTAAGATAATTGTCTTAAGATAAAAAATTAAATAAATAATCAAAAAGGAATATGTATATTCCATATACATGGAAAAGAAAAGATTGTAGGCAGACATTTCAAGAAAGTGCTTCCATGGATGGAATAGGTGAAATTGTAACACAACACATTTTTCATTGTGAATTGAAAAAATATATAGACTATGTCTCCTAAGAAAATATACAGACTTAAATAACCATATAATAAGGGGGAAAAACACCCTTGAAATTATGAAATTTTAGTGACGAAGGACTGACCAATTGTCGTTAATTGAGGAGGGTTAAGTTAAAATGGAAGCAGGGTGGAGTTTATCTGAGAAGTTTGAAACTGTTTCTAACGGTACTGATAGTTAAAGGAAATCTATATATGTTTTTAAATTCACAAAACTACACAAAGTAGTGGATTTTAGTTTATAAATTTTAAAATAAACAAAAAAATACAAAGTTACAGAAACCTGAATGCATATATCAATTATGTATTCAACTTTTTAATTTATTGCTACTAGTTTGTTTTCCATGTTAAATCCAAATCTTTCAATTTCTTTTGCTGTTTAAAGCAAGATTGTTTTTTACCCTGTGTTGGCAAATAGATTTACAATTCAATTTAAAATATATTACCATATTTATTGTTATGAAACTAAGATATATTGATTTTTATCTAAAAGACTTTTTAAAAATTACAAAAACAATTCATTTCATCTGAAATACTCAAACCAATACTTTCCTCTGGAAGTCTATGTTAAACATATCCATGCATAAAAGTAAATTTTGAAAATTATTGTCAGAAGAATTACAATGAATTTTGAAATACTTATTATTTAAACTAACAAAGCTTTAAATATTTATGGGAGTATTGTTATTTGTTTTGCAAATAACAATAAGCTGGCCTTTCAAATACTAATGCTTGTTCACTTAGCAATGATTACTTGAAAAAATTCAGCCAAAATGTTTATAATATCTACCAGTCCTGGATTTTTTCTCATTGTTTTCTATCAGTAAAAAGAAATCACTACATATTTAATGACCCTTTTGATGGTGCATTAAAAATTGTCCCAAATCCTTACCTTAATGTTTTGTGGTATCAAGTAAGTCATATTATTTGTCTGAAAGAATATTGCATTTGATTGTTTTTATGATGAGCTCTAAAATATCACTATTTGTGTCCAGCTTAATATTTAAATATTTCATCTTTTTAAGTAAAATACTTGAAATTTAATCTTTTGGTACTAAATTTTGAGATATTTTAAATTTAAATATTTAAAACTCACAATTTTAACTATTTCACAATAATTTTGAATTCTTCTCTGGATCATTCAATTTATAAAACAAACATCCTTTATTACAGTTTCATAACTGCATCATTGTACACTGATTGCTGTATCTACAGCATTTATAAAATGCTTTTCTCCAGTCATAGTTGCCTCTGTCTCAAGTTCTTTATCTTGTTCTATATATTTTTTCTTTTTAGATTATTGTAGACATACACTTATTTATAAACATGTCAATTAAAAGTAGATATATGGATCTTTTAAATACTTAGAACCTTCAGTTTCTCCCTTTAGTACCTTCAGCTGAGAAAGGAAAATTTGACACTCAGACATACATCTCTAGTTACCCTTGCCACTGAAATACAGAAAAATATATTCAATTGTTTAGTCAACATTGCCATATAGATTACAAATGAGCATTTAAAAAATAATAGACTTTAGCCCTGGCTGGTGTGGCTCAGTGGATCGACTGGTTTGATTCCCAGTCAGACCCTGCAAGACGCAACCACACATGCATGTTTTGCTCCTTCTCTTTCTCCCTCCCTTCCCCTCTGCCTACAAATAAATGAATAAAATCTTTTAAAAAAGTAATAGATTTTGTTTTTAGAGCAATTTTAAGTTCACAGCAAAATTGAATGGCAAGTAGAAAGATTTCCCATATTCACCTGCCCTGCTTCGCATATTATAAGCAGTTTCCACTATCAACATCTGGTACCATGGTTACATTTATTATAATTGAAGAACTTCCCTTGATACATTGTTATCATCCAAAGTTCACACTTTACATTAGGGTTCACTGTATATACTGTATATTCTCTGGGTTTTGAAAAATATATAGTGACATATATCCACCATTGTAATAACATCATAGAATATAGTTTCACTGTTCTAAAAATTCTATGTTTGAGCCATTTTTGAGTCAGGGGTTGATTTTGAAATTTTAAATTCTTTGAAATATGTCCAATCCCTTTTCTTAGGTGGGTGTTTATTTTTACCTGCATAATTAACTCAACTACGTCCTCTCTCTAACTTTCACTTTCCAAGCTTCCAAAACTTACAGGTTAGAGCATTGGTCTCCCAAATGAACTTTTCAAAATATTTCAAACCAAGGTCTTTATTTTTCCCTCCCACTCACATCAGTTGCCTTCTATCTCAGTAAACTGCACTACCATCCATCAAGTTACTCAAGTCTTAACCCCTGATGTCATTGTTTATCATTCATTACTCTGTCACATTCCAATCCAAAACATATGCAACCTGTGTAACTATAAAATAATACCAAATTTGACCATGCCTCACAATGCTAACTCTTATCATTCCTAGAAACAACCACCATAATCTCTAAGTCTCCTTATGGAGCTATTTTTTTTTATTCTCCTGACATCCTAAAAGCCAATGAAATGTAAAATATTCTATGTGATGCCACTGTGATTGGTGCCATTTCACTGACTATTGAACTCAAGCCACTTGGATCTTCTTGCCATTTATCAAATCATTAAAGTCATGTCTGTAACAAGACCTTCTAACTTATTTCATCCTTTGAAGTGCTATTTCCTTTTTATGGAAGTTTCCTTATACACTTCCCCTTCACCTTCCATTTCATTAAAAACTTTGCTCAAATGCCACCTCCTCAGAGGAGCCTTACCATTTCTAAAAATCATTTCAATCTCCACCTGTTTTATTTTCTCCATAATAATTAAAAAATGACAAATCATGTATATAGGTTCACTTTTTACATTTTAAAAAATTATAATAATTTTTTATTATATGCAATTGCTTTATTATATGCAAAAGATACCATTTCTAAAAATCATTTCAATCTCCACCTGTTTTATTTTCTCCATAATAATTAAAAAATGACAAATCATGTATATAGGTTCATTTTTTACTTTTTAAAAAATTATAATAATTTTTTATTATATGCAATTGCTTTATTATATGCAAATGATTTTTTTAATCATCATTTAACCCCCATTAGATTTCAGTTATAGGTGAGGTCCTATGGTATTTGTCTTTCACAGGCTGGATTATTTCACTTAGCATAATGCTCTCCAGTTCCTTCCATGCTGTTACAAAAGGAAGGAGTTCCTTCCTTCTTTCTGATGCATAGTGTTCCATTGTGCAAATGTACCACAGTTTTTTAATCCACTCATCTACTAGTGTGCATTTGGGCTGTATCCAACACTTGACTATTGTGAATAGTGTAGCTATGTTGGTGTTTCAGGATTCTTAGGGTAGATTTCCAGCAGTGGAATCACTGGGTCATAAGGCAGTTCCATTTTTAATAGTTTGAGGAAATTCCACACTGTTTACCACAGTGGCTGCACCACTCTGTATTCCCACCAACAGTGCACTAGGGTTCCTTTTTCTCCACATCCTTGCCAGCATTTGTTGTTTGTTGATTTGTTGATAGCCATTCTGACAGGTGAGAGGTGATATCTCATTGTGGTTTTAATTTGTATCTCTCTGATCGCCAATGATGTTGAACATTTTTTCATATGTTTATGGGCCATCTGTATGTCCTCCTTGGAGAAATGTCTATTCAGGTCCTTTACCCATTTTTTAATTGGGTTGTTTGTTTTCCTGGGGTTGAATTACATGAGTTCTTTATATACTTTGGAGGTTAAATCTTGTCTGATGTATCATTGGCAAATATGTTTTTCCATACGGTAGGTTCCCTTTTCATTTCGATAATGGTTTCTTTAGCTGTGCAGAAGCTTTTTAATTTGATGTAGTCTCATTTATTTATTTATTCTTTAATTTCCCTAGGAGATATATTGGCAAAACTACTACTATGTGGTATGGCTGAAATTTTACTACCTACATTTTCTGCTAAAGCTTTTATGGTATCACGTTTATCCATTTTGAGTTTATTCTGGTGTTTGGTGTAAGTTGGTGGTCTAGCTTTATCTTTTTGCATGTACCAGACCAGTTCTCCCAACAGCATTTATTGAAGAGACTGTATTACTCAATCGCATGCTCCTGCCCTCTTTGTCAAATAGTAATTGACCATAAAGACATAGGTTTATTTTGGGCTCTTTATTCTGTTTCCCTGATCTATGTGTTTGCTCTTATGGCAGTACCATATGGTAGTGATTACAGTGGACTTGTAGTATAGTTTAATTTCAGGTATTGTGAGCCCTCCAACTTTGATCTTCTTTCTCAGGATTGCTGAAGCTAATCAAGGACTTTTTTTGGTTCCATATATATTTTTGAAATATTTTTTCTAGATCTATAAAATATGCCATTGCCATTTTAACAGGAATTGCACTGAATCTATAGATTGCTTTTGGTAGTATGGACATTTTAATGATATTAGTTTTTCCAGTTCATGAATATGAAATATGGTAACATTTATTTGTATCTGCCTTAGTTTCTTTTTTTTTAAACTAATTTATTTTTCCAAATGCATTTGTCTCTGCCTTCCCGCCACCACTTTACCTTGCCACCTCTGCCCTCTCCCTCCCTCAGCTCTTCCCCTTTGGTTTTGTCCATGAGTCCTTGCTATATGTTCCTTGACCTTCCCCTTCCCTTCCTTTCCCCTTGCCCACTCCTCCCTCCTTCCTTCTTGTCTCTGTTGGTTTCTTTTCCTTTCAGAGTTGTTGGTCTTATTTTCCTTGCATCTTTCTATTGTTGGTTAGGTTCCGCTTATGGGTGAGATCATATGGTATTTGTCTTTTGCCCCCTGGCTTATTTCGCTTAGCATAATGCTCTCTAGTTCCATCCATGCTGTCGTGAAGTTTAGTAGTTCTTTCTTTCATTCTGCTGTGTAATATTCCACTGTGTAAATGTACCATAGTTTTTTGATCCAACATCTACTGCTGGGCATTTAGGTTGCTTCCAACACTTGGCTATTGTAACTTTTTCATGTGCTGCTATGAACATTGGGGTGCATAGGTTCTTTTGAATTGGTGTTTTGGGATTTTTACGGTATAGTCCCAGCAGAGAAATCACTGGGTCAAAAGGCAGTTCCACTTTCAGCTTTTTGAGGAAATTTCACACTGCTTTTCACAGTGGCTCCACCAGTCTGCATTCCCACCAACAGTGGACTAGTGTTCCCTTTTCACCACAGCCACGACAGCACCTGTTGTTTGTTCATCTGTTTATGATGCCCATTCTGACTGGTGTGAGGTGGTATCTTATTGTAGTTTTGATCTGCATTTCTCTGATGGCTAGTGATGCTGAGCATCCTCTCAAATGCCTCTGGGCCCTCTGCAACTCTTCCTTGGAAAAGCATCTGCCCAGGTCCTTTGCCCATTTTTTGATTGGATCATTTATCTTCTTGGAGAGGAGTCCAGTGAGTTCTTTATATATCTTGGAGATCAAACGTCTATCTGATGTATCATTAGCGAATATATTTTCCCATACAGTTGGCTCCTTTTACATTTTCCTGATGTTTTCTTTTGCCGTGCAGAAGCCTCTTATCTTGATGAGGTCCCACTTACTTATTCTTTCGTTATGTCCCTTGCTTTAGGAGACAAATCAGTGAAAAAATTGCTGCGTGGGATATCTGAGAGTTTCCTGCCAATGTTCTCCTCTAGGACTTTTATGGTGCTGTGACTAATATTTAAGTCTTTTATCCACCTTGAGTTTATTTTTGTGTATGGTGTCAGCTGATGATCGCATTGCAATTTTTTGCATTCAGCCTTCCAGCTCTCCCAACACCATTTGTTGAAGAAGATATTATTACTCCATTTTATGCTTCTGCCCCCTTTGTCAAATATTAGATGCCCATAGAGACCTGGGCTTATTTCTGGGCTTTCTATTCTGTTCCACTGGTCTATGGGTCTGTTCTTGTGCAAGTACCAGATTGTTTTGAGTATAGTGGCTTTGTAGTATAGTTTGATGTCCTGTATTGTCATCCCTCCTACTTTGTTTTTCTTTCTCAAAATTGCTGCGGCTATTTGGGGTCATTTATGGTTCCATATAAATTTTTGAAATGTCTGTTCTATTTCTGTGAAATATGTCATTGGTATCTTAATAGGGATCGTGTTGAATCTATAAATTGCTTGGGTAGTAGGGACATTTTGATGATATTAATTCTTCCAATCCATGAGCATGGTATATGCTTCTATTTATTTGTGTCTTCCTTAATTTCTTTCTTCAATGTTGTATAGTTTACTGCATACAGGTCTTTTACTTCTTTGGTTAAATTTATTCCTAGGTACTTTATTTTTCTTATGCTATATCGAAAGGCATTTTTTTTTTCTGATTTCTTCTTCTTCTATTTCATTGCAGGTGTACAAAAATGCCTTTGATTTCTGAATGTTGACTTTGTATCCTGCTGTTTTGCTAAATTGACTTATTAGGTTGAGGAGTTTTTTGGTGGAGTCTACAGGGTTTTCTACATACACTATCATGTCATCTACAAACAATGATAGCTTTACTTCCTCCTTTCCTATTTGGATGTCTTTTATTTGTTTTTCCTGTCTGACCTCTGTGGCTAGGACTTCCAATATGATGTTGAGAAGAAGCGGTGAAAGCGGACATCCTTGTCATGTTCTCGATCTTAGTGGGAAAGCTTTCAGTTTTTGCCTGTTGAGTATTATGTTTGCTGTAGGTTTTTGATATATGGCCTTTATCACGTTGAGGAATGCCCCATTTATTCCCATTTTACTGAGTGTTTTGATCATAAGTGGGTGCTGTACCTTATCAAATGTCTTCTCTGCGTCTATCGAGATGATCATGTGGTTTTTGTCATTTCTTTTTTTTGTGATGTATTTCATTTATTGACTTGTGTATATTGAACCATCCCTGCATCCCTGGGATGAATCTCACTTGATCGTGGTGGATAATCTTTTGAATGTATTGCTGGATGCGGTTTGCCAATATTTTGTTGAGGATTTTAGCATCTATGTTCATCAGAGAAATTGGCCTGTAGTTTTCTCTCTTTATAGGGTCTTTATCTGGTTTTGGGATTAGGGTGATACTAGCCTCATGAAAAGATGGGGAGTCTTCCCTCCTGCTGGAATTTTTGGAATAGTCTGAGAAGGACAGGGGTTAGCGCTTCCTTAAATGTTTTGTAAACTGTGTAACCGTCCAACCAAGGGCTTTTGTGTGCTGGGAGTTTCTTGATTGCTGTTTCAATTTCCCCAGCTGTTATCTTTCTGTTCAAGCTTCCTGTTTCTTCCTGCTTCAGAATTGGAAGATTATAGTTTTCCAGAAATTTGTCCATTTCATCAAAGTTTTCAAATTTCTCGTCATATAATTGTTCATAGTAGTTTCTGACAATTCAGCTCTGATCTTGACTATTTCCTTCCTTCTACTTGCTCTGGGATTTATTTGTTGTTGTTTCTCCAGTCTTGAAGTTGTAGTGTTAGGTCTTTTATTTGAAACGTTTCTATCTTTTTTAGGTAAGCCTGTATTGCTATAAACTTCCTCCTCAGGACTGCCTTTGCTGTGTCCCATATGTTTTGGACTGTTGTTTGTTCATTTTCATTTGTTTCCTGAAATTTTTTTATTTCTTCTCTTATCTCATTATTAACCCATTCATTGTTCAATAGTTTACTGTTCAGTCTCCATGAGTTTACAAGTTTCTGAAGTTTCTCTTTGAGGTGAAATCCAGCTTCAACTGCTTGTGGTCTGAGAAACAGTTTGATATTATTTCAATTTTCCTGAATTTGCTGAGATTTGTTTTGTGTCCTATCATGTGGTCTATCTTTGAAAAACTTCCATGAGCATTTGAAAAGAATGTGTATTTTTCTTCTTTGGGATGTAAGATTCTATATATGTCAGTTAAGTTTCTTTGATTCAGTGTGTCATACAGCTCCACAATATCCTTGATGATGTTTTGTTTGGAAGATCTGTCCATTTTTGACAGGGGGGTGTTAAAATCCTCTATCAGTGTGTTGTTGTCTATACCTTTCCTGAAGTCAACCAAGATTTTCCTTATATATTTGCGTCCTCCTCTGTTGTGTGCATGTATGTTTACAATGTTTATGTCTTGTTGTATGATTCTTCCTTTAAGTATTATAAGTGTCCCTTTGGGTCTCTTTTTATGGCTTTTGTTTTGAAATCTACTTTGTCTAATATAAGTATTGCTACCCCTGCTTTCTTCTATTGCCCATTGTCTTGGAATATTTTTTTCCATCCCTTTCCTTTCAATCTGTATTGGTGTTTTGTTCTGAGGTGGGTCTCTTCTAGGCAGCATATATGTGGTTCATGTTTTCTTATCCATTTGGTTATCCTGTGTCTTTTGATTGGGGCATTTAGTCCATTTACATTGAGAGTTGTTACTGATAGAAACTTACTAATTTTTTCTCTTTGTACCTGCGTTTTTCTCTTTTTCATTCTTTTCCTTCATCTTCTTAAACCAGTCCCTTTAACATATCTTGTAGTTCTGGTTTGGTAGAGATGTATTCTTTTAGCTTTCTTTTGTTGGGAAACTTTTTATTCCCCCTTCTATTTTAATTGAGAGCCTTGCTGGGTAGAGCAGCCTTGGTTGTAGGTCCTTGCTTTTCATTACTTGGAATATTTGTTGCCATTCCCTTCTGGCTTGTAGTGTTTCTGTTGGGACTTCAGTTCCTAGCTGTATCGGGGTTACTGTGTATGCTACTGCCTGTTTCTCCCTTGCTGCCTTGAGGATTCTCTCTTTGTCTTTGACATTTGCCATTTTAATGATAATGTGTCTTGGAGTGGGTCTCCTTGGGTCCCTCTTGAGTGAGGTCCTCTGTGCCTCCTGGATCCATGAGACCTTTTTTCTCCTCAAATTGAGGAAATTTTCTATCATTACTTTTTCAAAGAGATTTTCTATCCCTTGCTTCTCTTCCTCTCCTTGTGGTATCCCTATTATGTGGATATTATTGCGTTTCGGGATGTCCTGCATTTCCCTAAATGCTTCTTCATTCTTTTTGAGTCTTTTTTCCGATCCTTGTTCTTTTTGGGAGATTTTTTTTACCTTATCCTCCATCTCACTGATTCGATTCTCGGCTTCATCCAGCCTGCTTTTGATTCCTTCTACTTTTTTCTTTAATTCAGAAATGGTATTCTTCATATCCTCCCATGTTTTCTTGATAGTTTGTATGTCCTTTTCCAGGTTGATATAGTTTGCCGTAAGATCCTCTTACTTTCTCTGCAGTTTCTCATAGTTATCTTTGAGTTGGCAGAGCTCATTGAGCTTCCTTAGAGCCATTGTTTTGAATTCAATATCTGATAGTTCCCTTGCCTCTATTTCATTTAGCTCTTTTTGTGGGGAGTCACCTTTTCCACTAATTTGTGGGGAACTTCTTTTCTTCCCATTTTTGTGAGAGTCTATTAAGTAACTAATTCATTTATTTATTTATTTTTGCTTATGCTTAATTGATCCATCTAGATTTTCTGACTTTGTTGATTAAACTTCTATGGTAGTAGGCATGTCTTTTTATTGATTGATTGATTGATTTTTTTTTTCTTTGTTTTTCTTTTGGGTTCTGCCTCTGATGATGTCAGTTGTTGACCTTATCTGACCTTGGTTTGAACCTTCCAGGAATCTACTGTCTGTGTCTGAATCCTGCTTTTGGCAGCTCTGTCACCCCTTTGGCCAGGGATCCACTATTTCTGTGGATCACTCTGCATTCTCATGCCCGTTCTTTGAGTGCGCTCACCCTGCCTGGGACTAGCCGACTTGCCCGACTTGGTTCACGCCTGTAGCCGGGTGCGCACCAGCACTGGTCAGTTTAGGGTCTTCTATTGTGTCCTTTCTCCACTTTTGGCTCTTTGGGGGCATGGACTGCCAGCGCAAAATGGAGACTAAGGAAATGGGAAGAAGTCAGCTTTGGGACTCGCTGGTTAATCCTGTCTCTACTTTCTCCTCCAGGGTCTCTGGGCAGCTCTGTGGCCCCTTTGGCTCAGATCCACTATTTCTGCCAAGCAAAATTGCGAGCCTTCTGGTTTCGGTGCCACTTCTACGTCTTTGGGGGCACGGCCTGCCTGTACAATTGGGGACTATGGAATGGGGGGGACTCTGCTCTGGGGATCTCAGATAATCCCCCAGTTTTTTTCCCCAACCCCTCCGTCTCCAGTCTCTCTTCAAGGGTCTCTATGCAGCTGTGTGTCCCCATTGGCCAGGGATCCTCTATTTCTTCCAGCCAGTCTGCATTCAGTCCACATGCCCACAACCTGTGTACGGAGCACACAAAAGGCAGGTTAATTGATTCTCTTATGCTTGGGCGAGGTGGTAGCTGCAGAGTGGGAGGTGAGTTATGACCGGTGCTCCACTGGCCACTGTCTCTGTTCTCTTCACAAAGTTTTCCTCGCCAATCTTTCCTCAGGCACCAGCCCACTCTCCTACCCAGAGATCAAGGAAGGCGGCTGCCACTGCAAATCTTTGCGTTGGCCCTTTAAATATCTCTTTGCATCTCCAGCCACCTGTCTCTAGCAGAGAGCCCCTCTAAGTTTTTCAGGTTTGCGTTTTGTCTGTGCATTTTCCTAATTTCAGCTGCTGTAGTCTAGGGGTCCCTGGTTTATGGTTCAGATCCTGTCCTTCTCAGGGGGATCTAACTCACTGTTTCAATGTTCCTCTGGTGCTGGTGCCCGTGGGCGACCTGCCCACCCTTTGGAGCCTCCACTGCACTTCTCACCCATTGGGATGTGTGAGACTTGAATCCACTGTCTGTCCATAGTTCCAAGGCTCCTCTCCCTCTATCGTTCCATTGTTTTCCAGGTGATTTTTCCACTATTTAGTCACTATTCCATTTTGTTCTTGGGAGGAGGTCAGCGTGACTCCCATTCACTCCTCCACCATCTTTTTTTCTCTGTTTCTTAGTTTCCTTCTTTGGTGTTCTATGGTTTTCTGAGCACAGGCCTCATGCCTCCTTGGTTAAATTTACTTCTAGGTACTTTATTGTCTTGTTGCAATAGTAAATGAGATTTTTTTTCTTAGTTTCTGTTTCTGGTAATTCATTGCTGGTATACAGGAATTACATTTATTTTGAATGCTGACATTGTGTCCTGATGGCTTACTAAATTCATTTATTAGATTGAATAGTTTTTTGGGGAAGACTAAAGGTTTTTTTATGCACACTTTCATGTCACCTGCAAATAGTGACAGTTTTATCTCCTCTTTTGCAATTTGGATGCCTTTTATTCTACTTGTGTGTGTGTGTGTGTGTGTGTGTGTGTCTAATTGTTTCAGCTAGAACTTTCAGTTCCATGTTGAATAAGAGTGATGAAAGTGTGTACCCTTTTCTTGTTCCTCATCTTAAGGGAAACACTTTAATATTTTGCTCATTTAGTATGGTGTTGGTAGTAGGTTTCCTGCACATGGCCTTAACTTTAGTGAGGTGTACTTCCTCTATTCCCACTTTGCTAAGGGTTTTTTTTTTTTTTTAATGTAATTGGGTGCTGGATTTTGTCAGATGATTTTTCAGCATATATTGATATGATCATGTGATTTTTTCCATTCATTTTGTTTATGTGATGTGTTATATTTATTGATTTGTGAATGTTATGCCATCCTTGTATTTTGGGATAAATTCCACTTGTTTGTGATTGTGGATCTGTTTAATTTATTGCTGGATCTTTATTGCCAATATTTTGTTGAGGATTTTAGTATCTATTTTCATCAGAGATATTGACTTATGATTTTCTTTATTTGTTGTTACTTTACATGGTTTTGGAATTATGATAATACTGGCCTAGTAAAGAGAGTTTGGGAGTCTTCCCTCTTCTTGATTCTTTTTGGAATAATTTGAGAAGGATTGGTATTGTTCTTTTACTATTTGTTAAAATTAACCTCTGAAGCCATCTGGTCCAGGGCTTTTGTATGCAGAGTCCTTTTGATTACTGCTTCAATTTCCCTAGTTTTTATCAGTCTGTTCAGGCTTTCTGCTTCTTCTTGATTTAGTTTTGGGAGATTGTAAATTTCTGAGAATTTGACCATACTCTTAGGTTGTCTAGTTCTTGTCATATAGTTGTTCATAGTAATTTCTTGCAATCCTTTTTATTGTTGTGGTATTAGTTGTTACTTCTCTTTTTCTTTTCTGATTTCATTTATTTGGGTTCTCTCCCTTTTATCTCTTGATAAGTCTGGTTAAAAGTTTTCTCAATTTTGTGTATCTTTTCAAAGAACAAGCACCTGGATCCATTGATTTTTTTTTCTTTTTTAGTCTTTATGTCATTTAATTCTGTTCTGATATTGATTATTTCCTTCCTTCTACTTGCTCTGGGCTTTGTTGTTCCTCTAGTTCATGTAGATGTAGGGTTAGTTTTTTACTTGAGATTTTTGTATCTTTTTTAGGTAGGCCTGAATTGCTCTGACCTTCTGTCTTAGGACTGCCTCCACTGTGTTCCATAGGTTTTGGGTTGTTCTGTGTTGATTTTAATTTGTTTTGACATGCTTTTTGATTTCTTCCTTGTCTCAGTGTTAACCCATTCATTATTTAATAATGTTATTCAGTCTCCATATATTTGAAAGTTTTTGAATTTTTTCCTTGACACTGATTTCTAGTTTCAAGCCATTGTGATCCACGATATTTGATATGATTTCAATTTTTTCAAATTCCTTAAGGCTTATTTGTGTTCTACCATGTAGTCTATTTTGAAAATGATCCATGTGCATTTGAAAAGAATGTATACCTTTCTCCTTTGAGTTGAAATGTTCTGTTAATATCAATTGTTCTTATGTGATTCAGAGTGTTATTCAATGCCATAATATCCTTGTTGATTCTTTGTTTGGAAGACCTACCCATTTTGACAGTAGGGTGTTAAAAATTTCCTATGATGACTGTGTTGCTTTTGATCTCCTTCTTAAAGTCCTCCAAGATTTTTCTTATGTATTTCAGTGCTCCTATGTTGGATGCATATATGTTTACAAGGGTCATATCCTCTTGTTGGAGAACTCCATTAAGTGTTAGGTAGTGACTTTCTTTGTCTCTTGTTATGGCCTTTGTTTTGAAGTCTATTTATTCTGATATAATTATCTCTACCCCGGCTTTTTTTCATGTCCATTTTGGGTGTGGAATATTTTTATCCATCCCTTCACTTTCCACCTGTGTCAATCTTAGTTGTTCTGAGTTGGGTCTCTTGCAGTCAGCATATATATAGGGATCATGTTTTCTTATCCACTCAGCTACCCCAGTCCTTTAGATTGGACTAGGGCATTTAATCCATTTACATTTGTTATTACTGATGAGTACTTGTTTGAAAGTCATTTTCAACAAGTTGATGAGTCATTGCCATTTTTTCATTTTGTACCTATGTTCATCTCTTTCTCTCTTTTCTTCTTCTTCTTAAGGCTTCCCTTTAGCAACCTCTTGAAGGGCTGCCTTGTGGAGATACACTCTTTGAGCCTTCTTTTATCTGATAAGCTCTTTATTTCATCTTTCATTTAAACGAGAGCCCTGCTGGATAGATTAGTCTTGGTTCCATGTCTTCCCTTTTCATTACTTGGAATACTTCATGCCACTTCCTTCTGGTTCACAGTGTTTATGTTGAGAAGTCAGATGAATGCCTAATTGGATCACCCTTGTATGTTACTAGCAGTTTCTGTCTTGTTACCTTTAAGATTTTCTCTTTGTCTTTTAATTTTGCCATTTAATTATTATGTTTCTTAGAGTAGGCTTTTTGGGTTCATCTTGATTGAGACCCTCTGTGCTTCCTGAACTTACACTAACTTTTTCCCTCTCCAACTTAAGGAAGTTTTCTGTCATTATTTTTTCAAATAGGTTTTATATCTCTTGCTTCTTTTCTTCTCCTTCTGGTGTTCCTATGATGGGAATGTTATTATGTTCCATGTTGTCCTGAAGCTACCTTAGTCTGTCCTCATTCCTTTTGAGTCTTTTTTTTTCATTTTGTTGCTCTATGTGTTTTTTTCTATCTTGTCTTTCAGCTCACTGATTCAGTCCTCCACTTCATTTAGCTTGCTTTTAATTCCTTCTAGTGTATTCTTCATTTCAAATTATTGTATTGCTCATTTCTTCCTGGTTCTTTTTCACAGTTTCTATGATCTTATTCATGTTGCTGTAGTTCTTACTAAGTTCCTTGTATCTCCCATAAAATTCCTTGTAGTTCTCATTGAGTTCCTTGATCCTTCCTATAACCATTATTTTGAATTCTATGTCTGATAGATTGCTTGTGTCAATTTAATTAAGCTCTTTTCCTGGGTTTCTTCCTTTCCTGTTTTGATTGGGATTTTTTTCATTAGGGTTCTTTTCATTGTCTCCCCATTTTTGGTGACTCTTTTTGTTTGTTTCTACATCTCTACACTGCTCTGATTGCCTATCTTAATGGGGTGGCCTTCTATAGTAGGAGTTCTGTGGGACTCAGTGGTGCAGTCTCTTTGATCTCCTGATATTGATTCTCTAGGGGTGCCCTTTATTCAGTTTATGTGGGCTTTCTTGTTGTACCTAGCCTTTGATTATTGAAAGTTCATTCATTGGTAGGTTCTCTCCTCCCACTGGCTGACTGAGAATCACAACCCTCATCACATCTTGTATGCTGTCATACAGGTACCAACAAAACAAAGCAAAATTACCCATTAAACTAAACCCACACCAGCAAAATATACCCCCCTACCACATCAGCAATAACAACAGCAAATGAGCAAAAGTTAATACAGGTGGAAAAAGATAAATAGTATCAGAAGATTAGAAAGAAGAATTAGATGATTAAAGGAGCAAAAATAATTTTAGGAGGGAAGAGGAAGGAGACATAATAACAGTAGGGAATAGAAAACAGGTGATAAGAGGGAGAAAATGAAATTTAAAATCTAAGTAAAAATAGGAAGGGCAATGACCAAATGGAGTAAGAAAAGAGATGTGTATAATATGAGGTTTGAAATAAAATATGAAAATAGTGAACCAGTGGGGAAAAAAATTGGAGAAAAACCACAACAGTGTTAATAACAATGACAGTCGAACAAAGATTAATAAAGGTAGAAAGAGAATATTATCAGAAAGAGAAAAAAATACGAGATGTCTACCATGATGAAAAATGATTTTGAGAGGACAGAGTGAGGAGAAATAATAAGAGTAAGAAATAGAATCTGGCTAAGGACAAGAAAAAATAAAATTCCAAACTCAAATAAGCAAGAGCAGGAGGAAGGCAAAATGGAATAAGATGGGGCAGAGTAAACTATGAGATTTGAAATAAAAAAATAGTGAACAATTAGGAATAAAATGAAGAAAAACAGCACTAACTGCAATATAAATGCCAAGCAAGCAATGATTATTAGAGGTGTGAAGAAAATAAGAATATTATAAGAAAGGAAAAAAGAATGTGAGATGACTAAAGGAAAAAAATGATTATGAGGATAGAAGAGGAAGAAATAGTAAGAGTAAGGAATAGGAACAAGGTGTAGAACAGGGGAAAATAAAATTTAAAACAAAATAAGAAAGGACAGAAAGAAGGTAAAATGAAGTAAGGCAAGGGAAGGGTACAACATGAGACTTGAAATAAAATAAAATAAAAAAAAATAAAAATATAAATAAAAATTAAAAATGAAAGACAAAAATAGTGATTTAGTTGAAATACAATTGAAGAAAAAAATGTTTTTAAAAAGTTATGTAAGAGAAAAAAACACTAATTCTGAATAATGAGGTAGAATTCATCTCAGCAGAGTCCTCTGTTTGCCATCTATCTTCTTCTTCTGGACCTGCCACTGGCTTTTTATCAGCTCAAGGTCCAGGGGTGGGTTATCCTACTTTAGGCAGCAATTCAAGTACCCCCTTCACCGGCCTCTGGAAGGGGCTGCTATTGAAATCTGGATGTGGGACCACCGTGTCTCCCCTGGGAGGTGCTGTTCAGTCTTCTGGGAAATTTGTGTGTGTGTTTCCCTGCCCCTGCGCCACTCATCTTGGTCTATCCCAGCTTATTTCCAATAACGTGTAGTTTCTGATGAATTTGCTATCTGTTTCAAGGGAGGGGCCAATCTGCTTAAGGAGGTCAGCTCTTTCCTGCTTAGTGCTGATGGGAGCTCTGTGAGAAAGTAGAGGCTGGGCAGAGCCCTTATCACCCCGTACTGCACTGCCTCCTGATCTCCCTGTCCTGTTGGCCTCAGTGCAGTAGGGCCCTAGGAACCAGTGTGTTTGCCTCCCTGAGAGAAGTACAAAATTGGCCCATTTGGGGTTTCTCTTCCTGTCCTTTTCCTGTGGATGTGCACCTGACAGTGGGTCCTTGGGCCTGTCCAGAACTGTTCTGAAGAGGTTCCCCATTGGATGCAGTGCTTGCAGTCCTGCAGGAGGTGAGGGCTGGTTACGCCTTTCCCTTCCCAGATGTATGAACTCTGCTGGGGAGGCAGGTTCTGCCTGGCTGAAAATAATCTCTGGCACTCAACTGTCCCCCATCTAATTCCCAGCCCACTGCCCTTGCAATAGACAGTCCCAAACTCTCCGCTTTGTGCATAGCCCCTGGCTTGCTAGCCACGCTGGGCTGGGGTCCAGAAATCCCTTTACTGTGCAACTTTCTGATGTCCATGCCCACCTGTATTCAGTGGGAACAACTGTGCACTTTCAATCTTGTCCCTATGCTGACAGGGGCCGCTGCGCCTGGTGTCCTGCCATGGGTGCCGCTTGGGAGACTTTTTAAAAAGTCTCTCTGTGGCACCCCCACTGCAGTACCGAGTCACCCTCTGGTTTTCCGCGCTCACCGCCTCTCCAAAAAGCCAAAAGCCTCTCCGGGTCATGGCTGGCCACAGCCTGCCTCCTGCCAACACAGGCGTGGCCCCTGTTTGTTTTGCGAGGTAGAGTCCCTCTCTCCCTCTGGCACGCTCCCCGTTGGTGTTTGGCACTGCAGCAATGGGCATGCTCCTCACTGTGTGTGTGTGCGTGTGTGTGTGTGTGTGTGTGTGTGTGTGTGTCTGTGTGTGTGTGGTGTACCCTGGATCTCCTCAGTGTGTGTGTGTGTGTCTGTGTGTGTGTGGTGTACCCTGGATCTCCCCGACTTCCTATGTCCTTCCAAGTCTCTCCTGGCCAGGGTCTTCCTGCATGGGACAGGAACCTCTGCCCTGGGAGGGGAGGGAGCCACAAAGCTGTGATTTCTGACTAGCCTCTGCTGCAGATGCCACGTATGGGGTATTTTCCCTTCAACTTATAAAATTTCCTTATCACCCATTGTGAAGTGTCTTCTGTACTCGGCTTCCAAACTTCCTATCAGCAAGGTTCCAATGATTATTCAGGCTATTTGCTGAGAGATCCACTGAGAATCTGAGTTGGATGTATGAGCAATTGGACTCAGCTTCTACTTACTTGGCTGCCATCTTCTTTCCTAATAACATTACATATTAATTAGGCCTATAGATGTTTTTCCAAGTTTTCTTTTAGAAAAGTTATACTAGACTTATACTCTGAAGAGGACAAATGTGTCTCACCTTTCCTTTTTTATTCAGTTTTATTATTTGTGCTATCTCATATAAACAGGATTAAATGTATCTTGAAGGGCACGCTAGAAATCATCTAAAATATCACGGCCTAACATTTGCTACTGAAGGTTTATTGTGACTACCATTTCTGTTTCTTCAATATCTTTTTGTTATTATTTTAATATATTTTAAGAACTTTTGACATTTAGTATTTTTCATGAAATTTAGTAATTTTATTTTTCAAATAACTTTTTGGCTATTCAATTTTTTATTCTGTCATTGTTATTTTTTATTTGTATTGTCTTCCCCCCATATGAAACTTGCCTGACATTTGTTTAAATTATCCATTCTTTCAAAGTTGGATATTTAGTTTTCTTTAGTGGTTTTACTCTTTTTTTGTATGATGCCTTGTAATTTATTATTTTATTTTTTTCATAATTTTTGACGCTCCTCTATACCTATTGTTGTTGAGTTGAATGTATAACTTATTTCTTCCCATTTATTTTTTGATAAATAATATATTTATAGTTTTCTGTTTTTCTAAATAAATAATGTATTCAAAGATCTCCTTCTTCTCTAAACAGTGCATTAACCATTTGCATAAACTTTTCCCTGTAATTTGTGTGTGTAAGTATTTCATAGATTTTTATCTTGGAATCATAATTATCCTTGGATGATTAATAGTTTTATTACTTTTTTAGACACATGTCATTTTTAAGCTATTATTTTGTTATGTATTTTAATGATATTGAGGTTTTTTGTTTTTTTTTTCCTTTCTAGGATTCCTGTCATTAAGGTGTTAACACTTGTATGTCTATATCTTTTTATTTTATGTTCTCTACTCTTTATTTTTTCCTGACATTGTTCATGATAAGTTTCTTATTCTTTCCTTTTTCTCTAATTTGTTCTGAGGTTGTATCTATTGTGCTATTTTACTTTTCTACTAAATGACTTATTTTTGTTTTTTGTGTTTTTTGTACCTAGTGACTCCACTTAGTCACTGTTACGACTAGTTGTTTTTGCTTCATTTATCCCATACCTTTCCTTATCTCATTAAATTTAATTTTATCCTTATTTAAATTCTAATTCTGTTTGGTCCATCAGTCCTGCTAATTTTCTCCATAGGTTGTATCAAAACAAAAATTTCTGTGAACTGTGTTATGAAGGTAAGGAAGATTCTATTCAAGACTATTAGAATTGGAGAGAAAGACCAAAAACAGTCTGAACTCAACTCCACTGAAATAAAAGATGATAGAGATTTTTAAGAGCTTGAATGATAAGAAGATCATTGGCTTTTGTGTTTGTTAATTGGTTTTACTTAAAGCAAGGGTAAACTTTCTGGTATTCTTATAACAGGAGATAGTTTTGAAACTTGGAACAAGGTATCCTCTGAGGTTACGCCCTCCTAAAGAAACTGGGAAATTGGGGCACTATTATTCTCAATAATTACATTTCAAAGAGTTAGTTCCGAAGTTCTTAAAGAAAATAGTCTTAGGTTGTAAAACTGACAAGAAGCTTTAAAAAGATTTACATTGTGGCCATGGCAGATAAATGCTATGAACTTCCCTCCAGAGTTATTTCTGCAGAGCTGGTTTTGACACCATACTAAAAGCAATGTTTAAATCAAACTAAAGATTAAAAATTAAAAAATTGCCTTCACAATAATGACAAATGCCCTTCACCTACCCATATGCACTCATGTGAGACAAAGCCCATAGGTATGATCCCTTTCCCCATCAATACTAGTTAATTGTGAGTAATTGTGTATTGTGAGAAAATTGATCAGTACTAGTTTTTATTTTCTGTTTCAATTTTTTTAATTATTATTTTAAAACAAGGCATCCTAGTGATGACTCTGCAAGAAACTAGGTAATTTGGGTTGTTGAAGCTGCTCCTGGGTTCCCCTCTGGAGAGTGATCTGGGATATCTAAGTACTTTTTGGTGGGGTGGAGGACGGACTGTGTAAGTTTTTTTGTTTTGTTTTGTGTTGTGTTGTTTTTTGTTTTTATTTAGTCATTTTTTAAAAAGTCACTAACCATTGGACTATCCTTTAGAAGAGAAGGATAGAGTGACTCCACATTTCACTTCCTAAATCTAGTTTAGAAAACATTTTCCCCGGCTAGTTCTGATAGGAAGGAGTATAGTAAATGCCTCATTCAATAACATACTCTTTTTTTGAAAGCTGCCTTTCCACTCTACTCTTGAGTGGGTTTAGTATTTTATGGAACTCATGAAAGTGGAACTTCTTTTACTGTGAAATGAGGGAGAATGTGGCACTTTTTGAAATACACCAAATGCATTGACTATGTAATTTCAAAAACCACTTTTTTTCTCATTCATTGTCTTTTGTGCTTAGCATAGATGTGCAGCTTAACAGTATATGTTATGGTGTTCTAGGACACAGATGAAGACCTGGCTTATACCATATTTTGTCATGTAAATGTGCACCCACATTTTTGGCCCAAACTTCCACTAAAAAGAAATTTTTTTTTAAAATTTTTAATTCAATTATTTATTTATTTACATTTAGATATTTGTTTTTTATATCATAAATGAATTTTAGCATTTATTTTTCAACATATTATGGTACAAGAAATTTTATTTAACAAGTAATTACAAACACAAGAACAGATTTAAGGCATTTCAGGTATTACCCATATATAATGTGCACCCTTATTTTTCCCTCAAAAATTTGGGCAAAAAAAGTGCGTATCATACATGGCAAAATACTGTATGAGGAGTGGTACTAGAAGACAGATATCTATGGAAGATTTACATCCTCTTTCAAGTTATGAGGAGTTAGACCTGCTTTATTAAAAGCTAGATGTGGCGTAGAGATGGGGAAAACATTTAACAGCATGGGCACCAGACAAGAGAATCCCCTCATTTCTGTTTTGCATGAGGAGCAGTGGAGCAGCCAGTTGAAGTTCTCTAGTTTAATTAAAACAGTGGAGTTTTATGAAGACTCTTCATAAGTGTAAATAGGGATTTTATCAGCTTATTTTGGTTGCCGTTTCCAATTTTTTAAAATGTTTAGGTAATCTTCTCCACCTTCCCCAAATACTAATTTTTGTAAATTCATTAGCATTGAGCCAATGCTTTCTCATGTCTGAATGCTTTGTATGTGCATTTTTTTCAGGTATGTTAAACCAAACAACAAACAAAAAAAAAAACCCTTTAAAATTTACATTTCAAAAGGGAAGGGAAAGTACTTTTAATTAAAAGTTGTTTGAAGTAATTGTTCTAAGGAAAGGGAGGTCAGGATCTAAAGTCAGGAAAAATCCTGTCTAAAGTTAATATAAGCTGAAGGAGGGGTTAAGGTGTGGTGGTCAGTTTTTCAATTAGTTGTCTTTCATAGTAGTCATGATCCTCCAATATTATGGTGTTTATCCCTGGGAATGCACAATTACTTGCAAATAGCAATTGCTTTGTACAGTACTGTAAATTTTAGGGAGAAGATGAAATTCCAGGGTCTAACTTGTCAGTGCGATGTCGACCATATGGGGATATGGAGTAGAAAGAAAAAGTACTTTTTCCCACTTTAAGATCTTCCATCTTAAAGTTTACATGTAGTTATTTATTAAAGAGCTTCTACGTGTGGTTCTACCAATATCTCATAGTTGTATTGTGCAAAAAGAGTAAGTGGTAAAATTCTATCTTGTAATATCTTTAAGTAAGATATCATACAAGATACCTACCTTGAGGAAAAACATAAAATAAAGTTTATCAAGAAGTGTATATTATGAGGGAAGCAAGATTTTTTTTTCCTTTATAATATAGATTTTTGATGCATTTTACTTTAGGCAGCATTATTATACTTCTTTAATTTTTTATCTTCCCCCAAGACATTTTCTTTTTTTCATTGCTTTTAGGGAAAGAGGATGGGAAAGAGAGAGAAACATTGATGTGAGAGAAGCGTTTATTGGTTGTGACCCATACCCATCTGGAAGACGAATTGAAGGCTGACCCGGGGTCCTATCCTTCTGAACCCAAACTGGGGATCAATCCCACAATCTGGGTAAGGCCCTGACTGGGAATCAAGCCCCCAACCTTTTGGTTACAGGATGATATTTCAACCAATTGAGCCACATTTGCACGGCTATTGGCAGCATTTTGTATTTTATGTTATATTTTAATGTAACATCTCTAAGTTTGGTATACAGTTAGCTTACAACCTCCCACATCTGTAAGAACAAAGACTAGTAGGGGAAATTATTAGTCCTGTTTCTCATCAATGAGACTTTACAAAGTAATGTCAATCTTCTGTAATTATAGCATAAGGATAAACATAGAATGCTGTAGAAAGCATATATTTGACTTTAGTGTGGTGGGTTTTTTTTTGAAGAACATATCAAATCCACTGAAAATTGAGGGAAAAAAAGCCAATTAAATGTAATGACCATCTATTGATTGTAGTTCATTGCTTATTATTCAGCTACTTGAGCTTTTTGAAAAAAGGTGTGAAGCCAAAAATATATTATAAAAGGTTTGTGGTTGAGATAATTTTTATTACTCCTTTAATGTTAGATTGGATGGTGATGTTTTTCAGGGGATCTTATTTGAAGAAAGTGCCTGCTAGTCGATGCCTTTATCCCAAGGGCATGCTACTAGTGTTTTCTTCATTTACCTAATCTCTAATTGCCACGTCTTTTATGAAGCAAGGCCTGAACTCTGCTCATCTCACTCTCATTGGTTTATTTTTTAAGGTTTTATATGGACCATCAGTAAATGTGGATGATGATGCTGAGAATGACCTTCCCATCAGTAAAATGATGCCTGTAATTTTACACATTGACAATTTTAATGAGAAGGTAACAGTTTTTGTTTTGTTTTGAGTCTTCTCTCCCCCCATATTATTTGAGGATTCCTTTAGCATGCCCTCTCCTGTCATCTAGTGAAGGAAATATAAGAGCAGAATAAAACTAAGCAAAACAAGAATAAAAATCTAAACCAAACATGCAAATCTATGCTGTACAAATACTCCTGCAGAGGAAACTTATCTCAAGTTACCTTGAGTGTTATTTTTTTCCCAAAGATAAAATTGTCAGTGTTATTTGTGTGAAGGCGCCATGCTATATGAACGGATGGTCAGTGAAAGTAGGTAGATTAGAGACCATGTTTATTTGTCAGATTTGTTTATGAGGATGACATTTACAGCCAGAATAGTGAAAGTTGCTCTCTCAAAGTTTCTCTGCCTTTGGGAATACTATTAAAGCTAAACATAATTTGAAATATATATTTATTATATATATTTCATACATATTATGAAATGTTTCATATATATTTATATATATATATTTCATATATAAAATATCTTTGGTTTATGCCAGAGAGGTGTGAGAAAATACAGGCTAAGCAAAGAACTCTTTCTAATGGAACAGAATTATGATGAATTATTGATTGACTATCTCTTACAGGGAACCACCATCAAATCTATTTATAAAAATGTCTTTGGAAAAGCAAAGGTATTCTTTCAATTAATTAAGAAGGCTAAGTAAGTTGGAAACCTATGTTTTAATTCCCCTCTTTTGACAAGCATAGGGTAGCATTTGTTTAATAGTGTATCATTAATTCTCTGGAATTCGTTCTTGGTTATCTATGAAAAACTAAACTATTTGATAAGGGTCAGTTTTTATTCCTTTGCATGTGGCTATCATTACTGAGGAGACTATCATTTCCTCATTTTATATTCTTGTCTCCTCTGTTGCAAACTCACTGACAACATATGCATGGGTTTATTTTGGGGTTTTCTGTTCTGTTCCATTGATTCATGAATTTGTTTTTACACCAACACTATATTCTTTTGATTATAGTTTTGTAATACAGTTGGAAATCAGGAAGGATGATGCCTCCAGTTTTGTTCTTGATTCTTAAGATTGCCGTTTATTAAGAATCTTTTGTGCTTTCATAAAAATTTGAGGATTTGTGTTTGTTTTTTAAGAGAAATACATTTATTCATCTATTTATTTAGTAAGTATTTATTGAATGCTGATGTACACCTGAATTTTTCTTGGCTTTGTTTTATGTATTGAGTTTATATAAGCAAATAAAACACACAAGTCCATTGTCCTCAAGGAAAATGTAATCTCAGAAAGAAGAATTTTTGAAAAAAACTAAATAAAAAAATAAATAGATAAATTAGGGCCTTATGCTAGATGTTATGAGGACAACAAGATGGTCAATGACCTGTGACCATCATATGTAAACACTTAGCATATACCTGAAAATACTAAGTACCAAATAAAAGGTTAACAAATTAATAAATGGATAGAGAGACAATAATATTTAATATGCTTATGATTACATTTGGCCTTTTTTATATTTGATTCCTTTTATAAAAGAAGTTGTTGAATTTGTGGTTTGAAAACACTTATAAAACTTTAAAAAGGGTAACTCAGTGCTTGAGAAGCTGAAATGGAGAAACTGAAATAAATGTAAGTTTTTTATGTTCTCATTTTAGGTCCATATCTATCTCTGCATTTTATTTATCCCTTTCATCAGAAATATTTGTTTTAGAAAAGGGGTTGTTGGGGTAGAGGTGAACAATGGGGAAAAAGGTGAGACAACTGTAACTGAACAATAGAAAAATAAAAAATAAAAATATAAAAAAGAAAACACTATGCTAAGTGAAAGAAGTCAGTCACAAAAGACCATATATTATATGAATATAATATTTTATGAATATAAAGTGTCCAGAAAAGACAAATCTGTAGAGACAGAATGTGGATTAGTAGGCTGCTTAAGGCCAGGGGAAGAAGGGAATAAGGAGAAGACAGAGGGAGTGGCAGCTAACAGATAAAGGGTTTCTCTTTGATGTGACGAAAATGTTCTAAAATCACCTGTGGCAATGGTGGAATATATCTGTGCATATGCTTAAAAACCATTGAATTGTACACTTTAAATGGTGGGTTGTTCAGTATATGAATTATATCTCAATAAAGATGTTTTTCTTAATGAAAGTTAAAAAAAGGTCGTTTTGAATTTGTTTCATGCCATTTTGTTTTGTCTTAACAGAGGGGTGACTTCTGATAATTAAAAATACTAACTCAAAGCAAGATTGAATTTTTCATTCAAATATCATGAAATTAACATGTTAGGTAATATGTCATGCACATTTGCAAGGGAAAAACATAATTTATTTTCTTTGTGATAGCTGAGACTGCTATGGGTGGAGGAAGCAGTACATTGGCAAGAGCCCCAGGTACCCTGGTTTTAGTAAGTGCTTTAAAATACAGATGATAGTGGTGTCTTACTATAAATGAAATAGGCTTAATCTCAGTAACAATATGCTTTGAAGTGCTTTATGTACATTTGACCTATGTCTGTGATTTGAGAAATTTTAATTATGAAACTGAAATTTCTTTAACTTATCGCTTAAGGGAAATTTGCATCATAAAACTTAAGCAGTATGACCCTTGAGGAATATATATATATATAATATATTAATATATATTATATACATTATACATTAATATATATTAATGCATGTATATATAATATATGTATATTAATAATACATGTATTATATATACATATATATATATTCCAGAGAGTCAGTTTACATTCTTTAAAGTATTAATTATATAGTAAATATCAAAGGGACATCTCTGAGATTCCCCCTATTTATGAGCTACTTGATCTCTGCATTTGTGATCTGTAATTTAGAAAGAATGATTATAGCTATATGCTTATTTTTCTTTTATTATTCTTTATTGTGCTACTGTAAACTTTCAAATATATAAAACTTTTATATCTCATAGTGAAGATGTTTACTATCTTTTTGAAAAATACCTTTGGGATGTTGATGATTGTATCGAATCTACAGAATATATTGGGTAGTTTGAATATTATTTTATATTTTTACAATATTAATTATTAAAATCCATGAACATGGAACACCTTTCCATTTACTTGTATCCTCCTTAATTTCTTTCATCAATGTCTTACAGTTTTCAATACAGATCTTTTACCTCTTTCATTATATTTATTCCTAAATATATTATTGTTTTGATATCACTGTAAATGGGATGGTTTTCTTAATTATTCTTTCTAATAGCTCATTCATATATAGGAGCATAACTGATTTTTGTACACTGACTTTGTATTCTGAAAATTTACTGATTTTATTAGTTTTAACAGTATTTTTCTAGATTTTATTCAAATAATACAATATATTTTTAAACAGGCAATTTTACTCCTTTTCTGATTTGGATGCCTTTTTCATTCCATTTCTTGCCTAATTTCTCACTAGGACTTCCAATACTCTGTTGAGTAAAAGTGACAATAATGGGCATATATGTCTTTTCTTGATGTTATAGAAAAGCTTTTAAGTATGTCATTGTTGAACATGATGCAAGCTCTGCATTTGCCATAGATGGCCTTTATTGTATTGAGATAAGGTTCTTCCGTACCTAGTTCATTGAAAGTTTTATTTTTTATCATGAAAGTTGAATTTTTATAAATTTTCATACAAATTTTATGAATTTTGAAAACCTTCACCTTGTTAGTGTGGTTTATCACGTTTTTTTCTTTTACAGATGTTGATCCATCTTGTCCTCCCTCAAATAAATCCTACTTGATCATGATGTGTGATCCTTTTAGTGTATTGTTGATTTTGGTTGTTAATATTTTGATGAGAATTTTTCCATCTATTTGCATCAGGGATATTGTCTTGCAGTTTTCTTTTCAGGGAGTGTCCTTGTTTGGCTTGGTATCAGGGTATTGAAGCCCTGCAAAATGAATTTAGAGGTGTTCCTTCATGTTCTATTTTTGGAAGAGATTGAATAGGACTGACATTAGTTCTTTAAATGTTAGGCAGAATTCATCTGGGAAGCCATGTAGTCTTGAACCTTTCTTTGCTAAGAAGTTTTGATTACTGATTCATTACCATACTATGAGTAGGTATGTTCAGATTTTCTATTTCTTCATGACTCAGCTTTGGCAGTTTGTATGTTTCTAGGTTGTCTAGGAACATTTTTTTCCAGATTGTCCAGTTTGTTGACATGTACATTTGTTCATTGTACTCTTTTGTGGTCCTATATGTCTCTTTGGTATTAGTTGTAATATCTTTTTTTTAATTTATAATTTTATTTATTTGAACCCTCTCTTTTTTCTTCAGAAGTCTAGCTGAAAGTTTGTGTATTTGTTTATCTTTTCAGAAAACAACTACCCTTAGTTTCATTGATTTTTTTCCATTGTCCTTTTGTCCATATTTCACTTATTTTCACTCTGATATGTTATTTTCTTTCTTCCACTAGCTGTGGGCTTAGTTTTTCCTTCTTTTTCTAGTTCCTTGAGGTGTAATGTTAGGTTTTTTACTTGTAGTCTATTTTTTTCTGAGTATAAGGGTTAATTAATATCACTTTCATTTCACACTGCTTGTGCTGCACTCCATAGATTTTGGTAAGTGGTATTTTTCTTTCCATTTGCCTCAGATATGTTTTCACTTATTTTTTATTTCTTCCTTGACCCACTGTTAGTCAGGAACATGTTATTTAATCATCACATATTTGCGAACTTTCCATTTTTCATCTTGTATTGCTTTCTAATTGTATACCATGGACCTAGTTGTGGTCCAAAAAGTACTTGGTGTGATTTCAATCTTTCTAAATTTATTACGACTTGTTTTGTGGACTAACATATGATTTCTCCTGGGAAATGTTTCATGTGCGCTTGAGAAGAATGTGTACTCTGTTACTTTTGAATGGAATGTTCTCAGTATGTCTGCAAAGGTTATCTGTTCTAATGTGTGGTATAAGTCAGATGTTTCCTTTTTGACTTTCTGTCTGGATGATCTATTGATTGTTGAAAGTGCCCTATAACTGCTGTATTGTTGTCTATTTCTACCTTCAAATATATTAATATTTACTTTATATATTTAGGTGCTCCTATTTGGGGTACATAAATACTTATAAATGTTATATCCTCTTGAAAAGATGACCTTTTTATCATTATATATGACTTTTTTTGCCTTTTATGATATTATTTGGCTTTAACTATTATCTTTCAGAACTAGGTATTTTGAGACCGCCATCCCTCCAGTGAGAGTCTCAGAGTTGGAGTGCTAGCATTTGGTGTTAAACTCTGCTCCTCAGGGAATAGCTAGGAGTTAGGGATTCCCTCCTGATGGATGGCATTGTGTTTGGACTGGGGGTTTATAGTGAGAGTGTGTCTCAGCCTTTCCTACCCAGTTTTGTTTGTCTATTTTCTTATTCATTTGATGTGTAATAGTTTTTTACTTGGTTTCTGGATCTTTTTCAGAGAGAATTATTCTGTGTGTACTTTTACATTTGTGCATCCCTGCAAGGAAGAGAGCTCAGGACCCATCAGTATCTTCATCTTGGTCAACTTTGAATTGATACAAATTCAGAAGCAAATGAAAACCATTCAAAGAGACTTTTTAAGCAACATACATACCACCAAAATATTAACAGCTATGGGTATTGCTTAAAGTAGAAAAGAATCACTGTTTGCTTTTTCAAGAGAGAAAATTTGTACTTATTTGTTGAAAGAAAAAGAAAATCATACAAACTGGAATTTTTGTCAGAATAATATATGAGTTGCCTTTCTTTTCTAAATCTTACAAAGCCTTAATCTAGCATGTATAATTGCTAAATCATTATTCACTGTATGAACATGAGCAATAGATGCAGGTGTTCTTACTGATAAATGGGGAATGGTTATATTCTGGGTGGTTCTCATGTGTCAGCTAAACAGCTACTGATGTTGTCATGACAAGGGTACTGTGTTGTGAGAAAGAAATAGCTCCTGGGATTGTGCTGCTTGGCTGCCCTTCTGCCTTATCTCTGTGCAGACCTTTTACTGCACCACTCTCTCCTATCTCTTCCACTCCCTGGCATAATATGTCCCTTAATGTATAGACTGGAGGTATGGGGAACTGAATATTTTTTCTTTTCTCCATTGTCCAGTAGCATTTTAGATTAGGTTTTTCTCTCTCTAATTATCTGATGCAATAGCACCAGCAAAGCTCTCTCTCTTTAGTACATTTCTGGACACTACCTCTTGCATCTTTACTTTGTTGAATCTTCGCTGGTTTATTGGGGGAATATTTTGGGGCTTCTGGATTCATTATTTAGGATGTTATTTTGAAAATACTGAAAAAGCAAATAACTTGAGTCAAGGAAGCCATTAAGTTTATATGTTATTTTCTTTTGCTTTAAGCATATAGCAGGTTCTCGAATAACATTGCTCCCTTCAAAGTCATTCCCTTATGACATTGATGAGATGCTTTCAGAACTTGTATATGTCAGGTAAGCTTTTTTCTTTCACCACATTTTTCTGGAATTTGAGATTTTTCTTGCTATTTCTGGGCTACATGGTTATTTCCAGGCCACTCTGTAACAATTTTTGAGAGTTTTGAGTATCATCTTTTATTCAGGCCTTTTGGAGAAATCTAGGAGCTTCAAGATGTGACCAGACATCCAGTGGACTCACCAAAGAAGCTTGACCCAACCTGGATCCTGGAATCACCTCAGATGCTCCATGAAGAATGTTCAGCTGACATTTAAGCTGTCTCAGAAGTGCTAACAAAGTACCTCGGTAACTTGACTCTCAATCCTAGTATCAAATTCCCTTCCCTTCTACCAGAATGTTGACCCCAGTAACAGGACAGAGAAGAAAGCTTACGGGGGTGTGGACTGAAGCTGAGTCAAGGCATACTCTTCAGGAGATGAGGAGTGAAGACAGTGGCAACAGTTCTAAAAAAAAGGATGGAAAGGATGTTACAAGTCACCATACTTTGCCATGTATAGTGCACATCCATGATTTTGTGTGTGTTATGCATGAGATTACTATACCCATTACTATATCCATGCAATGTAATCATTATACCCATGTATAATGTACAACTTTATTTTTCCCTCAAAAGTTTGGACAAAAAAGTGCACATTTTACATGGCAAAATATGGCTTCAGATACCGCACCCTGTCTCTGCTTCAAAAAGACACACAGGAGATAAACTTGAGATTGAATCAAGATCCAGAAGATTTAGATGTAGCTGTTGTTACTGCCTGTATCATGTAGATTCTTCCAATAATATTAGCATGTAGAATAATTATGTATAAGCTGGTTTAGCCAGAAACCTTATTTTTGTACTTTTTTTTCTTGCTATGAATTTTAAGGTCATTATGCAGCAGCTTGGGAAAGCTACTCTATGCTAGCATAGACTGTAGGCCACTATTTTGATTACCTATGATAGAAGTTCTGTGATGTCTTTTTCTTGCATCTTTTTGTTGTCTACCTTGAGGCCAGCAACTTATAGGGAATCTATGTAGTTTGGATTTGAATGACTTCAATACACTTCAGTTTCTTTTTTATTTGATCCAAAGAAGCACTAATAGGTCTTGAGTGGTGTTGTTATGCTTTAGAAGCTTGAAGTTGGTAAAATGAAACCTAACCCAGAATTAGAAGCAAATAACTTGTGAAGAGAGAAAGTAAAAAATAAAACATTGGGTAGTTTGGCTAGAGGATGATTAGTGTAGAGCTTATTAGCTAGATTCTCTAGTTTTCAAAAATTTGACTTGTGACAACTTTTTTGATGTGCTATTTCAATTTTTAGTAGCGAATAGATGTGTATATAGGGCTTCTTATTAAAATTTGAGGCATAGTTGAAACCTTTAAAAAATAGTACTTCTTGTTCTTAGTCCTTATGTAACACCAGTTTTTGCTAGTAATGAATAATAATTCTCATCCTCATTATATTCTTATGGTATAAACTCCTGACATTTTAATATTTTGTGATATTTTCCTACTGTGAAGGAACTCTACACATTTGGGTGAGGTTAGAAAACAAGGGTACAGATATTTGCACATATCATTTTCCTGGAAGAGATGTCAAAAATGAGAGGTAGAGGGGAAGTATAGATTTGTGATGAAAGAAATCAAATATGATAGTGGTGTGTAATACTAAGGGAAGAGGCCATGTAATGGTATTTTACTCAGGTTATTTTTTCTTTTTTTATGACCCATCATCTACACAGACCTGAATTTTTCTGGCATACTAACGACATATAAAATGTGTCATCTCTCTTCCCACTGGGGAAAAAAAAAAGAATTTGTTTATATCAATTGGAGTATGGCAAAATTGGATTAGTTATACATTGTTTGCCACAGTTATTAGAACCTATCAACAAAATTAAATGAGGACTTACTGCACTTCCCTTTGAATTCATTTTGACTCCACTACCTGCATGGAGTTTGTATGTTCTCCCTATCTCTGTATTTTATTTTATTTTATTTTTTTTTGGTGAAGCACTTCCTGTTTCTCCCACACTCCAAAGATGTTCATATCAGGTTAACTGGCAAGTCTAAATTGTCCCAGTATGAGTTACTGTGGATGTATATGTGTGAGTGGCACTGCTATGGAAAGGCATCCAGTCCAGGTGTTATCATTGGTGTTTAGCTAGATATTGATAAAGGGAAGAGAGCAAAGGGAACTTAGACATTGAGCTTAATAAACTGGGAAGCAGAAATCTGCTTGCTCAGCCAGGGAACTACAACTTCACACTCCAAGGAACTACAGCAATATGCTCCACCAAGGGAATTAACAGTTCTCCCTTCCCATCTCTGGTACAAGATTGTTGGGGGCCCTGGATCATAGAGTCCTATCAGCCTAAATAGGGAGTGTAAACCCATCCAAAGCCCACAGAAGTTTGGGAAGTTGATTGGTTTTTCTGGAAAGGTCACCTGGCCCATCTCAAGCTAATATAATCCCAGGGGAACGAAGACACAGAGTTTCTCTCTCTCTCTCTCTGTCTTGCGCACGCTTGCTCTCTTTCTCTCTCTTTCTCTCTGCCTCCCTTGCCCACTGGGTTCACTTGCCTGCTTGTTCATGTGCTCTCTCTCCTGGGAGCATGTAACCATGTGGGTCTAGCAGCTACTGGCCTGGCAAAAGATGATGTAGTCTCCAAAAGGACTAAGCTCTCTCTCTCTCACTTAGGAACCAGCGCTTGCCCCATGCACTTGTGCATTCTTTCTTTATAGCCATGTGGCCTCAGCAGCTGCATGGCTGACAGCCATGTGGACTCCACCATAGGAGCAGCCAGAAAAAAGCTAAGCTACCTGGAAGGGAACTGAAACCCACTTAGTAGCTGCTTATGAGCTCTAAAAGACTAAGTTTTAATATGAAGCAGAAACTCTGAATACTGGCTTTTGACTTGGCCTTGCTGAGGATATGGATAGACTTTTTCCATGGTAGGATAGAGGAAGATGGGACATTGGAAACCCATGGGGGCAGCTTCCATTGCCACATGAATAAACCACATGGCCACCCCATAATCTCCTGTGCATGGTTCCTTGGAAAACTCTTCTTGTGATCACATGAAATAGCCTCATTCCCACCAGCAATACAGGGTTGGTTCCCATCTTGTGCCCTTAGCTCTCCGGTAAGGCTCTGACCACCTACAACCTTGATGGGGCCTAAGTCTGTTGGAAAATAATTATTTTAATTGTTTTAAACAATCTTTCTTAAATGATTGTATAGCTCACATATTTCAGTACTTAATATTATAAGTGTTTTGGGTCTTTATTTAGAAATTTAGTGATATTTTTGTGATAAAAAATATGCCATAAAATCTTATTTTGTGTTCTCTTAAAATTACAGTTTCCAAGAACTTATTGAGGACTTTAAGTGAAGATTTACTGTATAAAGCAGTGATTTTTCAACCTTTGTCATCTCATGGCACACATAAACTAATTACTAAAATTCTGTGGCACACCAAAAAAATGTATTTTTTGCTGATATGACAAAAAAAGGTATATTTTTGATTCATTCACACCAGACAGCTATTTTTATGCTGGTTGTGGCCATTTTATTTATTTATTTATTTATTTACTTACTTATTTATTTGACAATATAAAGGAAAAAAGGTCAGTGCCCTTGAATAAATAGTTAGGTATTCAGGTATTGCATGTTTTGTTTTTGCATTATTGCAAAATGAATATATTTTAAAATAAACTTTTGTAAAAGTCAGAGGGAATTGGAAATTCCAGACTCAGCTTGTCTCATAGAGAAACTTAACTTTAAGTAACACAATTTTATGCCTGCTTTAATCATGAACATTCTTGAATCATGGAACAGCCAACTATTTACATGACATACTCAATATCTTACTCCAGCACCAGTGAACCCAGACCTCCAGGTTTGGGGGCTATGAGGCTGCAGGCCTCAGGCTCAGGAGGTCCCAGATTGGACTGCTTTGGCCACTGGCTCTGACAGTATGGACAAGTACCAGCATCCTGGCCCTTCCTTATCTTGGCACTTTCCAAAATCATGATATACAGACCAAGACTGGCCCACCACTAAGGCAGGGGTGTCTGCCCAATTCCCAGGAGGAAATCAGATGGATTCCTGCCTGACAGTGTGCTGACATGGTGGGGTGGCTGCTCTTGTGACCCCTGGCAGACTGGCCAAGCAAATGGCCTGAGGAGGTGGCCTTACTAGGGCTTCACCTGGCTGCCTGGCAGCCCAGGAGGAGGAGACAGGGACAAAGGAGGCTCATGGGTGTGGCTGTTCCTGCCCAAACAGCTGGGGCTATGTGAAGGTACTGGCAATGTGAAGGTATTAATAATGTGAAGGTACTGGAAATGGCTTGCAGGGAAGGGAAGTCGTTCATCATCCTGGGCAGTGTGCAGAGCCTGGCTGATTGCTGACCTCACCATGTGCAAGTACCTAGCTCACCTGCTAGGTGCTGACCTGCCAGATGCAAGTACCTTCTCTTCTTCTTCTCCTTGGTGCTGGGAAGCCTCTCTTGGCCTCAGAAGTCCATGTGTGCAGACAGCGTCTCCTGCTGCTTGGCTGGGTCAGGGGGTGAGGAGCACCAATAGCTGATTGAATCTCTCCTGGAAGATCTCCTTGAGCAGATTCTAGCAGCCCTTATAATACTGGGCTACAGAGATCACAACCCATCTAAACTTCTTGAGTGGCTCTATAGCTCCCTGAAGTGGGCTTGGTCACTCTACAGGAAGTCCTTGATAAACTGGATGAGCTGCAGGCTATTCTCTCAGAAGATTTCAGAGACCAGGTAGACACTGAAAGTTGGTGTCAGCCTGGGAGCTTTTGTAGTAGTGCTGGGTGGCTGCTGGGTAGGTCAAAGAAACAGATGGGGCAGGTTGCTGACTGGGGGCACCATACCTGGCAAAGGAGAGGGTGGAGCGCCTTTCAAGAGCACCACAGAGCTGAAGCCAAGGGGAGAGGGCATCCTGGGCAGGCAGTGACTGGCCCCTTGGCTCTGCCTGTGGGGGTTGGGGGTGCTGCTCAGGCCCAGGGAGCTCATCCATTTCAGGGGGCAGTGATAAGGGTGATGCAGCACCTTGCTTCTTGGAGCCCACTTTCTTCTTCTTTTTATCTGCTTTTGTGAAGGTCTGATGGAGGCCAGTGCCAGTAGAGAGGAGACGGTGACCATGGTGGGCATGGTGAGTGACCGTAGCTCCTGGGAGGTGAGTCTGGTGGAGCTATCCCTCTCTTTTTCATCCTTTTTGGGAGGCAACCCACCCTTCTTGCTTCCCTTTTTCACCTTCCCACCCTTCCAGGGGGACTGACTTCCTCCCCTGGCAGCCTTGGCCCTTGGGTTGGGCCATGTCACCTTCTTGCTGCCACTGCTATTCCAGGCAGAGATGGTGGTGGCTGTGCTGTGCTTGGAGGTGGAAGACACCATGTCAGGTAAGTTGTCTTAATGGAAGGTACTCCTTCCCCTTGTAGGTGCACAGTCCACAAGTGCCAGCCCCACTAGGGCCTACTGCTGCCACTCAGTGAAAGCAGGAGGAAGCAGAGATGCAGAGACTGGGGAAATCTCCATCCTTGTGCTTCACATTGGGGGGTGGGAAGGTGCTCAGAAGTGTGACACCTGAAGCTGGGCTGATGGTAGGAAGGACTCTTGGTTTACAGGACCATTTGTTGAGTCTTCCTTGAGGTTTGGGCCTTCACTCTATGTGAACAGGGTGCCCGTGGCCCTGGGGCTCCTTGGGTCCCCACGCCTCTGCTGCCTCCTCTTTTTGCCAGTTGTCCTTCTCCCTGTCCTTGCTCCCGTGTGTCTCCTGCTGCTGCTATGTAGCCACTGAGGTCCAGATGACAGCTGCCACTTTGTCTTCTTCTCTCTCTTCCTCTAGCTTCATCAGGGGTTCTCCTGGGCACGCAAGCCACTGGCCTGGCCTTCTCAGCACTGGCAGTTGTATCTGTCCACTTCCTCTCAGTCCTGGCTATTGATGATCCTTTCATTCTGACACAAGCGCCCTGATGCATTGCAGAAATGCAAGTCTGTTTGGTAGCTCTGGTGGGCCTGGGCATAGCTCTAGCTGTGACTGATTGTCCTGTGGGCGCTGAGGTTGATATAGGTGCAGAAGGTATGGGTGACCTGCCCAATACTGCAGTGACCCTCCTGGCACAGGAAGTGATTCTCACGGAAATGCTCACAAAGAGTGCAGTCCCTGTAGTAGGAGGCCTGGGCCCCACCCATATCACAGAAGTGGCAGAAGTAGTGTTCTGGAAGCAGGTGTTTTAGCAGCTCATCACTCATTGCAGAGCTTGTGGAGTAGATGCCCCACACTACAAGGGGTCGTGGGGTCTTCCTGTATGCAGTGCCTGGTGCCGGGCCAGGCCCTTGTCTGAGTACCACTTGCACTCATATGTGAGATTTGAGCTATTTGAGGCACAGGGTATGGCAGAAGAGTTCATGCTGCTTCCACTTGTGCTGCTCCAGGTCGCCAAAGAGGCCCAAGGGTGGTAGCTCAGGACTTCTTGGACATCGTGCTGCAGCAGCGGCCTGTACAAGGCAAACACTTTCCCATCACCAAAGCAGATATCATACTTCTCATGCTACAGCTAGTGGAGGGAGGTCATGGCAAAGGCAGGGTGCTCAGCAGTATCACTCTTCATACAGCACCAGAGAGCAGCAGTGGCCCATCGGGTGGTTGGGTGGTTGCAGTGGCCCAGCACCTTGACCTCCAGGTTCCCACAGCATATCATGCAGCTCCCACTGTCTTGCTAGGGTGCAAGCCTCACTGCCTCTAGGGCCTGGCACTGACTATGGCGGCTTCCATGCCCCCTCCCAGCCTGTGGGGGTGACCAGTCTTCTGGTAACTGCCCTCTCCTAGGCAAAATCACTGCCCCAGATAGTGCATGTCTTAAAAATTCTTGCAGCAGACCAGCTGAAAATTGTTGGTATATTGTATGTCCTAGTTCTATTTCAATTGTGTGTGAAAATTTCAAGGAAGTCTACTCCCCTAAAAGGTAATAAGCAGGACTTGTTCTTTGCTGAATTTTTCATCATTGTACATTCATGTGTCATTGTATAGGCCTTTATTATTGTGTGTAAACCTAGTAGTACACCAAGATAAATGCTTGACAAATAACTCAACATAAAAACATTCTATTTACATTTACAACATTTTCTTTTTTAGACATCTAAGGATCAGGGCATTGATGACATTGCATTTTCAATTGAAAAGTAAAAAAAGAAAAATGAACTCTGTTTCTCTGATACTGCTATTTCAGTTTCCCCTAATCATAGTCATTTAAGTGACTTAAATTTTATATTTACTAAGCTTAAGGAATAAATTTTTCAGCTGTAATATAGTATTTTAAGAATGATAACTCAAGGAGGACGTACAAAGGGCCTAGAGACATATGAAAGGAGGCTCAGCATCACTAGCCATCAGAGAAATGCAAATGAAAACTATGAGATACCACTTCACATGTGTCAGAATGGCCATCATAAACAAATCAACAAACAAGTGCTAGCAAGGTTGTGGAAAAAAGGGAATCCTAGTATACTCTTGGTGGGAATGTAAACTGGTGCAGCCACTGTGGAAAACAGTATGGAATTTCCTCAGGAAACTAAAAATGGAACTGCATTTTGATCCTGAGATTCTACTGCTCAGATTACACCCTAAGAATCCGAAACCATCAATTCAAAAGAACCTATGCACGCCAATATTCATAGCAGCACAATTTACAATAGCCAAGTGCTGGAAGCAACTTAAGTGCCTATCAGTAAATGAGTGGATCTAAAAACGATGGTACATTTACACAATGGAATACTACGCAGCAGAAAGAAAGAAAGAGCTACTACCCTTCGCAACAGCATAGGTGGAACTGGAGAGCATTATGCTAAGTGAAATAAGTCAGGGGTAAAAGGCAAATACCATATGATCTCACCTTTAAATGGAACCTAATCAAGAAAATAAACAAGTAAGAAAAATATAATCAGCAACATGAAAGAATAAACAAACTGACAGTAATGAGAGGGAAGGATGGGAGGAAATGGGGAAAAGAAGGAGAAGGGTCAAACCAAGGAATGCGTATAAAGGACTCATGGACAAAGCCAAGGTGGGGAAGGATTGAGGGTGGGAGATGGGGGTGGGTGGGGCAGGGGAAAGTGATGGCAGGAAAGTGGAGACAAATGTATTTGAACAATAAAAAACAAAAACAAAACAAACAAAAAAAAAGAATGATAATTCAGACAGCCTACACAAGATTATTGATCACATATTATATGTATCATATTGAATTCCGAGCCCTTTAATGTATATTCTCGGTAGGGAGACACTTTACCTACACAAAACAAGGGTAAGAGGAAGAAAATGCCCAACCTAGATCACAAAATTGTTTCTCTGTTATTAACTCTGTGCTCTTGAGGAAATCTGTTAACATTTTGTGGTTCCTTTTGTTCATATCTACCATGAGAGTTATATCTACTCCTTAACTTATAATGGATTTAAATTTAAGGCAGAAATGAAACAATAAGATGGTATCACTTTGAAAACTGCTAAGTACTATACTTATAATTTTGTATAAGCCAGAAACACATTAGAGAAGGGGAAGTACAGCATGAGATGGGACATTCACAGCAGTGAAACTTAGGAAAGAAAGGGGAGAACTAAGTCCCATGTCCCATACGGTTCCAGAAGGTTGCAGAGCTAGACAGTTGAGAGAAAATGTGTTTGTCTCCAATGCCAGAAGTAAGAAGATCCCAGAGTACAGTTTGCTCTGCTACATGAAGAAGGTGGCCTGAAATGGACTAGACTCAACTTTTTTTCCATAAGGGAGAGAGATCTATGTTGCTGAGAGCATCATACTGAGAAATTCTCAAGCATATTTATAATGACACTTGAGGAAAGGGAGAAACAATATAGTTTATATTTTGATGGAACATGGAGTAAAAGTATGTGCTTTATAGTGTTAATTAAAAGCTGAGAAAATAGAAGTGAATTCAACCTGTGTGTTGCTGGCATCAGTGTTTATAGCAGAAGCAGTAGCTGCTTCCGTCTGTGGGGAATCACTCTAAGTCACTGGGATTCTAGCTGGTATCCCAGCAAGTTCTTCCAAGACTTCCGGTTAATCATTTGATTCTAATCTGATCCCAGGAGCCTGGCACATTGCCTTTGATCAAGCAACCATCATTTGACAGCAATCATTTGACCTTGTTGCCTTTTGGGCCTTTTCTTATATCATTTACTTTCTATGCCATGGGCTTGGTTTGCTGGCATACTGACTGCTTTACATATTCTATGGATTTGGTGTCCTTTCCTCATATGAGGACATCTCTAAATCTGGCCAGAAACACTTTCAGTTTAGAGATTAAGTGTCTGTGGAAAGAAGGAGGCAGGTAATTTTCATCTCTTGGTAGTGAATGAGCACTTGTAGGCAAAGTTGGTAATTCCTTTGGCATGTCCTTTGGCACCATGTAAAGGTATTGAGAAAAGCTAGCCAGGTAATAATGCAAGTCACTGCACCTGAATAGTTAAAAATCTATTGGTTTGTGAAGTGATCTGTATTTCCTCTAATTCTCAAAAATGCTAGTTTGAATATGAACCAATTTCTTCCTTATAAAGTTATAAAACTTCTTTTAAATTTTTCTTTTATTCTCTATGACATAAAAGACAGTATTAACTGAGGCCTATGTGTACTTTCTCATATCTAAAAATCCATGGAAAGAAGGGAATGCACAGAAGAAAACATTCTTAACAAGTTTATTAGTGTACAATACTATCTATAGATACAATATTGTACAGCAAATCTCTAGAATTTATTCAATTTTTGTAACTAAATTTCATACCATTTGACACTGTGCTCTAGGTACATCTGTCCATCAAATCTTCCTCTTATATAGCCATATTTTTAAGCATAAGAGAGTTGTTTTGAAAAAATAAAATTAGATATTTATATGGCTTTATAAGTTGAAATGGAAACAGAAAGAATGAACAAAAAATAAGAAAAGGCTTATTTTTGGGGTAAAAGAATCATTTATATTCTCTTGACAATATATTTTTCACTAAACTCTGTCTTAAGTGACAAGGTTAATAGAAATATCTGCTTAGAATTTCTGATTCCAGTATTATAATTAAGCAAAAATTCCGAGGGGACTTCCAACTGTTTAAAAAACTAAACCCTAGATTAGATAGTTTTTGAAGATTTACTGTGATCGTTAATTTAATGTGTCAAATTATTTAGGCTGTGGGTCCTTGCTGGTTGCCACTTCTGAGGGACACCCGCTAATATATGGGTTATTGTGAATGCATTTTTTTAAATGTAATTAACATTTAGAATCAATTGATTTTAAATAATACACATTGCTTTCTGTAACATATGTGAGTCTTAATCGACCTGTTGAAGGCCTTAAGAGTGAAGACTGAAGTTTCCTGAAGGAGATATTCTGCTTCAAGACTGAAAGATAAAAGCTTTGCCTGAGTTTCCAGTCTGTTGATCTACCTTACAAATTTTGGACTCACAAGCTCCTACAAAAATCTGTGAACCATATTCCTTGATCAATCAATTATACCTATCTGTCTATCTATCTATCTATCTATCTATCTATCTATCTATCTATCTATCATCTATCTATCTATCTGTCTATCATCTGTCTATCATCTATCATCTATATAATCTGTCATCTATCTGATTTATTGGTTCTGTTTCTCTGGAGAACCCTTCTCTAGTATAACAAACATATTAAACATGAATAAGCATGAATGAGCTAGGCCCATCATGAATCAGAGTTGGGATTTTAAAGCCAGAGGTTGACTTTACTGGTCCAGATCCATAGTTTGGTCATCAACACCTGGTCATCAAAACATGCTGTAGAACCTTTTAAATTGTTAAGTGATGAATCATTATCTTTTTTCTTTTTAGTTTTCTTAGCAGCTACTAAATAAAGCAACTATGATGATACATTGCACTGCTAGTAAAGCAATTTAATTTTAAATACTTTAGGGCCAGGGAAGTTATTTATGTTTGTTCTTCTCATTCTTAGAAAGAAGCATAGCCTCTGCCCATAATTACTGCTCTGTAACTATATTCTTAAATATCTTTGTATATGCTGGCCTCAGATTCCTTGAATACTATGCACAATGAAAGGCTGGTGGTAGCCCTAAATTATACAATGGCACATTTGAAAGTCGCTCTATTATATAACAAATTCCTTTCAATGGCACTCCTTTTAGTAGCTGACTGCAATTTTCAATTTCAATAGCAAACAGATAAAAGCATGCCTGCAAAATGAACTTGTGTAGTTTCTTATAAGCACTCAATGGATTAAAAACTGCATTTTCCTTTTCTTAACATTACAATGATTCTCTACTGACTGCACATTATTTTCCCGAGTAAAGGATCAGAAAATTGAGCATTTTAAGAAATAGCCTTGCACAGAGAGAGCTAAAGTGACCTAAGTAGACTTACCTATCACCTTCATATTTGGAAGACTTTTTATGATTTTATATAAAAGCATATATATATATGCTTTTAAATGATGAGGTGCCCCTTTTGGTCTGTCTTTGAATTTGAACTGTAAGCCTTCCTATTTGTCTTTTAAATTGAATGTTAGGGGTCAATTTTGTGTGAAGCTCTGTGAACTACAGACCTGCAGAGCTGGAAAAACAACATTGCCTGCCTCCATTTTAAAACACAGATGACTATCAAAAAACCCTAAGCTTACTGTCTGTGATTCTGCTCATTCCATGTTGCTCTTTTTCTTTCTTTCATTCTTCTAATTTTCTACTGCGTTTGCTATGACTTTTTTTCTCTTGACCATGTCATATACTGGTTTGGTGTTTTTCTTGTTTTGCTTATGTATTTCTTGTCCTACCCCTTTTCTGTTCCCCATTTTCCTTCCTACCCTAAGACCTCTTAAGATAGTCATCACTATTGCAAGCCTGAAAAGTTACCTTTCCTTTATTTTGAAAAACTTTAGCTCACACACTCCCTGTTGGTCCCACAGCTGATCCACCAATGTTCTTCAACTACCTGATGGCAGACAATACTTTTGAAGAGCAGGTAGGTCCACTCAGTCTCTGAATATATAAACCTCCTAAGGCAGTATAGTAAGAAGCTAGGAAAACTTCTTGGCAAGTAGAATGGGGGAACTGAGGCAGATAGATGAACAATCTGGATGAGCAATTTACAGCCAAACACAGGTCACCTCCCTAGAGATAATGTCTAGGCCTCATTTGTATTTCAGCTCCAGGCCCAGAAAAGCAACAAAACCACGTAGATAACTGCAGGACCAGCTGCAGTGACTAATGACCCTGTGCCCTGGCACTGACAAATCAGTAGAGACCATGATGCTGAAAGGGCACACATGGAAAACTGATGAATATTCTAGTGAAACTCCCCTCTAAGACCTCCCCTAAAATTCCTGCCTGCAAGAAAAAATCCCCCACAAAGGGCCCAGAGCACTCTTTCTCCTGCTGAGGAGCAGGCCTGTGCCTTCATCTGCCTCTTTTCCTTCCCCAACAGGAACACATCTCCTAAACTCTAAGGGACTCTAGCTGACTTGCAAACAGGGAACAATTGGCAGCAGTAGTTCATCCTGGGCTAACCCCCCTGAATCTGTCTCCAAGCTGCCCTTTTCTCTGACTTCCTAGTGAGCTAAAGCAGCCCAACCTAGGTCTCCCAGTTGCTTCTTCTATGCTAAGCGCTTCCTTGTTTTACTCCTTTATTAAACATATCCTTGTTTTATGTTAATAAACAATATCCTCAAAGTCACCTGAACTGGTGTTGTGAAATCTTTCCTACATGATGTTAAGAATCCTCAGGCTACCAGCTGGCTCTAGGCAGACCCGCTCAGGGCTAGGTCCTCTGTCCACAAATGACTTAACTTTGAGGGGTGAGCTTAACTCAGGGTGACTTTGTGGGAATACATTGCCCCCCTTACCTTTAAGCCAAGGTTATTTCTTAGTAGGACATTGGAAGAAGAAATAAGGGATATGTCATAATCAATCATTTATCCTTGACATTTTGTTGATTATAGGAAGAAAATGCTCTAATTGAATAAAAGTTTGTACTTAAACACTTAATTCTTCCTTCAGTTCAGGAAATGTGATACAGTTTTATAGTTCACATAGGAAAGGAGTACATATTTAGAAAAAACTTTTATTCCAGAATTTATCTTAATTTGAGATGGATTCTTCTCTATTTTCTCCTCTTTCTCCTTCCCTTTGTACTTTTGAATAACTTAAGTTTTTGTTTTAGTTTTTCTTCTTTCTAAAAACCTTTCAAGAGAAGTAAAATAAATTCTTCAAAAGCAAAAGCTAAAGCTTCTTCTACCAAAATGAGTACTGGATCAGGGTATAGGAATGAAAATTCTAATGCTTTCAGTTGTGTGTTTATGAAAAATTCTACCAATGCTTCATTTTACTTTTGTTCAAATATACAAGTGGAGTGTGTTACATTGAATATTATACTTCTTATAGCATTAAAAAAAATCTTCCTTAAATTTTATGCCCCCACCCTTGGAAAACAATTTTCACATCTACCCTGTTACAAAAAACAAGTTGTGTTCAAAATTAATATTTATTGACCAGATAGCACTTAATTGCAGAGTTGAAGAAATGGATGTACTAGATGTATTCAAGATTACATTCTGACCTGAAGGCACCACTTACTTTCCTCAGCATTTCAAGTAACACTTCTAAAAGTATGTAATTTTTATCTTTTTTTTACTCCTTTCCTTTTCTGTTTCCTCATTAATAGTTCATAGTTTTTAATTTTTATTTTTTTGTTTAAATTCCTGATTGACAAGTCTTTCTACAGACATTGTACCAAGTCTTCAGGATACACAAATAATATATCTTTCCTCCAATAACTCACCATTTAATAGGGTAGACAAGTATAGAATATCCACCATTCTGGGTTTTAAACCTATGCTAGGCTTTAAGCATATACCAACAAAAATTGTGGAAAAGTAAGGGCAATTATAAATCCCTAGATGAGAAAGGATTCTAATGGGTGTGTTTGTGTGTATGTGTAAGTAACTGCAAATAATCGAAAATCTTAATTTTTTTCTATTCATTTTGTTTCTAATTAATTTTTAGAGTCTGAGAATATTTATAATAAAATGAATACTTCAGTTAATAACCTCTACTATCACATGAAAATATACTAAAATGTTTCCAATAACTTTTATTATAAAATGAGAAATGAAGTATATATAGGGAAATTACCCCAAATTTCACCTAAGAATGCAAAGAACAATTTAAAAATCCCCACACATAAATCAAAATAATATTTCATGTCAGAATCTATTAAGACTCTTTTAAAAGTAATATTATAGTTCTTCTTATATGTTGTTTTTTTTCTGCATTACAACATGAAATACTTTTTTAAATGTTATTTGTTGGATTTTCTACCTCAGACCCTACATCAGACCCTTTTGCTCTTCTCCACTTGTGCTCTATTGACTTGTCTACTATTCTTTTCTTTTCCCTTTTCATTTACTGCAGTTAATTAAAGAATTTCCTTTGTCAGAAATTCCACTTCTAAGGTATCTAGTTTGTTTTATTTTAGTTTATTATTTTGTTCTGCCTAGTATGATTTTGGTTTTCAGTTTGCTATCTTCTCTAGCTCTCACAAAACATAGATTATATAGTCATTTTCTATCCAAAGATACAGGTTCCAAGTAAAAAAAGTAACATTACTAAAACACAAAGGTTTTAATAATGGACTTGGGTTTCAAACTTAGATTTGCCTGATACTTATTCATCTTCTAAACCTTAATCCCATTGTCTTTCTCCAAGCAGATAAATGATATTGTTTAGTGGTTGGTTTTAGACCAAATTAATAGCAGCTATAGTTTTACTTATCCATTATTATTATACCAATATTTATAGTTCCATAATGTTTTTTAAAGAAAATTAGTTATTTTAAACATAAGCAAACAAGGCATTCATTGAATTGCTGTTTACTTAAGTATACTTTGTCATACAGAAGCAAAAATATAGCTGAAAGAATATATTTTAATGTGTGACTCAATTCAGTGTCTTTGATAGATGAGCAGAGATTTCAAGAGTTGAAATGGGCTTTATATAACAAAAGTCTGTTAAAGGATGCAACACACTCCATTTAGTTATGTGTAACTTGTTTAAAGAGGGGATTGAGTAAAGCAGTTCTTCATATTTCTATAAATAAGAATTCATCCAAACAAATTTGTAGTCCACAGTCATGGATACTTGGGTTCCCATTCCCCAGCCTCTCAAAACAATTGGAAGAATTAAAAAAAATTAATAGTAGTGTTTCTAAAGGTGTTGCTCCCATGACCAATGGGAGAGATGACTGGGAGAGAAAAGAGTTGGTGAGCCCATCTAAAAATTAGGGGCCAAAATCTAGCATAAAATGTAAAAGATTAGAAAATGGGGGATTCTATAAAGGGCTAAAATGACATTCATTTATCAAACACATGCATCCTTTTTGTTGGGGAAACCAATGGTCTTCGGAAATTTGACTTGAGCAGTATCTATTAAGTTGATCGGATTGAGCTTGGTCAACATTTCCACACAATGACTAAATAAATAAATAAATAAAGAAAGTAAGTAAGTGCTAGTGTTGACAAGAAAAAGGAAAATTCAAATCTGTGGTTTCAGGAAATAAAGAATATATCTAATTTTTTACATTTTTATTTGTCTAATACATTCAAGAACCATAGTAAATATTTGTATAAAATGTCATAGAACAAGTTCCTAGTTACAGACATGGATGCTAACTGAAGATTCTGAAGCATTATGATGTGTCTATGTGCATATATGTGTATAAAAAGGAACAAAAGAACATTTGGCATACTAGCAGTAGACCAAATTCTTCTTGGATAACACTCTGAAGCACTTCACATTGTAAGACTAAAACACTTAAAAAGGCAGGTCTTTTATTGCTGCCTTCTTACTCTGCCTAAGCCCATTCTACTCAAATGATAAATAAAACACCAAAGTCAACAGAAGATAAGAAAAATTTATTTATTTATTCTCAGTACTGTTTTGTAGTTCAGATTTTAATACTGCCCTTTGTTTTGGGAGAGGCAAGAATACTCCACCTTTTGATGATAATTTCATTATTCCTGAAATATCTAGGTGGCATTTGTTAAATACATTTAAGGGCTTTCAGAATGTTTTAGCATCTTTTCCACCCAAATTTATATAATACCTTCAATTTTTTAGGACAAAACATAATCTAGAAAACTGTGAAGTTATCTTTGAGTGATCTTTAAGAAGATGAATTAGATCCCTCCAAGCCCATATTACCTAGAATTAGAATGATATTTTATCTACTTTCGATTAAATTGGTTTTACAAATATTTTTGATTAATGCTCTAATTTAATATTTGATTGGGCTAAATGTTCTGCTGACTTAAACCATCTATCTGGATTGGAAGATGTCCTACTTCTCCCACAAGGCTACATCTTACATGCATTCCAATGGCTTCCGTGGAATATGTACTACGCAGTAATCATTTTAGCTCATTTATAGCTGTGTGAAGAAAAAGCTTCATTCTATGATCAGGTATCCTCTTCTCTCTCCTTCAGTACAACAAAGAAATATTTAAGATTTCATACTATTCATCTCAGTTTTCTTTTGGAAAGACCAAGGCTGTTCTAATAAAAAGGTTTTCATTGTGTTAAATAGGCCTGTCAAGATTTTGAGCAGAATTCATTTTTCCTAAAGAACCAATTTTATTTTCCAGTAATGAATGGATATAATATCCCCACACAACTGAGAGTTCTTTTTGCCAAACTGAGAATCTGGGGATTCTTTTTTTGGTTTGTATTCTGTCCCATTTCCTTTTTTCACATCTCAGTAAATATAGCAGTTTTAAAATCTGGAGATAGTGGTGACTCTTGAAGTTAAGTGTTGTAACACTTAAGTATTTTGATAATATTTATTCATTTGGAGGGCTGAGAAAAGTTTTCCTGCATAAAAATAAACAGGTTGATAAAGACGCTAGTTCCTGCATCTTTTGATTTAAATATAGACGTTGAAATTATATAATTGTACTGTACTTGGCCTTTTGATGAAAACATTTATCATGCGAAATAACAAAAGACAGACAAAAAATGTTATGTTTTTATTATTTATAGCATTTAAAATAAGTATATTTTATGCACTGTAAACAGAGAAAACAAATTAAAAAATCTCCAGATGACTATAAAACTTAATTTTAGCTTACATTTGCAAAGTTTCTATCTTCAAGAAGAAGGGAAATTATTTTTATATACCCTTTTATTTATAGCTATTGGACAATGAAATGAATTAAATTGCACAAATAATGTTCTCTGATAATACATGGGCTTCATGTACAGGAGTCAGAAAATATGAGTGTTATTTGCACATTCATGGGCATGTATTAGCTTAGAAATACCTATTTGTGCTAATTTGAACTGGGGAGATCTGAAAATATTTCACTGAAGCTTTAGATATTGATTCTTTTTGGAATCTTAGGAAGTATGACAAAAAAACCCCCCTGGAACTTCGAGTAAGACAAAGTTTATTTTCAATTTTGTCGCTTAGCACCTGGATAAACATAGGCAAGTAACTTAAACTCCCTAACAAGTTAAAAGTTCATCATTATGCTTATATTCCAGGGAGAGTGTTAAAATATTCAGTATGTGTCACATGTAGCACTCTGTAAATGTTATAATATTAACACGTATATTAGATATGTTTACAACTGCGCTTTTCCTTAGACCCTCATTCAGCCTTTCTAATCATTTCTGGAATAAAGTGTATGCAGTTGTCGCTTTTTAAATAAAATTAATATACCTACTTTATTTTTACAGGAATTTCAGGTGTAGAGAAAAGCTGAGTAGAAAGTACAGGCTCCCTATTTACCCAGTGGTAAGGTTCCAGGGCAGGGGAAGAATTCTGGAACTCTAAAATTAGCTCTGAGTCTTTTAGTTAGTCTGTACCCCAAGGTAAGTTATTTATTCTTGATAAATAAAATGTTAGTGCTTTTCAAACTCTAGAGAAATGTCATATATAATTTTTTCAGCTGCCCTTTTAAGGGAATTGAAGGAGAAATGACATGCTGTGAAAGATGAAATTTTTAATTTTTATACTAGTTTATGTGTACTTCTAATTTAACCTCTGCTTGTGTCATAGATTAACTGTAAAGTTTTAGAATATAGTAAGTTATCTAATTTAGAAATCACTTAAACTCAGATTTCCTGTACTATTAATAATGTATTCATTTTTAAAATTTGATTACCTCTTGATTATTCCTGAAATATCTGGAATATATTTGTGTAATCGACTTGGGGACTTTTGAAATCTTATTTAATATCTTATTTATTCAAAAACTTTTCATTATCTTCAACTTATCATAACAAGAGGATTGAGAAATAGGTGGCAATAGTTTTAGTAGCCTTTAAGAAACTAAAATAGAAGAGCTGAGGGAGGGAAGGAGGGAGGGGGCAAGGGAAAGTGGTGGGGGGTAGGCAGAGACAAATGTATTTGAAAAAATAAATTAAAATAAAATTATAAAAAAAAATAAAATAGAAATTTCAAAGTTCATATAAAAAGTCCATGTACTTTACTATAAAGGAATCATCGAAACCTATGTAATCAGATATGCATTTTAGAGATTTTCATCAAACTGGTTACTTAAGTTATTCCTAACTTGTAACAGTTAAAAAGAGTTAGTAATTGAAGCTTAGCAGAGGAGAAAATTGGAAAGGTTTAGAATCATAACAATATTTTTAAAAAGAACAGAATACTGCATCAGTATAGCACACTGGCAAAGTGCTTCATTGGTTAGAATTGGTGTCACATTACAAAAAACAAAAATGATTCTGAAGCTTTCCCAAGTTTTAGGGGAAAAACATATATATGCATATGCGTGAATGTTATATCTGTGCAAAACATCTGAAAGATATGTGTACATGGTTGTTTAAACTTTGTAGGGACTTTTTGGTGAATTTACCTTTAAGACCTTTGGATCCCTGGATGATAGTGGGTAAGTGATACTGTTATATATAATACAGATAATGTGGCTTGCATAGATTCAAACTTTCAGCAAAATTAGACTTTCAACAGGAGCATTCTGAACAGAATGGGAGTCATTGAAAAGGAGAGAAAATTGTCTAAAGTAAGAGTGACATTTTTTCCCAATGAAATACTATACATAAGTGATAATTCTTAATTTTTCTTGGTTTTATATTTGGTTTGATTTTCTTTTTAACCCTTAAATTTATTTTAAAAATGGTTGTTCATTGACGGTCTGCCTTTATACATAGGCAGGGTATAATTCTCAGTATTTTTAGAACTTCTACTTTATTGTGTGTTTGAGAGGATTTAAAATGTTCTTTTATTTTAACCAAACTTTGGTAAACCTTTTCTGTTATGTATAAAAAATATTTGGTTGAATTATTGGTTTTGGCTATGCTTTTTAAAAATATACACTCTTCCTAATATAAATGTACAAATTCAGTATTGATTTCAAGTGTAACAACCATATCAATAATCAAATTAAAAATAAATGGCGTAAAAACTTTAATTAAAAGACAGAGGTTGTCAGATTAAATTGAAAAGTGAGGCCTAACTAGATTCTCCCTAGAAGAAATACAATTCAATTATAAAGACATAAAAATTTAGTAGCAAAGAATGGAAAAATATACCGTGATACCACTAAACAAAAGAGAGTTACTGTATTAAAAAAGAATAACTATATCAGTGTCAGAGAAATTAAATTTCCGAACAAACGCTATTACTAGGAATAGAGATGATCATTTTATTACTATGCTGAAGTGGTCCATGGAGAGTGCATAATGACCCTAAAATTTATGCATCTAATAGCAGACATTTAAAATGTGAGTAGTGAAGCAAAAACTGATAGAAATTCAAGGAAAAAGAGATAAACCCACAATTTATTAAAATTGTTTGAAATTTCAGTTCTCTTCTTTCAGTAGCTAGTAAAACAAGCAGACAAAAAAAATAACTGAATAGAGAAGATTTGAACAGCAATATCAAGAATTTTACCCAACTGGTGTTTACAAAACACAACACCCAATAACAGTCAAATGCATGTTTTGTAGTGCACAAGTATGTCTAGTCTAGACCAGCGATTTTCAACCATTTTCATCTCATGGCACACAAAACTAATTACTAAAATTCTGCAGCACACCAAAATAATATATATTTTTTTCCAATCTGATCAAAAATAGGTATAATTTTGATTCATTCAAATCAGATGGCTATTGTTTTATTGGCTCTTGTAATTTTTTTATTTGACAATCTAAGGAAAAAGAGGGCAGTGTTCCTGACTAAATAGCATGTTTAAATTGCATGTTTTAAAAATTCTCATGGCACATTGATTTAGAATTGCTATTTTGGACTATAAAACAATTCTTAATTAGTTTTCAAGATTTAAAATCATATAAACTATTATCTCTGGCCACAGTGATATTGAAATAGAAATCAATAACAGAAAGTTCTCTGGAAAAGCTGTAGATCTTGAAAACTATAGTAGAATTTTAAATAATTTTGAGGTCAAAAATTCAGAAGAAAAATTAGAAATGATTGCAAATTGAATTTAAATGAAATCACAGCATATCAGAATGACTGGGATGCTCCTTCTGCAATACTTAGGAAGATGTTTTTTGCTTTAAGTGTCTAATTTTGAAACTAAGAAAGTTCTCAAGTCAAAGACTTCAACTTACACTTTAAAATATAAGGAAAATAGAGAAAAAAGAAAACAAAGACCAGTGCAGAGATTATTGAAATTGAAGCAGAAAAATTTTATAATATAGAAAATCAATGACACTAAAAGCTGTTTTTTGAAATTAACAAATTGATAAACCTCTCTTCAGTGTGATGATGGGACAAATACTGAAAACATAAATTACCAATATCTAGGATAAGAGAGGTGACATGAATACAAACTTTGTCATTATTTAAAGGATAATAAGGATTGTTGTAAAATGTGTATGCTAATAAATTTGACTAAATGATGAAATATTCAAATTTCCAGAAATAAACAATTTATCAAAGCTAACTCAAAAAAAAATGAACTAAATAGTTTTTTTCTCTTAAAATAGTTACACATATAGGTAGAACCTTTTCAACCTATATGAAAAGTTCAGGAAATACCGCTATACTAGTGAACACTAACACCTAAGAGAAAAGAAATTCCCATTTCTAGACATACCACTCCCCAAAGTTGAAAACAATGGGACATTCTCCAACTTCTATGAGACCAGCATTAAGATGATCTTGAAATCAGACTAAGACATTGCAAGAAAAATAAAACTATAGACCAATGAGATACAGAAATCCTAAACAAAATATTAGTAAATTAAATCCAAATTTAATTATACAAATAAAAGTGTAACTGAAAACCAGGTAAGATTTATCCCATAGAAGCAATATTGGTATAACATTAAAAAATCAAATGATATAATTCCTCATTCTAAGAAATGGCAGAAGCAAACTATTTTGCGTGATGGAAATGTTCCCTGTCTTCATTATGCTGGTGGTTACATGACTGTATAACCTTGTCAAAACTCAGAACTATATCTCTAAAAAAGGTGACTTTTACTGTAAGTAAATTAAACCTCACTGAATTTGAGTAAAAACTGTTACTTCTGTCACCTTATTATTTCTTTTCTTTTTAATTTTTAAATTAAATCATATTCTATTACGATTGTCTCAATTTTTCTCCATTTCCCCTCTTCCACCCATCCCACCCTGCCCCCCATCCCATAGTAAATTTCCACTCCGTTGTCCATGTCCAGGGGTCATTCATACATGTTCTTTATTTTGTCCCTTCTCCTTCTTCCCATAACGGTCCTCCTTCCCCATCTCCTCTGTTTACTTTCAGTTTTCTCCATGTTTCCATGCCTGTGGTTTATTTTGTTTGCTAGTTTATTTGTTAAATAGATTCCACCTACAGATGAGATCATATGGTATTTGTCTTTCACTGACTGGCTTATTTCACTTAGTATAATACTCTCCAGTTCCATCCCTGTTGTCGCTAAAGGTAGGAGTTTCTTCTTCTTTCTTCCTGTTTTTTTGTAAATGAATATTTTATTTATTTATTTATTTATTTATTTTTTGTTTAATAGTTTATTCATTTATTTTTTTGTTCTAATACATATTTAAATCTACCTTCCCACCAACCCTTTTGCCGTCCTTCTCCCCCACCTTCCTCCCTCAATCCTTCCCCACTTTGGTTTGTCCATGAGTCCTTGCTATATGATCTTTACTTTGCCCTTCCCTTCCCTTTCCCTGCCCACCGCCCCCCTTCCCTCTTGACTCTGTTGATTTCTTTTTTCTTTCAATGTTGCTGGTCATATTTTCCTTGCATCTTTCTTTTGTTGGTTAGGTTCCACTTATAGGTGAGATCATATGGTATTTGTCTTTCGCCCTCTGGCTTATTTCAATTAGCATGATGCTCTCTAGTACCATCCATGCTGTCAAGAAGGGTAGTAGTTCTTTTTTTCTTTCTGCTGTGTAGTATTCCGTTGTGTAAATGTACCATAGTTTTTTGATTCACTCATCTACTGATTGCAATTAGGTTTCTTCGAACTCTTGCCTATTGTAAATTGTGCCGGTATTAACATTGGGGTACATAGGTTCCTTTGTATTGGCGTTTTGGAATTTTTACAGTATAGTCCCAGCAGAGAAATCACTGGGTCAAAAGGCAGTTCCATTTTCAGCTTTATGAGGAAATTCCACACTGCTTTCCACAGTGGCTGCACCAGTCTGCATTCCCACCAACAGTGTACTAGTGTTCCCTTTTCGCCACAGCCTAGCCAGCACCTGTTGTTTGTTGATATGTTTATGATGGCCATTCTGACCGATGTGAGATGGTACCTCATGGTGGTTTTGATCTGCATTTCTCTGATGGCTAGTGATGCTGAGCATCCTTTGAAATGTCTCTGGGATCTCTGTATCTCTTCCTAGGAAAAGTGTCTGCCCAGGTTCTTTGCTCATTTTTTAATTAATTTGTTTGTCTTCTTGGAGTAGAGTCGAATGAGTTCTTTATATATTTTGGAGATCAAACCCCTATCTGATGAATCATTAGCAAATATTTTTTCCCATATGTTTGGCTCCCTTTTCATTATGCTGATGTTTTCTTTAGCTGTGCAGAAGCTTCTTATTTTAATGAGGTCCCATTTGTTTATTCTTTCCTTTATGTCCCTTCCTTTTGGGGACATATCGGTGAAAATGTTGCTGCATGGGATATCTGAGAGTTTCCAGCCAATTTCTCCTCTAGGACTTTTATAGTGTTGCAACTTATATTTAAGTCTTTTATCCATCTTGAGTTTATTTTTGTGTATGGTGTCAGCTGATGATCCTATTTCAATTTTTCGCATGTAGCCGTCCAGCTCTCCCAACACCATTTGTTGAAGAGGCTATTATTGCTCCATTTTATGCTTCTGCCCCCTTTGTCAAATATTAGATGCCCATAGAGACCTGGGCTTATTTCTGGGCTTTGTATTCTGTTCCACTGGTCCATGGGTCTGTTCTTGTGCCAGTACCATATTGTTTTGATTATAGTAGCTTTGTAATATAGTTTGATGGCCACTATTGTGATCCTTCCTACTTTGTTTTTCCTTCTCAAATTTGCTGTGGCTATTCAGAGTCATTTTTGGTTTCATATAAATTTTTAAAATGTCTGTTCAATTTCTGTGAAATATGTCATTGGTATTTTAAAGGGATTGCATTGAATCTATAAATTTCTTTGAGTAGTATGGACATTTTCATGACATTAATTCTTCCAGTCCATGAACATGGTATATGTTTCCATTTATTTGTCTGTCTTGATTTCTTTCTACAGTGTTGTATAGTTTTCTGCATACAAATCTTTCACCTCCTTGGTTAAATTTATTCCTAGGTACTTTTTTTTTCTTGCTGCTATAGCAAATGATATTTTTTTCTGATTTCTTCTTCTTCTATTTCATTGTTGGTATACAAAAATGCCTTCATTTTCTGAATATTGACTTTGTATCCTACTGTTTTCACAAATTTACTTATTAGGTTGAATATTTTTTTAGTAGAGTCTACAGGATTTTCCATGTACCCTATAATGTCATCTGCAAACAATGATAGATTTACTTCCTTCTTTCTGATTGGGATGCCTTTTATTTCTTTTTATTGTCTGAGCGCTGTGGCTAGGACTTCCAATTCTATGTTGAATAGAAGTGGTGAAAGTGGACATCCTTGTCATGTTCCTTATCTTAGTGGGAAAGTTTTTAGTTTTTGCAAATTGAGTATGAGGTTGGCAGTAGGTTTTTCATATATGGCCTTTATTATATTGAGGAATGCCCCATTTATTCCCATTTTGCTGAGTGTTTTGGTCATAAATGGGTGCTCTACCTTATTGAATGTTTTTTCTGCATCTATCAAGATGATCATGTGGTTTTTGTCTTTCTTATTGTTTATGTGATGTATTGCATCTATTGATTTGTGTATATTGAACCATGCTTGCATCCCTGGGGTGAATCCCACTTGATCATGGTGGATGATCTTCTAATGTATTGCTGGATGCGTTTTGCCAATATTTTGTTGAGGATTTTAGCATCTATGTTCATCAGCGAGATTGGCCTGTAATTTTCTTTCTTTGTAGCGTCCTTATCTGCATTTGGTATTAGGGCGATGCTGGCCTCATAAAGAGTCTGGGAGTCTTCCCTCCTCTTGGATGTTTTGGAATAGTCTGAGAAGGACCAAGATTATCTCTTCCTTAAATGTTTTGTAAAATTCTCCTGTGAAACCATCCGGCCCAGGGTTTATGTGTGCCAGGAGTTCCTTGATTACTACTTAAATTTCCCCAGCTGTTATCGGTCTGTTCAGGCTTTCTGCTGCTTCTTCATTCAGCGTTGGAAGATTATACTTTTCTATAAATTTATCCATTTCATCAAGGTTTTCAAATTTCTTGGCATATAATTGTTCATAGTAGTTTCTGACAATCCTTTGTATTTCTGTTGTATCAGTTGTTATTTCTCCTCTTTCATTTCTGATATTACTTATTTGGGTCCCCTCTCTTTTTTTCTTGATGAGTCTGCTTAAAGGTTTGTTGAATTTAATTATAATTTCAAAGAACCACCTCTGGGATTGGTTGAGCCTTTGAATTGTTCTTTTCATCTCTATGTCATTCAGTTCTGTTCTGATCTTCATTATTTCCTTTCTTCTACTTGCTCTGGGATTTATTTGTTGTTGTTTCTCCAGTTCTTGAAGCTGTAGAGTTAGGTAATTTATTTGGAATGTTTCTATCTTTTTTAGGTAAGCCTGTATTGCTATGAACTTCCCTCTCAGGACCGCCTTTGCTGTGTCCCATAGGTTTTGGCCTGTTGTCTGTTCATTTTCATTTGTTTCCAGAATTTTTTTGATTTCTTCTCTTATCTCATTATTGACCCATTCATTGTTTAAGTGTCTACTGTTCAGTCTCCATGAGTTTGCAAGTTTTCGCTTTTCTCCTTGAGGTTGATTTTCAGTTTCAAGTCCCTGTGGTCCAAGAAAAAGCTTTTTTATTATTTCAATTTTCCTGAATTTGTTGAGGCTTGCTTTGTGTCCTATCATGTAGTCTATTTTGAAAAAGTTCCATGTGTATTTGAAAAGAATGTATATTTTTCTTCTTTGGGATGTAAAATTCTATATATATCATTTAAGTCTATTTGATTCCGTGCATCATTAATCTCCACAATATCCTTGTTGATGTTTTGTTTGGAAGATCTGTCCATTTTTGACATTGGGGTGTTAAAATCCCCTACTATCAGGGTGTTGCTATCTATAACTTTTTTGAAATCCTCCAAGTTTTTCCTTTTATATATGGGTGCTCCTATTTTGAGTACATATAAGTTTATAATGTTTATGTCTTCTTGATGGATTCTTCCTTTAAGTATTATAACATGTCCCTCTGGATCTCTTTTTAGGTCCTTTGTTCTGATGTGAGTCTCTTGTAGCAGCATATGTGTGGGTCATATTTTCTTAACCATTTAGCTATCCTGTGTCTTTTGATTGGGCCATTTAGACCACTTCCATTGAGAGTTATTATTGATAGAAACTTATTCATTTTTTTCCCTTTGTACCTGTATTTTTCTCTTTCTCACTCTTTTTCTTCACCTTCTTAAACCAGTCCCTTTAACATATCTTTTACTGCTGGTGTCGGGGAGATGTATTTTCTTAGTCTTCTTTTGCCTGGGAAACTCCTTATTTTCTCTTCTATTTTAATTGAGAGCCTTGTTGGGTAGAACAGTCTTTGTTGTAGGCCTTTGCTTTTCATTACTTGGAATATTTCTTGTCATTTCTATCTTGCTTGTGATGTTTCTGTTGAGGAGTCAGCTGTTAGCTGTATCAGAGCTCCCCTGTATGTTACTACCCGTTTCTCCCTTGCTGCCTTGAGGATTCTTTCTTTGTCTTTGATATTTGCCATTTTAATGATAATGTGTCATGAAGTGGGTCTCATTTGGTTCCTCATTAATGGGGCCCTCTGTGCTTTCTGGATCCATGAGAACTTTTCTTTCCTCAAATTGGGGAAATTTTCCATCTTTACTTTTTCAAACAGGTTCTCTATCCCTTCCTCTTCCTCTTCTCCTTCTGGTATCCCTATTATGCAGATATTATTGCGTTTCAGGTTGTCCTGCATTTCCCTAAATGCCTCTTCATTCTTTTTGAGTTTTTTTTCCATTGTTTGTTCTTTCTGTGAGCTTTTTTCTACCTTGTCTTCCAGCTTGCTGATTCGATCCTCTGCTTCATCTAGTCTGCTTTTGATTCCTTCTGCTATGTTTTCAACTCAGAAATGGTATTGTTCATTTCCTCTTTTGTCTTCTTGAGTTTCTATGTCCTTTTCCAGGTTGATATAGTTTGCAGTAAGTTCCTGATAGTTTCCTTGTTGTTTCTCATAGTTCTCTTTGAGGTCCCTGAGCTCATTGAGCTTCCTTAGAGCCACTCTTTTGAATGCAATATCTGATAGTTTACTTGCTTCTATTTTATTTGGCTCTGTGGGAATTCCATCTTTACCTTCATTTCAGGGGTATTTCTTCCCATTATTTGTGAGAGTTTTTTTGTTTGTTCGTTTGTTTGATTGATTGTTTTTTTGTTTTTTTTTTTTGCTTCTGTTTCAATTGATCAGTCTTGATTTCCTGACTTTGTAGATTAAACTTCTATGGTAGTAGGCAGTTTTGTTTGTTTGTTTGTTTGTTTGTTTTCTTTCTGGGTCTGCCTCTGATGATGTCAGTTGTTAACCCTCTCTGACCTCAGGCTATTTGTTTGAGCCTTCCCGGAATCTACTTTCTGTGTCTGTCTCCAGCAATTGTTAATCTAGTCACTCAGCCCTCAGCTGTCAGGCATAGGCACCACAGATTAGGGCAGTGCCTCCTGAGGGCACGACTTTCATGTCCTTATAGACTGCTGTCACTCAGGGGAATGGTCTGCCTGATGAAGATGGAGACTGTGGAATGGGGTCAGCACCAGGATCCTCCCCAGCTACTCCTTTAGGTCTCTCGCCAACGCCTCTACCTTCAGTCTCTCCTCAAAAGTCTCTAGGCAGCTCTGTGACCCCTTTAGCCTGGGGTCCACTATCTCTGTAGGCAGCTCTGCACTCAGCACCAAGGCCCGCAGGCAACTCCTGTCCAGGCCAGACTGTCCTGAGGACAGGGCTATTATTTCCTTTACCGCTGCTGCCTCTTTGAGGTGTGGCCTGCCTCTGCAAAATGGAGACTACAGAATGGGGAAGGAGTCAGTTCTGGGAATCCCCAGCTACTCCTCCAGTTCTTTCCCCAACACCTCCATCTCCAGTCTCTCCTCAAGGGTCTCTAGGCAGCTCTGTGTTCCCTTTGACCAGGGATTCACTATTTCTGCCCAACCTGCTTCACTCAGTATGCCAGCCCACATGTGCTCAAGCACTGGGTGGAGTGTGCAGAAGGCAGGTTTGATTCCCTTATTCCTAAGCGAGATGGTAGCTGCAGAGTGAGAGGTGAGTTATCACCAGGGCTCTGATAGCCACCATCTGAGTTCTCTTCACAAAGCTTTCCTCACAAATCTTTCCTCAAGCACCAGCCCACTCTGCTCCTGCCTCTTCCCAGAGATAAAGGAAGGCAGCTGCCACTGCAAATTTTTGTATTGGCCCTTTAATCATCTGTGCTTACCCAGCCACCTGTCTCTGGCAGAGAGCGCTGCTAAGCTTTTTCCAGTTGTGTTTTGTCTGTGTGTTTTTCTGATTTCAGATTCTTCAGTCGAGGTGTCTCCACTTACAATTCAGACCCTGTTCTTCTCAGGGGGATCCAACTGACCATTTCAATGTCCCTGTGGTGCTGGTGCCCATGGGTGCCCAGCCAATCTTCTTGAGCCTCCATCACATTTCTCACCCGTTAGGATGTGTGAAAGTTGATTCCATTGTCTGTCCATGGCTCCAAGGCTCCTCTCACTCTATCATTCCATTGTTTTCCAGGTGATTTCTCCATAATTTAGTCAAAACTCAGTCATAATTCCAGTTTGGTCTTGGGAGGAGTTCAGAGCGACCTTGACTCAATCCTCTGCCATCTTCCACCTCCCTATTTATTTATGTTTTTAAATGTCAAGATCCATTATAAAATATTAAAAACATAAAATCCATTATAATTTCTCAACAATCATGACACCTACACAGAAATAATCAAGTAGGTCAATGAAATAAAAGGAGCATTCTAGAAACAAATGCAAATATTTTTCTAAAAATGTAATATATGATTAAATTGATATTTCAAATCAATGGGGAAAATAAGGTTTATTCAACAAATAAGGTGCATGGATCACTATTACTTGAAGTAAAACAAATATAGAGCCTTGCTTTATACATTATACAAAAAACATCAAGTGAGTTAAAAATCAATCTGCAACATCCAAAGAGTTTTAGGAGAAAATACAAAATAATATTTTCCTTATCCTCAAGTAACATATTGAAACCCAGAAGCTATAAAGAAAAATGTTGACAATATGGCTATATTGAGCATTTAAGACTATACAGTAATATTCATGTAAAAAAAGATAAAGGACAAGTACTAGAATAGGAAATTATTTACAACACATCTATAAAAGGGTTAATAGTTTTTTCTGTTTTTTTAGGGAAAAAATTCTAAAAATATTTAATCAAAAAATGGATAAAAAATACCAAAAAAGTAATTTAAAGTTTGTTTTAAGAACAATAGAAATAGGTAAGAAATATATAAAAACATTTCATTTCAACAAATAATTAACAATTAAAATAATACATCATTGTCACAATCAGGTTAATAAGTATTAAAAACATTGATAATATCAAGTATTGGTGACTGTGAAGGAACTGAGTATTCATAGACTTTTTCTTTTCTTCATCTTCTTAAAGTAGTCCTTTTAGCATATTTTGCAGTGCTGGTTTGGTGGAAATGTATTCTTTTAGCATTCTTTTGTCAGGGAAACCCCTTATTTCACCTTCCATTTGAATTGAGAATCTTGCTGGGTAGAGCAGTATTGGTTGCAAGCCTTTGCTTTTCATAACTTGGAATGTATCTTACCATTCCCTTCTGCCTTGTGATTTTTCTGTTGAGAAGTCAGCTGTTAGACCTATCAAGGCTCCATATATGTTGCTACCTCTTTCTCCCTTGCCTCTTTTAGGATTCTCTGTTTATCTTTTATTTGCCATTTTAATGATGATGTGTGTTGGAGTGGGCCTCATTGGGTTCCTCTTGAATGGGACCATCTGTGCTTCCTGGACCTGTGTGACTTTTTTCTCCTTCAATTAGGGAAGTTTTCCATCATTACTTTTTCAAACTGGTTCTCTATCCCTTGCTTCTCTTCTTCTTCTTCTTCTTCTTCTTCTTCTTCTTCTTCTTCTTCTTCTGGTATCCCTACTATACAGATATTATTACATTTCAGGTTGTCCTGCATTTCCCTCAATGCCTCTTCATTCTTTTTGAGTCTTTTTTCATTTTTTTTCTCTTCATGGAAGCTCTTTGCTACCTTATCCTCCAGCTTGATAAGTTGTTCCTCTTCTTCATTTAGCCTGCATTTGATTCTTCCTACTGTGTTCATCAATTCAGAAATTGTATTGTCTATTTCCTCTGGTCTCTTATTGATAGTTTCTATGTCCATACCAATATAGTTGGCAGTAAGTTCCTCTTAGTTTCCCTGTAGTTTTTTGTAGTTCTCTCTGAGAACTGTTGTTTTGAACTCAATATCTGATAGTTTAATTACCTCTATTTCATTTAGTTCTCTCTCTGGGCATTCCTCCTTTCCCTTAGACTGGGGGCTGTTCCTTTGTCTTCCCATTATTTGTGAGACTCTTCTTTTTTTGCAACTGCTTCTTAAATTGATCTGCCTTGATTTCCTGACTTTGTGATGTGAACTACTATGGTAGGAGACCGCTGTTTTCTTTCTTTCTGGGTCTGGTTCTCATGATGTCAGATGTTGACCTTGTGTGACCTTAGGCAGTCTGTTTGAGTCTTCCAGGAATCTACTGTTTGTGTCTGTCTCCTTAAGCTGTTAGTCTAGTCACTGTGTACTCAGCAGGCCAGCCTAGAGACACCACAGTGTGGGGCAGAGCCTCATGAGTGTGAGGCTTTTGGATCCTCTCTGGTAGTTGCAGCTCAGCGGGGTGGTCTGCCTTAGCAACATGGCTGCTGCCATTTGGGGATGAGTCACCACCGGGATCTGGTCAGCTACTCTCTCAGTTCTCTCCCCAAAGCCTCCTTCCCTGGTCTCTCCTCAGGAGTCTCTAGCCCACTCTTCCCCAGCCTTTGCCAGAGCCCAGGGCAAGTGGCTACAAACAAAAATTGCTGCATTGGCCCTTTAAACGGATCTTTGTGGTCTCCAGTTGCCTGTCTCTTTCAGAGAGCCACCCTGCTGCTTTTCACAGCTGGCTTTATCTGTGTACTTTTTGGGCTCTTGTGCTGTAGGCTGGAGATCCCCATTTATGGTGTAGACTCCACTATTCTGAAGGGGATCCAACTGGCCTTTTCAATATCCTCCTAGTGCTGCTGCCCATCGTCGCCCCACCCGCCTTCTCAAGTCTCTACCACACTCCTTACCAGTTAGGTTGTGCTAAAGCTGATTCTTCTGTCTGTCTGAGGTTAAAGGCTCCTCGCTCACTATTTTTCAGTTATTTGTTTCAGGTGATTTCTCCACAATTTAGTTGTAATTCCAGGTTGGTCTTGGGAGGAAGTCAGTGTGACTTACACTCACTCATTTGCCATCTTAATTCTCCACCCATTGGAGACAGTGGTTTTGATATTTTACTTAAGCAGTTCATTTCTTCTTAATTCTCTGACAACAAAAACTAAGTACAGATGACAATTGATTGAACATGATTTGTGTTGAGGTACAAAGCTGGACATAATGTTTCCTGCCATAGATTTTCTTGTCCATATGGTAAATATCCAATATTGGCGCTGAAGCTCAATTTCCATCTGCACAGAGATACACTTATTACAGGAGGTAAAACTTTTAAAATCAACCATCTGTTTGTATGTCATTTTGGCAAAAAACAAAACCAGTAAATAAAATACCAAAATATGCACACAGAAAACTGATCATAGAAATAATGTGACATTTAGGCCACATAGTTAAATGCTTTTCAGAAACATATTGAGAATTGTCACATGTACAATTTTTCTGTCTTGAAAGTATAAATAATCTATATTATTTGTACAATAATAGCTAATGTATATTTTGAATATGAAGTCCAAAATGTTCTTATTCATTTTCAATTATCTTCCCTTCACCTGATAATTCACAACTGAGGCCTAACTTGGTCTTTAGTGTTTTATTTAAAAATATTAATTACTTTTAATGTTTGTGGCTCTCTTTCTGCCAGTGAGTAGACATGTAGACCAGTAAAACGTATTACCTATAGGAATTGGAAGTTAGTCCTTAACTGCATGTTACTTTATCAACAGAAATATGAGATATTTTAAAGCACAGATCTGGGAGTCACACACAGCATGGCTCAAATTCTGGTTCTTCTTTTGGTCAGTTGTGTGAGCTTTCTTTATCTGTGAAGAAGCAATAATAATATTGACTTGTTGGTAGTTAATAGGCTTAAAAGAGCTTAGAGACAGTATAGCAGAATTATCAACTGCCATCATGCATAAAATTTGTATTATGATGGTTATTATCTTTAAAAAATACTTTGTTTCTCCCATGAGTATGAAGTGTGAGGTGTAATTCACAGAATTCTTTGGGAGATGTTGGAATAGACATTGAAAACAATATTTCTTTTGTATTTTGTCTGTTGTGAAGGAGCTTCAATCTGCTGCCTACATAGCTATTCCCTGTATATTGTGTCTGAACTATTTTGCAGGTGAAATTGGAACCATGTGGACTACCTAGGAAATAGAATCCCTTCACAGTTCGTTAAAAAACAAATTCAATATTCTCTGCATTTCATATGTTGCTTACAGTGAGACCAAAAAAAAAAAATACGTGTCAGATTCTCTAATAAGAGCTTCCATGATTCAGATGGATAGAGTGTTCTTTATTTTGGATAATATATTTTAATACAAATTTTATTTCAGATGAAATTAGAAGACTTTCTTTGAACACTCTATATAAGTTAAGTTATTAGAATCCAAAGTCCCAGGTGGTCTCAGAGGGTTTACTTGAGCATACTGCTTACTTAAAGCAGTTTTTCTCTGAAATTAGATAAACGAACTTAAAAAAAATACTTCTTATCACTTACTACTAATATAGTATTAGAGCATGTGAGTCTGAATATTTTAGAAATTTGGCTTCAAGCAGTATTTCTTCTTTTTGTTTTTGGTTTTTTTTTGTATTTGGGATTTTTACTTTTTAGTAAAACTGGTGTATGTTTAAGATGTACAGTATGGTGATTTGATACATACACACACATACATACATACACACAAATGGTGAAATAATTACTGTAGCCCAGCTAATTAACATATATCACAGTTATTATTTGTGTGTGTGGTGAAACATCTGAAATCTCTCTTAGCAAATTTTTGTATTCAATATAGTAGTGTTAACCATAGTGTTCATGCTGTACATTAGACCTACAGAATCATTAATACCATATCATTAATATATGATTAAGTACCGAGTATTTTGCAAGTACAAAATGCATCAGATTTAGTGATTTGGACTTTATCTATATTTGACAAAATTGGAAGAATCAGCTTTATGAGATTGTGAACTTAGTTTTAAAATCAAAATAATTTTAACATAGAAAAAAAGCCCCCAAATACAAAGGAGACAACTGAACATTAAAACATAGGTTAGTGGGATTTCAGTTTCTTACTAAAACAAATCACTTATGTCCCCCTAGCTAGTCTATACATGAGTCACTGGGTTTTTCAATTTATGAAATTAAAAAAAGTAAGCTTTTTAAAAAAATGTTAAAAACCCCAAAAGTTCTTCAAGTGTTTTCTCTGGCAAACTTCTTATATTCTTTGATTATGTATTGTTGATCTATAGAAATACTTATTCAATATCTGCCACCATAAAGGAAGAGAAATCCCAAAATAAATATACCAAATATGCATGACTGGAGTATGATGAAATGTTTTGTGACAAATACATTGTAAGAAGAAGCTATAAAATATCTGACCTTTTTATCTGGCTTAATTAGCATAAGGTTTCCTTGGTTATCTAATCATTAGCATTTATCAGTGCTTTTTATATTTTTATAACTGAGTAATATTTTTTATATGTATACCACCATTTGTTCATTCACTTATCCACTGATTGTAACTAGATTCACATTTTGGATCATTTTGAAAGTATTTGCTGATCATTTGTTGAGATTCTTGAATGTACAGATTTGTGTCTTTCATCAAATTTTATATTTCTGACACTATTTCTTTAGATAGTTATTACTTGGTTTTAGGTTTTTTTGGTGCTAGGACAAATTTCTATAACTTCTTAGAGTGATGTATTCCAGTGGACCACTTTGTCTTATTGTTTTAAAATTTTTGTCTTGTTTCGTTTTTCATCAGCTGGGACATTCCCTACTAGATATTGACCTGCTTGTGTGATTCTACTTGGAGTACACTGAGTTTCTTGAATGGTCAGATTAATGTTTTACAGCTAATATGAGAAGGCTTTAAACACTATTTCTTTAAATATTATTTTTCTTACCCTTTCTCTTCTCCTTCTCTTCCTTTCATTGAGATTATGTCGATATACTTGAGGTTCTGCACATTTCCTTCATTTTTTATTTGGATTTATTAATCATTATTAATTTATTTTAATTTACTGATTTCTTCTCAAATTTGATGTTGAACTTTTATAGTGAATTAGGGAATGCTCATTTTAGTTTTAAAGTTTCTGTATTTGTGTGTGTGTATCCACACACACACACACAAAACGAATATTAAACCCAATATCTTGCCGCAATTACAGTTCAATTTCTATTAACAGCTTTGTTCCTGAATATAGGTCACACTTCTCGATTTCTTAAGATTTTTTTGTTCAAAATGTAAATTTTAGATATAATATTGTAGTGAAATTGAATTTTGATTTTTAAAAAATTATTTTTCTTTCTCCCACCTTCCCTCCCCTGTTTCTTTATTGCTTTTTCTTTTGTAGCAAGTTTGGACTTAAAGTATGATAAATGCACTCATCTTCTATTTCCTTTTCACAATTTGCAACCTCTTATATCTTCCACTCTAACACTTTGACAGTTCAGCTGATATTCAAGTTTTCTTTAGCTTTCACTTACAGCTGGGATTGCTGTGTCTCCCTTAAAGTCTAACTACATCCCACTAAGCTAGGAAAGTGTGGAGAGCTTGCCATGGGCCTTCTGACCTTTTTTTTTTTTTTTTAAAGAATCTTTATGCTAGCACTGGCTGGGTAGCTTAGTTGGTTAGAGCATTGTCCCAATATGCCAGTTGTAGTAAATTTTAAAAAAATTAAAAAAAAAATTCAGCTCTGGCTGGTGTGACTCAGTGGATTGAGCACCAGACTGCGAACAAAAGTGTCACCAGTTCAATTCCCAGTCAGGGCACATGCCTGGGTTGCAGGCCAGGTCCCCAGTTGGGGGAGTGTAAGAGGCAACAACATATTGATGTTTCTCTCCCTCTCTTTCTCCCTCCTTCCCCCTCTGTCTAATAAATAAATAAAATCTTTTAAAACATAATTTTCATGCTAAATTTTTCTTCAGAGACCACTAAATGATTCATTTTGGATTAAAAGATCAGCCTAGCAGATCAGATGGTGTTCCCAGTTGTTTCCTACTCAGTTTGTTGCATTTACTGACAATGCCTCTAATGAGTTACAGCACTTTGTTAAAATGAATTCCACCATATTTGGCAACAATGTTGCTAGTTTTTTCCTTCCCTGGACTTGTAAAATCAGTTCTCACCAACTTGGTTGGGAGGATTACAACTTGGCAAAAGAGGCCACATAGTTTCACTATTACTATGCACAGCTGTATCAGTTTGTAAGAGAAAATACTTCTTAATCTCTAGCTCTTTGATTGATTTACAGAGTTCCCAAAGTGGTTGTTAATGACAATTTTGAACAATGTTATTTTTTTCATTTAGGGAGAGGAATAGTCAGACTTTTTAAACTAAAAAAGCTAGATGTCTCTAGTAGCATATATTCCCCAGGTCTTTTATTGAGTTAAGATTTACTTGTTTGTTTATTTTTACAGACTAGAAATAGGAGAAAGGGGTTTCCTGAGAAGAGATGAAGTGTTAGGTTCAGCAAAAGAAAATGAAACCTAAGGTAGACCTCCTGATATTTTTTATTTTTCCAAGGACAGGTATATTGGTAATTATAGCATCTACATAATCATCTCCATCATATGGAAACAGCAAATGTTGAGGAAGGAGTTGGGGTTAGGAAACTGGATTCCTGTTAACAATGGTCTGTTGGAGGGACCTGAGCAGTTCAATTAATCTCTGAGCTTTAACATCATCCATTAATATAAATAGTTTGGACTATACGGTTTGGCAGGACTCTAAGGGCTGTAAAGCAGCTGCTTTAGAGTCAGTTTTAATATACAGTTTCTTGGTCTCCTCCTTAATTCCTGATTCAGTGGGAGAAGAAGGGAGCTGCAGGTGGGAGAAGTCTTTATTCTTAACAATAATTTCTGGAGATTCTATGGTGGAGCCAGAATTTGGAGGCATTGCTCCCTCCCCCCCATGATTTGTTCCTTCATTCTCTGTCATATATCAGGTATCAAAAAATAATGAGCAGTATTTTTTTCCTGAGCAAGTATGCAGCATCTTTGTGGTTCTTTGTATTTTCTTGAAATAAAGAATGCTTTCTTATTTTCCTCTATTGATTATGGTACCTGGTTCGGACAATGGACAGTGTATTTAGGTATTAGTAGTTCATCAAAAGGAGATTGTTAGCTTAGTGAAAATGCTAGCACAGCCCTCTTTGCATGAGCCAATAATGAATGTTAAGCCAGAGAAGTCCGGGGAAAACTCTTGCATTTGTCTCCCATTGTCTATTCACATCCCTGAGAAAAGATGTGTTTGCTCTTGGTCTGCCTCAGGCTTCTTTTTTAAAATCTTAAAACTTAAGAGAAAAGTGAGAAATCATAGCATGATGCAAGCCTTCTGGGGATGCATAAGAGTTTGAAATGCATTAGAACCTCCAGTAAAAGAAACATGGGCTGACATGCATAGGCACTAAAATGAAACCTGTGAACAATGACAAATACAAAGAGATTAGATTAAAAGAATGCATAGACTCTCTCACTTTTGCCTTCTGCTGTTTGTGTATCACTGGAAGTCTAGATGGTACACATACATAAGGCAGTGGTTATGTTCTCTTAGCTTAGTGGCACAGAAAGATAGGTTGAAGTGAAGGTAGTGAGGGATTTAATTGGAAAAATGTCTAGATAACATTATAATACAGGCATACCTTGGAGATACTGTGGGCTCTGTTTTAGACTGCTGCAATAGAACAAATAGCATAATAAAGCAAGTAAATATCTTTTTGTTGGTGGAGAGTCTTGCCTTCAAATTTGTAAAAAATCACAACATCTGCGAAGTGCAATAAAGTGAAGCACAAGAAATGATGTATGCCTGTAGTTTAATGTTCATACTGCTTTAACTTTTTCAATAATATTTTCGCAGTCACTTGCATTTTTGTGCCTCACACATTTGTGAGTTTTGCATAACAAGACATAGTATCCTCCTTTGGAGTATAGGAAACTAACACTCAGCAAAGTTCCTTGCACAAAGCCATAGGAAGAGAAATGGGTGATCTGCAAGGCAGACTCAGTTTGTGCCAATTAATGGTAATCTTATTCATGACAGTAGAAACTCTTCAGATATCTGATGGGATTATGGACTCAGAAAACAATCAAACAAACAATTCAGGAGAGCTGGTAGGTACAATTTATCACAAAGTGTCGAAAGATCTGGAAGGCAGTTCAGTGTACTAAATCAATAGTAAATGTGCATGTTTTTTTCATCCATCACCCGGTGACATTAGAGATGACAATTTGTTTGAAGACAACAACACTCTGTACATTTTAATATGACATTTGCTACAGGATGCTGAGTTGTTTTGAAAGAACTCACATTGTTAAACATACTTTTATTAATCTACACATTTGAAAAAGTGTATTTGTGCAGTGCTTGGAAATGCTAAATTTCACTCTTCTTTAGATTCAATAAAATAAATCTCCCTTAATGCTGGTTCCTGAAAAATTTCCAGACGCACTTAGCCTTTAAAATCAATCCCATGTCATTCATTTCTCATCATCTTAGAACAAATAAGAATCACAGAAGTGCTGTGCGTTTTTGTATTAGAGATTATGATTTAAAGTATGACAAGACACCAAAAATCTTAAATTTAAACTAAGAACCATATCTGAGAGCATTTTTCTGTCTATGTTCTTCAACTCGAGGGTTTTATTTTGGATGAGTGAGTACATACTCCTACTCTGGCAAATGAGCATTAATGGATACACTTTGGGTAGGAAGTGAAGATGAAACAGGATTTATAATTAGAGACAAAATTTTAGGCAAAATTAAAATGTATAAATGAAGCAGTTGATTGATATAAGTGAAATTATATTTAAGTCATGACACAAATGACTTTATAGAAATTTTTTTTAATGATTCAATTTTGATTAATCTCAGGAACGGCTCCAACCTCGTTTCTCTCAGACCTGCTGGGTCCGAGCCGCTGTCCCCGCACAGCTGCTTCCCCCAGTTTCGGCATTTTGCTGTTAGATAGCTGCCAACAATTAGGTCCATCCACCTGCAAGGCCCAGGCAAGGGGCACTGGGTTTAGCCATTGCGTTTATCAAAAATCATTTAGGAAGCCTGGACCTGAGTCAAATAGCTGCTGCTATTGTAGTATTATTGTGTGCCTGGCCTTTATTTCTAGTCTGTGACTGGTTTCTTTTCCCCTGTGCGTCCCCTCTGGCCGTTGACTGCTGCCTTGCACTTTTTGAATCCTGCTTTTGTGATGTGTGGTGCACCTGTGTGCGTCCCCACGCCCCCTGATTGTGGACCACGTGCCTTGCGTGCGCTTTGGTGATTTGATTGCCTCCTTGGTTTTGTTGTCCATCTGACTAAATTCTGACCTTCCTTGTAAGTTAGAACTCTCAGATAAATAAATAATCCTCAATGTTGCTACTGCATTTTCTTTTTTATATATTTATTATGAAAACATTACATAATGACACATTGTTTCATGTGCTTTTTAAAAAATCTATTAACTGACTTAAAGCTATTCAGCAAAAATGCCAATAAATTATATATAAATCATAGTTTGGGTCTTTTAAAAACTAGGCACATAATATGCTTTACACTAATCAAATAACAATACTAAACCTGAGTAGTATGACTGCTTAGTTTGTATTTTATTTTAACATTTAGCTTAAAATCCAAACCAACAACATGCTAATACACTGTTGCATAAATTTTTCAGGAACTTTCCTTAACACTTTGTCAACGTCCTTCTGTTTCTCTGCTGAGGCATAGAGTGAAGTCATATCAGGTGTCAGGACACTTATTATAATCTGTCCTACCCTACTCATCTCAGGAGTAACACAGATGGAGGGCTAGTGATATATATTGTATATACTCTAAGAACTGCCTCCCACCACCTACTGCCCATGCTATCTTGCGTTAAATAACTGTATATCTTTAAAAAGAAATTGTTAGCTAAGGACTTCAATACTGAATTTAGAAGCAATAATTCCAAGACACATTAAATTAAATGTGTTAGTACTTAAAGTCACAAAATCTGAAAAGTGAAAATAATAGACAAATACAGGGTTTATGTAAACAACCAATGAACTAAGGCAAATAATACTGCCACCACATGCTTTAAAATGGTGTATTTTTGGTGTTTGAAGCACTTTCAGATTATACTTTGGGACAGTTTAGATGAATTTCAATAAAAGATGTGTGTTCTGCATAAAGTTAGAGTTTTATGGGTTTTCAACATGGGTAGCATTGTTTAAAAGATACATCAATAGTCTTATTAATGAATGTTTCCACTCAGCTTATTAAGTTTTATTTTCTGTGGAGGAAAACCAAAGTACTGTCTTAAGACTCCATGTTCAAAGTTACAAAATGATCTCTATCATTTCTAGAGAGTTTAAAGCTAGATATCACCCTGGGCCTTGTCATCATCTTTGTCTTCATCATCCTTGTCATCTTGGTCTGTGGATTCAAGTTCATCCTCTTCTTCAGCTGGATTACCAAATTTCTTGAGTTTATTTTTTAATGACAATATTTTCTGATCCCAATCAGCCAACAACACAAAGAGGGGACTTTGTTCTTTTTCAAGAATCTATAATGTTCACTTGAGCTGGTTTTTCTCATTTGGTAAAATGACAGTGATACTGTTAGATGAGTCCAGCTGCTCCTTAAAGGCAATTCTTTCCTCAGACAAAGCTTTTATGTTATTCTTTAGTCTTTTGTAATACTGCTGACAGTCTTCCTTCTACATCAGGAGTTTTTACAGCTATTACAGTTTCATTCTTTCCTGGTATAGGAACTGATTGTGCAAGAGCTTCTATTTTCTGTAACAGCTCCTGCTTTTCTGTAGTTTGGTGATCTCCAAAAATTGTGAATTTAACTAAGATGGTAATGCTGCCAGTTCCTGTTTTAATTCTTCAATTTGTTCAGAATCTCTAGCTGCAGTTGTTGCTTCATTTGTATCTGGGGATATTTGGGAAGATTTCAATTTTTAAAAAATTTTTAAAGATTTTATTTATTTATTTTTAGAGCAAGTGGAATGGACAAAGAAAGAGAGGTAGAGAGACATTGATGTGTGAGAAAAACAGCAACATCAATGGGTTGCCTCTTGGCATGCAACCCAGGAATGTACTCTGACTGGGAGTCAAACTGGTGACCTTTTGGTGTCCAGGCGGTGCTCAATCCTCTGAGCGACACCAGCCAGGGCAGATTTCAATTTTTTAATCAAAGAGTTCTTTTCAATCAATTGACTTTGTAAAAGTTCCTAATTACTTTTTTTCTCCTATAACTGAAAACATTTTTTTACATTTATTTTTGATTATACAAGTGATTCATAAATTCAGGAGTACAGTATTGTTAAATTTAAAAAAATCACACATATATTAACTACGTGTAAGTCCCCCTTGAATATAATTCTCCTCCCTATCTTCAATTTTTCACTAAAGTTAATCACTTTTCTTTGAATACTTTCAGGTTTTTTTTTACATATAGCCTTCTTTTATGTTCTATCTTTTTTTATTTTTTAATATTTTATTTATTTATTTTTAGAGAAGGGAAGGAAGAGAAGGAAACATCAATGTGTGGTTGCCTCTTGTGAGCCCCATACTGGGAACCTGGCCTGCAGCCCAGGCATGTGCCCTACACTGGGAATCAAAATGGCAACACTTTGGTTTGCAGTCTGGTGCTCAATCCACTGAGCCACACCAGCCAGAGCTGTTCTATCCTTTTTAAGTAACTGATTTAATACTTTGTGTATTGTTGGGTAATTTGTTTTGTTCATTCAGCAATATGTCTTATCAAATTTGAAGATCTATCTCATTCTTTTATATTCTAAATCTATATAGTATTTAACAGTAGCATAGTCATATCTGTAAGGAAAGAGTTCCTCACTCTTACTTATTTTTATCCTTCTATTTCCTCTCACTACCTACCATTTTCCTCTGGTTGAATACCATTCACTTGAGCCTCATGACTGTAAAAACCTTAATGCTGATTGTCTTTTCCTAACTGTACTTTAAGAAGATTCTGCTGATACTTTTGTTGCTGAATCTGAGGTACTTGCTGTGTGACTGCTGTCTGAAGCTGTTTGTTTTGACATTTTAATGTAGAAATCTGCTGCTTTAATACTTCAAGTTGCAGATCTTGCTCTTGAATTACACTTTTGTAAGGAGTCACAATACTACCATTCTGTTCTAATGTGTTCTTCTCCTTCTCTTTAGAAGGAACTCCAGTAGCTAATAAGATAGTGCAAAGCTGCTGCAATAAGCTTCACTGGAACATGGCTTTCTGGAAGCTACTGGTAGCCCCAGTAGGGTTGTTGGGACATATCAGGACATGAACAAAGATGCGGCATTAGGTGCATATTTGTACTTTCTGTTCAGACCAGTCAGAATTTTAATCTCCACTTTCATACCAAGGTTTCATATGTTGACTACGTGAGGCTTCCTTAAGAAAATTTTGATTGGAATTGTTGTTTTTTAAACAAATTTTAGAGCAAAATCAGACAATCTCCTATTATTATACCTTCATCACTATTGCCCTTCCTTGTAATAATGTCTAGTTGTCTCTCAAAAGCATATTCAAAAGCAACAACTTCCTTGGTTGTTGCATTACTTCTTGCTAGTACCTACAGAAGTAAGACATCATTCCCCAGAATCTGCTAATAAGTCCATCAATCTTGAAATAACCATGGGACTGACTAAAATAATTTGCTGCACCTGAGGCCCTAACTGCTTTAAAAGAGAAGAACGAAGCTTCACACCAGGGAAAAGGCATGGGAATCAAACTCTTCCCACAAAGATAATAAGAAAGTAACATTTTCTTGTTGTTTAGTGAAAATTTCTGTAAACTGGCTTCCCAAATCTTGACTCTGTCTTGTGAAATTTTCTTCTACTTTTTCTTAGTCATCATTAGATGACATATAGTGTGTCTAAGGCATGAACTATTACTCCAGAATTTGAATAATTGTTTTGTAGAACATGGATACGAAGTTGCATACCTTGAATAGCAACTTCCAAGTGATATTTCTTAGATAATGATTTGAAAGCATGCATGGCATTCTTTCTATCAATCCAGTAAAGTAGATGAAGTTGCTCTGTCACAAAGTTTTTGAATCATCTAGGCGTCTCTGTTCTGGGGTCCAGCATTCTGACCTCCCATTACCCCACAGAGGAAATTTATCTTGCCATTCAGCCACCTGCTTTACCAGTTTGCTGCTGAAAGAAAAGATAACTTCCTCACCCTCTACAGGACCTGGTCCCCAAGCCTGCACTCCGCACTCCCCGGCCACCACTGCCTCCGCCTCGGATGCCGCTCCAGTCCTCTTAGCCCTTAAACACCCTGCCGCTGTGTTTTTGAATTGTATTATCACCACCATTTATTAAGGAGTTAGCTTTTCAAACCATATATGCTGTATAATCTTGAGCGGCTCTATTGCCTGTTGGTTAAAGGTTTGACAAACATTTTAAAACACCTGGCCTCTGATCCAGTCCTTCCTTTCACTGTTGGTTGGTGAATTGAGTTTGAGGAGGTGAGTGGACGGAGAATAAACTTGTCACTTATACTAATCTTTTTAACTTGACCTTTTGGTAAACAAATGCATGATATTTGCCCATGAGAAAGAGACTTTATCTTTAAACTGGTAACAGATGTCCCTAAGCGGGATGTTCCTGAAGGGTTACTCAGCATCTACCAGCATTGCTCCCTGGATAATGTCACATTGGTGTCATTATAATAACCCTCTGGAGTACAAAATAGAGATATCTTATATTCTAGCATTTTGTGAGATGAGGCTGCGAACCTAGTTTAGAAACTTCATGCAGTCAGAGCCAGGGAGGCTTATCCAACACGAGAAGAAACTTGGGAGCAGTTATTGATCTTTACTTTGTGTGAGTCCTCTAATTTTTTGTGTCCTTGACATTATTGAGTAAAGCTTGACCCTGGTTAAATCCCTGATTCATGTGAGTCTAATGTAACAGTTTGGTGTTTTATACTAGCTCAGAATTTTTGGCTTTAGTGTGGGACTATCTGGATTTGAACCCCTGTCCTCTTGATTTTTATCCTAGGTAACCTCTCAGTGATTAACACTCATACTCATAAAATGGGGATTGGTAATAGTTTGAATTGTTAAATGATGCATGTAAAATGTAGAACAATGCCTTAACACACAGTGAACTTGAACTTTATATCAGATATTTTTATTAAAGCTCAATTCAAAAGCAGAGTCACAATAATGACCAACATTCAAAATATGCTTAATATCCACCAAATATTGAGTTAGACATATTAATTGTTTCTGTGTAATTTTTACAATCAACCCTATAAGTAGTAAGATCTCTACATATGTGGAGAAGGAGACTAAAACTAGAGTTTTTACTTTTTCATCTAAAACATTGGCAAGGCATATTTGCATGCCATTCCCCACTCCCTAACTGACTATCAGTAGGCCCTTGATATACTCAAAGTGCCATCTGCAGCCCTGGCATTACCTGGGGGCTTGTTAGGAATGTAAACACTCCAGCAGTATCAAAGACCTGCTGATTCAGAATCTGCATTTTACCACGATCTCTGGGGTGACTTGTACCTCTGTTAACATTTGCAGACCCTCCTTTAGCCATCTTAATATGGTTCTTTCCTGTGTTATTTTATCAGGTAAATCTGCCATGATTTCTAAATAAATTCATTATAATTGCTGCTGAATTTTATTGAACTTTGTTGTTTAATATTCAGCTGTAACCTAGGAGTGATCTCGCTCATGTTCATTGTCAGTACTGAGGAAGCAGGAAGATGAGACAGAAAATTAAGGTGAAGTTTTAAGCAAAAGAAAATTTTCCTTAATTGATGAGTGTTGTTCTCCTATCCAAACTACACTAAAAAGCAAAGACACGGTCCCATGTAATTGAAGTTTATGAATAGTTTTAAATAGAAATAAATCTCACGTTTCCACTTTTCTGCATTTTCTTTAACTTGTGTCTCTGTTAAATGAGATCAGATATGGAATGTAAACACTTGGTAATTACCAAAGCCATTAATTGTAGGAAAATTAAATTTTCTCAGATTTGATCCAGTGTCTTTCTTGCTCTCGTCTGCATTTTATGAAAGATTTTGCCAAAGTTTTACTGTATACTTAAATTTAAAAAAGTTTTGTGGGTCTGGTTTATTGGAGAAAATATTGCTTCTTGCAGTTGCCCTATTGATTAGAATACCTGGAATACCAATAACATTTTGTTTCATATAATGCTATGTACATTAAATCAATTACTGAAATGATCATATTATATCATTACATTATTAATTTAAAAACAGTATAATGCTGGGAAGTGTTGAAAGAGTAAAATAAGGTGGATAAAAACCTGTTTGATAATTTTTCCTGTAAAAACAAAAGCCACTTTGTCATTGATCTTAATTCTCAGTCTGCCATGAGACACTGAAAAAATAGAACAGCTTTAGGGCTGTAAAAATAAATGAAAACAACCTTAGAGAGAAGAGAGGCTATTTATTCAGAGCTTGCTATATCATGGGTGTCAGAAATCATCACTTGCAGTCAAAGACTCAAAGGCAGCCAGGATGTAGGAAAGCTATTTTATAGGGAAAGAAAAAAAAAATGGAAGGTTTCAGTTGTGCTATGATTGTAGGTAATTGACATGGGAAGTAGAAGGAGGGCAAACTAGATCAACAACATTTATGTAACTGATTTGGAAGCGTTATTCGTCTTTTTCTAGGTGATCCTGAGTTGGAAGCAGAGGCAAAAATTAGGGAAGCTGGCAGTCATTGACCAAATTCTGATTGTTCTGGGCCAATTATTGCAGCAGTTCTTGTATGCCTTCCTGGGTTGGTTGCTGCAGATGTTTTAAATCAGCGTTCTATTTTTCTATATCATCTGGCCATTGTCAGTCTCTCAGGACAGAATCCAAATTGTTGTCAAGAGAGAAATGAAAATATAAAACCAGCTGTTATTATACTTCCTACAAAAAGAACCATATTTCCTTACCCGGCCGATGCTCTAAAATATTAAAAGTTATTTAATTATAAGACATATAAACATTTGTGCTGAGTAAGATGCTGCCTACCATAACTGCAAGAGTCATAAATAGGCAGTCCCTATTATTAAGGAAATTTAGCAACTATTATATTCTATATCTTTTGGATCTCAGAATAGTTAGAACTGGGATTTTAGAGAGGAAAATTTTAAAAGTGGATACAATGACTAAATTTGTAGTCATCACTGGTAAGACTAGGAATTATCAATGCAAACTTGGAAGCATTAAAAAATGATTGAGTGGGACAGAAAAAATGGTTAGCACCATAGCAAGCTCAATTATAATTTATGGGGTTAATGAGAAAAATGAAGCAATGAAATAATTTCAACCAACATATGAGCATATATACTGCTGCAGGTTAAGTCTTATGGGCTGCAGAATGTTAAATGAATAAAATCAAGCTCAGTTTTTATGGAGATTGATGTAATGGATAAACATTCAGTTACTTTTATCCGGATGCAAAATTCTACTATTTAAATATGACAGTGTTATTTAGGAATGGATTGTGGCAGCTATATTTTAACTAATTGATGGGTCATCATGCTATTTGTTATCATGATTTTTATTTATTTTTAAATTACCACTTATAAGAAATATAAACTTGTATTAGTTTCAGGTGTACAGCATAGTGGTTAGACAATTATATACTTTACAAATTGGTTCTCCTTGATCCTTCATGTACCCACCTGACACCATATATAGTTATTAAAATATTATTGACAATGTTTCCTATGCTGTACTTTACATCCCATGACTATTTTGTAATTTCCAATTGGAACTTCTTTATTGCTTCAACTTTTTCACCCAGTCTCCTAACCACTCTCCCTCTGTTTACCATAAGTCCATATCTATGAGTCCGTATTTATTTTGCTGTTCATTTATTTGGCTTTTAAGATTCCAAGTATACTTGTAATCATATAGTATATATCTTTTTCTGTCTGACTTGACTTTCATTTAGCATATTACCCTCTAGGACCACCCATGCTATCACAAATAGTAACATTTCATTCCTTTTTATGGCCAAGTAATATTCCATTGTATGTATAATTACCATGCTTTTTTGTCCATTTTTCAGCGGTTTGGGGTTATATGTGTGTGTATGTGTTTGTATCCATCCCATAGTAGAATTGCTTGGTCAAAAAGAAACTCCACTTTTAATTTTTTGAGGAACCATATAATTTTTCCATAGTGACTGTATCAGTCTGAGTTCCCACCAATAGCACACAGGGGGTCCCTTTTGTTCACGCCCTTGCCAGCACTTGCTGTTTTTGTTTGTTGATTTTTTGATGGTAGCAATGATGACAGCTGTGACATAATGTTTCATTGGGGTTTTAATTTGCACTTTGATGTTCAGCATCTTTTCATATGTCTGTTAGTCGTGCGTATGTCCTCTTTGGAGAAGGCTTAGGCAGACCCTCTGCCTTTTTTTAATTGGTGTTGAATTGTATTTGTTTATAAATTTTGATATTAATCACCTAATCAGATGTATCATTGGTGAATTTCTTCTTTCATTTAGTAAGTTATCTTTCTGTTTTGTTCGTGGTCTCCTTCGCCCTTCAAAAACCTTTTCGTTTGATGTAATTCCATTTGTTTACATATTCTTTTGTTTTCCTTGTCCAAGAAGATATGTTAGAAAAAATGTTTCTCTTCGAAGTATCAGAGATTTCTATTGCTTATGTTTACTTCTAAGATTTTTATGGTTTTGAGTGAATTTTTTGAAATAGTTTGAGAAGAATAGGTGTTAGTTCTTTGAATATTTGGTAAAATTCACCTGTGAAGCCATCTGGTGCAACATTTCTGTTTCTTGGGAGTTTTTTGATTATTACTTCAATTTTGCTGCTTCAAATTGTTATCGATTCAGTCTTAGAAGAGTATATGTTTTTAGGAATTTATGCATTTTTCCATATTGTCAAGTTTGTTACAATATAGTTGTTCATAACAGTGTGCTACTTTTATTTGTTTTTAATTTTTATTGTATCTTACTTCCATTACCATTTAGTGACCTTATACCACCCTACCCCCAGCGATCACCATATTATTGTTCATGTCCATGAGTACTTTTTCCTTTTGCTTAATCCCTCCGCCCTCTAATTTTCCCCCAACTAGCTGTCATTGGTTCCCCATCTATGAGTCTGTCTCTATTTTGCTTGCTAGTTCAGTTTTTTCATTAGATTCCACACATGAGTGAAATCATATGGTATTTGTCTTTCTCTGACTGGCTTATTTCACTTAGTATAATGTTCTTCAGGACCATCCATACTGTTGCAAAGGGTAAAATTTTCTTCATTTTTATGGCTGAGTAGTATTCCATTGTATAAATGTCCTATAGTTGTTCTATCCATTCTTCTATTTATGGACACTTGTGCTGCTTTTGTATCTCGGCAATTGTATATAATGCTGCATTGAACATAGAGGTGCTTAAGTTATTTCAAATGAGTGTTTTGGGTACCTTTGGATATATTCCCATAGGTGGAGTCATTGGGCCAAAAGGAAGATCCATTTTTAATTTTTTGAGGTGTCTCCATACTGCTTTCTACAGTGACTGCCCTGGCCTGCATTCCCATCAGCATGCAAAAGTTTTCCCCTCTCTTGACATCCGCACCAGCACTTGTTTCTTGATTTATCATTGATAACCATTCTGACAGATGTGTGATGACATCTAACTGTGGTTTTAATTTGCATTTCTCTGATGATGAGTGATGTTGAGCATCTTTTCATATATCTATTGGCCACCTCTATGCCCTCTTTGGAGAAGGGTCTGTTCAGGTCCTTTGCCAATTTTTTAATTGAGTTGCTTGACTTTTTGGTGTTGAGTTTTGTAAACACTTTAAAAATTTTGGATATTAACCCAGTCTCAGGTGTATCAGCAAATACTCAATGGACAAAAACTATATGTGCTCCCCTTAATTACAGGAACAAGCCATATAATAACAGTGATCCTGAGAAAGAAGAAGAAAATTGGAGGAATCATGCTATTTAATATCAAATTATACCATAAGGCCATAGTAATCAAAACAGCATGGTACTGGCATAACATAGAAACATAGATCAGTGGAACAGAATGGAGAGCCCAGAAATAAATCCACACCTTTATAGTCAATTAATATTTGACAGACACAGCAAGCACGTACAACGGGCTAAAGAGAGTTTGTCCAACAAATGTTGTTGGGAAAACTGGGCAGATACATGAAGAAAAATAGAACTAGATGACCTTCATGCACTGCACACAAGAATAAATTCAAAATGGATTAAACACTTAAAAGGTAGACGTGAAACCATAAAAATCTTAGAAGAAAACAGTAAAATCTCAGACATTGCTCAGCAATATTTTAACAGCTATATCTCTCCAGGCAAGGGAAACAAATGAAAAACTAAACAAATAGGACTATATCATATTGAAAAGTTTTTGCACAGCAAAGGAAAATATCAAAAAAAAAAAAAAATAAAGACAACCTACAGAATGGGAGAACATATTTGATGATATATCTGATAAGGGGTTAATATCCAAAATTTATAAAGAACTCACAGAACTCAACACCAAAAAAAAATTAAAAAATAGACAAGGAACCTAAATAGACAATTCTCCAAAGAAGACATATAGATGGTCAATGAACATGTGAAAAGATTTTCAACATCATTAAGCATCGAAGAAATGAAAATAAAAACCACAATGAAATATCATCTCCCACCTGTCAGAATGGTTATCATGAATAAATCAACAAATAAAAGTATTGGTGAGGATGTGTAGAAAGGGGAACAATTTTGTACTATTGGTTGAAATGTACATGGTACAGCCACTGTGGATAGTAATATAGAGATACATCGTGCAATTAAAAATGGATCTGTGTTTTGGCCCCAGCTTTCCACTTCTCAGAATATATTCAAAGGGACCCAAAACACTAATTTGAAATAACTTAAACACCCTTACATTCATTGCAGTATTATATATAATTGCCAAGATATGGAAGCAGCACAAGTGTCTATGTGTAGATGAGAGGATAAAACAAGTATAAAACATTAACACAGCAGAATGCTACTCAACCATAAAAATGAAGAAAGTTTTACCTTTTGCAACAGTATGGATGGACCTGAAGAACATTATGCTAAGTGAAATAAGTCAGTCAGAGAAAGACAAATACCATATGATTTCACTCACGCATGAAATCTAATGAACAAACTGAATTAACAAGCAAAATAGAGAGAGGCTCATCAATAGAGGGCAGAATGACAACAATGGTGAGGAGGGTAGATGTGGAGGGATTGATCAAAAAGGAAAAGGACACATGGACATGGACAGCAGTGTGGTGATTGCAGGGTAATGAGGTATAAGGGAATTAAATAGTAATGGAAAATAATATGGTAAAAAATTGAAAAAAATGTGTATTTGGAGCACATGGCTCAAGTGAATAGGCAGATTGTACAATTAAGCCTGGCAGGATGTGTACTGCATAAGACCACTTAACTAAGACCAGGAGAATTAGCAGCTCTACATAATACATAGAGACAAACACAGGGAGGCAGACAGAATAAGTAGACAAGAAACAATACCAAAATGAAAAGACAAAAAAAACTCCAGAAAAAAATCTAAACAGAATGGAGAGAAGTAATATACCAAATACAGAGTTAAAAACACTGGTTATAAGGATACTCAATGATCTCAGTGAGAACTTGAACAGAGAGATAGGAAATATAAAAATGAAGATAGAAAACATAAAAAAGAACTAATATTAAATGAAGAATGCAATGATTGAAATAAAGAATATATTTGAAGAAATCAACAGATTAAATGAAACAGATTATTTAATCAGAGATTTGGTACATAAAGGAGCAGAAAACACCCAATCAGAAAAGCAAAAAGAAAAATAATCCAAAAATATGAGAATAGCTTAAGGGAATTCCGGGACATCATCAGGCATACAAATATTCACATATGGAAATACCAGAAGGAGAAGAGAGACAGCAAGAAATTGAAAACCTATTTTAACAAATGACAGAAAACTTTCCTAACCTGGTAAATGAAATAGACATACAAATCCAGGAAGACCAGAGAGTCTCAAACAGGTATCAAAGAGACTCACACCAAGAAGTATAATAATTAAAAAGTGAAAGGTCAGAGACAAAGAATCTTAACAAGAGAAAAGGAATAAGTCACCTCTCATAAGACTGCTATCTGATTTCTCAACAGAAACTTTGCAGGCCAACAGGGACTGGCATGAAATATTCAGAGTGCTGAAAAGCAAGGACCTGCAATCAAGATTAGACTACCCAGCAAAGCTATCATTTCAAATCAAAGGACAGACAAAGAATTACCCAAACAAGAAAAAGTTAATGGTGTTCATCACCACCAAATCATTACAAGAAATGGTAATGGGACTTCTTGGAGTAGGAAAAAAAGATAAAAATATGAATAATAAAATGGCAATATCTATATACTTAGCAGAAATAACTTTAAATGTAAATTAGTTAAATGCTCCAATTAAAAGACATTGATTTATAAGAAAACAAGGACTTTACATATGCTGTCCATAAGAGACTTACTTCAGATCAAAAGACACATGCAGAGAAAGTAAAGGAATGGAAAAAACATTTCATGAAAATGGAGACAAACAAAAGAAGGTGAGGTAGCATTACTTACACCAGAAAAAATAGACTTTTAAACAAACTCTATAAGAAGAGACATAGGAGGACCCTGAATTTCAATTCTGGGTATTTTTTCAAGGACACACAAAACACTAAATTAAAAAGACATATACATACATATGTTCACTAGAGAATTACTTACATTAGCCAAGATACAGAAGCAACCTAAGTATCCATCAATAGATGAATGGACAAAGAAAAGGTGGTATATATATATGCAGTGGAATATGACTCAACCATAAAAAAAGAATGAGATCTTGCCATCTACAACAATGTGTATGGACCTAGAGGGTATTGTGCTAAGTGAAATAAGTGAGAGAGAGAAAGACAAATATCATATAATTTTACTTTTATATAGAATCTAAAAGAAAAAATAAGCAAACAAATAAAACAAAAACAAACTCATAGATACAGAGAACATTATATGGTTGCTAGATGTGAGGGATATTTAATAAAAAAATGGGAAGAAATTAAGAAATACAGGTTTGTACTTACAAAATAGTCTTGGGGATGTCAATATAGCATAGAGAATATAGTCAATAATATTCTAATAACTATAGCATCATCAAGAGGTACTAGACTTAACAAGGTGATCATTTCCTAATGTATGCGAATGTCTAATGACTACTTAATTTAATTTTGTATATCAACCGTACTTAAATAAAATGTCACTTAAAATATAAAAAGTTAGCTCGTGCTTTTTAACTTGGTTTTAGACCAAAAGAGGAAGAGGGAAGAGAAAGAGAGAAATATCAATTTTTTGTTTCACTTATTGATGCATTAATTGATTGCATCTTGTATGAGTTTTGACTGAGGATCAAACCCAAAACCTCTGTGAACCTGGATGAATATCCAGCTAGGGCTCATTGGTTGATTCTTTTTGTGTCCTGACCAGGGATCTTAACCTGAAACCTTGGCATTTCAGGATGAGGCTTAATCAACTGAGCTACCCTGCCAGGGCCAGTCAACTTGTACCTTTACCACATAATTAAGTATACAATTTATATAAATAATATGATGGAATTAGAATGTCATAATTTTTTTATATGTGGGTATTTAGTTGGCCTAGCTGGCATGAGGAATGGTTAGTGGGTGATTTGGGGCAGTTCTCCTTATCCTATACCCTACCTCTGGTCCAAGCAGGATATGCTGAGAGTGGACCAGCTGTTATGTTCAAAGCTTTTCAGGTTTGAAATGTAGATGCTGAATGGTTAATGTCTGTAATCAGAGATAGCAGCAATTAACAATTGTCTGGTGGTTGTAAAGTTTCCTAACTGCACTGGAGAAGTTTTCTGTGCCCTGATGAAATTACCAACTCTTGGTGAGACAATTTCAAAATGTGAAACCTTAGGATCCTGTAGAAGATGGCGGAGGAGTGAATGGGAGTCACGATGACCTCCTCCAAAGACCAAACTGGAATTGTGACTAAATAGTGGAGTAATCACCTGGAAAACAATGGAACGATAGTGGGAGAGGAGCCTTGGTGCCGCAGACAGTGGATTCGACTCTCACACATCCCAATGGGTGAGAAGTGCGGTGGAGGCTCAAGAGGGTGGGCCACGGGCACTGGCACCAGAGGGATGTTGAAACGGCCAGTTAGGTTCCCCCGAGAAGAACAGGGTCTGAATCATAAACAGGGACCCCTAAAATATAGCAGCTAAAACCAAGAAAATACAGACAAAACGCAACCCCAAAAAGCTTAGGGGCGCTCTTTGCCAGAGACAGGTGGCTGGGGAGGCAAAGACACATTTAAAGGGCCAACGCAAAAATTGCAGTGGCAGCCACCCTCCTTGATCTCTGGGTAGAGGCGGCAGCAGGGTGGGCTGGTGCCTGGGAAAAGACTGGTGAGGAAAACTTTGTGAAGAGAACTGACATGGCAGCCGGTCAAGGCAGGGTGACAATGCACCTCCCACTCTGCAGCTACCATCTCGCTCAGGCATAAGGGAATCAATTAACCTGCCTTTTGTGCGCTCCACACACAACTTGTATGCGTGTGAGCTGCGGGACTGAGTGCAGACTTGCTGGGAGAGCCTTGAGGAGAGACTGGAGACAGAGGCGTTGGGAAAAGAACGGGAGGAGGAACCAGGGAGTCCAACTCCTTCTCCTTGCCCTAGTCTCCATTGCGTGGGAAGAGGCCACACCCCCAAAGAGCCAAAAGCCGAAAAGCACATAGACACCCCAAACACCCAGTGTGGCGCGCACACTTACGCCGAGTGATCGGTGAGAGTTGGTGAGCATGTGTGTGACCCACGCTGGCTGGTGAACGCTTGCACCGGCCGGCAAGGCCTCCCACAGATTGGCACCTATACGGCCTGCGAGGGAGTGCACAGAGCAGTAAGGGCAGGAGTAAACTGACCCGCCCACGGGCGATAGCGGAGTGGCCCACAAAATTAGTAGAGCTGCCCAGAATCCCTGTAGGAGAGACTGGAGACAGGATTAACCAGAGAGTCCTGGAGCTGACTTCCTCCCATTTCCGTAGTCCCCATTTGGTGAGGGCAAGCAACGCACCCAAAGAGCCAAAAGCGGGGAAAACACACAATAGAAGACCCTAAACTGACCAGTACCGTGGAGCTCGCTGGCCAAGAGGGCCAGTTGAGTACACGAGGTCGTGAATAAGACCCTTGGTCTGGGGCAAGCACATGCGAGCCCAGGCAGGCAGGGGATCCTGCCAGGCCGAGAGCGCACTCAAGGAGCCGATCTGAGAGTGCAGAGAGATCCCAAAAAATAGCCCAGCCCTGACCAAATGGGTCACAGAGCTGACCCAAGGAGGAGTCAGACACAGGCAGTAGACTCCTGGAAGGCTCAAACAAACAACCTGAGGTCATATAGGGTCAACAACTGACATCATCAGAGGCAAGCCCAGAAAGAAAAGTAAAGGACAAAAATACTTAACAGACTCTCACAAAAATGGGAAGAAAAAGAAATTCCCCCCAAATGAGTGGAAAAGGGGACTCCCCACAGAGAGAGCTAAATGAAATAGAGGCAAGGGAACTATCAGATATTTAATTCAAAACAATGGCTCTAAGGAAGCTCATTGAGCTCTGCCAGGCAAAGATAACTAGGAGAAACTGCAGAGAAACTATCAGGATTTTACAACAAACTATAGAAACCTGGAAAAGGACATAGAAATGATCAAGAAGACACAAGAGGATATGAAGAATACCATTTCTGAATTGAAGAACACACTAGAAGGACTCCAAAGCAGGCTGGATGAAGCCAAGGATCAAATCAGTAAGATAGAGGATAAGGTACAAAGAAGCTTCCAGAAAGAACAAGAAATGGAAAAACAGCTCAAAAAGACTGAAGAGGCATTTAGGGAAATGCAGGACAACCTGAAACGCAATAATATCCGTATAATAGGGATAGCAGAAGGAGAAGAGTAGGAGCAAGGGATAGAGAACCTCCTTAAAAAAGTAATAATGGAAAATTTCCCCAATTTGAGGAGAGAAAGGCTCTCATGGATCCAGGAGGCACAGAGGACCCCACTCAAGAGGGACTCAAGGAGGTCCACTCCAAGACACATCATCATTAAAATGGCAAATATCAAAGACAAAGAGAGAATCCTCAAGGCAGCAAGGGAGAAGGAGAAAGTAAATAACAAGGGAGCCCCGATACACCTAGGAGCTGACTTCTCAACAGAAACACTACAAGCTAGAAGGGAATGCCAACAAATATCCCAAGCCTTGAAAAGCAAGGGCCTACAGCCAAGGCTGCTCTACCCAGCTAGGCTCTCCATTAAAATAGAAGGGGAAATACGGAGTTTCCCAGACAAAAGTAGGCTAAAGGAATACATCTCTACCAAACCAACACTCCAAGATATGCTAAGGGGACTGGTTTACGAAGATGAAGGAAAACAATGAGAGAGAGAGGAACACAGGTACAAAGAGAAAAGATGAGTAAGTTTCTACCAGAAATGTCTCTCAATGTGAATGGACTAAATGCCCAATCAAAAGACACAGGGTAGCTGAATGGATAAGAAAATATGACCCACACATATCCTGCCTACAAGAGACCTACCTCAGAGCAAGAGACCTACACAGATTGAAAGTAAAGGGTTGGAAAAAAATATTTCAAGCAAATGGGCAAGAGAAAAAGGCCGGGGTTGCCATACTTGTATCAGACAAAGTAGATTTCAAAACAAAGGCCATAAAGAGAGACCCAGAGGGGTACTTTATAATACTTAAAGAAAAAATCTATCGAGAAGTCATCAACATTGTAAACTTATATGCTCCCAATAGAGGAGCCCCCAAGTTTATAAGGAAATTGTTGGACGACTTCAAAAAATATATAGACAGCAACACACTGATAGTAGGGGCTTTCAACACCCCACTGTCAGAAATGGACAGATCTTCCAAAAAAAAACATTAATAAACATATTGTGGCGCTGAATGACACACTGAAAAAAAGAGACTTAACTGACATATATAGAACCTTACATCCCAAAGAAGAAAAATACACATTCTTTTCAAATGCTCATGGAAGTTTTTCAAAGATAAAACATGATAGGACAGAAAGCAAACCTCAGCAAATTCAGGAAAATTGAAATAATACCAATCTTTTCCTCAGACCACAAGGGGTTGAAACTGGAAATCAACCTCAAAGAGAAACTTCAAAAACTTGCAAACTCATAGACACTGAACAGTAGACTATTAAACAATGAATGGGTCAATAATGAGATAAGAGAAGAAATCAAAAAGTTTCTGGAAACAAAATAAAACGAACCGACAACAGTCCAAAACCTATGGGACACAGCAAAGGCGGTCCTGAGAGGGAAGTTCATAGCAATACAGGCTTACCTAAAAAAGACAGAAACATTTCAAATAAAAGACCTAACACTACAACTTCAAGAACTGGAGAAACAACAAATAAATCCCAGAGCAAGTAGAAGGAAGGAAATAGTCAAGACTAGAGCAGAAATGAATGACATAGAGACAAAAAGAACAATTCAGAAGATCAACCAATCCAGAAGCTGGTTCTTTGAAAAGAGAAATAAAATCGACAAGCCTTGAAGCAGACTCATCAAGAAAAAAAGGGAGAGGACCCAAATTAATATGGTCAGAAATGAAAGAGGAGAAATAACAAGTGATACCACAGAAATACAAAGGATTGTTAGAAAGTACTATGGACAATTATATGCCAAGAAATTTGAAAATCTTGACGAAATGGACAAATTTCCTGAAAAGTATAATCTTCCAACACTGAATGAGGAAGGAACAGAAAGCTTGAACAGACCGATAACAGCTGGGGAAATTGAAGCAGTCATCAAGAAACTCCCCGCACACAAAATCCCAGGGCTGGTCAGTTTCACAGGAGAATTTTACAAAACATTTAAGGAAGCACTAACCTTTGTCCTTCTCAGACTATTCCCAAAAATCCAAGAGGAGGGAAGACTCCCAGACTCTTTCTATGAGGCCAGCATTACCCTGATCCCAAAACCAGATAAAGACCCTACAAAGGAAGAAAACTACAGGCCAATTTTCGCTGATGAACATAGATGCTAAAATCCTCAACAAAATATTGGCAAACTGCATCCAGCAATACATTAAAAAGATTATCCACCGCGATCAAGTGGAATTCATCCAAGGGATGCAGGGATGGTTCAATATACGCAAGTCAATAAACGTAATACATCACATAAATAAAAGACAAAAACCACATGATCATCTCGATAGATGCAGAAAAAGCATTCGATAAGATACAGCACCCATTTATGATCAAAACACTCAGCAAAATGGGAGTACATGGGGCATTCCTCAACGTAATAAAGGCCATATATGAAAAACCTACAGCCAACATCATACTCAACGGGCAAAACCTGAAACATTTCCCAATAAGTCGGGAACATGACAAGGGTGTCCGTTCTCACCGCTTCTTTTCAACATCGTATTGGAAGTCCTAGCCACATAGGTCAGACAAGAGAAAGAGATAAAAGGCATCCAAGTAGGAAAGGATGGAGTAAAGCTACCATTGTTTGCAGATGACTTGACAGTGTACATAGAGAACCCTGTAGACTCCACCAAAAAACTCCTCAACCTAATAAGTGAATTTGGCAAACCAGCAGGATACAAAGTCAACATTCAGAAATCAAAGGCATTTTTGTACACCAGAAATGCAATATAAGAAGAAGAAATCAGGAAAAAAATACCATTCGATATAGCAAGAAGAAAAATAAAGTACCTAGGCATAAATTTAACTAAAGACGTAAAAGACCTGTATGCAGAAAACTATACAACATTGAAAAAAGAAATGAAGGAAGACTCAAAATAATGGAAACATATACCATGCTCATGGATTGGAAGAATTAATATCATCAAAATGTCCATTCTACCCAAAGCAATTTATAGATCAACGCAATCCCTATTAAGATACCAATGACGTATTTCACAGAAAAGAACAGACATTTCAAAAATTTATATGGAACCATAAATGACCCTAAATAGCCTCACCAATTTTTGGAAAGAAAAACAAAGTAGGAGGGATCACAATACTGGACATCAAACTCTACTACAAAGCCACTATACTCAAAACAATCTGGTACTGGCACAAGGACAGACCCATAGACCAGTGGAACAGAATAGAAAGCCCAGAAATAAGCCCAGGTCTCTATGGACATCTAATATAGACAAAGTAGGGAGAAGCATAAAATGGAGCAATAACAGCCTCTTCAACAAATGTTGTTGGGAGAGCTGGAGGGCTACATGCAAAAAATTGAAATAGGATCATCAGCTGACACCATACACAAAAATAAACTCCACATGGATCAAAGACTTAAATGGAAGTCGCAACACCATAGAAGTCCTAGAGGAGAACATTGGCAGGAAACTCTCAGATATCCCACGCAGCAGTTTTTTCACTGATATGTCTCCTAAAGCAAGGGACAGAAAGGAAAGAATAAACAAGTGGGACCTCATCAAAATAAGAAGCTTCTGCATGGCTAAAGAAAACATCAGCAAAATGAAAAAGGAGCCAACCCTATAGGAAAATATATTCGCTAATGGTACATCAGATAGAGGTTTGATTTCCAAGATATATAAAGAACTCACTTGACTCCACTGTAAGAAGACAAACGATCCAATCAAAAAATGGTCAAAGGACCTGGGCAGATGTTTTGCAGAGAAGGAGTTACAGAGGGCCCAGAGGCATTTGAAAGGATACTGGGCATCACTAGCCATCAGAGAAATGCAGATCAAAACCACCATGAGGTACCACCTCACACCGTTCAGAATGGCCATCATAAACAGATCATCAAACAACAGGTGCTGGCGAGGCTGTGGAGAAAAGGAAACCCTAGTCCACTGTTGGTGGGAATGCAGACTGGTGCAGCCACTGTGGAAAGCAGTGTGTAATTTCCTCAAAAAGCTGAAAATGGAACTGCCTTTTGATCCAGGGATTCCCCTGTTGGGACTATACCCTAAGAACACCAAAATGCCAATACAAAAGAACCTATGCACCACAATGTTCATAGCAGCACAATTTACAATAGCCAAGTGTTGGAAACTACGTAAATGCCCATCAGTAGATGATTGGATCAAAAAGTGATGGTACATATACACAATGGAATACTACACAGCAGAAAGAATAAAAGAACTACGAAACTTTGAGACAGCATGGATGGAACTGGAGAGCATTATGCTAAGCGACATAAGCCAGGGGGCGAAAGACAAATACCAAATGATCTCACCTATAAGTAGAACCTAACCAATAATAGAAAGATGCAAGGAAAATAAGACCAGCAACAGTGAAAGGAAAAGAAATCAACAGAGAGAAGAGGGAAGGAAGGAGGGGGGGGGGCGGGGAAAAGGAAGAGAAGGGGAAAGTCACGGAACACATAGCAAGGACTCATGGTCAAAACCAAAGGGGAAGAGCTGAGAGAGGGAAGGAGGGAGGGGGCAAGGGAAAATGGTGGGGGATAGGCAGAGACAAATGTATTTGAAAAAATAAATTAAAATTAAATTAAAAAGAAAAAAAGAATGTGAAACCTTAGAACCTGACTCTGAAAAGTGATCTGAATGGGCTGTTGTGTCCCCTTGCTCTCTTGGTTAATTGAGCCAATCGGAAGTAGTTTCTGTATCCAGCTGTGTTTTTCCAGAAGTGACCCGGTTTTATATAATTTTCATGTTGGGTTCCAGTTCTGATCCTCAGTCCAAGTATGAAACATATTGTGTTTCCACTGAATTATACAGTGCTTTAGTTTTAAATCAAATGATGTCTTTGTCATTGGATTTGTTTCTGGGACCAATTATACTTCATTGGTCCTTTTGTTTATTGTGCCACATCATACTATATCATCTATAGTTCCGAGCTGAGATACTTGGTAGTGTAAGTTCTCTATTTTCCTTTCCTTAGGTTGGACTCAACTTGGATATTCTAGGTTGTTTGTATTACACACACATTTTAGAGTCAACTCATTTTCACAAAACATCTTCGGGGTCTTTGGGATTTCATTGACTAAATAGATCAATTTGTGTTCAGAATTATTTTCTGCAGGACTTTAAATTTGTTATTTAAATGTCTTCCTGGTTTATTATTTTCATACTGAGGAACTCTCTCCAACATGCAATTCACTATTCCTCATATTCTACCTGGAAAGGGGAGAGTGTTTAGAAGCTGTAGGTTAAACATTCTCATCAATTTATGAATATTTAGAATCCTTACCTCTTTGAGTGTGGCTTTACTGCCTCAACTCCTGGAATCTCAATTTTCCCCATGCTAGACCATTTTATTTTGATGATTATTCCTTTCTTAATGCTTCAGCTTGGAGGTTTTCTATTGGTCTGATAATCTGTTTTTCTACTGATGTTTTACTACTTTGTCTTTAGTTGTTAAGTTTATTTAGTATTTAATTTCAGCTTTTGAATTTCTACTTCTATAATAGCCATTTGATTATTTTACAGAATTTTTTTTGGTGACTTTTCTATCTTTCTGACATTTTTATATGCACCTTATCCTCCATTTTATTGACCATATTAATGTTAGTAATTTAAAAGAGCTCTTGTATTTCTGTCACATTCACATGCCTACCTAAGGACAAATCTTCCATTTTTGAGAGTTTACTACACTATATTCTAGCCAAACACATTAGGGACCTATCATGTTAATGTGAACTATTTGTAAAATTCTGTCAACATTTTGTTTGCACCATGTAATGGGGTGTAACCCTATGGTACTTCTGGTAAGTCCTGAAATATAAATCTTTTATTCAGTATAATGGAATTGCTGAATACACTAATATGCTCATTAGGATATTAATGTAAATTCTTGTTTAACTTCCTAAACTATGTGTCTTCCCTTAAAGAGAAGAATGGCAATCTCAGGGGTTTTTTGTTTGTTTGTTTGTTTTTGTTTTTTTTACTTTTAGCTTCTAAGTAGTTAGCATTTTGCCTTGTAAGTCTCCAAATTTTTAACTCCAAGCCCATGACACCACCAGAAGCTCTCTGTTCTTCTGTGAACTGACAAGGCCTAGGTCACAAGCTCCTTGCCCTATGCCTAGAATATTGTGATTGTTGATTGTGAACTGACATCTTCATATTTCCCCTCCTTAAGGACTCTTAGATCTCCTAGTGCAGTTGCTTCAGCATCTCTGTGATAATGATTAAAAAAAAGTTATTTTTTTCCTCTAGTCCCTATATTTTGACTAGTTTTCAAGATGCTCCCCCCACTCCCAGGAACAATGGTCTTAACACTACTTGCATAGTGCTCAAAATACTGTATTATATTCATAAACAAAAGTAACACCAAGATATTTTTAGTTGTTTTTCTTTTCATTTCTTATTTCTTTTGAAATTCAAATTCTATTATTTTAATTTAAAACATCCAGGTTAAGCGGCAGCGTCAGAGCCTGAGAGCTATCCTGCACCAGGCCTGCTTGTGTGGGGCATTGTGGTCAGCACCTTTCAGGAGCACCTCCCAGTGTGCCAGGTGGAGATTTTCTCTGCTCTGTGTCACGGGGGTGAGGGGATGGATTCTAGAGACCTATACTGCCTGTGTCATCTTCCTCACATGGTGTGTGTGCTCCTGTGGATGCCCCCGTGTCCAAGGTTATGCTACTCAGGTGTGGCGTTTCCACGTCCGTGTAGGGTGACCTCCCTGTGAGGCCATGGTTTATACGTGCATTGTGCATGGTGGATGACTTTTCTGGGTTTGGGATTCTGGGGAGGTTGAAAGCTAGAAGGATCTTATAGAGGGTTAATTTTAGGGTGGATGGAGCCCTCAAGGTTTAGGATTTGGTCTGGCTCTAGCGGGTGGACCCCTGCCCCTCCTCCATGGGGAAAGGGGTCATGGTCAGAGCTCGGTCTTCTCTGGATGGTGGTGGTGGGTGGCCAACCTGGGCCGAGATCTTCCTGATGTGGAAATTAAGCTTCTGGTGCTGGGTGGGGTCATGTTCCATAGATCCCTGCAGCCCGCCCATGTGGAAGCTCAGCCTTTTGAGTAGCAGGTGTCTCGCTGGTTCCCAGCAGGGTCAGTGAGGCAAAGTTGGTTGTGAGCGCCTGGCGCAGGGCCTGGAGCTGCTGCAGCGGTGGCGTCTGACCCGCCTCCAGCAGCAGCTCCTGCTCTGCCGGGGCCTTGCTCGACGCTCTTGTTCTGTGCGTGCCTCTGCAGCACCACCTTCTGCCTTCTGCTCCTCCAAGGGAAGCTTCGTTTTTCCGGAGGTGCACAGCAGCTATGTCTCTAGCTCTTTGTTTTAGTCCAACAACTCTTAAGTGAAAATGGGGAAGTCAAAGGTGGAGAAGCCATCACAGTAGCTACCCTCGTGTCCATTCAAGACAATATTCATGAGCACGGAGCCTGAGTTGTCTTTATTTTCTTTTCCTGGATCTTCTCCGTGAACATCTTGAAGCCTTCCAACCGCTGGTAGGCCCTCAGTTCCTTCAAGTACTGCTGCTTCTCCCGCTGGGCCTTGTCCAGACACCACTGCTTCCCCATGGGTTGCAGTTTGCCCAGGACCATGATGATCTCAGGAAAGGGCGAGATCCAGAGGTGACGACTGTAGATCTGCTGGTGAAGATCATTCAGGAAGCATACACAGCAGTGACCTGGGCTTTGAGGCCCTTTGGGAGGGTCTTCTTTGCTTCTTGGCCTTGGGCCAGCAGCACTTCTTCATAGACTCCTCCTGTGGAAACCTATCTTGAAGGCCCGTGGGTCCTCCTCGCACTCTTGATTGACAGCTACCAGGAAGCCCCTGTGATAAGAGCCCTGCTGTTTGCCAGCGAGGTGCCACCTGGCTGCTTGGGGCTACGCCAGCTGCTTGGAGCTTGAACATGCTGCTCCTGGCTGCACCTTCAAAGAAACTTGCCTGACTCTCTGGCTGCTGTGACCTTCCAACACTTAATTGTTTCTTTTTTAAAGTGAGAGGAAACTAACTCCTCATTATGTTCCAAATATATTCTATAATCATTATTTAATTTTATATATAAAAATAAACTGAAAGTAGTTGGGAGAGAATGAGTACATTATGTGAAGAATTATTTCTTCCTAATTTTCCTCTAACCCCTGAATGTGGAAGAAAATTGTATGAGAGCTAAAATAGGTGAGGCAGTATTCATTCATTCAGTACATATTAATCGAACATTTCTAAACATCAGGTAAGTAGTCATGGGCCCTGGAACTTACAGAGTTTACATCTAGTGAAAGATAACATTATATTGCAGTTATGTCATGTAACATGTTAAGTATATCATGTTATACAAATATATGGTATAGAACAAAAATCTAAAAAAATTAACTAGGATAACAGGGCTGATTTAATGTACTTCATATGAATATATAATTTTATTTATATTTTAATTATATATTTGTTCTTTAACTGATGGTTTGAGTTGCTATTATTATGTCTTGTATGTACACTGTGATAAAATACACCATGTCCAGGTGTCACTTCTGTTCTGGCACACTTGTGAGCCATTTGACAAATTATTAGACTCTGCCAGGAGTTCCTGTTTTTATCTGCAGAAGAACTTTTTCTTACCCTTGCAGGCACAGTGTTTTCCTTCAAACAGAGTCAGGCTGCTGCTGCTTGCTTTTGTCTGTCCCAGTGTTCTTCTGTTTATGCCACATTGTTTCATATTATGTTCTGTGCATCCCTGAAGAATTAATTCTGCCTACTTTTTATATAATTCTACTTTTTAAAAAACTTGTTCCACTTTCTCAAATTTAACATTCAGTTAAAATTCTTCAGAGAATGAAAAGCCCAATATAGGTGAATTATAACAAGCACAGTTTCTCCCCACAGAATGACTTAGTAGAGACTATTAGTCTATCCTCAAGTGTAGCTTGTATGAATATAAAATGAAACTCTTCCTCAGAATATGTGAAGAGACACAAACTCAGATACAGATAAAATAAATATTTCTAAGTAAATAACTGATATATGCTTTATAATCTAAGTAAAACATTAGGAACTGATTCCCAAGTCATGACATTGACTTTGAAAAAATGTGAAAACAACTGTATCTTGGTTTATGTGCATTTCTTCAATGAACATTCTTTCACAAAATATTTTCTCATCCAAGGGTTACCTAGTTTATCCCATCCAATTGATCAAATTCCCATTATGGTAGCTTAAATTATAGCACACAAAAACAGAAGTCATATTCCTTGATGCAGTATTCTGGGAAAGGTGATACTTACTGGAATTTGCCCCAATATGACAGATTTATTTAGCATAGAGTCCTATATACAGTGATACAGAGAGGAAAGGAATATGGCATACTTAGGGCATTGGAAGAACAAGAAAAGTAATTTTTAAATATATCATCTCTATTATTTAATTTGTATGGATAGTGTTTTCACTCCCTTATACTCATTATGCTCTTTAAATGCTGGGCCCTGCTTCAGATGTTGATTCATGAAATTATCTAATTACTCTATTTTTTTCTTAATACCCTTTGTCCTTTTTTTAAAAAAAATTTTCCTCCTCTGTTGCCTATGCCATATTGAGTGTTCTTCAATAAGAGAGCGATATATAGTAGTTCTAGATTTAATTTTTTGAGGAACTTACATACTATTTTCCATAGCTATTGCACCAGTTTACATTCCCACCAAAGGTACAAGGGTCCAATTTGTCCAGATTCCCACTTCTGGGTATATAAGCAAAAGAGCTGAAATCAGCTTTGGCTAGTGTGACTCAGTGGATTGAGCATTGGCATGCAAACCTAAGGGCTGACAGTTTAATTCCCAGTCAGAGCTCCAGCCTGGGTGGTGGGCCAGGTCCCCAGTAGGGGACACACAAGAGGCAACCACACATTGATGCTTCTCTCCTTCTCTTTCTCCTGTGTTTCCCCTCTCTCTAAAAATGAATAAATAAAATTTTTAAAATAAAGAATTGAAATCAGGATTTTGAAGAGAAATCTGCACTCCAAGTCCATAGCATATTTTTTTGTGAATATTCACAATGTCTTTTATTTTTATTTTTAATATATTTTATTGATTATGCCATTACAGTTGTCCCAATTTTCCCCTTTTGCCCCCTTTGGCCTGATAACCCCATTCTCTCCAGCAATCCCCACCTCCTTTGTTTATGCCCATGGGTCACACATGTAAGTTCTTTGACTTCTCCATTTCCTATATTCTTTTTCTTTTTTTAATTTTAGAATTTTTTGAATTTATTTTCTTGTTCAAATGCATTTGTTTCCACCTTCCCACCACCACTTTCCCCTGCCCCCCTTCCCCCTCCCTCCCTCAATCCTTCCCCACTTTGGCTTTGTCCGTAAGTCCTTGATATATGTTCCTTGAGTTGATCCTTCCCTTCCCTTTCCCTGCCCCCCACCTCCCTCCTTCCCTCTTGTCTCTGTTGATTTCTTTTTCCTTTCAATGTTGCTGGTCATATTTTCCTTGCTTATTTGTTTTGCTGGTTCGGTTCTACTTATAGGCGAGATCATATGGTATTTGTCTTTTGCCTCCTGGCTTATTTCGATTAACATAATGCTCTCTAGTTCCATCCATGCTGTGGCTAAATGTAGTAGTTCTTTTTTTCTTTCTCCTGCATAGTACTCCATTGTGTAAATGTACCATAGTTTTTTGATCCACTCATCTACTGATGCACATTTAAGTTGCTTCCAACACTTAACTATTGTAAATTGTGCTGCTATGAACATTGGGGTGCATAGGTTCTTTTGAATTGGGGTTTTGGGGTTCTTAGGGTAAAGTCCCAGTAGGGAATCACTGGGTCATTCCCCTGTCTATTTTGTACCTACCAATTTATGCTTCTTAATCCCTGTACCTTTTCCCCCTTTCTCCCCCTTTCCCCCCTTCTCCCTCCCAGCTGATAACTCTCCAAGTGATCTCCATTTTTATAATTCTGTTCCTGTTCTGGCTCTTTGCTTAGTTTGTTTTTTCTAGATTCAGTTGTTGATAGTTGTGAATTTGTTTCTATTTTAATGTTCATAGTTTTGATGTTTTCCTTAAATAAGTCCTTTTAACATTTAATATCATAATGGTTTAGTGATGATGAGCTCCTTTAGCTCATCACAGTGGTTGCCTTGGGATAGCGAAAGAGTAAATGGGGAGTTATTTTTCAATGGGTATTAAGTTTAATTATGTTAGATGAATTAACTCCTGGAAATCTGCTGTATAGCATGATACCTACAATTAACCATACTGTACTGTGCAATTCAAAAATTTTTTCAAATGTTCTTACTCCAAAAAGAAGGGCAAAAGGAAATTTGGGGATGTGTTGAATATATTTAATATTTTCATTGTGATGCTGATATCTTGAAATGTATGCACATGTCCAAACTAATCAAATCATACCCATTAAATGTGTTCAGTACACTTAATGTCAAGTATCTTGTAATAAAAGAAAAAATGAGAAAGAGACACATTAAACCCACTTTGAGTGAGAAGAAATGTGATGGATACTCTATTCTATCATACTCAATATGTTTTTACACCACCAAAAATTTGTAGGCAACAGTAGCTCCTAGTTTTTGCAAATAGGTCAGTACATGCTGTAAATAAAGTGTAATTTCTTAAATTCTGAGGAGGAGGTCTTGAGGGTTAAAGCATAGTGTCTGCTGAAGTTTCCTAAAGTACTGAGGAATTAAAAGAGTTCCTTGTGACATTTCTAGAGTTGGGTGAAAGGTAGGACAGAAACATCAAATGATAATTTCTTTGAGATGCTCTTCCAAAAGTATATTTGGAAATGTACACATTATAGGAATTTTGCATAAAATAATCTTATGTTGTATTTTTTTAAAATCCTCACCCAAAGACATTTTTTTTTCATTGTTTTGAGAGAGTGAGAGACACTCCAACCAACTAAACCATGCCAGCCAGGAAATAATCTCATTTTGAAAAAATCTGCTTTAGTTTATATTCTCGTGAAGAATTTTGCTAACATTTTAGTAATTCAGTAGTTCAACCAAACTTATTTGACCACACAAATTTTATTTATTTTGTTATATAATCCATACATCCTTGTAATGTATCTCATTTTATTTTCATCTAATATAGCGCTTATTAACATATCAAGAAATTAGCATTTCCTTAAACACCTTATTGTACAAAAAATGTATTTATGAATAACAGATTAACATGGTTCCTGTCTCTCCCGTTTATATTTTATATTATTTTCAGAGCTGGCTCTCTAATTTTAATTTTCTGGAAAAACACATCACAATAACACTATCAAAATGAGTCTACATACTCCAGTTTCAGATACACTTAATTTAATATTCATGCTGACTATAATAATGAATGCTGTGGTCTATAGTCAATATAACTTTATCATGTATAATTTCTCCTAAATTTTTAGTCATATCAAACAATTTTTCTAAAACAATCCCTTAGTGGTATCTTAAACCCTTAAACTATGTCATTTTAATCTCTGTATGTCATTCCTTAATTTTTTTCCACAGTTAAAGTCCTACTCATTTGTCATAGTTGCACAATAGTAAAGTTATATTTTAGTTAAGTATACTTTCTCCTACAAACCTATAGAAACTTAATTTTTGCACTTTTGTCCATTTGTTTCCCAGAACTCATGTGTTACATACCAATTATAGAATATATTTAAATCCAAATTATTATACAGTAAATAGCATTGGTGTCTCCCTCAAGTTCAGTGTACTGTTTTGATCATATGATGTATGCAGTGACTGACGATGAGAGTCCATATTTTTAATGATTGGTTTCTAATTATTTTCCTCTCTGGTATTCTTAGTGTCCATAATCTGAAACACATTTTTGGACACTTTATATCTTTTGCATAAATACTTAAGTACTCAAAGGCAAAGTGTTCAAGTCAGAAATATTTTTAAATACTATGTAGTACCTGAAACGGGGATAGGCATATAGCACATTTAATAAACCCTGTTTAGATTGAAAGAGTTTATAATTCTTTTCTTTTCTTTTTTTTTAGTTGTTATTACTCTTATCTAAACATTTCCACAGGAATCTTTAGAACATTTTTAGAGAGGCAAAAGTAACAGACAGGAATACACAGGAAGTTTAGTTTCATTCACTAGTATTTGCATAATTAAACTTGACAGAGAAACAAGGGGAGCAAATACATTTTACTTGAAGTGCGGACTTGTGCTCTAGTAAAATTCTGCTATGTAAAGCTCTCATTGCTGCCCATAGAGAAAAGAAAATTATGCTCTTTGAATATCCAACCAAGCTAAGTATGTCTAGAAAAAGAACTTTTCTGTCACATCCTAGTATATAGGTGAACAGTCAAACAGGTAAGAGAACAAAAGGCTCACATATTTTGAAATTTCATACTCAAGAACTCTTCACGAACTCACAAAAAAAATCAAAGATGAATAATTGAAAAAATTTAGGGAACTTTCAAGCATTTGTCATTCCTTGATTTATGATCTATTTTCCAAATAGAAGTTCTGAATTATTTAGAAAAAATCCTTGATTTTCATTTTCCTTTGAAGCTGGGAGATTATTTCCTGTCCAATTGTAGAGAGAAGGAGCATATTGATAAAATACTGGTTAACTTCTCTATGCTAATGAAAGCACCCAGTTTTCCTCCTTGCTGGTATGGCTCAGTGGATTGAATGCTGGCTTGTAAACCAGCATTTCTTCCTCCCTTCTCCTCTCTAAAAATAAATAAATAAAATATTTTTAAAAATTTAAAAAGATAAAAGCATTAAATTTTCTAGGAAAAAAGAATATTGTAAATATTTTAGAGTCAGAAATACTTTAATATTGAATAAATGTGTTAACATTGCCTCCTTTATTGTAATAGATGTACCATATAAAGGAAGATGTTAAAATAAGGGGAATCATGTGTTGGATATATGAGTATTCTGTGTACTATCATCACAACTTTTTTGTTAATACAATTCTATTCTAAAAAAAGTTTGTTTAAAATATATGTTGCTTAATTTATGATGATTAGAATATCTTATTAAAATAATTTCACTGAGAAATTAATGATTCTATATGCAACTCTTGGGACAAACTCTAAAATTAACCAAACTGCAGAATTTCAGAATTTCTAAAGCATGCTAATAATAAAAACACTGAATATTTAATATCTGTGAGTTTTAATCAAAGTTATGATCAGTGAGATAGGAAAGCTTTCTTTTAATACCTTGTTTGAGGATATGTTTATTGATTTGAAAGGGGAAGAGGGAGAGAGAGAGAGGAACATTAATGTGTTGGAGAACATTTATCAGTTGTCTCCCATATGCACCCCTAATGGTGGTCGAATCTGCAGCCTAGGTATGCGCTCTAATCACAAATGGAACCCATGAACTTTTGGTGTAAAGGATTATGCTTTAAACCTACCCCTGGCCAGGCCAGGATAGGAACATTTTAAATATTTGTATCTAAATATGTAATAGTTTTAAGATGATTAAACTGAAGTCTCAACATGAAACCATATAAAACATAAAATGTAATAAATTCAAAGAAAACAGAAGAAAAAAAAACAAAGATAAAATAAAAACTAATTAGTGGAAAATAGTAGAAATAATTAGTTGTAAATGATTTTTCTGAAAGATATTTATCCAAGTAAAATAATTATGAACCTATCAACAAAAAAGAAAATACTCCCCAAATGCCAAATTAGACATGCCAAGGAGGAATTAGCTAATGAGGTATGGGATATTTAATACTTTATTAAACAAATGTGCATAACTATGTATGCATTTCTTCTCATTTTTTTATTGTAGGTTTTCTTTTATCATTTATCCCCCTTATACCCTCTCCCCCTTCTGTATTCACCATGCTGTTAACCATGTCCATGAGTCCTTTCTCCTTTTTGCTCAATCCCTCCACTCCTTAACCAAACCATAACTGTCAGCTTGCTATCTATGAGTCTGTCTCTATTTTGCTTGTTTGTTCAGTTTGTTCATTAGATTCCACACATAAGTGAAGTCACGTGATATTTATTTTTCTCTGACTGGCTTATTTCTTTTAGTATAATGTTCTCTAGGTCCATTCATACTGTGGCAAAGTGTAAAATTTTCTTCTCTTTTATGGCCAAGTAGTATTCCATTTATGTAAATATCCCATAGTTGTTTTTCCCACTCATCTACTGATGGACAGTTGGGCTGCTTCCATATCTTGGTGATTGTGAATAACTCTGCAATGAACATAGGGGTGCTTAATGATGTTTTGAGTTAGTATTTTGTTTTTTTTCAGATATATTCCTATAATGGGATCACTGGTTCAAAAACCAATTCCATTTAAAATTTTTGAGGTATTTCTATACTGCTTTCCACAGTGGCTGCACCAATCTGCATTTCCACCAACAGTTCAAAATAGTTTCCCTTTCTCCACATCCTCACCAGCACTTGTTTTTGTTGATTTTTTGCAGATAGCTGTTCTGACCAGTGTGAGGTGATATCTAATTGTGGTTTTAATTTGCATTTCTCTGATGATTAGTGAGGCTGAGTAACTTTTCATGTGTTGATTGGTTATCTGTTTGTCTTGTTTGGAGATGTGTCGACTCAGGTCCTTTGCCCATTTTTTAAAATTGAATTGTTTGGGTTTTTGGTGTTGAGATATATAAGTTCTTTATAAGTTTTGGATATCATCCTCTTATCCAATGTATCAACAAATACGCTCTACCATTCCTTGGCTTGTTTTATTTTGTTGATTGTTTCCTTTGCTGTGCAAAAAAAATTAGTTGGATGTAGTCTCATTTGTTTATTTTTTCTTTTATTCCCTTGCCTGAAGAGATATAGCAGATAAAATACTGCAATGAGCAATGTTTGAAATTCTACTGCCTGGTTTTCTTCTAAAATTTTTATGATAACAGGTCTAATAGTTAAGTCTTTAACCCATTTTGAAATTATTTTTGTGTGTGGTATAAGAAGGTAACCTAGCTTCATTTTTCTGCATGTATCTGTCTAATTTTCCCAATGAATAAACTATCATTAGCTCACTGTATGTGCTTTCTTCCTTTGTCAAATATTAATTGAGTATAAATGTGAGGGTTTATTTTTGCGCTCTCTATTCTGTTCCATTATTTTTGTGGTCCTCTATGTACAGTATTATGTCATCTACAAATACAATTTTGTTTCTTCCTCTCCAATTTGGATGTTTTTATTTCTTTTAGTCTGATTACTATGGCTAAAACTTCCAGTACTATGTTGAATAAAAAAGGTGAAAGTGGACACCCTTGTCTCAAGATTCCCAATCTCAAGGACAATGCTTCTAGTTTTTGCTTGTTGACTATGATGCTGGCAGTGGGTTTGTCATATATGACCTTAGTTGTGATTAGATATGTTCCTTCTATTTCCATTTTGCTGAGAGTTTTTATTATAAGTAGGTGTTGGATTTTATCAATTTTTTCTTACATCTATTGATATGATCATGTGGTTTTTATCCTTTATTTTGTTGATGTGGCGTATTATATTTATTGATTTGTGAATGTTCTACCAACCTTGCATTCCTGGAATAAATCCCACTTGATCATGGCGTATGATCTTTTTGATCTATTGCTATATTCAGTTTGCTAATACTTTGTTAAGGATTTTAGCATCTATTTTTATCAGGGATATTAGCCTAATTTTTTTGTAGTGTCTTAATTAACTACCAGAAAAAGAAATTTAGAAGACAATCCCATTCACAATTGCTTCAAAAAGAATAAAATAGCTAGGAATTAATCTAACCAAGGATGTAAAAGACCTGTGCTCAGAAAATTATGATACTAAAGAAAGAAATTGAAGAAGATACAAATAATTGGAAGTGCATACTATGTTCATAAACACAGGAAGAATTAACATCATTAAAATGTCCATGCTACAAAAACCAATCTAAATTTACAATGCAATTCTTATCAAGATTTCAATGATGCATTTCACAAAACTGGAACAAATATTTCAAAAATTTATATGGAACCACAGAAAGCCCCGTATAGCAAAAATGATCCTGAGAAAGAACAAATTTGGAGGAGTTATACTACCTAATATCAAACTGTACTACAAGGCCATGGCAATCAAAAACAGCCTGGTACTGGCATAAAAACAGACACATAGGTTAACGGAACATAACTACATATGTATTTTTAAAATAAGCTTGATTAATTAAATAATTTCCTAGAAAAAAAATAAAATTACAAATATTGATCTCAGTAAATTAAGAATCCTTACATTAAATCAAATTATCAAACACAGCATTATTAATTCATGTGTCAACCTAAAATTGTATGTTTTTTATAAGTAAAACAATATGAAGCCTCCAAGCATTCACCTAAGAAGTATTCTTGCCATGAATAAACCTGAGTTTTATCTAGACTCTAAATATCAGTTTACAGAGTTTATAACCAAAAGCTAATGGAAAACATGGAGCGGTTTCTAAAAAAATACAATATGTGTATCATTTTTCAATAATTTTCTCTTATAGATTTTAATATATAATATGACCAAAATATTAGTTATGACCAAAAACAAAAAAAGAAAAAATGGTAGAGGATTGTTCTAGATGAAAAGACTGAAGAGATCTAACAGCTGAATGCAATAAGTAAACCTTAGTTGGTTCCAATAAATACATTGAGAAATACAATCTCTCTTGCTCTCTTTCTCTCTCTCTCTCTCCATATATATATATGGAGAGAGAATGGGAGCATGTGTCTAAAATGGGTAACTGACACTTGATCATTTGGTGATTTTTTAAATTCCCTCCAGCGCTTAGCTGCATATGGCAATAATTTAATAAACCTTTATTGAAATCATTTTACTGTAAGTAAGGTGAGATTGTACTTCTTTATTACTCAATTTGTGGTCTTTCAATGGAGGCCAAAAGAAAAGATCTAGGTAATACAATGTATGTTAAAAATCAAATTCAAATATTTTCAATAAGTGACAAAATTTTTATGAAATATTAGCTTCTTTTATAAATCCATACATATTGTTGACAAATTATTAATCTCAAAGCATATTTATTTATTTTTATAAACACTGATTAAGTACATCATGGGCTTTCTCCATTCCTTATAAGACACCACTTTGATGTGGAAGGTCTTAATATTTACAACAAACTCAGGGCTTATTGTCTAAGAATATCAAATACCTTCTTGAATGTGTCTAATGTTTCTCCTTATCATGCACATTTATAACAAGGAATAAAAAATGTATTTTTCCTTTTTTTACTTTGTATATTTTTCTTCAATTTAAAAAATGAGGGGAAGTCTGATAACAGAACAACAGAAGCCAAGAGTTTAGCTAGATTCCTTGTTCTAGGTCAGCCAGCTACAGCCTGTGGATTAAAACTGGCAAGGCACTTTTTTTTTTTTTTTGTATAGCTTGAGAGATTAGAATGGCATTACATTTTAAATGGCTGTACAAAAATAAAAAGTAGAATAATATTTTGTGACACATGAAAATTTTATGAAATTCAAGCTTATTGTCCATAAATAAAATTGAGTAATTGTGTCAAAGACCATAAAGCTGAAAATATACACTACCTATCCTGTTAAAGAAATTTTGCTCACCCTTGCTCTAGAACACTTTGTAATTCTGCCTTAGCATCAAATAAATAGCAACCATTTGTTGTCAGGGTCTTCCACAGAGCACCCCTGCTTCCCCACCCTCATCCCAGGTATTATTAGCCTTGTATCTGGCTTGAACTTATAATTTACTTCACCTAGAAAGAGATAGTGCCGAAAAAAGACTTCTCTACTTTCAATATACATAAAAATGAGACTATTTCCAGTATACATAATAATATAAAGATCCCAATGTAGAAGAAGTCAGTGATGCCATTTAATTATGTATTTAAGAATAGCCAGCTAAAATAATCACTCTGAAAGAGTATCTGTCAATATTTATTAAATTTATACCAACCAAACTAAAAACAATTTCACTTCTGAGTGTATTCCCAAGATTAATAAATGAGAATTTTGGCCAAAAGATATAAACAATAATGTTCACAGAAGCTTTATTTATTAGGAGATAAAAACTGGAATAACCCAAGTATCCATCAATGATAGAATGTACTTGAGTAGTGGCTCAACTGGTTAGAATGTTATCCCCATGAACCAGGGTTGCAGGATCAGGACACATGCAGGAATCAACTAGTGGGTACATAAACAGGTGAAGCAACAATTTGATGTTTCTCTTGGTCTCTCTCTCCCTTTCTCTTTCTCCCCTTCTTTCTGTTTAAAGATCAATAAAAAACAATAGAATGTATTAACAAATTGATATTGATGTAATATTACAGGAGAATAACATGGAATAAAAACACTATACAATACTATAATTAATAAAACAATCCATAAAATATATATCAGTGTGATGCCATTTTCTGAAATATAGAACAGACAAAACTAATCTAGCGTGCTTGGGCTTCAAACAGGAGTTACTATAAGGGATCATGCCTCAAATGAGTGTCGAAAGGGTTCTATATGTTGATATGATTAGTGCTTTCACAGACACATGCTCTATTTCTATCACTCTTTGTACTTCTATTTTTATCTCTATGTACACATACAAATTAATAAACAAACATGTATGTAAATATTTAGTAAGATAAATATTCAATATTTGTGTATTTTACTGCTTGATTGTTGTCCTACAAATTAAAAATAAAGTCAGACAGCACAGTACAACTGAGAAGTTTTGAGTAGCCTAAAGTTGTTTAAAATGATTCTTGGCAGGGGTGGGGAGACTAAATCAGACAAAAGAAATTCTTAGACATGCGGTTTCAGTTTTCTGGAAAACATTTGTTAATATTAATTCATTTTGTTTGATTTCTTTTTACAGATGCAATACTTTGCAAAGAGAGTAATTTTATTCATTGGCGAATCTGAGAACATATACTATGAAAAGTGAATTAGATAGTGTAGTGCTCCCATGGGAATGGGTATAAAATATGGATTGCAAAATACTGAATGAATTATATGAATTATATATCTTTTTCAACTTCTGAAACTAGGAAATAATTTTGACATTGAGAAGAGCATATTAAACAAAAACATATTTAGGAAAGTGGTTTCAAGAACCATAAGATCTCCCAACACTCTTTGTTGAAGAGGCTATTTTTTACTCCATTTTATGCTCCTGCCCCCTTTGTTGTGACAGCATGGATGGAACTGGAGAGCATTATGCTAAGTGAAATAAGCCAGGTGGTGAAAGACAAATACCATATGATCTCACCTATAAGTGGAACCTAATCAATGAAATAAAAAAGTGAGCAAAATAGAACCAGAGACATGGAAATAATGAACAAACTGACAGTAATCAGAGGGGAGGAAGGAGGAAATTAATAGGTGAAAAAAGGGGGAGGGTCATCAAGGAACATGTATAAAGGACTGGTGCACAAAGACAGTGGGGCAGGGGATAGTATTGAAGATGGGAGGTGGGGGTGGGTAGGGCAGAGGAGTGTAATGGGGAGAAAATGGAAACAACAGTAATTGAACAACAATAAAAAAATGAAAAAAAGAAACATAGGAAGCTCCCTCTTTTAAATTGTTTTAATTTCAATTTTCTTAACTTCAAACATAAAACTTATTAGCATTATTGCTAATAAATATAATTCTTAGAAATAAGAGATTATAAAATTCAGTACAACTTATGCTGTTGTACTATCAATAAAAGCCCATTTCTGAAAGAATGCTTTTTTGTTCTAAGTTCTATTCCTTTTTCTCAAAGGATCGCTTTAGAACGAATACCAGTGTTTAAATTAATTGAGGCATTTTCTTTAGTGCCATATTACTGACATTTGACTTGTAATGTTTCCCCGTAGGAGAAACATGTGTTTGGCTTTCTAGAACTCTTTATGCTAGTTTAATGAAGACTCAGAGTAGCTGAAATACATATTTTCACATAGTTCACTTAGGAAAGCTTCCCAAACAAATCCACTATCAAGTTTTGAAGAGGGTTTCTTTGCAGGAAAAACAATGAAATGATCTGGAGTCCAGGCTTATTAGTTAACAAAATGAACTAAGAAAACTATAAAATATATAATTATTCCTTTAGAATTGTCCTTCTGCATTAAAAATAAAACAATACAGATAACAATATATAAGGCATACTTGTTACCTTGACAAGCTTATACTACTCTTAAGGCCAAGAACAGGTCTTATTATTAAAACAAATTGCTTGCATGAAGTATCATTAAGAAAATGTTGGAGGGCCTAGAGGCTTAACTGTAGCAACAGCAGCAGCGGCGACAGCTGCAGCAGCTCCCTTCCTTCCGAATACGAGCACCACAGGGGCCCAGAAGCCCGCACAGGAGTTTAGAGAAAATGGCAGGCGACATTGATATTGAAGCAATGCTTGAGGCTCCTTACAAGAAGGATGAGAACAAGTTGAGCAGTGCTAATGGCCATGAAGAACGTAGCAAAAAGAGGAAAAAAAGCAAGAGCAGAAGTCGTAGTCATGAACGAAAAAGAAGCAAATGTAAGGAACGGAAACGAAGCAGAGATAGAGAGAGGAAAAAGAGCAAAAGCCGTGAAAGGAAGCAAAGTGGAAGCAAGGAAAGGAGACGGAGTCGCTCAAGAAGTCGAGATCGCAGATTCAGAGGCCGCTGCAGAAGTCCTTACAGACGACGCTCCGGAAGCAAAAGTCCATTCAGAAAAGATAAGAGCCTTGTGAGGGAACCTATTGATAATTTAACTCCTGAGGAAAGAGATGCAAGGACTGTTTTCTGCATGCAGCTGGCAGCAAGAATTCGGCCAAGGGATTTGGAAGAGTTTTTCTCTACAGTAGGAAAGATTCGAGATGTGAGGATGATTTCTGACAGAAATTCAAGAAGTTCCAAAAGAATTGCTTATGTGGAGCTTGTCGATGTTAGCACAGTGCCTCTAGCGATAGGATTAACTGGCCAACGTGTTTTAGGCGTGCCAATCACAGTACAGGCACCACAGGCAGAAAAAAAAAAAAAACAACAACAACACAGAGCTGCAGCAATGGCAAACAATCTACAAAAGGGAAGTGCTGGACCTATGAGGCTTTATGTGGGCTCATTACACTTTAACATAACTGAAGATATGCTTCGGGGGATCTTTGAGCCTTTTGGAAGGATTGAAAGTATCCAGCTCATGATGGATAGTGAAACAGGTCGATCCAAAGGATATGGATTTACAACGTTTTCTGATTCAGAATGTGCCAAGAAGGCTTTGGAACAACTTAATGGGTTTGAGCTAGCTGGAAGGCCAATGAAAGTTGGTCATGTTACTGAATGTATTGATGCTTCCAGTGCTAACTCATTTTTGGACAGTGATGAACTGGAAAGGACTGAAATTGACTTGGAAACAACTGGTCGTCTTCAATTAATGGCAAGATTGCAGAGGGTACAGGTTTGCAGATCTCACCAGCAGCACAGCAGGCTCTACAAATGAGTGGCTCTTTGGCATTTGGTGCTGTGGCAGAATTCTCTTTTCTTATAGGTTTGCAAACAAGACTTTCCCAACAGACCGAAGCTTCAGCTTTAGCTGCAGCTGCCTCTGTTCAACCTCTTGCAACACAGTGTTTTCAACTCTCTAACATGTTTAACCCTCAAACAGAAGAAGAAGTTGGATGGCATACAGAGATTAAGGATGATGTGATTGAAGAATGTAATAAACATGGAGGAGGTATTCATATTTATGTTGATAAAAATTCAGCTCAGGGCAATGTGTATGTGAAGTGCCCATCAATTGCTGCAGCCATTGCTGCTGTCAACGCATTGCATGGCAGGTGGTTTGCTGGTAAAATGATAACAGCAGCATATGTACCTCTTCTAACTTATCACAACCTCTTTCCTGATTCTATGACAGCAACACAACTACTGGTTCCAAGTAGACGATGAAGGAAGATATAGTCCCTTATGTACATAGCTCTTTTCTTTCTTGAGAATTCATCTTCAGTTATCTTTTATTTAGATAAAAATAAAGAGGCAAGGGTCTACTGTCATTTGTATACAATTCCTGTTACCTTGAAAAAATAAAAATGTTAACAGGAAAAAAAAGAAAATGTTGTAGAAGATATTGTAAAAATATTTTAGTGTTTTATTTTCCTCAACTTTATTTTATTAAGAAAATCAACTTTTTTTCCCCCATGGGAGTTTACAATGAGCAAAAATGCTGTAGAAATTTCATTTCTCTTTCTTTTTTTTAATATAGTTTTTCTCCTACAAGAAAAGCTATTTCTGGAGGAAGGTATTAAATCATGCTTCTAGCTCTGCCCCTTTATTTTATACACTTTAGGATGGCACTAGAAATACCTTCAAATAGAAATTTATATGGTAGCATTAAATAGCTTCAAATTCAATGTGTTTCTTCAAGGATGAAGTAAGGATGTTCATTTGCAGCTTATACTTAGCACTGAAGCAGAAGCACACTGAAGATCTTTAACGAATAGGGAAGAACTGAGACTTTCTAAACTTTTCAATACTTGAAAGTTTTGATGATGACACAAACAGTCCTAACAATCATTGCTTTTTATGACTTTTTTTTTCTGGAAGTTCCATTGATCAAAATTATTTTAATTACTAAAACTGAACAACAGAAACACATCAATAATAGGCTGCATATTTGAGTGAAAAACAGGGCAAAGGGGTCCTATGAGAGCACATAAATACAGTATTACATGGTATTAAATCTACTACATCAAGCCAGTAAGAAGTGTTTATGGACAAAAAAGGGCCACACACGAAGCCTGACAAGTTGGGGGAGGCCTGTGCGATGGCCTTGCAAACTCAGAGACCTAAAGTAACCACATAGAATAGTCTGAAATTAAAAACTTTCTAACTAAAAGCAGGTCATGTTGGGTAGTCATGTCCCAGGCTAGAATCTTCCATGACAAAATTCAATCTTTACCTAAACTGAGCCTGTCTATTGACTTTTTGAATCTCTGATAACATACCTTTAAAATGTCAAATTTCCTTTTTTACCAGACCCTTCAAAGCATGGCCCCACACCAGAGAGAGAACATAAATCTCTTCATTGTTATTTTTATTGTGTAAATCATTGACTATTAACTATCCTGTACCCACTTATGTAAAAGAAGTATGTTCCTATCATTTTACTCCCCTGCTTTGCTGTCTCCTGCCTCCCTAATCTATCATCAATGGATTTCATCAATGTGACTAACTTACATTTTATTTTCACTGTAGTAGTTAAAATAAGCTTCAGAACTGTCATTTCCCAGAGCATTTTCTTAATCCTTTGAAGTTTTGCTTTCTGGGTTTAGTTTGAGTTATTCAAATAAACTCGTAAAAATTCTTACAGGTTTGGATGCTTCTTACGTTGACACATTCAAAATTAAAATTGCTAGGTTGATGTTCCAGAATAAGAAACATTCATTAAGTTTCCTACAAATGACTCCCTAATGGACAGCTTCAATGCATGATGGATGTATTTGCACATAATTTTATTTAGCCAAAAGCTGGCTTTCTTGCCTGGCTGTTTATAAGGAATGCAAATGCTTGACTTGAGAATTTAAGAGGAAAATGTAATTTTGTAGAGACATTCTGAAAGATACCATTACAAACTAGCACCTGTTCCAGGGTGATCTGCATTTTCACTCAAGTGTTGTATGTAAAATGGCGTCATCTACTTGCTGAATACTGAAAAGTAAAATGACTGAAAGATTATGAAGTAATGTCAGTACTTGGTGAATTCTATAACTTTTTTCTTTAGGTAGAAGTCAGTAGTACAAGTCCAAGTTTTGAAAGTGAACACCCCTCTTAGAGGGCTGTACAAGAGGAATTTAAAGTACCCCCTGATAGTACAGGGAATTTCAAAGCTGTCTTGTTTGTACTGACAGAAGAAATCATCATAATGGAGGCATTGACATTGTGCCTAAATGACAGTCTGTGCTGTCTATAATATCATTTCCTTTAAAGGCCATTGTGAGTATCTGGAAGACAAATTCTAACCGTATTTCCATTTGCCAACTTTAACATTGTTAGAGTGCCAGCCTCTCTAAGAACACAATAGAATGAGGTCAATGTGGAAAATTGGTTTTAATGGCACTTACCTGAAACTTACTCATATTCAAACTTTGGCTTTTATTCACAGGTAAAACACTTTATATAGTCTTTATAAGTTCCAGTAAATTTAAAATTAAAATGCTACTTGAAAACATTTGTTGAACAACCTTATGAATATTTACTAATAGTTGGTAAATCTCTATTGGTTAGAGTTTTATAATGAACACATAGAGAAAATGCTATCATAGCAAAATGTCCCATATGGTTAGGGACATTTACATGTTATTTTACTTATTCATAAATGTTTTTGTAGAGTGGGCATTTTACTTGAATTACTAAGATCTCAATGACATCCTTAAGATGAGATTTCTGGAACTTAAACAGTAACAAATTTCCAGTCTACAGAATTAGCAATAATTGAGAAAGAAGATGGCAGAGGAGTGAATGGGAGACACGTGGACCTCCCCTGAAGACCAAACTGGAATTGCAACTAAATAGTGGAAAGATCACTTGGAAAACAATGGAATGATAGAGGAAGAGGAGCCTTGGAGCCGAGGACAGACAGTGGATTCAACTCTAACACATCCCAACAGGTGAGAAGTGCGGTGGAGGCTTGAGAGGATTGGCTGGGCACCCACGGGCACTAGCACCAGAGGGACATTGAAACTGTCAGTCGGATCCTCCTGAGAAGAACAGGGTCCGAACCATAAATAAGGACCCCTAGACTACAGCAGCTGAAATTAGGAAAATGCACAGACAAAGCGCAACCCAGAAAAGCTTAGGGGTGCTCTCTGCCAGAGATAGGTGGCTGGAGAGGCAAAGAGACATATAAAAGGCCAACGCAAAAATTTGCAGTGGAAGCCGCCTTCCTTGATCTCTGGGTAGAGGCAGCAGAAGAGTGGGCTGGTGCCTGAGGAAAGATTTGTGAAGAGAACAGAGATGGTGGACAGTGGAGCCCCTGTGATAACTTACCTCCCACTCTGCAGCTACCACCTCACTCAGGCATAAGAGAATCAATTAACCTGCCATTTGTGTGTTCTGCACACAGCTTGTGGGCATGTGGGTCTAAGGGCTGAGTGCAGACTGGCTGGAAGACATAGAGGATTCCTGGCCAATGGGGGGACAGAGCTGCATAGAGACCCATGAGGAGAGACTGGAGACGGAGGGGTTGGGGAAAGAACTGGAGGATTATCTGAGATCCCCAGAGCAGAGTCCCTCCCCAAGCCATAGTCCCCATTTGCACAGGAAGGTTGCAACCCCGAAGAGGCAGAGGCAGGCACGGGAGCCAGAAAGCTCGCAATTACGGTCCACAGAAATAGTGGATCCATAGCCGAAGGGGTCACAGAGCTGCTCAGAGATGCTGGAGAAGAGACTGGAGACGGAATTAACATGACAGTCCCAGAGCTGACTTCTTCCCATTTCCCTAGTCTCCATTTCGCCCAGGCAGGTCACACCCCCAAAGAGCCAAAAGCAGGGAAAGCACAAAGTAGAAGATCCTAAACTGACCAGGGCTGGCGGGCCCGCCAGGTGAGGGCGGCAGGTGGGTGTGTGAGGTCAGGCAAGTAAGCTGCCCAGGACTGAAGCAAGCGCACACGCCCACACTGGAACAGGGGTGAGCCCAGGCAGGTGGGTGATCCTGCTGGTGGGGGCCAGGAAACACGATAAAGGAATGGCGTGAGAGTGCAGACCTATGCACAGAAATAGTAGATCCCTGACTGAAAGGTTTACAGAGCTGCCCAAAGCAGGAGTCAAACACAGACAGTAGATTCCTGGAAGGCTAAAACAAATGACCTGAGGTCAGATAGGGTCAACAACTGACATCATCAGAGGCAGGCCCAGAAAGAAAAGTAAAGAAAAAATAAATGAATAAATAAAAAGATCTGCCTACTACCATAGAAGTTTAATTAACGAAGTCAGGAAATCTAGAGAGATCAATTGAGGCACAAGCAACAATAAATAAATAAATAAATAAATAAATATAATAGACTCTCAGAAAAATGGGAAGGAAAGAAGTTCCCCCAAAATGAATGGAAAATGGGAATCCCCACAGAGAGAGCTAAATGAAATGGAGGAAAGGGAACTATCAGATATTCAATTCAAAACAATGGCTCTAAGGAAGCTCAATGAACTCAGCCAGCTCAAAGATAACTATGAGAAACTGCAGGGAAACTCTCAGGATCTTTCAGCAAACTATATCATCGTGGAGAAGGACATAGAAACTATCAAGAAGACACAAGAGGATATGAAGAATACCATTTCTGAATTGAAGAACACAGTAGAAGGAATCCAAAGCAGGCTGGACGAAGCCGAGGATCCAATCAGTGAGATGGAGGATAAGGTAGAAAAAAGCTCTCAGAAAGAACAAGAAATGGAAAAAAAAGACTCAGAAAGAATGAAGAGGCATGTACAGAAGTGCAGGACAACTTGAAACACAGTAATATCTGCATAATACAGATACCAGAAGGAGAAGAGGAGCAAGGGAAAGAGAACCTGTATGAAAAAGGAATGATGGAAAATTTCCCCAATTTAAGGAGAGAAAAGGTCTCATGGATCCAGGAGGCACAGAGGGCCCCACTTAAGAGGGACCCAAGGAGGCCAGCTCCAAGACACATTATCATTAAAATGGCAAATGTCAAAGAAAAAGAGAATCCTCAAGGCAGCAAGGGGGAAACAGGCAGTAACATACAAAGGAGCCCTGATATGGCTAGGAGTTGACTTCTAAACAGAAACACTACAAGCCAGAAGGGAATGGCAACAAATATTCCAAGTAATGAAAAGCAAGGGCCTACAACATGGCCGCTCTACCCTGCAAGGCTCTCAATTAAAATAGAAGGGGGAATAAAAAGTTTACCAGACAAAAGAAGGCTACAAGAATACATCTCTACCAAACCAGAACTACAAGATATGTTAAAGGAATGGGTTTAAGAAGATGAAAGAAAAGAGTGAGAAAGAGAAAAACACAGGTACAAAGAGAAAAAATGAAAAGGTTTCTATCAGTAATAAATCTCAATGTAAATGAACTAAATACCCCAATCAAAAGACACAGGATAGCTGAATGGATAAAAAAACATGACCCACACATATGCTGCCTACAAGAGACCCACCTCAGAGCAAAAGATCTACACAGATTGAAAGTAAAGGGATGGAAAAAAATATTCTAAGCCAATGGGCAAGAGAAGAATGCAGGGGTAGCAATACGTATATCAGACAAAAATAGATTTCAAAACAAAGGCCATAAAAAGAAACCCAGAGGGGCACCTTATAATACTTAAAGGAAGACTCTATCAAGAAGACATAAACATTGTAAACTTATATGCACCCAACATAGGGGCACCCAAATATATAAGGAAAATGTTGGAGGACTTCAAAAAAGATACAGACAACAACACACTGATAGTAGGGGATTTTAACACCCCACTGTCAAAAATGGACAGATCTTCCAAACAAAACCTGAACAAGGATTTTGTGGAGCCAAATGATGCACTGAATCAAATAGACTTAACTGATATATATATATATAAAACTTTACACCCCAAGAAGCAAAATACACATTCTTTTCAAATGTGCATGAACCTTTTTCAAAGATGGACCACATGATAGGACACAAAGCAAACCTCAGCAAATTCAAGAAAATTGAAATAATACCAAACGTTTTCTCAGACCACAAAGGCTTGAAACAGGAAATAAACCCCAAAGAGAAACTTCAAGCACTTGAAAACTCATGGAGACTGAACAGTAGACTATTAAACAATGAATGGGTCAATAATGAGATAAGAGAAGAAATCAAAAAATTTCTGGAAACAAATGAAAATGAACAGACAACAGGCCAAAACCTATGGACACAGCAAAGGCAGTCCTGAGAGGGAAGTTCATAGCAATACAAGCTTACATAAAAAAGATAGAAACATTCCAAATAAAAGACCTAACACTACAACTTCAAGAACTGGAGAATCAAAAACAAGTAAATCCCAGAGCAAGTAGAAGAAGGAAATACTGAAGATCAGAGCAGAACTGAATGACATAGAGATGAAAAGAACACTTCAAAGCATCAACCAATGCAGGAGCTGGTTCTTTGAAAAGATAATAAAATCCACAAGCCTATAAAGCAGACTCGCCAAGAAAAAAAAAAAGGAGTGGACCCAAATAAATAATGTCAGAAATGAAAGAGGAGAAATAACAACTGATACCACAGAAATACAAAGGATTGTCAGAAACTACTATGAACAATTATATGTCAAAAAATTTAAAACCTTGATGAAATGGACAAATTTCCTGAAAAGTATAATCTTCCAACACTGAAGGAGGAAGAAACAGAAAGCTTGAACAGAAAGATAACAGCTGGGGAAATTGAAGCAGTCATCAAGAAACTCCCGGCACACAAAAGCCCAAGGCTGGATGGTTTCACAGGAGAATTTTACAAAACATTTAAGGAAGAGCTAACCCCTGTACTTCTCAGACTATTCCCCAAAATCCAAGAGGATGGAAGACTCCCAGACTCTTTTTATGAGGCCAGCATCACCCTAATCCCCAAACCAGATAAAGACCCTACAAAGAAAGAAAACTACAGGCCAATTTCGCTAATGAACATATGCTAAAATCCTCAACAAAATATTGGCAAACTACATCCAGCAATACATTAAAAAAATTATCCATCATGATCAAGTGGAATTCATCCCAGGGATGCAGGGATGGTTCAATATAGACAAGTCAATAAACGTAATACATCACAAAAATAATCGAAATGACAAAAACCACATGATCATCTCGATAGACGCAGAGAAGGCATTTGATAAGGTACAGCACCCATTTATGATCAAAATACTCAGCAAAATGGGAATAAATGGGACATTCCTCAAAGTGATAAAAGCCATATATAGAAAACCTACAGCCAACATCATACTCAACGGGCAAAAACTGAAAGCTTTCCCACTAAGATCAGGAAAGCGGACAAGGATGTCCTCTTTCACCACTTTTTTCGACATGGTATTGGAAGTCCTAGCCACAGCGGTCAGACAAGAAAAAGAGATGAAAGGCATCCAAATAGGAAAGGAGAAAGTAAAACTATCATTGTTTTTTGATGACATGATAGTGTATGTAGAGAACCCTGTAGACTCTACCAAAAAACTCCTCAACCTAATAAGTGAATTTGGCAAAACAGCAGGATACAAAGTCAACATTCAGAAATCAAAGGCATTTTTGTACACCAGCAATGCAGTAGAAGAAGAAGAAATCAGGAAAAAAAATACCATTCAATATAGCAAGAAGATAAATAAAGTACCTAGGAATAAATTTAACCAAGGAGGTAAAAGACCTGTATGCAGAAAACTTTACAACACTGGAGAAAGAAATTAAGGAAGACACAAATAAATGGAAGCATATACCATGCTTATGGATTGGAAGAATTAATATCATCAAAATGTCCATTCTACCCAAAGCAATTTACAGATTCAACGCAATCCATATTAAGATACCAATGACGTATTTCACAGACATAGAACAGACATTTCAAAATTTTATATCGAACCATAAATGACCCCGAATAGCCGCAGCAACTTTGAGTAAGAAAAACAAAGTAGGAGGGATCACAATATTGGACATCAAACTCTACTACAAAGCCACTATACTCAAAACAATCTGGTACTGGCACAAGAACAGACCCATAGACCAGTGGAACAGAATAGAAAGCCCAAAAATAAGCCCTGGTCTATATGGACAACTAATATTTGACAAAGGGGGCAGAAGCATAAAATGGAGCAATAATAGCCTCTTCAACAAATGGTGTTGGGAGAGCTGGACGGCTACATGCAAAAAATTGAAATAGGATCATCAGCTGACACCATACACAAAAATCAACTCAAGATGGATAAAAGACTTAAACAGAAGTCGCAACACCATCAAAGTCCTAGAGGAGAACATTGGCAGGAAACTCTCAGATATCCCAGGCAGCAATTTTTTCACCGATATGTCTCCTACAGCAAGGGACATAATGAAAGAATAAGTAAGTGGGACCTCATCAAAATAAGCAGCTTCTGCATGACAAAAGAAAACATCAGCAAAATGAAAAGGGAGCCAACCATATGGGAAAATATATTTGCTAATGATACATCAGATAGAGGTTTGATCTCCAAAATATATAAAGAACTCACTCGACTCTAGTCCAAGAAGACAAACGATCCAATCAAAAAATGGTCAATGGACCTGGGCAGACGCTTTTCCAAGGAAGAGATGCAGAGAGCCCAGAGACATTTGAAAGGATACTGGGCATCACTAACCATCAGAGAAATGCAGATCAAAACCACCATGAGGTACTACCTCACACCGGTCATCATAAACAAATCCACAAACAACAGGTGCTGGCAAGGCTGTGGAGAAAAGGGAACCCTAGTCCACTGTTAGCAGGAATGCAGACTGGTGCAGCCATTGGGGAAAGCAGTGTGGAATTTCCTCAGAAAGCTGAAATTGGAACTGCCTTTTGATCCAGTGATTCCCCTGCTGGGACTATACCCTAAAAATCCCAAAACACTAATTCAAAAGAACCTATGCACCCCAATGTTCAAAGCAGCACAATTTCCAATAGCCCAGCGTTGGAAGCAACCTAAATGCCCATCGGTAGATGATTAGATCAAAAAACTATGGTACATTTACACAGTGGAACACTATGGAGGAGAAAGAAAAAAAGAACTACTACACTTCTCCACAGCATGGATGGAACTAGAGAGCATTATGCTAAGCGAAATAAGCCAGAGGGCAAAAGCAAATACCATATGATCTCACCTATAAACAGCATGTAACCAACAAACAAAGATAGAAGAAAAATAAGACCAGCAACACTGAAAGGAAAAGAAACCAGCAGAGACAAGGGGGGAACGAGGGAGGGGTAGGTGGGGGAAAAGGAAGGGAAGGGCTAGTTAAGGAACACATAGCAAGGACTCAAGGACAAAACCAAAGGGAAAGGATTGAGGGAGGGAGAGTGGGGAGGGGACTAGGGAAAGTGATGAGGAGAAGGCAGAAACAAATGTATTTGAAACAATGAATAAATAAAAAAAAGCAAACCCCAAAACCAAAACACACACACAAAGAATTAGCAATAATTTTAGTCAGACTTTTTTGCTCATAAAATAACTAATAAATGAAACATGTGAAAATGTGTAATATTTCTGTATAATACACCAAAAATAATAGATTATTTTTTAGGGTTTAGCACAAATATTGACCATATATAAGCCCTAAGTATTGTGATTAATATTTGTTTGCTATATGAAAACCAAGTGAATCTCCATTATTTGACACTTGGATAATAATGACTATTTGCTACAGATTCTTGAAAGAAAGAAAATGAACTTTCCTTATGTTAATTTGTATTTTTCTTAGAATATTGAATACTAAGGTTTTGTTTTTATTTGGAACTATTACTAATTCTCTGGACTCAAATCCCATGCTTTATTCAATTCAAATAAATCATATTTAATGCTTAATCTTCAAATGACCATACAATAAATAAAGAATGATTGGATTATAGAACATCTCTTGCAGATCATTCAGGGAAAGTAACTATACTTTTAACCATAGATGACAGGTATATCCTAATAAAGTAAAAGTGGACTTTAATGTATATAATGTAAACTCTGTTAGAATCATGTTCAATAATTCTATTCACCCACTAGTATCACCCACTAATTTTATTATTGTATTTGTGTATTATTTTAAATATATAAATATTTGGAAAATAAAATACTAGGAAAAGATGTCTTTTTATATTCTTTATTTTCTCCAGTTTTTTGCTGCTTCTTTGTGATCACAGTTCTCAACTTTAGAGGAAAAGTAGAACCACATGAGGAGATTTTTAAATCTACCAATACCTGGTCCCTTCCCACATCTTGGACCAAGCATCATATTAAAAATATAAAAAAAGAGAAAATCAAACAAAAACAGCTCTAAAATTAACCCTAATGTAAGTCAGGTTTGCAAATCATCAAAATATGGGACTGAGGTTGAGCATAATTATTCTTTTGCTATTCATCATTCTAAATTAACTCACACATCATCTTACATAGCAAGTATTATTTACTGATCTTTATTTTAAAAATAAAAATAAATAATTACAATAACTAAGACATGGAAACAGCCATAGATATGGAACATTTTAAGTGTCCATAAAAGGATGAATAGATTAAAAAAGTGAAATTAACTTAAAAATGGTCAAACGTCAAAGTTATTCATTTATATATTTTTAAAAGCAAAACTGAAGTCAAGTGTTCTTAAGTCACATGTACCTGATCTCACTTCTTTATTATATATTCTTAATTTAGGCACGTTGAAATTATTAAAAATGTTAAAATCCTAAATGTTTTTCTGGATTTTATTTATCATAAGTGGAATTTACTTAATACAAGTGTAATGATGCATGCAAAGTTAGAAACAAACATTTGCTTCAATTTTGTTCTCTTTTGTTTACAAAGATAAATATCTTTTACCTGAAGAATTAATTACTCTTTGTGTAAAAACTAATGTATGTTAAATAATAAATTTCCTCCGAGAATGTACTTCCTATAATAAAAATCTGAATTCACACTGCTTTAACAATAGTTGTTTTGCATAAATATTATAGTAGTCTTTAATAAAATAGTTCTATGAAGTTAATCTCTAGTATGTCTATATATTTTAATATAAAGATATTCATATATAGCTTTATCTGACATATGAAACTATTATAGTCACTTGATCATTCTTATAGAATTTATTATTATAAACAAACTCATATTACACTTGTGTAGCACATATTGTTTTTACCTATCATTTTTATGTTCACACAAAACTCAACAAAATTTTAAAGAAAAAAAGAGTTAGATTCTTTTTCAATAAAAGCCATATGTTCTACAAGATTATTCAGAATTAATTTTGATGATGCAGTCAAAATAGATTTTAGGACATACCACATTTCCATTTCAACAATGTGTCTTTGCAGTTTGGGATGTTTCATTTTGAGGAATGTGGGGTTTGCATAATCATTAACCATAAATTATATAATTACAGGCAAAAAGTTAATCTACTATGGCCTCTTTTCAAGAACTGATTTTGACCTTAATAGGCACATTTTATGAGGCAGGCAAACAAACAAGCAAGCAAACAAACAAACAAGCAAACAAAACAGTATCTATAGCCACATTCCTTCTCATCCACCTCGAGCAGTGGAATATCAATAGCTACCCCTCCGTTCCTCCCTCCCTCTTCTTCCTTCAGTCACTTTTTTCTTCTATCCCTCTTTTTTCTTATTCTTCCTTTTCCTACTCTTTCTCTTCTCCCTTTTTCTTCAAATATGTCCCTAAAAGACAACCTTTATCTTCCATTCTTAAGCTCTAATTACTCTGACATTTTTATATTTTATTTTCTCTTTTTAATTTTTTTTTATTTTTAAATCATGTTTATTCAGCAGCAGTTATCTCAATCCCACTCTGTTGTTCATATTTGTGGGTCATTCATACAGGTTCTTTGTTTAGTCCCTTCTTCTTTCCACCATTGTCCTCCTTCCCCATACCCTCTGGTCACTTTCAGTCTGCTCCATGTTTCCATGCCTCTGGTTTACTTTGTTCATTAGTTGATTTCGTTGAACAGATTCCACTTATATGTGATGTCATATGGTATTTGTCTTTCACCTACTGGCTTATTTCACTTAGCATAACATTCTCCAGTTCCATCCATGTTGTTGCAAAAGGTAGGAGTTCCTTATTTTTTTTTGTCTTGTTTTGTTTTTAAATGCAGACCAATCTTATTTATTTATTTTTTAAATGTCAAAATCCATTATAAAATATTAAAAAATTTGAATCCATTATAAAGTCTCAGCAATTAAACCAACATGACACGAGCATGGTAATAATCAGGTAGATCAATGAAATAAAATGAGCATTCTAGAAGCAAACATATATATCTAACAATGTAATATATTATTAAATTGATATTTCAAGTCAATAGGGAAAATAAGACTTATTCAACAAATAAGGTGCATGTACCACTATTACTTGAAATAAAAAAATATAGAGCCCTATTTAGCACATTATGCAAAAAATATTCAGGTGAGTTAAAAATCAATATGTAGAATCTTAGGAGATTTATGACAAAATATAAAGTAATATTTTTCTTACCCTGAAGTAAAATATTCAAAACCAGATGCTATAACGTAAAATATTGACAATATGACAATATTAAATATTTGAGTATATGGTAATATCCATATAAAAGAAAGTTAAAGAACAAGTAATAGAATAGGAAAGTATTTGCCACATATCTAAAAACAGGGTTAATAATTTTGTTCTTTTTTACAGAAAAATTCTACAAACATTTAATCAAAAAATGGATAAAATATACCAAAAAGTCATTTAAAGCTTTTTAAGTATAATAGAAATAGGCAAGAAATATACAAAAACAGGTCTATTCAACAAATAATAAGGTAACAATCAAAATAACACATAATTGTCACAATCAGATTAATAAGTATTAAAAATATTGCTAATATCAAGTATTGGGAACTGTGATAGGAACTGGGTATTCATAGACTCTTTTTCCTCATCTTCTAAAGCGGTCCCTTTAGCATATTTTGCAGTGCTGGTTTGGTGGAGATGTATTCTTTTAGTCTTCTTTTGTCTGGGAAATTCCTTATTTAGTCTTCCATTTAAATTGAGAGCCTTGCTGGGTAGAGCAGTCAAGGTTGTAGGCCTTTGCTTTACATTCCTTGGAATATTTCTTGCCACTCCCTTCTGGCTTTCAGTGTTTCTGTTGAGAAGTGAGCTGCTACCCATATTGCGGCTCCCTTGTATGTTACTACTTGTTTCTCCCTTGCTGCCTTTAGAATTCTCTGTTTGTCTTTTATTTGCCATTTTAATGATGATGTGTGTTGCAGTGGGCCTTACTGGGTTCCTCTTGAATGAGACCCTCTGTGCTTCCTGGACTTGTGTGTGTTTTCCTCTTCTCCAACTAGAGAAGTTTTCCACCATTACTTTTTAAAACAGGTTCTCTATCCCTTGCTCCTCCTCTTCTCCTTCTGATACCCCTATTATATGGATATTATTACCTTTCAGGTTGTCATGCATTTCCCTACACACTTTTTCATTCCTTTAGAGTCTTTTTTCATTTTCTTGCTCTTTCTGGGAGATTTTTTTCTGCCTTATCATCCAGCTCATTGATTCATTACTCTGTTTCATCTAGCCTGCTTTTGATTCCTTCTACTGTGTTCTTCAATTCAGAAATTGTATTCTTTATTTTCTCTTGTCTCTTATTAATAGTTTCTATGTCCTTTTTCATGTTGCTATAGTTGGCAGTAAGTTCCTCATAGTTTCCCTGAAGTTTTTGTAATTCCCTCTGAGCTCACTGAGCTCATGGAGCTTCCTTAGAACTGTGGTTTGGAACTCAGTATCTGAGAGTTTACTTGCCTCTATTTCATTTAGTTCTCTTTGTGAGGATTCCTCTTTTCCCTTTCACTGGGGGGTGTTTCTTTGTCTTCCCACTATTTTTGAGACTTTTCTTTTTTTGCATCTGCTTCTTAAATTGATCTGTCTTGACTTCCTGACTTTGTGGTGTGAATTTTTTCTTTCTGGTTCTGCCTCTGATGATGTCAGATGTTGACCCTGTCTGACCGTAGGCAGTCTGTTTAAGACTTCCAGGAATGTATTCTCTGTGGTTGTCTTCTTCAGTTGTTAATCTAGTCACTAGGCACTCAGCAGGCTTGCTTAGACACCACTGGGTGGGGCAGAGTTCCCCGGGGGCAGGGTTATTGGGTCCTCTCACACTGCCGCTGCTCAAGGGAGTGGTCTGCCTGAGCAAGATGGCTTCTGCTGTATTGGCGAGGAGTCAGCACTGGAATTCCACCAGCTACTCTCTCCATTCTCTTCCTAATGCCACCATCTCCAGTCTCTCCTTAAGTGTCTCTGAAACATTCTGTGCCCCCTTTAGCCAGGGATCTACTATCTGTGGCTGCCACGTGTACTCAGTAGTCAGGCTTTAGCACTACCAGGCCAGGGCAGAGTACTTCTGGGAGCGGGGCTACTGGGTCCTGTCACACTATTCTCACTCAGAGGAGTGGTCTGCCTGAGAAATATGGCTGCTGTCCTAAGTCAGCTCTGGGATCCCGCTTGCTGCTTTCTTGGTTCTCTCCCCAAAGCCTCCTTCCCCATTCTCTCCTCAGGAGTCTCTAGCCCTCTCTGTCCCCACCTTTGCCAGAGACTTGGGTAAGTGGCTGCCAATACAAATTTATGCATTAAGCCTTTAAACTGCTCTTTGTGTCTCTAGCCACCTTTTCTGGCAGAGAGCAGCCATGCCACTTTTCACAGCTGGCTGTTATCTGTTTACTTTTTGGGTTCTGGTGCTGCAGGTTGGAGATCCCCGCTTATGGTGTAGACCCCCCTCATCTGAATGGGATCCATCTCACTGTTTCAATATACTTCTGGTGCTGCTGCCCGTGGATGCCCTGCCCACCTTCTCGAGTCTCTACTGCACTCCTTACCAATTAGGCTGTGCTAAAGCTGATTCTTCTGTCTGTCTGAGATTATAAGGCTCTTTCTCTATTTTTCAGTTGTTTGTTCCAGGTGGTTTCTCCACAATTTAGCTGTAATTCCAGGTTGGGCCCGGGAGGAGCTCAGTGACTTCCACTCATTCCTCTGCCATCTTGATTCTCCCATTTATATATTTTAAAAGTTCAATGAACAATTCTATTTATGTCAAAGAGGGAAAATTCTAAGAACTTCATAAAATTAGTTCGACATGTGGATAAAGTAAAAATGACTACATGGTAGAGATGGTTTCCTACTCTGCTAAGATTGTCTCTACCAGAATTTGTGTGTCTAAAATAGGGAATGGTCATTCTCTTTACCCAATCCCAAGCCAGAAATCCTGAATCAAACTGGATTTTTCCATTTCCTTTAGGTCAACATTACATCAAAATTATATTATTGATTCTAAATTCTTCATGCTTCCTGAATCTTTTCACTTTTTAAATTTCTACCTGAGTTCAGGATACCAGTTATCCTGTACCTGGACTATTATAGTAACCTGTAAATGAATGCTTGCCTTAAGGATTACTCTTTGAAGCCATTTCTCTATGGATTAGCCAAAGTGAGTTTTTGTTAAATTTAATGCTCATGTTTTCCCTTCAGTTAGAACCATTGGTCTATCTCCCTAGTCTTAAATATATAGTTCTAACTCTTTAAATTGGTTATGCCAGTGTTTCTCAACTTGGCTTGATATCACTTTTCTGGGATGTATTTGGAAAAGTAGGATAATTTTTGCATGTCCCAACATCTAGAGGATAATAATGGCATTTAGTATTGAGAAGTAAAAGATGTTAGCACTCCCATCAATAATACACAAGGGTTCCAGTTTCTCTGCACATTACCAACACATTAATTTTTGTATTTTATTTTTTGATAATGATCATTCTAACAAATATGAGGTGTTAATTTACTGTGATTTTGATTTAAATTTTCTTGATGATTAATGATGTTGAACAGCTTTTCATGTACTTGTGGTCAATTTGTGTATCTTTTTTTGAGATATATATCAAGTCCTTTGCCCATTTTAAAAATCAACTTTTTTTTTGTTTTGGTGTATATTTGCCTTAAGTTGTAGGAATTCCTTACATATTTAGGATATTAACCTTTTTAAAAGATGTATGGTTTACAGATATTTTCTCCCCTTCTCTAGGCTACATTTTTATGTGGTTGATTACTTCCTTTGCTGTACAGAAGCTTTTTAACTTGCTATAGCTCTGCTTGTTTATTTTCATTCTTCTTGCCTGTACTTTTGGGTGTAGCCACTAGGAAAATAATGTGAAAGTTCCTCAAAAAATTAAAAATAGAACTGCCATTTGATACATCAATCCCACTTCTAGGGATTTATCCAAAAACCTTTAAATCAGGATTTATAATAGCTCTTTGCACCCCCTTGTTCATAGCAGTGTTACAACAGCCAAAAAGTAGAAATAACCTCAAATGTCCATCAATGAATAATTGATAAGGAAAATGTGGTTGATATTATATATAAAATAAATTTTTTTTTGGCCTTAAAAAAGAAGGAAATCTTATCACATCCTATGACTTGGATAAATCTGGAAGACATTGGACTAAGTGAAATTAGCCAGTCTCAGATGACCATAATACTGTATGATCCACTTGTTTGAAGTATTTAAAATAGTCAAACTCATAGAAGGAGAAAGTAAAATGGTGTTACCAGGGGCTGAGAGGAGAAGGATAAGAGAGTTGCTATTTAATTTGTATAAAGTTTAATTCATGCAAGATGAATAAGTTCTACAGATCTGTTGTATAATATTAAGCTTATAGTTAACAATACTGTACACTTAAAAATGTATTAAGGGAGTACATCTCATGTTATGCATTTTTTACCACAATAAAAGTAAAAGGCAAGGATGTTATATGTGTTGGAAAGTCACATACCTTGGAAAAGTATACACCCTTAATATGAATAATAGCAAGATTGAAAAACACCATGCAATGACAGATATAATACAAAAAATATATAAGATAATAATAAATATAGATTTTTAGAATAAATTAATGTGATATGATGAGAGAAATCAAAGATGAGTTGATTTTTTTATATGTTGCATTTCAGGTGCTGGCACAATGTCTACCTGATACTCAGGTTTTAATTCTTATTATTCAAGCTGAATGACTCTTAGACCTTTAAAGGTTAAAAACACATGATGCATAATAAAAGATGAGAGGATATTTTGAAAAATATTCTATCAAGATGTAAATGCAACTGTATTCTTTGAGTATATGAAATGACCATGGAAAAATTCAGTAATGTAGAAGAGAGAACGTATTCCAGCTTTTAAAGAACTGTTGTGCTGAGTAGAGGAAGAGTAAAAAATTGAACATCAAAGAAAAGAGATGAAAGAGGAACAGGAAGGAGAACATACCCTAAAATTTTGTTAAGGCCAAAAATCCTATGTGTTTCCATTTAAAGGATAAGTGATGTCAATTGCTTCCAAGAGGTCAGAGATATATACAAGGTCCAAAATGGTCTATTTGACTAATTGGTTATTAAATGCTCTGCACAGAGTTAATATTCCAAAATTTTGTCAAATGACTCATTGGTGAAACCTGAAGAGGACAATTTTACAATAGTAAAACGTTGAGCACAAAGTGAGGGATTAATACAGAAAGTCATTTAAAAAAATGGTGATAAGAATAAATTGAAACAATAGTTGATGATTTGAAGTGAGAGGGCATGAGGTAAAATATTTTTGTTTACTAGGGTTTGGAATTGAAGTTGTAAATCTTCAGTCAACAGTATTTACAGAGACACTACCTGTTCTAGACTGCGTGCAGGGCTATGTATCACAGACGTAATTGTAATGATGAGGCATGCGTATACAGAGAAACACATGTTCAGCATTCCACAGAATTACCTGCTCATTTATCTTTCAAACCCAGAAGACATCATGTTGAAAACTATCTGCTATAGCTCTATGAATATTACAGCGCTTTTGGCAATCTAATGTTTTCCCCAGAAATTTCACCTGCCTTCTAGAGATAGTGTTTACAGGATTGATAGAGAAGAAAAATATACTGCCTTGTTTTATGTCCTCTGTTTTGTCATTTATGGGTTCCCCATAGTCTGAAAATATATGACAGATACTTTTGGATCGAGTAACATATCTCTTAGAAGATAAGAAGAAGGACTAAAAATCATAAAAATGATTTTTTGGTTCCCATGTTCATACCTCCAACTCTAATCATTTACAAGACTTTTATGTTGTATTGCTCTATGAGACCCTCTGTAAAACATACCTCCTAAACACTCATAAATAACACAACATCATTACAATAAATATTCAATAAATATTCATTGTTTCATGCCCTATGCCAAGTGCTGTATATACAAAAATGTAAGTAACAGTTGGTCCCTGCTGTCCTAGAGCTTGAAGTTAGTTCACTAACCACACAATAGCAAGATTCAATTCATGATACCTTACAAAAATCCTACAAGCAGGAATAATCTCTCTTATGATTTGCAGCTCTTCATGTGTACTTCTATTAAAATATTTTATGATCTGACTTGTTGTTGATGTATTTATATGTCAATTGTCCCTCATGGATTGTGCACTATTGAATGGCCATACATGAACATACAAATCATTGATAAATGTTATTTAAAATTCAATAAAACTCATGTTTTATTGTATAAAATAAACTACTCTATGTTTCTAAATTACTATGTGACTCCTGAGTGCAGTTCTGAGAAATATTCTAAACTCTAATGAGAGCAGCCTCCCAATTATTCAGGGACTAGATTTGTAGTACAATGTTGTTTGCTGTATTAAAGTTTTGATTACAAAGGTGCATGAATAAAGGCCTTAATAATACCTTTATCTTACATTGGGCTAATCATAAAAAAGTAGGAGACAGTTGAATTCTGGTAGCATTAGTTGTCAAGAAAATCATCCTTAAAACTTCAAGAAAGTGCTTTGTAAGTGACTTCTATTTATGAATCAAACTCATTTATACTTGTATATTTCACTCATTAGACTAACTACCAAACTATATATTATCATCGGGGAAGGTAGTGATAGAATCTTGCTACTTACAAATGAGAGTTAGAATAATCTTTAATAATTTAACTCTGTCCTAAAAAGTTGTGTGAAAGTAAGTTTATGTTTTGGGTTGTAGGATTGGATGTGTAGTGCAAGGAGGTTTGAATAATTGTTTTATTTATTATTTTAATTCATAACAGTTTAGGACTGGATTATGAGGTAATTTTGATTTTGTAAATTAACAGGCTGTTAATGTAATTATTCTTATTTCTCAGTGCTGGCAGAGGTTCTAAGATGGAAACAAGTTCACTGACTGCAAGGAATTACACATTATAAATTGAGATGGGGGTCCAGCCCTTCCATTAATGACATATAAGGGAGGTGAACAAAATAGAGTTCTATTAGGATTTGCTAACTTCTAGCTTATGTAAAAGGTTGAAGAGGCCAGGAGAATGGTCTTGGTGGAGAATTGTTAATGAGCTAGATTCTTCTCTTCCACAGGGTAAGGAAATGATGCTTCTCTCTTCTCATAAAGTTCAATATGCTTAACCTGAGTTTCAGGAACAAAGGTTTCATATCTGATTTAAATGTGACCACTTAAAAGGTCAGAAGCTGTAGCTGGACCTACCTCTGCCTGCAGGTAGAACAAAGAAAGTGCCTGCAAGTTACCTTGTTATTCATGGGCAAGTTGCGTGACTCTAGTCCCTCATCTCTGCAGAGGAGAAACAGAAACAACAATGGCTCATCTTAACAGGATTGCACCAAAAATGCTAGACAAAGGTTTCCTAATGAAATAGTGGTTGACTAGAAGCAAGAAAAGAATCCCAAATTGATAAAGGGAAAAGAGAATTTATTAGCTCTGAAGCAAATTAATTTAGACATTTTCATCTGGGATGACAGCAATCCAAAAGTGACCTACCAAGAGGGGCACAACCACTGGATATGAACGAAAGACTGGATCTTTTGCCTCCAATTTCCTCCTCTACCATATTTACAGCCTTCACTCAAACTCTGGAGGAGACGGAAACAGTCGTAGTGAGTGAGGAATTAAGTTCAATGAGAATAAAGAAGGGGCCAGCCAAGTTTCTTGGAGTAATTTCCCAAGCAAGAGTCCTAGCTGTGTGGAAATATTTAAATCATAAAGGAGTTGGAAGTTTTGGTATTAACCTGACTCCCATTAATTACAGATATTTGAATATTTGTATGACTTAAAAATATAGAAAGTTTACAGAAATACTCTGTCAGTAAGTTCAGGGACAAGAAAGGAGGAACACAGAGAGAAGATTAAATGTTCATTGGTAGAGAAGATAAAAAAAGGATTTGTATTTGCATCCTACTGAGTCCAATTTATGCAATAAAGATGTTAAACAACTGAGGGTGTCAAACTGATCATTTTTTCAGGAGAAACAATTCACAATAGTTATCAGAATTTTAGTGTTTATAATTCCATAAATATTATCTTTTGTCAATAATTTAATTCAAGGCCTTTAAAATAAAAATAGACAACAGAGCTGAGCATTTCACATATTTGGCTAAACTACATATTTTTAAAAGCTGCATAAGAAAGAAACTTCCAGTCAAGACGGTGGCATAGGTAAGCACAGCTTGCCTCCTTGCACAACCACATCAAAATTACAACTCAAATATAGAAAAACCATGACTCAGAACCATCAGAAATTTAGTAGAATGGATGTCTGACAACTATGGAATTGAAGAAACCACATTTGTCCAGACTGGTAGAATGGGTGAAGTTGTGGGTTGGGCTGGTCCTACATGTATGTGTGGTGCATAAAATTTTGGGAGAGATATCTTGGCAGTGAGGAGTCCCAACCCCATACTAAGCCTCTCATCCCCAGCCCAGGGTTCCAGGGTCAGGAAGATATGTCGCCATAACTTCTGGCTGTAAAAATCAACAGTGACTGAATTAGTGGAAAAAACTTCTGGAGTCCCAAGCAGCTCCTTTTAAAGAACCCACTCACAGACTTATTCAGACTAACTTTCTCTGAGCTCCAGCAGTAGGGTAGCAGTTTTAAAGGCACCAGTGACATACAGGGAGAAACTGAAGTTACCAGCATAAAGAAGAAAGCTAGGGGACAACTTTTTCCCAGACAGAAAGGTAGCCAGAGGTCATTGTCCTTTTTGAAACTTCCCCTCACAAAGCTACAGAACCAACAGGCAGGTGACATGTCTGAGACTCCATGAATGAGGCTAACACTGTTTGGTCCACCCTGGAGATCCCCTGAGACTCTATAACACCCAACTGATGGACCCACTCAAGCTGTTAACAGTGACTTTTCCATAGGAATGGCTGGCCTTGGCTCATGCTTCACAACTTCCCTAAATCCTCTCAAATAAGCAACAGCCTTATTTGGCTTAGTGAGTACCTAGTCCCCCATACCTCTTGCTAAGTCACCCCTGGCCTTACAATAGCAGTAGCCAGCTTAGATTTGCAGCCTGGCTTTGTCTGGTAATCTCCAAACCCAGCACAAGTAGCAGCCATTTCAGATTGCTTTATAGCTCATGCTGGATGGTCCAAGGCAGAACCCAGGTTGGGGCTGACCTTGACCTGTACCACCTGGGAAATCCCAGAGCCTGCACACCCAGTGGACATCTACAGACCACCACATTGCCCCCTGCACAGTTGATTCTTCCTGGAGAGCTGAGATCAGGTCAGTCATCACAGCCAGTCCTTAGAACTGATTAGCCTGAGTAAATCCATTCCATTGACCTGCCAACAGAAATCAAGACTCAACTGCAAGGCCCACACAAAAGGCACACCTCAAGTACCTAACTTGGGTGATAGGGGGGGCTGTGCCACTGGACCCTAGGGATCTGCTATATTAGTTCATACTACCAAGATACGGAGTAAAAGCAGCTCCACTTAATACATAGAAACAAACACAGGAAGGCTGCCTAAGTGAGGAGATGAAGAAACATGGCCAAAATGAAAAAATGGTCAAAGCTCCAGAAAAAGAGCTAAACAAAATGGAAAAAAGCAATGTATCAGATGCAAAGTTCAAAACACTGGTTATCAGAATGCTCAAGGAACTTAGTGAGGACCTCAAAACATAAAAAAGATCCAGTCAGAAATCAAGGATACACTAATTGAAATAAATAACAATTTACAGGGAAACAACAGTGGATTTATGAAGCCAATGATCAAATCAATGATTTGGGACATAAAGAAGCAAAAAACAACCAATCAGAACAAGAAGAAAAAAGAAATGAAAAGAATGAGGATAATGTAAACAGTCTCTGGGACAACTTTAAGCATTCCAATATTCACATCGTAGGGGTGTCAGAAGAATAAGAGAAAGAGCAAGAAACTGGAAATACATTTGAAAATATAATGAAAGAAAACATCCCTAAATTGGTGAAGGAAATAGACATGCAAGTTCAGGAAGCACATAGAGTCCCAAACAAGATGGATGCAAAGAGACCCACTCCAAGACACATCATAATTAAAATGTCAGAAGTTAAAGATAAAGGGAGAACCTTAAAGGCAGCAAGGGAAAAGCAGTTACTTACAGAGGAGTTCCCATATGACTACCAGTGATTTCTCAAAAGAAACTTTATAGGCTAGAAGGGATTGGTAAGAAATATTTAAACTCATGAAAAGCAGGGATCTACAACCAAGATTACTCTATCCAGCAAAGCTATCATTTAGAATTGAAGGGCAGATAAAAAGCTTCCCAGACAAAAAAAAATCAAAAGCATGACCCATGGACATGAACAATGGTGTGGGGATTGAGGGAGTCAGGGTGCTGGGTGGAGGGGAGGAAAATGGGAAAACTGGGACAACTGTAATAGCATAATCAATAAAATAATATAAAAAAAACTACATAGGAAAAAAAGGCAGTAGATTTAACTTATAGATTCTGAAATTTTATAAATTGCATAGTTAGTTAAAAATTCTTTGATACAGTTATTTAGCATTTTTTAAAATACAGATATTTATAAATGAATTTTATTGATTTCTATATGGAATTATAATTTACTCATCAAAATTATTTCTTATAATATATAATGATATGGAAAAATCATACAGTACACTCAATATATTGTTAAACAAAAAATCTGGAAACCAGTTGTATTAGGGTTCCATCAGGAGACAGAAACTACATAGTATTTGGACTAAAAAAATATAATATAGAGAATTATTAAGTAGAAAGAAGAGGTTAACTACAAAGAACAGTACAGAATACAGAAATATAGGCAACTGTCACTGTCTTTAAGGCTGAAGGTGTGGCTTCCAAGGAAGGACAGAATTTGGAAGATACCCTTACCCCGAGCTGCCAAACAGACCACATTGCAGAGGGTGCAACTCTGGCCATGCATGGTAGAAGAGTTTGCAGAAGTGTCACAGGCCAAAGCTGGTAAGCAAGGGTGCCATGTGAAGCACCTGCCAGAGAGACTGGGAAACTACTGGTAGGGGTGGTGCTGCTGGAATCACCTGAGGTGAATGCACTGTCTACTTCATGTACAGCTGGTACAGGGAGGAGAAGAAAGAACAGAAGCATTCTAGAGTAAAGATAAGTGCTTTTCTCTCCAGTGTCCTTCTGGTGCCATCTACTGACAAAATTTAAATATTGTTCTAATGGGTTAAGGAAAAATACCTGCAGGATTCAGAAAGGCAATGAAAAATAGAATTGCAGCTAGAGGCAATAAAGTAATAACTAGCATGTCAACTTTATTATGGAAAATATATAAAATGTGAAATGAATACTTATATACATGGGTTGATGAATATATAGGTAGAGATATAAAGTATTTTGGCATATGGGAATCTGAAAGATACTTCATGATGTTATAAATTTCATAATGTTATAAATGATACACTATTTAGCACAGGTAATTGATAGGACAGTACATGTTATTTTTTATTTTGACAATTTAAAAAGAAATGAGAACACGAATAGTACTAGCAAATCAGTTATGTAGTCCAAAAAATAAAATATAATAAGGTGCACGTCATTAAGAAAGAATGGAATATGGTAGACTATATACGTGACTGAGAAAATAAAATTATTTCAGATTATGTGGGGATTCTTCACACGGCTCACAAAATTCATGAAAATTAATATAGCCAACTCATTGTTTTCTCTACCAAAATTGCTTTCTTTGAAAGATTGGTTCTGATAACTTACATTCAGTATAATTAATATTCTGAAAAATATATCTCTTTTAAACAGATGTTAATTTTTCAGAGTGACCTAGAATGTGAGGATCTTTGCATTGTTTCTCTTTCCAACCACATCCCTTTTCATGCAGTTCTCAGTGTGGTCCCAGGACCAGCAACATCAACATAGCTTTATCTCAGTAACCCTAAATGAGAAATTCTGACCATGGGGCCCAGTAATCCTTGTTTCCTGACAATCTGTAGACAATTTTGATGCATACCAATGTTTGAGGACCACGGATAGGTTTTACTAATGTAATTCTTTTCTTACGATTAATTTATAGTTACAGAACACTTAATGAACATCTCTTTTAAGAGGTCTATTTGAATATGATTTATTCTTCTGGTAGTGCTTCCCATGTATTTCTGTCATGTCTATCGACTGAACAGATTGTGAATATTGTTACCTGGAAGTTATTATGTATGAAAAGAAATTAAGGTACTTTATCCCGCCTCTTTCAAAAACACTTACACAGTTTAAATATTTGACACTCCAGATATTTGAACTTTTGCCAGTTGTAGCACTGAAGTAAATATCAGGATCCAACAACTAATGTAGTAATAATGTGATATGTTAAAATTGAGCAGACATGTAACCTCACATTTTGGTGTATCTGCAAAAAAAATTCTGAGCACTTTCAGAGATTTGTCTATATCCTATATGTATCATACTACTGAATAGCATTTATTTGCAGTTAATAATCCTGGTTTTAAATTTTTTTAGGGTAATGTCACCAACTTACTTAAAGTAGATTGTTCTGAAATGGACTTTTTAAAATTGTAGACTGTTTTTCTTTTTTCTTAGCATTGAATTTTTATTTAAAGCATTTTATACTGTTGTCTAGGAAAATGTAAGCTTTCAGGTAATGTTGTTTACTCATGTATGCTTCTCAGGCATTATATTCCAAGAAAATCTAATGTCATACTAATGTGTTCAAGAATCTTTGTATTCATGTAGCATCTAATTATAGGCACAATACTATTTTCTCAGGCTTATTTTATCTCCCATTTTTAGGATTGTGGGCAGGGAAACAGAGCAACTTGACCCCAAAGTCTGAGATGATATAACATTTTTGGTTGCTGTAATTTCCATCCGGTATTACCTGACCAGATTGTGTGCTGGGCAATGCCCACACATACCAGGGATTCACTTGTGCTCTGTCAAGCATCAATTTGTCAAAGGAAAGTCTTAAGTTTTATCCATATATTTACAGACACCAACCTCAGCTACCATTCACTTACTCCTACATACTTGAAAACTATTTCATTTTTCATTGTTATTTTCTGTCATTACTTACAGTAAAATGAAGTATATTTTTCACAGTCTTTGGTTCAGAATAAGTCTGTTGGACAGCGTTACCAATTCAGAGGTATTGAATTCTTAACAAGATATGTGTAATTCTTGATAGAAATACACATACCTTCTCTTGTCCATAGGGTATGAAGAAAGATAACTGCATTTTAGATTTCCATTGCATTTATGCAGTTGTGTCTTGATTCAGCAAGTGATACCACAAAGTCAGATTTCCATGGTGAAACCCCTTCTCTTGGTATTTTGTAAACATTTATAGATTTTTTTTCTTCTGATGACACAGGTTTGGAAAATTTTTCAGGAACATATTGAGAGACTCTAACTCATCTGTAGACAGACAAAAACAGCACACATTTAAAAAGAATTTGCAAGTTTGCTGCATGAATTTGCTCCTGCTGTTTGTTCATTGCACAAAGACTTGATTTTTTTCCCCTCCAAAAAAATCTCATTTCACTGTGTGAATTCCAAAATTCTCTTCTCCAAATGCATATAATTCTACATAATGTATTTCCCTTTATGTATACTATTGCACTATGTCTGAAAACAAAAGTTTTATCTTTCTGAATTAAATTCTGCACCAAACTGCTTTAAAAAATGATTCCTTATATTTTTATTGAAAATTTCATGTACTCTTTTTTCTCCAGTTTAGTGACATGTGACTGTCAAATTAAATGTATTTATTTAGGTTGTATAGGGTGATTTTATAGTATGTACAGCATGTTAATTTAATATGTGTATACATTGTGTAATACTTTCCACAATTAGGTTAATACATCCATCACTTCACATAGTTACATTTATGTTGTTGTTGAGAACACTTAAGACCTATTTTCTTTAGCAAATTTCAAGTATACAATAAATATTAACTCTAATCATCTTGTTGTATTCAATACATTAGATCTTCAGAACTTACTTACCTTAAAACTAAAAGTTTATACCTTTGACCAACCTCTCTGAATTTTCTTCATTTTTCTGCCCCTGCTACTTCTACTATTGGTCTGTATGGCTTCAACTTTTTCAGATGTCACAAATAAATGAGAGTAAGGTAGTATCTCTTAGTGTGTCACTTAACACAATGTCCTCCTGGTGCATCCATGTTGTTAAAAGTGTCAGCCTTTTCTTTTTTATGGCTCAATAAGATATCATTGTAGGGGTGTGTATGTGCGTGTGTGTCTCATTGTCTTCTCATGCCCTCTCTTGATGACTTCCTATGCTGTGCTAAAATTTCTTCAAGATCATAGAAAACTATGGTAAATTGAATCTGGAACTAAGGAACATAATCTTGCTTCCACTACAGATTAAAAAAAGCATATTTGTGTATGTACCCATGGAAAGGGTTGAATGGAAATTCAGATAGCTTTACTAGATATAAATATTCATTAAATAAGAAACAAACTGCTCATGAGCAAGGATACTTCAAACCAGCAATTGGTACGATGTTCAGAGGTATAAAGTTTTAGAATGGCTTATAAAGTGAAAATAAGGAAGTTGTTTAACATTTACAATGATTGGTTATAACAATGGGAATTTCCAGACAGCCGTGGCTTGGTTAACAGTGATTATCTTATTCCATTTTAGGAAGATTTTGTTTATGATTAGCAGAAGTATTTACAAGAAATAACCTAAACTAAGTTTTACTTATGTTCATAAAATAAGCTAGACTAAGTTTTGCTTATATGGCTTAAATGGTTTTATCTGCTCATGGGATCTTCAAACCTGGTTTTTATTTATTTTATTTTAACAGGATATTATTCTTTTGATATTTTTCAAATCATGGCTAAAGTAAATTTTGTACCTTAGATTTCTTAATCTCAGTGACTACATAGATTCTCATCTACAGCATGCACACTTTCTTATTAGGATCCTAACTTCAAAAGGCTAAAACGTAAGTGCAAAGAAGTAAGGGCAAGGTCACAAAGAATAATGTTCATGATCTTTATTGCATTTAAGGAAACAAATTAAATGATTTCAACAAATATTTTAATCAATAATTTATTTCATTCTACAACTGTCTTTCTTTTTACATATGTAACATATATCATGTGCCATGAGCTATGGGCAATGTTTTAGAAGTACTGTCTTCTTTAATAACAACCCACATATTAAATATTTTATCAAAGAGAAAACTGAGGAACAGAGACATTAAGTAATTTTTCTGAAGTCACATGGCTGGCAAGGTGTATAGAGGTAATTTTACCTCAACCATTAGAGTTCAGAGCTCATATTATCTTTATTATAGCTTTATTGAGGTATAATTGAGGCACACACAAATCAAAAACTGCACATGTTTAATATATATAAGTTGGTGAATTTGGACATATGCATATACTTATGATACTATCACCACAATCAAGACAATACACATATCTATAACCTTCAAAGGTTTTTATTGTGTCTGCCTCCCTATTTGTGGTAAGAATGCGTAACATGAAAACTCTACTCTTAAATTTTTAAGTGCACAGTACCTTTTTAATTACAAGCATTATATTGCACAGCAGGTCTCTAGAACTTACCTTTCTTGCAAACTGAAATTCCATTATTATTAAACGTCTCTCATTTCCTCCAACCACTGGTAACCACCATCCTGTTCTCTGCTTCTATTAATTTGAGTATTTTAAATATCTCATAAGTGAAACCATACACTCTTTTTCTTTTTGAAACTGGCTTATTTCACTTAATGTAATGTACTTTAGTTTCATTCATGTTGTTGTTAATGGTTGATTTTTGTCTCTCTATTTCAAAACTAAGTAATACTCCATTGACCATCCTGCCTTATTTGAGAATGAAAAGTTAAAGAGGTACATTTTTCCAGGAATAAGATTTTTATCATCTCTGTCAGAACTAAAATCAACTGACAACTATTTTTGTTACAGAAATTACTCTCATGGAATTCTTCCATAGGGGAACCAAATTTGTATGGGATATCAGTATGTCTGGTGACATCTTGTATGGGGTTTTGTTTGTTTGTTTGTTTGCTTTTTGCTCACTTTGTCTTCAACTTTCATTCTAATTTGGACTTTTTCTTCTTTCTACATGTCCAGATTTGTGTAAGAAGTTCCCTGTGTATGGTGAAATGTCCTGTTGAACTTCTTCAACCACCATGCCTGTTTTGAATATTAACAGCTATTTATAGACTGTGGTCTATTTGAGTTTGGTCAGGGGAGCCATTTTGTCATGGTACATAGGTCTCCATGGGGATGAACACAGGCTTACAAATATGTGCTCACATTTTAGTAGCATGGTTATCTATGACTTGCCCTTTAAAAGGTGTTTTTATTATTAAAAAGAGAGGAACTGGTTAACATTTACATGTGCACAAAAGAATAAGAAGTTCTTTATGCATTAATAAGATTTCTAATAAACACTTTTATGTGAAACAAGAGGGTCCACAAATTTACCTATAGAATGATACTATATTTGTTTTAGTATGTCGCCTATAGAAAACCTGTATGATTGTTGCCACTTTTACAATTGTAGTTACCTGTTAGAATAACAATAATGTTGATGAGGGACACAGCTTGGAGAAAAATTTTATGGTATACTTTTTCAACTTTTTTTTGTTTGACTTGTGAACTTTTTTAGACATTTACAATATTTTTTTTTAAAAAAGATATATATGGAGGAACAGTTCCAAAGAAGCTAAGTCAATTCAGTAAATATGGTACAGTGGGAAGAGTTTGCTTTTACAAATACAGATTACTATAAAATTATAGCAATAAAATGATCATAATACCAAAAAGAAAGCAAGTACAATTAAATAAAATATTGAATCTGAAAACAAATCAAGTTCAGCTGGACATTTTTATTTTTTAAAACAAGCACACCATTGATACTCTCACACTTACCAAGATACAGAATATTGTCAGAATAAAAAATAAAAGCCCTCTATTCCTTTTCTTAATGTTCATTTTTTAAATTTTTATCTAGTTACAGTTGTCCCAATATTTCCCCCTTTGCTCTCCCCTGCCACACCCACCCCCATTCCGACAGCTCATCAGAAGATAACTGCTATTTTGACTTCTAGTACCAAAGATTAGTTTTGCTTGTTTTAGAACTTTCCATAAATTGAATCATATAATTTGCTGCATTTTGTACATTTCTGTTACCTAAAAGTTATATCCGAAGTATTCAACTGTAGGGTTATAGACTAAATTATCCATTCTACTGTTCATAGATATTTGAATTGTACCAGTTTTTGACTTTTGCAAGTAAAGCTGCTAAAATATTTTTGGTATACATCTTTTATTATATTTCTGATGGGCTTATTTGCATATGAGAATAATTGCTTGTCATAAGATTTGCATATTCTACTTACCCTTGCTAGTCTATCATTGTTTTCATTTTCCTGGTTATCATTGCTGATTAGTTTATTTTCAAGCTTTATGAATCAGTTTTGTCTTAGCTGTATCATTTTATAGAGTAATGTAAATCTCTTTTATGAGTTATATAAAGACATTTGTAACATTCTTGTTATAGTCTATGCTTATTTAATCTTGTCATAGACTTTTAAGAATTTCTTATTAATAAAATATATGTACTTAGTTTCAATTGTCTTATATTGATCTTTTAAGTATTTATAATTTTTGCCTTTTACCATGTGTTTTGTTTACTTTGTTTTTGCTTCTACATTATTTTGATTTATTCTTCTACTAAATAATTTTATACAGATATGTAGTAAATGTATATTTTTATTTTTAGGTAGTAATAATTACTTATTATGAACAATGAGAAAAATAATATATATTTTTCTTCATCTCTTCTTTCCTGTACCACTGTTTTAATTAATAATTCTATTAGTAAGTAGTTTATCTTTGTAAAGTGAATATACATATGGTCCCATTATAAGATTTATATCTTTTAAACAATCCTCCCACAGTTATTATAAATGAGGAAGTCATCCTTCTGATCTTTTTGTTCCATTTACTTTTTTTCTTCCCCTAGCAATTATTGGTATCTACAATCTCCATGTTGTTAGAACAGATCAGTCTCCTAAATTCTCACATTTGCTTTAGTCCCAATTCTAATATCAGACATATTTAGTGCTCATTGCTAAATTTTTGTTTTATTACCTGTAGTTATAAATTGGTTGCTTCATGAAGTGTTACAAAAATATTCTCTGACTTGTTTCATATTCAAATGTACAGCACAAAGTCTTCATGCATACATAAAGGAAGGTTTGGCTAGATATAAAATCCTTAGCTCATATTTCATACATCGAGTATTTTGCACCTGTTGTTCCACTGTTTTATATGAAATTAGCTGTGAATTTTCTTAAGCCATCCAGATATTTGCTTTTGATAGTGTTTTCTTGAACAGGCAAATGACGTATTTTCCTTTGAACCCAATTATATATAATAGGTAATTTCTCAATGTAGGTGATTCTGGATCAATTTCCCCGGTCTATGGTATGCCTCTTTACATGTAGATTCAATCTTTGCTTATTTTAGGAAATTTTCTTTGATTATATGTATATTTTCCTCTGTACCATAATTTTAGTTTATCTTTTGAAGACTTCAATTATGTATTCAGTCTTAGACTGGCTAAAGCTCTTCTGAGATTAGTATGTAAGATATTTGCTTGAGAGAGTTCTTGGAATAAATACCTATGAAAATCAGGCAAAAGAAGCATAATGGGGAAGAGAAAATTGTTTAACTGCAAAGCAGTCTCCAGATAGAACTTTACTAATTCAGTGAGGACTAGAGCTAACATGCCTTAAAGTCTAGTTAGAGTTGGGTGTGCATGAAGTGGGGAAGGCTGGGTATTTATTCCTTCTCACTGCTAAGTGACTGGAAATTGACTACTCATGGAAGGAGGTGAAAATAAGGTGAAAAACTTCTTCAGTCAGTGCAATCTCCAAAGAGGTCTAAGAGTGTAAGGCATCTTCCTGAAGGATTCCAACACTTCGGAGAGTAAGCCATTCATTTTTCAAAACCTTTCTCAGACTCACATTGCTGCACTTGAACATTTTATTAACAAGATTGTACTCTAGCACATCACGTGGGTATCAAACATTGTCCTTTAGGGGTCCATTGTGTTAAAACAGCAACAACAACAAATTCTTGCTTCCTCTTGGTAATTAGAGACAACTATGTCTGCCAAGATGATGACTCCTTGTTTTCATCTGCTGGTCCCTTGGCATGAAGAGTCCGACATGCTCAGATGGTAGCCATAGCTTACAGCTCAATGCTGTTTCCCCTGATGAGAGTATATCCTTTTAAGGGAGGACTCCTTAACATGTATAAGCTAGAGTTGTGGCATCAGGGAACACACATTTTCTAACTGTGTTTGTAAGAATAATGGTAAACCACTTGTGCTTCTATACTTTTGTTCCTGGACACATATAACCTGAGTGTGTGTGTGTATGTGTGATAACAATGCTGGCTGAGGCCCTATAAACATGAGAGGAAAAAACATGTCCAGAATATGATTACTTTTTACTACAAAGAGATTTGCTTTACTTTCCAGGTGAAGGGGCTCCAATGTAGTCAATATTCTGCCAGTTGGCTAGACAGGCCTTCAAGGGATGGGACAATATTTGGAATTATCATTCACTATTGTTACTGGCAAGTTGGACATTTGATAATAGCAGTTTGCAAACATACTAAGTTGTCCCATGTATAGCTTCCAATCCAGCCATCATGATTACTTCACATATGCATCCAATGTTTCAGCATTAGGATTGCTGAGATCATTTGCCTGATCAATTTTGTCTGCCTGGTCACTCTGGTGAGTGTTAATATGCAATCTGAAGACCTCCACACTGTTTCACACACATGTGCCCACCACATGCTTCAATTCCAGACCTTGTCTAGGTTTTCTTTTTTCCTCGTTTCAGGTCTTTGACCGGCTGGTCAATTAATTTACTAATGTTCATAGGTAAATATTTACTAAAACTCTTAGCCACTTCTTTCATTCAAAGCAGGTAATCAGAGGAACTGAACAAGTCCCTGCTTGCTGGGAAGATTTTCTTTAGCACTGCCTTTAAAGGACACTCCTGAGTAGGGATTTAGAGCAGCTTTACTGTGGTGATTTATTCCTGAACCAAGTTGGAATTTTTCCTTTACTGTTATCTGTTCATAAAGGATGTCCTCAAGGGGCTATAACTGTGCACTGAAGGAGGCCTCTTGTAAAATATTGGTGGATGTCCTAAATATCTGGGCTATCTGCTCATGCAGCTTGCCTGTGTTTTTCAGTCCTATTGATGTTTGATCCTGGATGTACACTTGTATTTTACGATTGAGTATTGTTGGGCCTGCCCAACTTTATGACTAAACTTAATGAGTCTGAGGAAAACCAGGTCATGGTGTATAGTACTTCCCACATTATCCCTTGTTGTTTCTTGTCAGGAACTCTGTCTTTACAATATCAAGTACCTTGCCAGTAACTATTTTTCAAAAAGTATAATTCTAAACTTTAGATGGCATAGCTTTATTTAGAAATCTGATGGTCTACATTATAATTCTACTTATTATATCCCCCATTCTGTTCATTTTTTTCAAGAGTTTATAATCCCAGTTACATTGGTAAATGTTTGAAATATTGTTCCACTGCCTTTGGACAGACAGTGAGTAGAAAGGATTGAATGTGGAAGATGGGGGAGGGCAGGACAGGAGATAATAATGGGGGAAAAAAGAGGACAGCTGTAACTGAACATCAATTAATAGAAAATAAATGGAGAAAAACAAAGAAGCTATATGTAGTTCATCTACCACAGGTGATGGACATCATGGCCATCTGAAAGGAAGACAATCCAAGCACATAATCCAATATTAGCAATAGCTTTCTTGAATCCCTCCACTTCTAGTAACAATTGCCAAAATTTGGATGTCCCAATATAGAGAGTGATTATTGTAGAGGATTTTATTAGAGAGTCTTCAGTCCTGACACCTGTGGAAGGGAGATGAAAGAAGCAGGTTTGGATACTAAGTCTAATGTTGCTAAGCAGTGCAAATGAAGAGCTTATTATCCAATGTGGAGTTCTGGAGCAGGAAGAGGCTTTTCAAAGTTATCCTGCAATGGGGCACAGGGACCATGACTTTATACTCTTACCTTGATTGGTCGTTTGGCATCGGCTTCTTCTGGAAATGGCATGGTTTTGAGGAAATCAGTTATTTTGCAACTGAGGCAATCTCCAAAGGGACTGACAACTGAGGGTTATATTCTGGCAGCAATGACAGCAGCTGGGGCACAAGTCCTTCACTCATGAAGGTAGTTACAGAAAGCCCATCACAGTGTTTCCATAATAAATATATTGGATTTTTTGTCTGTAATCACACACACATGCACACACAGATGCAACATTTTTCTGACAACCTTTCCTTGTTAGAGAATTCATTTTGTTAACATTAAAAAAAAATCCTCATCCAAGTGGGGGGGGGGCGAGAGAGACAGGCAGACATTGATGTGTGAGAGAAACATCAATTGGTTGCCTCCCCTACCAGGAATCAAACACACAAACCCTCCCCCATACCCTGTAGGAGATGACATCCCAACCAACTGAGCCACTCAGCCACAGCCATGTTGCTAACAGTTTTACTCTTTTTTTCTTGTATAGTATGTCTTTATAGGTACTATGCTAGTTCCTTCCTTTTTATTTTTTTGTTGAATAAGTTTGTTTTTCTTGGTCTGGTTATGTACTAGGTCTCTTGCTGTTAGGGATTGGTAATTTCAAAATTTCTGGCTAGCTTACTTTCACAACATAGAAGTTCTCTAGTATTGCTTCCTGAAAATATAGCTCATTTGTATAATTTCAGTTCAATCTTACTGACTGTTTTTCTTTTTTTAATTTTTAAAAATTTATTTAATTTTAGAAGGAGGGAAAGGGAGGGAGGGAGAAAGAGAGGGAGAGAAACATCAATGTGTGGCTGCCTCTTGTGTGCCTCTACTGGCAACCTGGCTGGCAACCCAGGCGTGCACCCTGACTAGAAATTGAGCTGGTGACCCTTGGGTTCTCAGACTGGCACTCAATCCACTGGGCCACACCAGCCAGTGCTCTTTTTCTTTAACTGCATTGGAATGGCTTCTGCCAACATCCAAATAATTTTATGTTTCCTTACATGTTGATTTTTTGCTGTTAACTTATATTTACTCCTCAGGAAATATACTTTGTGATCTGCTGTAACTTGATTCAACATCTAGAATGTATTTTGAATTTCTCATGTCTTCCCTATGTAATAAAATTGTTGATTTTGACAGTCCTTATTAATATAATTGCTTTATCAAAAAATGTGTTTGACTTTTTTTATCCTTATAGTTTTCTTTTTGTTTCAAGCTGCAGTTTTTTTTTTTTGTTTTTTTCAATACATGTGTCTCCATTTATCCGCCACCACTCTCCCCTGCCCCATCCACCCCCACCTCTGCCCCTCAATCTTTCCCCACCTTGGCTTCCTCTATGTGTCTGTCACACCTGTTCCTTGATCTGACCTTTCCACTTCCGCTTCCTGCTACCCCTCTCCCTTCCTCCCTCCTGATCCTGTCGGGTTCTTCTTTCTTTCAATGTTGCAAGTCATATTTTCCTTGCCTGCTTGCTTTGCTGGTTATGTTCCACTTATAAGTGAGATTATATGATATTTGTCTTTCACCCCCTGGCTTATATTTCACTTAGCATAATGCTCTCAGTTCCATCCACACTGTTGCGAAGGGTAGTAGTCTTTCTTTCTTTCTGCTGTGTAGTATTCCACTGTGTAAATGTACCATAGTTTTTTGGATCCATGCATTTACTGATGGCACTTAGGTTGCTCCCAGCACTTGGCTATTGTAAATTGTGCTGCTATGAACATAGCGGTGCAGAGGTTCTTTTGAATTGGTGTTTTGGGATTCTTAGGCTATAATCCTAGGAGTGGAATCACTGAGTCAAAAGGCAGATCCATTTTTAGCTTTCTGAGGAAATTCCAGACTGTTTTCCACAGTGGCTTCACCAGGCTGCATTCCCACCCACAGTGCACTAGTGTTCCCTTTTCTCCACAGCCTCACCCACACCTGTTGTTCGCTGATTTGTTTATGATGGCCATTCTGACCGGTGTGAAGTAGCACCTCACTGTGGTTTCAATTTGCATTTCTCTAATGGCTAGTGATGCTGAGCATCCTTTCGTATGTCTCTGGGCCCTGTGTTTCGTATGTCCCTGGGCCTTGGAGAAGTGTCTGTTCAGGTCCCTTGCCCATTTTTTAATTGGATTGTTTGTCTTCCAGGAGTGAAGATGTGTGAATTCTTTATATATTTCGGAGATCAAACCCCTGTCTGAGGTATCATTGGCAAATATATTTTCCCATAAGGTTTGTTCCCTTTTAATTTTGCTAATGTTTTCTTTAGCCATGCAGAAATTTCTTATTTTAATGAAGTCTCTGTTGTTTATTCTTTCTTTTTTTGTCCCTTGCTTTAGGGGACATATTGGTGAAAATATTGCTGCGTGGGATATATGAGAGTTCCCTGCCTATGTTCTCCCCTAGGAATTTTATGGTGTCACGACTTACGCTTAAGTCTTTTATACATCATGAGTTTATTTTTGTGTATGGTGTAAGTTGGTGGCTGAATTTCAATTTTTTGCATGTAGCTGTCCAGCTCTCCCAACACCATTTGTTGAAGAGGCTGTTTTTACTCCATTTTATGTTTCTGCACCATTGGTTGAATATTAATTGATCATAAAGACATGGGTTTATTTCTGGGCTCTGTGTTCTGGTTCATTGATCTATGTCTCTGTTCTTATGTCAGTACCAGAGTGTCTTGATTACAGTGGTCTTGTAATATAGTTTGATGTCAGGTACTGTGATCCTTCCTGCTTTGTTCTTCTATCTCAAAATTGCTGTGACAATTAAGGGTCATTTATAGTTCCATATAAATTTTTCAAGTGTTTTTTCTGTCTATGAAATATGTAATTGGTATTTTAATAGGGATAGTATTGAATCTATAAATTGCTTTGGGTAGTATGGACATTTTGATGATATTAATTCTTTTAATCCATGAACACGGTATATGTTTCCATTTATTTGTGTCTTCTTTCTTCTTTCTTCAGTGTTGTGTAGTTTTCTACATACAGGTCTTTTACCTCCTTGGTTAAGTTTATTCCTAGATACTTTATTTTTCTTGTTGTTATAAAGAATGGGAATTTTTTCCTGATTCCTGATTCTGATATTTCATTGTTGGTGTACAAAAATGCCTTTGATTTCTGAATATTGACTTTGTGTCCCATCATTTTGCCAAATTCACTTATTAGGTTAAGTAATTTTTTGGTGGAGTCTATGGGGTTTCCTATATACACTATCATGTCATCTGCAAACAATGACCATTTTACTTCCTCCTTCCTGGGGACATGGCTATTATATCCTATCATGCTACTGCTGCTCAGGGGAGTGGTCTGCCTGGGCAAGATGGCAGCTGCTGCATGGGGGATGAGTCAGCACCAGGACCCCGCCAGCCACTTTCTCAGAAAAAGCCTCTCCTCAAAGCCTCCTTCCCGAGTCTCTTCTCAGATGGCTCAAGTCCACTCTGCTCCCTCCTCCACTGGAGCCCAGTACAAATTTTTGTGCTGGCCCTTTACATGGCTCTTTGTGTCTCCAGCTCCCTGTCTCTGGCAGAGAGCACCCCTATGCTTTTTGCAGCTGGCTCTTATCTGTGTGCTATTAGGGCTCTGGTGCTGTAGGCTGGAGATCCCTGCTTATGGTTTAGACCCCGCTCTTCTCAGGGGAGTCCAAGTAGCTGTATCAATATCCCTCTGGCACTGCCACCCATAAACTCTTAGTCCACCTTCTTGAGCCTCTACCACACTCCTTACCAGTTAGGTTGTACTAAAGCTGATTCTGCTGTCTTGAGGTTTTAAGGCTCCTCTCTTGCTATTGTTCAGCTGGTTTCCAGGTGCTATCTCAACAATTTAGTTATAATTCCAGATTGGTCCTGGGAAGAGTTCAGTGTCACTTCCACTCACTCCTCCGCCATCTTGAATCTTCCTTATCCTTATAGTTTTTGAGTGATTTCTAAGCAAAAAAAAGATGTATAATTTTTCAATCTATATACATTCTGAAAATGATGCATACATGATTAGGATAAACTCCTTAAATTCCTTTTACAAATGAAATTGAACTTGCAATGGATTTTTAAAATAAGTTGGAAAGAATTGGCAGCCTTACAATAGTATCTAGTCTAGTCAATTAACCTAGTATTTCTCCTAATGATTCTTTATATCCTTTAAGAGAATGATAATTAATACTTCAAAGTGTATATTCTTATTGTAGATAGGATTTTGCTTTCTATTATATTCTCTAGGTGATTATTGCTGACATATGATCATGGTACTGATTTTTGTTAGCTGAGTTTGTATCTGGCAACCTTGTTGAACTCTCTTATTTGTATTCAGTTCTGTTGATACTCTTGATTTTTCTATGCATTTTTATTTTCTTTGGAATATGCATCACTTCATCTTTCTCTTTTCTTCCTCCAAATGTATGTTGAACAATTGTAGTTCATCTTCTTCCTGTTCAAAACACTGAGCATGCTAGTGTTCTGATATTTACAGGGGTGACATATATTTGTCTTTGTTATTCCCTAAATAATGTTGGTATATGGCCTATATTAGGTAAGGAGAATTTCCACTTCTTATTAATTCTGAGCATTATTAAACATTTTGGGATATTGAACTTCACAAATGATTTATCTACATTAAACTATAATTTCTATCTCCATTAATGGTAAGGCATTTTGACAAAATTTATCTCACTTAAAATTACTTTTGAATCTCTAGGATTAAACTTATATATGCACTTTAAAAATAGGGCTCAATTAGATAATATAGTCATTTAGAGTTGTGGCATTTTTGAAAACAGGAGAAATGTCACATTTTCACTAACTCTAGAATTAAGTTCTAAAAATAAGTAAGAAATTTCTCTTATGTTTTCTTTTTCTATTAAAACTTGCATATGATAAAAAGCATTCCTTGAAAATTAGTTAGAATATTCATATAAAGCAATCTTAAAAATAAATCAAGATTGTGTACAGTGTGTGAGGTTGTGGAAGTCGGATACATGCTTGTTTATGTCTGCTTTGCCAATTTTGACATTTTATATTTTTCTAGGAAAAGCATATTCATTTTATCTAGGTTTGCATATATATTGGCATTTTTTTTGTGAGTACACACAATGCATATATAGTCACACACATATATACATGTATTAATTTACTTACACTCTGTATACATATATAATATATGCTGTATTATGTCTAAATTTATTTTATTTTAAATTCTGTATTTTGTTTTCTATTACCTTCTTTTGTAAAAAATCAAGTTTTGCTGGAGCTGTGTTTGTGTTATATCTTCTCCAAAGAAATATTCTTTAGCTTTACTGCAATGTATTGATTATGCTAATCAACTTTTCTACACTTCCAATGGCTTCTGAGAATTAAGGTTCTATTTTATAGATCCTCCAGCAACTCTTTGGCTTCTATTGTGTTTAGGGTACTGGGCATATTAGAGGAAGCTAAGGATTCAACATCTTCAAGATTTAGCATCTAAAATTTTTAGGAGCCAATATCTGGAAATAATTTGAATGGTATTGACAGAGACAGGTAGGATAGCTGTACATCCAAAAGGTGTTTGTGTGTTAAGTATGCTTTCGGCTGTTGGTGAAGGACACTAAACAAAATATAACTTAGTAACTGAAACTTAGTCCTCTTAATTCATTAAAAATTGGAGGACAGATTTTGCTGTCATAGGTTTGATGTTTAAGAGTTGTCAGAACTCTGGGCCATCATCTTACATTAGCTTAGTTTATGTTGTTGTAGCATTTACATTTAACTCCCCTACAACATTTACTGTGTAGCAGGCTTATTTGTTTGTTTGTTTGTTTTGTGTATTTTTGCATTTAATCTTCACCAAAAAAGAGCTATGAGGTAGGTCTTACTGTTTCCTCTTCGACAGCTCTATAGGAAATAAAACTCATTACCATTATTTTCTAGCAAACTTCACTTTATTTCTTACTGGCTGACACTGAGGCACAACCTATTCCTTTTCTAGAGATTGGATTTTTCTTCCATGGAATCAAAGCATTTCTGCCAATATTGGTTAATGTGTCAGGTTCCACTTATCGGGTAAAAATGAGGGCTATAAATAGTAGTCTGTAACACAAGGACTTTGTGGAAGAATTAAAATTGATGCATGATTAAATTAAAAGTTCATGATAGAATGTAGTGAAAGGTAAGGTGTATAAATTGCTTGGAACCACATAATTAATATCAGTATCCTCAGACTTTATATAAACAGTAAACAAACAAAATGGTTTCAATAATTTTGTTTTCCTTGTTTAAATAGACTGGAAGTTTCTTACAATAAATGAGAATAATAAAGAGAAAAAATCACTTTTATATTATGAACTATAAAACTTTGTTACATTGCACTATTAATCCTTGAAAATATTCAAAAGAACTATGTACCATAAATAAAAAAGTTAATTATCCTAGAAAAATACATAAAGAAATCAAGTACATTTCTTCACCATTAGCAGGATTATTTTAAAGAGGAGATATATAAAATTCATTAAAAGTTTTTCACTGATATTTAGAATTGGAGGGTAATTTTAAGAAAAAAAATGAAATTCCATACTATGAATCATGAAAGTTAACAAAACTGAAATCATAATGTAAAGTTGTCTGGAGAAAACCAGGCATATTATTTGGAAAGGAAATTCATATTTTCAGATATCTTTGTATTAATGCAGACAATAATAGTTGTAATAAATTTGAACTTTCATTAAAGAAAATGTAAGCTCATGGTCTTTAAGCTGTGAGACTGGATGGTGATAGTGGCAAAACTTGAATTGTGCAATGACATAGTGTTGTTAGCTGACTATCTGAAGCAGGATATAATATTACAGAAATTTATTCCATTCTGGATTGTTCTAACTATGTGACTTTGCTGTTGCTTTTCCCTCACACATACCTTTATCATATTTCCTTTGTGTTTTTAAAGTTACTTAAATATAAATCCTTCTTTGAAGTTTCTTCCTAATCTATCCCTTTTGGAAATGATTTTTAGTTCTTTTAAATATTTCTGAGTGATTTAGCATATCTTATAATGAAAGATACACTCCCCTCTCTTCTCCTCACCCCAATTCTCTAACTCCTCCTCTCATCTCCTCTCTTACTAGAGACAAAATCTCCCTGAGGATAGAATTTTAGTTTGGATTTTCTATGTATCCTCAAACAGTATTCCTAATGCTGACTAATTTGTACAGAGAGTAGACAGCAATGTCTTTTCATTAATAAAATGAATAATGTAGATTTAATGGAAGCAGTTACTTGTTAAAAAAACCACACACACAAAATAAAATTGTTTCAAAAAATTTTTGGATAATAGACAAATAGGTATTTGGAAAAGAGATTTCTGTTACCAACATGCAGGCATCCAGTGGTTTGAAATAAAATATCTGGAATTTGCTTATCCAATATATTTAGAGAATTTTTGTGAGAAGAAATTTTAAGTGAGAAAATGAATTCAATGAATTCTGTATTATTACCACCTTTTAAGATATAATTTCTTTATTCTTAGAGTATAATCCCAGCAGTGTAATTGCTGGGTCAAAAAGCAGTTCCAATTTTTTGCTTTTTGAGGAAATTCCTTTCTGTTTTCCAATAGTGGCGACAACTGTACTTGAACAACAATTAAAAATATGATTTACTTATTCTTAAAGATTAAATTGTATAACAATATTTAATGAAACCTATGAAAACTCAAAATTATATGGTAGATTTGTAATTCCATAAAGGCTATAGAATAAGTTGAAATTCAAAGAAATCTATATTACACATTATGGATTTGTTAAAATATTCTGGGTTATTCCTGAAAGTTATGTGGATTGATGTGCTTCAGAATTAGCTGGCAATTTTGATAAAAATTTTTAAAATGTTCAGAATCTTACAAATTAACAATTTTAAATCTTTGGGATGTTGGATGAGAGAAAGGTCAGTATTTTTATCATGTCCTTAAGCTAATTTGGATACACAGTGAAGTTTTACAATCACTGATATAAGTTGGTTTTATCTAAGTCTCATTGTCATTAGTGAAATGGGAAAATATAAGAACTAAATATTAATATTTAGCTATTGCTTACACCAAAGAAACAAAACCAAGTGTCAATGAAGTAAAGTCTTAGAGCTGTGCAGATGACAAAATACTTTTTAAGAGATGGGAGACAGTCTTTCATATTTGTAGCAAAGAATATATCTTTAAGTTAAGAGAGAGAAACGCACTAATTAAATGTACTTCATGTGGCTGGGCAGAAGTTGAGGCCATGTTTAACAACCTTCAAAGATTTTAAACCTACCAATTAGAAGAAAAATTTTATTTCTCTTAATTCATGAGAAACAAGTTTATGTGGATAATGTTATATACAATATGAGTACAAAGTTAGGAGCCACTAACAGTTAAAGAGACATTTGAATGAGAACATTTAGATGACTCAGGGGAGTGTTTCAAAGATAAGCTATTGAAGTTATATTTAGTTGACAGCTATGTTAGAGAATTAAAATAACCTAAGACTATTCTTAGATGAAAATTAACTGTGTTTTCAGTATCTTAGATTTTCTCTTGTTTGCTGTGGGAAGTGGACTACAAATGTTTGATCCTTTTTTACTTTTGATGAAATAGGTTATTAAGTATGTAAACTTCAGTGTTGGAAGGACCAATTTTAATAAAGGAAAGATGTTCCGTGTTATTACTGGGACATAAGATGCTCAGGCATTTTGCCTTGGATCTCCTAATGCTACAACTAAGTTCATTAGCAACAGCCCATGAGACTATGTAAAATTATCATTCAGTCATTTCAGGAGTAGAATGCTCTCTGGTGATGAGAATTACATGAGGAGTGGCATTGTGTTTGCTCAGTGGTCAATGAAGTTGGCAAAGAGTAATTTGCTTGTATAAGAGGTATTATTCCATTAAAATAGCTCACTTGGTAATAGGTCCTTCTATTAGTGAACTTTGCTTCTTCTTCAGGTTTCCATGCCTACAGGCATCACCTCTATCAACCCTTAGTTAATGAGGGCACACTAAGCACTTTATTAGTAATCCAGCTCTTTTCATACTGTGATTTTTCTGGGCTTCTCCAAGTCTATAGGACTTTGGTTCAAGGGAGGTTTTTCCAGAATGGAAATGCCATTCCTAAGAATTGTGGCTTTTCCGTTGATGAAGTAAGGTTTTCCTTTTGAATCTGTGAGTAAGTTGAGAGTTGCTGCCAAAATACAAGTATAAGTATTTCAGTAGTATTCAAAAGACTTTATGTCCAAAATTTCAATGAAAGCTGACACACCCAAATTTTCATTACTAAATACGTTAATCAACTGTGATGTTGGCCACTGATAGCTTTAATTATACAAGATATGGTAGAAATGGGTAACCCAAATGAAAAGCTTATTTTCTCATGTACTCACTCTCAAGGCTTCTTGTTGTAGAGGATTGCACTCAAATTTGTCTGTTTACCCCAATACATCACAGAAAATTAGCCAAGTCCAAATGTTAATTTTGTTGTCTCTAATATCCAAAGATGATGATTGTTGGGCCTCCTTCATTACAGCAATGGATGAGCTTATGGCCATTGTTTTGTATTTAATAGGTAATGAAATTTTCTTTAGATGAGATAATTACCTGAGGAATGGAGCCTGAGATTTTATCTTAGCTCATGGCCCACCAAAGTTTTTCCTCTCTGTGACTGGATAACTTATATAAGACAAGAAGTTTCCTTGATGGAAACCACTATCAGAATATTATTAACATACAGAAATATTTGGACCACACTTGAGATCCCTATTATACCAGGATTTGTCTGGCTTTCTGATAACATATTACTATGGAATAGATATATCTCCATATGAAGATGGCTCGTGTATATTAGATCTCCTACCAGGACTTCTTTATGGAGAAATGTGGAGAAAAAGGAAATAACACTTTAAAAGAACAAAATCTATGTATTAATAGCATAGTCACTATTAAAATACCAGGCATTAAGGATGCAATAAAGTTGAACCGAAGTCCTATACATTTGGAGAATCCCAAGAAAATCACAGTATGAAAAGAACTGGATTACTAATAAAGTGGTAAGCATGTCCTCGTGAACTAAGGGTTGATAGAGGTGATGCCTGTAAACAGAGCAACCTGTAAAAGAAGCAAAATTCACTAATAGAAGAACCTATCACCAGGTAAGCTATTTAGGTTACTTATAATACACAGTGAAGCATTAAACAGTACTGGCTTCTTTTATCAACTGGGCAGGGCTAATAAACTAAAATAGCATGGGGTTCTGCCTGTGTTAAGTCTGGTATAACAGAAATTATTTCATAGTATATATATTCAGTTGCACTATCACTTAGGCAGTACAGTTACTTTAAACGTGGCCAATAGGGGAGATTATAATAAATATACACATTTAGTTCATTAGCACACTAATATCTATAATAATTATGCAACCTAAGAATAACTTGCAAACTTATTCCAATGATCCCTTAGTTTCAGCAATTGATGACAATGGTTCTAAATCCCAACAGTATAATTTGTTTATTATGGTCATTCCTAAGTCCACTTATAACTAGGGCATTCAAGTGTACCAATTTCTTGGAACTGAGGAGTATTCCAGGATATCGAACTTCAGTGCTAGGCCAGGAAAGCATCAGGAAAACTTGGATAAGTAGGTCATGCAAAGTATATCTGTCATTTTGATTCTAGGGTCTATAAATCCAAAAATTTCCTCACTTTCTAGCACTTTTGACTTGGGAGTGGGATTGACCTATGCTTTTAATTTTTGATACTTTTTTTTCAAAGCAATCAAACTTAAATAAAGAGAACCTGAATTGACAGGCTAGTGTAATTCTCTTGCAATATTGGTGAATGCTGTGGGGATTTTTTGAGCAGCCTGCTTTGGAAGTTCTAAAGTGTGATGAATGAACACTTTTGTTCTATGTTCTGGGGGAATTTGGAGCCTTGTGGGGCAAATAATTAGAATAGAAATGAGCAAATTTTATGTCAAGGGGCACCTTTCTCCAGATATTTCTCTCTCTCTCTCACCACACACACACACACACACACACACACAGGGTCACTTAACCTTACAATATTCTTGTAGATTTCTTTCTTTCAAGCTGATATTCTGATAGCTTTCCTACTGACACCAGCTCTTGTAACTTGTATTTTTTATATTACTTCCATAATTGTTAGCCCATATTTCAAATAAAATAGTAGATACTTGCTAAATAAATATGTTACAAATGGAATCCAGGGTGATGGTCATGTGAGAAGACAATAATCCCAAATCAACTTCCTTTTGGATTATATAATTGTCCTGGATGTGAGTATTGAGGTCACATTGGAAGAAGGAGAGATAATTTATAAGAAAGAAGAGATTACATATTGTATTTAATTAAATATTCTTAGCTTGATAGATAAGTTAATTATGTCTACTTAGTAATTACACTTTGTTAAATAGTATAATATACTTTTATTTTGATTACTAAAAGTGGCATAATTCATAGTAGGCATGAAGTTGAATTAAGTGAAAAGTTATTACTATCAAATTATTATTACCAAATTAAGTAAAATAACATTTCAAAATCAAAATATATGAAATATTATATAACATTTAGATTATATAGAGATAAAATTACATAATTTCTTCAACATAAATGACCTAATGTTAGCTTCTTTTCTGTCAAGATTATATTTATACAGGATGATATTTAACTTGCTGTTTTATATTACTTTTTATAAACATTAAGTTTTGAACATCTCTGTACATCATTAATTATTCTTATACACAAATATTTTAAATAACAGTCTAGGCTTTCATTTATAGGTGTATCATAATTTTAAAAGCATTTCAATTGCAAGGTCCATAGATTGTTTAGAATATTATCACTATAATAAACAATCCTGTAAAGCATGTAAATTCTTTATACTGATTATTTTCTTATGAGAAATCTTTAAGTATAAAGTTGAGCAATCAAATTACATAAAAAATGCTTATGATCTTAAAAAATTATCATTCAAACACCATTGACTCTTCCAAAAACATTCTTCATAAACACTACAACATAAATAATTGTTAATTACCTATAATTTGTGTAAGTTTTATTTTTCTTTCTATATTGGATGGAAAGTTAAGAATACTGTATATTGAATATTCTTTATTTAGTATATCTAGACTACATTAATAGATTTATAAAATATGACCATGTTTTTGGCTATTTTAGTGGTCATATTTAATTTAATTTTATAAAAATGCAGAGATTAATAAATAGGTGAACCATGAAATAGTGTTCCCAAAAGGATGGACAGGTTGCATCATTATTTATCACATATACTTAAGTTTTATAGAAAAAGATAATGCTGTCCTAGAACTGCATGTTGACAGGTTGATTTATATTTGTTTTCTTTGTGTTTGATGCATTGACTTTTTAATGGCAATTCATTCATTAATTTGACAAGGTATACCTCCTATACATATAACACCATTGTGATGCTAGAGGTATATATAAATGAGTAAAATACAGATTCTTCCCTCAAGGATTATAGAAACCAGTAGGAAAGAAACATGAAAATTAATAGCCATGATACAGGAAGAAATGCTGAGTGCCCTGAGAGAAGAGTGCAGGGCTGACCCCTGGATAATGCTGATGGATGCAGTTGCTCCTATCTAAGGAACCAGGTAAATTGACCGTTGTAAGACCTGTATTTACATTGAGTGGAGTTTTACTCTTCTTCAGAAAGGTCATTCTTTTTGCAGATCTAAAAATAATACAAGTAATATAATTCCACAGATGATAATTAAAAGTTTTCTTAAAATATCGATGCTGTAAAGAATCTTTAAAAAATTTAATTCTATATACTATCAAGACATAACATATTTGGGACATTAAGTCAACTTTACAACCACACCTTAGTGTAGGTTATATTTCTCTGATTTCTAGATTATTCTGAGCAAAGACTTAGCTCTTAAGATTTGCTGTGGTGGTGGGAGTGGGAAAAACCTTTAGTAAAAGTACTTAGGTCTGTTGATTTGGGTCAAACATGAGGAAACTGAGGCTAGATAACAAGAATATCATCATCAAATAGTTCCACCAGAGAAAACCACCCTCCGTGAACATAGCAATTTCTCTATTTAAAATTACTGTTTAAATAAAACTGCATTTAAGAGAGTAGATCTTAAAAGTTACCATCACAAAAAAAATGTAGCTATGTATATGATGGATGTTAACCAGACTTATTTTTGTATTTCACAATATATACTCATTTTGAATCATTATGTTGTATACCTGAAACTAATGTTACATGTCAATTATACCACAATTAAAAATTCATTTTTTAGGATTCATTGTATTGGGGAAGTATTTTCAATTGAGAATCAGGAGTTTGGGGTTTAGCCTTTATTCTGTAAATAATATAAATAATTAATGGTATGAACTTAGTAAAGTCTTTTGACCTTGACATATTCATCCTCATCGGTTAAAACAGGAGAAATCACCCTTCCCATGATTTCTAAATCTCTTTCAACTGTATCTAGAATTTTCTTTGCTTTTTTAAAATTCTTAAATTAAATATAATTTTTATTATTAACTTTACTAGACAGAAAGGCCATGGAGTTGGCTGCTGGAAACTTTCATTCTTAATTGTAATAATATCAACAATCAACTGCCTCAGTGACAGTGCATTGTTTCTTGAGAACCATTTTTTCCCCACTCCCAGAGATTGCTGCATTCTACAAGTTAAAATTGTCTTCTATTTCTATTATCACAGCATTGCTAAAATTCAAGCCCAGCTTCAAATGTTATTGTACTTTATTTTTGAAGTTATAATTGCATGCTTTATTTGTCTTTTAAATGCAGTTACAAAATTACAATAGAGACTTATTCTGTGTTGAATGCAGGTGGGATGCAATATAAAATGTACCTTTTCTGAACAAAGGGAGACAGTTGTGCAAATTAGCTATAATTACTAGGTGCAGGTGTATGGAAAAATGATTTTCTAAGCACTGTATTCATTCATTTTATTTTGAATAGAAACTTGTGGTTCTTCTAATTAAAAAAATAGTTACTTTAATTTGCTTAGCACTTGGTTGGTTGAATAATATCACATACTTCTACTTTTGTATTGAATGACCTGCTTTGGGATTGCTTTCTAGAAAATGTTGAAGGTTTTCTATTTGTTTGCTTGTTTGTTTGCTTGTATGTCCTATTCACAATTTTTGTTATGCTACTTGTATAACTTATAATGAACATAATTAATTATTAGTTTTTGATCTAAAATTTAGTTTTACTGTTCCTAAACAAAGGAAACATGTCAGAATAAAAACAAACCGAACCAACCAACCAACCAAACAAAAAACCTTCCTCAACTCTTACCAGAATTGGTTAGGTAATATTCACTAATTATCTACAATAGGATTTGTGAATTTTTTGAAATTTATGTTTAGCAATAAATATGCAACTTCTTCAAATATTCAGATAGTACTTGCATGTTCTGAAACCTATTACTTAAGAACTCTGGGAACTTAAAGAACTCTTGAAAAATCCTTAAAAAAATATTGTTAATAGTTATTACTTTGACATGTTGAAGATAAGAAAGCCCATCATCAAGGCTAATTTAGTAAATAATTACAGATATAATGTGTTTAATTGAGATGCGTAGATAATATTGGTTAAGCATAGTGATTTCAAAATGAAGAGTGAGCCTATTCAATTGTTGAAAATGTAGCCTTCCTAATAAAAACACAAACTATTCTGTCATTTTAATCTAAAATTAATTTGTATAACTGTTTCCATTAGCTGTAATTTTCCATGTTATCAATTCTTCAGCAAATTAACAATGCTTCTTTTGTATATGTAATTATTAGTGGTTAGGCTTGACATTCATCATATTTAAAGTGGTTATTAATATAAATATATCTTATTAGAGATGTCAGATTTAACATCTTGTATTAATTTATGAACCATGCATGCATACACTCTACATGTAACAATCAAGATATAGGCTTTAGAAAAAGTATGACTGAACTACTATGCTGGTTTATATATTTGGTTTAAAATAACACTGAACAAATTTGGATATAATTAAACCAAGGTGATGTTTTATTTATTTATTTATATATTATCTCTTCAATGTCTTTTGTTTATAAATTCCATAGTGTTACAGATCATACTTAAAATTTCACCTTCTCTCAATGACAGATTGTCTAGCAACTTTAAATATGGTGGCTAGCTACACAGTTTTTCTACAACATACTCAAAATATCAGTAATTTGCTGTGAGAAACTTTTCACATTTTTACTTTATAAATCAGTCTTGAAATACTATTTTAGGCTATACTTTTAGATACAATGGAGTAATTGTGTTGGGCTTACCCTCTGCTACTAGACAACTATAAAAATGAACAAAACATAAAATATGACATTTTTCAGGCATTGTACAATAGGAAGTACAGGTTTTATCCTCTTGAGAGAAGTGAATGCACAGGCCTGGGTTTTCATCCTACAGCATTTTCTGACTACAGAGCAGGAGCGTGAAGACCAAGTGGAGGATTGCTGTCTTGCTGAGTGAGCAGGTAGAAATATATTTGACAGTGCTGAGTTCGTTGGAATTTGTAGATGATTATCCTGAGGGCTGTTCAAAGAAAGATGCCTAACATATTGTATGATGCTCCTCTTCAATTTTTGGCTGAAAGCTGGACTGAGTCTAAACAGAGTTAGATATTATCAAGTTTAAAATAAAACAGTGTTTAAAGGGCTAAGTACTAATGGATATACTGGAGATTGCATAGTGCTGGAAATTCTAGATTTCCAACCCATTTAGAGTAGAGCACCTCTGAGGTTATTCAGCTTTCAGTTGAGAAAACAGAAAGTCTATGGTTTAAGAGTAAAGACTCTGCCTTAACACAGGTTTGACAAAGCTATGTTACAAAGGGATAGTTAGTAAATATCTTAAGATTTCATGGTTATAAGTTCTCTATAGCAGCTACTCAACTTTGTCATCTTAATGTAAAAAAAAAAAAACAACAACAACACCCATAGACAAAACATTAAACAGATGGGTATTTAAAGAGTGTTTTTAAAATTTAACAAAATATACAAACAAACAAAAACAGGCCATAGACTGAATTTGGCCTGTGAACTGTAGTTTGGCAATTTCTGCCTTAGAGTATGTGTTATATAGTAGGATTGAAGACAAACTCTAAATTGACATCCTCAATACAGCGCAAAACCAAGCCTGACATGATCAGTTGCTAACTCACTATCTGAGAGGTCATATATTTATCCAAGGTGAAAAAGTAGAGTACCACACAGGCTTTCCTATTTTCTTTCTTCTCCCAACACACCATCCATAGTTTCCCTTATATACAATATAAATTTTATGGCTAGATACACATATATACATATGCATGGATATATATGTATATACAAAGACTATATATGTATATATACATACACATGCATGTCCATATAGCTGTATGTATTCTACATGTAGATACATATGACTATTCAGTCTATATATGGAGATATATATTCACAGATCAACATAACCAGTTGTGAAGATTTTATTGTGTTTTATAAAGTTCTAGACCTGCATGAACAAATTGACTATTGTTACAGGTGGCTTAGCATAATTTCTTTAAATTCTTTCTTTCCAGGTAATGTTGAACATAGAATTGCTTGCTAACACAGTATTACTGTGCTTCTTTATCTTTCTATAATCTATAATTTTTTCCTTCCCTTAACATGGTATTTCAAAGTGTTACAAGAATTTTTAATTTTGGAGGTTTTCATACCAGTAGTACTCAGAGATTTCTGACTACTTACTTTTTCCAAAGCTGTAGTCATTTTGCAGACTTAGCAAAAGGGCAATGTCACAGTTATTTGCTGAAATTAACAGCCATCAAAATACACTATATCTTGTTAACTATCTTTATATTCTTTTAGCATATAATGAAATATTTAGGATCTCATGGAAGTGATGTGGTAAGTTGTTTAACTGTTGGAGCATGTCAGATGCTCCATTATCATTATCAAAATTCTACTCTGGAACTAGCACCATTTTAGTAATAAAGATTTAAAACTAAATTTCTTATTTCTCAGCAGATATATTATATTTGGGCAATTAATATGTTTCCATATTAAATAAATACAGATCAATAATTTAATATATACTATAAAAAGTTAATACATTTTAGAAAAAGGATGATTACTTTAGCAAGAAATAAGTTTACATTCAATGAAATCTATCTTAATCTATTTCAGGCTGGAAATGAGGATAATCTTCTAATGATTTTAGCTGTACTTTCCTTAGTGTTGCCTTTTAAATAAGCAATTAAACCATAAAAAAATCTCCATGGACTTATTTTTATATTGTTTGATATAATTTTGATTAAGGTAAATTATTTCATAAGTGAATATAAGACTTCAAACTACACTGTTCTTGGAAGATGAAACACAGTGACATGTTCAAGACAGAAAAAAAATTACTGAAAGCTGACCATTTTTTGAAGCCAGATTTTGATAACTGTTTTGATAACTCCAGGTACAGGCAGAGAGGATTGAAGATGAGGTGGGGAACCAAAAGCTGAATTACATCTCATTAGTTGTAGTGCATAGGGCTGGCCTGAGAAGAGTCATAATTTGGTATGCAGTTTTTTTCTCTCAGTATCTTGGAGTTAGCTGGAGGACACTAGTAACTATTAAATCATAAAAACACGTAAATCTTTTTATTCACAAAGGAACACTAAAATATGTATTGGGAAAAATAATTACTCTGGGCCTGGATTCCTTGCCAAGTATGACAGCATTTGCCAGCTTCCAAGATGAGTTTCCACTTGAAGAATTTACAACTGGTTGCTAAATGTTACCTAAATAGTTGTTGCATGTTTAGACCAAGTTTCCACAAAAATATTTGTTAACATAAAGAAGGGAGATTGACTGCAGAGTATTCTTTTTTGGGCTGAGTAACTCTACATGGAAACCATTGTTGAATGGTAATATGCAAATATGCTGTACAATTACAATGCATTTTTAAGGGGGAAAGAAAAACAAGACTTGTTACAGCAAATCTTTGAAAAAAGTGAATTCTCTATCATTTTTCTCAATCTTTCTTATGTTTTTAGTTTACAATGATATTTCTCTGTGACTGAACAAAGTGGTGAAATTCAATAAAATAGCATAAAATGAAGGTAAAACCATTTTATATGGAACCAGGTGATATTTGTTGGGAACTGTCCTGCCTCATTTCAGGGACTGCAACCTCGCCAACAGGTGAGAGTGCCCCAAGGCTGGAGCTGAGCAAGGAGACTTTGGGAAAACAGGCCACTGAGGAGACAAAACCTGTCCCCCTGGCAGAGGTGCAGCCCCTGCCTCCCCCACATTACCCTGCTTGGACCCGGATGATGGCTGGTTAGTCAATGATGGGTAAGATCCCCCAATGCCAGAGGCAACCTAAAACACACACAGTTGCATAGCTGCCATCAGGGAAGGACTTGGGGGACATGGAGAAGGGGCAAAAGAAGGACTCACTCCTTGGCTTTGTCATTGCCGGAGTCCTCATTCTATCTGAAAGAAGTCTCTTTATCTGTTGGCTGCTCTGCTACCCTTGCCTGACTCAGTCTTGAAACAATGCTAGAGGCAGGTATAGTCCTAAACTGGATCCAGTGGTTCCCAGGGGCAATTAGGCCTGGAAAAGGAATGCATTAAATCCTATGAAACCTACTTTGTTAAGAATGCCCTTAGAGTTAATGAGCACTGGTGTTTGGGGTCGGAGCATAGGATGAGTTTATTTTCCCAGGTTTAGGGCCAAATGGGCGTCACTCTGTCTACCAGACCCTGACTCAGAAAGACTCTTGTGATCCCTTTACTGTTATCCTTAAACTACATCATTACTGTTTAACATAGATTGATGAGCATGCTTTGTATCCTTATACAAGCTAAACTCAATGAAAGCCCAAGGAAGAAGGTACTCCTGGCTCTTCTCTTCTGAGATTTGCCAGCCTTTCGTCTGCAAGCAGATCTTGCATTGGGCATTTTCATTTCATCCACAACGCTGGGTGCCACTGCAGGACAGGGCTCCTCCTTAAGATATACATAGAATATTAGAGCAATTATCTAATAGAATATCCAGAATGACCTGGATCTAGCCTTATACATTCATGGATTAATTTAAAAAGAAAAGCAAACTTGTTTCTTCACTTTAAACTGTCCATTGGGAATTTCACAGCCTGTTTTTCTCAATATCATTTTTTTCTAAAATGTCTCAGAAATTTTATTATACTTGATTTGTATCTAAACATAACCAAAAACTGATTACCTTTGAATATAATTATTACAAAGAAAGTACATTACTGACCAGCAAAACCATCCCAAACAAATTTAATCAATTAGTTCTATAGGATGATGTTGGATGACTCATTAAATTTTTTTTTCTTTTCAAATAGATACATTGGATTCAGTGTAAAAAACCTTAAATATTTGAATAAAAAATATTTTTCTTTTGAATTATGTTAAAATATGAATTAAATAATTACATAAGCACTTCACTGTCTATGATACAAGAATACATTTTAATTTAATTTTACATTGTATTCTATTATTTTTTAAATTATTATTTTATTTTCCTATTTTTTGTTCACATACATTTGTCTCTACCTTCCCACCACCACTTTCCCCTGCCCTCCTCTCTCACTTCCCTCCCTCAATGCTTCACCACTTTGGCTTTGTCCATGGGTTTTTTATACATGATCCTTGACTTGACACTTCCCTTTCTGAGCAACACCCCAACCCCAATTCGCTCTTGACTCTGTTGTTTCTTCTTTTCTTTCAATGTTGCTGATCATATTTTCCTTTCATCTTTGTTTTGTTGGTTAGGTTCCACTTATACATGAGATTTTTTGTATTTGTTTTTCGCTCCCTGGCTTATTTTGATTAGCATAAGTCTCTTTATTTCCATCCATGATGTTGCGAAGGGTAGGAACTTCTTTTTTTCTACTGCGTAGTATTTCATTGTGTAAATGTACCATGATTTCTTGATCTACTCATCTACTGATGTGCACTTAGGTTGCTTCCAATACTTGGCTATTGTAAATTGTGCTGCTATGAACATTGGGGTGCCGGGGTTCTTTTGAATTGGCATTTTAGGATTGTTAGGGTATAATTCCAGGAGTGGAATCACTGGGTAAAAGGCAGTTCCATTTTTAGCTTTTTGAGGAGATTCTACACTGTTTTCCATAGTAGCTGCACCAGTCTGCATTCCCACCAACAGTATATTACAGTTCCCTTTTCTCCACAGCCTCTCCAGCACCCATTTTTTGCTGCTTTGTTTCTGATGGACATTCTGACCTGTATGAAGTGGTATCTCATTGTGGTTTTAATTTGCATTTCTCTGATGGCTAGAGAGGCTGAGTATCCTTTCATATGTTTCTGGGCCCTCTGTATCTCTTCGTTGGAGGAGTGTCTGCCCAGGTCTTTTGACCATTTTTTAATAGGATTGTTTGTCTTCTTGGAGTGGAGTAATGTGAGTTCTTTGTATATTTTGGAGATCAAACCTCTATCTGATGTATCATTGGAAAATATATTTTCCCATACAGTTGGTTCCCTTTTCATTTTGCTGATGTTTTTTTTTAGCCATTCATAAGCTTCTTATTTTGATGAGGTCCCACTTGTTTATTCTTTCCTTAATGTCCCTTGCTTTAGGGGACATATCTCTGTTAATATTGCTGTGTGGAAAATTTGAAAGTTTCCTGCCTATGTTTTCCTCTGGGACTTTTATGGTGTCACAGCTTATATTTAAGTCTTTTATCCATCTTGTGTTTATTTTTTGTGTATGGTGTCAGTTGGTGGTCGAAATTCAATTTTTTCCATGTAACTGCCCAGCTCTCCCAACACCACTTGTTGAAGAGGCTATTTTGACTCCAATTTATGCTTCTGCACCTTTTGCAAATATTAGTTGACCATAGAGACATGGGTTTATTTTTGGGCTTTCTATTCTGTTCCACTGATCTATGTGTCTATTCTTGTGTCAGTTGACACTGTTTTGATTACAGTGACCTTGTAATATAGTTTTATGTCCAGTATTGTGATCCCACCTGCTTTGTTTTTCTTTCTCAGAATTTCTGCAGATATTCGGGGTCCTACAAGGCTCCATATAAATTTTTGAAATGTCTGTTCTATGTCTGTGAAATACGTCATTAGTATTTTAAAAGGATTGCATTGAATCTATAAATTGCTTTGGGTAGAATGGACATTCTGATGATGTTAATTATTGCAATACATGAACACAGTATATGCTTCCATTTATTTGAGTCTTCCTTAATTTCTTTCTTCAGTGTTGTATAGTTTTCTGCATACAAGTCTTTTACATCCTTGGTTAAATTTATCCGTAGGTTTTTATTTTTCTTGTTGTTATAGCAAATGGTATTTTTTTTCTGATTTCTGCTTCTTCTACTGCATTGTGGTGTACAAATATGCCTTCAATTCCTGAATATTGACTTCGTACTCTGGTGTTTTGCCAAATTCATTTATTAGGTCGAGCAGTTTTTTGGTGGAGTCTATGTGGTTTTCTATGTACACAATCATGACATTGCAAACAATAGTTTTACTTCCTCATTTCCAATTTGGATGCCTTTTATTTATTTTTATTGTTTGATAGCTATGGCCAAAGCTTCTAATAGTATGTTGAATAGAAGTGGTGAAAGCGGACATCCTTGTCTTGTTCCTGATCTTAGTGGGAAAGCTTTTAGTTTTTTCCCATTGAGTATGAGATTGGCTGTAGGTTTTTCATATATGGCCTTTATTATATTGAGGTATGCCCCCTTTATTCCCATTTTGCTGAGTGTTTTTATCATAAATGGGTGCTGTACCATATCAAATGCTTTTTCCTCATCTATTGATATGACCATGTAGTTTTTGTCTTTCCTTTTGTTTTTGTGATACATAATATTAATTGATTTGAGTATATTGAACCATCCTTGCATCCCTGGGATGAATCCCACTTGATCATGATGGATAAACTTTTTAATGTATTGCTGGATGTGGTTTGCCAACATTTTGTTGAGGATTTTAGTATCTATGTTCATCAGAGATATTGGCCTGTAGTTTTCTTTCTTTGTTGTGTCTTTATCTGGTTTTGGGATTGGGATGATGCTGGCCTCATAAAAAGAGTTTTGGATTCTTCCCTCATTTTGGATATTTTGGAGTAGTCTCAGAAGGACAGGAGTTAAGTCTTCCTTAAATATTTTGTAAAGTTCTCCTGTGAGACCATCCGGTCCAGGGTTTTTGTGTGCCAGGAATTTTTTGATTTCCGCTTCAATTTCCCCAGCTATTATTGGTGTGTTCAGGCTTTCTACTTCTTCTTCATTCAGTGTTGGAAGGTTATATTTTTCTAGAAATTTGTCCATTTCATCAAGGTTTTCAAATTCCTTGGCATATAATTGCTCATAGTAATTTCTTACAGTATTTCTGTGGTATCAGTTGTGATGTCTCCTCTTTCATTTCTGATATCATTTATTTGGGTCTTCTCCCTTTTTTTCATGATGAGTCTGCTTAAAGGCTTGTCAATTTTACTTATCTTTTCAAAGAACCAGCTCCTGGATTGGTTGATCCCTTGATTTGTTCTTTTAGTCTCCATGTCATTCTGTTCTGTTTTGATCTTGATTATTTCCTTCCTTCTACTTGCTCTGAGCTTTGTTTGTTTTTTATCCCCAGTTCTTGAAGTTGTAGTGTTAGGTCATTTATTTGAAATGTTTCTGCCTTTTTTAGGTAGGCCTGTATTGTTATGAACTTTCATCTCAGGGCTACATTCTATGTGTCCTTAAGGTTTTGGACTGTGGTGTGTTCATTTTCATTTGTTTCCAGAAACGTTTTGATTTCTTCTCTGATTTTATTATTGACCCCATCATTGTTTAATAGTGTGCCCTCAGTCTCCATGTGTTTGAAAGTTTTTGAAATTTTCCTTGAGGTTGGTTTCCAGTTAGAAGCCATTGTGGTCTGAGAAAATGCTTGGTATTATTTCAATTATCCTTAATTTGTTAAAGCTTATTGTGTCCTATCATGTGGTCTATCTTTGAAAAAGTTCCATGGGCATTTCAAAACAATGTGTATTTTGCTTCTTTGGGATGAAAGAATCTATGTATGTCAGTTAAGTCCATTTGATTTAATGTGTTGCTCAGTTCCACACTATCCTTGCTGATGTTTCAATTGGAAGATATATCCATTTTTGACAATGGGTGTTAAAATACCATATCATCACTGTGTTGCTGTCTATCTATCTTGAAGTCCTCCAAGATATTCCTAATATATTTGGGTACTCCTATGTTGGGTGTATATAAGTTTACAATGTTTATGTCTTCTTGTATGATTCTTCCTTTGAGTATTATAAAGTGTCCCTTTTGGGTCTCTTTATATGGTCTTTGTTTTGAAATCCATTTTGTCTGAAATAAGTGTTGCTCCTCCTGCTTTTTTTTCCTGCCCATTTGCTTGGAATATTTTTTTCCATCCCTTTACTTTCAATCTGTGTAGGTCTTTTGCTCTGAGGAGAGTCTGTAGTAGGCAGCATATGTGTGGGTCATATTTTTTTATCCATTCAGCTACCCTGTGTCTTTTGATTGGGGCATTTAGTCCATTTACATTGAGAGTTATTACTGATAGAAACCTATTCATTTCTTTCCCCTTTGTACCTGTGGTCTTCTCTTTCTCACTCTTTTTCTTCATCTTAAACCAGTCCCTTTAGCATATCTTGTAGTGCTGGTTTGATGGAGATGTATTCTTTTAGTCTTCTTTTATTTGGGAAACTCCTTATTTCCCCTTCCATTTTAATTGATAGCCTTGCTGTGTATAGCATTCTTGGTTTAGCCCTTGCTTTTCATGACTTGGAATATTACTTGCCATTCCCTTCTGGCTTGTAGTTTTTCTGTTGAGAAGTCAGCGCTGGGCCATATCAGGGCTCCCTTACATGTCACTACCTGTTTCTCTTTTGCTGCCTTTGGGATTCCTTCTTTGGCTTTGATATTTGCCATTTTAGTGATGATGTGCCTTGGAGTGGGCCTCATTGTGTTCTCTTGAATGGGGCCCTCTGTGCTTCCCGGAATTGTGAGACATTTTCTACTCTCCAATTAGGGGAGTTTTCCATCATTACTTTTTAAACAGGTTCTCTGTACCTTGCTCCTCTTCTTCTCCTTTTGGTATGCCTATTATATATATATATATATAGTTATGTTTCAGGTAGTCCTGCATGTCCCTAAATGCTTATCCTCATCTATTCTTTTTTAGTCTATCATTTTCTTGCTTTCTCTGGGAGCTTTTTTCTACCTTGTCTTCCAGCTCTCTGATTCGATCCTCTGCTTCATCAAGCCAGCTTTTGATTCCTTCTACAATGTTCTTCAATTCAGAAATTGCATTCTTCATTTTCTCTTGTCTCTTATTCATAGTCTATGTTCTTTTTCATGTTGATATAGTTTGCACTAAGTTCCTGATAGTTACCCTGTAGTTTCTCATAGTTCTCTTTGAGCTCTCTGAGGTCATTTAGCTTCCTTAGAGCCATTGTTTTGAGTTCAATATCTGATAGTTTAGTTACCTCTATTTCATTTAGTTTTCTCTGTGAGGTTTCCTCCTTTCCCTAATGTGTGGGTTGTTTCTTTTCCTTCTCATTATTTGTGAGACTCTTCATTTTTTTTTCCTGCTTCTTAAATTGATCTGTCTTGATTTCCTGACTTGTGGTTTGAATTTCTATGGTAGTAGGCGTGTTTTTTTTTCTTTTCTTTCTGGGTCTGCCTCTGATGATGTCAGTTTTTGACCCTTTATGACCTTAGACAGTCTGTTTGGGACCTCCAGAAACCTAGTGTCTGTGTCTGTCTCCTGCAATTGTTAATCTAGTTACTCTGACCTCAGTTGTCAGTCTTAGGCACCATGGGGAGGGTCAGTGCCTCCTGAGGGCAAGGTTATCATATCCTTACAGGCTGCTGCCACTCAGAGGAGTGGTCTACCTGAGCAAGATGGAGACCCTGGAATGGGGAAGGATTCAGCACCGGGATCTCCCTGTCTACTCCCTTAGTTCTCTCCCCAAAACCTCTGACTCCAGTCTCTCCTCAAGAGTCTCTAGGCAGCTCTGTGTCTACGTTAGCCAGGGGTCTACTATCTCTGTAGGCCACTCTGCACTCAGCACCCAGGCCCGCATGCAACTCCTAGCCTGTCCAGAGTGTCCTGAGGGCAGGGGTATTGTTTCCTTTCCTGCTGCTGCCTCTTTGGGGGTACCTGCCTGAGCAAGGTGGAGATTGTAGCATGGGGAATGTGTCAGCACTGGGACCCCCTGACTACTCCCTCAGTTTTCTCCCCAATGCCTCCATCTCAGTCTCTCCTCAAGCTCATCTCTAGATAGCTCTGTGTCCCCTTTTGCCAGGGATCAGCTATCTCTTTTGGCTGCTCTGCACTCATCACCCAGGCCTGTGCGCAACTCCTGGGCAGGGTGTCCTGAGGGTAGAGCTACTGTTTACTTTATGCCTGAGTAAGATGGATGCTGCAGATTGGGAGGTGAGTCATTACCCGGGCCCCCATTGACAACCATCTCTGTTCTCTCCCCAAAGCTTTCCTCGCCAATCTTTCTTCAGGTTCCAGCCCACTCTGCTCCCGCCTCTGCCGAGAGAAAAGAAGGTGGCTGCCACTGCAAATTTTTCCATTGGTCCTTTAATCGTCTTTGCATCTCCATCCATTTGTCTCTGGCAGAGGGCACCACTACGCTTTTCACAGCTGTCTGTTGTCTGTGTCCTTGTTTGGGTTCTGATGTTGTAATCTAGAAGTCCCCGCTTATGAATCAGACCTTTTTCTTCTTAGGGGGATCCAACTGGCCATTTCAATATCCCTCTGGTGCTGGTGACTATGGGCACCCAGCCCACTCTCTCAAGCCTCCACCGCCTTTCTCATCCATTAGGATGTGCAAAAGCTGATTCCACTGTCTGTCCGAGGCTCCAAGTCTCCTTTCTCACTATGGTTCCACTGTTTTCCAGGTGATTTATCCACAGTTTAGTTTCAATTGCAGTTTGGTCCTGGGAGGAGGTTAGTGTGACTTTCACTCACTCTCCACTATATTCCCAAAAATTTATTTTTAAAAGATTTTAATTTTATTGTATTTTGACACTACATTTAACCCTCTTATACCTTCTCCCCACCTGCAATCACCACACTGTTTTGTATTAGTTCTTTTGCCTTTTTCTCTATCCATCCACCCCAAACTTACCTCTTTAGCTTTCTTCCCCCTCTCCATCTATGAGTCTGTCTCTATTTTGCTTATTAGTTCAATTTGTTTATTAGGTTCCCTATATGTGTGGAAATATATGATATTTGTCTTTCACTGTCTGACTTACTCAACTTAGCATAATGTTCTCCAGGTCCATCCATTTTGTTAAAAAGGGTAAATTTTCCTTTTTTTACAGCTGAGTAATATTCCATTCTGTAAATGCCCCATAGTTCTTTTATTCACTAATCTACTGATAGACACTTGGACTGTTTCCATATTTTGACAATTTTAAATGATGTTGCAATGAACATAGGGGTGCTTATATTGTTTCAAATTAGTGTCTTGGGTTTCTTGAGATACATTCCCAGAAGTGGAATTGCTGGGACAAAACAGAATCTATTTTTAAATTTTTTTTGATCAGTAATTTTATTTTATTTTCAGCTATTTCTTTCTTTCTTTCTTTATTATTTAAATACCTTTGTCTCCGCCTCCCCCCCACCACTTGCCCCTTCCCTCCTTCCCTCCCCGAGCTCTTCCCCTTCGGTTTTGTCCATGAGTCCTTGCTATATGTTCCTTGACTTTCCCCTTCCCTTTCTTTTCCCCGCCCCCGCCTTGTCTCTGTTGATTTCTTTTCCTTTCAGTGTTGCTGGTCTTATTTTCCTTGCATCTTTGCATTGTTGGTTAGGTTCCACTTATAGGTGAGACCATATGGTATTTGTCTTCCCCCCCCTGGTTTATTTCACTTAGCATAATGCTCTCCAGTTCCATCCATGCTGTCGCGAAGTTTAGTAGTTCTTTTTTTCTTTGTGCTGTGTAGTATTCCCTTGTGTATATGTACCATCATTTTTGGATCCAATCATCTACTGATGGGCATTTAGGTTGCTTCCAACACTTGGCTATTGCAAATTGTGCTGCTATGAACATTGGGGTGCATAGGTTCTTTTGTATTGGCTTTTTGGTGTTCTTAGGGTATAGTCCCAGCAGGGGAATCCCTGGATCAAAAGGCAGTTCCATTTTCAGCTTTCTGAGGAAATTCCACACTGCTTTCCACAGTGGCTGCACCAGTCTGCATTCCCACCAACAGTGGACTAGGGTACCCTTTTGTCCACAGCCTCTCCAGCACCTCTTGTTTGTGGATCTGTTTATGATGGCCATTCTGACTAGTGTGAGGTGGTACCTCATGGTGGTTTTGATCTGCATTTCTCTGATGGCTAGTGATGCTGAGCATCTTTTCAAATGCCTCTGGACCCTCTGTATCTCCTCCTTGGAAAAGCGTCTGCCCAGGTCCTTTGCCCATTTTTTGATTGGATCGTTTGTCTTCTTAGAGTGGAGTCGAGTGAGTTCTTTATATATCTTGGAGATCAAACCTCTATCTGATGTATCATTAGCGAATATATTTTCCCATATGGTTGGCTCCCTTATCATTTTGCTGATGTATTCTTTTGCCATGCAGAAGCTCCTTATTTTGATGAGGTCCCACTTGTTTATTCTTTCCTTTATGTTCCTTGCTTTAGGAGATATATTGCGGCGTGGGATATCTGAGAGTTTCCTGCCAATGTTCCCCTCTAGGACTTTGATGGTGTTGCAACTTATATTTAAGTCTTTTCTCCATCTTGAGTTTATTTTTGTGTATGGTGTCAGCTGATGACCCTATTTCAATTTTTTGCATGTAGCCGTCCAGCTCTCTCAACACCATTTGTTGAAGAGGCTATTATTGCTCCATTTTATGCTTCTGCCCCCTTTGTCAATATTAGATGTCCATAGAGACCTGGGCTTATTTCTGGGCTTTCTATTCTGTTCCACTGGTCTGTGGGTCTGTCCTTGTGGCAGTACCAGATTGTTTTGAGTATAGTGGCTTTGTAGTAGAGCTTGATGTCCGGTATTGTGATTCCTCCTACTTTCTGTTTCTTTCTCAAAATTGCTGAGGCTATTCGGGGTAATTTATGGTTCCATATAAATTTTTGAAATGTTTGTTCTATTTCTGTGAAATATGTCATTGGTATCTTAATAGGGATTCCGCTGAATCTACACATTGCTTTGGGTAGTATGGACATTTTGATGATATTAATTCTTCCAATCCATGAGCACGGCTATACCTATGCTTCCATTTATTTGTGTTTTCCTTCATTTCTTTTTTCAATGTTGTATAGTTTTCTGTGTACAGGTCTTTTACATCTTTGGTTAAATTTATGCCTAGGTACTTTATATTTCTTCTTGCTATATCGAATGGTATTTTTTTTTTTGATTTCTTCTTCTGTTGCATGGCTGGTGTACAAAAATGCCTTTGATTTCTGAATGTTGACTTTGTATCTTGCTGGTTTGCCAAATTCACTTATTAGGTTGAGGAGTTTTTTGGTGGAGTCTACAGGGTTCTCTATGTACACTATCATGTCATCTGCAAACAATGATAGCTTTACTTCCTCCTTTCCTATTTGGATAACTTTTATCTCTTTCTCTTGTCTGACCACTGTGGCTAGGACTTACAATACGATGTTGAAAAGAAGCGGTGAGAGCGGACATCCTGGTCGTGTTCCTGATCTTAGTGGGAAAGCTTTCAGTTTTTGCCCGTTGAGTATGATGTTTGCTGTAGGTTTTTCATATATGGCCTTTATTATGTTGAGGAATTCCCCATTTATTCCCATTTTGCTGAGTGTTTTGATCATAAATGGGTGCTGTATCTTATCGAATGCTTTTTCTGCATCTATCGAGATGATCATGAGGTTTTTGTCTTTTCTTTTATTTATGTGATGGATCACATTTACTGATTTTCATATATTGAACTATCCCTGCATGCCTGGCGTGAATCCCACTTCATCGTGGTGGATAATCTTTTTAATGTATTGCTGGATGTCGTTTGCCAAAATTTTGTTGAGGATTTTAGCATCTCTGTTCATCAGCGAAATTGGCCTGTAGTTTTCTTTCTTTGTAGGGTCTTTATCTGGTTTTGGGATTAGGGTGATACTGGCCTCACAGAAAGAGCCTGGGAGTCTTCCCTCCTCTTGGATTTTTTGGAATAGTCTGAGAAGGACAGGGGTTAGCTCTTCCTTAAATGTTTTGTAAAATTCTCCTGTGAAACCAACCGGCCCTGGGTTTTTGTGTGCTGGGAATTTCTTGATGACTGCTTCAATTTCCCCAGCTGTTATCGGTCTGTTCAAGCTTTCTGTTTCTTCCTCCTTCAGTGTTGGAAGATTATACTTTTCAGGAAATTTGTCCATTTCATCAAATTTTCAAATTTCTTGGCATAAAATTGTTCATAGTAGTTTCTGACAATCCTTTGTATTTCTGTGGTATCAGTTGTTATTTTTCCTCTTTCATTTCTGATATTATTAATTTGGGTCCTCTCCCTATTTTTTTGATGAGACTGCTTAAGGGCTTTTCAATTTTATTTATCTTTTCAAAGAACCAGCTTCTGGATTGGTTGATCCTCTGAATTATTCTTTTCATCTCTATGTCATTCCGTTCTGCTCTAATATTGACTATTTCCTTCCTTCTACTTGCTCTTGAGTTTATTTGTTGTTGTTTCTCCAGTTCTTGAAGTAGTAGTGTTAGGTCTTTTATTTGAAATGTTTCTGTCTTTTTTAGGTAAGCCTGTATTGCTATGAACTTCCCTCTCAGGACCGCCTTTGCTGTGTTTCATAGGTTTTCGACTGTTGTCTGTTCATATTCATTTGTTTCCAGAAATTTTTGGATATCTTCTCTTATCTCATTATTGACTCATTCATTGTTTAATAGTGTACTGTTCAGTCTCCATGAGTTTGCAGGTTTTTGAAATTTCTCTTTGAGGTTGATTTCGAGTTTCAAGGCCTTGTGGTCTGAGAAAAAGTTCGGTATTATTTCAGTTTTCCTGAATTTGCTGAGGTTTGCTTTGTGTCCTATCATGTGGTCAATCTTTGAAAGACTGCCATGAGCATATGAAAAGAATGTGTATTTTTCTTCTTTGGGATGTAAGGTTCTATGTATGTCAGTTAAGTCTCTTTGATTCAGTGTGTCATTCAGCTCCACAATATCTTTATTAATGTTTTGTTTAGAAGATCTGTCCATTTTTGACAGTGGGGTGTTGAAATCCCCTACTATCAGTGTGTTGCTGTCTATATCTTTTTTGAAGTCATCCAACAATTTCCTTATAAACTTGGGGGCTCCTCTATTGGGAGCATATAAGTTTACAATGTTGATGTCTTCTTGATAGATTCTTCCTTTAAGTATGATAAAGTGCCCCTCTGGGTCTCTCTTTATGGCCTTTGTTTTGAAATCTACTTTGTCTGATACAAGTATGGCAACCCTGGCCTTTTTCTCATGCCCATTTGCTTGGAATATTTTTTTCCATCTCTTTACTTTCAATCTGTGTAGGTCTCTTGCTCTGAGGTGGGTCTCTTGTAGGAAGCACATGTGTGGGTCATGTTTTCTTATCCATTCAGCTACCCTGTGTCTTTTGTTTGGGGCATTTAGTTCATTCACATTGAGAGATATTACTGATAGAAACTTACTCATCTTTTCTCTTTGTACCTGTGTACCTGTCTCTCTCAGTGTTTTTCTTCACCTGCTTAAACCAGTCCCCTTAGCATATCTTGGAGTGCTGGTTTGGTAGAGATGTATTCTTTCAGTCTTCTCTCTTCTGGGAGACTTCTTATTTCCCCTTCTATTTTAATGGAGAGCCTAGCTGGGTAGAGCAGCCTTGGCTGTAGGCCCTTGCTTTTCATGACTTGGAATATTTGCTGACATTCCCTTCTGTCTTGTAGTTTTTCTCTTGAGAAGTCAGCTCCTAGCCATATAGGGGCCCCCTTGTATGTTACTTTCTCCTTCTCCCTTGCTGCCTTGATGATTCTCTCTTTGTCTTGATATTTGCCATTTTAATGATGATGTGTCTTGGAGTAGACCTCTTTGAGTCTCTCTTGAGCGGGGTCCTGTGTGCCTCCTGGATCCATGAGAACCTTTCTCTCCTCAAATTAGGGAAATTTTCCATCATTACTTTTTTAGGGAGGTTCTCTAACCCTTGCTCCTCTTCTTCTCCTTCTGGTATCCCTATTATATGGATATTATTGTGTTTCAGGTTGTCCTGCATTTCCCTAAATGCCTCTTCAGTCTTTTTGAGTCATTTTTCCATTTCTTGTTCTTTCTGGGAGCTTCTTTCTACCTTGTCCTCCATCTCACTGATTCGATCCTCGGCTTCATCCAGCCTGCTTTGGATTCCTTCTACTGTGTTCTTCAATTCAGAAATGGTATTCTTCATATCCTCTTGTGTCTTCTTGATAGTTTCTAGGTCCTTTTCCTGGCTGATACAGTTTACTGTAAGATCCTGATAGTTTCTCTGCAGTTTCTCCCAGTTATCTTTGAGCTGGCCGAGCTCATTGCGCTTCCTTAGAACCATTGTTTTGAATTCAGTATCTGATAGTTCCCTTGCCTCTATTTCATTTAGCTCTCTCTGTGGGGAGTCCCCTTATCCACTCATTTGGGGGGAACTTCTTTTTCTTCACATTTTTGTGAAAGTCTGTTAAGTATTTTTGTCCTTTACTTTTCTTTTTGGGCCTGCCTCTGATGATGTCAGTTGTTGACCCTATATGACCTCGGGTTGTTTGTTTGAGCCTTCCAGGAGTGTAATGTCTGTGTCTGACTCCTGCTTGGAGCAGCTCTGTGACCCCTTTGGTCAGGGCTGGGCTATTTTTTGGGATCTCTCTGCACTCTCACAGGGGCTCCTTGAGTGCGCTCCTTTAGCGCACTCCCTGGCTAGGCAGGATGCCCTGCCCGCCTGGGCTTGCGCGTGCTTGCTCCAGCCCAAGGGGCTTACTCGGGACCTCATGTACTCGTCTGGCTCCCCCCGGCAGGCAGGCACCCTGGTACTGATCCATTTAGGCTCTCCTATTGTGTGCTTTCCCCGCTTTTGGCTCTTTGGGTGCGTTGCTTGCCCTCGCCAAATGAAGACTACAGAAATGGGGGGAAGTAAGCTCCAGGACTCTCTGGTTAATCCTTTTTCTGGTCCCTCCTCCAGGGACTCTGGGTAGCTCTGTGACCCCTTTGGCCTAGGATCTACTAATTCTGTTAGCCGCTCCGCAATTGCAGGTCACTTGGGTCAATTTATGCCTCGCTTTTTGCCTTGCAGGCCATATTGGTGCCAATTTGTGGGAGTGCTTGCCAGCCCATGCAAGCCCTCGCCAGCCCGCGCGGGTCCGCACACGCGCTCGCCAACCCTCACCAGCCACTGGGCTCAAGTGTGTGCGCCTGCACTGGGTGGTTTTGGGGTGTCTATTGTGTGCTTTTCGGCTTTTGGCTCTTTGGGGTGTGGCCTCTTCCCGCACAATGGAGACTACAGAATGGGGAGGGAGTCGGGACTCTCCAGTTCCTCCTCCCATTCTTTCCTCTGTCTCCAGTCTCTCCTCAGGGCTCTCCCAGCCAATCTGCACTCAGCTCCCCAGCTCACATGCCTATAAGCTGTGTGCGGAGCACACAAAAGGTGGGTTAATTGATTCCCTTATGCTTGAGCGAAATGGTAGCTGCAGAGTGGGAGGTGAGTTATCACCGGGGTTCCATCAGCTGCTGTCTCAGTCCTCTTCAACAAATCTCCTATTGACACAGAGCAGAGAGACAGATCACCAGTGGGGAAAGAGCCAACTCCACAGGACAAAAAGTGCTAGCATTCTAGAGCTTAAAGAAATGGGAGAGTGAGAGTCAAGACAGCAGAGGAGGAAGTGGAAGCTAATCTAACCTCCTCCAAGGACCAATCTGAAATTACAACTAAATTGTGGAGAAATCATCCAGAATAACCTACTGAACAGTAGCTGAAGAAAAGCCTCATAGCCATGGACAGACAGAAGAAATCACTTCACCACTCATGAATGATGTGGAGTGTGAAGGAGATGTTAGGTCTGGCTGGGCCTCCACAGGTGACAACTGAAGTGTCAGAGACAAATTTCAGTGGCCAGGGGGTTTGCCCTGAGAATTTGATGTCAAAATCCCAAGCTGGCCTCCCCAGACTACAACACAAGAACCAGAAAGGAACCCAGATAACATCCCACTGTGAAAAGTGGTAGAGTGGCTGTCTGCCAGAGAGAGACAGCTTGAGACACAGGGAACCTCAGAAAGGGCAAACGGGCAAAATTTCATTTGAAAGCACTTACTCTCAGCTCTGGCAAAAGGAGGTAAGATTGGACTAGAGTTGCTTGAATAGAGACTGAGTAAGTTGGCTTTGGGGAGAAGATTGAGGGAGCAGTTGTCAGGATCCATGTGCTTAGTCATTCCCCGTAAGAAGAAACCATCTTGCTCAGGCAGAGCAGTCCCCTCCAAGTGGCATTGATCTGAGAAGAAGCAATATCCATACCTACAGAAATCACTCTGCCCTACTCTGTGGTGCTGAAGCCTGACTGCTGATTCCAGATTGACTAGATTAACAACTGAAGGAGACTGGTAGTCTGAAACAGTCTGCTGAGGGCCAGACTGGGACACCATCAGACATCACCAGGGGGAGATCCAGAAGAGAAGACAGTGGTAAACACTAGATTCTACTGAAATAAATTCCACTGCAGTTTTCTTCATGATTTGCATTATTTTATCTCCTACACAGCTTTTTAACATTCATTTTCTGTCCTTCAATTTTGTGCCTATTAGGTCACTAGTTTTTACATTATAGTTTATGTCAAATCTTTTATTTTACTCCTCCCTTCTCTTACTCCATTTTGCCTTCTTTCCTCTTCTTATTTTCATTTTCAATTTCATTTTCTCTCTTGCTGTGACTTGTTTCCGTCCTGCATTTTTATTATTTCTCCCATCTCCAGCCTCTCAAAACCATTTTTCTTGTCATTAGTCATCTCACATTCTTTTTCTTGATCTTAAAATACTCTTATTCTCTCTCAACATATATCAATATTTGCTCATTAGTTGTGAATATGGTGCTTTTTGTTGCATTTCTTCCATTTTATTTCTAGATTTTTACTTTTTTTATTTCAAATTTCAAATCTTGCCATTTCCCTCTCCTATTTCATTAGCCTTTCTCCTACTCCTTCTTTTTTCATTTTAAATTTTAATTTTTCCTTGCTTTAGCCTTGTTTTCATTTCTCAGTCTTACTATTCCTTTTCCCTCTCTCTTCTCAAAAATCACTTCTCTTTCCTGTAGACATCTCTTAAGCTTTTTTCTTTCTTTCTTTCTTTCTTTCTTTCTTTCTTTCTTTCTTTCTTTCTTTCTTTCTTTCTTTCTTGTCTCTCTTTTCATTCTTTCTCTCTCTCTCTTCTTTCTTTTCTTTTTCCCCTCTACTCCCATCCCGCCTATATTAATCTTTTTTTTTCCAGTTCTTCTTGATAGTGCTGTAGGGGATCCTTTGCTCCAATTTGGTTCCTATTTTTCTTTCTCTCTACTATATTTTTTATTTCTGTTTAAACCTAAACATAAGCTTTCCTTCTCTTATTCCATTCCACCTTCTTCCTTCCCTTTATTATTTACAATGTAAATTTTACTTTCCCTCTTCATTTTGTCTCTATTTCTTACTCTTATTATTGTTGTTCCCTCAAAGTCATTTTTTTTCTTTCAGTTAGTCATCTCATGTTAGTTTTTCCTTGCTTAAAATAATCTTAATCTCTTTACATATTTATTAATATTGGCTCATTTGCTGTTGATAGTGTGATTGTGGGTAGACATTATTTTGAGGGTGTGTTTGTCTCCTGGGCTGTTTTTTTTTCTGGTAGCATTTGTACAACAGCATAAAATGTGGTGAATGGAGTGGCTCCTAGACAGCCAGTTGGAGGAAAGGAACCACCAAAGAACATCCCCAAAACAACCAAAACCCACTTACAACCAGAACACCCACATGAATAGCTTAAAGGGCATCCCAAGAACTTCCAATTCAGGAGGTCAACGGGACTGCACCACTGATTCCCACATGTCTCCTACCATAGAATGTTGCACCAGGAAGACAGAGTCAAAGCACAATAATCCAAGAAGCATAAGCAAACAAGAAGAGTCACCTAAAATGGAGAGACAAAGGAAGAAACATCAATTGAAAAGAAAGGAGGGATCCCCAGAAAGAGTGCTAAGTGAAATAGAGGCAAGAAAACTATCAGACATAGAGTTAAAAATAATGGTTATAATGATGCAGAGTGAGCTCAGTGAGAACCACAAGGAACTACAGGGAAGCTACAAAGAACTTACTGCAAAATACACCACCATGTAAAAGGACATAGAAACTATCAATAAGAGCCAGGAGGATATGAAGAATACAATATTTGAAATGAAGTGCACAGTAGAAGGAATTAAAATAAGCCTATACAAGGCAGAGGATCGAATCAGTGAGCTGGAAAACAAGACAGAAAAAATTCCCAGATGTAGCAATAAAATGAAAAAAGACTAATAAAGAATGAAGATGGTTTAATGGAGATGCAGAACAACATGAAATGTAATAATATTCATAATATAGGAGTACCAGAAGGAGAAAAAGAGGAGCAAGGCATAAAAAACTGGTTTGAAAAAGGAATGGCAGAAAACTTCCCTAATTTGGCAAGAGGAAATGTCATGTAGGTCCAGGAAGCAGGGAGGGTACCAATCAAGAGGAACCCAAGGAGGCCCACTCCAACTCACTCATGATTAAAATGGCAAAATTTAAAGAGAGAATCTTAAAGACAGCAAAGGAGAAACAGCTTGATACATACAAGGGTTTAAAGACAAAGAGTCTTAAAGACAGCAAGACAGAAACAGTTTGTAACATACAAAGGAAACCTGTTAAGGCAATCAGCTGATTATTCAACAGAAACAGTACAAGCCAGAAGGGAAAAGCAAGAAATATTCCAAGTAATGAAAAGTAAAGGTTCTGAGACTACTCTACCTAGCATGATTCTAATTTAAAATGGAAGACCAAATAAGGAGTCTCCCAGACCAAAAAACAAACAAACAAAAGGAGCTAAAAATATACATCTCCACCAAGCCAACATTTGAAGAGATGTTAAAGGGGCTGCTTTAAGACAATGAAGAAAACTATAGAGGGAGAGGGAGGAACACAAGTACAAAAGGAAAAATGGCAATACATAACTACCTATCAATAATAACTGTAATTATAAATGGATTAAATGCTCCATTTAAAAGACTTAAAAGAATGGATAAGAAAACATGACCCACACTTATGCCGTCTACAAGAGATACACCTCAGAACAAAAGACCTACACAGACTGAAAGTGCAGAGATGGAAAATATATTCCAGTAAAACAAACATTAAAACAAGCTGGAGTAGCAATAACTATATCAGACAAAATATATTTCAAAACAAAGGCCATTAAAGGAGATAAAGAGGGATACTTCATAATACTTAAGGGAATCATGCATCAAGAAGATATAACCATTGTAAATATATATGTATCCAACAAAGAACACCCAAATATATAAGGAAAATGTTAGAGGACTTTAAGAGAGATATAAACAACAACACACTTATTGAAAGGGATTTTAACATTCCAGTGTAAATGATGGATAGATTGTCCAAAGAAAGAATCAACAAGGATATTGTGGCATTGAACAGTACTCTAGATCAATGGACTTAATGAATATATACAAAAACTTTCACCCCAAAGAAGCAAAATATACATTCTTCTCAAATGTTCATGGAACATTTTCAAAGATAAACCACATGATGGGACACAAAACAAGCCTCAGCAAAATCCAGAAAATTGAAGTCATATCAAGTATCTTTTAGGATCACAATGTCTTAAAACTGGAAATGAAACTTAAGGAAAAGCTCCAAAACAGTCAAATTCATGAAGATTGAACAATATGCTATTGAAAAATGAATGGGCTAACAATGACATCAAGGAAGAAATCAAAATGTATCTGGAACAAATAAAAATGAACACATAACAGCCCCAAACCTATGGGGTATAGAAAAGGCAGTCCTGAGAGGAAAGTTCTGAGCAATACAAGACTACTTTAAAAAGATAGAAAAACCTCAAAAAACCCCACAAAAACACACAAAAAAACCCTAAACCTACATTTACAAGAACTAGAGGAGGAACGACAAACAAAGCACAAAACGAAATAAGGAAGAAAATAATCAAGATCAGAGCAGAATTAAATGATATAGAGACTAAAAGAACACTTTAAAGGATCAATAAATCCAGGAGCTGGTTCTTTCAAAAGATAAACAATCAAGAAGCCTTTAACCAACTCAGAAAAAAAGAGAGAGTAACTAAATAAAATCAGAAATGAAAGAGGAGATTTACGACTGATACCACAGAAATAAAAATGGTTGTAAGAAATTACTATGAACAACTATATGCCAAGAAATTTGACAACCAAAGATAAATGGACAAATTTCTAGAAATACGTAATCTTCCAAAACTGAATGAAGGAGCAGAAAGCCTGAACAGAACAATAACAACTAGTAAAATTGAAGTAGTAATCAAAAAACTCCCAGCATACAGAAGCCCTGGACAAAACAGCTTCATAAGTGAATCCTACCAAACATTTAGGCAAGAGCTCATGCCTATCTTTCTGAAACTATTCCAAAAAATTCAAGAAGAAGGAAGACTCCCAAACCCTTTCTATGAGGCCAGGAATATCTTGATTCTAAAAACTAAGTAAAAACAGAACAAAGAAAGAAAACTAAAGTCCAGTATTTCTGATGAATATAGATGCTAAAATCCTCAACAAAACATTGTCAAGCTGGATTTAGCAACATATTAAAAAGATCATATACCATGATCAAGTGGAATTCATCCCAGGGATGCAGGGATGGTATTGCCAAATCAATAAACATAGCACACTGCATAAACAAAATGAAAGACAAAAACCACATGCTCATAACAATGGAGTGTGAAAAAGCATTTGGTAATGTACAGCACCTATTTATGATAAAAACTCTGAGCAAGAGGAAATAGAGGAAGCATACCTCAACATATTAAGGCCATATATGATAAACCAACTGTAAGCATCATACACAATGGGCAAAAATTTAAAGCTTTCTCTCCAAGGTAAGGAAAAAGTCGAGGTAGTCTGCATTCATCACTTTTATTCAATATAATATTGGAAGTTCTAGCCACAGCTATCGGACAATAAAAAAAAGAAATAAAAAAAAATCCAAATTGGAAAGGGGGATGTAAAGCTGTCAATATTTGCAGATGACATGATAGTGTACAAGAAAAAGAAAATACCTTGGAATAAATTTAACCAGGGAGGTAAAAGACCTGTGTACAGACCACTAGTGAGCATGAAAAGAAATTAAGGAAGACACAAATAAATGGAATCATATACCATATTCATTGATTGGAACAATTAACATCATTAAAATGTCCAGACTACCCAAGTAATCTAGAGATTCAATGCAATTCCTATTAAAATACCAATTATATATTTCAGAGATTTAGAACAAATATTTCAAAAATTTATATATAACTAAAAATAACCCTGAATAGTCTCAACAATCTTGAGAAAGAGAATAAAGTAGGAGGGATCATAGTACCTGACATCAAACTATATTACAAAGCCACTGTAATCAAAACAGTCTGGTACTGGCATAAGAACAGACACATAGATCAATGGAACAAAATAGAGAGCCCAGAAATAAACCCATGTTTCTATGGTCAATTAATATTTGACAAAGAGGACAAGATATAAAAATTAAACTAGACCACTAACTTACGCCATACACTGGAACAAACTCAAAATGAATAAAAGATTTAAACATAAGCCATGACACCATAAGAGTCTTAGAGGAAGACATAGGCAGTAAAATTTCAGATATTCCACAGAGCAATATTTTTGTTGATATTTCCTCTAGGGCAAGGGAAATAGAGGAAAGAATAAACAAATGAGACTACATCAAATTAAAAAGAAAAAGAAAAAAAGAAAGAAACTGTTGCACGGCTAAAGAAAACACCAGCAAAATGGAAAGGGAACAAACCATATGGGAAAACCTATTTGCCAATTATACTTAAGACAAGAGTTTGATCTCCAAATTACATAAAGAACTCATCTGACTTCAACACCAGGAAGACAAATAATTCAATTAAAAAATGGGCAAAGGACCAGAACAGACACTTTTTCAAGAAGGACATTCAGAGGTCTCATAAGCACATAAAAGGAAGCTCAACATCACCAGCCATCAGAGAGGTGCAGATTCAAACCACTTTGAGATACCACCTCACATCAATCAAAATGGCCATCATTAACAAATCAACAAACAACAAGTGCTAGTGAGGATGTGGAAATAAGGGAACCCTGATGCACTGTTGGAGGAAATGCAGACTGGTGAAGCCACTGTGGAAAACAATATATTTCCTCAAAAAAACTAAAAATTGATCTGCCTTTTGATCCGGTAATCCCATTGCTGAGATTATACCCTAAGAATCCTGAAACACCAATTCAAAAGAATTTATGCAGCTCTGTGTTTATAGCAGGGTTATTTACAATGGCCAAGTGCTGGAAACAGCTTAAGTGTCCATAATTAGATGAGTGGATTAAATAACGTGGTCCATTTACACAATGGAATACTACACATCTGAAAGAAAAAAGGAGCTCCTACCCTTTGTGACAGCATAGATGGAACTGGAGAGCATTATACTAAGGGAAATAAGCCAGGCAGTGAAAGACAAGTGAATCCTAATCAACAAAACAAACAAGCAAGCAAAATGTAACCAGAGACATGGAAATAAAGAACAAACCGACAGCAACCAGAGGGGAAGAGAGAGGGAGAAATGGGGGGAAGAAGAGTTGCATCTAATCAAGGGGCAGGTATAAATGCTCCATGCACATGGGCAACAGTGTGGGGATTGACTGTGGGAGTCGGCAATGGGCTGGGCAGGAGAGAGCAATGGGGGAAAATTGGGACAGCTGTAGTAGAACAGCATTAAAAAAAAAGAAATAGGTAATGGTGAACTATGAAAATAAAGTAAAAAAAATTGAAGAGAACATTTGTTTCAAAAGTAATAGGTAGTTGGAAGCTGTCATTTATACAACATATTGAAATAAATTTCTTTAATACTGTTGGCAAACCTTGTTTCAAAGTAAACTTTTAGGCACTACAAACAGATATTGGGAGTATCCTAAATAAAAAAAATAAGAACTCTGATCCATAAGAGTAACACATAGGTAGAAATTATTTGGCAAGCATGGGTATATAAGAAAGTATCAGGAGAACTTTGAGAGTGCAAGAGGCAGAAAGAAAATACCTCTCGAGTTCCATATACCATCTGTACAATTATTATTCATAAAAAAGATCTATATGCTTGAAAATTTAGGTTGAAATTCTTTATCGAAGACAAAGAACAACTAAAACAATTTGCTATTTGGTGTGACATTTAGCCTGAAGAATTAACCAAGGAAATTCAGAAACATCTAAATCTATAAACCAGTAATAGTTTGTGGGATTGTAAGATTTCCAGATCAATTTGCTCAATAAATATTTATTGAGTATATTAAAAAAAAGAAATAGAACATATGCACACATATACATGTATGTATATCCATGTTTATGTGCATATATACATATAAACACACCTATTGTACTTTATGATATGTTTATATATAATTTATAACCTGTTTATATACTTTTAAAAAGTAAATTAGTTTAGTCAATCATGTATATGGCTCTTTAGGCCATAGAAGTGCTTTGATATTATTATTGATTCAGCTTTCTGCTGCCTGCATATAGTGCTTTACAAACAACTCTTATTAATTAGCATCTCTTATGGAATAAAGTATTAATGGTTTTATACATTGCACATACATACTGACAAATAGTCTATTATAATGACTAAGTCATAAATAAAATACTCAAAAAATTTTGAGAAGATATTTTGAACAAAATGTCAGATATCTAAAGGAGGCATATAGCAAATCTATTACTAGCAAACATGTTGCTGGTCATACTGATTTATTGGAAATGTTTGTCACTGTTGTTTATGTAACAGATATCTGTAAGTTTCAAATAATTTTAGTAATGTATAAAATATTAGAATTTTGTGCAAAAAAACACCAGAGTTTCCAGATCACAGCCATCTGTGATCATTGTTTCTCAAATATGTTAAATAAGAACTTAATTGCATTTTTCAAAATAAGGGTAAATAAGAAAAATTTGCATTTTTCAAAACTCAGGTTCTGGCCTTAACTTTTCAGAATATATTAATTGAAAAACATTATTAATGGACTCTCTGGCTGACTCAGAAGCTAGGGATATAATATCAGACAAATATCTTAGTCCTTGAGGGTTGCATCCATGTGTAAACTTATGATGAGTAATACTAATTTTCTGAATTCCTATACCCATAGGTGAATAATTGCCTTTCTTGTTCACACTCAATCCTCCAACCTAGAAGCCAGAAGTACTTGAACACACATGTAGTACTACCTAGGCTTTCTTTCTGCCTTATCTTTATTTGTATGACTCTATACTTAGTCTTACTGATCAATTCTTCTGGCTTTCTTCCTTTTTTGTCTGTTCATCATTCAGCTTCTGGAATCTTGATCATTTCATACCTTTCACCTTGGAATGTATAAAACAGGGTTTTTTAGATACTATAAATACACTAAAATAAATTAACAACAGAGACAGAATGAAAACTGTAATAAAAATTGTGTGTGTCAATTTGTGTGTATATTAGTTTAGTAGAGCTGAAGTTGTTACTTAAATGAGTCTAAAAAATTCTAAGATTTTTCCTTCAATAGTGCAAATAAAAACAAAATGATTGTTCAACTAGTTCAAAATAAAGGATTAACCATAGCCATAAAAATGACATAAGAAAATATAAATTCTAAGATTTCTCATGCATGGGAATACGGGAAACAAAGGAGAACATATAAACAAAAACATAGAATCAAATAATATTCTCCATTAGTTTCTTTTTCTGATGTTTATGGCTATATATTTTAACAGTATTGTCATATCAGCAATCCTTTTGTCATCTATCTGGTAGGATCTTTTGTAATTAAGGTTTGACTGCCCTTGTTCTCCATGATAAAAACCTTTTTGAGAGAGAGGGAAAAATAAACCTTTTCCAGGTCACCGTCTGACTACTCCTATAGGTTTCATTGGGACTTGCATGTCCAATTAGTCTTTACATGGTTTCTGTAACCTCCTCTTAGTAGGTACTATATTTCTCTTATGAGCACTTATTGCAAAATATTTTCTAGTTTGACTTAATGCTCCGAATGCTAATTTGAATTCTTGAGTACTGTTTACACCAAAGATACTAATAGGACAAAAGTGGTTCTTGCAAGAGCATTGGGAATAAAGAAGTGGCTTCAGCAATTCCCACTCACCCATTTTCATCTAACGTCCCAAGGTAGGCTATTCTCACAGACTGGACACTTTTCCCTTTGTAAAGCATGAGAACTAAGGTGAAAGGTTTCTGCATCACTGGTCAATTTTTTAAGTCCCTAGGTTATTTTTTTCTCACAAGTAAATGTTTACAGGAGTATAATATCCATAATTGGATAATTTGTGCGTGCGTGCGTGCGTGCGTGTGTGTGTGTGTGTGTGTGTGTTTCAACCATTCTGGTAAGTGAGAAATTGTGTTGCATTGTGGTTTTTTCATTTCTTTTAACATTAATGACCTTGAGGATCTTTTCACATATTTATGGATTATTTGCATGTCTACATCAATGAAGTATCAGTTCGGCCTTTTTTCATTTTTTTTTTTAATTGGCTTGTCTTTATTTTAAGGCTTTAGTTGGAAACTATATTATAAATATTTTCTCTCTGTTGGATGAATTTTCACTCTATTAATAATTATAGACAGATATCTTTCACCTTAATATAGCTTAACATAATTCAAATGATCGCTTTTTTCTTTTATCATTAATATTTTTAGGTCTATTTAAGAAACCTTGTCTACTCTAAATCCCAAAAATATTTTCCGGTGTGTTTTCTTATTCTTTTATTTCATATACATCTGCTTTCCCCTTAAATGTGTGTATATGTATGTTTTAAGGGGTGAAATAAGATCTAGATATTCTTTTTCACGTAAATATACAATTCAGTTAGTAACATATCTTTAAAGTCTTATATTTTCTCAGTTGCATTTGTAATGACATGTTGCCCTAAGTCAGAAGACTACCTATATGACATTTGCTGTCTCTTTTGAGTCATTGGTCATTTGACACTTCTTGAACCTAAAACTGTCTTAGTATCTGGTGGTACAAATACTTTGTTCTACAAAGTAATCTTTTTTTATACCATATATTTTATTTTATATTTTTATTATTGTTCATTTATTGGCGTCCCACTTATTTCCCTGTTGCTCTCCTCCACCCTGTTACCCTCTTCTTCCACAGCCATTAACCCCCCATTTTCCATGCCCATGAGTCCTCTTTTTATGTTCCTTGACCCTTCTCATTCTTTTCCCCATTATCCTCCTCCCCTCTCCCCTTTGGTCCCTGTCAGTTTGTTCTTCATTTCCATGTCTTTGGTTTTATTTTGCTCATTAGTTTGTTTTGTTGATTAGGTTCCACTTATAGGTGAGATCAAATTAATCTTAACTATTTTTACCCTGCTATGATTTTGATGGTGATTAAGTTAAATCTAATGTCTTACCATGTTGGGTTTTTCAATCCATAATCATTGTGTGTCCCTGCATTTGTTTTTTAAATTATTTTTTAAAAAATGATACGGTGATAGAGGTCTTACACATCTTTTTATAAAGATCTATTCCTAAGTACTTTGTGATATTTTAAATGTTATTTAAAGTTTTATTGTATATTTGATTGTTGCTGGTATAAAGGAACACAACTTTTGCACATTTATCTTGTATCCAGTGTTCTTTCTAAAGTCATTTGTAAGTTCATTTATAGATTGTCTGTAGCTTTTTCTGATGGTCTATATTTACAATTATACAGTCTTCACAGTGACAGTTTGTTCATTTCTATGTGTTTGCTTTATTTATTTATTTATTTTTAAATTTTATTTATAGCTTTACTTCACATCAAGTAAAGGTTTACAATATGACTTTAAATGGAAATATTAATAGCAAGCATCTTTAACTCATTCCCAATATCAGAAGGATATATTTCAATAATTTAAATTAATTTAATTAGGTTGTTTGGTATAGATTTTTTTCACAGATATTCTATTTTATAAATATGGTAGATGCAAAGACTTTTTTAAAAATAAGAAACCATGTTGAATGTAATCAAATGTTTATTCTGCTTCTTTCGGGCCAGTCATATTATTTTCTCTATTTTTACTTAATGTGTACAGTAAGTGCCAAGTAATAAATTTACTTTTCTAGAGTAAACCAATGAACCTCCTGTTTGCATATCACTGTGTTGTATGTATATTAACACACTTGCTTTTCACAAGAACTTTAGTTTCTATTATTTTATTGATCAGGAGACTGAAGCATATAGTTTTGCAAACTATAAACTGTGGCAAAAGAGGAGAATGAAAATGGGGGACTGAGGGGAAGTCACACTGACTTCCTCCCAGGACCAACCTGGAATTACAACTATATTGTGGAGAAATCACCTGGAACAAACAACTGAACAATAGTGACAGAGGAGCCTTATGACCTTAGAAAGACAGAAGAATCAGCTTTAGCACAACCTAACTGGTAAGGAGTTCAGTAGAGACTCTAGAAGGCCGGCAGGGTGCCCATGGGCAACAGTGCCAGAGGGATATTGAAATGGCCACTTGGATCCCCCTGAGAAGAGTGGGGTCTAAACCATAAGTGGTGATCTTCAGCCTATAGCACCAGAGACTCAAGAGCAAACAAATAACAGCCAGCAACAAAAATCAGCAGGGTTGCTCTCTACTAGAAAGAGGAGGCTAGAGGTGCAAAGACCCATTTAAAGAGCCAAGGCATAAATTTTTATTTGCAGCCAATAACCCTGGCCTTTGGTAAAGAGGTGGCAGGGGCAGAGTGGGATAGAATTGCCTGAGGAGAGACTGGGGAATGAGGCTTTGGGGAGAGAACTGAGAGAGTAGCCAACAGGATCTTGTGCTGACTCATCCCCATATGTCAGCAGCCATCTTGCTCAGGCAGACCACTCCCCTGAGAGGAAGTAGCCTGAGAGGACCCAATGGCACTCCCAAAATGGCCTCGGCCCCACCCTGTGGTGTTTCCACACCAGCTTGCAGAATGCAAAGTGGCAGCTACAGATATTAGATCTCTAGCTAAAGAGGGTACAGGGTGGTCTAGAGACACTTGAGGAGAGACTAGGGATGGAGGCTTTGGCAAGAGAACTTAGAGAGTAGCCAGCGAGATCCTGGTGATGACTCCTCCCCCATATAGCAGCAGCCATCTGGCTGAGGTAGACCACTACCCTGAGTGGCAGCAGGATGAGAGGAAGCAATAGCCCTGTCCCCAAGAGAGACTCTACCCAGCCCTAGGGTGATTAAATCTGATTGCTGAGTACAGAGAGACAAGATTAACAGCTGAAGGAGACAGCCACAGACAGTATATTCCTGAAAGTCCCAAACAGACTGCCTATGGTCAGACAGGGTCAACATCTTACATCATCAGAGGCAGATCCAGAAAGAAAAAAACAGCAGGTCCCTACCATAGGAGTTCATACTACAAAGTCAGGAAGTCAAGACAGATCAATTTAAGAAGCAGAAGCAAAAGAGAAGGCACTCACTAATAAATGGAAGACAAAGAAACAACCCACAATCGAAGGGAAAGGAGGAATCACCACAAAGAGAACTATGAAATATAGGCAAGTAAATGATCAGATATTGAGTTCAAAACAATGGTTCTACGGAAGGTCAATGAGTTAAGTGAACTCAGAGAGAATTATAAAAAACTACAGGGAAACTACAAGGAACTTACCACAAACTATATCAGCTTAAAAAAGGACATAGAAACTATCAATAAGAGACAAGAGGAAATGAAGAATATAATTTCTGAATTGAAGAACACAGCAGAAGGAATCAAAAGCAGGCTAGATGAAGCAAAGGATAGACTCAGCACGCTGGAGGATAAGGTAGAAAAAATCTCCCAGAAAGAGCAAGAATATGAAAAAAGATTAAAAAAGAATGATGAGGCATTTAGAGAAAGGCAGGACAACCTGAAACATAATAATATCCATATAATAGGGATATCAGAAGGAGAAGAAGAGGAGGAAGGGATAGAAAACCTGTTTGAAAAGGTAATGATGGAAAACTTCCCTAATTGGAGGACAGAAAATGTCACAAAGATCCAGGAAGCACAGAGAGTCCCATCCAAGAGGAACCCAATGAGGCCCACTCCAACACACATCATAATTAAAATGGCAAGTATCAAAGACAAACAGAGAATCCTAAAAGCAGCAAGGGAGAAAGAGGTAGTTACATATAAGGGAGCCCCTATATGGCTAGCAGCTCACTTCTCATCAGAAACACTACAAGCCAGAAGAGAATGGCAAGAAATATTCCAAGTCATGAAAGGTAAAGGCCTAAAATCAAGACTGCTCTACCCAGCAAGACTCTGAATTAAAATGCAAGGTGAAATAAGGGGTTTCTCTGACAAAAGAAGTCTGAAAGAATACATCTCCACCAAACCAGCACTGCAAAATATGCTAAAGGGACTGCTTTAAGAAGATGAAGAAAAGAAAGAGTCTATGAATACCCAGTTCCTTTCACAGTCACCAATACTTGATATTACCAATGTTTTTAATACTTATTAATCTGATTGTGACAATGATGTGTTATTTTCATTGTTCCTTTATTATGTGTTGAAATAACCTGTTTTTGTATATTTCTGGCATATTTATATTATTTTTAAGAAGCTTTAAATGACTTTTTGGTATTCTTTATCCATTTTTTGATTAAATGTTTGATGAATTTTTTGCCCTAAAAAAAAACCAAAAAAAACTATTAACCCTTGTTTATATGTGTTGCAAATACTTTCCTATTCTATTACTTGTCCTTTAACTTTTTTATATGTATATTACTGTATAGTCTTAAATGTTTAATGAAGTCATATTGTCAATATTTTACTTTATAGCTTCTGGGTTTGAATATTTTACTTCAATATTAACAAAAAAATATTATTTTGTATTTTCTCCTAAAACTCCTTAGATATTGAGTTTTAACCCACCTGAATACTTTTTGTATAAGTGTGAAATAGAGCTCTCTATTTGTTTTATTTCAAGTAATAGTGGTCCATGCATCTTATTTGTTGAATAAACCTTATTTTCCCTATTGATTTGAAATATCAATTTAATTGTATGTTACATTGTTAGATATATTCATTTTTTTTCTAGAATGCTCAATTTATTTCATTGATCAACTTGATTATTTCTGTGCTGATGCCATGTTGTTTTAATTGCTGAGACTTTATAATGGATTTAATTTTTTTAATATTTTATAATGGATCTTGACATTTACAAAAATAAAATCAATATGCATTTATAAAAAATAAGAAAGAATGAATGAAAGAAAGAAAGAAAGGAAGGAAGGAAGAAAAAAGAAAGAAAGAACTCCTATGTTTTGCAACAACTTGGATGGAAATGGAGAATAGTATGCTAAGTGAAATAAGCCAGCTGGTGAAAGACAAATACCATATGATCTCACCTATAAACGGAATCTATTCAACAAAATAAACTAACGAACAACATAAAGCACAGTCATGGAAACATAGAGCAGACTGGAAGTGACCAGGGAAGGGGGGGATAGGGAAGGAGGGCAATGGTGGAAAGAAGGAGGAGGGATTAAACAAAGAACATGTATGAATGACCCATGGATGTGGACAACAGAGTGGGAATTGACTGTGGGAGTGGGGAGCGGGGTGGGGTTGAATGGGTGGAGGAGGGAAAATGGGGAAAAATTGAGACAACTGTAATAGAATAAACATGATTTTAAAATAAAATTAAAAACACTATAAAGTTATGAATCATGTAAAGCTTACTTCTTACTAAGAAATGATAACATTATTTTAAAGTTGGTAAAATACTCAGTGACAGATTTTCTCATCTCCTTCCTTGGCGTTAGGAAGAAATTTTATTATTCAGTGAAACTCTGGCTTTGGCCGGACTCTGAGACCATATGTCAAATTAATTAGTGTAAATTATATTACCTTTTCAAAAACATTTATTTCTTTTTCCATTCTATTTTCCATATTTCTTTAAATATCTGCATACACACATTTTGAAGGCAGATATTATTGAATACCATGCACTAGTAATCATCAGCAACTAAAAGTAATCTCTTAATAGATAAACTTATCCTTAAACACATTTTACTCACAATCTCAGAAATGTTTGAGTAAACAGATGGAGCTGGCATAATGCCTTAAAAGTCCAGAAATTCAGACTAAGTAGAGCTAATGAGGTGGAAGTAAAAAAATATTCCCAACTTCAAGATTGTCTTAGAAAACACTTTGGTCATATCTTCTTCTTCAGTAATGATCTCAGATTGTCAACAGAAAGTTTCCAACCAAATCCACATTTTATGATAATATATGATGAAAAGAGCCGAAGCACAGATTACAAAGGAGTTTGTACTGTTGATTCAGCCCCTGCAGAACTTATCTTCGTCAAATTTATCACCTTCTCCTCCTAAAGGCATAAAAATGAATTAAATGCAAATTTACAAAATAGTTGACTCTGCTATATAGAAATTTTAACTATCAGCCCTGGCTGGTGTTGCTCAGTGGATTGAGTGCCAGCCTGCAAACCAAAGTGTTGCTGGTTTGATTCCCAGTCAGGGCATATGCCTGGGTTGTGGGCCAGGTCCCCAGTAGGGGGCGTGTGAGAAGCAACCACACATTGATATTTCTCCTCCTCTCTTTCTCTCTCCTTCCCCCTCTCTCTAAATATAAGTAAATATAATCTTAAAGAAATTTTAACTATCATATATCATAAAGAAAATACTGGGCATTTTAATGTTATCTTTGGCCTGAACAAACTACATATATGTGAATAAGCCACATATATATTATTAATATAAATTAGAAGGAAATCCATCTGTGGTTTACTTTTCTTCCAAGATTTCATTTTCTTGAGTAGAGAATTCAAGAGGGACCAAGAAGGGTTGGTTCTTAGCCTTTGGGTGGTGAACACACAATATAATATACAGATGATGTACTATATAATTGTACACTTAAAACATATATAACTTTATTAACCAATGTCACCCTGATAAATTCAATAACAACTTTTAAAAATAAAAATAAATGAAATAAAATAAGCTGTTGTCAAACCTCTTGTTTTACTCAAGTATCAGAATAAGACTTGTATTAACACAAAGATAATTTTTTTTTTTCAGTTTTCATGTCTACAACTAATGATTGCCATTTTAGTAGAAGAAAGTTGAAAAAGTGAGAAAACATACAGGATAAGTTGTGAGTATGTGAAACATAAGGTTTATTTTTGTAGTAATATTTATTAATTACTGTATTGTTTTCCATGCAAATAACTGTAAACCTATTTTTTGCCTCACTCTGTATTTCAGAGCTTAAAAGTTCAATTTGGTTAATGTTTCCTAAATTTATAATTTACACCTGCTTTTAATTTTATAAACCCAGAAAAAAGTGAAAGTATATAAGCTGTGATTAAGAGAATAAGAACAGTCCCTTATTAAGTATTAGTTATTATTGAAATTTACTGTCTAGAAATGAAAGAGAAGAAATAACTGATACCACAGAAAAACAAAGAATCGTCAAAAACTACTATGAACAATTATATGCCACAAAATTTGAAAATCTTGATGAAATGGACAAATTTCTAGAAAATTATAATCTTCCAACAATGAAGGAGGAAGAAACAGAAAGCTTGAACAAACCGATAACAGCTGGGGAAATTGAAGCAGTCATCAAGAAACTCCCGGCACACAAAAGCCCAGGACCGGACGGTTTCACAGGAAAATTTTACAAAACATTTAAGGAAGAGCTAACCTCTGTCCTTCTTAGACTACTCCCAAAAATCCAAGAGGAGGGAAGACTCCCAGACTCTTTCTATGAGGCCAGCATCACCCTGATCCCAAAACCAGATAAAGACCCTACAAAGAAAGAAAACTACAGGCCAATTTCGCTGATGAACACAGATGCTAAAATCCTCAACAAAATATTGGCAAACCACATCCAGCAATACATTAAAAAGATTATCCACCACGATCAAGTGGGATTCATCCCAGGGATGCAGGGATGGTTCAATATATGCAAGTCAATAAACGTAATACATCACAAAAATAAAAGAAATGACAAAAACCACATGATCATCTCAATAGACGCAGAAAAGGCATTTGATAAGGTACAGCACCCATTTATGATCAAAACACTCAGCAAAATGGGAATAAATGGGGCATTCCTCAACATAATAAAGGCCATATATGCAAAACCTACAGCCAATATCATACTCAATGGGCAAAAACTGAAAGCTTTCCCATTAAGATCGGGCACACGACAAGGATGTCCGCTCTCACTTCTTCTTTTCAACATCGTATTGTAAGTCCTAGCCACAGTGGTCAGACAAGAGAAAGAGATAAAAGTTATCCAAATAGGAAAGGAGGAAGTAAAGCTACCATTGTTTGCAGATGACTTGATAGTGTACATAGAGAACCCTGTAGACTTTACCAAAAAACTCCTCAACCTAATAAGTGAATTTGGCAAACCAGCAGGATACAAAGTCAACAATCAGAAATCAAAGGCATTTTTGTACACCAGCAATGCAACAGAAGAAGAAGAAATCAGAAAAAAATACCGTTCGATATAGCAAGAAAAAAATAAAGTACCTAGGAATAAATTTAACCAAGGAGGTAAAAACCTGTACGCAGGAAACTATATATAAAGAACATTGAAGAAAAAATTAAGGAAGACACAAATAAATGGAAGCATATACCGTGCTCACGGATTGGAAGAATTTACATCATCAAAATGTCCATACTACCCAAAACAATTTATAGATTCAATGGAAACCTTATTAAGATACCAATGATGTATTTCACAGAAATAGAACAGACATTTCAAAAATTTATATGGAACCGTAAATGACTCCAAATAACCTCAGCAATTTTGAGAAAGAAAATCAAAGTAGGAGGGATCACAATACTGAGCATCAAATTCTACTACAAAGCCACTATACTCAAAACAATCTGGTACTGCCACAAGAACAGACCCATAGACCAATGGAACAGAATAGAAAGCCCAGAAATAAGCACAGGTCTCTATGAGCACCTAATATTTGATGAAGTGGGCAGAAGCATAAAGTGGAGCAATAATAGCCTCTTCAACAAATGGTGTTGGGAGAGCTGGACGGCTACATGCAAAAAATTGAAATGGGATCATCAGCTGACACCATACACAAAAATCAACTCAAGATGGATAAAAGACTTAAACAGAAGTCTCAACACCATCAAAGTCCTAGAGGAGAACATTGGCAGGAAACTCTCAGATATCCCACGCAGCAATTTTTTCACCGATATGTCTCCTACAGCAAGGGACATAATGAAAGAATAAGTAAGTGGGACCTCATCAAAATAAGCAGCTTCTGCATGACAAAAGAAAACATCAGCAAAATGAAAAGGGAGCCAACCTTATGGGAAAATATGTTTGCTAATGATATATCAGATAGAGGTTTGATCTTCAAGATATATAAAGAACTCATTCGACTCCACTCCAAGAAGACAAATGATCCAATCAAAAAATGGACAAAGGACCTGGGCAGAAGCTTTTCCAAGGAGGAGATACAGAGGGCCCAGAGGCATTTGAAAGGATGCTCAGCATCACTAGCCATCCGAGAAATGCAGATCAAAACCACCATGAGGTACCACCTCACACCGGTCAGAATGGGCATCCTAAACAGATCAACAAACAACAGGTGTTGGCGAGGCTGTGGACAAAAGGGAACCCTAGTCCACTGTTGGTTGGAATGCAGATTGGTGCAGCCACTGTGGAAAGCAGTGTGAAATTTCCTCAAAAAGCTGAAAAGGGAACTGTCTTTTCATCCAGTGATTCCGCTGCTGGGACTATATCTTAAGAATCCCAAAATCCAATACAAAAGAACCTATGCACCCCAATGTTCACAGCAACACAATTGACAATACCCAAGTTTTGGAAGCAACCTAAATGCTCATTAGTAGATGATTGGATCAAAAAATTATGGTACATATATACAATGGAATACTACACTGCAGAAAGAAAAAAGAACTACTAAACTTCGCGACAGCATGGATGGAACTGGAGAGCATTATGCTAAGCGAAATCAGCCAGGGGGCGAAAGACAAATACCCTATGATCTCACCTATAAGCGGAACCTGACCAACAATGCAAAGATGCAAGGAAAATAAGACCAGCAACACTTAAAGGAAAAGAAATCAACAGAGACAAGGCGGGGGCGGGGAAAAGAAAGGGAAGGGGAAAGTCAAGGAACATATAGCAAGGACTCATGGACAAAACTAAAGTGGAAGAGCTGAGGGAGGGAAGGAGGAAGGGGCTGGGAAAGTGGTGGGGGGTAGGCAGAGACAAATGTATTTGAAAAAATAAATTAAAATAAAATTAAAAAAATAAAAATAAAAAAAATAAATTTACTGTCTATTTCAGAGTTTACTTTAACATGCATTTAGGGTGGCAATGCTTTTTCCCTATACTTGGAGGAACTTACAGCACCTCAGTTTGCTTTACCTTGTGTGGTCTCAATAAATATTTTATTTTGTTTCTGTAAGTCTTAGAACTGTGTCATGCAAAATAATGAGAGAGGCACAGTTCTCTAACAGTGAGGATGTGATATAGGAGAATTAACCTTTTCTAAAAAATTCTTTACAATAAATATTGCTTAACAATCTGTGAACAGATCTCATTTCCCATAACTTTGTTTATTAACACTTGTTCCATATCTCCACATTTTATATTTAAAAGAACATTGTCTATTTTCTTTGTCTACTTACCACATTCAGTAATTGGGCAGGGAAATGTAAAGTGCTCAAATTCAGTGTTTCAGCCAGGAAAATAGTATAATTTGCAAAGCCTCTGTCACTGGTTTCCTTTCATTTCTACATGCATTCACAGGACTGAACCAGTTGGATGCTAAATGAAACAGCACAATTTAATTGTTTGACTTTATTTGAAAATTTGTTAGCTCTGCCTACATTGGATACCAGGCAATCTATGTCTTCATTGGTGACATGGTGGAGTCTTCTAGTCACACTGGCCTCTAAAATAGTCTCAGTTTATAATTAATGACTGTTGTATTGTAAAGGTGCACATTTACAAAGTCATGATTATTTTTCTGCATCTCTTTATGATGTTTCCTTCAATGAAAGGTGAGAGAAACTTTTTATTTTATTTTTTAAATTTCCAATCTAGAAGTTCTACCTTATTCCTTAAGTTTGCTGATTCCCGGATGGCACAGAAGGAACTGGGGAAAACATGAATGTAATCTCAAAAGGCCCTTTCAGGACTGTACCACCCTGAGGAGGTGTTGGCATTCTCTGGGCTCAGAATGTGTTCAAAACTGACATTCTATCATAAAGTGCTTTGGTTGGGTAAAGACTGTTTTCTTGGAAACAGCCTCGGATATGATATTTTGCATGCTGGGAGGTTACTGAGTGTTCCTGGAAACAGTGCCTATAAGGGAGTGAAGGATGCAGAGTGATATAGGAATCAGAAAACTGTGTTGCAATAGAGGCCTCAGCTGATGCCACAGGCTGAGCCATACAGTTGCCACCAGCACTAAGAACTGTCCAGAACTGAGTCAGGGGGCTGTGTACCCAGAGCTTAACAAATCCAGACACAGATATGGGGTGTAAACTTAGGTGAAGCGGCACCATTTGGCAGAAGATAAGTCATATTGGATTGGAGCCCACCTTAATGATTCTACTTTAAATTAATTATTTTATTAAAAACAGCTTCCAAATGTAGTCACATTCTAAAGTACTGTACTTTACAGCTTCAACATCTAAATGTTAAGGGAACATATTTCAGCCCAAACTGTAATAACATTTATATCATATGATTTTTTTTACAGATATAAGTAAAGATGTAACAGCATGGTATGTATTTTATATACATACATTTTATATACATATATATAAAATTTTCAGTCTAATTATTCTTTTGAATTATTTTCAATGTAAATGAAATATTATTCTATTGCCCTGGTGATTTTTTGTTTCTCAAAATCTGGGAGATGAATGGAAACATAGTTGGCAGGTGAATTATCTGAACAAGAATCTTATATTATAAATTAATTTAAAGAAATGGCTTCCCATATAAGATCATAAAAGTATCCACACAAGCATCTCATGAAAAACCTGGTTTACCCCTTGCTCTGAGATATAAATGAGCTCAACTATGAAGGAGAGGAGAAAGAAGAGATGGAAGAATGTTTTAAACTTAAATCCACCTTATTAATTTTTCTTTATACATTGGGTTTTTGTTTCATGGTTTTATTTTTTTTTAATTGCCTCATCAAATAACACAAATATTCATTCCAATTTCTTTTAGAAGTTTTAGCTTTCACATTTAGGTCAGTGACAAATTTTGAGATTAGTTTTTGTGCAGGGTGTGAGAAGAGTCAAGGTTCATTATTTTCCTATCCTGCTGTCCCAGAATTTGTGGAAAAGACTCTCTTTCTGATTGAATTATTTGACACCATACACATTTGTACATGTATTACTTGTATAGACATTATAAGCATCACAATATAATACACATTATAAGACACTATTTTACCTACTTCTACTTACCTAAGAATTTATAGAATTTTTAGAATTTATATGGTTATTAAAAATTAACAAAGATTTAATTAACAGGAAAAAAGCCAAAAGAAAAAATGTTCTCTGGCATTTACTCAGATATTTACCATTACAAAAACTTCTTTATTTTCTAGAGTTAGTACCTGGCATCATTTTTTTCTCTGTTCATATAAGGCTCCCTGCATTGTGTTCTGTAGTTAAGGTCTGCTGAAAATTAATTGTCTAGTTTTTTTTTTAAATCTGAAAATAACTATAGTAAGCCTTTATTCTTGAAGAATATTTTAACTGGATATGAAATTCTGCATTGACATTTCTTTTAAACACATTAAGAATGTGTTTAATGTGTTTATTAATGTGTTAATGCTCCACTCTCTTCTATTCTTCATGGATTTTGATTAAAATTTAACAGTTAATCAAATTAATGTCCCCCATATGTAAGATGTTATTATTTCATTTGCTTTTTTCAAGTTATTCTTCATCTCTGACTTTTAGCAGTTTGACTCTAACACTGACAAGCTTAAGCTTCTTTTTGTTTATCATGATTGGTTTTGGATTAGTATTTTAGATGTAAATATTTCTTGTCAAATTTTCAAACGTTTGGGGAATAATATCTTCAGATTGTTTTGCCTGTTTCTGTCACTCTCTTCTCTGTGGTGTTCCGGTTACATAATGTGTAATGACTATATGTGTATAGAATGATCAGTGAGTATTTGCTAGTGTCTAGTAGGTCCAGAGGTTCTGTTCTTTGTTCTTTATTTTTCCATTTTTTTCTGACTGGAATATACTTTGATACTTTCTATTAACGTATCTTCAAATTCACTTTCTTCTTACTTGGTCATTTCAATTTGGTGATAAAATCACCTACCCTTTAAAAATTTGTGTTATAATATTTCCATTTTTATTGTTTCTAATTATCAACTGATATTCATTCTCTTTATGTTAGGATTATTAATTATTAAACATGTTTTATTTTCCTACATTGAGGCTAGTTATAACAGATGCTTTCCAAACCTTGTCAGTGAGTTGACACACCTGGTTCATTGCAGAGTCACACTTTATAGATTTTCTTTTTTCTTGAGAATGTATTCTTTGGATTGTATCCCAGACATTATGAATATTAGACTGGAGAGAGTTGGGATCATTGTGTTTCTTCAATAGTGCTGTTATGTTTCAGAAGATAATTTCCTTGGCTGAGTTTTAAAGTTTCTTCTCCAGTCCTTTCCTTTCCAGGATTCCTCTGTTCTGTTCAGCATTCATGGTGTGTTCAAACTTTTCCATGTAAGAACATAGTGCATGCTTTATGACATGTCAGCTATAGACTAATATTGTGACGTGGACAAGTAACTTGTATAAGTCTCTCTATACTCTTTTTCATGTACTCATTCCCCAAAAGACAGCTTGCTTTTACTCACTTTTCAGCTCTTTCAGGTAGTAGCTTCTGTATTATGTTACAATTCTTAGTTGCTTTTCTGCAGGCATATTCCAATATTTTCATAGTTCATCATAGTGAAATATAGAAGCTGCATAAGTTTCTTGTTGCACATCTGATTTTGTGGGCTAACAAAATTTAGAATGTTATATCAGCTACATAAATAACCAGGTGTGAACAGTGACATAGTGAGTATGCTACAGTAAGACTGAGCAAGGTAGATAATTGACTTCCAGGTGTGCTAAGTTACAGAAACATTTAGGTGAGGTAACTTAGACTGATAGTGCAAATGCTAAGGCAAGTGAAGAGAAATTGTCAGACTACCGGTAATTTTGAAAGCTTCTCATACACTGGAAATAAGAGCCATATTATCATCTAAAATTTCTATATTTTTTATATTCTACAAGTGCAGAATAGTCTGCAGTCAGGGTGGTGGTGTGATTTGGGGCAATAGTGGTGGTCAGGGTGGTAACAGTGGTGATATTGGGAGTGACCACAGTGCAGGCAGTGATGGCGGTGATGGTGGTGGGGAGGATATCAGCATTGGTGGGGCTAGTTCAGGTAGGAGTTGTAGTGGAAAATACTCCCTCATTGTGCTTACATAACATTTTGCTAATATCCGTTAAAATAATTCTTACAATGCCATAATGAACTTATTCACTTGTTTGTATATTAATTATTTGAGAATGAGGAGTATGCTTTGCCATTCTCTGTATTACCTTACACAGTACTTTGAATGATGTTCAAAGGTACGGAATTTTAACCAATGTTTGAGGTGCGCAAAAATTTAACATATTTTCCATTAAGTAAAATTAATTTTACTGAGTTCCTGAAATATTGACTAGAAACATATTTATAAAATACTTAACAGAGCTTCCTTTCTACTTACACCCACACAATACCCTTCAAATATCTACACAGCAAAACAAAAATTGATGCCTCCAAATTTAGTCCATATCCTAAATGTTTGAAATGTTTGGAAATGTGATTTCTATGCTATATTTGGAGACTGAAGTAGGAAACATGATGTCCAAAGTCCAGCCTATTAGGACCACCATTGAGCCATTCATTTGCCTTTCCCACTTTACCTATTTCTACTTACCTAAGGCATGAATGATACATGTAGGGTCCAGCCTACTCTCATGACATCCAGGGCAAGAGCCACCAGGAAGCAGGGGCTGCAGTGTCCCCAGGAAACTGATGCCCATGTACCCTTATCATTATCTGGGCACACATTCTCCCCATGGAAGGTGAGGATGAGCTGGGCAGCTCAGGTGGCCACTGGCTTCCCTGTATCTCCCTTGAAGGCTTGGCACAGCCCAATCTTGCTGGTTGGGTCCAGACCACTGCCAGTCAGGCTGACAGCTTGTGGCTGCAGTTCCCAATCACTCCCATCTACTTAAGAATAACACTACTCCGGAGTCTCAGAATTAAGTATAACAAGTATCCTAGAATCTTTATTTGTTTTCTATTCTCCTAATCTCCTTTTTATAGAGACAATAAAAAGCTAGCAACCTGATTGAAGTGGAGTATGTTGGGGAGTTTAAGAGAACTATGTACAGGAACAAATTACTATAACATCCTGATGCCTACTCAGTGAGTACTTGTGAAATCAATGAGAATGAAATTAGTTCAGATCTGAAGAGAAATCTTCATTCCATTTAATTTGGGTGACATCTAGGGAAAATAAATCTAATAGTTTTATCATTTCTAATAGTTCTCTAAATATCAATTGTTTGTTATGTTTGTTAAACTTTTCCATTAGTATCTAATAGTTACTAATATTTAAAGCTAGGAGACTCTGAATTTGTTCAGACTTAGGAAGAAAGTGTTGGGTTGTGAGCACAGTGGTTCTTTCCTCATCATACTATGCTAAAAAGCAGTCTGGTTTGAAAATGGGCAGAAGCGCCCATTAAGGAAATTAAATCATCCTTGGGTTGGTGGGAGAAAAAAATAACTAAAAAGTGTGCTTAGGCTGGACTGAGAGTCATTGGGGCTTTGAAAGAAAGTTTCCAGATTTGGAAAATAATTATCTTAACCCACATTTCATAACTTATCACACCCTCCATACCTGTAAAAGTTCTCATTCTTATTGCTTAATGCAACCCACTGGCTAATGCACTACTTTTATGGCTATTATGAGTTTATTACAGGAAATTTTCAAGCAGGGGAAAAAAAAAAACAATTTCTCTTGCCTCTATCTTGTTCTGAAGAAAAAATTGTTACTTAAGCTCAGTCAGTTGAAGAAAATACCAAAAATTTTCCCATTAGTTCTGTTCCTTTCCCCCCTGATAATATCTAAAATAAATTAAACCCATGCTCTGATCTGTAGCAAACATCAAACTCCTTACTTTGCAGAATTTAACTTCAAATATCTCCCTTGGGTTCATCACAATTGAATTAATAGCCAGGTCCTCACCCAAAAAATCTCTTGAAGTGGGCACAATTTTCCCTTGTGAATGGTTTCTCTGACAAACTTCTGCTTTCAGTACTGTTACTCAAATTTAGTGTGCATATAAAACACACAGGGATCTTGGTGAAATGCAAATTTTAGGCCAAAAATCCTAGAATATCTCATTCAGTAGGTTTGGAGTGAGATCTAGAACTCTGCATTTTTAACAGTCCCTCAGCTGATCTGAGACAAATATTTTGCAGACGACATTATCTGCCTTACATGATGCCTTCTGAGATATTTCCCTTATCCCTTTCTAATCACAGTAGAAGACAGAAGACATTATTTTCTTGTTTTTCCCCCTTCATTAACATCTCTCCTTTTCCTATAAAAAAAGAAATCTAAGAACCTGCTTTTTGTTTTCTACTTCAATTCTTTCTCACATACTTTTATTTCTTTTTTTCTTTCAAAAAATAAAATGTCAGAGATTTTTCTGATGTACGTTTTTCTTCCAAGCCAATTAGGCTACATTTCCCCTGTGTTTCCTTCAAAGCCTTCTGCTGCTGTCTGTAACTTATTATTTCTCTAATTAAGCAAATTCTGAATTCACCACAGAAGACTGACAGTTAAGTGGAGTGTATTATACACACCATTTTTTATAAATACTACTATGCACTAAAAATTTTATTTACTAATCACATCTGAAGAGGGAAGGCAATAAATCTGGAGCATTTTTTACATTTCTTATTCATAAAAAATTCATCTAACTGTAATAGAATTTGAGGAGGTCTATGTTTTTTCATATCATAAATAATTGTATTTAGTCAATAGATGATAAAAAGCAGTAAAAATGTGAATATAAATAAAAATCCTAAAGTTTTTGAGTGCCTTCCTCCTCATAGAATGTTTAAAAGTGATTTTTTGATATTTTTGGGATAGAGCTTGAGGAACAATTTATATAAACTTTCTATTCATAACTTAACAACTATGTTGTTGAGTGAAGGAGAGCGAAGGGGAGAAAAAGTAGGAGAACTGTAATGGCATAAACAATAAATAACATTTAAAATTTAATTATGTGTAGTACATATTAAATTAAAGAGTTAAGAGAGTAGGTACAGTTGGGATACTAGGGTACTTCTCTTACTCCCCAGGGGCATACAACTTTTTGGTGTCTCTGGGCCACGCTGGAAGGAGAAGAGTTGTCTTGGGCCACACATTAAATACATTATGACACAAAATTACAAAAAAAATTTATAATCTTTTAAGTAAATTTATGATTTTGTGTTGGGCCACATTCATAGCCATCCTTGGCTGCATGTGGCCTGCAGGCCGCAGGTTGGACACCCCTGCATCTAAAGTGTTATATTTAAACAAAATGAAAAGTCTATATTTGCAATATTTTAGTAAAATAGTAAGCTGTACATCCTCAGTTCATTAATCTGTATTTCATATATTTCATTTTTTAGAACTATAATGAAACATCAGTATTCGTGTGTTTTTTGTTATATAGCCATTAATTGAAATCATTCCTTCACTTAACTTTATATATATGTATTAACATGTTACAGTTTGTTAATAAGTAACTGTGTATTAAGTAGCAGTTTATTTTTTCTGTAATCGTTTTATTAATCTCTCTTCTTAACAGAAGTTTTATAAATAGTAATATTTAATTTTCTCCTTTCTGCTCTGTATATTCAGAGTTTACTAAAACCAAGTTGTTTACTTCCTAAAATAATATCCACCAATCTTTCACAGTACAAGTGTTTATTGGTGTATAAAGTAATGATCTACTAGGAAATGTCAAATGAATGTTGTTACTAGTCAAATTCATGGTGGAAAACTCAACAAAAAAATAAGTCAAAGAGAAAAACCTGTCATTCACTATATTTCTAATAAGTAATTTCAATGAACATAATCTGGGAAAATGCTATGTTTCAATGATAAAAAACAGGAAAAAATGAAAACTACCAAATATATTATCTGAATATGTTCTTATTCATTAGATAAGGATAGTACATATTCATTTTGTGGATGCTGGGGTTTTTTTTTCTTTTTGTAATCTTATGGTATTTTTTAAGTTTTATTTTAATCTTTTTATTGTTCTTCTATTACAAGTATAAATGACCCATGGATATGGACAACTGGGTGGCGACTGTGGTTGTTTGCTGTTTTAAAGTAGACCCTATTCTTCTCCTCCTTCTTTTCCTTCTCTTTGATTCTGCCACTTGTCATTATGTCTATAGACGCAATCAAATAACTGATGAACTAAACCAAAAATTTGAAGGATTCTATTCAGGACTAAAATTATTGTTAATCTAAAATTGTCCTCAAAAGTATTACCCTATTTCCCATATTTTTATATTAGGATGTTTTTAACCATACTTATGTAACTCTATGCATTAGCGTTTTTCCTTATTTTACCTCTTATAATCTCTTTAGCATGACTACAACATTAAAGTATTTTAAATAGAAGAAATCATCATTCAGAAAATACTATTGCACTATTAAAACTATTTTTAATTTTAGAGGTTCCCTTAAAATACATCTTATTGACATTGTCATGGTTTGTTTTTTGCATTTTGCCTTTCACTTAAGAGATAAAAATATTTATGGAAAATTAAGAAATACTTAACATACTATTATATACACACATTATAAAATAGTTGTTTAAGATAATTATTTCCTTAGTTAAGAATTTGTGTGGTTTACTTTAAAATTTTATAGCATGATTAATATGATGTGTATGTAAAAATCTTAATCTAAATTTGTAAATTTAAGGCTGGCTAATTGCTATTATAAGTATCATTTTCTGTTATAATGATATATCACTGACAAATTAATTTACTAAATTTTAAAACAACTTTTGATTGGAAATTTTTTGGCATATATACTTGATTAGGAGTTTTTTGATAAAACCAATTGTCTTTACATGATGATGTCTAAGAGCATAGCAAGCCAACAATTTTTGCTTCTCCCATTTTACTGAGAAACCACCACATAATCCGTACCATATGTCCTGTATGTCCTTCCATCTGATTAAGTAGAATACTTTTCTGTAATGCTTTCATCAGGGCATTAGAAGGCAGAAAAAGCAACTTCTCTATCACTGTATCTGAGAACAGAAGGGAAATTTCCCTGCAAGTACAGGAAGGTTGAATAAGTTGAATGACTTTGTTTTGTTTTCCTTTTTATTGTTCCTAATTATACAGATAATAAGTATCTGTTTTGTTTTCCTTTTCACTGAGGGGATTGCTTCTCTATTGAATTTGCTTTCATCATGATTACTCACCTAAAGCAAGGACCTGGAAGTAAGAATTTTTAGACCGTACTCTCTGCATCTTGAACATTGAAAAGACAATTGATATGCACCAAAATGAGTATCAGTTCATTCTACTAAATATGTATACTGAATATCCTAATTTTTATTAGGACAGTCTGATCATAAATAGATTATAATATATATATTTCAGTGTTTTAAACTTGTGTAGAATTATGTATTTCAAAATAAACCCATGGAACTTGGGTTACTAGGGCAAAGCTTCAAGCATGGTTCTTGATTTTTATTGTTGTGTTGTTTTCAAAATAGAGTCATCTATATCAATTTACAATTATCCCTATACTTTCTTTAAACCTTACTATTTATTAATCTGAATTATCAATTTATATATTAGGTAAAGTGATATTGTTAAATCTATAATCCATTGATTACCATGAGAGAATAAGATTTTTCATGTCTGTTTAGCATTTTTTATATGAAGTAAAATTTTCATTTAATTTTCCTAGTTACCATTTATGATTCTAAAGTTTTCTTGTAAACTAAACAATCACTTTATATATAGAATATGTATGACTCAAGTATGTTTTGTATACTATTAATATTTTCACTTAGTTTTATATTTCATGATTTACCAAAGTTTTGCAATTCATGAAATGGAGGTTTACAATCATTCTGTGATTGTCTCTTGTTTCAAATTTGAATAATTTTTTTCAAACCACAGTTCTCACAAATATTTATTTAACTTTCAAATAGCTTTTGTAATTATATATTTTTTCATTTTACATTTAACTCTTTATGGTCTTTACCAGCCTGTAAACATGTTTAATTGTCTCCTTGCAATTGTAACTATACCTAACTCATTATCTATAATATGAAAGACTAGACAACTTAAAGTAGGGATTTCCTGTAAAATTTCTAGTCAAACATAAAACATTTTAAGTATAAAGATTAAATGAAAGAAACTCCAGAAATAAAAAAAATTAATAAAACATCCAGGAAGATATTGAAGAATTGACTACATTAGAAATTAAATACTTTGATCTATCCAAAAACATTATAAAATATGAAATAAAATTGAAAAAAAACATTTGAAATGCATATAACAAAAAATCCATATAAATAGTTCTATAAATGATTAAGCACAAGAAAAATCAAAGTGAAAAAAAAGAATCAAATGGATGACTTATAAACCTTTAAAACATTTCTTAACCCTGAATAAGAATCAGGAATGTTCTGATACGTACTAAAATAATTAAAAATACTATGTTAGAGAGATGAAAAACATTCATATTTTAAGATAATTTTAATAATAAAAATTAACAGAAAACCTAACCTGACTAAAGTAATAGGGAATGTAAGGTTACCTTACTCTATATGGAGCTGATAAGGTAAAATTTACTTAACATTTGTTCTGATATTGGATCTATCTCTACTCAATTCTCTACACATTATTTACTTTTATATGTTATCTTTTTCCTGGGACTGGAGCTGGAAAAAATGAATTTATTATCTCACAAAATTTTCAAGTTTCATGTTTTGACACAATATCATACAGGAGACAAAGCACATACTGCTATAATTTCTTATAAAAAGACCTTAGCTTTTATGAATTGAAATAACCCTAGGGACAGTTTCTATGGAGGGGAATTTCTATGCACCTATGGACTTAAGCCTGGGTAAATCAACAAGTCATTGAAACAATGGGAGGTGATTTCTGTAGTGGTAACATTAAATGTCACCCCTGAAGATGGAGATGAAGTCAATATTAACTAATCTACATATTAGTTACCTAATATAGGGATGGGTATGTTAAAATAAATTTTTACCACAGAATAGCTTACAAAAGAAAATACAGGGGAATCAAATGTAGTAAGATGTAAGGTATGTCAGTCCTTGTGTGAGAATGAACAGTTTGATCAGACAACAAAGAGAGGATAGATAAAGCCGTTCTAATAACTGTATTTGTCTTCATGTAGCTTTATTGAAGTTTGAAACTTGAGGTGTTGAACAAATTCATTAGTCCATCTTTTTCCAAGCAAGACCAGTTGTATTTGCTGACCAATACTTTAAGACTTGATCTAATGGGAAAGGATGTAATCCAAACCAAATCCAGGGACTTTTTAAGAAAAGAGAAATAAATGCTAACTTGCAAAACCATCAGAGGTTGATTATTATAATTACTTTTATTATTTAAGTATAATTTAATATTCTTTGCTTTGTCTAAGACAGTACTGCCTGCAAGAAGTATTTGAAATTATTTCAACACAGTTATACAATATTCTATGTCAATTATATCTCAATAAATTTGAGTAAATAGATCCAAGCCTTAATCTTATAAAGCATGCAGTATCAGATATGGGTGTATGAACCAAATTAATAATTTTATAATTCCTTTTTGTCCAAATGTTTAGTAACATTCTGTGCTGATTTGATGGTAGTCTCACCAAAAGATATATCCACATTTCAATCCCTGGAACATGTTGATCTTGATTTAGTTAGATAAAGTGTCTTTAAAATATAATTAAGGAATTTGAGATGAGGAGATTATTTTGGATTATGCTAATGGACCCCAAATCCAATGACAATTGACTTTATAAGAGACACACAGAGAAGACAAACAAACACAAACAAACAAAAGGTGATATGCGGACAGAGGCAAAAGTTGGAGTACAGGGCCACAGAACAAAACAAAGAAGTAAGTAACCACCAGAAGTGTCAGGAGGCATAGGACAGATTTTTCTCTAGAGCCTCTGTAAGAAGGGCAGCTCTGCCCATACTTTGATTTCAGATGCTGACCTCCAGAACTATGAGAGAATAAATTTCTGTTGCTTGAAGTCACTAGGTTTGTGATAATTCCTTAACAGCAGCCCCAGAAATTATACATATTGAAAATATCAGAAACTGTGTTGGGACAGAGGGACAATATTCTTTACTTAAAGCAGCCTATGATCCGACTTGAAAAGCCAATGTTATGTTTATAACTGTTTTATGTTGAAATGCTACCTGTCTAGTTCAGAAACATTTTGAAGAGGGATATCTATGAAAGTAGTGGTACAAATTGCTGAACTTCAGTGTGTAAAGTATATTTCTTTATACACTGAAATATACTGGAATCATTCTGATTCCTTTTAAAACATAGCTGAGGACATGAAAAAAAGACAGTTCAGACACCCTCCCCCCATCAACAGAGGTGAGGATTTTGTGTCTCACACTGAGGCCCAGTTTTTTCCCTTCTTGACTTCATTATAAAAATATTATCTGTATTGCAGTTACTAGATTTGTTGTAACTGTGTTTTCCTTCTTTGATTTCCTTAAACTCCTCAACACACTTATAAAAAACTCTTCATATATGCTATCTTCAAATTACCCAGATTGAGTAAGCCATTTGCATCTGTTTTCTTCTGTGAGTTTATAAAACCTTAATAATCATCTCTCTGTAAAAAAAATAAAAAAACTGTTTTCCAATAAGATTGCTTGGGTGTATAATAGATGTATGTGTGTACTTATCTGGCTAAGAAGTAAATATAGGTAATTGTTTTTATAGCAACAGCTTTATGCTTCCTAGCATAAAACCTCAGTATTAGTTTCCTAGGACTACCATTTAAAAAGTGCCACATACTGGATGTCTTAAAGCAGAGGAATTTATTGTCTTGCAGATCTGGAGTTTAGAAGTCTGAGATGGAAGTGTTAGCAGGGCTCATTTCTTTTGAGGGTGACCAGGGAACATCTGTGCCGTGTTTCTGTCCTAGCTTTGGTAATTTTATAACAATGTTTAGCATTCCCTGTCTTATAAATGCATCATCCTGATATCTGCCCTTGTCTTCATAAGGCCTTCTTCTGTGTACATGTCAGTTTCTGTCTCCGAATTTCTTTTTTTTTTTTTTTATAAGGACACCAGACATAATGACTTCAGGGTTCACTCTGCTGATTTCATTTTAACTTAATTATCTCTGTAATCAATTTTCTATTCTCTATTTCTAAACTAATTCTGAGGTAGCAGGGGTTAAGACTACAACATACATTTAATAGACACAATTCAACACAGAACGCCTTTTAAAATATGACACCAAATACATAAACATATTTATACATAAGTATCTCTAAATCTTCAGTCTATGAAAAGGCATATCTTTTTACTGAACAACTATAATACTAGAATTTAGAGTCAAGATAAACTCAAACAAGGATGCTATGTTACCATTCATTCATTTGAGATGCATATTATCTGAAATACCAATCCCAGCATTAAGAATATAATTCAAAAGTGAAAGTACATTCATATCTCAAAGGTTGTTTAAATATATTATGGTGCATGATGGTAAATTTATGTAATACTAGTAGATTTTATAGAAAATAAAGTCAAAAATGGAAAATATGGAGGATAATAAAGTAAAAATAAAAATCAAGTTCTAAACTGCTAATTGTAATACTCCTGCAATATATAAATATATAATTGTATATGTTTGGAAGGTGAAAACAATGCTGTTCTTCACCTTTTTAATGTGATGACTTCTGGGAAGTGGGAAACAGGTGGTTGAGATCAGACGTGATGCAGTACATGGTAGCATTTTCATCTTACTTTTTTTACATTTTTAATTTTGACTTTTGACTTTATTCATTTTTGATGTGATAGAATTGTTTTTATGATAAATGTAGTTTATCACTAAATTGTAAATGAAAAGATAACTAATAGAGATTTTTGTTTTCACTTAGATGTCTCCTAAAATAAAGATCAGTTGAATTTTACTGGAGACAGAAAATGTTTATATCTCCTATAAAATTGCTAGAGATTATATAGCTTCCTCCCTATACCCAAAGGAATAATTTTTACTGTCATTTGGTTGTATAGTCTGAAATTATATCATTCATGTATTTATCCAGTTATTTTTGAGTTCCTGCCAGGTTCTCGACATTGCGTGCTTGAGGTTAGAAAGAACAAACAAACAAGCAAACAAACAAAAACCTCATAAGAGGCAAATTTCCCTGTTCTCATAGAATTTATATTTCTCTGAAAAGAATATACAAACTCTATTATCCATCTATGTATCTATCTATCTATCATCTATCTATCTATTGTCAATTGGATATTGCTAATAACTATGAAGAAGGAAAGGAAATTTTTAATTCTTTCCTGAAAAAGTGATATTTAAATAAAAAGAGGTGAGTGATTGAGACGAATGACTCTCTGAAGAAAGGGCATCACAGGCAGAAGGAACAACAAATGCTTAGGCCTTTTGGAAAAATTTGGCTAGTTTACTTGAGGAACACGAGGGAGATCTGGATAGCTAAAGCAGAGTGAACAAGTTGTAGAAAATGTCAAAGAAATATTTTTAGAAGACTAACTTGACATTTAGAGTTGTACCATAGGCATCTTATAAATGAGAATATATGTTAAATATTAAATAATATTCTATTGTAATCTTAATAATGATATAATACACTAAATTATGCCCAATTAGGTCCTGACTCATTATGCCATCCTACCTGTTCTTATACAAAAAGAGATTCTCTCATCTACTTTATGGGAGATTTTTCAGTGTTGACAATATTACCGCTACTTCTACGATTACCACCACTACTATAATTAATATTATTAGTTGCTGTAAGCATAATGTTTCCCTGTTGGTATCATTATATTTTATTCAGAATTAGGATCTATAAATTTCACTGGGATACTTAAGTGTATATTTAATCTTTTGAGTTAAACATGGGGATTCTAATTAAACTTATTAGTAGAGATAAGCGTAATATAATTTTTAAAATAATCTTAAAGAAACAAGTTAACCTGAAGCTAGAGAGTATAATTTCAAATTTTTTTCTTTATATTAAAATACAAAAGATAATATCCAATAGTGCTGCAAATTATCCACTTTTCAAAATCCATTTTAATAAGGACTTGAAAAGCAAATCACTTTTAAAAATGCAATAGTTTCTATTCTTGTGTAACACAGTCTGTTTCTTCGAGATATTATTTTGATTCAATTATGTCTGTAAGCACTGTAACTTCTATTGATGAATGGGGATTGACATAGTAGTTTAATCCTATAATGAACTAAATGTTACAAAGAATACAATTTTCCTCTTCATTTACTTTAACTTATTCTAGTTGTAAATGCCATTGACTACCATGATTACAGAATAAATCTCACTGTAGGAACAATTACTACAGTGTAGAATAAAATTTGAGCTGTTCTATAATTATATCCACTGGGTATTCTATTTTAATTTAAAAGAGCTTTTGCAAAAAAGCCCCCCAAAAAACTGGAACTTCAATGAATGATGTACAGGATTATATTTGAGCCATTTAACTTGTAATTATTAAAGATTACAAATTGTTATTTTCATTCAGTCTGGTTAATTTTCTAAACAGATGCTTTCTGTATTGAGCATCTAATTTTTCTGTTGGATGTGAGGAAATGTGTTTCTCAAAATTAAAAACTCACAGCTATGTATTTCTGAATTTTAAAAATGTGGTCCCTTAATTAGAAAGAATAAGAATATCACTTAATAACTTTTGCCATCATTAAATATAAACGAAATATTGTACTTTTCCAAATAAAGGTGAAGTTATTTATTTATTTATTTATTTTGAATTTATTTATTTTTTCAAATACATTTGTCTCGCCTACTCCCCACCACGTTCCCTTGCCTCCTCCCCCTACTCCTGCCCTCAATCCTTCCCCTTAGGTTTGGTTCATGAGTACTTGCTTTAGTTACTTGACTTGCCCCTTCCATTTCCTTCCCCCTGCCCGCCTCTCCTCCTCCTCTCTTGTCCCTGTTGGTTTCTTTTCCTTTCAGTGTTGCTGGTCTTATTTTCCTTGCATCTTTGTATTGTTGGTTAGGTTCCGCTTCTAGGTGAGATCATATGCTATTTGTCTTTCGATCCCTGGCTTATTTCGCTTAGCATAATGCTCTCAAGTTCCATCCATGCTGTCGCGAAGTGTAGTAGTTCTTTTTTTCTTTCTGCTGTGTAGTATTCCATTGTGCATATGCACCATATTTTCTTGATCCAATCATATACTAATGAGCATTTAGGTTGCTTCCAACACAGGGCTATTGTAAATTGTGCTGCTATGAACATTGGGGTGCATAGTTTCTTTGGTATTGGGGTTTTGGGATTATAAGGGTATAGTCCCAGCAGGGGAATCACTGGATGAAAAGGCAGTTCCCTTTTCAGGTTTTTGAGGATATTCCACACTGCTTTGCACAATGGCTGCACCAGTCTGCATTCCCACCAACAGTGTACTAGGGTTCCCTTTTCTCCACAGCGTCGCCAGCACCTGTTGCTTGTTGATATGTTTATTATGGCCATTCTGACCGGTGTGAGGTAGTATCTCATTGTGGTTTTGACCTGCATTTCGCTGATGGCTAGTGATGCCAAGTATCCTTTCAAATGTTTCTGGGCCCTCTGCATCTCTTCCTAGGAAAAGCACCTGTCCAGGTCCTTTCCTCATTTTTTGATTGGATCGTTTGTCTTCTTGGAGTGAAGTCAAGTGAATTCTTTATATATGTTGGAGATCAAACCTCTATCTGATGTATCATTAGCAAATATATTTTCCCAAATGGTTGGCTCTCTTTTCATTCTGCTGATGTTTTCTTTAGCCTTGCAGAAGCTTCTTATTTTGATGAGGTCCCACTTGTTTATTCTCCTTTAAGTTCCTTGCCTTAGGAGACATATTGGTGAAAAAATTGCTGTGTGGGATATCTGAGAGTTTCCTGCCAATGTTCTCCTCTAGGACTTGTATGGTGTTGCGACTTCTATTTAAGTCTTTTATCCATCTTGAGTTTATTTTTGTGCATGGTATCAGATGATGATCCAATTTCAATTTTTTGCATGTAGCCATCCAGCTCTTCCAGCACCATTTGTTAAAGAGGCTATTATTGCTCCACTTTATGCTTCTGCCCCCTTTGTCAAATATTAGACGCCCATAAGACCTGGCCTTATTTCTGGGCTTTCTATTATGTTCCACTGGTCTTTGGGTCTGTTCTTGTGCCAGTACCACATTGTTTTGAGTATAGTGGCTTTGTAGTATAGTTTGATGTCCGGTATTGTGATCCTTCTTACTTTGTTTTCTTTCTCAAAATAGCTGCAGATATTCGGGGTCGTTTATGGTTCAATATAAATTTTTGAAATGTCTGTTCTGTTTCTGTCAAATACATCATTGGAATCTTAATAGCGATTTTGTTGAATCTATAAATTGTTTTGGGTAGTATGGACATTTTGATGATGAAAATTCTTCCAATCCATGAGCACGGTATATGCTTCCATTTATTTGTGTCTTCCTTAATTTTTTCTTCAATGTTCTTTATGTGTAGTTTTCTGCGTACAGGTCTTTTACGTCTTTGGTTAAATTTACTCCTAGGTACTTCATTTTTTTCTTGTCTATCAAACAGTATTTTTTTCTGATTTCTTCTTCTTCTGTTGCATTGCTGGTGTACAAAAATGCCTTTGATTTCTGAATGTTGACTTTGTATCCTGCTGGTTTGCCAAATTCACTTATTAGGTTGAGGAGTTTTTTGGTAGAGTCTACAGGGTTCTCTATGTACACTATCATGTCATCTACAAACAATGATAGCTTTACTTCCTCCTTTCCTATTGGGATGCCTTTTATTTCTTTTTCTTGTCTAACCGCTATGGCTAGGACTTCTAATACGATGTTGAATAGAAGTAGTTAAAGAGGACACCTTGTCGTGTTCCCGATCTTAGTGGGAAAGCTTTTAGTTTTAGCCTGTTGAGTATGATATTGGCTGTAGGTTTTTCGTATATGACCTTTATTATGTTGAGGAATGTCCCATTTATACCCATTTTGCTGAGTGTTTTGATCATAAATAGGTGCTGTACCTTATCGAATGCTTTTTTGTGTCTGAGATGATGATGTGATTTTTGTCTTTTCTTTTATTTTAGTGATGTATTACGTTTATTGACTTGTGTATATTGAACCATCCCTGCATCCCTGGGATGAATCTCACTTGATCGTGATGGATAATCTTTTTAATGTATTGCTGGATATGGTTTGCCAATATTTTGTTGAGGATTTTAGCGTCTATGTTCATCAGCGAAATTGGCCTGTAGTTTTCTTTCTTTGTAGGGTCTTTATCTGGTTTTGGGATCAGGGTGATGCTTGCCTCATAGAAAGAGTCTGGGAGTCTTCCCTCCTCTTGGATTTTTGGGAATAGTCTAAGAAGGACAGGGGTTAGCTCTTCCTGAAATGTTTTGTAAAATTCTCCTGTGAAACCATCCGGCCCTCAGCTTTTGTGTGCCAGGAGTTTCTTGAATACTGCTTCAGTTTCCCCAGCTGTTATCGGTCTGTTTAAGCTTTCTGTTTCTTCCTCCTTCAGTGTTGGAAGATTATACTTCTTCTAGAAATTTGTCCATTTTTTTGAGGTTTTAAAATTTCTTTATATAAAATTGTTCATAGTAGTTTCTGACAATCCTTTGTATTTCTGTGGTATCAGTTGTTATTTCTCCTCTTTCATTTCTGATCATATTAATTTGGGTTCTCTCCCTTTTTTCTTGATGAGTCTGCTTAAAGGCTTGTCGATTTTATTGATTTTTTCCAAGAATAGCTTCTGGCTTGGCTAATCCTTTGAATTGTTCTTTTCATCTTTTTGTCATTGGTTCTGCTCTAATCTTATTTCCTTCCTTCTACTTGCTGTGGGATTTACTTGTTGTTGTTTCTCCAGTTCTTGAAGTTGTAGTGTTAGGTCTTTTATTTGAAATGTTTCTATCTTTTTTAGGTAAGCCTCTATTGCTATGAACTTCCCTCTCAGGACTGCCCTTGCTGTGTCTCATAGGTTTTGGACTATTGTTTGTTCATTTTCATTTGTTTCCAGAAACTTTTGATTTCTTCTCTCATCTCATTATTGACCCATTCATTGTTTAAGAGACTACTGTTCAGTCTCCATGAATTTGCAAGTTCCTGAAGTTTCTCTTTGAAGTTGATTTCGAGTTTCAAGGCCTTGTGTCTGGGAAAAAGTTTGGTATTCTTTCAATTTTCCTGAATTTGCTGAGGCTTGTTTTGTGTCCTATCATGTGGTCTATCTTTGAAAAACTTCCATGAGCATTTGAAAAGGATGCGTATTTTTCTTCTTTGGGATGTAAGGTTCTATATATGTCAGTTAAGTCTATTTAATTCAGTGCGTCATTCAGCTCCACAATATCTTTGTTTATATTTTGTTTGGAAGATCTGTCCATTTTTGACAAGGGGTGTTAAAATCCCCTACATCATTGTGTTGCTATCTATATCTTTTTTGAAGTCATCCAAGATTTTCCTCCTATATTTGGGTGCTCCTATGTTGGGTGCATATAAGTTTACAATGTTTATGTCTTCTTGATAGAGTCTTCCTTTAAGTGTTATAAAGTGCCCCTCTGGGTCTCTTTTTATGGCCTTTGTTTTGAAATATATTTTGTCTGATACAAGTATTGCAACTCCTGCTTTCTTCTCTTGCCATTTGCTTGAAATATTTTTTTCCATCCCTTTACTTTCAGTCTGTGTAGGTCTTTTGCTCTGAGGTGGGTCTCTTGTAGGCAGCATATGTGTGGGTCATGTTTTCTTATCCATTCAGCTACCCTGTGTCTTTTGATTGGGGCATTTAGTCCATTCGCATTGAGAGATATTACTGATAGAAACTTACTCATCTTTTCTCTTTGTACCTGTGTTCCTCTCTCTCTCATTCTTTTCCTTCATCTGCTTAAACCAGTCCCCATAGCATATCTTGGAGTACTGGTTTGGTAGAGATGTATTCCTTTAGCCTTCTCTTGTCTGGGAAATTCATTATTTCCCCTTCTATTTTAATTGAGAGCCTTGCTGGGAAGAGCAGCCTTGGTTGTAGGCCTTTGCTTTTCATGACTTGGAATATTTGTTGCCATTCCCTTCTGGCTTGTAGTTTTTTCTGTTAAGAAGTCAGCTCCTAGCCGTATCGGGACTCCATTGTATATTACTTTCTCCTTCTCCCTTGCTGCCTTGAGGATTCTCTCTGTCTGTGACATTTGTCCTTTTAATGATGATGTGTCTTGGAATGGACCTCCTTGGGTCCCTCTTGAATGGGGCCTTCTGTGCCTCTTGGATCCATGAGACATTTTCTCTCCTCAAATTGGGGATATTTTCCATCATTATGTTTTCAAAGAGATTGTCCCTTGCTCCTCTTCTTCTTCTGATATCTGTATTATGCTGATATTATTGCATTTCAGGTTGTCCTGCATTTCCCTAAATGCCTCTTGGTTCTTTTTGAGCCCTTTTTCCATTTCTTGTTCTTTCTGGGAGCTTTTTTTACCTTATCCTCCACCTCACTGATTCGATCGTCAGCTTCATCTAGGCTGCTTTTGATTCCTTGTACTGTGCTCTTCAATTCAGAAATGGTATTCTTCATATCCTGTTGTGTCTTTTTGATAGTTTCTATGTCGCTTTCCAGGTTGATATAATTTTCTGTAAGATCCTCTTATTTTCTCTGCTGTTTCTCATAGTTTTCTTTGAGCTGGCTGAGCTCATTGAGCTTCCTTAGAGCCATTGTTTTGAATTGAATATCTGATAGTTCCCTTGCCTCTATCTCATTTAGGTCTCTTTATGGGGATTCCTCATTTCCATTCTTTTGAGGGGAAATTTTCCTTCTTTTCATTTTTGTGAGAGTCTATTATTTTTTATTTATTTATTTTGTTTTGCTTCTGCTGTAATTGATCTGTCTAGATTTCTTGACTTTTTGGATTAAACTTCTATGGTAGTAGGCGGGTCTTTTATTTATTTATTTATTTATTTTTCCTTTATTTTTCTTTCTGCGTCTGCCTCTTTTGTCAGTTGTTGACCCTATATTGACCTTGGGTCGTTTGTTTCAACCTTCCGGGAATCTACTGTCTGTGTCTGACTCCTGCTTTGGGCAGCTCTGTGACCCTTTCGGCCAGGGATCCACTATTTTTGTGGACAGCTCTGCACTCTCACGCCCGTTCCTTGAGCATGATCCCTGGCCCCAGCAGGATACCCCTCCCATCTGGGCATTCGTGCTTGCCCCAGCCCAGAGTTGGGGGCTTATTCGCACTCGCCTGTCGCCTGCACCTGGCAGGTGCCCAGGCATTGGTCAGTTTAGGGTCTTCTATTGTGTGCTTTCCCTGCTTTTGTCTCTATGGAGGCATGGCCTGCCCGCGCAAAATGGAGACAAGCGAAATGGGAGGAAGTCAGCTCCGGGACTCTCTGGTTAATCCTGTCTCTGATCTCTCCTCCAGGGTCTCTGAACAGCCTGTAACCGCTTTGGCTAGGGATCCACTATTTCTGCGGACCATGATTGTGTGCCTTCTGGCTCCCACACCCGCCTCTGCCTCTTCGGGCGCACAGCCCACCTGCGCAAATGGGGACTATGAAATGGGGAGGGACTCTGCTCCAGGGATCTCAGATAATCCTCCAGTTCTTTCCCCAACCCCTCCATCTCCAGTCTTTCTCAAGGGTCTCTATGCAGCTGTGTGTCCCCTTTGGCCAGGGATCCTCTATTTATTTCAGCCAGTCTGCACTCAGCCCCTAGGCCTACATGCCCACAAGCTTTGTGCAGAGTGCACGAAAGTCAGGTTAATTGATTTTCTTATGCCTGGGCGAGGTGGTAGCTGCAGAGTGGGAGGTGAGTTATGACTGGGGCTCCGCTGGCCACCGTCTCTGTTCTCTTCACAATATTATCCTTGCCAATCTTTCCTCAGGCACCAACCCACTCTACTGCCGCCTCTACCCAAAGATCAAATTTTTGCGTTGGCCCTCTAAATGTCTCTTTGCAACCCCAGCCGCCTGTCTCTGGCAGAGAACCCCCCTAAGCTTTTCGGGGTTGCGTTTTGTCTGTGTGTTTTCCTAATTTCAGCTGCTGTAGTCTAGGGGTCTCTGTTTATGGTTCAGACCCTGTTCTTGTTAGGGGGATCCAAGTGGCTGTTCCAAAGTCCCTCTGGTGCTGGTGCCTGTGGGCGCTCAGCCCACCTTCTCGAGCCTCCACCATACTTCTCATCCGTTAGTCCACTATCTGTCCGCAGCTCCAAGGCTCCTCTCCTTCTATTGTCCCATTGTTTTCCAGGTGATCTTTCCACTATTTAGGCGCAATTCCAGTTTGGTCTTGGTAGGAGGTCCGCGTGACTCCCATTCACTCCTTGGCCAGCTTAAAAACCTCCACAGGTGAAGTAATTTAAATACCAATTCAGTGTCTTTCACTTACTATAAATGTGAATTTACAAATACAGGATGGGGCAAATGTATGTTTACAATTGTGAATATTGTAAAACACAGTTTATTTTTGTATTATTATTTATTAATCACTTTATTATTTTTCCATACAAACAACTGTAAATTTATCTTCCCCTACCCGGTATGTAGTGGTTCTCAAAATTTTGATTTTCAAATTCTTTTACTTTCTAAAACATATATTTTAGACCACAAAAAAATTTGATTTATGAGTATCATCTATAAATGTTTACCATTTGGAATTAAAATTGACAGTTTTTAAAGTAAAATAATATGCATCCATACATTTTAATAGTTATCATAGAAGTAACCTAATTACATTGCCATGTAACTCATGGAAAACTCTACTGTTCACTCATGAGAATATGCAATTTATGAAACTAAAATGGTCCTGGAGTGACCACACAATGAAAAACTTCTGTTTTACATTCATATAAATGATAATTTTATTAAAGCCTAATTTAACCTTGAATATAATTAATACATTTCTACTGGTTGTGATAGGCCTCAATATATCTTATGACATTTCAGGTAATATTTATCTTTTTATAATAGCTCAAAGAACAAATAGCTCAAAGAATATACATCCTTTTATAATAGCTGCATTTTTTAAAAGGTTTTATTTATTTTTAGTGAGAGGGGAAGGAAGAGAGAAAGAGAGGGAACTGAAAAACATCAATGTGTGAGAGATACATCAATTGGTTGCTTCCTGCATGCCCCCAACCAGGGACCTGGTCAGCAACTCAGGCATGTGCACTTAGTGGAAATTCAACTGGCGACCTTTTGGTTTACAGGCCAGCACTCAATCCACTGAGCCACACTAGCCAGGGCGCATTACTTTTAAATTATTTGTTTTGTTTTTTTGGATGAATGAATGTAGCTGAATCAAAATTATGGAAAACAGGTGCTTTAGAAAGGAGAGAGTAACTTTTGTGTAAAATAGGTATGTTTTTATATTCTGAAGAAATTTGATATGTAAAGCTCAGTTGCTAAACAGGGATTTCGAATGTCTCCATTTTTACTGCTTTTTCTATATAGTCCCAGAAATCCATTTCATACTTATAAATGTTTGTTAACAGATAACATCCACACAAATACTTTTTTTAAGCAAAAATGTGCCTTCATATTTTCAAATATGATTAATATCATATATAAAAATGAAATACTTTTAATCACTAGCTCACTGGATAAACTGCTAAATCATTTGTGGACAACAGTAAAAGATAAAACAATACCTCTATATAGATTAAATAGGTAGATAATTAGACAGATAGATACACAGACAGAAATATGGATAGAAGAGTTGATGTTTTTATAATAACATGGACATGTAAAAATTACATGCACTAGTGCATTAAGAAAAAGCATTTATTACAGATTGAGCCTGGGATGTCAGAAGATGACGGCTAAGTGTATGGAAGCTGAACCCACTTGCTTGTGCCCCCAGCAAGGATTTTTGGCTGATTTTCTGAAAAATGACCTGAACAATCAATGGACTCTTAGCTGACATGAATTTTTGAAGCCAAGAAACAGAAGATGCTTTGCACCATCTGGTAAGAGATTTTATAAGTTGAGGGGGAAATGCTCTGTGTGGGGCATCTGCAGCCGAGGAGAGTACAGACAGAAAATGCAGTGTAGTGGCTCCCTCCACTCCCAGAGCAGGGTCCTGGTCCCACACAAGGAAACCATGAACCATAAACTGGAGAGACTTGGAAGGATGTACAAAGTCTGGGAGATTTAGGCTACCCACATAGAGAGCAGCCTGTCCATAGCTGCAATGCCAGCTGGGAGAGCTCTGCAGGGAAACTCAATCTTCTGAAACTGTCAGAGGTGCTGGCAGGCTGTGGACAGCCTTGACTGAGAGAAACTTTGTGCTTTTTGGGAAAGTGAAGGGTGCAGAGAACTGGCCCAGGGCTCGATGCTATAGAACGGAGGCTTTTAAAACAGGACCTGGGGAAATTCAGCAGGGACCCTGGGCTTGCACACATGTGAAGGAGCTTTGCAAACAAACAAACAAACAAAAAAACAGAGTGAAAGTGCAGTTGGGTCCCACTGAGTCCAGTTGCAAAAGAAGAACAGAAAGTGTCATGCTAAAGAGACTCTGGGACCCGACTCAGCACGGCTGGTGAGCAGAGGGCTGTGCCGAGTGAAAAGTTCAGGTCTGAGTCTCCTACAAGATAGGCAGGCTGGGGACTGAATGGCCAGGGGTTGAACCCCAGAGATTCCTTGCTGCCAGGCTGGTCCCCTCACAGGCAGGGCATGCCCAACCCCCACCTGCAGGGTTGCAGCCTCTGCAGATCATGAGGCCAGGCTTAGAAGTCCCTTCCCTGCCCAGTGCATATCCAAAGGAGAAGCTCTGAAAGTGCCCTCTCTGAACTTCTATCAGATACTATGTGCTATGCCGGTTCCTCAGGTCCTGATCCAATATAACTGGCAGAGATGAAATTAGATAGGCGCAACAAGGGGTGTTCAGGACCCCACCCAGCCTCAGCTCTTATACATACAGAGCTGCCCTCAGTGCCATGCATGAAAGAGATGTCCCTTTTACACAGATTGGTCCCCCATAAAAAACAGCTAATTCACCAGAGATTATTCATCATTGGAACTAATCTGGGACAGACCATGATGTATGGTGGGGGTGTGAGGAAACACTCCCATAATTTCTCCTGAAGACCGAGCAGCACCCTTTGGGGGGTGACCCAGGAATTTGACCCTCTCAATTGCACCAGAGGCCCCCTCTGGAGACAGGTGGAGGTGGTACTGGCAGTGTTTTCAGACTTCAGATGAAGGACACCTGGGCCTTGTGCTGATGGAAAGCTGGCGGGGCAGAATAGTATGGAACAGCCAAGACTGAAAGAGGGAGCAACAGGCTGTGGATCGCTTGTAGTCTCAAACAGGCTGCCTAGGCCTAGACTAGGACACCATCTGAAATTTCTTATAATATCCTTATTGTCTCCATCATTATTAATCTTTGCTCATTAGTTGATAATGGTGATGCCATTGCATTTCTTCAATTTCATTCCTTGATGTTCACTATTATTGTATTTTAAACTTTAAATTTTATTGTTCCCCTCTCCTACTCCACTTTGCCTTGTTCCTGCCCTTTCTTTTTTTTTTTTTTTTTTTTTTTCATTTAAAATTCATTCTTACCTCTCTTAGCCTGGTTCTCATTCCACACTCTTATTATTACTTCACCTATTCTCTCAAAATCGCTCTTCCTTCCTTTAGACATCTCATAATCAATTTTTCCTTTCTTTTTTCTTACTTAAACTCTTTCCACTTGTATTAATCTTTGTTCATTTATTATTGATATTGCTGTAGTGGATGTTTTTCTCCAATTTGGTTCCTATTTTTTACATTATTTTTTTAAACCTCATATTATACTCTTCCTTTTTCTTATTCCATTTTGCTTTCTTCCCTCCTTTATTTAAGTTACAATGTAAATTTAGTTTTCTTCCTTTCTTTTCCTGTTTCTGTTCCTTACTCATTATTTCTCTTCCCTATACCCTCTCAAAATCATTTTTCTTTCTGTTATGCATTTCATATTCAATTTTCCTTTCATTCAATAGTCTTACTCTTTTCCCATCTTTATGAATATTTGCTTATTTTTTGTTGATGGTATGGTTGTGGGAAGGTGTTATTTTTGTGGGTGAAGGTTTTGTTTTCTGGGTTGTTTTGTTTTGTCCTGGAAGCCATATGTACAACAGCACACAAGTTGTGGTGGGCATAGTGACTTTCATCCAGCCAGCCAAAGGGAATACCTACCAAAGAGCAACCCAATAGCAATAAATGACCATTTACAACAAGAGATCTCACATAAAAGTCATCTCAAGAGCATCCAGCTCAAAAGATCAAGGAGACTGCACCATGGAGTCCCACAGGTCTCCTACCACAGAGGGTCACATTGTGAAGACAGGGAGTCAAAAAAATCAGTCTAATACATGGAAACAAACAAAAAGAGTCATCTAAAATGGGAAGACAAAGATACAACCCGCAATGGAGAGGAAAGGAAGAATCCTCAAAAAGACTGCAAAGCGAAATTGAGAAAATCAATGTATCAGACATAAAGTTCAAAATAATGGCTATAAGGTTACTGAAAGGACTCAAAGAGAATTATGAAAAACTAGAGGGAAACTATGAGGAACTTACTGCAAACTCTATCAGCATGCAAAAAAGATATAGAAACTATTAATAAGAGGCAAGAGGAAATGAAGAATGCAATTTCTGAATTGAATAATACACTACAAGTAATCAAAAGCAGGCTAGATGAAGCAGAGGCTAGAATCAGTGAGCTGGAGGACAAGGTATAAAAAAGCTCCCAGAAAGAGCAAGAAAATGAAAAAAAAGACTCAAAAAGAATGAAAAGGGGTTGAGGGAAATGCAGGACAACCTGAAATGTAAAAATATACATATAATAAGGATACTAGAAGGGGAAGAAGAGCAAGTGAAAGAGAACCTGGTTGAAAAAGTAATGATGGAAAACTTCCCTAATTAGAGGAGAAAAAGTCACTCAGATCCAGAAAGCACAGAGGATCCCATTCAGGAAGAACTCAATGAGGCCCATTCCAAGACACAAAATCATTAAAATGGCAAATATCAAAGACAAAGAGACAATTCTAAAGGCAGCAAGGGAGAAACAGGTAGTAACATTCAAGGGAGCCTTGATATGGCCCATGACTGACTTCTCAACAGACACTATAAGCCAGAAGGGAATGGCAAGAAATATTCCAAGTAATGAAAAGCAAAGGCCTGCAACCAACACTATTCTACCTAGCAAGTTTCCCCATTAATATGAAAGGCAAAATAAGGACTTTCTCAGACAAAAGAAAAATAAAAGAATACACCTCCACCAAACAAGCACTATAAGATATACTAAAGGGATTGGTTTGAGAAGTTGAAGAAAAAGAGTGAGAAAGATAGGTATACAGTACAAAGAAAAAAAATGAATATGTATCTATCATAAATAACTTTAAATGTAAATGGATTAAATGCTCCAATCAAAAGACATAGAGTAGCTGAATGGATAAGAAAACATGACTCACACATATGCTGCCTACAAAAGATCCACCTCAGAACAAATGACCTACACAGGCTGAAAGTAAAGGGATGGAAAAAAAAATATTCCAAGCAAAATGGACAGGGAAAAAAAGCAGGGGCAGCGATATTTATATCAGAGAAAATAGACTTCAAAACAAAAGCTATAAGAAAAGACCCAGAAGGACACTTCATAATACTCAAAGGAAGAATCCATCAAGAAGACATAAACATTATAAATCTATAGGTGCCCAATATAGGAGCACCCAAATATATAAGGAAAACCTTGGAGGACATCAAGAAAGATATAGACAACAATACAATGATAGTATGGTATTTTTATACTGCCCACTGTCAACAATGGATAGATCTTCCAAACAAAACAACAAGGATGTTGTGGAACTGAATCACACACTAGATCAAATGGACTTAGCTGACCTATATAGAACCTTCCATCCCAAAGAAGAAAAATAAACGTTCTTTTCAAATACACATGGAACATTTCAAAGATAGACCACATGACAGGACACAAAACAAGCCTCAATAAATTCAAGAAAATTGAAATCATATCAAGCATTTTCACAGACCAAAAGGGCTTGAAATGAAATCAACCTCAAAGAGAAACTTCAAAAACTTGCAAACTCATGGAGACTGAACAGTAGACTATTAAACAATGAATGGGTCAATAATGAGATAAGAGAAGAAATAAAAAAAAACCTCTGGAGACAAATAAAAATGAACACACAACAGTCCAAAACCTTTGGGACACAGAGAAGGCAGTCCTAGAGGGAAGTTCATAGCAACACAGGCTTAACTAAAAAAGAAACATTTTTAAAAAATGACCTAACCCTACAGCTTCAAGAACTGGAGAAACTACAACAAAGCCCAGAGTGAGTAAAAGGAAAGAAATAGTCAAGATCAGAGCAGAACTGAATGACATAGAGGCCAAAAGAACAATTCAAAGGATCAACCAATCCAGGAGCTGGTTCTTTGAAAAGATATACAAAATTGGAAAGCCTTTACAGACTCATCAAGAAAAAAAGAGAGAGGACCCAAATAAATAGTATCAGAAATGAAAGAGGAGAAATAACAACTGATATCATAAAAATACAAAGGATTGTAAGAAATTATTATGAACAACTATATGCCAAGAAATTTGAAAACCTCAGTGAAATGGGGAAATTTCTAGAAAAATATAACCTTCCAACACCAAATGAAGAGGAAACAGAAAGCCTGAATATACTGATAAGAACTGGTGAAATTGAAGCAGCAATTAAAAAATTCCCGGCACACAAAAGCCCTGGACTGGATGGTTTCACAGGAGAATTTTACAAAACATTTAAGGAAGAGCTAACTTCTATCCTACTCAGACTACTCCAAAAAACCTATCCAGAGGAAAGACTCCCAAACTCTTTTTATGAGGCCAGCTTCATCCTAATCCCCAAACCAGCTAAGGACACAACCAAGAAAGAAAACTACAGGCTTGTATCACGGATGAACATAGACGCTAAAATCCTCAACAAAATATTGGCAAATTACATCCATCAATACATTAAAAAAGTGAACAAAATTGATGAACATACAAATATATGGAAGCATATATCATGTTCATGGGCTGGAATAACTGACATCACTAAAATGTCCATATTACCCAAAGCAATCTATAGGTTCAATGCAATTCTTATTAAAATACAAACAACATATATCACAGGTCTAGAACAAATATTTTAAATATGTATATGGAACTGAAGAAAACCCTGAATAGCCTCAGCAATCTTCAAAAGGAAGAACAAAGTAGAATGGATCACAATACTTGATATCAAACTATACTGAATGGTCATTGTAATCAAAACAGTCTGATACTGGCACAAGAACAGACACAAGATCAATGGAACAGAATTGAGAGACCTGAAATAAACTCATGTCTCTATGGTCAATTAATATTTGACAAAGTGTGCATGAGTATACAATGAGTTAAAAATAGTCTCTTTAATGGTACTGGGAGAACTAGAATGGTACATACAAAAAATAAGTAAATAAACAAAAAACTAGGCCATCTTGCACCATACACTGGATCAAAATCTAAATGGATAAAAGAGTTAAATGTAAGACACCATAAAAGTCCTAGAAGGAAAAACATAGGCAGTAAAATTTCCGATATCCCATGTAGCGATATTTTTGCTGATACATCTCCTAGGGCAAGGAAATTAAAGGATAAAAATAAACAAGTGAGACTATATTAAATTAAAACGCTTCTGCATAGCTAAAAACCCATCATCAAAATGAAAAGGGAACTTCCCATATGGGAGAATAATTTTGTCTATGATACATCATACAAGGGTTTGATCTCCAAAATATATGAAGAACGCATATGGCTCAACACCAGGAGGACAAAAAATATATTTAAAACATGGGCAAAAGACCTGAATACATACTTCTCCAGAAGGACATACATTTGTCCCTTTGACATTTGATAAGATGCTCAACATCACCTGCTATTAGAGAGATGGAAGTAAAAACCACAATGAGATATCACCGCATGCCTGTCAGAATGACGATCATTAATAAATCAGCAAACAAAAAATGCTGACAAGGATCTGGAGAACAAGGAATCTTAGTGCACTGTTGGGAGAAATGCAGACTGGTGGAGCCACTATGGAAAGCAGTATGGAATTTCCTCAAAAAATTAAAAATGGAACTGCCTTATGACCCAGCTATTCCACTGCTGGTAACATACCCTAAGAATCCAAATCACCAATTCAAAAAGACTTAAGCACCCTTATGGTCATGACAGTGCTATTTATAATAGCCAAGTACTGGAAACAGCCTAAAGGCCCATCAGTAAATGAGTGGATCAAAAAACTGTGGTACATTTACACAATGGAATACTATGCAGAGGAAAGAAAAAAAGGAACCTCTACCTTTTGCAACAGCATAGGTGGAACTGAACAATACTGTGTTAAGTGAAATAAGCCAGGCAGTGAAAGACAATTACAGTATATGGACTCACCTATTCATTTTGTTAAACCAACGAGCAAAGTAGAACCAGAGTCATGGAAACGTGGAACAGACTGGCAGTAACCAGAGGGGAGGGAGAAGGGGAGAAACTGGTGGGAAGTAGAATGGACTAGTCAAAGAACATGTATGAATGACACATGGACATGTAAAACAATGTGGGGATTGACTGTGGGAAAAAGAGGTGGATTGGGCAGAAGATGGCAAAGGGGGAAGAATTGAGACAACTCCAATAGAAAAGCAATAGAAATTTAAAATATAATAAAAAAGAAAAAAAAGAAAGTGGAAACATGGGTTGGTAAGCAAGGACCAAAGCTAGTCTTCACCTTGAGAGATACTTTCAAACTCTGGGAATCGTGAGCTTTCATTTTTTGATGGCTTCACACAGCATAGGAAAAGAGATATGGTGAGGGATAATTCTGTATAAATTTGGGCCCTCAGAAGGCTCATTCCAGAACTCTGTGTAAGGAGAATAAGAAATAAACAATTCCATAGGAGGTGACAGCAAGTAAAATGGTCTAGGGTCATTCTGGAGGGTAGGGGAAAAAAATCCCCACAAAATTCAGAACCACAAAAAAAAAAAAAAAAGGAAAAGAAAAAAATATTTACCATTGACACCTTAAGTGATTGCTACTAGTTTAAAAATGGAATATACCAAAGCTTGATTAATGCAGGAAGGTTAGAGTTGCCAAGTTTATTAAATTTAAGGAAAGAAATGAGTCGTAGAAAGTGAAACACATGAATTATAGGAACATTTAAAAAAGACCTAATGAATTAATCTGGGTGACAACTGGGCACTCACAAGAAGTAATGTTTCAAATAGAATCTGAGAGATAAGTAACACTGGCCAGGACAGTCCCAAATCTGCTTAATACAATATTTTTATCTGTAATTATCCATCTTGATCTTTTAATGTAAACAAAAGTATATAAAAATAAAATAACACATACTGTCATTCCATTTGAATAAATATCAGGTAGATCTCCAAAACAACTACTAAGGCATATTCCCTTATAAGAGTAATCATCATAGAGTTATAAAAGTATGATTTTATTATTCTTATTTTATGTTTATTTTCATTGTAATACATTATTGGCTGGAGTTGTCTGTCTTGAGCCTTGCCTCTAGGAAACAATAAAACAACCTTTATTCTTTTCATCAAAAAATGCTGATGGATAGGTTTATCACATAAATAACAGAAATGAAATTAAGATATATAAAATATAATCACTGTAAAACTAGGAAAAATGGAGGCAGAAGGGCCTCTGAAAATTTCCTCCTTCGTAAAACAATGATAAACTGACACAATGAAGTGTCAAAATCAACTTTTTCAGAAATTTTGAAATTAGCCAAAGGTATACATGCAGCAGTTCATAGAGTGTATATTAAAGCAGTTGTGGGGGGCTGTGCCTTGGTAAGCACAGTGAGCTCAGTGATGTAATTTGCCTGTTGCTGTGTTATTCTGTTCAGTCCTATAGGAAACAAAACAAATGGGCTACAATCATGCTGAAACCAAATAGACTGGCAGCCATTGGAGGAGACAAAATGAAATTTTAGCTCATTCAAACTTCATTCCTGAAGGCTGTTATTATTTGAACAATTAGGCAGTTCTTTGTAAAATCCCAATTGTTAAGTCTGTCCATGCTTGACCAGACTTGGGGCTCAAGAGGAATAACCTTTTCTCCTTAGGTAATTGTCAAAAAATAATTAAAGGTCATTGATTAACTTTCATTGGCCTGAGGTGGGAAAATAAGTTAGGAAAAGAATAGGCAATCCACAAAAGCTCAAAAGGAAAAGTTTAGAAATAAATGTCCATGGAGTCATTGAAAAGCTCCAACATATTCCTGGGAAGCTACAGGGCCACAGATATGGACAGGTCTTTGTTTATGACCCAGAGAGACTTGAGATAGCCTTAAGTTCTCCCTTAGCCTGACTTTGAAGCTCTGCTCAATCAGGAAATAATAATAAAGGCAGAATTTTTACCTGGCTTGTTGAGGGTTGAAGGCATGCCCAAACAAACGCACGCACACAACCATGCATGCACACACGCACATATAAGCAGAGCCCTTTATAAAAGATTGAGATATAGATTCCAGTCATTTAAGGAAATCTCAGTGTAATCCTTAATTGACAACTAAGCTAATTGAGCAAAGACTATAGTTGCTGGACATAGTAAAGAACATAGACTTTAAAGAATTATTCAGAAAAAGTATTAAACAAGCAAAGAATAACCACAATAGGCCCCAGAGAGGGTTGGGTATCTGATTTCCAGAATTGCTGTGTTACAGTATTTAAAATTTTAAGGTCTCAGCAAAAAAATCTTAAGACATGCAAAGAAGTTGAAAACCAGCAGTTTATTTTCTAAAACAATAAAATATTTAAGAAACTACCATACTCTGCATCTGACCATGATGAACAAATTAGCACTGCATTTCCTCTTTCACTGTAAAGAACTAAAACATTGAAAAAACATATAACACAATAGTTTATAGATATTGAATTAAAGGCAGCACATGGCTGTTATCCCTACAAGAGGAAAATAAATGAGGAGCATTCTATTAACACATTGGATTTCTTCCCAGAAGTATTTTGTGGACAGAAGTTTAAAGAATGATGTCCTTATAGGAACACAATGGTCTCACTGAGGTGAAAAGATATTAATCAGAGTGGAAGAAATTAAGGTGTCTAGAATCTGAGGAACACAGAAGTGGAGAGAGGGGAATGAGTTACAGAAGTGTATAGAAGGGTTCCCTTGATTCTGCAGCTGAAAAATAAGCCTCACATAGAAAGAGTGAAATGTTCTATGTCTAGGCAAAGAATGAATACTTAATTATCCACAAAACTACTATTAGAATAAGTAAATTTTAAAAAGTTACAGTATATAAGATAAATACAAAAATCAGTTGTATTTATATAAGCTAGTAATAAACATTCAAATATTATATTTAAAACATATAATAACTACAAACTGAATAAAATATGTACAATAGAAAAACAGTGAAAACATTGTTGAGAAAAACTAAAAACACCTAAAGAAGTTAAAATATATCATGTTCATTGATTGCAATACTACTATTGATAAGTTAACTATACTGAAATTGATCTGTAGACTAAACACACCCCCAATCAAGCTCATCCATTCATGAACACTTGGTAGAAAATGGGGGAATCAAGATGGAGGAGGAGTGAGTAGAAGTCACACTGACCTCCTCCCAGGACCAACCTGGAATTACAACTAAATTGTGGAGAAATCACCTGGAACAAACAACTGAACAATAGCAAGAGAGGAACCTTATAACTTCAGACAGACAGGAGAATCAGCTTTAGCACAACCTAACCAGTAAGGAGTGCAGTAGAGGCTTGAGAAGGTGGGAGGGGCACCCACAGGAGGCAGTGCCAGAAGGATATTGAAATGGCCAGTTGAATTCCCCTGAGAATGGTGGTGTCTAAACCATAAATGGGGATCTCCAGCCTACAGCACCAGAGCCCAAAAAGTACACAGATAACCACCAGCTGTGAAAAGCAGAAGGGTTGCTTTCTGCCAGAGATGGGCAGCTGGAGAGCAAAGAGCTGTTTAAAGTGCCGACACATCAATTTTTATTCGCAGCCACTTACCCTAGTTTATGGCAAAGGTGGCAGCAGAGTGGGCCGCAGATGCCTGGGGAGAGACTGAGGGGTGAGGCTTTGGGGAGAAAACTGAGAGAGTAGCTGATGGGATCCTGGTACTGATTCATCTCCCAGACAGCAGCAGCCATATTGCTCAGGTAGACCACGCCCCTGAGTCACAATAGTATGAGAGGACCCAATAGCCCTGCCCCTAAGAGGGACTCTGTCCTGCCCAGTTGTCTCTAAGCTGACTTGCTGAGTGCAAAGTGACTAGATTAACAGTTGAAGGAGATAGTCACAGATAGTAGACACCTGGAAGACTCAAGAAGACTGCCTGAGGTCAGACAGGGTCAACATCTGACATTGTCAGGCAGATCTGGAGAGTAAAAACAGCCGTCTCTTACCACGGAAGTTCATACCACAAAGTCAGGAAATCAAGACATATCAATTTAAGCAGAAACAAACAAATAAACAAACAAAAGAGTCTCACAAATAACAGGAAGACAAAGAAACATCCCCCAGTCAAAGGGAAAACAAAAATCCCCAAAAAGACAATTAAATGAAAGAGAGGCAAGTAAACGATCAGATATTGAGTTCCAAACTATGGTTCTAAGGAAGCTCCATAAACTCAGTGAGTTCAGAGAGAATTATCAAAAACTACAGAGAAACTATGAGGAACTCACTGCAAACCATATCAGCATGAAAAAAAGACATGGAAAGTACCAATAAGAGGCAAGAGGAAATGAAGAATACAATTTCTGAATTGAAGAACACAGTAGAAGGAATCAAAAGCAGGCATGATGAAGCAGAGAAATGAATCAGCAAGCCAGAGGATAAGGTAGAAAAAAGCTCCCAGAAACACCAAGAAAATGAAAAAAGGCTATAAAACAATGAAGAGGCATTTAGGGAAATGCAAGACAACCTCAAACATAAAAATATCCATTTAATAGGGATACTGGAAGGAAAAGAAGAGAAGCAAGGGTTAGAGAACCATTTTGAAAAAGTAATGATGGAAATCTTTCCTAATTGGAGGAGAGAAAAAGTCACAAAGATCAAGGAAGCACAGAGGGTCTCATTCAAGAGGAACTCAATGAGGCCCACTCCAAGACACATCATCGTTAAAATGGCAAATATCAAATACAAACAGAGAATCCTAAAGTCAGCAAGGGAGAAACAGGTAGTAACATACATTAGAGCCACGATACAGCTAGCAGCTGACTTTTCAACAGAAACACTACAAGCCAGAAGGGAATGGCAAGAAATATTCCAAGTCATGAAAAGCAAAGGCCTGCAACCAAGACAGCTCTACCCAGTAAGGCTCTCAATTATAACGGAAGGTGAAATAAGGAGTTACCCAGACAAAGGACGGCTAAAAGAATACACCTCCACCAAACCAGCACTGCAAAATATGGTAAAATGACTGCTTTAAGATGAATAAAAAAAGTCTATGAATACCCAGTTCCTTTCACAGTCACCAATACTTGATATTACCAATATTTTTAATACTTATTAACCTGATTGTGACAATGATGTGCTATTTTAATTGTTCCTTTATTATTTGTTGAAATGAAACCTGTTTTTGTATATTTCTTGCCTTGTTCTATTATTTTTAAAAGTTTTAAATGACTTTTTGGTATTCTTTATACATTTTTTTGACTAAATGTTTGTAGAATATTTTCCCTAAGAAAATAACAGAAACTATTAACCCTTCTTTTAGAGGTAGTACAAATACTTTCCTATTCTATTACTTGTCCTTCAACTTTTTTATAAGTATATTACTATATTGTCTTAAAGGTTTAATGTAGTCGTATTGTCAATATTTTACTTTATAGCTTCTGGGTTTGAATATTTTATGTAAGGGTAAGAAAAATAGTATTTTGAGTTTTCTCCTAAACTTTCTTAAATATTACATATAGATTTGTAACTCATCTGAATTTTTTTTTTGTATAATGTGTGAAATAGGGCTCTTTTTTTATTTGAAGTACTAGTGGTCCATGTATCTTATTTTTTGAATAAGTCTTATTTTACCTATTGATTTGAAATATCAATTTAATCATATATTACATTCTTAGTAAGGTATATATCTTTGTCTCTAGAATGCTCATTTTATTTCATTGATCTACTTGATTATTTCTGTGCTGGTGTCATGTTGTTTTAATTGCTAAGACTTTATAATGGACTTAATTTTTTAATATTTTATAATGGATCTTAACATTTACAAAATAAATAAAATCAATCTGCATTTTAGAAAAGAGAGAAAGAAAGAAAGAAAGAAAGAAAGAAAGAAAGAAAGAAAGAAAGGGAGGAAGGGAGGAAGGAGGAAGAAAGAATGAACTCTTACCTTTTGTGACAACATGGATGGAACTGGGGAATATTATATTAAGTGAAATAAGCCAGTCAGTGAAAGACAAATATCATATGATCTCATCTTAAGTGGAATCTATTCAACAAAATCAACTAATGAACAAAATAAACCATGAACATGGAAACATGGAGCAGACTGAACGTGACCAAAGAAGATGGAGGAGGACATTGGTGGAAAGAAGGGAAAGGCACTAGAAAAAGAACACATATGAATGACTCATGGACATGGACAACAGAGTGGGAATTGACTGTGGGAGAGGAGAGACAGATGTGTTGAGGAGTGCAAAGGGGGAAAAATTGAGACAACTGTTATAGAATAAACATGAATAAAGAATAAAAAAATTAAAAATAAAATAAAAATAAAACAGGAAAAAATGAAATAAAGAAAAAAGAAATTGAAAGTTATATATAGAGAGCACTATAGCTAGAGTAAAGGTTGAAATATATTTATATATAATGTACATAATATACTGAAGGCCCTAGAAATAGCCAAAAGAAAACTTTTGGAAAATATTCCTGTTTGATTATAAGACTATAAAATTACCATAATGAAAGCAGTGTGATACTGATACATTGATAAATGTTTATATCAATGATACAAAACAGATAATCAAGAAATAGACCCATTATTTGTCATTTTTACTGCAATAAAACTGAAAAAAAGGAAATAGATTCATACCTATATAGCCAATTTCTTTTTTAATTGGTGCCTAGAGAGTAAAAGAAAGTATTTTCAACACACAATGCTAGAATAGCTGAATATCCATAGGGGAAGTTAATCATTATGTCACAACCTACATGGCTATTAATTTACTACTTTGTGGGAATGTTAGTTAAATGGGACAAAGATTGTGTAATATAGTTCTTAAGTAGTTAAACATGCACTTGCTATATGACACAGAAACTATTAACTTACGTTTTAGAAACAAAAATATATGCCAACAAAAATTTTTCACAAATATTAATAATATATTAATTATATTCAAAACTATAAATAATACAAATATTTAACAGATGATGTTTGTAATATACATACATTAGAATGCTACACAGGCATGAAAAGTAAAAAATTAATATATACAGGTCAACTTTAATTAATGTCAAAACATTTTGCTGAGTGACAGAAAGCAGACACAAGATTTGCATTAGTAAACACTAATTGAACTTAACACTTAAAATGAATTAATTTTATGGTGTGTAAATGATACTTCAAAGAATGTAGTAAATGATATTTTGAAAAATAAAATATTATATTATCTGGGTGCTAAAGTTAAACTTCTTATAGTTTCACAGAAATGTTTTCATTGAAATATATTTAATTTGAGGTCTTCAGGATCAAAAAAAGCTAAAACACTATATGGGAAATTCTCTTATTTTATATTTCTCATTTAATATTATATTATTTTATTTTTATTGCATTTATTGGGGTGAGTGGTTTACAAAGCCATATATATTTCAAGTGTAGAAATCAAAAAAATATCATCTGCACTCTGCATCTTAGGCCCATTACCTAAAGCAAGTCTCTTTCCAGCCTCATTTATCTCCTTTATCCCCCTTCCACCTCCCCCACCCCCTGTTCCTTCTGGCTGTCACCACATTCTTGTCTGTGTCTATGTCTTATCCATATAATTTTTAAATTTCTCTTACCTTCTTTCATCCATCCACTCCCTTCTGACCACTGTCAGTCTGTTCCATGTATCCATGCTACTGTTTCTATTTTGTTCATCTATTCATTTTGCTCTCTTTTTTAACAACCCATTTAATTGATTTTAATCTAAATATTTTCAAATTTTATTTACATGAAAATAATGCTTTTCTTCTTTTCACAAATATTTCTTTTAACTTAATGAAATTTGTAAAATCTATTGCGCTTCTTTTCTCAATGACTTTATATGCTAGAATGCAATGACTAAATGTGTTCAACTATAGTAATATTGGACTAAATAGACAATGTACTGGGTCTTCCTTATCATTTTACATTTAAATTATTATCACTTTGTATACAATTACCATATTGTGTATTTGACTTTATCTCAAACATCATTATACTTTAAATGTTTTAAAAAGTGTTTTGGTTACAGAATTACTTAACAAAAAAAGACAAAAGAATCAGACTTTTGATAGTTTAAAGTTATATAGAAATGTCACATGTCAATGCTTCAGCCTTTTTATGGGCAAAATATTTTGAAATGTAGATAATATAAAATTAAATACTTTAAAAATATACTTGATAATGCAACATATTTATTCAGAAAGGTTGTAATGGAGACTAATGCATTTATTTTGTCAAATATTTATTGAACATCTATATATCAGAAACTTTTTTATACTTGGCATATATCAATTAATACACAAACATTAAATAGTGATGAGATGGATGGTTGGATAGATAGATATATAGATAAGAGAGATAAATAAAATGTTAGAGAATGCTTAGAGCTATAAAAGAAACAAAATGTGGAGTAAGATAAGAGGAATCAGCTGGAACATAAGGATGACCATCAATTACATTGTAAATTTGAAGGTTGAGATTGGAGCAAAAGCTTGATAGTGCTTTCCAGATAAATGGAACAGCAGATTCAATGGCCCTGAAGTGGAGTGTACTGTCATGTTCCAGCAACAGCAAGTTCCAAGAGTGGAGTGAATGGATAGGGAGTGTTCAGAGAGGAAGTCTGAAAGTTAAGGTCAGAAACACGATTATTAAATTTTAATTATATATGACACAGGGATAAAACACCTCAAAAACATAATTGTCTTTGATTAATGAAACTTAAAATTTAATTTTTAATTGAGGTAAAATTTACTACTTATTTTGTATTCCTTTTTATCTCACAAACACCTTAGCTATTTGTGGTTCTTCGCCTGATAGGTAGACTCAAATGCATTTCTGAAAGATAGACCATTAACAGTCTTACCTAATTTTTGACTTGTTCTAGTTTTCCATTGACTTTATTCACAACATGGTGTACTAAGAGACATCCCAAGCAATCTTCTTTATATCACACGTGTTCTCACCTCCGTTGTTCAGCAATAGCACAATTTCCCCTTAGTAATGAGCATCAGTCACCCAGCCAGGATAGTAACTCCCTTTTCTGCCTGTTAATTCAGAGTCAGAGGAAGGCGAAAATGGTATGGCAATAGTTTTAACTTTAGTTAAGCAGGATCATTTAACAGAATATTACTTTGTAAATACCTTAGAATTTGTCTCTTTTGAACATGGTGTATGTGAATATGATATTAATATATTTTTATCAATTATTATGCCCTTTTCTTTCAATTTTTGTCAGATTTCCCTAAACAAATCCCCTCGAGTTGAGTAGAAGCGCTGAGGGAAAACTTTTTTTTTATTTTACTTTTTTTCTTAATTTCTGAAGTACTATTCAAAGTTTTACAATTAAGCATTACATTAGCTATAGGATTTTAATAATTTCCCATTTAAATTCTGAGGGAGTTCTCTTTTATTTCTAGTTGGTTAAGAATTATTATTTTTAATGACTTAAATTCTGTCAATTTCTACGCTTATAAAGGTAAACGTATTTTTTCTTGAGTTTCTTAATGTGACAAATGATCTCAATTCATACTCGAATATAAAAAATAATCTTGATCATCTTGTATCTTCTTTTTTATATTGATAAATTTCACTCTTACTTATTTTTGAAGCTTTTCTTATATTGTTTAGTAATATTAGTTTGTAATTTTTTTCTTGTAAAATTTTATAATGTTTGATAACTGAGTTTTGCTGTTGAAATGAAATACACTAAATATCACACTCCTTGAATTCAAACTATAGTCATACATCACTTGATGGGGACTTGAAATGAAATGAGCTAAACATCACACTTTTTGAATTCAGATTATACAGTCATATGTCACTTGATGGTGGGGATGAAGTCCGAGAAATGTGTCTTTAGCTGATTTCTTGCAAACATCAGAGAATGCACTACACAAACCTGCATGGAATAGCCTACTACACACCTAGGTGATAAGGTATAGCCTATTGCTCCTAGGCTATAAGCCTGCATAGTAATGTGCTGTACTGAATATTACATGGTAAGTATTTTCATATATGTAAACATATTTAAACATAGAAAAGATGCAGTAAAAGTATGGTACGAAATATTAAAAATGGTACACCTGTAAAGGGCAGTTACTGTGACTGTAGCTGGTGAGACTGGAAGTTCCTCTTGGTGAGTCAGTGAGTGGTGAGTTAATGTGAAGTCCTCAGACATTACTGTCCACTGCTGTAGCCTTTGTAAACACTGTACACTTAGGCTACACTAAATTTATTCTAAAAATACTTTTCTTTCTTTAATAATAAATTAACCTTAGCTTACTATAACATATTTTACTTTAGAAACTATATGCACAAATATTTGAATGTTTTATGATAACAGTGAGCATAAAACACAAATGTACAGCTGTACAGAAATATGTTCTTTCATTATATCTTTACTTCAGGCTATTTTCTATTTAAATATTTTTAATTTTTGAACATTTTTTTAAAAACTGCAATACAAACACACACACATTAGTTTAAGCCTATGCAGGGTCAAAATCATTAATATCACTGTCATCCACTTCTATATCTTGTCCCAAAGGAAGGTTCTTTTGGAAGGCAATTAAAGGTGAATTTCCTTGATCTGTAGTTGGATTGGTTGTAGGTTCATTTTAGCAAGTTTATTTCAGTTTGTTTTTAGTGTCAAAGTGTACCCCTTAATCCTATAATATAATCCTTGTCTTTAAGGCATGATTTTTGCTGGCAGTATGAGGTTTTTGCCAAAAATCCTTTAACCCCGCAAGTTTTGTACTCTTAATCCTGTCTATTCAGCATTTTTAGCTTTTCTAATAAGGATTTCTGCTGTGTTTTTGCAGTGTGCAGTCTCAAACTTCTTTTGCCGTACTTACCATAGGAGTCAGCTATAGTTTTGAGATGAATTTGTTATAACCGTTGGTTCACCCATTTGCTTTACTCTCCTTACTAAGATTTTTCTCCTCAGTGTGCAGGCACTCTGGCAAACACTAATTCCAATTCCAATTTCATACGCATAAAAATGGCTTGTTAAATTGAAAGGTTTTCTCTGCTATGTTGCTAAATAAATGGGATTTTTATTTCTATCATATAAATACTCTTTCCTTCTGTTTTCCTGCTTGCTTTTGATTTCTTATCGTCGTAAACAACATTGTTTATATATACAAGAATATACAATATATATCTCCATAGTTTAGTTTATTAATATTATAAGGAAAATGATTACTTAGACGTAATTAGATGTTACTCTTGCAAACTAATTTTTACTTTAATTTTAATAAAATAATGCTGAATTCATTTTAAAATTTAAAAATTAATTTTAATAGTTCTTAGTGGATTTTTAAAACAAAATTCAAAACAATAATATTAAGCTTTAAAAGAGGCTCTGAAAGTAAATTAACTATATTAAATATATACTGTGTTTTTGTTCAATGTTTTAAATTTATAAATTAATTTTATTTGATCTAACTATAAGCCTACAAACCAAGAATTATAATCTTGTATATCCAGATGATAATAGAGGTACCAGAAAAATAAAGTCACTTTATAAAAGTTTTAATATTAGGAGGCAGAACTTTGATGTATACTTATTTTTTATTAAATTTAATGAGGTTGCATTGGTTAATAAAATTACATAGTGGTACATTTCTATGACATATCATCTGTATATTGCATTGTGTGTCCACCATCCAAGCTCAAATCTTCTGTCTTCATATATTTGGCTTCCTTTTCTCTTTACTACCCTGCACCCCGCTTCTCTCAGGTAACCACCATGCTTTTGTCTGTCTCTGAGTTTTTGTTTGCTTTTCTTATTTGTTCATTTTTTACTGTCAATCTTATATCCCACATATGAATGAAATAATATGGTTCTTAACTTTCCCTGACTGACTGATTTCCCAAGGTCCATTCAAGTTGTTGTAAATGACAGTATTTCATCTATGGCCACACAGACCTGAATATGTATGATCTCATCTGACCTATATGTATTTTATAGAGCAAATCCAACATTGAGGCTCAAATATCAGGGACTTTATCTACAAAGATCTTTTTATGTATTTTTAAAGGAAGAAGGGTTGTTAAAGCTACAGCAGTCAAGACCAAAGGCATACAGGAAGCTTTAGGTTGGGAAATAAGAAAATAGATAGGTATGTCATTTATGAAGTCAGAATCATCTACATTTTAGACCTGCATCTTGCAGTTTTTACAGTGTTAGTTAACAAGAGTGTAGTGTTTCACAGTCCTTTTCCAATGTGAAAGAAAAACAGTTTGAAGGTAGATATCCTATTTAACACCTCTTTGTATTTTCTATTCTTAAGCCCTTGCAACCTTTGGGAGAGTTCTCCCTTTTACTGCAGATGCATTCTTTCAGCAATGAGATTTGGCACTCCATCCCATTCCTATGACCTTCAGTCCATCTCTTCAACTTTTTCTTCTTGTGTGATCACCATTATTCTGTGAAATCAAAATGTTTAGAAGAATTAAAAATTTTAAATTTTATAATGCAAGTGTAAATCAGTATTATTGGAATACGATAGTGGCTAAAACTTTATTTGTTTGATATCTGGTCAGTTTAACAGAAATGCCTAGCAACCTCATTGTTAATATGTTGAGAATGGGATTTGTTGAGTCATTCAGTACATAGTATAAAGGTATATCCAATTATTTTTAGCCTATATAGTAAATTAAAACATTTTTAGAACACATAGGCTTTACTTAATAAGATATCAAAGATAGATGTATGTTCTTCAATTTTGAACTCTGTCATCTCAATATTTTTGATTCATTGCAGGATATAGAATGGAAATGGATTTTGATAGAGATAGTCTCTAAATAAAAATATGTAATTCTTCATAAAATTAGAGGACTAATGAGACATGTAAAGCAGAAATAGCAACAAAAAAAGCACAAAGTTGCTAAATATTTGTATCTATATTTGTTACAAATGAGGTCCATCCAGAATGTATCCAGCCATATACTATGAACTATAGAGACATTAAATAAATGAGATACAAGGAATATTGTACATAAGACAATGATACTTCAGTCCCTTTCAAAGCAGGCACCTTGGGACCTCACACAGTTCTTCCAATTGCCATCAGCTGCCCTGTCATATTTACCTGAGTCTTATCGATGGTCTGAAATTTATTTCCTTTCAAAGGTGATTTTAGTTTTAGGAAAAGCCAGAAGTCTCATGGCACTAAATCTGGTCTGTTAGGGGGCTGAGTCACCTGGGTGATTTAATGTTTTGTCAAAAAACTCTGCATGAAACATGATGCATAAGCAGGCGCATTGTTGTGATGAAATTGCTAATCACCATTTGCCTATAGCTGCGACCTTCTGAATCAAATAGTTTCCATGGAGGAATGTTTGAGCTTAATGCAAAATTTGATGCAGATTTGTTGCTCTACTTGCTCAGTCATTTTGAGTGTGATGACCACACAATGTACATGCTCACTCAATGGCGTCTGCTACCTCCACTGACTAGTACAGTGAAGTCATTATCGTTCAGCATGCACATTCCAGTCCTCACCCCTTGGCTGCCAGGTTACATCCATGTTACGAAAATCACTCTCACTATATTAATTATGGCTGGACTTTTTCCGGACAGACCTCATGTAACTCATCTCAACATGTCTGAAGTTTAATTTATCCCAGCTCCTCCAGAAAATATATTTTTCCTAATGTATTATTTCAATGAATGAGACCATTTACAATCCTGTAGTCAAACCAGAAATATGATTATCATTCTTGATTCCTCTCTCTTTCTCAGATCTCACTTCAAATCAGCTAAAACTCCTATTTTATATGTCCTGATTATATTTCTAAAGCTTCCTCTTCTCCCTACTGCTATCACCTGGGGCCAGATCCTCCTGTTATGCACAGGCGGATACTTCATGTGTAAACTTCTTGGTAAAGCTCTCAGACTTCAAATTTGTCTCTGTCTATTGCATTTCCAAAACAGCAGTAAGTTATTTAAGGAACCGTGATTTCTCTAAGAGAATGGCTATGTAAGATTGGCTTATATTTTCAAGATGTTTGATAACAAGACGACATGGTATGAAGCTGCATTTTGTTATATTAGTAATAACATTTACAAAACATTAAATATTCTACCCAAGAATGAAGGAGACTATTTAAAATGGATGAAAAGCTACTAAATCCCCATGCATAATTCCTTGGAGCTATATATGTTAACAAACATGTCTTTCCGTATCTTCCTCCTGCTTAAATCGTTTCAGCAATACTTCATTATTTGCATGTAGCATGGTTTAGATGACCTTTTAAGATCTGACTTCTCCTTCAACACATCAGCTTCTTAACATGATTCTTCCTCTGCTTGCTCTGTCTGAATTGGGCAAATGTAGCCACTTGCATCACTCTGAATATAATACAACCTTTGTCGACTTCTTTCTGCCTAAAACACAGTTCTGCACCTCCAATTTAGTTAAGTCCTCAGTGGCTGTAGGAGGGTATCATGTGTAATAGTTAAGGAAGCAGGCACTGATGTCAAACTGGGTGGGATAGAATTTCAGGTCTACCATTAACTGTGGTATGAGCTTAACTCAATTTTTACATATACCCATATATACAGAGATTCTGGATTAAGATGAAATCAAAATATTGCAGTGAAAACAAGAACAGTTTTTGCACACTTTTAATGAAGTAGATTACTTGAATGTCTGAGATTCTCTCAAATTTCATGTTAAATATGTTCATATTTTAACACAAACTTCACTATCTTCATTTTCACACATTTATTATTATAAAACTCTTTACATGACCAATCCTTACAACCACCAAATGCCCATGAAGTCACATCTGACAATTCATTTTTCCTCAGCATATCATCATTTTATCTGTGCTTGCAAATTGTTTATGGTACAACTATTTTAAAATTCATGTGTACTGTTGTCATTAGGAAATTTATTTCAAGTCTCAGTAGGTCAAATCTCAGTTTTCAAACATCTTGTTTCTTTAACAATTTGATTCTTGATCAAGTTGTTCACAGAAAAATGTCTTGGTTGTCTAATAAAACTTTGGCTTTCAATTCTCTACCCAGCAAAATTTTCATGCTGATACCTGTATGATGACTCATGTGTCTCTCAGGAGAAAAATAAAAGTTTTCAATCAAATTACTTCTCCAAGAGTTTTCTGCAATTAATGAAGTTTGAGAACAGAGGTTGCACTGTATATATTTGTCTAATATCTGGATAGTAAGTCTCTTAATCCAATAAGTATATTCATTATATTTCCATAGTATAACTGCCTCTTCTATTGCAGTTACAGATGTCTATAAATTGAAAAAATGTAATTTAAAATTTGTAATTCCCTAGAAATATTATTTTTTGTTCAACTTCTTTGCTAAACACATAAGAAAATAATTAATCTAACACAATATGTTTTTGCTTTCCCACTTCACACACAAACTCTTGCTGAAAATAAAATAAACTGAACACTCTATAACATAAGACTTAAGAAGAATAAATTGAGCACTCTATAACATAAGACTTAATAAGAAATTTAATATATGGTGATTTTTTAGTTTTCTGAGAAATCATTTTGAAAACAGAAAATGTTTTGTCTTATAATTGGGTATGTATCTTATTTAGATATGTTGAACCTTATGTTTTTTATTTATAAATAGAAACATAACTTATATGCTTTTCATGTGCTTTAAATAAAATAATTTAATAAAGTCACTTCATATGTTTCCTGGAAAAGAATAAGCCCTAACTAGTCATTAATCACTTATCTTGATGTTGCTGCTACTGTTTTTAGCATTTAAAATACATATATATTTAATATTTTCATGATGCAGTATTATCTGGGAAGCCATGATAGATATATCCAAATTATTTTTGATCCTCTTATGTGCAAGTACAACACCTTTCACAAAAATCATAGCAATTGAGATTGAAACTTCACATATAATTTGCATGGAGTATACTTCAAACACATTGTCAGGCAGCCTTGTTAAAGATTATAGCAGCAACTAGACAATAAATAAGTAAATAAATTATTGTATTTATACACTTTGAAGGAAGTGAAGGAAGACCATAGAAATTATCTAGAATTATTTAACACACTATTTTTTTATTCATAAGTACATAGAACAAGAAGCACTTTCCTCTTTTATTAGTTAAAAATGTTTAATGAGAGTTAGAGTTTATTCTGTATAAAGTCTTGTGGCAGTTAGGAATCCATTTATCTAGTGGTAGGCTGGTTTTTATCCTCACATATGTGCAATTTACAATGGAGACTAATTAAAAAAAGAAATCAATTTAGAAAAGATTTCTAATTAACAAATGTCAGACATTAGAAATATTATGCAATCTTAAGAGAACCCTAATAATTGGAACTAAGAAATTTATCCATCCATATGTTACATATTTACAATAAACATAAACATATATATGGAGTATCTATAATAAATACATGTGTGAAAATGAGCTGGACTAAATTTAAGCAGAAACAAACAACAGAACGATGAACTACACCAACACCTAAGCAACATGCTAAACTCTAGCTTCTTAGAATTTTTCTCTGATTGACTTTCTCTGGCCCAGGGAAATATTGTTAAACATAAAATGAATAGTCCCACCTTTATCTTAACCCACTACAACACTCTTGATATAATCATTTTATCATTTATTAATGATAGGCAAATTTATGCTCATTTCTTAGCCTTTTTTATGTGTGAAACATTTTATTATTTATTTTTAATCAATGTGTTTTCTTTTCCTTTGGTTATTGCTGTTCAAATACAGTTGCCTCCATTGTCTTTATTTTTATTTTTTATTTCTTTTACATTTTTACTCTTATTTTTTAAATTTATAAATCATGTTTATTCTGCTATAGTTGTCTCAATTTTTACCCCTTTACCCCCTTCCACTCATCCCACCTCCCACTCCCACAGTCAATTCCCACTCTGTTGTCCATGTCCATGGGTCATTCATACATGTTCTTTGTCTAATTCCTCCCCCTTCTTTCCACCATTGTCCTCTTTCCCCATTTCCTCTCATCACTTTCAGTCTGCTTCATGTTTCCATGCCTGTGGTTTATTTTGTTCGTTAGTTTACTTTGTTGTATAGAGTCCACTTATAGGTGAGATCATATGGTATTTGTCTTTCATTAACTGGCTTATTTCACTTAGCTTAATATTCTCCAGTTCCATCCATGTTGTCACAAAAGGTAGGAATTCCATCTCTCTTTTCCTTCCTTTCATTCGTTCGTTCTTTCTTTCTTTATTAAATGCAAATTGATTTTATTTATTTTTTTAAATGTCAAAGTTAACTATAAAATATTTAAAAAATTAAAACCCTTATAAAGTCTCAGCAATTAAAACAACATGACACCAACACAGAAATAATCAATCAGATGAATGAAATATAATGAGCAATCTAGATACAAACATATATATCTGTCTAACAATATAATATATAATTTAAGTTGATATTTCAAATCAATGGGGAAAATTAAGTTTATTCAATAAATAAGATGCATAGACCACTATTACTTGAAATAAAACAAATATAGAGCCCTATTTCACACATTCTACAAGAAATATTCAAGTGAGTTAAAAATCAATGTGTAGAATCTAAGGAGATTTAGAAGAAAATAGAACCAATATTTTTTATGACCTGAAGTAAAATATTCAAACCCAGAAGCTGTAAATATTGACAATATGACTATATTAAATATTTAAGACTATATAGTAATATACATATAAAAAAAGTTAAAGGACAAGGAATAGAATAGGAAAGTATTTGCACCACATCTAAAATATAGTTAATAGGTTTTCTTTTGTTTTTTTAGGGAAAAATGTTCTACAAACATTTAATCAAAAAATGGATAAAGAATACCAAAAAGTCATTTAAAGTTTTTTTTTTAAATAGAAATGGACAAGAAATATACAAAAACAGGTTTAGTTTCAACAAATAGTAAAGGAACAATTAATGTAGCATCATTGTCACAGATTAATGAGTATTAAAAATATTGGTAATATCAAGTATTGACAACTCCGAAAGGAACTAGGTATTTATAGAAACTATTTCTCATCTTAAAGCAGTCCCTTTAGCATATTTTGCAGTGCTGGTTTGATGGAGATGTTTTCTTTTAGCCTTCTTTTGTCTGGGAAACTCCATATTTCACCTTCCATTTGAATTGAGAGCCTTGCTGGGTAGAGCAGTCTTGGTTGCAGACATTTGCTTTTCATTACTTGGAATATTTCTTGCCACTCCCTCTGGCTTTCAGTGTTTCTGATGAGAAGTCAGCTGCTAGCCGTATTGGGGCTCCCTTGTATGTTACTACCTCTTTCTCCCTTGCTAGCTTTAGGGTTCTCAGTTTGTCTTTGATATTTGCCATTTTAATGATGATGTGTGTTGGAGTGGGCCTCACTGTGTTCCTCTTGGATGGGACCCTCTGAGCTTCCTGGACTTGTGTGACTTTTTCTCTCCTCCAATTAGGGAAGTTTTCCATCATGACGTTTTCAAACAGGTTCTCTATCCCTTCCTCATCCTTTTCTCCTTCTGGTATCTCTATTATATGGATATTATTACATTTCAGGTTGTCCTGCATTTCCCTCAATGCCTCCTCATTCTTTTTGAGTCTTTTTCATTTTCTTCCTCTTTCTGGGGGCTTTTTTCTACCTTGTCCTCCAGCTCGCTGATTCGATCCTCTTCTTCATCTAGCCTGCTTTTGATTCCTTCTACTGTGTTCTTCAATTCAGAAATTGTATTCTTTATTTCCTCTTGTCTCTCATTAATAGTTTCTATGTCCTTTTTCATGCTGATACAGTTTGCAGTAAGTTCCTCGTAGTTTCCTTGTAGTTTTTGGTAATTCTCTCTGAGCTCACTGAGCTCATAGAGCTTCTTTAGAACCGTTGTTTGGAACTCAATATCTGACAGTTTACTTGCCTCTATTTCATTTAGTTCTCTTTCTGGGGAGTCCTCTTTTTCCTTCGAGTGGGGTGTATTTTTTTTTGTCTTCCCATTATTTGTGAAACTTCTCTTTTGCGTCTGTTTCTTAAAGCTGACCTGTCTTGGTCTCCTGACTTTGTGGTGTGAACTTCTATGGTTGGAGGCTGCTGTTTTTACTTTCTGGATCAGCCTTTGATAATGTCAGATGTTGACATTTTCTGACCTTAGACAGTCTGTTCGAGACTTCCAGTAATCTGCTGTTTGTGGCTGTCTCCTTCAGCTGTTAATCTATTCACTCTGCACTCAGCAGGCCACCTTAGACAGCTCAGGGCGGGGTGAAGTCCCTCCTGGGGTCGGGGTTATTGGGTCCTTTCATGCTTCTGCCGTATGGGGGATTCTGCCAGCTACCTTCTCCATTCTTTCCCCAAAGCCTCTGTCCCCAGTCTCTCCTCAAGTGTCTCCCAACCTCACTGTGCCCCCTTGAGCCAGGGATCTACTCTCTGTGGCTGCCACTCTGCACTCAGAAGGAGGCTTAGACAGCACAGGGCAAGGTGGAATCCTGCCTGGGGGAAGGGCTATTGGGTTTTTGACGCTGGTGCTGCTCAGGAGGAGTGGTCTCTGCCAGAGCAAAAGGGCTGCTGTCGCATGGGAGATGAGTCAGCACTGAGATCCCACTGGCTACTCTCTCAGTTCTCTCCCCAAAACCTCCTTCTCCAGTCTCTCCTCAGGGTCTTTAGCCCACTTTCCCCTCGCCTTTGCTGGAGACCACCGCAAGTGGCTGCAAATAAAAATGTATGTGTTGGTCCTTTAAACAGTTCTGTGCATCTCCAGCCACCTGTTTCTTGCAGAGAGCAACCCTGACGTTTTTCACAGTTGGCTGTTTTCTGTGTACTTTTTGGACTCTGGTGTTGTAGGCCAAAGATCCCTGCTTTTGGTTTAGACCCCACTGTTCTAAGGGGCATCTGACTTTCCATTTCAATACCCTTCTGGTTCTGCCACCCAGGGGCGCCCCACCCATCTTCTTGAGTCTCTATCACACTCCTTACCAGTTAGGTTGCACTAAAGCCAATTCTTTTGTCTCTGAAGTTACAAGGCTCCACTCTCGCTATTGTTCAGTTGTTTGTTCTAGGTGATTTCTCCACAATTTAGTTGTAATTGCAGGTTGGTCCTGGGAGGAGGTCAGTGGACTTCCACTTAGTCCTCTGCCATCTTGAGATCCTCCTTCCATTTTCTTTTGTATTTGTTCTGTGAACTTGCTGTTGATTTTAATTGTTCTTTAATCTTTGTTGTTTTTAACTTGAAATAATTGATTCCTTTTCTATATGGAGTCATTTTCTTTTTGGACATTCCAATAAACACCTATGTCAGACTTTTAGGTATGCATTACTATAACAGCAAAGCTGGAATAGGGAAAAATATGTTTGTTTCTCCAGTTTCCTATCATTGAAAATATGTGAACCTTATAACTTATAAAGCCAAGTAGAAGATGGGTTTATTCTGCCATTTGTGAAATAAAATGACTAACTACCCTTGCATATTACTGAAGACCAATTTATTTAATATCAAATGTTGTATTAGGAAAAATGACATAGTAGGGCCTTAGTAGCTTATATAGATTATGAAATTTTAAATGAGGTAACACATTAGGAAACTTACTACTATTTACTGAGTTCTTAGAAATATGAAAGAACATAGTTTTCCAGAGATAACATATTTATAACCACAAATTTCTCAGAGTATGTTATGTGCATTACTTTTTCTTTCAAAATGGATAATGATTTTTGAAAAATGATAGAATATTTCAAAGTAATTTTAATTCAATTCTAAAATGTCAGGTATTTCTGATTGCACAACTAACCCCTTTATTTAAAGTACAATATAAAAATGTAGGACTTTCTTTAAAAATTTAAATTGTGAATGAGACATGAAAATATATATTTTAAGCCAAAATAATATCTACCTCAATAAGAAAACTTCAATTTATTTTCTAGATAGAGAATATTTAGTTCTGACTATGTGAATTGGTTATTTTAATTGTGTGCTGTACAAATTTTATATATACATATGTTGTATGTAATGTTTTAAATATTATATGTAACATTTAATTGCTATAATAAATATAATAGCAGTAGCGACAAAACATGCTTAATTAAATTGTTATTCCTTTAATATGGCAAATATATACATACAAATTCTAAGCATGTCTTACGATTATATGCATTTATAAATAATGGCATTTGTAACAGATACTTTACCAGTCACATAAAATTCTTTTTTTTTATTTTTTAACTGTATACTTTAGTTCAGGTTATGGTGTATGAAGTGAAACTGTTCATTGCCTCAGTATTAAAACTTTCACTTCCCCCTGGGCCATCGGTATGGATTTCAATAATGCAACACTTCACCATGACCACAGAGGAACATTAGGATACACTGAGATCTCAGTGTATCACTAAATTTAGGCATCTTTGAGAATATATTTTAAATATACATGAATTTTGAAAAGGAGAACATGACTACATGGTATAGTTAGAAAAAGTCAATGTTTCTTTCTCACATTGATGTTTCTCTCCCTCTTCCTTCATTCATTCCCCTCTCTCCAAAAATAAATAAATAAAATCTTTTAAAATGTTTTGAATACAATTTTAAAAAATTAACCTACAGGAAAAATAATTTATAACACTCCAATATTTTGACACTGAAAATTTTAATTTTATTATTTTTATTAAAAGTTAGATTTCAAAATAGGTCTAGCCTGGACCCCATGGTGTTCCCTTGTGGTGAAAGTGTTGTTGGTCCCAGAATCACAGTTCCTTATTCAGTTCTATTGGCACTGGTGAAGAATGAAATTTACAGTCCTCTCCATGGATGACCCCTCCAGAATGTGTGCTTAGCTATTTGCTCAGGTGGTGGCAATCCGAGTAACCAGGACCTCGAGAGTTCCAGGTCGCAGATGGTCATTGTGATTTTGTGGTTGTTTTGGTCATATTGTACTGAATCAGTCTTTTCTGTTACTAGCAAGTCCAGGTCATGTGCACCCTCCAGTGACTCTTCCTCTTTCTCTTTCCTCCATAATCTTCAAATGAGCCCACAAGGAAATGGATTCAGTAAACAACCACTTGAGGGAGCTCAGAAGCAGATTCACTTTTATTTGAATATGAAGACATATTCAGACTTGGCAAATGTCTTAGTTGAACCCTCTAAGTGATACATTCAGAGGATATATAGGCAGTGAAGTACATGGAAACTACACTCATCTTCTCTCAGGAACAAACTGGAATTAAAATTAGTTATAGAACAAATACCCTAAGTACCCAACTGAAGACTAGCTGAAGAGAAGTATTATAAATAAGGGAACCACATTGAGACTGCTCCAAACAGGTTTCTAAGAGCCTGTCACAGGCAATGTTTTACATTGGCCTACACCAGCGTCCCTCTAAAGAGGCCCAGACCAACATACACAGTGGCCAGATTCAGACAACATCAGAACAGAATCTAATAAGCTTCACGAGCAGCATATTCAAAAGGAGACATCACAGGTATCAAAATCTTGCAGAGGTAAATTCCACTTCTTGTGCCAAGGTTATGGTTGAATCTCACAGTCAGCCAGGCTGAGTGTTGATCTCATGCATGAATAGGCCAATAGCAACCAAGACTCAATTACAACAAGAATGCCCACATAACCCACATAAGGGGCATCTCTAGAGCATCCATTTCAGGTTACCAAAAGACTACACTACTGGACACCACAAAACACCTACTATATAAAGCCACCCCAAGAAAAATAGGAGCCATGGCAGATGTATCTAATACAGAGGAAATAGAAAGAGGCAGCCAAAGTGGGGAGGCAAAGAAACACAACACAGATGAAAGAATGGAAGAAATCTCTATAAAAAGAGCTAAATGAAATGGAGGAAAGCAACTTATGAGATAGAGTTTGAGTAATGATTATAATGATGCTCAAGAGCATGAAAAAAATACATAGAATCAAAAAAAAGAGGAATGAAGAATACAACATCTGAAATGAAAAATACAGTAGAATGGATAGAGAGTAGATTTGATGAAGCAAGATTCAAATCAGTGATTTGGAAGACTATATATATATATTTTTTTAAAAAGACCCAATCAGAACAGCAAAAAGAAAAAAAAGAAAAAGAAAATTAAGAAATGAACACAGTTTAAGAGACCTTTGAGACAACACGAAGCATAAGAACATCCACATCATGGGGTTACCAGAAGGAGAGGATAGACAGCAAGGTATCACGAACCTACTTGAATAAATAATAACTGAAAACTTCCCTAAACTGGTAAAAGAAAATGGCACACAAGTCCAGAAAGTGCAGAGATCCCCCAGAAATATGAATTCAAAGAGGCCCAACCAAGAGAAATCATAATTAAAACTCCAAAGTTTAAAAACAAAGAATCTTAAAAGCCTAAAGAGAAAAAGTTAGTTACTTACAAGGGAGCTTCCATAAGAATGTCTGCTGATTTACTAACAAATATTTCAGGCTATAAAAGATCAACATGAAATATTCAAAGTGATATAAAGGAAGAACTTACAAGCAAGACTGTTTTACTCAGCAAGGCTAACATTTAAAATTGAAGGAGGAATAAAGTGTTTCCCATATAAGGAAAATATAAAGGAGTGTGTTGACTCCAAACTAGTATTACAGGAAATATTAAAGGCCCAGCTTTAAATAATAATGATAATAATAATAATAGAAATAAGAAGATGTAAGAGGAGGAGAAGGAGAAAGAGGGGGAGGAGGAGGAGGAAGAGGAGAAGAAAAAACAAAGAAACAGTTAAAAGATTAAATGACAACAAATACATACCTATCAGTAATCGCTTTAAATGAAAATGGCTTGAATGTGCCAATCAAAAGATATAAGTTAGCTGAATGGATAAGAAAATAAGAACCTTATACATGTTGTCTACAAGAGATCCACCTAAGAAAAAAAGATAAAGGCTGAAAGTGAAAGGATGGAAAAAGATGTTTCATGCAAATGAAAAGAGAGAAAGAAAGAAAAGCTGGGACAGCAATACCTATATCTGACAAAATAGCCTTTAAAACAAATTCTGTAGTTAGAGACAAAGAAATGTCTCTATATAATGATAAAAGGAACAATTCAAAGAGAGGATATAACCCTAGTAAACATTCATGCACCCAACATAGGAACACCTAAATATATAAAGCAAATCTTGACAGAACTAAAAGGAGGGACTGGAAATAATAGTCATAGCAGATAATTTTAATATCCCATTGACATCAGTGGATAGATCTTCTAGACAGAAAATCAACAAGGAAATAGTGGCCTTAAATTGCACATTAGATAAGATAGATTTAATTGGTATCTTAATGCATTTCACCACAAAGCAGCAGAATATACATTTTCTCCAAGTGCACATTGAACATTTTTCTATGGTAGACCAAACAGTAGAACACACACACATGAAAAAAATTTAAATAAGTTTAAGAAGGTTGAAAATATGAGGTCTGTCCAGAAGGTATCCAGCCATTCATTATGAAAAAGAAACATTTATTAAAGGAGATACCAGATACAAGAAACACTATACATAAGACAATGATGCCTCAGTTCCCTTCAAATTAGGCACCTTGGGACCTCACATAGTTCTCCCAATCTCCATCAGCTGCCCCTGAATCTTTCCTGAATCTTCCTGAATCTTATTTTCCTTAATCTTATTGACCGTGTGAAATCTCTTCCCTTTCAAAGGTGATTTTAGTTTTGAGAAAAGCAAAAAATCAAAGGGTGCCAAATCTGGGCTGTAAGGGACTGAGTCACCTGGGTAACTTGACATTTAGCCAATAAACTCTGCACCAGGTGCGATGCATGAGCGGGCACATTGTCATGATGAAGCTGCCAGTCACCAGTTGCCCATAGCTATGATCCTCTGAATCATCTGAATAGTTTCTGTGAATGAATGCTCAAGCTTAATGCAAAGTTTGATGCAGATTTGTTGCTCTACTTGCTCAGCCTCTTTGAATGCGATGTCTACACAGTATACATGTTCACTCAACATTGTCTACTATGCAAACTGACTACTACAGTGACGTTATCACAGTTCATGCATGCACATTCAGTTCACTATTCTTGGCTTTTGGGTTAAATCAAGATTGTGCAAATCACTCTCACTGTATTAACATAGACTAGACTTTTTCTGGACATACCTCATATATCAAACAACTTGTTTGACTGTAGTTGTATGAAACTAGAAATCAATCATACACAAAAAAACTGAAAAACATAGAAAGTCATGGAGACTAAAAAACATGTACTAAACAATGAATGAGTAAACTATTCATTCAGTTTTGAAAGTGGTTTTAAGAACTTTTGTAATTGTCAAACATGAAAGATAAAGAAATCCAAAATGAAAATTCGTATGGATTTTTCTGATCAAAGATAAATACATTTAAAATGGAAAGTTGTATACAGTGTTGGCTTGAGTGTTTGTGTGTGATTTAAAAGGTATACTTTATTCTATTGGGCTTGATTTTTCAATTTGTAATTGTCTAATATTCTTGGATTTCTGATGACACAGACACCTGTTGTACATGTTTGTCCCTACAGTTACCTACACTGCATTGCCCACTTAGAAATTTGCTGGAGGATAGAACTCATATTAAGTGTACTTATTACAGTTAAAAAAGAGAATATTTGGAGTAATCTTGTTGACAATTACCAGACACCATCCAAAGAGAACTGGAGATTATTTATTTTTTATTGATGATCTTAGTGTATAGATTTCACTGCTCACTTTGACCCAAAGTGATGTGGTCCTATGTTTAAGGGAAATGTAAAACATAAAGAAGCAACTGTTTTACCTGTCTTTTAATTTAGATATGGAAGCTCCTTAAAGAAAATATGGTACATGTATACAATGAAGTACTACTCAGCCATAAGAAAAGATAAAATACTGCCATATGTGACAATGTGGCTAGAACTTGAGCATATTATGCTAAACAAAATATATCAGTCAGAAAAAGCTGAGCACCATATCATTTCACTCATTTGTGAGATATAAAACTGAAACTCAGATATAGAACAGCATGGTGGTTAAAAGAGGAAAAAAGTTATAGGGTGGTAGAACATACAAGGGGCAACATATGTGGTGATGAAAGATGGTTTGATTTCGGATGGCAGGTACACAATGCAATATACAGCTCATGTGTATATAGTAATGTACACTTAAAACCTGTATGATCCTATTATCCAATGTCACTCCAATAAATTTAAAGGAATAACTTTACCACAAAGAAAACCTTGTACCTAGTACAGATTTATTTTTGTAAAATTCTTTACATTAAAAATGTTATTTGGGTATATACTTTTTAAATGTTTCTTTATTGTTCAAGTATAGTTGTCTCTATTTTCCCACCACTGCTTTCACCCACCTCCCACCCGCCATCCTTTCCCTCTTTGACTTTGTCCATGGAATCTTCATACATGTTCTTTAATGACCATTCCCCTTATTTCCCTTGTTATCCCCCTTCCCCCTTCACTCTGGCAAGTTCTCTTAAGTCACACCTCCAGTGCTAATGTAGGTTATAGTTTTACTTTCCTTTCTATTTTCTCATGTCTCAAATGTCTGACTTATACTTGTATTTGTCTACATTTGAACTAATCGTAATTCACTTGTATTTGTAGTTACTACCATACAAAATTTTGTAGCTGCATACAACAGAATATACCCTAAGTGCATTTTCTTTAAAATGTACTTTTTAGTTTTATAGAATCAAACATACTTTAAGTAAATGTATTTTTCCTAAAATGTATCAATCACAGTAAAAACATATAGCCAGTTATTTTGTGAAAAGTATATATATATATATATATATATGTATATATATATGTATATATATATGTTTGTGTATAAATGGATGTGGATATGCATGTATTATATATAAATAGTACACGTGTGTGTGTGTATAGTGTACATCTACAAATACATCCATTCCTTTGTATTTTATTCCCAGTAACAGTAGTAATTCCAGCTACACATCTACCTACAGGTGAAAAGAGATAATAGATGTGAAGCTCTTAGACCAAAGTCAGAATATAGGAATTGCATAATTAGTATTTATTAACTTTCAATGCAACACTTACATTAACATTTAAACATTCAATCATGTAACCATCCATAGCAAAGAAATTTTAAGTAAACACACTTGGAAAGATCACTAAAAAAGGTAATTTTAACATCTTACCTTTCAATAATGTTATTTAAATTAGCATTTTAACTTAGCTAGTGACAATTATTGATATTATTTGTAGCAATTTCTGAACATTATGATTATTTCAAATCACTATGTTTATACAAATTAAAGATTACCAATAATGCTTACCTAAAGCACATCTTCACAAGGTTAGAATAACAACTTTGATTAGAAAATTCCTACTTTATGTCTACATACAATATAATGGCCTCTTAACTGGGGTATTGCTAAATTTAGTAAAAAGAAATTGGACAAAAATTGGTTTTGTTTCATTTACTTTCCTAAACCAGTAGCTGGTTATTTGAAGATTTTTGCATTACTATTATTTGGAAACAAAATGTAATTCTTGGCATTTTTTCTATGGAGAATTGGCATGTGAAAAGACAAAAAACATGAAGAGGACCAGAGTCATTTAATATAATTCCTGAATACTTAAATTTTGAAAATAAACATAATAAATCTATTTTTTTTACTTTATTGGTCATTCTAATTGTGGAAGAACAATGGTTGTAAAACAAAGAGTAAAAATTATTTAATATTTAGAATAAGTTAACTATCCATTACCAACTGAATTAATGACTCACTCCATTTTCTCAGAGGGCCTCAGGGAAAAAACTAATGTTTTACAGTTATCAGTCTTGCTAATATAAGACTCAGTGTGATATGAGGGTATATGTCTAATCTTTGCATATTAAATATTTTGACATAAAGAGCAAACATTTTAAATTAAGAGACTAGTGTATATATTGTTCATCACTATTCTTAATGTTCTGCAGACTAAAGTTATCAAATAAAGAATAGAGTGTTTGCTAAATTAGATGTTCATTATTTGCATAATACAGTCTTTTTTGTTTGGACCCAACATCGTGGTTTGCATAAGGTTCCTTGCTGAATTTTAACTTAAAATACTTATAAAACAAAATATATTTGGAGTTTGAGTTCCACTAATGACACTGTGAGAAATATTGTTTCAATTACAAAACTGATGTAATTATTGGTATTTGGGCCAATGTTAATGTTTTATTTTCTTAATCTGGATGTTAGAATGTAAAATTTGCATTAACTTTATGAAAATTCATCATTATACTTCAATTAATATTTTTAGATGCCTGTGGGAATCAGTCTCAAACTTAAAGCAAAAATAGCATAAATGATTTATAAAGATGAAAAGTATGATGCAGCTTCACATTTTCATATCTTTTGGAAATAGGAACAGTAATATTGGAACACTTAAATACTTTATTGCCAGAGAATGGAGAAAAGCACTACTGCTGGTGGTTATATAAACTGCATCAATATCTTCACAGGCTTTTACTGAAATAACAGATTGGCTTGCCAGATTACAAGTTTTTGTCACATTACACTTTTTTAAATTTTACTTTGTATTGGTTTCAGGTGTACAGCTTAGTGGTTAGACAATTGTATATCTTGTATAGTATTCCCCTTAGTGTTTCCAGTACCTAATTGGCACCATACAGAGTTATTGCTATATTATTGACTATACTCTCTATGTTTTACTTACATCCCCGTGACTATTTTGTAACTACCAATTTGTACAACTTAATGCCTTCACCTCTCTTCCCAACTCCCCAATCCTCCGGCATTCTGGCAATCACTAGTTTACTCTGTCTGAGTCTGTTTCAATTACGCTTATTCATTCTGAAGAATGGGATAGATTTTTTTAAAAAGTGTATTGAATTTATTAGTGTGACAATGGTTAATAAAATTATATAGGTTGCAGGTGCACAGTTCTATAATACATCATCTGTATATTGTACTATATACTCACCACCCCAAGATAAGTCTCACTTTATCACCATTTACCCTCTCTTTATCCTCTTTTCCCTTTTGTCATTCCTCTTGCCTTCTGATAATCACCCAACTGTTGTCTCTCTCTGTTTGTTGGTTTGTTTCTTCATTTGTTTGCTTAATCCCTTCATCTTTTTCATCCAGAGCCCCAACTGCTCTAACTTCTGACAGCTGCCATTCTGTTCCTTCTATCTATGGTCTGTTTATAGTTTGTTCGTTAATTTATTTTGTCTGTTAGATTCCACATATAAGTAAAATCACATTGTACTTGTCTTTCTCTGCCTGGTTTATTTCACTTAGCATAATACTCTCCATGTCTATTTGTTCTGTTGCAAAACAAAGTATTTCCTTTTTTCTTTTTTTACAGCCAAGTAGCATTTTATTGTGTAAATGTACCACAGCTTTTTTACCCTCTGATGGGCTGCTTCCAAATCTTGATTACTCTAATTAGTGCTACAGTGGATATAGGGGTACATATATTCTTTTGAATTAGTGTTTGGGATTTCTTAGGACATATTCTCAGAAGTTCTATTTTTAAATTTTTTAGATAATTCCATACTGTTTTCCACAGTGGCTGTACCAATCTGCATTCCCATTAGGGATGCATGATGGTTCTCTTTTCTCCACATCTTCACCAACACTTGTTTGTTGATTCATTGATTATAGACATTCTGACAAGTGTGAGGTGATAGATTTTAAAATAAAGAATGCGATAGTTGTTTTGACTAAATGAACTTTAAGATCTTTACCAAATTTAATATTTTATATTTTATTCTTATTAAAACACAACAATAACAAAATAATTACCACTAGATCTTTTCCATTAAGACTATTTTTTAAACACATCATATGATGTAGGATACTAGGATTTTAGAGAATATAGTTAATGCCATTTGTTGTCTAAATAGTTTCCATTCCACATGAGTACATAGGTATACCTATATGTTAAATGTATATGAAATATATATATATATGAATTTGGCACATATATATACATTGAATGCTTTATTATTATTATGTTACTTAGTATTTTGTTGACTCTTATTTTTTCAAAGATAGATACAGTGACTAAATTGGCCAAACTGGATGAAAAGATATGGCTTTAGTACTAGCCAAAAAGCATTTTCTATAGTTCACTGGATGGTCCAAGACATCCAGTTTCCACAGAGGCTTCCCGAAGTTTAAATATCTTGTGAGAATGAGGGAAATCATCCTGAGGACCAAACTGTCCCAATTAAGATGACATAAGAAAGGCATGGAAATTATCTTGATCTTTGATGATAATGTTGAGCTGCTGAATTAACCACCATTGCATTCTCTGCCCTCCCTCCCTAAAGATTTTTTTTTTAGTTTAATGTATTTTAATAGCAAACTTACCGGAGCAGCACAGAAGACAGACAACATTAAAAACATACTTGCATGTAGGACAACTCAGTCAGAAAAGTATAGTGAATGGATGGAATCTACTGTACGATAAAAATGCTACAAACGCCATTTAGTTGCCATCAATAAGAAATTTACTTGTTTTAAAAAAATCCAAATGCTGGCATTGTCCAGAAAAATTTAACAGGTTTATTTATAGTGGTATAAAGTCGAACTGCTTGAAACTTGTTCACTGAAACATCTCGACTTGCATTAATGCTTTATGTCCCTGCATTTATATTAAAAAAAATTCACACACAAATGAAAATGGAAAAACTACCAATACCTGATTTCTGTCCCCTATTTTCCACTTGTAATCATATACTTAGGTACCTTTTGACCCCATGGAAAAAAAATATCTAACGTTCAGAACTACCAATAATACGAAGAAGACAATTTTTTTTTAAGAATGAAATGTTTCCCATCATAGTGGATTCTTAAGCACGTTCCCCATGTATGCGGCGTGCTAGCTGGACGTCTTTTGGCATAACTGTTACACGTTTGGCATGGATAGCACACAGGTTGGTGTCTTCAAAAAGGCCAACCAGATAGGCTTCACTTGCCTCCTGCAAAGCACCAATAGCTGCACTCAGGAAGCGCAGATCTGTTCTGAAGTCCTGAGCAATTTCTCGCACCAGACGCTGAAAGGGAAGTTTGCTAATCAGAAGTTCAGTGGACTTCTGATAACGTCTAATTTCACGAAGTGCCACAGTACCAGGCCTGTAACGATGAGGTTTCTTCACCCCTCCAGTAGAGGGCGCACTCTTGGGAGCGGCTTTGGTAGCCAGTTGCTTCCTAGGTACGTTACCACCGGTCGACTTGCGGGCAATCTTTGTACGAGCCATGGTACAGAGACCTCTTTACTCACCCTCCTTCTTCGGCTGGAGCTCGGCGAGCTGGAGGAGGCGCTGGCGTTAGAGAGCGACGGCGGCTGCGAACACAATTCAGATTTTTTTTTATAATATGGGATAATAGCTGTTCCAATCTTTCTTTAAGCCAGGCAGAATCAGAAATTATGATAATAACATGCAAAATCTTGCTAACTGATACTGACATATTTTAAGTATTCAATTTTTCTCTCATAAGCTACATGACCTTTGAAAAGCGTTAGTTCTACTTGAGGCTTGGTTTACTCAGCAGTAAAATTATTTGACACATTCCAATTAAAATCATTTAATTTTCTGTAGACATAATGACCAAATTTAGTGCTAAAAATATGAGTATGCCGAGCAAAGGCTTTCTGTGAACCACATGAGCAATTTATAATGCAAATTATAGATTGTCACTATTGACCATAATAGTTCTTATATTTCCTTAAATATGTTCTTACATGTTTTTATACTCCCTAAAATTTCTGATGGTGGAGACTGTCTCTGAGATATTATAATTTTCATTATGTTATGCTTTATTTTTGTTTGAAGTTGCCATAAATTAAGAGACCATCAAACTCAAACACATTTCTTACAATATCCCACCTCAATCTCCAAAGCAGTTGATGAGCTTGCTAATAATAAAGCTAAAGAAATCATGTTTTTTTTCCCTTGATATCTAAGAACAGATGTGCATGATGGCTGTCTAGGGAGAAATGTAAATTTTGGTAGCTGTATATTACACCTGTCTGTTTTTTCCCTCCTGAAGCATTCTCAGTTAGGTTTGGAGAGTCCTGTCCACAATCACAGTGTCACCATCTGCTCTTTTAACTCAATGTACCGATTTTTGCTAAACCAAGTGAAGCTTATATAATGGTTTTGTGTTGTAATTTATTTAATTTTATGGTTTAAATCAAATGGAGCAGGGCTAACGGACCTGCCGCTTTCATTTTTTATAAAGATAAACCTGCTTTTCTCTTTCACCAGATTCCTTTGTTAATTTTGCTGAAGAGTGTCAGCCAATCTGTTTGTCTTTGATTCTCTCATCTATGAGAGTTACATCTGTTGGCCTTTGAAGATTCCATATTCTTTGACAAGTTTCTGCTCAAGGAAAAAAAACACATAATAAAGTTACATGATAAACAAATTAGATATACAACAAAGAGCTTCATAAAATGTCAATTGCTCATAGGGAAAACATACGTATAGAGTCTACCTTTGACCCTGAGATGTGCTCAGAGGAAGAAAAATCAAAAGGATATGTCATAAGTCACACAAGTGTCATATCTGCTTACAAGCAGATTTGTCCCTTGCCATGTAAAATGTATTAATGATAATGATAATAGCAATAATCAAATGTTCCTACAATGCCAAGAAGAAAAATAATTATAATAAGCCTTTTATGATAACCTTTTCCAGTATAAATTTTTTCTTGATGCAGACTCACTCTGCACCCAACTGCAGTCCGAGGTGGGTGTTTTCTCTGTTTGCCACAAAAACAATCTGGGGTTCTATGACTACCCTGACCTGTCAGGCGTGATGCAGCTATTCAGGCACACAGGATCCTTTTTAGGGAGTGAGATGATCATCTCAGCCCCTAGTGCATGCTCACTGGTCTAGGCTTGCAGCACTTGGGCAGGTGGTCAAATGATGATGTCCAACTAGAGCCCTACAGAGGCTGAATGGGCTTGGAGAGTTCCTCATGGTTTGCCATTTACTCGAGGCCAGATATGGCTGCCAGAGCAAATGGCAAGACATAACTGAGTAGACTGAGGTCTCAGGTGGGGGTGCATGTTTATGTGGGTGACTCTGAGGGCATATTGCAGAACAGAGGCCTCTTCTATGGGGAGTGTGTCCCAAGTTTGCACCAGGCAGGGTCTGGCAAAAAATGATAGTCCTGAGAAAGTGGCTAAAAATCTAGAAACTCTTTGAGTGAGGGAGGAGAGCAACCAGTTCAAAGATGCAGAGACCAAAGAGAAAGCTGAGGAGAAGTAATAAATCCTCTGCTCTGGTGTTGTTTTCCTTTTTAAAAATGTTTACCTTTTTCAAGTTTTTGGTGTGTTTTTATTGTTTTTTTTTTATATTGTATAGGGTGCTTTATATATAAAGAACTGAATTTCAACAAAAAATTTAATCATGTGGACAGATAATCTATAAAATTAAATACGAATTCCTGACATTTTCACTTATATTTACATGGCCTTCCAGTCTTACTTTTTCTGTTATTTTGATGAACTTTTCTCCATTAAACCTCAGCTTTATCATGATTCAGAGACCAAATATAAAATGCCTTATCTATTTGTTTCTCTTCTCTACCTGTCACTTTTTTAATGAAATTTTATGTATTCTAAGACTTCCCTAATATTCAAGCTGAATTTTTGATTTTTAATCTTTAGATAACTTTTCATAGCTTAAAGAGACATGTTTAATTTTAAATTTATGTGTGTATAGCCACATCCTATAAATACACTGAACATCATTCAGATTAGAGATTGTGTAGTATTCATGTTTAATTCACCTGAAACTTTTGATAAATACCTGAATATATTTATGACACTGAGTTAATTTTTCAGACTCATGCAATATAATTTGTTGGGATTTTAGCTTTTTAATGACATAGAAATATTATCATACTATTCAATTTGTATTTTAGGAAAAGCTCAGCTTATAATAAAATTGACAGAAAAGTCAGAGCTACACAATACTTCAGAACACAGGTTATCTTATTCTTCGGTCTTTACTCTTTATAACCATGACTAAATCTGTGTACTATTAAATATGTATTCCCAAATATTAGCCATTTTGACTTTTAAAAATACAGCCTTTCAGTGATGCTCAGAATACCCAGGTCCTTGTCTATATTTCATATGGATTGTTGAACTTTACAAGTGCTAAAGAATCTTCCACACCTGGGCCAAGTTATTCAGTGGCTCTTGGGAGCCCTAAATGAAATAAAAAATGAATCCTTTGATCTCCTAAGCAAACCCCATACTACTACACCAAGGAACCTTGCTCCTGTCATTTTCTCTGTTTAATTATTTACATTCTTGTCCCTGGGAACCAGCATTGTTCAACATATGCAAATTAATATATGTGACACACCACATTGAACGATAAAAATTCTGTGAATATCTCAATATATACAGAAAAAAAAATTTGACAAAATACAACATGCTTTCATAACAAAAACCCTCAACAAATAAGGGACAGAAGAAATATGTTCCTTGAGGTCAAGGAACATACGTAACATCCATACATATATGAAGGTTTTAAAGCTTTTCCTCTAAGTTGAGGAAAAGACAAAGGTGCCCACTCACAACATATATTCAACATAGTATTGGGAGCCCCAGTTATAGCAATAAGATGAGATAATAGACTAAAAGGCATCCATAATGGGGAGAAAGTAAATGAAATAAAAGACATATAAGGCATCCAAATCAGAAAATAAAATTGTCATTATTTGCAGATGATATGATCTTATATATAGAAAACCCTAAAGACTGAAGCAAAAAAAAATGTTGGAACTAATCAATAAATTCAGTAAAGTTGCAGGATAAGTTAAAGATAAAGAGAAAATCTTAAAATCAGCAAGAGAAAAGATGAGAGTTACCTACAAAGGAGTTCCTGTAAGACTATCAGCTGATTTCTCAAAAGAAACCTTGCAGGCAAGAAGGGACTGACAAGAAGTATTCAAAGTGATAAAAAAACAAACAAACAAGGATTTACATCCAAGATTACTCTACCCAGCAAAGCCATCATTTAGAATGGAAAGGCAGATATAGTGCTTCCCAGAAAAGGTAAAGCTAAAGGAGTTCATCATCACTAAGCCTGTATTATATGAAATGTCATAGGGATTTATCTAAGAAAAAGATCAAAACTATGAACAGTAAAATGTCAACAAACTCACAACTACCAAGAACTGAACCAAACAAACAAAACAACCAAGCAAACAGCTGGAATAGGAATGGAATCATAAAAATGGAGATCACATGGAAGGTTATTAACAGGGAGAGGTAAAGAGGAGAATGGGGGAAAAGGTACAGGGAATAAGAAACATAATTGCTAGGTAAAAAATAGACCAGGGGAAGAGAGTGTGTTAAGAATAGTATAGGAAATGGAGAAGCCACAGAACTTATATACACCACCCATGGACATGAACTAAGGGTGAGGGGGTTGCTGGGGTGAATCGGGGTACCAGGCAGAGGAAGACAAAGGGGAAAAATGGGACAATCATAAGAGCATAATCAATAAAATATACTTAATTAAAATACAAAATCAATATAGAGAAATCAGTTGCATTTTTATAAATTAGCAATAAAAAATGAAAAGGAAATTATTTCATTCATGCTAACATCAAAAATAATATGAATAAATTTAACCAAGACAGTAAAAGATCTGTACAATGAAAACCACAAGACTTTGAAGAAAGAAGTTGAAGAAGACACAAATGAAAAGTTATCCCATGTTCATGGATCAGAAAAATTAATGATTAAAATGTCCACACTATAGACTCCAAAGCTAACTATAGATCCAATCCCTATCAAAATTGCAGTGTCATTGGATTCAGTTGTGGGTACAAAATGCAATATACAGATCATGTATTATAGAAATGTAAACTTGAAACCTATATAATCTTATTAATCAATGATACCCCAATACATTTTTAAAAATAATTGCAATGTAATTTTTATAGAAATAGAAAAAAATCCTAAAATTCATATGAAATCACAGAAGATCCTGAATAACCAAAGCAATCCTGAGAAAGAAGAATAAAGCCAGAGGCATCACATTGCCAGATTTAAAACTATACTATAAAGACATAGTAATTAAAACCATATGGTATTGGCATAAAAATAAATGTATAGATCAATGGATCAGTGACAAAAACTGAGAAATAAACCCAAGCATATATAGTAAACTAATATTTTGTAAAAATTATTTTGGAAAGAGAGACCAGAACAAAACTCAATGGGGGAAAGGCAGTCTCTTCAGTAAATGGTGTTGGATACACACATTTTAAAAAAAGGTTATAATTCAGATTACTTGAACTTTATGGGCAAAAAAGAGAAACATATCCTGTGGTACAATTTGAAATGATGAAGGACTATTTATATTTTAATTGTTGCAATGAAGGAAAAAATAAAACCTGTACTGAAACTTTGAGTTTTGATTTAATCCGGTCTTCGCCATTAAAAAAAACAAAAAACCTTATTATGAATAAAATAGTTTTTACAAAGGTGTCAGATATACATTGTTTTGACAATAAGAGGGTTTTAGAGTTTATTAAGCAGATATTTTATATTATACATTTTGCTAGGTGACGTCACATAGAACTATTTTAGTCCATACTTAGAAAGTCGAAGGAGGTAGTAATTATTATTTTCATTTTAAGCACAAAAAACGTGCTTAAAGGGTAAATTCTATTTATCATTACAAATCTGAGACAAATACAGGATTAAAGAGTATTAAAAGGATTAAAAATTTTGATGTTGTAATATGTATAATTCAGAATATCCACAAACACAAATATAGTTCTTGTTTTAAGCCAAAAAGTCCATATTCTTGGATAAGTAAAATGGAATATCTTTGAGAGGTTATTCATTAAATGTATGTTTATTTGATACTATTCCTGTTGGGTCATGTTTTACCCAAAGAAAGTTGTGAGAGAACATAGAGAGAATGGTTAATTCTAGCACTATCTATGTCATCTACATCCGCCTCTCAAATTTCTTGACCCCACATCCACACCTATACACCCACCTACGCCATACACCCCACAAACCCCACACACCCTTATAATCCCTGCTTAGCCAAACTCCCATCTCTGATCTCAAGTTTGCAGACTCTCATTCCTTAAATGGTAAATAACAGTGTCTGTCTTCAGACCACTGTTCTTCACATACCAGGCCTTCAACTACGGTAGTGATATGAGCTGTAAAGCAAGGAGCTGAGAGTTTGAAAATGTTAACTAAATAAACAAGAGTCAAAATGCAGCAGTCTAAGGCAGGGAATGAAAGTACATACTGAAAACCACTTTCAGTGTGTGAAAGTGATATGTAAAAAAATAACTGAAAATTTTGTTACCTATTTGTAATCTTGATTTCTCCATTAGATTCTACTTTCACTCCACCTAAAACAAATATAATTTTAATCACTTCATGTTCCCATTTGTATCCCAGATTATTAGTGATTTTATATTATTTTATACAGTCATTTTTATACTATTTTAATGACCAACTTTAAGAGAAGTGTGTATTGCCCTGACTGATGTTGCTCAGGGGGTTAGGTGTCATTCCACAAGCTGAAGGGTAACCAGTTCGATCCCTGGTCAGGGCACATACCTGGGTTACAGGCCAGAATCTCAGTTGGGGCATGGTGCACAAAGAAACCAATTTATGTTTCTCTTGCATGTATGTGTTTCTCTCCTTCTCTTTTTCCTTCCCCTCTCCCCTCTCTAAAACTAACTAAATAAATAAATAGCTAAATAACTAATAAATAAACAAAATATCTTTTTAAAAAAGTGGAATGCATTACCATTTCATTTCTTGCTACATTGTAAATGAAATGTTACTCTCAATTACTATATTTATGCTTAAACATATGTTAATTTTGAGAGTCTGTTCTTTTTTAATTAACTATACATTCTATTTCGTTTTGTTAACTTGTCAACTTTTGTTCTCATTACTTGAATATTATTTCAAAAATTTCAATATTTTTGAAACTCCAAAGAATTATTTCTTCCATATTAAACTTATAGATAAAAATTACAATGCTATATGCAAACTTTAGCACTTTCCACTACTCAAGCCTATAAATCCACTCATTCTGTCCTTCATAAATTGTGTTTCAGTGGATAAGGTGCTTCTCTCTTTACCTGAGACAAATCAATCTAACTATTCTCTAAATATTTTCACTTTTCTCTGAGAAGTTATTTTCCAGATATTCTTTTATTTCCTTGTGTATTCTACCAGTTTCTTTTCATTGGATTTTTTTCCATTATTATTTAAACATGACTTAAAAATTCCTTCTATTTTAAGACATTTTTTATTTAAATATAGTTGGTATATAATATATTGGTTATAATAGATTCAAGCGTACAATATAGCAATATGATACTTTTATACTTTACAATGTGATCACTCCACTAATTCTAGTAATCATCTGTTAGTGTGTAAGCTAATCATAATATCACTGACTATATTCCCTGTCCCCCTGCCTCTTTCCCCTCACTCCTTCCCTTCTGATAACCATCTTTTTGTTTATATGAGTCTGTTTTTGTTTTATTTTATTGTTTTTAGATTCCACATATAAGTGAAATCATATGATATTTATCTTTCTCTGCCTGATTTATTTCACTTAGCACAATACCCTCTAGATCCATACATGCTGTCACAAATAGCTAGATTTCATTCTTTTTTATTACTGCATAATATTCCATTATATATCATCTTCTTTATTCAGTTGTCTGTTCCTGGGCACTTAATTGCTTTCATATCTTGGGTACTGTAAATAACGCTGTAAAAATATAGAGTTGCATATCTTTTAAAGAAATCATTGTTTTGAAACCATATATATCTCTATGGATTTAACTTTTATCTTATATACACATTAAGTCTTCTCAAAATACTTTCTTTAAAAAAGCACTAGATCTATTTGCTCACTTTATAGCCAGTTATAATCAACACTTAAAAAGAGGGAGATCACCAATTACTTGCATGCTGCTAAATCTAAAATTAGTTTTAGACCTCCCTTTTCTTTCTTATTTTTAAAATACTTTTATTAGTTATGCAATTGCACTGCTTACTGTTATTTTCCTATGGATAATATTTTCTTTTTATTTTTCTTTTACTGGGTTGATTCTCTACTGAGCACCAGCCACAGAATGTGGGATTTCTATAATGTTCTGATGTCTACTCTTGTCTGACTTATTTCCTGCTATCACATATTTATAGCACTGGTTTCACTAATTAATCCAAAATGCAATTGGCTACTCCAAACCTCCTCTGAGTTTATATCCAATTGTCTATTCCATATGTCAGATAGGATACTTCAGATGTGCCGAAAACCCATCATGTATCAGATTGAACATATGATTTTCACAACTAAATCTATATCTTCTCTAGCATTTCATTTGTTACTGAATTTTTAAAAACCTAAAAATCATTTTTACCGTGTTTTCTTTTTCTTCCCTTGCACTTGCCACATGCAATACTATTACCAAATCTTATCGTCTTAGTTTTAACTGTCCCTCAAGTATGTCAACTTCTCTCTTCCTCTATGGTGATCACTTCGGTCCAGGAGATTTTTATCTCTCATCTGAACTAAAGTCATAGGCCAATTAGCCTCTTTTTGGTTTATGCTACTTTGATTTGTGTTCTTATCAAGCCACTCAGAGAAAGACATACACTATACGATCTCACTTACATGTGAAATCCGATGAACAAAATAGAACCAAAGGCATGAATTCGTGGAACAGACTGACAGCTATCAGAGGGGGATTGGATGAAAAAAGGTGAAGAGATTATCCAAATTCATGGAGTCTGAATAGCACGTTTTTAAATAATGAATGGGTTAATACTGAGGCCAAGGAAGAAAACAAAAAGTTTCTGGAAACAAATGAAAATTAACACACAATAGTCCAAAACCTATGAGACTCAATGAAGGAAGTTCTGAGAGGGAGGTTCATAGCCACACAGGCCTACCTAAGAAAAGATAGAAACATTTCAAGTAAACAACCTAAGCCTACATTTACAAGAACTAGTGGAACAAAAACAAACAAAGCCCAGAGTGAGTAGAAGAAAGGAAATAATAAAAATCAGAGCAGAATTGAATGACATAGAGACTAAAAGAACAATTAAAAAGGTCAATAAATCCAGGAGTTGGCACTTTGAAAAGATAAAAATAATTGACAAGCCTTTAACCAGACTCATCAAGAAGGAAGGAGAGGGGACCCAAGTAAATAAAATAAGAAATGAAAGAGGAGAAATTACAACTGATACTCAAAATACAAAGGATTGCAAGAAATTACTATGAAATCTATGCAAAGAAATTTGAAAACCTGGGTGAAATGGACACATTTCCAGAAATATATAATCTTCCAAACCTGAATGAAAAAGAAGAAGAAAGTTTGAGCAGAGCAATAACAGCTAGTGGAATTGAAGCAGTAATCTGAAAACTCCTGCTACACCAAAACCCTGGACCAGATGGCTTCACAGGAGAATATTACAAAACATTTCAGGAAAAGCTAACACCTATTCCTTCTCAAACTACTCCCCCCCGCAAAAAAAAATCCAAGAAGAGGGAAGACTCCCAAACTCTTTTTATGAGGCCAACATCATCTTAATCCCAAAACCAGATAAAGAGACAACAAAGAAAAAAAAAGAAAACTAAAAGACACTATCTCTGATAAACATAGATGCTAAAATAGTCAATAAAATATTGGCAGACTGCATCCAACAATACATTAAAAAGATCATACCCTGTTATCAAGTGGGATTCATTTCAGGGATGTAGAGGTTTGCAAATCAGCAAATGTAATACATCACATAAAAAAAAGGAAAGGCAAAAATCACATGGTCACATCAATAGATGCAGAAAAAGCATTTGATAGGGTACACCACCCATTTATGATAAAAACACTCAGCAAGGTGGGAGTAGAGGGAGATACTTAAACATAATAAAGGCCATATACAAGAAACCTATAGACACCATCATACTCAAAAGTCACAAGCTAAAAGTTTTCCCACTAAGATCAGGAACAAGACAAGAGTGCTTGCTTTCACCATTTCTTTTTGACATAGTATTGGAAGTTCTAGCCACAGCAATCACACAAGGAAAAGAAAAAAAAGTCATCTAAATTGGAAAGGAAGAAGTAAAACTGTCTTTATTTGCAGGTGACATGAGAGTGTACATAGAAATCCCTGTATACTCTGCCAAAAAACTATTTGACTTAATAAGGGAATTGGGCGAACCAGCAGGGTCAGCAGGATACAAAGTCAATATTCAAAAATCAAAAGCATTTTTGTACACCAAAAAATGAAACATCAGAAATAGAAATTAGGAAAGATGTCCTATTTGCTATAGCAACAAGAAAAATAAAGTATCTAGGAATAAACCTAACCAAGGACGTAAAAAACCTGTACTCAGAAAACTACACAACACTGAAGAAAGAAATTAAGGAAGACAGAAATAAATGAAAGAATATACCATGTTCATAGATTGGAAGTATTAACATCAAAATGTCCATACTACCTAAAGCAATCTAGAGATTCAATGCAATCCCAATTAAAATACCAATGACATATTTCACAGATGTAGAACAAACATTTAAAAAATTTATATGGAACCATAAATGACCTCGAATAGCCTCAGCTTTTTTAAGAAAGAAGAACAAAGTAGGAGAGATCACGATACCTGATATCAAACTATATTACAAGGCCACTATAATCAAAACAATCTGGTACTGGCATAAGAACAAACACGTCGACCAGTGGAACTGAATAGAGAGCCCAGAAATAAGCCCATGTCTCTATGGTCAATTAATATTTGATGATGGGGGAAGAAGAGTAAAATGGTGTATAAATATCCTCTTCAACAAATGGCGTTGGGATGTCTCGACGACTACATGCAAAAAAAATGAGACTTGGCCACCAGCTTGCACTATACACAAAAATAATCTGAAGATGGATAAAAGACTTAAGTATAAGTTGCAACACCATAAAAGTCCTAGAGGAGAGCATAGGCAGGAAAATTTCAGATATTCCACACAACAATATTTTCAATGATGTGTCCCCAGAACAAGGAACCTAAAGGAAAGAATAAATAGTTGAGACTTCATCAAAATAAGAAGCTTCTGTGTTGGTAAAGAAAATATCAGAAAAATGAAAAAGGAATCAACCATATAGGAAAATACATTTGCCGATGATACCTTGGGCAAGGGTTGGATCTCTAAATATATATAAAGAATTCACATGACTCCACATCAGGAAGACAAACAATCCAATTTAAAAAATGGGCAAAGGACCTGAACAGGCACTTCCCCCACGAAGGCATACAGAAGGCCCATAGACACATGAAAAAATGGTAAACATGACTAGCCATCAGAGGGATGCAAATTAAAACCACAGTGAGATACCACTTCACAGCAGTTAGAATAGCCATCATAAACAAATCAACAAGTGCTGGCGAATGTGTGGAGAAAAGGGAACCCTAGTATGCTGTTGGTGGGAAACCCCCACCTCCAATATCAATCCCCATACTGTTGTCCATATCCATGGGTTATTCATATATGTTGTTTGACTAGTCCCTTCCTTTCTTTCCAATATTATTTCCCTTTCCCCTCCTCTCTGGTTACTGACAGTCTGTTCCATGTTTTCAAGTCTCTGGTTCTATTTTGCTTGTTTATTTTGTTCATTAGATTCCTCCTATAAGTGAGATCATATGGTATTTGCCTTTCACCAATTGGCTTATTTCACTTTGCATGATATTCTTTAGTTCCATCCATGCTGTCACAAAAAGGAAGGAGTTCCTTCATTCTTTTTGCTGCATAGTATTCCATTGTGTAAATGTACCAGTTTTTTCATCCACTCATTTGCTGATGGGTGCTTAGGCTATTTCCAGCATTGGCTATTGTAAAGAGCACTGCTATGAACATAAGGGTGCATAAGTTCTTTTGAATTTGTGTTTGAGATTCTTAGGTTACATTCCCATCAGTGTAATTGCTGAGTCAAAAGCAGTTCCATTTTATTTTATTTTATTTCATTTTATTTATTTTATTTTATTATTTTATTTTATTTTATTTATTTTATTTTTTTGAGGAAATTTCATGCTGTTTTCACAATGGCTGCACCAGTTTGCATTCACACCAATAGTTTATGAGGTTTCCCTTTTCTCCCATATTCACCAGGGTTTGTTTATTTATTAATGATATCCATTTTGACAGGAATGAGGTGGTTTTAATTTGTATCTCTCTGATGGCTAATGATGTTGAGCATCCTTTGATATGTCTATGGGCTACCTGCATGTTCTCCCTGGGGAAGTATCTGTTCAGGTCTTTTGCCCATTTTTTAATTGGATTGTTTGTCTTCCTGGTGTTGAGTTGGGTGAATTATTTATATATTTTGGAGATTAAACCTTTGTCCAATATATCATTAACAAGTATGTTCTCCAATACAATCAGTTCCTTTTTCATTTTGATGGTGTTTTCTTTAGCCATGCAGAAGCTTTTTAATTTGATATACTCCTATTTATTTATTTTTCCTTTATTTCCTTTGTCCTAGAAAAAATATCAGCAAAATATTCTACATGTGGTATCTGGAATTTTCCTGCCTATTATCTCATCTAGAACTTTTATGGTATCACAACTTATATTTAAGTCTTTTATCCATTTTGAGTTTATTCTAGAGTATGGGGTAAATTGGTGGTTGAGTTTCATTTTTTGCATGTAAAAGTTCAGTTCTCCCAACACCATTTATTAAAGGGACCATTTTTATTTCATTGTATGCTTCTGTCCCCTTTGTCAAATACTAATTGACCGTAGAGACATGAGTTTATTTCTGGGCTCTCTATTCTGTTCCATTGATCTATATGTCTGTTCTTATGCGAGTACCAAGCTGTTTTGATTACAGTAGCCTTTTAGTATAACTTTATAGCAGGTGTGTGATCTCTTCAACTTTGTTCTTGTTTCCTAAGATTGTGGAGGCTTTCAGGGTCTTTTTTGGTTCCATATAAATTTTTTGGAATATTTGTTCTAGATCAGTGAAATATGCCATTGTTTTTTAAATAGGGATTGTATTGAATCTATAGATTGCTTTGGGTAGAAACTCATTAAAACTACATGAAATTTAATAGAAATGTAGATTTGAAACTCTATATAATTTTATTAACCAATGTGACCCCAATCAATTTAATTTAAAAATAATATATTTGTAAAAAATTGTGGGAAACATAAATAACTTAATGTTTAAAATTAACTGAACTTCAACATTTATCTTAATCATAAAATGGAGTAGAGAATTTGGAGTATACATTTATACAATACTCTAGTTTACTTGTAATTATCTCTAAGTTGGTGATTGATTTAATTGAGAACAAAATATGTATATCTCACTAAAGAGTAAGAATACAATTGTCAAATTAGTGTAAACAGATGTTAAACATCATCTTTCACTAAGGAATTACAATTTTAAACAATGATAAGATACTAGTACACACTTATTAAAATGGTCCATGCAAAACACTGCCAACACAAAGTGCTGACAAGAAGAATGTGAATTCTCATTCAGTGCTGGAGGCAATGCAAAATAGTGCAGTCACTTGATGACATAGCTTAGAAGTTTCTTATAAAATTAAACTGATTTTTACCATATAATCAAACAATCACACTCCTTAGTATTTACTCAAATGAAATGAAAAGTTACACAGCCTCACCCCTACACACAAACCCTGCACACAGATGTTTATAGCAGCTTTTTAAATAATTGCCAAATTTAGACAGCTGAGATGCCCTTCAGTAAGTGAATGAATAAATAAACTGTAATATATTCAAACAATAACTATTATTCAGATATAAAAAGAAAATAGCTATCGGACCATGAAAACTTAAAATTTATATTACTAAGTGAAAGAAACTAATATGAAAAGGCTGCATACTGTATGCTTCCAACTATATGACATTCTGGAATAGTCAAAGCTATTTAAATTAAAAAGATAACTGGTTACTGGGGGTATGAGAAAAGGGAAAGATAATTAAACAGCACAGAGGATTTCTAAGGCAGTGGAACTACTCTGTATGATACTACAAGGGTAAACACATATCTGTACATATTTGTCAAAACCCATAGAATGTACTACACCACGAGTGAACTGTATTGTAAACTATGGATTTTAAGTGATAATGATGTGTCAATTTAGATTCATAGATTGTAAGAAATTTGCCACTGAGATGAGAGATGTTGACAGTGAGGGAGGTTGTGAGTGAATGCAGATAGGAGTGTGAGAACTTTCTATACATTCTGCTCCATTTTGTTTTGAACCTAAAACTTCTCTAAAGATATTTAAAATATATGTATAATATACGCCAGGGTATAGCACTAGTTTTATTGTCAATGATGTTATTGTTCCTTTAAAGCCTTCAGGTATGTACATATATCCTGGACATAAACAACAATGGCAATCATAATCTAGTTTTCTACTCTCTGAGATTAGATAAAACATACTCATTAATAAATGGTAACTAAACAGTATTAGCCTGGGGTTTTGAGCCTATACTTAACCATTGTTTTCAGTGTCTCTACATATCTTATAATAACTTTTATCTCAGGCTATCTTTTCAGATTGAGAGATCTTTCTATATCAAACAGCTTTTGTAGTTACATATAATGTCTGTCTTTAGGTCAGAGAATTTTTTTTTTCTTTAGTAGTAGCATAAGGATTGTGTATCCCTCTGGGATAAAGTACGGGTAGGTTTGCTGGTAGCGCCTTTATATGATTGCAGGTTTCTTAAGCTCAGGGTTCCTTAGCTGTGACATAGACCTCTATGTGCACAACATTCATATGGACTCATTCTACCTTCATTGGTAGAATGGGAAAGAGGAAATGTTATAAAAATTAAAATTACAGGCCCTGCTGTTACATGAGTACATATCTAATTACACTTGGGTTTGTTGTTGCCTTACCTCACAAATTTATCAAAAGGTAGAGAACCAATTTAGCAGTTGCCTGCTGCTCAAGGACTGTTTGGCTGCTAAACAACCATGACTTCAAACAATCCTTTTATTCACATTCCTCAACACACACACACACACACACACACACAGTTGCACATTTCCTCATAAAATGTTATCATTCTGGAACTACAACACAGAGAACTAAAGTTAAGTACTAGCATAATGTAATAACTGGAGTCAGGTAAAAATAAATTAATGTATTTGGAAAAAATAACTATTGTTTAAGTGTCAAAGTCTAATAAAAATCACAATATTTGTGATGGTTAATTTTCTGTGTCAACTTTACTCAGCTAAAGAATGCCTAAATATCTGGTAAAATGTTATTTCTGGCTATGTCTTGAGCATGTTTGTGAAAGACATTATCATTTGAATTGATAGGATGAGTAAATATCAACTTTGAAATAAAATATTTTGCTATATTCACTTTCTTGATTTTCATGATTTGGATAATTTGACAACATTTTTCTTTTATTATCAAATGAGAAATAACTTCTTTCAATATTTATCTTTTTAACCTATTTCTGAGAAAGTAACTGTATGTTATAAGAAATTTCAGCATCACAGAAATTATTTCCATGGTTTAGTTCAGCTCTATTGCTTATATTGGTCATGATAAGTTCCAATATGTTATCTTTTAGTTCATTTTTCCACATTGGTACCTCAGTGCTGACAAATAATAATTCCTTTACTAGATGCTTTCATAGTGAAATATGAGCAGATGGCATCAATGATAAATCTTAAATACAGATGAACCTGACAAAAACTTAAGTCATCTCCACAATGACAAATGTTAAACATTGAAGATAGACGCTTGATTTATTTTTATATACTAAGTATCTAAAAATGCCTTATGTACCAAAATCTGTTCTTAATTTTTAAATGCAACCATATTGACAATATTTAGCAGATATGTCAGTTATAATTGTTTAAAGTCATGCCTGAAAAAAATATTTATCTCATTCTATTGAATGGGTGACTATTGAACATCTTCTCAGTATGCTTTTCACAATGAATTGATAAGAGCTATTTTCCATTAAATTATATACTTGGTAAATATTGAGGTTAATGGTATCAATTATCTCAATTTCAACATTTTAAAATGTTCATGAAAAGGAAGAATTATCAACTTAGTCACAAATAGAACCCCATATACTTTTAATCTATTTGCATTGAAGTTGTATTTTGTGGATATATAATATATTGAAAGCAGTTAACAACAATTTTCCAGGATGATTTGAGCATATAGTTAGTTCAAAATCATTCAAAAAGAAATTTGAGCATGTATGGTTGGGGCAAAAGTAGGTTAAGTGTTGTGAATAAAATGAAATGAAATGAAATAGAAGAGTTTATTATTGTATTATTTTTATTCATTATTGTATAATTTTCTACATAAACAACTCTAAACCCACCTTATATATGATAATAGTGATTATTATATCTACCAATGATTTATTATTTATAATAGTCATATTCTTTCCTTATTTTATTTTATTCTCTGCTCAAAGATACTGGCTCCACATAACGGTGAGATAAAATTTACAAACTGCTTATACAGGTATATAAGACCTTCAAGGGCCAAGCACCAGCATATTTAACCAACCATGTCTTTGTCTAGTTAGAGGTTAACAAAAATGAGACTTGTGCCCCATGATGATTTGTTCCTAGACAAGCCAATGATGCTAATTCCTACATTGTTTACAATTTCCCCAACTTGCCAATCACTCTGAGCTTCTTCAAATGTTCTCTGTTTGTCCTACAACATAAATCCTCCCAAACATTAATTTACATGTCAGGATCACCTTTTGTATTAGTTGAAAAAAAATCAACACTTGAGAATTAAAAATTGTGGATCCAAGATCTTGATGCTTGTGCTTAAACTCTTAATGTTTTATTCTTACTTCCTAATTCTTTGATGAAGCAAGTTGCCATATTATTTGCTGCTGTATAGAGAGAGTCATATGGTAAGGATCTGATGGTAGCCTCCAGTTAATATCCAAGAAAATGAGGTCCTAGTCTGGAGTCCTGCAGGAAATGAATGCTGTCAACGACAATGTGAGCATGACAGGGATCTTTCTCCATCTGACATTCTGAGGATCCCTGATGATTCTTTGATTGCCATCTTGCAGAGAATCCTGCTAAGACATGTGTTGACTCCATACTCACAGAAACTGTGAGATAATGAAATCTAACTAGGTTTATGCCATTAAATTTGCTACTAGATAGCAAATACAGATATGTGCTGATTCCACCAGATGCTAAATATGTCTGTTCTGATAATGTGTTCCAGAAAAAGAAAAGTAAGCACAGGTGGGCTTAGGAACTCATTGAGCCCACTAGAAGATGGACTTGAACTAAAAATGGACTTGATTTTCTGACCTTCATAAATTCCTACTCTGAATCTTGAAATATAGCTATATTTTGGTTTCCTAAGAATTTGTGTCAATTGGGATCCAGAGTCTTGATTATGATCATGAATGCTCATAAAGACCAAAGGGAGTATTGAATATGGAAGGTAGGGGCTGCATAAGGCAGGGAAGAATAATGGGAGGAAAATAGGGTCAACTGTAACTGAACAACAGTAAAAAGAAAGGAAATTTTGTGTTAGAGTTTACATTTTCATTATTAGATAAATAAAATTTAGTGTGATAACTTTAACACATTAATCTTATCAATAACATGATAATCTCTGCAACATTCTGCAATTATATGTTTAGTATTTTATCAACTATTAATTATGTAGAATATTACTGTAATATATACTAATATTCTATAAACTATAGTATGCCCTATATTATATCATATATAGTATATATAGTATGATATATACTATATTAATTTATAATATATGTAACATATAACATTCTGATCCTGTACTAATGTAACCTGTAGCCATTGATCCCTGGAAGAAAGAGACAAATTAGGGATGGAGTATGACGAGTTATTAATTTACCATCAACTTAGCTAAGAGGCTATCCCAATTTCAGTTTCTGTAGCACTGTCTTATCTTTGTATATTTATAACTTGGTACAATGTTATTGATCTGGAAAAATAATTATTTCCTATCCCCATCAATAAGGAAGATTTGAAACAATCTATTTTACTTGAGAAACATACTAGTTCCCATTCACTCTCCTCTTTTGAGTATATGCTATTTTTGTTAATCTCTAAATCCATATAATCTTTTGGAATCTGGGTCACTATGACAGTGCAGATCACCAAATAGATTAACCATATTGATGATTTTATATCAATCGGATCTCATGAATAAGCAAGGGTTACATACACATCAATGCCCTAAGAAGACACATGTATGCTGGATATGGAACATTAGATCTCATGAATGCTTAGAGGCTTGTCATGTCAGTATACTTTTTAACAGTGTGCCTCTTTTGTAATGAGGTACAGAGTATGGATCCTCTGAGGGAGCCCTACTGTCCCCACAAATCCTACACTGGGGCAGGAAGGAGGTAGATTTGGGGTGGGGAGGGGTGCTCACAGAGTAAAAAGTACAGCATTTAGGACATAATGTACAACAAAAGCAGATTAACAGCCCCTTCCTTCTTGAAAAGATGATCTGTAGAAACTGCAGAATTGTGTATGTAACTGTAAAAATGTTCAGTGACTCATGATATAGCTGGGGGGAAGCTCATACAGTGCTTAGATGAGCTATGGACTCCCTCCCCAGAAGCCTATGCATTGCTGGAAACTCTTTCCCTGAGTAAAAATGGCAGCCAAGAAAGAGTCAAAGATCCTGGGGTGTTTACAAAAAATGGTGGACACTAACACACCATAGGAAGAACTAGATGTTAGATCACACAGGAAATTGTGAGCCAACCATTTAAAATTGGAAGGGGGCATCTAAAGGGAAGCTGCCACAAGATTGGGAGCTCTGCCTGGAAGTCTGCCTGGAGAAGCTGGTAGCAGAGCTGGTGGTACTGCAGGGACCTGCCTGGCTAAGCACACAGAGACGTGTGAGATGTTTGGAGCTGGGCTGCAGATTTCGGCTTTTCTGAAAGATGGTACCTCTGAATTTTATATTCTGAAACTGTCCTTGTTTGGCACAGGGAGGCAGGGCTATTTGTTTTTGGGTGTTTTTAAAGTGATGGACTAAACAGCCAAAACCTGCCATTACTCTAAAACTATTTAACCTTTAAATAAACAACCTCTTTCCTTCTTCACTAAACTATTGCCTTGGGAGTCACACTTCTTGGCAGCAAGCAATTGAACCCCGTTGTTGTTCCAGAACACCATTGGTAGGCTTCTGTAACACTTTGAAATCACTTCTGAGATAATTTACAAATTATAGCACTATAGATTTCCTAAAACAAAGAAGTAAGTCACAGTTCTTTGTGGTATGGAAGTATTATGGATGTATCATAAACTGATAAAGGGAACATTTATTTGACAATTTATTAGGTGACTCAGAAGATTCAGAATTTTGAGTAGGACCTAGATTATGAGAGACACTTTAAGATGAGGCTGAAGTGCAAAAGCAGCTGCTATTTTGGCCAGGCAATGCCGACAGATTTATTAACAGAAGCAGTTTACTGCTTCAAGCTTTGTTAAGAAAATTTCAAACATAAATGAAGAAGACGAGGACAATGGACGTTTATGTGCCCATTTAGTGGTCTGATATTTTAGCTCTTTGTTATTCATTGTTCCATCCTCCAGGGTGAGTTTGCATGTTCGGTTCTTAGACCTCAAATTCAAAGTACCAAAGTAACAATCCTTTCTGTTTGTGACATAGTACCCCCATGGGTGTGTGCTGCCCAGACTGTACATATTTATTTCCTCTATTCCATTTTATTCTCATTGCCCATGCCCGTCCCCCCCAACACACACCACCCCCCTACCGCATGCAAAGCAAGTGTTCTGTTGGTTTGATGTACTCCCTTTTTTTAAATTAAAAGTGCATTGTTATTTTTTCACACATTTATTTTGATAAATATATATAATATATTTTAACCATTTTAAATTATGATTCAGTGACATTAAGTACATCCATAATGTTATATAACCATCACTACTATCCATCTTCAAAACCTTTTTCTCATCCCAAAAGATACTGTACTCATGTGCAATAACTACCCTTATTTTCCTTTTCAAGTCCCTGATGACCACTCTCCACTTTCTTTATCTACTAATTTGCTTACTCTAAATAGCTTATATAAGTAGAATCATACAATATTTATCCTTGTGTTTCTGGTTTATTTCACTTAGCAGAATGTTTTCAAGGTTCACTCATATTGTAGCATGTGTCAGAACATTGCTTTTTATGTCTAAATAATATTCCATTATATGTATATACCACATTTTGTTTATCCATTCACCTGTTGATGGACCCTTGGGTTGTTTCCACCTTTTGGCTACTGTGAATAATGCTGCTATAAACATTGGTATACAACTATAAAAACAAACAAACAAACAAACAAAAAAACCAGTGCCCTCGGTGGTCCTGGGATCTGTCTCTGGCTTCAACTGAGTTTGGACAGAACAGACCTAGGGACGACTTTTCTTTCCAACTACCTTACATCCTCTTTTCTAGTCACCACCTTTGAAACCACCTCAGCCATCCTCAGCCTCTGTGACCAACCGACGCCGTTTCATTGACTTTAATTCTTCATTGCCGAGCAACCATTAGCTCCCGGATTTGTCAGAATTATTCCTCTGAGGTGGAAGCCGCAATCAACCGCCTGGCCAACATGCATCTGGGGGCCTTCTACACCCACCTCTCTCTGGGCTTCTATTTCAACGGTGATGATGTGGCTCTGCACGGCATGGGCCACTTCTGAGAGTTGGCTGACAAGAAGCATGAGGGCTCTGAGCGTCTCTTAAAGCTGCAAAACCAGTGCGGTGGCCGCATTCTCCTCCAGGACGTGGCAACGCCTTCCAAAGATGACTAGGGTAAAACTCAGGACGCGATGGAAGCAACCTTGACCTTGGAGAAGAACCTGAACTAGGCCCTTCTGGATCTGCATGCCCTGGGATCTGCCCCCACAGATCCTCTTCTCTGTGACTTCCTGGAGAACCACTGCCTGGATGAGGAGGTGAAACTCATCAAGAAGATGGGCGACCACCTGACTAATATCCTCAGGCTGGGCCCCCAGGCTGGGATGGGGGAGTATCTCTTTGAAAGGCTCACTCTCAAGCACGACTAGGAAGCCTTTGGAACCCAGAGGCCTTTGAGAGGCCCCTCTGCATTTCCCTGGCCTCTGGCTTTTGCCTGAGCCTCCTCCTGCAATCCCACCCTGAAACCCTGTCCCATGCATCGGACCAAATGGAAACAATAAAGCCTTTGCAGAAAGAAAAAAAAAAAAACATAGAATGGACTGTGGTGAGTAAGAATGCTATTCGGAGGACTTGTTCATGACAAGTTCTAATGTGAGAACTGCAGCACTAACTCTTGGGTTCTGTAACAAATCCATACCTTCTGCAGCTGAGAACTACTTGTCATTAGATAATGACAAGCACATATCAAAATACTCAAACACATGCATAAGCATACAGACAGATGACTTTGATATTTAGAAACTTAGCTCTTTATCTATGCTAATCACATCTTACTAGATGAATTGCATGTCTGTCATGCAGATTATGATAATGATTAAAATGTTGTTAGCAATATATTTAGTTATTATATATGTAAGAATAAAAAAATTTCTATTATTTTACATATTTTATTCCTTCCTGAGGGTAATGTAATCTTATTAGAACTAAAAAAATAATACCATGTCAGACATACAATATGTACAGTTCCTTGGTTTACCTTTCAAGACTTGGTAGCATTTCACTAGGGGATTCCCATGTGTATAACACAAGATGGCATTTTACGAGTATATTTATGAACTACTTGCTACCTTTGGGACAATTTTCAAAACCGCACTTATTTATAAAGATAATATTTTATTTTATTTTTTACGTTTAATTCCATCTCTTGTATCAGTCATATTTCCATATTCTCTTCATTAGCTCCAATACATTATAGACCCCCAAGCAAGGCTTTGGTCATTCACAAGCACTGAAAAATCATAAAACAAAAGGTTACTATAGCTATAATAAATATTATTAAATCAGCAACTGATATTCAATTCTCCCTCCCCACTAGTTATTTTAGATTTTTCTCTTTACCTATATTTCAGCTGTTGTAAATCGCTTACCTAGTGGAGTAACTAGAAATCTATGAGAGTTTCTGACTCTTAGTTTTTTTCTCCAACTCACAATAACAGTTGTTGTGGTATAATTTAAGAACAGTAAATTTTGAATATCCTACATATGCTATTTTGTATGTTACAAACAAAACCACTACTGCTTTTACAAGTATCATTTAACAACTATGATTAACAATGACACTGAGCACAGTGAGGGGCACTTGGTCAATACAATCAGTGGCAATATTAAAATATGATAGATTGGTATTTTATTTGTGACTAGTTTGAAAAAAAGTTTTTCAATACTTAAAATCAGCTCTGGTGAAACAGAGAAAAAAGAGGGATGCTTTTGGAACATAACACTTTTGCATAATTTTTGCAATAAGGAGATATTTCAAGGCTCATAGAAATTAGCTCATCAATTAGCTAACAATTCTAAACTTAACCCACTGGTGATATCAAAATAATGAACTCATTTGTGCTTTGTAATATGACAAAAAGTGTCCCAAAGACTTGACTTTAGGTCAAAACATTGTTTGAAACATCTTACTGACAAATGTAGTCATGATTCTGTAATTTTCTACTTTAAATTTGTAAGTATTTACACTATAGAGAAAATGAGAAGGCTAATAAATCATGAATGTAACCTCCCTTACCCTGAGTTTTGCTTACACAGTATGTTTTGCTTATATAGTATATATTGCCTCCCTTCAACTTAAATAAGAAGTGATAAAAATCTCTGCCTGAGAATATGACCTGGCCTTATCTAGGGAAAAAAAGTGGAGTTTTATACACATATTAAATTAGTTTAGGTACTAAAGGCATCCCATTGCATGCAGTTATTATCCTTCAGAAAGTTATCTCATTGAAGAACAATACATTCAATGCAGCAATTTTTCCTCCATCAGTGGAACAGAGTGCTGCTTCCTTGGATGAGATCAGAAAGTCAGTTGGCTTGTTTAGAACCCATGTCCTGAAGCCAATGTATTTAAATGTTAATTTAAAATTCACCTTCCATGTTCTGACAAGCCCACCACTTAGGAGAGGCTTGTGAGACCTGAAACCTCCTGAAGGAACAGTACATTCATTTCTTCATCTCACATTCAATTGGGGCATGTACTTACTTATTGGAATGCTAGAAAGAGTAGCATTTGGTATTTAAAAATTCTCTTCTCTTTTTCTCCCCTTCGCATATTTAGTAAGTTATACTTACAATGTTTTTCAAATGTGATGTCAATGTTCCTTTTTGGTTTTGTGTACATATTTTTTTGTTTGGAATATATTTTTTTAGTTCCTGGAAGCTAAGTTTGACCAATAGTTCCAAATTTTATTGATATATAAGAATTATATAGGGAGCTGGAGGAGATCTCTTTTTTTTTTTGTTTGTTTTTTGTTTAGATACATTTGTCTTCACCTTCCTGGCACCACTTTCCCCTGCTCCCCTCCCCCACCTCCCTCCCTCAATCCTTCCCCATTTTGGCTCTGTCCATGAGTCCTTGATACATGTTCCTTGACTTGACCCTTCCTTTCCCTTTCCCTGCCCATCCCTCCCTCCTTGCCTCATGACTCTGATGGTTTCTTTTTTCTTTCAGTGTTGCTGGTAATATTTTCCTTGCTTATTTGTTTTGTTGGTTAGGTTGCACTTATAGGTGAGATCATACGGTATTTGTCTTTCACCCGCTGGCTTATTTCGATTAGCATAATGCTCTCCAGTTCCATGCATGCTGTCGTGAAGTTTAGTAGTTCTTTTTTTCTTTCTGCTGTGTAGTATTCCATTGTGTAAATGTACCATAGTTTTTTGATCTACTCATCTATTGATGGTCATTTAAGTTGCTTCCAACACTTGGCTATTGCAGATTGTGCTGCTATGAACATTGGGGTGCATAAGTTATTTTGAATTGGCGTTTTGGGATTCTTCAGGTATAGTCCCAGCAGGGGAATCACTGGATCAAAAGGCAGTTCCATTTTTAGCTTTTTGAGGAAACTCCAAACTGTTTTCCATAGTGGCTGCACCAGTCTGCATTCCCACCTACCGCGTACTAGTGTTCCCTTTTCTCCACAGCCTTGCCAGAACCCATTGTTTGTTAATATGTTTATGATGGCCGTTCTGGCCAGTGCGAAATGGTATGTCATTGTGGTTTTAATTTGTATCTCTCTGATGGCTAGTGATGCTGAGCACCCTTTCATATGACTCTGGGCTCTCTGTATCTCTGCCTTGTAAAAGTGTCTGCCAGGTGGAGGAGATTTCTGATGCTCCAATCTTACTGCAGGTACTCCTATTGTATAGTATGCCCATCTGATATGTTTTAGAATGGCTCTCTACCCCAATCCTTTTTATTTTTCATTCTAATGGGCAAGTAATCTTAAAAACCATTGATATAGTTAAAGATGTATTTGTTAGGAAACGTAGTTGGGGAATAGATTTTGAACTGACCATGTTGTACATAATAATATAAATTTACAATTGTTGTGGGCAGCTGACTATGAAGTTTTGTTTATTTCAATAATTGTCTTTTGTTTTCAATGTTAAAATATCTAGTTTTAATATTCTTTCAAAGTGAATGCCCTCCCTTCTTTGGCAAGTGATTTTATTTAGTATTTATGCATTGGGTTACAGGAATAAATGATTAGTCTGATTCTCACACCACTGGGGAGGAAGGTTATAGTTATTCCACCTTTTGCCTCATACTTTCCTCATAAAGTTTCCCTGTTGTGTCAGTCTAGGCCTAAAAACTGAAGAGTATAAGAAATAATACATCGTATGGATAACTTATTAGGCTGAGAGTTGAGTTAAAGGATAAGTCCAAATCTAGTGGGAAGGAAATTAATTTTCTAAAGAGGTAAAGAGGTTTACATACTGCTGTTTTAAAGCAAGAAAATACCTCTATTTGGTAAGTGTTTTTGAGCTGATACAAGTAAGAATAAGTACTTTATTGTCTTTGAAGTTTACCTCTATGAAAAGCTTAATATCTCTTGGTATTTCTCCTTTAGATTATGGAGGCCTTCAGAAATAAAGTGGTTTTCAACTGTTGCTCCTTTTTCTAAAATCATTGGAATTTTCTTTTGGTAACACCTGTTTCTTTAGTACTGTGTTATATCACTTTTAAACACAAAAAAGCAATGTTGTAAATAAAAGAGTCATAGAAGTGTGCCCTGAACACCACATTATTTTTCCTGCCAATGATTCTTATCATCTCAGCAACCTTCTATTAAGGGTATCAAAGGAAAAAGCTTTTAGAGGTAAAGACAAAAAATGAGGGATCTGGGAGAGTAGTGATCTAGTGTTCTCCAGAGAAGCAAAACTAATAAGAATATATCTATTATATATCTATATATCTGTTGTGTTGTATTGTCTTAATATTCAAATATGAAAAATATCATCCATATCTATATCTATATATCTATATCATCTATACTTATATGTAGCTATATCTATATCTAACATATATCTATATATCATCTATATCATCTATATTTATATCTACATCATCTATATTTATATCTATATCACCTATAGCTATGTCTATCTACCTATATTTAGTCTGTAGTCTCTCCAGAAAGTATCCAACCATGTAATATGAAAAATAGAGACATTTATTGAAGAAAATATAAAATGCAAGAAACATTATACATAAGACAATGACACCTTAGTTCCCCTCAAATGAGACACTTTGGGACCTCACACGGTTCTACCAGTTGCCATCAGCTGCCCTGTCATATTTTCCTGAATTCCATCAATAGTATGAAATCTCTTCTCTTTCAAAGGTAATTTTAGTTATGGGAAAAGCCAGAACTTACAGGGTGCCAAATCTGGGCTGTAAGGGACTGAGTCACCTGGGTGACTTAATATTTTTCCAAAAACTCTGCATAAGATGTGAGTTTTTAGCAGGCACATTATCATGATAAAGTGGTCCATCACCAGTTGGCCATAGTTGTGACCTTCTGAATCATCTGAATAGTTTCCATGAAGGAATGTTCAAGCTTAAAGCAAAATTTGATACAGATTCATTGCTCTACTTGCTCAGTCATTTTGAATGTGATGGCCACACAGTATACGTGCTCACTCAGAAGCATCTACCACCTGCACTGTTTAGTACAGTGAAGTCATCATTATTCAGCCATGTGCAATCTGCTCTCCTTGACTCCCAGGTTATACCGATGTTGCACAAAGTGTTCACATTTTATTAACAATGGTTAAACTTTTTCTGGATAGGCCTCATGTACGTATGTATGTATATATATGAACTTGTATATATGAGAGTGAGAGAGAGAGAGATAAAAATTATTATAAGGAGTTGGCCCACATGATTATGGAGGCTAACCATCCTGAGATCTGCATTAGGCAAACTATGTGTCGAGGAGAACGGATGGTATAGTTCCATTCTGAAGGCTGGCAGGCTTGAGACCCAGGAAGAGAAGATGTTTCAAACTGATATCCCAGCTCTAGGCAGTCAGGCAGAAAGATGAACAGCATTTTATTTTATTTTATATTTTATTTTATTTTATTTTTTTACTCAGACCTTCAACTGATTGGATAAAATCCATTCACATTAGAGCAATCTACTTTATGCAACCTACTGATTTAAATATTATTCTAATCCAGAAACATCCTTGCAGACATAACCAGAATAATGTTTTACCTAATATATGGGCATTCTATGGTTCAGTCAAGGTGACAGAGAACACTAACCATTATCGGGAGTATCATGAAGAAATAATCAATAGAAGTATCTGTCAGGTAGTCAAATTGAGACAAACACTATGCTCTAGAAGTACACATGGATACTGGAACATGGGTCATAGCTATTGAGGATCTTTACATATCTTACAGGAAAATATCCATATCTTCTCAAGATATAGAATACATAGTATTTTCTTAAAAAAAGAGAACATTTATTTTGCATTAACAATTTTAAAAAGCATGACTCTATGATATATATATTCATATTTTCTTTGGAAATCATTGTGTTGTTTTGTCTTAATATTCAAATATGAAAATATTTAGAGCTGAGTTAATAATAATCTTCCATTTTGACTAATTTTGGGCCTTGAGTTTTTCAATGATCTAAGTTGTCTAATTCTACTTTATTTTTATGTACACTGAAACATGCAGGAGCAAATAGCCAACACTGAAATATTCACACTGGAAAGTTGTTTAACTGTAAGTGTGAACATAAAAGAAAAATACAAAATATACAGGGAAGAAGTAAGAGCCTTATATTTGTGTATAATTACTTCATCATTACTTATCTAAACTATATCAATTTATCTAAAGTAATTTGCTAAAATGATTAATTACTACCATTTAAGCCTGATTTAAATTAACTTCATGAATATAATTTTAATTCCAATTTTATTTTTCTACATTGAGATTTTTTTGTCTATTTAGAATTCCCTGGAGCTGCTTTGATGAAGTCTCTGAGAAATACCTGGGACACATAATATATAATAAAAATCATCATTACTTTTAACTAAGAACAAAGATTTAAATGATTAAAAATTTCTGAGTGATTAAAAATGTAGAAACTAATTTCAGCTCTAGGATAATCCTGAAAACTGATTCTCTATTTCTCTTAATTGGGAGAAGACTTTTATATCATTTATAGACATGCTGGCCCCTAATGGACATTTCTCTCTCGCTCACTGGCTCACAATGATTAATACCAAAGAGAGATGGCAGAGAGGATGCACAAGCTGCATTATAAGATTACTTCTTACTTTTAACTAAACTCACCAGTAATTTTGTTGCTAGTCATCTAATTTACAGCTCACTTTATTTTCTGACTTTGCTCCTGCTTATTGCTTGACTTTAATGCAATATCCAACCTGTATCCTGAGATCCATAGTTTCTTGTTGGGAAACACCCCAGTCTGGTTTCCGGAACTGTAACCCCACTGACAAGCTGGAGGGCCCCAAGGCTGGAAATAATCAGCGAGGACTTGGAGAAACAAGCTCTTGAGGAGACATAACCTGTGCCCCCTGGCAGGGGCATAGCTCTTGCCTTTCTGCTTTGCCATGTGATGATTGGTAATCCATGATGGGTAAGTTATCTTGAGCTGAGACATCAACCTAAAACATATATCGATTGAGGTATTGGGAGCAGACAAGAAATTGGGAAACAAGGAGAAAGGGCAAAAATGCCCACACACCTTGGCTCAGCTTGGACATGGCCGAAGTCCTCATTCTATACAAAAGAAGTCTCCTTGTCTCTTGGCAGCTCCATCCTCCCACCTGACTCAGGCTCAAAACAATACCAGGAGTCAGTCCTAAACAAGATCTGGCGGATCCCAGGGAAATGAGGCCTAAAAATAAATTCTTTAAAGTGTGCTTTTTCTCCTCTCAGAAGCTACAGCCAGCTGATGATGGGAAGGAAATTTACATTATCCACAGATCTTAACCCTATACCCTTAGGCACTCATGTTTATTATGCTCTCATATTTAGTTTTTTCTCTTGTTTACTAGTCTCCTCTGAGACCTATGTAAATCGGTGTGTTCCTGACATTTGTTTTCTTCAAAACATCACCCATTCTCTGTGAACATTAACATACTGTTGTAATGAGATAACCTGTGTATATCTGTTACCTAGCCCCACGAATAACCTTTTCAATAAAAGCTTTTGGAAGAAAGGGCTAGGGGACTTTCCCCAACAGAGGGATGTGCAATGTCCCCTTTCCTGGCAGAGAAGTGTTTGTGATGACTCGTCTTTATTCCCCCCATCCATGATGACCTCGGGATGGGCTCTGTTGGATACAGAGCCCTGCTCTGATCTCAGCTGGCCCTGGACAGGGACCGCGCTCCCTGTGATGCACTCCATCCCCCTGCTGCCCTGACCTGGAACAGGGTGCTCCCTGCAGCCATGTGCCCTGTCTCCCCACCTTGCTACAGTTTCTTATTACACATATCTAATTTCAACCACTTAATTCCTCTTGGCACCATATCTCCAAGCAATATTTTCAGACTATACAACAGGCTCTCATTCCCCGTTTTCCAAAGTTTATGCCACAATTGTGGTTGTCATAACTTGGAAAATTCTAAGTTTAAAAAGGCCAGCTAGATCTTAGTCACTAAAATAACTTAAAAAATTTTTAAAAAAAAGAAGTTGCCCTAGGCAGTGTGGCTCAGTTGGTTGGAGCATCATCCCATAACTGAAAGTGTAACTGAAAGGTTGCGGGTTTGATTCCCTGGTCAAGGCACATGCCTAGATTGCAGGTCCAATCCCTGGTTCAGGTGGGTATTATTGCTGGTCAGGGCATAAAGAGGTGGCCACAAATAGATGTTTCTCCCTCACATTGCTGTTTCTTTTTTTCCCTTCCTCTCTCTCTAAAGCAATGGGGAAAAAAACATCCTCATATGAAGACTAAAAAAAAAAGTTTTTCTCTTTCTCTTAAATCACACAATATTTTTCAGTTTTCAGGCCTGACCTGGGATAGTGATTGCATGACATTTTGTCTGACAGGAAGAGTTTACCTAGCAATGGGAAAAGATATATGAACACAAAATCTATAACAGTCACCTAAGCCCAAAAAACAACAAAGAAAAATAATGATGATTTTTCCTTCAAAATTGTGAATAATCCCAATCTGTAAGTATGTGTATAGCTGAAAAGTATTTTGAGAAGTTTTTTCTTGAGCAATACAAAGCACATAGCATTTGGCACAGTGGCATTCAATATAATACTGTTATTGTTCTTAGCATAAATGTATAGAATTAAATAGATACATATGCCAATTTATATGATACATCTTTTGTTTACATGTCCAGAGTTGGACTTCATAGATATACTAAATGAACTACCCTATGACTGACTATCTGTTAAAGGAACTTGCAAAAGGAAAACAATAAATGAAACCAAAGAATAACATTCTTGGCATGTGGCTTAGAGCACATGAATTTTACTGGACAATATGTGTTCATATAGTCATTCATTTTTTCATTCATGCCCTAATGATCCAGGGGTGTCCAACTTTTGGCATCTCTGGGTCAAACAGAAAGAAGAAGAGTTGCCTTGTGCCACATATTAAATACACAAACACTAACAAAAGTAAATTTTATGTTTTAAGTAAATTTACAATTTTGTGTTTGTTCACATTCATAGCCATATTGGGCCACATGCAGTCCATGGGCCACAAGTTGGACATCCAAATCCATCAACCCAAGAAATACTAATTCCACGCTGCCTTTATTCTAGGAATACTGAAATGAAGAGGAAAGGCATGATCTCTTTCCTTTTTGATTTTTATGCTAAAATAAGAAAACATGTAATTATTTCAGTTGAATATTGAATCAGGGAATTCTATTCTAAAAAAGGGAAACAATCCTTAATTGTTTCTCTCAATTATCAAATATTTTTGAAGAATAAGTAAGAATTAACAAGCAAGGAAGTAGGAGAGGTATAAAAACAATTCTAGGTAGAAAAAAAGTACATGTTCAAAGACCCCAAGTTAAAAAAAGAGCATGGTAGCATTGAGAAAGTAAAAGTGGATGGTATACTTTTTTATTTATTTATGTATTTATTTTTTAATCTAAACTTCATTTTTATTTATTTTTTATTGTATAAATATATTTGTCCCCATTTTCCTGCCACCACTTTCCCATGCCCCACCCACCCCCACCTCCCACCCACAATCCTTTTTAATTTAAGAAGGTATAGAGAAGCATGAGATGAAATCAATTAATGGGAGAGCAGGCAATTCCTGCTTATTCTGATAGGCCATATTAAGGATTATAAAATAAATCATAGAAAGAAATAAGGGATTTATCTAACTATATTTGTTTCAAAAAATTCCTTCAGCTACTTGTACAAGGAATGTATTAATGAGTGACAAGATTGGATCTTGGGGAAAAAGTTAAAGATATTGTAATAGTTCAGGTAAAATATGAACGTATTGTGGACTAGTGTGGTGAAAGTGCACATCTTAAAGAGAAAGTTAAGGGGTGAAATTAATAACAGCTGAGCAGTGAGTAATCATATTATGGGTACACGTGGACCAATTCCATAGCTTCTTAACTGATCTCAGTATTCGTACTCTTGCCCCATTCTTATATCATCTTCAATGAGTAAACAGATTAACATCTAAATGCAAATGAGATTAAGCCTGTTAAATATATTCCTTTAAAGAAATTTTCTTTGATTTAAAATAGAATTAAAAACACAAACTGACCTCTACTATTCACTTCTCTACCCTTCAGCCTCATTTCTTTCTCCTCAAATCCATTGCACTGGATTTCTATGAATCTTTTAGTATTACATCTCTTCCAGCACTCAAGATCTGTTAATGTTCTTGCCTTTTTCTTTACTTGGAAAACTTTAATATGCTTTTCAATTTGTAATAAATAATCACTTTCTCAGGAGGCCCTACTTTGATATGCATTTTAATGGTATCTTATAATTTTACACATTCAGCAAAAAAGGTGAGTTTTCTTGCAATATTTGTTTTGCCTTATAAATTGTTATAGATATTCTTAGTCCTTATTTTATCATAAGAAACACTGCCTATATTAACTATTTCTTTTGTTCACTTATGTCATTCTTATATATTAATTATTCACCTAGGTGCTTCTCATATGGGTTTGAATATATTCTACCAAAAGAATTTACTAGAAGGCATGAATTTCATTTTTATAACCCCATGATATTCTATGTCATTATAATGATCATATTTCCTAGGTTTCCCCGGGTCTGGTAAAAAAAATGACAAGTAATTTGCATCACTTTTTATAGTGTTTATTTTAATTATGTCACTAACGAACTTTGGAAGTCCTATAGTGCTAGCCATCTAAAAATTAAATTAAACATTTATTTTTGCCATTTCTGAAACTCCAATTATATGTATCATTGATGGTTTACAGTATAAGGATTGTTGAGAAAGTAGAGATATATATGTTGTTATTAATATGCAAGACCCACTGGTCAATACTTTTTAGTAATTTGTTATCCAACCATTTGTGTTTGGTATGTGTATCCAGTAGCAAACCATAGATTCAGAGTGAATTATCAGACCTGGTAGAGCCAAATGTAACTAAAAGTAAAAGACAGAATGAAGGGCAGAATGAACTAGTCATTTAGTGGCATGTATTTTATAATACAGTGTAGTTTCTTTTAATGAGTTCTTATAATTCATGTTTTATCATATTTCTGATATTATCAATTTCTCCTCCACCTATGTGTCCTTGGCCCAGAGGTTTTGCTATACGTTTGGCAAAATTAAATTTAAAAATGTATTTTCCTTAAAATGTGCAATGGGAAATGAGCTCTTACAGTGTGAGTTATAAGAAAATTTCAAGAATTTATTTTTCTCTTAGTTCTGTTTAAAATATATAAGCTAAATTTGAGTACATTTACATATACAGAGAGAAGTTCATAGAAAGAGCAAATGTTTAGTGTTTTTTTTCTTTAATTTATATGTTAAAGTTGTCTGAAACACACAAATTTAAGAAATAGTTTTTTAATTCTGCCAGTCAGCCAAATCACTTCTGTTTCTGTTTAGGATGTAGAAAGATGTCAAGACAATTGCTGCCACCTTAACAATAAAAATAACTTGAACTTCTAATGAAATAATTTTAAAACATATCTCTTCATAGGAGGGCAGAGACCCATGGTAATTTTATGGGTCTAACGGAGTAGTAAGGAAAGGAAGGAACTTTCTTACATAGGATGAGAACTTTCAGTCTTTAGAATAGCACAAAATGACTTCATGTGAGCTGGCATGATGGATGAGAATGCCAAGGTGGTAGCCCAAGTCAACATGGCAATTCAATATTCACCGATCAAATATTTCTCACACGCTTTTGCTGAATGCCTAGAATTAATAACCTGTAGGCTGTGCCAGGGCAAAAAAGATGAGATAAATCTTTCAAAAAACCTCCAGGTCTTCATTGAATACAAATCAATGGCCTTCCAAAAGCAGATGGCAGGCAAAAGACCTACAAAAAATCCCTGTAAAATATCCTGAACCTTCAAAAAGCACAAAGCAGTAGCTGATTAAGGTTGGGGTCAGAGAGGGGTTGCTGTGAGAAATATCTATAAGGCACTAGGACATTCAACCAATCCAAGGCAATGACCCTCCTCTCTGGGTAAAGTCATCTCTCAAAGTGCATAGGGCAAGACTGGAGAGCAGAGAGACTATTGGTCCAATTTCCTAAGAGCCTGGCAGATAGATGTTCTGTAAAACAAATTTGCTATAAAGCAACTACTGTCAACTGGTGTGCCACAAAAATTTTTAACACATATAATACTTGACTATTTAGTCAGTGAAACTGACCTCTTTTTCCTTAGACTGGCAAATTTAAAAAAAAATGAAAATAGCTGACCAGCAAGAATGAATAAAATTATATATGGATATATATATTTTGTCACACTTGCAAAATATATTTGGGTGTATTGCAGAATTTTAGTAATTAGTTTATGTGTAATATGAGATTTTTTTTGTTTGAAAATCACTGCTATAAAGCAAATTCGTAAAGCCAATTTGAAAAGCTGGTTGAGAAATATTTCAGAACAGAAGGGACTGGCATGAAATATTCAAAGTAATAAAAAGCAAGGGCCTACAACCAAGAATACTTTACCTAGGAATGCTAACATTGAAAATAGAAGAAAAAATAAAGTGTCCCAGAAAAGAAAAATCTAAAGAAGGCTGTTAGCACTAAGTCAGTGTTATAAGAATTGTTAAAAGGTCTTCCTGAAGAAGAAGAAAAAGAACGGACTGTGTTAAAGAATAAAATGACAATAAATACATACTTATCAATATTCACTTCAAATGTAAATGGCTTAAATGCTCCAATCAAAAGACATAAGGTAGCTGAATGGAAGGGAAAACGAAAACCATATATATATTGTCTACAATAGACCAACTTCAGAATGAGAGATACACAAAGACTAAAAGTAAAGAGATGGAAAAAGATATTTCATGCAAATAAAAACAAACAAACAAAAAAGTTAGGGCAGCAATACTTATTTTTCTGATAAAATAGACTTTAAAACAAAAGCTGTAGTAACTGACAAAAAAAGAGCACTACATAATGAAAAAGGGAGCAACCCAACAAGAGGATATACTCTTGTAAACATTTATGCATCCAACATAGGAGCACCTAAATATGTAAAGCAAATCTTGATGGACATAAAGGGAGAGAAAGACAGTAACATAGTCATAGTTGGGGATTTTAACACCCCGTCGACATTAATGGATAAATCTTCCAGACCGGATCAGTTGTATTTAATTGATATCTTTGGAGGATTTCATCCCAAAGCAGCAGAATGTACATTTTTTTCAAGTGCATACAGAACTGTTTTTGGGATAGGATCACCTGTTAGGACACAAAACAAGTCACAATAAATTTAGGAAGATTGAAATCATATGAAGTATCTTTTCTGTAATGATATGAAACTAGAAATCAAACACAAGAAAAAAATCAAAAAAACACACAAAGACAAGGAGGCTAAATAACATGTTACTAAATAATAAATGAGTTAACAATACAATCAAGTAAGAAATAAAAAGAACCTTGAAACAAATGAAAATGAGAACTTAATAACAACCTACAGAACACAGAAAGGTCAATCTTAAGAATGAAATCATAACATTACAAGCCTACCTCAAGAAACAAGAAAACTCTCAAATTAACAATCTAACTTTACACTTAACATAGCCTGAAAAAGAACAACAAAGACAAAATGACTAGAAGAAAGAAAATAATAAAGACCAGAGAAGAAATGTACAAAATAGTCTAAAAGATCTAAAAAAGATCAATGAAATCTAGAGTTAGTCTTCTGAAGAGATAAATAAGATGGACAAATGTTTAACCAGATTCATAAAGAAAATAAGAAAGAGAACCCAAATAAATAAATTGGAAATGAAAGAGAAGTACAACAAACACCAAAGAAATACAAAGGATTGTAAGAAATATTACAAACAACTATGTGCCAACAAATGGAACAATCTGGATGGAATGGATAATTTCCTAGAAGCATACAGTCTTCCAAATGAATCAGGAAGAATAAGAAAACCCAGACATATTACAACTAGTAAAATTAAAGCAGTAATAAAAAAACCCCTCTTTTTAAAGGCCTTGTACTATTTGAGTGTTAAAGATTATAATGCTAAATGAAATGTGTCAGAGAAAGACAAATACCATGTGATCTGACTTATATGTGAAATCTAATGACCCAAATAAACTGACAAATAACGTAGAAACAGAAGCACAGATACTTGGAATAGACTGACACCTGTCAGAGGGGTGGGCGGTTGGGGGAGTGGATGAGAGAAGATGAAAGGACTTGCTAAAGAACGTATATGTATAACTCCTAGACACAAACAGCAATGTGGTGATGGCCAGAGGGAAGGCAGGTGGCAACTGGGTGGAGATGGGCAAAGAGGGGTTGGTTAGTGACATCTGTAATAGTGTCAACACTAAAAATAAAGAAAAAAAAACTCTCAACAAAAATTCTAAACTAGATGGTTTCACAGAAGAATTTTATCAAACATTCAAAGAAGAAGGAACATTGATCTTTCTCAAACTATTCCAAAAATTTTAAGAAGAGAGAAGGCTTCCAAGGTCATTTTATAGGTCAAATTTATCCTAATTCCAGAACGAGGCAATGACACTACAAAGAATGAGAATTATTTGCCAATAATTGATGCTTAAATCCTCAATAAAATATTAGCAAACTAGATCCAGCAATTCATTAAAAAGATCATACACCATGATCAAGATGGGTTTATTCCAGGGACCCAAGGTTGGTACAATATTTGCAGATCAATAAATGCAATATACCAAATAATCAAAATGAAGGATAAAAACCATGTGATCATATCAATAGATGCAGAAAAGCATTTGATAAAATTCAGCACCCATTTATAATATATACTCTCAGCAAAGTAAAAATAGAGGGAACATATCTGAGCATAATAAAGGCCATGTATGACCAACCCACAGCTGCCATCATACTCAAGTGGCAAAAAACAGCTATAATGTAAGCATTCCCCTTAAAATCAAAATCAAGACAGTGATGTTTCTTTTCACCACTCTTATTTAACATAATACTGGAATTCCTAGTCATAACAGTAAGAAAATAAGAATAAATAAAAGTCATCCAAATTGGAAAGGAAAAAGTAAAAATGTCATTATTTGCAAATGAAATCATACTTTATGAGAACCTTAAAGAAGCCACCAACTATTAGAACTAATAAATGAATTCAGTAAAATAACAGGATATGAAATAAATATCCATAAATCAGTTGCATTTATATACATCAATAATTAATTATCAGAAAGGGAAACTAAGAAAACAATTGTATTTGCAATTGCTTAAAAAATACCTTTAAATATATGCTTTGAAATAAATTTAACCAAAGAGGTAAATGACCAGTACTCAAAACTATAAGACACTGAAGAAAGAAATCGATGAAGATACCAATATGTGGAAGCATATACTGTGTTTATGGACTGGAAGAATTAACAGCATTACATTGTCCATATTACCCAAATCAATCTATAGATTTAATGCAATTCCCATCAAGATACCAATGGTATATTTCACAGAACTAGTACAAATAGTCCAAAACTTTATATGGAACAAAAAAACAAACAAATAAAAACTCTGAATAACTACAGCAATCTTGAGAAAGAAGAACAAAGTTGGAGGTACCACAATATCTGATATCAAACTATATTACAAGTCCATTGCAATCAAAACAGCCTGGTACTGGTATAAAAACAGACATATACATTAATGGAATAGAACAAAGAGCTCAGAAGTAAACCCATGCCTTTATAGTCAGTTAATATTTGACAAAGAAGACAAGAGCATACAATGAAGTAACAATAGCCTCTTCAGTAAATGTGTTGGTAAAATTGGACAGGAACATGCAATAAAATGAAATTAGTCCACCAGCTTACACCATACAGAAGAATAAATTCAAAATGGATAAAATACTTAAATGTAAGTGACAAAACCATAAAAATTCTAGAAGAATATATAGGCAGTAAAATCTCAGACATCTCTCTGCAGATGTATCTGTAACAATATTTTTGGCAATATATATCCTTGGTAAAGCGAAACAAAAGAACAAATGAGCAAATTCAACTACATTAAGCTAAAAGGCTTGTACAAAGAGAAAAATCAACAAAATGAAAAGGGAATCCATTGAATCAGGGAACATGTTTGTCAGTGATATATTTGATGAAGGTATAATTTCCAAAATATATAAAGAACTTATATAACTCAACACCAAGAAGACAAACAACCCAATCAAAAAATGAGCAAAGGACCTGAATAGACACTTCTACAAAGAGGACATAAAGATGGCCAATAACCATGTGAAAAAATGCTTACCATCACTAATTATCAGAGAGATTCAAATTAAAACCATAATAAGATATCACCTCACGGTTGTCAGAATGGGTGTCATCAATAAATCAAAAAACAACAAATGCTGACAAGGATATGGGTTAAGGGAACTCTAGTGCACTGTTTGAGGGAATGCAGAATGGTGCAGCCACTGTGGAAAACAGTATGAAGTTACCTCAAAAAATTAAAAATGGGACTGCTTTTTGATCCAGAGAATACTTTCATGGAATACTTTTTAAGAAACCCTAAGACACTAATTCAAAAGAATAAATGCACCCTTATGTTCATAGCTGCATGATTTATAATAGCCAAGATCTAGAAACAGCCCAAGTGCCCATTAGTAAATGAGTGGATAAAAAAAAACCTGTGGTATATTTGTACAGTGTAATACTAGTCAGCAATATATTTGTAAAGGAAATATTTCCTTTTGCAATGGCATGGGTGGAACTGGAGATATTTAATGTGAATTGAAATAAGCCAGTCAGAGAAAGACAAACACTGTATGATTTTATTCATTGTGGAATCTAATGAACAAAACAAACTAACAAAGAAAATAGAAAAATACACATAGAGAAAGACTGGCAGCTGTCCGAGGTGAGGGAAAGTTGCAGGGTTGGGTGAAAAGGGTGAGGTAGTAAGGTAAAAAAGGAAAGAAAGAAAAGAAAGAAAGAAAGAAAGAAAGAAAGAAAGAAAGAAAGAAAGAAAGAAAGAAAGAAAGAAAGAAAGAAAGAAAGAAAGAAAGAAAGAAAGAAAGAAAGAAAGAAAGAAAGAAAGGAAGGAAGAAAGAAAGGAAGGAAGGAAGGAAGGAAGGAAGGAAGGAAAGAAAGAAAGAAAGAAAGAAAGAAAGAAAGAAAGAAAGAAAGAAAGAAAGAAAGAAAGAAAGAAAGAAAGAAGAAAGAAAGAAAGAGAAAGAAAGGCCTCATAGACACAACACAGACAGCATTATGTGATTACCAGAGGGAAATGATGGTGGCGGTGGTAGAAGAGGTTATAGGGGCGATAAGTGGTAATGGAAGGAGACTTAAGTTGGGGTGGTGAATGTACAATGTGATATACAGATGATACATTATATAATTGTACACTTGAAACCTATATAATTCTATTAACCAATGTCACTCCAATAAATTCAATGAAAATATAAATAAACAAACAAATAAACGCTGGTCCATGGGCTATAAGCCTCAAAGACAACCCTGGTAGTTTTGCAGGGCTAGGATTCTAAGTTTTACTGAAAGGGAAGTTTCAATCATGTACTGAAAACACATGAAGTTTTGGATAAAGCTAATCTAACTAAACTGGCAACAGAATCAAATCCCAGTTCATCTCCAGATCAGATTGACTTATCCCCTTTCTCTGCCACTATCATTTTGTCATCAGAAGGTGTTATGGACTATATATTTGTGTCCTATAAAAATGCATATATTGAAAGACTAACCTCCCCTTCCCCAGATAGCTATATTTAGAGATTAGAGCATCTAAAAAAGTAATTAAAATTAAATGGAGTCATGAGAATTAGTGTAATTATATGGAGTATATGAAAATACTTCAGGCCTTGCTGGCTCACTCTTTCTCTTTCCACACACATGTACCAAGAAAAAAACAAGCAAAGACAAAGCAAGAAGGCAGTTGTGTACAACCCCTGAAGGGAACCATCAGAAACTAATTTGGACAGACCTTGATCTTAGTTATCTAACAACTGGAATTGTGAGAAAACAACTTTCAGTTCTTTAAGCCACCCAGTTTACGGTACTTTGTGATGGCAGACCAAGCTAACCAATAGAGGAGAGTATGTCCCTACCTGTGAGGAAATACTAACCTCATTTCTTCTCTTATTTTGCACATAGTGCAAAATTATGTTTCACCCAATAATTGTGTATCACCCAATAAACATAAGTGGGGTTTAGATAACACATGTAACGCAACATTAGCAATGTTGAGTTGGGGCTGGGAGTTCACAGTGAACCATTCACAAGATGAAGAAAAGAGGGAACTAGTATAGACAGGCAAAAAATGAAGTGGATGGAAAATTGGTATAGAAAGAACACAGAGAGACTGAATTGATTACATTTGCATAGTGAGATAGGTGTTGTTTGCATAACACAGGACTTGGCTATGATCGCTTTATGATATTTACTTAGTTTTATCCCTGAAACCTGTTTTACCTCATCTTTCTCTTTTTATATGAGCCAGCATAATTGAAGTACTTTTTCTGACACCAAAAGATCTCTGACTTAAAAAGAAATCAGATTCTCAAATGGATTTAATTTACACTAGAATTTTTCATTTTAAAGTCAAATGTTGTATTTCCAAAGTCCCCTTTATTCTACAATATAAATTCTGCTTTCTTGCTAGTATTCTTTCACATTCATTTTCAGGAAATATAAAAGGAATATTATAGATCAGATTTCATATTTTATTCCTTAAGAAAGACATATTTAATATGTTTAAATAAAAGTAGGACTTAGAAAATTGGATATGGTTTGATAACATAGGGGAGTGATATTTCTGATTTTACAGTATTTTTTGTTCTGCAACTTAGAAATTGTGAATTGTTTATTTCTGGAATTTTCTTCTTTTCATTGTTTTTTAGTCACAGTTGTCCCCTCTTTTCCCTCCCTGCTCTCCCTTGCCCTGCCCAGCCCCATTCCTGCAGTCAGTCTCCACTTCACCCCCTTGTCCTTAACCATGAGTCCTCTATTCATGTTCCTTGGCTTGCCCCTTCCCCTTCTTTTCCTCATTATTCCCCTCCTCTTTCCCCTCCGGTCACTGTCAGTTTGTTCTTTATTTCCATGTCTTTGGTTCTGTTTTGCTCATTTTCTTTTGTTGTTGATTAGGTTCCACTTATAGGTGAGATCATATGGTACTTGTCTTTCACCACCTGGCTTATTTTACTTAGCATAGTGCTCTCTAGTTCCATCCATGCTGTGGCAAAGGGTAGGAGTTACTTGTTTCTTTCTGCTGTGTAGTATTAAATCATTTGAGAGTATTATTTCAACAGGAAAAAAAGAGCCAAATATGGTGAAAAATAAAAGTTTTCATGCAGAATGAAAATAAAATTTAATATCAAATACATTAACTTTAAGAGATACTTAGAGACCCATGTTAGAATGTACTCATTCTAAATCTAGTGAGCACACCAAATTGCCCATATTCTTTTTCTCTTCTACTGAAAACCATATTTAATTTCATCAACCTTCTTTCAAAACTTTTCCTTCAACTTTAAAACCATTCTGACTTAATTGCATTATTCCTCAGCAATTCAAGAAAAAAAAACAAAAGCTGAGGCGTCACCCTTAATTCTTCCCTTTCCCACATTTTTATGTCACATATTCTGGTTATATAATAAATATTATGTAATATAAGGAGATTTGGTATTAAAATATGTCGGTTTGATGCAATTTTAAATCACCTATTTATAAAGCAAAATAATACTGCACATTTATCTATCCTCAAAACTTCAATTTTCTAGGTTCTGAAAACACTTAGGGTTCAGAGTCCAGGGAAAACAGACTGGGATGATCAATTAGACTTTCAACAGATATATATTTATTTTATTAAGAGACAGGAATTAACCTTGTCATAAACAAAGTTCAATGTTATATTTAACATTTAACATGTAAACATGTTTCCTATAGTAACCAAAGACAGCAAACATATGAACTCATCAGGTTTACAGGGGAAAGATTAGAGGAAGTTTAATTCAGTTGATTCTGCAGCTGTTTATAGAACCAAATACACAACTTTTATTGAAAAATATGTCATTTAATGATTATATAACCTCTCATCCTATTGGGCTGTCATGTATATAATACAATAAAGAGAGTTTTTAGTAACTTTATTTTTCTGTATGATTTTATGATTTTTCATGTATCTGAATATATATTTGCTATGCAAATGATCGATAAATTTGAAAATAATATATATGAGCCATTGAAATCCGAAAGAAACAAATATGTCATAAAAGTTGCAGGATGAAAGTAATAAAGATGTCAAAATACAAGAAACTCAGGTGATCCTATTTTTTTATACTTTATTCTTTCCATTTTTAAAAAAAAATCTTTACTGTAAAATGACTGTTTTAATGTACCCATTTTAAGTTGGTAAGTCCATGGTCTTGACAAATGTACATACCCATAAAACTACCACCTCAATCAATATAAGAATATCTCTGTCTGCTCAGAAAGCTTCCTTGGGCCCCTAAAAAGCCAGGACGCTTTACCCACCCTCAATCAGCCCCAGGCAAAAAATAATCTTATTTCTCTCATTACAGAATAATTTTGACATTTGAAGGCTTTCAGATAAATTGAAGCATACAGAATATATTATTCTGAACCTGTTTTATTAGTTATCTGTGCAACATTTTGTAAAATTTGTGCTATTATCAATAGTTTGTTCCTTTTTATTTCTGAGTAGTGTTTCTTTTTATGACTATTACACAATTAGGGTTGTTTTTTCTTCTGGCTAACAGACATATTTGTTTTGCAGTTTAGGGTCATTATAAATTTTAAAGAAACTTAGAACACTTCTGTTTTCATAAAAATATCAAATCCGTGGGGTAAATGTTTAGGACTAAATATGCTAGGTCACACGGAATAGAATCTTTAATTTTATAAGATTGCTGAACTCTTTTCCAAAGTAGTTCCAAGTTTGGTACTGCAACCAGCAATACACATGAGCGCAGATTGCTCTACATACTTGCTATCACTTCATATTGTGAGACTTTTAAATTTTAGCTATTCCTAGATGACTAATAATTTTGAACACATTTTAATAAATGCTTTATTTTAGAACAATTTATATTTACAGAAAATTGTGAAGACAGTATGGAGTCTCCCTATACTCTGCATCCAGTTTCTCCTGGTATCTTACATTGATGTGATATCTGTTACAATTAACAAATGAATATTAACACATTATTATTAAACCCCATACAACATTCATAACTCCTTACTGTTCCAGGACCTAAATCTTCTTACTGTTCCAGGATCTAAACCTTCTTGACATAGTCTGATTCTCATGTAATAGTCTAAATTCAGTCCAGGATCTCTGAACCTCCTAAACTACTGTCCTTAATTTTTCATACATTATAAGTTTCTTTCTGTGCTGTAAAGGCCTATGGGTTTTGACATATATGTAACACCATGTGCCCACCATCATAGTATCATAGAGAACAATTTCAGTGCTGTAAAAAATTCCATGTTTCATCTATTTACCACTATTCCTAACTCCTGACAAACAGTGATTATTTTACTATCTACATTTTTATTTTTCCAGAATTGTATAAAATTAAAATCATACATTTTTAAACTGCTTCTTTCACTTAGGAATATGCATTTTGTATTTCTATACGACTTTTCAGGGTATGATAGCTTGTATCATTTTTATCACTGAGTGATATTTTTGTATGATTATAACACAATTTCTATATTAATTCACTTGTGGGAAAACATATTCATTTATTTATATTTTTGAGCAATCATGAATAAATCTATAAATATGTGCATATGTTTGTATAAACTTAAATTTTCAAATACATTGGAAAATACTTATGGTATGATTGGATTGCATGCTAAGACTGTGTTTAGCTTCATAGAAACTACAAAAACATTTGAATTAGGCTGCTGTCTCCATAATCATTTTCTTTATTTTTTTTAAGTTTTTTTGTTTAATTTTTCAAAACACTTGTCTCCATTTACCTGCCACCACTTCCCCCTGCCCCACTCACCGCCATCTTCCCCACTCAGTCCTGCCCCATCTTGGCTTCCTCCAACTGACCTTCACACCTGTTCCTTGATCTGACTTGTTCCTTTTCCCTCCCTGCTACGCTCCTCTCTCCCTACCTCCCATCCCTGTCGGTTTCTTCTTTCTTTCATTGTTGTCGGTCATATTTTCCTTGTCTGATTGTTTTGCTGGTTAGGTTCCATTTACAGGTGAAATCAAATGGTATTTGTCTTTCACTGCATGGCTTATTTTCACTTAGCATAATGCTCTCCAGATTCATCCATGCTGTCGCGAAGGGTAGAAGCTCTTTCTTTCTTTCTGCTGCGTAATATTCCATTGTGTAAATGTACCACAGCTTTTTGATCCACGCATTTACTGATGGGCACTTAGGCTGCTTTCAGCACTTGGTTATTGTAAATTGTGCTGCTGTAAACACTGAGGTGCATTAGGTCCTTCTGAATTGGTCTTTTGGGATTCTTAGGGTATAGTCCCAGCAGTGGAATGACTGGGTCAAAAGCAGTTCCATTTTTAGCTTTTTGAGGAAATTCCAAAGTGTTTTCCACAGTAGCTGCAGTAGTCTACATTCACACCAACAGTGTAGTAGGGTTTCCTTTTCTCCACAACCTCGCCAGCACCAGTTGTTTGTTGATTTATTTATCATGGCCATTCTGACCGGTGTGAAGTAGCACCAACTGTGGTTTCAATTTGCATTTCTCTGATGCCTGGTGATGCTGAGCATCCTTTCAAATGCCTCTAGGCCCTCTGTATCTCCTCCTTGGAAAATCATCTACCCAGGTCCTTTGCCCATTTTTTGATTGGATCGTTTGTCTTCTTGGAGTGGAGTCAAGTGAGTTCTTTTTATATCTTGGAGATCAAACCTCTATCTGATGTACCATTAGGGAATATATTGTCCCATATGGTTGGCTCCTTTTTATTTTGCTGATGTTCTCTTTGGCCGTGCAGAAGCTTCTTATTTTGATGAGGTCCCACTTGTTTATTCTTTCCTTTTATGTCCCTTGCTTTAGGAGACATATCAGTGAAAAAATTGCTGCATGGGATATTTGAGAGATACCAGCCAATGTTCTCCTCTAGGACTTTTATGGTGTTGTGACTTATATTTAAGTCTTTTATCCATCTTGAGTTTATTTTTGTGTATGGTGTCAGCTGATGATCCAATTTCAATTATTGCAAGTAGCCGTCCAGCTGTCCCAACACCATTTATTGAAGAAGCTATTATTGCTCCACTTTATGCTTCTTCCTCTTTTTTCAAATATTAGATGCCCATATAGACCTGGGCTTATTTGTGGGCTTTCTATTCTGTTCCACTGGTCTATGGGTCTGTTCTTGTGCCAGTACCAGATTGTTTTGAGTATAGTGGCTTTGTAGTAGAGTTTGATGTCCAGTATTGTGATCCCTCTTACTTTCTGTTTCTTTCTCAAAATTGCTGAGGCTATTCGGGTTCATTTATGGTTCCATATAAATTTTTGAAATGTCTGTTCTATTTCTGTGAAATATGTCATTGGTATCTTACTAGCGATTGCGTTGAATCTATAAATTGCTTTGGGTAGTATGGACATTTTGATGATATTATTTCTTCCAATACATGAGCACGGTATATGCTTCCATTTATTTGTGTCTTCCTTAATTTCTTTTTTCAATGTTGTATAGTTTTTTGTATACAGGTCTTTTACCTCTTTGGTAAAATATATTCCTAGGTACTTTATTTTTCTTCTTGCTATATGGAATGGTATTTTTTTTTCTGACTTCTTCTTCTTCTATTACATTGTTGGTGTACAAAGTATCCTGCTGTTTTGCCAAATTCACTTATTAGGTTGAGGAGTTTTTTGGTAGAGTCTACAGGATTTTCTCTGTACACTATCAAGTCATCTGCAAACAATGATAGCTTTACTTCCTCCTTTCCTATTTTGATGCCTTTTATCTCTTTCTCTTGTCTGACCGCTGGGTCTAGGACTTCCAATGTGATGTTGAAAAGAAGCGGTGAGAGCAGACATCCTTGTCGTGTTCCCGATCTTAGTGGGAAAGCTTTCAGTTTTTGCCCGTTGAGTATGATATTGGTTTTTCATATAGGTTTTTCATATATGGCCTTTATTACGTTGAAGAATGCCCCATTTGTTCCCATTTTGCTGAGTGTTTTGATCATAAATGGGTGCTGTACCTTATCGAATGCTTTTTCTGCATCTATCGAGATGATCATGTGGTTTTTGTCTTTTCTTTTATTTATGTGCTGTATCACGTTTACTGATTTGCGTATATTGAACCATCCCTGCATGCCTGGCGTGAATCCCACTTGATCATAGTGGATAATCTTTTGAATGTATTGCTGGATGCACTTTGCCAATATTTTGTTGAGGATTTTAGCATCTCTGTTCATCAGCGAAATTGGCCTGTAGTTTTCTTTCTTTGTAGTGTCTTTATCTGGTTTTGTAATCAGGGTGATGCTAGCCTCATAGAAAGAGTCTGGGAGTCTTCCCTCCTCTTGGATTTTTGGGAATAGTCTGAGAAGGACAAGGGTTAGAGCTTCCTTAAATGTTTTGTAAAATTCTCCTGTGAAACCGTCCGGCTTGGGCTTTTGTGTGCCGGGAGTTTCTTGATGACTGCTTCAATTTCCCCAGCTGTTATCTGTCTGTTCAAGCTTTCTGTTTCTTCCTCCTTCAGTGTTGCAAGATTATCCTTTTCTAGAAATTTGTCCATTTCATCAAGATTTTCAAATTTCTTGGCATATAATAGTTCGTATTAGTTTCTGATGATCATTTGTATTTCTGTGGTATCAGTTGTTATTTCTCCCCTTTCATTTCTGATCTTATTAAGTAGGGTCCTCTCCCTTTTTTTCTTGATGAGTCTGCTAAAAGACTTGTCAATTTTATTTATCTTTTCCAAGAACCAGCTTCTGGCTTGGTTGATCCTCTCAATTGCTCTTTTTGTCTCTGTGTCATTCAGTTCTGCTCTAATCTTGACTATTTCCTTCCTTCTACTTGTTCTGGGATTTATTTGTTGTTGTTTCTCCAGTTCTTGAAGCTGTAGTGTTAGGTCTTTTCTTTGAAATGTTTCTATCTTTTTTAGGTAAGCCTGTATTGCTATGAACTTCCCTCACAGGACCGCCTTTGCTGTGTCCCATAGGTTTTGGACTGTTGTCGGTTCATTTTCATTTGTTTCCAGAAACTTTTTGATTTCTTCTCTTATCTCATTATTGACCCATTCGTTGTTTAAGAGTCTACTGATGAGTGTCCATGAGTTGGCAAGTTTTTGAAGTTTCTCTTTGAGGTTGATTTCTGGTTTCAATCCCTTGTGGTCCGAGAAAAAGTTTGGTATTATTTCAATTTCCTGAATTTGCTGAGGTTTGCTTTGTGTCCTATCATGTGGTCTATCTTTGAAAAACTTCCATGACCATTTGAAAAGAATGTGTATTTTTCTTCTTTGGGATGTAAGGTTCTATATATGTCAGTTAAGTCTCTTTGATTCAGTGTGTCATTCAGCTCCACAATATCTTTATTAATGTTTTGTTTGGAAGATCTGTCCAATTTTGACAGTGGGGTGTTGAAATCCCCTACTATCAGTGTGTTGCTCTCTATATCTTTTTTGAAGTCATCCAACAATTTCCTTATAAACTTGGGGGCTCCTCTATTGGGAGCATATAAGTTTACAATGTTGATGTTTTCATGATAGATTCTTCCTTTAAATATTATAAAGTGCCCCTCTGGGTCTGTCTTTATGGCCTTTGTTTTGAAATCTACTTTGTCTGATACAAGTATGGCAACCCTAGCCTTTTTCTCATGCCCATTTTCTTGGAATATTTTTTTCCATCCCTTTACGTTCAATCTGTGTAGGTCTCTTGCTCTGAGGTGGGTCTCTTGGAGGCAGCATATGTGTGGGTCATGTTTTCTTATCCATTCAGCTACCCTGTGTCTTTTGATTGGGGAATTTAGTCCATTCACATTGAGAGATATTACTGATAGAAACTTACTCATCTTTTCTCTTTGTACCTGTGTTCCTCTCTGTCTCATTCTTTTCCTTCACTGCTTAAACCAGTCCCCTTAGCATATCTTGGAGTGCTGGTTTGGTAGAGATGTATTCTTTTTGCCTTCTCTTGTCTGGGAAACTCCATAGTTCCCCTTCTATTTTAATGGAGAGCCTAGCTGGGTAGAGCAGCCTTGGCTGTAGGCTCTTCCTTTCCATGACTTGGAATATTTGTTGCCATTCCCTTCTGGCTTTATTTTTTTCTGTTGAGAAGTCACCTCCTAGCCATATCGGGGTCCCCTTGTATGTTACTTTCTCCTTCTCCCTTGCTGCCTTGAGGATTCTCTCTTTGTCTTTGATAGTTGTCATTTTAATGATGATGTGTCTTAGAGTGCACCTCCTTGAGTCCCTCCTGAGTGGGGTCTTCTGTGCCTCCTGGATCCATGAGACCCTTTCTCTCCTCAAATAGGGGAAATTTTCCATCATTACTTTTTCGAGGAGGTTCTCTATCCCTTGCTCCTCTTCTTCTCCTTCTGGTATCCCTATTATATGGATATTATTGCATTTCAGGTTGTCCTGCATTTCCCTAAATCCGTCTTCATTCTTTTTGAGTATTTTTTACATATCTTGTTCTTTCTGGGAGCTTTTTCTCTACCTTATCCTCCATCTCACAGATTCAATCCTCGGCATAATCTCCAGCCTGCTTTGGATTACTTCTACTGTGCTCTTCAGTTCAGAAATGGTATTCTTCATATCCTCTTGTGTCTTCTTGATAGTGTCTATGTCCTTTTCCGGGCTGATATAGTTTGCTGTAAGATCCTGATAGTTTCTCTGCAGTTTCTCCTAGTTATCTTTGAGCTGGCTAAGCTCATTGTGCTTCCTTAGAACCATTGTTTTGAATTCAGTATCTGATAGTTCCCTTGCCTCTATTTCATTTAGCTCTTTCTGTGGGGAGTCCCCTTTTCCACTCATTTGGGGGGAACTTCTTTTTCTTCCCATTTTTGTGAGAGTCTGTTAGGTATTTTTGTCCTTTACTTTTCTTTCTGGGCCTGCTTCTGATGATGTCAGTTGTTGACCCTATATAACCTTGGGTTGTTTGTTTGAGCCTTCCAGGAGTCTAATGCCTGTGTCTGACTCCTGCTTGGAGCAGCTCTGTGACCCCTTCGGTCAGGGCTGGGCTATTTTTGGGATCTCTCTGCATTCTCACGCGGGCTCCTTGAGCTGGCTCCCAGCGCGGCAGGATCCCCCACCTGCCTGGGCTTGTATGTGCTTGCCCCCGATCAGGGGGCTTATTTGCAACCTCGGGTACTCATCTGGCCTCCTTGGCCGGCGAGCTCCATGGCACTGGTAGGTTTAGGGTCTTCTATTGTGTATTTTCCCGCTTTTGGCTCTTTGGATGCATTGCTTGCCCTCGCCAAATGGGGACTATGGAAATGGGAGGAAGTCAGCTCCAGGACCCTCTGGTTAATCCTGTGTCTGATCTCTCCTCCAGGGACTTTGGGCAGCTCTACTAATTTTGTGGGCTGCTCCGCAATAGCGGGCTGGCGGGTGAATTTACACCTGCCCTTGCCCTTCTGTGCACTCCCTCACAGGTCGAATCGGTGCCAATCTGTGGGAGGCCTTAAGGGCTGGTGCAAGCATTCGGCAGCTTGCGCGGGTCACACACACGCTTGCCAACCTTCGTCGGTTACTCGGCGCAAGTGTGTGCGCCTGCACTGGTTGATATTGGGGTGTCTATGTGTGCTTTTCGGCTTTTAGCTCTTTGGGGGTGTGGCCTCTTCCCGCGCAATGGTGACTATGGCAAGAAGAAGGCATCGGGACTCCCTGGTTCCTCATCCCGTTCTTTCCCCAACACCTCCATTTCTGGTCTCTCCTCAGGGGTCTCTGGGCAGTTCTGTGACCCCTTCGGCCAAGGATCCACCCCCTGTGTGGACTGGGTTTCAGTTTCAGGCAGTCTGGTTCATGCACGCCCCGCTTCTGCCTCTTTGGGGTCGCGCCTTTCCAGCCCACAATGGAGACTACCGAACGGGGAGGGAGTCGGGACTCCCCGGTTCCTCCTCCCGTTCCTTCCCCAATGCCTCCGTCTCCAGTCTCTCCTCAAGGCTCTCCCAGCCAGTCTGCACTCAGCCCTGCAGCTCACATGCATACAAACTGTGTCTGGAGCACACAAAAGACAGGTTAATTGATTCCCTTATGCCTGAGTGAGATGGTAGCTGCAGAGTGGGAGGTGCGCCATCACCAGGACTCCACCGGCCGCCGTCTCAGTTCTCTTCACAAAGTTTTCCTCACCAGTCTTTTCCCAGGCACCAGTCCACCCTGCTGCCGTCTCTACCCAGCGATCAAGGCAGGTGGCTGCCACTGCAGTTTTTGCGTTGGCCCTTTAAATGTGTCTTTGCATCCCCAGCCACCTGTCTCTGGCAGAGAGCGCCCCTAAGCTTTTCGGGGTTGCGTTTTGTCTGTATTTTCTTGGTTTTAGCTCCTGTATTTTAGGGGTCCCTGTTTATGATTCAGACCCCGTTCTTCTCGGGGGTAGCTAACTGGCTGTTTCAATGTCCCTTGGATATGAGCTGGTTGACCTCTTCCTTCCCTAAGACATCAGATCTTAAGTTGTTTATTACCATTTTGTCTCTCTAACTTATACTATCACTGAAATTACTACCCCATTGAAATCAGAAATGTCTTTTAAAATCTGACCTTATTTATTCCTAGATTTCAGAACTAGATTTCAGACCCTCTGGTGCTAGTGCCTGTGGGCACCCACCCCACCTTCTCGAGCCTTCACCGCACTTCTCACCCGTTGCGATGTGTGAGAGTCAAATCCACTGTCTGCAGTTCCTAGCCTCCTCTCCCACTATCGCTCCACTGCTTTCCAGGTGATTAGTCCACTATATAGTTGTAATTTCATTTTGGTCTTGGAAGGAGGTCAATGTGACTCCCATTCACATCTTCTCTCAGAAAGTCACAAATATTTCTTGTTGTTAGCTTTTCTGCATTTTTATTTTTGTCATTCTTGTGGATATGTTATAGTATCTCAATGTCAGTATAGTTTATATTCCCTGATGCTTAATGGTTATCAGCAATTTTCATGGGCTTATTGACCATTGATATATGTTCCCTTCTAAAGTATCTTTTCAAGTAGTTTTCCCCTTTTTAATTATTTTGTGACTTATTATCAAGTTTTAGGACCTATAATTCCTCCTTATATCTTTTAGAGAGTTCCTTCTCTTAGTGTATGACTATCCTATTAACCTTGTTAATGATGTCTTTTGATGGACAGAGTAGTTAAATTTCAATAAAATCGTTTGCCTTTTCTTTTTCTGTGTGTATATATTTTTATGTATTTTACTAAAGAAAATATTACCTATTCCTTCTTTATGATAACTCTCTAAATTATTCCAAAATTAAATTTTTTTTAATTTACTTTTATGCTTCTGATTAATTTTGAATTTATTTTTTGGAAAGCTAAATCTTTTTCCAATCAGAGTATTACTGTGTAAATTGGTAGAGGCCCAGAGACATAATGTGTTTCAGTTCTAGTTTAAAAGTAAATTCTCTTCTCCTTTCTATCTGCTTTTGGTTACTTGTGCTTTTGAGTAGTTGCAATTTAATTTTTTTTTTTTCACATTATGGAATGATTAGGAGTAGTTAGTGCACACAAATAATGTTATTATTACTGGAATTCAAATGATACAAAATTTTAGTATATATTATTATAAAATCCTCATAACAGACATTGAAGATGTAGAACTCACACAGACATGGAAAGAATCTGAATTAAAACATTCCATACGAACCTTATTTTCTCCTTCTGTGATAGCAGAAATGTATAATGAACTTCCCTGTCTCCATATCCTAGCTTCAAAAGATTTTTTTCATTTTCAAACCAACAAATTTGCCCTTGATTCTGCACTTATTTTTCCAGCATGTCAGTTCAAATTATCTCACATGCAAAAAGTTGTATGAGTCAGAAATGTCCTCCCAGCATGCAGTGATGTCAGTATCTTGCAATCCTGGTGCCTCTGCATCTTTCTTACTGGAACTATTATTTCATTGCTGTTTACAGTTTTATTTGTTTATTTGTTTTTAGAATATCATTTAACTTCTTTTTTAAATTTATTTTTTAATGTCTTCTTTAGAAGACTATTTTGAGGTTAACAGACATCTTTATATTTTCCAGTAAATTTACCAAGTTGGTCTTGGGCTGGAATCTTGTTTTCTATTTCAAATGGAAACTTGTAATACTTCCATTTTTCATCGACGGCAATGTCTGAAGGCAAGTTCTAATTTGTATGCTAATGACTGAGTTTTCAGGTCATTTTTATCTATTCTTTTATTGGTGGCTTTGGCACAAGTTTACAGTCTTTCTATTCTCTTCCAAATAGCTTAGTGGAATTATCCTGCATAAATTCATATCTATGATTCATTCAATAACCCAGGCTATGAGCTGGTTGACCTCTTCCTTCCCTAAGACATCAGATCTTAAGTTGTTTATTACCATTTTGTCTCTCTAACTTATACTATCACTGAAATTACTACCCCATTGAAATCAGAAATGTCTTTTAAAATCTGACCTTATTTATTCCTAGATTTCAGAACTTAATTATTCACAATACAATTCTTTTTACCATCATTTGAAAACTGCAGTATTACCATAATTCTTCTCCTCTTCTCACACGCTTTTGGATGTTTCTCCCCTTTGTTACCCTGATTACTTTCCATTTTAGGTCATTTAAACCATTATTTCCTCAGTAGTTTTAAGTCCCTAATATCAACCATAGGTTAATACAAATATATGCTTTTGTTAACACCTAGATTGCTAAGCATTAGAAAAATAGTTAACAATTCTTGTTAGTGTCACTAAAGATTCATGATCACCAAATGTACTTAGTTCCTTGTAACTCTTGGATAAGGCTTCTTCCTTGTTCTCATTAACAAATCTCAAATGTCTTCAAATTACCTTCAAGCTCTACTCTGAGCCTCAACATTGAATATTGCTTTCAAACGAAGTAAATAGAGGCATTCCAATAGGACTTTTTTTCTTCCTTACACCAGCATTTTCCCAAATATTTGTGTCTACACTTTTCTGAGTTATAGATCACTGTTTTGCTGCTTGCTACATTCTTTTCTTACTATTTATTCCTCACTGACAGAGTATTGGTTTTTGAGATGTGGAAGAAGATATAACACTGTGCCAGATAACAGTTATCAGTTTACCTTACAAGTGATTTTTTTTTTTTTTTTTGGCCATTGGTATGAAAGAGAAAGTTATTGCATGGTCAGCATCCACTCATATGCCATTTTTGTCTTCTTTCAATTTCTGGAATATACATGATGCTAAAGTCTCTGACATCTTGTCATGTCAAAGCACTATGCTCATGTTAAAGAGCAGCTGAGCCAAAAAATAGAAAGAAATTTATTTAATTGAATCCAGCCAGTCTTTTAGCCAATCCATTGTCTCTTCCTCTTTACATTTCTTCAGTGTTGGAATTTTCATTGGCAATCTTAATTCCTATATTAATTATGCTATGTTCTCTTTTTTCTTTGCCTTCCATGATCCCTTTACTTTTCCTAACCAGTATTCTTTACTATTCTTTACTATCCTTTCTTTTTTCCATCCTACCATCTGCCTCCACATAATCTACTATATATTTGGCAGATACCAAGTTTTACAGATATTTTAATTTAAAACATGATTAAATCTTGTTAGGGTCTTAATTAAACTGAAGCCTCTAAAAAGAATATAAACCTCAATAACAGGTTTTGATTCACATATACATAAGCAAGATTTATGATTTTTATATACATTTTTTAGTGGATTACTGATCAGATTACCCAAGTTATTTTTAAATAACTTTCAAAATGATATCCAAAATCTTAGAAGGCATGAAATCTTAAATTGTATTTAGATTTATGGACCTGCTTGTATTTTTCATCTCCAAGTAGAATTTGAACAGTATTATATTGATTTTGAATATGTTTAGAAGGCATGTCGAGCATTTCTAATTATTGGTGTTTTAAATAGTGTTATTAATTAGAGGAAGTAATTTAGACATTTCACTTAGCATCTACTATTAAAGAAAATATGAAACAGTGATTCAGGACCCTTTGATTCAACTCTTCTTATGTCCACTAATCAAATTGGTGACATCCAAAAGTTATTTTTTAAACAACCCTTTATCTCAGTTTATTAGGTGTGTGTTTTTTTTGCTTTTGTTTTTTGTAATTTTCTGTGAAAGACAAACAATGATATATAATGTGACTTGAACTTTGGCAGTGGGATGCAAGAAAAAGGGTGGTATTCTAAATCCTACCCAAACAAAATTAAGTTACATTAAAATGATAGCTTGTCAAAAGCAAGAATACATTCCTTTTGTGTATATATGGTAATAAAGAGATTATGCATAAAATATTAAAAAGTTTATTATACATCTTGATCCATCATCACTCTGAGAGCACAGATGAGATTAACTTTTTAACATAGAGATGTTGACAGTGGACAGAATTCTAATATGGCCCCAAGATTCCTGCCTCAATATATCCACCCTATATAGTTCTTAATAATTGTAAATATGGTAAAATAGCCACTTCATGACTGGATTACATTATATGGCATAGTTGACTTTAAAAAAAAAGTAAATTACCCTAGCCCAATCTGACCAAGTGAACCTTTAAAAATGGTGGAGATATTCATAATGAAAGACGTTCTACATTATAGAGGAATCTGTCATATAGTTTTCCACTACTGCCTTTAAGTATCAAAGTTATATGGCAAGGAATATGTGTAGCCTTTCATTGCAAAGAGCAGCCTCTGGCTGAAGACAGGCAAGAAAATGACGTCTTAAGTCCACTACCACAAGAAAATAAATTTGGTTAAAATTGATAAGCTTGGAAGAAAGTCATTTCTAAATGAGTGTGTAACCTGGCTTATACCTTGACTTTAGCCTTGTGAGATCCTGAGAAGAGAGAATCCAGTGATGCTGTGCCTAGATTTCTGCCCAATGACAGAGCTATGAACGAATACATGATGTTTAAGCAACTAAGTTTGTGGTAATTTGTTACACAGCAATAGAAGTCAGATACATCATCTTTTAAAAAATATTTATATATTTATATATTATATTAAATATATATATACTTATATATTAAATATTTATATATTATACTAAATATATATACTTATATATATTAAATATATATATAGTTGTTCAAGTACAGTTGTCTCCAATTTCCCCTCACCACTCCCCAAGCCCCATCCATCCCCAACTCCCACCCTCGATCCTACCCCTCTTTGGCTTTGTCCATGTGTCCTTTATACATGTTCCGTGACAACCCTCCCACTTATTTCTCCTACTATCCTCCTCCCTCCCCCGGTTACTGTCAGTTTGTTGTTTATTTCAATGTTATTATGTAGAACAATCACAGAAGCATCAATGAAATAATAAGTGCATAATCAAAAGCAATAAGACCATATAAATATGTAGGAATAACCTGTAGCTCTGCCATGAACTCTGTGTGATATAACAGCTATTCCAGCCAAAAAAAATGATAAAATTTTCACAAAGCATCTCTTATATCATGAAATCAGACCAAACTGGAGATGATTCAAGCTCAGCAACAAAAATACAGATATGTGGAAAATCACTACATGTTTTATATACACATCATTTTATGTATGTTGATATGTATGAAAATTCTGGTCAGTAAATGGTTGGAGAAAAAAACAGGTGATCCCTATAGAGACAACATATGAATTAGAAATCAAACATAATCGCCAGGGGAACAAGAGAAATATGCATTATTAAGCAATATCCAGAATTTCTAAGGTTCTTAACCAGAAATAATATTCCAGCTAAGCAAGAAAAGTGTTGCTCACCAACTCCTCTTCATATATCCCTGCTATTATTTTGTTTATATCTGCAATTAAACTCCATTCTTCCTTAAAAGTGTGGAGAGAAAAAATACTCTTCTAATTAAATTAGCACAACTGGATAGAGTTTGCAAAAGTTTAGAATATAGTCATAATTATGAAAGTCCATAGAAGCAAGTTTTCTCTGTTTATTGATGAATTTACAGTTTCTAGAAGAGTAATGCATGTAAGTGAACTGAATAAATATTTGTTAATTATTAAATAAATAATTGCAGAAGAAAATGAAACTCTAAACTCTATTGTCTTAAAAATACAGATATTTTATTTATTCATTTATCTTTATTTTTATTGTTTGCACTATTACAGATGTCCCCATTCCCCTTACTTGTGCCTCCCTTTCCTCTGGCCATCACCACACTGTTGTCTATGTCCATGACTATGTCTGTGTATATTATTTGGCTAATCCCTTCATTTTTTAAAAAAAAAATTCAGTCCCCCATCTTCACTCACTGATGACAACTGTCAGTCTGTTCCATGTATCCGTGTGTCTGTTTCTATTTTTTCACATATAAAGCATATGATATTTTTCTTCCTCTGACTGGCTTATTTTGCTTATCATAATAATCTCCAGGTCCAATTATGCTGTTGTAAAAAGTAAGATTTACTTCTTTTTATCCTTGCACAGTATTTCATTCTATAAATATACCACAGCTTTTTTTTTATCTGCTCAACTACCAATGGGCACTTACGCTGTCTCCAGATCTCGGCTATTGTAAATAATGGTGCTATTGACATAGGAGTACATATATTCTTTTGACAGTATTTATTCATTTCCTAGCATTGTAATGTCTCTCTTTCCCATATGTTACCCAAGTCATTTTCAACCAGTTCCCCAGTGCGCTATCATGACCATGCAAATATATTTAATGTGTACATATGTGTACATTTTTCATGTATCTTGACCTGTCTCTTGATGTAAATTGCCACTCTACCATATAACCCGTATTATATATCTTCTAGTCAGCTTGACCTTTTTGGTCAAGAAAAAGAAGAATGGTTTTGTGAGCATCACATCTAGACCTTCCCTTTCAGATACAGTTCCCGGTCTCAAGAATACAGTATCTCCTCAGGTGAATTGCAAATCATAATGTTAATATTTTATTTCTTTGTTGGCTTACTTCTTGCAGATTCAATAGTAAAAGGGTATCTAATTAGAGCAAAAAATTATAACACTTATGTAGTCAAATAGCACACATATAGTAAACATAAGCTATGGAGAAAATCAATGGAATTCAATGCAAGATATTTTTCTTTTCTAGGCAGAAGCTCGGAAAATATTCCTACTACCAAGTAATATTGCATCTCTCTCTATGGTTCTTCAATTAACCAGAAACCTCGTATTTTTTTTTATTTAAAAAAGATGTTATTTTAAAAAAATCACCAACCTCCAACTGCCACACATTACTTTAAGTATAAGAATAAGGCTATGTTTAGTGCCTATGAAGAATTATTCTAAATATAAAATTAAACAGTGATAAAATCCCTTATAAACATTGAGAGAATTACAAAAATAAAAGTAACTGATATTCAATTTCTTTTGTATGAAAAACCTGAACCCACCAATTCTGTCGGTAAAGCAAACAATCCAGAGTAAATTTTTGCAGAATTTCAACACTAAGTAATTGTGCACATGACCAGAAATCAGTTCCAAAACCCACTGCATTTAGAAACACAAGAAAAGTGACAAGACATTCTAAACTTAAACTAACCATACTACCAATATGTCTCTCCCCCTCAGGAAATACAACAAGATCATTAAGTACACTAATGAACACAACAAGCTATCATTTCTACTAGTCTTGGCTGATCTTAAATTTCAGGAATATCTTAAACATTTCATATTGGCTTGGAAAATGAAGCTTAATAGAAATTTGATTAAGTGCATACAAATTACACATACTATTTTTCCAAAAAAGAGAAATATAGTTTAATATAATTAAAAAAAGTAAATTAAGAATTGAGAAGCATTATTTTAACTAATATTTTAATACAGCAGCTTTATTTTGAGTATGGAATTGTTCCTGCATAATATAATGGGATTAACTTTGTCAGTTCTGCTTTATTATTGTGCTTTAATCTCTGTAAATAATTAAAACTTAGTATACAAGATTCTCAATTTGGAGTATCATATTAATAGTTTTCTATTGCCCAGGTAGTTAAAATGTAAATAATATGTATGTTTTTTATTTTCCAATTTGTCTCCTGTAACCATCTGACATTATGCCAGTAATGAAAGTCTGTTATAAAATGAAAAGTACAATTACTGACATGAAGGCTAAAGAAAAAGTGTAATGAGAAATCTCACTCTAGCAATCAAACAATGTTTAATTTTGTTTACTCAGTCGACACGCTTCAGAATAGTCTCATGAGTCCAAATATCCAGGACTACAGTCTGACAGACATGATTTTTGCCTTTTCATTCAATATTCATCTCATGTGAAATGTGGAGAACCATCTGGGTGATCAGAATATTTGCTTTTGCCAAGTATAAAGAGCATAGAAAATGAAAATGATGTTCTAAATCTAGTCATTACTGTGCTATATGGAGGATTTATGTCTCTACTGTATTTTATTTACACAAACATATTTTCTAAGTGAAATTTCTAACATATGATCCTGTTTTTACATTTTGATTTCTACTAGAGTTAATAATGTGTTTTCAATAAAGAGTATGTGAGCATTAGTGATGAAACAACTTTGATTCTTACTAAATACATTATGTTATGTGCTCATGTCTAATTTCAAGCCATGAAAAATTAAACCACACTGATCATATTTCTAGTGTCAGTCAAGTAAAGACATTCTGAATTGTCATTTAAATTTTAGATCAGCCTGTCTAGTCAAATCAGACTTACCATTAGTGACTAATGCTTCCTGTACAGATCTCTAAAACTCATCCATGAAAATGTATACTGTTACAATAAATATCAAAATGATAGCATGCACACTGTGATATTTTGAATAAAATCAAGATAAAGACAACAGAAGACATTAAATAGAAGTGCTCTGATTAATGAGAAGAACAAGTAATTCATGACCATGTTAAAAAAAGGAAGGGAAGAGGACATATAAACATGGTAAAAAAAAAAAAAAAAGAGAGAGTTAAAGCTAGGTTTAGCACATACACAAATGTGTGATGATTTTTTGGGGAAGGGATGGTAGTATATGATCAAAGAAGATTTCATAATAGAATATTAGATTTTGTGAAACCAACATTTGTCATCATTACAAGTGATCATTTTGAACCAAACCATTAGTTATGTGCATTTTGACAGTTATAAAAACTGATTTGTTTTTTAAATAAAACCTAATTTCAATTGATATATAAATTGTCATTTTATAATTTACTTTGTGAATTATGTCAGAATTAAACAAGACTGCTTAGTGGGTGGCCTTTCTAAGCAATCCCAGTCAAAAAAAAACCCCTCTCTTATATACTTGATTCTTTTATTTATATATATATTTCTTAATATTTTTTTTATTCTAATACATTTGTCTCCACTATCCCGCCACCACTTTCCCCTGCCTCGCTCTGACACCTCCCTCCATCATTCTTTTCCCACTTTGCTTTGTCCATGGGTCCTTTACACATGTTTCTTGATCATTCACTTCCCTTTCCCTGAAATCCCCCTTCTTCCCTATTGATTTTGTTGGTTTCTTTTTTCTTTCAATGCTGCTGGTTATATTTTCCTTGCTTGATTGTTTTGCTGGTTAGGTTCCATTTATAGGTGAGATCATATGATATCTGTCTTTCACCCCTTGGCTTATTTCACTTAGCATAATACTCTCCAGATCCATACATGCTGTCATGAAGGGTAGTAGCTCTTTCTTTCTTTCTGCTGCATAGTATTCCATTGTATAAATGTACCATAGTTTTTTGATCCATGCATTGACTGATGCGCACTTAGCTTGCTTCTAGCGCTTGGCTACTATAAATTGTGCTGCTATGAACATTGGGGTGCATAGGTTCTTTTGATTTGATACTTAGGGATTCTTAGGCTATAATCCCAGCAGTGCAATGGCTGAATCAAAACTGAATCCATTTTTAGCTTTTTGAGGAAATTCCAAACTGTTTTCCACAGTGGATGGATGAGACTGCATTCCCACCAACAGTGTACTAGGTTTTCCTTTTCTCCACAACCTCTCCAGTACCCATTGTTTCTTGATTTATTTATGATGGCCATTCTGACTGTTGTGAAGTGCTATTTCACTGTGGTTTTAATTTGCATTTCTCTGATAGCTAGTGATGATGAGCATCCTATCATATGTCTCTGGGCCCTGTGTAGGTCCTCCTTGGAGGAGTGTCTGTTCAAGTCCTTTGACCATTTTTGGATGGGATTGTTTATCTTCCTGGAGTGGAATCATATGAGTTCTTTACATAGTTTGGAGACCAAACCCCTGTTTGGGGTATCATTGGCAAAAATGTTTTCCCATACAGTTGGCTCCCTTTTCATTTTCTAATGTTTTCTCTGGCCATGCAGAAACTTCTGATTTTCATGATGTCCCATATGTTTATTTTTTCCTTTATGTCCATTCATCTAGGGGACATATCAATGAAAATATTGTTGCATAGGATATATGAGATTTTTTCTGCCTATGTTATCCTCTAGGACTTTTATGGTGATGTGACTTATATTTAAGTCTTTTATCCATGATGAGTTTATTTTTGTGTATGGAGTAAGTTAATCGTTAAATTTCATATATTTCCATGTAGTTGTCCAGCTCTCCCAATACAATTTGTTGAAGAGGATATTTTTACTCCATTTTATGCTCTTGCACCCTTTTTGAAATATTAATTGACCAAAGAGACATGAGTTTATTCCTGGGCTCTCTATTCTGTTCCATTGACCTATATGTCTATCCTTTTGCTAGTATCAGACTGTTTTTATTAGGGTGGCCTTGTAATATATTTTGATGTCAGGTATTGTGATCCCTCATACTTAGTTTTTCTTTCACAAATTTGCTGCAGCTATTCAGGGTCATTTTTGGTTCAATATAAAGTTTTTAAATGTTTTTTCTATGACTGTGAAATGTGTCACTGGTATTTTAATAGAGATTGTGCTGAATCCTAAATTGCTTTGGGTTGTATGAATATTTTGACGATGTTAATTCTTCCAATCTATCGACACGGTATACGCTTCCATATATTTGTGTCTTCCTTAACTTCTTTCTTCAGTGTTGTATAATTTTCTGCATGCAGGTATTTTACCTCCTTAGTTAAATTTATTCCTAGGTACTTTATTTTTCCTGTTGCTAAAGCAAATGGGATATTTTTCCTGATTTCTGTTTCTGATATTTCATTGCTGGTGTACAGATTTGCCTTTGTTTTCAGAATATTGACTTTGTATCCTACTGTTTTGCAAATTCACTTATTAGGTTGAGTATTTTTTTAGTAGAGTCTACAGGATTTTCCATGTACCCTATCATGTCATCTGCAAACAATGATAGATTTACTTCCTTCTTTCTGATTGGGATGCCTTTTATTTCTTTTTATCATCTGAGCACTGTGGCTAGGACTTCCAATACTACGTTGAATAGAAGTGGTGAAAGCGGACATCCTTGTCATGTTCCCGATCTTAGTGGGATAGTTTTTAGTTTTTGCAAATTGAGTATGAGGTTGGCTCTTGGTTTTTCATATATGGCCTTTATTATGTTGAGGTAGACCCCCTTTATTCCCATGTTGCTGAGTGTTTTTTATCATAAATGGGTGTTGTACCTTATCAAATACTTTTTCTGCATCTATTGATATGATGATGTGGTTTTTTGTCTTTCCTTTACATTATGTGATGTATTAGATTTATTGATTTGCAAATATCAAACCATCCTTGCATCCCTGGGATGAATCCCACTTGATCATGTTGGATGATCCTTCTAATGTATTGCTGGATGCAGTTTGCCAGTATTTTGTTGAGGATTTTAGTGTTTATGTTGATCAGCAATATTGGTCTGTAGTTTTCTTTCTCGGCTGTGCCTTACCTGGTTTTGGGATTAGGGTGATGCTGGCTTTGTAAAAAGAGTTTGGGAGTCTTCCCTATTCTTGTATTTTTTTGAGTAATCTGAGAAGTACTGAGAAAGTACTCTTTCTCAATGTTTTCTAAAATTTGCCTGTGAAACCATCCAGTCCAGGGCTTTTGTATGCTGAGAGTTTTTTGATTACTGCTTCAAATTCACCAGCTATTATTGGTAACTACAGGCTTTCTGCTGCCTCTTCATTCAGTGTTGGAAGAGTGTATTTTTCTAGAAATTTGCCTATTTCATGGAGGTTTTCAAATATCTTGGCATATAATTGCTTATAGTAATTTCTTACCATCCTTTGTGTTTCTGTGGTATCAGTTTTTATTTCTTGTCTTTCATTTCTGATATTATTTATTTGGGTCCTCTCCTTTTTTTTTTCTTGATAAGTGTATTAAGGCTTGTTGATTTTGTTTATCTTTTGAAAGAACTAGCTATTGGATTTGTTGATCCTTTGAATTGTTTTTTTAGTCTCTATGTCATTCTGTTCTGCTCTGATCTTGATTATTTCCTTCCTTCTACTGGCTCTGGGCTTTGCTTGTTGTTTTATCCCCAGTTCTTATAGTTGTAGGGTTAGGTCATTTATTTGAAATGTTTCTATCTTTTAGGTAGGCCTGCGTTGCTATGAACTTCCCTCTCAGGACTGCCTTAACTATGTTCCATAAGTTTTGGACTGTTGTGTGTTCATTTTCATTTGTTTCCAGAAACTTTTTGATGTCTTCTTTGATCTCATTAGTGACACATTCATTGTTTAATAGGGTACTATTCAGTCTCCATGAGTTTGAAAGTGTTTGAGTTTTTTTCTTGCCATTGGTCTCCATTTTCAAGCCCTTGTGGTCTGAAAATTTGTTATTATTTCAATTTTCCTGAATTTGTTGAGGCTACTTTTGTGTCCTATCATGTGGTCTATCTTTGAAAATGTTCTGTGCATTTGAAAAGAATGTGTATTTTGCTTCTTTGGGATGAAAGGTTCTATATATACCAGTTAAGTCCATTTGATCTAATGCATCATTCAGTTCCACAATATCCTTGTTTATGTTCTCTTTGGAAGATCTATCCATTTTTGACAGTGGAGTGTTAAAATCCCCTACTATCAGTGTGTTGTTATCTATATCTTTCTTGAAATCCTCCAAGATTTTCCTTATATATTTGGGTGCTCCGTTTTTGGTGCATATATGTTTACAATGTTAATATCTTCTTGATGGATCCTTTTTTTAAGTATTACAAAGTGTCCCTCTGGGTCTCTCTTTATGGCCTTTGTTTTGAAATCTATTTTGTCTGATATATGTTTCACTACCACTCCTTTTTTTTTTTCTGTCCATTTGCTTGGAATATTTTTTTCCATGCCTGTACTTTCATTCTGTGTAGGTCCTTGTGAGGTGGATCTCTTGTAAGCCGCATATGTGTGTCATGTTTTCTTATCCACTGAGCTCTCCTGTGTCTTTTGATTGCAGCATTTAGTCCATTTACATTTAGAGTTATTATTGATCGGTACTTATTTTCTCCCTTTGGGCTTGTGCTCTTCTCTTTCTCACTCTTTTTCTTCATCTTCTTTAAGCAGTCCCTTTAGCATATCTTGTAGCGCTGGTTTGGCAGAGATGTATTCTTTTAGCCTTCTTTTGTCTGGGAAACTGCTTATTGCACCTTCCATTTGAATTGAGAGCCTTGCTGGGTAGAGAACTCTTGGTTGCAGGCCTTTGCTCCCATTATTTGGAATATTTTTTGCCATTCTCTTCTGCCTTGTAGTGTTTCTGTTGAGAAGTCAGCTGCTAACTCTATTGGGGCTCCCTTGAATGTTGCTACCTATTTCTCCCTTGCTGCCTTTAGGATTCTCTGTTTGTCTTTGATATTTGCCATTTTAATAATGATGTGTCTTGGGGTGGGCCTCACTGGGTCCTCTTGAATGGTACCCTCTGAGCTTCCTGGATTTGTGTAACTATTTTTCTCCTCCATTTAGGGGAGTTTTTCATAATTACTTTTCAAACAGTTCTTTAACCCTTCCTCATCTTCTTCTCCTTCTGGAATCCCTAGTATGTGGGTATTATAACATTTCAAGTTGTCCTGCATTTCCCTTAATTCCTCTTCATTCTTTTTTGAGTATTTTTAATTTCTTGCTCTTTCTGGGAGCTTTTTTCTGCCTTGTCTTCCAGCTTACTGATTCAGTTCTCTGCTTCTCCTTGCCTGCTTTTGATTCCTTCTACTGTGTTCTTCAATTCAGAGATTGTATTCTTCATTTCCTCTTGTCTCTTCTTGATAGTTCCTCTATCCTTTTTCATGTTGATATAGTTTGCAAGTTTCTCATAGTTTCCTTGTAGTTTTTCATAATTTTCTTTGAGCTCGCTGAGTTCCTTGAGCTTCCTTAGAGCCGTTATTTTGAGTTCAATATCTGATCATTTACTTGCCTCTATTTCCTTTAGTAGTCTGTATAGGGATTTTGCCTTTCCCCTCAATTGGTGGTTGTTTCTTTTCCTTCTCATTATTTGTGAGATTCTTCTTTTTTGCTCTGCTTCTTAACTTGATCTGTCTTGATGTCCTAACTTTTAGGTGTGAAATTGTATGAGAGTAGATGGCTTTTTTTTTCTTTTCTTTCTGGGTCTGCCTCTGATGATGTCAGATGTTGACCTCGTCTGACCTTAGGCAGTCTTTTCGAGACTTACAGGAATCTACTGTCTGTGTCTGTCTCCTGCAATTGTTTTTCTATTCACTCTGCCCTCCGCCACCAGGCTTATATACCACAGGGCGGAATAGTGCCTCCTGAGAGTGGGGTGCTTGTGTCCTTACAGGCTGCTGTCACTCAGGGGAGTTGTCTGCCTGAGCAAGATGGAAGCTGAGCAGTGGGGAAGGAGACAGCACCAAGATCCCCCTGGATACTCCCAGTTCTCTCCCCAATGCTTCCATCTCCAGTCTCTTCTCAAGCTTCTCTAGACCACTATGCATCCCCTTTAGCCAGGGATCTTGTATCTGTGACTGCTACTTGGTACTCAATGCCCAGGCCTGCGCATGACTCCTTGTTGGGCAGAGTGTTCTCAGGGCAGGGCTATTGTTTCCTTTTGCACTGTTGCCACTCTAGAGTGTGGCTTGCCTGAGCAAGATGGAGACTGCAGAATGGGGCAGGAGTCAGCACTGCGATCCCCTTCCTGCTACTCCTTCAGATCTCTCTCCCATGCCTCCATCTCCAGTTTCTCCTCAAGCATCTCTAGATAGCTTTGTGTCCCCTTTAGCCAGCTATCTCCTGTCTGTGCCAGTCGCTCTGCACTCAGCACCCAGGCCTGTGTACAACTCTTGGCCCAGGCAGAGCAACCTGAGAGCAGGGCTACTGTTTCCTGCTACTGCCTCTCTGGGGCATGGCCTGCCTGAACCAGCTGAAGACTATAGAAGAATCAACAACGGGATCCCCCCACCTTGCTACTCCCTCCTTTCTCTCCCCAGTGCCTCCATCTCCAGTCTCTCCTCAAGTGTCTCTAGACAGCTCTGTGTCTACTTTAGCAAGGGACCCACTTTATGTGCTGGCCACTCTGCACTCAGCACCCAAGGCTGCGTGCAACTCTTGACCAGGGCAGAGCCTCCTGAGGGTGAGGCTGTTGTGTCCTTTATGCCTGAGCAAGATGGAATCTGCGGAGTGGGAGGTGAGTCATCACTGGGACCTCGCTGGCCACTGTCTCAATTCTTTCTCCAAAGCTTTCCTCACCAATCACTCCTCAGGCAGCTCCAGCCCACTCTGTCACTGCCCTTGCCCAGAGATCAAGGTAAATGGCTTCAACTGCAAAGTTTTACGTCGACCCTTTAAATGTCTCTTTGCACCTCCATCCACCTCTCTCTGGCAGAGAGCACCACTACGCTTTTTGCAACTGTCTGTTGTCTGTGTGCTTTTTGGGCTCTGGTGCTGTAGGCTGGAGATCCCCACTTATGATTCAGATCCCGCTCTTCTTAGGGAGATCCAACTGGCTGTTTCAATATCCCTCTGGCGCTGCCACCCCTGGGTGCCCAGTCCACCCTCTCAAGCCTCCACTGCACTTCTTACCCATTAGATTGTGCAAAACCCAATTCCACTGTCTGTCCGAGGATTTAAGGCTCCTCTCTCACTATCATTTAGTTGTTTTCCAGGTGATTTCTCCAGTTGCAATTCCAGTTTAGTTCTGGGAGGAGGTCAGTGTGACTTCCACTCACTCCTCCACCATATTCTACACTCTATACTTGATTCTTTACTTTCTGCCAGACCTGACAAAAAGTGAGAATGAGAAGAAGAATGGCCACATACTTGGTAACACATTTTTGGAAACATTTAAATATGGTGGAACATAACTTCACAGAAATAGAAGCTAACAATTTCAATAATTCTGATTATTGAAAAATATAAAATATATAGTAAAAGAGAATGAATATATATATTCACATATATACATATATATACACACACACACACACACACACAGGGGTGAGCAAAAGCGTGTTTATAGTTGTTCATATAGAGAATAATATAATAAATAAAAATACAAGAATAAACTGTGTTTTCCATACTCACAACTGTAAAGCTATTTTTCCCTCACCTGTACAATGAAAAGTAAAGACTATCTGTCCTTGAATTAGCCTAGAACAAACACTAGTATGTGAACAAAGTTTGAAATAGAATTTTATACATAAGCATATCCAACATCTGAATGAAAATATACATATGAAGAAACTCTATACTGTTTTCCACAGTGGCTGCACCAGTCTGTATTCCCACAGAGTGCACTAGGGTCCCACTTCTGGGAATATATCTTAAGAATCCCAAGGCACCAATTTGAAAGAATATATACATCTCTTTTTACATAGCAGAATTGTTTCCAATAGCCAAGATCTGGAAACAGCTCAAGTGTCCATCAGTGGATGAGTGGATAAAATAGCTATGGTACATTTACACAGTGGAATACTACACAGCCTTAAAAAGAAAGAAATCTTACCTTTTGTAACAACATGGATGGACCTGGAGATTATCATGCTAAGTTAAATAAATCAAGCAGAAGACATATACCATATCCTCTCACCTATACGTAAATTATAATAAACAAAATAAACTGGTGAATAAAAAACCCCAGAGGTATGGATATATGGAACAGACTAGCAGCAGTCAAAGGGGAGAAGGGGGGTAATTGAATGAAAGAAAGTTAAGGGATTAGCCAAAGAATATATATGCATAACCCATAGACACAGACCATAGTGTGGTGATCACCAGAGGGAAGAGGGCCACAGTTGGGTGGAGGTGGGCAAAGGAAAGAAAAATGGGAACATTTATAACATTGCCAACAATGAAAATAAAGTTAAAAATAAAGTGTGTAAATAAAATTTTAAGACATTTAATAAAGAGAAAGTATACATGAGTATTTATATTGTCTATTGTGTCTATGACAGCTTTCACTGATGACCTAGAAGAATACTTATAATTATTTCAGTACAATTTGTTTATATCTTTGGATAAAAGCCCTGTGAAACTCTTCATTCAGTATTCCTTTCCACAATCATCTACAAGAATTATTGGACATAAAGTCTCAAAAGGGCACTGAATCTAAATTGTCAAGAACTAAATCAGAAACTGTGAAGTAACTGATTTTATCCTACTTGCAAGCTAATGAGTTAGTCTTCTACCTTTTTATATACTCACACTTACCAAAGATGCTCTACCCAGTCCCTTGGGTCAGAGACACAGGCCATTTCTGATAGCATGGACAATAGCCGCAGTAGTATCTTAACAGAGATTCCCTGATCCCAATCCCCATAGGACATCTTGAATAAAGACAGTATGTTGCCTACCACGTGATTTCAAATATTGGGAAACTCTGAGTTGTATAGCCAGCTGACACATATGCTCATTCTCCCTACAAGAGAGTAAAAGTGATTACTAACTAAGCAAGTTTCCTCTGAGGGAGAAGAGAAATATAATTTTTGGATTACTACCTTAACAGGTACACTCAAGTCCCTAGGAAAGAGAAGGAGAGATTTTTATGTTTTCAAATCTTTTCAGAGGTTTCTAGTTTGGAATAAATGTGTTTGCTCTTTAAACAGGTGCCTTTGTTTGGACCAGGCAGAATAATCAAAATATTCAAAGTGAATTGTTTCTCTACAGATTCACTCCTGTTTTCCACAAGGTTCAAGTTCTTGGTGAATTTTCCCATGCATGTACTATTCCATCAGCTTCTACTTAAGCTAAGACTAGTATGAAATCCATGCATTTTGTTTGTGTAACACTTAAAGCTCCTGTCAACAGAAATCTGGAGGTGATAGTGAGGGCATCATCCAGAGATGATCTCAGCCATGATCCCCAGGGTCCTGGATCTAGTGAACCCAAGAAATCTAACAAACCATTAAAAAGGCAGGTGTCTTTTCATTAACTTTCTGCTTTGATTCTTCCAACTGTTTTAATGCATTATTGCATGTACAACATCATGTTATTAGCACAGCTTCTGCCTCCATCTGCAAGACAGAAATCTGTGGAACTTCTGCCACCCATGGAAACTCCAGCCAGTGGAAAGAAGTTAACCTGAATAACTTCTAGTGTTGAGACAGTGTTATTAATCACTTCAGGGAAAGTTACAGGCATATGATATCACCTTTTCTAATTGAATAACTAATATTGTAGTAAAACTGCCCAAATAGTATGCCTAAATAATGAGTTAGTTATCTGTCTGGGAAGGTTATATTAATAAAGGAAACCTCATTTTGGAGAATGCTCTGCAGTCAACTGAGTTATCAATGGTGATTCTTTGCATACCGTATAACCAGCTTAAGGTACATGCCATGATGTTTTTGAGAGGAGGGAAAGATAATATCAGGCTTCTAAACAAAAACTGTAGTCTAGTGGGAAACATGTTGTCTCTGGAAATAATTATTATTTATAATTTTGGGTCGTCTACTTGGGATTCAGTTTGGCAGTGGCTGCAATGTGATGTCTAACAAGGTATCCCATGGAGCACTCTGACTGATTGGTAGGCCTTAAGAGCCTTAATTCAGCCTGAGTCATTGGGTCCAACCCTTGGCTTATGAGTAACTGCTTGAAGGAATCCAGTCCAATTGCTCTTGTTTGTTTACATTATCAGTGAGGTAACATTCTTCATTTACATATCAGTATGCAGAAGCATCTTGAAGTGTTATATTTAGGAATTTCAGGAGCTAAATTATCCACTAAGGTGTCTAACTTTAGGAATCCCTAAAAATCTTTAGGAGTCCAGAGCCCCATACTAACTTTAGGAACATCTAGATATTTCCTTTTTTTTTAATTTTTTTTTTATTTTTAAGTCATATTTACTCTATTACAGTTGTTTCAATTTTCCCCCGTTTGTCCCCCTCCACCCATCCTACTCCCACCGCCTGTTCCCACGGTCAATTCTCACTCTGTTATCCATGTCCATGGCTCAATCATGCATGATTTTTGTTTAGTCCCTTCCCGTTTTTCCCACTATTGTCTTCTTTCCCCATCCACTCTGGTCACTTTCAATCTGCTTCATGTTTATGTGCCTGTGGTTTATTTTGTTTATTAGTATATTGTGTTGAATAGAGTCCACTTATAAGTGAGATTATATGGTACTTATCTTTCACCAATTAGCTTATTTCGCTTAGCATAATATTCTCCACTTCCATCCATGTTGTCGCAAAAGGTAGGAGTTCCTTTTTTTCTTTTCTTCCTTCCTTTTTTTCTTCCTTTCTTTCTTTTCCTTCTTTCTTTCTTTCTTAAATGTCAAAGTCAACTATAAAATATAAAAAAATTTAAAACAATTATAAAATCTCAGCAATTAAAACAACATGACACCAGCACAGAAATAAAGTATATCAATGAAATATAATGAGCGTCTTAGAAACAAAGGTATATATCTGTCTAAAAATGTAATATATGATTCACTTGATATTTCAAATCAATGGGGAAAATAATGCTTATTCAACAAATAAGGTGCATGGACCACTATTACTTGAAATAAAACAAACATAGAGCCCTATTTCACACATTATACAAGAAATATTCAGGTGAATTAAAAATCAATATGTAGAATCTAAGGCATTGCAGAAAGTGCAAACTAATATTTTTCTTACCCTGAAGTAAAATATTCAAACCCAGAGGTTATAAAGTAAAATATTGACAATATTACTATATTAAACATTTAAAACTATATAGTAATATATATGTGTGTGTTATATATATGTGTGTTATGTGTGTGTGTGTGTGTGTGTGTGTGTGTGTGTATATATATATATATAGTGTTAAAGGACAAGTAATAGAAAGAGAAACTATTTGCCATACATCTAAAAAGAAGGTTAATAGTTTTTTTTTTTTAATTGGAAAAAAAATCTACAAATGTTCAATCAATAAATGGATAAAAGACACCAAAAAGTCATTTAAAGCTTTTTTAAAATAATAAAAATAGGCAAGCAATATAAAAAACAGGTTTAGTTTCAACAACAACAACAAAAAGGGACAATTAAAATAACACATCATAGTCACAATCAGATTAATAAGTTTTAAAAATATTGTTAATATCAAGTATTGGTGACTGTGAAAGGAACTGGGGATTCATAGACTCTTTTTCTTCATATTAAAGCACTCCCTTTAGCATATTTTGTAGTGCTGGTTTGGTGGAGGTGTAGTCTTTTAGCCTTCTTTTGTCTGGGAAACTGCTTATTGTGCCTCCATTTTAATGGAGAGCCTTGCTGAGTAGAGCAGTCCTGGTTGCAGGCTTTTGCTTTTCATAACTTGGAATGTTTCTTGCCATTATCTTCTGCCTTGTAGTGTTTCTGTTGAGAAGTCAGCTGCTAACCCTATTGGGGCTCCTTTGAATGTTACTACCTGTTTCTCCCTTGCTGCCTTTAGGATTCTCTGTTTGTCTTGATATTTGCCATTTTAATTATGATGTGTCTTGGAGTGGGCCTCATTGGGTTCCTCTTGAATGGGACCCTCTGTACTTCCTGGACCTGTGTGACTTTTTATCTCCTCCAATTAGGGAAGTTTTCCATCATGACTTTTTCAAACAGGTTCTCTATCCTTTCCTCATTTTCTTCTCCTTCTGATATCCCTATTATTCAGATATTATTACATTTCAGGTTGTCCTACATTTCTCTAAATGCCTCTTCATTCTTTTTGAGTCTTTTTTTCATTTTCTTGCTCTTTCTGGAAGCTTTTTTCTACCTTATCCTCCAGCTCGCTGATTTGATCCTCTGCTTCATCTAGCCTGTTTTCGATTCCTTCTATTGTTTTTTTTTAATTCAGAAATTGTATTCTTTATTTCCTCTTGTCTATTATTGATAGTATCTATGTTATTTTTCAAGCTGATATAGTTTGCAGTAAGTTCCTTGTAGTTTCCATGCAGTTTTTGGTAATTCTCTCGGAGCTCACTGAGTTCATTGAGCTTCCTTAGTACCGTTATTTTGAACTCAGTATCTGATAGTTTACTTGCCTCTATTTCATGTAGTTCTCTTTCTGGGGATTTCTCCTTTCCCTTCCACCGGGGGGTGTTTCTTTGTCTTCCCATTATTTCTGAGACTTTTCTTTTTTGCTTCCACTTCTTAAATTGATCTCTTAATTTCCTGACTTTGTGGTGTGAACCTCTATGGTAGGAGACTGCTGTTTTTTTCTATTTGGCTCTGCCTCTGTTGATGTCAGATGTTGACCCTGTCTGACCTTAGGCAGTCTGGTTGAGACTTCCAAGAATCTACTGTCTGCCTGTCTCCTTTATCTATTAATCTAGTCCTTCTGCACTCAGCAGTCTGGCTTAGAAACACAACAGGGTGGGACAGAGTCCCTCCTGGGAGTAGCGTTATTGGGTCTTCTCACACTGCTGCCGCTCAGAGGAGTGGTCTGCCTGAGGCAGATGGTTGCTGCCATACACAGGAGGGGTCAGCATCAATATCCTGCTAGGTTCTCTCTCAGTTCTCTCCCTAAAGCCTCCATCACCAGTCTCTCCTGAAGTGTCTCCAGACTACTTGCACCCATGTTAAGCAGGATCTACTATCTGTGGCTGCCACTCTGCACTCAGCAGGTATCTTAGCCCAGGGCAGGGTGTAATCCCACCTGGGGGCGGGGTTATTGCTGCTGCACTGCTGCTGCTCAGGGGAAGTGGTCTCTGCCTGAAGAAGATGGCTGCTTCCTCATGGGAGATGAGTCAACACTGGGATCCCGTCGGCTACTCTTTCAGTTCTTTCCTCAAAGCCTTCATCCCCCAGCCTCTCCTTAGGTGTCTCTAGCTCACTCTGCCCTCACCTTTGCCAGAGGCCAGGGTAAGTGTCTGTAAATAAAAATTTATGCGTTGGCCCTTTACATGGCTCTTTGCATCTCCAACTGCCTATCTCTGGCAGAGAGCAACCCTGCTGCTTTTCCCAGCCGGCTGTTTTCTGTGTACTTTTTGAGCTCTGGTGCTGTAGGCTGGAGATCCCTGCTTTTTGTTTAGTCCCTAGTCTTCTCAAAGGGATCCAACTGTCCCTTTCAATATCCTTCTGGTGCTCCTGCCCATGGGCACCCTGCCAGCCTTCTTGAGTCTCTACCACACTCCTTACCACTTAGATTTTCTAAAGCTGATTCTTCTGTCTCTGACGTTATAAGGCTCCTCTCTCGCTATTGTTCAGTTGTTTGCTTCATGTGATTTATCCACAATTTAGTTGTAATTCCAGATTGGTGTTGGGAGGACGTCAGTGTGACTTCCACTCACTGTTCTGCCATCTTTATTCTCCTGGATATTTCTCTTCTTGCTTTAAGGAGAGAGAGAAAACAAAAACAAAAAGAAACATATCATTTGGGCTCCTTGTGATTAAGACACGCTATTTCCCTTAGCTTGACTAAATGGTAGACTGGTTACTTCTAACCATAGGCCCCTTGCATCCCTTTTATTAGAGTATTTTCTTTAGGAACCTTAAAGTTGCAAACTCTATCTTTTCAAAGTTAGATAAATTATCTCCTACCCTCTTACCAGTTTTACAACCAAAAGATCTAAGAATCAACTTTTTGAGATATAAGCATTAAGGAAGAGAGTGTCCCTATTTCCCAGTGTTTATGAGATGGGAGGAACCTAACTTCAATGAGCTCCAATTAGCAAACACAAAAGGCCTAATAACATTAAACCTCCACCCGAACAGTCTCCAATATTTTCCACTGGCTCACCCCAGAACTTAAATCCCCTCTTATATTTTGTTTTCCTGGACTTAAGTTCAATTTTTATCTCCCATTGCAACAGTCTTGAAGAAAGTTTTTGCCTGTTTAACTATACAGTACAATTTTGTCTGACACTTGTTTCAAGCATATCTCCCAGTAATCAGTTTGTAATCACCTGTCCAAATCATTCTCATTAGCGAGAAATATAAAGGACTACTTATTATCCAATGCACCGTGCAGATTAGTCAACATATCATTGATTCCCGTAGACTTCTCTGAGTCAATTATCCTCAGATCTACAGTGTATCTTTTCCAGATGTGTATCTCTTTGTCATTGCCTGATCCTTGCTACCAGACTGAAAAGTCCGGAACTGTGAAGAATCTGAGATTACCTTGCATGTAAACTACCAAGTTAGTCTGGTATCATTTTATTTATATATATTGACAGACACAGACTTTTATTACTCATAGGAAAAACAGCTGCTAGATTAGCACCTTAGCATCCAAATTCCCACAATAACATAATATAAACTAGCTATTTGCTGCACATGCAGTGGAGTTGCATCATAAGAACAGAACCTCAAAATTTAAGAGACAATTTCTTAATAGACTGCTGGCACCTCTACCATTCCTGTAAAATACAGGGAAGGATGGGAGGAGAGAAAGACAGGGTAGAATTTTTACATTACGTCTCTTCCGAGGGAGACAGAGAAAGTGTTTCCTGATTTTTTAGCCTAGAAAGTAATCAAATGTCCCCAGAGAGAAAGAAGGAGATGACTTTACACATTCAATCTCTCGGAACCTATTACTAGTTTTTAATGCATATTTGCTATTCAAACACACTCTTTGCTCTGAAGTAAAATGAAATTATCAAGTAAGATTTATCACCCAATACCAAGATAATGTTGAATTTTACTTTTATCCTTCAGGATACATACTGCCCCCATCAATGTCACTGATTCGAACCAAGTACATAACGTATTGTCTCTGTGTTTAAATATCCAGATTATTGATGCACTCAATGATATACTATGGTGTAGGTCTATCATGTCTAAGGTATGTGATTAAAGTCTGGGAGAGTACCAAAACAGTTATTTGCAAGTATTGATTTTTAAAATGCTATTATAAATATGTTTATAAATATATAAACATATCATTAAACTAAATTGAAAAAAATGAGTAGATTCCAAGGTGCATTTAATAGAAATCAACTTGGACATATACTTTTAAGCTTAGCAAGAATTAGCTTTCACAGAAAGTGTGATGAAAATTAGTTTTAAAACCAAAATTGACATACCATACATGATGCTATTTTGAATGCCATATTGATAAAATAAAAAAATGCATATAGAAGTTATGCATATAGAAGTTATGTTAATTTAAAACACATTTATTAATTGTATAAATTAATTTTATATTACTAATGACTCCTTAAATTTGATTATATTTATGAACTTTATTAAGAACTGCATTTTCAAAGATTTAAATAACTTTTGCAGGTATTAAATTTGTTACTATTCTTAAAAGATCTCATTAAGCTAATGAATGAGAAATCTTTAGAAAATAATTTTAATATAAATTATCAGAATTGCAGCCACAGGTCTGTTTTCTTTCATACTACTGTCAAAGACTATTTTTGCATCTCATTTCTTATTAATATATTTTGCAAAATACTTGAACTTTCTGCCCTATTCTCTGATTTTTATTTTTATTTTTCTTTGCTTCAGAGTCTATTTATATTGTAATTACTTGCTTGGAACTTTTGCTTTAGCTTCCCCATATAATCTTTTTATAACCTCCAGAGGTTTGGATTTTATTTCTCATTGACCATTATCCAGAGCCAGGAGAGGATACCATCCAATTCCATAACCTCTATTTTCTCATAAATGAAATTCAGATACCTCTTTGCCTCTTTTATAACTACTCTTTCATAAAGTATACATTGTTATAATAACGTATTTTTATTTTTTTCTACCATCTAAACTCTTTCATGTCAGGTTCCTCATCCTTACATACCCTTGAATGACTGCTTTATTGAGTATATAGAGGGAGCTCAACATGCATAAGTTGTATTTCATTGTTAAAATAAATTAGAAATTAGATAAAAATATGTTAAGTAGTAAATATAAAAATACATAGGATTGTAATAGTGTCTAAGAAAATGAATTAAACCCCCAAATAAAATTTCAGACCCATCAAATTCTATAGGCTAAATTAGCCAAGAACAAATAATTCTAACAAAACAACTTGTTCTATATATGTATATTGCCATCTACTGTATGATGCTTGGAATTAAGATTGATAGTGTTTATAAATTATAATTCATAAAGGAATTGTGTATTATGCTTATTTCATTGACAATTTTGCAAATTAAATGATGTTTCTTTAGTCATTATCTCTGTGTGCAAAACCTTCATGCTATGTATAAAACTTGCAAACTTCATTATATACTAATACATTTATTACATACACACAATCCAAGCAAATGAACAAAGTATGCTTAAATTGTGAAGTAATATTATTATTAAAAATCCAATATATGAACTAATTTAAACACAGATCCCAACATATTACAACTCTATACATTATCTGTCCCAACCTTCACTCTGAGGTCCTCATAACACTTGGTTGAAAGTATGCATTTTAGTCTGATATGACTTTTTAAAAACTTGTAACAAACTGACCATAGTTGTATGGCCATAGCTGAGACTGAGATCTTTACCGATAAGTGATGAAATTTCTACACTGATGTGAAAGATTTTGTTGTTTTTCATGTCATTTGCCACATTCCATGTAGTCTCACTAAAATGAAAATAAGGCCTCTCCTTAAGTTCTTGACCATGTAAAATGAAAACTTCTAGGTGACTGCTGAGCTTCCAAATGACCTAGCCAATACCCTACAGACCAAGTAACTACAGTCATCTCACAAAGATCATCTCTCCAGCTATTGTCTTTTTAAAAATGATATTTTTATATCCTCTGGTTTTCATTATTCTAAGTATGAACAGATACTGGGGGCAAATTATATGTTACATACAGCTAATAGAATGAAGGATAAAGAACAAAAGAAAAACAAAGCCTTTGCCATTAAATTTTAGAAAGATGAAAATTATTTGTTTACATAATGGCAAGTATATGTTTTAAAATAAGTACATATACTTTGATCTAAATTATGTTTATGAAATATAGATATTTAACAAAAGGCAAGGAAATAATCAAAACATTTAATATTCACAAACACCTAGATATTTTCAGTGAAAGAAATGGAGAGTATCACTAATACTTCCAGAATAAAACCAAGGTAATACTTCTAACAAAGTGAACCGCCTTAAACATCAACTGATATATAAATTAACTAAGATCTGTGGGAGATAAACTCTTTTTTATATAACCATGTTTTATGATCTTCTTTTAAAAAAATTCCAAGTTTTCCCAGACAGTTCAGATTTGGAAACAGATTATTTTTATTGTTCTGCCATGTAATTTTAAATTATTATCTATATACTAGTTAAATTTTCTGTTTTCTATGGTAATATATTCTTCAACAGAACTAGGCTAATATTTAGAAGCCTAAGAGAAAAAAAATCATGTGTTAAAACCACCCATCTAAATTATAAATGAAAACATGCTATCTATGATAATGGGCATAATGTAATACAGCACAGCATGTAAGTTAACATGAGAAAAGTACCTAGAAAAGTTTGAGGTGAATTTTAAAAACAAAACTACCAATAAAATTATAGTGCATGGAATACATTTCAATTTAATTAGTGGGAAAACATCATGAAAAGTGGAACTGCAAATATTTCCACAGGCATTAACACACTTGCAATGAAAACCTAATTTCTATATAACCAGTTTAAGGATTTGAAGGGATATTTTTCCACTATAAGCTATACATATAAGCTATATATAAGTATATATATATTTAAAAAATGAAATGACTTTTTAAAAATGTATGTACAATACAGAATCTGGGAAATTAAATTTCATTTGCTAACTTCTAAAAAAGAAAAAACATCACATATGGTCTTTTAGGTTACATGATACTAGATAAGAACTTTTCTTTTTAGGAATGCTGTCTTCTCTTTATTTTTAAGTTTTTCATATTTAATTGCATGATTATGTAAGTTTATTAAATCTCCAATACCTTGATATATAGTTTGAGACCTTAGTTTCAAAAACATCTTCCTGTCCATGGGTCATTCATACATGTTATTTGTTTAGTCCCTTCTTTCTTTCCACCATTGTCCTCCCCTCTCCCCTCTGGTCACTTTCAGTCTGCCCCACGTTTCCATGTCAGTGGTTCTATTTTGTTAGTTTATCTTGTTCATTAGATTCCACTTATAGGTGAGATCAACAGTGTGGGAATTGACTGTGGGGGATATGGGCAGAGGAGGGCAAAGGGGGCAACATTGGGACAACTGGAATAGAAGGACAATAAAAAATGATTTAAAAAGAACAAAAAACATGTTCCTGGAGAAGTTGTGAGATGTGATTGCTCAGTGGCCTCCTGATCTACGAATTTAGACAGTTTCAGTAGGAATGCAGAGTGTCATTTGGTTAAGCTCCATTTAACTGCCCTTCTTCAATGCAATTCCAGAAATGCTTGGTTAGGATTTAAAGATGTTTCTACTGAAATTCTTCATTTTACTTTATCATTCATTTTCAGTTGCTAGTCAATTATTCAATGTTATGATCTTAGGCTAAAATTTTATTTTATGTAAATATGCTAATATTTTAATCTAATTTTAATGCATCATAATTTAGTATACAAAAGTTTTATGAAGCATCCAAAAACAGGTGTGAGTGATTATTTGAGATGACTACGAATGTTACTGTTATAAGAATATTATTATTCAAAATTAATCTTAATTAACTTTAACTGATTTCTGAAATCGGCTGTTAAACTTCTAGGAAATAGTTATCTATTAGTATAATTCATGATGTATTCAGTACTCTAGGACTAAATACATGCAGTATAAAGCTTTTGAATCTTTTCAGCAGCTGAATTTAGTCAACTGATTTTTTCATGATGCATGATGAGAAATAATATTTTACATACATTAGAGATTTTCAACAAGTAATTATACATAATAGAGATACTTGGGGTGGTAAACACAGAGTACAATATACAGATTATGTATTGGAGAATTGTATACCTGAAATCTATAATTTTATTAACTAATATCACCCCAATAAATTCAACTATAAATAAAAAAGATAAAAACACATGAACCCCAAAATATCAACTGATGGCAAAGATATATATTACCTGAAATTCTCATATGCCATTAGCAGGAAAAGAAATCAATATTACCACCTCAGAAAACTGTTTGGCAATATCTACTGAGTCTGAGAATATGTATACCCTAGGACTTAGCAATTATACTTTTTGATATATATCCAACAACAATACATACATATGTGCATTAAAAGGCATGCACAAGAATAAAAATAACATTGTAAAGTTTATAACAAGATCTCAGCTAAAAACAATATTAAATACCATTTATACAATAAAGTATAAATATGAAACACAACAATGCAGTAGTAATGTTTTAGTATATAATTTTTACATTTATTTTTATCATAATCTGAAAATCAATCAGTGGAAATTGCAGATGGTATTTTGAATATACTAATCCACCAGAAAGAACTGTTACCTTCGCAATACATCTATGAAAAAAATATACTTTGGTTACTGTTCTCCTCTAGTGATGCTTTTCGAAGAGTCTTTGTGGTTTACTTTGGGTCATGAAACATTCATTTTCAGTAATAATTTCATGTCAAAAATGGAAGGAAGCATAGCTACAGCATGGAAAAGTAAGTACTTTCTCAGATGTAACTTCCAGAACTTATCACCATGTCATATTTGCTTTCTGCCTCTTAGAAAGCATAGCATTTTTATTTCCAACTCAGCTGTTCTTTTCTCATTTCTGCATCCCAGCTCAGCCAACCAACTTGACCCTGTCTTCTGCTGACAGCTGGGTTACATTGCCAGCAAATTTATTTTGGCAAATTTGAAAGTTTACTCTGATCTGACTTGCTGATTTCAGTTACACATGGAAAAATAGCTTTGGAATTCAGATGCCAAATGCTCAAATGCCAGTATTTAAAAATTCACTTGTAACTCCTTGTTACTGACACATCACTTTGTCACCAAGTAATTGGTTGTGTAGAAGTTGAAACGCCAAGAGCACTCATGTATTATGGAAATTGTAGTCTTTTGATTCAGACCTAGTAGGACTGTAAAATCAAATAAGAAATAAAAGATATACAATTTATACTTTCAGAAAAAGTCAAAATTGAGACAAAATAGTCTTTATATCAGTAGTTGTTAATAATTATTATTAAAAGTAAAATCTTTATATAATACATTTTAGAAGACATGGGAGAATTTATTGTTCATAACTGGCCACTTTTACTTATGATTTTTGTACATATATTTCTCAACCTCTGCTGGCCAACAATTAGCTTCTGACAATTGGCTTAATATAAAAAGAAAATCTTATAATATTTCCAGTATAATAATTTCAGATAAACTGAGCTAAGATTAGATGAAAAATTGCCACCACCACAGTGACACAAAAGTTATTAAATGAAACCATCCTCCAAATTCCCTACTTTTTCTTAAATGCCAAAACCAGAAAATGGTCATTTATGTATCAGTTACTTATACGGCTTGTGTCTTTTTTTTAACTCTTCTATCTATAATTATCATAGCTAGAAATTTGAGTCATGATACGGATTACCTCACTCAAGGTATTCCTATTTTAGGAACTAGAAGTTCATTTTCACTCTATTAAGTGGAGAGAACTTCATTATATCTCCACAGATCAGTATTTAAGTACTTTGAAAGTATTAGGGTTTTAAAATGTTTTTTTTTTAAATTTTGCTTTCAATTGAGAAAGCATATAACCTTATATTTATAACATTATAAAATGGTAACTATTATTTGGATACTTGGACATTTTTCAACACAGAGAGTCTATGCTCCATTTGTCCAGGTAAAAAACACAATAAGTAGAAATTTTTTAAAAATTAATTAATTATTTTTTTCAAATACATTTGCTCTGCCTACCCCCCACCACTTTCCCTTGCACCCTCCCTCCCGCTATCCCTCTTTCAACTCTTCCCCTTTGGTTTTGTCCATGAGTCCTTGCTATATGTTCCTTGAATTTCCCCTTCCCTTCCTTTTCCTCCACCCCCATCCCTCCTTCCCTCTTGTCTCTGTTGGTTTCTTTTCCTTTTAGTGTTGCTGGTCTTATTTTCCTTTCATCTTTTTATTGTTGGTTAGGTTCTGCTTATAGGTGAGATCATATGGTATTTGTCTTTCGCCCCCTAGCTTATTTCGCTTAGCATAATACTCTCTAGTTCCATCCATGCTGTTGCAGAGTTGAGTAGTTCTTTTTTCCTTTCTGCTGCGTAGTATTCCATTGTGTAAATATACCATGTTTTTTGATCCAATTATCAACTAATGGGCATTTAGGTTGCTTCCAAAATTTGTCTATTGTAAATTATGCTGCTATGAACATTGGGGTGCATAGGTTCTTTTGAATTGGCATTTTGGGATTCTTAGGGTATATTCCCAGCAGAGGAATCACTGGATCAAAAGGCAGTTCCATTTTCAGCTTTTTGAGAAAATTCCACACTGCTTTCCACAATGGCTGCACCAGTCTGCATTCCACCAACAGTGGACTAGGGTTCCCTTTTCTCCACAGCCTCGCCAGCACCTGTTGTTTGTTGATCTGTTTATGATGGCCATTCTGACTGGTGTGCGGTGGTACCTCATGGTGGTTATGATCTGCATTTCTCTGATGGCTAGTGATGCTGAGCATCCTCTCAAATATCTCTGGGTCTCTTATCTCTTCCTTGGAGAAGCATCTGCCCAGGTCCTTGGCCCATTTTTTGATTGGATCGTTTGTCTTCTTGGAGTCGAGTGAGTTCTTTATATATCTTGGAGATCAAATCTCTATCTGATGTATCATTAGCAAATATATTTTCCCATATGGTAGGCTGCTTTTTCATTGTACTGATGTTTTCTTTAGCCATGCAGAAGCTTCTTATTTTGATGAGGTCCCACCTGTTTATTCTTTCCTTTATGTCCCTTGCTTTAGGAGACATATCAGTGAAAAAATTGCTGTCTGGGATACCTGAGAGTTGCCTGCCAAAGTTCTCCTCTAGGACTTTTATGATGTTGCGACTTATATTTAAGTCTTTTATCCATCTTGAGTTTATTTTTGTATATGGTGTCAGCTGATGATCCAATTTCAATTTTTTGCATGTAGCCGTCCAGCTCTCCCAACACCATTTGTTGAAGAGGTTATTATTGCTGCATTTTATGCTTCTATCCCTTTGTCAAATATTAGATGCCTATATAGACCTGGGTTTATTCCTGGGCTTTCTATTCTGTTCCACTTGTCTATGGACTGTTCTTGTGCCAGTACCAGATTGTTTTGAGTATAGTGGCTTTATAGTAGAGTTTGATGTCCGGTATTGTGATCCCTCCTACTTTGTGTTTCTTTCTCAAAATTGCTGCGGCTATTTGGGGTCATTTATGGTTTCATATAAATTTTTGAAATGTCTGTTCTATTTCTGTGAAATACGTCATTTGCTATCTTAATAGGGATTGCGTTGAATCTATAAATTGCTTTCGGTAGTATGGACATTTTGATGATACTAATTCTTCCCATCCATGAGCACGGTATATGCTTCCATTTATTTGTGTCTTCCTTAATTTCTCCCTTCAATGTTGTATAGTTTTTTGCATACAGGTCTTTTACCTCTTTGGTAAAATATATTCCTAGGTACTTTATTTTTCTTCTTGCTATATCGAATGGTGTTATTTTTTCTGATTTCTTCTTCTTCTATTGCATTGTCGGTGTACAAAAATGCCTTTGATTTCTGAATATTGACTTTGTACCCTGCTGTTTTGCCAAATTCACTTATTAGGTTGAGGAGTTTTTTGGTGGAGTCTACAGAGTTTTCTCTGTACACTATCAAGTCATCTGCAAACAATGATAGCTTTACTTCCTCCTTTCCTATTTGGATGCCTTTTATCTCTTTCTCTTGTCTGACAGCTGTGGCTAGGACTTCCAATACGATGTTGAAAAGAAGCGGTGAAAGTGGACATCCTTGTCGTGTTCCTGATCTTAGTGGGAAAGCTTTCAGTATTTGCCCGTTGAGTATAATGCTGGCTGTAGGTTTTTCATATATGGCCTTTATTACTTTGAGGAATGCCCCATTTATTCCCATTTTGCTGAGTGTTTTGATATAAATGGGTGCTGTACCTTATCGAATACTTTTTCTGCATTTATCTGAATGATCATGTGGTTTTTGTCTTTTCTTTTATTTATGTTATATATTACATTTATTGACTTGCATATATTGAACCATCCTTGAATCCCTGGGGTGAATCCCACTTGATCGTGGTGGATAATCTTTTCAATGTATTGCTGGATGTGGTTTGCCAAAATTTTGTTGAGGATTTTAGCATCTGTGTTCATCAGTGAAATTGGCATGTGGTTTTCCTACTTTATAGGGTCTTTATCTGGTTTTGGTTTCAGGGTGATGCTGGCCTCATAGAAAGAGTCTGGAAGTCTTCCCTCCTCTGGGATTTTTTGGAATAGTCTGAGAAGGACAGGGGTTAGCTCTTCCTTAAATGTTTTGTAAGTTTCTCCTGTGAAACTGACCAACCCTGGGCTTTTGTGTGCCAGGAGTTTCTTGATGACTGCTTCAATTTCCCCAGCTGTTATTGTTTTGTTCGAGCTTTCTGTTTCTTCCTCCTTCAGTGTTGGAAGATTATCGTTTTCTAGAAATTTGTCCATTTCATCAAGGTTTTCAAATTTCTTGGCATATCATTTTTCATAGTAGTTTCTGACAATCCATTGTATTTCTGTGGTATCAGTTGTGATGTCTCCTCTTTCTTTTCTGATAATGTTTATTTGGGTCCACTCCCTTCTTTTCTTGATGATTCTGCTTATAGGCTTGTCAATTTTATTTATCCTTTCTAAGAACCAGTTTTTGGCTTGGTTGATCCTTTGAATTGTTATTTTGGTCTCTATGTCATTCAGTTCTGCTCTAATCTTGACTATTTCCTTCCTTCTACTTGCTCTGGGATTTACTTGTTGTTGTTTCTCCAGTTCTTGAAGTTGTAGTGTTAGGTATTTTATCTGAAATGTTTCTATCTCTTTTAGGTAAGCCTGTATTGCTATAAACTTCTCTCTCAGGACTGCCTTTGCTGTGTCCCATAGGTTTTGGACTGTTGTCTGTTCATTTTCATTTGTTTCCAGACATTTTTTTATTTCCTCTCTTATCTCATTTGAAGGGGCCAAACTTTAACACTAGGTCAAGCCTGGGTCGAAACAAGAAACTAGAACAAACAATACCCCAAGATGAAGGGAAGAATTAGAGCCCCCCTTAGTAACAAGATAGGACAACGGCTGAGCCTTGACTCAGATAAACAGCCCGTAAAAGCAGGGTGAGCTGAGGATAAGGGAGGAACTAATACCAAGAAAAACATATCAGGGTGCAGCCCCCATGCAGCTGGGCCAGAGTCGACAAGAATGAGGAGGAGGCATAGGACAACGGTTGAGCCTTGCCTCAGATAAACATCCTGACCAGAGAAAGACAGAGTAGGGGGCCCAGTAACAGCCTTGAACCCAATCAGCAAAAAAAAAAAAAGAAAGAAGCTGCCTGTCGCTAACTGCCACTTCTCGCCCTTGTATCTTGCTTGCTTGCTCTGCTTATAAAAACCCGTGTACCCTTACAGCAGCATGCCTTTTTCCTTTCGAGGGAAAGGTGGCCCCTGCGCAGGTAAAACTTGGCCAAATAATAAAGAGTGTGTGATCAAACTCTAATTTCTGAGCTCATACTTGCGGGGATCGTAACATCATTATTGACCCATTCATTGTTTAATAGTGTTTTGTTCAGTCTCCATGAGTATGCAAGTTTTTGAAGTTTCTCTTTGAGGTTGATTTCCAGTTTCAAGCCATTGGGGTCTGAGAAAAAGTTTGGTATTATTTCAATTTTCCTGAATTTGCTGAGGTTTGCTTTGTGTCCTGTCATGTGGTCTATCTTTGAAAAACTTCCATGAGCATTTGAAAAGAATATGTATATTTCTTTTTTGGGATGTAAGGTTCTATATATGTCAGTTAAGTCTCTTTGATTCAGTGTGTCATTCAGCGCCACAATATCTTTATTAATGTTTTGTTTGGAAGATCTGTCCATTTTGGACAGTGGGGTGTTGAAATCCCCTACTATCAGTGTGTTGCTGTCTATATCTTTTTTGAAGTATCCAACAATTTCCTTTTGTACTTGGGGATTCCTATATTGGGAGCATATAAGTTTACAATGTTGATGTCTTCTTGATAGATTCTTCCTTTAACTATTATAAAGTGCCCCTCTGGGTCTCTTTTTATGGCTTTTATTTTGAAATCTACTTTGTCTGAAACAAGTATGGCAACCCAGGCCTTATACTCTTGCCCATTTGCTTGTTTTGTTTTGTTTTTTTTTTTCCATCCCTTTACTTTCAATCTGTGTAGGTCTTTGGCTCTGAGGTGGGTCTCTTGGAGGCAGCATATGTGTGGGTCATGTTTTCTTATCCATTCAGCAACCCTGTGTCTTTTGATTGGGGAATTTAGTACATTTACTTGAGAGTTACTACTGATAGAACCTTATTCATTTTTTCTCTTTGTTCTTGTGTTTTTTTATTTCTCACTCTTTTCCTTCATCTTTTTAAACCAGTCACTTTAGCATATCTTGGAGTGCTGGTTTTGTAGAGATGTATTCTTTTAGCCTTCTTTTGTCTGGGAAACTCCTTATTTCCTCTTCTATTTTAATTGAGACCCTTGCTGGGTAGAGCAGCCTTGGTTGTAGGCCCTTTCTTTCCACGACTTGGAATATTTGTTGCCATTCCCTTCTGGCTTGTATTTTTTCTGTTGAGAAGTCACCTCCTGGCCATATCGGGGTCCCCTTGTATGTTACTTTCTCCTTCTCCCTTGCTGCCTTGAGGATTCTCTCATTGTCTTTGATAGTTGCCATTTTAATGATGATGTGTCTTAGAGTGGACCTCCTTGAGTCCCTCCTGAGTGGGGTCTTCTGTGCCTCCTGGATCCATGAGACCCTTTCTCTCCTCAAATAGGGGAAATTTTCCATCATTACTTTTTCGAGGAGGTTCTCTATCCCTTGCTCCTCTTCTTCTCCTTCTGGTATCCCTATTATATGGATATTATTGCATTTCAGGTTGTCCTGCATTTCCCTAAATCCGTCTTCATTCTTTTTGAGTATTTTTTACATATCTTGTTCTTTCTGGGAGCTTTTTTCTACCTTATCCTCCATCTCACAGATTCAATCCTCGGCGTCATCTCCAGCCTGCTTTGGATTCCTTCTACTGTGTTCTTCAATTCAGAAATGGTATTCTTCATATCCTCTTTTGTCTTCTTGATAGTGTCTATGTCCTTTTCCAGGTTGCTATGGTTTGCTGTTAGATCCTGATAGTTTCTCTGCAGTTTCTCCTAGTTATCTTTGAGCTGGCTGAGCTTATTGAGCTTCCTTAGAACCATTGTTTTGAATTCAATATCTGATAGTTCCCTTGACTCTATTTCATTTAGCTCTCTCTGTCGGGAGTCCCCTTTTCCAGTGATTTGTGGGTAACTTCTTTTTCTTCCCATTTTTGTGAGAGTCTGTGAAGTAATTTACTTATTTCTTTATTTATTTTTGCTTCTGCTTCATTTGGGCAGTCTAGATTTCCTTACTTTGTGGTTTAAACTTCTTTGGTACTAGGTGGGTGTTTCTATTTATTTATTTATTTATTTATTTATTTATTTATTTATTTATTTATTCCTTTACTTTTCTTTCTGGGCCTGCCTCTGATGATGTCAGTTGTTAACCCTGTATGACCTTGGATCGTTTGTTTGAGCCTTCCAGGAGTCTACTGTCTGTGTCTGAGTCCTGCTTGGCTCCACTATTTCTGTGGATTGCTCTGCACTCTCACGCCAGCTCCTTGGGCGCGCTCCCCGCCTTTGCAGGATCCTCTGCCTGCCTAGGCTCACGCGTGCTTGCCCCAGCCCAAGGGGCTTATTCGCGACCTCGCGTACTCATCAGGCCCCCGTGGCCGGTGGGCATCCCCCTGCACTGCTCAGTTTAGGGTCTTCTATTGTGTGCTTTCCCCGCTTTTGGCTCTTTGGATGCATTGCCTGCCCTCGCCAAATGGAGACTATGGAAATGGGAGGAAGTCAGCTCCAGGACTCTCCAGTTAATCCTGTCTCCAGTCTCTCCTCCAGGGACTCTGGGTAGCTCTGTGACCCTTTCGGCCTGGGATCCAGTATTTCTGCGGCCTGCCCTGCACTTGTGGGCCACGCGGGTAGATTTACACCTGCCCTCGCCCATCTGCACACTCCCTTGCAGGTCCCATTGGTGCCAACCTGTGGGAGGCCTTGCCAACCCGCACTGGCCACTCAGCGCAAGTGTGCGTGCCTGCACTGGGTGATTTTGGGCTCTATATTGTGTGCTTTTCAGCTTTTGGCTCTTTGGGGGTGTGGCCACTTCCCGCACAATGGAGACTGGGGAAAGGAGAAGGAGTCAGGACTCCCCAGTTCCTCCTCCCGTTCTTTCCCCAACACCTTTGTCTCCAGTCCCTCTCTAGCGGTCTCTGTGCAGTTCTGTGACCCCTTCAGCCAAGGATCCACCACCTGTGCAGATGGCGTTGCAATCGCATACAGTCTGTTTCATGCACACCCCGCTTCTCCCTCTTTGGGGGCACGCCCTGCCTGCCCAGAATGGAGACTATGGAATGGGGAGGGAGTTGGGACTCCCCGGTTCCTCTTCCTGTTCTTTCCCCAATGCCTCCGTCTCCAGTCTCTCCTCAAGATTCTCCGAGCCAGTCTGCACTTAGCCCCCCAGCTCACATGCCCACAAGCTGTGTGCGGAGCGCACAAAAGGCAGGTTAATTGATTCCCTTATGCCTGAGGGAGATGGTAGCTCCGGAGTGGGAGGTATGTTATCACTGGGGCTCCACCGGCCACCGTCTCAGTTCTCTTCACAAAGTTTTCCTCACCAGTCTTTTCCCAGGCACCAGCCCACCCTGCTGCCGCCTCTACCCAGCGATCAAGGAGGGTGGCTGCCACTGCAATTTTTGCGTTGGCCCTTTAAATGTCTCTTTGCATCCTCAGCCACCTGTCTCTGGCCGAGAGTGCCCCTAAGCTTTTGGGGGTTGCGTTTTGTCTGTATTTTCTTAGTTTTAGCTGCTGTAGTTTAGAGATCCCTGTTTAGGATTCAGACCCCGTTCTTCTCAGGGAGAGCTATCTGGCCGTTTCAATGTCACTCTGGTGCCAGTGCCTGTGGGCACCCAGCCCACCTTCTCGAGCCTCCACTGCACTTCTCACCCATTGGGATGTGTGAGAGTCGAATCCACTGTCCACGGCTCCAAGGCTCCTCTCCCACTATTGTTCCATTGTTTTCCAGGTGATTACTCTACTATTTAGTCGCAATTCCAGTTTGGTGTTGGGAGGAGGAGGTCAGTGTGACTGCCATTCACTCCTCCACCATCTTTCCTCTTGACAAAAATCAAAATTCTAATTTTACTTACACAAAGCCAAAATTATAATGAAATAGATTTTCTTCATCTGTAACCATGGTTCTGATCATGTTCTAAAAGTCTTCTTTGTTCTGCACATAAATTTATTGATTCAATATAGTTTTGAATATTCACAAAGCATCAGACACTGATAATCAAAAACAATCATAGTCTGCTCCTTTCCTTGAAGAAACAGATGAAATAGTATACGGGAAAATGCAATTACACATTTCTATCATTGCATCGATGTGAATGTGCAATATTTGGTCTTGAATGAGGGAAATCTATAAACCCAGCAAAACTGGCCCTTTGAAGGGGGAAGTATATTAAACTTTATACAAAATTCAATCCTTTAGTTATATATTAATGAATAATGACAGGTGCATTCATATCAAATAGCTGTTAATAAGTGAAAATATTAATCATTTTTTGGTAGAATTGTTACTGAGTTGAACTTGGAGAGATGAACAAGGTTCAGATTATGGGGACTTATATACTATGCTAAGGAGTGTGAAATATTGCCTATAATAAAGTGAACCATTGAACAATTTTAAGTAGACAGTGTTATAGTCAGATCTTAATTTAAAAAAAAGTCTGAAGTGGCAGGTGAAATATGGGCATGTAGCTGTAAACTACTGTACTAAATGCAGTAATAGCAGTTAAAAGACTAGAATAGCATTGCTAAAGGTGACATCTAGTTCTTTGGCCTGGATACCTGGACGGGTGGAGACTTTCACTGAGGTAATGAATCTTTGGAAGGAATAAGTATGCAAGAAAAGACAATGAGTTTGAAGTAAATGTGAGATACCCCCAAAAACCAATAAATAATTTATTAACTTTTTAATTTTTTAAATTTTGTTTCCATTACCATTTATTCCCTCTATACTCTCTTCAATCTCCACTCAATCACCCCCTTCCTGCAATTACCACACTGTTGTCTTTGTCCACCAATAAATAATTTTTATGTTTCAGTGTTGAATTTAAAGTAAAGGCAGAGCTAGGATAAGAATAAAGCATCATGCCCTGATGGGGTAGCTCAGTTGATTAAAACAACATCTCCTACACCAAAAAGGTTGGGGCTTTGATTCCCAGTTAGGGCACACACCTGGATTTTGAATTTGATTCCTGGTTGGGGTGCCTGCCAGTAGAGGGCAGCTGATTGATGTTTCTCTCACATGTCAATGTTTCTGTCTCTTTTTCTCGCTCTTTGTGTCCCTCTGCTTTCCTCTCTCATCTCTCTCTAAAATCATTAAACATGTCTTCAGATGAGTATTTTAAAAAAAGAATTAGGCATCAAAATGATAAGGTAACATTTGAATTGACTTAAGCTGATGCTTATCATGTTATCATGTATAAACATGTAACATATTATTAAGATAACAAACATTAGAATAAAAGAGAAGAATCTATGGAGAACACCAACATTTAAATTACGATCAAAGGATGCAGTCTCTCAAAAGAAAGTAAGAAAGAATATTCAGGAATACTAAAGAGGATCAAAAAGCAAGAAGAAATATATAATGAAAGTTAAAGAAGCTTTGAAGAACACTTTAATCACTAATTTGAAATTTTGCAGATAATGTAATTAATGTGACCACTGAACATATTAGTTATTTTTAACAAGAGACTGTTAAAGTCATTTGTGATTCCAATGTACCAGGAGGCGAAACGCTAGAGCAAATGATGAACTAATTGTGACTAATTAAAAATACAAGAGTAGACTATTCTATCAATTGACTTGTTTGTGAGTAGAGGCTAAGAGTATTAGCTAACTAGAAATTTAGTGTAAGAAAAAGGTATTTTTTTATAATAAAAATATCTGAATGTTTTAAGGATGCAGCAAAGAGTCATTTGAAAGAACAAGTTTTGCATTTGAGAAAAATAGAAAATGGACAAATTGTTATTTCATGATGGGAATATTGGTGATGGGCAACAAACAGCACAATGGTAGGTCATTACCCTATTTGCTTTACGTTAAAAAAAAAAACATTTTCTCTGAGATCATAAAAAAAATAGGATGAATAGTGATATTGTGGAGGGTGATAAAAATTCATCACTAATTTCTTTCTAATTCACTGGAAAAATTCACTATCTGTTCTACTGAAAGAAAGGATAGCAGGGTGAAATAAAATACTTAAGAACAGTGGTCAAACTTTAAAGACTTATGTGGAATATTGGAAAGGGAGTTTACCATGACCATGTAAAATATTTCCTTTATAAATCTGGAGACCCAGCTGTGTATGGATCTTGATATTTTTATATGCCCTTATTTCTTAGCTTTGTGTGATTTTCTCATATAGCTCTCACCAGACATAAGAGCTAGAACAGAGACAGCAAGTGATTAGTGCTTGTATGGCCAGAAGAGAGGAAAAGATAATGGAATGATAATGTTTCCTATGCTTTCAAATAAGTGGTTGACTTCCTGGATTGGAGTTGTGTGAGTTCTTTATATATTTTGGAAATCAAACCCTTGTCCAGAATATTGTTAGCAAATGTATTTTCTCATATGGTTGGTTCCCTTTTCATTATGCTGATCTTTTCTTTAGCTGTGCCGAATCTTTTCATTTTGATGAAGTCCCGTTAGTTTATTCTTTCCTTCATGTCCCTTGCTCTAGGGGACATAGTAGTGAAAATATTGCTGCATGGAATATCTGAGATTTTCCTGCCTATGTTCTCCCCTAGGACTTTTATTGTGTCATGATATATATTTGAGTCTTATCCATCTTGAGTTTATTTTTATATATGGTGTAAGTTGGCAGTTGAATTTCAATTTTTTGCATGTAGCTGTCCAGCTCTCCCAATAACATTTATTGAAAAGGTTATTTTTACTCAATTTTATGCTTCTGTCCCCTTTGTTGAATACTAATTGACCATAGAGATTTGGGTTTATTTTGGGGCTCTCTATTCTCTTCTATTAATCTATGTGTCTGTTCTTATGCCAATAACAGACTGTTTTGATTACAGTGGCCTTGTAATGTAGTTTGATCTCACGTGACTCCATTCCAAGAAGAAAAACAATCCAATTAAAAATATGGGCGAAGAACCTGAACAGACACTACTCCAAGGAGCAGAGGGCCCAGAGACATATGAAAAGATCCTCAGCATCACTAGCCATCAGAAAGATACAACTTAAAACTACAAAGAGATACTACTTTACACAGGTCAGAATGGCAATCATAAACAAATCAACAAGCAAAAAAATGCTGGCAAGGTTGTAGAAAAAAGGGAACCTTGTACAATGTTTGTGGCACTGCAACTGGTACAGCCACTGTGGAAAACTGTATACACGTTCCTCAAAAAACTAAAAGTAGAGCTGCCTTTTGACCTGGCAATTCTACTGCTGGTATTATATCCTAAGAATCCTGAAACTTCAGTCGAAAAGAACCTATGCACCCCAATGTTCATAGCAGCATAATTTACAGTAGTCAAGTGCTGGAAGCAACTTAAGTGCCCTTTAGTAATTGAGTGGATCAACAAACTGTAGTACGTTTACACAGTGGAATACTATGCCGCAGAAAAAAGGAAGGAACTCCTTCCCTTTGCAAGAGCATGGAAGGGACTGGAGAGTATTATGTTAAGTGAAATAAGCCAGGTGATGAAAGACAAATACCATATGATCTCACTTATAAGTGGAACCTAATCAAGAAAACAAATAAGCAAGCAAGAAAAATATAACCAGAGACATTGAAATAAAGAACAAACTGATAGTAACTAGAGGGGAGGGGTTAGGGCAATAATTGGAGACAAAAAGGGGAGCAGTCGTCAAGGAACATGCATAAAGGACTCATGGAAAAAGTCAAAGGGGGTTAGGTTTAAGGGTGGGAGGTGGGTGTGGGTGGGGCAGGGGAGAGTTGGCGGGGGAAAATGGAGACAACTGCACTTGAACAACAAGTACAATAAATTTATTTAAAAATAAATAAATGAGTAGTTGAAAACATATGTTATCTCCTCTGGACAGATAAGAAAAAGGTCAGGGAGAGATGACACTATGAGTAGTCAGTAGATTAGAAATTGGGGGTATTATTTAAAAAGATGATAAAATATTTGAGAGCAAGAAGCTTATCTGGTTTAGGCAAATATTAAGATATCAGGATTTATAATCTTGAAATTAGTATGACTTTAACTATGGCCAAGGTTCGAAATGAGGTATTAGAATTAAGCACAATAACTAGAGTAGAATTTAAGAACCTTGGAAAATAAAATTGGTAAAAGTACCAATCATAAATTTCGTCTTTTACTTTATAATTAGCATGGCTCTTGAATTTGCCTTGTGATGATGGTTGTGATAGAATTGTAGAATCTAACTTTGGGACACAAAAGTGGAGTGTCATATTAGAAGCTGACACACACACACACAGAAACTAAAATAAAATAAGTCATATTTTCTTTTTTTCGCAGGGGAGGTTGAACATTATTTTTTTATAGTTGTTCAAATAGAGTGGTCTCCATTTTTCCACCACCACTTTCCCCCACCCCACCCACTTCTACCTCCCACCCTCAATCCTACCTCCTTTGGCATTGCCCATGGGTCCTTTATACTTGTTCCTTGACAACCCTTCCTCTTCTTTCTCCTGTTATCCCCTCTCCCCTCCCCCACTTACTGTCAGTTTGTTCTTTATTTCAATGCCTCTCGTTATATTTTGCTCGCTTGTTTTTTTCTTGATTAGGTTCCACTTATCTTCATTTCTGTCTTAAAGGGGTTTTGTACATTTTACAATATTTCATAAGTATTAAACGATAGTGGGTTTCTACACCTTTTAAAGTTAGAAGTAAAACTGAAAGCAGAAATCCATTAACTTAAGTACAGGCCTGAACTGTACATAATTGCACATTCACTCTACCAAATGTGTCAACTGTTAAGTTTATAGATCTTTCCTTTTGAAATAAAATAAAATGAAAATCACTTATCTCCCTCATATGATTCAATGTCACTTCTGAAAATCATTTGTCTTATTGTGCACATAAAATTTGGACTTTGCCAATAACAATCAGATTTTCTTTAATGGAGGATGAGACACTTTCCAAAAGTAGAACAATAATTAAAATGAAACCCCAAGAAATAATGTATTCATATCCACTTATTTAAGAAATGTGTAGCTGTTCATACCACAGAAGAAAAAACAAACCTCCAATGTATTTAGATGCTCTGTCTAAAAGGAAGTTTTACCCCAGTAAAAATCAGACTTGCTATACTGCTTAACAAAACTTCTCTCAAACCAAAAATGAAAATGCCACGAGGTACAGTTCATATTAAAATTTAATATAAAATTCCAGACCAGCCATTCTTATTTTTATTCCAAGTGTCATAATGTCATCATAAGAATTGAATTTAAAATGCACTTTGAAAAAAAGATTTTAAAAGCCTTGTCTTTGTAATGTCCTAGAGGGAGGAGGCCCTGTGGATGACCTCATTATTCAGATTTAAATTTAGCAAAGGAGGAACTGACAGAGTGAAAGGACCATGGACAGAGGTGGCAGCAGTGGAAAGCAGAGCCTTTTGGAAAGAATAGACTCTGTCATCTCTGTGAAAACCTCAAATTTGGATGGTCATAGCTGAAACTTAAAGTATTCTAGGGTTTTTGTGTATTCTGTACTAAAATGACAGTGTTCACAATCTTTCTTTTCTTTCTTTGAAAGCCTGCTTATTAAAAATGTATCCAACTTAGACTTATCACAATGAAATGAGAGTAATTTGTTAAAGTTGAAGACACATTTTAAAAATAAAAGCTAGATTAATTTATGTTACTGCTATACCTTTTAAAAATTTTTATTGAGAGATTGGAAAGATGGCGGAGGAGTGAAAGGGAGTCACGCTGACCTCCTCCCAAAACCAAACTGGAATTGCAACTAAATAATGGAGTAATCACCTGGAAAGCAGTGGAGCGATAGTGGGAGAGGAGCCTTGGTGCCGCGGACAGTGGATTCGACTCTCACACATCCCAATGGGTGAGAATTGCGGTGGAGGCTCGAGAGGGTGGGGTGGGTGCGCACGGGCACTGGCACCAGAGGGACATTGAAACGGCCAGTTAGCGTCCCCCCGGGAAGAACGGGGTCTGAATCATAAACAGGAACCCCTAAACTACAGCAGTTAAAGCTGAGAAAATACAGACAAAATGCAACCCCAAAAAGCTTAGGGGTGCTCTCTGCCAGAGACAGGTGGCTAGGGATGCAAAAAGACATTTAAAGGGCAAACGCAAAAGTTGCAGTGGCAGCCACCCTCCTTGATTGCTGGGTACAGGCGGCAGCAGGGTCGGCAGGTGCCTGGGAAAAGACTGGTGAGGAAAACTTTGTGAGGAGAACTGACACGGCAGCCGGTGGAGCCCGGGTGATAACGCACTTCCCACTCTGCAGCTACCATCTCGCTCAGGCATAAGGGAATCAATTTACCTGCCTTTTGTGCACTCCGCACACAGCTTGTACACCTGTGAGCTACGGGGCTGAGTGCAGACTGGGTGGGAGAGTCTTGAGGAGAGACTGGAGACAGAGGCCTTGGGGAAAGAACGGGAGGAGGAACCGGGGAGTCCCGACTCCCTCCCCATTCGGTACCCTCCATTGTGGGCTGGAAAGGCGCAAACCCAAAGAGGCAGAAGCAGGGTGCGCATGAACCAGACTGCCTGCGATTGAAACACAGTCCACACAGTGGGTGGATCCCTGGCCGAAGGGGTCACAGAACTGCCCAGAGGCCCCTCAGGGGAGACTAAAAACAGAGGCATTGGGGAAAGAACGGGAGGAGGAACCGGGGAGTCCCGACTCTTTCTCCTTGCCGTAGTCTCCATTACGCGGGAAGAGGCCACACCCCCAAAGAGCCAAAAGCTGAAAAGCACACATAGACACCCCCAAAACACCCAGAGCAGGCACGCACACTAGCGCCGAGTGACCGGCGAGGGTTGGCGAGCGTGTGTGTGACCCACGCGGGCTGGAGAACGCTTGCACCTGCCGGCAAGGCCTCACACAGACTGGCACCCATACGGCCTGCGAGGGATTGCACAGAGGGGCAAGGGCAGGCGTAAATTGACCTACCTGCCGCGATTGCGGAGCAGCCCACAAAATAAGTAGAGCTGCCCAGAGTCCCTGGAGGAGAGACCAGAAACAGGATTAACCGGAGAGTCCTAGAGCTGATTTCCTCCCATTTCCGTAGTCCCCATTTGGCGAGGGCAAGCAACGCACCCAAAGAGCCAAAAGCGGGGAAACACACAATAGAAGACCCTAAACTGACCAGTGCCGCGAAGCTCGCGTGCCAGGGGAGCCAGATGAATACGCGCAGTCGCGAATAAGCCCCTGGTCTGGGGCAAGCACATGCGAGCCCAGGCACGTGGGGGACCCTGCCGCGCTGGGAACACGCTCAAGGAGCCCGCGTGAGAGCGCAGAGAGAATCCAAAAAATAGCTCAGCCCTGACAGAAGGGGTCACAGAGCTGCTACAAGCAGGAGTCAGACACAGGCATTAGACTCCTGAAAGGCTCAAAAAAACAACCCAAGGCCCTATAGGGTCAACAACTGACATCATCAGAGGCAAGCCCAGAAAGAAAAGTAAAGGACAAAAACACTTAACAGACTCTCACAAAAATGGGAAGAAAAAGAAGTTCCCCTCAAATGAGTAGAAAAGGGGACTCCCCACAGAGAGCTAAATGAAATAGAGGCAAGGGAATTATCAGATATGGAATTCAAAACAATGGTTCTAAGCAAGCTCAATGAGCTCAGCCAGCTCAAAGAGAACTATGAGAAACTGCAGAGAAACTATCAGGATCTTACAGCAAACTATATCAGCCTGGAAAAGGACATAGAAACTATCAAGAAGACACAAGAGGATATGAAGAATCCCATTTCTGAATTGAAGAACACAGTAGAAGGTCTCCAAAGCAGGCTGGATGAAGCTGAGGATCGAATCAGTGAGATGGAGGACAAGGTAGAAAAAAGCTCCCAGAAAGAACAAGAAATGGAAAAACGACTCAAAAAGAATGAAGAAGCATTTAGGGAAATGCAGGACAACCTGAAGCACAATAATATCCATATAATAGGGACACCATAAGGAGAAGAAGAGGAGCAAGGAATAGAGAACCTCCTCGAAAAAGTAATGATGGAAAATTTCCCTAATTTGAGGAGAGAGAGGCTCTCATGGATCCAGGAGGCACAGAGGACCCCACTCAAGAGGAACCCAAGGAGGTCCACTCCAAGACACATCACCATTAAAATGGCAAATGTCAAAAAAAAGGAGAGAATCCTCAAGGCAGCAAGGGAGAAGGAGAAAGTAACATACAAGGGGGCCCCGATACGCCTAGGAGCTGACTTCTCAACAGAAAAACTACAAGCCAGAGGGAATGGCAACAAATATTCCAAGCCATGAAAAGCAAGAGCCTACAGCCAAGGCTGCTCTACCTAGCTAGGCTCTCCATTAAAAAAGAAGGAAAAATACGGAGTTTCCCAGACAAAAGAAAGCTAAAAGAATACATCTCTACCAAACCAGCACTCCAAGATATGCTAAGGGGACTGGTTTAAGCAGATGAAGGAAAAGAATGAGACAGAGAGGAACACAAGTACAAAGAGAAGAGATGAGTAAGTTTCTATCAGTAATATCTCTCAATGTGAATGGGCTAAATGCCCCAATCAAAAGACACAGGGTAGCTGAATGGATAAGAAAACATGACCCACACATATGCTGCCTACAAGAGACCCACCTCAGAGCCAAAGACCTACACAGATTGAAGGTAAAGGGATGGAAAATAATATTCCAAGCAAATGGACATGAGGAAAAGGCTGGCGTTGCCATACTTGTATCAGACAAAGTTGATTTCAAAGCAAAGGTCATAAAGAGAGACCCAGAGAGGCACCTTATCATACTTAAAGGAAGAATCTATCAAGAAGACATCAACATTGTAAACTTATATGCTCCCAATATAGGAGCCCCCAAGTTTATAAGGAAATTGTTGGATGACTTCAAAAAAGATATAGACAACAACACCCTGAGAGTAGGGGCTTTCAACACCCCACTGTCCAAAATGGACAGATCTTCCAAACAAAACATTAATAAACATATCGTGGCGCTGAATGACACGCTGAATCGAAGAGTCTTAACTGACATATATAGAACCTTCCATCCCAAAGAAGAAAAATACACATTCTTTTCAAATGCTCAGGGCAGTTTTTCAAAGATAGACCACATGATAGGACACAAAGGAAACCTCAGCAAATTCAGGAAAATTGAAATAATACCAAACTTTTTCCCAGACAGAAGGCCTTGAAACTCGAAATCAACTTCAAAGAGAAACTTCAAAAACTTGCAAACTCATGGAGACTGAACAAAACACTATTAAACAATGAATCGGTCAATAATGAGATAAGAGAAGAAATCAAAAAATTTCTGGAAACAAATGAAAATGAACAGACAACAGTCCAAAACCTATGGGACACAGCAAAGGTGGTCCTGAGAGGAAAGTTTATAGCAATACAGGCTTTCCTTAAAAAGATAGAAACATTTCAAATAAAAGACCTAACACTACAACTTGAAGAACTGGAGAAACAACAACAAATAAATCCCAGAGCAAGTAGAAGGAAGGAAATAGTCAAGATTAGAGCAGAACTGAATGACATAGAGACAAAAAGAACAATTCAGAGGATCAACCAATCCAGAAGCTGGTTCTTTGAAAAGATTAATAAAATTGACAAGCCATTAAGCAGACTCATCAAGACAAAAAGGGAGAGGACCCATATTAATAATATCAAAAATGAAACAGGAGAAATAACAACTGATACTACAGAAATACAAAGGATTGTCAGAAACTATTATGAATAATTATATGCCAAGAAATTTGAAAATCTTGATGAAATGGACAAATTTTTAGAAAAGTATAATCTTCCAACACTGAAGGAGGAAGAAACAGAAAGCTTGAACAGAGTGATAACAGCTGGGGAAATTGAAGCAGTCATCAAGAATCCCAGCACACAAAAGCCCAGGGCCAGACGGTTTCACAGGAGAATTTTACAAAACATTTAAGGAACAGCTAACCCCTGTCCTTCTCAGACTATTGTAAAAAATCCAAGAGAAGGGAAGACTCCCAGACTCCTTCTATTAGGCCAGCATCACCCTGATCCCAAAACCAGATAAAGACCCTAGAAAGAAAGAAAAGTACAGGCCAATTTCGCTGACGAACAGAGATGCTAAAATCCTCAACAAAATATTGGCAAACCGCATCCAGCAATACATTCAAAAGATTATCCACCACAATCAAGTGGGATTCATCCCAGGGATGCAGGGATGGTTCAATATACGCAAATCAGTAAACGTGATACATCACATCAATAAAAGAAAAGACAAAAACCACATGATCATCTCGATAGATGCAGAAAAAGCATTTCACAAGGTACAGCACCCATTTATGATCAAAACACTCAGCAAAATGGGAATAAATGGGGCATTCCTCAACGTAATAAAGGCCATATATGAAAAACCTACAGCTAATATCATACTCAACGGGCAAAAACTGAAAGCTTTCCCACTAAGATCGGGAACATGACAAGGATGCCCGCTCTCACCGCTTCTTTTCAGCATCGTATTGGAAGTCCTAGCCACAGCGGTCAGACAAGAGAAAGAGATAAAAGGCATCAAAATAGGAAAGGAGGAAGTAAAACTATCATTGTTTGCAGATGACATGATAGTGTACATAGAGAACCCTGTAGACTCTACCAAAAAATTCCTCAACCTAATAAGTGAATTTGGCAAAACAGCAGGATACAAAGTCAACATTCAGAAATCAAAAGGCGTTTTTGTCCACCAGCAATGCAATAGAAGAAGAAGAAATCAGAAAAAATATACCATTCGATATAGCACGAAAAAAGATAAAGTACCTAGGGATAAATTTAACCAAAGACACAAAAGACCTGTATGCAGAAAACTATACAACATTGAAAAAAGAAATTAAGGAAGACACAAATAAATGGAAGCATATACCGTGCTCATGGATTGGAAGAATTAATATCCTCAAAATGTCCATACTACCCAAAGCAATTTATAGATTCAACGGAATCCCTATTAAAATACCAATGACGTATTTCACAGAAATAGAACAGACATTTCAAAAAGTTATATGAAACCATAAACGACCCCGAATAGCCGCAGCAATTTTGAGAAAGAAACACAAAGTAGGAGGGATCACAATACCGGACATCAAACTCTACTACAAAGCCACCATACTCAAAACAATCTGGTACTGGCACAAGAACAGACCCATAGACCAGTGGAACAGAATAGAAAGCCCAGAAATAAGCCCAGGTCTCTATGGACATCTAATATTCGACAAAGGGGGCAGAAGCATAAAATGGAGCAATAACAGCCTCTTCAACAAATGGTGTTGGGAGAGCTGGACGGCTACATGCAAAAATTGAAATTGGATCATCAGCTGACACCATACACAAAAATAAACTCAAGATGGATAAAAGACTTACATATAAGTCGCAACACCATACAAGTCCTAGAGGGGAACATTGGCAGGAAACTCTCAGATATCCCACGCAGCGATTTTTTTCACTGATATGTCTCCTAAAGCAAGGGACATAAAGGAAAGAATAAACAGGTGGGACCTCATCAAAATAAGAAGCTTCTGCACGGCAAAAGAAAACATCAGCAAAATGAAAAGGGAGCCAACCCTATGGGAAAATATATTTGCTAATGATACATCAGATAGAGGTTTGATCTCCAAGATATATAAAGAACTCACTCGACTCTACTCCAGGAAGACAAACAATCCAATCAAAAAATGGGCAAAGGACCTGGGCAGATGATTTTCTAAGGAGGAGATAAAGAAGGCCCAGAGGCATTTGAAAGGATCCTCAGCATCACTAGCCATCAGAGAAATGCAGATCAAAACCACAAGTAGGTACCACCTCACACCGGTCAGAATGGCCATCATAAACAGATCCACAAACAACAGGTGCTGGTGAGGCTGTGGAGAAAAGGGAACCCTAGTCCACTGTTGGTGGGAATGCAGACTGGTGCAGCCACTATGGAAAGCAGTGTGGAATTTCCTCAGAAAGCTGAAAAGGGAACTGCCTTTTGATCCAGCGATTCCCCTGCTGGGACTATACCCTGAGAACACCAAAACGCCAATACAAAAGAACCTATGCACCCCAATGTTCATAGCAGCACAATTTACAATAGCCACGTTTTGGAAGCAACCTAAATGCCCATTAGTAGATGATTGGATCAAAAAATTATGGTACATATACACAATGGAGTACATACGCAGCAGAAAGAAAAAAAGAAGTACTAAACTTTGCAACAGCATGGATGGAACTGGAGAGCATCATGCTAAGCGAAATAAGCCAGGGGACGAAAGACAAATACCATATGATCTCACCTATAAGGGGAACCTAACCAACAATGCAAAGAAGCAAGGAAAATATGACCAGCAACACTGAAAGGAAAAGAAATCAACAGAGACAAGAGAGAAGAGGGGGCCAGGGAAAGGGAAGGGAAGGGGAAAGTCAAGGAACATATAGCAAGGACTCATGAACAAAACCAAAGGGGAAGAGCTGAGGGAGGGAAGGTGGATGGGGGCAAGGGAAAGAGGTGGGGGGAAGGCAGAGACAAATGTATTTAAAAAGTAAATTAAAAAATAAATAAATAAAAAAATAAATAAAATCTACATTTAAGGAAGAAAGAAGAAAGAAAGCGAAAAAAAGAGCAAAAGATAGTGAAAGAGAGAGAAAAAGAGAAAGAAAGAAAGAAAGAAAGAAAGAAGAAAGAAAGAAAGAAAGAAAGAAGAAGAAAGAAAGAAAAGAAAGAAAGAAAAAAGAAGAAGAAAGAAAGAAAGAAAGGAAAAAGAAAGAAAGATGGAACTCCTACCTTTTGCAACAACATGGATGGAACTGGAGAATATCATGCTAAGTGAAATAAGCCAGTCGTTGAAAGACAAATACCATATGATCTCACCTATAAGTGGAATCTATTCAACAAAATAAACTAAGGAACAAAATAAACCACAGGCTTGGAAACATGTAGCAGCCTGAAAGTGACCTGAGGGGATGGGGAAAGAGGACAAAGGTGGAAAGAAGGGGAAGGGACTAGACAAAGGACATGTATGAATGACCCATGGACATGGACAACAAAGTGGGAATTGACTGTGGGAGCAGGGGTTGGGGGTGGGATGGGTGGAGGAGGGCAAAGGGGGAAAAACTGAGACAACTATAATAGAATAAACATGATTTATAAATTTAAAGAAAAAAATTTTATTCATGTATGAAAATTTTATAAATGGTAATGGAAAAAATACAATAAAATAATGTAATAAAATAGCATATTATATACAAAACGTTCATATGACAGGAAAAAATGTGACTTTGATTTCTTAATAATCCAAATAGATATGTTTTCTCCATATTTAAACACTTTAACATTTTTTTATTTTATGCAACAAAAAAAATACTCATAGTAGAATGTAATATTTACCACAGTTTGTCAATATAAAACCAAAATCTCAAGATAATTTAATGTTTCATTAAAAATTTGTTAGAAAAAGACCACAGCTATGGACTTTGTACATTTTTTATTGACGCTAGTAGACATCTTTATCTTCTTATATGGACTTACTTATTGGGGAATCAAAGTTAAATGTTTAGAGTTGTATGCCTACACACAAACTACTTCTTCAGCTGCACTAAATTAAAGACAAAATTCCTTTCAGGACTTGCACTAAAATTTATAATGATAAACAATTATATCTAAGAAGTTTAGGTAGATAATGGATACATGAAGTCTGACCAGGAGGTATCCACCCATGTAATATGAAAAATAGAGACATTTATTGAAGAAGATACAGGAGACAAGAAACACTATACATAGGACAATGATGCCTCAGTCCTCTTCAAAGTAGGCAACTTAGAACCTCACTCCGTTCTCCCAGTCTCCATCAGCTGCCCCTTCATATTTTCCTGAATCTCATCGATGGTCTGAAATATTTTCGCTTTCATTAAAGGTGATTTTAATTTTGTGAAAAGCCAGAAGTCTCAGGGTGCCAAATCTGGGCTGTAAGGGGACTGAGTCACCTGGGTGATTTCATGTTTTGCCAAAATCTTCTGCATGAGACATGATGTATCTTGTGGGCATGATGGCATGATGAAGCAGCCAATCACCAGTTACCCACAGGTGCTGATTGCCATTTACATCATATTGAATCTCAACCAACACAGAATACTGAGGTAGTACTCCTCATTAATCGTTTGGCCCATAGGGGTGTACTCATGATGGACAATACCTTTCCAATAAAAAAAAAAGTTAACATGTTCTTGATCTTGCTGCAACCTTGCCACAATTTCACCATGCCTTCTTCAGCCCTGAAGAACCAGACGACTTCCATTGAGATGATTAGGTCTTATTTTCTGAATGATAGATATAGACCCATAATTAATCTCCAGTTATGACTTTCTTGAGGAAATCTGGTTCACTGGTAGTGATTTGAATCAAGTCATTAGCAACTGCGGCACGATGTTCCTTCTACTCTGGTAGCAGAAACCACAGAACAAATTTACCAAGACATGTTTCATTCCAAGGTCTTGCATCGAAATCTCAGACACAGTAGTTTTTGGAATCCTCAGATCAGCTTCTAGTTCTCGCACCATCAGTCATTGATCTTTGTTGATGGCAGCCCATACATGTTCAACATTCTCAAGTGTTCTGGTTGTGACAGGCTTTCCATAATGTGGGTCACTTTCAACAGATTCTTGACTGTCTTTGAAATGTTTGTATCACATCTTTATTTGTACTGCACTCATTGCATTATCCCTGAAAGCCTTCTGAATCATCCGAATAGTTTCCATGGAAGAATGTTCAATCTTAAAGCAAACTTTGATGCAGGTTCATTGCTCTGCTTGTTCAGTCATTCTTAATGCAAAGGCTACACAGTACACATGTTCACACAATGGCATTTACTACCCCCACTGACTAGTACAGTGAAGTCATCATTGTACACACATGCACATTCCAGTCCACTCTCCTTGGTAGCCAAGTTACATTGATGTCGCGCAAACCATTCTGATTATATTAATAATGGCCAGAATCTTTCTGGAGAGACTTTCATACATAAGAAATTTCATAATATAAAATATGGTATGTATATTTAATGCAAAGTACTACAGATTTCTGGGTATTAGGTATTTGTGTATCACATTTTTTACTATAGTCAATTGTAGTTTACTATTAGTTAACACATAACTATAATTAGTTGTCAGAATGCCTGTATCTAGCCTGAGCGCAGCACCATGCTAGATATGTAGTATATACCTAAGAATATTCTTGAATGAAATAAATATGAGTACATGAAATGGAATGGCTTTCCAATGATCATGCATTCTAAAGTGTTTTCTACACTATCAGGAGGAATAAAAGAAAAAGAAAATCAAAATAAAAGAGTAGTGATGAATATCTGAAACTCAGTTTACTTGAAGATGTTTATGAAGTGGTTAAATAAAAGTACACTTTTTAAATTTTAAAAAAATTTTTTATCCTTCATAAACATTTGTTTACATTTCCCTGCCACCACTTTCCCCTGCCCTACCCATCCCCACCTCCCACCCTCAATCCTTCCTCACTTTGGTTCTGTCCATGAGTCCTTTATACATGTTCTTTGACTTGACACCTCCCCTTCTTTTCCCTGTTACCCTACACCCTCCTCCCTTCTCATTACTGTTGGTTTGTTTTTTTTTTCTTTCAATGTAGCTGGTTATATTTTTCTTGCTACTTGTTTCCTTTATTAGGTTCCACTTATAGGTGAGATCCTGTGGTATTTGTCTTTCACCACCTGACTTATTTCGCTTAGCATAATACTTTCTAATCCCATCCATGCTGTCACAAATGTAGCAGCTCTTTCTTTCTGCTGCATAATATTTCATTGTGTAACTGTACTATACTTTTTGATCCATTCATTTATTGATGGGTACTTAGGTTGCTTCCAGCACTTAGCTATTGTAAATTGCGCTGATATGAGCATTGGGGTGCATAGGTTTTTTTGAATTGGTGTTTTGGGATTCTTAGGCTACAATCCTAGCAGTGGAATTGCTGGGTCAAAAGGCAGTTCCCTTTTTAGTTTTTGAGGAAACTCCTAACTGTTTTCCACAGTGGCTGCACCATTCTTCATTCCCACCAGCAGTGCACTAGAGTTCCATTTTCTCCACAACCTGGCCAGCACTTGATGTTTATTGATTTGTTAATGATGGACATTCTGACCAGTGTGAAATGGTATCTCATTGTGGTTTTAATTTGCATTTCTATGATGTCTAGTACTGATGAGCATCCTTTCATATGTCTCTGGGCCCTGTGTATATCATCTTTGGAGAAGTGTCTGTTCAGGTCCTTTGCCCATATTTTTAATGGGATTATTTGTCTTCTTGGAGTGGAGTCGTGTGAGTTCTTTATATATTTTAGAGATCAAACTCCTGTCTGAGGTATCATTGGTAAATATGTTTTCCCATACAGTTGGTTCCCTTTTCATTTTGCTGATATTTCTTTAGCCATGCAGAAGCTTCTGATTCTGATGAAGTCCCATTTGTTTATTTTTTCCTTTATGTCCCTTGTTTTAAGGGACATATTGGTGAAAATACTGCTGTGTGGGATATCTAAGATTTTCCTGCCTATGTTATCCTCTAGGACTTTTATGGTGTCTAGTATTTGTAATTCTTTCTGAATTCACTGAGCTCATTGAGCTTCCTTAGATCCATTGTTTGGAACTCAGTATCTGATAGTCTACTTGCTTCTATTTCATTTAGTTCTCTTTCTGAGGATTCCTCTTTTCTCTTCTTCTGGGGAGTGTTTCTTTGTCTTCTCATTATTTTTGAGACTCTTTTTTGTTTCTGCTTCTTAAATTGATCTGTCTTGATTTCCTGACTTTGTGGCGTGAACTTCTGTGGTAGGAGACCGCTGTTTTGTCTTTCTGGGTCTGCCTCTGATGATGTCAAATATTGTCCCTGTCTGACCTTAGGGAGTCTATTTGAGACTACCAGGAATCTATTGTCTGTGGCTGTCTCTTTCAGCTTGTATCTAGTCATTCTACACTTAGCAAGCCAAATTAGAAAGCTCAGGGTGGGACAAAGTCTCTCCAAGGGGATTGGTTATTGGGTCCTCTCACAGTGCTGTCGCTCAGGGGAGTGGTCTGCCTGAGCCAGATGGCTACTGCCATATTGGGGAGGAATCAGCTCTGGGATACCACCAACTACTCTCTCAGTTCTCTCCCCAAAGCCACCTTCCTCAGTCTTTTCTCAGGTGTCTCTAGCCCACATTGTTCCCACCTTTGCCAGAGACCAGGGTAAGCGGCTGCAAATAAAAATGTATTCCTTGGCCCTTTAAATTACTCTTTGCATCTCCAGCCACCTGTCTCTGACAGAGAGCAACCCTGCCTCTTTTTGCAGCTTGCTGTGAGCTGTGTACTTTTTAGGCTTTGGTGCTGTAGGCTGGAGATCCATGCTTATGGTTTAGACCCTGTTCTTCTCAGGGGGATCCAACTGGCCATTTCAATATCTTTCTGGTGCTGCCACACTTGGGTGCCCTGCCTACCTTCTTTAGTCTCTACCACAATCCTTACCTGTTAGGTTGTGCTGAAGCTGATTCTTCTGTCTGTCTGAGATAGTCAGGTTCCTCTTTCCCTACTTTTCAGTTGTTTTTTCCAGATGATTTCTCCACAATTTAGTTGTAATTGCAGATTCGCCCTAGGAGGAGGTCCGTGTGACTTTCGCTCACTCATTTGCCACATTGACTCAATCATTATAAATTTAATTTAAAAATTTTGGTTGAAAATAGAAGATTATCTAACTATTAGTAAACACACACACACACACACACACATAAACACTAGAAGCCATAAAGTAACCTATTAAGGTAATGTTTTAAAAACATGTATTTAATAGTATTAAGGAATATTTTTACGCATCAATTTTTTAAATGACTTTATTTTTACAAATAAATTCATACAAATTACTGGAGTGGAGTCCCTATTTGTAGTAATAAGAATTTTATATTTATATTATGTTTGTAATTGTATTTGTAAGGTATTCAGAAAAATAATGCTTATGTAAACTTCTTGAAAAGATTATATAACGTGTTAAGAAATTAAATGTTGGATCCCAAGGCAAAAACAAACAAGCAAAAACAGAACAGAAAATGGAATGACTTTTGCATTCCCATGAAAAATGCAATAATAAATTGAACTTCTAGATCATTTTTTTGTTTGTTCTTTCTTGAGTTAAAACAAAGTTTCCTTTTTTTTAAAAAAAAAAAACAAGCTCTGGCTTGTTTTGTTAAAGAAAAATTTTGCATGATTTACTTTTCACCCGTCTGTTTTGGCATACTTTTAATAATAACAGAATCACCTGGATCAATGGAAGACACTGGACATACTCTGCACGATTGTCTATACTCTGTGCCCAGTTCAGTATTATTGCCACTGTAGTGGTGGACACCAAACTTGGCCAGGATGGCCTAATACTCTACTTCAGATTTCCTCAGTTATACAGTTGTTGGAGAGACCAGTTTCACTCTGCTCCCCCTCATAATTTTCAGTCTGTTTGTACCCCAGCAAGTACTTTCCACTTTTCATAACTAGTTGGAACTTAGAGTTCATCAACTCCAATACCTTTTTATCTTCTTTGCAGCCACAATCTTCCTGCCTTAAGTGTGGGGTTGCTTCCAAAACAGAGCAGCCAGCAAGATGGCCACGGAGCAAGAAAAGAGAATTCCCACAGTGCAAAACTTTTCAGTCCTAAAACAAATTCTTAAAGCTACAATTTTTCCTCTAAATGTTAATTAAACTGAAATGCAAATTTTTGTATTAATTTTAATTATTTTTTGTAGTCCCATTTGTTTATTTTTTAAAATTAATTAATTTATTTTTCCAAATAGATTTGTCTCTGTCTTCTCCCCACCACTTTCAGCTGCCCCCCCCTCCCTTCTCTCCCTCCCTCAATCCTTCCCCACTTTGGCTTTGTCCATGAGTCCTTGCTATATGTTCCTTGACTTGATCCTTCCCTTCCTTTTCCCCCCTGCCCACCCTTCCCTCCATCCCTCTTGTCTCTGTTGGTTCCTTTTTCTTTCACTGTTGCTGGTCTTATTTTCCTTGCATCTTCATAATTATAATTACGAATAACTGTAATTAGTATTATAATTTCTCCATTGACCCAGGAGCTAGTTTTATTTAAGGCAACACATTTTTCTTTTCATTTATGAATATCACAATTTTGGTATTATAATAAAAAATTTATTCTTTAATATATTATTTTTTGTTTTTTTGAAATTTGTTGCCAAGAAAATTATCAAATTCATAATTATTTTGTCACTCTGAACTAAATTTAATGAATGCTATACCCAAAATTGTATAAGATAGTTGGCATTTTGATCAATTTTATATTTTTGTCATTAAACATTTCATATACTTCTTTTAACGTCTATTAATTACTGATGTTGGGTAGTAAATGCATACATGTTTAGAAGTCATATATCTTCTCAATCAGTTTAATCACATATTTCAAAGATATATGATCATTACCCCTTACTTCTAGTCATGATTATTTATTTCAATCACATTTTGTTTGATATTAATGTACTAACCTTCATATGGCTAATTTTTGCCACATACATCTTTTTATTCCTATCTCTTTACTTTTAATTTTCTTGTTTTAGAAGTGCCTGGCATAGCTGAATTTTAAAGTCACTGGAGTCAATTTTATGCATTTATATTCACTTATCTATATAAATTATTATTCTGGGCAAACATGGATTTATTTCTTTAATTTAGTTTTTAATTTTTCTGTTTTGATGTATTTTTATTTTGTCAAGTTGCTTTTCCAGACATAGATACTGTTAACTTTACCTCTTGATTTTGATATATAAATCTATCCCCCCAAAATGAATTTTTTAAAAAATAGTAAAAAAGTTCTGTTTGTCTAAAATGTCTTAGTTTTATGCTCATTTATAAAAACATTTTCAGTAATATAAAAATAATATTAATAAATAAGACATTGAGAGATGAAAGATATATTTATGGCATACATTGTGGTGATGTTTTCACAGATGTGTAGTTATCTGCAAACTCATCAATTTATAATACATTAATATGTACACCTTTCTGAAAGTCAATCACTACTCAATAAAGTAGTTTAAAAAATAAATTCTATTTTAAGAATATTATTATTTATTGTATATTCATTCTTTCCTTTCTAAAAGCTTATTTTTACTTTTTGTTTTCAGTTTAATACATTGGTTTTATTATCATTTATGTGGGTGTGGATATCTGTTTACACTAATAGTTGAGAATAATTTGGCTTTTTAAATCTGATAACATATCATTAATTTGAAGAAAAATTTAAGTTCATATTGCAAATATTTTCTTTAGTTACTTATTCTTAGTAACTTTAAAAATAGATATAGATAATGCCTTATCACTCAGTTCTCTATGTCTTGCAGTCTATTTTCCAGGTATTATTTTCCTTTTCTCTGTGTTGCATTTTTATTGTTTATGGTATTAGAGTTGTCCTAATTTTTCTTCCTTTGCAACTCTCCATCCAAACCCTTTACTCCTTCAGGCAATACCTGCATTATTGTCCATGTTCATGACTAATGCATATTTTCTTTTGCTACTCTGTTCCCTATGTTGTACTTTACATCCCCATGACAATTCTGTAAATACCAATTTGTACTCCTCAATCCCTTCACTTTTTTCCCCATTCCCCCACACCTTCTCCTATCTGGCAACCATCAAAACTTTCTCCATATCTATGATTCTGTTTCTGTCCTGTTTATTTTGTTTTTTTCATTCAATTACTCATAGATATGTATTGATTGCCATTTTATTTTTCATATTTTTGGCCTTTTATTCTTAAAGAAGGCCCTTTAACACTTCATATAATACCAGTTTGGTGTTATTGAACTCCTTTAGCTTTTTCTTGTCTGGGAAGCCTTTTATTTGTCCTTCAATTTTAAATGATAGCTTTGCTAGGTAGAGTAGCCTTTGGCTGTAGGTCCTTGCTTGTCATCACTTTGATATTTCTTGCCAATTCCTTCTGCCCTGCAAAGTTTCCTTTGAGAAACTTTGTATCTTGGTGTAGACCCGTTTGGGTTCATCTTGTTTGGGACACTCTTGTGCCTCCTGGACTTGTATGTCTATTTCTTTCACCAACTTAGGTAAGTTTCTGTCATTAGTTTTTCAAATAGGTTTCCAATATTTTGCTCTCTCTCTTCTCCTTCTGGCACCCCCATGATGTGAATGTTAGTATCCCAGTGACAGGAGGATAAGTCTCCATAACTTATGGCTATAGAACCAGTGGGGATTGAGGCTGTGGAAGACATAAACTGCTGAAATCCCAGGCAATTCTTCTTAAAGGATTTATACACAGATGACTTGGACTCACTCCCTCTAAGTGCCAGTGCAGAGGCAGCAGATTGAAAGGCATCAGAGACATATGGAGAGGAACTGCGTTGTCTGAAAGGATAAAAGCTGGGGAGAAACTTTCTCCCAGGCAGACGTGCTAGCAGATGTCATTTTTCCTTTTCTAAGCCATTCCCCAACAGAGTCACAGAGCAAGCAGGAGGACACCATATCTAAGTCTCCATCAAGCTATCACTCTCTTCCCCACCCTGGTGATCCCCTGAGGCCTGGCCCCAACCAACTTTCAGGCTTGCCTAAGCCATTCCTAGTGTCTTTTCTTAGCCTATGTTTCAGATTTTCCTAAACTTACTCAAACAAGCTGCATCTGGCTTCAGCAAGCCATGTACCTCTCACTATGTTGCCCCAGGCACGGCACTACCAGCAGCTGGCCTTGATTCAGAAGTTGGTCCTACCTAGGACTCCACAAATCCAGTATAAGTAGCAGCCATCTGCAAATTCACTTTGTATCTTATGCTGTGTGAATGTGGACAGAACGCAGTTGGTGGCTGCCCATGGACGTGACAACAGCAATTAAAGCTCATCTACAAGAGGAGGGTATGTCGCATTGTGTGGTGGCTGGACGGGGCGCGCCACTGCAGGGGAGCACCACAGAGAGCCTGGGGCTTCCTGAACCTGAGGGAAACTGGCTGGGGCCAGCTGAGATGGGAGCAGGGCTCTAAATCCCTCAGAACTCATCCCGGGGTTGTCACGGATGAGGGGGATAAATATAAAACATCACAAACACTTTTCTGTTTGCTGGGAGACCAGACAGGGGCACTTCCCCCTCACTGGAGAAGGCCGTGGCACATCCCCCTAGTGGGGAAGACCCCATCACCCTTTGTTCCAAGGCTTTTATTGAAAATCTTATCAGTGGGGCTAGGTAATAGGAATGCATACATAATTTTGTTAAATTAGTATGTTAAGTTTCACAGAGAATAGATGCTTTTAAGAAAACAAGTGACAGGAATTCACTGATTTACATGGGTCCAAGAGGAGACCAGTATAAACAACAGAGAATGAAGATAAGGGCAAGCACCTTAATGATAAAGGGTAAGGGGTGCAAATAATGTGATGGTCCTTGGCAGCATGAGCTGACCAGAGATCTGAGAGAAGAACAAATCACACTTTAAAGAAATTACTTTTAGGCCTGATTTCCCTGGCAACCACCACCAGACCTGATTTAGAGCTGACTCCTGAACTGCTTCAAGCCTGAGACAGGTGTGGGGAGGGAACTACCTCAATTTCTTGTCTGCTGCCTATATCGGTAGATGCCTGGCTTATGTTGCCCTCCCCCGAGGGGGTCTTACCTGTCATTGGCAGGGACCATCACAAGGCAAAGCAGAGAAGCAGGAGCTAAGCCCCTGCCTGGAGGGTGTAGGGGAGACACATCATGTCTCCTCAGAAGCCTGTTTCTCCAAGGCCTTCTGATTATTTCTAGCCTTGGGGCCCTCCAGCCTGTTGGCAGGGTTGCAGCTCCTGAAACCAAGCAGAGCGTTTCCTAACAAGGTTGTACACAGCCCATATGGTGGGTGTACCTTAAATACCCAGCTTGGGTAATAGGGGAGGCTGTGCCACTGGACCCTACAGGACACTTACTACATTAGGCTACTCTACCAAACCTGGGAGATGTAGCAGCTGTACCTAATACATAGAAGTAAACACAAGGAGGCTGCCAAAATGAGAAGACAAAGAAACATAGCCCAAATGAAAGAATAAAACAAATTTCCAGAAAAAGAAATACACAAAACAGAAACAAGCAATATCTACTCTATACAGAGTAGATAAATGCTGGTTATAAGGTTACTCAAGGGACTTAGTAAGGACCTCAACAGCATAAAAAAGATCCAGTCAAAAATGAAAGATACACTAAATAAAATGAAGAATAATTTACAGGGAATCAACAGTAAAATGGATGAAGCCAAGAATCAAATCAGCGATGTGGAATATAAAGAAACAAACAAACAACAACAACAAAAAAATCAATGAGAACAGCAAGAAAAAAAATAATCCATAAAATTGAAGATAGTGTAAGGAGCCTCTGTGCTGCATTTTTGATATTTCATATTGACTTTCAGTATAATAATTTTTCAACTGTGTCTAACCTGTAATAAATTGTGCACTCACACACCTGTGTGTGTGTAAGTGTGTAAATGTTTTTCACTTTACTCATTGGCAATTCTTGTTAGAAAGTTTTGTGTTACATTATGGAAGTAAATCCTATAACAATCTAACTTGAAACTTGTTAGCAATATCCGCACTTTCAGCATTCATCATACAAAACTTTCACATTGTGTTTTTATGTTTTTGTTTTTTTCTCTTAATTTTTTAAAATTTATTTCTTTTTTAAAAATTTTTCAAATACATTTGTCTCAATTTACCTGCCACCACTTTCCCCTGCCCCACACTCCCCCACCTCATACCCTCATTCCTTCCCCACCTTGGCTTTGTCCATGTGTCCTTCACACCTTTTCCTTGATCTGATACTTCCCCTTCCCCTCCTTACTACCACCATCCCTCCCTCACTTCCTTGTCAGTTTCTTCTTTCTTTTAATGTTGTTGGTTATATGTTCTTTGCAGGCTTGCTTTGCTGATTAGGTTCCACTTATAGGTGAGATCATAGGGTATTTGTCTTTCACTGCCTGGCTTTTTTCACTTAGCATAATGCTTTCCAGTTCCATCCGTGCTGCTCATGAAGGGTAAGTAGCTCTTTCTTTCTTTCTGCTATGTAGTAGTCCATTGTGTAAGTGTACCATAGTTTTTTGATCCACTCATTTACTGATGAGCACTAAGGTTGCTTCCAGCACTTGGCTGTTGTAAATTGTGCTGCTATGAACATTGGGGATCATAAGTTCTTTTGACTTGCTGTTCTGAGATTTTTAGAGTATACTTCTAGCAGTGGAATCACTGGGTCAAAAGGCAGTTCTATTTTTAGCTTTCTGAGGAAATTCCGAACTGTTTTCCACAGTGATTGCATAGTCTGCATTTCCACCAACAGTGTACTAGGGTTCCCTTTTCTCCACAACCTCATCAGCACCAGTTGTTTGTTGATTTAATTATGATGGCCATTCTGACCAGTGTGAAGTGGTGTCTCATTGTAATTTGAATTTGTATTTTTCTGATGGCTAGTGATGATGAGCTTCCTTTCATATGTCTCTTTGCCCTGTGTAGGTCCTCCTTGGAGGAGTGTCTGTTCAGATCCTTTGACCATTTATTAACAGGATTGTTTTTCTTCCTCAAGTGTAGTTGTGAGAGACCTTTATATATTTTGGAGATCAAATCCTGGTCTGAGGTATCATTGGCAAATATATTTTCCCATACATTTAGTTCCCTTTTCATTTTGCTGATGATTTTTTTAGCCATGCAGAAGCTTCTGATTGTGATGAGTCCCATTTGTTTATTTTTTTCCTTTATGTCCTTTGCTCTTGGGGACATATTGGTGAAAATACTGCTGTGCGGGATATCTGAGACTTTCCTGCCTATGTTATCCTCTAGGATTTTTATGGTGTCATGACTTATATTTAAGTCTTATCCATCTTGAGTTTATATTTGTGTATGGTGTCAGTTGGTGGTTGAATTTCAATTTTTTGCATGTAACTGTCCAGCTCTCCCAACACCATTTGTTGAAGAGGCGATTTTTACTCCAATTTATGCATCTGCTCCCTTTGTCAAATATTAGTTGACCATAGAGACATGGATTTATTTCTGGGCTCTCTATTCTGGCCCATTGATCTTTGTGTCTCTTCTTATACCGGTACCAGTCTGTTTTGATTACAGTAGCCTTGTAATATAGTTTGATGTCCAGTATTGTGATCCCTCCTACTTTGTTTTTCTTTCTCAAAATGGCTGCAACTATTCAGGGTCATTTATAGTTCCATATAATTTTTTTAAATGTTTGTTCTATGTCTGTGAAATACATTAATGGCATTTTAATAGGGATTGTGTTGAATCTATAAATTGCTTTGGGTAATATGGACATTTTGATGATGTTAATTCTTCCAATCCATATACATGGTATATGCTTCCATTTATTTGTGTCTTCCTTAATTTCTTTCTTCAGTGTTTAGTTTTGTGAATACAGGTCTTTCACCTCCTTGGTTAAATTTATTCCTAGGTACTTTATTTTTCTTGTTGCTATAGCAAATAGAAATTTTTTCCTGGTTTCTGTTTCTAATATTTCATTGTTGGTGTACAAAAATGCCTTCGATTTCTGAATATTGAGTTTGTAACCTGCTGTTTTGCTCAATTCACTTACTAAGTCAAGTAGTTTTTTAGTGGAGTTTATGTGGTTTTCCAAATACACTATCATGTCATCTGCAAACAATGATAGTTTTACTTCTATCTACAGTTACATACAGTATATAATGCTTGTGATGAAGACAAACTTTAAGCAAACACCAGTTGGGAAGGCCTATGGGAGAACCAGGGCTTATGGAAGTTCTTATGCTCTACATAATTGTGAGAACCCTACATAGAAGAACACTACAGGAGAATTCTGTGTTTACAGTAAAGCTCTGGAGATCTAACTTCCCCTTCTCAACTTCATCTTTCCTTCTATTAATACCACTCCATCTTGGCACACAGGCCAGAGTGTGCACACAGCTTGTTAGGTCTGCATGCATTGGAAGTCACCCTTTATTTTTCCCAGATAAATCTTTCTTGGTGAAAAACACCTAGTCAATATTATTCTTCTGTTGACACCTGGTAATGATAATAAACAATTGTTACTAGATTATGTATTTACTATACCATTACTTTTTATTTTAGAGTATACTCTCTCCTTATAAAATAGGTTGCTATAGAACAGTATGCCATGTTACATCAACAGCAACCTCCTCATATCTCTCATACTGTAACCGTTGATAGCATCATTTTCTCTTGTGTTTGATTTAATCTCATGTTGATTTTTTCTTTTGTAGTAATGTGCAGTACAGCCTTTCAGCTTGGGAACAATAAGCCACACCAGGTAGGCTATGTGTGTAGTAGGCTATCCCTTCTTGGTTTTTGTAAGTATACTCTATGATTTTACACAAGGGCAGAATTGCTTAATGATACCTTTCTGAGAATGAATCTTTGTTATTAAGGAGAACATGACTGTATATTCAGTCAGCCAATCCCCAACCAACAAGCCAACTCTGGGCTCTACATTTATTTTCTTTTTCCTCCTCACTCCAAGCAAGATTGACTATATGGCCCCAACCAATCTGTTATTTTCTATTTTTCTCTACCTTGTTCTTTATTCTTTAACTTATAAAGCTTATTGCCTTCTGTCCAATTTCCCAGTTCTCCAAACAGAGACTGTCCACTTCCTAAAGTATTAAGGTTTGCTTATAACACTTGATTTTTTTAAAAAAATTTTACTGGATTTGGTGAGAACGATGGGATATGAAGCTGACTGCTAAATGTGTATGGGATCTTTACAAAGGTGTAAAAGAGACGCACAGGTAAGGCTTCCACCTAAACCTTGAAGTTCACTATTCCCCTTGTCATTTGGGAGGGCTGTGGGTAAGTCACTCTCAGATTTTAATTCCACTCTCTTGCAGCTCTCTCCAATCTAAACAAACTTTAAAAACGTGTATGTATATCTATGTGTGTTTGTGCATATATATGTGTATATAAATACATATATGATGTTAGTGTAAACAAAGCTCTTGTGCTACCAGTCATACAGAGGTGTGGCACATACAATTATGTACAATATATAACACTTGATGATAATAATAAGCAACTATGTTACTGATTTATGTATTTAACTCAATTGGCTACATTGGCTAATTGGTGATGTCTGAAGCTGACAGCTAAAAACATATAGGACAAGAAAATACACAGGTAAGTATCACTGGATCCTTTGAATATATGTATTTCCTAGAAAAGTTCCAAGGCACTGGAAAGTTTCCAGGGTAATTATATGAGGAATACATAACACGTGCTCATAATTTGAGAACTCACAAAGCCTCAGAGTAAGCCCACAATGTACACAGTTTGGGAAGTTTGGAAAATAAAGACAAGAAATTTAGACCGTTTTGACCATCAAAATAAAAATCTACATAAATACAAGTTGGACAATTAAAGGCCATTAGGGTATCTTCCACTATAGAGAATATTCTAGTGAAAGAAATAATATGTCTAAAAGAAACCTCAAAAGCCAAAGGTGCAAAATTTATGGGCACATGTCAATCACTGAAAAGCTGTTAGAATGCTAAGTTCTCACACTAAGGTAAGTTGTTCATGGAATGGGTTATAGCGACACTAGGTCACCCACCTATCTTAAGAAAAATGTAGGGCAATTCAGTGCACTGTAAAATACTATAAAACCCCTGACTCAATATATATCCCTCGTAGGTATTGATTTGGTTCAGAGAAACCCAAAGTTTAACTAGTTCCACAAGTTTCAAAAAATCAGGCATGCCATGTTTAAGAACATTTGCTTATTGTATGCATACAAACACTAAAATCGATTGAAAACTTGACAATTCTGGTAGATCCTGTGGTTACACTCTCTACTTTAAACCCCACTCACTCAGAAGCCTGCAGATGCTGGGAAAACTGGCAGAAATGACAAGAGGTGAGAATTCTTGGGGAGTCAGTTCTCTGGTCCAGGAAGAAAGGTAAAATTTTGTGGCTTTTCTAATATGATTTCTATGAATTTAGTTTTGGGTTGTTCACTGGTTATCAATCCTTTCTCAGAGACAGCTATTGTCTTTTTTGTCTTGTTTTGTGCCCTGAGAAGTTGGATTGGCCTTCTGCCTGATTATAGCATGTAGGTTGTTAGTTCTTGCCTGTGCAGGCAACTCAGATACTATGCATAAGGTCCAAAAATATGGTTAAGTAAAAATGTGGGTTGTATGTCTTTGTGGCTTGGGTCTACTCACTGTTGCCAGCTCTTGGGTGAATCATCTCAGTTTTGTTTTGTTTTTTGTCTATCTTTAGGAGTCACTTTGGACCTTGGGAAGATAGTATCTTTTATTATTTTTGTTAATTTGTCAGGAAGAAAAGTAACTTAAGATGATGACTAGTTGTTTAATGCTTCATGGAATTTTTATGGGTAATCTATACTATAAGTTAATGGGTATAAGTAATATAAACATTTTATAATTGAATAATGAAATTTAGAATTGAATTTTTAACAATGATTATGTGGTTTTACACACATACACACATACACACACACATGTGTATATATATTCCAAAATATTTTTGCTAACTTGAAACCTTAAAGTTATAAGGTTAAGAAAAATTAAATAATAGATATTCATTAAATGTCTAAATCATTTCCAAATAAGATCAAATACTGAAACATTAATTACTGGATATTTTTATGCACTTTGGGTTTTCTTTTACAAAGTAATTAAATATATTTTTGTCAGTTAGTAAATATGTTTTGTGCCACATTGAAAAATTTACTCTGAAGAATTATGTAGTTCTACAAATTACAAAATGTATTTATATATTAGACAAATTAACAGAATTCTCTTGTAACACATAATCCGCATTCACTTCTTAGTTTTTACTAGAGATAATAAATTCTAAAGTCTAATTAATGTATGTGATTAAATCTACTTAAAAATAATAAGGGTAAAAAGAATGAACTATATAAAAAGTAGGTAATGAAAGTAAAATGTCTGTTTGTTGCAAATGAAAAAACAAAAACAAAACAAAACATAAAACTAAATCTGAATTGACATAAAAACAGTTGTATATTTGTGGAAAAGGAATCTTGGAAAAGAAATTTTATGTGTGGTTATATTGGCTAAGATCAAAATGAATTTACATAACTTTTTAAAAATTTTATTTATTGATTTTTAGAAAGAGATAGGATGATGGAGGGGGAGATAGAAGAAAGAAAAGATCTATTTGTTGTTCCATTTATTATGTATTCCTTGGTTGCTTCTTGTATATTCCCTGACTGGAGATAGAACTCGCAACCTTGCCATATCTGGATGACACTCTAGCAACTAAGCTACCTGGCCAGGACTACATAATTGTTTTTTAAAAAAAATGAGTTTTATATTAAAAAATGCATGGGTGCAAAATTGGAGTTTATTTTTTTCTGTTAAAAGGACAGGTTTCTTAGATTACTGGTCTACTCTGAATAAAATAATGTAAACAAAGGGTGTTTTTGAGTATTTGACTGTTTTACTTTCTAAGTAACCTGCTTGGACAGCAAAGAATTTGTGTCTTACAAAATAATTTATTATACTTCATATTACGCTTATAAGGCCTTTGATGACTTAAGAAAACCCAGTGTTCTAAGTGTTAAAAGAGCTAAGTTTTATACACAAATATATAACTTTCTGTATTTACCTCTATTCTTTGTTATTTTGTTTACGTGATTTCTTTTTACAAATTTCCCTAAAGTCAAATCTGATATAAATTATTTTTGGCCTCAAACTAATTTGGGGATGTTATAGAAGGTCACAGGAACATTCTGAAGAATCTGTCTCTCACTGCATAAAAGAGAAATGTTAGGTTTATTTGGTACATTAAACTATGTGGGAAGTACTATCAAATAAAAAAATGTTGTTAAACCTTGTTAAGTTATATCTATATGGATATTTGTTACTAATATAAATATTCCATAAATTGTTTAAAGTTTCTGGAAATTTGTCACCATTCTCATTATCCAATTCTTACCCTAAATTATTGTCTGCCACAGAAATAACTACATTTTCTTATCCAACGACCTATCATCATATCTTTAATCATGGGCATTACATCTTGTCACTTACAGTTATTGCTTCACTCTTATGCTTTTGCAATAGCGAGATTCTTGGTCAGGGTCCTACCATGGGCTCTTGACCACTGACATCATTGACAAATTTTAAGGTACTAAACCTTGGGTACATAGTTCACAAATGAAGAAGGATCCACAGGACACTTGGTACATTATAAATACAAGGGCATCAAAATCAAATTTATTAGGAAGAAACGTACCTGACATGGGGTAGATTATTTTGTCCCAAGATGTCAGATGAAGAATATTTCCTTCTATTGTTCCTTCCACCTACGACCTCCCTTTCCCTAATTTTTACAACATGAAGTCCCCTATAATTCTTTTGTCCCCTTTTTGCATTTTGCTGACCTATAAAGATAATTCCATCATTAACATATCAGGTCATTGTAAAAGTGAATAATCCAACCTTCAACTGTTTGTTGTATTTGCTATGCTAGTAATCATGAAGTTCTTTCTTTTCCTCACAAATTTCAGTGATTTACAATGCCTCAATTTCTTTGGAAAAACACCATAGATGAACACTTCTGAAGAAATAGACACGCAGTTACATAAGTATGTAAATACGTAAACAAACCAACTGGCTTAAAGAAGTATCTTCCTCTTCTGGATCATTTCTTGACTTATTTGATTCTAATTGGTTTGGGTCATGGGGATCCTGGCTTAGCAGTGATCTCCAAACAATGGGAATTGTTTAATTGCTAATTATTATGATTTCCTTAATATGCTGCATTCTCTAAAAAGTTTAAAATGCATTTGAGCAATTATTGATCAGCCAATAGATGGTCTCTCTCCAACTAGTATGAAAAAAAACAACAACCCTGAAGAACATAAATAGGTCCAAGAATAGGAGCTTGACAACATCTTTTTAAATACTACATTGAGACACAAAAGGGTCAATAATAACTAAAAGCCACACTAGAACCAATCTTTTTGATCAAACCCCTTGAATGGGTAAGAGATTGATCAAAAGACCCATCAACAAAAGAATGTCCAGGCTATAAGCTGAAAATGGAACTGCCTTTTGATCCAGCAATTCCCCTGCTGGGACTATACCCTGAGAACACCAAAACGCCAATACAAAAGAACCTATGCACCCCAATGTTCATAGCAGCACAATTTACAATAGCCAAGTGTTGGAAGCAACCTAAATGCCCATCAGTAGATGACTGGATCAAAAAATTATGGTACATATACACAATGGAATACTACGCAGCAGAAAGAAAAAAAGAAGTAGTAAACTTTGCGACAGCATGGATGGAACTGGAGAGCATCATGCTAAGCGAAATAAGCCAGGGGGCGAAAGACAAATACCATATGATCTCACCTATAAGCGGAACCTAACCAACAATGCAAAGAAGCAAGGAAAATATGACCAGCAACACTGAAAGGAAAAGAAATCAACAGAGACAAGAGGGAAGGGGGGGGCAGGGAAAGGGAAGGGAAGGGGAAAGTCAAGGAACATATAGCAAGCACTCATGGACAAAACCAAAGGGGAAGAGCTGAGGGAGGGAAGGTGGGAGGGGGCAAGGGAAAGAGGTGGGGGGAAGGCAGAGACAAATGTATTTAAAAAGTAAATAAATTAATTAAAAAAAAAAGTATTTCAAGAGTTTATTTTGGCCAAATTTTGAGAACACACCAAGAAGCAAAATCTCAATAAATTGAGGACATGCTCTAGGAAATGTCTATTTTTGCAGCTTATGTTATATATTAGAGTCAAAAGAGAAGATATAAAGAGAGTTACATAAAATCCATTGGTAGTAGATTAGGGGGTCTGGGGAAAGCAAGACAGGACACCTCTAGAATTGGGTAAAAAGCAAAATTCAGGGAAACATACATCTGCTACATTGGTGGGTAACGAACTGTTAATAATTAACCTTTATAGTACATAGAGATGGTATGCAGGCAACAAGGTAATGATAAGGTGTTCTGTGGTCCTGTGCTGCGTAGTCACTCTCTGGTGCCAGTGATTATGCCTTCAAGGGGTAGGAAAATAAAATTACTCTGTCATTTCAAAGGTATGCTTTCTTAGATACACAAAGACAATAGACACACTCACTTAAAGTAAACTATAGACCTTTGTCAAGGGAGATACAGGCCTAGGATGTGACTACCCATTGTGATCCACATTAGTTAGGAATTTATTTTTAATTTTTAAAATGTTTCTCAATTACAGCTTACATTTAATATTATTTTGTATTAATTTTAAGTATCCTGTATAGTGGTTAGATAATCACATACTTTACAAAGTGTTCCCCTCAATATTTCATGTATTCACTTTGTAACTGAAAGCAGGGGTAGTTGCCTGCTGCTATGAAAGCCAGTGCTCAAGAGGCAGGTGCTGATGTGAGGGAAAGTGGATTATTGTCAGGTGCCAGATACCTGAAAGATAGGAGACTCAGGACACAAAGCTCATCTCCACATCTCAGTGGAGGTAGAGGTTTTTTATAAGGAGGGAAAGAGGAAAAGAAGAAAGAGATCAAGGGTGTGGGTTGAAAAATTCTCTACTGCAGACTAGTACAGTCCATTCTAACAAGGCAAGCGATCATCCAGTGCATGTCCTTGTGGTTTAGTCATACTGGCTTCACATCACCCTGGTTCTCCCTCAGCTGAGATGCCTGAAGGTCAGAGTCTGTATCTTTTGGAGTTAATTCCTGGAATTCTTATACAAACATGCTGTTTATCTCTAAGCTACATATTTAATCAGAGGTAGCACTTACAGAAACAATGTCAAAGGAATAGTAGGTTGGGTTACAATTTCCCACCATTACAATTTTCCATTGTTATAACCTGGAACCATACTTAACTGTTATGATATTATTGACTATATTTCCTTTACATACTCATGACTAGTTTGCAACTACCAATCTATACTTCTCAATTTATTTTATGTTCAGACCATCCTGTGTGGTTGCTTCTGTCACTGAGCTTGTCAATTTCAATATGTAGCCCCCTTTATATTTACAGAGGGGACTGTAGAAATAACTTTCCAGGTCCAAGATGTGGCTGCTCCTGCCAGGGTGCCACATCAGCAAATCAAAGTTTAGATTACTTTCATGTCTCTATTCCCATTGATAAGAAACTCAGTAGATCCTGTCCACTGAACCCCAAATACCACACCAACTCTGGGCTCTATACTTATTTCCTGTTCTTTCTTAGTCTGAACATGTTGACCTTGTGGCCCCAGCCAATGAAATATTTTCTACTGTTCCTTGTTTTTTATGTTATAAAAGCTTCCTGCCTTCTGCCCCACTTTGTTGTTCTCCTAAAAGAGACTGTCCACTTTATGATGTATTAGAGTTTATATAACCTAAATTGTTTTATTTAATAATTTTAAAAGTCAGAATATATAATGCCAAATTTCCTGTTGTTACTGGCAATTTAAATTTATTAACTATTTCTTTCTTATTGCTAGAAAACAAAAACTCTAAATGCCATGTAAATTTCTATATCACAATTTATAAGAAATAAATATATAAGAAATAAATATTTCATCATTCAGATAACCAAAATATAATTCTCATATATATATTTGTCCAAGATTCTGGGTTCCCAGCTCCCAGAATCCCTGGAATTTCCTAAGAGATAAGAAAAATAGGTGTGTCTTTTATCATATTTGCTCTCTTGTCCTCACTTTATAAAACCTCTTCAAAGACATAAAAGTGAAATGGCTGTCTTGATATTCCTAGCAATCCCTTTCAGCACAACTGGGTTTATCTTACTGTGGTGACTTTGGGAAAATACCTAAGAATGGGTGACGGTTGCCAGGGGGACAAATCACGAATAGAGGGTTGGGACTATCAGTCTCATCCCTTGATTTCTAGAGTGGGGAGAGGGGCTGGAGAGTGAATCAATTACTAGTGGTCAACAATGTAATCAGTCTGACTATATAATGAAGCTTTCATAAAATCCCAAAGGACAGGGTTTGTATTGTTTCCAGGTTGGTGAACAAGTGGAGATTTAAAAAGAATGGTTTGCTCAAAGAGGATTTGGAAGCTTCATGCACTTTCCTCATACCTTGCCCTGTGCATCTCTTTTATCTGGATGTTTCTGAGTTATATTTTATAATAAACCAGTATTCCAATGAGTAAAATGTTTCTTTCGTTCTGTGAGCTCCATGAGCAAGGGGTTGTTGGAATCTCTGATATATAACTGATTCAGAAGTACAGGCAAAAACTGAAGTTGGGGGAGGACAATCTTGTAGGTATGAACCCTTAATCTGTGGGATCTAATATTATCTCCAGGTAGATAGTGTCAGAATTGAATTGAGTTGTAGGACATTCAGCTGATGTCTGAGAGGATTGTTTGTTGGTGGGGAAACCCCTACCACTATCAGACACTCCTACAAATTATATTTTTCTTACTACCTTGTTGCTTATTTTGTAAGCACTGAGGAATTCTGCTAAAATGCTTTGTGTTTAAGTTAAGGAAGAATAAAAAACAATATATTGTAAATATATTTTTAATATTTCTTCATAGTTTCTCTTAATTTTGTATGTGGTAATAATATTGTTATAAAGTTAGAATATGAAAACATTTCCTATTTTATACTGAATTTTGTAGAATGATAAGTTAATTTACAAGATCTTGAGAATCAATTATCAATTGATTAATAAATTATCAATTTATCAATTTACATTGTACTTTCAGCTTTTTAATCTGTCATATAAGATGTATTACTCAAATATACATTCACATTTCAGTTGAATTTTTAATTCTTATAATGACTAATCTCCATTCCATTTAGCTTCTATATTTTATCTTTCTTATTTTTATTTTTTATCCTCATCCAAGGACTTTGGTTCATTGCTTTTAGAGAGGATGGGCATGAAGAAGAGAGAAACATCGATATGAAAGAGAAGCATTGATTGGTTGCCTCCTGTACCTGCTTGGACTCAGGTCTTACATGCCTGGACCCTGACTGGGGATCAGAGATCAAACCCACAACCTAGTTATGTGCGCTGAAGAAGAATCAAACCTGCAACCTTTCAATTATGGGACAACACCTCAAACCAACTGAGCTACAGTGGCTAGTGCTCTATTTCTTTTATTTTTCAAAGGTGTATTTGAAAATATTTCAGTTACTTTTGAAGTTAGCATAAAGAACAACAACAACAAAAATAACAGTGAAAGAAGCTTTTTCTATTTGGTTTTACAGTAGCAGATTCAGTAATTCTTTTCACTGTTGACCCTTTGTATGATTTGATCCAGGATATAGATGGAAGAAAAACTATTGTAGCTTATTTCCCTTGTCAAAACAAGTTGACTTGTCTATGGTTCAGTAAACACTAACCACAAACTAGGTTCTGGACTAAATTAGTGCCAAAACTCTATTTTTTTGATGCATGTTTGGCCATTTAAATGAATAGGAGTGCCCATGAGAGTATATTTATTTTAGATTTTCTTTAACTTTTGTTTTTCTATGATTTGTCTAGGCCTAAAATACTTGGGGTCACAGAATACACACATAACTTTATTACAGTCAGCTTCTTCTAAGAAAGTATAAAATGTAAATTGATGTACTTTTCTAAACAGAGAGAAATGATTAATAGTGACTTATTTAAGTAAATAACAGATAAATTGGTGTGGAAAGTTTTATAAGCTGTAGAGTAATATAATCTTTTTTAAAAAATAAAATATGATATTTCTTCACATCATTTATTCTATCTGCAGCATTCCTCATCTTAGTTCATGCCAACTCAAAACATCAGATGCTTGAGCCAATAAACAATGGACTTATTATTGCTGTCATTCTCCTTTCAAACTGCAAAACAGATGCTGCCCACAAACTTTCTACAGTTCAACCATGTCCAACTCTTTCTCCTGCTTTCAGCCCTGTCCAAACCAAGATTTTTTTCTATTACCTGAAATCATAATTCTTTTCTTGCCTTTTTTACAGTCCATCCACTATGCATCAGTAGAGTAGTACATTTATGACATCAGTTTAATCATTTCTATCTTTAGAGTAGTTCACCTTTCTCAAATAAATAAATAAATACATAAAGTCCTTAAAATAGTCTAAAATTCCTGTATGTTCTGGATTTTCAGACATTTTGTGATATTCCTTCCTTCTGCTCTCCCTGTTAAACAAAGCTTTTAATACACAACGCCTTCCATGGAGTTTCTTCAACATGCCAAGTAATTGTCCACCTTGTTCTACTTGTCCTCCCTGCCTGGAGTGTCTAAGCTGAAATAAATGTTAAACTATCTCTCCTAGTGCTTTTAAACCTGCTTTAGCATTTGGCAATAATCATGGAGGCTTTATCTGATCACTCTTTGTAGTTTAACCTGATTCTTGCAGCTATTTTCCAATTGGAAACTCCAAGTTGTATGATATATCCATATTTTATTTATCTTTATAAATACATAATATTCCATTGCAGGTATACACAACAATTTGTTTATTCATTCATCAGTTGATAGGTATTTCAATTGCTTCCCTCTTTTGAATATTGTGAATAGTGTGGCTATGAACTTGTGTATACTTGTATTTGTTTGATTATGTGCTTTCAGATCTTTTGGATACATATCTTAGAAAGAAATCTTTGGGTCATATGTAATTAACTTTTTTGATATAACTTCAAAATGCTTTTTGAATGGCTGAACCATTTTGCATTCCCAAGAACTATGTACTAAGGTTAAAATTTCTCCACATCCTTGCAAACACTTACGTTCTGGATTTTTTAAATTGGTTTGTTTGCTTTTTATTATAGTCATCCTAGTGAGTATAAAGTATTATCCAATTGTTATTTTGATTTGCATTTACCTACTGACATAAATGTTGAGCATCTTTTCAAATATTGTGGGACATTTGTATATCTTATCTGGAGAAATATATGTTCAAGTTCTTTGATCATATTTAAATTGATTTGGTTGACTTTTTGTCATTGAGTTGGAAAAGCTATTTATATATTATAGACATTAAATCCTTATGTTTTTCAAATATTTTTTCTCATTCTGTGGGATATCTTTTCATTTTCTTGATAATATCTTTTGATATACAAAAGCTTTAGCTTCTATAAAGTAAAGTTTATTTAACTTTGTTCCTTGTACATTTGTCTCATATCTAAGGGTCCATTAATTGACCCAAGGTTTTAATAATTGACCCCCAAGTTTTGTTATAAGCTTTTTATGGTTTTAGGTCTTAAACCTATGTTATTAATCCATTTGATTTAATTTATATAGATGATGTGAGGCTAGGGTCCATATTCGTTATTTTCCATGTGGATACCCAGTTATCCAAGCAACATCTGTTGAGAGTATTGTTCTTCTTCCTAATGGCCATCTCATCCTTGTAGAAAATTAATTGGCTATATATGCATTGGTTTATTTCTGGACCCTCATGTTATTCCATTTATCTATATATCTATACGTATGCCAGTACCAAATTGTTTTGATCACTGTAGCTTTGTATTAAGTTTTGAAATAAAATGTATAAATACTTCATATTTGTTACTCTTTTTATTAAATATATTTCTATTTTTTGGGGGCCCCTTTAAGTCACATATGAATTTGAGGATTGGCTTTTTCATTTTTGCAAAGAAAAATATTATTGGTGTTTTAGCAGGAATTAATTGAGTCTGTAGATCATTGTGGGTAGTATTATCTTTTTAAGATACTAAATCTTCCAATAGGTGAATACTAGTTGTCTCTTCCTTTATTTAGGTCTTGAATTACTTTCAGTGATGTTTTGTAATCTTTAGTGTACAGTTCATTCACCTTCTTGGTTAACTTCATTGTTAGATTTTTTTTTCTTTAGATGCTTTCACATTTTCTTTTTGGATTGTGCATTGCATGTTTATAGAAACATAATTGATTACTGTGTGTTGATCTTCTACCCTGCTATATTGATGAATTTGTTTACTAGCTCCAGTATCTCTCTTTTGTATTCATTGGGATTTTCTATATGTATCAATATGTTATATGTAAATAGACATAATTTTACTTTGTCCGTCTCAATTTGGATGCCCTTTATCTCTTTTTATTGTCTCCTAATATCTGTCTAGAATTTCCAGGATAACGTTGAATATCAGTGGTTCAAAGGGCATTCATTTCTTGTTTCTTTACACATAAATTCCATTATTCCACTACAGAGGAAAGATCACTTACAAATGTATATATATATATGGGCAGTTAAGTTGAAAAATGCAAATATTTAATTGGTACAGGGGAAGTATACATAAGAAAACATATCAAAAATGAACCCTAATGAGTGTAGTTCATTTGGTTGGGCTTTGTTCTGAAAACCAAAATGTTTCTGGTTCATTTCCCAGTCTGAGCACATGTCTGAGTTGTAGGTTTGGTCCCTGGTCAGGACTCATACAAGAGGCAACTGCTTGATGTTTTTCTCTCATGTTAATGTTTGTCTTCCCTTTCTCCCCTTTCCTTTCCATCTCCATAATTATTTATAAATAAAATATTTTTTAAAAAGAAATGAGGGCAGCATGTAGACATGGGCATAAGTCTTCTAAAATAAGGTTGCAAATTTGGCTCTGAACTTTTCTGGTGTCCAAAGAAAAACAGGGAAAATCTCAGTTCTAATTTTCAAGGAAAAAAAGCAGAACAGATATTTATACAAAAGGAAAGATTTTCCTCATGTCTCAGTCTATAACTTTTAGTTTTGTGAATTATTATATATTACTCTAAATAATGAGGTTGGTAATATTTTCAAATAATATGCTTTAAATAATTCAGTAATAAGGTTGCAATAGATTATTATAGAACATTTTAATGTAGGATAAAGACATGAACCCCTAAAAGCAATAGGAGGAATGGAGATAGAAGTAGCAAGGTAAAGTATTTTTAAAGAACAGAGCATATCTTTGTGATGTTGCCCAACACAGAAAGAGAAAGTTCTAGGCAGGCATGAGATTGGACTGTGACTAGATCAGATCATCTGCTTTCAACTGAGAAAAGCCTGGTTTTTGTCCAGACTAACAATAGGGACCAGTGGACAGGGATATAAAGGAGATGCACAAGAGGCAGCAAGTATGGTAATCAGAACTTGGAAAGTGTAAAAATTTGACAAGATATATCAATTTCTTAAAATACATTAGTCATTAAATTTGCTCAATTTGAGATGACTAAATCATTATTCATTTTTTGCACATGGTTTTGGTTGTTACATGTTTTGCTTTGTTTTAATAATGACATTTGCCAATATACCTGACAAACCAAACATCTGGACTGTTATTATTTTAAATTCACAATAAAGAAATATGATGGTTTTAGGATACTATTACCACTATGTTTAATACAAAATTGTATGAATAAGTGAAAATATCTATGAAACACATCATTTCCCTTTGAAGCATAGTCTGAAATATAAATAGTAAATATACAGCACACACAGCAGTGTGTAGATTATCAAAAGTTTTTAATTTATTTTTATTTATTGAGATATAATTGATATATAACATTATATTAGTTTCAGGTATGCAACATAAGTATTCTGTATTTGTATAGATTATGAAACGATCACCTTCAGTTTTTATTTTTAAAAGTAATTCAAGAGATAATTCTGATGCTATCCTAATTTTTGCTGTCTGGCTTTTGCTCCTGACAAATCACAGTATTTGTGTGATAGTTTCTAGACAAATCTATGAAAGAAGACACTTACTGTTGTCTTCTTGTGGGAGGAATAAATCCAGGGACTAACAATTACAAAGAAGATCAAATAAATATTATATGACAAATCAAAATTAATAAAATGTGATAGGTCCTCTTCAAATTGTTAATTTATTTTCATAGGAATCTAAACTGTGGGAAAAGAATCACATGTACAACTTAATAGGCAAATTCATGTGTTCTCGAATCTAAATGAGAAGGATGGAAGAAGGTACAAGAAACTAGAAAATGAAAGACAATTTTGGCAGATATAGTCTTTGTAGATAAAAGAGATTTTAAATATTGATTAATTCTAGCTATATTTTATTCATTTTTATTGGGTGGCTTGTTAGAATGTTTAATGATTTTACATACCAAAGATCTCAGGAGTTTTTTAATTTGTGGTTTGTTTTACTTATTTCATAAAAGCAAAACTAATAAAAACTAGGATTTTTTTTTAAGTGAATGATGGGTACATTTCAATACGCTGCAACTCATTGAATATTTCCATTCCTAAGTTCCCAGAGAATATGAAGACATTTTCTAAAGCAGAGAAAGAACATATCAACAGATAATTAACTGTTGTTTATAAGTAGGACTTTTTTTTGTGCCCATTCAGTTTTATGTATATTTTACTAGAATCTTGAATATAGCATCTTCCTCCATCCTTCTATGTCATAAAAATATATAAGGTTATTACCAAACTCAGGGTATTTTTACCAATGCTCCAACCACAGAAAACTTGAATCCTAAAATTCAAGGAAAAGATATATTTTAATGGTCTTATGGTAATTTTGGAATTGGTGATTAATTAGGGTCAACAGTATTAGACAGAACTGGGTAGAAAATACATGAAAAGGCACACACAGACCTACTTAATTATAAACCCTTGGAACTAAGTTACAGCATGTGCATGTTGAAAAGATGTTCTTTAGATGACTTAGAAGGATTAAGAAACCCCAAAACAGGTATTATTTACAGAGCAAGCATAAAAACAAGATATAAATCAGAGAATATTTTAAAATAAAATAATATAACAAGAAACAGCAGATGAAAATGAAAGTAATGTGGCATAAAGGACAGGATTACTAGATCTTGTAAAACTGATGAGAAAAACATCAAATAAGATTTAAATCTAATGTTGTACAAAGCATTTATCTTGGAGTGAAAATAATTGAGGTCAAAATTCCTGTGTATATTCAACTTTTAAAACACCAGTCTGCCACATACTTGATGTTTAATATATATTTTCAAGGTACGCAAATTCTATCTAACTGGTAAAGTGCAAGTATGTTCATGCAGAAGTACAGAAAGCACTGACTGTACTTGTGCCACTGTTCCAGGTATACTCAGAGCCCATCTGCTGTACCAGATGCCTCCTGGTTGATGGGATGGTAATGTGTGGGAGGCAAAATGTATCACTTTCCAAGAAGGACACTAGGAAAGAGTCCAATGCATTTGTGCCAGGAATACTCCTAATCTCCATCAATAGCCTCATAATCCTATTGAGTTCCCTAATTTAACCAGAAAGCTCTGCAAATGTGTGGAGAGATAATTTTACAGTTTAAAATAAACAACCCTTGAACATATTTGATAAAAGTTAATTTGCATGATGGTCTTTAAACAAACACTGTATTTGCTATGTCTTTCTTTAAACATATTGATATCAACACTTTGTTTATGAAATGTTTCTAAATATACTCCTAATTTTCAAGTACTTAATGTGAGTAATGTATACAATTATAAAAACCTATAGATTGGAAAATAAAAATCTAATGACTGAATTTCCTATTTCAGATGCCAATCTCTCATTAGTAAGTAATAAGATTATGGAGAAAATACAGATAATTGCATTAGGTTTAGCTTTATTTTCTCCGGATTATTATAAACCAGTATCATTATTGTAAATTATTCACCTTTAATAATCAAGCAAATGTCTGTTATCTAATCCTAAAAAGTTTTATTTATATGTAGAAGTTTTTCTTTATTTTTTTCCCTTCTGTACCTCTAGTCTCCTTTCTCCTTTTCTACCCCTCCTCCCATTTCTTCCCCTCCTCCCTCTCTCTGTTTCAGGCATGTGCGAACACACACACATTTTATACACACACCCACACAAAAACACATATATATACACACATACACACAATAACATATTCACAAGCACACAGTTATTAAACCTCTATTAAATAGAGTGTATAAGAGCACTATATCATTTAAAGTAGTAAGATGAGTAAAAAGGAAAACCTAAAAATAATCCAATTGATAGCAGAGCTTAGTACAATACTATGAGTATTACTAAGGACACAGTGTCTGCCAAATGTCATATTAGCTTACTTGATTTATCTCGCGTCTGCTAAATGAATACTGGTATTGATGTGCTGTGCTGAAAGACAGCATGGGCAAGCATTTTGTTTTACAGATAAACACTAAAGCCCAATGTGGTTCAAAAATAGACCCAAGGCCACACAGCTGGTAAATGACTCAGGTTGACACTGAATCCAAAATTTGTCAGACTGAAAAACCGACACTTATGCCTCTGGACCCCTGATCTGGCTGCTTTTCTCTCCATGAAATAAAATCTTTTGTTTGTTTGTTTGTTTCTAGGAAAAGAATAGGAATGGCTGGTGTTGTCTAGACCTGGAATTATTTAAATATGACTCTCCACTGAGGACACTGCCCAAATTGACCTAATTATTCCTGACTTAGAAAACTTGCCAGGATGCATTTTATAATACAATAAACTATTAGAAAAGCTTTATTTTAAGTGTGTGTTATCATTATAAACCAAATTTATAAACAGGAGCTAACATTGGGTTAATGCCTTGAGTCCTGATACTAGAAAATAAGTCCTTGAAGACAATAGTACTATATCTAATATTTATTGAAATAAAAAAAAAAACTTCTAGCCATAGGATATTATTGTAGTACAATATTGTTACCATAATAAATTTAATCAGCCCATTATTAATTCATCTTGCTATTAAAATGATGTAAATGGACTTCCAGCCAAGATGGAGATATAGGTAGATACATTTTGCTTGCTTGCACAAACAAAAGGACAACAACAAATTTAAAAATAAAAAATAACCAGACTGCCAGAAAATAGAACTGTATGGAAGTCTGATAACCAAGGAGCTAAAAAAGAAGCATTCCTCCAGACCGGTAGGAGGGGTGGAGATCAGCAACCGGGGCCAGAGAGGATGTGCAGAAAGGCGGTGACTGGCAGACTGGGTGGTCCCACATTTGCCTGTAGATAAATCAGGAGGAATAGCTGGTGACCAAGGCAGAATGCACAATCCAAAGATCTAGTGTGGGAAAAGAAAGCCTCAAAACCTCTGGCTGTAAAAACCTGTGCAGATGGCAGCCATGGGAAAAATTCCCAGCCTCACAGGAGATTTCATTGGAGAGACCCACAGGGTCCTAGAGCATATACAAACACACCCACCTGGGAATCAGCACAAGAAGGGCCCAATTTGCTTATGGGTAGCAGGGGAAGTGACTGAAAGCTGGCCAGGAGAAAAGCAAGTCATTTTTCCCTTTCAGACCCCTGCCCCACATACAGCAACAGAAAACAGTAACCTGAGTTGCCACACAGTGGCAAATACCTAAGGCTCCACCCCTTCCAATGTAACAGGCTCTCTGAGATAAATAAATATGGTCCAAAAGAAAGAACAGATCAAATCTCTAAAAATAGAACTAAGCAATGAAGAGATAGCCAGCTTATCAGATGCAGAGTTCAAAACACTGCTAATTAGGATGCTCACATAATTGGTTGAGGATGGTTGCAAAACAGAGTAAAAAGTAAAGGTTATGTAAAGTGAAATGAAAGATATACAGGGAACCAATGGTGAAGGGAAGGAAACTGGGGACTCAAATCAATGATTTGGAGCAGAAGGAAGAGATAAACATTCAACCAGAACAGAATGAAGAAACAGGAATTCAAAAAAATTAGGAGAGGCTTAGGAAACTTCAGGACAACTTTAAACATTCCAACATCCAAAATCATAGTAGTTCCAGAAGAAGAGAAAAAGCAAGAAATTGAAAACTTACCTGAGAAAAAATCAAGATGGCAGATGAGTGAATGGAAGTCATGCTGACCCCTTCCCAGGACCAATCTGGAATTACAAGGACCAATCTGGAATTACAAACAACTAAATTGTGGAGAAATCACCTGGAGCAAAAAAACTAAACAATGCAGAAATAGGAGACTTATAACCTCGGACAGACAGAAGAAACAGCTTTAGCACAATCTGACTGGTAAGGAGTGCAGTGGAAACTTGAGAAGGCTGGCTGAGAGCCAAAAGGCAGCAGCGCCAGAGGGATATTTAAGTGGCTAGTTGTATCCCTCTGAAAAGAGTGGGGTCTAAACCATTAACAGGGATCTCCAGCTTACAGTACCGGAGCCAAAAAATACATAGATAACATCCAGCTGCGAAAAGCAGCAGGGTTGCTCTCTGCCAGAGACAGGTGGCTGGAGACACAAAGAGATATTTAAAGGGCCAATGCATAAATTTTTATTTGCATCCACTTACGCCGCTCTCCAACAAAGGTGGAGGTAGAGGGGGCTGGAGCCACCGGAGGAGAGGCTGGGAAAGGAGACTTTGGGGAGAGAACTGAGAGAGTAGCAGGTGGGATCCCAATGCTGACTCATCCCCCGTATGGCAGAAACCATCTAGCTAAGACAGTACACTTCCCTGAGCATCAGCAGCTTGAGAGGACCCAATATCCCCGCCCCAAGGAGGGACTCCACCTTGCTCTATGGTGTCTAAGCCTGACTGATGAGTGTAGAGTGACTAGATTAACAGCTGAAGGAGACAGCCACAGACAGTAGATTCCTGAAAGTCTTGAACAGACTGCCTAACATTACACACGGTCAACATCTGACATCACCAGAGGCAGATCAAGACAGAAAAAACAGCAATAAATACTAGAGGCTACTAAAATGAAATCCACTGTGGTCTTCATGATCTATGATATTTTTTTTACTATTTAGCTTTTTATTTAAATATTTTTTATTTTTATTTTTAAATCAGGTGTATTCTATTACACGTCTCAGTTTTTCCCCATTTGCCCTTCTCCATCCATCTCACCCCATCTCCCACACCCATTGTCAATTTCCACTCTGTTGTCCATGTCCATGAATCATTCGTGCATGTTCTTTGTCTAGTCCCTTCTACTTTCCACCATTGTCCTCCTTCCCCATCCACTCTGGTCGCTTTCATCTGCTCAATGTTTTCAGAGCCTGTAGTTTATTTTGTTCATTCGTTTACTTTGTTGAATAGATTCCACTTATAGGTGACACCATATGGTATTTGTATTTCACAAACTGGTTTATTTCACTTAGCATAATATTCTCCAGTTCCATATATGTTGTTGCAAAAGGTAGGAGTTCCTTCTTTCTCTTTTTTTATGCAGATTTTATTTATTTTTTTATTTTTTAAATTTATTCATCCACTTATTTGATAAAAATATGATGGTAAGAATATACTAGTTATGCATGCCATATTGGGTCACAAAAATTAAGAGTACAACAAATAAAACATAATTGAAATAAGTGCCAATGTTGAGATCTTTGTTCATCCTAAGGACAGAAAACTCAACTTAGCCAATTCCACCTACACTACTGTTACCAACAAATTTGTTCTCAAATTATTTCTTGCTTAAATGCAATCACGCAATCATGATATGACTCCTCCTGTTCTTCTGAGGGTAGCCTCTAAATTCTTTGGGGTGAGGATAGTGGGGAGGCAGGTGGCATGGGGAGATATCTGATTCTCAGATGAAAACAAGGTTGGCTTAGGCTTTGGAAAGTAATGCTCTTTTTTTTCTTTTTCAAATACATTTGTCTCCATTTTCCTGCCACCACTTCCCCCTGCCACACTCACACTCACTTCCCACCCTCAAATCTTCCCCATTTTGGCTTTGTCCATGAGTCTTTTATACATCCTCCTTGATTTAACCCTTTACCTTCTTTTTCCTGTTATCACCATCCCTCCTTCCCTCTTGTTACTGTCAGTTTCTTTTTTATTTCAATGTTGCTGGTTATATTTTCCTTGCTTGTTTGTTTTGTTGATTAGGTTTCACTCAACCTACTCTAGAAGGTGGTTGGAGGCCACCTACTAGACAATACAGATAGAGAACACTTGCATCATTACAGAAAGGTCGATTGAGCAGCTCTGGCCTGGAATAATACATAAAAGCAGGGCACCAAATCACATCATAATAAAATTTCATAATAACAGAGACAAAAAGAAAATACCAAAGCTGGCAGAAAATTTAGGGGACTAGAAAATAGGTCTTATACGAAGGCTTAGAATACAGAAGGTCATTAGGCATTAAACTTCTCAATACCAAAACTAGAAGCAAGGTTATGTGTCTTAAAATTCTCTTTTATTCCTTCTTTAAAAATGTAGTTTTTAAATCATGTTTACTCTATTACACTTGTCTCAGTTTTTCCCCCTTTGCCTTCTTCCACCCATGTCACCTCTACCACCTCTCCTACAGTCAATTCCAACTCTGTTCTCCGTGTCCGTGGTCATTCATACATGTTCTTTGTCTAGTCCCTTTTCCTTCTTTCCACTATTGTCCTCCTTCCTCATACCCTTTGGTCACTTCAGTCTGCTTGGTGTTTCCATGCTTGTGGTTTATTTTGTTCATTAGTTTACTTTGTTGAATAGATTCCACTTATAGATGAGATCATATGGTATTTGTCTTTCACTGACTGGCTTATTTCACTTAGCATAATATTCTCCAGTTTCATCCATGATGTTGCAAAAGATAGTTCTTTCTTTCTTTTTTCCTTTTTTTTTTTTGTAAATGCAGATTGATTTTATTTATTTATTTTAACTTTCAAGATCCATTATAAAATATTTAAAAAATTAAATTGATTATAAAGTCTCAGCAATTAAAAAAATAACACCAATACAGATAATCAAATAAATTAATGAAATAAAATGAGCATTCTAACAATGTATTATATGATTAAACTGACATTTCAAATCAATGGGGAAAATAAAGCTTATTTAAAAAATAAAGTTCATGGACCACTATTATTTGAAATAAAACAAATATAAAGCCCTATTTCACACATTATATAAGAAATATTCAGGTGAGTTAAAAATCAATATGTAAAATCTAAGGAGTTTTAGGAGAAGATATAATATTTTTCTTACCCTGAAGTAAAATATTCAAACCCAGAAGCTATAAAGTAACATATTGAAAATATGACTACATTAAACATTTAAGATTTTATAATAATATACATATTAAAAAAGTTAAAGGACAAGTAATAGAATAGGAAAGTATCTGCAACACATGTAAAAAGAAGGTTAATTTTTTTTTTAAGGAAAATCTTCTACAAACATTTAATCAAAAAATGGATAAAGAATACCAAAAAGTCACTTAAAGCTTTTTAAAAATAATAGAAATAGGCAAGACATATATAAAAACAGGTTTAGTTTCAACAAATAATAAAGTAACAGTTAAAATAACATATCATCACAATCACATTAATAAGTATTAAAAGTATTGATGATATCAAGTATTGGTAACTATGAATGGAACTCGAGTATTCAGATACTCTTTTTCCTCACCTTCTTAGAGCAGTCCCTTCAGCATATCTTGCAATGTTAATTTGGTAGAGGTGAATACTTTTAGCCTTCTTTTGTCTGTGAAGCTCCTTATTTTGCCTTCTATTTTAATTGAAAGGCTTGCTGGGTAGAGCAGTCTTGGTTGCAGCCTTTTGCTTTTCATTACTGAGAATATTTCTTGCTATACCCTTCTGACTTGTAGTGTTTCTGTTGAGAAGTCAGCTGCTAGCTTTACTGGGGCTCCCTTATGTGTTACTACCTCTTTCTCCCTTGCTACATAGCTTTTTTATGTCCATTTCAGATCCATTATATTTGACCATATTAATCATTAGATTTTATACTAATAGTTTATTTCTCTCCTTTCTTATAATAGTCTTAATCTCTTTATAACCTTATTATTACTGGTTTATTTGCTGTTGATAGTGGGATTGCAGGGGGAGTTATTTTTCCAGATGTGAGTTTGTTTCCTGGGCTTTACATTTTTATCTGGCAGCACCTACACAAAAAGACATAAGATGTGGTGGGCAGAGTGGCCTTCAGTCAATCAGCTGAAGGGAAGGGCCCACCAAAGAAGGACCAAAGAACAATAAAACTCAATTATTTTCAGAGATCCAACATAAATGGCATAAAAGGCCTCCAAAGAGCAGCAAGTTTACAACATCAAGGAGAGTGCACCACTGAATATTACAAGTCTCCTACTATAGAAGTTCACACCACAAAGTCAGGGAATCAAGACAGATCAATGTAAGAAGCAAAAGCAAATAAGAAGAGTCTCTCAAATAATGAGAAGACAAAGAAACACATCCCAGTGGAAGGGAAAGGAGGATTCCCAAGAAAGATAACTAAATGAAATAGAAGCAAGTGAACTATCAGATACTGAGTTCAAAATAATGGTTCTAAGGAAGCTCAATGACTCAGTGAGCTCAGAGAGAATTATCAAAAATTTCAGGGAAACTATGAGGAACTTACTTCAAACTATAGCAGAATGAAAAAGAACATAGAAACTATAAACAAGAAACAAGGGGAAAAGAAGAATGCGATTTCTGAATTGAAGAGCACAGTAGAAGGGATCAAAAGCAGACTAGATGGAGCAAAGGATCGATACAGTGAGCTGAAGGATAAGGTAGAAAAAAGCTCCCAGAAAGACAAGAAAATGAAAAAAGACTTGGAAAAAATGAAGAGATGTTTAGGGAAATTATGTACACCCTGAAACATAATAATATCTGTATAATAGGGATACCAAAAGAAAAAGAAGAGATAGAAAAATTTCTATAGGGATAGAAAACCTGTTTGAAAAAGTATTGATGAAAAACTTCCCTAATTTGAAGAGAGAAAAAGTCACACAAGTCCAGGAAGCACAGAGAGTCCCTTTCAAGAGAAACTCCCTGAGGCCCACACCAAGATATATCATAATTAAAATGGCAAATATCAAAGACAAAGAGAGAATCCTAAAGGCAGCAAGCGAGAAACAGGTAGTATTATACAAGAGAGCCCCAGTATGGCTAGAAGCTGAATTCACAACAGAAACATTACAAGCCAGAGGGAATGACAAGAAACATTCCCAGGAATTAAAAGCAAAGGCCTGCAACCAAGGCTGCTCTACCCAGCAAGGCTCTCAATTAAAATGGAAGGTGAAATAAGGAGTTTTCCAGATAAAAGAAGGCTCAAAGAATACACCTCCACCAAGCCAACATAGCAAGACATGAACGCTAAAGGGACTAACTACTTTCAGAAGATGAAGAAAGAGTAAGAAAGAGAGGAGCACAAAGGGAAAATAAAGAATAAGTACCTATCAAGAATAACTTTAAATGTAAATGGACTTAGTGCCCCAATCCAAAGATCTAGAATAGCTGAATAAATAAGAAAATATGACCCACACATATGCTGCCTTCAAGAGACCCCCCTCAGAACAAAGGACCTACAGAGATTGAAAGTAAAGGGATGGAAAAAATATTCCAAGCAAATGGATGGGGAAAAAAAGCCAGGGTAACAATACTTATATCAGACAAAATTTCAAAACAAAGGCCATAAAAAGAGACCCAGAAGGACACTTCATAATACCCAAAGGAAGAATCCATCAAGAAGACATAAACATTTTAAATCTATATACACTCAACATAGGAATGTCCAAATATATAAGGAAAATCTTGGAGGACTCCAAGAAAAATATAGACAGCAACACACTGATAGTAAGGGATTTTAACACTCCACTGTCAACAATAGATAGATCTTCCAAACAGAATATCAACAAGAATATTGTGGATCTGAACAATGCATTAGATTAAATGAACTGAACTGATTATATATACTGATTTTATATATATATATATATATATATATATATGTATACACACACACATATTAAATATAATATATATTTTATATATATACAACCTTCCATGCTAAAGAAGCAAAATACACATTCTTTTCAAATGCACATGGAACTTTTGCAAAAATAGACCACAGATTAGACACAAAAAGTCTCAACAAATTCAAGAAAATTGAAATCATAACATGTTCTTGGACCATAACAGCTTGAAATCAGAAACCAACATCAAGGAAAAAACTCAAAATCATTCGAACTCATAGAGACTGAATAATATGCTATTAAAAAATGAATGGGTCAATGGTGACATCAAAGAAGAAATCAAAAAGTTTCTGGAAACAAATGAAAATGAACACACAATGGTCCAAAACATATGGGATACAGTGAAGGCAGTTGTGAGAGGGAGGTTCATAGGAATACATGTCAACCTAAAAAAGATAAACATTTCAAATAAAAGACGTAACACTACAACCTCAAGAACTGGAAAAACAACAACGAACAAAGCCCAGAGTGAGTAGACGAAAGGAAATAATCAAGATCAGAGCAGCACTGAATAATATAGAGACTAAAAGACAATTCAAAAGATCAATGAATCCAGGAGCTGATTCTTTGAAAATATAAATAAAATGGACAAGGCTTAAAGAAGACTCATCCAGAAGAAAAAGGGAGAGGAACCAAAAAAATAATATCAGAAATAAAAGAGGAGAAATTACAACTGATACCACAGCAATACAAAATATTATAAGGGGCATACCTCAACATGATAAAGGCCATATATGAAAAACCTACAGCCAACATCATACTCAATGGGAAAGAACTAAAACCTTTCCCACTAAGATCAAGAACAATACAAGGATGTCCACTTTCACCACTTCTATTCAACATAGTATCTGAAGTCCTATCCACAGTAATCAGACAAGAAAAAGAAATAAAAGGCATAAAAATTGGAAATGAGGAAGTAAAAATGTCATTGTTTTCAGATGATATGATAGTGTACATAGAAAACCCTAAGACTCCACCAAAACCTATGTGACCTAATAAATGAATTTGGTGAAACAAAGTCAATATTCAGAAACCAAAAGCATTTTTATGTACCAAAAATGAAATAGGAGAAGCAGAAATCAGGAAAAAATCCAATTTGCTATGGCAACAAGAAAAATAAAGTACCTAGGAATAAACCTAACCACGGAGGCAGAAGACTTGTAGTCAGTAAACTACAGAAGAGTGAAGAAGAAAATTAAGGAAGACACACACAAAAAAGGAAGTATATACCATGTTCATGGATTGGAAGAATTAACATCACCAAAATATCCATAGTACCCAAAGCAATATATAGATTTGATTCAATCCCTATTAAAATACCAATGAAATATTTCACAGATATAGAACTGACATTTGAAAAATTTATGTGGAACCATAAATGACCCCAAATAGTCCTAGCAATTTTGAGAAAGAAAAAGTAGGAAGGATCACAACACCTAACTTCAAACTATATTACAAGGCCAGCGTAATCAAAACACTCTGGTACTGGCATAAGAACAGACACATAGATCAATGGAAAAGAATAGAGAGCCTGAAATAAAACCATGTCTTTTATTTTAAAGCATATTTTGTTGATTATATTATTATAATTTTCTCCCCTTTATCCCCCCTCCACTCTATACACCCCTTCCCTCCAGCCTCCCACCACTTAATTCAAATCCTAAACCCATGTCTTTATGGTCAATTAATATTGAACAAAGGGGGCAGGAGCATAAAAGTGGAGTAAAAATACCTCTTCAATAACTGATGTTGGGAGATATGGACAGTTACAAGCAAAAAAAGAAAAAATAGAGAGAAAGAGAAAAGAAATTTGACCAGCAACTTACACAATACACAAAAATAAATTACAAATGGATAAAAGGCTTAAATGTAGGTCATGAAAACATAAAAGTCCTAGCAGAGAACATAGGCCAGAAACTCTCAGATATTCCATGCAGCAGCATTTTCACCAATGTGTCCCCGAGAGCAAGGGACATAAAGGAAAGGATAAACAAGTAGGACTCATCAAAATAAGAAGCTTTTGCACAGCTAAAGAAAACAGCAAAATGGAAAGGGAACCAACCATATGGGAAAGTATATTTGCCAATGATACCTCAAACAGGAGTTTGATCTCCAAAATATATACAGAACTCACACAACTCCACTCCAGGAAGACAAACAATCCAATTAAAAATGGGCAAAGGACTTGAATAGACACTACTCCAAGGAGAACATAAACAGGGCCCAGAGAGATATGAAGGGATGTTCAGCATCACTAGCCATTAGAGAGATGTGAATGAAAACTACAATGAGATACCACTTCACACCAGTCAGAATGGCCATCATAAACAAATCGACAACCAACAAGTGCTGACAAGGTTGTGGAGAAAAGGGAACACTAGGACACTATTTATGGGAATGCAGACTGGTGCAGCCGCTGTGGAAAACAGTGTGGAATTTCATAAAAAATCTAAAAATGGAACTACCCCTTGACCTGGTGATTCCAGTGCTGGGATTATACCCTAAGAATCCTGAAACATCAATTCCAAAGAACCTGTGCACCCCAATGTTCATAGCAGCACACTTTACAATAGCCAAGTGCTGGAAGCAAACTAAGTGTCCATCAATAAATGAATGGATCAAAACACTATGGTACATTTTCTCTATGTACCATATAGATGTAGGAAGAAAGAAAAGAGCTACTACTCTTCGCAACAGCATGTATTGAACTGAAAGCATTAACCCAGGGGTGAAAGACAAATACCATATGATCTCACCTATAAGTGGAACGTAATCAAGAAAACAAACAAGAAAATTATAACCAGCAACAGTGAAATAAAAAAAAAACTGGAAATAATGAGAGATGAGGGGGGACAGGAGTAACAGGGAAAATGAGGGGAAGAGTCAAGTCAAGGAACATGTATGAAGGACACATGGACAAAGCCAAAGTGGGGAAGGATTTAGGTTTGGAGGTGCTGGTGGGTGGGGCATGGGAAAGTGGTGGTGGAAAATTGGAGACAAATGATTTAGAACAATAAAAAAATTCAAATAATAAATTAAAGCAATTAACATGCACCAAAATAATAAGACTAGAAATTTCACAGAGAATTGTCATTTTCACTTCTTACAATGTAAATTCTTGCTAGATGTTAAAATACCTTTCTTAGTTCACACAATGTCACCTAATGATCAGAGGGAGCCACCCCTGTGGAGGGCATTCAATCTCCCAAGTTCAATGAGTGGGCTCTGATTCCAAGGCCGTACTGCAGAGACTGCATAATAGAGGAAGGTGTCAGAGAATGGACTATGGGCTTTTTTAGGCTTTGCAAAGCTACTTGAAGGCTTGGCATGGACTATAAGTGTTCCAAATGGACATGAATGAAGTTTGAGCACAAAACAGTGGAAGGGAAAAGTGGAACTAAACAGGAGATATGTTCCTCCTCTGTGGCTTCAGGAGAAATCTCCATGGATGGAAAGAAAGGAAAAAAGCTCCTTGTACTCCATGCCCCAAAATGTGCTCCCTGCTCTCACATGTAACAGAAGAGTTCAGTCGACAACCTATCCCAAGGCTAGTCTGTAACTCGAACTGTAATCAAGTTGACAAGCACCTTAAATGTTATACATGAGAATAAAAACTGAGGCCTGGGAAGAAAACAAAAAGATAGCTTTGCTGTATAGAGTAATTTTGGATGTAGATCGTTGTCTTTCATTATTTGTAATACTTCTTTCCAGCCCCTTCTTGCCTGCAAGGTTTCTTTGAGCAATCAACTGGGAACTCCTTTGTAGGTAACTGTCTCCTTTTCTCTTGCTGCTTTTAAGATTCTCTTCTTATTGTTAATCTTAGGTAATGTAATTGAGATGTGCCTTGGTGTGTGCTTCCTTGGGTCCGACTTCTTTGGGACTCTCTGAGCTTCCTGGACTTCCTGGAAGTCTATTTCCTTTGCCAGATTGGGAAAGTTCTCCTTTGTTATTTTTTCAAATAAGTTTTCAATTTATTGTTCTTCCTCTTCCCCTTCTGGTACCCCTATGATGCAGATGTTGGAACGTTTAAAGTTGTCTTGAAGGTTCCTAAGCCTCTCCTCATTTTTTTTGAATTCTTGTTTCTTCATTCTGTTCTGGTTGAATATTTATCTCTTCCTTCTGCTCCAAATCATTGATTTGAGTCCAGGTTTCCCTCCCCTCCTACTGGTTCCCTGTATATATATTTTTATTTCACTTTTCATAGCTTTCACTTTTTCCTCTATTTTGCGACAATCCTCAGTCAATTCTGTGAGCAACCTAATTAGCAGTGTTTTGAACTCTGTATCTGATAGGTTGGCTATCTCTTCTTGTTTAGTTGAAATTTTCTGGAGTTTTGAACTGTTTTTTTCATTTGGGTCTTATTTCTTTCCTCGACATTCCTGTTATGTTGTAAGGGGTGGATACTTAGGTATTTACCAAAGCAGCGCAACTTGTGTTGTGGTGTTGTATGTGAGGGAGAGGTCCAAGAGGGAACAGTGCTGCTTGTTAGGCTCTCCACCGGCTTTCAGTCACTTCTCCCACTACCCACAAGCAAATTAGACCCCTCCCAGGTAGGTGGGTTTGTGTACATTCTCAGACCTTGTGGGTCTCTTCAATGAACTCTCCTATGAGACAGAGAGTTTATCCTGCCACTATAACTCTCACAGGATTTTTCAGCCAGAGGTTTTGAGCCTTCTTTTCCTGCGCTTTATTATATGAAATGTTAAAGGGGCTCATCTGAGACAAAAAAGAAGATGAAAACTATGAACAGTGAAATGATAACAAACACAACTATCAACAACTGAAAGTAAAACAAACACAAAAAGAGAAACAAACTAAGCAAACAAGTAGAACAGCAACAGAATTATAGAAATGAAGATCACATGGAGGGCTATTCGTGAGGAGTTGGAGGGAGAAGAATGGGAGAAAAGTTACAGGGAGTAAGAACTACAAGTGGTAGGCACAAAATAGACAAGGGTAGGTTAAGAATACTATAGGAAATAGAGAAGCCAAAGAACTTATATGTACAAATCATGTACAGGAACTGAGGGTGGGGAATGCTAGTGGGAAGGGGGGTATAAAGTAGAGGCAAAAAAAGGGGAGGAAAAAATGGGACAACTGTAATAACATAATCAATAAGATACACTTTAAAAATAAAATTAAGAGAAATGGGAAAAATAAGTCCTTTTCTCTAAAAAAAAAAAAAGTCATGTTCTATTTTCTTCCTCATGCAGTTGTGATTGTTGGCACTATTGACTAGTGTCATCCACATCTAAAAGAATGGTTAAAACTATCTGCCAGGTATTATTATTTGTAGAATATTTCTGTGCAGTAAGAAGGTTTAGGCCCTGGCCTGTGTGGCTCAGTTGTTTGAAATGTCATTCCATTGACCAATGGGTCGTGTGTTTGATTCCATGTCAGGGCATATACCTAGGTTGTGGGTTCCATTGAGCAATCAATGGTTCAATCCCTGGTCCTGGTGCATCCAGGAAGGCAACAAATAGATGTTTCTCCCATCGATGTTCCCTCTCTCTCTTTCTCTCTCCTCCTCCCTCCCTTTCCCTTCCTCTCTCTTTGAAAGCCATGATAAAAATGTCCTCAGGTAAGGATTGAAAAAAGAAAAAAAAAAGTTTAGGAGCTCTCCTCCTCATTTTACACCAATGAAAGCCTAGTATCTTATCTGCTCTCTAGTAGTAAGTCTGAAGCAGGACAGTATTGGTTTTTGAGAGGTAGTTGATTTTATAGGTATTTTATAAGTATTTCATAGGTTAACTTACACAGTATTGAAGTACAGAGAAATCTAAGTAGTGGTTTAAAACAAAATGAGACATGTCAGTCAATCATCTTGGCTTTTTGGTCAGTAGTGACAAAAAGAGGCAATTACAGAAATATGCTATAAAGAGAGTTTATTCCACTGAATACTGACCTATTTTTATCACAAGGAGAAAATTATTTAAATTACATTTTTTAGATAGTGATGATTTTTATTATTTTTAAAATATTTTATTTATTTAAATCCTGTTTATTCTATTACAGTTGTCTCAATTTTTCCCCCTTTGCCCTCCTCTGCCCATCCCATCCCTACCCCCTCTCCCACAGTCAAATCTCACTCTGTTGTCCATGTCCATGGGTCATTTATACATGTTCTTTGTTTAGTCCTTTTTCATTCATTCCACCACTGTCCTCCTTTCCCATCCCCTCTGATCACTTTCTGTCTCCTCCATGTTTCCCTGCCTGAGGTTTATTTTGATCATTAGTATTTTGTTGAATAGATTGCACTTATAGGTGAGATCATATAGTATTAGTCTTTCACCGACTGGCTTATTTTCCTTAGCATAATATTCTCCAGTTACATCCATGTTGTTGCAAAAAGAAGAGTTCCTTCTTTCTTTATCTTTTTAAACAATGCAGATTGATTTAATTTATTTTTTTAATGTCAAGATCTATTATAAATATTAAAAATTTTAATCTATTATGAAGTCTCAGCAATTAAAATAACATGACACCAGCACAGAAGTAATCAAGTAGATTATTTGATTATTTCTATGAGCATTGTAAAACAAATGTGCATATCTAACATTGTAATATATAATGCAATTGATATTTCAAATCAATGGGGAAAATAGGTTTTATTCAACAAATAAGGTGCATGGACCACTATTACTTGAAATAAAAAACATATAAAGCCCTATTTCACACATAATACAAAAAATATTCAGGTGAGTTAAAAATCAATATGTAAAATCTAAAGAGTTTTAGGAGAAAATACAAAGTAATATTTTTTTGTTAATGCTGAAGTAAAATATTCAAACCCAAAAGCTATAAAGTAAGATATTGACAATATGACCATATTAAACATTTAAGACTATATAGTAATATACATATAAAAAAAGTTAAAGAACAGGTAATACAATAGGAAAGTATTTTCAACACATCTAAAAAAGGGTTAATAGTTTTTTTTAGGAAAAAATCTATAAACATTTAATTTAAAAAATGGATAAAAATACCAAAGAGTCATTGAAAGCTTTTTAAAATAATAGAAATAGACAAGAAATATACAAAAACATGTCTAGTTTCAACAAAGTAACAATTAAAATAACACATCATTGTCACAAGTTAAGTATTAATAATATTGGTAATATCAAGTATTGATAACAGTGAAAGGAACTGGGTATTCATCACTTCTTTTTCTTCATCTTCTTAAAGCAGTCTCTTTAGCATATCTTGCAATGCTGGCTTGGTGGAAGTGTATTCTTTTAGCTTTCTTTTGTCTGGGAACCTCCTTATTTCGCCTTCCATTTTAAATGAGAGTCTTGCTGGGTGGAGCAGTCTTGTTTGCAGCCTCTATCTACTGTCTCTTCTCAAGAGTCTCTAGACCACTCTGTGTCCCCTTTAGTCAGAGATCTATGAGCTGTGGCTGCCATTCTGCTCAGCAGGGCCAGGTCCCTCATGGGAGGAGGGCTATTGTGTCCTCTCATTTGTTGCCACTCAGAGAAGTGGTCTGCCTGAGCTAGATGGCTGCTGTCATCTGGGGGATGTGTCAGCACTGGGATCCCACAAGCTACTCTCTCAGTTCTCTCCCCAAAGCCTGCTTCCCCACCATCTCCTCAGGCGTCTGTAGCCTACTCTGCATCCACGTTTGCTGAAGCTCAGGGTAAGTGGCTGCAAATAAAAATGTATGTGTTGGCCCTTTAAACAGCTCTTTGCATCTCCAGACACCTGTGCCTGGCAGAGAGCAGCCCTACCGCTTTTCACAGCCTGCTGTTATCTGTGTACTTTTTGGGCTCTGGTGCTGTAGGCTGGAGATCCCCACATACAGTTAGACCCTGTTCTTCTCAGGGGGATCCAACTGGCCATTTCAATATCCTTCTGGTGGTGCCACCCATGGATGCTCTGCCCGCCTTCTCAAGTCTCTACTACACTTCCTACCAGTTAGGTCGTGCTAAAGCTGATTTTTCTGTCTGTCCGAGGTTATAAAGCTCCTCGCTACCTATTGTTCAGTTGTTTGTTGATGTGATTTCTCCACCATTCAGCTGCAACTCCAGGTTGGTCCTGGGAGGAGGTGTGACTTCCACTCTCTCCTCTGACATCTTGATTCTTTTATTTAAAATACACGTTAACTGAAACAATATCAGAATACTTTAGTAAGAACATTAATTAACTGCTTCTCTGTATATATGTAAAAACTATTCTATTCTATAAAGACAGTACTCTATCCCAAATGGTTTAGAGATGTTTGAAAAATGTATGTGAATCTGGTGATATTTATTAATATTATACCTATATTTTTAAAATGATGTTTTTGTTAACTACTAATATTTACTTATAAGATTATATAATACAAACTAAAAATAAATCTAGAGTGGCAATAGGAGCAATTATACATTTATTTTTTAATATTTTCTGCTTCTTACCTTTTATTTTGGGGTAAGTGTGTATAGGGGTACTGGAAGAGGCATCATAATTTTGTCAATTACATGCGCATTGATGTATACAGATCTGAGTTCAAATATTGGCTCTTTCTCTTAATAGCATATGACCTTAGGATAGCTCATATAATCAAGGCTCAGTATCCTCACCAGTGAATTAGGGATGGTAATAACCAAAGTTGTTTTGGTAATAAAAAAAGAAAGCAAAACTATATTTAAATTGTATTGAGCCATGTGAGGTTAATCAATTATCATTTTGAATGAAAATCTGTTAATACCCATTTTCTTCAACTTTATTAAGTATAATTGATATATAACATTGTGTAGGATTAAGATGCACAATATGGTGGTTTGATACGTATATGTTATGACATGATAGTCAGAATAAGGTTAATTAACACATCCTTGACCTCACATGATTACAAATTTGCTGTTGTTTTTATAAGAATATTAAAGCTGTACTCTCATAGCAACTTTCAAGTATATAATACAGTATTTTTATATTTATATATGTATGCATTTATTTATTTTAAAATGTTGTGTTTTTATTATATTAAACTTGTCCCAGTTTTTCTCCTTTTGCCCTCCTCTACCCAGCCCCTGCCCCAACTCCCATAGTCAGTCCCCCAACTTACCCATGTCCATGAGTTAGTATTTTTAACTATAGTCACCATGCTGTGCATTAGACACTGAAACTTTTTCATCTGATAACTGAGAATGTATACCCTTCGATTATCATCTTATTGCCCTACCCATCACCCATTGGCAACAACAATTCTACTCTATGTTTTTAAAAGTTCAATATTTTTAGATGTCACGTATTAATTGAGATCTGACTTATTTCACCTAGCATAATATCCTCAAAGTCCATCCATGTTGCTAAAAATTAATTTTGTCTATAAAAATATGAAAAATGTTATATGTATCATATATATCATATATGTCATTTATATGATACATGTCACATTATATATTGTACAAAGAATGGCAAAAGTAGGTTTATAGTTTTTTGTATGGAATGTAGTACAGTGATTAATACATAATAATTTGTGTACTCATAACTGTAAACCTATTTGCTCAATGCTGTATATAATAGATATATATAGATAGAATTTACATAGATAAATAGATGATAGATGGTAGATAGATAGATAGATAGATAGATAGATAGATATAACTTATATAAAGTATATATGCCAAGTGTTAACCATCTTGGGGGTGATCTTAGATTATGCATAAAATAGAGGCTTTAAAAATTTATTTGTTGTTAAATGGAACATTGTAGTTCAGAATGAAACCTACTCATTATTTACAAAACTAATTTCTTTGTAGAAATAACTATGAGTGTAAACCTGTGGCATTTATTGAGAGTAATGTTCACACTCAAACTTATACACAATATTTTATCACGCAGGTCTAAAATCAGTACTAGAGGTCAGATAACATGTAAATAAATAAGAGTTATCTTGAATCCCTTCAAAAAACTGGGATAATTTATTCATTATTTTTTATTTATGGATATTTTGATAGGTTGAGATTATATATGTATATATATTACTAGATATGTCACAACATATCAAATATTTTGATGAAATAATATCATACAATTTCTAAATAATATAGTAAATGTTCTTGAACATATCCTATGCCATAAAGCAATATGAATTATTTGTGCTGTAGCACATCTCAATGACACTAAAATATGTTAGGAAGGAACAGAAATGAGAATCCAACATTATGACAGAGAAAGATAAAGATTTTGAACTAATACAAAATTATTATTAAATTCTACTATCTTGTGTGCTGAAACAGTATTAAATTCCATACCCATTTGTTAGTACATTGTCTCTAAATGCAGTAGAGGACAAACTTATACTTAACTATATATTTCCCTTCCCAAGTTTCTGAACTTTATAGTTTTTTGAAATTTAATACTTTACTTTGAAAAATACCCAAGAAATTATTTTTAAAACTAAACTTTACCTATTTTAATACTGGGTCTCTGATAACATCTCTGTCAGGTGGGAGACAAGGTAATTTAACTCAAGAAGTTAAACAAAGTTTAAACATCCTCTCCAGAGTAACTTTTCTTATTTGTTTACATAACATTTTTAGCACTTACTCTGTTCTAGGCACTTGGCCAAGCACTTCAAATTAATTAACTCATTTAATCCTTACCACAACCTATGAAGTTAACCCTATTTTGGCAGGTCAAAATATAAAAAGTTACCTATATGTGATTTTCTTTCTTACTATTAAATAAAATAAATGACATTTCAAAAATATTTACTTGAAAAAAAAGAATGTACTAAGAGTCTTTATTTATATAAAGCTCTGATTAGATTTTTAAGAAGTTAAGTAACCTGCTGTTGGTTACATGGTGACTGGAGCTGAGTGCACAGTTTGACATCTTCATATTCTTTTCATTCATTTTCTCTTTATCCGTAATGCCTTCACTACCAGGTCTACTTTCCCAAAATGAAAGGTAGGAAGAGAGAATGAAAAAGCCAAACTTAAAATATGTAATGTTTCCTCTAATACATAAACTGTTTCTGGACTTTGTTCTTTGTTCGCTTTATATGTTTCTAGTTATATTTTACCATCATCCCTCCAAAATAGATAAAATGTTTTTATGTGACAATGATATTCCTCGTGTACTACTTAAAATAACTTTGGTGGGGAGGGTGGTGGGGGTAAAGTGGAGAAAACTGTTTTTAAACAATAAAAAAATATAAAATTAAAAAATAACTTTGAAAATTAGTATTTGCTTTTATTTTTAGATGACTTCTGTAATTTTCTAATACAAAATTTAATAAGCTATAATTGATACATGTTGTAATTGATATGTTAAATATAAAGTTAACACATTTTTTTAAAAATTGGATAATGGCATCATTAGACCCTGAAACAGTTATGTGGTTTTAAGAATTTTTACTTTGGAGAAATCAGGGAAGAGGATGAATGATTGGGAAACAAGGTTGAGTATAGAAGGAAACAATAAAGCGTAGGTTACTCTTAAAAGAGCAGCAGTAGAGCAAATGTTTCAATTTCTTCTGAAATCATTTTGAGAAACTGAGTAGTACATATACCATAGTTAGCTCATGAAAGTCAAGAAATATGACTTATTTATCTACCTCCTTCCTTATTGATAAAGAGTTTATCCTGATAACAATAACTTCAAGGAACTATTTTAATTAATTAATTAATTTATTTATTTATTTTTCAAATACATTTGTTTCTGCCTTCCCCCCACCACTTTCCCTTGCCCCCTCCCCACTCTCCCTTCCTCAATCCTTCCCTTCTGGTTTTGTCCATAAGTCCTTGCCATATGTTCCTTGACTTTCCCCTTCCCTTCCTTTTTCCCTGCCCACCACTCCCTCCGTCCCTCTTGTCTCTGTTGGTTTCTTTTCCTTTCAGTGTTGCTGGTCTTATTTTCCTTGCATCTTTGTATTGTTGGTTAAGTTCTGCTTATAGGTGAGATCATATGGTGTTTGTCTTTTGCCCCTGGCTTACTTCACTTAGCATAATGCTCTCTAGTTCCATCCATGCTGTCGCAAAGTTTAGTAGTTCTTTTCTTTCTGCTGTATAGTATTCCATTGTGTAAATGTACCATTATTTTTTGATCCAATCATTTACTGATGGGCTTCCAACACTTGGATATTGTAAATACTACTGCTACGAACATTGGGGTGCACAGGTTCTTTTGAATTGGCATTTTGTGATTCTTAGGCTATAGAACCAGCAAGAGAATCACTGGATCAAAAGCAGTCCCATTTTCAGTTTCTGAGGAAACTCCACACTGCTTTCCACAATGACTTCACCAGTCTGCACTCCCACCAACAATGTACTAGGGTTCCCTTTTCTCCACAGCCTCGCCAGCACCTGTTGTTTGTGGATCTGTTTATGATGGCCATTCTGACCGGTGTGAGGTGGTACCTCATGGTGGTTTTGATTTGCATTTCTCTGAAGACTAGTGATGCTGAACATCCTTTCAAATGCCTCTGGAACTCTGTATCTCTTCCTTGGAAAAGTGTCTGCCCAGGTCCTTTGCCCATTTTTTGATTGGATCATTGTCTTCTTGGAGTGGAGTCAAGTGAGTTCTTTATATATCTTGGAGATCAAACCTCTATCTGATGTATCATTAGCAAACATATTTTCCCATATGGTTGGCTCTCTTTTCATTTTGCTGATGTTTTCTTTTGCTGTGCAGAAGTTTCTTATTTTGATGAGGTTCCACTTGTTTATTCTTTCCTTTATGTCCCTTGCTGTAGGAGACATATCGGTGAAAAAATTGTTGCGTGGGATATCTGAGAGTTTCCTGCCAATGTTCTCCTCTAGGACTTGTATGGTGTTGCGACTTCTATTTAAGTCTTTGATCCATCTTGAGTTTATTTTTGTGTATGGTGTCAGCTGATGATCCAATTTCCATTTTTTGCATGTAGCCATCCAGCTCTCCCAACACCATTTGTTGAAGAGGCTATTATTGCTCCATTTTATGCTTCTGCCCCCTTTGTCAAATATTAGATGCCCATATAGACCTGGGCTTATTTCTGGGCTTTCTATTCTGTTCCACTGGTCTATGGGTCTGTTCTTGTGCCAGTACCAGATTATTTTGAATACAGTGGCTTTGTAGTATAATTTGATGCCTGGTATTGTGATCCTTCCTACTTTGTTTTTCTTTCTCAAAATTGCTGTGGCTATTCGGGTCATTTATGGTTCCATATAGCTTTTTGAAATGTCTGTTCTAATTCTATGAAATATGTCATCATTATCTTAATGGGGATTGCATTGAATCTATAAATTGCTTTGAGTATTATGGACATTTTGATGATATTAATTCTTCCAATCCATAAACACAGTATATGCTTCCATGTATTTGTGTCTTCCTTAATTTCTTTCTTAAATGTTGTATAGTTTTCTGCATACTAGTCTTTTACCTACTTCATTAAATTTATTCCTAGGTACTTTATTTTTCTTCTTGTTATATTAAATGGTATATATTTTTTCTGATTTTTTCATCTATTTCATTGGTGGTGTTCAAAAATGCCTTTGATTTCTGAATATGGACTTTGTATGCTACTCTTTTGCCAAATTCACTTGTTAGCTTGAGGAGTTTTTTGGTAGAGTCTTCAGGGTTTTCTATGTACACTATCATATCATCTGCAAACAATGATAGCTTTACTTCCTCCTTTCCTATTTGGATGCCTTTTATCTCTTTTTCTTGTCTGACCGCTGCGGCTAGGACTTCTAATACTATGTTGAAAAGAAATGGTAAAAGTGGACTTCCTAGTTGTTTTCTCGATCTTAGTGGGAAAGCTTTTAGTTTTTGCCGGATTTGTATGATGTAGGTTTTTCATATACGGCCTTTATCACGTTGAGGAATGCCCCATTTATTCCCATTTTGCTGAGCGTTATGATCATAAATGTGCACTGTACCTTATCGAATGCTTTTTCTGCGTATGTCGAGATGATCATATGGTTTTTGTCTTTTCTTCTATTTATGTGATATATTACGTTTATTAATTTTTGTATATTGAACCATCCCTGCATGCCTGGGATGAATCCCACTTGATTGTGGTGGATATTCCTTTTAATGTATTGCTGGATGCAGTTTGCCAATATTTTGTTGAGGATTTTAGCATCTCTGTTCATCAGCGAAATTGGCCTGCAGTTTTCATTCTTTGTAGGGTCCTTATCTGGTTTTGGGATAGGGTGATGCTGGCCTCAAAGAAAGAGTCTGGGAGTCTTCCCTCCTCTTGGATTTTTTGGAATAGTCTGAGAAGGACAGGGGTTAGCTCTTCCTTAAATGTTTTGTAAAATTCTCCCGTGAAGCCGTCCGGCCCTGGGCTTTTGTGTGCCTGGAGTCTCTTGATGACTGCTTCAATTTCCCCAGCAGTTATCGCTCTGTTCTAGCTTTCTGTTTCTTCCTCCTTCAGTGTTGGAAGATTATACTTTTCTAGAAATTTGTCCATTTCATCAAGGTTTTCAAATTTCTTGGCATATAATTGTTCATAATAGTTTCTGACAATCCTTTGTATTTCTGTGGTATCAGTTGTTATTTCTCCTCTTTCATTTCTGATAGTATTAATTTGAGTCCTCTCCCTTTTTTTCTTGATGAGTCTTCTTAAAGTCCTGCCGATTTTATTTATCTTTTCAAAGAATCAGCTTCTGGATTGGTTGATCCTTTGAATTGTTATTTTGGTCTCTATGTCATTCAGTTCTGCTCTAATCTTGACGATTTCCTTCCTTCTACTTGTTCTTGGTTTTATTTGTTGTTGTTTCTTCAGTTCTTGAAGTTGTAGTGTTAGGTCTTTATTTGAAATGTTTCTATCTTTTTTAGGTAAGCCTGTATTGCTATAAACTTCCCTCTCAGGACTGCCTTTGCTGTGTCCCATAGGGTTTGGACATTGTCTGTTCATTTTCATTTGTTTCCAGAAACTTTTTGATTTCTTCTCTTATCTCATTATTGACCCATGCATTGTTTAATAGTCTAGTGTTCAGTCTCCATGAGTTTGCAAGTTTTTGAAGTTTCTCTTTGAGGTTGATTTCCAGTTTCGAGCCCTTTTGGTCTGAGAAAAAGTTTGGTATTATTTCAATTTTCCTGAATATGCTGAGGCCTGCTTTGTGTCCTATCATGTGGTCTATCTTTGAAACACTGCCATGAGCATTTGAAAAGAATTTGTATTTTGCTTCTTTGGGATGTAAGGTTATATATATGTCAGTTAAGTCTCTTTGATTCAGTGCGTCATTCAGCTCCACAAGATCCTTATTGATGTTTTGTTTGGAAGATCTGTCCATTTTCGACAGTGGGGTGTTCAGATCCCCTACTATCAATGTGTCCCTGCCTATATCTTTTTTGAAGTCGTCCAATAATTTCCTTATATACTTGGGGGCTCCTATGTTGGGAGCATATAAGTTTACAATGTTTATGTCTTCTTGATAGATTCTTCCTTTAAGTGTTATAAAGTGTCCCTCTGGGTCTCTTTTTATGGCCTTTGTTTTGAAATCTACTTTGTCTGATACAAGTATGGCAACCCCTGCTTTCTTCTCTTGCCTATTTGCTTGGAATATTTTTTCCATCCCTTTACTTTCAATCTGTATAGATCTTTGGCTCTGAGGTGGGTCTCTTGTAGGCAGCCTATGTGTGTGTATTCTTTTCTTATCCATTCAGCTATCCTGTGTCTTTTGATTGGCGCATTGATTCCATTTCCATTGATAGTTATTACTGATAGAAACCTATTCATTTTTTCTCTTTCTACCTGTATTTTTCTCTTTCTCACTCTTTTCCTTCATCTTCTTAAACCAGTCCCTTTAACATATCTTGGAGTGCTGGTTTGTTAGAGATGTATTCTTTTAGCCTTCTTTTGTCTGGGAAACTCCTTATTTTCCCTTCTATTTTAATTGAGAGCCTCACTGGGTAGAGCAGCCTTGGTTGTGGGCCATTGCTTTTCATGTCTTGGAATATTTGTTGCCATTCCCTTCTGGCTTGTAGTGTTTTTGTTGAGAAGTCAGCTCCTAGGCGTATCGGGGCCCCCTTGTGTGTTACTTTCTCCTTCTTCCTTGCTGCCTTGAGGATTCTCTCCATTTTTTCTTTTGTTTCCCTTGCCTGAGGAGACATGTCATGTAAAAAATTGCTTTGAGCAATGTCCAAGATTTTACTACCTATGTTTTCTTCTATGATTTTTATGTTTCACGTCTAAGATTTAAGTCTTAATCCATTTTGAATTTATAACTGTGGGTGGTGTAAGAAAGTGACCTAATTTCATGTTTTAGCATGTATCTGTCCAATTTTCCCAACACCATTTATTGAATAAACTATCTTTAGTCCATTGTATGTATATATATACTTTTAGAGAGAGGAGAAGGGAGAAAGAAAGAAAGGGAAGGAAACATAGATGTGAGATAAAAACACCAATTGGTTGCCTCTTGTACGTGCCCCAAGAGGGGACCCACATTCCAGGGATGTGCCCTGACTAGGAATCAAACTGGTGCCCTTTTGCTTTGCTTGATGATGTCCAACCAACTGAGCCACATTCGTCAGGGATGTTGTGAAAATGAGATTCCACTGAATTTATAGATCAAGTTGGGAAGATACAACATTATGATACTACTGAGTCAATATTGAAATATGTCTCTTTATTTAAGTCTTTGATTTCTTTCATCACAGTTCTGTAGTTTTCCTTGTATAGATCTTGCACATATTTTGTTAGGTTTATAACTATTTTTTTCATTTTTGGTGCTAAAATGTAAATGACATTGTGTTTTAAATTTTAAATTGCAGTTGTTTATTGCGGATTTATAAGAAAGCAGTTTACTTTTATAAATTAACCTTGTATCCTGCAACCTTGTTATGGTCACTTGTTACTATTTTCAGGCATTTTTTTGGTTGATTCTTTGGGATTTTCTATACAGGCAACCATGCCATCTGTGAACAAAAACAGTTTTATTTCTTCCTTCCTGATCTGTATACCTTTTGTGTCCTCTTCTTGTCTTTTTGCATAAGTTGGTACTACCAGTAAGGGGCTGAACAGGAATGATGAGTACAGACATCCTTGCCTTGCTCCTGATCATCACAGGAAAGCATCTTCTTTTTCACCATCAAGTAGATTGTTAGCCCGAGGTTTTCTGTAGGTGTTCTCTATCAAGTTGAGGAAGTTACATTTCGTTTCTAGTTTGTTGAGAGATTTTTTAAAAATCATTAATGGATTCCACTTATAGGTGAGATCATATGGTATTTCTCTTTCACTGCCTGGCTTATTTCATTTAGCAAAGTACTCTCCAGTTCCATCCATGCTGTCGCAAAGGGTAGGAGTTCCTTTTTTCTTTCTGCTGAGCAGTATTCTGTTGTGTAAATGTACTACGGTTTTTTGATCCACTCATTTACTGATGGGCACTTAGGCTGTTTCCAGCACTTGGCTATTGTAAAAAGCACTGCAATGAAAATTGGGGTGCATAGGTTCTTTTGAATTGGTGTTTCAGGATTTTTAGGGTATAGTCCCAGCAGTGGAGGTGCTGGGTCAAAAGGCAGTTGCATTTTTAGTTTTTTGGAGAAATTCCATACTGTTTTCCAGTGGCTCCACCAGCCTACATTCCCACCAACAGTGTTAGGGTTCCCTTATCCCCACATACTCTCGAGCACTTGTTTGTTGATTTGTTAATGATGGCCATTCTGACTGGTGTGAGGTTGTAGCTTGTGGTTTTAGTTTGCATCTCTCTGATGGCTAGTGATGACAAAACAAACAAGTAAGCAAAATAGAAGCAGAGACATAGAAATAAAGAACAAATTCACAGTGACCAGAGGGGAGGTTGAAGGGGGATAATGGGGAAAGAAGGGGAAGGGTCAAGTCAAGGAACATGTATAAAGGTCCCATGGACAAGGACAACAGGGAGAGGGAGGATTAAATGTGGGAGGGGATGGGCAGGGAAGGGAGAGTAATGGGAGGAAAATGAGGACAACTGTAATTGAACAACAATAAAAAAATTAAAAAGGGAGGTCGGGGAGGGTGGCAGGAGAAAGTGGTGGCGGGAAGGTTGAGACAAATGTATTTGAACAATAAAAAGAAATAAGAATAAAGCAAGTAAATGCCAACATGAAAAATTTCCATGTAAATTTAAAAAAAAATCATGAATGGATATTGGATTTTTGTCAGTTTTTGGGGGGTATCAATTGAAATGCCCATAAGGTTTTTTTCCTTCATCTGGTTGATGTGAAATGTTACATTAATTAATTTTTTTAACATTGAACTTGCCTTGCATGCTTGAAATAAATCATATTTGGTCATGGTATATAGTTATTTTTATACATTGTTGAATTTTACCTGCTAATATTTTGTTTAGGATTTTTGCAGCTATGTTTATGAGAGATATTGGTCTACTGTTTTCCTCTCTTGTAATTTCTTTGTCTTGTTTTTGGTATTAAGATAATTCTAACTTCGTAGAATGAATTAGGAAGTATTGTCTTTGCTTTTAATTTTTGAATGATATTATAAGGAATAGATATAATTTCTTCTGGAAACATTTGGTAAAATTCACCGGCGATCCCATTCGGGTCTGGTACTTTCTGTTTGGAAAGTTTATTAGTTAGTGATCCAATTTTTAAATAGATATAGGCATATTCACTGATTTATTCCTCTTTGTATGAGTTTTAATAGCTTGTGTCTTTAAAGAAATTTTTCCATTTCATCTAGGATATAAAATTTGTGAAAATAGAATTTCCAATAATATTCTTTTATTATCTTTGTAATGTTCATGTGATGAATAGTGCTGATCCTTGTTTCATTATTTCTTTTTATTGAGTTTATTGGGGTGATATTGGTTAATAAAATTATGTAGGTTTTAGGTGTACAATTTTATAATACATCATCTGTATACTGTATTGTGCGTTCATCACTCCAAGTCTCCTCCCATCACCATTTAACCCCCTTCACTCTCTTATACCTCCCCCCAACCCCCTTTCCCTCTGGTAATCACCACACTGTTGTCTGCATCTATGAGGTTTTTTTTCTTAATCCCTTCACTTTTTTAACCCAGCCCTATCACCCCATTCCCCTCTGAGAGCTGTCAGTCTGTTCTCTATCTGTGAGTCTGTTTCTATTTTGCCCTTGTTTCATTTTTGATATTAGTTATTTGTATCTACTCTCTTTTTCTTGGTTAACCTGGCTAGAGGTTTGTTAATTTTATTCATCTTTTCAAAGAACCAACTTCTGATTTTATTTTTTTATTGATTTCTGCTCTAATTTTTATTATTGGTTTTCTTCTGCTTACTTTGAGTTTCATTTGTTCTTATTTTTCTACTTTCTTAAGGTGGAAGTTTAGGTGATTGCTTTTAGATCGTTCTTATTTTTTAAGTATATTTTATTGATTATGCCATTACAGCTGTCTCAATTTTTTTTCTCCCCTTTATCCCCCTCTCCACTCTGAACCCCTCACCTTCCTGCATTCCCCCTGCCCTTAATTTATGTCCATGGGTCATTCATATAAGGTCATTGGCTTCTCCATTTTCTATATTATTCTTAACCTCCTCCTGCCTATTTTGTGTCTACCAAGATTTTCCTTATATATTTGGGTGCTCCTATGTTGGGTGCATATAAGTTTACAATGTTTATGTCTTCTTGATGGATTCTTCCTTTAAGTGTTATAAAGCATGCCTCTGGATCTCTTTTTATGGCTTTTGTTTTGAAATCTATTTTGTCTGATATAAGTATTGCAACCCCTGCTTTCTTCTCTTGCCCATTTGCTTGGAATATTTTTTCCATTCCTTTACTTTCAATCTATGTAGGTCTTTTGTTCTGAGGTGGGTCTCTTGTAGGCAGCATATGTGTGGATCATGTTTTCTTTTCCATTCAGCTATCCTGTGTCTTTTGATTGGCGCATTTAGTCCATTTATATTGAGAGTTATTACTGATAGAAACCTATTCATTTCTTCTCTTTGTTTCTGTGTTTTTCTCTTTCTCATTCTTTTCCTTCATCTTCTTAAACCAGTCCCTTGAGCATATCCTGTAGTGCTGACTTAGTAGAGATGTATTCTTTTAGCCTTCTTTTGTCTGGGAAACTCCTTATTTCCCCTTCTATTTCAATTGAGAGCCTTGCTGGGTAGAGCAGCCTTGGTTGTAGGCCCTTGCTTTCCATGACTTGGAATATGTGTTGCCATTCCCTTCTGGCTTGTAGTGTTTCTGTTGAGAAGTCAGCTCCTAGCCATATTGGGGCCCCCTTGTATGTTACTTTCTCCTTCTCCCTTGTTGCCTTTAGCATTCTCTGTTTGTCTTTCACACTTGCCATTTTAGTGATGATATGTCTTGGAGTGGACCTCCTTGAGTCCCCCTTGAGTGGGGCCTTCTGTGCCTCCTGGATCCATGAGAGCCTTTCTCTCCTCAAATTGGGGAAAGTTTCCATCTTTACTTTTTCAAAGAGGTTCTTTATCTCTTGCTCCTTTTCTTCTCCTTCTGGTATCCGTATTATGCAGATATTATTGCATTTCAGGTTGTCTTGCATTTCCCTAAATGCCTCTTGTTTCTTTTTGAGTCTTTTTTCCATTTCTTGTTCTTTCTGGGAGCTTTTTTCTACCTTATCCTCTATCTCACTGATTCGATCCTTGGCTTCATCTAGCCTGCTTTGGATTCCTTCTACTGTGTTCTTCAGTTCAGAAATGGTATTCTTCATATCCTCTTGTGTCTTCTTGATAGTTTCTATGTCATTTTCCAGGTTGCTATAGTTTGCCATAAGATCCTGATAGTTATTCTGCACTTTCTCCTAGTTCTCTTTGAGCTGGCTGAGCTCATTGAGCTTCCTTAGAGCCATTGTTTTGAATTGAATATCTGATAGTTTCCTTGCCTATATTCATTTAGCTCTCTCTGTGGAGATACCCCTTTTCCACTGATTTGGGGGTAACTTCTTTTTATTCCCATTTTTGTGAGTCTATTATTTTTATTTATTTATTTACTTATTTATTTATTTATTTATTTATTTTTGCTTCTGCTTCAATTGATCCGTCTAGATTTCCTGACTTTGTGTTTAAACTTCTGTGGTTGTAGGCGGGTCTTTTTATTTATTCATTTATTTTTTCTTTTCTTTCTCGGCCGGCCTCTGATGATGTCAGTTGTTGACCTTATATGACTTTGGGTCATTTGTTTCAGCCTTCAAGGAATCTACTGTCTGTGTCTGACTTCTGCTTTGGGCAGCTCTGTGACCCCTTTGGACACGGATCCACAATTTCTGTGGATCTCTCTGCACTCACACTGGCTGCTTGGGCACAATCCCCGCCCCGGCAGGGTCCCCCACCCACCTGGGGTATGCTCGCTTGCTCCAGCCCTGGGCCCAGGGGGTGGTGGGGGTGGGGGGCTTGTTTCCACTACCTCACGCCCTTGCCTGTAGCCCACACCCTGTGCACGACCCTGCACTGTTCAGTTTAGGGTCTTCTATTGTGTGTTTTCCCCACCTTTGGCTCTTTGGGGGTGTGGCCTGCCCATGTAAAATGGAGACTAGGGAAATGGGAAGAAGTCAGCTCCAGGACTCTCTAGTTAATCCCGTCCCCGGTGTCTTCTCCACGGTCCCTGGGCAGCTCTGTGACCCCTTCAGCTAGGGATCCACTATTTCTGTGGACCATAATTGCGAGCCTTGTGGTACTCATGCCTGCTTCTGCCTCTTTGGGGGCATGACCTGCCTGCTCAAATGGGGACTATCGAATAGGGAGGGACTCTGCTCTGCGGATCTCGGATAATCCTCCAGTTCTTTCCCCAACCCCTCTGTCTCCAGTCTCTCCTCAAGGGTCTCTATGCAGCTGTGTGTCCCCTTTGGCCAGGAATCCTCTATTTCTTCCAGCCAGTCTGCACACAGGCCTTAGGCCCACATGCCCACAAGCTCTGTGCGGAGTACACAAAAAGCAGTTTAATTGATTTTCTTATGCCTGGGCGAGGTGGTAGCTGCAGAGTGGGAGGTGCGTTATGACCGGGGCGCCGCTGGCCACCATCTCTGTTCTCTTCCTCTTCACAAAGTTTTCCTCGCCAATCTTTCCTCAGGCACCAGCCCACTCTCCTGCCGCCTCTACCCAGAGATCAAGGAAGGCAGCTGCCACTGCAAACTTTTGCATTGGCCCTTTAAATGTCTCTTTGCATCCCCAGCCACCTGTCTCTGGCAGAGAGTGCTCCTAAGCTTTTCAGGGTTCCGTTTTGTCTGTGCATTTTCCTAATTTCAGCTGTTTTAGTCTAGGGGTCCCAGTTTATGGTTCAGATCCTGTTCTTCTCAGGGGGGATCCAACGGACCGTTTCAATGTCCCTCTGGTGCTGGTGCCCATGGGAGCCCAGCCCACCTTTTTGAGCCTTCACCGCACTTCTCACATGTTGGGGTGTGTGAGAATTGAATCCACTGTCTGTCCGCGGCTCCAAGGCTCATCTCCCTCTATCATTCCATTGTTTTCCAGATGATTTTTCCACTATTTAGTTGCAATTCCAGTTTGGTCTTGGAATGTTGTCTGCATGATTCCCATTCACTCCTCTGTCATCTTCTTTCTTGGAACTTTCCTACCTGTTGGGAACTGTCCCGTGTGATATCAGGAACTGTGGCCTCACCGACAGGTGAGAGGGCCCCAAGGTTGAAGCTGAGCAAGAACGCCCTGGAAAATAGGCCACTGAGGAGACTAAATCTGTCCCTCTGGCAGAGTCACAGCCCCTGACTCCCTCACAACACCCCACTTGGTCCTGGATGATGGCTGGTTAGTCAATGAGGGTTAAGACCCCTCGATGGAAGGAGCGAGCTAAGACTGGCACAGCCACAAGGGGCCATCATGGGAAGTACTTGAAGGACACAGAGGAAGGGCAAAAGACCTTCACTCCTCAGCTTTAATATGGCCAGCTTTGATATGGCTGGTGTCCTCATTCTATTTGAAAGAAATCTTGTTTCCTTGCTGCTCTGCTCCTCCAGCCTGGCTTGGACTTGAAATAATATGGGAGACAGCCCTAAACTGGATTGGGCAGTTCCCGGGGGAAATCAGACCTAGAAGTAAATTCCTTGAAGCATGCTATGTTTTTCCCGCAAAAGCTGTGATAACCAGCTTATGATGGGAAGGAAATTTACATCATTCACAAACCCTGAACCTAAACCCTTTTACATTCTTATATTTATTCATCTTGTCTTGGACCCATGTAAATTGGTGAGTTCCTGCCATTTGTTTTCTTCAAAACATCATCTATTCTCCGTAAACATTAACATACTGATGTAATGAGATCACCTGTACATTCCTACTACCTAGCCCCGAGAGATAACCCTTTCAATAAAAGCCATCGAGCACAGGGGCTTGAGGCATTCGCCTTAGAGGGAATCACTACCACCTTCCCCTGATAGACAGAAATGTCTGGGGCTGACTTATTTTATTTCCCTATCCATGACAACCCAGAGCATACTCTGCGGGACAGAGACCACCTTCTTCCTCAGCTGGCATCTGAACAAGGACCTCAAGAGCCCCGCACCACCTCTCTTCCCTTCCCAAGTTTTGGTCAAGCAAACATCAATAGCCAGAAGAAGCTTTAAGGTAATGAGTTACAAGTCAAAGGGAAATAAGTATCAGTATGCACAGGGTATATCCACCAACCTGCAGACTTTAGAATGGGCCAAAGGTTATGTGTGATACACCTGACAGATTGTGATTTAATTCCCAAGAAATTTTCATTAAATAAGCTATGCTTTCTGATTGTTAAAAACATTTTAAAGTAAATTTTTAGTATTTAATATATAAACATAACTATTATTAATACAGAATGAGGAAAAGTATTCTTTAATTTTTCAATTATAGTTGACATTCCACATTATTTTATATTAGTTTCAAGTGCATAATAACAGTTAAACAATTAAATAATTTAAGAAATGATACCCCTGCTAATTCTAGTACTCACCTGGCACTATACATACTTATTAAAATATTGACTATATTCCATATGTAATAATTTACATCCCTATAACTATTTTTAACTATCAATTTTTACTTCTTAATATTTTTTCAAATAGGCCCCCCACAACCGTCCCCTCTGACCACCATTAGTCTATTCTCCATATGCATGAGTCTATTTCTATTTTGTTTGTTCATTTTTTTTTGTTCTTTGTATTATAATATAGGTGAAATAATATGATATTTGTCTTTTTTTGCTTGACATTTCACATAGCATAATAACCTCTGTGTCCATTCATGTACCACCTCTTCTTTACCCATTGTCCATTGATGCGCACCTGAGTTGCTTCCATATCTTGTTAATATTTAGTGACTAACTAACTTCCCACAGACAACTTGATCCTAATAATTTTTTCTTTGATTTTTGGTATTTTACATTTCTGTTCTTTTAGTGATTCTAACTAATCTTTAATATTGCTATTTGTCTTGTACATAGTTGTTCTCAGAGAATGAGTTGGATAAATATGACTAGTATTTCTGTATTTATTTAAACAATGTCACTAAAATATGTTGTTCAAAATTCAGTGATCAGGCATTCAGTGTTTTAAATATGATTGATCTGGGATTCAATAAAATTGGATAAATAGTAACTTATAAATGCCAGTACTTGGTTGCAGGGTAGTCATATACACACACATCTAAGCATTAAATGAAAAGGTTAGAAAAACTGTGAAATATATAGTATATGATCAAGAAAAGAACATATCTATGGAGGTCCATGAAACTGAGCATTTTAGTGTTCTAACAATCTTTATGTGAAAAACTATTATTTCCATATGATTAAAATGACTGATAAAATAAATGCAAATCCATTGAGCAAAAATAAATAAGGAAAATAATGTTATATGTTGTATGACTTTCCCCTTTTCAATATGATTATCCAGGTCTTTTTGTGGCCATACAAGATTTGTCAGGCAATATCTTTTTGTTCATGGTTTAAAATTTTTCTAAAATGTTTAAACCTATTAAAAATAGCAAGGGGTAGTATGCCTTCAATGGTTGAGACAGCGGATATATGCATGTTTAAACATTAGGTATAACTCAAAGGGTTTAAAATGGGTTTTTAATATTTTGGGGGTAATTTCTGTTATCTTTCATTTATTTCACTTTGAGAATCTCTACAGATGAACTTTTATTTCAAAAATCTCAAATTCGAATGTAAAATTTTAATTGAATTGATTAGGATGACACTAGTTCGCCAAACCATGCAGGTTTCAATTGTACAATTTATTCAAACATAATCTGCATGGTACGTCATGCATATTTCATCCCAAGCAAAGTCTCTTTCTATCCACATTTTCCCCTCCTTTACCCACCTCCAACTTGCCCCTACCCTCTTTCTTTCTGGCTATCACCACACTGTTGTCTGTGTCTACGTCTTATGTATATATGTTTTTTAGAAAACCACTTCATTTTCTTTCACCCAGTCCTACCCCCTCTAACAGCTCTCAGTCTTTACCATGTGCCCATGACTCCATTTCTATTTTGTCCATCACTTTGTTTTGTTCATTAGATTCCACATATAAGTGAGATAATATAGTATTTGTCTTTATCTAGATGGCTTACTTCATTTGGCATAATAATATCCAGGTTCATCCATGCTGTCACAAAAGTTACGATTTCCTTCTTTTTTATAGTTGTATAGCATTCCATTGTGAAAATGTACCACAGCTTTTTTATCCACTCATTTACTGATGGGTTGCAGATGTTAGCTATTGCAAATAACACTGCAATGAACATAGGGGTGCATATATTCTTTCAAATTAGTGTTTCAAATTCTTAAGATAAATTCCTAGAAGTGGGATTTCTAGGCCAAGAAAATGGGACTATATCAAACTAAAAACTTTTGTATAGCAAAAGAAGCCATCAATAAAGTGAAGGGGAACCCACAGTATAGGAGAACATATGTGTATTTGCCAATTATAATTGTGATAAGGGGTTAATTTCAAAAATATATAAAGAAGTTATACTACTCTATGCCCACTTTGAAGAGGCTTCTATTCAGGTCCTTTGCCCATTTTATAAATTGTTTGTCTTCCTGGCACTGAGATGGCCAATAGACATTTGAAAAAAAAGTGCTCAGTGTCACTAATCATCCAAGAAATGCAAATTAAAGCAATGAGTTAACACCTCACAACTCTGTCAGAATGGCTATCATCAATAAATCAATAAACAAGTGCTGGCAAAGGGGAAGCCTCATCCAGAGTTGGTGGGAATGCAGACTTGTGCAGCCACTGTGGAAAACAGTATGGAGTTTCCTTAAAAGTCAGAAATGGAACTGCCTTTTGATCCAGCAATCAAATGTAAATTTTATCCACTCTATTTGCCTTTTAACCTTTATGTCTTGATGCTCACTTGATCTTAACATAGGTAGGTTCTCATTCCCTGTATGCATCCGTTTCTTCTTTTGGTGTCTTTGCACAAAACTATAGGGCGTCTTTCAGTGTTCTCTTTCCCTGACTCCTAATCAGTCTCCAAGATTTTCTTCAGTGTCAACACTGCAAGGATTCCTTTCTCCTGCCCCATTTGAGTTAGGTACCCCAAGCCTCTTATAGCTCCCAATGTGAGAATGTATAACAGCATAAATCATCCTCCTCCACCAGTTCATTAGTTGCTTGAAGTCATGAGTGTTGGCTTAGCTATACATGTGGTCCCAATGCTAAGACCACATTGCATTCAGTATTTACTGGTGAAATCAGTGAATGGGTATGTGGATGCTGACTAAATGAAAACATACATGGCATCTTTTTTTGCTTAGATTTCATCTCATCACCTTTTTATATGAGATATTAAGATTCAAATGAAGTGGAAGGAAGAACCATTTCCTTTGGTCTTAATTTGAAATTTTATTCCAACATAGTAAAGAGAACAGAAGTGGTTTTTTTCTCCTGAGAAACCACTGTATATGATTTTGCTTACATTCAAGAAAATACAGAATACATTATTAATGAGATCTGGCAATTTTATATTTGTTTTTTTTCCTGTCATGCTATAGCACTTCTATAAACTTGCTATCAGAGCATTGAGGTAAAATATTTAGTTATGCTATCATTGATCAAAATTGCTTTAGAAGAAACACATCATTTTGTTAAAAAGACTATTAGTTAAAATATGTTCTTACTTTGTATATGTGTATGTTTATTTCCAATCTAAAACCAGAGTGCTTTTGTCTTTTAACATCATTAATTTTCTCACAGCTCTGTTGTTTCTTTAATTGTTGGAGAAACATTCCAAGAAACACTGAAACTGTCTGTAATCATTGCATTGAGCAACTTTCAGAGCTGCACATTTGTTCAAAAATAACTAATGATGTTGGACTTCTTCCAGGAATCTTACACATCTGGAATATTTATTTTTATTTAGTCAAACAATATAAACACATGTCTCCTTTCATAAAGAAAAGCTGTCTTAGTTCACCTCATGCATGGACTTAATAAACTCTCCAAAATAAAGTAGTAGAGATTATTGCTTTGCACAGTTGTAGCAGCCTCATTAGTTTCACTACATAGCTTGAAATAGTTTCATGCCAAATTAAAAATGTAGGTCATTCAGAGGACTAATGGTGCTATTTCAGCATGAAGTGATCTCAAGCTCCCACATATCCAAGTCTTTTATCTTACTCTGTTGCAAACCCCCTCTCACAATGGTTATAATTTTATACATCAATTTTATAAAATCATATATAATTGCACTGTTAGAAGTACATGCTTTACATATCCACCAAATTATAGAGTTTTTAAGGCAGTAATTTTTAGTGTCTGATAGAATACTAAGAATTGTCCCTTTAGTTTCATGAAATAATTTTCATAATTTTATGTGTTCCAAAAGTGGATTCCACAGAAAACTAATTTTATTGTTTTTTTAGCTTGTGTTATTTGAAAGAGAAAGAGATACAAATGATCAATTAAGTTTGGGAAAGAAAACATGAGTTAAACTCTTTTCTATGGGTTTTAATACTGCAGGAAATCTCAAAGTCGGATACATGCATTGACAAGTCTCACATATATTAATGACAGTAAAAATATTTCAAGCTTCTCATTTCTCAATTTACTTACATTTTCACCAGTATTTAGCACTGATGTCTGCTCATGTTATTTTTTCAAAATTCAAGCTTATCTAATTATTAAAGATTAATACAGTTGTATATTTCAAATATCAAAAAATAAAAAAAAGTATAAGGTAAGAAGTTTACTTATGCTTCTCCATACTTTTTTTCACTGATTCACGTATTCACCATCATTAAATACCGTCATTTTGTATATTCACAATATGCACACATATATGTTATATATATAGATATATACATTTTTAAATATAAAGATTAACACAGTATTTAATACCTTCAATTTAAACTTTTCAGAATATATTCAAATTCTATTCATGTTAGTAAATGAATAGGATGTTTTTTCTATAGACATATTTTAAAAATATATTTTCTGGTTTTTTTTTCTGATTTACAACCCTCTTCCTCATTATTGGTGGTGAAGAAAGAAATCTTTTATTTTATTGTATTTTTTTTGTTCAAGTACAGTTGTCCCCATTTTCCCCTCACCACTCTCCCCCTCCTCACCCACCTTCCCTTCCCATCCTAAATTCTGCCCCGCTTTGGCTTTGTTCATGGGTCTTTTATATGTGTTCCTTGAGAACTCTTTCCCTTATTTACCCCATTCTTCCCTTTTGGTCTGAAAGCTTTAAGCAGAGTTTCTTTGTGGTTTTATTTTGGTATATAGTTTTGGCTCCATGTTAATATTAATGTTATTTGTCCTTCACAAAATTTGGACAGTTAAATTAAAAATTAAGTTCTGAAATAATTGATGTAGTATCAGAACAAACTACCTGAAAGATCTGGTTAAGTTCCCCTGTTAATACACTTGGCTGTGATGCTTCTCTGGGAGGCAGCTGTTGATATAATTTCTGTATTGGGTGGATATTCAGTGAATAGATTGAATTTCTCTGGCAGCCAGTGTTGGTAAATTATATTTTTCTCAATATTTTCATCTTCATGATGGTTTAAAATATAGTGTACAAATAATTAAGCAAATTGTATTTCTTTTAACTTTTCCATAGTTTTTAGCCTTCTCTTAACATTTTAAGCACTTATACATTTCTTTTTCATAATGGTTGTGATAGATCAAATTTTTCTATTGTTAAAATACTTGTCAATATTATTATTAGAAATACTAAATCTCACTATTTTATAAATCTTTCTTACTTCTTAAACCCTGTTTATATATATATATATATATATATATATATATATTAATTTTTCCACCTCCTTTTGTGAGGGTACTTTCCAATTTTTTTTTCCTTTTTCAAAAGCAGTTTTATTCGTCAAATGAGAAATAATGAGAGCCCAATGTGTAAGCTTCCAAACTACCATCCCTCTTGCACTGACATGTTTTTTAAAAAAAATTACAGTTGACATTAAATATATTAGTTTCATGAGTACAGAATAGTGGTTACATATTTATATAAATTAGAAAGCGATCCCCTGTATAACACTAGTACTTACCTGCACCAGTTTTTATGCATAGTTATTAAAATATTATTCACTATATTAACCATGTTGTATTTTACATCCTTGAGAAAAGAGAACAAAGTTGGAGGTACCATGCCACCTTATATCAAACTATACTATAAAGTTATAATGATGAAAAAAAGCATGGCAATGACATGAAAAAAATGCATAGATCAGTAGAACAAAACAGAGCAGAAATAAAACCACACCTATATGGTCAACTAATTATGACAAAAGAGGCAAAAATATACAGTGGGGTAAAAACAGTTTCTTCAATAAATGGTGTTAGGAAAACTGGACAGATACATGCAAATAAATAAAACTAGATCATATTCTTACACCACATACAAGAATAAACTCAAATGGATTAAAGACTTCATTATAAAACTTTAAAACTATTAGAAGAAAACATAGGCAGTAAACTCTAGACATTGCTCTTACTAATATATATTTTTTGGCTATCTCTTCTAGGGCAAGGGAAACTAAAGAAAAAAAATAAACAAATGAGACTACATCAAACTAAAAAGTTTTTGCCTAGCAAAGGAAATCATAAATGAAATTAAAAAACCCACTAACTGGAAAAAGATAGTCACAAGTGACACATGGTAAGGAGTTAATATTGAAAATACTATATTGAAAACTTGACAGTAAAAAACAAAAACAATTCACTTAAAAATGGGTTGAGCACCTGGATAGACACCTCTCCAAAGAAAACATACATATGGCTAATACATATATGAAAAGATACTGAAGATCACTAATTATCAGAAAAATGCAAATAAAAACCACAAAGAGATATCACCTCAGATCTGTCAGAATGGTTATTATCAATAAATCAACAAAAAAGTGTTGGGCAAAGATGTCGAGAAAAGGGAATCCTTGTTCGCTTCTGGTGGGATTGCAAATTGGTTTATCCACTATGGAAAAGAGTTGTGAGGTTCTTTTAAATATTAAAAATAGAAGTACCTGTTGACTCATCAATTGCACTTCTGAGTATTTATCTGAAGAAAACCAAAACACTAATTTAGATACATATATATAGCCTAATGTCCATTACAGCATTATTTACTACAGCCAAAACAGGATGCTTATCATAAGGTATACTTGTGACATGAATGTTCTAATCATTTAGTTTCAATTAATGGAAGCATTTTTAACTATAGATTTGCCTACCAACATTGATTTACCTTCACTATAAAAGTTATGAAACAAAATATTTCCTTTAACGTTGTTTTCTACATAACCTAAGTATTTTATTTGCATTTTGTGTGTCCCAAGGCTTTTTGAATATTAGGTTTTGATTTTCTAGGTGTTAGGATCATTTTTTTCTGATATTACTACTAATTTTTAGTAATGTGTTAAAGTTAAAACATATCCTTTTATATTTATTGAGGATTCTTTGTGTTTGAATAAATTGTTCTTCATCCTGTAAGTTCACTGACATTAAAAAATGTTTTTAAAAAACTATTCTGTATGTAGAGGCATGTGTTTGTATGTGTGTTTATTAAAGGTTTACATTTTTGTTCTAGTGGATTATTTTATAATCATATTTACACTAAAATGTTCATCTTATATTACCTTAGACAATATTTATTAGATGCTCATTATGAATAACAAAAAAATGCAATATCATCTTTGCAAACAACGTAACTTACTACTCACAAGGATTGACATTTACCCATTTTAACACCAATCCAAAGTCCCCCTTTGAGTTCTGAAATATGTATATACTTTTGGAAATTCCAAATAAATTTAAATTCAATATATACCAACTGCCCTCACAAACTTCTCTTTGTTTGCAGGCATTTTTTCCCATACATCCTATTGCAATAACCTCATTATTTCTATTCAAAAACCACACAAGTCCAGGAAGCACAGAGAGTCCCATTCACTTAAAGTCTGAAAGGCAAAGACTTTAAATATTGTTGCTTTTTTCCCCCATTCTCCCATTTTTTGGATGGGAGTTTCCATTCTCCATATTTAAGCTATTATCTAAGTATCCAGCAAGGGAGTCTCCTGTGCTCAGTTTCTACTACTATTTCTTATTTTTAAAATTTTTTTATTTTAAATCATGTTCATTCTATAACACTTACCTCAAATTTTTCCCCTTTGCCCTCCTCCACCAATCCCACCCTTCCCTCTGCTCCCAAGTCAATTCCCACTCTGCTGTCCATATCCATGGGTCATTCATTCATACATGTTCTTTGTTAGTCCCTTCCCCTTCTTTCCACCATTGTCCTCTTTCCCCATCCCCTCTGGTCACTTTCAGTCTGCTCCATGTTTCCATGCCTGTGGTTTATTTTGTTCATTAGTCTACTTTGTTGAACAGACTCCACTTAAAGGTGAGATCATATGGTATTAGTCTTTCACCAATTGTCTTATTTCACTTAGCATAATAATTTCCAGTTCCATCCAATTTGTCACAAAAGGTAGGAGTTCGTTCTTTCTTTTTTTAAAAATGCAGATTGATTTTATTTTTTGATTGATTTAAAATATCAAAATCCATTATAAAATATTTAAAAATTTAAATCCATTATAAAGTCTTACCAATTAAAACAACATGACACCAGCACAGAAATAAACAAGTAGGTCAATAAGTAAAATGAACATTCTAGAAACAAAAGTATATATCTCTCTAACAATGTAATATTATTAAATTGACATTTTAAATCAATGGGGAAAATAAGGCTTATTCAACAAATAAGGTGCATGGACCACTATTACTTGAAATAAAACAAATACAGTGCCCTATTTCACACCTTATATAAAAAATATTCAGGTGAGTTAAAAATCAGTGTGTAAGTTCTAATGAGTTATAGGTGAAAATAAAAAATAATATTTTTCTTACCCTAGGTAAAATATTCAAACCCAGAAACTATAAAGTAAAATATTGACAATATGATTATGTTAAACATTTAAACTATACAGTAAAATACATATAAAAAAGTTAAAAGACAAGTAATAAAATAGGAAAATATTTGCAAGACATATAACAGGTGGTTAATAGTTTTAAGGGATTTCTTTTTAGGGAAAAATTCTACAAATATTTAATCAAAAAATAGATAAAGAATACTAAAAAGTCATATAAGCTTTTTAAAAATAATAGAAATAGGCAAGAAATATACAAAAACAAGTCTAGTTTCAAAAAATAATAAAGTAACAATTGAAATAACACATCATTGTTACAATCAGATTAATAAGTATTAAAAGTATTGCTAATATCAAGTATTGGTGACTGTGAAAGGAAATGGGCATCCATTGTCTCTTTTTCTTCTTCTTAAAGGAGTCCCTTTAGCAGATCTTGCAATGCTTGTTTGGTGGAAGTGTATTCTTTTAGCCTTCTTTTATCTGGGAAACCCTTTATTTTGCCTTCCATTTTAATTGAGAGCCTTGCTGGGTAGAGCAGTTTTGGGAGCAGGCCTTTGCTTTTCATTCCTTGGAATATTGCTTGCCATTCTCTTCCACCTTGTAGTGTTTCTGTTGAGAAGTCAGCTGTTGGCCATAACAGGCTCCCTTATATATTATTACCTCGTTCTCCTTTGCTGCCTTTAGGATTCTTTGTTTGTCTTTGATATTTGCCATTTTTTTTAATGATGTGTCTTGGAGTGGGTCTCATTGGGTTCCTTTTGAATGGGGCCCTCTGTGCTTCCTGGACTTGTGTGGTTTTTTCTCTCCTCCAGTTAGGAAAGTTCTCCATCATTACTTTTTCAAACAGGTTATCTATCACTTGTTCCTCTTCTTCTCCTTCTGGTAACCCTATTATATAGATATATTTAAGTTTCAGGTTGTTCTGCATTTCCTTCAATGCATCTTCATTCTTTTTGAGTCTTTTTTCATTTTCTTCCTCTTTCTGGGAGTTTTTTTCTACCTTATCCTCCAGTTTGCTGGTTTGATCCTCTGCTTCATCTAGCCTGCTTTTCATTCCTCTACTGTGTTCTTCAATTCAAAATTTGTATTCTTTTTTTTCCTCTTGTTTCTTATTAATAGCTTCTATGGCTTTTTTCAAGCTGATATAGTTTGCAGTAAGTTCCTCATAGTTTCCCTGTAGTTTTTTGCAGTTCTCTCTGAGCTCACTGAACTCGTTGAGCTCCCCTAGAACCATTGTTTTGAATTCAATATCTGATAGTTTACTTGCTTCTATTTCATTTAGTTCTCTTTTTGGGGATTCCTCCTTTCTCTTCTACTGGGGGGGTGATTCTCTGTCTTCCCATTATTTGTGATACTCTTCTTTTTTGCTTCTGTGTCTTACATTGATCTGTCTTGATTTCCTGAGTTTGTGGTGTGAACTTCTATGGTAGGAGACTGCTGCTTTTTTCTTTCTTGATCTGCCTCTGATGATGTCAGATGTTGTCTCTGTCTTGCCTTAAGCAGCCTGTTCAAGACATCCAGGAATCTATTGTCTGTGGCTGCCTCCTTCAGCTGTTAATCTAGTCACTCTGCACTCAGCAGTCTTGCTTAGAGACACCACAGGGTGAGGCAGAGTCCCTCCTGGGGGCAGGGTTCTTGGGTCCTCTCATATGCTGCCACTCAGGAGAGTGGTCTGCCTGAGCCAGATGGTTGCTGTTGTATGGGGTAGGAGTCAGCACCAGGATCCCGCCAGCTACTCTCTCTATTCTCTTCCCAAAGCCTCCATCTCCTGTCTCTCCTCAAGAGTCTCTAGACCACTCTATGCCCCCTTTAGTCAGGGATCTATGATCTGTGACTGGAACTCTGCTCAGCAGGGCTGAGTCCCTCCTGGGAGCAGGGCTATTGTGTCCTCTCATTTTGTTACCACTCAGGGAAGTGGTCTGCCTGAGTTAGCTGGCTGCTGTCATATGGGGAATGAGTCAGCACTGGGATCCCACAAGCTACTCTCTCAGTTCTCTCTCCAAAGCCTACTTCCCCAGTCTCTCCTCAGGCATCTCTAGCCTACTCTGCACCCACCTTTGATGAAGCCCAGGGTAAATGGCTGCTATAAAATATGTATGCGTTGGCCCTTTAAATGGCACTTTGCATCTCCAGATGCCTGTGTCTGGCAGAGAGCAACCCTGCTGCTTTTCACAGCTGGCTGTTACCTGTGTCCTTTTTGGGCTCTGGTGCTGTAGAGTTTTTGGTTTAGACTCCACTCTTCTCAGGCAGATCCAACTGGCCCTTTCAATATCCTTCTGGTGGTGCCACCCATGGGCACCCCACTCACCTCCTCGAGCCTCTACTGCACTCCTTACCAGTTAGGTTGTGCTAAAGCTGATTAGTCTCTCTGTCCGAGGTTACAAGGCTCTTCTCTCGCTGTTGTTCAGCTGTTTGTTTCAGGTGATTTCTCTAAAATTTAGTTGTAATTCCAGGTTGGTACTGGGAGGAGGTCAGTGTGACTTCCACTCACTCCTCTGTCAGCTTGACTATCTACTATTATTTCTCTAAAACCATATAATTACATTTATTATTATGATCTCTGGTTTATACACATAAGCTCTGAGTCTCTTCCAGTAATTCCTTAGCACTTACTGTAATTTTTTAATAGGCATAATATTATATCAGTTTTAGTATCATATAAATATTAAAAAGAATGTAAAGACATGTTCTTTACACCTCTGCTCTCACACATGCATAGCCTCCTCCAATATTAACATCCTCTACTGGAATGGTTCATTTGTTACAGTTGAACATATATTGACACAAAAGAGTTAAGATTTAGTCATAACTCTGTCATCTATTAATTTCTGCACCTTTTTCTTAGATGTCTCATAACTCTTTCATGTATTTATTAATTTCTGCACCTTTTCTTAGACAAGTATCCACTAATATGTAAAGTGGAGGTAATGTTATCTTTGTTGCCTACATCCTGGGTTCCTATTGTCACCTTATTTGGGAGCAAAGTTAGAGTAATACTCTTTATTGCCTTTGTGAGGTAAAATATTCAAACTAGTGATAGTAAATATTTTAATTTCAAATACATATTTATATAGAGAAATTATAAATTATTTTCCAATATGTAAGTTTAGTTCACAGAAGTTATAGTCATATGAGGAAACATATGTATTCTTAGGGTATAGTCCCAGCAGCGGAATCACTGGATCAAAAGGCAGTTCCATTTTCAGATTTTTGAGGAAACTCCACACCGCCTTCCACAGTGGCTGTATCAGTCTGCATTCCACCAACAGTGTACTAGGGTTCCCTTTTGTCCACAGCCTCGCCAGCACCTGTTGTTTGTGGATCTGTTTATGATGGCCATTCTGACCGGTGTGAGGTGGTACCTCATGGGGGTGAAAGACAAATACCATATGATCTCACCTATAAGTGGAACCTAACCAACAATACAAAGATGCAAGGAAAATATGACCAGCAACACTGAAAGGAAAAGAAATCAACTGAAAGGAAAAGAAATCAACAGAGACAAGAGGGAAGGAGGGAGGGGCGGGCAGGGAAAGGAAAGGGAAGGGGAAAGTCAAGAAACATATAGCAAGAACCCATGAACAAAACCAAAGGGGAAGAGCTGAGGGAGGGAAGGAGGGAGGGGGCAAAGGAAAGTGGTGGGGGGGAGGCAGAGACAAATGTATTTAAAAATAAAGAAAGAAAGAAAGAAAAAAAAAAGAAACATATGTATTGTACACACATACCTTAGAAAAACAGCAGTCTGTACAAGTTTTACATGTGGACTCTGGAGCCAAACTGCTTGCAACAGAATTCTTTTGTGTCACTTAATATCTTTTTAACTTTGGAGAGATAGTCACATGCCTCAGTTTTACTCATCTGTGAAACAAAAATAATAATATCATCTACATCATAGAGCTATTAAGGATGACTAAATGAGTATTAAAGTACCTAAATTACAATAATTTCTTTATTATAACATTAATTATTATTACTTAGCTGTGCATTTTTAAATTTGTAAGGCACTTAGCAGTTCAATGTGGTATGGTTCTTCTTTGCAATATGGCTAGTCTGTTCATAAATAAACTATAGTGTGAAAAAGGCAGACAAGGGTAGAAATCTAAAATGAAATGACAAGAAAATGTTGTCTTATCACATTTAATTATCTATTTATTATGCCAAAGATGCACTTAAACTTACACAAGACTCACGAAGTTAACGCATTTCGTTTTTCTTTCCTTTATTCAAATGTTTGAAAGAAGAATATGTAGTACATTATACTCAGAGAAAATAGGTTTGTTATTCCAGCTCTACTGTCTATAGTATCTTGGTCAAATTCCTAAGCTTTTTTGAATCTCAATATTCATATTTATAATTAGGGTTTCTCATGGGAATTTAATGAGACCTTTCATTTTTCTTGAAAAGTTCTTCTTGATATAAGCCTAATTTAGAAAAAAGAAAAACTAATGAAGAGGAGGAGGAGAATAATAATAATTATTATTAGTATTATTAAACATATAAATTTTTCAGGGTTCAAGAGTTTTCTTAAGGGTTTTAAATATTGGATCAGAAGTCTCCCTGACACATAGTGGGTGCTCAGTACTGACTGAGTGATTAAAGAACTGGACAAATGGGAGAGACCCTTGTGATAATACAGAATGAAAAAACGCAAGAATATATGTGGATGAAGCATTTTCAAATCTGCCCTTGTTATTTGATGGCATTATGGTCATGCATTAGAAAATCAGTTAAACAGAATTTTGTAAACTGATCTATTCATAATTAACAATATAAAGTTTAAATATTTTTATTTAACAGTGAAATATTTTGATCAATTAAAAAGTACTACCTTGCTTCCAGATGGAATGTGTGAAATTCTTAGAATGGTAAGAATTCAAGTATGGATTGCTCATTGATAGTGCTACACTGAACTTTCCACTTAGTCATACTTCAGTTGTAATAAAGGTATTACCTTTAAAATGGATGAACAAAAATTTCGAGCCATCATTTTTTAATATCTTAACTTTTAATATCGTGGCTAAATAAATCATGTACATTGTCCAAATCATTTCATTGTTGTAATTGTCTTGTTAAATGTCTGTGACAGTTTGATGCTAAGTTCTTACAATGTGAAGATTACCATTTTTATACATTTTTGTGCATAGGGAATATATATGAAAATATATAGAACATAGTGTACAGCTTAATTATTATAAGTGACAACCATGTAATTCTAACCCAACACAAGCAATAGATTTGCACTTAAACAACCAATATCAGCTTTAATTTAAGTGGGCTCACCATAAATTTTCATATCAAATCATTCACTTTTTATTGCTTCGAGAGAGTATTGTAAAAAGATAGCATAAGGATAACTAAATGACAATGATGAACTTACACAGAAAAGTCTCAGGCAATTGCATAGCCATAAGAAAAACAACAACATAAAAACAAAGAAAGAAATAAACAAAAACTTGAATTCTCCCTCACATGAAACACAAAACTTATTTGAGCAGAATCATTTTCTTAAATGTGACAGATAAAACAAACAAACTTAGAAAGGACAGTTCTATGATTTAGGAGAGCAAAGGAGGTCTTACACATGTTATGAAAAATGCTAACTGTACAAGAAAAGAATAATTAGACTTCATTTAAATTAATAATTTCTATTAATCAAGAAAACACTATTAAGACAAAAAAGGCAAATAATAATAAGTAATGAGAAAGTTTAACTAAATATATTTAATGGAGTATTCATATCCTGAATTTAAAGAGTTGAAATTAATTGTAGAATGGTAGTTCAACATTAAAAATGGGGAGAATAATAAGGTCATTTGAAAAATTTCAAACCCCCCCAAATAAAGTAATAGTGTCTTTAGTTGAGGATGAACATGTATTTCATAGCAGGGAAAGGATTATCAGAAGCTTTATGTAAAGAATGTCAACTGCTCAGCTGATTTATGTCTAAGTAAGTCCATGTAATCAAAACTGAGTTCATGTCTGCCCAGTGAGGAAGAGGAAATTACTTAAATAAGACCACATCATTCTGTGGGGATGGGTGGTAACTCCTTTTGTCTGGTGTGAGAGATTTTACAGTAGTAAAATAAATTTAATGGACTAGTTCACTCTTTTTCAATCATGCTGTTAAAGTTTACTATTGAAATACTTGCTCTAGGGAATTATCATTCATCCACTTTATTTGTAGCCTCTGTTGTGCATCAGCAGAGCTGTTCTTTTCTTCCACAGAATGATGAAATTGCAGGAGCACACTAAATCTCAAATAACAAAAGCCATTGTATTTCAAAAACAGTGTTTTAAGACTCTCTACCACAAGCAATAGATTCAAAACAGACTTAATATTGTGATTAATTTTATTTCTTTAATCTATACTGGGATTAAAGGGATCCTGAAGATACGTAGTAAGGCTATGTAAGACCAAGCTGCAAAGAAATGTCTAACATCACAGAAATATACCCTTCATGACTCTTACCTATTAATTGATAATCAAAAAAATGAAATAAATTATTCTATATTTTCTATATATTATTGCTTTGTAACTAACAGAAATTTCAAGTGATGGTTTTCAATTTTGAAATCATTATTCTTGTCCCAAACTCACAAACAAGAAAGAGTCAATTACTGTTACTGACATACTTTTTAATAAACCTAGAACTTTTTGAGTTGATTCATATAGGAATTATTGCCTTTAGGTTCCTACCTCTTTTGTATCTTTCATCTTTCCATTACCTTTTCTATAAATTCCTCTCCTGTTATTGAAGTGCTACTCTTGCAACTAAAACCTGTTGTTGAAATTGACATAAACCCAGTAGAAAAATAGTCAAAATCCTTCAGCCAAGACTAAAAAATCACTATATAAATGGTTAATAAGTATATTAAAAGATACCTAAATTGTATAGTTTTAACATTAATATTTAGTAATTTTATCTCCAATGTGCACATGAAGTGTTTTTTAATAAAAGGCAGTCTATTTATTATTATTTATGTAATAGCGTGTTTGTTCCTTTTCCTGTTTACTCCTGGCTAATATAATGAAAGCTCAATGGAAAAAATAAATTTCTATATGTGTGACAGAACTTTCACTAACAAAAGATGAAGAAAATGTATTTTCTCTGCTTATATAGAGAAAATAGCGGGAGCTGCTCTTCTTCCCCCTTAAAAGAGAGACAAAAAGTTCACTCATTGGATATGGATGGAAAAGTGGAAAGAATTCTGGATTCTTACTATAATCTCTTGAAATGTAAATATACCTCTGTAAGCCTCAAATTAGCTCTGGTGTCTCCAGATTTTGGGATCTAAAGTTTTCTCCAGGACCTCATTGTCTCTTAATATATGAGCACATACTAGCAAAGAACTCTTTGGAGTGCTCTTGTTATCCTACAGTTGTAAATTATTCCCCCAAGGCTCAATCTTAGCCCAGCATCTTGTATTCAGAACTATTTATTCAGAAATCCCCCACTCTGCAGAAACAAAAAAAAATATGACCTTTATGTTCCACAACTTTATTGGACATCATGGGAATTCAAATTAATACTACAATGTGATCAATGTCATGTCACTATATAACATCCAACAGAGCAGGAGGAGAGACAGAAACAGAAAAAAATATGAATGAGAAAATCATAAGGTCTCAACTTAATGAATGTTCACAAAGTGAATTCACCAGTGTTGTGGATTTGCCAGTGTTAACAATCATCCAGATCAGGTAATGGAGTATGCCAATCTTAAAAGGTTCTTTAATGATGCTTCCTTTCAAAGATAGCCACTTCTCTGGTTTCTTAAACTATTCTCTGTTGTACATATTTTAAGGAATCGTCTCACACAACTTGGGGAGGTGGCAAGTCTAAACTGTGTAAGGCAGGCTGATTGGCTAGAACCCTCAGGCAGGATATGATACTGAGGCCTAATCCTGAGGCCTAATTCTTCTTTCCTGGGAAACCTCAGCTTTTACTGTTAAATCGTAAACGTGTTGGATGCAGTCCATCCTCACTATTAAGAGTAATCTCCTTTATTTAAAATGAACTGATAATAGATGTTAATTGCATCTTGAAAATACCTTCAAAACAAAGCTAGATTAGTGTTTCATTAAATAACTTAGCAATATAATTTAGTAGAGTTGACACAAAAATTATTACATGGTCATTGCAACTAGCATTCTATGAGTATTCTGTTCATATCCTTTGAAAAACATGTGTATGAAATAGGGAAAGCTAATAGCAATTATACAGAAATAAAATGATTATAAGAGGGTACCAAAAACATGTACTCCAACTAGTTATTTAAACTAGATAGAACAGATGGATCTCTAGAAAGTTACAAACTATAGAAATTGACTCAAGTGAAATAGAATATCGTAATTGATTTTTAACTTGTTTCCTGTGACTATTATAAAGTAATTTAATAAACTGGTATTAAAACCGAAATTTATCCCATCACAGTTATGGAGACCAGAAGTGCAAAATTAATGTCACTGGGCCAAAATAAAAACCTCAGAAAGACTGCATTTCCTCCACAGGCTCTGGAGGAGAATCTGCTCTTTACCTCTTTCAGGTTCTGGTGGATGCAAATATTCCTTGGCTTGTGGCTATATTATGCTGATTTCCAAGGCCTAATGTTAAAAATTCTCCACATTCTATTTTCAAAATACCTCCTTTTTAAGTGTGTATGTCTTATTCTCTTTCATCTGTGTCAAACATTCTTTTGTTTCTCTCTCTTACAAGGATTCTTGTGATTTAATGTATTTTAGGCCCATCTAAAGAGTTCAAAATAAATCCTCATTGCAAGATCATTAATTTAATCATACCTGCAAAGACATTGTCATATGAGGTAATGATCACAGGTTTTCCTGATGGGACCAGGCTACTTTGGGGGCACATTCTGCCTAACACAGACTGCTAATGTGGATGACTTAGTATTCTACATGATAAAGCATTCCTGTACAAAATATTACATTAATAATAGTAAATCTTCCTCAGAATCAAAGCCTAGGCACCAGTGAAACTGATGCATTATATGAAATTGTTAAAGCAGAATTAACACCAATCCTTTAAAAATTTCTAAATAATTAGAACTACTGTTCTCAACTCATTTTGTCAGACCACACATATCCTGCAACAGCAATCAAAGATATCACATAAAAAAAGAACTAGGGACCAATATCTCTTATAAATATTGTCACAATAATCTCCAATGAAATAAAAGAAAACTGAATTAGTAAGTATTAATGGGATGAATGTAATACATTATGCAAAAAATTAAATTTCAAAACCAATATGATTATCTCAGTAAATGCAGAAAAAGCAGAAGATGAAATGCAACACACATTAATGATAAAATCAACTCATACACACATACAGATTACACAATAAATTCGGGTTACAAGCAGGCAGTCACATACTGATAAAGCATAGTATGAAAAAAAACTTTTTCATCGTACTTAATGTTAAATCCTTTTTCTTAACAAAAGGAGCAACATAAGAATATCTGTTCTCACTACCTCTAATCAATGTTATACTCTACTAGCCAGGAGAAATATGCAAAAAAAGGAAATAAAACCCATCCAGATTGGAAGAGAAGAGAAAAATCTGACTTATTCACAGATAACTATACATGGAATTTACCAAAAAAAAACTATTTGAACTAATAAACATGCTTAGAAACTTTGTAGATTACAAGATCGATATAAAATATATCGCCTTTCTACATAACAACAATGAACAACCTGAAAATTTAGGAAACAGTTTCATTTACAATAGAGTGTAAAAAAAACCAAAAACTTAGGGATAAAGTTAACAAAATAAGCTCAACACTTATACACTGACAATTACAGAACATTTTTGAAAGACATTGAAGAAGGCTTAAATAAATCTGCAGATATCCAATGCTCATGGAATGTCAAATGTTCCTTTTAAAATAAAAAAAATAGTCCTTAAATTGATCAATTGAATCAATGTAATCCCTGTAATATTTCAGCTGTTATTTGTATGTGTGTGTGAATTGACAAGCTGATCATTAAACTACATTGAAATGAAAAGGTCCCAGATCAGTCGACACAATCTTAAAAACAACAAAGTTGGAGGGCTCACCCTTCCAGATGTCTACATTTACTGCAAATCTACAGCAGTCCACATAGTGTGGTATTATTGCATAAGCTTCATGTAGGTAAAAAGGACGTAACTGAGAGAATCAGAATAAACTCGTATTATGATTAGTTTATTTTAGACAAGTTTGCCAAGTTATTTTAATAGGAAAAGGATGATATCTACAACAAATTCTACTGAGACAACAGGATAACCACATGCAACAGAATAATAGTTGACCCCTATATTACATCCATATGCAAAGAGCTACAATTATAAAATACTTATTAAGAAATACAAAAGTATATCTCTTATATGTAATAATTTTTTAGATATGACATCAAAATCACAAACAAAAACAGAAAAATTACACTGACTTGACTTCATAAAATTTAAAACTTTTGTGCCTTCAAGGATATCTCTAAAAAAGAAATGTTTAACTCATTGCATTAGAGTAAAATTTTAAACTCATATATCTGGTAACAAATTTATATCCAGAACATATAAAGAATACTCAACAATGAGAAAATAAATAACCTAATTAAAAATTCACAAATGATTTTAATAGACATTTTTGTAAAAAAAATATGTTTAATAAGCACATGCAAAGATGTTCAATACTACTAGATATTAGGGAAATTCAAATAAAAGTCACAATGAGATACCATATTTTATTCACTAGAATAGGAAAATTAAATTTAAAAAGACAGAAATATATTGACAAAAATTTTCACATATAAGAACTATTCCATTTGTTGGTGAGATTGTAAAATGCTATGGACAAGTTGGAAAACAGTTTGATAGTATCAGAAATGTTATGTATATATAGCAAGGACTCATGGACAAAACCAAAGGGGAAGAGCTCAGGGAGGGAAGGTGGGAGGGTGCAAGGGAAAGAGGTGGGGGGGAAGGCAGAGACAAATGTATTTAAAAAGTAAATAAATTAATTAAAAAAAATAAAAAAAATAAAAAAATAAAAAAAAACTAATGCAGAATAATACTGAAAAAAAAAAAAAGAAATGTTATGTATAGGGATATACTCAACTAAAAACATATGTCTACATTAGTCCTGACTGGTATGGCTCATTTGGCTGGAGTATCATCCCATAAACTCAAAGGTCTTGCTATCGATTCCTGGTCAGGACACATGCCTAGGTTATGGATTTGGTGTCCACTCAGGCAATAGAGCATATATGAGGCAACTAATTGATCTCTCTCTCTCTGTGTCTCTCTCTCCCCCCTTTTCTCCCCCTTTCTCTCCCTCTCCCCCTTTTTCCTTCTCTAAAATCAACAATCATGCTCTCAGGTGAGGATTAAAAAAAAAGTGTTCACATTAAAACCTGTACAGTTTTCCTACTATCATTACTCATACTAATAAAAATTGGAAACAACTCAAATGCCAATAAATGACTATGAATAAACAAATGTGGTATAGTCATATGATGGAATACAATTTAGCAATAAAGAGGAATGGAGACATACATGCTACAGTGTAGATGAACATAGAAAAACTATGCTAAGTAAAAGAAGCCACACATGTTTGAAATGCCACAAAGTGAATAGTTCTATCTATATAAAATCACCTGAAGAAGCAAATACATAGAAACAGGAGACATATTTGTATTTTCCAGGGACTGGGGAGGTACGGTGGAGAGTAGCTATGGATGGGTTTCTCTTGTGGGTGATAAAATGTTCCAAACTAAATAAGGGTTATAGTTGTACAACTATGTAAATATACTAATAACTACTTAATTACACAAATTTGCATAAGGAAAATTTTATGGTTTGTGTATTATATCTAAATAAAGCTGTCATTTAAAAAATACATTAATGTGATTAGTATGGTCTTTCATATTTGTGATTTATAAATAAATTCATTTAGAGAAGAATGATTTTAATGTCATATTGCTTATGTTTTGTAACTGAGTTGTGTGAGTTCCTTATATATTTTGGATATCCACCTCCTATCAGATATATCCCATTCAATAGGTTGTCTTTTTGTTTTGTTTCAGTCAGAATTACTATTATTAAAAAGTTAACAAATACCATGTTGGTAAGAACATGGAGAAAGGGGAATGATTGTGTACTGTTGGTGGGACTGGAAATTGGTGCAGCCACTAGGGAAAGCAGTATGGAAACTCCTCAAAAAATGAAAAATATATATACCATACAACCCAGAAATTCCACTTCTGGGTGTTTATCTAAAGAAAAAAATAACACTAATTTGAAAAGATATATGCACACCTATGGTCAAGCAACATTATTTAAAATAGCCAAAATATGGAAGCAACCTAGGTGACCACTGATATATAAATGGATAAAGAAGATGTGGTATGTGTGTGTGTGTGCAAGTACGTGTGTATAGATAGATATCACATATAATATGTATATACACATATAATATACATATATACACATATACTGCAGCAATAAAAAAATGATATATTGTCATTTAAGAGAACGTGAATGAATGTAGAATGCATTATGCTAAGTGAAATAATTCAGACAGAGGGACAACTTGAATTCTCCCATATGATTTCACTTATGTTTGGAATATAAAAATACAAAACAATTTAACAAACGAAAAAACACAAAAATGGATGCATAGAAACAGAGACCAAAGGGATGGTTGTCAGAAGGATCAAGAGATAGGGAATGGGTGATGAGTGAAGGGGAATATCATCAATAATACTGTCATACATTTGCATGGTGACAGATGATTACTAAAATTAGGTGGATGATCACATTGTAAGATATAAAAATGTCAGATCACTACATTGTACACTTGAAACTAACATAACGAAGATAATATTGTATATCAATTATTATTAAATGTATAGAATGATAGTCATATGGATATATATAAAATATTTTAATGAATTAATTCAGAGTGAGATTTGTAATCATCACAATGAATTTTAATGTTTTTTAAATTCACATTCATTATTTTTTTAATTTTTACATCCTTCTATAATATAGAGATTTGTAAAAATTTTAAATTTTTAACAAAACCTGGAAATCAAGAAAATATCAACAAGCTGATATTGAGCAAGTTGATATTTCAACAAAAATGAGATCAGCAATACAGTTAAGGAAAGGTTGAATGGAGCCAAACATGCAATATTTAAAAATGAAAATCAAAATGACCATCTTTTTTCTTGTGAAGTAAATTTAGTCACCATATTTTACATCTTTAAAACTAATGTTAAATGTCTCAATCATATTTCTGATTGTAGAATTTCAGTAAACTAATAAATGTGGTGGCAAATGTTTATTATAAAAGTCACCAAACACTAGTTAATTTCTCTTGCTCTGGCATTTTTAACATCAAGAACCATCTGAAGTCTAGCTGAACAGAAGTCCTATTACTAACAATATATAGAAGAAGGCAAGTGAAGAATAGTAGGAGGGTAGAGATAAGGAAAGGACTGCTCTCACACCCACATGTGATGGTTAAAAATCAGGAGAGATATCCACAAGGAGTGAGGGGTCCCATCTCCACACCAGGCTTCCCAGTCCAGGGTTCTAGTGCCAGGAAGAGAAGGCTCCATAACTTTGTGCTGTGGAAACCAGTGGAGATTGTAGTTGGATGAGATAGAGGGCCTCTGGAATCCCAGACATCCTTCCTTAAGGGTATGTGCATGAAATTATTTACTGATCGACTCACTCTTTCTGAGGTTTAGGACTGGTTTGGCAGCTCCAAAGACACCAGAAACATGGGGAGAGGAACTAAATTGGCTGGCTTTAGAGAGAGGGCTGGAGGGGCAGCTTTCTCACAGACAGAAGTGCTAGCAGAGGCCATTGTTCCTTTGCTGAGCCTTCACCCTGAAAGCACAGACAGATGCCATATCTAAGTCTCCATCAAGCTGACAATGTTTGCCCAACCTTGGTGATTCCCTGATACCCCACTCCACCCAACTCGTGCACCCCCAATGCGACTTTCAACGACTTTTCCATGTGAATAGCCTGTCTTGGCTCATGATGTATACTTTACAAAAATCTCTCAAAGGTTCACAAACCCCAAACAAGCAGCAGCTGGACTCAGTGTGCCCTGTAACTCTTACTAAGGAGGCCTAAACCTGGCACTAGCAGCAGCCAAGCTTAGTTCACAGGTTAGTCTCTCCTGGGGATCTCCAAGCCCAACAAAAGTATCAACAATCTGCCAATAAGTTTGTAGCTCATACCACGTGGCCATGGACAGGGCACAAACAGCAGCTGACCTTGGCCTACACCACCCAAGAGGCCCCAGAACTAACATACCCAATGGACAGCATCAGATCATACCAAAGGACTACCCAACCGCCTCTAACAACATACAAAGGGCAGACACTACGGGAAACAGAGCCCCAATAAAAGAATCCTGCTACATAGGGTCATCCCTTCACAACAACTACTCCCCTGTAGTCATGGCTAGTCCTCACAAGCAATCAACCTGAGGGCCAATTACTCCCACTGATGTGTCAATAGCAATCAGCGATAAACCAAAACAGGAGGGGACACACAAGAGACACAGACACATGGAGCAACCAGCTCAGGTAATCAGGGAGACTGCGTCACTAGGGCTCACAGGACACCTACAATTTAAGGCCACTCTACAAAGACCAGGAAATGTAACAGCTCTACTTAATATATAGAACTAAACACAGGAAAGAAGCCAAAATGAAGACACAAATAAATATGTCCCAAATAAAAGGACATAAAAACACTCCAGAAAAAGAACTAAACAAATTAGAAAGAAGCAATGTATGAGATGTAGAGTTCAAAACATTGATTATAAGTTTTTTCTATTATCTCAGTGAGCATCAACCAAGGGATAACAAATATAAAAATAAAGACAGAAAATATTTAAAAAAAAAAGACCCAGTCAGAAGTGACAAACTCAATAACTGAAATGAAGAATACATTAGAGGAAATCAAGAACAGATTAGATGAACCAGGAAAGCATATCAATGATTTGTAAAATAAGGTATCAGAAAACAATCAAAAGAGCAAAATAAAAAATGAAATTTAAAAAAAACAGAATAGTTTAGAGGCCTCTGGGACAACATCAAGCATACCAACTTCACATCTTATGCATAATAAAAGGAAAAGAAAGAGAGCAATACATTGAAAACTTATTTGAAAAAACAATGATGGAAAAGTTCTCTAACCTGGTAAAGGAAATAGACATACACATCCAGGAAGCTCAGAGAATCCCAAACCAGAGAAACCCTAAGAGACCATAACTAAGACACATCATATTTAAAATACCAAATATTAAACACAAAGAAATATCTTTTTTTGAGAGAGAAACAGCTATTGTTTGCCTTTCGTACATGTCAGGACTGGGACCAAACCTGCAACCTAGACATTATCCTGACCAGGAATTGAACTGGCAAACTTTTGCTTTGCAGGGTCATGCCCAGCCAACTGAGCTACACTGAGCTACACAGAATCTTAAAAGCTGCAAGAGAAAAGCAGTTAGTCACCAAAAAGGGTGTTCCCAAAACTCAGCTGATTTCTCAACAGAAACTTAGCAGGGCAGAAGGAATTGGCACGATAATATTCAAAGAGGTGAAAAGCATGGACTTAAAACAAGATTACTCTACCCAGTGACATTGTCATTTTGAGATGAAGGATAAATAAATACCTTCCCAGACAAGAAAAAGCTAAAGGCGTTCATCACCGCACAACGAGTATTATAGGACCAGTTAGAGACTTTTTTAAGGAAAAAAAAGATAAAAAATATGAATAATAAAATATAAATAACTACATATCTATTAACAAGTGTTTTAAATGTAAATTGATTAAATATTTCAATCAAAAGCTATAGGGTGGCTGAACGGATAACAAAACAAGTCTCATGTATACTGCAGACAAAAGATTGACTTCAGAGTGAAAGACTCAGACTGAAAGAAAAGTATAGGAAAAACATATCTCATGGAATAAGATACAAAACAAACAAAAAGCTAGGAAAGCAATACTTAACCAGACAAAATAGACTTTACAACAAAGATAAAGAAACAAAAAAATAAAGAGATCCAGCAACTCTATTTCTGGGTATTTATCAGAAGAAATCCAAATCACTGATTGTAAAAGACATATTGTAGCATTACTTATAATGGCCCAGATATGGAAGCAATGTAAGTGTCCATCGACAAATGAATGAACAAAAAGTGATGCATTTATACAATGAAATATAATTCAGGCACAATAAAGAATGAAATCTTCTCATCTGCAACAACATGGATGGACCTAGAGAATACTGTGCAGAGTTAAATAAATCAGATAGAAAAAGGCAAATGTGATATGACTTTTATGTGGAATATAAAAAAACAAAATAAATGAACAAATAAAACAGAAACAAGCTCATACATACAGAGGACATTTTCACAGTTGTCAGATGGAAAGGGGTTGGAGGAATGAGTGAAAATGGTGAAGGTATTAAGAACTACAAATTGGTAATTACAGAGTAGTCATGGGGACTCCAAAAGCATAGCATAGAGAATATAGTCGGTGATATTGTAATAACTATGTATGGTGTCAGATGGGTAATAGATTTTTGGGGGTAATCACTTCATAAATTATATAAATATCTAATCATTATTTTTATACCTGAAACTAACATAATATTGTTTGTCAACTGTAATTAAAAATAAAATTATTTTTAAAATGTATTCAAGAAGCAGAACCCAATGTGCTTGGTGATAACAAACTCAGCTTTGGAGGTAAGAAATAAATAGGAAGAGATAAACAATGGTAATCTCAAGTTTTTTGCATGTTTTAAGGATCAAATGATGAAGTACTTTAAAATGTTCTTGTCCATATAACAAAATGCAAAGTATCCTTAAAAGTTATAAAGCCAGGAATGCTCTTTCATTGATTAGGTCCATTGAAGTTTATTTGAAGATGGCTCTGAGTTCTATTACCTCAAGGATTAAATGATTTGGGGACCTGGATATCATCCATTATTCATAATCTGCTGATTTTTATGTCTTAGTGTGAACAGTAATTCAGTCATTAATGTATTGTTTATCACCTTTGTCTTTTTCATTTTTACATGGCTTTTTTTGTATTTACTTTTGGATATGGGGGGGGGGAACTTTATAACCTCTGCATCTCAATTTAGTGAATTGATGTTATCACCTTCATCTTTAATACCACTGCATTGCAATTATGATTTAAATTCAGGCTTAGACCAAAAAGTAGTTTCTCTGTGACTCCTCTTCTGAATAATTCAAAAGCTATCTCTTTCTTATTCAAATAAATTCTCTTATGGAAATCTTACAAGAACTTCTATACCTTCTTTAAATTGTAGCACTTGTTGTCTGCATCAATTATATGTCAGTTGCCACTTTGTGACTAAAAATGAAATTTTTCTATTTGCTCATGTCTTGGGCCTTATAGAAGAATGTGTTTATTCATCTATTTCATATTTATTGACTATGTCCTAGACACTGTGTTAGGTGCTGGTTCTAAATATTAGTGAAACACAATTCTTGTTCAGAAGGTCACAGTCTTCGTAAGAAAGCAAACAAACATACAAAAATAAACCACCTATGCCTCAAATAGCTTTGTATTTCCCAAAGAGAGTACACCTAGTAGGTACAATAAATATATGTAGAATAGGTAATTATTTGGTATTAAAAACCTGAAAAAAACTTTATTATTTAGAGGAAATTTGTCTGATAACAATTATATTTTACGAGGAGCTCAAAACTTCTACCAAAACTTACTAAGTTTCTTTCTTATATGAGAAAATAAAGTCTAAGTGTACCTTTAGAAAAAGGCTTACCTGTCATAAATTTTGGATAGCAAGGAGAAAATCTCAAGAGGTTTAGAATTTTAATTCAGAGAAGCAACTAAAAGTTCAGATAACTACCTGGCACTAATACAACTTCTTTAACATGAAAACAGAGCTTTAAATCTCAAAGATTAGAGGACCTTTTAAAAATTTCAAAATCTACTGTTATTAGTGGGAAATCTTATAAGATAACACCTTTTAAAACACTGATGATATGCTTCAAGGCTTAATATTTAGCAGCTTATGTTTTGGCTAGGTGACCTTAGAAAAAAAGGAGATGTGTTTTAGTCTCATCTACTTTGGAGCCTCTGGTCAAATCACCTATTTGGGCTGTGCTCTGTCATCATCTGTAAAATGACAGCAGCTCTAAAAACATCATTATAGAGATGTTTCAGAGTTCCATGTGTCTTTGTCTCCATTTTAGAATACTAGTAACATCTCAACTATAACTGCAAACAGCAGATTTTATTTTGGGTCATCTAGCACAACTCTGTCAAAATAAAGAAAATAAAAGGGGTCCAAAATAACTATGATTTCCCCAAGGGTACACATTATTTTATGGTAAATCTGGTGTTAGAAACCAAATGTCCTTGATCCCACTCCCTTGTTCCTTCATTGTGTTCTGAACAAGGCACAAAATTAGAAATAAAATGTTTCTCTTCTATGCAACAGGTTCAAGACTTGGCAAGATTGCAATTGTATCACTGTATATTAAATTGTATTTGGAAATTCTGAAGACTATGTAAGATATAGAACAGGTACATGTAAAACAGTAGTATGTAAAAACAATTCTGTGGAATGATCAGAAATGGCAACTGAAGGTGTGCTTCAGTTCCAAACAGGATGAGTGAATTCTTGTTTTCAGGCACCTTGAAAGTTACACTCCAACATAGAAAATGAAAATAAACATATGAATTGTATCACATTTAACTCTGCATGTTCATGTAAGTCAGTAAAATATTCAATATATCATTTAAGAGGTCATTTTTATCTTAATTTTTAATTCTAAGTATTTTCAAATACATAAAAAGAGGTAGGACAAAGGTGTATGGGAAGATACAGCAATGAAATAAACATTTCATTCACCATGAAAATTAAGATCCAAACAAATTCTTCATAGCTGACAATGTCCAAACCCAACTATCTTCATTTTGTAAGTAAGGCCTCGGGAAAAAAATTATGCCAAAGGACTCCTAGTGACCCTAGTATTCCTTATCTGTTTAAACATCTTTACATATTATGGGAATTTCCCTTAATGACAGAAAGGAAACGTTCTGGCTAAACAGTCCCTTGCTTACAATGGAGATATGATGGTCTCAAGCTAACTTCAGTTGTTGGGAGCTCACTTTTTCTATTATAACATTAATTAAGGGCAAAACTTAGTATTTTCTTTGCTTTGTATTAGCTAAATTGAATCTTCTTTTCATTAAAATGGATGGCCCGTAATTGAGTCTGTAATGTGTGCACCATTGGAAACTAAATAATTTTTTATAGATCCTATTAATGTCATAAGTTTCTACAGAAGGCCCTACCAAAAAACTCTGAGGTGAGTTTCATATTTACAGAAAAATATGATGTAACCTTAAACAAATGAAGCTCGTTATGAAGGAAGGATAGTGACACTTGTTATCCTTGCCTTTAAGGACTCACGTAAAGCATTAAATAAAGTAATAGAGCTGCATGTGCATGCATATATTTTCAATAATATTTTACACACTTAAAAAGAACTCTGCAGAATGTAATAATATAAAAACTTTGATAATTTGTATACCTAAAAAAGTTCACAATTCTCCCATTAAAACTACTTAAATTAACAAAAACTTATATATTAAGTTAGATATCAGAAAATTCCAAACAGTGCTTCTGGCATTACTGTTCCAGCCACTTGCCTTCCTTGTTTAATTAGGCCTCAATTCAGAAACCCTAGAGATTTGTTCATTAATTTATATCCACATTTATTCATTCAGTCAAGAAAATTTATTGTTCCCTTACAAAATAACAGGCACTATTTTTCAGTATGCTTTATAGGTATGTTCCAGGTATAAAGTGGTGAACAATACAGCTGACTATCTCCTCTCTTTCTAGCTGGAGATGGGGAGGCAAAAAATAAATAAGTAAAAATATATAGACTGTGGCAAAAGTAGGTTTACAGTGGTTCATATGGAAAATAATACAATAATTAAGTAATAATACAAGAATAAATTCTGTGTTGAGTAAACTCAAAACTGTAAACCTATATTTGCCCCACCCTGTATAAGTTTAAACATATACATAAAAGTTAAATAATGTATAAAATAGTACTAGAGAAAAACAGAAAGCAGGAAAGGAAGTTAGAGATTGTTAGTTGGTGGGAGGAAGCTAAAATCTGAAATTAAGCAATCAATGAAAGCTTAATGGAGGAGACAAAATTTAAGAAGAAACCATAAGATGTGTGTGGGAGAGACCAATGTGCAGATCCGGGAAATGAATGTTATATGCAAAAGGAATTGTCAGACGGGAAGGCAATGGGGCAAGAGTGTGTCTACAGAAAGTAGATCACATATACAGAAAGTATATCAGTGCCTGAGGGATAGAGCAAGCAGAGTGGAGAGGAGAAGGAATAACAAGGTCAGAAAGTAAACAGAAGTCCAGATCGCTAGGGTTCTGAGGGCATTTTGAGAACTCTAAATTTTGCTTTTGAGTAGGTCATTGAGAAGGTGAATGATGTGATCTGACTTATAATTTAACTGGATCTCTTTGGATACCTTGTTGATTAGAGACTGTAAGAGAGTAAAGACAAGGTCACAAAGACCAATAATTGATTCAAATTAGTAATTTGCTAAAAAGTGTGCTTTCTACTTACAGAAGATGTAGAGCAGGGATTGTTAAATAATGACCTACAGACCAAAGCAGGCTCTCAGCTTGTTTATGTATATTTTGAGTTAATAATGATTCTTACATTTTGAAAGATTGTTGAAAGAGGAGAAGGAGAATAAGCTTCTGAAACTACATATGGTCCACAAAGTCTAAAATATTTATAATCTGCAAAATGTTTCCTGACACCTGATGTTATGTATCTGGCTAGTAGTAGTCTGGCTAGTAGTAGTAAGTATCAGCAAAGCTGGAAGGATATATACATAAGTAAATTCATTGCTGAAAATATTGTAAAGAGATATATGTGAAAAATATTTATGGCTTCACACCTCATCTTCAAAAACTTCCATTTTTGAATTATTGAATCATTTCCAATGAGTTATTGAAAAATGTAGTCTGAAATGCCATAAAGAACTATAAGATAAAGTTAAAACAGCAACAAATCAAATAATAACAAAACATTTTATTAAACTTTATACTTTACGGAGGATTTTCATGTTCATTTTCTAATGTAATTCTCAAGTTAATTCTATAAGTATGATTTTTCCTATTAGAAATTACCCAATCCTAAATGTTTTTGATTGTTCAAAATAGTTGAAATCTTTTTTAAAAAATATTTTATTGATTATACTACTAGAGTTGTCCCAAATTTTCCTCCCTTCCCCGCCTCCACCAGTTGGAGCAATCCCCATATGCATGAATCAAGCATATAAATTCTTTGGCTACTCCATTTCTTACACTGTACTTTACATCCTCATGTCTATTTTGTAATCTACTAATTTATAGTTCTTAATTCCTACACCTTTTGAATCATTCTCCCCCTTCCCTTTCTCAACTGATAACCCTCCAAATGATCTCCATATCTATGATTATGTTTCTGTTTTGCTTGTTTGCTTAATTTGTTTTTTAGATTCAATTGTTGATAGTTGTTAATTTATTGCCATTTTAATGTTCATAGTTTTGATCTTTTTTCTAAATATGTCATTTTAACATCTCACATAATAATGGCTTGATGAGGATGAACTACTTTAGCTTTACCTTGTTTAAAAACATTTTATATGACCTTCAATTTTAAATGATAGCTTTGCTGGGTAAAGTAATCTAGGTTGTAGGTTCTTGCTTTTCACTACTTTGAATACTTCTTTCCAGTTCCTTCTTGCTTGCAAAAATTCTTTTAAGAAATCAGCTGATAGTCATATGAGAACTCCTTTGTAGATAACTCTCTGTTTTTCTCTTGCTGCTTTTAAGTTTCTTTAACTTTTGCATTTTCATGATAATGTGCTTGGTATGGTCTACTTTGCATCCTTCTTGTTTGGGACTCTGTGCTTCTTGGATTTGTATGTCTATTTTCTTCATCAAATTAGAGAAATTTTCTTTCATTATTTTTTCAAATAAGTTTTAAATTTCTTGCTCTTTATCTTCTTTTTCTGGCACACCTATAATTCAAATATTGGAATGTTTGAAGTTTTTCCAGATGCTCCTTAGCCTATCCTTGTTTTTCTGGGGTTTTTTTTTTCATTTGCTGTTCTGATTGAATGTTTTTTTTCTTACTTATGTTCCAAATCATGAATTGATTCACAGCCTCACCCACTCCCCTGTTAGTTCCCTGTAAAGTTTTCTTTATTTCATTTAGTGTAACCTTCATTTCTGCCTGGGTCTTTTTTATGCTATTGAAGTCTCCAATGAATTCCTTGAGCATCCTTATAACGAGTGTTTTGAACTCTGCATCTGATAGATTGCTTATCTCCATTTCATTTAGGGTTTTTTTTTTTTAATTTTTGTTCTGTTCTTGCATTTGGGTTATATTTCTTTGTCTCTTCATTTTGACAACCCTCTTGTGTTTGTTTCTATGCATTAGGTAGAGCTGTTTGATACCATGTTTCAGTAATGTGGCCTATTGTAGGAAAGCACACTGGTAAGTTGGATGGGACAGAGCCTTAAATAATCATCAGGGTGGGGCAACCCATGTGAACCAGGTTGATGGAGCCTCCAATATGGTGTCACTGCTCTGTGGCCATGTGCAGGATAAAGTTCAGAAGGGGCTTAATACCTCTGCCTGGCCTCTGTAGTTTTGTCCTGGAGAAAAGCTGACCCCTGGCATTAGCCCTGATTCTAGATACTTCAACTTCTCCCAGTATGCAACTGAAGCCCTTCTAGCTGCTGCCCCAGTACTGAAGCCTAGAAGGAGTGTGTCTACAAAAGTCCTAAATCTGTTGTGGGCCATTAAGAGGAGACTCCTGAGAATCCCACAGTTTCCTCCACTGCCCCAACCCTCACTGGTTTTTTCAGCCAGAAGTTATGGGGACTTATCTTCCTGACACTGGAATCCTGGGCTGGGTGTCTGGTGTGGAGCCAGGGTCCTTCACTCTCAAGGTGTCCTTCCTGGTTTTTATATACCACATGTGGGTGTGGGTCAGAGAGAAAAGGAAGGAAGAAAAAAATGAAATAAAGAAAGAAAGAAAAAAAAGAGGGAAGAAAGGAAGGAAGGAAGGAAAGTTGTAACATACCATAGTGAATATACTAATATACCATATGGAAATGAACATACCAGAAGGAAAAAACACAGTCCAGAGCAGGAGGTCTGTGATCACAAGCTGAGCTCCAATCCTGACCAAGAACCTACCAACTGTATGAGCTGAGGAACTGTCAAAGTTTTAAATGTTGTTTTACTAAGTTTCTAAAAAGAAGTGAAGGAATAACCAGGAAGGGATGTCACAGGCTGCAGCATTTAGTCAGGTCAGGGCTTTGTGTACACTCCTCATAGACTTTCACACATAGCTGGTGATGCTGGCAGCCAAGGCAACTATAGAGAAAGTGCATGTGACTCCAGGCCTCACCGAGAAGCTAGGAAGGTCCTTGGAGGAGGTGGGTCACATTTGGGTAAGATCTGGATGGCTCCAGCACTGGCTTTGAGTAGGCTTTGTCTTCCTGGGCCTCAGGGAAGGTGCTGAAGCTCCAGTAGATCTGGAATCCAGGCAAAGCAAGGTATTGAGGATGGAGTCTTGGCTGTCTGGAACAGACCTCTCATGAAGGGTCATTAAGTACCAAACACCTGCTATCCACAGCTGGAGGTCCCATATGCTAAGAAGTCATGAAAGTTTTGGCCAGTAGTTGAGGCCTCACTTCCTGTCCTTTGACCTTTCTCTTCCCATGTTGGACTTATGCACTCAACTTTCTCTGTGAGGTGTCCATAGAGACATCAGAAGCTCCTTCCTGAAGTTATTTAAGTTCATTATAGAGCTCAAGAGGAGAAGAAAGTGAAGGAGCTCTCCCAGTTCATACTCTTTTCCTGGGTTCATTTTGTGCACAACTGATTCTAGATGGACAATTTGCTTTCTAAGTTTCATCTATCATTCCACTGACCCTGTCCCTTGCCCCATCGCCATCACCCAGTGCTTTTTTCTCTTTGCTGTGATGATGCCCTTCTTGGCTAGGACCACCCTGCTGTGCTCCTGCACCTGCTGTTGACACTTGTCACAGGCTGTTCCACCAAGATTGTGTACATTTCCCATCTTGCCTTTGCATCTAGAACAGGAGGTGATATCTTCTCCACAGACCATATACTTCCATTTCCATCTGGGTATCCTCCCTTTGGTGAATTGGAAGGACCCTCCAAAGAAGCCCATGCTGTCTGCTCATAATTCCATGGTGTTGGGTCTCTTGAGCACCATCAATATCCCTCCTCCAGGGCACAGATGTTCTCTTCTGCATTTGCCACCTGAGCAGGTAGTCAAGGCTATGAAGCTGTATCATCTAGTATCATCCCACTTCCTTCCCCAAAGGAGATAGAGGTGAAGATCCAAGAAAATCACCCAAGAGGAATCAAGATGGCGGAGGAGTGAGTAGAAGTCACACTGACCTCCTCCCAGGACCAACCTGGATTTACAACTAAGTTGTGGAGAAATCACTAGCAACAAACAACTGAAAAATAGCAAGAGAGGAGCCTTCTAAACTGGGAGACAGAAGAATCGGCTTTACTGCAATCTAACTGGTAAGGAGTGTGGTACAAACCTGAGAAGGCGGGCCGGGCCGGGCGCCCATGGGCGGCAGCACCAGAAGGTTATTGAAACAGTCAGTTCAACCCCCTGAGAAGAGTAGGGTCTAAAACAGGAGTGAGGATCTCTAGCCCACAGCACTAGAGCCCAAAAAGTACACAGAAGACAGCCTGCTGTGAAACGTGGCAGGGTTGCTCTCTGCCAGAGACAGGTGGCTGGAGACGTAAAGAATTGTTTAAAGAGCCAACGCATAAATTTTTATTTGCAGCCACTTACTCTGGTCTCCAGCAAAGGTGGGGGCAGAGTGGGCTAGAGATGCCTGAAGAGAGACTGGGGAAGGAGGCTTTGGGGAGAGAACTGACAGAGTAGCCAGCAGGATCTTGGTGCTGACTCATCCCTTATGAGGCAGCAGACATCTTGAGCCCACTCCCCCTGAGCAGCACCAGTATCAAAGGACCCAATAGCCCCACCCCCAGGTCGGATCCCACCTAGCCCTGTGCTGTCTAAGTGTCGGGCAACACTTGATCCTCCCTGTGGAGAGACTGGGGACAGAGGCTTTGGGGAGAGAACATTAAGAGTAGCTGGCGGTATCCCATTGCAGACTCCTCCCCATATGACAACAGCAAGAGAAGATCCAATAACTTTGCTACCAAGAGGGACTCTGCCACATCCTGAGCTTCTAAGACACCCTGCTGAGCACAGAGTGAATAGATTAACAGCTGAAGGAAACAACCACAAACAGTAGATTACTGGAAGTCTCGAACAGACTGCCTAAGGTCAGACATAGTCAACATCTGACATCATCAGAGGCAGATCCAGAAAATAAAAACAGCACTTTCCATCTGTAGAAGTTCACACAACAAAGTAAGGGAATCAAGAAAGATCAACTTAAGAAACAGAAACAAAAGAAAAGAGTTTTACAAATAATGGGAAGACAAAGAAATATCCCCCTCTCTAAGGGAAAGGAGGAATCCCCAGAAAAAGAACTAAATGAAATAGAGGCAAGTAAACTATCAGATACTGAGTAACAACGGTTCTAAGGAAGCTCAATGAGCTCAGTGACCTCAGTGAGTATAACCAAAAACCACAGGAAAATTATGAGGAACTTGCTGCAAACTATATCAGTATGAAAAAGGACATAGAAGCTATCAATAAGAGACAAGAGGAAATGAAGAATACAATTTCTGAATTGAAGAACACAGTAGGAGGAATCAAAAGTAGGCTAGCTGAAACTGAGGATCAAATCAGTGAGCTGGAGGACAAGGTACAAAAAGGCTCCCAGAAAGAGCAAGAAAATGAAAAAAGACTAAAAAAGAATGAAGAGGCCTTTAGAGAAATGCAGGACAACCTAAAACGTAATAATATCCGTACAATAGGGATACCAGAAGGAGAAGAGGATGAGGAAGGGATAGGGAACCTGTTTGAAAAAGTCATGATGGAAAACTTCCCTAATTGGAGGAGAGAAAAAACCACACAAGTCCAGGAAACACAGAGGAGACAATGAGGCCCACTCCAAGACACATCATCATGAAAATGGCAAATATCAAAGACAAACAGAGAATCCTAAAAGCAGCAAGGGAGAAACAGGTAGTAATATATAAGGGATCCCCAATATGGCTAGCAGCCGACTTCTCAACAGAAACCCTGCAAGCCGGAAGGGAATGGCAAGAAATATTCCAAGGAATGAAAAGCAAAGGCCTGAAACCAAGACTGCTCTACCCAGCAACGCTCTCAATTCAAATGGAAGGTGAAATAAGGAGTTTCCCTGACAAAAGAAGACTGACAGAATACACCTCCACCAAACCAGCACTGCAAAGTATGCTAAAAGGACTGTTTTAGGATGTAGAAAAAGTTTCTATGAATACCCAGTCCTTTCAGAGTTCCAATACTTGATATTACCAATATTTTTAATACTCGTTAATCTGATTGTGACAGTGATGTTATGTTAATTCTTCCTTTATTATTTATTGAAACTAAACCCATTTTTTATATCTCTTGCCTATTTCTATTATTTTTAAAAAGCTTTAAATGACTTTTTGGTATTCTTTATCCATTTATTGATTAAAGGTTTGTAGAACTTTTTCCCTAAAAAAAAAAAAAAACAGAAAAACCCTGTTAACCATGTTTTAGATGTGTTGCAAATACTTTTCTATTCTATTCCTTGTCCTTTAACTTTTTATATGTACATTACTATATAGTTAAATGTTTAATATAGTCATATTGCCAATATTTACTTTATGCCTTCTGTGTTTGAATATTTTACTTCAGGTCATGAAAAAATTAGTTCTATTTTCTCCTAAAACTCCTTAGGTTTCACATATTGATTTTTAACTCACCTGAATATTTCTTGCATAATGTGTGAAATAGGGATCTATATTTGTTTTATTTCAAATAATAGTGGTCCATGAACCTTATTTGTTGAATAAGCCTTATTTTACCCAGTGATTTGAAATATCAACTTAATCATATATTACATTGTTAGACAGATATATACATTTGTCTCTAGAATGCTCATTTTATTTATTGATCTTAATTATATCTGTGCTGGTGTCATGTTGGTTTAATTTCTGATACTTTATAAAGGTTTTAATTTTTTAATATTTTATAATTAACTTTGACATTTAAAGAAGTAAATAAAATCAACTTGCATTTAAGAAAGAGAGAGATGGAACTCCTACCGTTTGTAACAACATGAATGGAACTGGAGAACATTAAGCTAAGTGAAATAAGCCAGTTGATGAAAGACAAATACCATATGATCTCACCAATAAGTGGACTCTATTCAACAAAATAAATTAATGAACAAAATAAACCACAAGCATGGAAACATGGAGCAGACCAAAAGTGACCAGAGGGGATGGGGCAAGAGGACAATGGTGGAAAGAAGGGGAAGGAACTAGACAAATAACATGTATGTATGACCCATGGACATGGACAACAGAATGGGAACTGACTGTGGGAGTAGGGAGTGGGGGTGGGATGGGTAGAGGGGGGTAAAAGGGGAAAAGGTGAGACAACTGTAATAGAATAAACATGATTTATAATGTAAAAAAATAAAAGTAAATCTTGCACCAAACCAAACCAAACAAAAACACCCAAAAGGAATGGCAAAGAACAAAGAGGATCACAGACTAAATGGAGAGGATGACTGGAGCAGCTTTCATAACAATAAGAACTGACCACTGACATTTAGGCCACTGAAAATCAAGGGAGTCCTCACTTCCCATAAGTGCAGTGCTGGACCTTTGCACCTCAAATGAAGCACACACAAGACACCTTTCATGTGAATGCCCAAATGTCTCCCATGGGCTCATTCTCTGAAAACCATGTTTTCACAAGGTCATACAGCCCTGTGGAGAATGTCCTGCCCCCTCTGAATTTTGATTCAATGTTCTCTGACCCAACCCCATGCTGCTCACTGCTGGCAGAGAGATCCACAAAGGAAGTGCTGCGGGAAGACTATTTTCCCAGCTTTCCATGTTCACTTATCCAAATAAGGTGATGCATGGAAAAGCCTTCGATCTTTCTCCAAGAAGCAATTTTCCACTAACCTCTGTCAACAGGAAACCCTACAAATGCAAAATATGTATGCTACTTTTACTACCACTGTGACTGCTGCCGTGCGATTGAGTTGAGCTGTTCCCACCTCCTAACTGGCCTTGTCTTGCTGTTGACAAAAACCTGGGAACCTTGGAGAACACTGAGTGTCATATTAAAAAGAACTTGGAGGATAAAACTGAGATCATGGCTGATGGCAGGGCCACTCAGCCTGCCCCATCTTTCGCTCCACCTCGTTTGGTGATTGTAGACACCCAGCCCCTGGCTCTTCAAACTTGGCTGAACTAGTTGCCTTGCCACAGGATCTATTGTTTCTCCACTTTTTTTATATTAATAGTCACAGTCCCTCACTCTGCTCCTGCTTCTCACACTCATTCTCTAAATTCTAATCACATTTTGTGAATTTCACTTCATGAGAATGGAGACCAAATTTATTCCATTATAACTACAACATGTTCTGTTTCTGACCTTCCCACACCTCCCAGGACCTCAGGCTCTCCTTCAAATTACCCTATAGACAAAATGAATCCCAAGCACCTATGAATATAAATTCTCCCCCTCCTTTAATATTACCCACACTTCTTTCAGTCCCTTCTACCAGTATCCCTGTTTCCACCACTCTGCCCCTCACCTGCATGGCTGTGCTTTCAATCAGCATAGTCAAGACATCTGCCTATTTGATTTCTCAGCCTACATTAGACCCTGATGTCATTGAAATGAACACTACTACCTCTTGCTGTGCTGTCATATTCATATCCTCTCCAGAATCCAGTATAAGATTCCTACCATTTTTTAAAAATTTTAGATCTAAACGCAATATCTAATTTTGGTCATATAACCAGAGATCCATCTTGTCCCAATACAGATGCTGCTGTAGGAGCATGTACTACATCAGTGCTTGGATGCACTGCTGGTTCCACCTTAAACCTAATCACCTGCAGCCCACCTCTCCATAATATAGGTGGTATGGTGATGAGAGAGCATAACACCATTCCCATGATTGAAGGTTCTAATATTCCCACTTGCCGACAGTGCATATGCAGCCCACCTGGACGTAGAAAACTTCCAATATTTGCAATGGCCACCATCATGGAAAATAAAGATATTTCATGAAATAGGTCTTTTTCCACTTTTTATCAGACCTCTGGGGGCTCTGTTGGCTACACCACACCCATTATGGATGCAGGTCCCAGCACCATCACTGTGTTTAGACACACTTCTAGTTGCACTTTATTTCTAAGCACCCGGAACCCAGCTGTGCAGAATTCATATGATTCTATGGGAGTGTACAAGATCCCTCATATGATAAAAGGACCTGTTACTTTCACTTTCCATTAGTATAGCTGAGGACCACCTGGCCAAAATACAGGTGGTGCACTCACAGGGAGCAATGTCTCACCTGTGCTGAGAGGCCACATTGTCATCACTTGCCATCAGAACTCTTGCAGCCCAAATATTCAGACCACAGGTGGAGAGATGGGGTACAGCACAAAACCTGCAATGACTGGATATGCTTATGGACCCCCATAGATACAGAGTATCAGCCCCCTCCAAATAGTAGTGATTAGGAGGACAGCACCAGACAATTTTAGAGAGAAACACCTACTCTCAATGAAAGCCCTTGCCTCCATCCCCCAGGTTACGGTATCCCTCTCACTTTGAAGGAACCAGGACTGTATTTGGAGGCTCCTACTAAGAGCAACTGGGCTTGTGCTCTAGGCATGGCAACACTAGCCTTCTATTTGAGGCATCTTCCCAGAGATCCATAAGAGCCACCAACCAGATCTACCACAAATCTTAACAAATTAGAAGCTAATCTTTCTCTGCAAACTCTACATAACTATAAATGTCCTTTACTCCAGTGGAAAGGGATTTAGCCCCTTTAAGTGAAACTTAACTTGTTGATGATCTTACGTCAAGTCAAAGGACCACATCTCAGAGATTTGTGTATGTGTGTTGGAGGGCAGGAGTATTTGCGGATGAGGAACAAATGAGCCCAAATGAGAAGTACACTGGAGCTGAGACGCTCTAGTGTAGAGAATAGAAGGTTCTCTTATGTCAACAGTGTCATTACTGGCTAGATGGTTAACTTCGTTAATCTAAGCTCTGGGCCAGTTTTCTTCGGTCTTGGAAGTGTCAGGATGTCCTACCAATTTGTCTCAGTTGGCCCAGATTATTTAGATATAGATATATAAATAAAATCTTGTTTTTGTTTATGTGCTTCTGATCTTGTCTTTACTTTTTAATTCAGTTGTAAAGGAAGAACTGACATAGGAATGGAGTTGTGTTGAGCAGGACATTACACAAAAATATTCTGCATCTCAGTGACTGGGATTTCGAAGTAACCACACTTTACGACTGCATGTTCTAACCCCTGAAATCTTGTTTTGAGTTTAAGGGATGAAAATCCAGGAGGAAATAAGGCCTAGAAGAAGGACAGATGGGGTGACCAAAATGTGCCTTTTCCCTCCCTGCTTTTCTTTTCTCTCCCAGCCACCGTGATCTCAGAGGAAGGAAGATAATCTCTGTTATGTCATATGAAAGAGCAGTTTATAGTTTTAGTTTTTAAAAACTGTTTAAAAGTTTTTTGTGTGTCTTTTTAAATTTAATTTAGATTTAGGCCAGTAATTCTCACACCTTCCCACTTCACCCAAAGAGGATAAATTTGGCTCACACCAGGATAAACTAGGTTCTGAAATCTGGAAGGATATAGTACAAAAAAGCTCATGCCTGCTCTGTAATTATTGAAAATTTATATTAGAATTTATAATGCTGCTTAAAATATATATATATATATATATATATAGAGAGAGAGAGAGAGAGAGAGAGAGAGAGAGATCTTCTTTAATAACTAGCATGGTTGTAATCTAAATAGCTAAAATATTAAATCACATGTTAAAATTTTGCCCAGTTCTGGCTGACCCTAGAGTTCTGCATGGTGTCCACTAGACTTAATAAGGAAAAAATTCCTGACTTTATAAAGTCTATATTCTAGTTGGAGGGCAGGGTAAAAACAACAAATACATGTAAACTATCTACTAGGTTAGTCGGTAACAATCACTACAGAGAATAAAACAGTATATGGAAGATTGAGATTGTGAGGAGAGAGAAGCAGAGTTTTCAATTTAAACAGTAGACAGGGTAAGCCTTACATGATAAGCTTCAGTAGAGACATGCCCCTGTGATTCAGAAACAAAGACAAACAGGTTACCTAAAACAGAGAAGTCCTTTCTCATATGGGGTGCTTCTGAGTTCTGGTGTTTCTGCAGTTAGAAGTTGATCGGGGCTGACTAAGGGAACAGTGAATGTTGAAGGAAACAGGATAAACTAAGACCTATGAGTTCTTATTTTTGCAGGTCAAGAGATTAAAAGTTAAGTGACTTGGCCAAGGTCACAGAGTTATTTCTGGCTGAACTGGTGTTGAAATGCAACCACTGTAATAACACATTGTTGTCTCTCTGTTTTGCCTCTTCCAGGAGCCAGCTTCATTGCTACCCTCTATATTTGGAAAGCCGTTTGGTGTCTAGGTACATAAAGTCACATAATTCCTGGTTAACTTTTTTTGTTGCCTGAAATAAAGACATTTGGAATGAGGTAAGGGGGGTGAAACAGATTAGGAGAGGCAAAAGAGCCCGGGGTGAATCTTGGGAGGGGATAAGGCCTCAGGATCTGGGAGGGAGAGAAAGATGGAAGAAGGGAAAAGAGGCGCAGGAAGCATGGCTGTGGACTCCGAGGTCCTCCTGCACACTGGTCTGTCTCCAGAGGGGCCATGCTGGGACTATGAGCCAAGACTCCACCATGCAGAGACCTTGAGAGAGCGTTGAAGTTAGGTTAGGGCTTGGTGGTGCTCTCTAGAACACTCAGCTTCTTAATTGTCACCTCCTAGATGGTGTATTTTGGAAATAAGATGCTGAAAATCATTGGGAAGTTGAGATAGGAGCTGCAACTCCAGGGAGACCTCTTAAGGCTGGATCAGGTCATCTTTCCTGCAGAGGGGAGCTAGGGAAGAGCAGTGGACCTGGATGACAGTGAGGGATGGTCCCTTATATCCTACATCTCCCACATACCCATCTATGGCTTTGGGCACATTCTGCAAAGTGGTAAGCTTCCAGAAAAACCAATGCCTGTGAATTTTTAAGTTTACAGATTTTTAGGACAATGCCAGATTACTCTTACATGGACACACACGCTTCTGTTCTAAGGCATTGCTAATGATGCACTCGATTCACTTCACATAAAATATACTGTACACAAACAAGGTTCCCCCCGCCCTTCACTGGCCATTTTTTTTCTTTTTGTATTTATTTTTAATTTCATTTTTTCATCACAATTTACATTCAATATTATATTGTATTGGTTTCAGGTGTACAGCATTGTGGTTAGACAATCATGTACTTTGCAATGTATTTCCCCAGATATTTCTAGTACCCCCCTGGTTTCATACATAGTTATTACAATATTATTTACTATATTCACTATGCTGTATTGTATATCACAATCACTCTTTTGTGACTACAACTTGTACTTTTTAATTCCTTTAACTTTTTTTACCCAGCCCTCTTGCTGCATCCCTTTTACCTCTGGCCAACATCAGTTTGATCTCTGTATCTATGAGTCTGTTTCTATTTTGTTTGTTCATTTATTTTTTCCTTTAGACTACACATACAAGTAAAATCATATTGTATTTGTCTTTCTTTGTCTCATCTATTTTACTATCATAACACTCTCTAGGTCCATGCATGCTATTGAAAATAGTAAGATTTTATTATTTTTAATGGCCAAATAATATTCCATTGTATATACCTAACACTATTCTTCATGTTGTTGTTTATTGATGAGCACTGGGGTTGCCACCATGTTTTGGCTACTGTAAATGAGAAATGTATATGCAATGAACATAGAGGTGAATATAACTTTAAAATTCATGTTTTGGGTTTCTTCAGATATACCCTACAGTGGAAATGCTGGGTCACATAGCAGTTTCATTTTTAAATTGTTGAGGTGCCTCCATAATGTTTTCCATAGTGGCTGCACCAATTTGCATTCACCCCCAACCGTCCATGAGCATTCACTTTTCTCTAAATTTTCACCAACAGTAATCTTTTCAGGTGCATTGACCATAGAAGTTGTGACAGGTCAGGTGTGAGATGATGTCTCATTGTATTTTAATTCGCATTTCTCTGACAGTTTGTGACCTTAAGCAGCTTTTCTTATGTATTTTGGCCATCTCTAAGTCCTCCTTGAAAAAGTGTCTTATTCAGGTCCTTTGCTTAGTTTTATATTGGATTGTTTTTCTTTTTATGGGTGGTCCTGGAGTTCGGTAGTATGAGTTATTTATAAATTTTGGGTATTAACTCCTTATCAAATGTCTTATTTGCAAATATGATTCTCTACTAGGTAAGTTGTCTTATTTTCTGTTGTTGATGGCTTTTTGCTGTGCAAAAACCTTTTTTTAAAAGACATTTATTTATTTTTAGAGAGAGGGGATGGGTGGGAGAAAGAGAGGAAGAGAAACATCAATGTGCAGTTGCTTCTCATGCACACCCCAATGGGGACATAGCCTGCAACCTAGGCATGTGCCCTATACTGGGAATTGAACTGACAACGCTTTGCTTTGCAGGAGAGTGCTCAATCCACTGAGCCACACCAGCGAGGGCAAAACTTTTTTAATGTGATATAGTACTATTTTCTTAATTTTTCTTTTGTTTCTCTTGCATAAAGTTATACATCAAAAGAAATATTGCTAGAAAGATGTCAGAGATTTACTATGCTTCCTGCTAGGAGTTTTACCAGTTTCAGATGTTACATTTTAGGTCTTTAATCCATTTTGAGTTAATTCTTGTTTACGGTAAAAGAGTAGTCTAGTGTTTCTTTTCTTTTTTTTTTTAATGTATTCATCAAACTTCCTCAACATCATTTATTGAATAGACTTTGTTTACCCTATTGTATGCCCTTGCTTTTTTTGTCATATATTAATTGACCATATAGGTGTGCGTTTATTTCTGAGCTCTCTATTCTGTTTCATTGATCTGTTTTTTATGCCAGCACCATGTTGTTTTGATTACAATAGCTTCGTAATATAGTTCAATATCAGATAGAATAACACCTCCAACTTTCTTGTCCTTTATCCAAATTGTTGTAGTTATTTGAGGTCTTTTGTGGTTCCATACAAATTTTTGGATTATTTGATCTTGTTCTGTGAAAAACACCATTGGTAGCTTGTTAGAATGTGTTTTGTGTGTGTGTGTGTGTGTGTGTTTGCATTGATTCTATAGATCACTTTGTATAGTATAGACATATTAATAATGTTATATTTTACCCTTGAGCACATTATAGGCTTCTATTGGTTTGTATCTTCAATTTTTCTTCAAGTTCTTAGAATTTTTTGAGTATAGATTTTTTATCTCCTTGGTTAAATTTGTTCATACATATTTCTTTTATATTAGTGCCATTATAAATGGGATTGCTTGCATAGTTTCCCTGCATGATTCAATATTGGTGCATAAAAATGCACCCAATTTCTGAATATTTATTTTGCATCATACTCTTTTACTTGATTCATTTATTATCTTCAATAGTTTTTTGGGGGAGGGGATGTCTTCAGGATTTTCTATATGTATTATCATCTTATCTACAAATAATAACAGTTTTACTTTTTCTATTTCAATTTGGATACTTTTGTTTCTTTTTCTTGTCTGTTGTGGCTGGAACTTCCAGTCTTCTTCCCAGTCTTAATGGAAATGCTTTTAGCTTTTCCCTGTTGAGCGTTATGATTGCTATGGGTTTTCATATATGCCTTTTATTATGTTGAGATATGTCTCCTCTATTCTCATTTCATTGAGAGTTTTTATCATAAGTAAATGCTGAATTTTATCAAACACTTCTATATTGATATGGTTATTTTGTGTTTCATTATATGTATTTTGTTTATGTGGTATATCACTTTAATTGATTTTAAATATTAAGTCATCCTGCATACTGGGAATAAATCATGGCACATGATTTTGTAAATATATTACTGATTTGGATTTAGTAATATTTTATTGAAGATTTTTGCATCTGTGTTCATCACAACATAAAACATCCAGCACACAAAAGCCCTAGACCAGAAGGCTTCACAGGCAAATTTAACCAAATATTTAAAGAAATACTAATACTTATCCTTCTCAAATTATTCCAAAAAATTCAAGAAGAGAGAAGACTCCCAAACTCTTTTTAGGAGGCCAATATTATCCTTTTACAAAGCTATCAGCCGATTTCTCTACAGAAACGCTACAAGGCAGAAGGGATTGGCACAAAATATTCCAAATAATGAAAAGCAAGGACCTGCAGCCAAGCCTACTCTATCCAGCAAGGCTCCCATTTAAAATGGAAGGTGAAATAAAGAGCTTCCCAGGCAAAATAAGACTAAAAGAGTATATGTCCACCAACCCAGCACTGCAAGAGACGCTAAAGGGACTGCTTTAAGAAGAAGAAATGGTGGGAGGGGGGGACACAAGTACGAAGGGAAAACTGACAATGGACAAGTAGCTATCAATAATAATAATTAAGGTTAATAAACCTTAAATGTAAATGGAATAAGTGTTCTTATCAAAAGACATAGGGTTGCTGAGTGGATAAGAAAACATGATCTGCATATACGCTGTATACAAGAGACCCACCTCAGAATTAAAGATCCACACAGGATGAAGTGAAGGGATGGAAGAAAATATTCCAGGCAAATGGACTCGAATAAATAGCTGGCATAGCAATATTTATGTCAGCTAAAATAGACTTCAAAATAAAGCCCATACAAGAGACAAGGAAGGTTACTACATAGTATTTAAGTAGGTGGTACAACAGGGGTTATAACCCTTGTAAACATATATGCACCCAACAAAGGAGCTCTTAAATGTATAAGGAAAATCTTGGAGGAATTTAAGAAGATTGACAACAACACAGTCATTGTAAGGGATTTCAACACCTCACTGTCAACAATGGATAGATTTTCCAAACAAAAAATCAACAGGGATATTGTGGCTTTGAATAGCACTCTAGAGCAAATGGACTTAATTGATATTTATAGAAGGTTTCACCCCAAAGAACCAAAGTATATATTCTTTTCAAACATATGTGGGTTATAATCAAAGACAGACCACATAGTAGGACATAAAACAAATTCAAGAAAATTGAAATCATAACAAGCATTTTCTCAGATCACAATAGTTTGAAACTAGAATCCAGCAAAACGGAAAAAACTCAAAAACATTCAAATACATGGGAGATGAATAACATTTTACTAAATAAAGAATGGTTTAAAAATGAGACACAGAAAAAAAAATTATCTGGAAACAAATGACAATGAACACAACAACTCAAAACCTGTGGGACACAGCGAAGGCAGTCTTGAGAGGGAAGTTCGTAGCAATACAGACCTAAAGAAGAAAATAAACAGAAGATAGTGTTCATAGCAACACTATTTACAATAGCTAAGTGTTGGAAACAGCCCAAGTGCCCATCAGTGGATGAGTGGATCAAAAAACTCTGTTGGTGTGGCTCAGTGGATTGAGCGCCAGTCTGTGAGCCAAAAGGTCACCAGTTCGATTCCAAGACAAGGCACAGGTCTGGGTTGAGGGCTAGGTTCCTGATTGAGGACTTGTGAGAGGTAACCAACTGATATTTTTCTTGCACATCAATGTTTCTTTCCCTCTTTCTCGCTCCCTTCCCCTCTCTCTGAAAATAAATAAATAAAATCTTTTAAAAAATACATATGTATAAAGCAAAACAAGAATAAAAAGTAAAAGATTTACAAAGTCCAAAAAAAACAAAACAAAACAAAACTGTGGTACATTTAAACAATGGAATATTATGCAGCAGAAAGACAGAAGGAACTCCTTCCTTTTGCAATAACATAGATGGAACTGGGGAGTATTATGCTAAGTAATATAAGCCAGTACGTGCAAGACAAATATTATATGACCTTACTTATGACTAATGAACAAAATAAACTAAGGAGAAGAATAAAACCAGGCATATGGAATCATGGAACAGATTGATAGCTGTAGGATTAGGGGAGGCAGAAGGGGAATAGTGGAAGGAACAGGAAGGGACTAGTCAAAGAACATGTATGAATAAATCATGGACATGGACATGCACAATGGAGAGGGGATTGACTGTGGACAAGAGGAGTGGGCTGAGTGGAGGGGGGAAAAGTCAAAGAAGAAGAAATTGAGACAACTGTAATAGAATACACAATAAAAGGTAAAAGTAGTGGTGTCTCTGTCATTTCATAGGCAATTAAATCTGATGGACAAAACATCTATAAGTACACTGTACTTTGGGGATCAATCTAATCTTAGCATGGGGTTTCAACAGCTTGTATTACATGACTTTCTTTAAATACACAATGGTCTCTCAAGTGTATTCTCAGATCTATGTGAGACATCAATATTTACAAAAACTGTAGTTATCAACTGAGATTTTTAAGATAATTGGAGGGATAAATATATAGACTTAATATTATTTACTTTTACTTTAATTTTTACTTTTTTCAATATTTGTTTGGAATTGTCTTTTTCAAATATTTGAGTTATATTTATTTGTATACATTATTATGAGCAAGCACCATATAATTTATACATATTGGAAAATTTTTAACTTATAAATATATATAATTATTCAAATATAATTTTAAAAATACTATATATTTCTTAAATAGGCCTATCTTGGAAAAATAATAACATGTATTTTTTATTTCCTGTGGTTTTGTGCTTTTTTTGTACTGCTTTTTATGTTGTTCAAGATATTAGTATATTTTTTTCCCTTCATGAGTGAATCTCCAAGAGTGTTCTTGCTGCTTTAAAGTTTAAATATGGTTTTCATCAAAGACTGGAGTGCACATCTCTAAGTGGAAAATTTCAACTAGTCAACTTTTAGCATGATTTATATTTGGCTTTCTCAGGGGTTTTTAAGTGGCACAAAAATCATTGAAACAATAATTTCTGAAATAAATGCATTATGCATTATTTGTTTTGCCCTCAGTAAATGACTGCGTTCACTATAATATTTGTAAACCAACTTTTTTTTATTGTTTTCCTTACTTTGCAATACCTTAGGGGAAAAGTAGTAGATATTTTAAACATATGAACAAAGATAAAACCAACCACTTAAAAATGAAGAAACTTATGTTTTTATATTCAAAGAACTGTGGAACTGAAAAACTCATTTTAGCAGGGTCATTGACAAAATTAAGTGAAGTGGAAAGGTTTTTCTTAAATTCTATTCTTGTAACTTTAATTACAATATCACTAATGGACCAGAGACAAAGTGATATTTTAAATAAGACTCTCATTAGGTTATACCAACAGAACTAAGAATATAATGTGAACCACATATACAGTTTCAAATTTTCTAGAAGCCCTTTACCATCTTTCATCATCCACAACCTGTAGACACAGCAACAGTATGGCAATCAACTTGGGGAGGGAAAAAGTGAGTTTGGGTGGAGGTGAGGAAAGGAAGAAAAACTTGGAACAACTGTAACAACATAAACAATAAAAACTAAAAAATAGAAAAAATCCTAGAAGCTGCATTTTAAAAATAACAAGAAAAAATAATTATAAAAAGTTTAAATCAATATATACAAAATAGTACCATTCAATATGTAATTCTTATAAAATGCTTTTGATTAAGTAAATGTTAATCTTTGGAATCTATGGAACAGTGGAGGACTAGAATGTATTTAAGTATTCATCAGTAATTGAGTGGATCAAAAAACTGTGGTACATGTACATAATGGAATACTATGCAGCAGAAAGAAAAAACAAACTCTTACCCTTCATGACAGCGTGGATGGAACTAGAGAACATTATGCTAAGTGAAATAAGCCAGGCAATGAAAGACCATATGATCTCACCTATATGTGTAACCTAATCAACAAAACAAAAAAAAATGAGCAAAATAGAACCAGAGACTTGGAAATAAAGAACAAACTGACAGTGACCAGAGGGTAGAGGGGAGGTCGGTAATGGGAGAAGGAAGGGAAAGGAGCAAACAAAGGAACAGGAATAGAAGACTCATGGGTGCAAACAAGGGGCTGGATTGACTGTGGGAGTGGAGAGGGATGGGGTAGGTTGAGCAATGGGGGAAATGGCGGGATAACTGTAACTGCACAACAATAAATGTAAATATAAATGAGTTTGCTTTTTATTAATTATGATTTTCTAATATAGTAATTATTTTCCATAGTGATTTCAGACGTTAGGGAAAGTTGCCCTGGAGGTGGAAGCAAGGAGTTTGTCCTCATAACAAAGTCTATCAGAACCACACTGGGATTTTAGAAAAGACATATTACCACACACTCCCAAAATTTGGGGAAGAATCACTTGGGAAGAATTGTTTAGGGATAGGCATCATTAAGTTTTTGCTACTATGATTCAAATTTTTCAAAATCGCTAGCCTGTAAAGTTAAATTTATTGATGAAAAGACACAATATGCTTTAGACAGTAGTATAAAAGTACTGAGAACAAACTTAATCTTAAAACTTTAATCTGAAAGGGAAAACTGAACTAAAATTTTGTGAAATGTATGAATGAAAAACACCATGGGATATCATTTGGGAGTAATATCATTAAGAAAGCATGGTAAGAAAAAAGGAATTTAGGCAGAAATCAGACATTTTATTTACAATTCTTAATGAGGATGGAAGTACATAGTACAGAGAAAATCTTATTAACACTTACTTTGCTTTTTCTTAACCATGTAGTGACGCAAATTCCCTCTTCCCCCAGTGACTCACTACCCAAACCTGGAAACTTCAGGAGCTGGGCTTAGGTGGGAGTTCACAAACCCATGATTTCTTTTCTTTCCTCCACATCCCCCTTTTTGTTATACATTCTTCTGGTCAATCTCAGTAGATCCTGAACAAAAGACAACTGATACCTGATGTCTCCAATACTCACACTCGCTTTCATTTCTTCAATTTCACGTTCAGTTCTCAGCTTCCCCTCTCTTCTTCTTTCACTGAAAATATGAGAAATTTATTTCTTCCTGGAGGTATTTCCTAGGTGGAGGAGAACTTTCTGTAAATCTTGGGTCTAGAACATGGACAATTTCTGGAGATAAGGGTACTTCACAGTTGTGTTTAATTCCCTCCCTCTAGTGTACATGGAGCCATTACCTGCCCTCCCCCCATTATAAACTCTGAAACATTTAAGAGAATAATGTCTTTTTTAATAAAGATTTTTTTAAATGTATTTTTAGAGAGTGGGGAAGGAGGGGAAAAGGAGAGGGAGAGAAACATCAATATGAGAGAGAAACATATATTGGTTCCCTCTCGCACACGCTTGGATCAAGGACATAACTGCAACCCAGGCATGTGCCTTGACCAGAATCAAACCAGCAACCTTTAGCTTTGCAGGATGACACCCAGCCAACTGAGCCACACTGGCCAGGGCTAACAGAATAATGTCTTAATGACCAAAGCATTTTTCTTTATAGACCATGGGTAACACTGAAGGCATGTTAGGGGCTCTTGTCTCTTTCCCAAATTCAGGGATCTCTTTTGCAACACTTGCTTGACTTTTTTAACTGCAGAGCAAAATCAAAGGAAGGAACCATCATAGCAGCATTCTGACTGGTCAGATCTTTTGGATGTCATAGATTGGTAAACTATTAACCAATTTGGTTCCTGATGGTCAGTTAAGGTTTGGGTTTTTTTTTTCTTTAGCTCAAATCATATCCAGCAATAGCAAGAATTACTCATTCCTGAATTTATATCAACTCTATTCAAATTCAGCTGATGTAGTTCTGGTTCTCTCAATTGTGCCCTACCACCATGCAACACATTATTTAATAAAAATATACAGGCTGGGTAACTCAGTTGGTCAGAGTGTCTTCTGTATACACCAAGGTTGCACAGTTTGGCCTCCAGTCAGGACACATACAAGAAGCAACCAATGAATGAATAAACAAGTGTAATAACAAATCAATGTTCTCTTTCTCTTTCTCTTCCTCTCTCTAAAATTAATTTAAAAATACATAAGCAGACAGCTCTTATCGCTGTGTCACTGGTGTTGTTAATAAATTGGTTACATGACTCTCAGTTTTTTTGTTAAGACAAGAAAGGTATAGAAACCATTCATGAAAGAAGGTACAAAATTTTCAATCAAAGCTCATTCTTACATCATTCTTTATGTGAATGTGTTTTCTTCTTTTTTCAATGGTATGCCTCAAGCACAACATACTCCTGTTCCTGAGAAGCCTTATGGGAAACACAGTGTAATCTTTCTTTTTTCCATGTTTTTAATCATAAGAAACATTCAGCAAAAATATTTTTTTTTGTCTCTTCTTATTCCACTTATGGCCCCAAGCTAGTGGTAATGGGACAAAGCTTGTAGGAATTCAACACTTTATTTATAAAAATGAGTGCTGTACCTAAAGCCAAAGTTGCTTTGAAAAATGTACAAACTTTTTAATAAAGTTACAAAGGGGCATATACCCTCACTAAAAAAGAAGGACCTTGATGTGTATGAAGCAGTTGTACTTTTCTTTAGAGGTATGTTTCTGTTACAGTTTAAATTGTTCCTGAAGTCCTGACAACCCCCAGTATCAAAGAGGTGAACTAATTTGGAAATAGAATAGTTGAGGGTGTAGTTAACTAAGATGAGTTCCTACCAAGGATTAGTGTCAGAGGGAGCACCCTGGTGGAGCACGTGGCTCCTGGATCTGGGGGTTACTGTCCAGAGCCAGCTGAAAACAGAGAGAGGCTCTGAATCTTGCAAAGCCCATCTTGAGGTTGTCATGGATGGGGGAAATAAACATGAGTCATCGCAAACCCTTCTCTGTTTGCCAGGAGAGGAGACATGGCTCTTCCCTCTAGGGGAGAAGGCCCTGAGCCCCCTTGTCCAAAGGCTTTTATTGAGAACCATATACTCAGTGGTATACAGCAAAGCTCAACAAGCAATGTCAAAAAGCTTTGTTTACAGAAAACAAATAGAGATCAGAGATAACAATGGAAGGAACACAAGAGATCTGCCTCAGGTCAGGGTCTATGAATAATGTAAATCTCTTTCCCAGTAGGAGCTGGTCATCATAGCTTTTGAGGGAAGAACAAAGCATGCTTAGAGGAACTTACTTCTAGGCCTGATTGTCCCCAGGAAATGCCCAATCCAGTTTAGGGCTATTACCTGCCTTTGGTATAGTTTCAAACCTGAACCAGGATGAGGGGGCAGTGCCACCAAGAGATAAGAAGACTCCTTTCAGATAGATGAGGACGCTGGCCTTGTCCAAGACGAGCCAAGGGGTGTGGGCCTTTTAGCCCTTTCTCCGTGTGCCTCCAAGTCCTTGTCCCACTGCCCATACCAGCCAATGTCTGTCTTAAGTCATTTCTCCTCATAAGAGAACTTATCCATCATCAACAACCAACCATTACAGGGCCAAGTGAGGTGATGTGAGGGAGGCAGGGGCTGCACCCCTGCCAGGAGGACGGGTTTTGTCTCCTCAGTGGCCTGTTTTCCCAGGGCTTCCTTGATTATTTCCAGACTTGGAGTCCACTCTCTTGTCAGCGGGCCTACAGTACCTGAAACCAAACAGGGCATTTCCCAACAGATTAAGATATTTGTTTCAGATTTTATTGTTTAAGAAATTAAATGTTACAGATACAAATAACACTTTGTCACCATGTTATTTCTTCTTAAAAAGTTACTATACTTTTTTTTCAGTCCTCACCCAAGGATATGTATTTTTTTCATTATTGATTTTAGAGAGAAGAAGGGGAGGAGAGAGAGAAACATTGATGTGAGATAAAAATATTGATCTGTTTCCTTCTGTACACATTCTGAGGATCAAACCTGCAAGCTAGGTATGTACCCTGACTGGAGATCAATCCTGCAACCTTTTGATGTACAGGAGGATGCTTCAACCAGCTGTGCCATCTGGCCAGGGCAGTAACCACAATTTTAAATTTTGTATATCATTTATGTTTATGTTAATTTATATAACAACCATCAACTCAATATATACTGAGTTTTATCATGCACCATTAATTATTCCAAGTATTTTACATTATGTTAACAAAATAAAATGGCAACTATAGTATCTTATCTTACATATGAGGGAACAACATTCTTAAGAAAGTGAGAAACCATATTAAGTCGACAGGCAGTAAGAGCTAGACTGAAACTTGAAAGTAGACATTTTGGCTCCAGAGATCATATAGATCATATATTTAAATGTTCTTACATAGTCTGCAAACATAGGACATATATATGTACCTGTAAACCATTTGTTTTTAATGCTTATATAAATGATAATATTCTGCAAGCATTCTCACCAGCTTGTTTTTTTTTTTACTTAACATTATGACTTTGATATTTACCCATATTCATAAAAATAATTCAATTTTATCTGTTTCTTAAAATTAACATCAGTGTTTCTGAGTGCTGTGTGAAATTTGTACTCCCTGGAATAATGTCCCATATAATTGAATAGGTGATTGAAAGGCAAATATGAAAAAGAGTTAGCAACAAAAACTCTGTTAAGACATCAGGTTTATTTGCAGGCAGAACAGTAAGAAAAGAGTACACATATCCATCCATGGCTGTTGAGAAGGGTAGGAGCTCCTTCTTTCTGCAGCCAGGTGGTGAAAGACAAATACCGTATGATCTCACCTGTAAGTGGAAACTAATCAACAAGACAAACGAGCAAGCAAAATAAAACCAGAGACATTGAAATAAAGATCAAACTGACAGTAACAAGAGGGGAGTGGGAATAGGGATAATGGGGAAAAATAAGGGAAGGGTCATCAAGGAACATGTATAAAGGACACATGGACAAATCCAAAGTGGGTAGGATTGAGGGTATGAGGCAGGGATAGGTGGGGTAGGGGAGAATGGTGGGGGGAAATGGAAATAACTGCACTTGAACAAGAATTTAAAAAATTCAAAAAATAAAAGAGTACACATAAAATTGAGTATCTGGACATTGTTGCATAAAACTGACTGTGTCTGCTTATCTACCTCCTGGAAATTGCATTTTCAGGTACATGAATCACATCTTGAAGAACACTATTATATATAATCAATAAGATTCAAAATTGTCCAGTGAAGTTGATGCAAAAAAATCTGGTTATAAATTATTAACAAGGTATTTAAAGGTATGTATAGTAATGGTTTATTATGAAGAGCCTTTTATGTACTACTAGTGAATTTGTATTTATTGAGTTATCTGGCTAATGAGTAAGTAAAATTCAATTTGTAGTTTATGAATTTTTCTTCCATTTGTTTTGAGTATTAATTACATTGTTTTATAATTTGACAGCAAGATATGCAAAATCACATTTTATTTTATTTTTAATGATTTTAGAGAGAAAGAAAAAGAGGGAAGAAAGAGAAAAAGAGTTTGTTGTTCCACTTATTTATACACTCATTGGCCATTTCTCGTATGTGCCCTGATCTGGAATAGAATCTGCAATGCTGGAGTAACAGGAGGACACTCTAACCAGCTGAGCTACCACACCAAGGCTTACAAAATTATATTTTTGATAGAGACATTATTTTAATACTGAAAAGTAACCAGAGAAAGCAGAATTATTTAGAAAACTACTACAATCACTCCAGGTAAAGAATGATAGACATTTACATACGGGAAATGGGGTTTGAAACTGGGAAGTTTGAAATATTTAAGAGTAAAAATCAAAAAGTGGCCAGTTGTTTATGGTAAGCATGCAAGAAGGAGTCATTTATGACTCTTAATCTTATGAAAGAATGTATCTGTGAGTCTGAGTTAATAATGCTGTAATGATGAATTGTAAGAGTTCCAAAAAGAAAGAGATAATATCAATTGAAAGTGTTAGGGGAAGGCTTATTGCAATGAAATTGACTTTTAAGATGGATAAGAATGTATTTATACTTAAGAATATTGTTGATCCTATTTCTTTATCAAGAGGAATCATGTATTGTTTCCAATAACAAATGGTGTCCATTGTAGAAAGCCTTGCAAAATATGGAAAAATACATAGAAAGAAATAAAAAATAATGGTATTCCCTAGAGATAATTTCTGTGATTCATGTGAATGCCTTCTTAAGGCACTGAAATCATGCTTTGAACATATTATTTTAATATATCTAATAACAAGACTGTCTTGCTCAAATCATTTAGAGACAATAGTCAAGCAGTGAAGGGCTGACTAGTGATCCTTATGAGATTGTTCTTCAGCACATATCAAATTTAGATCCCTTTTGGGGAATGGTTATTCCATCAGAACAAGTTGGATTATTTTCATATCCGTATAATTAGTGTTCCATATTTTGGAATTTTCAAGAAGAAACCTAATTGCCATAAATGTTAAGATGTCCTTAGAATAGTCATCTGAGAACAAATAGCTTTGAAAAGCTGGCTCTAAATTAATGTTGCTAAATTTGTTTTGCATAGTCAGCTCTACATTGTTGCTTTATTTCAAGTTAAAAATTGTTCTTAAAGGAAAGTTTTCTACATTTTACTTTAATATAGTTTCTCTAGTTATTTAAAATATTTAGGTTCATCATAATACTTTAATATGAGAATTAATTTAAATTTTTGAAGCATATATTAATTATTTAAATTAGAAAAGTAATAAAGAACACATTCATTTAAAAATATTTGAACTTACAACTAACTTGTTATTCATTATTAACTAAATCTCCATTATTAAGATATGAGCCTGAATGCTGTGAAATCAACATGACTCACATAGATAATATTTAAGATAAATGGATGATCAAAGCTCATAACAGAAAATTAAAGTACAGTATTAATATTAGGAAATTCTGTTACTTAACACATACAATCACAATACAATATTAAATTTACCTTTAGAATGCAACCAGTCTAGAAATGGTTTGGCTGACTTTTTTAATCTTTATTGTGTTTTCTTCCATGACCATTTAGTCCCCTTTTACTCTCCTCCCAGCCTTGGCAATCACCACATTGCTGTCCATGTCTAAGAGTCCTTTTTTCTTTTTGTTTAATCTCCCCACTTATAAAGTTAAACAGATACTTACTATAAAACAAAGCAATCTCATTTTTAGTTTTTACCCCAGATAAATAAAACTCATATTTAAACAAAAATGTTTCCACAGAGTTCATATATAGTAGCTTGATTCATTTTTGTTAAAACCCAGAAAGAATGTTGAATGGACAAATGAGTAAATGAACAGTAATACACATATGCAATGAAATATTTATTCAACAGTGAAAAGGAACAAAATGCTGATGCATGATGCAATAGCATGGATACATCTTAAATACATTTTGCAAAGTGAATAATCCAGATTGAAAAGACTACATCCAGCATAATTTCAATTGCATGACATTCTTGAAAAAGAAAAACTGTAGGGACATAAAACACATAAAAACAGATTAGTGATTATTGAGTTAAAGTTAGATGAAGAGATTGAAACACAAAGGGCAGAGTGTAATATTTTGTATTGGTTGAACAGCTCTATACCTTGATTATAGTGATAGCTACACTTTGGAGCACATTTTACAAAACTCATAGAACTTTACATCAAAAAGAATAAATTTTGCTGTATGTACATTATACTTTTATAAAAGAAAAATATTTTTCTTAAACTATCCCAACTTCTTAAACTCTTCTTTAAAAATAAAATATGCTACACTTAAAATATTAACAAGATATATAAGAATGTATATGTTTAAATGTTTTACAACTTTAAACTCAATTTAATATGTTAAAAGATATTAAACATTCTCCTGTACATCAAGATTTTGATACCAGTGAGTAAAGACTTGTGGACATTATAGTGGAAGTAGTTACTATTGATTATGAGGACAGGATGTGGCACAGTGAGAGAAGCAAAACATACAGCGAGAGAGAAAAAGAAACTTAGGTCTCAGTTCTGATATATATTTGCTGTATGAAATTGAAAGAACACCTTTACCTTTCTGAAAGTTTCTTTGTAATGGGTTTAAACTACTAACTTGCTTTGTTCATTATAATAATTAAATGAGATAATTCTACACAAGGTCCTCAATAAAAAATGTTTTCTAAATGCCTTGTCTTCCTTATTCTTTCGGGATTATAAGTTATTGGAAATGCTTTCATATGTTTCAAAAAAAGGCCTGGAAATAGGGACTAACATATAATACATGAAAAAGTAACCTGTAACACAGTTTGTTCAAATAAAATATTGACAAAGTTTATTTAACTAATTGTGTTTTATTCTTTTAGATTTGCATAATTTAACATTATGAGTTTTGAGTGAAAAACTCAAAGGTAATGACTGTGAAGTATAAATTCAAAAATTGAAATTGAAATAATCACTAAATAACTATTCATAATCATTAGTAAACAGATTACTGATTTCAATAAATATCTTTTTCTCCAACTAAATTTTTATTTTCTGTTATTTATTTTTAAAAATGCCATTAAAATTGATTAAATGTTTGAATTATTTTAAGTAGAATTATAAATATTTTCTACAGGAATCTCAGAAACTCCTACATTCTCTCACCATGAGAAAAAGTTTGACTAAAGAAACAAGCAGGGTTAATAATCCTGCATTCAGGGCTATAGTGTGAAATGCTTTAAAAGAAGAGGGAAATTGAAAGAAATAAAATCAAGAAGATATAAGAAAGAAAGGATAAGGATATATTAGACATTGGTGGCTGTCTTAATAATTTTAGAAGTACTGGAAGCCATTATAGAAGAGGCAGTTCAACAGAGGAAAAATATCATTTGCTTGCCATTTCAAAAAAAAATCACCACTAGCTTCCATGTTAAGAATGAACTTTAGAGAAACAAGGGTAAAAATAAAAAAGTTAATGAGGAAGTTCTTACAATAATTCAAGTGATAGCCAATTACTGAGGGGAAACTACATGGAACCAATAGAGAAAAGTTTTGTAATGGCCTGTAGGAGTAAGTACATGATGTGGGAAAGAACGTAGGGGAAATGAAAAGAATAGAGAAATACAAATATAAGAGAAACTATTAAAATACCAGATGCTGTACATAGAGAAGTAACCAAAAAAAAAAAATTTAAGAAAAGAAATACTAAAATATGTGCTATAAAGTAGAGATAACAATATGCAGAACAAACCTCACAACGATCGTCACTTTAAGAAACCTACCTATAATAATTAAAAATAACTGGACACCCTTGCCCACTAAAATAGCTTCAGTGAAGTCCAGATGTCAGAATGACATGATTCCCATCAATGTTGCCAGATTTATGGGCCATGAGAGTCAACGTAAAGTGGTTTTGAAGATTATTTTGAGACTATATAAAGTTGCTGGAAAATAGTAGGAAAGTCATTTTTCCCTGGAGATTTTCAGGATAAGTTTTGCAAAAACTTTTGAATCTCTGGGAAAATATACCAGATTGCATTCTGTTCTGTCTTTGAACAGTTTGAACCCCTTGAGACCTGGAGGAATTGCTAACAAGCTCTTAGCTGTCTCCATTACACCAGTATCGTTTTTAGAAAGACCAATTTGTTGCACCTGTGGACAATGTACTCTACACAAATATCATTTTTTATATTTCTTTTCTAATCTGTCTCAGCATAGCCTGTGAACTATTGAAGCTCTTTGGCCTCCATCAGGTAGAAATAGGAAGTCAAGAAACTGTTTCCAACATATGACTTTCTCATTAGTTTCAACCTGTTTCATACTCTGTTTTAAGTAGTTCTTCAGTGAAAAATGAAGGCTGTACATAGCTGTTATACTGTTATACTGAATCACTCTTATACTGTACAGGTATTATACTGCTATAGCTATTTGTGGTCAATTTGGAAATTTGAAATTAATGGGCTCTTTGATATTGATAATGTATCATACTTGTATTTAACTCTAGTTCCATTATTTTTTTCTTTTGATGCAAAACACAGTTTATTCCTGTATATTTTTTTAGATATGGATTTATTATGTTAAATTAGTTTATTTTTTCAAATACATTAGTTCCATTATTTCTATAATTTTTCTATTTTTTATTAAACTCTTGGATGAAATGCAAACTACAATTCAAAATTAATGAGTTTTCTAAAATATAGTGATAATGGAAATACTCTATTCTAGAATATATAGCAAACTTAAGGCACTGGCCATAGAAAATTTAATAGCCTTAAAACTATTTTTATCAAATAAACAACATGTATATGAAAAGATGCACAACTTCACTAGTTATTAGGGAAATGCAAATCAAAATTACAATGAGAAACCACTTCATATCCATTAGAATGGTTATTATCAATTAGGCAAGTAATAAGTGCTGTAGACATTGTAGAGAAAAAGGAACCCTCATTCACTGCTGGTAAGAATGTAAATTGGTACAACAACTATGAAAAACAGTACGGAGGTTTCTCAAAAAAATTAAGAAAAGAGTTACCATGTGACCCAGAAAACCCTCTTCTGGGTATCCACTCCCAAAATTTGAAAATATTTATTCAGGAGGAAGATGGCAGAGGAGTGAATGGGAGTCACGCTGACCTCCTCCTCCCAAGACCGAACTGGAATTGCGACTAAATAGTGGAGTAATCACCTGGAAAACAATGGAACTATAGTGGGAGAGGAGCCTTGGAGCCACGGACAGTGGATTCAACTCTCACACATCTCAATGGGTGAGAAGTGTGGTGGAGGCTCTAGAGGGTGGGCTGGGTGCCCATGGGCACCAGCACCAGAAGGACATTGAAACGTCCAGTTAGCTCCCCCCGAGAAGAACGGGGTCTGAATCATAAACAGGGACCTCTAAACTATAGCAGCTAAAACCAAGAAAATACAGACAAAACAGAACCCAGAAAAGCTTAGGGGCGCTCTCTGCCAGAGACAGGTGGCTGGGGATGCAAAGAGACATTTAAAGGGCCAACGCAAAAATTGCAGTGGCAGCCACCCTCCTTGATCTCTGGGTAGAGGCGGCAGCAGGGTTGGGATGGTGCCCGGGAAAAGACTGGTGAGGAAAACTTTGTGAAGAGAACTGAGACAGCGGCCTGTGGAGCCCGGGTGATAACACACCTGCCACTCTGCAGCTACCATCTTGCTCAGGCATAAGAGAATCAATTAACCTGCTTTTTCTGTGCTCCGCACACAGCTTGTGCGCCTGTGAGATGGGGGGCTGAGTGCAGAATGGCTGGAATAAATAGAGGATCCCTGGCCAGAGGGGTCACACAGTTACATTGAGAACCTTGAGGAGAGACTGGAGACGGAGGCGTTGGGGAAAAAACGGGAGAAGGAACCGAGGAGTCCCGACTCCTCTTTTCCATAGTGTCCATTGTGCGGGAACAGGCCATACCCCCAAAGAGCCAAAAGCTGAAAAGCACACAATAGACAGCCCAAAACCACCCAGTGCAGGCACACAAGCTCGGGCTGAGTGGCCAGGGAGGGTTGGCAAGCATGTGTGTGGACCTGCGCATGCTGGCGAGGGCTCCCTTAGGTTGGCACCAATGGGGCCAGTGAGGGAGTGCACAGATCCGTGGGGACAGGTGTAAATGGACCCTCGAGGGCCCGCGAGTGCAGAGCGATCTGCAGAAATAGTGGATCCCAGGCAGAAGGGGTCACAGAGCTGCCCAGAGTCCCTGAAGGAGAGACTGGAGACAGGATTAACCGGAGAGTCCTGAAGCTGACTTCCTCCCATTTCCGTAGTCCCCATTTGGCGAGGGCAAGCAATGCACCCAAAGAGCCAAAAGCGGGGAAAACACACAATAGAAGACCCTAAACGAACCAGTGCCGGAGTGCCCGCCATCTTGGGGGGCCAGACGAGTATGTGAGGTCGTGAATAAGCCCCCTGAGCTGGGACAAGCACTCGGGAGCCCAGGCGGGCAGGAGATCCTGCCAGCCAGGGAGCGCGCTCAAGGAGCTGTCTTCAGAGTGCAGAGCGATCCGCAGAAATAGTGGATCCCTGGCCAAAGGGTTCACAGAGCTGCCCAAAGCAGGAATCAGACACAGACAGTAGACTCCCGGAAGGGTCAAACAAACGACCTAAGGTTGATGCCAGGGTTAACAACTGGCATCATCAGAGGCAGGTCTAGAAAAAAAAGTAAAGGAAAAATAAAATTAAATAAATAAATATATAAATAAATAAAAACACCCGCCTCCTACCATAGAAGTTTAATCAAAAAGGCCGGAAAGCTAGACTGCCCAATTGAAGCAGAAGCAAAAATAAATGAATAAATAAATAAATTCACAGATTCTCACAAAAATGGGAAGAAAAAGAAGTTCCCCCCAAATGAGTGGAAAAGGGGCCTCCCCACAGAGAGAGCTAAATGAAATAGAGACAAGGGAACTATCAGATATTGAATTCAAAACAATGGTCTAAGGAAGCTCAATGAGCTCAGCCTGCTCAAAGATAACTAGGAGATAATGCAGAGAAACTATCAGGATCTTACGGCGAACTATATCAAGGTGGAAAAGGACATAGAAACTATCAAGAAGACACAAAAGGATATGAAGAATACCATTTCTGAATTGAAGAACAGAGTAGAAGGAATCCAAAGCAGGCTGGATGAAGCCAAGGATCGAATCAGTGAGATGGAGGACAAGGTAGATAAAAGCTCTCAGAAAGAACAAGAAATGGAAAAAAGACTCAAAAAGGACCTAGAGACATTTAGCGAAATGCAGGACAACCTGAAATGCAATATATCCATATAATAGGGATACCAGAAGGAGAAGAGGAGCAAGGGATACAGAACCTCCTCAAAAAAGTAATGATGGAAAATTTCCTCAATTTGAGGAGAGAAAGGGTCTCATGGATCCAGGAGGCACAGAGGACCCCACTCAAGAGGGACCCATGGAGGCCCACTCCAAGACACATCATCATTAAAATGGCAACTATCAAAGACAATGAGAGAATCCTCAAGGCAGCAAGGGAGAAGGAGTAAGTAACATACAAGGGGGCCCCTGATACGCCTAGGAGCTGACTTCTCAACAGAAACACTACAAGCCAGAAGAGAATGGCAACAAATATTCCAAGTCGTGGAAAGCAAGGGCCTACAACCAAGGCTGCTCTACCCAGCAAGGCTCTCAATTAAAATAGAAGGGGAAATAAGGACTTTCCCAGACAAAAGAAGGCTAAAAGAGTACATCTCTACCAAACCAGTACTCCAAGATATGCTATGGGGACTGGTTTAAGCAGATGAAGGAAAAGAATGAGAGAGAGAGGAACACAGGTACAAAGAGAAAAGATGAGTAAGTTTCTATCAGTAATATCTCTCAACGTGAATGGACTAAATGCCCCAATCAAGAGACACAGGGTAGCTGAATGATAAGAAAACATAACCCACATATGCTGCCTCCAAGAGACCCACCTCAGAGCCAAAGGCCTACACAGATTGAAAGTAAAGGGATGGAAAAAAAAATATTCCAAGCACATGGGCAAGAGAAAAAGGCCAGGGTTACCATACTTGTATCAGACAAAGTAGATTTCAAAACAAAGGCCATGAAAAGAGACCCAGAGGGGCACTTTATAATACTTAAAGGAATAATCTATCACGAAGACATGAACGTTGTAAACTTATATGCTCCCAATACAGGAGCCCCCAAGAATATAAGGAAATTATTGGATGACTTCAAAAAAGATATAGACAGCAACACACTGCTAGTAGGGGGTTTCAATATCCCACTGTCAAAAATGGACAGATCTTCCAAAAAAAAATCAATAAGGATATTGTGGCGTTGAATGACACACTGAATCAAAAAGACTTAACTGACTTATATAGAACCTTACATCCCAAAGAAGAAAAATACGCATTCTTTTCAAATGCTCATGGAAGTTTTTCAAAGAGACCACATGATAGGACAAAAAGCAAACCTCAGAAAATTCAGGAAAATTGAAATAATACCACCCTTTTTCCCAGACCACAAGGGCTTGAAACTGGAAATCAACCTCAAAGAGAAACTTCAAAAACTTGCAAACTCATGGAGACTGAACACTAGACTCTTAAACAATGCATGGGTCAATAATGAGATAAGAGAAGAAATCAAAAAATTTCTGGAAACAAATGAAAATGAACAGACGACACTCCAAAACCTATGGGACACAACAAAGGCAGTCCTGAGAGGGAAGATCATAACAATACAGGCTTACCTAAAAAAGATAGAAACATTTCAAATAAAAGACCTAACACTATGACTTCAAGAATTGGAGAAACAACAACGAATAAATCCCAAGCAAGGAGAAGGAAGGAAAGAGTCAAGATTAGAGCAGAACTGAGTGACATAGAGACGAAAAGAACAATTCAAAGGATCAACCAGTCCAGGAGCTGGTTCTTTAAAAGATAAATAAAATCGACAAGCCTTTAAGCAGACTCCTCAAGAAAAAAAGGGAGAAGACCCAAATTAATAATATCAGAAACAAAAGAGGAGAAATAAAAACTGATACCACAGAAATACAAAGGATCGTCAGAAACTATTATGAACAATTATATGCCAAGAAATTTGAAAACCTTGATGAAATGGACAAATTTCCTGAAAAGTATAATCTTCCAACACTGAAGAAAGAAGAAACAGAAAGCTTAAACAGACTGATAACAGCTGGGGAAATTGAAGCAGTCATCAAGAAACTCCCGGCACACAAAAGCCCAGGACCGGACGGTTTCAGAGAAGAATTTTACAAAACATTTAAGGAAGCGCTAACCCCTGTCCTTCTCAGACTATTCCAAAAAAACCAAGGAAGACTCCCAGACTCTTTCTATGAGGCCAGCATCACCCTAATCCCAAAACCAGATAAAGACCCGACAAAGAAAGAAAACTACAGGCCAAATTCGCTAATGATCATAGATACTAAAATCCTCAACAAAATCAATAAAAAGATTATCCACCACGATCAAGTGGGATTCATCCCAGGGATGCAGGGATGGTTCAATATACGCAAGTCAATAAACGTAATACATCACATAAACAAAAGAGAAAAACCAGATGATCATCTCGATAGATGCAGAAATAGCATTCGATAAGGTACAGCACCCATTTATGATCAAAACACTCAGCAAAATGGGAATAATGGGGCATTCATCAATGTAATAAAGGCCATATATGAAAAACCTACAGCCAACATCATACTCAATGGGCAAAAACTGAAAGCTTTCCCACTAAGATTGGGAACACGACAAGGATGCCCGCTCTCACCGCTTCTTTTCAGCATTATATTGGAAGTCTTAGCCACAGCGGTTAGACAAGAAAAAGAGATAAAAGGCATCCAAATAGGAAAGGAGGAAGGAAAGCTATCATTGTTTGCAGATGACATGATAGTGTACAGAGAAAATCCTGTAGACTCTACCAAAAAACTCCTCTACCTAATAAGTGAATTTGGCAAAACAGCAGGATACAAAGTCAGTATTCAGAAATCAAAGGCATTTTTGTACACCAGCAATGCAATAGAAGAAGAAGAAATCAGAAAAAAAAAATACCATTCGATATAGCAAGAAGAAAAATAAAGTACCTGGGAATAAATTTAACCAAGGACGTAAAAGACGTGTATGCAGAAAACTGTACAACACTGAAGAAAGAAATGAAGGAAGACACAAATAAATGGAAGCATATACCGTGCTCATGGATTGGAAGAATTAATATCCTCAAAATGTCCATACTACCCAAAGCAATTTATAGATTCATCACAATCCCTATTAAAATACCAATGACATATTTCAGAGAAATAGAACAGACATTTCAAAAATCTGTATGGAACCATAAACGACCCCAAATAACCGCAGCAATTTTGAGAAAGAAAAACATACTAGGAGGGATCACAATACCGGGCATCAAACTCTACTACAAAGCCACTATACTCAAAACAATCTGGTACTGGCACAAGAACAGATCCATAGACCAGTGGAACAGAATAGAAAGCCCACAAATAAGCCCAGGTCTATATGAGCATCTAATATTTGACAAAGGGGGCAGAAGCATAAAATGGAGCAATAATAGCCTCTTCAAGAAATGGTGTTGGGAGAGCTGGACGGCTATATGCAAAAAATTGAAATTGGATCATCAGCTGACACCATACACAAAAATAAACTCAATATGGATAAAGACTTAAATATTAGTCACAGCACCATAGAAGTCCTATAGGAGAACATTGGCAGGAATCTCTCAGATATCCCATGCAACAATTTTTTCACTAATATGTCTCGTAAGCAAGGGACATAAAGGAAAGAATAAACAAGTGGGACCTCATCAAAATAAGAAGCTTCTGCACGGTTAAAGAAAACATCAGCAAAATGAAAAGGGAGTCAACCCCATGGGAAAATATTTTCGCTAGTGATACATCACATAGAGCTCCAAGATATATAAAGAACTCACTTGACTCCACTCCAAGAAGACAAACGATCCAATAAAAAAATGGGCCAAGGACCTGGGCAGACGCTTTTCCTAGGAAGGGATACAGAGGGCCCAGGGCCATTTGAAAGGATGCTCAGCATTACTAACCATGAGAGAAATGCAGATCAAAACCACCACGAGGTACCACCTCACACCGGTCAGAAAGGCCATCATAAACAGATCAACAAACAACAGGTGCTGGCGAGGCTGCGGAGAAAATGGAACACTAGTACACTGTTGGTGGGTATGCAGACTGGTGCAGCTATTGTGGAAAGCAATTTGGAATTTCTTCAAAAAGCTGAAAATGGAACTGTCTTTTGATCCAGTGATTCCTCTGCTGGGACTATACCCTAAAAATCCAAAAATGCCAATTCAAAAGAACCTATACGCCCCAATGTTCATAGCAGCACAATTTACAATAGCCAAGTGTTGGACGCAACCTAAATGTCCATCAGTAGATGACTTAATCAAAAAACATGGTACATTTACACAATAGAATACTATGCAGCAGAAAGAAAGAAAGAACTACTAAACTTCGTGATAGCATGAATGGAACTTGAGAGCATTATTCTAAGCAAAATAAGCCAGGGGGCGAAAGACAAATTCCATATGATCTCACCTATAAGTGGAACCTAACCAACAATACAAAGATGCAAAGAAAATAAGACCAGAAATACTGAAAGGAAAAGAAATCAACAGAGACAAGAGGGAAGGAGGGAAGGGTGGGAGAGGGAAAAGGAAGGGAAGGGGAAAGTCATGGAACATATAGCAAGGACTCATGGACAAAACCAAAGGGGAAGAGTTGAGGGAGGGAGGGAGAGAGGCAGGCAAGGAGGGAGGGAAGGAGGGGACAAATGAAAGTGGTGGGGGGTAGTCAGAGACAAATGTATTTGAAAAAAAAAATTAAAAAGAATGAAAGTTTTTCATAAGTCCTTTGACAAATTTGGAATATCTCTAATAAAAAATATTGAGAATACCATCATTTTCAATATTAAGCAGTGATGAGATTTCCTCAACCCAAACTGAAAACCTTTTTCCCTGCTATTAAAATTAATGAAATAATTTGATTATTCCAGTACTGTGTGCAACTAGTAAGCAGGCATACACTATTTTCTCACTTTTGGACTAGTTGGTACCATTGGGAAATCAAGGGAAATGTGTTTTCACTAATGGGCTGCATTACTGAGTCACAATTATTTTGAGTTTGTATCCAGTTTCACCTAGCATTACAAATAAGCAAATCCTATATTGTAAACTTTTCTCAAGGACTTGAGAACTGAGTTCTAAGTGGTCTCTTCTGAAGATTATTATTCAGTAATGATAATACTAATATTTTCTTTTGAAAAAAATTGGGAGGTGAGATGATCAACAGCATAGTAATAAAGGATAAGAAAAGAAAGAATAGCTAATCACAACAGAACAAGGACAAACACCATAAGATTTCACTTATATGTAGAATTTAAAGACTAAAATAAACAAACAAAATTAATACAGACTCATGTACACAGAGAACAGATTGATGGTTGCCAGAGGAAAGGGAAGTTGCAGACTGAGTAAAATAGGGAAGGAGTACAAATTGGTACTTACAAAAGTCATAGGGGTATAAAATACAGCCTAGAGAATATAGTCAATAATATGGTAATAACTATGTATGGTGCCAGGTGATTACTGGAAAAACAATGGGGAGAACAGTTTATAAAGTATATGATTCTAACCACTCTGCTGGATACCTGAAACTAAGACAAATAATATTAAATATAAACTGTAATTAAAAAACAAAATTTATAAGATAGTTCAATAAATACTTGTTTAATGAATAAAAAAAGAACTATAGTTACACTTGGAAACTAAAAGTAGTTAATGCTCAAGAAATGACTACAGTTGATGCAAAAAGACATAGAACACTTAGATATACAATAATAATTATATTTGCCATCAGAACTTTTATTTCTTTGAATTTTTATAAGAGTTTATTTAAGGGGAACAAATGACATGCTGGAGAGAAACATCTGAAATGTTCCTATAAACATTTTTGCAGCTTTTTTTATATATTTGAAGTTAAGAAGGGGATGGACATGGAGGTAGGAGAAAGCAAGGCAAGACTGGATTATAAGATAGTTAACAAGACTAAGTGCTTTCTGAAGGGAAAGGATTTTAAAAATGCCCATTAGTAAAAACTGTGCCAGGCACATAGGATTTGGAGGGAGTTCAAATTAAGTTTCATATAGTAGAAATATTCAGTGTTATAGATATGTTTGTTTCCCACCAAAAATAATCAATGCATCGTTAGGTTAACATCATAGCTTGATAAATACAATACATAAAACATATGGAGAAATTTTTGTTATAAACTTAAATACAAAAAATCAAATAACATAAGAGAAAATATAATTTAATGATGTTTCAACACAATAATTTATCATGATGAACTAAGGTTTATTATAAAAATGCACATTTTAAAATACCAAGGATCTCATGAATACAAATTAATGACTACATTATAAATACATATTTTAATGTTCAAAAAATATTTGATTAATCTGAGCAAATATTTTAAATAAGAACTTAAGTAAAATTGAACTATAAAAAATATCCAAATATGATTTAAAAATCTTTACCGAAATTTGCACATCATGTAAAACTAAAACACTGGTCATGAATATCAAAATGAGGGAATAAGACATTCGCACCTCTTATCAATACAATATTTTTAGCATGTTCTAAATTTTCTAGCCTGCTTGTTAAGAGCAGGAAATTTAATTACTAGCATAGATAAAATATAATAAAAGTTATTATTATAAATAGCAGATATTTAGAAAACCAGACTGGCTGGAAGCAAATAAAACATTCTCAGGTCACACACGTTTCTGTGTCTCCAGTTACCATGTCAGTTAATTTTGGGGGTACCAAGATTTCTCCAAGGAATTTCGTATAGACTTAAGCAATCTGAGTTTAATATACAAGATTAAGGAGAAAAAAAGATATCTTCTCTGGATATCATGGAGTATGTTCTAACCGGAATAACGCTTTCCTTAAAAGCAGGAGTAGTCATTTACTTTACATACACACACATACTCCCCCCTACGATATTGTTCCAATATAGCTACTGATACATTTAAAGCTAAATCTAAAAGGATGCGCTTAAAATCCATACAACTTGAAAACATTTATTTGTAAAAGACATATGCACCTCTATATTCATTGCAACATTTCTCACAGTGACCAAGACATAGAGACAACCCGTATGTCCTTCAACAGAGGATTGGATAAAGAAGATGTATATACAGATACACAATGGAATATTACTCAGACATAAGAAATGTTGAAATAATACCATTTGCAATAACATGGATGGAACTTGAGAATATTATGGGGGATATAAAACTAAATTTTACAGTACCTTTTCTCCACAGCCTCTTCAGCACCCATTGTTTGTTGACTTATTTATGATGGCCGTTCTTACAGGTGTGAAGTGGTATCTCATTGTGGTTTTAATTTGCATTTCTCTGATGGCTAGTGATGCTGAGCATCCTTTCCTATGTCTCTGGGCCCTCTGTATCTTTTCCTTGGAGAATTGTCTGTCCAGGTCCTTACCCCATTTTTTAATTGGATTGTTTGCCTTCTTGGAGTGGAGTCATGTGAGTTCTTTCTTTATTTTGGAGATCAAACTCTTGTCTCATGTATCATTGGCAAATATATTTTCCCATACAATTGGCTCCTTTTTCATTTCGCTGATGTTTTCTTTAGACATGCAGAAGCTTCTTATTCAGATGAGGTTCCACTTGTTTATTCTTTCCCTTATGCCCCTTGCTGTAGGGGACATATCGGTGAAAATATTGCTGCATGGGATATCTAAGAGCTTCTTGTCTATGTTCTCCTTTAGGACTTTTATGGTGCCACTACTTATATTTAAGTCTTTTATTCATCTTGAGTATATTTTTGTGTATGGTGTCAGTTGGTGATCAAATTTCAATTATTTGCTTGAAGTTGTCCAGCTCTCCCAACAACATTAGTAGAAGAGGCTATTTTTACTCCAATTTATGCTTCTGCCCCTTTTGTCAAATATTAATTGACCATAGAGACATGGTTTTATTTTTGGACTTTCTATTCTGTTCCACGGATCTATGTGTAAATTCTTGTTCCAGTACCATACTGTTTTCATTACAGTGGCCTTGTAATATAGTGTTTTATGATCCTTCCACTTTGTTTGCTTTTCTCAAAATTGCTGCAGCTATTAGGGATTGTTTATGGTTCCATATAAATTTTTGAACTCTTTGTTCTATGTCTGTGAAATACGTCATTGATATTTTAATAGCAATTTCATTGAACCTATAAATTGCTTTGAGTAGTATGGATATTTTGATGATGTTAATTCTTCCAATCCATGAACACGATATATGCTTCCATTTATTTCTGTCTTACTTAATTTATTTCTCCAGTGTTAGAGTCTTCTGTGTACAGGTCTTTTACCTATTTGATTAAATTTATTCCTAGATACTTTATTTTTCTTGTTGCTATAGTAAATGGGATTTTTTTCCCCTTATTTCTGATTCTGATATTTCACAGTTGGTGTACAAAAACTACTTCAGTTTCTGAGTTCTGACCTGAATAAAACTCCTGTTTTGTCAAATTCACTTATTACATTGAGTAGATCTTTGGTGGAGTCTATAAAGTTTTCTTTGTACACTTTCATGTCATCTGCAAAGAAAGATACTTTTACTTCCTCCTTTCTAATTCAGATATGTTTTATTTCTTTTTCTTGTCTGATCGCTGTAGCTAGGGCTTCCAATACTATGATGAATAGAAGTGGTGAAAGCAGACATCCTTGTCTTGTTCCCAATCTTAGTGGGAGAGCTTTCAGTTTTTGTCCCTTGAGTATGAGGTTGGCTGTAGATATTTCATATATGGCCTTTATTATGTTGAGGTATGTCCCCTTTACTACCACTTTACTGAGTGTTTTTATCATCAATGTGTACTGTACCTTATCAATAGCTTTTTCTGCATCTATTGAAATGATCATATTTTTTTCCTTTCCTTTATGTGATGTATTACGTTTATTGATTTCCAAATATTGACCCATCCTTGCATCCCTGGGATGAATCCCACTTGATTATGGTGGATGATCCTTTTAATGTATTACTTGATACGGTTTGGCAATATTTTGTTGAGGATTTTAGCGTCTTTGTTCATCAGCGATACTGACCTGTAGTTTTCTTTCTATGTTGTGTCTTTATCTGGTTTTGGGATTAGGATGATGCTGACCTCATAAAAAGAGTTTGGGAGGCTTCCCTGTTCTTGGATTTTTTGGAATAGCCTGCAAAGGACAGGAGTGTCTCTTCCTTAAATGTTTTGTAAAATTCTCCTGTGAAACTGTCTGGCCCTGGGTTTTTGTGTGTAGGGAGTTTTTTGATAACTGCTTCAATTTCACCAGCGGTTATCTGTCCAGGCTTTCTGCTTCTTCTTCATTCAGCAGTGGAAGATTATATTTTTCTAGAAGTTTGTCCATTTCATCAAGGTTTTAAAATTTCTTGGCATATAATTGCTCATAGTAATTTCTTACAATCTTTTGTATTTCTGAGGTATCAGTTGTTATTTCTCCTCTTTCATTTCTGATATTTTTTATTTGGGTCCTCTCCCTTTTTTTCTTGATGAGTCTGCTTAAAGGCTTGTCGATTTTGTTTATCTTCTCAAAGAACCATCTCCTGGATTGGTTGATCTTTTGAATTGTTTTTTGAGTCTCTATGTCATTCAATTCTGCTCTGATCTTGATTATTTCCTTACTTCTACTTGCTCTGGTCTTTGTTGTTGTTTCTCCAGTTCTTGAAGTTGTAGGGTTCCGTCATTTATATGAAATGTTTCTAACTTTTTTAAGTAGGCCTGTGTTACTATGAACTTCCCTCTCAGGACTGCCTATGCTGTGTCCCATATGTTTTGGACTGTTGTGTGTTCATTTCCATTTGTTTCCAGACTTTTTGATTTCTTCTCTTCCCTCATTATAACTCATTCATTACTTAATAGTGTGTTACCCAGTCTCCATGAGTTTGAAAGTTTTTGAGGTTTTTCCTTGAGATTGGTTTCCAGTTTCAATCTTCATTTTATGAGAAAATACTTGTTATTATTTCAATCTTCCTGAATTTTTTGAGGCCTCTTTTGTGTCTTCTCATGTAGTCTATCTTTGAAAATCTTCCCTCTGTAATTGAAAAGAATGTTTATTTTACTTCTTTGGGATGTAAGGTTCTGCATGAGTCAGTTAAGTCTATTTTATCTAATGCATTGCTCAGTTCCACAATATCCTTGTTGATGTTCTGTTTGAAAGATCTATCCATTTTTGACAGTGGGGTGTTAAAATCCCCTACTATCAGTGTGTTGTTCTCTATATTTTTCTTGAAGCCTCCAAGATTTTCCATATATATTTGGATGCTCCTTTGTTGGTTGTTTATATGTTTACAATATTTATGTCTTCTTGATGGATTATTCCTTTGGGTATTACAAATTGCCCCTCTGGGTCTCTTTTTATGTCTTTTATTTTGAAATATATTTTGTCTGTTATAAGTATTGCTACCTCCTGCCCTTTTTTTCTGTCCATTTGCTTGGAATATTTTTCATACCATTTCCATTGAGCCTGTGTAAGTCTTTTTTTCTGAGGAAGGTCTGTTGTAGACAGCGTATGTGTGGATCATGTTTTCTTATCCATTCAGTTATCTGTGTCTTTTGATCGGGGCATTCAGTGCATTTCCATTGAGAGTTATTATTGATAGGTACTTACTCATTTTTTCCCTTTGTACCCATGTTCTTCTCTTTCTTACTCTTTTACTTCATTTCTTAAAGCAGTCCCTTTAACATATCTTGTAGTGCTGGTTTGGTGGAAGTGTATTCTTTTAGCCTTCTTTTGTCAAGGAAACTCCTTATTTCTCCTTCCATTTTACTTGAGAATCTTGCTAGGTAGAGCACCTTGGTTGCAGGCCTTTGCTTTTCCTTTTTTGGAATATTTCTTCCCATTCTCTTCTGGCTTGTAGTGTTTCTGTTAAGAAGTCCGCTGCTAGCTGTATCGGGACTCTCCTGTATGTTAGTACATGTGTCTTCCTTGCTTCCTTTAGGATTCTCGCTCTGTCTTTGATATTTGCCATTTAATGATGATGTGTCTTGTAGTGGACCTCATTGGGTTCCTATTGAATGGTGCTGTCTGTGCTTCCTGCACTTGTGTGACTTTTTCTTTCCATCAATTAAGGAAGTGTTTTATCGTTACTTTTTCAAACAGGTTCTCTATCACTTGCTCCTCTTCTGCTCCTTCCAGTACCCCTATTATATGGATATTGTTACATTTCAGGTTGTCTTGCATTTCCCTCAATGCCTCTTCATTCTTTTTGAGTATTTTTTCTATTTCTTGCTCTTTCTGGGAGGTACTTTCTACCTTGTCCTCCAGCTTGCTCATTTGATCCTCTGCTTCATCTAGCCTGCTTTGGATTCCTTCTACTGTGTTCTTCAATTCAGAAATTGTATTCTTCATTTCCTCTTTTCTCTTATTGATAGTTTTTATATCCTTTTTCTTGTTGATATAGTTTGCAGTAAGTTCCTCATAGTTCCCCTGTAGTTTTAATAATTTTCTTTGAGTTTGCTGAGCTCATTGAGCTTCCTTAGAACTATTGTTTTGAATCTATATCTGATAGCTTACTTGCCTCTATTTCATTTAGTTCTCTCTGTGGGGGTTCTTCCTTTCCCCTTATTTTGGGGGTGTTTCTTTTCCTTCCCAGAATTTGTGAATCTCTTCTTTTTGCATCTGCTTCTTAAATTGATCTGTCTTGGTTTCCTGACTTTGTGGTGTGGTGTGAACTTCTATGGTAGTAGACAGGTCTCTCTTTTTTTTTTTTTCTTTTCTTTTCTTTCTGAGTCTGCCTCTAATGATGTCAGATGTTGACCTCGTCTGACCTTCAGCAGTCTTTTGAGACATCCAGGAATCTATTGTCTGTGTCCATTTCCTGCAATTGTTAGTCTAGTCACTCTGCCACAGGGCGGGACAGTGCCTCCTGAGGGTAGGGCTATTGTGTCCTTATAGGCTGCGACCCCTCATGGGAGTAGTCTGCCTGAGCAAGATGGAGACTGCAGAATGGGAAGGAACCAATAAAGGGAACCCCCAGGCTACTTCCTCAGTTCTCTCCCCAGTGTCTCCATCTCCAGTCTCTACTCAAGCATCTCTAGGCATCTCTGTGTCCCCTTTAGCCAGGGATCTACTATCTGTGCCAGTTGCTCTGTACTCAGCACCCAGGCCTACAAGCAACTCCTGGCTGAGGCAGTGCCTCCTGAGGGTGAGGCTATTGTGTCTTACATGTCTGAGAAAGATGGAAGCTGCAGAGTGGGAGGTGAGCCATTACTGGGGCTCTGCTGGCCACTGTCTCAGTTCTCTCCCCAAAGCTTTCCTCACCAATCGTTTCTAAGACAGCTCCCGCCCACTCTGCCCCAACCCTTGCCAAGAGACTAAGGTAAGTGGCTGCTACTACGAAGTTTTACTTTGGCTCTTTAAAGGGCTCTTTGTGCCTCCAGCCACCTGTCCCTGGCAGAGAGCACCACTACACTTGTTGTAGCTGTTTTTTGTCTGCTTTCTTGCATTCTGGTGCTGTATGCTGGAGGTCCCCGCTAATGATTCAAACCCTGCTCTTCTTAGGGGGATCCAACTGGCCATTTCAATATCCCTCTAGACCTGTTGCCCATGGGTGCCCAGCCCACCCTCTCAAGCTTCCACTGTACTTATCACCATTGAAGATGTGAGAAAGCTGATTTTACTATCTGTTAGAGTATCCAAGGCTCCTCTCTCACTATTGTTTCATTGTTTTCCAGGTGATTTCTCCACAATTTAGTTGCAATTCCAGTTTGGTCCTGGGAGGAGGTCAGTGTGACTTCCACTCACTCCTCCACCATATTGTCCTCTCTTATACGTTTTATTTGTTGATTTATTTCTTTAAAAATAAAAATGAAATAATTATAGTTTGTTGAATTATTATAAGAACAAGTTAATTATATCAATGAGAACAAACATCTTATGGGTCTTGCTGTATAATGCCATTTGTACAAAATATACAGTTTGTACATTTTTCTTGTTAGAAATATTTATGCTAATCTCACTACAATATTTTTAGTTACCTTTTTACAAATTTCTGCTTAAATCAGATAAAATATCTCAAGGTTGTATTTTCCATTTTTTATTAATGCTGACAAGTGTCACTAATCTTTACTTTCAGATACATTTTTATCTTTATTGCATTTTTTCTATTATCTTTTAGCCCCTTATTCCTTCTTCCCACTAATATCCATGTCCATGAGTTGTCCATGTCCATGAGTTCTTTTTCTTTTATGCTCAATCCTTCCATCCTCTAACCTCCCCACTCAAATAGCTACCATTTTGCTCTCCATCTATGAGTCTGCCCCCATTTTCATTGTTAGTTTAGTTTGTTCATAATTTCATACACTTTGGATTGAGAGTCATTTTAAGTGGTTTATTATAAGTAGACAAGTTAAATACATAATTGCAATAATATAAAATTAATTGAAATTTTCCAGACAAGTGAGTTATTGAAGCAAAGATTTGAATAGGCAACATTATCTGTAATACTATTTTTAAATCATTTAATTTTTGCTTCTTGTGTATTTATGAGCTTTTATTCTTAGTTGTATAGCATAAAAATATTTCTTATCTTATCAAAAGGATGTATGCCTCTTTGGGATTAGATTCTTTAAGAAATATGATACTTTAATGAGTATGACATATGAGCTCTTACAAGTCTTATTTTTAACAAATCAAGTTAAATTAAATAACAAAGAGACAGGTGCCATATGGTAAGCTCCCTAGGAGAAATTATAGTACACTGCTACACTTATTATAATGGTTTCTTATGTTCATTCTTATATGAAAGAAGTGAAAAAGAGGAATCATTATGAGCATAGAAAAAAGCATGGTAGAGAATATTATTAGGTTTAACTAAACATATTCTCTTGTTCTCATCTAATTTAAGCATTTGTGAAGGGCAAATGTAGCTATAATATAGTAAAATTATATAAAATGTACAAATCATCTTGGTTTCACACTTCCAGTGTTACCAGCTCATTACTGCCAGAATTATTTTAAAGATAGAAATCTGCCTTAAAATGCAGAGGAATGTTGGCTGGCTTTAAGTAAGCTTACCTGTCTCCAGTGATAGGAATCTCTTTCTTGGTCCTTCTTCTGCTTAGCTATGGACTCAAAACACACTAAACTTCCTTTATTCTTTCCATAGGTTATGCTTCAAGTTTTTGCATTTTGCAAATTCTTATTTCTAGAGTGACCTTTCTCATCTGCATTCATCTACTCTTGCTGCTCTAACAACCTACCACAAATTTAGTAACTTAAGACAACACAAATTATTTTATTAAAATTCTAAGGGAGTCTAAAATGGGTCAACAGGATTGTGTGGCACCAGTGTCTCCTGAGATTGCTGTCTCAGACTTCTCCTTTTTCTTTCATCCCCTTTCCCAGAGGAGTAGTTTTTTCCTTACAATACATTTTGGACATGAAATTTTTGCCTGAGGATTGAGAAGACTAACTAGTTTGAAAATAGAAAACCAAGAACGAATACATTCTTATCCAAATATGAAGCAGTCTATTATATCATAGAAGTTAATTTCAAGAGGAAATGGGTCAAGCTTGAAAAAAATGACATACATGGAGCCTTCTGGTAAGACTAGAATTTGGGAAACTGAAACATACATCCAGTCAACTGATTGTTTAGTGGTTATCCCGATGGTATAGAGAACTTCTCATTATGAAGCTATTGATCTGGTGAATGTTACCTTCTGACTGCCAAGGGGAGGCTACTGCCTACAAAGCCTCACATCAATGACAAAGAAATCCCAGACTTCTATTCAAGATGGCAGCAGAAGTAAACACAGCATGACTCCTCACACAGCCACATTAAAATTACAGCTAAATTAACAGAACAACTATTATTCAGAACCACCAGAAATAAAGCTAAATGGAAGTCCTACAACTATGAAATTAAAGAAGAAACCATATTGTGACTGGTAGGAAGAGCTGAAACATGGAACAAGCTAGTCCCACCCCCATGTGTGCTAACTAAAAATTGAGAAGGATATCTTGGGATCCAGGAGTCCCAGCCCAACAGGCCCCTCAAGCACAGGGTTCCAGTGCCAGGAAGAAAAGTCTCCATAACTCCTCATTGTAAAAACCAGTGGGGATTGACTGTAGAGGACAAAATGTTGGAGTCCCAGGAAATTCCTCTAAAAGGGCCCATGCACAGACTCACTTGGATTCACTCCCTCTGAACTCCAGCATGGGAGCATCAGAATGAAAGACCAGAGGCATACAGGGAGAACCTGAATTCTAGAGCTGAAGAGGCAGCTTTCTCCCAGACAAAAGTGCTTGCAGATGCCATTGATCTATTTCTGAGCCCTCCCCCCACAGAGCCACAAAGCCATCAAGCAGGCACCATATTCAAGACTCCATCAACCTGGCTCTTTGTTTGCCCTACCCAGGTGATTTCCTGAAGTTCTACCTCACCCAACTTTCTGACCCAGCCAAACTGTTTCCAGTGGGTTTTTCATACAAATTGCTTGTCCTAAGATTTTCCTATATATCCTCAAATAAGCAGAATCTGGGTTCAGAGTTCCCCATGCCTACTGATAAGTGGCTCCAGGCTTGGCACTAGCAGATCTGGCTTTGGTCTATAGTCTGGACTAGCTTGGGCACCTCCAAGCCTACCACAAATAGCAGCCAACTACAGGTTGCTTTGTAATTTATGCTGGGCGACCCTGAATAGAACATAGGCAGTGGCTGACTTTGGCCTGCACCTCTCAGGGGGTCCCAGGGCCTGCTTAGCCAGTGGAGAGCTATAGACCATGTCAGAGCACCACCACCCAACCACCCCAAGGGGTGGACTCAGTGGGCATCAGAACTCTGCTGAAGTAAGTCCTGCTCTGTGGTGTGGACGCTGGCATAATTGATTCTCCATGGTGGTGAGGGTTGGTGGTCAGTGGCCACAGCCAGCTCTTGCAGCTGACTCACCTGGGTAAATCCCTCAATGATCTTCCAACAGCATTCAAGTCTCAATAACAAGAAGAGGCTGTACACAGCCCACATGGTGGACACAACTTGAGTACCCAGCATGGATGATAGGGGAAGTTGTGCCACTGGACCATTCATGACACTTACTACAGTAGGCCACTCTTAGAAACCAGGGAGTTGCAGCAGTTCTACCTAATGCATCAGAACAAACAGGGAGGCTGCCAAATTGAGGAGACCAAGAAACATGACCAAAATGAAAAATACCAGAACAAAACTGCAGGAAAAGAACTAAACAAAATGGAGACAAACAATCTTCTAGATGCAGAATTCAAAACACTGGTTATAGGATGCTCAGTGAACTCATTGAGAACTTCAACAGCATAAAAAAAAAAAGTATGGAAACCATAAAAAAGGATCAGTCAAAATGAAGTATGCATTAACTGAAATGAAGAACAATTTACAGGGAATCAACAGTACAGTGGATAAAGCCAAGATCAAATCAGTGATTTAGAATATAAGGCAGTTAAAAACACTCACATCAAAACAACAAGAAGAAAAAGAAATCCAAAAAAAATGAAGATAGTGTAAGGAACCTCTGAGACAGGTTCAGCATACCAATAGTCACATCAAAGGAAGAAAACCTATTTGAAAAAGTAATGACAGAAAAGTTCTTTAACTTGAAAGAAACAGACAAGCCCAGGAAGTGCAGAGAATCCCAAATAAGATGAGTCCAAATTGTCCACACCAAAGCGCATCATAATTAAAATGCCAAAGATTGAATACAAAGAGAATCTTAAAAACAGCAAGAGAAAAACAGTTAGTTACCTACAAGGGGGCTCCTATAAGACTGTCGGCTGACCTCTCAAAAGAAACTTTGGAGGCTAGAAGGGATTGGCAAAAAATACTCAAAGTGATGAAAGACAAGGACCTACAACCAACATCACTCTATCCAGAAAAGCTATCATTTAGAATTGAAGGACAGACAAAGAGCTCCCCAGACAAGAAAAAGCTAAAGGAGTTCATCACCACAAAAACCAGTATTACATAAAATATTACAATCTCCTTTAAGAAGAAGATCAAAACTATGAACAATAAAATGGCAATAAATACATATTTATCAATAATTAAATCTAAAAAACTAAATAAATGAACCAACAGAACAGAAACAGAATCATAGATACAGAGAACATTTTGATGGTAGCCAGATGGGAGGAGGTGGGGGGATGGGTGAAAAAGCTGAAGGGATTAAGGAGTACATATTGGTTGTTACAGAATAGTCATGAGAATGTAAAGTACTGCATATGGAATAGCCAAAGACTATATATGCATGACCCACACACATGGACAGCAGTATGTGTATTGCTTGAGGGAACAAGTGGTCTGGGTAGAAGGGGCTAAAATGGGAAAAATTGGGACAACTGTAATAGCAAAAATGATAAATGTAATTTAAATTAAAAAGGAAAAGAAAGCCCAGAAGCTCACCTTGGGAGCTTGAAAAAGAAATTGACTATAAAGGTGATGTTGCTGATTGTTCTTCTGCTGTATGTTGTGTGGATCTGGGCTTGTTACTTACCACAATCATGAGTGTAACTATTAATATTGATGGTGCTTAAAATGTAAGACCTAAGTCAAACCCAGGCGATGGAGAATTTGTGGAAATAAATTATTCACCAAAGAATGACCTGCTGCAGAGACTTCATGCTCTGGTAGCTTAAGAACATCTGACAGTGAATGACAAAGTCAATTCTTATGCCCTGGCACTGAAACATGCAAACACAAAGCTATTTGAAGTACTATTCTTGAAATTTTAAGGTGAAAAGACAGAGGCCATGATTCTATAAACAAGACCACCAGGCCTACTTCACTAAGACTTTGTATTCAGTTTAATGTAAATTTAAAAATAGCTTTTTCATAAACTAAAAGCAACACAGCTTTTTGTTTGTTGTTTTTTTTATGGTGGCAGTGGAAGCTGAATCAATGTTAGAATATAAATATCTGCCTCTGGGGAGAAGCCAAAAAGATGAGATAATATTCAAGAAATTAGTGGTCAAATCTGGCTCAGTGCTAAGCTAATATTGAGAACAGGAAAGCTATGGAAAATATGTTGGATAAAATTAGACAGGGAGGTGTATAATATCTGAAGTGAAAGAGAAGCTAATGGGAATGGCAGGCACCTGTGTCACTCTAAGGTTTGTTAAATGAAAGTTGATGAATGTCCTGGCTGGTGTGGCTTAGTCAGTTGGAGCATAGTCTCACAGACCAAAGGGTCACAGGTTCAATTTCCATTCAGGGCATAAGCCTAGGTTAAGGGTTCAGTCCCAGTCAGGGCACGTACCAGAGGCAATTGATTGATATTTCTCTCTGGTATGAATATTTCTCTCCCTCTCTCCCCTTCTTTCCCTTTCTACTTAAAAAAAAAAAAGTTGTAGTGGGGGGAAGGCAGAGACAAATGTATTTAAAAAGTAAATAAATTAATTAAAAAAAAAAAAGTTGTTGAAGAATGGGAACAGGATCTTATTATCAGCTTGGGTGGAAGAAGAGTACCCAGAAACCCAGTCACAAGGCAGAGAGATATCCTTATGAATAAAATTTCAACTTGTCTTAGATTTAATTCTTATACTGATAAGTTTAACACAATATACCATATTACCAGGCTTAGATGATTATTGAACATCAGACCTGACTTCTCAACAATTAAACCTCACTCTCAAGCCATATTTGTCATCTTCATTATTGTTAATGATTCCAAAAGTTGACTATAAGGCAGGGCCAGGACTCTACTGTTATTTAATTCCTAGTGTCAGATTCAGGATCAAACAGGGAGATAGAAACAAACCAGGGTGTCTTAGATGACAATGCAAAGGTAGCTGAAGAAGGAGACTCTTTTTAAGATTCTTCCTTGTGTCAAAACTGGTGTTTTACCACATGCAGTGCCAACACCTGTTTGCACGTTTTTTCTGTCCCAACATTTGTAATTGCAGAGGACTTCTTGTTTCTTCAAGGAAGAGGCAGAGGCAGCCTAGCAATGATGGGCAGAATAACGACTGGGCAACTAGAAAAATTAAAACTCTTTAGAATAAGTGCTTTATATAATTACAGAATAAATACAGTTCTATTAAAATTTAATTTAAGCAAATATTTTGTCTGGCCAAACTCAAATAGTCTTCTGAATCAGAAGCAAGATAAAAGATTCCTAAATTAGTCTCCTCTCATACATAGTCAAAAATATTACTCCCATGCAAAATAAATATTTTTGTCCTAATTTATCTATTTAAGTCTGTGGTCTATTAGTAGAGACTTTTTAACTTTATTTTTATTGTTGACACTATCACAGGTGTTCCCATTTTTCCTTTCTTTGTCCACTTATATCCAGCCCCTACCCTCCCTTTCCTCTGACCATCACTGTCTTGTTATCTGTGCTATGGGTTATGCATATATGTTCTTTGACTAGTCCCTTTCACCTTCTTTCATCCAGTCTCCCCTCCCCTTTCCTCTCTGACATATGTCAGTTCTAAGTAATAAAAAGAGTTTAATGATCTTACTTAGGCGAGCAGATTATATAAAAATTAATACTAATTAATTTTTACTGAAATATATTTGAAATAACATGCCTTTTTTGACATATTATGACTACAGTAGTTAAAAGACTATAGGACCAGACATAGCAATAGTAGCTTTGCATATGAACAAAACAATTACTTAGTAAATTATGCATACTCTAATTACAAAGTTGAAAACATTACATCATATTTTTAAGTATGTGTCTGTCCTTTATCATGACACTTACTTGGAATGCAGTAATTCATTCTCTTTATGATTCACCACTATTTTATATGCCAATAAAAATGAGGACATTATGCTTTTTAAAATGATAATTATTTATTTTACTTTAAACTTTTATTTCCTATTTAATAAAACATAATGTTTAGACAGATTATAAATTAAAATACATTATATTTTACATATATTAAAAAGAAATCATAGTAAACTTAATTAGTTTGGCATGACTAAATTTTTCACTTCTGAGACCAACTCATATGAATTGTTTTTCAGTTCTTAATCAAAATCTGTGTTTTTATAAAAATTGCTATTTTCTCAAGAAAATTATTCAATCAACATTTCTAAAAGATTTTTTAAAAAATATTATGTCTACAAAGAACTGTTAACTTGTCTTGGAAACTACATTAATGTAAAAAGAGAAAGAAAAAAAAGGAACTAAATAGCTGAATAGAAAATGCTTAAGAGACTATTAGTGATGCAGAAGATTCAGCCAGAATATGCTCTCTGAAATCAGCTCAACGTTAAAAATAAAAAATATATATTTGAGAAATTTTAGGAAAAAATTGGATTTCACCTATAAGTGGAACTTAATCAACAAAATAAACAAGCAAGCAAAATAGAGCCAGAGACACGGAAATAAAGAACTGACAGTGACCAGAGGGAAGAGGGAAAAATGGGGGAAAGAAGAGGAAAAGTCAAGTCAAGGAACTTGTATAAATGACAAAAGAATATATTGAGATGTTTCAATGTGAAAAAAATATATAAGAAATTTCAAAATAGGAAATTTAAAAAATAGTAAACAGAAGAAATCATAGTTTACAAGTAATTCCAAGTAATTGTTCATAATTCTCATTACAAATTAGCAAAAAACAGTTCTTAAAACTTGCCACTTACTTCTGCCCTGCAAAATTTCTGTTGAGAAATCAGATGGCAGTCTTATGGGAAACCCCTTGTAGCAGTTAGTTAACTGCTTTTCTCTTGCTTCTTTTAAAATTATGTCTTTGTATTTAAACTTTTTTATTTTAATTATGTTGTCTTTTGGTGTAGGTCTCTTTGGGTTCACCTCATTTGGACTCTCGGAATTTCCTTCACCAGGTTAAGAAAATTTTCAGTCATTATTTCTTCAAATAATTTTTTAATTTCTTGTTGTCTCTCTTCTTCCTCTGGCACTCCCATGATGCCAATGTTGGTGTGCTTAAGTTTGTCTCAGAGTCTCCATATACTATCTTCATTTTGGGGGTTCTCTTTTTCTTTTTGCAATGTAATTGAGTGTTTTCTGCTTCCTTATCTTCCACACCCCTGATTTGATCTTCTACTTCATCTACTCTACAGCTGATTCTCTGTAATATATTCTTCATTTTAGTTAATGTATTCTTTATTTCTGACTGGTTCTTTTTTTTTAATATATTTTCTAGTTCCCTTTTTATGTTTTCTATCCCTGTTGAAGTTCTCACTGAGATCATTGAGCATCCTGATAACCAGTATTTTGAACTCTGCATCTAGTAGATTGTTTTCTCCACGTAGTTTGGTTCTCTTACCAGAGTTTTTTTTTCCCCCTGTTCTTTGATTTATAACATGTTTCTTTGTCTTCTCATTTTGTCTGCTTCCCTGTGTTTGTTTCTATGTATTAGTTTGCTCTGCTACATCTCTGGGGCTTGGTAGAATGCCCTCATGTGTAGGTATTCTGTAGAATCCAGTGACACAACCTCCCTGATAATTCAGGATGGGTACTTCAGGTATGACCCCATGTGGTCTGTGTGCATCCTCCTGTTGTAGTTGAGCTTTGATTGCCCTTAGAACATCAGTGGGTGTGGTTTACTTCAATGCTGATCAGATGTAACAACTGGCTGTGACCATAGTGGACCACAACCTAGGGGAGGACTTAGTTCCGCAGTTCTCTGGTGCCTGCTGATTGCAACCCTTGAGTGTGTTACTTGTAGGGTGTTTGGATTGTGCGTTGCTGTTGCCTGAACCTCTCTACTGGGTTCACTGTCTCTGAGGTTTCCTGGGAAGAGCAGGCCAAGTTCAATTGCTGCAGTGTTCTGTCTAGAGCCATCTCCCATGAGCTACAGAGCAATCTGCAAATTGAGCTGGGGTGGAGGTACCTAGGGAGGCCAAACTGTGAACTAAGGCCAAGTGCTGTTAGTACAAGGTCTGGTGCCACTTATCAGGTATGGGGCATGCCAAGGCCAGATTTTGCCTTTTAAGAAAATCTGAAGCATGAGCCAAGACAAGCCATTCATATTAAAAAGCCACTGGAAATAGCTTGGGTGGGGCAGGTTCTAAGAGAATCACCAGGTCGGGGCAAACAATGTGAGCCATCTTGATGGAGACTTAGATATGGAGCCCTCTGATGGCTCTTTGGGGGTTCTCTCTAAAGGAACAATGGCTTTTGTCAGCACTTTTGTCTGTCAAAAATCTTTCTTCCAAGTCTTACCCTGATGTCAGACAATTCGGTTCCTTCCTGTATGTCCCTGGTTCCTTTGAAGCTATCCTGAGCTCTATAGCTCAGAGGGAGTGAATCAGAATAGATCCATGTGCAAGCCCTTTAAGAGGAACTGCCTGGGTCTTCAGAAGCCCTCTGTCTCACTTGACCACAACCTCCACTGGTTTTTACATCCAGGAGTCATGGGGTATTCTCTTCCTGGCACTGGAACACTGGGCTGGGGTCCTGGTGTAGGGCGGGAACCACTGTTCTTCAGTGCTACCTCAGAAGATTATTCCTCTGGATTTTTGTCTGCCACACATGAGTGTGGGACCAGCCCATACTATGTCTCTGACCCTCCTACCAGTCTCCATGTGGCTTCTTCTTTAAATTGTTGTATGATTTCCATTCAGCCAGATTCTAAGCAGTTCTGAATTATGGCTGTTCTGTAGTTTAGTTTTAATTTTGATGTGGTTGTGGGACAATTACAGTACAACAATTATCTATGCTGCCATCTCAATCAGAAGCCTGTGTGTTATTGTTTAAAGACGGAAAGAAGATAATTGAATTTTTAAGAAGACTTCTTTTATATAAACTCAAGAAATCATAATACTACTAATGAACACATTTTTGTTTTTATATTTTTTACTATTTATGAACACTGAAAATCTATACAATCTACGATGAATAATTTCATTTTCTATATATAAAAAAAAGTCTTCTTTTAAAAGAATCAATGGAACAAAGGGAAACATCACTCTGTATAATTTGGACTGTGGCCATAAAAAGCAACATCTTTCATTCTTTTATGGAATGTCTGTTGAAATCTTTAAATTATGTTTTCAAAATTTTTAATATATTCTCTAAGTCTTTCATTAACTCTGTGTTTTGGAAATATTGTTTCCAGTCTGTTACTTGTCTATTTATTTTCCTATTTGATTCTTTTGAAGAACTGAAGTTTCTCATTTTGATAGTTTAGCTTTTCTTTTTTATTTTCAAATTGTGCATTTTGAATTGTACCTAAAAAATCTTTGCTTAAGTCAAGGTCACACGTACTTTTTCTATATTTTCTTGTAAAAGATTTATAGTTTTATGTTCATACTTAAGTTTATAATCCATTTACTGTTGTTTTTGTTTGATGTAAAGAATTTGTCAAATTTTACTTTTTTTTTAATGTCAAAATGCACCAGCAAAATTTGTTGAAAGTGTGTACTTTGCTCATTCAACTTACTTCACAATTTCTTTGAAAATCAGTTTGCAATATATGTAGCAGTATCTTTCTGGACAGTAAGTTTTGTCCATAGGTTGCTGTGCCTTTTCTTTTGTCAATATCCCATTATCTTGTTAATGATAGTTTATGGCACACCTTAAAATTAAGTAATGAGAGTCCTCCATTTGCTTTCTTCTATTTCAAAATTGTGTGGACTAATTTAGTTCCTCTGCCTTTTCATATAAATTTTGAAATCAGTTTACATTGTTAAAAATAAAAAAGAAAAGGTGGCAACCTAGGGATTTGTTTGGGATTAGGTAAAATTGAAGAATTTATTTTGGAAAATTTGACATTTTAAGTGAGAATTTTAATCCCGGAAAGTAGTGCATAACTCAGTTTATATATGTTTTATTTAGTTCTAATCAGTAATTTATATATTTTTAGCATGTAGATCTTGCTCTTATTTTGCTAATATAGTTGTAAATTATTTCATGTTTTCTGGTGCTAGAATTACCTGTTTTTCTTTTAATGTTAAAAGTACCCAAAAAAGACCCCATGTCTTTTAATTTATAATATTGAAATTTCTGTCTTCTTTCTGTTTCCCTTGATCAGTCTGATGTTTCTGATCTTCTTAAAAAGCCATGTTTTGGTTTCACTGATTTTATCATCTCTGATTTTCTGCTAGGTTCTAGTGCATGTGTGTGGGGGTATGATTAAATTAACCTGGTTAAAAGCTTCATTTCATTGTGCTATGGTTATTTTCAAGGTTAAACCAACTTCAAATATTTCTAGCATCTCATTGTACTGATTTTGGAAACTGGAATGCTGGAGGATTTATCTCAATTTTCATGTTGCTCCTTAGGTTGTGGTCTTTCCTATGTGCCTTTGCTTCATCAAAGAACTGTATCCATGTTCTTAGCTTTTCCTCAGTAGACAATTTATTTTGCTATTGCTTGTTATTGATTGTTAGCCTGATGTGAGGAACAGGTTTGGAATTTCTGTTAATCAGGTACAGCTTCCGTTTAAGGAAAACTTAAGCAATATATTTTATTTCACCCATCTTTCAAAAATATATAAAAATGGTTGAAATTTGTTCATATATTTTCCCATTTCTATTAGTTATTTAATACTACATTGGACCACAGAGGGTCAAGAGAATCACTTTGACTTGTTAAACACATTCTCACTGTATTTGCTCTACCTTTCCGGAAATTTATTTCTAAAACAAATTATTCAGTAATTTTAACTGGTTAAGGCAGTTTGTTTTTGTGACATTATTTAACTGTTCCCTTTTTATGAAATAAATTTTAAAATTGTCCATAATCTTTGACAGTAAAAGGAAAAGTTAGAATCTTTTTTTATTAAACAGAAAATAAGGTAAAAATGCAGATTTATAGTAGCATGATTAATTTAGGGGATATTAAGAGATAAATACTAATTTAAATGGTATTAAATAAAATAAATATTGGATATTAATAATAAAATTGTTGATTTTTAAGTGGTAATAATGAAGATATAATGAATATCATGTTGATATATAAACTTTTTTTTCAATGAATACAGGCAGCAACTTTTCCCATTAACATGAATTAACATGAATATAAAGTGCCACTTGTTTTACAACAGCCTAGCAAAGATTGCACAGAATACACAACCAGAAAAAGGATAAAGGTTTTCAGATATCTCATGTATTATTTTTTGTAATATTGTGAAGTAGATATTAAAAGTTTGTTTTAAGCACATTCATGTATTATGCTCAATCACACATGTCCTCATGCGCATATACATATAGCAAGGCCACATAGTAGAGGGTTCACGTAAGAGCATAGATAAGGGGATGTGTAGTTATACTGCGGCAATTACCAGGTATTTTCAGTCTCTGCTTACATTACAATAACCATGAAACATCTATCATATCAAGATTATAACAATTTTACATAATTTGAGGAAAAAATAGAGCTACAAAGAAATAAAATATTAGAATTTTAGTTGACTGCATATCAGTACCAAAACATAAGGCCAAAATGGCTCAAACTTTTTTTATGACATTAAGAAGTAACATTTCCCACCAAGTGACCATAATGCACGTGTGACATTTGTGAATGGATAGTTGGAAGAAAGCAGGATTGAGTAAAAAAACAAAACAAAACAAACACTTCTGGTACTGTTTTTCTCAGAAAGTTAGTCAGGCAATAATTTCAGTTAAAGAAGTTTCAATTTTAGTAAGAATGTCCCAGATATAGTAGCGTACTCTTAGCATTTGGAAAGTATGGGGAGGGCAGATCTCAATATGAGTACTGTGGTAGATACCAAATCTACAACAGCTATAGGAAATCTGCTGAGAACACTTCTTACAGCAGGTTTGATGGGAGAGCTGGTGGAACTACCACCACATTTGCCATCGCAAATAACAAGAGAATACTAGAAAAGTACACAATGATCTTAGAAAAGCAAAGTTATTCCAGTATTTAATTATTGATGTACACAATAAAAATTGGGCTTAGCCATACTACACTAATGTTATTTTATTAAAGTGATTAATGGGCCAAAGACATATTTAGAATTTAAAACATATTCATAGAGATATTTGTAAGTAAGTTCATGTATTAAACACCTTGGAGATACAACTTGCAATATTTTCATAGAATTCAAAATTCAATTTTAAATGTTTCCAGCAACTTACAATTTTCTCAAAGTCAAATTTATGAACATTTTGGAAATAACCAAATTTTGTTATCAGATATATCAAAGTATCATATTCTTTGTATGGTTACACAAAAGAGAAATGTTAAGGGATATTTTATTATCACCCATGAACATTAAATCTTAGATATGATAGAGGATACAGATTTTCAAAGAAAAGATGAGGTTTACTATTTTAATTATGTAGAAATCATAAGCAACTTTGTTAATGATGTTAAAAATTTTAAATATATCAACAAGATTAACTTTTAAAAATTGCAGAATAGTATTTAGGATATTTTAAAAATCTCTGGATCCTATGTAAAGTCTTGGGGAAAAATGATGACAAACACTACTGTGACTTTAACACAGTAATTCTCTTCCTTGGAAATTATACAAAGCAAATATTCAGTGTACATAAAAATTTAAAGCAGACCATTGTGTATTAGAGAAAATTAAAAATATATAGATATAATTGTATTATCGTGAAGCTCTACCCTTAGGTATTTTATTTTAACAATTTATCATTTTAATAACAGTAAACTATATTTAACAAATAAGGGGATTCTTATAATTTATAAATAATAATATCTTTCAATTCTGCTCTATTTTGTTTCAGGCACTGTAATAAATATAAGCATTATCTCATTTTATTACAACAATTTAAGGAAGCTGATGTTTAGAAAATATGTAAGAAAGCAGAATATAAAACATATATGAGGTCCGTCCAGAAAAAGTCCAACCATTGTTAATATAATGAGAAAGGTTTGTGCAGCAAAGATGTAACTAACCTGGCAACCAAGGAGTGTGGACTGGAAGGCACATGAGTGAACAATAATGACTTCATGGTCCTAGTCAGTGGGGGCAGTAGATGCCTTTGAGTGAACATGTGATGTGTGGACATTATATTCAAATAACTGAACAAGGAGAGCAGCAAACTTGCATCAAATTTTGTGTGTGAAACCTGAACATTCCTCCATGGAAACTAGTTGGGTGATTCAAAAGTCTATGGCTATCTATTCACAACTGGTGATTGGTAGCTTCTTCATGACAATAGGCCTGCTCATGCATCATGTCTCATGCAGAGTTCTTTGGAGAAACACCAAATCACCCAGGTGATTCAGCCCCACTATAGCCCAGATTTGGTGCCTTGCAACTTCTGGCTTCTTCCAAAACTAAAATCATTTTTGAAAAAGAAGAGATTTCAGACCATCGATGAGATCCAGGAAAATACCACGGGGCAGCTGATAGTGCTTGAGGTCCCAAGGTGCTTACTTTGAAGGGGACTAAGGTGTCTTTGACCTATGTACAATGTTTCTTATATCTTGTATCTTCAATAAATGTATTTTTCACAATACATGGCTGGGTGTTTTCTGGACAGACTTTGTAATATTTGTGGTGGAGATACTGGGGAATTTCAAATGCAGTTATTTATTTTTATCTCTCTCCCATAACTACATATCTTAAATTTTATATGATGAGTTTAGTTATATCTTTAATCAAGAAAACAAATAATTAACATTTAAGAAAATATAACTCTGGTCTTCTAGGAGATTCCTGTCATGCTAAGGAATAGTAAATTTATGTCTTCTTTTGCTGAGTCTGTGTTTGTTCAGTTTCAATGGAGATAAGAGAACCTTTCTACTTTCTGTCTCCTAACCTCTTCCCATATCTTTATTTGCTGGTGTGCTCTTTGCCAGGTACAAAACTGAAGGATGGTGAATAAAGGGGTTATGACAATTCCTATGTGGCTGCCTGCTTTCATATTCCCAAAACATGCTTATATTTAAAACAACCACTTGGATGTTGTTTGGCTTGTGGGACAAGTCAACTCCCACCAGTCATCCCTGTTTTCTTCCATAGTTTCTCGAGGGGCTTTTTTAAATAGAAATTGCTTTAACATAGGCAAACACATGTCTACTTTGGGTGTTTTCTGGTGCTCTTTTCATAACCCCTGGGCATTAAGGATTATATTTCCAGGCTATTCCGTTCTTGTCCACCCCTACCATCACTATGGCCCTATTGAAAAGAGCATATAATGACCAAGCCCACTTGAATTTCTCTCATGTCCATATCTGGTTCATGAGAAGTGTTCACTCCTTCCTTGCTCTGACAAAGTCTGGGTGACCAGGCCAATTCCAATGGAGCAGCAGCAATTTAATTGCTTCAAAAGCAACTTATCAGACCTTCCTTTGTTCTCTACAAGTCACCAGTTCTCTTTCCATTTTGTTTTCAACAGTTATGTGTCAAGCACGTAATTTCATACATCCTAAAGACAAAGACCACTTTTTTTTTTTTTTTACATCCTAAGCTTGGTTTTAACTATTTTATACTCTACAATGTTAATTTAATTTCTCATCACAGAAATTTTAAAAGTTAAAAGTATCTTTTGGAAATAAAACTCTCCAATGGTATGTATTCTATACTTTTCTTTTTAAAATATACTTTATTGATTATGCTATTATCGTTGTCCTGATTTTTCCCCATTTGCCCCCCTCCACCCAGCACCCCTACTTTCTCAGGCAACAACCCACCATTTTTCCTGTCCATGGATCATGCACATAAGTTCTTTGATTACTCCATTTCCTATACTGTACGTTACATCCCTGTGATAATTTTGTAACTACCTATTTGTACTTCTTAACCCCCTCACCTCTTCACCCATTCCACCACACTCCCCTCTCATTTGGCAATCATCAAAATGCTCTCTCTATCCATGATTCTATCTTTGTTCTTGTTTGCCCAGTTTGTTTTTGAGGCTCAGTTGTTGATAGATTTGTGTTTTTTGCCATTTTATTGTTCATAGTTTTGATTGTCCTCTTTTTCTTAAATAAGTCCCTTTAACATCTAATATAATAACAGTTTGGTGGTGATTAGCTCTTTTAGCTTTTTCTTGTCTGGAAAGCTCTTTATCTGCCCTTTGATTCTCTCCTGGGTACAGCAATATTCACTGGAGATTCCTGCTTTTCATGACTTTGAATATTTCTTGTCAATCCCTTCTAGCCTCCAAAGTTTCTTTTGAGAAATCAGCTGCTATTCTTATAGGAACGCCCTTATAGGTAACTACATGCTTTTCCCTTGCTGCTTTTAAGATTCTCTCTTAATCTTTAACCTTTGACATTTTTAAATATGATGTGTCTTGGAGTGGACCCTTTGCCTCCATCTTGTTTGGGACCCTATGTGCTTCCTCGACCTGTATGTTTACTTTCTTCACCAAACTAAGGAAGCTTTCTTTCATTATTTTTTCAAATAGATTTTCAATTTTTTGCTCTTTCTCTTCTCCTTCTGGCACACCTATGATGTGAATGTTGAACCTCCTGAAGTTGTCCCAGAGGCTGCTTATACTATCCTCACTTTTTTGGATTCTTTTTTCTTCTTGTTTTTCTGATTGGTTGTGTTTTGTTTCTTTATGTTCCATATCATTGACTTGATTCTCAGCTTCATCCACTCTACTGTTGTTTCTCTGTAAATTGTTCCTTATTTCAAATAATGTATCATTTATATCTGACTGGATCTTTTTTATGCTGTTGAGGTCCTCATTAAGTTCCATGAGCATCCTCATAACCAGCATTTTGAACTCTGCATCTGATAGATTTCCTATCTCCCTTTAGTTCTTTTTCTAGAGATTTAATCTGTTCTTTCATTTGAGCTATATTTCTTTTTCTCCTTGTTTTGGCAGCCTCTCTGTGTTTACTTATATGTATTAGATAGATCTGCTTTGACTTCATATCTTGGTATTATTGCCTAATGTAGTAAGTGTCCTGTAGGGTCCAATGGCACAGCCTCCCCTCTCACCCAAGATGGGTACTAGAGGCATGCCCTTCTCTTGGGTTGAGTACACCCTCCTCTTGTAGTTGAGCCTTGAGTGTTGGTGGCATGTCAATGGGAGGGATTTACTCAGGCCAGTCAGCTTCAAAGATAGGCTGTGACCATTTACCATCGACCTCCGCCCTCCATGGAAGATCAACTCTGCTGTGACAGGGTGGTGGTGCTCCAACATGGTCCATAGCTGCCCACTGGGTGTGCTGGCCCTAGGGTTCCCTGGGTGGTGCAGACCGAGGTCAGTCCCCACCTGTATTTTACCCGGGGCCCCCCTGCCTGAGCTGTAAAACAATCAAAAATTACATTTTTCACATTTTTTATTGGACATCCTAATCCTTTCACTTTTTCACAGGTTTAGAACTATGGGGTAGTACCTTATCATCTCTCAGGAAAAAATAAATGGGTAGAGAGTCTAATTAGGATAACATCCTTCTCCAAAAACAAAATATTCACCTATACTGTTTCATGTTACTTGACTCCTTCTTAAATCTGTGATAATACACTGGGGTCCATTAGTCATGGAATAAGCTAAGGAAAACTTTGTCATTTTTCACAAAATGATAGGAATGTTACACTCAAAGTAATTTAGTATTATAACAGGCATACTTTGAAAACTTAATCAGGAGAAAATATTGCTTTCTATCATTCTGTTCTTCTTACAATAGGTCACACTCATGGAGCAAACATAATACTTTGGGAACTTGGAAGAACAGAGTAATTTTTCTGAGGGTAGATCACAGTTTTTAATACTTCAGAAAAATATTTATTAATATGATCTTTAAGCTATATGTATTTGGAGGTTATGGGTATACCAATAAACAGAATTATTTCATAATTTGGATTTTCATATCTATTGGTACTAGTGTGTAATCTGAATTAATTTTAAAATTTAATTAATTTTAAAACATATTATGATTGACCTTCAGTAGTCAAGGCACATTGACTATAACCACACTTTGTAGCTTTATGAGGTATTCAACTAACTCAAAAATAGTTTACCCATAGAGTTTATGATAGCATCTACACATAATAATTTAATTAATGTGTTAAGAATGGTTATTCTAATCAAGAATTGAGTGTCCAGATTTATAAATTCAGTTAACTAAATTCAGTATATATTAATTGGCTAACATATTTTAGAGAAACCCTTACCTCCTCCTAGCATTAATGGGGCTAACTAAGGATCTTCTCATCTTCACATGTGTCTAATATATTCAGGCACCAATCTCCATGCTTGATTGTTAAAGGATTTGGTCTAACACAGTTTGATCTCCATAACCTGCCCCTGAAATATAGTTTTATTTGCCTTAGGTAGTCTTTCATGAAAAGTGTTTTTCTTTTTCACTTCATTTTTATTGTTCACACTAATACAGATGGCCCCATCCCCCCTTTTACCCACCTACATCCCCTGTCCTCCCTCCTTCCCTTTGGCTGTCATCAAGCTATTGTCTATGTCTAGGAGTTTTGGATCCATGTTCCTTGGCTAATCCTTTCACCATCTCTCATCCAGTCCTCCCAAAAAACCTAAAGCTAAGATGCCCTAAAATGACAGAATAGGTTGCCTGAAGTTTGGTTCTACTTGCTAGTAAATATCTGTGTGACAGATTTAGGTCAAAGAGGCTATTTATATCCTAACACTTTTCAACTTTTTAGAGACTATCTAGCTGTCACCTTCCTTCTTACTGGAGATCTACCAAAACTCTGGTTCAAAAAGCAGTGGGAGGCAAAGGATGAAGGAATTGTGCTAAGAAGAGTGTCTGGAAAGCTCACAGAGATGATGGCACTTTAACTAAGTTTTAAACCTGAGTAAGATTTTGCTAAATTGACTGTGACACATGAAGAAAAAAAAAATCAGTGTGTAGACTTTTCAATGAAGAATGGTTCAGAGAGTGTGGTTTACTCATAAAGTTAAATGATGGCTGAAATTTAAGGATTTTAGGATACAATAAATGCAGGCACAGGATTATAAAAAGGTCTATTTTAGTATTTTTAAAATTTTTTTACTACAACTCATGGACAATAATTTTTTTTATATTATGACATTTTACCCACACCCCCATACACTGATACAAAAATGTTACAAAATAATACTTCCATTTCTCGAGTGTCTATGTATGCTAATGTTTTATTTACTACTCTTTTCTGATATATTCTATTCCATTATATCTTATTCAAATACCTATATTGAAACCAATGAATTTATATTTGACAAACCCATGGGCCATAACTCACTGTTTGACATTGTCCTGGAAGACTTAACCAACTTTACAGGTGTCCAACCAGTGCAGCAAGGAGGGGTAACTCAGCATCTGGTGGCCAGCGCATGTGCTAAGCCATAGGGGTATGCCCTTGTCCTTGCTCAGAAGTGTATTAACATGGCAATTGCACATGCTGAGGGCATGAAATATTAAATTTCAAATAAGACACTCAATATAATGTGTTGTGTATTTTATACTTACAGATCATCTTAATTTTAACTGGTACATTTACAGAACTCAATATCCACATCTAATTTGTCATTACCATATTGGGCAGACTGATTCTATAAAATGGGGAATGTTGGAAGAAGGTTTTATGCTAGTGTTTGGGAGCTCCAATTTAGTTTTTAAAAAGATCTCTCTCTTGGTTGTGCAGAGAAAGAACTAGATTGTGAAATTGGGGGTGGGGTTGTAGTTTAGCATCAACTTTCTGAATTGTAGACAGAGCAGATTTAAAAGGTAAATGGATTTATCAGGACTTGGACACTAATTACATGTGAGTGTTTAATAGTAATAAGGAAAATGAAAAAAGAGGAAAAAGGGGATTATACTGATTACCACATTTGTGGACTTGGTTGATGGTGGTGCCATCATATCCAAGATGAGAGCCACAACACATTTTCTTTTATTTTTTTTAAGTCTTTATTATATTCTGTTGTTATCAATGTAGACTGAGATACTCCTTGATTTAAGAATGTTTAAATAAAACTTATCTTGGGAAACATACTAGTAATTTAGAATTGAAGACAACTTTACAAGTTGTTTGATTCAGTGAATTCTGCCTAAGATGAAAAATGGGATTGGATTCAGATGCCAGTCCTGTGATTAAGACACATCAGACTCTGGAATGGACCAGCTTTTTAATGAACGAATAAAGAAAACTAACCTGTTGAGACTGGGTGGCTTTCTCAATCCTCTTTTTAGACATGAACTAGATCTAAAAATCACCTATTTTAGTGTTCCTCCTGGACTCTCCTTAAAACTTTATTCTCAGCTATTGACACCACTTTATACTTTTAAAATAAGATGATTGTATTCAGTTCCCTTAGTTTCACTTTAAATTCTCTATGCACTTTCAACTTTTCAGTCTTCCTTCGATTTTCTCTGCAAGATGTGCTCTACTCTTTGTGAGAACTAATATCTCATTCGTTCTCTGGCTTTCACCTGCTTTTCATTCTTCTTAAATCAATGTGTTGTTCCATTTACTTTTGGAGATCAATATTTTGAGATGTCAGCATGCACCCTATAAAAACTCCTCTTTGTTATTTATATTGCTCTGTATCTTTGTTTAAAGGTTGCACTGATATATATTGAGGTGGTCAAAGCAGAAAAATAAATGAGGAATGAACTTTAGTTTTAGGTAAAATATATATGAACCTATTCTGAATAGTTCAGTTTTCTTCAAAAAATACATTTGCCCCAGTGAATTGATCAATACTAAAGATCCAGTATGCAATAAGAATTTAAAACATTACAAATAAATATGCCCTGGCTGGTATGGCTCAGTGGATAGAGTGCCGGTCTGTGAACCTAAGGGCCAATGGTTCGATTTCCAGTCAGGGCACATGCCTGGGTTGCAGGCCAGGTCCCCAGTAGGGAGTACATGAGAGGCAACCACACATTGTTGTTTCTCCCCCTCTTTTTCTCCCTCCTTTCCTATCTCTCTAAAAATAAGTAAATAAGGTCTTTTTTAAAATGTACAAGTAGTACTGACACTTATATTTGCTAAAGAGCAAGCTGTATGTTTGTGAGAGTATGTTATATTTGTGTGTAAATGTATTTGTATGTATGTTATTTAACTCTGTGTAGATAAAATATAAAATGAAATGCAAGGCTATCACTAACAGAAACATTACAGAACAGCTATATGATGTTCACTTTTTGCATTAGTGTATTTTAGTTTTATATAAGGACTAAAATGTGAACTCAGTATATTTTTTCAAGAATACTGATGGCTAATAATCTTTCTGAGTCCTTGAAAATCTGAAAATATTTTTAATCCTGTTAGTCCACTTAATTATTTACTATAGAATTATAGGCTCAACTTATTTTTTTTAATAACAATTTTGTAACCATGTCTCTGTTATCATTAATTAAATAAATTGTCTCCAGTCAAACTTAATTTTTCAGTAGTAGTTTAGGGAACAATGATTACATAAAGATAAAAAGGAAAAGTGAGAATAGAAAATAAAATAGAATTTTCCCTAATTAATATCATTGTTTCAGGAAATTGACACTAATGAAGATTAACCAAACAAACAAAAAGATAATCAAGGATCTTCAAGTTCACACACTTTAATTGTATTTCACACCCATCTGCAAGGTCTCAGTAAGCAGCTCTTTTTGATAACAACTGCTAGGTTGAGTGGAGAGGACCCAAGGTATCTCCATTAAAACAAATATGACCTTAGAACAGACATTTTGTCTCTTTCCATTTTTTTAAGAGATTTAGTGACAATTAGTTTTCTTTATTTTTCTCTCTGATGTTCTATGAGTCAGTATCTTGGTGTCTTTGAAAGTTACATATCTTCATACATACACATGTCCTAAGAGACAGATGTGGGTTGAATCTTGGCTTTTTATTTGACTTTTCATATGACTAGGTAAGTCACATAAACTCACAAAAACTTTGGCCTCTCACCTATAAATAAAAGTAATGTTTTAAAGAGTTCTTAAGGAATTTATGGATTATTTATGCAAAATGCTGAGTATCCTGTTAGTCATATATAGGTACTACAAAATGGTAGCTTTTATAAATGAATATTTGGCCAGAGTTAGAGCTTAGGCATTTAAGCATCAAAACTTTAACATCTTAAGCTAAATTATTGGAAATCTTTCTACAAAAGATTGTGCTTTACATCCTCCATGAACAGAGAAACATATCAGCATTCCACGCTGGGTCTGAGGGACAGTCTCATGGGGCTGTTGCAAGGAGCATATGCCATCTCCTCTCCCATCCATAAAATATATGTGTATATCTGTTTATACATTAAGGTTTCTGTTGGGAAACACCCAGCCTGGTTTCAGAATCTGTAACCCTACCAACACGCTGGAGGGCCCCAAGGCAGGAAATAATCAGGAGGCCTTGAAGAAACAGGCTCCTGAGGCAACTTGACCTGTTCCCCGGGGGCAGGGGCTATGCCTTGGGATGGTCCCTGCCAAGGACAGGTAAGACCCCTCGGGGGAGGGACAACCTAAGACAGGCATTGGCTGATATTGGTAGCAGATAAGAAATTGGGGGACACGGAGAGGGGGCAAAAAGGTCCCCACACCTCTCGGCTTGGCTTGGACATGGCCAGAATCCTCATTGCAGCCGAGAAGCAATCTCCTTATCTCTTGGTGGTTCCCTCCCCACAACTGGCTCAGGCTTGAAGCAGTGCAGGAGTCAGCTCTAAATCAGGTCTGGGAGTTGCCAGGGAAATCAGGCCTTCTCTTTAAAGTTCGCTTTGTTCTTTCCTCAGATCTCTGGCCAGCTTATGCTACGAAGGATCTTTACATTATTTATACCCCTTACACTTTATCATTAAGGTGCTTGATCTTATCTTCATTCTCTTTTGTTTAGGCTGGTCTCCCCTCATACCCATGTAGATCCATGAATTCCTGTCACTTGTTTTCTTAAAAGTATCTATTCTCTGTGAAACTTAACATACTAATGTAATGAGTGTACATATGCATTCCTGTTGCCTAGCCCACTGGTAAGTTTTTCAATAAAAGCCTTGGAACAAAGGGCGACGGGGTCTTCTCCACTAGAGGGATGTGCCACGGCCTTCTCTAGTGAGAGGGAAGTGCCTCCATCTGCTCTCCCAGCAAAGAGAGAAGTGTTTGCAACATTTTGTGTTTGTTCCCCCTCATTTGTGACAACCCCAGGACAGGTTCTGTGGGTTTCAGAGCCCTGCTCCCACCTCAGCTGGCCCCAGCGGGTTTCCCTCAGGTTTCAGGGAGCATTGAGCTCTTTGCGGCACTCCCCCAAGGTGGCATGCCTCTATAGCTGCCAAATAGTGTGATAGGTTTCCATAATATTTGTGGAAAAATTGGGTTTTGATGTTTAAAAACAAACAAAAATCGAAACAAAGATTAGTATCTATGTTTTTCCATCTTTTTGAGACATTCCATAAAGTGCACATATTTAGAACATATATCTTATGTAAGTTGTGACATATGTATATAATGTGAAGCATCACTACAATGTAGGTAATGAAAAATGTATCATTCCTCGATAGACACTTGTTAACAGCAGGAAAAGTTGAAAGACTTGGTTGATAAATGAAATAAATGCCCATATTAAGAATAATTTTTCTCAAGATCATCTTGTGTACTGTCGGTTTCCTCTCCCAGCTGGGCAGTACAAAATAGAGTCTTACAGAATTTCTGATGGCCTGTGTTTTTGCAAAGTTTGCTAACATTTGAAAAATAAATAAAATGTTAAACAAATTATTGAATAACAAAAATAAAGTTTTTCCTAATCATGACTGAAAAGATGTTTATGAGAGAGAGAGAGAGAGAGAGAGAGAGAGAGAGAGAGAGAGAGAGAGAGAAACTGAGACTGGTGGCCTCCAGTATACTCCCTGACCAGGATCAAGCCCACGATCTAGTAACGTGCCCTGACCAGGAATCACAGGCACAACCTTTTGACATATGGGATGATGATGCTGCAACAAACGGAACCACCTGGCAAGGGCAGAAAAAAATAAACTTTTATTTTTATATACCTTTAACTGCGCAAGTTTGTGTAACATTAAATCTTTTGTAAAGCTTTCTAAAATTGGCTTGGAAATGCAAAATTTTTTACTGAGAGGAATTAGATTCAGACATCCTTTCCATTTAAGGGATTAGCAGTTTCACTGACTAGTCAGTTGTTGAGGTGAGTAGGAATTTAAACCAAAAATGAATGCTTAGGTACATGGTTCAATTCTGGCTTACATTTTCAGCTAGTGAAAGCACTATGCATTAATTCTAACACTCCACTAAGCAATTTTGAAGTGTTATATATTTGTCTGCTATATTGACTCTGGAGGACAAACAATATCCTTGAAATCCCAGTATACATATTTTTGTACTTCTTACTATTGCTTCTGCCAAGTGGCAAAAGTGTACTTATTTGTTGTTTAAATAATCACACTTGATTAGCTATTCAAAGGTCTATGTACAAACATTTACCCTTAAGTTAAAAAAAAAACCCTGAATAATTTAATAATAATTTAAATAATAAATTATTTAAAATAAAACAACCTGATTGCACCTCCTGAAACTTTAAAATGTAATTTTCATAAATTTACACTTCAAATTAATCTGTCATGATTCTAAAATTACTTCCTCATTCTTTTTATATTGTCTTATACACATACAAAATAGCTATTATAATAACAAACTAGTGTTCTCTCTGTATTTTTACTCCATCAATGTTCTTAGATAGACATATATCTAAAGTAATCATAAAAGAAGGAGTAAATAATCTACTATTTTAGATACAGACATCCTTTCCCCTATTTAAGAGAATCCTTCAAGGAAGTGTGAATTTTAAATACATATGTAGTATATATTGTGTTGTGGTAAAAAAAAAAAATTAGAAACCCTACAGCAAAAAATTGTATCCTTATCAAATATAATATCTTAAGTATTTTTGCTTTCCCAAGCCTGCTGTTATATTTCACTAACATTGTGTTTTTGTAGATAAATCCAGAGGAAAACTTTATAAACACATTCAAAATAGCTGCTAATTTCTGATTTTTATATAAATAGTTTTTATGATTAAAGTTATAAAATAAAAACAAATATAATGAAGTCTGCTCATTAAGCAGTATGCTAGACTATGTTTAACATTAATAATAAGATGATGATAATAAAGAAAAATAAGTTGAAAGAAAAAAGGAAGATAAAAAGGAAGATATACAGGCCCTATATACTAATGGCTTAACTTTCAGTAAGATATGATTAAAATGCATTTGGGGCCAGTCTTTACCTAAGTTCAAAAATAATAAATGTTTAAGAATATAAGAGACAACAGGCCTTTGGTATTCTGTATTGAAATGTAAATAAAAGCAACTTATTTAACTGACTTGACAGTCAACATTTGCCAGCTGCATGCATATTCTTTGTCCCATCAATTTGTCTTGTAAAAAAAGGCCCTAAAGATAAATTTGAACAAGTCTATCAAGATATATGAACAAGATTTCTTGTTATAACATTAATTATAAAATTAAAAACTGAAACATTTATTTATATGGAACTGTTACTTTTATACAATGCAGAACTAAATAACTATAGAAAATAAAGTAGATTTATAAATATTAATGTGAAAATGTCAAATTACACATGGTTAAATGCAAACTTTTTTTAATACTTGCATAGAATGATCATTTTATATGTACTTTTAAAAACTAGAGTCATATATATATATATGCTCTATATCTACACAAAATTTATAATGATGCATAAGAAAGTTTTAATGGCATTACCTCAAGCATATGGTTGTTTGAACAGTTTGATATGAGATCCAGACCTTTATGTTTTACTTCAAAACCTTCATAAAGCTTAGCATCAACATTTTATGTTCTAAATAAACATCTCAATGTCTTTCAATAAACATAATTGGTAAGAGGAAATTTTCTGTCTAAAATCATCTTGTTTTTATGATTGTTAGCTATTCTCCTCTAATTTTGGAGATAAGAAAGAATCTAATTTTGGAGATATGAACTTGAATTTAGATAGCATATTATATCATGTGGTTAAAAGAATGAAAATCATTAATGGAAATTAAAATAGAGAATGAAAACAAGGAGCAAAATCTCAGGTTTCCTACTATGAACATCTATGGAATAAGAATACAGAGAGAGTGCTATTTTGTTATTATAAAATAAAATTTGCATCAATTTGGGAAGCTATTAATACACAGAACTAACAGGGACCCAAATACAACATATTTCCAAAATTTAAATTATTACTAATTTTTTCCTTATGAAGCTGAATTCAGTAAGAATTTGTATAAGTGGAATAGCATTATGTAACTGTAGAAAAAGCCTATGGCCAGGGTCATATGACCAGGGGTATACTCACAGTTCCTCAAAAGACTGTGGGGATTGTCCAAAATTCCACCAATTATGTCAATGTAAAAAGTTTAAAAATAAAAAAAAAATCTCCACCATGGTTATTAAGTGTTGGCAGAGTGTTGGTGAATGAGTATAAAAAAGTTCCAGTGGTACAAGGAGATGCCTGTTACATAGACAGAAATATTCCGAATTGTGAAAAGACAATCCATTATGCTCTCATGAATAATCATCCTTTTTTTTTTTTTTGGCTAAAAATCATGCTTGCTGGCCTTATAGTTTAGATTCCTCAATAAACCTTTTCACTAAGAAAAATTATAAATAGCTTATATCTTTCTATATATAAGCTATAAATTGACACATTAATTTTCTAATTATAAATTAATTAACTTAAGCATGAACTTAATAGCTTTCTATGAATAGGTGTTTTCCTTCTGAATTTGACAAAACTGAAGACCAGTACTAAGCTTAGAATACTTTAATAAGATTCAAACACCAGATGAGACTTTGTCTGAGCAGCTGTTCCAACAGCTTCTCTATTAGTGTCAATTTATTCACAGAAAAATCCCTGGCATGATCATAGTTGAGTGCTACTTGAGTTCTGTTGAAACTGTATTCCATTTTCTTGAGAGAAAAAAATTTTTTAGTGCTTCATCAGTAGATAAAATGAAATAGGTTTCTATTGAATAAAAATAAAGCTTTCTTCTACTCAAGGCTTGATAAACACAGTTGTGAAAAAAAGACAAAAATAAAATAATAAAAACTACAAAAATAATTTACACTTCAGGCAGAAAACATGTTCGATAGAATTTTTAATATCTTACTCAAAATAAGATAAAATTTAAAATCTACTTTAAACATTTTATCTCCTCTAAAAAGTCAAGAATAAATTCTTGCACAATTAACTGGCCTAGATATAAAAGAAGGCAAAGCTCTGATAATAGTCAAATCCCAGATCCCAGTTAATATCTGCAAACCCCACTTTTTAATATTTTTATAATATGAGAAAAACTATCGTAAATTTTGCAATTTCCAAACATCCTTATAATTGTATGAAGTGTCATTTTTATATATAATCATTTGAAACTAAATTTTAAGGATTTTCTATACCAGGACACTTTAATATTCACATTATGTTATAATCTCAAATTCTTATCAATTTGTGTATCCTAATTCACCCAATGCATTTATTATCATCTGGATAGATAAGGACTTTCAATCCTAGTTTTTCAAGAGGCAGTCATCTAAAATCGGAGGACTATAATTTTTTGTTCATCATATTCTACTATCATAAATTGCAAATTCAGATTTCTCAGGCCAATATTCACCATAAAGACCAGGAGCTTTTCAGTCATAGCTATTTCACAACTAATAATTATTATTCTCTCGGACAGGTTTGTCATTCAGGGATGAAAAACTTTAACTTAATTTTATTCTGTGAATCGAAAGTGGTTATGGATTATATGAATATTCAGTTTTGAATGATGTGAATTAATAACAGCCTATATATACTTTTTTTTTACTTTAAAAGTTAGTATTGGTTTGATTTAAATATAAGGAAAATTAAAACACTGAAGAGTATATATAGAAATGTGCTTTGATTCTTAATCTTACAGGTTTTTAAAATCACAGTATTTGAATCAGGTCATTTGAAAAATTTTGGGAGATAAACTAATTGCATATATCAAAGTTATTGGCACTAGAAATTTAAATAATTTTTTCTCACTGTTTATGCTACAGTTTTACTATTAAACACTAGAGATAGTCTAACCAGATAACCAACACTACAATTAATTATTTCTAGAAAGACTGACTTCATATAAATTACTCTGAAACTACATTCCTTAACTTTGGTATATAACTTCAAAACCTAATTAACTCAATTCCAAACACTAGATAGCATACCAAATAATTCAATTGCTTAGTTATAACTGAAATCTAGTTGATCTTTGAGGTCTTCTTAGGGAAACGTATTATTTAAAATGTGATAGTCCATTTATATTTTAATAATACTGCTGTTTAAACTGTTAAAATGAATGTTTGAGTTGTTTATATGGGTTGTACTGTGTGAGGTTTAAGCCTGGCATGATGATAATTTTTAGATTATTCCAACTGTATGAGATTTTTCTCAGTTTTAAATTATGGAGACTATATTACTTAACTCAGGTTTCTTATGAAGGGTTAAAGTGATAATATTTGTTTTTTAGCATATTAATAAAAAAAGCCTACATTATAACTGATGATTATTCTTTTGGCTAGCATTCTTAATTTTAAAACCTTAAAATGTTAAAAAATTTTATGTAATGTGTAAAATAGATATCTGGCATGATATGAGATGTATGAGTCAAAATAGTCTGTGCTTCCTTAATACTTACACTCTAAGAGTGGCAGCACGGGCAGCAGGTTTACCAGCACCTCGCATTTTCATGTTTTTTGATAGAAGTGAGTCTTAGTCGTGTGGGAGGATGTGATTAAACATGTTTCAATTATAGGTGATGAGAAAGGGCCTCACAGGGTATGTGAGATAGAAGTTGAGTCCTGAAGATTAATAGAGTTATCCAGATGAACAAAAAGACCATGAATATGCACTTCAGGTTTAGAGATCAGTATTGGCAAATCCAGAGATGAAAGAGAATATGGCAAGAGAACAGAAGGTAAATGAGGAGCTCAGTGGTGAGAAAAAGACTATGGATAGATAAACAAGGAACAAGTTTTTGAAGAATATATAATTCATATAGCTATTATCTATGTATAGGACAAAAATAAGCTTTTGCATGGTTATAAATCAACTTATCAGGTGATTATGTTTAAACAGAATATCATGTAATGAATTCACTTTGCTTGGATAGTGAATGGATGAAGTATAAAAAAGTACAATTTGAAAACAGAAAGACCTGTTAGGAAGTAATATATGCTATAGGTGATAGAAAGTTAAATTGAGAAACCAGGCATAGGAAGAGGATAAGGAAACAACTCAGGAGGTGAACAGAAAGCACAATTGATAGTACCTAATAGTTAATTGGAATCTGAGCTGAGAATAGGGAAGCAGCTAATGATTATGTCTTATAAAAAGAAAGTTATTTCATTCATTAAGAAATAGACCACAGTTTGGGGGAGATGACCATCATGTCTGTTTTGGTTGCAATAGAATTGTCAATAAAACTTTCCAAAGACAATATGGTGCAGCAGAGATGCAAACTTGAGGCCTACCTATATAACTTTTCAACATGATGTGAACTATGTTTTTATCACATACATAAGATTATTTGGCCTTTGGCCTATTTCCCTCACTGTATATTTCATCGATCTGTTCTGCATACAATCTGTTTGAACTATTATGATGCATGATAAATCAAAACCCAATACTCTTTTTTATTTTCTAAAGTTTTAAAAATTCCATTTAGTGAGGGTAATCTTCCTTATCCGTGGATGAAAATTCCAGCCTTTTTCTTTCTGTGCAATTCTAACTTGGTTGATGATGCTCTGTTTCTTATAAGGTTCCTGTTGTAATTTTCTCTCCTCAATTTAAATGAGCTTGGTCAAGGCCTTATAGAACAATTTTGTAAATATTGTCCAGACTCTGTTTGTCATGAAGATCCCATCCCTTCCAGTTAGTATCGTGAGGTACAAGAGATGACATATTTATCTCTACCCCCACCACTTTCCCTTGCCTCCTCCCTCTCTCCCTCCCTCAGCTCTTCCCCTTTGGTTTTGTCTATGAGTTCTTGCTATATGTCCCTTGACTTTCCCCTTCCCTTCCTTTTCCCCCACCCCCTCTCCCTCCTTCCCTCTTGTCTCTATTGGTTTCTTTTCCTTTCAGTGTGGCTGGCCTTATTTTCCTTGCATCTTTGTATTGTTGGTGAGGTTTCACTTATAGGTGAGATCATATGGTATCTGTCTTTTGCCCCCTGGCTTATTACACTTAGCATAATGATCTCAAGTTGCATTAATGCTGTCGCGAATTTGAGTAGTTCTTTTTTTCTTTCTGCTGCGCAATATTCCATTGTGTAAATGTACCACGTTTTTGTGATTCAGTCGTCTACTGATAGGGATTTAGGTTGCATCCAACACTTGGCTATTGTAAATTGTGCTGCTCTGAAGATTCGGGTGCATAGGTTCTTTTGAATTGGCGTTTGGGGATTCTTAGGATATAGTCCCAGCAGGGGAAGCACTGGATCAAAAGGCAGTTCCATTTTCAGCTTTGTGAGGAAATTCCACACTGCTCTCCACAATGGCTGCACCAGTCTGCATTCCCACCAACAGTGGACTAGGGTCCTCTTTTCTCCACAGCCTCGCCAGCAACTGTTGTTTGTTGATCTGTTTATGATGGCCATTCTGACCCGTGTGAGGTGGTACCTCATGGTGGTTTTGATCTGCATTTCTCTGATGGCTAGTGATGCTGAGCATCCTTTCAAATATCTCTGGGCCTCTGTATCTCCTCCTCCTTGGAAAAGTGTCCCCCAGGTCCTTTGCCCATTTTTTGATTGGATCGTTTGTCTTCTTGGAAGGGAATCGAGTGAGTTCTTTATATATCTTGGAGATCAAACATCTATCTGATGTATCATTAGCGAATATATTGTCCCATATGGTTGGCTCCCTTTTCATTTTGCTGATGTTTTCTTTAACCGTGCAGAAGCTTCTTATATTGAGGAGGTCCCACTTGTTTATTCTTTCCTTTATGTCCCTTGCTTTGGGGGACATATCAATGAAAAAATTGCTGCGTGGGATATCTGAGAGTTTCCTGCCAATGTTCTCCTCTAGGACTTGTATGGTGTTGCGACTTCTATTTAAGTCTTTGATCCATCTTGAGTTTATTTTTGTGTATGGTGTCAGCTGATGATCCAATTTCAATTTTTTGCATGTAGCCGTCCAGCTCTCCCAACACCATTTGTTGAAGAGGCTATTATTGCTCCATTTTATGCTTCTGCCCCCTTTGTCAAATATTAGATGCCCATAGAGACCTGGGCTTATTTGTGGGCTTTCTATTCTGTTCCACTGGTCTATGGATCTGTTCTTGTGCCAGTACCAGATTGTTTTGAGTATAGTGGCTTTGTAGTAGAGTTTGATGCCCGGTATTGTGATCCCTCCTACTATGTTTTTCTTTCTCAAAATTGCTACGGCTATTAGGGGGGCGTTTATGGTTCCATATAAATTTTTGAAATGTCTGTTCTATTTCTGTGAAATATGTCATTGGTATCTTAATAGAGATTGCGCTGAATCTATAAATTGCTTTGGGTAGAAGGGACATTTTGATGATATTAATTCTTGCAATCCCTGAGCACGATATATGCTTCCATTTATTTGTGTCTTCCTTAATCTCTTTCTTCAATGTTGTATAGTTTGCTGCGTACAGGTCTTTTACCTCTTTGGTTAAATTTATTCCTAGGTAGTTTATTTTTCTTCTTGCTATATCGAGTGGTAATTTTTTTCTGATTGCTTCTTCTTCTATTGTATTGCTGGTGTACAAAAATGCCTTTCATTTCTGAATGTTGACTTTGTATCCTGCTGTTTTGCCAAATTCATTTGTTAGGTTGAGGAGTTTTTTGGTAGAGACTACACGGTTTTCTATATACACTATCATGTCATCTGCAAACAATGATAGCTTTACTTCCTCCTTTCCTATTTGGATGCCTTTTATCTCTTTCTCTTGTCTGACCGCTGTGGCTAGGACTTCCAATACGATGTTGAAAAGAAGCGGTGAGAGCGGACTTCCTTGTCGTGTTCCCCATCTTAGTGGGAAAGCTTTCAGTTTTTGCCCGTTGAGTATGATGTTGGCTGTAGGTTTTTCATATATGGCCTTTATTACATTGAGGAATGCCCCATTTATTCCCATTTTGCTGAGCGTTTTGATCATAAACGGGTGCTGTACCTTATCGAATGCTTTTTCTGCGTCTATCGAGACGATCATGTGGTTTTTGTCTTTTCTTTTATTTATGTGATGTATTACGTTTATTAATTTGTGTATATTGAACCATCCCTGCATACCTGGGATGAATCCCACTTGATCATGGTGAGTAATCTTTCGAATGTATTGCTGGATGAGGTTTGCCAATATTTTCGGAGGATTTTAGCATCTATGTTCATTAGCGAAATTGGCCTGTAGTTTTCTTTCTTTGTCGGGTTTTTATCTGGTTTTAGGATTAGGGTGATGCTGGCCTCATAGAGTCTGGGAGTCTTCCTTCCTCTTGGATTTTTTGGAATAGTCTGAGAAGGACAGGGGTTAGCTCTTCCTTAAATGTTTTGTAAAATTCTCCTGTGAAACCATCCGGCCCTGGGCTTTTGTGTGCTGGGAGTTTCTTGATGACTGCTTCAATTTCCCCAGCGGTTATCGGTCTGTTCAAACTTTCTGTTTCTTCCTCCTTCAGTGTTGGAAGATTATACTTTTCAGGAAATTTGTCCATTTCATCAAGGTTTTCAAATTTCTTGGCATATAATTGTTCATAATAGTTTCTGACGATCCTTTGTATTTCTGTGGTATCAGTTTTTATTTCTCCTTTTTTGTTTCTGATATTATTAATTTGGGTTCTCTCCCTTTTTTTCTTGAGGAGTCTGCTTAAAGGCTTGTCAATTTTATTTATCTTTCCAGGAACCAGCACCTGGATTGGTTGATCCTTTGAATTGTTCTTTTCATCTCTGTGTCATTCAGTTCTGCTCTAATCTTGACTATTTCCTTCCTTCTACTTGCTCTGGGATTTATTTGTTGTTGTTTCTCCAATTCTTGAAGTTGTAGTGTTAGGTCTTTTATTGGAAATGTTTCTATCTTTTTTAGGTAAGCCTGTATTGCTCTGAAGTTCCCTCTCAGGACTGCCTTTGCTGTGTCCCATAGGTTTTGGAGTGCTGTCTGTTCATTTTTCATTTGTTTCCAGAAACTTTTTGATTTCTTCTCCTATTTCATTATTGACCCATTCATTGTTTAAGAGTCTACTGTTCAGTCTCCATGAGTTTGCAAGTTTTTGAAGTTTCTCTTTAAGGTTGATTTCCAGTCTCAAGCCCTTGTGGTCCGAGAAAAAAGTTTGGTATTATTTCAATTTCTCTGAATTTGCTGAGGTCTGCTTTGTGTCCTACATGTGGTCTATCTTTGAAAACCTGCCATGAGCATTTGAAAAGAATGTGTATTTTTCTTCTTTGGGATGTAAGTTTCTATATATGCCAGTTAAGTCTCTTTGATTCAGTGTGTCATTCAGCTCCACAATATCTTTATTGATGTTTTGTTTGGAAGATCTGTCCATTTTTGACAGTGGGGTGTTGAAATTCCCTACTATCAGTGTGTTGCTGTCTATATCTTTTTTGAAGTCGTCCAACAAGTTCTTTACATACTTGGGGGGTCCTGTACTGAGAGCATATAAGTTTACAATGTTGATGTCTTCTTGATAGATTCTTCCTTTAAGTGTTATAAAGTGCCCCTCTGGGTCTCTTTTTATGGACTTTGTTTTGATATCTACTTTGTCTGATACAAGTATGGCAACCCTGGCCTTTTTCTCTTGTCCATGTGCTTGGAATATTTTTTTCCATCCCTTTACTTTCAATCTGTGTAGGTCTTTGGCTCTGAGGTGGGTCTCTTCTAGGCAGCATATGTGTGGGTCATGTTTTCTTATCCATTCAGCTACCCTGTGTCTTTTGATTGGGGCATTTAGTCCATTCATATTGAGAGATATTACTGATAGAAACTACTCATCTTTTCTCTTTGTACCTGTGTTCCTCTTTCTCTCTCATTCTTTTCCTTCATCTGCTTAAACCAGTCCCCTTACCATATCTTGGAGTGCTGGTTTGGTAGAGATGTATATTTTAGCTTTCCTTTGTCTGGGAAACTCCTTATTTCCCCTTCTATTTTAATTGAGAGCCTTGCTGGGAAGAGCAGCCTTGGCTGTAGGCCCTTGTTTTTCATGACTTGGAATATTTGTTGCCATTTCCTTCTGGCTTATAGTGTTTCTGTTGAGAAATCAGCTCCTAGCCACATCGGGGGCCCCCTTTTATGTTACTTTCTCCTTCTCCCTTGCTGCCTTGAGGAGTCTCTCATTGTCTTTGATAGTTTCCATTTTCATGATGATGTGTCTTGCAGTGGACCTCCTTGAGTCCCTCTTGAGTGGGGCCTCTGTGCCTCCTGCATCCATGAAACCCTTTCTCTCCTAAAATTAGGGAAATTTTCCATCTTTACTTTTTCGAGGCAATTCTCTATCCCTTGTTCCTAGTCTTCTCCTTCTGGTATCCCTATTATATGGATATTATTGCGTTTCAGGTTGTCCTGCATTTCCCTAAATGCTTCTTCATTCTTTTTGAGTCTTTTTTCCATTTCTTGTTCTTTCTGGGAGCTTTTTTCTACCTTGTCCTCCATCTCACTGATTCGTTCCTCAGCTTCCTCCGGCCTGCTTCGGATTCCTTCTACTGTGTTCTTCAATTCAGAAATGGTATTCTTCATATCCTCTTGTGTCTTCTTGATAGTTTCTATGTCCTTTTCCAGGTTGCTATAGTTTCCTGTAAGATCCTGATAGTTTCTCTGCAGTTTCTCCTAGTTCTCTTTGAGCTGGCTGAGCTCATTGAGCTTCCTTAGAGCCATTGTTTTGAATTCAATATCTGATAGTTCCCTTGCCTCTATTTCATTTAGCTCTCTCTGTGGGGAGTCCTCTTTTCCACTCACTTGGGGGGAACTTCTTTTTCTTCCCATTTTTGTGAGAGTCTGTTAAGTCTCAATTTTCATGTCTATAACTTTCTGATGTTTTTGAATGCATGAATGAAGGTCAGGATGCTTACAAACTCATTGAGAGCAACTGGCTATTCTCATCATCTCTTCACCCATCTCAGGTTCTCTTTTAGTGTCAAAGTCTGCAAGCAGGGGGAGCTGGTCGATAATTTTTATTTTTATTTATTTTTAAACAAATACACTTTTGAGTTTTCTTAAAGATTTTATTTCTTTATTTTTAAAGAGTGGAGAAGGCTACACTCTATTTTTAGACTGTGCTTGCTTTTCTTGTGCCCCCAACTGGGGACCTGGCCTGCAACCCAGCCATGTGCCGGACTGGGAATCAAACCGGGGAATCTTTGGTTCACAGGCTGACACTTAATCCACTGAGCCACACCTGCCAGTGTGAAATTGATAATTTTTAAATATTTTTTCAATACTTCATTGAGATAAGGAATAAAAAAATACAGTATTCAGAACCAGTATTAACACCTATGAGAGAGAGAGCCTTAAGGGTAGAGAGAGATAGAGACATTAATTATTAAATCCTTCTTTCTTTAATGACACACATATTATGCAGGTATATATGAGCAGAAAAATCAATAAAAATACAGAAAGGTACATCTCTTAGCAATAGTATTTATACTAGTGAAGGCTTGACCATATAAGAAATAACAGAGAGAAGAGGAAACAGAAGTCAGCTGTATAGTTAATTATACACATAAATAGAAGTGTAAGCTTCATTTTTCTGTTAATCACTGCTACAATGGAAAGCTGGCTTATTTTATTTCAGAAATCAATCAGTAAAAGCCCTTCTTTTGTCAATATGCAGATAAAAGCTTTGCCCACAAGGTAGAATACAAACCATCACAGAAGAGGAGAGGGCCCTATCACAACAAAACAAAAATGGTATGTGCTAAGATATACATAGGTGAAAAATAAATTCAGTAGACACAGGGAAGCAAGAAATGTCAATGTCAGCTACCAACTCTTTCTGCAGTTGTTAAAGGTTATCCACTTTATATGAAATCTATGATCGATTCTCATTTCGTGGAAGAATTTTATTATACCCAAAGGAAGAGTTAAAGGATTACCGTTCTTATCACAATCAGAACACGAGGAATGAAAATTCCATTGGGAAAACAAATATTCTAATAATTTATTATGTATCCACAACACTAACACTGAAGTAAAATGTCATGGATAACCATGCTATTTCAACATTTAAATTTCACACTTAGGCTAGCATTCTAAATCATACAACCAAAGGATCCCTAGAGCCCTGTGTTATTAAAACCAAATTCATTTCCAGACAGTATAAAGCTATAGTTTTACTATTCAAAAAACATTGTAGACAGAGTTTGACAGTAATGACATGGGTTTTATGGCTTCCTCTCTTTCTTAGATGTTCTATAACGATAGTAAGCTATGAATATGTCTACACAGACTAATTTTTCACACAGATTTGAAATTTCTAACAAAGCTCTTATTAAATTAGTAAATTGTTTGTATTAACATGGGCATGTTATGTGCCAATACCAATTATAAAAAACAAAGAATAGAGTCATTTATTTTCCTAAGAGTAAAAAAATGAATGACTATAAAAATCTGATGGAGGAAGTCAATAAACAAGTGTTCATTGGAAGATATAGAAAGCCTGAAATGAAAGAATGAAATTAAATATTTATCAGTAATTATTTGAAGGTCAGGTAAAATAATACTTTTCAAGAAATCTGCTCTGGAGAATCAGGGATTTAAGAAATGCAGTTAATATTGTCCTGAACAATGACTTTAACTGTCCTCAGCAAAGCATTTCCAAATGCTATTTTAACAGAAAACATCGAAGTTTAGCAACTTTTGGCAACCTCTTATTGCAAAAACAGTGAATCACCACCTCTTGCATGAAAGAAAGAGCAATGGAGTGAAAACAAGGGACCCTAGCCAAGTAATTAGGTTAAGTTGGCATAGGACAGCCAGCAGCTGACTACAGTACTCTGGATATACTTTTCTGGTTACTGAAACTGAACAAAAATGAGCTAGAGTGTGAAATATGCAACCTTTAACCAGGGAATTTCAAGGATAAAAATACTGAAACTTAAGAGCAAAAAATATATATCCCTCTGCTGGTGTTGAAATTGTTAAGCATTCTCAACAAATGAATGAAGCAGCAAAATAGATAATCACCTAAATCTATTTTGGCTTCTTTTCCAGCAATTGGATGGTCAGTTGAACCTGAAATAAGTAATCAATTCAAATTCAAATGCCTCTTTCTACCTAACAGGCACACAGATATAGAGTTGAATTACTACTCAGTTCTGGAATAGTCTAGGCATATATCCGTAATAAGTTGTTCCACCCAGCCTCCTCTGTAAAGATACAAATTAACTCTACAAGAATAGAGAGAATATCAAGTTACGGTCTTTAACTATTACTTCCAAGAAATTTGTAGAGTCATATGACAGATTTTGAAAAATGACATTTCAGGCTGCATCAGCTAAATTACTATAAACATTTCAAACTGTCAATAACAAAAAACATCAAAAATATTATCAAAGAAATATAAAAATCTCTATTGAGTAGAGACAGCTACTTCTTAAGTGGTTCTTGAGAATTCTTTTCTCAGATGTATCTTTTTCCAGCTTCAATAAATAAACTGACAAATGGAGAACTTGTGTTGCAGTAGAATCAGCAGTAACATATACAAATTAAACCAAACTCAGACTATAAGTTCAGCTAACAGTTTGAAATGTGTAGACGTCAACCATCACCTACAAAAATTAAGAACTACCCATACACACACAATTAGAGTATAATTCTTTAAGATAGAACTGGATACAACATTAATTTTTTTTAACATTTTAACTTAAGTCATCTGTAAGAATCTCATTCCCTGGAAATTTGTGGACAGCATTTCATGGAAAGTACAGACATGATTAATTTAACTCCACTAAGAAGATAAAACAGATAGAGCAACTTATAGTTATGTAGAAGGAGATGTAAACAGATCAGTGTTTACTACCTACTATCAATACTAAACATTTATCCTTTTTAGGATAATGAAGAATATGTAAAATATTTAACTCTAACTTCTGTTGTTGGAGTGGGACTTTGCTAATTAAACTTACTTACCTGTCAATCTCAAGTAATTAGACTACATTTGAGATAATAAAAAAAAATAATAAATGGTCTGTAAAATACCAAACTGATGCCCTTATATCTCTTTCTTTCAGAGCATTTAAATTTCTTATTCAATAGATTGTTCCCCTGGTTTACAAATACACAATGATTAGAAGAAGGAGAATTTTCTTTTAAAATTTTCTCTGGCAGTATCTAAAAGTAAGGAGGACTCATCTAACCTCTAGGAAAAAATTAAAATGCAAACTAATAACCTCAAATGAATACTAGCCTTTGTAATACTCTCATATGTTGTAGTACTCTCATAAGCTAGGAAAGACTTGCAAGGTCCACCTACCTTAATGGCTTTGTGAATATTTTTCCTACAGAACAGTACATCAGATGTACAGATGCAAAATGTATATCATTGATAAATTTATGTATCTTTTATAATAAATTTCTATTGAAAATATATGTAGAAAGGGCCATAATATTATAATATTTAAACCACGGCATATCTAATACAGACCTTTGAGGAACTACTATTGAGAAATTAGGTGGCATAATATATTAGCACATCTTCAAAAATAATAAAATTCAAACTGTCCATGTATTGAAATAGGACATATGGGTAGGAAAGACTACTAATCAGTGAGCCTAATTCTGTCTCAAATTTTATCTTGCCTTGGGGAGAGGCTAGGTTATAGCTCTGGCTCAAGTGTGAACAAAAACCTCTTCCTTTTGTTCTTGTTAGTTTAACTGAGAAAATCTGGAATTTTCAGTCTTCCTAAATACAAAGAACTACTGGAAAATAAATATGAATAAAAGCAAACACTCTGATTTACAAAATACATCTTTTATTTTCCATAACTTATCATGCCTTCAGAGTTCGAGGATTCTATGTCAATCCAATTATTGTCTGTGTGGTTATCTTTGGTCTCCAAAGTGCTTACAAACATTTTAGTTACTTGGGTGCTTACTTTCAAGCTCCTTCTTAGTCTTTATTGGAAATGACTATTTCACCAATTCCTAAGCAAAACTTGTCTGCCAAACACCTTTATTCTCTAAAGTTGTTATCAAGAGAACAAGAGACTCATTCTTTATTTTGATTCTCAGATTCCATGTGCATTCTTCACATATGGGTGTTCTTCAAGTGATGACAAACACCCAGAGATGAATGATTCCATAAATCCATCTAGCCCATACTACTTGAAAATATTCAAACTTCATAACTCTGAAACTGTATACATATGTTCCTTGACAAAGAGCCATGTCATTTTAATCTTTGCATGATCTAACACATGCATATAGAAGACCTTCCTTGAAGGAAAGAATATAAAACAGTTATATTATCTACCAGATGAACATGCCATTTATTTCATACATCCTGACTAGTTTCAGTGTATTAATTTAATGTTATTACTATAAATACATAAATACAGTCTTGTGCAATCTATGGTTAGAACATATTTACTAGATACTAAAGATTTTTTGGTTGTTTGTTTGTTTTTTACTGGTAATTATCATTCTATGGCAAAATAAAGGTGATTGGTTTATTTAGTTAGGCTTAATTTTGATAAGCTTCTTAAGACCTGAAGTAGATTTATCTATCCCAGGTAAAGTATGCAAAATATATGACATTTCATCCCATTTTGAGATTTTTGAGTCCATGTTAAATCTGACAATATATGGTTTCTATAAGTCTTCTGTGATATCTAGACTTGGAATGCAGAAGCTACAAGTATGTAGTTAAGTAATAATTAGTATCCAAGTGTAATTTCTATGGTTTCAAGATTCTCACTATACACCTGTGCTCATCTCCTCTTGATTTCCTTAGTTTCCTTCTATTTTTGCCCTTATTAATGTCAGTTCACACAGTGAATTTATGCTAAAAATGTGATCACTTGAGGAAGTGCAGGAAATGCTGGCTTTTGTAGGTGAAATATAAGCAAATGATTGTTCCCTTCAGCTTCCTGCAAAAAAGTCATGTAGCAATGCTATTCACAACAAGAATTCGGTGGCTCTCAGCAATGTGCCTTTCTTTCTTATTGAATATTTCATTATGTATGAGGATGTGTTCTAACTTTATTTACCAGTCTGCTTCCTTTTGCTAAATTTCACAGTCTTAAAGGTCTTAGAGTTGGAAACAACTGAATGCTCTGTTGAGATTTGTGACTGTCATCTGTCTGGTTAGAATTACTCACAGATCTTGCAAGAGTAGCAGAGATGCATTTGTTATAAACTGTCATTCAGTATGAGCATTAAGCACTTTCTGCAGCCGAGATCACTATACCAGATGGTACTCAGGAACAATAGACAATGCACTCCAAACTGCCAAACATTTGTTCTGTGCCATTTTAGCATAGGGCAAATAGAATGAAGCAGAAGTACCTGTGAGAGTGAAACTCACAGAATTGGTTTAGAGCCCAAACCTTTCCTATTTACATATAAAGACAAATCAGTCCTTTTATTTGGAAATGTATATTGCCTAATATCCACTTATCTGTAAATACCATTAGTTTATAAAAATGTATTTCTCTTTCTGCTACAATACCCAAAATTTTTCTTAAAGTGACATTTCGTAGTTTAATAAAAAGCTCCTTGTGGAGCAACATGAGCTTAACATGGATTGAGATAATAAGTTGTCTATGATAGTTCTCCCATAGTAAGTAAAAATAGTCACTAAATTATACATAATCATGGATAAGTGTCATTTGTCCTTTAAAACTTAATTATGTCTTATAACAACCTGTGTTTCCCAGTATATGCAGAATCTCTGAACATGTTCATGAAATGAAAGTGGATCTCATGGGGTCAAGACCTGATTTCTCACCTGGTAATGGTAGCCCTCAATCTTGTCACTTTAATTCTTTGAGATTACCTTAGTTCCTTTGTTTATTCTATGAACTCAATCATGCTGTTCAATCAGTGTCTCCACTGCTTTACAAACAGTTCCCATGATGCTGTCACCTCTTGTCTACCTGAGTTTCATTTCCTAGTTTTGTTGTTTTTCAAATATCCTCCATATCATTGAAAAATACCATATTAAAGCCCATTTTTTCAGTGATGGCTTCTCAATCTCCAATTCAACTGAAACTTTTTTCCCCAGATCTATTTATACTTTTTATAATACTTTTGAGGCAACTTACAAAAATCATTAAATAGAAAATAATTATTTAAAAAATAAAAACATAAAAGAGAATGAAAGTATGTTTTAGTAGACATTAATTCAGTGGCAGTCCTGCTGACATTATGTCTTCCAAAGACATTTATAATTGCACTTGTACCTCCTTTTAGAGACCTTGTTCTCTTACCAAAGTTTGAACCATATGCTCCAGTCAATAAGTAGCTTCCTTTTTCACAGTCTACTCACCTGGCCTTGGCTGTTGGAACAATGAGCATCATGACATCAAAGCTGTGTAAGGGGCCTTCCCTGATAGTTTACTCTTCTCCCTCCCCTCCTCTTCTCTCTCCTCCCCTTTCTTTCCTTTCCTTCCTTCCTTCCCCTTCCCTTCTCTCATTCATTCCCCCTCCCCTCTCCTCTCCTCTCCATGAAACTTGAACATAAGGAAGAAAGTTTTCCCTTGTAAATATTTAGGGATATGAGCATGGAACTAAATGTAACCAAGTGTTCACTTCATAGAGAAGATAACCTACAAAGTAAAGTTAATGCACCACACCAGAGCCAGGAAATTACCATGTGAGAGCCATGCCATTCTAACCAGTTTTAATAACCAAAAGTATGATCAAAGTTTTCTCTTCCTGTGGCTTGAGTAAACTGGCTTGAATTTGGTGCTGACCTTTTAATTATAAAATCCATGTATAACACCCACCACAAAGGTCAATGTTATTTCTGTAAATAATACTTAGACAATTCGTGCAGTTATGGCAAATGTGATTTTGAAAATAGAAAACATAGCCTCTCCTCACTAGAAACAAGCTTTATTCTAGCTAAAAAAATTACTTTTGATTGAATACAGGACACATTGCATAATATTGGGGACAAGAGAGTCATCATTAGGGAATAATTGCAGTAACAGATGTCAAATGCTATTTGTTTAAATGATAAATTATCACTAAGCTTAAATGAAAATATATCTTGCTGGGGACAATTTGGGTAGTGTGGCATATGGTATAAGGCATATATATGTGTGTGTATATATATATGTATTTATGTATACATATCCTTATATATGTAAGTATATATAGTGTGTATATCTGTAATTATATATAACTATATATAAATAAAAATAATAATTATTATTAATATATTAATAAATTATTAATATAATAATTATATATTAAAATATAAATATATAATTATATATTTCTAGGTATATAATTAATATTTTAAAATTAATTATATAGTAATTAATTATCTCTGTAATTATATATATTAACAAATATATATTTTTATATATTATATATAATTATATATTAAAATTTATATATATTACTATATAATTATATAGTAATATATATTAATATATATATCCTACAAAGTAAAGTCTCTATACAGAGATATTAGGGTTAGACAAAAATGTTTCCCCTGATCAACACTCCCAGTGTCATTCCTGTGAAAAAAAATTACATCATATGACAACAAAAACTTTGAATATGTTACCAAGTTTCTAATCAACTGGCCTTAAGACAGGAGATTGTCTTGGACTATCTAGGTGAAACCTTAATGAGAGAAGCAAAAGTCAGGAAAAGAAATCAGTGATTTGTAGTAGAAAGAAAGGTCAAAGGGATTCAAAGTGTGAAAAAGACCCACTGTTATTTACTTGAAGATGGAACGAGACATGTGGAAAGAGTGAGAAGGAAATAAAGTCTGATAGTGACCTGTTATTGTGGAATAGGAGCAAGAGATCCAGACAAGAACAGCAGACTCAGTTAGCATCTTGGTTTCAGCCTCATGAGACCTTGAGCAGAGACTCCACCCATGCCATGTTGGATTATTATCCCACAGAAACCGAGAGAGTTATAAAGAAGAATAATTTCATGATGTTGAATGTATGGTAATTTGTTATGCAACAATAAAAAAACTAATACAAATGGCAATGATTAGAAATGTGTTTTTGAGAGAATCAAGATGGCGGAAGAGTGAGTGGAAGTCACACTGACCTTCTTCCAGGACCAACCTGGAGTTACAACTAAATTGTGGAGAAATCACCTGCAAAAAACAACTGAACAATAGCAAGAGAGGAGCCTTGTAACCACGGAAACAGAAGAATCAGTTTTAGCACAACTTAACTGGCAAGGAGTGCGGTAGAAACTCGAAAACGCATGCGGGACACCCATGGGTGGCAGCACCAGAAGGATGTGGAAATGGCCAGTTGGATCCCCCTGAGATATTGCTGTCTAAACCATAAACAGGGATTTCCAATCTACACCATCAGAGCCCACAAAATACACAGAAAACAGCTAGCTGCAAAAAGCAGCAGGGCTGCTCTCTTCCAGAGTCAGGCAACTGGAGACACAAAGAACCATTTAAAGGGCCAAAGCATAAATTTTTATTTGCAGTCACTTACCTTAGTCTCTGGCAAAGGTGGGGGAAGAGTGGCCTGGAGACTTCTGAGGAGAGACTAGGGAAAGAGGCTTGGGGGATAAAACTGAGAGAGTAGCCCACAGAATCCTAGTGCTGAGTCATCTCCCATGTGACAGCAACCATCTTACTCAGGCAGAGACCACTCTCCCTGAGCAGCAGCAGCATCACAGGACCCAAAATCCCCAGTGGGATTTTGCCCCTCCCTGTGCTGTCTAAGCCACCTGCTGACTGCAGAGTGGCAGCCACAGATAGTAGATTCCTGGTGAAAGAGGGCACAGAGAAGTCTGGAGACACTTGAAATGAGAACGGGAATGGAGATTTTGGAGAGAATGGAGAGAGTAGCCAGCAGGATCCCGGTGTGGACTCCTCCCCCATATGGCAGCAGCAAGAGAGGACCCAATAACCACATCCCCAGGAGGGACTCTGCCCTGCCCTGAGCTGTGTAAGGTGCCCTGCTGAGTGCAGAGTGACTAGATTAACACCTGAAGGAGACAGCCACAAACAGGAGATTCCTGAAGTCTCGAACAGGCTGTCTAAGAGGACACAGGAACGACATCTGACATCATCAGAGACAGATCCAGGAAGTAAAAAGAGTGGTCTCATACTATAGAAGTTCATACCACAAAGTCAGGAAATCAAGACAGATCAACTTAAGAAGCAGAGGCAAAAAAGGAGAGTCTCACAAATAATGGGAAGACAAAGAAATACCCCCAACTTGAAGAAAAAGAAGGAATCCCGAGAAAGAGAAGGAAATGAAATAGAGGCAAGCAAACTATCAGATATTGAGTTTCAAACAATGGTTCTAAGGAAGCTCAATGAGCTCAGTGAGCTCAGAGAGAATTACAAAAAACTACAGGAAAACTACAAGGAATTTACTACAAACTATATCAGCAAGAAAAGGGACATAGAAACTACCTATAAGAGACAGAAGGAAATGAAGAATACAATTTCTGAATTGAAGAACACACTAGAAGGTTTCAAAAGCAGGGTAGATGAAGCTGAGGACTGAATCAGTGAGCAGGAGGACAATGTAGAAAAAAGCTCCCAAGAAAGAGCAAGAAAATGAAAAAAGACTCAAAAAGAATGAAGAGGCATTTAGGGAAATGCAGGACAACATGAAACGTAATAATATCCTTATAATAGGGATACCAGAAGGAGAAGAGGATGAGGAAGGGATAGAGAACCTATTTGAAAAAAGTCGTGATGGAAAACTTCCGTAATTGGAGGAGAGAAAAAGTCACACAAGTCCAGGAAGCACAGAGGGTCCCATTCAAGAGGAACCCAGTGAGGTCCACTCCAAGACACATCATCATTAAAATGGCAAATATCAAAGACAGCGAGAATCCTAAAGGCAACAAGGGAGAAACAAGTAGTAACATATAAGGGAGCCCCAATATGGCTAGCAGCTGACTTCTCAGCAGAAACACTACAAGACAGAAGGGAGCTGCAAGAAATATTCCTAGTCATGAAAAGCAAAGGCTTGCAACCAAGACTTCTCTACCCCGCAAGGCTCTCAGCAAAAAAGAAAGAAGAAAGGAAGGAAGGAAGAGAGATGGAACTTCTGCCTTTTGCGACAACATGGATGGAACTGGAGAACATTAAGCCAAGTGAAATAAGCCAGTTGTTGAAAGACAAATACCATATGATCTCACCTATAAATGGACTCTATTCAACAGAATAAACTAATGAACAAAATAAACCACAGGCATGGAAACATGGAGTGGACTGAAAATGACTAGAGGGGTTGGGGTAGAACGACAGTGGCAGAAAGAACAGGAAGAAACTAGACAAAGAACATGTATGAATGACCCATGGACAGTAGAGTGGGATTTGACTGTGGAAGCATGGGGTGCAATCAGGATGGGTGGAGAGGGGTAAAGGGGGGAAAATTGAGACAATTGATGTAAAAATTGAAAAAAAAATATATGCAATCTCAAAAAAAATGACAAAGAACTGTGTTTTTAATTCTAGTAGACCAAACTTTATGACAACTGTCACCTAACAATGTAGATATCCTCAGTGATTTAAGAAATGAGATCTTTACCAGAGAATTAGGAATAAAATATAAATAAGGGAGATCAACGTTTGATCATTACTCTGTACTCATTGAGTACCAAGGAGCTAGTGAGGTGTCTGTCCTGCCATACACCGATATATACTTGAAGCCTTTTAAACCCAGATGAGTGTATTTTCACAATTGTATGATATTCCACTATCCTAGCCACAGTGGTTAAAACTCAAAGCATTCACACAGTCTAGACCAAGGTGCCTTCCAGAGGATTGGAAAAATGACATCATTCCAGTATAAAAACTGAAAAATTGTGACAAATTCTGTTTTACTTTGGCCAGATTTCTGAACAGAAAAATTTCATCTACAAGAGCATTGAAAAATATATACATCTATTAAGGGAAGCAATGAGGGAAGATGGGGAGAATAATGTTTGTATTTCCTGTGGTTGTTCAAACTTAAGTTCTAGTACATTTCTAATGCCTGACATAGTATTCTACAAGTTGTTTCACATCCTGATGGAATCAGGAAAAGAAGAATACTGTGGCTAATGGAACAATGAGCTTTTATAAAAGAAGATATCCATAGAGACTGTTCAGTAACACCAACCAGGAACATAGAAGCGTAGAGATAAAGTCAAATCTCAGTTATGCCCACAGTGGGAAAGGACTTAAGTCAAGAGGCTGAGCATATAAGGAGCTCCAGAAAGCAGTTAAGACCATCCAAAAAGAGGAAAATCATGAAGATTCAACATAGCATGGAGTCTCAGAGAAGCATCGGATTTAGGTGCTAGATTAGACAGAGGGTCAGTGCTTTGCAAGGTGGTCATGGAGACTATGTCACTAACCAGTCTTCACACTCTCTGGGAAATCCTGAGAGGGATAAGTATATAGGATGTTGGTTCAGAGACGAGGCCTCTGAGTAAGACAGGCCATAGACTGAATGTAGGTTCTGTCATTCACTAGCTGTGTCTTTGGGAAAGCTCTTTAAACTTCCCTATCTATAATTTTTTAACCTGTTAAATTAAGGAAAAAATAAAATATTTTTCTTAGTTTTGTTGTAAGAGACACAGAGATATATGGGCTGCCAGGCAATGACAAGCTAAGAGTCAAAACAATTTTTACAAGATAGATTAATGAAAAGACTTCAACTTTGTGATGCTTGTAAAAGAACTAAGTTGGTATAAAGTATATAAAAGGACTTTTGCTACATATATTTTAAATATTACAATAAAATAAAAATACATGTATACTTATAAATCCAAATAACGAGTCAAATACTGACAGTTTGGTCAAAATACAATTTTGCTTCCCTACAACTTATTGAATATAAATATATTCAGAATATTTTAGTGAAGGGGTAATTGCAAAGAAAAATCAATGTCTGCCAGCATAATTATTTATCCTAATAATTTAATTGTTAAGAAAAGATTAATTGGCCCTGGCCAGGTAGCTCAGTTGGTTAGAGCATCATCCTGATACATGAAGGTTGTATGTTCCATCCCTGATCAGGGCACATACAAGATTCAACCAATGAATGCATAAATAAGGGGATCAACAAAATTAAAATTAATGTTTCTCATTCTCTCTTATGTGTGTGTATCTCTTTTTCCCTCCTTTCTCTCTAAAAATGAATAAATGAAAACTTTTAAAAAAGACAATTAAAAATTATATAGATTTATGCTACATTAATTTAGCATGTAAACAAGGGAACTTAAAAACACATGCTTAAAACAATCAACTAATTGATTTACTCAGGGATAAAATGGTAATATTTTGGCAAATAACTATTATATCTACAGAATCTTAAAAATATGTTTATAATTACTTGGTAAGAATTTTTTTAAAAAGTAAAATCAGAACAGCTTCCCTATTCTTCAAATGGTTTCAACTTGCTCACATTCCCTATATCCCTCTATCTTCATTGAAAATGCTTATGACTAGGTTTTATAAAGGGAAAAAAAAATGTTTTGTTTTTAAAGTGAATAAAATGTAGAGTGAGTAAGAAAGGATTCTGTGAAGCAGCAGCTGAAGTATTATCTTTTCTTAAACTCCAGCTCATCTACATCTGCAAAGGAAGCATCTTTGATCCCAGCAGGTCAGTGTCCTAGACTTGGAATGTGTGATACCTCAGGCTTCCTGGAACCTAGGAGGGTCAGCAAATGCAAACATATTTTTCTTTCTCTCTGTGACATGAATAAAGATGTAAAAGTTATAGCACCAGAGTGTTAGAAAGAAACACACCTTTTTTTAAACTGAGCCCTCAGAAGTAAACTATTCTTAGAGTACCAGGTCTCTTGCTATACTGAAGTGGATAAGAGGGTCAACAAGATTGCTGTCATCTCCTCCCTGAATCTAAAGCTGACCAATGGCATGAAGATCAGACAACACAGAGTCAACCTTCATGTGCCTGGACAGGCACTGGTTGCCTGTCTGATGAACAAAGTCAGCCACAGATTCTTGTCTAGTTTGCCTCTTGTAGCTATCACAAATATAATACGTCAACCAACATCAGAACCTAATTCCTAAAGCTCAAGCCTACTGTAATGAAATATAGTTAAAAGATACATAAACACAGTTTAAGCTTGGGGGAGTCAGAATTAATACCCTACCTGCATCCCCTACTTTGGATTGGAATCAACTGAGATTGACAACAGAGTACAAATGAGGACCAAAATATATCATTTATTTGACTAGAAGCACAGATATTAGAGGATGAAGTTTAGATGTGCAGCAAAAATAGGCCTGTACCCCAAATTAGATAAAACTTCTCACATACCTAGGTTAATGATTAGGCTCTTTACCTGAGGGTCTGTCTCTGTTAAAGTCAGGGTAACCAGAATGTATCCGTCCTATATGTACCAAATTCCCAAAGGGAAGGAGGATGGAGAAAGCTGAGTTGCACTTGTCAGTTATTTCCAATATTCAGTGATCAGATAATTTATTCTACCTACATAATGAAAAAATAATGGATGAGGCAAAGGGTTATGGGTGTTAAAATTGATCCTAGTTTTGTGGGTGACACATTCTCCCAGCATCCCACCACTGCCTCAGTCCTAATATGTAATAACTAGCAACTGAGATATTGAAATAATAAAAGGTTTTATTAGAAGTTTTATTACAATATAATAAATCTGAATGTAGTAGTTTAAATTATCATTTATAATGCAATTTTCCTCCTCTGCCTTCTAACGCTACTCATGATAGCTTTCAGATTTCTGAGAAGATGAGGGACCAGTGAGACCTCACTTTGTTTTAAATGCTGGAAGAGTTGAGTTCTTGACAGGGATTATGGCCCCTGCAGAACATGTTTTGTTTATTCAAGTAGCATACTCAAACCCAAGTTTTTCCTGAAGATTCCCCTGATAACATAAAGTCAACCAATTAAAAATGAGAGGTGGGGGAGGGGGTCTGCGGAAATTGGTGGCAGGAAGGTGGATACAAATGTATTTTAACAGTAAAAAAAAATAAAATAAATTTTAAAAAAAAAGAGAAAACAAGAGCCCAGTTTCAGGTAAAGCCATCTTAACAAGAGAAGGCACTAATATCCAATGCCTGCAGCACCATCATATTGGTATAGAAAGTCTACATTCTGAAGATATTTCACCAAGGTATAGATGGAAAGTAGGAGAAAGAGAAATTGATTATATCTCTGATTGCCTTTACTTTTACTATATCCAATAAATAGTTTTCTTCTCATTTTATAGTATAAAAAATGACTACATAATTAGGTTGAACCATAAAGGTGACATGAAGACAAAGAAAATACATCTTTTGTGAATTAACTCATTTAAGCCATCCTGAAAAAGACCATTCAGTATTAAAAAAATCTTGATTTTTTTTTTAAAAAACAGACTTTGAACAATGTGTTTGGCATAAAGAATATCTTGGTTCAAATTTAAATCTACTTCTTAGAATGTACTGTTGAATACTAACCAGAGTCTAAGAAACTCATTTTTAAAATAAATCTAATTTTAGAAGAGTTTTTTTAATTTACAGATAAGTTGTGAGAACAGTCCAGAGAATTCCATATCACTTGAACACAGTTTCTTCTATTCCAAACACATACAAAAAGATTAACTGAGGTAAGGTGAATTTTTTGAGAGTATATTTGAACAAAATTGACTTGAGGTAGGGAGTGTCAAATGAAAAGTGGTTAAGAGAGTTCCACCAATAGTAGCTCTGAGAGACATTTACTGAGAAAAGACAGAGAAGCAAAGTAAGAAAATTATGATTGACTATAGCTTAAAGCCTAGATGGCTATGTGTGATTGGTTGTCCTTAGGTTTCAATTTTGTAAGCTTAAGGCATTTATAGGCTTAGATTTTGGTTTCTTCACATTAGCTGCCTCAGTCTAATGACTTCCTTCTTTAATTAAACATACCCTACATTAGTATAGTATATTTGCCAAAACAAACAAACACTACTATTTAGTAAAGTCTAAATTTTACTCATATTTCCCAGTTTTTACCTGTCTTAATTCTGTTTTCAAGATCCTATCCAGAACAGCACATTATATTTAGTCATCATGTCTGGTATGTATCTCTAGATTGTGATCATTTCTTAAACTTTCTTTGATTTCAATGACCTTGACAGTTTTGAGGAGTACAGGTCAGACATTTTATAGAATATTCCTCACTTGGGATTTTTTCCTGATATTCTTCTCTTGGTTAGACTAGGGTTATAGGTTACTGGAAGGAAGATCGCACACATAAGTTTCCATTCTTATCACATCATATCTAGTGTACATGCTATCAAAATTATTTAACACAGTTGATTTAAAAAATTACCTGATTGAGGTAATATTTGTAAGGTTTCTCCACTGTAAAGTGATTCTCTTTTCCCCTGTTTCATACTGTACTTTTTGGAAGAAAGGACATCACTATGAACAGCCCACACATAAAGAGTAAGATTTATGCTCCATTTCTTTGAGGGAGGAGTTACTTACATAAATTATTTTAAATTATTCTGCTATTTCTTTTTCTCTTTTATTTACTTATTTATTTGATCAATATTTCTATCAATATAGGTTCATGGATTTTTTTATACCCTGAGTTATACTTTAGTACTATATTATTTTCTTGCTCAAATTGTACCAGCTTTGATTATTGGAAGCACTTTAAGTTGGCACCTATGTTCCTTGCCATAACACCATAATTGTGCTTTTATTTTTTAACACTGTCTTACTTTTTGGCACTATAACAGTCTCCAAGATATTCTAATGTGCTTTCTACTCATTTGTAAAGTTATGTAGGTCAGCACCATTTCAGCCTATCTTCTTAGGTGAGGTTAAAACACTTTTGTAATGCAGCAAGGTTCATTTCTCACAGTCCACATTCCGTTCTGGGAACTTCCTATCTCCTAAATGACCTTTTTAAATTTGCACACACTATAATTCAGCTCTGTGTGCTATAAAGTTCTATGAGTTTTGACAAATTTATAGTATATATCTGTCATCAAGTATCATACGAAAGAGTTTCACCACCCAAAAAGGTTATCTGTATTTCACCTATTCAGTTTGCATACCACCCCATGCCCCTGGAAATCACTACTCTATTGACAGACTCAGTAGTTTTGAATTTTCTAGAAACTCACATAAATAGAATCATACAGCATGTAGACTTTTCAGACTTCTTTCTTATCAAACACAACTGAGACTCGACGATGATTTTGTTGTGGGCCTTGACAGCTATTTTATTTTTATTGCTGAACAGCATGTTATTTTTTTGATGTTCCACAACTTATTTGCCTATCCACATATGGACTGGCCTGAAATTGCTTCCAGGTCTTGGTGATTAAGAATATAGCAGCTATAAACATTCATACATTCGTCTTTTTGTGTGGACATATGTTTTAAAATCTGTTGCATAAATATGAAGGATAACAGTTGTTGTAACTTTTAGTAGATATGTTTTCCTGTTGCTTTACATCCTCACCTGCAATTGACGTTGTGAGGTTTTCATATTTTAGCCATTCTAATAAGTGTTTATGGATAACTCATCATTTGAATTTGCAGTTCCCTCAAGCCAAATGATGCTGAGCATGTACTCATATGCTTATTTAATACCCATCTATTTCCTTAACTATGGTGTTTGTATAAGTCTTTATATTTAGTTTTTCATAGTTGTGTTTCAAGGGTTTATTGTATATTTTGGATCCAAATTCAGTGTGGGATTTTCATATATTGCTCCCAGTAGGGATTTGTGTTTTTGTTTTTTTGTTTTTAATTTGCTTAGCAGCATTCTTCACAGAACAAAGGATTTACATTTTAACATAGTCCAACTTATTTTTATTTAGGAATTGTGCTTTTGTTATTGTATTTAAAAACTTACCCTTTTACCCAAGGTCACATAAACTTTCTTTTATGTTTTTTAAAAAAATTGTTTTTAGTTTTTCATTTTAAGCATATGCTCCATATTGCTAATTTTTAAGTAAGACATCACCTTTGTAAATTTTAAATTTGTATATGGGTGTCCAAGTGTTCCATGATAATTTATTGAAGAGTGTCCTCTCTCTCTTAAATTTCCTTTTTTGCTTCTGTCAAAAAATTCAAACAAAAAATATTTTTGCAGTTCTGTTTCTGGGTTCTCCTTTCTGTTCCATTTACCTCTGTGTCTCTTATATCTTCCATAAAATGGTATGTTGATCATTTTAGCTCTATTTCACATCTTGATATATACACTAGTGTATGTCTGGGAACTTTGTTTTATTTTCTTCAGTATTTTGTTGGCTATGCTAAATTATTTTCCTTTCCATATACATTTTACAATTAGTTTAGCAATATCTACAAAATAATCTGCTGATATTTTGACTGCTATTGCATTGGTATATAGATTAAGTTGAGAATAATTAACATTCTAACAATATTAAGTCATATGATTCATAAGCATAGTATCTCTCCATTTAATTTGTTCTTTTATTTTTTATCAGTGCATCATTGCTTTTTTATTTATATCCTGTATAAATACTTTGCTAGATTTATACCTAAGTATTAGGTATAAAAATAATATTGAAAAAGTAATTTTTTACCTATAAAATTTTCTTTGAAAATAATTATTTGTTGTGTTTAACCACCTGAAGATATAGCCAGGCTCTAATAATGTTTTAACAATGTAGTTCTTTTTCTGACTCCTTAATCAATAATGAGTTCGCATGAGCACCATGGTTGCTTTATTCTGGAGGGAGTTGAATGTTGCTATGCCCATTTTCATTACTAACTGTCAATCAGTGGATAGAGGTGACCAGCATTAAGGCCATATGTTTTTATTTTAACAAACGTAGTGTTTAAGACAGAGGTGATACTGAAGTAAAAAGAATAATTCTTAGTTTATTTTTATTTATCGATTATTATTGATTACCTCTTTCAAAATGTTCCAACTCAAGTCAGCTCTTGACCTTTTATTAAGCCAGAACACATTGTTGTCTATATCTATTAAATTATTTTGAAAGATAATAATTCTATTCCATATAATGTAATTCAAGTTTGGTTCTGTCACTTATGGTGACTTTTCTCATACTGTTCAACTTCAGCTTTGTCAGTGTTGCTGTTATAAATCATTTTATAGTTTTAGAAAATCTGTAAATCCAAACATCAGGCTCTCATATTCAGATATTAAAATAAAATAATTACAGGGGATGATCAAAGTTATGTGTGAAGCAGAAATTAAAAAGAAAATAAGAGTTTTATTACAAATACTTTTTTCACAAATTCCTTTATTAATTTTTTATTCAATTACAGTTTACATTCAGTATCATTTTGTAGCAGGTTCAGATGTGCAGCACAGTGGCTAGACAATCATGGACTTTACAGAGTGGTCCCTGATATTTCAAGAACCCACCTGGCCCCATCCATCGTTATTATGATGTTATTGACTATATTCCTTGTGGTGTAATTTACATGTCTTTGGCTCTTCTGTAGCTACCAATCTGTACTTCATCTTTTCACTTTTTTAACCCTATCCCCCAACTACTTCCCCTTTGTCAACAGTATTTTCTCTATGAGTCTGTTAATATTTTGTTTGTTTATTTTGTTCTTTAGATGTTTTTCCTTTATATAACTCAAATAAGACATGTTTGCTATTCTTAAAATGACTTAATTTCAAGCTAAAAACAGGAAAATCACAAAAAAAAGTTTTATTTTTATTTATATTATTCAATGATTGTCTCTGATAATGGGTTATACAGCTGAAAGTCATTTTTTCCCCATCCAATTGCTCTATGAATTAAGTAATAATGTGAATAATAGAAGCTTTAAGCCTAACAATGGATCAGTATATTCTCCTTAGAAAGCTGGAGGTTTTTATTTTCTCAATTTTTCCATAACTCTACAATTCACCAAGATAGAATGTATCAATGCAGATGGAATTTGGGCATTGCAGATTGAATACAGCCGTTAGGAAGTAGTTTAGAGTCATTCCATTTATAATTCAATATAATTCTCTCAAATTTTTATTTTTAAACTGTTGGCACCTTCCAGCCACTTTTGTTCAAGTCTCCCTTGAGGTTTATGTCTGCTTTATGAGCTTTTTACTTCATCTTTGGAACAACTAATCTATTCTCATTTTCTTGTTGAAAATTGTTAGTGAGGGAAATGAAACTGTTTGTGAACCAAAGACTGTAATTGTGCTCTCATTTTTCAATCTATCAGTTCCATTGAACTAACCTTCATTTCCTAAGCCCAGGTTTGATAGATGAATATAAAATTCTTTATTGTGACAACGATGACTAAAACTTAATTCCAAAGAGTAAAAGGGTATAGTTTATTTCTCAAAACAAATGTCTCTAAATCTGTTGGGGTGGTGGGGGGAAGAAACTACTTATAAATGCTTACAAGTAGATAAATGAGCTGTTTTTATATTAAACATTTTTAAACAAAAAGCAAAAATTGAATTGCTCTTGAGTCTGAAAATATTTCCCTTCACCTCAGACACAGAACCAAAACTAAAATACTAAACATGTAAAGATTTCAGACCGAGGATTTTAAAAATAATTTACAGGAGTTAAGTGCCTCCACAGTAAGATCTAATTTGAAAATTTTGCCTTTAACTATTATAGCAAGTGTGTATAATGCTGACCAAATCCATTGAGGTTTGGGGCTGGTAACTAAATATTAGGAACTAGTACTCTTCTTGATACTTTTCCGATTCATTTAAACATCATTCAGATTACCTACAGATATTAATTTAAGCACATAATTTAATGAGAATCTTAAAATAAGGTAGGAACTACATGATTCCCACATGAATATTTAGAAAGGATGGAACACTATGAAAAAGAAATCCATCTTATAGGTACAAAAATGTTTTGATAATGAACCTACACAGCCTTGAAGCACAAGAAAATGACCTGGGTGATAATGGTAATTATGTTTAATCACTTCAGTGGAGTGGATTTTAGAGACTATAAATACCCTAGGAAATGGGTATTAAAATGTATCAGGGAGACATTTGTTTTACTGAACATAGAATTTCATTGTATAAAAATTTTTTGAAATTATCATTTGTAAAAATAAAAGAGATATTTATGACTAGACCTTCTCCAGATCAGGATTTCAAAAGGGGCAATATTTATTACTAACAGATGTGAATTTCTGATTATTTCCAAAACAATTATATGTCATGTTGCCTATCAAAACATGGACACAGAGTCCTTTTCATAGTCATTTCAATGATGATGTTTAGTATAATTTTCACAAAATCATGGTCAATGTCTTAAAGTCTAAACTAAAACACAAGAAATGGATTAAATTATATTTAAACTTACAGTTACAGGGAAAATAGAGTTTTAAAGAATGTTCTATATATTGAAATTAACTAAAGACTATTAGAAAAGTAACAAGTGACTCTTTCATGGATATCTTTTATCAGATTGAAAATGTTTCCTTCTGTTCCTAGTTTGCAAGTCAGTTTTTATCATGAATAGTGTTCAATTTTGAGAAGTGCATTCTAAAGCTATTGAAAAAATTATTTGTTTTTCTTTGTTTAATATAGTTACATTGATTGCTTTTCAAATACTACTCAACTTTGAACTCCTACAGTGAAATGCAATAGCATGAGTTACTTCCCTTTTTAAAAATTAGTGTGTTTCACTTCTAAAATATAGAATTTTTTTTTTACTGTACCTTCCACTGTTTTTCCTTTTCATATGGGTTTCAAGTGTACATTTCTATGGCACATGATCTGTCTATTGCATGAGTGCCCACCACCCACAGTCAGATCATGCTCTTCTGTCACCATGCATTTGACCCCCACACCACCCTGAATGTTCCCGGTCTTGTATAACATTTTATTAAGCAATGCATGTCTGTGTTTATCAAATGCATTATTTGGTAATTTGCCTTCCTTATAAATTTGGGGAGTTTGGAGTCAAGATTCTGCTGGCATCTGGATTTGCATTCTCCTCTAATAGTTTCTAAAATAGTTTACATGGAATTATTACTTTTTCTTATATATTTGATATAATTGATTATAAAGTCAATCAGACCTAGAGTTATATTTTAGGGAAGACTATTATTTTTTGACTCATTCAATTATATTAATAGACATAAGGTTACTTAAGTTTCCTTATTCTTGCTATGTTTGTTTCGATAAATTTTGTCTAAGTTTTTTCCCATTTCAAATAACTTTTCAAATTTATTGACATAAATTAAGTCCTAATATCTTCATTGACTATCTGTAAAATATCTTGTCATATACCTTCTTTTATTCTTCAAAATGGTAACTTGTATTTTTTATTCCTATTTCTTTCTATTGGGAGTAATTCATCACATTTCATCCATTTAATTTCTATTTTCAAATAACTTGTTTAGGCTTCAGTGGTTTTCTTTATAATGAATTTGTTTTTATTTATTTCATGTTTTCTATTCTTATGTTAACTGTTTTCTTTATATTCACTTTTGGTTTAATTTTCTCTTCTTATATTTTCTTAATATGGAAGTTAATTTCTTTTACATTTTTATTATTTTTTCTAAGATGGGCATTTAGACTAGAACATCATTAAATGATTACCACAGTTTTTCACATACTTCATTTACTTATTTTATGTTACATAATTTTCTAATTTTTCTTGTTATTTTAAATGTAAATCATGATATTTATAAACTAGTTACTTAATTTCAAAATACATTAATACTAGTTTTATCTCCCAATTTAATTTCCCTGTGGTTCAATTTCATACTCTGCATGATTCTGATTCTTTGAAATCTATTTAGACTTCTTTTATGATTCGGCATGAGATCTATCTTGGTGAATATTTCATGGGTACATCTCAAGGGTTTCAGTACCCCATTTTGTGGTATAGTAGTCTATTAATATCAGTGAGGTAAATGAGTTGATAGTGTTATTAAAATCTTATTTATTTGCATTTTTAGCTATTTCTCTATCACTCTTTGTGAGATAAGTGTTAATATTTCTAACTATTACCATGGATTTTCCTATTACTCTTTTAGTTCTATTAGTTTTGTTTTCTATAAACTGAAGCTATTTATTAGATCCAAATACATTTAGGATTAGTATATCTTTTGATGAATTATATCATAATGTTCCCCTTTATCCCTGATAATAATCATTTTACTGGAATCTACTTTTTCTGATATGAAAATACTAATACTATATTATACTTATTGTTTACATGTTATATATTTTCCAGTCTTTTATATTTATCTTTTTTTAAATTTAAAGTGTGTCAATTATAGACACATTTAGTGTTTGCTTTACTATCCAGATGAACAATTTCTCTTTTTTAATTTCAGAATTTACTACATTTATATTTCATATAAATGCTCATATTTAAATTTATCATCTAGATATTTATTTTTTATTTTTTCTATTTTTAACTTTTTATTTTAATTTTTATTTAATTTTCACCTTAATTGAATTTCTAGATAGATCTTTCCAAACATTTTTATTGGTTGCACTATAGAATAAAATATTCATCTTTAATTTATCATCACCTTTTCAATAATTATACTACAATGTATGAACCTTAGAACAAAAGGTAAAGCTCTATTTCTCTCCCACATGCAGAGACGCTCTTGTTTTTAATCTTTTAAATCTCTATATAGTATACCCCATAAGTTCATATTTACTAATTTTTATTGATATTAACATTTTTATTGTTATTATTTTTAGTTTTATTATTTTGTATTCACAAATATTTGGCAACCTCCAAAATAATTGTAAAATGTGTTTGTATATAAATTAAAGATATATGTAATTTAAAAATATTTCGTTCATATTTTTATTTTTATTTATTTAATTCTTCATTTTCATTTTTACTGACTATATTTGAGTGATGTTGGCTAACAAAATTGTACAGGATTTAGGTGCACAATTCCACAACACATCATCTGTATACTGTATTTTGTGTTCACCACTCCAAAACAAGTCTCTGTCCCTCATCATCTATTTCCCCCTATCCTCCTTCATTTCTCCCCACTGCCAAGGGCAAACACCACACCATTGTCCATATTTAATCCTCTAGTGCATTTCAATTCTTCTTGGGATTCCAGTTCATATGAGAAATTCATGTTTATAATGTCACTTAATTTGTTAATAAATAATGTTTTCTAAATTCACTAAATTAAAGTGGCAACTTTAATTAGTTATGTCACTAAATTTTAAATTTTATGTATTTTTTCTTGTTTGAAAATAATTTAATTTTTAAAAATCTTTCTGCAGACACTGGCTACATGCTTGGATACTTACCAAGGTTTAAGTGCTTGAGAAATATGAGAAAGTACAGACACATCTATAGATGTTCCTTTTTAAGGTAATTTTGTGATGCTTGCCTGTATTTTCTAAATTGTTAGGAGGTTGGATTTCTGGAGATAATATATGCATAAAGGAAATGTACAGGTGGAGTGCAAGTATGGTTTTGAATGGGAGAGAGTATTAAATATATGTTAAGCTCTGGCCTGATGGCTCAGTTGGTTGGATCACTGTCCAGTGCACCAAACGGTTGCTGATTTGATTCTTGGTCAGGGCACATACATAGTTTGTAGGTTCAGCTGGGACACAAACGATCAATGTTTCTCTCTCATGTTGATGTTTTCTCTCTCTCCCTTTTACTCTCTCTAAAATCCATAAAGTATATTTTCAGGTGAGGATTTTACAAAGAAAAAATATATATATACCTATCTGTTATATAGAGGAAAAACAATTGTAATAAAAATTATTCAGCATTAAGAATATGGAAAACAAGCAGGTGGCAAAAGTTTGGTTCCTGAAGATAGTGCAGCAGAACATTTTATTGTCTGGAACCTTAACTAAGCTATCTGTCTCTCATTTCTGCCTATTTACAGCCTCATCTAAACAAGGCGATAAAGCCCATTATAGAGATAGAATACAAATAAAGTCTGAAAAAAATGAAATTTTTTTATCACCTCTTTAATATAAAGGGTTCTATTTGAGGAAGAAGAGAAAGAAGACTCAGGTGAGAAACTTCAAAATAAAAGCCATCATATATAGTGAGTACCTAAATCCTACCACGAAGCATATTGAGTGGTTAGGCCAATGTATTTGAACTTAAGAATGGGAAGATTTTTATTTGTTAATTAAGCATAGGCCTAGACATTCTGCCTATCCACTTTTCTCTATTATGAGAATCAGGAGTCTAACCTCTATAGTTTGCTTCAACTCGACTTTTTGGCCCTGGAGCTCCTACTTAAGTAAAACATATGCAAAGTACTAGCAGCATATCCAGATGAGAAGGGAGAAGTTGAAATGTTTATTTTCATAGTGTTCTCCCTGGGGCCTAGGTAGGCATGTGTTCCATGGGTTTACCCCTGGCAACTTGTCTTTTACAAGTGTCTACCACTATAATTATGCCTGGATTCTTATAACCACCCCCTTCCCTATCCTTGCAAAGAAATTTTAAAACTTAACCTGAACACTAAAGAACCTGTCATAAAATATAGTCATATGAATGTTAAGGGAAATAAGATATTTGAGTTTTAGTCAAAACCTTAAAGAATTTTAATTTTATATATTGTGTCTTTCATTTCTATTTTTCTCTAATTGTGTAAGATTCTTTCAAAGTTATCAGTTGTAGAAAATGTTGTATATACTTGAAATTAAACATTGTTTCTCATGAGTATTATACCTAAGTAATCTTGCTTAAATATGTGAACTTCATTCTGGTAAAATAATTTCTCCATTTCCTTATCGCCCTTCATTATGGCAGCATTTAGGGTAAGAAACACACTTTTAAAAGTTATACACCTTTTTTCCCAAATGAATTTCATGAATATACCATCTAGGAAAAATGAAGCATTTAAAAGATGATGATTTCTTCATGAAGGGAAAGGTAATCTCTCAAGGAACTACACCCCCCCATCTCCAATTTTTTTTAAAAAAAGGAATCTAGCCTCAATTGTATGGCTCAGTTGGCTGGGCATCATTCTGCAAAGCAAAAGGTCATTAGTTCGATTCCCTGCCAATACACATGCTTGGGTTGTGGGTTCAGTCCCTGGTCAAAGTGCATATGAGAGGCAACAGATTCATTTTTCTCTCTCACATTGATGTTTCTCTCCTTTTTCTTCCTCCCTTCCCCTCTCTCTAATATATATATTTTATATATATATTTATATATATATACACAGACACACATACATATATAGAATAAAAAAATTTAGAAAACAAAATGAGGAGGCATGTAGTAAAAAGTGATAAGTAGTTTTAATTTGCATTTCTCTCATGAGTAGTGACATAGAGTACCTTTTCATGTCTATTAGCCGACTGTATGTCCTCTGTGGAGAAGTGCCTATTCAGGTCTTTTGCCCATTTTTTAATCAGATTGTGTTTTTGTATTCTGTTTTGTAAGTTCTTTATAAATTTTAGATATTAATCCCTTATCAGATGTATTGGTGAATATATTCTCCCATTCTGTGGGTTACCTTTTTATTTTGTTGATGGTTTCCTTTGCTATGCAAAAACTTTTTAGTTTGATGCAGACCCATTTGTTTAATTTTTTCTTTTGTTCCCTTTGCCTGAGGAAATATATCTGAAAAAAATGTTGTTATAAGCAATTTCCCAAATTATGCTGTCTGTTTTCTTCTAGGAATTTTATAGTTTGGGGTCTAATATTTTATTTAATCCATTTTGAGTTTTTTTGTGTGTGGTTTAAGAAGGTGGTCTAAACTCATTTTTCTGCACATATCTATCCAATCACCATACACCAGTCAGAATGGCTGTCATCAATAAATCAAAAAGCAACAAGTTCTGGTGAGGATGGGGAAAAAGGATGTGGAGTTCTGCACTGTTAGTGGGAGTACAGCTTGGTGCAGCCACTGTGGAAAGAAGTATGGAGATATTTCAAAAAATTAAAAATGGATCTGCATTTTGACCCAGTGATCTCACTTCTGGGAATATTTCTGAAGAAACCCAGAATACTAATTTGAAGAAACATAAACACCCTTATGTTCACTGCAACATTATTTACTACTGCCAAGATATGGAAACAGCCCATGTCCACCAATAGATGAATGGATAAAACAACTATGGTTTATATACAAAATGGAATACTTGATCATAAAATGAAGAAAATTTTACTCTTTGAGATAGTGTGGATGGATCTGGAGAACATTTTGCAAAGTGAAATAAGCCAGTTAGAAAAAGAAAATACCATATGATTTCATTCATATATGGAATTTGATGAATAAACTGAACTAACAAGGAGAATAGAGACAGACTCATAGAGAGCAGGATTACTACTATAGGGGGGTGATTAGTGGGTGGAGGGATTGAGCAAAAAGAAAAATGGAATCATGGATATGGAAAATAGTGTGGTGATTGCAGGGAGAAAGGGGGTATAAAGGGGATAATTGATAATGGAAAAATAAACAATTAAATAAAATTAGTTTTTCAAAAAAGTGTTAAATAAAAATGACTAGAAGACATTTTAAAAATTGGAATAAGCCTATGTGCTATCATAGAGGATCGGATTATCGATTCAGACTCACAGAAGTCATAGATCTTGATCAATGTCAAGTTTTATTAAATGAATTGAAGAACAGGAAAAAAATTCAAGATGCCCTGACAAGACAAAGAGAAGTCAAGAACATCAAAGGGTTTCCCAGGTTCTTCCTTCATTTATCTTTTGCCCAGAATATATTAGGCCTCTAAGTGAGGTTTGTGGAGTTCCTCACACAATGGGAAGTATTTATATTTTTTAAAAAAACTAAATTTTACATTGTATTAAGTTATACTTTTCAGGAATCCATGCCTCATTGAAACAAGTCATAGGTCTTAGATACTAGATGTCATCCTTTAGCCAAGAGCATTATACTAGGAGTATTCTAGATATACAATATCTTTCTCTTGGCAAATACTATTAAGCAATTTACTTGGAAGTTCAGTTGACAGAAAGATGAGACCAGGTGTAATGCTTTCTTATTTTATTTCCCCCAACACATTTGAGTGAATAAATGGATTACAGTTCAGCTGTTTTAACTTCTTCCTCTTAGGACATAAAAGAAAATATATTAAGAATTAAGAATTATAGTATTCTTCTTCAACTACAAAGTATTTAATGGAGTAGAGTTCAAAATCTACAGAACCACTTATACAACTTTATTAGATAGAAAATAATACGTGAATCAAGATGGCGGAGGAGTGAGTAAGAATCACACTGACCTCCTCCCAGGACCAATCTGGAATTACAACTAAATTGTGGAGAAATAACCTGCAGCAAACAACTGAACAATAGTGAGAAAGGACAGACAGAAGAACCAGCTTTAACAAAACCTAACTGGTAAGGAGCGCAGTAGAGATTGGAGAAGGCAGGCAGGCTGCCCATGGGTCGCAGCACCAGAAGGATATTGAAACAGCCAGCTGGATTCCCCTGAGATGAGTGGGGTCTAAACCATAAGTGGGGTTCTCCAGCCTACAGCACCAGAGCCCAAAAAGTACACAGGTAACAGCCAGCTGGGAAAACTGGCAGGGTTACTCTCTGCCAGAGACAGATGGCTAGAGATGCAAAGAACCTTTTAAAGGGCCAAAGTATAAATTTTTATTTGCAGCCACTTACCCTGGACTCTGGCAAAGGCAGAGACAGAGTGGGCTAGAGACACCTGAAGAGAGACTAAGAAAGGAGACTAACGGAGAGAACTGAGAGACTGGCTGGTGGGATCCCAGAGATGACTCATGCCCCATATTGAAGCGGCCATCTATCTCAGGCAGAATACTCCCTGGAGCAGCAGAAGCATGAGATGACCCAATAACCCCACTCCCAGGAGGGATTCTGCTTCTCCCTGTGGTGTCTAAGCTGGCCTACTGAGTACAGAGTGACTAGATTAAAAACTGAAGGAGAAAGCCACAGACAGTAGATTCATGGAAGTCTTGACCAGACTGCCCAAGGTCAGACAGAGTCAACATCTGACATCATCAGAGGCAGATCTAGAAACAAAAAACAGCAGTCTCTTAACATAGAAGTTCACACCACAAAGTCAGGGAATCAAGACAGGTCAATTTAATAAGCAGAAGCAAAAAAAGAGCAGTCTCACAAATAATGGGAAGACAAAGAAACACCCCCTTCTCGAAGGGAAAAGAGGAACCCCCAGAAAAAGAACTAAATGGATTAGAGCGAAGTAAACTATCAGATATAGAGTTCCAAACAATGGTTCTAAGGAAGCTCAATGAGCTCAGTGAGCTCAGAGAGAACTACAAAAAACTACAGGAAAACTACAAGGAATTTACTACAAACTATATCAGCATGAAAAGAGACATAGAAACTACCAATAAGAAACAAGAGGAAATGAAGAACACAATTTCTGAGTTGAAGAACACAGTAGAAGGTATCAAAAGCAGGCTAGATGAAGCTGAGGACTGAATCAGTGAGCAGGAAGACGACGTAGAAAAAAGCTCCCAAGAAAGAGCAAGAAAATGAAAAAAGACTCAAAAAGAATGAAAAGACATTTAGGGAAATGCAGGATAACCTGAAACGTAATAATATCCTTATAATAGGGATACCAGAAGGAGAAGAGGATGAGGAAGGGATAGAGAACCTGTTTGAAAAAGTCATGATGGAAAACTTCCGTAATTAGAGGAGAGAAAAAGTCACACAAATCCAGGAAGCACAGAGGGTGTCACTCCAGAGGAACCCAAAGAGGCCCACTCTAAGACACATCATCATTAAAATGGCAAATATCAAAGACAAACAGAGAATCTTAAAGGCAGCAAGGGAGAAACAGGTAGTAACATACATTAGAGCCACGATACAGCTAGCAACTGACTTCTCAACAGAAACATTACAAGCCGGAAGGGAGTGGCAAGAAATATTCCAAGGAATGAAAAGCAAAGGCCTGAAACCAAGACTGCTCTACCCAGCAACGCTCTCAATTCAAATGGAAGGTGAAATAAGGAGTTTCCCTGACAAAAGAAGACTGACAGAATACACCTCCACCAAACCAACATTACAAAATATGCTAAAGGGACTGCTTTAAAATGAAGAAAAAGTTTCTATGAATACACAGTTCCTTTCACAGTTGCCAACCCTTGATATTACCAATATTTTTAATAGTCATTAACCTGATTGTGATAATGGTGCTATGTTAATTGTTACTTTATTATTTGTTTAAACTGAAACTGTTTTTGTATATTTCTTGCCTATTTCTATTATTTAAAAAAAAAGCTTTATATGACTTTTTTGGTATTTTTTATCCATTTTTTGATTAAAGGTTTGTAGAACTATTTTCTCAAAAATTAAAAAACCTATTAACCATGTATAAGATGTGTTGCAAATACTTTTCTATTCTATTCCTTGTCCTTCAACTTTTTTATGTATATTATGACATAGTTAAATGTTTAATATACTCATATTGTCAATATTTACTTTATAGCTTCTGGTTTTGAATATTTTACTTCAGGTCATGAAAAATATTAGTTCTATTTTCTCCTAAAACTCTTTAGGTTTTACATATTGATTTTTAACTCACCTGAATATTTCTTGTGTAATGTGTGAAATAGGTCTCTATATTTGTTTTATTTCAAGTAATAGTGGTCCATGCACCTTATTTGTTGAATAAGCCTTATTTTACCCAGTGATTTGAAATATCAACTTAATCATATATTACATTGTTAGGCAGATAGATACATTTGTTTCTAGAATGCTCATTATATTTCACTTATCTACTTGATTATTACTGTGTTGGTGTCATGTTAGTTTAATTTCTGAGACTTTATAATGGTTTTAAATTTTTTAAATATTTTATAATTAACTTTGACATTTAAAAAAATAAATAAAATCCACCTGCAATTAAGAAAGAGAGAGAGAGAGAGATGGAACTTCTACCTTTTGTGACAACATAGATGGAACTGGAGAATGTTAAGCTAAGTGAAATAAGCCAGTTGATGAAAGACAAATAACATATGATCTCACTTATAAGTGGACTCTTTTCAACAAAATAAACTAATGAACAAAATAAATCACAGGCATGGAAACATGGAGCAGACTGAAAGTGACCAGAGGGGATGGGGATAGAGAACAATGGTGATAAGATGGGGAAGGGAATAGACAAAGAACATGTGTGAATGACCATTGGACATGGACAACAGAGTGGGAATTGACTGTGGGAGCGGGGGGGGGGGATGGGTGGAGAGGGATAAAGGGGTAAAAATTGATACAACTGTAATAGAATAAACATGATTTATACTTAAAAAAATATAAAAGTAAATCTTGCACAAATAAAATAAAATAAAGCTGAAGTGGAAGTGAAAAATTGAGAAAATGGATTTGGCAACCCAACCATTATCTGAATCTCAGTGTAACATTAGAAGAACTTGAAGGATATGGTGGCACATAACGACAAGAAAACTGAAAACAAGCTCAACCCTTGACTAGATTGACTCAATCCCTCACACTGTAGGCTAACAACAAAAAAGGAGGTCAATCACACAACAAATTAATAAATAACTAAGCTTAATATGTTAAACTCTCTTAGGTAATAACATTAAAACATGAGGGAATTTCAGCACTGCATACAAAAAGTATTGGAATGGCTGGAATGGAAGAGAAGGTCTATAACTAATGCTCCCCAATTAGACTCGTGATAATGACAAAGTGTTATGCATAAATGTAATACATTTTTTCCATTGTGCTTATATTTTAAATATATTTGAAATTGATTATAGTTACAAAAATTTGTCATAAGCCTAGATGTTCACTTTTCTTTTTTCTTGGAGTAGAGAGAGGATCTTGCAAGAAAAGTGCATTATTCATGTAAATGATCAATGATTGCAAATGAAAATGGAGATGAGGTCCATGCAAATGTGATATGTGCAGGAAGACATTTCCCCAGAGCATGTCACATTGCACCATTCCCTGTCATCACACATTTCTTCATTCTACTCCTCCAAGCTTCACCTTGATACCCCTCCCCAGTGAGGTGTGTAGTCTCAGCCTGCATACTTCATATCTAATCACATTTCTACTGAGCCAGAATCTTCATTATGCTTCTTACAAAAGTGCTTATAGCTACCCAGCTCATTAATCCCAATCCTTTCACAACATGTATTTTATAAATGTATTAAAGTTACTATTTACCCTGTCTGTTTTCTTCACACTTTTAACTTCCCAGAACATTCATCATCAAAATACATTGCTTTTTTATACATAAATTGTACTTAAATATTAAAATTCAATCACATTTCAAAATATACATATTAATAGCCTAAAGGTGTGTATATACATATATATAAATTTTCAAATTTAAAACAAAATAAAAATTTATGATTAACAATATTTCAATAAGCTTTTAAAATAGAGCTAAATTTATTAAAATACCATATTTCTTGTAAAATATGGTTTACATAGCTTTTCATGCTATTGATTTGATTTATCTTTAGAAATCATGTTTATTGTATGGAAATAAGTGCAAAACTCACTGTAATTTTAGTTCATGTGGAACTCTCTAAGTCTTGTTAAGGAGTGTAGACAAAATATTAGCATACATGGGTGCTGATAAAAACATTCTTGAGAAAGCTACAAATGTTTAAGCATTTAATGTTTTATGAGTTTGAGGTTAAGTGTATTTTCTTTACTGAAACACACACTTTTGTGCTACAATAATCATGCTAGAAAAATTATGTAAGAAATGCTCATGCATATTTTTATAAACCTATTCAATTTTTTGTAACCCAGAAGAGAGTGAGTTTCAGAGCTTAAGACTGGCTGCAATTAAGTTAGCAATGAAGCCTACAAAATTTGGGGACTAGAATCCCCAAATTCAAGCTTCATAAAGAATATTTTTATGTTGAAAAATTATACAACATGTTATTATGCCTGAGAATTTTGACTTCAATAACTGTTGAGAAGTTTTTGTACGGAGCCAGGCATAAGTTATTTCGTTTAGCCTGATGAAGAGCTGAAGTTCCAAATATATTCTATTCCCACTTTTCCAAATACAGCAGTGTAAAGGGCTTGGGTATGTTTTACAACACCAAAAAATAGTCTCCAATTCTTTAGATACTCACCTACACTTTTACTCAATTCTAGCACCAGATTTCACAGGTTTCAGTCCCAGAAGACTACCCTTGTTTCAGGTGCTAGTCACAATTATTGGGTCCCTGCCTTACCCACTCTTCTATCCGACTTATCTATTAAGTCAGGTGGTTCCCAAAACCCTTCCAACCTTTCAAGTTTCATAATTTGCTGCTAAAACTAACAGAACTCAGGAAGATAGTTTACCTATGTTTATTGATTTATTATAAAAATTACAACTCAGGAACAGTGTTGTGCATTGTTTTAAAATGGCTTAAAAACCACTTTTTATGACTTAATTAAACTAGATATTTATGACAGACAAAAAAAAGTTGTTTTTAGAAGGTAAGGGTTTTTTTTAATGTAAGAATAAAGTAAGTTATATCAGGATGTCATCATCTTATGTTTTCCTTGATAAGCACTCAGTGGCTCAGCTGCAGAGGTCCCCACTGAGGGGTAATCAATAAGAACACATGGGGACTGAAGATGGTGGCCGAGTAGGTGGAGCTGAGTAGTCTGGCTCCTGTCCCCAACCTGGATTTTTAGCTGATCTTCCAACAATCAACGTGAAAAATCAATGGAATCATATTGGGTGTGAAGTTTTAATGCCAAGGAGTACCAAAGATGCTCTGTAGCATCCAGTAAGGAGATTTTATAAATTGAATGGGAAACCCTGTGTGTGGCTCACATAGCAGTAGAGAGACAAGAAAGAAATTGCAGCTTTGGAGATCCCTTCCTTCTCAGAACAAGGGGATTTCGTTCCACACAGGGATCCCCAACCCTAATCAGCAGTAATCTGGAGGGATCCAATGAGTCTGTGAGATCCAGGGTATACACACACACACAGAAAGCAGCACTTTAATAGCTGAAGCACCAACCTAGAGAGATCTAGATAGGGACCCAGACTGCTTGGGTGATCAGGTTGCCACACCTAGGTCTGTCAGAGGCACAAGCATCTGTAGCCAGATGGGACTTTGTGAGACATTTTGCTTTTTGGGGAGGTTATATGCATGGAGAACCAGACAGTGGCTCAGTACTTTATGGGTATCACATAAAGACTTTTTAAAGGAACTGAAACAGCTGTGCAAGGATCTCACATGCAGCTGCTTTGCCAGCAGAGACCAGACTGAAACACAGCTACACAGTACTCTCTCCTTTGATCTGCAGGCCCATAAAAATATAGCAATAGAGAGGGGAGGAGAAGCTGTGGGGTCTCTGGCAGGGGGATGCACTGAGGTTCCACCACACTTGTGAAAATCAGAAATTCCAATTTAGCATGAAGTGCTTTTACGGTGTGGGTGTCAGGCTAAAGAGTTCAGACTAAGACAGAAACCACACTGATACAACAAGACTTCTGAGAGGGGCAGAGAGCAGTTGCAGAGCATGGGGGAGATCAAAACAGTGATCCTGCTGACTAGGAAAGAGAACCAGTTTTTCCACCTCAACTCTGCTAGAGGTGCCCCATTCTCCATTGCGAGCTACCCCTGCTGCTGCTGCTTTGGCTGTGGAGAGGAATCTTGGAGAATGGAAAAATTATTTTATTTTTTTGTTTGTTTGTTTTCTAACCCATTCTGAATTCTTCTCAGCCACACCAAGCCATGATGGATTTTGGGGTCCTTTCTCACTGAGACCACCTGGGGAGAGAGAACAGATATTTGTGCAATGAGGGGTTTTTGTGGGCCCTCCATAGCTTGGCTTTTGCAAGCAAAGGGCTTCATCAGAATTCTGAACTGTGTCTCTTGCAAAGGTTGTGGACTGGAAATTAGATGGGGGAGCATTGAGCACCTGGGATAGTTTCCAGCAAGGCAAACTCCTCACAGTCTAAAATCCCCTGGGAAAGGAAGGGAGTGCCCATCCCCCTCCTTCAGGGTTATAGGTACCACCTCCAACGGGGAAACTTCAGAATAGCTCTGCAAGTTCCAAAATTTGCCTGCTGGGTGCATTTCTGCAGAGGGAGAAAACTCCAAATGGAGACTTTCAAAGTGTGAGAATTTTGGAGAATATCGCCTGGGAGCAAGACAGAGAGCTTAGCCTCCTACTGAGGGTTTGGAATGAGAAAGAGAATGTGGTCCCTGCCTACAGTGTGGTCTTGTCCCAACTCCCATTCCAATGAGAAGCCCTTTTAATCAAGCACCTGAAGTCCGGAGCTGATGAGATTACCCCTGCAAAGAGGAAAATTGAGTATACCCAACATGAGGAAGCAACTGTTAGAGTCTCTGCCAAAGACTGAGCTGATTGGCTTTGAGTAAGGGCTGCTCTCCCCTCACTGAATGAACTACAGTCTGCAAGACTAAGAAAATGGAAACGTGCTAGCCCTATCTCAACAGACCTGGTCTCAGCTTACAAAAGGCTCTGGAGAAAAAACAGACAACTTCAGGGAGGAGCAGAGAGACTGAAAGGGGAAAGCCACCCATGCCTCAGCTTTTATACAGAGCTGCCACCAGCTCCAAGCAGGAAACAGCTGACCCTTTAACAAGACTGGCCCCTCATATCACAAGCACATTCAATAAACACAGATTCAAGCAGCAAACAGCCTAGTAGCAGAAAGTGACTTATTTATGAACCCCCCTCAACTGGACCTAGAACTGAGAAAACCAATGGTAGGCTTCAGCCCACACGAAAGCTCGAACCAACTAGCCACACAATCAGTACATCTAAAGGGGGATTCTTGGAGGCTCCAGACCCCACTGGGAACAATCCCACATCGAGGGGCAGCAATAGCATCCCACACACAGTTACCCAGGGTTACTCTTACATTTTCCCAGCCTGAAAATATAATTCTGCCCAAAAAGGAGCCATCAGCATTTAAGACACAACTACAAAAAGAGGGTCAAAGAACCCACATGAGACAGTCCTGCACCACAGAGTTCAAGTGATCAGAAGCGTTGGACAACTAACCCCAGCAAGACACCTATATCATAAAACAATCAAAGTAGGTTTGGTGGACACACCACACCTATCTAGCACACAGAGATCAAATGGGGAAACACCAGATAACGTCCCAAGGAAAAGGAAATCAGAAATTCCAACAAAAAAGAATTAAAAGATATAGACAAAATGGAAGCAACATAAATACCAGATGCAGAGTTCAAAATAATGATTATAAGGATGCTCAAAGACCTGAGGGGAACAATAGATGATCTCAGCAAGCACTTAAAGACATAATAGGTATTAAAAAGGATATAGAAACCATAAATAAGAACAAGTCAGGAATGAAAAATATAATATCTGAAATGAAGAATATGCTGGGAAAGATCAAAAGTAGATTAGATGAGCAGAGGATCAAATCAGTGAATTGAAAGACAAGATGACACTACACACTCAAAGAGAAAATGAAAAAGAAAAGAGACAAGAGAAATGAAAAAAGTCTAAGGGACCTTTGGGATAACATCAAGGATAACAACATCTGCATCATAGAAGTGCTAGGAGATGAGGATGAGAGAGGAACAGAGAACCTATTTGGAGAAATAATGGCAGAAAACATTCTCAACATGGTGAGGGAAAAGTTGATGAAAGTTCAAGAAGGACAGAGAGTTCCAATTAATATTAATCCAAAGAGACCTACACTAAGACACATTATAATTAAAATGGCAAAGTTTGAAGGCAAAGAGAGAATATTAAAGGCAGCAAGAGAGAAATAGTCAGTTATATACAAAGGAGCCCTCATTAGAATATCAGCTAATTTCTCAACAGAAACAATACATGTCAGAAGAGACTGACAGGAAATATTCAGAGTAATTAAATCTAAGAACATGTAGCCTAGATGACTTTACACAGCATGGTTATCATTTAAAATTGAAGGCTGAACAAAAGAGCTTCCCAGTCAAAGAAAGGTTAAAGAAGTTCACTACCAGCATTGACGAAATTTTAAAGGACTTTCTGTAAGAAAAAGAAGAAATAGAGAAAAAATCATAAATACAATATAATAAACTTAAATGTAAATGGATTAAATGCTCCATTCAAAACATAAAGTAGCTGAATGGATAAGAAAACGTGACCCATACAGGATCTATCTACAAGGGCCCACCTCAGGGAAAAGATTTCCATAGGCAGAGAGTAAAGATATGGAAGAAAATATTCCATGTAAATAAAGTAAAAAACAACAACAAACAAACAAAATACACAGGTTGTAGCAATTCTTGTATCTGACAAAATAGACTGCAAAACAAAGACTATAAAAGAAAAATTTAAAGAAGGGCACTTCTTAATCTTGAAGATATTTATCCTACAAGAGGACATAACTTTTTTAAACATATATGCACTCAAAACAAAAATACCTAAATGCATTAAAAAAAAAAAAAAACTCTTGGGGGACTTTAAGGAAGATATTGACAACAATACTGTCATAATAAAGGACTTTAACACCACTTTGTCAACAATAAAAAGATCTTGCATACAAAAAAATCAGTAAAGATATAGTGGCACTAAACAACAGATTAGCTCAAATGAATTTAAATAACATTTACAGAACATTTTGCCCCAAAGAAGAAGTATATGCACTCCTCTTAAATTCCCATAGATCATTCTCAAATATAGACAACATGTAAGGCCACAAAACAAACCTTACAAATTAAATAAAATTGAAATTATATCAAGCGTGTTCTCAGACCATAATGGCATAAAATTAGAAATCCACCTCAATGAAAAGACTTAACATTCAAATGCTTGGAAGCTAAATAGCGTTTTATTAAATAATGAATGAGTAACCAATGAGATCAAAATGAAGATCAAAAATTCCTAGAAACAAATGAAAAATGAACACACAACAACCTAAAATCTATTGGACACAGCAAAAGTAGTCCTGACAGGAAAGTTCATAGCACTACAAGTCTACCTCAAGAATTAAGAAAAATCTCAAATAAAAAATATAATACTACACCTAAAAGAACTAAAAAGACAATAAACAAAGCCCAGATAAAGGACAAGAAGGGAACTTATTCAGATCAGAGCAGAAATCAATAACATAGGGACTAAAAAAACAATACAGAAAATCAATGAAATAGTTATTTGAAAAGAAACAAGATTGACCAATCTTTAACCAGACTTATCAAAAAAATAAAAAAGGGAGAAGACCCAAATAAATAAAATCAGAAGTGAAAAAGGAGAGATAGCAACTGACATCACAGAAATACAAGGTATCACAAGAAATCACTATGAACAACTCTATGCCAAGAAATTGGTTAACCTGGGAGAAATGGACAAATTTTTAGAAACATGCAATCTCCCATAACTGAATCAGGAAGAAGCAGAAAACTTGAACAGACGAATAATGATGAATAAAACTGAGGCAGTAATAAAAAAACTCCTAGCATACAAAAACCCAGGGCTCCACCAAAAAACTACTAGACCTAATAAATGAATTTGACAAAGTAGCAGGTTACAAAATTAATACCTAGAAATCGATGGCATTTTTATATACCAACAACAAGGTATCAGAAAGATAAACTAAGAAAACAATTCCCTTTGGTATTGCAACAACAAAAAAATAATGTACCTATGAATAAATTTAACCAACGAGGTAAAGGAACTTTACTCAGAAAACTATAGTCCCCTGAAGAAAGAAATGGAGGAAGATACAAGTAAGTGGAAGCATTATTGTGTTCACAGATTGGAATAATTAATATCATAAAATGGCCATTCTACACAAAGCAATTTAAACATTCAAAGCAACACTTATTGAAACACCAATGGCATACTTCACAGAATTAGAACAAATATTCTAAAAATTTATATGGAACCAAAAAAGAAGGCTTTAAATAGATTCAGAAATTGTGCAAAAGAAGAACAAAGTTGGAGGGATCACAAATCATGATATCAAACTATACTATAAGGCCTCTGTAATAAAGACATCCTGGTACTGGCGCAAGAGCATACACATAGATCAATGGAACAGAATGCAGAGCCATGGAATAAACCCACATCTGTATGAGCAATAGATATTTGACAAAGGTGGCCAGAGCATACAATGGAGTAAAGACAATTTTTTCAATATATGGTATTGGGAAAACTGGACTGGTATATGCAAAAAAAAAGAAAAAGAAAAGAAAGAAAAGAAACTTGGCCACCAACTTACACCATACACAAAAATTAACTGAAATTGGATTAAAAAAACCTTAATGTAAGTCATGTTACCATAAAAATCTTGGAAGAAAACACAGGGAGTAAAATCTCAGTTATTCAATGTGTAAATACTTTTGACAATACATATCCTAAGGCACTGGAAACAAATAAAAAAATAAACAATTGGGACTATATCAAATTAAAAAAGCTTTTGTACAGCTAAATAAACTATCAGCAAGATGGATAGGAAACCCACTGCATGGGAGAACATTTCTGCCTATGATATATCTGACAAAGGTTTAATCTCCAGATTATATAAGGATCTAATACAACTCAATGTGAGGAAGACAAACAACCCAATTAAGAAATGGGCAAAAGACCCGAATAAATATTTCTCCAAATAGGATATACAGAAGGCTGGTAGACATGAAAAAATGCTCAACATCATTAATTATCAGAGAAATGCAAATTAAAACCTCAATGAGACACCACCTTACACCTGTCAGAATTGCTACCATCAATAAATCAACAGGCAACAAGTACAGGAGAGTAAATGGAGAAAAGAGAACTCTAGCACACTGCTGGTAGGAATATAGATTTGGTCCAGCCACTGTGGAAAATAATATGGATTATCCTTTCAAAATTAAAGATGGAACTCCCTTCTGACCCAGTGATTCTACTTCTAGGAATATGCCCCAAAGATCCAGAAACACCAATACAAAAAAATATAAGCACCCCTATGTATATAGCAGTGCTATATACAATAGCCAAGATTTGGAAGCAGCCTAAGGGCCCATCAGTGGATGAGTGGATAAAGAAGCTGTGGTACATTTATACAACAGAATATTATGCAGTAGTAAAAAAGAAGAAACTCTTAAATTTTGCAATAGCATGGACAGACCTGGGGAAAATTATGCTAAGTGAATTAAGCCAGTAAGTGAAAGAAAAATACCACATGATCTCACTTGTAGCCAGAATCTGATGAACACAATAAACTAACTAACAAACAAGATAGTAACAGAAGATTAGATACATAGAACAAACTGACAGCTGCTGGAAAGGAGCAGGGACAGGATGAAAGATGGTGAAGGGATTAACCAAGGAATATTGATGTACAACCCATGAACAGGGACAAACAATGTGGGGATTGGCTTGGGGTGGGGAGAGGGTGGTGCTGAGTGAGGGAGGAGAAGGGGAGAAAATGGAAGCAATTGTAACAGCTTATAATGTTCTAAAAAATAAGAACATGTGGAAAAGCAACTATGGCAAGGGGACATTTAGAATATAATGACCGAGAGTCTCCGTGAGTTATTCAAGAGTTTTAGTTTGGGAAAGACATACTACGCTAACATGCATAACTCTCTGAAAACACTGAGACACCTGCTGAGCTGTGGCGAAGGTGAGTCTTTGTTTAGCAGTGGTACTAAACCATATAGCCATCTTAAGAAGAAAGGGACATATATTCCTGCTTTGGCAAGGCACTCCTCATAAGCATTGATGCAAGCCACACCATGGTCCCTGAGGGGATAATTAATCAGATGGGAAACCTAGCCTGCCTGCCAGCACCTGCAGCTTCCTTCCCTAACAACAGGTGCTAGCAACCAGGGACTTTTGTTTTTGAACTGGCAGCTGAAAGTCAGCTCCCAGTTGGTTAAAGATGTCTCTTCCAAATGCTTACTGGTAAAAAAGATACACCTCAAACTAAATTTAAACTTTATTCCCTTCACTTCCACTTGCCTAGAACAATAGTGTGATTAATCAGCCATTTGTTTGTAATGTGTTACCGTATTTTCCATGTACAATGCACACTCATGTTTTTGGCCCAAACTTTCAGGGAAAAAAAAATTCATTTTAATTTTTTAATTCAAATTTTTATTTATTTAGAAACAAAACTGATTATCATATCCTGGGTATTATTTTGCATACAGATACATTATTGCTTTCTAGAGTTATATTTTCAATGCATAAGTATAAATAAAATAAGTTAATACATTTATCTAGATACAGAATTAGTACTACCCATGTGTAATGCACATCCTTATTTTTCCCTCAAAAATTTGGGTGAAAAAGTGCATATTATGCATAGCAAAATACAGTATTTCTTTCTTAGCTGAAGAGACATTATCCTATGTGCCATTGACTTGTGAAAGTCCTGCAGTAAACTTGTTTTAAATAAATTTCTGGAAATGACAAAATCAGTCTCTGTGTCGCGTTGCACGGCGGTGAGTCGCGGGGCGCACCACCGGGGGCCCCGGCTCCGGACGCCACTCCTCACAGCCCAGGCAGCAGCTGTCACGCTGGGCGGTATGGAACGCACTGTGGGGAGCATGGCGCTCCCTGGGATCTGAGGGTTACCGTCTGGGGCCAGCTGAGATGGGAGAAGGGCTCTGAATCCTGGAGAGCCTGTCCTGGGGTAGTCGCGGACGACGGCGATAAACACAAGTAGTCGCAAACACTTCTCTGCCTGCCAGGAAAGGGGACGTGGCACATCCCTCTAGTGGGGAAGGCCCAGAGACTCTTTGTTCAAAGGCTTTTATTGAAAAGGTTATCAGTGGGGCTAGGTTAACAGGAATGCACAGGTTATCTTATTACATCAGTATGTTAATGTTCACAGAGAATGGGTGATTTTTCGAAGAAAACAAATGGCAGGAACACACTGATTTCCAAGAGTCCGAGAGGAGACTAGTAAACAAGAGATGACTAAACTTGAGAGCATAGTAAACACAAGAGTGCCTAAGGGTATAAGGTTAAGGTCTGTGAACAACGTAAATTTCCTTCCCAGCAAGAGCTGTCTAGAACTTTTGAGGGAAGAACAAAGCAGAGTTTAAAGAATTTACTTTTAGGCCCGATTACCCTCGGGAACCGTCAGATCTGGTTCAGAACTGATACCTGTATTGTTCCAAAGCCTGAGCCAGGTTGGGGGAGGGAGCGGCCAAGAGACAAAGAGATTTCTCTTGGATAGAATGAGGAGTCTGACCATGTCCAAGTGGAGTCGAGGGGTGTGGGCCTTTTTGCCCTTTCTCCGTGTCCCCCAATTTCTTGTCTGCTGCCAATATTTGATCGGCATCTGTCTTAGGTTGTATACCTCAGCTCGAGGTAACTTACCTGTAACTGATAACCAATCATTCATGGCAAAGAAGAGAGGCAGGAGTTATGCCCCTGCCAGGGGGGACAGGATATGTGTCTTCAGGATGCTGTTTCTCCAAGACCTCCTGATTATTCCCAGCCTTGGGATCCTCCAGCCTGTCGGCGGGGTTACAGTTCCTGAAACCAGACAGGGTTTTTCCCAACACAGTCTCTGAACATAATTTTGTTGGTGAAAACAAAACAAAACAGAACAAAACAAAAAGATAGTCAAATGGAGGAGATGCATAAAAAAGATAAATTGGTGGACAGGTGTTTGAGTACAAAACTTTCATGACCTTTCTAGGTATGTCACCTTCCCAGCACCTATTGTTCATAAGTTTTTATAGAGCTTTCTCCAGCCTTCTCCTGTACCTTTTCCAGTAGAGTTTAGTCAGTGGAACTGAAAGTTGCAATTTTCATCATTTGGTCTTTCTGGTGACCAGCCTCATTCCTAAGTAACTTCATTAACATAAATTCAGCAGAGATAAAAAGGGGCTTATTTTGAATAACAAAAAACACTCCTATCATTCAGGAAATTTCAAGGATGTTGGGGGCCCTGTGCTAGAATCAGAAACAAAGACCAAATATATATACGTATGTGTGTGTGTATATATATGTATATATATATACATATTTATATGTTTTATACTTCAAGTATACTTGTCTTTCAAATGCTTATTGGTATCATACACATAAGCCTGAAATACTATTCTGAAAATACTGATATTTGAATATTTATGAAAACTGGGATATTTATTATAATATTTATTATCTCAATATAATCTATATGACAGAAAGATATTTGTACCTTTCCATGTATGTACCCCTACACAATTTTTAAGTGATGGGGTGGCTTTCAGTCACTGCAACCTCTCCATGTGCACTTTTTTTTTTTGTTTTATGACACTAAATAAAAAAAGAAAAAAATGGTTCTATGTATGTCTTCAGTATGTACTATATATATGTAAAGAACTGAATCATTATCCTTTTAAACTAAGAAAAACATTCTTCCTCCTAAAATTAATGCATTTTCCTTTAGAAGGAAGTTTGCATTGATTATAAGATATATATATAATTCTTATTTTAAAAAACGTTAATAAGAATATGAGATTTGATTTAAAAATATCTATGGTTTAGAAGGTACATAGAGAGTCAGTTATATATTTTATAGAACACCCAGTTGGAATAATATCAGAAATAATTTCAAAATTTGCCTCTACATTAATTTTAGTGGCAGTTGCTAATGAGACATCCTCCACAAATACCCTGAAAGTATGAATGAGTGGCAAAAAATTGAGAGAGATTAGCTGATAAATGCTATTACAGAAGAGCAGATCTTTAAATAAAAGTACAAAATTGACATTTGGTGTGAACAGTATAATTCTTCTTGTGCTACAAGGACATTTCTTTGAAGTAGTTAAACAACTATTGATGATTTGGCACCAGTTAAGGGGATGGATGAAGCTACTTGGAGGTATTTGCTGACCTCTAAGATTACATTTATATAGCTACAAACTCACTCACTTGCCTGCTCAAATTGGAGCAAATTATTCCAGCTTTTTTTTTTTTATTCAACAGCATTGACTGAAGACAAAAAGTCAGCCAGGTGTTTCCCCAGTAAAATGGGTTTATTTAGGATCAACAAGGTATTGCAATCTGGAGGATACAACCATGGAGGGTCAAGAACAAGTTCGCTAAAATAAAGAGAAAGCTCTTTTGTAGATGGGAAAGGAAGTTGGGAAGAGTGGATTACAGTTTATCAATTTGCTTTACTATCAATGATAGTAAAGGGGGTGCAAGATCACCGTCTTTTGACTGACCCCCCCTTACTTCACTCTAATGAGGTTTGTGTTTGTTAATTTTTTGAAGAGCAGTATCTGAATGAATCAGTGTTTAGTAACATGAGCCAACTCAAGGTCTTTTGTGGCAGAAGAACTAGCTAGGAAACAACATTTTCTGACAGAATCAGAAGGAAAACAGCCCATCAAGTGGGAGATAGCCAAACACAATTATTGTAAAATTTCCACCTGGCCAGCTGAATAATCAATTTAAAAACAATTAAAAAATGTTGATTTTACCTCTTTTGCTTAATGGATTCTGTTATGGCTGAAGGGCTTAAAATTTCTTCATTGAATATCATAACATAAAAATTACATATTTGCACCCAACTTATGTCTTGCACCAGATGAATATTGTGCCATCACCTAATTACCTTTTTCCCTATAGTTGGCAATAACTTTTTAAAAAGAGTTTTCAAAGAATTGTCTTTGTTTTTAACCAACTTAGGGTACTAAATTCTGTTTAGGCCTAGTTTATACATTCACCTTATATCACTTAGTAGAAGGTATTTTTTAATATAAATCAATATTATTTCTTCAAAATAAAAATATACTCTGTCAAACAGAAATATAAATGTTTTAATTATTAAAAAATAAATTGTCAGAGAAATCATTAAATTTTTAATTTTTAAAAAGACATTAACAACTCACTACACGCAATCTGCTGAATAAAGGCATCCTAAATTAAGTTCCCTCTTCCTAATAATCCTTTGTTCTCCTAAATTTATTTTTTCTAGAGCAGAGCTTGAATGTATTATTGAACATAGTATAACAATATGACAAAGAAAGCATCAATTTCCTGGACACCTGTTATTTATACCTTAAAAAAATGTGAGAGCAGATGCAGTGTATAATCTGATTCATTAAGATTTGGTGGAAAAAATAATCCATAAACAGTATAGCCAGATTGACCTTGAAAAAAGAAACTTCATAGTAGACTTTCATATTCTCTTTGATAAAGGCCTGTGTTTTATTTTCACACATTTTAATACAATCGTCAACAAATTAATGTATGGGAAGTGGTCCTCTGATACATAAAGGTGGAAGAAGAATATTATATTATCATATTTTACAAAACTCATGACTTAAATATGATTTGGCATGCATTTTATTTAGAGTGTGTCAAGTAGTAGTTTCTTAATGCCACGGGTCAAATGCTCACCAGGTTGACTTCTTTTTCTGCTCTGTCTGCTCAAGATGTCATCAGAAGAAAATAAGTGAGAGAATTTATGGATGTAGAGATCTCTCTCAGATATGAAATAATGCATGTCACACTCAGATTTCCAAAGGCCAATAATAAACCCAAAATGGTAGAAACAGCACAGTGTGAAATGGGATATTGAGAGATATTGAGAAGAGAAATTATGTCACCTTTGCCACTCGACTACAGACAGACGCGTTGGGTGTAAGAATGAGACATTTGCTGTGCAAAACTGTGATTAGATTCCATCACTTCAGTACCTTGTTTTCCTGGAATGTGAAGAATGGATTTGCTTCACTGACATTAGCCCTTTTACATTGAGCACAAAAAAAATGGAGTCTGAATAGCAACTGCCAAATGGTTTTAAGAATTAAAAATTAATAGCAATAAATTTAATAATTCTAAAGAATTTTAAATGTATCTTAAAATTATGTAAGCTCTTTTATTATTTAAATCAGCATCCATTGGCATGATAATTAAACAACAAAATATGTGAGGGTGCATTGTGCTTTTATTTTTTAAAATGGACTACCTGATTTTACAATACTTTGGAAAAACAGTATCTAAGCTACTTAGAATGATTTCATACACTTACGTATGAATAAAAGAGAAATGACTAGAGGTAATCACCATTTTTTTTAACATATATGAAACCCAATATGCCAAATATGACACCCAAATTTCACAATTCAGAAAGTACATTAGATTGTTTGTGACAAAATGATACACTTCCAGACTCATAGGCAGTGATCCTTTTGAAAATCAGCCCACGGCCACCTCTTGAAGGCTGACATCATTCTGATTATTCCTTACAGTCTAAGCACTGTCACTGCAGGGCTGCTCGGAATAGCGCATAAGCTACCAAAGTGAGGAAGGACAATTTCTAGGCTTTGCTGTGTTTGGAGAGAATGAGGTTAATATCATCCCTCAACAGTGAGGATGCACAGGCCCATGTCACCGATACACAGACTGCCAAGGAGAGAGCGGCAGTGCTGAGCACTACTTTTTCCCTTTTTCATGTGTGAACAGTATGAAGAATATATTAAGAGGGTTAGACAATTTAGCTTAGAAACAGGGTAAAAGATTAAATTTCTTGCTCTTTTTCTCCCCTTTGCCAATTAAAATCCATCTACTACCTGTCTTTGAGATTCAATTATTTTTTCCTCAAGGGAAATAGAAACACCGACTTGATCTTTATTAAGCAGTAATCTTTAAAATGTAGCACATGTACACAATTACAATGACTTTGTAGCAGCTTTCTAATTTTCCTTAGCATCCACAGAGAATAATATAAATGCTGATATTGAACTAGTCAAGTTGCTATCATATCCATTTTTTTGTTCATTCAATGGCTCAGTCAGTCTTCAGAAATTTCATTCAACAATAATCAAGTATTTGGCAGATATATAGGTATCTGAGAAAAGCAGGTAAATAATATATGGTACATACTTCTAGGTATTTAGTCTAGGGAAAAAGTAAACATGTGAACAATCAAAATAATGATTCACGATTCCCTGACCTCCTGGGAGGGAAGAGGGGCTAAAGATCTAGCTAATCAATCATGCCTATGTAATGAAGGCCTCCATAGGAATCCAGAAGGAGGGAGTTCAGAGACCTTTCAGAAATACCCTACACAACTCAATGGGGGAAAGCAGAGTCTTTTGAAGAAATCTCAAATGACATTGAGAAGGAGTGGCCAGTGAGCTCAGAGGACAAGAAGAGAGTATTATCAAGAAAACCCAGGTAATCATAGCCAAAATGCTATTATTAAGACTGTCGAATAGGAATGAAGAGAAGATGACGGAGGAGTGAATGGGAGTCACGCTGACCTCCTCCCAAGACCAAACTGGAATTGCTACTAAATAGTGAAGTAATCGCCTGGAAAACAATGGAACGATAGAGGGAGAGGAGCCTTGGAGCCACGGACAGTGGATTCGACTCTCACACATCCCAATGGGTGAGAAGTGTGGTGGAGGCTCGAGAGGGTGGGATGGGTGCCCACGGGCACTAGCACCAGAGGGACATGGAAACGGCCAATTAGCTCCCCCCGAGAAGAATGGGGTCTGAATCATAAACAGGGACCCCTAAACTACAGCAGCTAAAACCAAGAAAATACAGACAAAACGCAACCCCGAAAAGCTTAGGGGCGCTCTCTGCCAGAGACAGGTGGCTGGGGATGCAAAGAGACATTTAAAGGGCAAACGCAAAAGTTGCAGCGGCAGCCACCCTCCTTGATCGCTGGGTAGAGGCGGCAGCAGGGTGGGCTGGTGCCTGGAAAAAGACTGGTGAGGAAAACTTTGTGAAGAGAACTGACACAGCGGCTGGTGGAGCCCAGGTGATAAGGCACCTCCCACTCTGCAGCTACCATCTCGCTCAAGCATAAGGGAATCAATTAACCTGTCTTTTGTGTGCTCCGCACATAGCTTGTGCATGTGAGCTGGGGGACTGAGTGCAGACTGGCTGGGAGAGCCTTGAGGAGAGACTGGAGATGGAGGAATTGGGGAAAGAAGAGGAGGAGGAACCAGGGAGCCCCGACTCCCTCCCCGTTCTGTAGCCTCTATTGTGGGCTGGAAAGGCGTGCCCCCAAAGAGGCAGAAGAGGGGCACGTATGAACCAGACTGCCTGCGATTGAAACGCAGGCTGCACAGGGGGTGGATCCTTGGCCGAAGGGGTCACAGAACTGCCCAGAGACCCCTGAGGAGAGACTAGAAATGGAGGCGTTGGGGAAAGAGCGGGAGGAGGAACCGGGGAGTCCTGACTTCTCCTTGTCATAGTCTCCATTGAGCGGGAAGAGGCCACACCCTCAAAGAGCCAAAAGCTGAAATGCACACATACACACCCCAAAAATACCCAGTGCAGGCGCACACACTTGCACCGAGTGACGAGCGAGGGTTGGCGAGCATGTGTGTGACCCACGCGGGCTGGTGAACATTGCACCGGCCGGCAAGGCCTCCGACAGATTGACACAATACGGCCTGCGAGGGAGAGCACAGAGCAGCAAGGGCAGGCGTAAATTGACCCGCCAGCCTGAACTGCACAGCTGCCCACAAAATTCGTAGATCCCTGGCCGAAAGGGTCACAGAGCTGCCCAGAGTCCCCAGAGGAGAGACCGGAGACAGTATTAACCGGACAGTCCTGGAGCTGACTTTCTCCCATTTCCATAGTCCCCATTTGGCGAGGGCAAGCAATGCAACCAAAGAGCCAAAGCGGGGAAAACACAAAATAGAAGCCCCTAAACTGACCATTGCCAGGGAGCTCGCGGGCCAGTGGGGCCAGATGAGTACGCAAGATTGCGAATAAGCCCCCTAGTCTGGGGCAAGCACATGTGAGCCCAGGCCGACGGGGGATCCTGCCACTCCCGGATCATGCTCAAGGAGCTGGCGTGAGAGTGCAGAGCGATCCCAAAAAATAGCCCAGCCCTGACTGAAGCGGTCACAGAGCTGCCCCAAGCAGGAGTCAGACACTGTCAGTAGACTCCTGGAAGACTCAAACAAACAACCCAAGGTCATATAGGGTCAACAACTGACATCATCAGAGGCAGGCCGAGAAAGGAAAGGAAAGGACAAAAACACTTAACAGACTCTCAAAAAAATGGGAAGAAAAAGAAGTTCCCCCCAAATGAGTGGAAAAAGGGACTCCCCACAGAGAGAGCTAAATAAAATACAGGCAAGGGAATTATCAGATATTGAATTCAAAACAATGGTTCTAAGGAAGCTCAATGAGCTCAGCCAGCTCAAAGAGAACTAGGAGAAACTGCAGAGAAACTATCAGGATCGTACAGCAAACAATATTAGCAAGGAAAAGGACATACAAACTATCAAGAAGACACAAGAGGATATGAAGAATATCATTTCTGAATTGAAGAACACAGTAGAAGGAATCCAAAGCAGGCTGGAGGAAGCCGAGGATCGAATCAATGAGATAGAGGATAAGGTAGAAAGAAGCTCGCAGAAAGAACAAGAAATGGAAAAAAGACTCAAAAAGAATGAAGAGGCATTCAGGGAAATGCAGGACTACCTGAAACGCAATAATATCCATATAATAGGGAAACCAGAAGGAGAAGAAGAGGAGCAAGGGATAGAGAACCTCCTCGAAAAAGTAATGATGGAAAATTTCCCTAATTTCAGGAGAGAAAGGCTCTCATGGATGCAGGAGGCACAGAGGACCCCACTCAAGAGGGACTCAAAGAAGTCCACTCCAAGACACATCATCATTAAAATGGCAACTATCAAAGACAAAGAGAGAATCCTCAAGGCAGCAAGGGAGAAGGAGAAAGTAACATACAAAGGGGCCACGATATGCCTAGGAGCTGACTTCTCAACAGAAACACTACAAGCCAGAAGGAAATGGCAACAAATATTCCAAGTCATGAAAAGCAAGGGCCTACAGCCAAGGCTGCTCTACCCAGCTAGGCTCTCAATTAAAATAGAAGGGGAAATACAGAGTTTCCCAGACAAGAGAAGGCAAAAAGAATACATCTCTACCAAACCAGCCCTCCAAGATATGCTAAGGGGACTGGTTTAAGCAGTGAAGGAAAAGAATGAGACAGAGAGGAACACAGGCACAAAGAGAAAAGATGAATAAGTTTCTATCAGTAATATCTCTCAATATGAATGGACTAAATGCCCCAATCAAACACACAGGATAGCTAAATGGATAAGAAAACATGACCCACACATAGGTTGCCTCCAAGAGACCCACTTCAGAGCAAGAGACCTACACAGATTCAAAGTAAAAGGTTGGAAAAAAATATTCCAAGCAAATGGGCATGAGAAAAAGGCTGTGGTTGCCATACTTGTATCAGACAAAGTAGATTTCAAAACAAAGGCCATAAAGACAGACCCAGAGTGGCACTTTATAATACTTAAAGGAAGAATCTATCAAGAAGACATCAACATTGTAAACTTATATGCTCCCAATACAGGAGCCCCCAAGTTTATAAGGAAATTGTTGGATGACTTCAAAAAAGATATAAACAGCAACATACCGATAGTAGGGGATTTCAACACCCCACTGTCAAAAATGGAAAGTTCTTCCAAACAAAACATTAATAAACATATTGTGGCTCTTAAAGACACACTGAATCAAAGAGACTTAACTGACATATATAGAACCTTACATCCCAAAGAAGAAAAATACACATTCTTTTCAAATGCTCATGGCAATTTTTCAAAGATAGACCACATGAAAGGACACAAAGAAAACTTCAGCAAATTCAGGAAAATTGAAATAATACCCAAATTTTTCTCGGACCACAAGGGCTTGAAACTGGAAATCAACCTCAAAGAGAAACTTCAAAAACTTGCAAACTCATGGAGACTGAACAGTAGACTCTTAAACAATGAATGGGTCAATAATGAAATAGGAGAAGAAATCAAAAAGTTTCTGGAAACAAATGAAAATGAACAGACAACACTCCAAAACCTATGGGACACAGCAAAGGCAGTCCTGAGAGGGAACTTCAGAGCAATACAGGCTTACCTAAAAAAGATAGAAACATTTCAAATAAAAGACCTCACACTACAACTTCAAGAACGGGAGAAACAACAACAAATAAATCCCAGAGCATGTAGAAGGAAGGAAATAGTCAAGATTAGAGCAGAACTGAATGACATAGAGACGAAAAGAACGATTCAGAGGTTTAGCCAATTAAGAACCTAGTTCTTTGACGAAATAAATAAAATTGACAAGCCTTTAAGCAGACTCATCAAGAATAAAAGGGAGAGGACCCAAATTAATAATACCAGAAATGAAAGAGGGGAAATAACAACTGATACCACAGAAATACAAAGGATCGTCAGAAACTATTATGAACAATTATATGCCAAGAAATTTGAAAACCTTGATGAAATGGACAAATTTCCTGAAAAGTATAATCTTCCAACACTGAAGGAGGAAGAAACAGAAAGCTTGAACAGACCGATAACAGCTGGGGAAATTGAAGCAGTCATCAAGAAACTCCCAGCACACAAAAGCCCAAGGCCAGACGGTTTCACAGGAGAATTTTACAAAATATTTAAGGAAGAGCTAACCCCTGTCCTTCTCAGACTATTCCAAAAAATCCAAGAGGAGGGAAGACTCCCAGACTCTTTCTATGAGGCCAGCATCACCCTAATCCCAAAACTAGATAAAGACCCTACAAAGAAGGAAAACTACAGGCCAATTTCTCTGATGAGCATAGATGCTAAAATCCTCAACAAAATATTTGGCAAACCGCATCCAGCAATACATTCGAAAGATTATCCACCACAATCAAGTGATATTCATCCCAGGCATGCAGGGATGGTTCAATATACGCATATCAGTAAACGTGATACAGCACATAAATAAAAGAAAAGACAAAAACCACATGATCATCTCGATAGATGCAGAAAAAGCATTCGATAAGGTACAGCACCCGTTTATGATCAAAGCACTCAGCAAAATGGGAATAAATGGGGCATTCCTCAATGTAATAAAGGCCATATATGAAAAACCTACAGCCAATATCATATTCAACAGGCAAAAACTGAAAGCTTTCCCACTAAGATCGGGAACACGACAAGGATGTCCGCTCTAACCGCTTCTTTTCAACATCGTTTTGGAAGTCGTAGCCACAGCAATCAGACAAGAGAAAGAGATAAAAGGCATCCAAATAGGAAAGGAGGAAGTAAAACTATCATTGTTTGCAGATGACACGATAGTGTACATAAAGAACTCTGTAGACTCTAGCAAAAAACTCCTCAACCTAATAAATGATTTTGGCAAAACAGCAGGATCAAAGTCAATATTCAGAAATCAAAGGCATTTTTGTACACCAGCAATAAAATAGAAGAAGAAGAAATCAGAAAAATAATACCATATGACATAGCAAGAAGAAAAATAAAGTACCTAGGCATAAATTTAACCAAGGACTTAAAAGACCTGTACGCAGAAAACTGTACAACACTGAAGAAAGAAATAAAGGAAGACACAAATAAATGGAAGCATATACCGTGCTCATGAATTGGAAGAATTAATATCCTCAAAATGTCCATACTACCCAAAGCAATTTATAGATTCAACGCAATCCCTATTAAGGTACCAATGACATATTTCACAGAAATAGAACAGACATTTCAAAAGTTTATATGGAACCATAAATGACCCCGAGTAGCCTCAGCAATTTTGAGAAAGAAAAACAAAATAGGAGGGATCACAATACCAGGCATCAAACTGTACTATTAAGCCACTATACTCAAAACAGTCTGGTACTGGCACAAGAACAGATCCATAGACCAGTGGAACAGAATAGAAAGCCCGGAAATAAGCCCAGGTCTCTATGGGCATCTAATATTTGACAAAGGGGGCTGAAGCATAAAATGGAGCACTAATAGCCTCTTCAACAAATGGTGTTGGGAGAGCTGGATGGCTACATGCAAAAAATGGAAATTGGATCATCAGCTGACACCATACACAAAAATAAACTCAAGATGGTTCAAAGACTTAAATATAAGTCACAACACCATACAAGTCCTAGAGGAGAACATTGGCAGGAAACTCTCAGATATCCCACGCAGCAATTTTTTCACTGATATGTCTCCTAAAGCAAGGGACATAAAGGAAAGAATAAACAAGTGGGACCTCATCAAAATAAGAAGCTTCTGCACGGTTAAAAAAAAACATCAGCAAAATGAAAAGGGAGCCAACCACATGGGAAAATATATTTACTAATGATACATCAGATAGATGTTTGATCTCCAAGATATATAAAGAACTCACTCGACTCCACTCCAAGAAGACAAACAATCCAATCAAAAAATGGGCAAAGGACCTGGGCAGGCACTTTGCCAAGGAGGAGATACAGAGGGTCCAGAGGCATTTGAAAGGATGCTCAGCATCACTAGCCATCAGAGAAATGCAGATCAAAACCACCATGGGGTACCACCTCACACTGGTCAGAATGGCCATCATAAACAGATCAACAAACAACAGGTGCTGGCGAGGCTGTGGAGAAAATGAAACCCTAGTACACTGTTGGTGGAATGCAGACTGGTGCAGCCATTGGGGAAAGCAGTGTGGAATTTCCTCACAAAGCTGAAAATTGAACTGCCTTTTGATCCAGTGATTCCCTTGCTGGGACAATACCCTATGGATACCAAAACACCTATACAAAAGAACCTATGTCCCCCAATGTTCATAGCAGCACAATTTACAAGAGCGAAGTGTTGGAAGCAACCTAAATGCCCATCTGTAGATGATTGGATCAAAAAGTGATGGTACATATACACAATGGAATACTATGCAGCAGAAAGAAAAAAAGAACTACTACACTTCGTGACAGCATGGATGGAACTGGAGAGCATTATGCTAAGCGAAATAAGCCAGGGGCAAAAGACAAATACCATATGATCTCACCTATAAGCAGAACCTAACCAACAATACAAAGATGCAAGGAAAATAAGACCAGCAACACTGAAAGGGAAAGCAATCAACAGAGACAAGCGGGAAGGAGGGAGGGGGGGCAGGGAAAAGGAAGGGAAGGGGAAAGTCAAGGAACATATAGCAAGGACTCATGGACAAAACCAAAGGGGAAGAGCTGAGGGAGGGAGGGAGGGAGGGGGCAAAGAAAAGTGGTTGGGAGTAGGTAGAGACAAATATACTTGAAAAAATACATTAAAATAAAATTTAAAAAAAAAATAATGACTCACAATGAGATTGTTTAGGGTGTGAAAAAGCATTGGAGCCTGAAGCACAGATTTCTAAAACCGTAAATCCTATTATTTATAAGCTACACATTTACACACACACAGCATATATATACACACACACATGCATAGTATATACATGTGTATATATGCATATATGTAGGTGTGTGAATGTGTGTGTATATATGTGTGTACAAACGCACACACACACACATACACAAAAACAAAACAAACCCTGGCTTTGTGGCATAGCTAGTTGGAGTGCCATTTTGTGGACAAAAATGTTGCAGATTTGATTCCTGGTGAGGGCACATACCCAGGTTGCAGGTTTGATCCCCAGTAGGGGCACATATGGGTAGCAAATGACCTCTCTCCCCCCCTATTTCCTCTCTCTGTAAAATAAATAACGCATATCCTCAAGTGAGGATTAAGAAAAAAGAAAACAGTTTCTATTTCAGTTGTATTGACTCATATCTTTTTGTTTAAAATCTCAAAAATGGACTCATGGTGACTGCTATTAGAACACACAGACTATTTCTTCATGAGAATAGTGATCATACTAGGCCCAAGAGAAAAGCAAGCCAAATAGTTTTTTTGCTAACTTTAAAAAACACATACAATTGGACTTCAGCCCTTTATATTTCATAATAATAATCATAAGAAAATGTCTGCCCAGGAACAACATTCTTTGTAGAAAGAAAAGGCAAACACAAGAGAGCCAGGAAGCTTTGCTTTCTTTGTACAGTGGTGAATTTCAATCCCTGCCCTGGAACATTAGGACAGAAGGATGTACACAGACCCTGTCTTCTGTACTTATTATGTCTCAGGGAAAGAAGTGCCTATGAGACAATGAGACAGAAAAGCAAGGGACTGAGAAAGAAAGAGAAAGACTTATTAGCTGGAGCAGCTTGAAACCTCCTTTCTACAGCTTCTGGTAAAAAAAAAATAAATATAAAAAAAGTCATACAAGAGACCATTTGAAAGGCAAAACTGACTACGGTACTTGCATAATTTAAAGACTTACTCTTACCTACTTTGAAGTTGAATGAAGTAAGGATGTGATTTGGAAGAGAGATGTGTCCCCCTACAAATTCAGAAGTTCTAAGAAAAACATCTTCAAAGTGTTGTGGTGGTTTGGGGCAGGAGGGGATTGTAAATTAACTTCATGAATGGGGATCAAGAAAAGTTTCTACAAGGAAGTGATATTTCACAAAAGGCATCCCTAATACTTCCAAAGGCATCCCAGAACAGCTCTGATCATCTTGGTAATAAGATCCTAGAAACATCTCTGTGAATCTATTAATAGCTTACTTATGCTGTAGTATATAGTAATTTTCATTATTTTAAGATACACCAATATGAAAGCAGTTTACTAAATTTAAAAAAAGGCATGGCAATATGATCTGGAAAGAAATAAATAATGTTATACAGCTGGAATGTGCTGTATTTTCTTGCATGATTTTTAATTTATATGCATTTTAATTAAAATCTCCCTGCTATTGCTTGATAATAGTCGTGTGTACTGCTACCCTGCACGTTAACAGCTATTCAGAGCTACATAGGCAATGTTTGTGTTATGATGAAACCACTAGATATATTTGCCTTTGTTCTGCTTCTGATTCTGCCACCAAGGACACTTCTGTCTATGAAGATGAAATGTGGCATAAACTGAGGATAGAGTTGGTATTAGGAAATCTCAATTCCAGTCTAACCTTTGCCCTTCTATGTTTGAAAATTAGGTAAGTCATAATTTCCCTGTGCTTGTTTCTCCTTCACAAAGTTGTGATCCTCAAATTAAATAAAAAGATACATTTTATATTCTCATCAGTAATATTAGTAAAGAATTTGAAATATTGACACTTTCTTTCCAAATTTTTGAACCATAAGAAATTATAGTATATTAAGAAGATATGTAAAAGATGGTATATTACATAAGTATTTGGGAACAGATGAGATTATAAATACTACTAATTTAAAGCCTGTCTTAATGTATTAATTCAATGTCTATTTCCATTATTAACATTTTATTTATTAAATAACTATAATATTGTATTCTGGTTTTAAGTATTGAAAAATAAAAAGAAAAACAGGGAAATATATCCATTATGATTTCATTTTTTAACAAATTCTAGTGAAAACACACAATTCCATACACTGTCACTTTATTTTTATTGTATTTTGATTTACAATTTTGACTGTATTTTGCTCAAATATTTTCATTTTCATTGTTATTTTTAAAGACGAGAAAGATGTTTAAATAACTAGAAGCATCTCCTACAAATTGGGCACAAGTTGATAAGTGTGGGGAAATTCCCTGTCTGGTTTCAGGAACTGTAACCCCGCTGACAGGTGGGAGGGACCCAAGGCTGGAAATAATCAGGGAGGCCTTGGGAAAACAGGCCCCTGAGGAGACATAACCTGTCTCCCCCGGTAGAGGCGTAGCTCCTGCTTCTCTGCTTGGCCCTGTGATGGTCGCTTGTTGATGATGAGTAAGTTTCTCTAATGCAGAGATAACAACCTAAGCCAGACATCATAGTATGGGAAGCAGACAAGAAATTGGGGGACATGGAGAAAGGGCAAAATGGCTTGGCTTGCATCTCTTGGCTCAGCTTGGGTATGGCTGGAGTCCTCATTTTTCCAGAAAGAAGTCTCTGGCTCTTGGCGGCTCCCTCCCCATACTTGGCTCAGGCTCAAAACAATACCTGAGACAATCCTGGACAGATCTGGAGGTTGCTAGGGAAATCAGGCCTAAAAGTAAATTCTTTAAAGTGTGCTTTGCTTTTCCTTCAGAAGCTATAGCCAGCTCATGTTGGGAAGGAAATTTACTTTGTTCACAGACCCTAACCTTAAACCCTTTGACCTTCTCATGTTTGAGCTCTCATGTTTACTAGTCTCCTCTCAGACCCATGTAAATCGGTGTGTTCCTGCCATTTGTTTTCTTCAAAACATCATCTATTCTCTGTAAACATTAACATACTGATGTAATGAGATCACCTGTGCATTCCTGTTACTTAGCCCCACTGATAACCTTTTCAATAAAAGCCTTTGAACAAAGGGACTCTGGGCCTTCCCCACTAGGGGGATGTGCCACATCCCCTCTCCTGGCAAACAGAGAAGTGTTTGTGAGGACTCGTGTTTATTCCTCCCATCCATGACACCCCCAGGACGGGCTCTGTGAGATTCAGAGTTCCCGGTCCCATCTCAGCTGGCCCCGGACAGTAACCCTCAGATCCCAGAGCACCACGTTCCTTGCGAAGAGCTCTGTCCCTGACGCAGCAGTTGTTACCTGGACCAGGGACAAGTGGCAACCCGCGGCGGCACTCCCCCCAGGTGCCACATGCAACAGATAACTAGAAATAATTATAGAATTATGACTTATATGCTAATAAATGTTTGATAATTTTTAGCAAAAATAATTTTAAAAATATTTGTAATTAATTTTTATGCAGCTGAAGCATATTCTGTATACAAAGTTACAAATCTAAATATTAAAAAGTGTGATTTTTCTATACCATCCATAATTATAAAATACAAAATAAAGCAAAATAAAAAATAAACAGGTCTTTCATTTTATAAGAAACTGAGAAGTATTCAAAAACCAAACAAATGGACTTCTGGTTTCTAGTTCTACATATAAGAAGTTTGGAAGTCAAAACTCCTAATAAAAAGTAGAAAAGAAGAAAAAATCAACAGCTCTTCTTAGATTCTTAAGAGAAGAGAGGACACAGGACAAAAAACTGCCCCAAGGACTGGAGAGATTCCGGAGAATAGAAGGAATTGCTGCTTACTGGAAATAAACATAAACTTCCACGGAAAACAGTGCCAGCCCAGGAAAACCTGTATTGTAATTTATGAATTTTTGGAGTCTCAGGGTGGAAAACATGAGTTAAAACCTCCTGGGAACAGTCATGGATGAGCTCCTACAATATTGTGAGATTTACTTCCAAGAACTTGTTCAGGTTCTCACAGAAAATATCACACCCCCGCAAAAAAAAGATCCCAATACTTCCAATGGAAAGCAGGACAGAGAAGCCACTGTGAAACAGGCTAAAGCATTATTCTTCTTAACAGGGGTTGCCTTTAGGAAAAACTAGTTAATCAGAGCTAACTTGTTGCTGGCATTGTATGAGATCTTAATACACCTGCAAGAAGGGAAATACCAAAATCCAGCCCATTCTAGCCTTCCATGTGGGAGAAAGAAAATACCATCTTCAGCCCATATGGGTCTTCCTGTCCCAGGTAAGGAAAAAACTGAGCAACACTTGTGAAGTTCACAGTCCAAAGGCACAGGTTTGCTAAAATTCTGAAACCTAATCATAGGACTACATGATGCTTTCCCCACGCCTTACCACCACATTACTAAAGGCCTATTTAAGCAGTTTCTGCTACCAATTACACCATTTACTGCTTTCAAGAAAAATGACAAGCATACTAAAAGGCAAAAAAGAAAACCACATAATTTGAAGAGAGAGAGCTAAGACAGATGGCCATTCTAATTGACTTACATACGGAAGATTGATGTGCACCTCACAGCAGTGCATGCATGTTGGTCAAGCTAATGGCACACTGGTTATCCTTGAGTTAATGCACCTTTGACTAATGAACTTAGAGCTCAAGTCAGCTAAGTCTTCATCAGCCTGTTATAATTCATATAAAACAGCATAATATTAAGATCTTGTGTTCGTTTGCTCAGGCTGCTGTAAAATGTACCACAAATCAGTTAGCTTAAACAACAGAAATTTATTCTCTCACAGAAGTCTGAAATTAATACATTGGCAGGATTGCTCCATTCTGGGGATTGCAAAGCAAAATCTGTTCTGTCATTCTCTCCTAGCTTCCAGTGGTCTTCCGGCAGTCTTTGTCATTCCTGGCATGCACATGGCACTTTCAGTGTGTCCTCACGTCGTCTTTTTTTTTTTGTCTCTTTTTTCTTCATATAATATTTTTGTGTGTATGAGGACATCTGTCATACTGATTAAGGGGCCACCCTACTCCAAAGTGAACTCATCTTAACCAGTTACATCTGCAATTACCTTATTTCCAAATAAGATCTTATTCTGAGGTACTAGGGGCTAAGACTTCAAATATGTGCATTTTGAGAAAGCATAATTCAACTCTTAACAGTTATCTTTACCATCAATTTCTCACTAACATCTATTAAAGTCAGCAGAGTATACCTCTATTTACTTGTATGTTCCAAGCTTAAATTAATATTTAAGATTACTTTTGCATTGTTTTCACTGATAAGCATATATGCTTATATTATATAGATATATACATATGCAAATGTACACATATATACATATATCATAAAAATAGAATACATAAAAGTGTTATGTTTCTCTTCTTGATCTTAATAAAACTATTAGTGTGGCCTTTCAGCATTATTCGTTTTTGCTAGAGAAAAGTACTCTTGTTATATAAATAAACAAAACAATAAAGTTTTTTAATGGAAAAATCTGCTCTAGTACAATGCACTATTTAGTCACTACTAGTAGAAATACATGTGATTCTCAGATTTTAATGACATACATATTTTATATTAACATATACGATTTATTTGCTATGTAATTATAATGAAATCTATTTTTTGCACATAGAAGAGTTCATTAGTCAGGACTCATTCTAATACCTTTCTATATATAGTCATTCCTGAGCTCTTAAATACCTTAGTTATGAAAAGTAGAACATATTAAGCTAATAAATAATTCCTGGGCTTAAAAATTCATTTGATGACTTACCCTTCAGAACATATTTATTAGCAATGAAGAATATACTCCATACAAATTCCTAGTTCTCTATAATACTAATGTAAATTATTAATAGGTAACATTAAGACAACTATTTAATCTACCAATGACAAAATTAGGTTGTGATAGTTATTTCACTCACGGGTACAGAGATATTAATACTAATGAAGTAAGAATGTAAGTTTCTAAACTTAAAAGTGGTTTTCCATATTAAAAGAGTCTAAATGTCCTATAGAATTCAGTTCAAGGTTCATGTATTTACTCAGTCTATTACCAGAGGGAGTGTGGAAGAAGAAAATTTATTTGAGAAGAAAATTAGACAATTACTTGGGGGAGGTGACTGAATGCTGAAAAGCATTAGCTAGTTGCTTCTTTAATTTATGGCTTTAATCATAGAAAGTTGGCCAGAGTAGGGAAATGTGCCTATACTTTAACCAATATGCCAAGCTTCACAGGGCTTAATGTTAAATTTTGCTCAACTGAAATATTCAAACTATATTCAAAGTTCACTCATTTATTCATTTATCCATTAAATAATTATTGAAAGTTTGCCTTGTACAGTGCTTTGGAGGTCTGATTGCCCCAGCAGTTAATAATACAATGGAAGTGAATAGCAAAAGATTTTTATTCTGAAGGGCTTCAAGAAAGGATTTCTAGAAAACATTATATCTATGATAAGTCCAAAAGAATGACTGGGAACTAACTAGGTAAAGTCAGCTGGAATAGGGGAGAAAATGTTGAATGGGTTAAGGAAGTGGATTTTTCACATGGAGAAAATAATGTATAAAGACCTGGAGCAAGCAAGATTGTGACACATCTGATTTCAGCCAGCTGGCATGAAGACATGAGGTGGAACATGATGCAAATGTTACCTAACAAAGTGGCATTTGGCTGCCTGCTGTCATACACAGGCATAAGGCAGAGATTGGTGAGGAAGGAAAAAAGTGTTTATTAAAAGATTGACCAATTTGGGAGGAGTTGGGGGCTTCCCGGCTCCAGGTCAATCTCTTCTGCAAAACACAACCAGAATCTAGCCACCCCCAGACCTGCAGTCAGTGTCCAGACACCCTGCTCTATTCTTATCTGTTCTCTGGGACTCAAGGCAGTTTCACAAATGGGCCTCGAGCTCTTTAGCTTTAGGCTTTGTCCTCCCTGTAATGCGCACTTGCGGTGCCAGCATTGCCATCGCCTCACCACACCTTTTTCCCTCTCCTGGCACCCACAGCCTGCTGCGAGATCCCCTCAGCTGGTCGAGCAGGGGCTCCTTCCTTGGGGTCCATGGGCATTCAAGGCTGCTTGTGCCCCCAGGGCCAGCGAGCGTTCTGCCCAAGCGACTGTGCACTGAGGAGAGGTGTGGTCCACGGGCCATGCCATGTGGCTCAGGGCCACAGTGTCCTGTGGGCCACCGCCAGCAAAGTGGGTAGCCCAGCGAGGGACTCTGTCTCTGCCAGCTGTCTCTTGCCTGGGCCAGCACAAGCAAGAAAAAAGCTACAGATTTCTACATGTCCTCCCTTTAAAAGTCTGGGCCCAAAACCCTGGGCACTGTAGAAGCGTTCAGCTTTCCAGTCCACTCAAGCCAGAGTCCATTACAATAGTCATCCTGCACAGCATCTCTGACCTGCCTCTTGTTACCATGATCTGGAAGGGGAGAGTGTTTTCTAGCCACACACACAGCTTCCAGTGTCACGTGCAGGGGTCCTGGTTTGTTTACCTTTTTATCTGTGGGTATGGAAATCTGTCACACACGCTAGATGTGGCATCCCCACCATGTCTGGCGCTTCCCAACCTGCCTGGGGGGGGTCCCTTCCCTTTGCCCAGTGATCTGGCCAGATACCTCCGTGCTCGCTTGGGCAGCACATATACTAAAATTGGAACAATACAGAAAAGATACCCCCTGTAACACAAGTAGTCATACAGCAGTGCAGTCATGTTAAGACAATTAGAATGTATAGTCATTAAACTGGAAGCCATTAACGGGGTTTACATGTGAGAAGTGTAAGCAGATTAGCATTTTAGACAGATCGCTCCAGCTATAGAGTGGAGAATGTGTTAAAATGGAAAAATAACTAGAGGCCAGAAGACTACAAGGTTGTTGTTATAAAATATAAGAGGTGCTTGGTGCCTAGCAACTAGACTAAGGACAACAAAGGCAGAGGAAGCAAGAGTTATAAAAAAAACATACTGGGTTTTAAGTTTTTGTTTTCTTGATGTGAGTGAGAAAAGAGAAGTTAAGTCAAGTAATACATCAATTTTGTAATTTTGGAAAGAAGTGATGATTCTATCCAAATGAAAAATAACAATTGTAACCTGTAGACTCAGGTGGAAAAGGAGTTTTGCCCACCTGTAGTCTTTTGTCCCAGTCCCTTTGGGCTGCTATTACAAAGTGTAACAGACTGTGGGCTTGTAAAAAGTCAAAATTTATATTTCTAGCGGTTCTGGGAGTTGGGGATTACAAGATCAAAACACCAGCAAGTTCCATATCTAGCGAGTTCATGCTTTCTGGTCCATAGAAGGCATTTGCTAGTAGTAACTGCATGTGGCAGAAGACACAAGGGAGCTCCCTCAGACCTTTTATAAGGGCACTAAAATCGCCTCCCAAAGACCCCATCTCCAAATACCATCACCTTAGGGGTTTGGATTTCAACATATGAATTTTAGAAGGAAAGAAAACATACCATAGCAGCCTTGTTCCAAAACAATGCCATGATTTTGAAAATTATATATGTATGTATGATGTTGATACTGGGTTCAAAAATAGTATCAGTAATAAGAATCTCACAGTTTTGTCAACTAATGCTCAGTTCTCCCCTTTGTTCAGCTGGCCTCACCACATACTCCCATATTTTCTCCAATCTTTCTTATACTACAGTTCCCCAGAACTTTTTGTTTTACAAGATGCTTAATAATTTACATATTTTTAAGTTCACATATTTTGAGTATACAATCAATATTTTCTTACTAAATTTATAGAATTGTGCAGTTACCATAATCCAGTTTAAGAACAGTCTAACTCTTCAAAAAGTCGCCTTGGCTAATTTTCAGTTAATCCCTACTCCCACATCTCACTCAATACAATCAATAATCTGTTTCTAGCAGCATAATTTGCCTTTAGTGGACATTTGATATGCACTGAACCTTATAATATGTAGTCTTATAAGTCTTGCTCTTTTCACTTAGTATAATGTGTTTCGATTCATCCATATTGCAGCATGTATCGGTAGTTAGATCCTTTCCACTGCTGAATATTATTCCATTATGAGGATAAACCACATTTTGTTTTCCATTTATCAGTTTTGACTGAGAAGGGTTTTTCTGTTTGTTTGTTTGTTTTGTTTTGTTTTTTTGTTATTGCAAAAAAATGCTATGAATATTTGCCTGCATGTCTTTATGTGTTTATATGTTCTGATTTTCTTTGATCCTAGAAATGGAATTGGTATGTTGTGTGGTAAATTTCTGTTGACTTTTTGAGAAACTGTCAGAATGTTTTGAAAAATGACTTCACCATTTTATATTCTTTTCAGAAATGCATGAGAGTTCTAATTTCCCCACATGATAGCCAATACATAATACTGTCTGCCATTTCATTGTAGCCACTCTAGTAAGAGTGAAATAATATTTCAAAGAAGTCTTAATTTGTATTTCCATAACCACTAATTATGTTGAGCACCTTTCTTATGCTATTAATCATTTGTATATCTTCTTGATAAAATGTCTAATGAACTATTTTACCCATTTTAATATTTGTGTTGTTTTCTTACTATTAACCTATAAATGTTCTGAATGTATATCCTCAGATACATGTCACTTACCAAATATAGAACTATAAAACTTCTAGAATGAAATATAGAAGAAAAGCTCCAGCTTTCTTTCCAGAAGTTTTCTCTTTAGTTCCAGAAGTTTTATAGTTTTAACATTACTATTTTTGACTTACAATCTCTTTTGAATTAATTTTTATATACGTTGTGAGGTTAAGAGCCTCAGTCTTTCTTTTCTTTTATTTCCCAGTACCATTTGGTAGAAAAGTCTGTCCTTTCCCCTTTGAATTGTTTTGGCATATTCATCAAAAATTAGTTTAATATAAATATAAAAATTTATTTATGGACTCTCAATTTTGTTTCATTGTTTATTTGAAAAGCCTTGCCCCAATATCTAACTGTTTGATAATTCTGGTTTTAGAGTGATTATGAAATAAGAAAGTTAAGACTTTAACTTTGTTCTTTTTCAAATTTCTTGTTGTTTTTTAAGGTTCTTTGCATTTCCATCTGCCTTTAGGATCAGTTCATCAATTCTATTAAAAATAAAAGCCTATTGACATTTTTATAAGGAGTGAGTGGAAGCCACACTGATCTCCTCCCAGAAAAAACCTGAAATTAAAACTAAATTGTGGAGAAACCACCTGGAAAACAACTGAACAATAGTGAGAGAGGAGCCTTAAAACCTCAGAAAGAAAGAGGAACCGGCTTTGGCACAACCTAACTGGTAAGGAGTGCAGTGTGGCTCGAGAAAGTGGGGCGGGCACCCACGGGTGTCAGCACCAGAAGAATATTGAAATGGCCAGTTGGATCTCCCTGAGAAGAGTGGGGTCGAAACCATAAGTGGGAATCTCCAGTCTACAGCACCACAGCCAAAAAAAAACACACAGAAAGCATTAAGCTATGAAATGCAGCAGGGTGCTCTTTGGCAGATACAGGTGGCTGGAGATGCAACAAGCCACTTAAAGGGCCAATGCAAAAGTTTGCAGTGACAGCCACTTACCCTGGGTTCAGGTGGAGACAGGGGCGGAATAAGCTGGAGCTGGATGAGGAGAGACTGGAAAGGGAGGCTTTGGGGAAGGAACTGAGAAAGTGGAAAGCAGGGTCCTGGTGCTGACTCACCCCACATTCCACAGCTGCCATCTTGCTCAGGCAAACCACTCTCCTGAGCAGCAGCAGCAGGAAAAGATACAATAGCCCTGCCCTGAGGAGGCTCAGCCCTGGCCAGATGTTGCACAGGCCTGGGTGCTGAGTGCAGAGCAGCAGTCATAGATAGTAGATCCCTGGCTAAAGGAGATACAGGGTGGACTAGAGTCTCTTAAGAAGAGTGTGGCAACGGAGGCTCTGAGGGAGTAGAGGGGGTTGGGAGATCCCGGTGCTAACTATTCCCCCATAAAGCAGCAGCCATCTTGCTCAACAGACCACTCCCTGGAGAGGCAGCAGCATGAAAGGACACAATAGCCCCTCTCACAGGAAGGACTCTGTCCTGCCCTGACTGCTGAGGGCAGAGTGCCTAGATTAATAGCTAAAGGAGTCAGCCACAGACAGTAGATTCCTAGAAACCTCTTAAAGTCTGCCTAAGGTCAGATGGGGTCAACAGCTGACATCATCAGAGGAAGATCCAAAAAGAAACAAAGGAAAAAAAAAGTGGTCTCCTACCATAGAAGTTCACACCACAAAGTAAGGAAATCAAAACAGATCAATTTAAGAAGCAGAAGCAAAAAGGAGGAGTCTCAAAAATGATGTGAAGAAAAAGAAATACCCCACCAAATCGAAGGGAAAGGAGGAATCTTCACAAAGAGAACTAAATGAAATAGAGACAAGGAAACTATCAGATGTTGAGTTCTAAACAACAGTTCTAAGGAAGGGTCAATGAGCTCAGTGAGCTCAGAGAGAATACCCAAACACTACAGGGAAACTATAAAGAACTTGTTGCAAACTATATCAGCATGAAAAAGACATGGAAACTATCAAGCATAGGCAAGAGGAAATGAAGAACACAATTTCTAAATTGAAGAAAACAGTAGAAGGAATCAAAAGCAGGGTTGATGAAACAGAGAATTGAATCAGTGAGCTGGAGGACAAGGTAGAAAAAAAGCTCCCAGAAAGAGCAAGAAAATGAAAAAAGACTCCAAAAGAATGAAGTGGTATTGAGGGAAATGCATGACAACCTGAAACATAATAATATCTATATAACAGGGACACCAGACGGAAAAGAGGAACAAGGAGAGAGAACCTGTTTGAAAAAAGTAATGATAGAAAGCTTCCCTAATTTCAGTAGAGAAAAAGTCATGCAAATCCAGGAAGAACAGAGGGGCCCATTCAGGAGGAACTCAATGAAGCCCACTCCAAGACACATCATCATTAAGATGGCAAATATCAAAGACAAAGAAAGAATCCTAAAGGCAGCAAGAGAGAAGGAGGTAGTACATACATGGGAGCCCCGATATGGCTAACTGCTGACTTCTTAACAGAAACACTGCAAGGCAGAAGGGAATGGCAAGTATTCCAAGTCATGAAAAACAAAGGCCTGCAACCAAGACTGCTGTATCCAGCAAGGCTCTCAATTAAAATGGAAAAGGAAGTAAGGAATTTCCCAGAAGAAAGAAAGCTAAAAGAATATACCTCCACCAAACCAGCACTGTAAGATATGCTAAAGGGACTGCTTTAAGAAGGTGAAGAAGAAGAGTGAGAAAGAGAGGATCACAGGTACAAAGGGAAATAATGAATAAGTACCTATCAATAATAACTTTAAATGTAAATGGATTAAATGCCCCAATCAAAAGACATAGGATAGCTGAGTGGATAAGAAAACATGACTCACACATATGCTGCCTACAAAAGACCCATCTCAGAAAAAAAGACCTACACAGACTGAAAGTAAAGGGATGGAAAAAAAAATATTCCAAGCAAATAGGGAAAAAAAGGAGAGGTAGCAACACTCATATCAGACAAAATATATTTTAAGATAAAGGCCATAAAAGGAGACCCATAAAGACACTTTTTTATACCCAAAGGAAGAATTGAACAAGACATAAACATTGTAAACTTATATGCACCGAACATAGGAGCACCCAAATATATAAGCAAAATCTTGGAGGAATTCAAGAAAGATATAGACACACTGATAGTAGGAGATTTTAACACATCACTGTCCACAACGGATAGATCTTCCAAACAAAACATCAACAAGGATATTGTGGAACTGAATGACACATTAAATCTAATGGAATTAACTGACATGTACAGAACCTTTCATCCCAAGGAAGCAAAATACACATTCTTTTCAAATGCACAAGGAACAGTTTCAAAGATAGACCACAGGATAGGACACAAAACAGGCCTCAACAAATTCAGGAAAATTGAAATCATAACAAGCATTTTCTCAGACCACAATGGCTTGAAACTAGAAGTCAACTTGAAGGAAAAAACTCCAAAACATTCAAACTCATGTAGACTGAATAGTACACTATTAAACAATGAATGGGTCAATAATGAGATCAAAGAAGACATCAAAAAGTTTCTGGAAAAAAATGAAAAGGAAAAAACAACAGTCCAAAACCTATGGGACACAGTGAAGGCAGTCCTGAGAGGGAAGTTCATAGCAGTACAGTCCTACCCAAAAAAAGAGAACCATTTCAAATTAAAAACCTAACCCTCCAGCTTCAAGAACTGGAGAAACAACAACAAAGCCCAGAGCAAGTAGAAGAAAGGAAATAATCAAGATCAAAGCAGAATTGAATGACATAGAGACTAAAAGAGCAGTTCAAGTTCAAAGGATCAAGCAATACAGGAGCTGGTTCTTCGAAAAGATAAACAAAATCAACAAGCCTTTAAGCAGACTCATCAAGAAAAAAAGGCAGAGGACTCAAATAATATCAGAAACGAAAGAGGAGAAATAACAACTGATACCACAGAAATGCAAAAGATTGTAAGAAATTACTATGAGAAATTATATGCCAAGAAATTTGAAAACCTCAATAAAATGGATGAATTCCTAGAAAAATATAACCTTCCAACACTGAATGAAGAAGAAACAGAAAGCCTGAACAGACAGATAACAGCCGGTGAAATTGAAGCAGTCATCAAAAAACTCCAAACACACAAAAGCCCTAGACCAGAAGGTTACAAAGGAGAAATTTAGGAAACATTTAAAAAAGAGCTAACCTTCTTTTCTTCTCAAACTATTCCAAAAAATCCAACAAGCGAGAAGACTCCTAAACTTTTTTTATGAGGCCAGCATCATCCTAATCCCAAAAGCAGATAAAGACACAACCAGAAAAGAAAACTACAGGCCAGTATCACTGATGAACATAAACGCCAAAATCCTCAAGAAAGTATTGGCAAACCTCATCCAGCAATACATTAAAAAGATCATTTACCAAGATCAAGTGGGATTCATCCCAGGAACGCAAGGATCGTTCAGTATTCCCAAATCAATAAACGTAATACATCACATAAACAAAAGTAAAGACAAAAACCACAAACCATATCAAAAAAATTGAAATAAATGGATGCATATACAGTGCTCATGGATTGGAAGACTTAACATCATCAAAATGTCCATACTACCCAAAGCAATTTATAGATTCAATGCAATCCCTATTAAAATATCAATGACATATTTCACAGACATAGAACAAACATTGAAAAGATTTATATGGAATCATAAATTACCTGGAATAGCTGCAGCAGTTCTGAGAAAGAAAAACAAAGTAGGAGGGAATGACAATACCTGGCATCAAAATATATTACAAGGCCAATGTAATCGAAACAGTCTGGTACTGAGATAAGACCAGACACATAGATCAATGGAACACAAAGAGAGCCCAGAAAGAAATCCATGTTTCTATAATCAATTAATATTTAACAACATTTAATGAAGCATAAAATGGAGTAAAAATAGCCTCTTCACCAAATGGTGTTGGGAGAGCTGGAGGGCTACATGCTAAAAATTGAAATTGGACCACCAAATTACACCATAAGCAAAAGTAAACTCAAGATGGACAAAAGACTTAAATATAAGTTGTAACACCATAAAAGTCCTAGAGGAGAACATAGGCAAGAAACTCTAAGATACCTCAAGCAGGGGACATAAAGGAAAGAATAAACAAATGGGACTTCACAAAATATGAAGCTTCTGCTCGGCTAAAGAAAACATCAGCAAAATAAAAAGGGAACCAACTGTATAGAAAAGTATATTTGCCAATGATACCTCAGACAGGGGTTTGATCTCCAAAATATATAAAGAACTCACATGACTCCACTCCAGGAAGACAGACAATCCATTCAAAAAAGTGGGCAAAGGACCTAAACAGACACTTCTCCAAGGAGGACATACTCAGGGCCCAGAGACATATGGAAGGATTCTCAACATCATTAACCATCAGAGAAATGGAAATTAAAACCACAATGAGATATCACTTCATACCAGTCAGAACGCCCATCATAAACAGACCAACAAACAACAGGTGCTGGAGAGGTTTTGGAGGAAAGGAAACTGTAGTACACTGTTGACTGGTGAGAATGCAGACTGGTGCAGCCACTGTGGAAAACAGTTTGGAATTTCCTCAAAAAGAAAAAAAATGGAACCACCCTTTGACCTGGCAATTCCACTGATGGGATTATACCCTAAGAATCCCAAAACGCCAATTCCAAAGAACTTATGCACCCCAATGCTCATAGCAGCACAATTTACAATAGTCAAGTGCTGGAAGCAATCTAAATGTCCATCAGTAAATGAGTGGATCAAAAAACTATGGTATATTTACACAATAAAATACTATGCAGCAGAAAGAAAGGAAGACCTACTACCCTTTGAGACAGCATGGATGGAACTAGAGAGCATTATGCTAAGTGAAAAAAGCTAGGCGTTGATAGACAAATACCATATGGTCTCACCTTTAGGTGGAACCTAATCTGCAAAGCAAGCAGGCAAGGAAAATATAACCAGCAACATTGAAAGAAAGAAGAAACTGATGGGGATGGGAGCAAGGAAGGAGGGAGGGAGCGGGGAGAGGAAACAGAAGGGTCAGATCAAGGGACAGGTGTGAAAGACACATGGAGGAAGCCAAGTTGGTGAAGGATTGAGTGTAGGAGGTGGGGGAGGGTGGGCCAGGGGAAAATGGTAGCAGGTAAATGGAGACAAATGTATTTGAATAATTAAAAAATAAATTAAAAATGAAAAGTAGAAAAAAAGATTTACATTGGATTTTAGGTCACTTTGGGGAAGAATTCCTATCTTGACAGTATTATATCTTTCAACCTATTGATGGTTATTTACATCTTTAAACATTTCTCTCAGCAATATTTTCTCATTTTCAGTTTACAAGCCTTGAGCCAATTTTGTTAGATTTTATTTCTAAACATTTTATCTTTTTGATTTCATTATGATAGAATTATTTTATTCCTTTTTTTTCCCTAATTAACTGTTACTAGCATTTCAACGTACATGTGGCTTTTGTAACTACGTTGTAGCATATGGTTTTACTTTTTGTTTGTTGTTTCTTTTGTTTTTAATTCCTTGGGATTATCTGCATATGCAATTCTATGATTTGCAAATAAAGTTTCACATGATTTTAACCTGTCTACTCTTTCTCTTTCTTGCCTTATTTCACTGGCAGAAATCTGCAGTGAAATGTTAGATTAAAGTGATGAAAGCGACCTCGCTCATTATTTCTGATGTCAAAGATAAAGCAGCCAGCATTTTTGCCATTAAGTTTAATGATGGCTGTTGTTTTTTTCAGGTGAGGCCCTTTATCAGGTGGAGGAAATTCCTTCTACTGCTAGTTTATCAACAAGTATGTTTTTGAAAATGCTTTATCTGCATCTATTGAAATATGATTTTAGTCTTTTGTTTTATTAATATGGTATAATACATGAAATGATTTCAGATATTAAATCATACTTTCATTTGACTTGGTCATAGTGATAATGCCTATTATATCTTACTAGGTTAGTTATGTTAATATTTTATTAAGGATATTTGCATCTACATTCATGAGGGACATTAGACAGTATTTATATTCCTGCAATATATTTGCCTGGTTATGATATCAAGGTAATAAACACTAGCCTCAGAATGAATTAGTTGGAAGAGGTTCAATTTTTTTTTTAAGTGCTTTGTGATTAGGTGTTATTCTACTTCACTAATTAAGCCATCAATGCCTTTCTTTGGGGAAATTTTTCAATAAATAATTCTGTTTCTGAATGTGTTATATAGTTTTTTCATGTTTTCTACCTTCTTGAATTGGTTTTGGTCATTTCTTTTTTCCAAGTAATTTCTCTATGTCATCAAAGTTATTTATTTTCTTCAATTTTCACAATATTCCTATTTTAATTATATAGTCAGTAAGAAAATCTCTTTGTTTTTTTCCCCAAAGTGACTTTTTATTTATTTTCTTGCATTTTTTTCCATTGCCATTTATCCCCCTTATACGCTCTGCCACCTTCACCCACCCCCCTTTTCCCAGAAATCACCACATTGTTTTTGTGTCCCTGAGAACTTTTTCTGTTTTTGATCCCTGCACCTGCTAACCCCCACCCCCAGAACTGTGGGCCTGCTTTCTTGTCTGTGAATCTTCAATTTTTAATTCTGGTGTTTTGATATTTTTTCTGTATTGCTACAGTTTATTCTACCTAAAAATTGGTCAGTTTTGTTATTATTTTCAGAGAACCAAATTTTGATTTTATTACTTTTTCCTCTATTTTTCTCTCTACATGATGAACCTATGTTTTAATTTTTATTATTTATTTAATTTTCTTCTTGCTTTGTGTTTATTTTGCTTACTCTGTAACCTTCAATTGTTGCTTTAAGACTCTTTTTTTTCCCAATACAGTGATTTCAAAGTTGTAAATACTCCATAAACTTGGTACGTTGTCTTTCTTTTATTCAATTCAAAATATTTTCTGAATTCCCTTATAATTTCTTTGTTGCCATGGATTATTCAGAATTATTTTGTTTAATGTCCAAATATTTTGGGATATCCCAAATAACCAACCTATTTTTAAATTCTAATTTAATTTCTTTCTAATCAGAGAGCATACTTTATGTGATTTGAATCCTTGTAAATATATTGAGACTTGTTTTTCATCTTAGCATATGATCTAATCTGGAGAATGTTCCATGAGTACTTGAAAGAACATATATTCTACAGTTGTTGGGTGGTGTATTTTATTTTATTCAATTAATTTATTTATTTGAGTTCTGGTGATATTTTATCTAGAAAAACACAGATACAAATGAAGCCTCAAGATTTTAATTTTTCTTTTCTTTTAAATGCCACACTAATTAGATATAAGATAGTCCTGGATAATAAAAGTATTACATATTAAATACAAAATAAATATAAAATAACTGAAAAAATAGTTATTCATTGATTTATTGTGGGTTCCCACCATTCACCTTTATTTCATTTTTTTTCTTTGCTTTTCTTTCATGCTTTGAAGTCAACTTTTGGCTCTGGTTTTATCCACTGTATTTCTATTGGTTTCTTTCTCACCAGCTATAACAAAAACATCTGCAGCAGGATCATGTGGAAGAATACCCTTTGGTTCTTCCTTTAACAGTGTCTGCTCTGCTTTAATTTGCTGTTTCTCTTTGCATTTTGCAGCTTTGATAGATCTTATGACCCTCCAATGCATGTTTGGTTACTGGTAGTGAGGATTTTTATATAAGTTTTGTTCCTCGAAAATTTCCCTGGAAAATCTTTATGAGATTTAAGACGAAACAAGGTCCTATTTCTACAAAAGTAGCATCTTCTATGATCTCTAAGTTCTGAAACCATTAACTATTATCCAAAATTGTTAAAGTAAAAACATTGTCCACAGTAATTGGCTTTTGGGATGATATGTGGTGTGCTGAAGATCCGAATTAAGGATTCTTTTAACAAACCATAATGCAGCAATTCAAAAAAAGCAAGGTCAAAACACAAAAGCGCCCGAGAGCCTTTTCAGTTATCTTTGGGTTAGGGTATGAAAATATTTTGAACTAGTAATTTTGCAGATGGTCCATGAGGTGAAATTGAATATAGAGATTTTATTTCTTCTTGGCTTCAAAATAGATACATTTATTACAGTTTTTCATTTTACGAACCCCATTCATCACAAATATCTTTATGATCCATTTAAGATCTGTGTTAGAATGAGGCATCGACATTCTTAAGTTTTGCATTAGGTGTCTTGCTGTGAAATTCATTACCCTGGAAGAAGAGATAAGACTCCGTTCCCTATTTTTCCACTTGGCATTACAAACATGAGCCTGGATATGGTTGGCCTCTGTCTTCCTCTCCCACCTCCTCTGTCATGTTGCGCTGCTTAGGGGGCGGCCTGTTATGTTTTTCACTCTGCATCTGAACCACTGAGCCTCCGCCCAGCGATTTGCTCTGGTGGCCCCATCTTGCCTCACTGCTTTCCGGTGGTGTTTCTATATGTCACTTAGGCCAAGTTATTGATAATACATATTTCATCTTCTTACTCATATTACTTCTAGTTATTTTGCCATTTATTGAAACTAGGGAGTTGTAATCTCCAATTATGATTGTTGACTTGTTCTTTTCTCCTTTCAATTCCATTGGTCTCTATTTTACATAGTTTGAGACTCTGTTGGATGTGTATACTTTTATAATGATTATATCCTCCTAGTGAATTGATTACTTAATCATTATGAAATATAATGATTTTTTCATGAAGTATTATATTTTATATAGTATATCTATATTGTCTGTAAAATGTCTATTTTGACTGATAATAACAAAACCTGTATATGTAACCTTTAATATACCTGTTCCATATTTTTTACAACTAATAATATTTTATTTCAACATATATTTTATGTACATAGCACTGAGCAGTTTAAAAAAAGTAGGGAGAAACAAACATTTAGAAACAAATTACAAGCATATTTAAATAAACAAATTTATCAGCCAAAGTTGAATATTTGGCCACCTTTGCTTAGAAACCATATTGTAGAATTAATGCCTTTCTATTTTTAATGTACATATATAAGATGTAAGTCCACTTTATTTCAAAAAAAATATTTCTCTTTTGTTGCCATAGATGAGACGTAGGCAGCCAGAAGCAGAGTGAGCCAAGGCCCAGCTGGCCACTTCCGAGGGGCAAGTGAGGCAAAGGCTGAGCTGGGATTCAGGGGCTCCCCAAGGACCCCAATCAGCTCCCGACATGTACAATGCTGGGAGGTGGGTGGAGGGCTGTGGCATCTCCAGGCATGGAGACAGCAGGTCCCCCCCTTCCACAGACCCTGATACCATGGACAGGGAATACAGGAGCGTCTTCCCCATTGGTCAAAATGACTTAGGGGCAAGTTCTTACACTGAGAGTGCCATAAGCTTCAAGGATGAATGGACAGGGCCTTAGCAACCAAAAGCTGGAAAGAGGAATGGATAGGGCCCCCGCATGACAAAAGCTAGACAGGTAATTGGATAGAAAAAAAAGTCTTCCTCTCCCTATCCTTGTAAGAATCTTTCTGGAGCAGGAAGGGGGGATGGTCTTTGAGCCGAGAGGCCACCTTTCTCAGAGGTGGGCACCTGAATAAACCTATTTCTTTTTGCACCAGCACCCCTCTCACACATTTGGCTGTTGTTGCAGCACGCTGCTGAACCTGTATTTTCAGTTACACTTTTCAATCTATTAAATGTCTTTCATAGACAGTCAGTAGTTTGTCTTACTTTTTAATCCACTCCGATAATCTCTGCCTTTTGGGTGGGATGTTTAGACCTTTCATATTTAAGGTTGGTATTGATACGGTTGTACTTACATTCACCATTTTGCTCTTTGTCTTCTGTTTTATCTTTTTCTTTGTTTTCTTCTTCATTTATGTTCCATAATTATTCTGGTCTACCTTTTAAGTGTCCCTGTTCATGTTTTTTACAGTATGTTTTAGTTACTCTTTGGTGGTTTGTCTAGGGACTGAAATATGCATCTTCACTTGTCTTCACTGTGCATACAGCCAGCCTCAGCCAGGAGTGTGCTTGCTCTGACACAGAGAGCATCCTCCAGCTGTAAGAGTCATTGGTGTTCCCTGACCATGTGCCATCAACACTATCACTTCCAGCAATAATGCTAAAGAATAGGAAGTGGTCAAAGCCTTCGTAAGATTTACAAGAAATAAAGGACAAAATAAAGGACAATATAAAGGACACATAAAGGACAATAAAGGACAGATTCTATTGTGATCGATATATGAATGAAGTTGTTGTACAGATCTGAGTCTCATGAAATAGTAAAAACAGAGTGACCAGTTACACCTTGGTCTTAGGCAGATAGTTATCAAGTACTGACAATATCATGTACTGCTACAGGGTTTGTTCATATGGGACAAGAGATAAAACTTTCTTCACACAGTCATATCATAGCCAACACAACCACCATTGACATCATCCACAATGTGTATATCTATGCACATTACACATTTAATAAAATTGATATTGATATATGCATCAATTTATGGCTCTGTGACTTTCAGTTTCCTGCATGGTGACGTGTAGTCTTTCTATCATTTCAAATTTCCTTTTGAAAGTAAATTAGGTACCAGAAATGGTATAAACCAAACCATTAGTTCTTGACAAAATGGCTTATTTAATAATATTTCTTTAGCAATAGCTATTGATTGAAGTTACACAAGTATCTTTGCAATTATTTCCCTTAATCTTTAAGTTCTGCATTTTATTAAAGCAAAGAGAATACTTTCCCCTCCAGTGCCAGTTTGATTCTTTAGTTCAGCTTCTAATATTTTCCCATATATCTTTGTTTCACTTATGTTGATATAGGTTAATATTCAACCAAATATTCATAAATTTCCAAACCAAGTATCAAGAAATTTCAAATGCAGCTATAATAATACCATTGAAAAATTATCAAAATATTTAATTATTCTGACACGTTATATCTAAAGTTTAACATCATCTTCTTAAAAAGCAATACTATTTTAAACTGCCAAATATGGTTTTCCATTCAACTCAGCAATTTTTTTTACTTTTTATTAATTTTTTAAAAATAGTCTGTCATACCTTCAAAATTGGTGAAATTTTGCCATAACTAGTTACCAAGAATGATAATCATTTTACTTTAAATATAACATTACAGGCTGCAAAATATTTTAAACTTTTTAGCTAATATTCTTTTAAAAGTTCTTGTACATTTTGGATTTCAAGCAACCATGTGCCTCTAGATTTTCTGTGCTCTCTTTGATTCCAAAATAGTCATGACTAGGAAAGCTGACCTGACCCAGCAAAATTAGAAAGGTGTTAATGTTTCAAAGAAAGTCAGACATACTAAGATTAGAATTCTACACCTGAAATAGAAATTACAATTAACACTATGACACAAGCCAGGCTTCAGGTAGCAATATAGAACATTCAAGTGCAAATAATCAGAGAAAAAATAAGGTGACACTTAGCAGGTGAACATGACTCAATGAGCTATGAAAATCAATTAACCAAAAATACCCTATTCTAAACAATTGAAAGAGATATAAATGAAAAATATTTTAATCTTTGACCCATGTTTGTCCTAAATTATACTTGCTAGAAAATGGAAAATACTCAAAATTTTTCATGTCTTCTTCAAAATCATTTTTTTGAGAACATGGATAACCCCTACCCACACACACATACACACACACGCACGCACGCACACACACACAGAGTATATTCACATTCAACTACATAAATTTAGTTATTAACAAATAAATGGAAATATAAAAACACATCTTAAATTATATACAATAACTATTTTAGGATTGTTTTATATCAATTGTAAACTTTTGATTTTTTTAAGATTTTAACCTAAAGAATGGGTTAAGAAACATTCATTATAATATAGAAGCTGAGAATCAATTGTAGAGAAGCCCTCAAGGATGCATAAGCCTACAATCCAGGGACTAATTTAGGATTCAGTGTTACAGTTACTAACGATCTCAGAATATCTTGCTATCAAATGTGTAGCCAAACTCTTCTCTTTAGGAAAGCTAGTTTCTTTGATATATTTTACTATATTTATGTTATATATATATATTTATATTTTTTGTTATCATGAGCATTGGGTTCAGAGAGACCACCATTAATTGCAAGGCAGAAAATATATATCTAAAGGTAACTTAGTATCAAGGAAATTTTCTCACATCTTACTAGAGGTTAGCTGTTACAGAACTGATCATTTCAGTGTGTCAATGATGCCATCTAGACCAAAGCTGTTCCTAAGTTTATGCCATTCTTGGTAATAACATCTTTCTTCTTCAGGCTAACAATCATGATTTTATGATGGCTGCTGAATTTCCAGTCATGACATTTACTTAAAAATGCATCTAAAGACAGAGAGAAGGATGGGTAGGCTGTAGGTATATAGATAATGATTTTCTCTTTATTTCTTGTCTTCTTTTTCTTCATTTTCTTGTTGACTTCATGTAACTTCAGATTCTTTAATTAAGGAGATAGATTTTCCTAAGAAGTTTAAAATCACAGAAGATTTTATTTTTTATCAGAAAATATTTAACATATTATTTCTTCATGATAAAACTAAGATGTGTCCTGACCAGTTTGGCTCAATTGGTTGGGCATTATACTGCAAAGTAAAAGGTTGCCAGTTCAATTCCTGGTCAGGGTATGTGCCTGGGTTACAGTTCCGTCCACAGCCAAAGTGTGTTTGAGAGGCAACTGATCAATGTTTCTTTCACACCCATGTTTCTCTCCCTCTCTTTCTCCCTCCTTTCCCCTCTCTCTAAAAATAAATAAATAAAATCTTTTTAAAAACTAAGATGTTACAAGAATATAAGAGGGAATGGATGTTGGGTTGGTAAATAACAGTGCCTACCATTGTATACTTTATTTAAAACAAAACAAAAAAATGCTTAAAACACTTTTGTGGTGATAAAGAGGAACTCATATTTAATAGCACTATAAAGTAGTAATGTTAATCTCAGAAAGTAAGAAACATAATGTGACCTAGGAATGTGCCATGGAAAAAGTCCAACCTTGTCTTTAGCAAGGTCAGAACAAAAGCCAGTGAACAGAGTTTCTGCTTCATATTGAAGCTTAGTTCTTTGTAGTCCACACAATCTGCCATGGGCCTCAGTAGCTGCTAGACACACATGATTGCATGCTTCCTGCTAAGAGAGAACGTGAACACACAGGTAGAGTGTGGGTCACAAGCAAGAGGAGGAGAGAGTTTCTTTGTTCCCCTGGGAGAAAGAAAGTAGAGAAACTAACATGTAGGCTGTATTCTGGTCTTTAAAACTCATAGGTGTCCAACCTGGTAAGTGTGGAGACATGGAATTCTCATCTATAAAACGAAGTAAGGAAGAGGGTATGTCTGAAATGGGAAAGAAAGAGTATATACTTGAGGATGATAAGATAGCCACAGAAATGCAGAGGAAGAATGAAGGGACTGATTTTCTAATGCAACATTTGGTAATTTTGAGCAGATTATAAAATATTATTTTTAATTGAGCTGCCATGGAACTAGAGTATCTTGAGTAAGTGCTTTCTTTACAGTGAATTGCTGAGAAAGTTGTTCTGCAATTCTTAGCTCTAATAATCCAAGGGACTTTTTAGGAAGGGATAGTGGAAGTTATGTATTGATCTCTAAGTGTTATTGCAACTCTGAATAAAAATGCCTTGCAAGAAGAGCTAATGCTGGTATAAGCAGCAAATGCAAGCTAATATGGGGGCCATTTACACCAAAAGAGGAGTAAAAAGCTGCTGAGTTGTTTCCAAGATTTACTGCTAAGATTGCTTGATGAGAACAGTAGTAGATGTCTCATTGAGGGGCTGAGGGTTGGGCTAACAAATTCTTTAAAAATATTCAGAGCATTTACCTTGAGAATTAATCATATCAATAGTATTCTTATTTGGGGATTGTGTAGAGATGTTGGTTGATATGGCATTGTGTTACTATAGGTAGTTAATTATTCATAATAAATATAAGCAAAGGGACTTATACATAGAGCTTAATAAACTAGGGAGTATAAGCCTGTTTGCTTCACTAGGAATCTACAACTTTACATCTCAGGGCATTGCAGCATTGAATTCCAAGGAGATTAACACCTCTCCCTTACCCCTTCCAGTGCAAGTTTGCCATGGGGCAGCAGGCATACATGCAATAGAAATCAAGTGGCACAAGGATAGGTGCTGAATCATAAAAGCTGTCAGTCTAGGGGTTGTAAACCTACCAAAAGCCTGTGAGTGCTTGCAAAGTTCATTGGTTCTTTTGAAAAAACACTGGGCCCATCCCAAGCTAATATAATCCCAGGGGAACAAAGAAGCTCTCTCCTCCTCTTGCTTATGACCCACACTCTTCCTGTGTGTTCACATTATCTCTTAGCAGGAAGCATGCAACCACGTGTGTCTAGCAGCTACTGGGACCCATGGTAGACTGTGCGGACTCCAAAGAGCTAAGCTTCAATATGAAGCAAAAATTCTGTTCACTGGTTTGTTTGTTTTTTTTTACCTTGCTGAAGACAAAGTTGGACTTTTTCCATGGCAGAATGGATGGAGAGGGCAGTCCTCAACACAAATAAAACATCTCACCACAACACAATCTCTGGTGCATGGGTCCTTGGAGTACTTTCTTCATAATCTCATAGAAGAGACTGATTTCTATTGACAACAATTGTTATCCTCAATGTGAAGAGAAAATTGCAGTTTTTCTGGAATCCTGGTGGGATAAGAAACCCAGAAACATCTACTGAAAACTTAGATTATGCATCTGGACCATACAATCTGTCTCAAATTGCTAGGCAGAAGCATGTACCATGGAGAAAGGGACTGACACACATATGAATAAATAATAACTTATTATCACCATAATGAATTTTCATAATTAGACTTAGGGTAATTGAAATTTTTTTGGTGACTTAGTTCATATTTACAGGGGCTCTAAATTTTTTTGAAATGTATGATGGTGTATGCTACAGTGATATTTTTTAGCAATATCAAGTGTTCTCATGAGGAAAAGGGAAAAATTTTAAATGATCATTTTTAACAAAATTAAATACATTACATTATGTTAATGCTACCATGATGAATTGACAGACTAAAGTACAAATATTAACAATCTATGTATGATATATAAATTATAACAAAATTAAGAACATATTCAGAAAGAAAATTTTTGCTCTTTTGACATGAATTTAAGGTAAGCAAACAGTAAAAATGCCAAGATATTTGCCTTATGAGAAGCCATTGCTGCCATGACCAGTGTAGCTCAGTTGGTTGGGCATCATCCTGCAGAGCAAAGCTTGCTGATTTGATTCCCAGTCAGGAAACATGCCTGGGTTCCATGTTTGGTCCTCAGTCAGGATTCATATGAGCGGCAACTAATCGATGTTTCTCTTACATCTATGTTTCTCTCCCTCTCTTTTCCCCTCCCTTCCCCTATCTCTAAAAATAAAAATAAATAAAATATGTTTTAAAAAGTAGCCATTTTTATTATTTTGACTTAAAGAAATGTAAGATTGTGAATATATTTTATATTGCAAGCATTCAATTTTGTTTTAAGCAATACATTCCTAATATGGTTCTGATAACTGTTCAATACTATTATTTCCAATTTTTAGAGTTTTAGTGAGTAAACAGCAAAAAGCCCTACATTTCTAATCTCTTACTGCCCTGAATAGTCTAGTTAGACCTAGGAAACAAGATGTAGTATCTCTAGAAAGCAATACACTTTCAGACTGTGTAATTATCAATGTTCACTTTGTTTGAAATGCTTTTCCTTTCCCAATGCACTGATTATTGTTACAGGACTTTTCACATGCTTTTGTAAGAAGGATTTTTGATGTAGTTCTTGTAAAATCTAATATGCAGAGGACTTGTGGTTAGAGTAATATACATATTCTGGCAATTCAAGTGCTGAAATGCCTAAGAGGATAAAAACAAACAAACAAAAAAAAGACACCTTGACATTTTGAATGCAGATTGTTGGTAGAATAAAATCGTGTCTACTGATCTTTGTCTAATATAATATTCCTTATTTTTTAAAGCTGTTAAACATACCTTGTATCATTAGTATTGCCATACTTGCCAACAGTAACCATACGAACAATATTAGTGAAAGTGCAATGTCCACCATTGCAATTTGGTATTAAGAAGCATGACAATGTATGTTTGCTTATTGCATATATTTACACTTACACATACACACACAGAACTGTTGACTCATAAGAAACTGTCCATTTGTTCCCAGTTTGGATTAGTTGTTGTTTATTCGTGATTGGCTGAATATGACTTAGTAATCCCCATCAGAGTCTTCAGTGGTCTACCGGTTTTGCTGAGGACCAGTAATCTATACAATTCAGGTATTGACAAAGTCTATTATTTTGTTTCTGGAATTATTTTTTTATGACAAGGAATCTTACTACTCTGATATTATTCCAGTACTGTTGCTATTCCTCTTCCTCTGTCTCTACCTCCTGTATCTCCACTACTTCCTCTTCTATTTCCCTCTTTAAATGCAGTTGAGTTGTTGATTTTACAAGGGCTCTAGCATATGAGGTGGGTATATCTGGGCTAACTATAAAATCTGTTCAAGATGAAGGTAGCCTCTCTTCCCCATATGTATATGAAAGGACCTTCGACAGTTTTCTGCAGGCCTGAAGATACTCTGGATTTGTCTTGTTGTCATCCACCTAAATCCAAACACTGTCTCCACACTTCCTCATGACGGTCTTTAGTGCTCCTTGGCCCAGTCATCAATAATGATCCCCACTGCTTTTATCACAATCTTGTTTGAAATCTTCTGTCCTAATAGTTTTAAATCTCTAGTCTGACAACTCAATATTGATTCCCAGTAGTTCTAAGAGAAATAATTTCCTTTCATCTTCTTGGCTATAAATGCTTATTTCTACATATACTAATCTTGTCCAATTTTTCATGTTTTTATAGTGAGTGGGTATGTCTAATAATCAACAATACATCATGACCCACAAAATAACTTTTAAAATGTAAGTATCTATTAGTGGCTGGGGCTCACTTACCCAGTCTTGTAAGAAAAATAAGATAATTTATATGTTTAACTTATTACTAAAAGTTAATATGAGTGTAAATCAAAAGTATAGAAGTAGAGAGAGAGGGAAGGAGGGAGGGAGACAGAGGGAGAGAGAGAATATCCCACTTAGAAGGAACACTTTGGGGAAAGGCTTAGGGGTGGAGAACTACAAAACATGTAATGGAAAATGGTGGTGGCCTAAAATGGAAGTACATAGGAAAGAGAAAATGTGATTCTTGTTAAGCTAGGACAAATTATTTAAGACATAGTGACATCTTTAGGCAGTAAAGTGCACTGGACAATATTAGTTTTTAGACAAATTTTGGAAGTAGTTGGGAAACTCATAGTCAGGGCCATAGTCAATGGTGAGTTTTTTGACATGAGTTTAAACCTAGAACACTGATGACTACATCATACCTGAAAAAATAAAGTAGTATGTTTTAATTTAAGTTGACATTCAACTGAGGCATTTGTGTAATAGTTTAATTCTAAGGCTTTATAGTTTAACTTTGACATTCAACTGGGGCATTCATGTGATGCTCAGTAACAATTAAAAATATAAATATGGACCTTGGAAAGATATTCTCAATTAAATTTTATTAACATGGTCATATATATTTCTTTTAGTACTGATGAGTATTCTAAAAACTGGGGTACATTAAACCTTAAATATTAACTTTTTTTTAAAAAATATTTAAACCATTACTAGGTGTTCATCTCTTATCACAGACACAAAACTGAAACTATAAATATAAGTATGATTAGGAAGTTTTTAAAAAGGAATGTAAAGATAGATAGCCTTTAAGCTTAAAAATGTGCACATGTTAAAATAATATACATATTTCAAATCTTACACATAGGGGTGAGAATTTTATAGTGTATTTCCATTTATAGAGCTAATTATAATTACAGAAATGAAATATACAAAAATAATAGAGAAAGATTAATAAAAGAGAAAGACAACATAAGAATGTAACAAGTGAGATAGCTACTGACTGCAGAGCTGAAATTTATGACCCAGAATTGGGTTTTACCACTAATTTTTTTCTTCATATCTTTCCAAGACTAGAGCCAACCAACAATACTACCTTCACAGAACTTCCAATGGCTTCAGTATGATTTCCAGGGTTAATTTTGCCTCAGAGAACTTCCCAGGCCTAAAATTTTTGTATTGGCTTTTGCAAAAGAAACAGATCAACAAGTTACCATCATCATTGGTTAATCATATTGAATATAAATCATATTGAGTGAAAGCATATCTGAATGTCATTTGCAATGCCATGAACATAGTATGCTCCTTTAAGAGGTCAAAAAACATTTGATTTTTAAAATAAATTAATCTTTTAGTTTGTTTCTAATTGAGCTAAAATCATTACAGTAATTAATGTAACAGCACTAGTTAAGCTGAACTATAAAGAAAAAGTACCTTGACTTACATTTAATGTTTTCAGAATAGTATTGCATATTTGTTTTCTGAATTAATAACGGGGCAATTCAATTAACCTCTTGCACATGTTATATGTTGAGATAAGCAATTTATTTTTGCCATCTGTTTCACTTTACAAGATCAAATTCAATGATGATATTACAATCAAATGAAAGGGATTTTAATATGAAAGTTGCTTTATTTACTTATATATTTTAAACATTTAAAATAATTTTCATGTGATCTTAAGTACATATAATCTTTGTTAGTAATATCATTTGAGAACATGATTTAGGATTATATACAGAAATACATTTTAAATACCACAAAATAAATTTCTTCTTAAAACTCACTAAATCATTACTTTAGAGATTCCATTGAAAATGCTTTGCATATTTTTTTAAAATTAAGAAACACTCTAGTTGGAGCATAATAACCTTCATTAATGGTGTGTGTTTGTTGGGTGATGGGGGTGGGTCATAGGCCTAGGCACCGCACTGAAAACTAAAAGCTTTTTATAGCTATCTTGATGATTTAAAAAACTCACGCATTTTGGCATTCATGACAGTATTTGTTTTATAACTATTTCTAAACAAATTGCATTAAATTTTGAACAAATGGTTTTGTATTGGTGGATATGATTTTATTAAAATTTTTATCCATTGGTCCAGAGAAAACAAATAATATAATACAATTTTGGCACAACACTTCTAAGACATAAAATGTTAATTTTGTGTCACTCTATCCCTCCATAGCATCTTACCAGTCTAACAGCTGACTAACCTCTGTCCCAGCAAAGGTTGCATACCCCCATTCTCCTGGCTGAGAGTTTTCAGGTATTAAAAGTGCGGCTTTTCTCATAGGCATCCAGAATTCAGTTCCAAAACTTATTCACAGTATTCTATTGTTTTTAACAGGGAGTATTTCAAGTGTTGGAGTAGATATTTGAGTAAATACAGTAACCTTAAAATCATTCTATTTATCTATGTTTATATTTAGCATTTCTAATTCTAATAACCATCTCCCCAAATATATTTCTCTGATGTAGTACCTGTCTTGAAAGTTCATTCTACATGTGCATCATGATAATTTTAAGCAGTAAAAGCTTCAGATAACACAAGTTATTTAAATAAAATTTACCAAGTGGTATTAGCAGACATTGTATCTATAATTTTATGTAGGAAAAACAACTATTAAAGTAGCTGCAGTCTTTTGAAAATGTAGATACTTAGTCTCATCTGATCCTCCAATAATGGCAATAGTAGCATGAAAATATTCCAATAAATGCTTCATTTATTCTTTTTTTCCGTAATATCAATTTCTTTTCATCTGTACTCTCATTAGTTTATCTTTCTTTTTCTAGAAAGAAATATGTATGTAGATCAATTATGTAGATCTACATAATTGATTTATGGTTTCCCAGACAAGTTTCGTGGGGGGTTTTTTTAGATTAAATTGTTGATGGATATGCATTTATTTCCATTTTATTGTTCATAGTTTTGATCTTTTCTTTTTCTCAGGTAAGTTTCTTTTACATTTCATATAATACTGGTTTGGTGATGATGAACTATAGCTTTTTCTTGTCTGGGAAATCATAACCAATTATGGTTCATAATTTGTTTATGTAGATCAACTTAGCAGTCTGTCAGAATGCATGATAAGAAAAATTTCATATAAATATTGATAATGATTATACTATCACATATTGTCATTTTTAACCCTGAATGCCAAACATCTACTACATAAGTTTATTGATAGTCTATTTTAATGCAATGAATATTTCATATAAATAAACAGTTATTACCCTATACAAGAGGAGAAAAGATACCTTTAAATGGAAGAAATGAAATGTTTTGAATTTACAAAAGCATTCAAACAGGCTGTATCTTTAGTTTCTAAGTTGTCTACATGTAGCCAGATAACTTTATTTTCAAATATTTCTCTTTGCTTCAAAATCTGCATCCATAAAGCTTTGAAGACCAAAATAATATGATGTACTTTTTCACTCTCCAATGATAAATAATTTAGCTCTCTTTAATATTTCATTGCAGATATGTTGTAAATTTGTGTCTCTATGAAATGATTTCTTGATGGACTTAAATAATAATTGGGAGAATTTTATGTACCATATTTTTTAAATATTGCGCATGAAATACAAATCCTAAATTCACAAATTTTAAATACAGAAAATCACCTGGAAATTCTTGCAAGAAAAAGAAACTTCATTATTGATTATATTTAGTTTTGTAAATTTTTAAGCATCAAAAGTCTCTTTTTAATTATATGTTATTGATTATGCTATTACAGTTGTCCCAATTTTTCCTCCTTTGCCCCCCTCCATCCAGCATACCCCACTCTCTTCGGCAATCTCCACACCTTGGTTCATGTCCATGGGTTATGCATAAAGGTTCTTTGGCTTCTCCATTTCCAAAATTGTACTTTACATCCCACTATTTTTGTAACCAATTTGTGCTTCTTGATTCCTTCATCTTTTTACCTATTCCCCTATTTCCTCCTCCTGTCTGGCAGCCACCAAACTGTTCTTTGTATCAATGATTCTGTTTCTCTTCTGCTTGTTAGCTTAGTTTTGTGGGTTTTTTTTTTTTTTTTAGATTAAATTGTTGATGGATATGCATTTATTTCCATTTTATTGTTCATAGTTTTGATCTTTTCTTTTTCTCAGGTAAGTCCCTTTAACATTTCATATAATACTGGTTTGGTGATGATAAACTATAGCTTTTTCTTGTCTGGGAAACTTTATCTACCCTTCAATATAGTGATAGCTCTAGTGATAGCTCTACTGAATAGAGTAATCTTGGTTGTAGACCCTTGCTTTTCATCACTTACTTTGAATGTTTCTTACCAATCCATTCTAGCCTGGGAAGTTTCTTTTGAGAAATCAGCTGACAGTCTTACAGGAACTCCTTTGTAGGTAACTACATGCTTTTTTCTTGCTGCTTTTAAGATTCTCTATTTTTCTTTAACCTTTGCCATTTTGATCATCATGTGTCTTGGTGTGGGTCTCTTTGCATCCATATTGTTTGACCCTCTTTGCTTCCTAGACTTGTATGTCTATTTTCTTCACCAAACTAGGGAAGTTTTCTTTTGTTATTTCTTCAAATAGATTTCCAACTTCTTGTTCTTTCTCTTCTCTTTTTTGTACCCCTAAATAGAAATATTGGTGTGCCTGAAGTTGTCCCAGAGGCTCCTTACACCATCCTCATCTTCTTGGATTTGTTTTTCTTCTTGCTGTTCTGTTTTTTTTTTTTTTCCTACTTATGTTCCAAATAATTGATTTGATTCTAAGATTCATTCAGTCTAATGTTGATTCCCTTTAAATTATTTTTTATTTCCATTACTGTATCCTTCATTTCTGACTGGATCTTTTTTATGCTGTTGAGGTCCTCACTAAGCACCTTGAGCATCCTTATAACCAGTGTTTTGAACTCTGCATCTGATATATTGCTTATCTCCATTTTGTTTAGTTCTTTTTATGGAGTTTTGTTCTCTTCCTTCATTTGGGCCATGTTTCTTTGTTTCCTCATTTTTGCAGTCTCGCTGTGTTTGTTCCTATGTATTAGAAAGAGCCTCTATGACTGCCTGCCTTGGTAACATTGCCAAATGTAGTAGGTGTTCTATGGCATCCAGTGGCACAGCTCCCCCTATCACTCAAGCTGAGTACTCAAGGTTCACCCTCCATGTGGGCTGAGAACACTCTCCTCTTATAGTTGAGCCTTGACTGTTGCTGGCATTTCAATGGCGGTATTCACCACAGCCACTCAGCTGGCGAGGATTAGCTGTGACCACTGACCACCAACCTCTACCTCCTGTGAAGAATCAGCTATGCAGGGGCCCATTCCACAGAGCAGAGCTCACCTCAGCAGGATTCTGGTGCCCACTTGTGTTCTTCCTGGGGCCACTTGGCATAAGCTATAAAGCAATCTGCGACTGGCTGCTTCTTATATTAGGATTGTAGGTGTCTTAGTGAGGCCAGGCTGTCAACCAAGTCCAGCTACTGCTAATGCCAGGCCTGGGGCCACTTTGCAAGTTATGGGGGCTTGCTGAGGCCAGTTGCTGCTTGTTTGAGAGGATATAAGAAGATTAGAAGCATTAGCCAAAACAAGTATTCATATGGAAAAGCCGCTGTTAACTGCTTGGGTGGACCCATAATCTTGGTGGGGCTGAGTGTAAGGGAATCACTAGGGTAGGACAAACAATGTGCACCAGGTTGATGGAATCTCAGATATGATGCCTGTTGCTCTCTGTTGTTATGTTGGGGGAAGACTCAGAAGAGGAGTGATGGCCTCTGCCAGCTGTTCTTTCTTGGAGAATGCTGTCCCCTAACTCTTGTCCTGATATCAGCCACTTCAGTTCCTCCCTGTATGCCACTGATGCCTTTCAAGCTGCTGCCCGAATACTGAAGCTCAGCAGGAGTGAGTCTGAGCAAACTCTGTGGTCTCTTTAGGCAGTGCTGCCTGAGAATCCAGTAGTTTCTTCCACTGACTCAATCTTTACTGGTTTTTACATACATAAGCCATGGGGACTTATCTTCCAGGCACTGGAACCCTGGCCTGGGGGTCTGGTGTGGTCTAGGACACTTCGCTCTTCAGATATCCCTCCCAGTTTTTATCTGCCACACATGGGTGGGGGACCAACCCGTTCCACATTTCTACGTCTCTGCGATCTGCCCCTCCTACCAGTCTGGATGGATGTGGTTTCTTCTTTAATTTCATGGTTGCAAGACCTCCAATCCATTCAATTTCCACCAGTTCTGAGTGATGGTTGTTCCATTATTTAGTTGTAATTTTGATATGGTTGTGCGAAGAGGCAAGCCATGTTTACCTTTGCCATAATCTTGGAGATCTCAGAAACATTGAAAGTCTTAATGACTAGTCAGCATTGGGTCATTTTGGAAGAATACACACATAAAGGTACTGACACCAATTTAAAATATAAGTATGAAGCTGAAACTAACAAGGTCATAGTGTCCTTGTAGTTTCTCATTACCTCTCCAAGTTCAGTGAGGGAGTGATAATAATATTTACCTCATGGACCTTGCAATAAAATTACCTGTTAAAAAGCAGCTAGAAAATGAATTAATTATGTTTAGAATTTTCTGGGTGTGTGATTTGGTGTTTGTTATTAATTTAATAAAATTTTCATCCATTATTACTTCAAATGTTTCTTATTTTTCTTTCTCACCTTCTCTTTTTTTGTATTCTTATTATTTATATATTTCATGCAAACTTTTGAACTGACCCCTTGTTCCTGGTTTTTCTGGTCCATCTTTTCCATTCTTTTATATTTTTGCATTGAAGTGTTGAAAGTTTGTATTGACATATCTTCTAGCTCACTGAATATTTCCCTGGTTATATACAGTTTACTGTTTCATTCATCAAATGTATTTTTCATTTCTGTTACATTGTTTTGATTTTCAGCATTTCTTTTCTTTCTTACAGTTTTCATCTCTGTGTTATATTTTCCATGTTGTCCACTTTTTTTCATTATGTTCCTTAGCATATTCATCTCAGCTACTTTAAATGTCTTAAATTTTGATAATTCCAAAATTTCTGCCATATCCAATTCTAGATGTGATCTTTGCTACATTTTCTCACATTTCTGTTCTCCTCTTTATAATTAAATTACACTCCTTAAAATCTGGAAGTGATATGTTCCATAAAAGGAAGTAAAAATTGAGATAAACATTGACCTTTAGTATGAAATTCGAGATTATCAGTAAACTGTGTTTATTCTTTGTTGTAGTTGTGTCAGATGCTACAGTTTCTCTCTTGTTTTTGTTTTTATCACCCTTGTTGTCAATGAAGTTTTCCTAGAGACTTATTAACTGGGGTCTGAAAGTTGTAGTTTTTTAACTGTAACCTTGTTATCATACAGCACCCTGACTGATGTGATGATGAGGTATGAGGGGCAGGGAAACCATTCAATAGTCCTATTGTTAATTTTCAAGCTAGTCTACATTGAGATTCTAAACATTTGTCATTCCAATGTAAAGTTTTCCTACCAATATTGGTTCCAGCTGTGGACTTCTATTCTTGCACTTCTATTTCCAGGAAGTTACTGGTAGCTACCTGTCTCTCGCTCTCCCATTTTTAGGGAAAAATTTAGTCATGTGACCTCAATTCTGTGATGGGTCTAAGATAATCTGTTGATTTATAGAGGGTTTTTTTCCTCATTTTGAGAATGGAAGTGATGATTTCCAAGCTCGTTACATGTCAGTATTTAAAGTGTCAAAACAAATTATAAAATCCTTAAAAAGATGTATTAAAATAAAACTCAGATATAAAAGTAGAACTTCAATTAATGTATTTATATTATCTGCTTCAATACCTTATAAATTAAAGGGTAACAACCATTAAACTATAAAAATATGAAATTTATTTTTATTCATCTTAGGCAATTGATCCTTTTACTATAATTCATCATTTATAGAAGGATAAATTCACAAAGGTGTTCCATGTTTATTATCAAAGAAATTTAATGTAATGTTAATATAGATTCAAAGTTTGACATTAACATTTAACATTAACAATGTAAATTTTAGAATGATTTAATTAAATGACTAGAGGATTTTAGTTTGCTTCAGAGAACATGGGAATCTCTTGATGGCTTTAGATATTTATTTATTAATAAAATTAAAATATAAGTCCTGAACTTTAGGATATCTTGAGAGCTTAAAATAAATAAGCAAATATATTTTAAATGCTGTCATCACACATGAACCCTACAACTTGCATTTTCACAAATGCCCTACATGTCTGGAGCTTGCAGCAGTACATGATTAAAGATCAACTCATAAATTACTGTGGAAATTTGTTGGAGGTTAATTCTCTGCCTCATTGGCCCCTCAAAATGGACAACAAGTAATTGATTTTGATGTCATTCACAAAGTGCCTTCTTTTATTAAATAATAGAGTAGCACTCACAGATAATATCCCCAGGATATAAGAACAATTAAGTGGGTATTGAGATGTCATTAAGAGATTATGCTTATGAATTCAATCAATCAACCTCCAACAGTTGTGTTGCTTAGGGAAATTACCAATTCTAAACTGACAAAACAGGTTATATGTTTTACCAAATATTTTACACTTAAATCAAATATCCTGAATAGATTCTAGTAACTGTTTAAAATACACCACTATAGGTGTCATGATTACTTTATTGAAGCAATGAGCTTACTATATTTAATCATCACTGATATACATGTATCACACTGAGTTTGTTAGAAGGAATAAAGTCAATATTGAATCCATGGGAACTATATAGTAGGCATAATAGTCAACTCATCACCCCAAAGATACCCACTTTTGAAACCTACAAAATCTTTGAATATGTTACCTTACCCCTGTGAAATACATTACCTTAGCTGGTAGGTAAGAGTAATTAGTAATCTTAAAATGGAAAGAGTATCTTGGTTTATCAAATATAATCACAGAGGTCATTATGAGTGAATGATGAAATCAGGAGGATCAGAGTCTGAGAGCTGAAGGTGCTCTGCTTTAGAAGATGGAGAAAAGAGTCATGAGCCAACTAGCCATATGAAGGCCTTCAGAAGCTGAAAAAAAGAGAAAGAACAGATTCTCCTCTACAGTCTATAGAAACAATGCAGCTCTCTGAATAACTTGAGTTTAGTCAAATAAAATGTATATAGTATGGTTCAAACTACAGTTCAAAACAGAGGAGTCAGATATGGCAGACAGTACTCTGAACCACTAAAATGTATTATTTTCCTCTATAAAATATTTTTTATATTTTATATAAAACTTTACAGAGGGCAAAACACTGAGTTGATATATTTATTAGTGCTCCCCCAAAAGCAGTTGTTGGAATTAAACCCAACTCCTTTCTTTAGGACTCCAAAAGCAGTATATTATTGATGACTGAGGACAACATAATGATGAACCATTGTTATTAACATGTGCTAAGCAGTGTGTCATATCTTATGCATAAGTTAATAATCACAGTAACTCTTTTTATATAGATTTTATCTCTATTATACAGATATAAAAATTATTTAATTATTTATTAAATAAGTTAAAATAATGAACTAAAGAGTCTTCTGTTCCAATGATATTAGATGAAGTATTATGAAGGCTACAAATGAGAAAGGTAATGTTCTTGTCTTCATGAATTTACACTGTATTTGAAAATAGTACAATCTGGAGTATTCAGAAGAACATTCATATCTTTAATTAGTATTCAGTCTTGAATAATAGTCCTTGGCCTAGTGTTTCTATATTCCCATTAAATATTGGGTGGATGATATCATGTTTTACAGAATATCCAAACAATGAGGGGAAATATTAAATTGAGTCTAGATTCCATCATAACCTCTCAAATCTCCCCTACTTAGGAAGCTTATGGCAATGTGTCCTCATTTATTATCATTTAAATATCCACCTTCTGAATCTTACATCTGGTGAAGCCTTGTGCTTGTGAAGTGGGATGACTATTGGAACAAAATTTATCTATGAATAATTCAAGATACACAGTTTTTTAGAGTATTAATTCCCCCATAGGTAAAAAAAAAAATGTCTATTTTTACAATTAGTATGTGATTTAATGAAGTAATGGCCATAATGCACTTAGAAATACTGGCAGAAACTCAATAAATAAGGATCCTGTTATTCTTTATTTTATATTTTTAAGAGTAGTCATTAGTATAAGCTCTACTTTGTCTCAGTTTATGGGGTTTGTGAGATATAATTTAGGTCATATTTCTGAAAGTCTTACTAACAAAGTTTACTTGCTTAAATCCTATGCCTTTTTCCTTTTTTTGAAACTATTTGTGGGGAAGCAAAGGAGATTTTTCCTTCTTTTGTGCTCTTAATTCTCTGAACTGTGTTTGAAGCAGAGTTGAGCTCAGGGCCTTGAGAGGATGGAGAGAGCTGCTAATAGGTCTATTTGATATAATGGCTGGGGTGTAATTGCTCCTTAGTTCTATAGCTTTACTGGGAGACTATTACTGCTCTCTTGAAGCTGTCTCAGAGTCGGCTGTTTAAACAATGAAATTTTCTCAAAGTAGGCCTTTATGACAATTTCCCTCTCTATAGTTGAAGTCAATGACTCCATGAATTCAGTTTATTTTCTTCTTTTAGTTTGCTGATAGCTGTTGGAGTTCTTTCAGAGTTGCTGCTAAAGATCAAATATAGTCGTCTTTCTCTGTTGACTACTTTTTAACAGGAGTATGTTCGTTTTCAAAGATGAAATATAACAGGAAAATATTTTCAATAGATTCTGATTTAATAAAATTTGTAATAGAAGTATGGTCCTTTTACATTTTATCCTTGAGATGTTTGGAAAAGTATTTTTATTTTATGTCTCTTTGTTTTATAATTTTAGCAAAAATTCAGCCTACATATTTTATTTCAGCATGCTATTTGTATACATTATGGTATTTTTTTCTTATGATTCACAGTCATATATTTAATAATTGAATAAATCAAAACATAGAACATCTAGAACAAATTTTAAAATGTTTTCAGTATTTGATCTACTTTGTCCTTCATCTGATTACTGTAAAATTCCACATTCTACTTTCCCAGCAGCAACAATCCATCTTTTATATTTGAGTCAGCTCTATTCACTATAAGACTTTGTAGGTCTGGATCTCAAAAAATGAAAAAGATGATCTCAATTAGCTGCTTTAGTACTTCAAAGACAGTATATTGGGAAGGACATATTGAATATTCATAAGGATATTTGTTGATATTTATTAGCACAAAATATTATGATGCATTTACTTTTAATTTATTATTAAAAAGAATATATCACAAGTAGCAATGTTTTCTCAGTATGACAGTTTCTCATGATGTACAGTTGTCAAATGGTTCACAATTTTTATGAACAAACAAATTATGAATAAACAAATGAATGGTGTAAATTTACATCAAATTGTGAAGGAAATATTATAAATGTAGTATATAAGAATTAAATTAATAGATTCACATAGGAACTTTTAAGAAGCAAAATTATTACCATATTTTTGTATACTTTGCTGATCATGTTAATGACATTAATTGGTGTAACTGTGGTTATATTTATTTTATAGTTGTGAAAAGGCAATAAAGATCCAATGTATATCTATTTTCAGGATGTTAGGTGGTAAATATGGGGTGATTCCCATTATTATAAGTACATTTAATGTTTCTTCAGTTTAAATAACTAAGGAAGAAAGTGCTTTGATGAAATACCTTCTAATGAGTAAAATTTTAATTACTGGCATGATCTGTTGTTTTCCATGCAAGAGTATAAACTGCATCACAAGAGTAACCAGGCAAATTTCACTGAACCAAGTTCTTATCTGCATAAGGAAGACTATCAGATTCCTTCAATGTCTTCATTTCACAATATTTCTTGGTCTCTCAAAGGTATGTCAAACACATAATCCTCTTGTGTCCTTTTGCTCCAGTTTTCCTCATTGACTCTTCTTGCTTCAGAAACCACTTGAGATTGTATTTTTCTGCTTACTGCTGCTTTTACCCTCCTTTACAGCAAAGAACTTTGATGCAAGTTCTTTTGTTGCCTGATATGTCAAGGTGTCATGTTATGCCCTCTTCCACATAAAAGTGAGAAGGTCTCACCCTTCTCCATTTGTCTCACACTGTTACTAACTGGGCACACACACCCACCCCCACCACGAAAAAAATTCTTGTGTTTTAGCATCCATCATGAAAACAGTTGCTTTATTTTCTTTACACAGATTTTGCAGGTTTTTCTCCATACAATATAGCCATAAGGTTGTGGTGAATAGAGCACTTTCACTGATTGAGACAAACTACACAATGATTTCCAAGGCTCCTATAAACACTCCTACAAAAACTTCTGTGTTTCAACAATAAATCTTTATCAGGTGGCTTTTTTTCCTACACCACATCAGGCCAGTATTTTATAATCAGAAATAAGGGGGATAGTTCGGCTGCATTTGCACTGAAATCTCATTAAAAGGAAAAGTATTCATAAATGATTTTTAAAGTTGTCCTGTTTAGACCACGTGCAAATGCTAATGAAGGAAATTAGAAAAAGATTCTAGCACAGTGTTTTATACCTTGTGCAAGGAACATTTATCTTTTTTTTTTCTGAATTAAGATTTTATTTAAAAGAAAAGAAGCCTGTGGGTTCAGTGGACCATTCCATAATAGATTGAGTTACTTAAGCTACTCTTTTACTCAGTTTTTCCAATAAGAAGATGACTTTGCTTACTATGGCAGCAATAAACTCTCTAAAAATATGTTTGTATTCTTTTGTAGTCTATGGTTGAAACAAATTGAATAAAAACTGCAAAATGATCAAAATGATCAACAATTGCATTTTAATGACATTTCTCTCTAATAATTCAAGATAGGTCCCTGAATTCCGTGAAAATGTGAAAAATATTATTCACTTTATATTAAATATTTTGCATTATTTATCTCAAAACATTTTTAGATTCTTATATTGGGTTAGCTAAAAGTTAATTTGTTTTCCCTGTAAGATGTCTCTAGTGGCCCTTAGTTGTCTTTAACTTCATTCCAAACAATTTTGTTAAATTGTATTGTGACAGCTGTCATGTCAGCATGCATTTAAAAAGAAAACTTATCGAAATTCATAAGTTTTTGTGTAGCCATTTTAATATTGAAGATGGAAGAAAATACACAATATTTTCAGCATTTTATTCTTTATTCAAGAAAGGTAAAAATGCAACTGAAACACAAAAAAATGATTTTTGCTGTGACTAAGCAAATGTGTCAAAAGTGGTTTATGGAGTTTTATGGTGGAGATTTCTCACTTGACTATGCCTCATGGTCAGGTAAACCAGTTGAAGTTGATAGCAATCAAATTGAGACATTAATTGAGAATAATCAATGTTACACCATTCAGGAGATAGCCAACATACTCAAAATATCCAAATCAATAAAGCTCTTGAAGTAAATTAAAAATGTGTCTTTTATTTCATGAAAAAAACTAAATGGACTTTTTGGCCAACCCACAATTTCTTGAACTAAAGAAATGTGTAAGATGAATTAATATATGAATTTATAATAATAAGGCACCTTTTTAGATTATGACACATAAAGAGTATTAGCATATATTTTTCTTTAATTTTGAGAGGTCTGGAGGATTTTTCTAAGAGACAATTATAAACACAAACCCATATTTAATACATATATAAGGAATCCACTTATCTATCTGCCTACCTAATAATCTCTTTATCTTTTTTATCTATCTACCAAAATAATTGTCATTGAAACCATATATAGCAGATAAATGTAGATGAAAGGAGACCCAGTAAAAATATCTGAGTAACACCATCATGGAAAATCATGGAAAAAAGTTACTAAGTAAAATCATGGAAAAAAGGAAGCCTAGTATCTTATCAGTCATAATCAAACAAGAGAAATTTTAAAAAGAGAGAGAGATATTCCTAATGGCTTTATACAACATCTATTTCCTCAAAATAATTTTGTGTGTTATGTTTAAACAAAATATTGCATTTACTGATTTATTTGTTTGAAATCATATTTGCAGCTGCCATTCAACTACACCATCTTCCTGCAATTATGTAAATATCTTCTGGTTAAATTAAATAAACAGTCACATAATTACATTCTTTACTTATTTTTGGAATGTAAACTAAAAAAATTAATGTGGTCCTCTTTATAAATAATACAAGTTTTGATGTGTTTAATTTGATCCAATTGGATGACACGCTACAATTCAGATAGAAATATTTGATACAGTTTCACTTGCATTATTTTCAGAATAGGCAAAGACAGCAGCATGACTTGTTTCAGAAAAATACAAGGCTTTCAATATGCTGACATGTAATGTTTTGCAGAAATTGCTCCAAGAATCTTACTAATAAGGCTACATTGTATTCCATTTATTAGACATCTTACTTCTAATGAATCCATTCTCATGTTCATTGTATTCTTATAGAGTAGAAGGAAGTTTATGAATATTAACTATTCATCAGTGTGTTCTATTTGACGTATGGACATGTGCAGTTTTAAGGCCATTCAAACAGATAGAATATCTTAAATGTCATCTGTTGTGAAGCTTTATATATTGTCTTTTACTCACATGTGAAATAAATGTTTTATAAATAATATTACTTTCTTTAAATATAGAAATCAATAATATATTTGTACATGGCTTTATATTTGTTACCAACCATGACTTAAGACAATAATAACAGATGCTTTGTATAAATATTAGTTTTAAAAATATTTTGCAGATATATATTTCAAACAACTATATTTGACTTTACTTTTTTCTTATTTTCACTAATCATCAGTGACTAAGCATAGTTATTCATTATTTCTCAATCTTGAAAACTCCTTGAGCTCAAAATAAACAATTAGTGGGAAAACATTGAAGACACTTCAGATAGCTCCCTTTTGAATTTTAGCTGAATTTGTACTAATGATTCCTAAAGCCTCAATAATAGATTTCTGTCTGTATTTAGGCTGAATTCTGTTAAAAAATACTGGAGCTTTATGAATGCATTTTTTATTTTTATAATATTTAAATAAAAATTTTGTGTTGTTTTTTAAACTATTTCTGTAGCATGATATTTTTAATTAAATTTTTGCTCTGAAAACATGCTTAAAATGAATGAAGTAGGAGAAGAGAAGATGGCGGAGGAATGAATGGGAGTCACGCTGACCTCCTCGCAAGACCAAACTGGAATTGTGACTAAAGTGCAGAGTAATCACCTGGAAAACAATGGAACGATAGTGGGAGAGGAGCCTTGGAGGTGCAGACAGTGGATTCGACTCTCACACATCCCAATGGGTGAGAAGTGCGGTGGAGGCTCGAGAGGGTGGGCTGGGTGCCCACGGGCACTGGCACCAGAGGGCATTGAAACGGCCAGTTAGCTTCCCCGGAGAAGAACGGGGTCTGAATCATAAACAGGGACCCCTAAACTACAGCAGCTAAAACCAAGAAAATACAGACAAAACGCAACCCTAAAAAGCTTAGGGGAGCTCTCTGCCAGAGACAGGTGGCTGGGGATGCAAAGAGACATTTAAAGGGCCAACGCAAAAACTGCAGTGGCAGCCACCCTCCTTGATCGCTGGGTAGAGGCAGCAGCAGGGTGGGCTGGTGCCTGGGAAAAGACTGATGAGGAAAACTTTATGAAGAGAACTGACACAATGGCCGGTGGAGCCGGGGTGATAATGCACCACCCACTCTGCAGCTACCATCTCACTCAGTCATAAGGGAATCAATTAACCTGCCTTTTATGCGCTCCACACACAGCTTGTACATGTGAGCTGGGGAACCGAGTGCAGACAGGCTGGGAGAGCCTTAAGGAGAGACTGGAGATGAGGCATTGGGGAAAGAATGGGAGGAGGAAACAGAGAGTCCCGACTCCTTCTCCTTGCCTTAGTTTCCATTGCATGGGAAGAGGCCACACCCCCAAAGAGCCAAAAGCTGAAAAGCACACATAGACACCCCCAAAAACACCCAGTGCAGGTGCGCACACTTGCGCCAAGTGACCGGTGAGGATTGGCGAGCTTGTGTGTGACCCCCGCGAGCTGACGAATGCTTCCACCTGCCGGCAAGGCCTCCCACAGATTGGCACCCATACAGCCTGCAAGGGAGTGCACAGAGCAGCAAGGGCAGAAGTAAATTGACCTGCTCGCCTGCGATTGCGGAGCGGACCACAAAATTAGTAGATCCACGGCCTAGGGGGTCACAGAGCTGCCCAGAGTCTTTTGAGGAGAGACCGGAGACAGGATTAACCAGAGAGTCCTGGAGCTGACTTCCTCCCATTTCCATAGTCCCCATTTGGCGAGGGCAAGCAACGCACTCAAAGTGCCAAAAGCGGGGAAAACACCCAATAGAAGACCCTAAACTGACTAGTGCCGGGGAGATCGTCAGCCAGGGGAGCCAGATGAGTATGCAAGGTCGCGAATAAGCCCCCTGGTCTGCCTCAAGCACATGCAAGCCCAGGCAGGTGGGGGATCCTGCCTCACCGGGAGCGCACTCAAGAAGCCGGGGTGAGAGTGCAGAGAGATCGCATAAAATAGCCCAGCCCTGTACGAAGGCTGCCCCAAACAGGAGTCAGACACAGACAGTAGACTCCTAGAAGGCTCAAATAAACAACCCAAGGTCATATAGGGTCAACAACTGACATCATCAGAGGCAGGCCCAGAAAGGAAAAGACAAAAACACTTAACAGACTCTCACAAAAATGGGAAGAAAAAGAAGTTCCCCCAAAATGAGTGGAAAAGGGGACTCTCCACAGAGATACCTAAATGAAAAAGAGGCAAGGGAACTATCAGATATTGAATTCAAAACAATGGTTCTAAGGAAGCTCAATGAGCTCAGCCAGCTCAAAGAGAACTAGGAGAAACTGCAGAGAAACTACCAGGATCTTACAGCAAACTATATCAGCCTGGAAAAGGACATAGAAACTATCAAGAAGACACATGAGCATATAAAGAAAACCATTTCTGAACTGAAGAACACAGTAGAAGGAATCCAAAGCAGGCTGGAGAAAGCCGAGGATCAAATCAATGAGATAGAGGATAAGGTAGAAAGAAGCTCCCAGAAAGAACAAGAAATGGAAAAAAGACTCAAAAAGAATGAAGAGGCATTCAGGGAAATGCAGGACTGTCTGAAACGCAATAATATCCGTATAATAGGGAAACCAGAAGGAGAAGAAGAGGAGCAAGGGATAGAGAACCTCCTGGAAAAAGTAATGATGGAAAATTTCCCTAATTTCAGGAGAGAAAGGCTCTCATGGATCCAGGAGGCACAGAGGACCCCACTCAAGAGGGACTCAAAGAGGTCCACTCCAAGACACATCATCATTAAAATGGCAACTATCAAAACAAAGAGAGAATCCTCAAGACAGCAAGGGAGAAGGAAAAAGTAACATCCAAGGGGGCCCTAATAAGTCAAGGAGCTGACTTCTCAACAGAAACACTACAAGCCAGAAGGGAATGGCAACAAATATTCCAAGTCATGGAAAACAAGGGCCTACAACGAAGGCTGCTCTACCCAGCTAGGCTCTCAATTAAAATAGAAGGGGAAATACGGAGTTTCTCTGCCTTCCTCCCACCACTTTCGCTTGCCCCCTCCCTCCTTCCCTCCCTTCCTCAGCTCTTCCCCTTTGGTTTTGTCCCTGAATCCTTGCTTTATATTCCCTGACTTTCCTCTTCCCTTCCTTTTCCCCGCCCCCCCCTCCCTCTTGTCTCTGTTGTGTTTTTTTCCTTTCAGTGTTGCTGGTCTTATTTTCCTTGCATCTTTGTATTGTCGGTTAGGTTCCACTTATAGGTGAGATCATATGGTATTTGTCTTTCGCCCCCTGGCTTATTTCGCTTAGCATAATGCTCTCCAGTTCCATCCATGCTGTCGCAAAGTTTAGTAGTTCTTTTTTTCTTTCTGCTGCATAGTATTCCATTGTGTATATGTACCATAACTTTTTGATCCAATCATCTACTGATGGGCATTTAGGTTGCTTCCAACACTTCGCTATTGTAAATTGTGCTGCTATGAACACTGGGGTGCATAGGTTCTTTGTATTGGTGTTTGGGGATTCTTAGGGTATAGTCCCAGCAGGGGAATCACTGGATCAAAAGGCAGTTCCATTTTCAGCTTTCTGAGGAAATTCCACACTGCTTTCCATAGTGGCTGCACCAGTCTGCATTCCCACCAACAGTGTGGACTAGGGTTCCCTTTTCCCACAGCCTCGCCAGCACCTGTTGTTTGTTGATCTGTTTATGATGGCCATTCTGACCGGTGTGAGGTGGTACCACATGGTGGTTTTGATCTGCATTTCTCTGATGGCTAGTGATGCTGAGCATCCTTTCAAATGTCTCTGGGCCCTCTGTATCTCCTCCTTGGCAAAGCGCCTGCCCAGGTCCTTTGCCCATTTTTTGATTGGATTGTTTGTCTTCTTGGAGTGGAGTCGAGTGAGTTCTTTATATATCTTGGAGACCAAACCGCTATCTGATGTATCATTAGCGAATATATTTTCCCATAGGGTTGGCTCCGTTTTCATTTTGCTGATGTGTTCTTTTGCCGTGCAGAAGCTTCTTATTTTGATGAGGTCCCACTTGTTTATTCTTTCCTTTATGTCCCTTGCTTTAGGAGACATATCAGTGAAAAAATTGCTGCGTGGGATATCTGAGTTTCCTGCCAATGTTCTCCTCTAGGACTTTGATGGTGTTGCGACTTATATTTAAGTCTTTGATCCATCTTGAGTTTATTTTTGTGTATGGTGTCAGCTGAAGATCCAATTTCCATTTTTTGCATGTAGCCGTCCAGCTCTCCCAACACCATTTTTTGAAGAGGCTATTATTGCTCCATTTTATGCTTCTGCCCCCTTTGTCAAATATTAGATGCCCATAGAGACCTGGGCTTATTTCCGGGCTTTCTATTCTGTTCCACTGGTCTATGGGTCTGTTCTTGTGCCAGTACCAGATTGTTTTGAGTATGGTGGCTTTGTAGTAGAGTTTGATGCCCGGTATTGTGATCCCTCCTACCTTGTTTTTCTTTCTCAAAATTGCTGAGGCTATTCGGGGTTGTTTATGGTTCTCTATAAATTTTTGAAATGTCTGTTCTATTTCTGTGAAATATGTCATTGGTACCTTAATAGGGATTGCGTTGAATCTATAAATTGCTTTGGGTAGAAGGGACATTTTGATTATATTAATTCTTGCAATCCCTGAGCACGATATATGCTTCCATTTATTTGTATCTTCCTTAATCTCTTTCTTCAATGTTGTATAGTTTTCTGAGTACAGGTCTTTTACCTGTTTGGTTAAATTTATCCCTAGGTACTTTATTTTTCTTCTTGCTATATCGAGTGGTATTTTTTTTTCTGATTTCTTCTTCTTCTATTTCATTGCTGGTGTACAAAAATGCCTTTGATTTCTGAATGTTCACTTTGTATCCTGCTGTTTTGCCAAATTCACTTAATAGGTTGAGGAGTTTTTTGGTAGAGTCTACAGGGTTTTCTATGTACACTATCATGTCATCTGCAAGCAGTGATAGCTTTACTTCCTCCTTTCCTATTTGGATGCCTTTTATCTCTTTTTCTTGCCTGACCACTGTGGCTAGGACTTCCAATACGATGTTGAAAAGAAGCGGTGAAAGCAGACGTCCTTGTCGTGGTCCCGATCTTAGTGGGAAAGCTTTTAGATTTTGCCCGTTGAGTATGATGTTGGCTGTGGATTTTTCATATATGGCCTTTATTACATTGAGGAATGCCCCATTTATCCCAATTTGCTGAGTGCTTTGATCATAAACGGGTGCTGTACCTTATCGAATGCTTTTTCTGCATCTATCGAGATGATCATGTGGTTTTTGTCTTTTCTTTTATTTATGTGATGTATTACGTTTATTGACTTGCGTATATTGAACCATCCCTGCATGCCTGGGATGAATCCCACTTGATCGTGGTGGATAATCTTTTTAATATATTGCTGAATGCAGTTTACCAATATTTTGTTGAGGATTTTAGCATCTCTGTTCTTCAGCGAAATTGGCCTGTAGTTTTCTTTCTTTGTAGGGTCTTTATCTGGTTTTGGGATTAGGGTGATGCTGGCCTCATAGAAAAAGTCTGGGAGTCTTCCCTCCTCTTGGATTTTTTGGAATAGTCTGAGAAGGACAGGGGTTAGCGCTTCCTTAAATGTTTTGTAAAATTCTCCTGTGAAACCATCTGGCCCTGGGCTTTTGTGTGCTGGGAGTTTCTTGATTACTGCTTCAATTTCCCCAGCTGTTATCGGTCTGTTCAAACTTTCTGTTTCTCCTCCTTCAGTGTTGGAAGATTATACTTTTCTAAAAATTTGTCCATTTCATCAAGATTTTCAAATTTCTTGGCATATAATTGTTCATATTAGTTTCTGATGATCATTTGTATTTCTGTGGTATCAGTTGTAATTTCTCCTCTTTCATTTCTGATCTTATTAATTTGGGTCCTCTCCCTTTTTTTCTTGAGGAGTCTGCTTAAAGGCTTGTCAATTTTATTTATCTTTTCAAAGAACCAGCTTCTGGATTCGTTGATCCTTTGAATTGTTTTTTTCGTCTCAATGTCATTCAGTTCTGCTCTCGTCTTGACTATTTCCTTCCTTCTCTTTGCTCTGGGATTTATTTGTTGTTGTTTCTCCAATTCTTGAAGTTGCAGTGTTAGGTCCTTTATTTGGAATGTTTCAATCTTTTTTAGGTAAGCCTGTATTGCTATGAACTTCCCTCTGAGGACTGCCTCTGCTGTATCCCATAGGTTTTGGACTGTTGTCTGTTCCTTTTCATTTGTTTCCAGAAATTTCTTCATTTCTTCTCTTATCTCTTTATTGACCCATTCATTGTTTAAGAGTCTACTGTTCAGTCTCCATGAGTTTGCAAGTTTTTGAAGTTTCTCTTTGAGGCTGATTTCCAGTTTCAAGCCCTTGTGGTCCGAGAAAAGGTTTGGTATTATTTCAATTTTCCTGAATTTGCTGAGGCTTACTTTGTGCCCTATCATGTGGTCTATCTTTGAAAAACTGCCATGAGCATTTGAAAAGAATGTGTATTTTGCTTCTTTGGGATGTAAGGTTCTATATATGTCAGTTAAGTCTCTTTGATTCAGTGTGTCATTCAGCTCCACAATATCTTTATTGATTTTTTTTGGAAGATCTGTCGATTTTTGACAGTGGGGTGTTGAAATCCCCTACTATCAGTGTGTTGCTGTCTATATCTTTTTTGAAGTCATCCAGCAATTTCCTTATAAACTTGGGGGCTCCTATGTTGGGAGCATATATGTTTACAATGCTTATGTCTTCTTGATAGATTCTTCCTTTAAGTATTATAAAGTGCCCCTCTGGGTCTCTTTTTATGGCCTTTGTTTTGAAATCTACTTTGTCTGAAACAAGTGTGGCAACCCCGGCCTTTTTCTCATGTCCATTTCCTTGGAATATTTTTTTCCATCCCTTTACTTTCAGTCTGCGTAGGTCTTTGGCTCTGAGGTGGGTCTCTTGGAGGAAGCATATGTGTGGGTCATGTTTTCTTATCCATTCAGCTACCCTGTGTCTTTTGATTGGGGCATTTAGCCCATTCACGTTGAGAGATATTACTATAGAAATGCTTGTGCTTTTCAAAATTTTATTTTAATGTGTCTTGGTGTATATATTTTACACTTATCTTGCTTTACTAAATAGTTATTGATCACTGAATTTATTTGATCTATGGGTTGATTTTCTTCATTAATCTTGAAAATTTTTGAAAAGTATTTATTCAAACATGAGTTTTTCACTTTCTCCTCATTTACTAGATTTCAATTACAGGGATTTTAAGTTCTTTTACGTTTTCTTACAGGTAACTTATTCTTTCTTTACTTTTCCCCCCACTCTTTTTCCCCTCAATATTTCAATTTGGAAAGCTACTAGATAAGTTTTCAATTCATAGATTTTTTTTCTTTCATGTTATCCAATTTAATGTTAAACCTCTCCAGAATTTTACTATTAGTTTTTAGAGTTGGAAATTTGGGCCAGCAATGTTTATGAGGCCCCAACAGACCAAGATTTGGCCATGTGATGTAAAGGTTCTGTACTGCTCTGGTATGTGAAGAAAAAAGGGCTCTTGTCCTAGAGAGCCACACAACTCAGTCTATTCTAGATTTATGCTAGGAGCCTGATCTCAGCTGGCAGAGCCATAGAGAGTTGACATTATGGGGCTAACGAATTTCCCATGAAGAGTGGTGGGGTCAGGTCATATGGGGAATGACTTTTGGGTTCACAAGAAATTAGGAGGAATAATCTCCACCCCAAAGCCAAACAACTCAGTCATTGTTACCCCTTAATTCTTCCCAGACCTTGACACGTGGCCCAGATGGCTGACTCCTCAACAAGACATAAACTCTGTAAGGTGGGACAACAGGAATTCCAGAGTGTGGGGTTATTGCATTCCCCCAGGCTGATGCCATATGGAGGGGACTGTACCCTCAAAGAAAGATTGCCCTTTGGTGTTAAAGAGGGACTCAGCACATGGATCCTGGTGGCTCTCCCTTCAGCTCTCTCTCCAGAGCCACAAACCCCAGTTTCCCCACACATGAGTCTAGTCTACTCTGCCCTTCCTCCAGTGGGGCCCAGGGTGAGTGTCTGTGAACCAGATTTTATATACTGGCCCTTTAGAGCACCTACCTCTCTAGCAGACTCCTGTTTCTCGCTTACAGACTTTTCAAAGACGTTTCCTCACTGATTTTCAAAGTCAAGTGTTATATGGGCTCCACCTCCCAGCACTGGTACTCTGGGCTGTAGAGCCCAGCTTGGGATTTAGACCCAAGCTTCTAGGGGGAACTTTTACAGATAAGATATCCCTTCAGAATCTCAGCAGTGCCCACAAAAGTGGGGCCTGTATTTTTCTTGTTTCTACCCTTCCTACCAGTCTCAATGTGGCTTCTTAAATCTTTGGTTATAAAACTTCTCTTCAGCTATTATTCAGTTGGCTATTCAGATTGATTGCTCTTTATTTTAGTTGTAATTCTAGTTTGGTCCTGAGAGGAGATGAGTGTACCTTCCACTTATTCTGCTGCCATCTTGAATCACTCAGAACAGTATAAATATTAAAAGCCTATTTTTGAAGCCTTTTTAGTCATTTTGACTAATACTATAATACATGGCTATTACTATGTTTTACACATATTATATTACTTAATTTGAGACTCCTCTAAACTTTGTGAAGAATATTAATAGTAAAATGTACACTCCATTATTGAATTAATTATTTAAGAATGTTAAATAACTTATCTAAGGTAATATATGTTAGTAGTATCAGCAGAAAATTAAGGCTGTCTTCTAACTGTAATATCCAACAGAGTTACTAATATGCAGATACGTGTACTTAAATTAAAATTAATAAAAATTCAACAAAATTATACGTTCTGCTCCTCATCCTCACTAGTTATATTCAAAGTGCTCAGTAATTATATGTATGGAAAGTACTATCAGAAAGTAAAATATAAGCAGCTGAGAGATTCTTGAGGTCTCTGTGAAAGCTTAGTGGTGATGTTTATTGTGTATCTTGAACACTAAATTACTGCAGGTCAGAAAGTGAAAGGTAGGGGAAAGACAATGTCTTCTAAACAGAAAGAACAATATATGCAAAGACATGGAGTAGTAGAAAAGCAGAGAGTGCTAAGACCCTGGAATGTATGTCATATGAGCAGAGCATACCAGCGGTGTTGTGTGTGTTACAAGAGGAATTTGGAGTGTTACCAGAAACCAAATTATGAATAACTTTGTGACACAGACTGAAGATTTAGATTTTTTTTCCCTGAATGCTGCTTTTAAATGATACAAGTAGGAGAGTCAGAAGATTTAATATATGCCTTTGAATGATTGCTCTTACAAGGGCATTGATAATGCATTATTGGCAAGCAGCACTGGAGGAGATCATTCATTCAGTTGGTTGCTTGTGACAAAATGTAGATAAGAGATAACATAGCTTAGGTGAAAACAGCAGAGATGGATAAAAAAGGCCTTTCCAAAATGATTCAAAAAAGAATGAATCAATCATCGAATACAACAGAGTGCGTTTTCTTAATATTTATCATTAAAATTCATATGCATTTTGTTTTAAAAATATCTCAGAACACATGTTGATACACATCACATCTGAATGGCAAAATATGTAACTGGCATTATTTATACCATTTTTTGTATATCACCGTATTGTATACCATTTTTCACTTTCTATTTTTCAGAGACAATCCTTCATTATACTGGGAAAGCAATTATATTTATCAAATAAAGTTTGGCACCAAATTAGTATATAAAATTGGTACAAATTGAAAACATGATAAAAAGCAAGATACTTGGAAGATTACATGAAATCACTTAGTAGTCAAGTTTCTAGAATTGAACTCATAAGAATTACAGCACAAGCTTTTCCAATTTAGACCTGAAATTAAATTGTTGAATCATTCATTTCACAAATATTTATAAAGAGGTTCCTGTGTGTACTCTTCACCCAGAAACTAGAAAGGATGCAGATATATTTTCTATTCGATTCCATGGTTCTAGAATATAAAAGTAGAAAACCTACAGTAATTTTACTAAATAAGTGTTAGAATTTAACTCAGAGAAATTAATATGAACACTTTCTAATATTGAAATTGAATTTGGGTCATTATGTTATTCAGTTATTCCTTGCAAAAATATTTATGGAGCCCCTGTGATGCATACCTATGCAACCAAGAGCTAGTAATAACAACGAATACATATTCCTTACCCTCAGTGAGTTGCAGGTTGAGATATGGCTTCTGTGCTACTCAAGTGTCTGGTAAGGCATCTTTGAAGAGTGCTTTATACCATGATGGTGATTCAAATATGTCACCTGATTTCACAACTTTTCATAAGATTGATTTACCTGTCTAGAAATAAGATAAAAAGAAGTGGGGGGAGGAAATTATTTTCAGTGTCATAGATTATAAGTCTCAGAGCATATATTCATATTCATGAGTAATCTAACATTTCCCTATACCATTGATTTTAAATATCTTAATTTTCTTTCATTATAGTCAGACATACTTTTATTCAAATCATTTATTCAACTTCAGCTACTCTAATTTAAAAAATGTGAAATTGATAGAAGTGCAAAAGCAAGAACATTAGTACACAAGAACTCTGATAAGGGTTTGGTAATCTTATTTCTGAAGGTTTGCTGGCAATATTCATTTTCTTCCTACCAGAAATATTAATTTTCCGATAAAAAAATGAAAATTGCCATCTGACCAGCCAGATGGTCCTGCAGTGGCAGAATTTTCAGGTCCAAGGTACATCAGTTACACCCCACAAAGTTTACTCAAGTAGATAAATAAAATATGGGTTATTAATTTACTAAATATGATAGACATTTTACCAAACCCTCACATTTTTATTCAACTAAAATTAGACATAAAAATGCCAACCAATATTTTCATAGGCACTCTTTGAAATAGTAAGTACCTAAATAAAGTGAAAGAAAAATAAAATAATTTTTGCCCTATATTCTCATTTGCAAGGCAATATCACCTGAGCAGAAACAGTTGGTTTAAAGGAATGTCCTAAGTAGCACAATGCACCAATAGGCTAAAATTACTTTCCAGTATGTCACCTTCAAGTTGGTGCCTAGTTCCTGTCTTCTTACCGTATGCTTTCTTTTTATGCCCATATTGTGCTTGTTGCTTTGCATTGCATCAGTAGTTTAAAAAAAAAACAAAACAAAACACCTCTTCTATACAGTCCCAAAAACAATTCCTTGAGGGCAGTTTTTATTGAGGGTGTTTATTTTCCTTAATTTTTATATTTTAACAATTAAAAATTATGCTAAGTGGCCTAAATATTGATGAATGGCAATACTCTTTCTCAGAGGAACAAACTTCCTAAATTTCTAGGTTTCAAAATCTTAGCATATGTTAAGGTATATCTTAAATGCCATATCCTTCATCAATCACTCTGATTTTGTCCTTTCAACATTAATATTTTTTGTTTCTTGCTTTCAAATTATTATTAGTGTGTCCCAATGAGCCCTTGCCAATTACTAATCCATAACATTTTAAGGGCAAATATATTATTTCATACTTTTATACATCAATTCCAACTATTCCAGAAATTTTAGTGATAACATATCCTCAATAAATGTTCTGAACAGAGAGATTTAAAATATTTTTTTCATTATTTTCTATTAAAATGAATTTTAATTTTATATATACTTCAGGACACTTTTATTCATAATATCTTAATTCATAGTTTATTCTTTCTCCTATAAAATAAATGTAGGAGGGATGATTTCACTTACAGTAAGTTATAACTCATTTTGGAAATAATGTTTAGAGTGATAGTGAATAAAAATGACGATAGTCCCTACATTGTTCCCCTTTAAAATATGACCATGTAAGCTATTAAATATATTTTCATGCAAATAGAATTTTGAACAGTTTCTAAAGCTCTATCAATTATCACTTGATTTGTTTAATTTAATATCTGGTTGAGCTTTAATATGTCAACCATCTTGAGATATTCATAGTATATAAATCCAAATTCTTAATATAATTCTGTGATTACCTATGTATCCTGACATTTGGTATCTAGAGAAATATTCTTAATATCAATGAAAATTAAATATCAACTTGGAATCCACTTAAAACCAAAATATCTAGATGAAAAGAGGGGAAAAGTAAAGTAATTACTTTATCTAAGGGCTGCCAGCCATTTGTGTTTCAAAATTGGTTAATAAGGTGGTGAAGTCTCTAACAAGTCATTATTTCATGACACCCAGGAAATTTGATGGTGGCAGACACTTTTAAAATATCATTGACATCCTTGAAAAATTAGCAGACAGGCAAAGAGAAGATACTCTGTGAGACATTTATTCCTCAGGATAAAATTATTGGATTTTAACATAATTCAAGAGAATCAAGAAAACTGGGATATAGATGATGAATATCACCATGTAACTACCATTTGAAATCTTAGTCAAAGCAACCCTCAGAGGATTGATAAGCTGTATTCCCTAGGTCAAAAGAGCCTGATTTCAGTGAGTGCTCAAGTTCATCAATATTATGTGAAAATTGGATGGGGCGCTAGATTAAGAAAACAAGTGAAGTAGTTGAAATTGGTAAATAATGTAAAGAATAATGTAATGTACCATTTTTATATGAAAACAAATGCAAATTTAGTATGTATAAAAAAGCAAAATTCAAATGACTTTTTTGCACATAAGAAAATGTGGTTTAAAGTCAATTTCAAGACGTAGGAGAAAGGAATCAAATTTCAGACTTTACTTCTAGCCTGCCAGGATGAAATATATTCATTTGCCCCTGCATCTATGCCACCAGAAATGTTTGTAAGCCGCAGCTACTAAATCTTCTAATGTTAAGACAGTGGGTTTTTCCTCAAAACATTAAAGCTGAATGTATGAAGTCAATATCAATAACTGTGGGCAGTTTAAAATTTTACAAGTTAGTCTGCTGTTGGTTCTTGAATGCTGATAGAAGACACAAGAGTCCTGGGTCAGAGTCAAAGAACTTTATTGCTCATAATAGCAAGTGGCATGATCTTCATATTCATGCCAATTTCCTTTGTCCCTTAAGTCCAGCAGGGCTGATACAGAATGGCTCAGAAAGATGCTGCCTATGAATCATCCTTTGTAATGGACCACAAGCAAAACAGCCTGATCTTTACACCAAAAGGCAACATTATCTTTCTTATACTGAATACTAAATGAATCTACTTTCAGCTTTGAAAGGAGGTAAAACATTTATCTTGTATTTTTGCTATATCATTGAAGATAGTCCTAAACAAAAGCTATCTATGCCTCTGCTTACCAGATAGACAATAAGATGAGAGTTCCATGGAAAATCGTTTTCAACAATATCCGTCCCTTTTCTTCTACAATGTCTTGGTTACTGGTGAATTGTCCCAGGAGTACATTGTTCTATTACAAGTTCTAATTAATCAACCTGACATAGTCTGGGACAAAGTCATTTCAATTTTTTTATGTACAGTGTAAAAAAATTCAGGCTACTATTAGCAGGACTCCAAGAGTAAGATAAGACCAACCTGCCATATTAACCTCAAACAACTCCCTAGCATCCCAGACCCAATCATGTGAAAAAAATTATAAGCTCTACTTTGACCCTTAAAGAGGAAGTATAGACCAACACTACTACCCCAAACCAACTTGGCCAGTGAAGTGAGGCTGACTAGAATGTCTTCTATGGCAGAAGTGATATTTCTGTAAACACTTAAAAAGGTCTCTTATGACCACCTATAATGCTCAAGCCAGTATGTTTTGGGGAGGGAGACAATTTAATTAGTTCCTGGTTTCCATATAAGAAGTACAATTCTGAGGGTACACACAGTGACTCTAGAAAGAATGTATTGGTTACAATTATTTGCAAATGAAACATTTGCGGGGAAGTAGAGGTTGACGGTACTTCTAGTGTGACCTACTAGTCATCGTATGGGCTTTACTGTGTCTAGTGTTTGCTGTCAGAGAAATTGTCTGAGAATAGGCAGTCAAATCAGACCTATTTGTGTGGCATCCAAGTGTCATAATGAATGGATGAGTGATGTATAACGAATAGGAGTAGGGAAGATATCTGGAAGAAGAGAGTGGTGTTTTGTGCCAGAACTGCAGTAATGTCTTGCTGTTTCTGATAGTCTCTGAGTAATGTTACAAGAAATGGCTGCCAAATTATGACAAAGCTTTTTTGCTAAAATAGCAGAACACGGTATTATATTTAAGATATTTGCAAGATTTAGAAGATCCTAATTATGATGTTTTCATTATAAAGGCTTCAAGAATGGCTTTGAATAACAAAATATCATTAAAGTTTTCCCATCCCTCATATTTCCCAGGGAACTGTAATATTCCTTTCCTAGGCAAATGGATTACTATTCTGTCTCCACAGTTACAAAATCATTGTGTCCCATTACAGTAATTATAATTTCACCTTTTTTCTATATATATACTTTCACCCACACTTTTTATCCAAAATGACTCATAACAATAGGGCCAGAACATTTTTACAAAGGATAAAAGAGAATCATTATGTATTCCCAATTGGACCATGTGGACCACTAGAGTGGAACTAGGTGAGCAGAGCTCTTATCCATGTGATCATTATGAAAATATAACAAAAAAATTTAGGTAACTAAACTAGAATTAGTTTGAATGCCCTAAGTTTGCTCTGGCTAAGTTGCCACCCATGGGTTATGACAACCAGGTGGACTAGGAGTTGCTATTGTGGTAACTAAAGAATCATCATGACCAGGAAATATCAGGTAGAATTCTGATTTCTTAAAGTACGGTAATATAATACCTGATCCTTTTTCTTAATTGTTACTCAGAAATGGGCTGAGAGTAGATGATCCCTTTCTTGAACAGCACACTCAGTGACTAAATTGTCTTACTCAAATATTAAAGCAAGAGGAAGTGAGTAAGACTGGGTAAGAACTCATCTTGAATTAATGTTTGAGAAGGCCATTTTAACACTCAAAACTACAGAATGTCATGGATGGCAAAGAGGAAGGAATTTCCATCAAGTGTGCTGTCTTTGAGCTCATTTCTGAGTTGTCTTTGTGATTTTAAAAAATGTTGGCAGGTTGAAAATTAATTATAAATCTGAAAATATTATATAGATTAGTTTTAAGATTTAAAAAAAGTGTGTCCAGAGTTAGTTGTTTTGACTGGAATAGAAACTCTATAATCTGAAAAATAGAAAATATTTCCAGAGAGAAAAGAAAAAAATATTGCAGGGAGTTTTAAGGTTGGCAATATGACCTCAAGTATAGGTGGCTAAATGGTGTGTGAACAGAGATTATTGAAGATGAAGATATAAAGCAATTGAAAAGCAATTCTGTCCAATCCATGTAGACTATTAATATATCAATGATAATAGACTAGCTGTGATCTAAGTACCAAATCATCAAGGAATTTGGGAGAGTAACTTGGTTCTCTGGGTTGATGATAATGAGAAAGATTAGTTTATGTAGACAGATTTAATTTAAAATATATTGAAGGCAAAATAAGCACAGTATTTGCACAAATTTAAAAGAAGAATAAAGGCTTGAAGCCAGCATTGGGATGAAATATATGTGAGAGAGATTAATCAGAAAATAAATTGAGTATGATATGTCAATGGAACTATAAGGTATAAAGATGGGAAGGAATTTTATATCACCTTCTGCATTGCCTTCCTTAAGCCTAGTGAACAAATAATTAAATGATGTGTATATATATTTTTTGCCTTCATGTATTTGATGGACAAAATGTTACTGGCAGATAATGATATAATGGTGTTTTATTTCCTCTGATAAAAATGTACAGGACATCTTCTAAATGATAAAACATATGCTAGAACATCTGCTTCTAAATTTAAACAAAGTACAGTATGCCATTTTTGCCTTTGAATACAAATATGAAAAATTATGGTGATTAAGATGGATTATGCTTATTTTTTAAAAATGTCCTAATATGAAGTAGGAGTTGAATAGTAAAAGGAACTTAAATTGTAACTCATCCAAGAATGTTCATATTTAAGTTTGTAACATGTTGAATTTTTTAAAAGTCCCCTTTAAGATGTTTAACTCAATAGAAAAGGCATATATGCACATTACAATTTTTATAGTTGTTTTCACTTTTTAACTTTAAAGAAATGTACATTTAAAAATGGAACTATGTTGTTTATTTAAAAACTACTAGAAACTATGACAAAATGACTTATTATAGAATATATAATAATATAAATTATAATATTACATATATTAAAATCTTGCTCAGATTAAATCTTAGTCTCAGGCTTCTCACCAAGTCTATAGGATGTATTGTAAGATATATTAATGACTAATAAAATTGTCAAATGTAACAAGGTATATATTGCTTCTTCTTCCCATGGGGAAAAAAAATAAACACTATGTGAATTGCAAAAGAAGGAATTTCTTACTACAAAACATAGTACAACAGAGTAATATTATGTCAATTTAAATCCATAAACTAATATTAACAGATTAAACACATGATTTTTACAGCATTTATGTATACACTTTAATCCAGATTTTTAAACCATGTTTGGATGTTTATACATACATATTAATTTTGAATCATCAAAATTACTACTTTAGGGATAATTCTGTAATAGAATTAATAAATTTTAGTTCCCAGGGGGAAAAAATACACCAGAGATGCTAAACATTTATAGTGTCAGTGAACTAGCTATTGAGCACATTTTAAAAATAATTTTAAAATATAAAAGTTAAAATATAAACTATAGAAAACAAGGCATGCAAAGAGTTGCAAGGGAAAATAAATGGAAAAAAAAAGAGAACAAAAGGAAAGAGGAAAAGAAACATTAAATTAGCATTAATTGGTAACTTAGTAATTTAGAAACTGGAAAGTACTTTGTGAAGATATAAAGAGTATAATGCGCTAATCCTGCACACAGAGTTTTGGGAGAACACCATCACTTACTGAAATCAATTCCTCTCCTCCCCACAAATCACAGTGACACCTTTGTCATAAATTTAGTAACCTTTATATATTTTGGATATTAACTGTTTATCAGATGTATGGTGTGCAAATATTTTCTCCTATTCTGTAGGCAGCTGTTAAATTCTGTTGATTGTTCCCATTGTTGTGCAGGTTTATTAGTTTGATGTAGTTGCACTTACCTAGTTTTGCCTCTGTTTCCTAAGCTTTTGGTGTTGTATCCATACATCTGACAAAGAGTACGTATCCTAAATATATAAGGAACTTATAAAACTCAATAACAACAAAACAAATAACCTACTTACAAAATGTGAAAAGGCCATTAATGGACATTTCTCCAAGTAAGACATATAGAAGTGCAACAGATATATGAAAGAGTACTCAACATCACTAATTATCAAGGAAATACAAACAGAAGTGACAATGAGAAGTCACATCATGTTTATTGGGATGATTAATACTATAAAAAAGAAAAAGAAAGGATAAGCATCAGTGAGAATGTGCAAAAACTGGAACTTTAGTGCACTATCGGTGGGGATGTAAAATGGTTCATCCATTACAGACAACAGTATGGATGTCCCTCAAAATATTGAAAATGGAATTACCAAATGATCCAGTATGTCCACATCTGGGTATATATCCAAAATAATTGAAACCGGCATCTCAAAGTGATAGTTACATCCTCATATTTATTGCACAACAGCCAAGATATAAAAGCAACTGAAATGTCCATTGACAAATGAATAAATAAAGAACACGTGGTATATGAGGTCTGTCCAGAAAGTATCCAGCCATGAAAAACAGAGGCATTTACTAAAGAAGACACAAAATACAAGAAACATTGTACATAGAATAATGACAACAAAGTCTCCTTCAAAGTATGCACCTTGGGGCCTCACACAGTTCTCCTAGAGTCTCTTCGACTACTCAAAACAGTCTGGAAAATACTTCGTTGGAATTGCAAACAGCTGCCCCATTGTTTTTCTGAATCTCATTGACAGCCTGCAGTCTCTTTCTTTGCAAAGGTGATTTTAATTTTGAGAAAAACCTGAAGTCACAGGGCACCAAATCTGGGCTGTGGGGGGCGGAGGACACCTGGGTGATATGTTTCACAAAAAAAACTCTGCATGAGATGTGACACATGAGCAAGCATGTTGTGATGAAGCTGCCAATCACCAGTTGCCTGCATCTGTGGCCATTTTTGTCATATTGCATCTCTCAACTGACAGAGAACATTGAGGTAGTACTCCTATTAATTGTTTGGCCTGGAGGGGTGTTATGATGGACAACACCTTCCCAATCTAAAAACACAGTTAACATGATCTTGATCTTGCTGCAACTTTGCCATGCCTTCTTTGGGCATGGAAAGGCAGGCAACTTCCATTGGGATGCCTGGGTCTTCATATGTGGATCATACTTGTAGCCATAGACCCATGATTTATATCTGGCTATGACCTTCTTGAGGAATTCTGGTTCATTGGTAGCAGTTTTAGTCAAGTCATTAACAACTGCCACGTTATGTTCCCTCTCCTGGTAGCAGAAACCACAGAATGAATTTTGCCACAATATATTGCATGCCAAGATCCTGTGTCAAAATCTTGGACACAGTAGTTTCTGGAATCTCCAGATCAGGTTCTAGGTGTCACATGGTCAGTCACCTATCTTCATTGATTTCAGCCTGTACACCTTCAATATTCTCAGATCTTCTACTTGTTGCAGGCCTTCTAGAATGTGGATCACTTTCTGCATATTCTCAACCATCTTTGAAGCACTGGTGCCACACTTTTATTTGTGCTGCACTCATCGCATCATCCCTGAAAACCTTCTGAATCATCCCAATAGTTTCCATGGAGAAATGTTCAAGCCTAATGAAAAATTTGATACAGATTCATTGCTCTTCTTGCTCAGTCATTTTGAATATGATGGTGCACAGTACACATGCTCGCTCAACAGCATTTACCTCTCCCACTGACTAGTACAGTGAAGTTGTCATTGTTCACACATGCACATTCCAGTTCACTCTCCTTGGCTGCCAGGTTACATCAGTGTCATGCAAGCAGTTCTCCTTATTTTAGCAATGGCTGAACTTTTTCCAGACAGATCTCACAAATGTACAATAGCATATTATTCAGTCTTTAAAAAAATCACACGAATCAGAACAACATGGATGGACTCGAAAGATATTATGCTAAATGAAGTCAGTCAGTCAAAAAGGACAAATACTGCATGATTCTTCTTCTATGAGGTATCTAAATTGGTCAAACCTATAGGAGCAGACAAAATGTGGGTTACCAGGGGAAAGGGCGAAGTGAGAATTTGCTGCTCATTGGGTATAAAATTTGTTATGCAAGATGAATAATTTGTAAAGAGCTCTGTACATCATAGTGTAATGTACAGTGATTGTATATTTAAAAATTTGTTAAGAGAATGCTTCAAGTGTTCTTACCACACACACACAAAAAAGAAGGAAACTTTTTGGCACAATGGATATGTTACTATCTTGATTGTGATGCTGGTTTCATAAGTATATGCATATTTGCAAATTCATCACACTGTATATATTAAATATGTCCATTTTTTCATATTGATTATACCTTAATAAAACTTAAAAAATAAGCAATCTGATATATGTGAGCTTATTTCTGTAGCTCTCTTCTCTTCATCACCCTCTCCATCAATACTTGTGCTAATAAATAAAGCTGTTAAAAACTTACGTAATCCAATATATGTGAATTTCTTTCTGTATCTCTCTTCTCTATCAACCTGTATGTCTATCCTTGTGCTAGCAGCATGTTAATTACTGTTTTATAGAATACATGTTAAAATGTAGTGGTACAATTCTCCACATTTTTTCTTCCTAAAATAATTTTGACTGTCCTTTGCATTTCCATATAAAATTATGTTTCATTTTATTAATTTATATACACAGAGAGCCATAAACATTCATCTACACACTGTCTCTCAGAGTTTAATAGGGGTTGACTGTAATTTAGAGCTCAAAATTTTTAATTTTATATAAAAATATTATTTTCTGGTACAAGAAAATCTCAACAATATTTTGTAGTTTCCACACAAAAATATGACTATTTTAATAGATTAATTCCTAGGATTTTGATTTCTGATCTGATAACTATGCAAAAACCATATTACCCATTTAGTTTTCTGTATATCCTTTTGGATTTTTTTCTTATTGGAACCAAGTCATCTTTATTTTATTCTATTTTAATTAAATTTCTCCCCTTCCCCCCTCCTCATATCCCCTCTCCCTTGCAATCACCACAATGTTGTCCATGTCCATGAGTCCTTTTTCCTTTTAGCTTAGTCCCTCTTTCCCCTAACCTCCCCACAACCATTGCCTTAGCTACCATCCTGCTCTCTATGAGTCTGTCTCTATTTTGCTTGTTAGTTCATGCTGTACATCAAATTCAACATATGAGTGAAATAATGTGGTATTTGTCTTTCTCTGAGTGGCTTATTTCACTTAGAATAACATTCTCCAAGTCCATTCATACTATTGCAAAGGGTAAATTCTTTTTATTATAGCTGAGTAATATTCCATTGTGTAAATATCCCATACATGTTTTATCCGTTCACCTACTGAGGGACACTTGGGCTATCCGTATCTTGGTAATTGTAAGTAATACTGCAATGAACATAGAGGTGCTTAGGTCCTTTCAAATTAGTGTGTCAAAAGGCATGTCCATTTAAAAATTTTGAGGTATCTCCATATTGATTTCCAGAGTGGCTGCATCAGTATGATTCCCACCAACAGTGCAAAAGTGTTCCCCTTTCTCCACATCCTCATCAGCATTTGTCGTTTGTTGATTTATTGACTATAGCAATTCTGACAGGTGTGAGATGATATGTCATGGTTTTAATTTGCATTTCTCTAATTAGTGATGTTGGGCATCTTTTCATGTTTACTGGCCATCCCTATGTCATCTTTGCAGAAGTGTCTCTTCAGGTCCTTGCCCATTTTTTAATTAGGTTGTTTGTTTTCATTGGTCGTGAGTTCTTTAAAAATTTTGGATATTAACCCCTTGTCATATGTATCAGCAAATATGTTCTCCCATTTTGTGAGCTGTGTCTATTTTTTTCATCATTTCCTTTGCTGTGCAAAAGCTACCCCTTGTCTAAGGAGATATACCTGATAAAGTATTGCTATAAGCATCGTCCAAGATATTGCCATCTATGTTTTCTCCTGTGATTTTTATGGTTTTCAGTCTAAAAATTAAGTTTTTAATCTATTTTTAATTTATTCTTGTATGTGGTGTAAGAAGGTAGTCATTTCATTTTTCTGCACATTTCTGCCCAATTTTCCCAACATGATTTATTGAATAAAATATCTTTAGTCCATTGTATGTGCTTGCTTCCTCTGATTAATATTAACTATAAAGGTGTGGATTTATTTCAGGGCTCTCTATTTTGTTCCATTGATTTATGTGTCTGTTTTTATGGCAATACCATGCTGTTTTGATTACTATGTCCTTGTAGTATAGTTTATTTGGTAGTATGATTCCTCCAACTTTGTTCTTCTTTCTAAGGATTTCTGTTGCTATATGGGACCTCTGTGGTTCCATATACATTTTTGAAATATTTGTTCTAGTTCTGTGAAATACATCATTGGAATCTTAATAGGAATTGCATTGAACCTATTGATTGGTTATGTCATCTTTAAAGAGAGTCAGTTTTCCTTCTTTCTTTCCTTTGTTTAAAATATATGGAGTTATTAATTCATTTTTAATTCTACTTGTTGCAATTTTATTGAGGTTATATCAAATAATTGTCTAAGTTATTTCAATTTTCAAATATATTATCTCAACTTTTTATAATATCTATTCAATATTCATTTAAAGGTTGTAGTTAAGCCCAGTTTTTATTGTCAACATTGATAATGTTTTATTTTTTATTTTTGTTTATATTTTTGGTACTACACAAATTTTATAAACTCATACATGATTTACCCCTTTCAATAAACCCACTTTTGACTTTGATTTGTTTCTTCTCTTTCAAAAATTTTGTTTGTGTGTCATTTTCTTAAAGTTTTTCATTTTAGACATTAAACCAAACTAGAATTCTCCTCATGACTCATCTTTTTATAAATGGTTAAATTTGACTTGCTAAAATTTTCTCAACAGTTTTTGCATCTAAATGCAAAGTAAGAAATATAATTTTGTATTTCTCTTTTCTGATGGTTTTTTTATTCTGGCTTTGACATTAGTTAAAAACTGTCCTCATAAGATGAATTTGGAAATGTTTGCTCTTCCTCTATTTGCTGAAAGAGAATATATAGTTTATTATTGTTATTATTATTATTGAATAATAGGTTTTATCAGGGAGCATCTTCTCTCATTCTTTTAATATTTTTCCATAGGAATGTCTGAATTTTGAATTAAATATTTTCGTTGATATTGTCCTCTTCATTTTTTGTGCATCTTTGTGTACCAGTTTTAGTAACTTGTGCCTATCAAGGAATATGCCCACTTTTATCTGTATTAGTTTGCTCAGGATGGTGTAACAAAATACCACACCTGGGTGGTTTAGAAAACAAAAAATTATTGTTTTGCAGTTATAGGGACTACAAACCCAAAATCAAGGTGTTGACAGTGTTGGATCCTTCTGAACAGATGTGAGGGAAGATCTGCTTCAAGACTCATTGTTTGGCTTGTAGATAACTATAGCAATATCTTTACATCACCTTTCCTCTGTACATGACTCTTCAAATGACATTCTTTTATAAAGACAATTAGTTTTATTGGATTAAGTTCCCACTCTACTCCAAGATTACTCATTTTAACTAATTACATCTGCAATGACCCTATTTTCAAACAAGGTCATATTCTCAGGTGCTAGGTATCAAGTCTTCAGTATATGAATTTCGGTGAGACACAATGCAACCACAACATTTTAATTGTTGAATTTCTTGTTCATAATATAGGTTCATAAGTTCATTAACTTATTCATAATATTATCTTATTATTCTATGTGTCTGTAGTACCTATTAAAATACATTGTCTTTCAGTTCTGAAATGTATTATTTATGTTTCCTTTCAATGCTCAGTTTAGCTAAGTTTTGGAATTTGGGTTTTGTTTATTTTTAGCCTCTAGTAAAAATATATAACAAATTTTAGCTGCTTAAAAAAACTGTATTTCTAAACTTCCATATGGAAATATCTATATCTATCTATCCAGCTATCTAGCATCTATCTATATGTAAGTATATAAAAGAAGGATAAAAAGAGGAATGATTTTGCATAATTAAATTTATTTATTGCTCAAACATTTTTGCTGAAAAACTTGTACTGAGCAGACTTTTCTAACTGCTGATGATAGTTCCCTTAATCAATGTAAAAAACTCCCAACCAAATTTTTTGTTCCTTTTAATCTAAATAAATTAACTTTGTTCTTAAATATTTTTATCACAAATGTAATTTTTATTTGTAATGGCATCATGTGTGGTTAATAGAACATTTTAAAAATGCAAATATTTAATGAAGATAATTTTAAATAATTTGTTCACTCACCATGTAATGAGCTGATTTTGAAGAGAATTTTTGCTCAATCTCATACTGTCTTAGTGTTCATTGGATGCTCTAAAATGGATCTATTTGGGCATGAGTTAGATTGCATATTTTTCTTCATGTTGGTATTCTCATCAGTTAAGATTACAAAGTTTCACCTAGAGTTACAGTTTATTTTGGTATTCTAAGTATAAATGCATTGAAGTGAAAACTGCCAAAAAACATAATTAAGACCTGTCAAAATTGTTTCACTTTATTTAAGTCAAGTAAATGTTTTCATTTATAAAGTAATTAGAGAGGATATCACACACTGAATTAGATTCAATTTATAGTTCCACTACTGACTTTAAGTAAAGATAGTTAAATTAAATATTTGAAAATATTACGCTTAACTTGTCATTAACCATAATGTATTTTCTTATACTGTTTTATAAAAATAATAAGATATTAAGAAATTGGATAAATTTAATGGAATTTTGTCAATGTTGTCTGACCTTTTTCTTATCAATAGACTGATACTATAAAGTTTGAGGGAAAAAGGTCACCTGTTGTTTTGTTTATATAATAACAAGAATAGATACTATCTACATGATTTATGATGATCAATGTTGACCTAGATCATGCAACTGATGTAGTTTTGCCAAGTGTTTCTATAGTGATGTTACACACTTTTTTCTCCCTTTTTCAAAATGTATTCTGTGGAAAGAAGTCACCATGCAGAGCCAGCATTCCAAAAAAAGGAGTTATGCCTCCTTATTTTAGGATAAAATATCTACTTAATTTTGGGTGTCTTCTGTGTGAGAGATTTGTTTTTTCTCCCTCATTTTAATTTATATATAATTTATCGATATTATTATAGATTAATAAGTTTTATTTTAGCTTTGGAATATAATTTTATAATTCCATATACATAATCATGTCCACTTTAAACATATTTTTATTTCTTTCTTCCCAATCAGTATTCATTTAGTTCCTTTTATTTCTTACTTCACTAGTTAGAACTTCCAGTACAATGTTCAGTAGGAAAGTGAGAGGAGAAATTGTTGCCTGTTACATGGAGGAAATCAACCAGTTTCTCATTATTAGGTATGAAGGCCAGACACAATATAAGTAATATGAACTAAGGTAAATATGCCTTCAGTATGAGATTTTGTGGAGCTCTGTCTAGGACGTACACTGTCTTCTGTATGTGTAGCTATTTGACGTTTCAGTTTTCTCTGGTGCTTTTTGTTTGTTTCTCTTAGTATTTTGTTTTCCTTCTTAAGTATACTCTGAGCCTTGCAGGTCTTTCAACTGTAATCCTCTGTTACTTTACAGGAGCCCTGTTGGAGTTTTGATAAGAGGTGATGAAAGGGAAGTGTTTTCTAATTCTGTAACCAGGTTTCCACTTTTCAGTGGGCCTAGTGCATGGACTGTGATCTTCATAAATATCGATACCTCTCAGTCCCCATCTCGAACTTAGATATTATATGATGACAAGAGGAAGCTAGACTTAGGTATTCCCTTTTCCCAACATTAGTCAGGCTTTGGAACGGTAGTTTCCCATAGGGACAGTTGGAGAGAAGAAAGCTCCATGTATACTTCAAAATGGTTACCTGTACCCAGCCTCATGGCAAGCATGAGTGAATTTTCTCCAAGCTTCAACAAGAGAACCTGGTGAGGCTCTTAGAGATAAAATTCATTAAAGTGTAAAGTTCCCCCTAAGACTGGAGCCCTGCCACTAAAGTTTTTAACATTGAAACTAGTCCACATTAAGCATCCAGCAATTTGTCAATTGCAATATAAATGTCCCTTCTAGTACTGGATACAGGGTGAAGTTTCTACTCTTGGGTTTCTCTTCTCAGTAAACTGTGGTTCTTTGCATATGCTTTTTCTTCCAGTTTTCAGAATAGATTGCTGCATAATCTCAATTCTCTGATGGATCTATGAAGAGCTGTTGATTTTCAGTTTTTCATAAACCAAATTGGGAGTAAGAACTTCCAAAGTCTTTACATGTAAAAACAGAAACTGGAAGTCTCTCATACTAAATCGAATGTATTATAAAAATTTATATTATCCTATTTTGTCAATAAAAGTTATTTTATCCAAATTCATTGCAATTAAGAATTTTCTTATAGAAATTATATTGGGTTGGCCAAAAACTTCATTTGTTTATTTCCATAAGATGGTTCTAATAGTGTTTAGTTGTCTTTAACTTCATTCTAAACAATTTTGTTAGATCGTATTGTGACAGCTGTCACATCAGCATGCATTTAAAAAATTCATAATTGGTGAATTTTTGTATAACCATTTTAATAGTGAAGATGGGAGAAATACATAACATTTTTGGCATATTATGCTTTATTATTTCAAGAATGGTAAAAACACAAATGAAAACAAAATAAGATTTATGCAGTGTATGGAGAAGGTGCTGTGACTGATCTAATATGTCAATAGTGGTTTGTGAAGTTTTGTGCTGGAGATCTCTTGATGGTGGATGTTCCACAGTCAGGTAAACCAGTTAAAGTCAATAGCGATAAAATCAAGACATTAATTGAAAATAATCAATGTTATACAACTCAGGAGATAGCTGACATACTCAAAATATCCAAATCAATAAAATTATTGGTAAACATGAAAAATATGTCTTTTATTTTATGGAAAAACTGAATGGACTTTTGGCCCACCAAAAACTTTAAAGAAACACAAACTTTTTTTGAGAATCAAGATGGCGGAGGAGTGAGTGGAAGTCACACTGACATCCTCCCAGGACCAAGCAGGAATTACAACTAAATTGTGGAGAAATCACCTGGATCAAACAACTGAACAATAGCAAGAGAGGAGACTTATAACCTCGGAGACAGAAGAATCAGCTTTAGCACAACCTAACTGGTAAGGAGTGCAGTAGAAACTCAAGAAAGCAGGTGGGGTGCCCACAAGCAACAGCACCAGACAAGTATTGAAATAGCCAGTTGTATCCTCCCAAGAAGAGTGAGTTCTAAACCATACACCATCAGCACCAGAGCCCAAAAGGTACACAGATAACAATCATCTACGAAAAGCAACAGGGTTGCTCTCTGCCAGAGATGGGTGGCTGGAAAGGCAAAAAGTTGTTTAAAGGGCCAATGCATAAATTTTTATTTGCGTCCACTTACCCTGGGCTTTGGCAAAGGTGAGGCAGAGTGGGCTAGAGATGCCTGAGGAGAGAATGAAGAGGGAGGCTTTGGGGAGAGAATTGAGAGAGTAGCCAGCCGGATTCCAGTGCTGACTACTCCCCAAGACAGTAGCAGCCATCTTGCTCTGGCAGACCACTCCCCTGAGCTGCAACAGCATGAGAGGACACAGTAGCCTCACCCCAACAAGGACCTTGGTCCTGCCCTAAGGTGTCTCTAAGTTGGCCTATTGAGTGCAAAGTGAATAGACTAATAGTTGAAGGAGTCAGCCACAGACGGCAGATTCCTAGAAGTCTTGAACAGACTGCCGAAGGTCAAGCAGGGTCAACATCTGACATCATCAAAGGCAGATCCAGAAAGAAAAAAAACAACAGTATCCTACCATAGAAGTTCACACCACAAAGTCAGGAAATCAAGACAGATCAATTTTAGAAGCAGGAAAAAAAAAGAAAAGTCTAACAAATAATGGGAAGACAAAGAAACACCCCCCAGTTGAAGGGAAAGGGGAAGTCCCCAGAAAGAGAAATAAATGGAATAGAGGCAAGTAAACGATCAGTTATTGGGTTGTAAACAACAGTTCCAAGGAAATTCAATTAGCTCAGTGAGTTCAGAGAGAATTACAAAAAACTACAGGGAAACTACGAGGAACTTATTGTAAACTATATCAGCATGAAAAAGGACATAGAAACCATCAATAAGAGACAAGAGGAAATGAAGAATACAATTTCTGAATTGAAGAACACAATAAAAGGAATCAAAAGCAGGCTAGATGAACCAGAGGAATGAATCAGAGAGCTGGAGGACAAGGTAGAAAAAGAGCTCCCAGAAAGAGCAAGAAAATGAAAAAAGAATAAAAAAGAGCGAGAGGCGTTGAGGAAAATACAGGACAACCTGAAACATAATAATATCCATATAATAGGGATACCAGAAGGAGGAGAAGAGGAGGAAGGGATAGAGAACCTATTTGGAAAAGTAATGATGGAGAACTTCCCAAATTGGAGAAGAGAAAAAGTCACACAACTCCAGAAAACACAGAAGGTCCCATTCAAGAGGAACGCAATGAGGCCCACTCCAAGACACATCATCATTAAAATGGCAAATATCAAAGACAGAAAATCCTAAAGACAGCAAGGGAGAAAGAAGTAGTAACATACACAGGCCCCGATATGGCTAGCTGCTGACTTCTCAACAGAAACCCAAGCCAGAAAGGAATGGCGATAAATATTCCAAGTAATGAAAAGCAGGGATCTGCAACCATAAGGCTCTCAATTAAAATGGAAGGCCAAATAGGGGTTTCCCTTATGAAAGAAGACTAAAAGAATCCACCTTCACTAAACCAGCACTGCAAAATATGCTAAAGGGACTGCTTTAACAAGATGAAAAAAAGAGTCTATGAATACCCAGTTCCTTTCACAGTCACCAATACTTGATATTACCAATATTTTTTAATACTTATTAATCTGATTGTTAGGAAACCACCAGGTTTTAGGAACTGTAGCCCTGCTGACAGGCAAGAGAGCCCCAAGGCTGCAGATAATCATGGAGATCTTGGGAAAACAGGTCACTGAGGAAACAAAACATGTCCCTCTAGCAAGAGCACAGCCCCTGCCTCCCTCACATCACCCTGCTTGGCCCTGTGAAGGTCAGTTGTATATGACGGGTAAGTTCTCTCAAGAGAAGAGACGACCTAAGATAGACGTCGGCTGGTAGGGGCAGCAGACAAGGACTTGGGGGACACAGAGCAAGGGCAGAAAGGCCCACACCCCTCAGCTTGGCTTGGACATGGCCAGAGACCTCATTCTATCTGAAAGAAGTCTCCTTATCTCTTGGTGGCTCTGCCCCGCCCACCTGCCTCAGACTTGAAACAATACCAAAGGCTGGTACAGCTCTAAACTTCATGGGGCGGTTCCCAGGGACAATTAGGCCTAGAAATAAGTTCCTGTAAGCACATTTTGCTCTTTCCTTAAAAGCGATGATAACCGGCTCATACTGGGAAGGAGATTTACATTACTCATTGACCCTGACCTGAGTCAGATCTCTAGTGTTCCTCCAATTGTTATCTATGATTTCTATGTGTTTTCAGTAAACATAGCTTTCTGACATTGATTGATGAGCTTTGCATCCACACCCCTTTGCATATAGTTCTCAATAAAAGCCTTTGGACACTGGCATTTGGGTCCTTACCCACTAAGAGAGAAGAGCCACCATGTTTCCTTTCCTGGAAAACAGAAAATGATTGCAATGATTCATATTTATTTCCCCCATCTGTACAACCCTGGAACAGGCTTTGGCGGATGCAGAGTCCTGCTCCCTCCTCAGCTGGCTCCAGACAGTAACCCTCAGATCCAGGAGCATCCGTGCTCCGCACTCCCTGCAACACATCGCCCACCAAGACATCTGATTGTGACAATGATGTGTTATTTTAGTTGTTATTTTATTATTTGTTGAAACTATACCTTTTTTATATTCCTTGTTTATTTCTATTATTTTTAAAAAGTTTTAAATGACTTTTTGGTATTCTTTATCATTTTTTTTGACTAAATGTTTGTAGACTTTTTCCCTAAAAATAAACAACTTATTAACCTTTTAGATGTGTTGCAAATACTTTCCTATTCTATTACTTGTCCTTTAACTTTTGTAATAGGTAATTACTATATAGTCTTTAATTTTTAATATGGTCATATTATCAATATCTTACTTTATAACTTCTGGGTTTAAATATTTTACTTCAGGGTAAGAAAAATATTGTCTTGTATTTTCTCATAAAACTTAGGTTCTACCTATTGATTTGTAACTCTCCTGAATATTGTTTGTATATTGTGTGAAATAGGGCTCTATATTTGTTTGATTTCAAGTAATAGTGGTCCATGCACCTTATTCATTGAATAAGCCTTATTTCCCCATTGATTTGAAATATCAATTTAATCATATTACACTGTTAGATATATATATTCATTTCTAGAATGCTCTTTTTATTTCATTGATCTACTTGATTATTTCTGTGCTGGTGTCATGTTGTTTTAATTGCTGAGACTTTACAATAAATTTATTTTTTTAATATTTTATAATGGATCTTGACATTTAAAATAATAAATAAATAAGTAAAATCTACATTAAAAAAAAGAAAAAAGAAAGAAAGAACTCCTACCTTTTGCAACATCATGGATGGAACTGGAGTATATTATGCTAAGTGAAATAAGCCACCTGGTGAAAGGAAAATACCACACAATCTCACCTGTAAGAGGAATATATTCAACAAAATAAACTAAAGAACAAAATAAACTACAGGTAAGGAAACATGGAGCAGACTGAAAGTGACCAGAGGGGATGGGGAAGTAAGACGATGGTGTAAAAGAAGAAGGGACTAAACAAAGAACATGTATGAATGACCCACCAATATGGACAACAGAGTGAGAATTGACTGTGGGAGAAGGGACTGGGGTGAGATGAGTGAAAGAGAGCAAAGGGGGAAAAATGGAGACAACTGTAACAGAATAAACATGATTTAAAAATAAAATTAAAAAAGAAGAAAAGAAACACAAACTTTTTTGAAAATCAGTTTATCAGACCACATCTCAGATCCTCTGGGCTACCTCCAGCATCGACTCATACGTGGGCAATACAGAAGTTCAGAGGAGTTATCCTTATGAGAATAAATTTTGAACAAACAGGCAAAACAGGGGTGTAAAGAAACTCTTCTTCCTTCTTTCCTTTGCAGGCTTGTCTTGATAAGGACTATTTGCACTTTCGTGAAGCACAGTACATCCAGATCAAACTGTCAGATAAACTTAACTATGCCCAGATCAATAACAATTTTATGTAGCGCTCTCCTTTCTTCCATACTCTATTCCTCTTGTCCCTCATTAGTAAGTTAAAAGCACAAAAACACACTGCATAACGACCTTTTCCCAGGGGATCTCAGGACAAGTAGGAGGAGAGCAAACAAACAAAACAAAATTTCTACAGTGTTTTTATTCCTAAATAAATCTAGTGATATTTTCTCTTTACGTGATGTTTTCATTTCTAAATATATGATGATAACTGTACTCCCTGAAATTAGAGTTCTGCAATTAGCACCTTAATTTGCCTTGCTTTGAAATGTGGATCTGGGAATTATACCTTCCAGATGCATAGTTTCTAGATTATACAAAGGAACAAAGGTGTAAACATAGAAAAATGTTAAAAGTTAAGCAATTAAGTAGGAAAATAATTTCATTGTAGTTTTTCTTTAAAAAATTGATGTTTTATTTTAAGAAATAATTTATTAATGCAAAGTGTTGTTTTAATAATTCTTTAATGATACAAATAAGTAGAATTGCAAATATATATGAAAAAATATTGACACATTCAGACGGATATTTTAGATCCATAAAAGCTAATATTGTAACGGGGAACAGACACGGCCCTCCCCAAAGGGTATTTGTAACAGAGTCCAGAGATTGGGGTGTCCAAGAAAAATCTCCCCACCCCAGGGCAGGCAACCGTGGGGGATGGGAGCCTTGAGCAGGGCCACTGAGAGTCATTATGCATGTCAATAACAGGACAGCTTCATTCCTCATTTGCAAAGAGGGTTATTTTGCCTATCACCAAAGCTAACCAGAAAGGTTAAAAAGACTTAATACAGAATGCAACTGGAAGAGAAAGAGGAGAGACAGGGGCGTGCAGGAGAGACAAAGGGACACAGACTCTGGGGAACAGGGTGAAAGCCACGCGGGAAGAAAGAGGGGAGAAAGGACTTGCTAGTGGGCCATGAGAAGGTGCCACATGGTTATGGATTAAGAGCTGGAGACCGCAGCGAAGCAGTAGGTGGTGCTGGGAACCGCGAGAGGCCTGCCTAGCCGAGCCCTGGACTTCTCTTCTTTTTCTTCTGAAGGACGGTCCCCCTGACTGGCCTGACTGGCCTAACTGGGCAAAGGGGGGAAGGCAGGACGGTGTGTGTGCTGGTGATTGTTTTGAAGGGATTTTGGGGTTAAAGGGTGACATTTAGCCATTAATGAAACTTGTATAACTTTTTAATAAATAGTTCCTTTCCCATTTACCAAACTCTTATTCAGAGCCATAATTCCAAGAGCGGCGGGCAAACGACCCACAAGTGATGGATCCCCGGGAAGAAGGGTGTCGTTTCGGTAATAGCATCTGGGCACCCTCCCACCCCCGGGTCCTTTTGTTATTTAACAATATGGCTGTTTTATAAGTCAAATTCTTTAATTATATTTTTCTTTCTTTTATTGTTTCTTTGATTTCTACATGTTTTAGGTACTTCTCAAGGTTAGAATTATAAATAAAGATAAGGTATATACTTTAGTATCATGAGGTTGTTGAAATTACCATCTGTTGATCTTTCTACCTGTATATATTTTCTATTTTTTATTTCTTGCTATTTGTAATCGCTAATATACCTTGATTGTATATTAAATTTAAAATATTTTAAAATATTTGAAAAATGCAAGTTTTAGTACATTTAACATGTTTAAGAAATTATAAATTAGAAATGTTCCTAAAGACTCTAGGTAAAATTGAGTTATTTTTTCAATTATTATTGAAATTATAATTAATGTATTCTTATATTAATGATTTATGTTCAAATTGACTGTTTATATGTAATAAATGTAGAGCTTTAGTACACCAAGTTTTTATGCATTTCCTTAGCACTATTTTAATTAATATATATTTTAGTTTTAGTATATAGTTAAATGATTTTATTTGCAAAGTTATATGTACCATGAGTTAATTATCAAATCATTGTTTAAAATTTTACATTTACCCATTGTAATTTTAAATTCTACCACTTGTTTCACTCTTAAAATGAAGTGCTAAACTGAATATAAGATTGTATCCCCTTAAGTCCCATATCTGCCCTGAAAGAGCTTTTCCAGACCTACTGATTCTCAAGTACTTTCAGAGGATATCAGGTTCCTCCATGATGGGTAATATCAAAAGCAAAGGAAAAAAAGCTGATAATGGCAATGCATTTAGAATGCTAAAATTTTGTATAAAATTTTAGTGTTCAAAAAACATCTGGTTCTACTTACTTATTTTATAGGTTTAAAAATTAGATATAAAAATGTTAGACAATCTACATTTTTTAGGCAGTTTGTAGCAAAAGAACAAAACACTAATACACATAACAAAATCAATGAATCTCAAAAACATTATGTTAAAGGAAAAAAATCCAGACACAAGGAAGTACAAACTGTAGAATTTCATCCATATGGAATCCATACACTGTTTTATGGCAATAGCTATCATGAAAAGAATAAAAATAAATATAGAAAAGATGGCTTAAACAATATAAATGTATTTTCTCACAGTTCTGGAAACTAGTTCAAGATCAAGATTTCAATATGTTTAATTTCTCCTGAAGCCTTTCTTAGCATGAAGTCAGGGGCTACCTTCCTGCTGGGTTTTGACCTTTTCTCTCTGTACTCCTGATGTCTCTTCCTATTTTTAGAAAGACCACAGTTCTGTTGGATTAGGGCTCCACCCTTATGACATCATTTAACCTTAATCACCTCTTCCAATGCCCTGTCTTGAAATATAGTCACTTCGAGAATTAGAACTTGAAACTTTGAATTTTTAGAAGAGTAGAGACAATGACTCTCATAATAGTAGGGTAAACAAGTCCATTCTATTTTAAAACCCCATAAAATTGACAATTTAAGAGTACATCTTATTTTCTGTTTATCATATCTATTATTTTAAAACAGAATGCCATGGTGAGGACATTCAAAAGATGCTTTTAGCCAAGGGTATACTATTTATTTAGATATATTTTGTATTTGTAGTTTTTCAAGATACACAGAAGCCTAGTCCTATGCAAAGACTGACAAATAATATTGGATTACATAAGACTTTTGCTGTTTTAGGATATTTTTATCCATTGATGTTAATGGGCTACTATTTGCTAGTCAGATTATAAAGTAGAATATAAGCCTCATAGATTCCATATTCTTCTTTGCATCACCCAAATCGTCTGGGACAGTACAATTCTTAAATGTGATTTAAAAATATGTTCTAGTCAAAGTTTGAATAGAATTCAGACTGAAATGGCTTATATGATCTACAGTCTTATAGGCTGTACTGTATGTGCATAAAATATATTGCCCACAGAAGCAATAAAATGTATAAAATATTAATAGGCCTGTGAATCTTACCCCTCCCCATTGGCCATCCATGCACAAGGTATTCAAAAACAATGTGTTTTCACTGTGTTACTCTCAATTTCAAGGAAATGTTATCAAAGTTTTCACAGTTACAGGATATTCAATCAATTCAGTAAATCCAGTTGCTCAAAATTTTTCTCTGTTGCAGAAAACTATTCAGTTGCAACAATGGAAGTCATCCATACATTGCAAGGAAAACCTCTGATCTGGTTATTAGGTCTTATCATTTAGGTTAGGAGAACTGTCATTTCAAAGCAACATTTTCCATCAATGCCTGAGAGAAAATTGTTGCTCATTAAAATGATGTTTGTCATCTGTGTAAAATATTTAAATATTTCTAAATGTTGATTATACAATTTTCTTAATCACATATCTGGGGAGGATATCTCAAGAGTACTGTAAACGTTCACAGGAATTACATGTGTGATAGTAAAAGTACTGCAAACATTCCCTGTGCTAGTCTAAAGATTAATTTTACTGAGTGTTTTGAAAAAGTGTCTCATCTAAACTTACAAAATGGATACTTCCTAAACTACCCTTAAAGGAAAAACAGGTCCTTCTTGTTCAGCTTGATTCTATTATACTGAGAATACTGTGTTATGGTCATAATAATAGTACTGTGTTTGTACAAACAGGCATATACAATTATAATTTAATCTGTATTAAAGAGTTCATTAAGAAGTATGAAGCATTTCATTATTGAGAAAATGTATGCAGTTGTGAGAATGAAGGAATGAAGAGAAGGTACATTTTATTTTTCATATAATGAGTGCTTATCCATGATGACCAGGAATTTAATGTAGTTTATAGTCTATGGGGTATACAGACTCAAGTTTTCCCTCTTTGTCAAATGTGTTGAATGAAATGGTAGGCAATTTCCATGTAATAGCTAAAATCAAAGAAATTTTGGCATTAATTCCCAATGTATGAGATATTCAATCCAAAAAATTTTAAATGTTTAGCAAATATTTTAGAATAGATTAGCAAAAACACAACTGTTTTTCACTTGCATATTACCACTGTCTTTAAAAACGGAATGACACTGAATTTTATTTTCAGCAGTAAATGAGATATAGATGTCTTTGTTGGCTATGAATGCAACATTTAAAATACATTATATATGTGGAAAGCCAATCTTGTTTTGGTCAGCCATATGATAAAGAAAACTGCCAAATTCCATGAGACTGTAAGTTATAAACAATAGTTGTCTGCTGATAGTGCATGGTGAAGAATAAGAATTTACAATTACTTGGAATAATGGTTTCCTTGTATAAGGCAGTAATGCTGAAATAATGTTCTTTAGCTCTGTGCAAAACAGCTTATTTCATGAGCTAAGTAGCATTATGCAGAGTTTGGATTTACAGAGTTGAGTAGCTACTCAGAAGAGAAGTTGATAATGAACCTCATGAAAATTCAGACTGAAGGCATTGTGGGATTAAAGCACACATCTGCATTCCTCCCATACAAACATAACAGGGAAAATATAATCAATATATGTAGGTTTCAAGTAGTGAAGAAAAATGACTTCTTTAAGCATAGATTAAAAAGGAAATTATAGGCAAAATTGTTTTGCATAAACAGAAGGCAATTCCAGTGGATGTAATATATATCTTTTATTCAAACATTATACCATAAAAGCTTCTATAAAATGCATTTTTCTATATGAAAACTAATTTTATAACTTGCTGAACCTGTGTTAGCTACCTAATTTTACAAGGAAATGAAGATTACATGCATTCTCTACTGTTTATCAGATATTTTATATTTTCTCTGTTTTTTGAAAACTGACTTGTTTCAAATTGTTATACAATTTCAGAATTTTTTTTCAGGAAAATTCATACCAACAGTAGAAGATCAGTGCTCTTAGATTTATGGTGGTCTCATCAACTTAAACAATCTGAAATATTATATTCTTGTATGCCTTTTGTTTCCATTTTCTTTAGTCTTCTTTAAGGAAGGTTCATACTTTCATATACATGATATAGAATAATTTTATAAGCTTTTACAAGGGAAATACACAATATAAATTTATAGAAAAGAATAGCCTCAGTAAACGGGTAGTCAAATTTCAATTTCTTCTGCTGTAAGAGCATAATTACTTTAAGTTTCTTACTTATTAGAAACATAGAAAGTTCAGGATGGCTCTGCTTTGGTCTGAAGGCTTTATTGTGTTAACTAATGAAGCCCACCCTTTTCCAACTTGAGGGCAAGAGCAATGTATAGAGAGCATGTGGAAGGAGAGCATGTGAGAGAATTATCAGGCCATAATGAAACTTGTAGCTAAAAACAATGTACATGGAGATGTTGCAACCTGATATCTTATATTGGAGAATATTAATACATTCTTCTCTCTTTCACTATCTCTTTCTTGGTATATATATTAGATTTCCTCCCCTACCCGAAGCTTGGTATGAAAAACAAATTAATCATATGTGTAAGAATATTTATATTGCCTAAATAATTACATTTTAAAATGTAGAACTGTTTTTTGTTTTTAAGAACAGGAATAGAAGCAACACTGCCCTGGCAACATTCCTGTCAAACACAAAGAAATTACATTTCAAAAATTTTTAATACCCATAATAGTGTTTTTTAGTCTTTAAAATGACAGACCATGTTCTACTGCTGGAGCAATGATGTTCTCTGAAAATACAATCTGTGAAATTCATGGCAAATTGAAAATGTTTCTATCTAGTCAAGATTGGGAAAAATGTTAGTTCCTGCCTTACTGACTTTTTATTTTTAAGGTTATTTTGGGAGATGTGGAGCTATTGAGTGCAATGATTCTCAGATATCACTACATGGGCTCAGTTTTCAGACCAAATGTTGCCCTCTGACTCTGCCTTGTGAAGCAAGGAACTAAGCAGTAACCGAAGATATCCACTAAAGAGTCTCCCCTTGCTTTGGATTTTTGCCTTAAATTTCAATATGTAATAACTCCAAAATGAGATAGTGGAGATGAAGAAAGGTCCAGTAGAAAATCGAAACCTAACTAAATGAGAAATATCCCTTTATATTCCCAGCATATTTCTGCTCAGCCTTAACACAAATGTTAACGTCACTCATTCAGACATGGTTGCTAAAAACCACATTCCTGTGCTAGGACACATTCAAATAGTTAAGAGTGAAAAGATACTTTGTTACCAGTAACCCTATGTTTGATTTTCCCTGAGTTTCCTTACAGCCATATGGACCACCCAACCATGTCACCTGGGGGAAAGCAGAGGCAATCTGGCATTTTCCAGAGAAAGATCCCATTCCCCCACATTCTAGCTATGTTACTTCTGCATTTTGTCTCTTCACCAGTAAACTAGGATCAAGAATACTACATCATAGGACTGATTTATATTATAAGACTTTAAATGAAATGAGAACTAGAAGACATAAAATGAAAATAATGTTCCCTGAAATGTTATACCAAAAAACAAAATAATTATTGGGAAGCTTTAGAATATAATGAGATGAAAAATCAATAAGTATGGAGATGTGGAATTGAGAGTAGACACGGCTGCTGTTCTTGTTGTTGGAGCAATCCAACTATTTAGCTAAAGGCTGCTTTTTTCCATATGCACAAAGGATGAGAGTGGGGTAGAAGAACAAGATGATATTCATGCAACTCAAAGTAGCAACATTTTAGGAGTTGAGGCTTCTCCGATGACAAATATCCTTCTTGTTCCATTCTCTTTCATATTAAAGATGAGGCAGAGACAGTGATTATTGAAATTAATGTTTGCATAGTGGCTTCTAGTTGTATATTCAAAACCTAGATGAATACTGATTTCTGGGATAAACTCTGCTATTACACTTTATTGTTTTTTAAAAGTACTTAAATTATTGGCAATATTGTACAATTCTTCCCTTCAGACAAGTGTACTGAAGACTTTGTTACATAAACAGAAACTTTAGTCTTTCTCAATATTTCTGAATTTTCTATTGTTTAAGACAAAATGTTATCACTATCAAATGTAAACACAAACAAAAATAATGGAATCATACCTTTAACAAGATACAAATATAATGGTGGTTGAGGTGCAATTTCTTAAATTTCTGTCATTTAAATTATATTTGTATTGTTTTCTCTCATCAAAAAATTGGTCCTTTTAAAATTTTAACAGATATATCTATTAATCTATGCAGGCAAAAATTCACAGAATTACTGTACTCTTGCAAAATTAATTAGCTCTTTAATAACTTTAGAACTTAATTTTTTTTAATCCTTGGGCTTATTTCTAAGAGAACTATATAAGTAGAGGTGTGATTAAAATGATTTAAAAAGTAACAATGTCTAAAATAATTGCCTTAAACAGTGGGCTCATTTCTCAGTGTGGTGCCTGAGTGTGGAGACTCAGGAGATGTCACTGAAGGAATCACCATGTAGGGCACCAAGGTGTCTTGCTTTTTACTCATCATTTTATGTGATTTTTTTTTCTCTGGTTTATGGAAATGCATTTATCAAGTAATGCGTTAGCTATCAAAAAAGGGCGGGTGTAAGAAATGCTCAGAAATTAATCCAAAGAAACACAAGTGACTTTGTATTTAGAGCAGAGATTATGTTATTTTATATTCAACAGGGGGCATACTTCCTTTTTAATGATCAAAAATATCCTAATAATTATTTTTATATTACTGAATTGTAATGGAGATATGAGAAGTGGTTTTACTACATATACATACATTAATGATACTTTAAAAATAAATTGACTTTTGTCATGCCTTCAAATGGAATATGAATTAATTATATATAACTATAATATATAAATACATTATTTACCATACACACACATATATGGTAAAAAATATATATGTGTATATACACACATATATGTAAAGAGAGAGCTAGTGAGCTGGTAACTAGAGGCTATATAAGTACATTCAGAATTTGAGCTAATTAACTTTTATTATATAAAAATGTTATCCACAAATGGTGCATGCAGACTTAATCAGGCACAAACATAGGTAATTTCATGAAAACTCCCACAGGTTGAGTCAGAGAAATTCACCATTTGAACTCAGGAACTGTATCTTGAAGACAGAAAAAACATTCAAATCTTTTTGCATCCCAGTATAAACTTAGTGGCAAAGTAAAATATCATAATGGGAATATTATTTGGAGTATCTTTCACTTTTGATTAATTCAACATTAGTTCCTATTTTCCAGCATAGAAAGTTGATTAGAGAAACGTGAATAAGGAATAGAGTAAGAATCAGGTGATCAATATTGAGACAGTTTTGTCACCAATTAGCTCTTTGGCACTGAACAAGATCCCAAAACTTTCTTATTTGAAATTTTTAAAAATCCCAAAATGAAAAGAATTATGTTTGTCCTTGTTTTTCATAGGACTACTGTGAGAGCCATGTAACAAACACCTGCAAAATCTTTGAGGTCTATAAAGAACTACACCAACAACAGCCAATATCTTTGATTATGAAAACAGGACTGTATATTGTGCTTTACAGTACTTTGGGGCAATCAGAAATCAATATTAGCTGAGACCTCTAATAAATAACATTAATATGTCTCTAAGTGCCAAAAAAGTCACAGTTGTCATCTCAAACCCTGATTAGCACTCAGTATTGTATTAATTTTAACCTACAGGGGAGAACAAAAAACAAAGGCATATATTTATAAAAGTTGTGTATTTATTCTTACATATTTATACTTCAGTCAACTTCAAAGTACTCTCCATTTGATGTAACATTTTCGAGACATTTTCTGCACTGCTCAAGACAGTTTATGAACTCGATGCCTTTTAAGGCTTTTGCTGTTTTGTTTTTTGTTTTTGTTTCACCTCGTTCGCATTGGCAAAACATTTTCCTTTGATGACTTTTTTTAATCCTGGGAAACAGAAAAGAAATCACTCAGGGTGAGAATTGGTGAATAGGGAGGATGGAGGATGAGGGTCAGGTCATTTTTGGTCAAAAACTGCTGAACACTCAGCAGGGTGTGAGCAGGTGCATTCGTAGAAAAAAAAACTTACGAAATGGGCGAACATGTTGAAAGAGTCTTCAAAAAAAGTTCACGGAAGCCAAATGCAGCCTCTCACAACACCACCAGGTGGTACACAATACAGATGGGACCCTAGAACACTTGCCTGAGGAAAGAAGCCTCTACTAGAAGGGACCTGCCCTCCACAAGATAATTCCATTTTTTTTTTTTGGTCCCTTCTCTTATTTTACTATATTCATTACCAAACCAAAAGAGGGGTTCAACTGCCCACCTTCACCAATAGACAACTGTGGATGCAGAGGTTGGTGAGAAAGGGAAGATCTTTATTCAAATGTTGCACAATCTGGGAGAATGGCAGATTCTTCTGTCAAAGCCCATCCCTTCAGGGAAACACAGAGGAAACCCTAGCCACCCTAAGCCAGACCAAAACCACAGGCAGCGTCTGGAGTTCCTCCTCCTATTTATGATACCATCCCTTGGGGACTGCAGATGACTGCTGAGTAGTTATACAGGCAGCTCAGCTTTTCTCCCAGCCACTGTCAGACTTCAGGCTTCCTCCTCAGAACCTGCATGTCGGGCCAGTGACGCCAGCGGTTTCTAGGGCCAGAAGGTCCTGCAAATGCACTGGCCTGTACATTCAGGAGGAGGGCAAATGCCCCTCTCTTCCTGCCGCTGGGTTTATGGTTGTTTACCCTGTGGGCTGGATCGGGTGCTTTCTCAGCCCCACTTCCCCAGCTCCAGGGTGGCTCACCCCCCACAACCCATCCCTCCTTTTCCTGAGGTTCGACGGACGGGTTTCTCTGGTACATCACCCTCCACCCTCGCTGCCATTCTGACCTCTACGGCATATGTGCCAGCTTCCCCTGGTCCCACCCTCAGTCAGGTACCAGAAGCGTGTAGAAGGGCTTTCCCTTTCTACACAGTTGCCTCGCTGCCTTACGCGTGGTCAATGCAGTGTCCCCCTCCTTTCCCTGTCTTGTCCGGGGGTGGGGGATCTGTCACCAGGAGCAGGACCTGCTGCTCAGAGAAACAAGCTTGGTTACCCGGACAACGCAGCCTCGCTTGCTGACTCGGAGGGTTCTCGTTCTCAGTCTCCTCCTGCCGCCCCTCCTGTTCCCTGCAGTGTGGCCAGGCTGTTGGTATCAGGTTCATAATTTAAAATACTGATGGTAACATTGAGGCACAGAAATCCAAATCCATGAATTCACTTAGCAAATCTTATTGTGCTCCTATTATGCATGATGCATTCATAGAACAACATTTAAAAACCAAGTAAAGAACATGTTGAGAAATCAATATGCAAAAATCAGGTAGATACCCAGTTGTTCTACAAATATATATTTACTGTCCAATTCATGGAAAAGGGATCTAAATTTTGTGAAGTAAAAAGTACACAATTCAAACAACAATGGCAGAGAATAAATTTTTTGAGTTCAAAGAAAAAAAATGAATACCTTTTGTTGGGTACTTGGATTACTTTGCTGGGGCTGCCATAACAAAATACCATAGATAGAGTTGCTTAAACAAGAGAAATTTCATTTTCATATTTCTGGAGTCTAGAAATCCCATAAGGTAAGGTAATAGCAAAGTTTGGTTTCTTCTGAGACCTTTCTTCTCTGCTTGCTGACGTCACCTTCTCACAGCATTTTAGATGCCGCCTTCTCACAGTGTCTTTAAATGGTCTTTCTTCTGTGCATGCGCATTCTTGGTGTCTCAGTGTAGGTCCAGTTTTTTTCTTCTAACACAGACACCTGTCAAAATTAAAACACAACAATTTAATCCTACTGAACCTTAATTAACTTTTTTAAAGCTCCCATCTTCAAAATATTGTCATTTTCTGAAGTACTGGGGATTGAGACTTCAACATAGGCATTTTTGTGGAACACAGTTCTCCCATACTGGTAATGGAATTTCAAGGCTGAGAATTGTAATAAAAATAAAGTGTACTAAAACTATGTATGTAAAAACTCTAAGAGTTACTCCTTAAATTGAAGATTCTATTTATCTTTAATATAATTACTGAAGCATTGTTTAAATTAACCAAATAATTATTATTTTCTATTTTTATTGTATTCTTTGTTTCTTTGTTCTCTCACTTGTCTTATTTGGATAGGTGTATATATCATTTGTTATTTCAGTTATTTTTCCTTCTGTTTGCCTGTTAATGATTCTTTTTTCCTTAAGCTGTTATCCTAAAGAATAATACATTAATTTACCTGACATTGCAGCCATCTCACATGAATGGTTATTTTAACCACTTTCCAGTTGATGCTAGGATCTTTATTCTCTTCTACAATTTTCCCTCTATTTGTGCTATTTTTTTGCCATGTCTACATATAATTTGTCATAAGATATATTATTGTTGCATTTTAATGTCAATATTTATTCATATTGATCCATTGATACATATTTTTGTCTTCTGCAATTTTCATTCTTCTGTCTGGAATAATTGTCTTTAGTTTGAAGAAATGTCTTTCATATATACGTCAGAAGAAAAGTCATAATGTATTATCTCGTAATGATTATGTAGAAAAACTATTATTTAACTTTAAAATATAATTTTAAAAGTATATAATTGAAGACTAGTACTTGTTTTCTTTCAGCATTTTAAGATGTCATACCATTTACTTGTGTTTTCCTTCTTTCTGTTAAAGTCAACTTTCAGTATTATTTTATTTATTCTATTAAGGTAATATGATTTTCTATTCTCAGTGTGCTTTTAACTTTTTTCTCTTAGGTTTTCAGCAGTTTTACTATGGTGTGCCTAGATTTGCGTGTTTATCCAGCTTCATTTGAGAGTCAAATGTATGGCTGAATCTATTTGTGTGATAATTTGTGATTATTACACAAATTAAACTTTGATTTTGTGTGTCAATTTTTGAAAATTCTGGAATATTACTTCTTTAACTATAGTTCATGTTATCTGTTCTTTGTAATTCACTTCCAGGAATCCAATCATCAATCTTATAAACTTCTTACAAACTTTTCTATATTTTTTCTTCATCCATGTTTATAGAACCCTCTTTTGATTCAATGTATCACTGTATGCAGAACTAAGAGATGAATCATTTGTCTCAGCTAGTCATGACATTCTTATTCCGTTCTCCAGATTTCGTCTCTGAGTGTTCTTCTAGTGCCAATGTCCAGGGTTCTAACTTCTGGTCAATGGAACAGAAATGTTGCAAGGATGTTTGACAATATTTTGCTTTATGGATCAATCCTCAGGTGGCAAAAAGCTTTTTGTCCCTGTACTTTTCTTCCACCTGGAATATTGATTAGAGGATGTGCTGCCTAGATTTAATACAACCATTTGTAAGTTTGAGGTTCACTGTGAAAATAATTTTGCAGATGGTGAAGTTGTGAAATTTAAAAATTCTGGACCCCTGAAAATTTTGTTTAGCTACTGTACCAAACCTATAAGTATCTTCTTCCAGTCTTCCTGTTGTATGAGTAATTAGGTGACTTTATTGTTAAGTCTTCATTAGTTAAGATTTTATAACTTAGAGCTGACAGGTATAAATGAGAAGGAGATGTCTAATAGCTTGGAAGGATTTAGGAGGGACTGACTGTTCTAGGGAAAATTTTCTGCTTACGCTAAGATACAATGGCATAAGAAAATGTTATACAAATGAATCAAAATATAATTAAGTATTGATGCTAATAGTAATGCTTACTAGCATGTGGCTTTGTAACCAGATTTTCATTATAAAAAATCACTGGTAGAAATATTCTGGGAAAGAGAAAGTGAAGCTTGAAGTACAGACAGCAGTGAGACCACCATGGCATAATGTGAGTATTGAATGCAGGTGAACATAGAGAAAAGGAAAGGAGTATTTACTGAAATGACATTTGTTTGGCGTGCGAAGAGGATTTGATTATTTATAAGATGTTAATTGTATTGGTGATGGAGTAGAGGGAATAATGAAATGTGTTTTCCCAGTTTTGTGACTTAAGTAGAGCAATTATTTGGATAAGGGTAAACTTGATTAAATACGTACACAAAAAGGAGAACCTTTTTCTTACTAGTAGCAATGTGAAAATTGGGTAATTATTTGGGTTATAATATTAGTTGTTGCCAAGAGTGCCTGTTCGTGGATAAGTTATTTAACCTTTTGGGGCTTAAAAGTATAACTTAAAATTTAAAAATATGAAATAAATTGATTATAAAATAAATATGCCACCAGCAAAAGCCAGTGTTATCAACGTCTACAAGTCAGTAAAAAAGTTAAAACTAGAATCTACCTTTGTTACCTTCTAAATTAACCTCCTGCCTCCTCTTTCTTCTTCTCCCAGAAACAACAGCAGAACATATATTTTAAGTGCTAACCACACAGAAATACTTAGCTAGTTTTTGATAAATATTTATATTATACTTACTTCAATAATAAAAACTAGTTAAATACACATATATTTATACACTTATTATATTAAAATTGTTCCAGTGTCTAAGATATAATTGGAAGTTTATTATTGTAATGATCCTAATATATACTGTAATAATCCATATATCATGATATATTATCATGATATATGTGATGATATGTATTAATGATAACATATATTATTTATTATTTATTATCATTATATATTCCAGTAATATATTCCAGTAATATGTACAGGAATATATATATATATATTCAGTAATGATAATATATCATGACATATTATCGTGATATATGATGATAATATATCATTATATCATCATATATATGATATGTAAGATGAATATATGATATATCTTAATGATTATATATAAAAGTATATATACATATATACTTTTGTAAGGTATATGTACTTACAGACATATACTTATATAAGTATATGTAAGAGTGAATTTAAATATCACCTCGCAATTTTCCTCTTAAAAGTGCCATGTTTCCTCCAAGTGTGCTCGCTCACCAGCCTACTTGGAGAATTTTACTCAGAATTCAAGGTCTAAATTGAACATCTATTTTGGAAGCCCGTCACAGATCTCCTTCCTCTGTATAAGACTGACCACCTATTCGTGTGTGATTTATTTAACTTCCCATATTACTCCATTGTAACCCATTTCTTGCCATATTACAAGTAGTTTAGCACTTTGTAATCCTTATTGATCTCCGAAATCATTTACTGAGGAGACTGTTTTTGAAGAAATGATATATATACATTCCTTGGCAGAATTTACAATTGATAGAACATTTCCAGTTGTCTAGTAATAAGCCTCCAATTTTATCTTAGACGCTAGAACCATTTTAATATAACAAGTATATAAATGCTGCATTCACTCAGTGTTAAACATTCAATGTCCTGTTTCTTGTTCCAATAACAAGTTTAGTAGTGATTCTATGCTAATTAGGGGCAATTTATCTTAACATTATATAGGTATCTAGAACAGAATTTTAAGTATTGTATTATCACATGAAGATGGACTATATTAATAAATTGCTTTTTTCACTACTTAGTTTTACATCTAAAATGTAAAGGTTATAGTGTAAATGCAATGTCCACACTTCACAGTTGATTTTGCCAGTTGTTATGCCAATGTTAGGGAGATTCATTTGCTTCTGGCTTTAATAAAAACAATAGAAAGATTAAATATATGTGTATCCTGTGAATTAAAATACCTAAATATTAATAATTAACTCTCCAGCTATTTTTTTAATCCTCACTTGAGACTACATTTCTTGATTCCAGAGAGAGAGGAAGTAGGGGAGAAAGAAAAGGAGAGTGAAAAGGATCAATGGAAGAGAACAGCTGCCTCCCATACCTGCTGTGACCATGAACGAAACCCCCGATCTACATATAAGCCCTAACCAGGAACATAGCCCATGATTTTTTTGGTTTATGGGACCCTGCTCCAACTGAGCCACACCTGCCAGGGCCCTCCAGCTATTTTTTAATGATAATAAAGGAATGATAAATGTCTGAAATTTATTCTAATCATATTGGATATTATTTTTATGCTCATGTATTACAACATCATTATATATATATATATATATATATATATATATATATATATATATATTCTCTCAGGGAAACTGAGAGAATGATTAGTACAGCCATTGCCTAAACCCTTTTATGTCTGGACCTGCACCAAGGAAATAATTTTTATGAATTTGTTTTATTCTTCTGATTCACATGAACCTCATGGGTGGCCAGCAAGTACATTAAGGAATAGGCAAATTGACTTCAACTTTCTTCTTTTTTGACAAATGTATTATAAAACCAATAATATTCATCAATGACTTTATATTGAAGTAAAGCTTTATTTACATTAGAGAATTCTGAAGGCACATTATTTTTCCACACTTGCTAAATGTTGCTCATTTGAGCAACAGGATGTAAGGCAGATGGCCTCTGCCAACCTTGAGTTTTTATGGGGGTGGGAACCTGGGTGCTGTTTGCCAAGATGTGGTTACATATGGCAAAGTAGTCTAAGAAACAGTCAACGATCCCTTTCAGGTATAGTCTACACACACACAAATGCACTATGATACCTAACTATATTTTCACTCAAGTCATTACTCTCATTAATCTCTGACACCCCATATAAACCTTAAACACCTTTATTTCCCACTGGAACAATTATGTTAGGATGATCTTCAATGAAACTATTGGGGTTAAATGCAAAAATCTGAGTATCCAAAATAGTAAACCATACTGGCAAATTCTAACTGGCAAATTTTAAGACTTTGTTTTATTATTCTGTTGTTAAGAGTATATTTTTCATCTTTTTTCAAGAGTATTTTACATGAAAATATTTACCAAGGGGTATATAGCAGTTATATTCATTTATATAGCAGCTTCTTCATTTAAATTTTGAAATGGAGTGACTTGACTTTCAGTAGAAACAGACGTCCTTTGAGAGTCTCTTTACTCTGAATTAACACAATACATCTTAGAAAGCGAAACAAAATGAAATGAACCATCACATGATGCATGTTAAATTAGGAGCTCTTTTTTTATCTTGACTTATAAACAGTGAAGAATTTCAAGTGTAACAGTTTGGATTACTCTTGTAGAGGAAAATTTTCCAATTAACTCAGAGAAGAGATTTGCTATCACAGCTTTGCCTTGTGAATTCCTACTTGGCATATTGGCTGAAGCACAGTAGGAAGAAAACGGTAAAGACACAGCCAAATTTTATTTTTGAACATATCACTTCAAAAAGAGGCTACTGCCTTGATTAGGTTCATTGATCACTAAAGCTCGTCAAGTGTATTTTCATTGACAGTATGAATAATGGATAGAAGGGCAGTAAGGCTATAAAGCAATGCAATTAATGTTTATTCAAGTATGTTTATATTTTTATTTTCAATCCCTGGAATGAGTCTTCTTGAGAATGATCTATAATTTAGACACAATTACCTTCCTTTGCTGTTACTTTTGTCAAAGTCCCTCACAGTTTAAGTAGCCTGTTCTCCCTCTCCTACACATTAAAAGTAAAATATATGCCTAGGTCTAGCACAGCAACATAATAATTACTCCAGTTTTATGACATTTCTTAAACATTGTCTATGTGTGTAACATGAATGTTTGCTATTTTCAGACTTCTCTGTGTTTTTTTTTTTGTTACAATTCTAGACAACCTTAAGCTATCTCATTGCATTCTTCATTCAATTCCTTTGAATTGCATTCTTCTCTGAACTTCTTTGGCATATGCTACATGCAAGTCTAAAGCAGATTTTGATATGATATCTGAAATATTTATTGTGGTTATCAGAATAATGGGTATACAAAAATATCTGCACTCTAGTCTCCAAAACATGTTTTTGGGGAGGGGAAAATTTCCCTCTTTCATCTTTGTTCTTCTTGGCTGTTGTAAATTAAGTTGACAAAAGACAGATTAACAGGAGAAATAAACAATATAATTTGTACCTACAGAAATTTTTATTTTTGAGACAAAGAAACAATAAATTTTTGAGGAATTTCCAAGGCAAACTAGGTTTTTGTGCTTAGGTTAGTGAAGAATCTAAGCAGAGTTTGGGCTTAGCATAGTAAATTAATAAATTTGTTTATACTGTCATGCATCACTTAAAAACAGAGATAGATTCTGAGAAATGTCATTGGGAGACTTTGTCATTGTATAAACATCACAGTGTATTTACACAAACTTAGGTGGTATAGCTTATTGCATATCTAGGCTATATGGTATATAGCCTCAGGTATTGTGATCCTTCCTACTTTGTGCTTCTTTCTCAAAATTTCTGTGTCTATTCAGGTTTGTCTATGGTTCCATATAATCTTTTAGAATGTTTGTTCTATATCCGTGAAATACATCATAGGTATTTTAATAAGGATTGCGTTAAATCTATATATTGCTTTGTGTAGTATGGACATTTTGATGATGTTAATTTTTCTAATCCATGAACACTGGATATGCTTCCATTTATTTGTGTATTCCTTAATTTTTTTCTTCAGTCTTGTGTAATTTTCTGAGTACAGGTTTTACTTCCTTGGTTTGGTTTATTCCTAGGTGCTTTATTTTTCTTGTTGCTATAGCAAATGGGATTTTTGTCCTGACTTCTGTTTCTGATATTTCATTGTTGGTATACAAAAATGCCTTTAATTTCTGAATATTGAGTTTGTATCCCACTGCTTTGCCAAATTCACTTTTTAGGTCAAGTAGTCTTTTGATGGAGTTTATAGGGTTTTCTATGTACACTATCATGTTGTCTGCAAAAGGAAGCACAGAGGGTCCTAATCAAGAAGAAGCCCACTCCAATACACATCATAATTAAAATGGCAAAATTCAAAGACAAAGGGAGAATCTTAAAAAGCAGCAAGGGAGAAACAGGAATTAACATACTGGGGAGCCCCGATACGGTTAGCAGCTGACTTCACAACAAAAATACTGCAAGCCAGGAGGGAATGGCAAGAAATATTCCAAGTAATGAAAAGCAAAGGCCTCCAACCAATACTACTCTACCCAGCAAGGCTCTCAATTAAAATGGAAGGTGAAATAGGGAGTCTCCCAGACAAAAGAAGGCTAAAAGAATACACTTTCACCAAAACAACATTTCAAGATATGCTAAAGGGACTGCTTTAAGAAGATGAAAAAAAAAAAAAGAGTGAGAGAAGAACACAGGTATAATGTGGGTAAAATGGCAACGAATAAATAACTATCAATAATAACCTTAAATGTAAATGGATTAAATGTTATAATCGAAAAACATAAGGTATCTTAATGGATAAGAAAACATGAGCCACACATATGCTGCCTACAAGAGACCCACCTCAGAACAAAAAACCTACACAGGCTGAAAATGAAGGGGTGGAAAAAATATTCCAAGCAAATGGACAGGAAAAAAACCCCAGGGTAACAATACTTATATCAGACAAAATAGGTTTCAAAACAAAAGCCATAAAAGAGACACAGAAGGACACTTCATAATACTCAAAGGAAGAATCCATCAAGAAGACATAACCATTATAAACATACGCACCCAACATAAGAGCACCCAAATATATAAGAAAAATCTTGAAGGACTTCAAGAAAGATAGAGACAACAACACACTTATAGTAGGAGATTTTAACACCCCACTGTCAACAATGGATAGATCTTCCAAACAAAACATCAACAAGGATATTGTGGAACTGAATGACACATTAGATCCAATGAACTTAACTGATATGTATATAAAGAACATTTCACCCCAAAGAAGTAAAATAACAGACATTATCTTATAGTTCTGTTGACAACAGTGAAAATAACATCAGGTATTAGACTCATGGAGTCAGTCTGGAACTCAGTTCAGCAACCTTAATACTTGAGTTCTGGGTAAGAAAGAGTTCAGAAGCAAGACCCAAACTACAAGCAAAAATTTATGTAGAAAGTTAGAGAGGTAAGGGAAAAGAGCATTAGAAGAAAGAGGTCCAGGAAACAAGTTAGAGATGGAAAAGAAGGGCCCTTGGACCTTAGGAGAAAGAAAGGTAAAGGTAATGTGCCTAGGGGAACAGGAAAGGCACAGGTCTGTTCCCAAGAGGGAGAGCATGCTGGTTACTTGGTCCTGAGGGCTTTTAAGTTAAGCATTTCAATAGAATATTTATTAGCTTTCCAGGTCTGTCCTTTAATATTATGGGCTCTAATGATTGGTTTGCACCAGGACAGTGGGTCATTAGTCAATGCAGCTAATCCTAATGTCAGCCATGGCACCTCTTGTCTGGTTTTGCTGCTTTTCTATACCTAAAGGTAAAACACAACAGAGTTTGAGATATATTTGACAACGATCAGAACCTCATTGTCCCAAGGGCTTAAGGCTTAAAGAAAATTCTCAAGCCCCTCAAAGGGGGTCTAACGCACATAACTAGCAACATACCAGTGAAGGAAAGGTCAGGGGAGGGTCTGAAGCACATGACCAACAATATGAAAGGTCAGGTGGTCTAACCTCCATGACCAGCGATATGCTAGGAGAGGAAGGTTACCCTTCGGGCAAGGTCCTTTTTTTTTTTTCCAGTTTTTCCCATTGTTAAGTACATGAGGCTTTCTTCCTGGGTGACACTCTCTACCTAGCTTATGGTCCCTGCTCTGCTCATGTTTGTCTAATTACCTACCATGGTTCTAGTGGTCAGAATTCCAAAAACAAAGTGTCAGCCGGGTTGTGTTTCCTTTGAGGCTTTAGAAGAGAGTCCATTCCTTGTCTTTTCCCGATTCTATTGGCCTTAGACTTTCCCAAGCATTTGTCCATAACACTCTAATCTCTACCTCTATCTTCACCTGGACTTTGACTCTTTTCTGTGTTTCTTCTATGTCTCCTATAAAAATACTTTTTTTAATAAATAAATAATTGGATTTAGGGCCCACCCACAAAATCCAGGATAATCTCATTCCAACATTCTTAATTTAGCCACCTCAAAGACCCCATTTCCAAATAAGGTCACACAAAGATCTGGGAATTAGGATACAGAAACACCTTTCCATTTTCTGAGGGAAGGGGCCCTAATTTAAGGCCCTAGAGGCAATTTGTCAGTAGTCACTTTTAAGTTTCCAGCTCAAACTCTGCAGGAAATTTGAGCTCAATATAAAAAACTTGTCACCATCTCAACAAACAAGGTAAATACATTCTACTTTTGAGAAAGTCATCCTTAACATTTCCCACACCTTGACTAAACTTTATATGGATTTCTACTGCACAATAAGCCCTAACTCCTCTTTTTTAAGATTTTTTTTTTTTAAATTTGCAATTGTAAATTCTTCTCTGACCCTTTGAGATATAAATCTTCTTTCAAGAACCTGAAACCGAATCCTTAGAAATGGAACTATCAAGAAAGACAGTGTCCAAAAAGATGGCAATACAGTAAATGAAAGCTGTGTCCATATGCCCCTAAACAGCTCCTGTCCCTGACTCTAAACTGGATTTACAGCTTAACTGCTGGGCAATCAAACTGAACAATCTACTGAAACCTAGGTGATATGAAATATTATAACAAAGGAGTACAGAAGATACTACATAGAGACCAGTAAGAGGGGCTGAGATGCACAAAGGGAAAGCCCCCGCATGCAACTGTGACAGCAGCTAAGAGACTAGATAGATATTACAGCTGTGGAACTTTCTTCCTATAGAAGTGAGGGATCTTAACCCTACTCGGGGGTCCCCAATGCACAGCAACATAGATGAGAAGAAGAAACTTCCCTTCTGGTGTACAGTGTCTGGTGATGAGAATCAGTGGGGACTCACCAGGCCTGTGAGACTCAGCGTATGCCAGTGTAGAGTATAGCTGCCTTATTGTTGCAGCACCAGCCTGGAGAGTTCACAATACAGGCTCTAACTACTGGAAAGGCCAGACTGTCACCCCTGGGTCCTGCACAGTCTCCCAGCCTGAAGGATTAATTCGACCCACAAAAAACCTAACAGCATTCAAGTCTGAATTACAACAGTTGGGGCACATAACCCACCAGAAGCACTCCTGGAGCTCAGGTGAACTAGAATAATGTGCTACTGAGCCTAATAAGACACCATTATGAAACCAGCAAAGCAAATTTGGGGGACAGAGTACATCTCTTTAACACTCAAAGAATAAATGGGGAGACAAAAAATGTCACAAATAAAAGAGCTACACAGATCCCAAAAACAATAATTAAAAGAAATAGATGAAATGAAAAAAACCTAAATAGTAGATGCAGAGCTTAAACTACTGGTTATAAGAATACTCAAGGACTTTAGGGGACAGATGAATGATCTCAGTGAGACCTAAACAAAGAGATAGTAAGCATTAAAAAGGATTTAGAAACCATGAACAAGAACAAGTGAGAAAAGGTTACAAAATTTGAAATGAAGAATTTATTAGAAGGAATCAATAGCTGGTTGGATAAAGCAGAGTATCAAATCAGCGAATTAGAGGACAAGAAAAAAGTATCTACCCAAAAAGAAAACAAAAAAGAAAAGAGATTTAAGAGAAATGAAGAAAGAGTAAGGCACCTCTGGGACAACATCAAGCATAAAATATCTGCATCATAGGGGACTAGAAGGAGAAAAAAAGGAACAAAAAATAAAGAATCTGCTTGAAGAAATAATGGTAGAAAACTTCCCTAAATTGGCAAAAGAAAAATTCACACAATTTCAAGAAGCACAAAGAGACCCAATAAAGATGTACCTAAAGAGACACACACCAAGTCACATGATAATTAAAATGGCAAAGGGTAAAGACAAAGAGAGAATCTTAAAGGTAGTAAGAGAGACACATTTTGTTACCTACAAGGGGGTTCCCATAATGTTGTTAGCTAATTTCTCAATGAAACACTTCAGATCAAAAAGGATTGGCATGAAGTATTCAAAATGATGAAAAGTAATAACATGTAATGAAGAATATTTTACCTAGTAAAGCTATGATTTAAAATTAAAGTCAAAATAAAGAGCTTCTCAAACAAAACAATTCAAACAAACAAAAAACCTAAAAGAGTTCATTACTATCAAACCAGCATTGCAAGAAATTATTCAAGGGCCTACTTTAAGAAGAAATATAGAGAGAGCGTAACCAAGCTACAATTAAAAAAATGGCAAAAAAATAAGTAACTGCCTATAGAAACCTTAAATGTAAAACGATTGAATGTTCCAATGTTCCAATCAAAAGACATAGGGTAGCTAAATGGATATGAAATCATGACCCATATATATGCTATCTACAAGAGATCCACTTCAGAGCAAAAAATTTACACAGGTTGAAAGTAAAGGGATAAAAGAAAATATTCCATTGCAAATGAAAATTAAAAAAAAATATGTGTGGTAGCAATACATAAGTATAAATCTGAAAAAAGAGACTTCAAAACAAAGGTCATAACAAGAAACAAAGATAGTCAGTACGCAATACTAAAGGGATTGATCCAAAAAAAGAATATAACCTTTATAAACATGTATGCACCCAATATAGTAGCAACTAAACATATAAAGAAAATCTTGGAGGACTTTAAGAAAGAGATTGGCAGTAACACAGTAATAGTAAAAGATTGTAATACCCTACCGTTATCAATGGATGGATCTTCCAAATAAAAAAATTAACAAGGAAGCAGTGACATCAAATGACACACTATATCAAATGAATTTAATTAACATTTACAGAACATTTCATTCCAAAGCAGCAAAATATATTTTCCCCTCAAATCCACATGGATCATTCTCACAGACAGACTACACATTAGAACTCAAAATAAGCCTTAAAAATTCAAAAACATTGAAATCATATAAGGCATTTTTCTCAGGTAACAATGGCATAAATTCAGCAAGCAACCTCAATAAAGACATTTAAAAACACTCAGATGCATTGAGGCTAAATAGCATGTTGTTAAATAATGAATGAGTTATCAATGAGATCAAGGAAAAATTGAAAAATCACCTGGAAATAGAAGAAAATGAACATATAATAATCCAGAAATCTATGGGATGCAGTGAAAGTAGTTCTGAGAGGGAAATTCATAGCATTCCAGCCTTACCTCAAGAAGCAAGGAAAATCTAAAATAATCAATTTAACTCCATGAATTAAAGACCTAGAAAACAACAAATAAAGCCCAGAGCAAATAAAAGGAAGGAAATAATCAAGATCAGAGTAGAAATAAATAAGATAGTCTAAAAAAACAATACAAAAGGCCAATGAAATCAGAAGATGATTCTGTGAAAAGATAAATAAGATTGACAAACTTTTAGCCAGAGAGAGAGAGAGAGAGAGAGAGAGAACCCAAACAAATAAAATCAGAAATGAAAAAAAGAGAAGAAACTATATCACAGAAATCAAAGAATTTGTTAGAAAATACTATGAACAACTATATGCCAAGAAATTGGATAACCAGGGTGAAATGAATACATTTCTAGAAACATACAATCTTCCAAAACTGAATCAAGGAGAATCAGAAAACTTGAATAGACTACTAACAATTAATAATCTTGAAGAAGTAATCAAAAAACTCCCAGGAAATAAAAGTTCTATACCAAATGGCTTCACAGGCAAATTCTACCAATCATTCAAAGAAGAATTATCACTTGTCCTTCTCAAATTATTCAAAAAATTTCAAGATCAGGTAAGACCTCCAAGCTATTTTTACAAGGCCAATATTATCCTAATACTAAAACCAGGTAAAGACACAAGAAAGAAACAAAGAAAATTATAGGCCAACATCTCTTATGAACATGGATATTAAAATCCTCAACAAAATATTAGCAAACCAGATCCAGCAATACATTAAAGATCATACACCATGATCAAGTGGTATTTATCTCAGGGATATAAGGTTGGCACAATATCCACAAATCAATAAACATGAATACATAAGTAAAATGAAGAATAAAAACATATAATCATATCCATAGATGCAGAAAAAGCATTTGCTAGAATCTAGAACTCATTTATGATAAAAACTCTCAGCAAGGTAGGGGATCATATCTCAACATAATAAAGGCCATATATGAAAAACTTATAGCCAACAGCATACTCAATGGGCCAAACTAAAAATATTTCCCTTTAGATAAGGAACAATACATAGATATCTGCTTTCACCACTCTTATTAAACATAGTACTGGAAGTCTTAGTCACACTAAACAGACAAGAAGAAATAAAAGGCATCTAAATCAGAAAGGAGGAAGTAAACTGTCTTCATTCACAGACAACATGATATTGTACATAGAAAATTCTAAAGACTACAAAAAACCACTAGACCTAATAAATTAATTCAGAAAGGTAGCTAGGTATAAAACAATACTCAGAAATTGGTGACATTTTTATACACCAATAATGAACTATCAGAAAGAGAAATTAAGGAAGCAGTCCCATTTTACCAAAAAAAAGAAATGTGTATTGGATAAATTTAACCATGGAGGTAAAACACTTATACTCTGAAAACTATAGGACACTGAAAAAAGAAATTGAGGACAAATAAGTGGAAGCATGTATCATGTTTATGTATTGGAAGATTAACATCATTAAAATCTCCATACTACTCAAAGGAATCCATGGATCAATGCAATTCTTATTTAAAAATCAATGGCATATTACACAGATCTAGAATAAATATTCCAAAAAATTATATGGCACCAAAAAAGACCCCAAATAGCCTCAGTAATCTTGAGGAAGGAAAGCAAAGCTGGAGGTAACACAATACCTCATATCAACCTCCACTACAAGGCCACTGTAATCAAAACAGCCTGGTATTGGCATAAAAAAGGGCACATAGATCAGTGGAACAGAGCAGAGAGCCTAGAAATAAACCCACATCTTTATAGTCAATTAATATTTGACAAAGAAGACAAGAGCATATAATAGAGCAAAGACAATCTCTCCAATATATGGTGTTGAGAAAACTGGACTGGTACATGCAGAAAAATGAAACTAGAGCACCAACTTACACCATACACCAGAATAAAATCAATGGATACAAGACTTATACATAAGTTGTGAAACCTTAAATATCCTGGAAGAAAACAAAGGCAGCAAAACCTCAGATGTCTTGAGTAGCAATACTTTTGCCAATATATTTCCTAGAGTAAGAGAGATAAAGGAAAAATATACACAAATGGGACTACATCAAATTAAAAACTTCTGCATGGCTAAAGAAACCATCACAAAAATGAAAAGAGAACTCACAATGTGGGAGAAAATATTTGCCAATGATACATCGGACAAGGGTTTAATTTCCAGAATATACAGAGAGTTTATACAACTGAATGCCAGGAAAACAAAAAATCCAATTAAATAATAGGCAAAGGACCTGAATAAACACACTTCTTCAAAGTGTACATACAGATGGCCCATAGACATATTAATGCTCAACATCACTAATTATCAGGGAGATGCAAATTAAAACCACAATACATATCACCTCTCACCTGTCAGAATGGCTATAATCAATAAATCAAAAAACAAGAAATGCTGGTCAGGATGTGTAGAAAAGGGAGCCCTGATGCACTGTTGGTGGCAATTCAGACTGATACACCCACCACGGAAAACAGTATGGAGTTTCCTCAAAAAAATTAAAAATGGAACTGCCTTATAATCCAGTGATTCCCCTTCTGAGAATATAATCTAAGAATCCTGAAACACAAGTTTAAAAGAATATATGCACTCAAATGTTCATAGCAGTGCTATTTACAATAACCAATATCTGGAAAGAGCCTAAGTGCCCATCAGCAGATGAGTAGATTAAAAAAAGCTGTGGTACATTTACACAATGGAGTGCTATACAACAGTAAAAAGCAAGGAACTCTTACCTTCTGTGACAGCATGTATTGACCTAGAGACTATCATGTTAAGTGAAATAAACCAGTCAGAGAAATACAAATACCATATGATCTCACTTATATGTGGAAATTTTTTTTATTATTATTTTTTATTTTTTTAATTGTTCAAATACATTTGTCCCAATTTTTCTACCACCACTTTCCCTTGCCCCACCCATCCCCACCTCACACCCTCATTCTTTCCCAACTTTGGCTTTATCCATGGGTCCTTTATACATGTTCCTTGACTGAACCCTTTTCCTTCTTTTCCCCATTATCCCCTCCTTCCTTCCCTCTCATTAGTGTTGTTTTGTTTTTTCTTACAATGTTGCTGGTTATATTTTGCTTGCATGTTTGTTTTGTTGCTTAGGTTCCACTTATAGGTCAGAGCATATGGTATTTGTCTTTCACTGCCTGGCTTATTTCACAGCATAATGCTCTCCAGTTCCATCCATGATGTTGAGAAGGGTAGTAGCTCTTTCTTCATTTCTGCTGTGTAGTATTCCATTGTGTAAGTGCTGGTGAGGTTGAGGAGAAAAGTGAAGCCTAGTACACTGTTGGTGGAAATACTGTGGAAAACAGTACGGAATTTCCCCAAAAACAAAAAATGGAACTGCCTTTTGATCCGGCAATTCCACTGCTGGGAATATACCCTAAGAATCCTGAAATACCAATTCCAAAGAACCTATGCACCCCAATGTTCATAGCAGCACAATTTACAATAGCCAAGTGCTGGAAGCAACCTAAGTGCCCATCAATAAATGAGTGGATCAAAACATTATATGTGGAATTCTATGAACAAAATAAACTAACAAATAAAATAGAAACAGAAGCATAGATACATGGAACAGACTGACAGCTCTCAAAGGGGAGGGGTGACTGGATTAATGAAGATGAAGGAGTTAGCCAGAGAATATATGCATGACCTATGGACATGGAAAACAATATGGGGATTGCCTGGGTGAGGTGGGGCTGGGTGGATGTGGTCAAAGGGGGAAAAAGTAGGGACCACTCTAACAATAAACAATAAACAATAAAAAACATTAAAAAGAAAGATAGTGTCCATATTTCCCAGTCTCTGCAGGAGGATAAGAGCCAAACTTCAGTAAGCGTCAGTTAGCAAACACAGACAGCCTAATCGCATTGACCAATGCCCCCCTACAATGTGGTCAGTATTTTCATTAGCTCTCCACAGCACTTCAAAATTCTGTCACCTTTTATTACTGTAGAATTGACTTCAACCTAATGGCAATATTTTAAATAAAGTTGTCTTTGTCTGTTAACTTGTCTGGTGCAACTTTTCTTTGACATTTCTTATCATACTTGCAAATACCCCAGCTAAATCCTGTGCGGTATTCATCTGCTGTCTCTCTCCTTTATCTGCAATAAACAATCAACACTTGTCCTACAGTTTTGTCTCCTGCAAATCTCAAGTGGACCCTCTCCCTTCCATGTCTGTGGCCATGTTCTTTTTTCAGAATTGTACCACTATTTGTTTGAAGGGCTGGAATGTTTTTGCATGTTTTCCCACTTGTAGTTTCTCTCTCTTGTAATCAATTTTCATTCTCTGACTAGCACTGCTTTCCTAAGACAAAATCTATCATCTTGTCACTCCACTTTCTCAGTCTCTTTGATGAATCCCCACTGTATATTGTGTAAGGTCAAGAGTCTTGGGAATGGTGTGGTGGTTTATATGTTGTTATTTATTCATGTTGAACTGTATTTCCTGGAATTCCCCTGCACTGTACGGTTCTCTATTAGAACTGGTCAAAAGTGCATTTTGAGCAAAATTGAGAAGGCAGAGGTAAAACAGAAGACAGGAAATGAAGGAAAAGGCAAACTTCTCTAAAGGTCATCATGGTTAGATATGCTGACATGAAAGCATAAGTGTTGTCCTCATTTTTTTCTGTCCTTATTCTACTTCATTCTGTGACAAGCTCTTCTTTCTGATTGTGAGTCCTGCTGAACAAAAGCATCAGTGGCTATCAATATGTTTATCCAGCTTCATTTCATGGTTCCTCTCTGGCAGCTGGACATGGCTGTCTTCCCAGATTGCCTACAAACTCTGACATGTCCACACAGGCCAGTGTTTTGGGAAGGCTCATTAGTGACTTTATAATGGTTCTTCAAAATCTCCTAAATTCTTCCCTCCGTAGCCTTTTTCCTGAAATTGAATAAGGTCTATTACTACAATGTTCATAGTACTTCCTTAATTGACCCTTAAATGATAAAGATAATTTTAGGCCCATCACAATCTTATTTCTACTTACTCTTCCAAATTCAGATATATTACAATTATCTTTGAGATTTTGTTCATGCTCTTTGCTCTCCCTAGAATTCTGATAATTCTCTTCTCACTTCTATCTGTTTGGTGAACTACCATACATCCTTCAAGTTACTATTTATATGCTAATTCCATGAAGATTTCTAAGCATCCCAGCCATTGATGGCATTATTTGCTATACTGTCTAAATTTCATTTATAGTTTTCATCTGTAACTTGCTTCAACTTTTATTATATCTATTAACAAGTACACCATTATGATTGAATTCAACATCTGATTCAACAACACTCATATCTTCTTTTTTGGAGAATTTATTTCTTAGTTATAGTTGTTCCACTAATACTAAACATAGTATTGGGCATGTAGTCATTCCTAAATAATTTATTCAGATCTAATATGTAATTTTGTATCTCTATAGAAATAGATTTTTAAAAACTGTTTATAGCTGCTAAAGTTGGTGGTAATTTCTCTTTCTTTGTATATAATAATTTATATGCATATTCTTTGCAAAATCACTGTTTATCCCTTTGTTATGTTTATTGTATTTGTGAATGATCTCCCCTACTAAATTAATAGCATTTGAATGAATCACATCACATATATGCAAATAACTTTTTGTATTACTGAGATGTTCACAATTTATATAGTGTATATGTCTTATACAGCTTAGTTGATCATCACATAAAAACTAGACAATTAACTTTCAGAAACCTACAAACATGGGGAACCTTCAGCTGATTAAAATGTTTTAAGTGTTTTATTCTGTTTTTCCTGAAGTATCAACTACTCAGAAATTAAAATTATCCAGTTGTCAGATTCTGAGATTTATAGCTAGCATATATTCATCTAAGTAGAAAAGGCTTTTTATGGATGATTTTGTTTTTATACACTACTGGTAAATATTTATGTGCTTTAATTTCTAGCTTACTTAGATAACAGGTGTTGTCAATTGACCTTTGTTAACTACTTCACCAGGTGTGATTTTTGTGGGTGGACTGCTCAAATTTAGTGTTTAGGTGTTGTGGCTTCATAAATTCTCATTAAATCTGTTTTGACAGAAATCATGCTTGTGATTCTATATATACTAAATTAAAGCCAAAGCAGATTTATTAATAAGTAGAAACAGGCAAAAAAGATCTGAGAAATCATGAAAGACGTGGAGTAAGAGGAATTAAAAAAAAATTCTCTTAATATTAGTGGTTCCCAACCTCTGGACCTTCGATTCCTAAGGAGCCATGAGCTTATCATAAATCATCTGTAACTCCAAACATCATTTTCAAACTGTTTGAGTAAAATCTCACATGCATATATGAGTTTTTCAAAATATATAAATGTTATGATCAATAATAGGCAAATTAAATATTACTTTGTTACAATTATATTTTAGATAATGTATTTTTTTCTACATACACTTGCTCAAAGTAAATTACCTTATGCTAGTTTATATAAAGCATACTAAAAAATGGCCTGGCTCGTGTGGCTCAAAGAGTTGAGGGCAGGCCTGCAAACCAGACGGTTGCTGGTTCGATTCCCAATCAGGACACATGCCTAGGTTGCAGGCCAGGTCCCCAGTAGAGGATGCATGAGAGGCAACCACACATTGACGATACTCTCTCTCTCTTTCTCCCTCCCTTCCCCTCTGTCTAAAAATAAATCAATAAAATCTTTAAAAAATATATAGCATACCAAAAATGTGTCCTTATGCTCAAATAGGTTAGAAACTACTGCTGTATACAACTGAAGTGCATATGGCATGTTTTTCAAAGCCTATTCAAATGAGTAATATCTGCATAATGAAAATTAAGTGACAAATTACGTGTTTGTAAACTGTTTATAATATCATACATTACCCCTTAAAATAATTTAAAGGAATAATGCAAAATAATACCTCCAAATAATAATGCTGAAACAGTTCTACCATTTCCAACTTTACCATTAATATAAAAATTCAATGATTTTGTAAATTTTTTACTTAGAAGAAATGTTAATGATCAGTTAAATCCAGAACTAAGGTAGAGATTTGGGATATGGGAACAAAATAAAAAATAAAAATGAGGCATGCATTCAATAATATATTTAAAAAATTTGTTTTGCATCTGCCTTTTTGTGTTAGCCTTCAATATTAAAGTTAAGGTCAAGCTTTGTCTATTTGTTAAAAAACTTCTAAGTGTGCTAAGATGTCTGCAATATAGTATCACCTTTTCTTTGAATTGCCAACTGTCTCAGAGAATCAAATGAGATTCCCTTGAATGGAATCTCTGGAATCTATAGAATTCTGAATTCCAAGCAGCACGATTTTCAAATATTTTTAAAGGTGATTGCAATACACATAGGTGCAACAAGTTGAGTCATAGTTCAGTAATCATCTGCAATAATAACATCCCTTAAAATATTGCTTATCAAATTTGTATTAAAATTGTAATGAATATGAGTTATGAATATGTACCTATCCAAAATGCAGGCAGAAAGTTGTTAGCATATTACTTAAACAGTAATCTTGACGTGCACTGAGCAAAGGACCAGAACTCTTTCACCAAAGGTCAGTGAAGTCCCTAGTGAGTGAGCCATCTCCTCCCTACCTCTGCACTGAATTTCCCATTAGTTTCATTCTTTGAAATTCTCAACTCAGCAATTTCTGATACCAAGTCTCAAAGAAAATATAAATAAAGCTATTTCTTTCTGAAGGAATTTTATTTTTAATTTTTATTTAACTTTTAAAAGTTGAAATACATTTAATATATAACATTATAAATGTAAGGTGCATATGTAATATATTTATATATTAATATGATTGCCATTGTAGTGATAGCACTTTGATTTTTGTCACATATTTCTTTTTGTCATTGAAATAATTAAGATCAAGTCCTTAATAAGTCTGATGACTATAATACAATATTGTTGTTTATATTCATTATGCTATGCATTAGATATAAAGTACTTACTACCATTTGCAAATTTAAAAGGAATTTTAAAAATGGATTTTGAACTGTGTCCCACAATTAGCTCCTGGATCATTTATATCTTCGGGCTCTTTGATTAAAATGTTTCCTCTTTTACCTTTTTAATATAAAAATACATTGGGATTCAAAATTTAAAAATCACTTTGTAAAAAGATTTTTAGTTTTCTTAAAAGATGTAGTTTCACTAAGTTTCTGGTAAAAATACCAACAGCATTTTTTAGGAGCTGGACCAACTGAAGGTAAGTGAGCATTATACCAAGTCTTTTACAAATAAAATAAGAAAAAAAAAGACAACTTCTCTACCAAATATCAAGACAAGTTTAATAATTATAGTGATGGAAACAATGTAATATTGGTGCAGGCATGAGGAAATATATCAATTCAATTAAAAAGTGATTCAAAAGTAGAATTTAGTAGATAATTAATATTCTATGTCAAATAGATGGAAAAGGAAGAGTCTAACAATACCTGTTATTAGGGTCACCTGACTTTCTACTTGGAAATATATAAAAAAGAGATCATCACTTTATACCATTATAAAAAGAATCTAAATAAAAAAAGAGAAACAATAAACATGTTAGAAAAATAGAGCAGAACTATCTCTCTATGAAGACTTTGCAGATGTGACCTTTAAATACATTTCTAATAGTAAATTATTGACACATTTGCCTAAATTGTTTGTAATTTATATAAGATTAAAGGCATCATAAACAAAGTTTACATTTAAGCAAGCAAACAAAAAAAAACTGGGAGAGAATAGTACAAGAGGTAGATGACAAATTAGTAACCAAACTTTATGCAAAGAAACCAACACATTAAGAAGAATACTGCTGTGTAGTATTCCATTGTGTAAGGATTTCCTACTTTTTGTGGCAGCAGGGATGGAACTGGAGAGGATTATGTTACATGGAATAAACCAGTTGGTGACAAATACCATATGACCTCACTTATAACCAGAATTTAATGAACAAAATACACTAACGAGAAAAATAGAACCAAAGACATGGAAACATGGAACAGACTGATAGCTGTGGGCAGGGGGTTGTGGGGGAAGGAGGGGAAGTTGTGGGAAGAAGGGGAAGGGATTAATCAAAGAACCTGTATGAATGGGTCATGGACAATGACAACGGTGACAGGATTGACTGTGGGAGAGGGGGGTGGGCTGGATAGAGAGGGGCAAAAAGGGAAAAAATTGAGTCAAATGTAATAGAATAAACAATAAAAAATCAAATAGAAAAAAAAAATAGAAGAAAAAAATTCCAAGAGAAACGATTAGAAGAAAAAGATTTATACAAGCATATGATAGACATATGATAAAAATGTTTAACCTTTCTTTTAAAAAATATTTATTTATTTTTAGAGAGAGAGTAAAGGAAGGAGAAAGAGAAGGAGGGAAACATCAATGTGTGATCACCTTGCGCACCCCCTACTGGGGACCTGGCCTGCAACCCATACATGTGCCCTGACTGGCAAGCCAACAGGTGACATTTGTGTTCTCAGGCCAACACCCAGTCCACTGAGCCACACCAGCCAGGGAAAAATGTTTAAGCTTTCTGTGAATCAATTTTACCAACCACAAGTCACAATTCTTTACCCATTTGATAATATATTGGAGACACATCTTGGACACCTTTTGAATTTCTCTTCATCACCTCTTTCTCTCTGGACACATTGTGGCTATAGAGAATTCATGGTAAAATTCACCTTGACCATGTAATCACTGAAATATCAATGTAAGGAAAACTTAATTGAATCTTTTTCTTCACATTCTGGTTACTACTAACTTTTCAGCTTTCAGACTCAGACAGAATACTCCAGCGTGGGCCTTGAGATGTGCATCCCCAGTGGCCACTGTGAAGTTAATAAACAGAAATCTTATTTAAATTTGACTTGGGAGAGCCTGTATGGGGAATTCTCATGCCCTACCACTCATTGTCAGATACCCCAAACAACAAGACAGGTACTCTCTTCCATCTCTAACACAGGTGTTTTTCTCCTCTACTACCCCAGTAGGAAGAAGGAAGAGCTTCTCCTTGCTGGCAACCACACAGCCCACGAAATACTGTTACAACTCAGCCAATGAAAACCTCCTACACTTCCAATGCCATTTTCCACCAATGGACTCTTCGTTTACAACATCTTCTCTTGTTTCTTTCCTCTTCTTTGTTCTCCAGACTTTCCAGTGGTTCTCAAGTAGACCACAAGTCCTGTAGTTCTTAGTTGTTCCCAGGTAAACCCATTGTGCCGGAAAAATACCTATCTGTTTGTTTAAGGTCAACATCTTCAAGGGGCCAGATTATGTTAACTGTAAATTAAGGGTAATTAGCTTCTCATGAGCTTTGGCAACTGGAGAAAAGTAGGTTGCAAGAGGAATGGGAAGTGAAAGGAAACTACACAGATAAATGTGTTCTCCTTTCTCACCTTTGGGAGCAGCCCCAAGGTTTTTGCAAACCTTCCAGGGGAGTAATGATCATGTCAGCTGAGTGCCTTCTGCTCTGAAACTGTTGCTGGAATGAGGCCAGCATGGTAATGACTGGCATTGTGTCACTTTGTTTTTCTTCATTCCTGCTTTATACCAACACCCATACCCCTCTCCAGACACTATTACTCTAACTTGTTAGGGGTTGCCACTATCACATAAAATACACCTTTTAACCTCTCTCTGCCTCAGGCTCTGCCTTCTGGAGAACCAAACTAAGAGAGATAATAGCAGATTTCCCAGAGAGGGCAAGGAAATAATTCTCTGAGGCAGCTATAGATTATTTTCTTTTCTTACAAAGTCGGGTTCTCAGATAGCCTGATAAGAATATATAAATCAGTATAATAATTCTTTGGCTAGATCTATTAAATTAAAATAATTTATTTATCCTGTTATCCTTGTACTGAAAATAAGCATGTGTATAAAAATGGCCATATTTAAAAATACTTATAGCTGATTATACATAATAGATAAAAATTGGAAACAATCTGAATGCCCAACTGAAAGCAGCCAGATATTATCACTACCTACTCATCATTCCATTTATATCAAATTCTGGAAATGTCAACAATATTATACCAGAAAGCAAAAAGGTATTATCAGGAGTAAGGAGTGGAAGTGAGCTTTGACATAAAGGAGCACATAGAAATTTGGGAGTTAATGAAAATGTTCTATATAATCTTGTGTAGGTGTTTCTATTATTATTCACAGTTACCACAATTCAGCAAACTGAACACTTAAAATCAGTGTATTTTATTGCTTATAAATTATATTTTAATAAAACTGACTTTAAAATGAGAGAGAGAACAGTGATAATAATAAATATGTAACTCTTGCTGACTTATGTTGTTGGCTTTAATCTCATTAAGAATAATGGGACCAACTCTTCTCCATGATAATACTTAGAATGAATACTAATATTTCTTAGTAGCTTATCTATTTATTGTATTGTACTATTTCTGCATCTCAAGACAAGGAATTTGAACACACGCATTTTATTTTTCTTAACTCTTCTAAGGAGAATAATAACATCTCCTCTTAGGGTTGTTTTAATAGTTCAGTTCATGGTTAAGAAGAGCATAAGAAAGGTAAATCATAAAGGGTAAGTGCAAGAGACTATGTTTAGATTCTAAAAGCACAATCATGAAATACCACTAAACTATCTATAAGGTAACAAATAAGGTATATTCCCCAAAAGAAAATAAAAAAATGTGAATTTTATAAAAACAGAAATTAAAACATAATCAGAGGACATCATGACCATTATGACTGAGAGCTCCAGTGCACGCGTGTCCTCTGAAGGCCAGGGCTCAGTGTAGGAGATGCTGTTATAGAATTAAACTCACTGGCTCCAACCCACATAGCTACCCAGGTGTCATGATGTTCTCTAAGGAATACTGTGACCTCTAGGCACTTCACCTTGTGGTCAATTTTGAGGACATCTGAAACCAATGATCACAAAAGTTCTTTCTAGCTTTAAATTTTAATAAAGGCCCTGCCATTTTTTTTCATTATTTCCATTTTCTTGTATCAGCTGCTAATACTATTTGTCCTTCAGATGTAATGGCTATGGGCTCCTGTATTTATTTCTGGAAATGATAATGCAAAGTACCTGTTTTAATAAGTCACTATTAATCTTAATCCTAAATCTCAGGAGTTGTCTGGACAACAGGGTGTTTTTAGTACAGAAATACCTGTATAGGAATGTTTTTCTTTCTTATATCCACACAAGGTAGTTTTTAAAAAGTTATTGATTGATTATAGAGAGAGAGGAAGAGAAGTGAAAAAGAGGGAGAGAGAGAGATTTGTTTTTCCACCCATCCATGGTCTGAACTGTTGATTCTTGCATGTGTCCTGACAGGGGTCAAACCTGCAGCATTGCATATTGAGACAACACTCCAATGAACTGGGCCAGGGCCAGACAAGATTATTTTTAAGGTATCTGGTATAATTTGTATTTGGACTGAATTTTTCAGAAGCTTTTTTGAGAATTACTGAAAAAGTGATTATAATAGATAGTTTTTTTTATAATGGTAAAAAATATAAAATATTTATAATTTCACATTCACTTAGCTTTAAAACAACTAAAAAAATTTTCATTAATCTTAGAAGATAACCATCTCAGGGTTGAATAGAAGCATAGAAAACCCATACTGAAACCCATACTGAAAAAGAACTTTAAGAAATTTATGAACCAGGTAACATAATTATAAAAATAAATGTTCTACATCATCTGCTAACTCAAATACACATGCAAACACAGAAAAAAAGTTGATATATCTGTTCATGCTATATCTGTTCATACTCTCATGTTACATGTAAAAAACATTTACATTGAATCCCCAAGTCTATAGAAATATAAGACTCCATCTGGGAAAATATCTTAAGGTAATATTAATAGGCATCTAGGTTTATATGGCCAGGAAACTGACTTCTATCAAGAATTTACATCTTTAGGTTATGACTTCGCATGTTTATGAAGATACTGGGTCGAATAAGAAACCAAGGTTCCAGTGTGCTAACAGTCATCTTCTGTTGTGCAAATGGCATGAACCACAAATGGTCTCCTCATATCCATTGGAAATTCAGAGTCTATCACATAAGTGTCCTAGATTGCACTATAATTCTGTCCATGCTAAGACCACCTTTTGATGTCAGTTCTCATTTTCTTTGTGTCTCATGTTTAAAGTGTACACTCTTTGTTTAAATTTATTTATTTTTATTAATTCTACTCTTTCAGGAGTGTGGTGCTCACACTATTCATTTTAATTCATCTAAGTGTCAACTCAATGTAAAATATAGGTTATAGAATGGATTTAAAACTAAGATTTCAAGGAGCCTCCACATTTGTTGCAAAGATTACACATATACTAAACCTCTACATGAAGTTCTATGTAATTGCTGGGCTGTGGTCCTGAATGAGGTAGTCTTTTATACAGACACTCCCTAATAGAGTTTGAAGCTAGCTGGCTGTAACACATTAAACAAATAACTGGCATGGTGTCATTTATTGACTCATCTCTCCTGTATTACTCCAGTTATAATGTCTCTTTCCCACAAATTATAAGAAATCTAATCTCCTTTATTAGTTTAACTCTCAGATAACCCTAATACTCTGGATGCTAATAACAGATCCCCCTGAAGAGCAAAGAACACCAGGCATTCATTCTCTACAAATGTTGCCACAAGACTGAATCACCACAAGTGCTCCAGTCTTTTCCTCAACCCGCAGAAATTCTCAGAGTGATTGGCAGGGAAACATTTGAGCACTTTTTAAATATACTCATAAGTAAGTTTGCCCTAGCATTTGCTTCCAGTCTCCATGTAATTTTCTTCCTTAATTACCCCAGAGCACAGCTAGGATAAGCACCATGCCCCAGATCAAAGAATAAATAGAGCACAGTGCAATTTTAAATAACCCCATCATTACAAAAGCAATTATTTGTCAATCTCCTTCTGGGAAAATAATTTCTTCTTCTTACATATCTAAGGCAGGGTGAAAGTAAAGCCTAATAATAATATTAACAGGGCACTTAAAATCAATCCACAGGTATATCCATTAAAATTTAAAGTGATTCTAGTTTTTCCCTCAAAAACAATGAATGAATAGCCCTTAAAATTTTGCAAAATAAGAGCTTATCGCTGTTTCCCCCAAATAACTAGAATATTGAAAATTGTTTTGTAACATAGAATCTGAACACATAATTGAATGGCCCAAATGATTAAATGCTAGCAGACTTCAAAATAATAGATGCATGTTTCCTCAGATATATCATATATAATTCCAATATGGTAATTAAAAATCTCATGAATTTAACTTAATACATTAAATTACAATGGTAATGTGTGATAAAAAAAAGAAAGAATAGCATATATAGTAGGGTTCTAAAGATTTAGCTTATAGTTTCTTGAAGTAATAACATTTAAACTGAGAATCAAGAGGAGACAAAAGTTAACTAGGTAAAAAGGAGAGTGTTCAATTAAGGAAAGCTCAACTTGAAATATTGCACATATATCAATAGGTTTTAAATTAGATGTCATATATGTATACATGTACATATATACATGAATATGTGTGGATGTGTGTGTATCTCTATCTAATCAATGCTGGGTAATACTGAACTTCTTTCCTTAATTCAGCAAATATTTTCAAGGTACACATTGCATCATACAATGTACAATATGAAAGGAATATATTGAAGACAAGTAAAGTAGCCTTTATTCTCATGAAACTTACAAGGTAGAAATAGAAATTAAAATGTCAGATAGCTGTGACTAGTGCTTTAAAGAAAATATTCATGATTGTGTGTCTATAAGAGGCCACCGGCCTCCTGCGAAGGGTTAGAAAGCCTTCACAGAGGAACTGATGTTTGTGTTGAAATCTAAAGAATGAGTAGTAATTAACTAGACAAAGAGAAGCAAAGCTTTCAATTCATAGAGAACATGAAAGAATGGAAGAGCTGAAGGGTGTAAAGAACACGGCACTTTTGTTAGCCAGTGTAGTTAAATGCAAGTACAAGGAAGAAACAGATGTGAAAAGAAGATGAAGGGACAGGAAGGAGTCAACCATGCACTAGGCTGGGCCTTACATATGAGCTGCTCAAAACCTATAAACTTATCCCTGCTCAGATGAGGTGCGAACCAGGTATTTAAGGTGTGCCCTTTAGTTTGTTTGTATGCTTTTAAAATATACATCCGTTTCTGACTTATGTAGATAATATCATGACACAAATTTCTTTGTTTCTCACTTTTTGTTTTTCATTCAACACTGTATTTTAAACCCATCAATACTCTCAGTCTACTACTTAGAGCTACTGCATGCTACTCATTATTTTAAATATTTTGTCTCCATACTCAATTAAAGATGAATATTCTAAAAATCTTTAATTTCAGGTACCATAATTATGATGCATCAGATACACACATATAGGTCCTATCAGGAAATGTGTGAGGTAATTCTTTAAAATGCATATGGATAATATAAATTACTGGGTAACAGAATGTGATACATTGCAAAATGACCACAGCTCTTCTTCTTACTTTATCCATGATTTGTAAATAATTGGTATTATTCTTCAACCCTTGTATCATGGTGGCCTTATGACTTGCTTTGTTCAATGAGACAAATGTGATGCAAAAGCTAAGACTTTTAAAACATTTTGTACACGCAGGCTTATTCTATTGATAGTTTGGACACTTTGCCATATAAGCAAGCCTAAACTTACCTTGTAGATCATGGGAGCTACATGATCTAGCCAACAGAGTCACTCCAGCTGTCAGTAAGCCAATTCACAACAGCAGAGCAAAATGAAGGGGCAGGAAGAAGCCAACCATGCACTAGGCTGGGCCTGCCAATGACTGCAGACACATGAGTGAGTCCACCCGAGATTATCAAAGGAAATGCCCAACTGAATCTAGTATAACCATACGGTTATTAAAAATGTTGTTATAAGCCATTGTTTTGGGTGTTTTAAATTGTTATATTTTTAATGTAATGAGAGCTGATACAGAAATCAGTACTGGAAAGAGGAGTGCCTCTGTAAGAAAAGCCTAAAATATGGGCAGAAGAAAACGTGATAAGGAAACTGTTAAAACAGGTTAGAATTGTGGCAATCCATGATACATAGTAATGGAGCAATTAAATTTAACACCAGCAGTATCTTGGAAATTAGAAAATGTACCTAATGAACATGTGGGACATTGAAAGGTGATTTATTTGTAGAATGTTGGAATGTCAGTTGGGTTCTTTCTGCTGCCTATGTTAGATACAGGAAGAGAAAGATGAGTTAAAGTCAGGGTTTCAGCACTATTGACATTTTGGGATAAATCTGTTTTGTGAGGGGTTGCCCTGTTCATGTTTAGCAAGATCCATGGTCTCTACTCATTAGATAACAGCCCCATCTCTTCCCCCAATTAGGACACCAAAAATGTATCCAGCCATTGCCAAATGTTCTCCAAGGTTAAAATCGGGCTTGGTTGAGAACTACTGAGCTAAGTAAAAAAAAATTCAGTTTGTAAGAAAATTTTAGATAAAATATTGAAGGCACTGTAATCACTCAGTTGGGAAATAAAGTGATTTTCATTCTTAGTCTTAAAAGTCAGAAAAAGATTCTAAAAATTAAGCAAGGTCTGGCATGAAAAATGATATTAGTCATGTGTCCATAAGACCCTATGATAAGACCTTTAAAATTTTCAAAGTACTACCTTGTACACCATCTCAACTAAGCAAGAAGTTTGAAGAGTTTGAAGGGTCTTATTCTAAAATGCAACATAGGGAGATAGATCTTGAAAATAATTGTGAGTGTTGTATTGAATGAAGTAGACTCTTTTGTGATATGTAGAGCTTTTTTTAATAGGAATTTTAGAAAAAGTTTTTTGATTTCCATACAAAACCCCACTTATTTTATTAATTTTATTACTTGATAAATTAATTTGGAGGGAACATATATCTAATAAGTCATTGCATCCCAGGGCTTGTAATATGAATTTACTTTTCATAATATCTCCTATATTACTTGAGTTTTAAATTTTTCATCTTAGTCATCTTGTCCATTATTACTAAATTAATTCTTATGTGTTTTATCATTTGTATACTACTGTGAATGTCTTCTCATTTTTATTATAGACTAGCTATTGCATGATACTTATCACTGTATGAGTTTAGTTTCTTTATTTTTAGAGAAATGATGTTGAGTTTTTTTAACTTGATCTGTTATTTCTTAATCTTGCTGAGTACTCTTACTTGTTTTTTTAATTTATTTTTTATTGTCCAAATACATTTGTCTCCATTTTCCCTCCACCATTTTCTCCTGCCCCGCCCACCCCCACCTCCTACCCTCAATCCTTCCCCACTCTGGCTTTGCCCATGGGTCCTTTATACATTTCCTTTGATTTGACACTTCCCCTTTTTCTCCATTACTCCCTACCCTCCTTCCCTCTCATTACTGTCCATTTCTTTTTCCTTTCAATGTTACTGATTACATTTCCCTTGCTTGTTTGTTTTATTGATTAGGTTCCACTTATAAGTGAGATCATGACCCAGTGATTCCACTGCTGGGACTATACCCTGAGAATCCCAAAACACCAGTTCAAAAGAACCTATGCACCCCAAGGTTCATAGCAGCACAATTTACAATAGCCAAGTGCTGGAAGCAACCCAAGTGCCCATCAGTAAATGATTGGATCAAAAAAACTATGGTACATTTACACCATGGAATACTATGCAGCAGAAAGAAAGAAAGAGTTACTACCCTTTACAACAGCATAGATGAAACTGGAGAGCATTATGATAAGTGAAATAATGCAAGGGGGTGAAAAACTAATCTTACTTGTTTTAACAATTGTTGATCCTTTTGGCTTTCCAAAGTAGTTTATGATGTCATAGGCCAAAAATGAAAGCTTTATCTCTTTCATTCTGATTCCTATAGCTCTTATTGTTTGTATTTTATTTTTTATTAATTAATTTAATAATTAATTAAAGATATTGTTTTATTTTTTTCTCCACTCAGGATACCATCATCAGAAGTTTCTAGTATATAGCGTTTAACATATTAAAGAAATACCTTTTATTCTTAGTTTCCTGATATTATAATAAATGTCATGAACCTTCACAAACTTTTGTTCTTTATTGACTTATTATAATGCACTTTTCTTTGTTCTACTAATGTGGTGACTAATTTGTATATATTTTCTAATATTGAGTCATTCCTGCATTCTTAGCTATATTGGTTAGCTCTATCTGCCATACCAAAACACAGACTGAGGGACTTAACCACAGACATTTTATTTTCTCACAGTATTGTGAGCTAAAAGTCTATGGTCAAGGTACCAGTAATTTGGTTTTCAACATATGAATTTAGAGGAGAACAATTCAGTCTATAACAAGCTAAAGCTTATTTAATTGTGTTGTATTTTTAAGATGATAGTATCTTATTCACTAATATTTTATTCATAATTTGATTTATAATTTATAATTCTAATTTATTCTTCTTTTATAGTCCTTATTTCGTTTTAGATTCAAGATTATTTTTCCCTCATAAAATTCCCTAGACAACTTTTTGTCTTTGTTTATAATACTGGAAACATTTTTGAGGTAGAAATTATTTGTTACTTGGAACTTTATAGAATTTTCACAAAAAAATATTAAGCTGGTGTTTCTTTTTTTTGAGGAGAAAAACTCCTAAATTCCACTTAAATTATTTTAATATTTGTCTATTTAAATATTATATTTCTTCTAATGTCATTTTGGCAACTTGTACATTTCTATTAGTATGTTTAATTCATTTAAGTTTACATATTTTAAATTTCAAATACTTATAAATTATATGTTTTAATTTAGGATTCCACTGTTATTTTAATGTATTTGATGTGTCTTTTATTTGTGCTCTCTCTTCTCTTTTTCTCCTCCTATATTTCTCTTCTTTCCACCTTTACTATTTATCTGTACAAATTTCAAATTATGAAATGGCCAATTTACATTATCTAATTAAATACTTGTACATAAAACATATAAAGTACTTTAAAATCAACAATAAGAAAATAAAACCAAATGAAAAGTGTACAAAGTTTCTAAATATATACCATACAATAGAAGATATGCAGATGAGGGGAAAAAAACATGAAAAGATACTAAACATTATCATCAGGAATTTTCACATTAAAAGAATGAAGTACATGACAAATAAAATGGCCCAAGTCCAAAAAACTGACAATACCAAATTCTGGCTAAGATGTGGAACATTAAGAACTCTCTTTCATTGCTGGTAAGAATGCAAAATTAAAGCTAGTTTGGAAGACGGTTGACAAATTCTTACAAAGCTAACAATCATGCTCTTAGATCATTTACCCAATTGATTTGCAATCTTCTAGTCACACAAAAACCTTTATGTGAATGTTTATAGCAGCTGCATTTATAATTGCCCCCAAGTGAAAGTTGCCAAGATGTTCTTTAATAGGGAGTTAATGGTAACAAAAATAAATTCATAAGACAAATAATTCTCACAGCTTTGCACACGACAAGTTTATCCCTTATTCATACACAGTCTTATAAAGATCAGCAATAATTTTGTTCTGTTTGGTGACTTAGAGATCGATGCAAACACTATATGTGATGACATCATCTTATCAAGCTTGAACATCATCTTATATGTCTTTTTCAGTCAGGAAAGCAAGAGGTGAAGAAGGTATATTGATTTCTAATTGTCTTAATTGACAAGTGACACATGGTATTTGTTCTCTCTGCATTGTGGAGAACTGTTGCATGGCATCAACTCTTGCAAAAAAAATTATGGAAACTGTAGGAAGAAAGCATAAATTATATGCTGAGTCTTAACTCTACCTACCATAGGAACCATATTTTTTTAAAGTTTTTATTTATTATTTTTTTAGAGAGAGGGGATGGGAAGGAGAAAGAGAAGGAGAGAAACAACAATGTGTGGTTGTCTCTTGCATGTCCCTTACTGGTGACCTGGCCCTCAATCAGGCATGTGCCTGACTGGCATTCAAACCAGCAACTCTTCGGTTTCCAGGCTGGTGCTCAATCCACTGAGCCACACCACCTAGGGCTAGGAACCATATTTTTAAGGCTCCTCTTTGGGAACTTAATTTGAATGAAAGACTCCTGAATATTCTCAAAGAACTCACCTTCTTTTAGAAAAATTTTTATTAGAAATGCCTAGATGCCACTTTTAACTAGATTTTTATAAGAGCCACGAAACACCTGTTAAGAAAAAATTTACCTACCTATAATACAATCTAAACTTAAATAGCAAGGACCAAACATTATTCAGGTAAAGTAGCATTTTTTTCAATGCCCATTCTAAGGGTAATGGCCAGTTCCTTAATCTGTTACCATAACTTGATTTACTTCTTTGCACTTAAATGTTATAGTATTTTCTTCTTTATTTTTTTATTTTCTACCACAAACCTCACCATGAAACCTCTATAACAGCAAGGCCCTTTCTTGCTCTTTTCAGAATTCTTCCAAACCAGAATGTTATGTCACATTATACGATAATGTGTTCATTTAAAATAATCTTTTAATGAATGAATTAGATGAGTAACTACATCTTTTTTAGTCCTAATATATTGCTTTATTTTATCACTGAAATTCACTGTCAATAACTCACAGATGACCTGACAGTTATGGTAATTCTTATTTTTTTTATAAATATTAACTCTGTAGTAACCCAACACTTCTATTTCTTAAAAACTAGTAACTATGACAAAAGAGGTAAGAACAGATGTTTTCCTCAAGTTGAAAGATATGAAATTGCATTAAGGGCATCTCACCTTAACTGGTACTAGTATAGAACCATTAAGAATACTAATCTTTTTAAGGGGAATCTTTTTTTCAGTTTTAAAATTTCCACATTAAAATTTCTAAATTAATTTGCTTTGCATGTAAAATTAAGTTTCATATATTGAACATCAACAAATATGCCAATGTAGGTCATTAACATTGAATTGAAGAAGGAAAAATAAATAGAAGCTAAAGGGAGTTATTAAATGAAATGGAGAGTATTGGGAAGAAAATGAGATGAATAGACCTATTCAATGAACTATGGTAAGAAAAAGGTAATGGGTTGATAAACAATATGGAAAAATGTGATATTATGAAACCATGAGCAGATAGAGTAAATCCACATCCTTCCAGGCCAAGCAAAATGTTTAACAAAGACATCATCTATTATTTTTAATTCTTTTTTTTTAATATTTATTTATTTTTTTAAATTAATTTATTTACTTTTTAAATACATTTGTCTCTGCCTTCCCCCCACCTCTTTCCCTTGCCCCCTCCCACCTTCCCTCCCTCAGCTCTTCCCCTTTGGTTTTGTCCATGAGTCCTTGCTATATGTTCCTTGACTTTCCCCTTCCCTTCCCTTTCCCTGCCCCCCCTTCCCTCTTGTCTCTGTTGATTTCTTTTCCTTTCAGTGTTGCTGGTCATATTTTCCTTGCTTCTTTGCATTGTTGGTTAGGTTCCGCTTATAGGTGAGATCATATGGTATTTGTCTTTCGCCCCCTGGCTTATTTCGCTTAGCATGATGCTCTCCAGTTTCATCCATGCTGTCGCAAAGTTTAGTACTTCTTTTTTTCTTTCTGCTGCGTAGTATTCCATTGTGTATATGTACCATAATTTTTTGATCCAGTCATCTACTGATGGGCATTTAGGTTGCTTCCAACACTTGGCTATTGTAAATTGTGCTGCTATGAACATTGGGGTGCATAGGTTCTTTTGTATTGGCGTTTTTATTTTTTAATTCTTAAAAAATCTCAAATTTGATGAGGCATCAAAGGAAGTTTTCAGTTCCATTAAAAAAAGAAAGAAAGAAAAAAAAAAGATTGTCTTATTCTTAATGTTCAGGGAATATTTAAATATCAATACAGAATACAGATTCATCACTTATTCCCTTAATACATAATTGAAATCATTAACTAGAGAGATTTCCATTTTTTTTGTAATATATGTTTAACATCAAGTATATAGTAACATTCTTGGAAGAAAGAGGTATTATAATGTAGCACTTAATAGATTCTGATGGTTTGATATGACTCTTTGATTGGCTACTTCCAATTACCTTTTCGTGATTACCAGAAAATTATGTCTCAGTTGTATCAACTTTTAGATAGAACAATATGAGTGCATGCGTATTGTCTTTGCTATGGTGATTAAATAAAATAATGTGTATAAAGCATGTAGAAGAGCGTCTAACACAAAATAAGCTCTTAATATTTATTTTGTTGTTTATTTGCAAAATAATCTTTCCAAACTGCTACAAGCTAATAAATAAAAATAAAATCGGTGCTCGTCCAAATAAGGAAAAGGACTGATTCATTATTGGGAACAGCTGCAATGAGTGTGATCTAATTGAAATGATTGCTCACTTTTTGTGCTAAAAATTCTATAGCATTCAGAAATTCATCAGTTTTGGAGCATAACTTTTACCTCTCTAGCAGACATTCTGTCAAAAATAATATCTGTTATTCCCTGAGAGAGGCCAAGAAACTGAAGAAAAATTAATTGGAAACTCAAAGTGATAATCTGGTTGCCCTGACACAATTTTTGCTTGTTTGCTTTTTTGTATTTGATTTTGTTTCAGGATAATACCATGGCCCCAAACTGTCAAAGCTGAAATGTTGTCCCCTTCCATAAGTACTTTCCATTTATTTCTTGTGCTGGGCGCTGTGTAATAAACAAATGCACACAGTCAGTATATACTTGGGGGTGTTTGTGAGGGAAACATAAAGATCTTGCCAGTGATCTAATATTTGATAAAACATAAGTGAATGCATATAAAGTCCATAAGCAAAACACCGCAACGAAACCTGCTGCTGGTACACAAGTCATTATATCATTGCATAGTTCTTTTCCCTCAAAATTCACTGCTTAAGAAGCTCCAAATGCTTTAAAAAATGATTCATGATAAACCAAAGGAATAATCAGCTTGAAAGATTTTTTCCTACCTACTGCTCAAATTATGTAAATAAAGAGAATGATTAATGTCAATAAATAAATAAAAAGAAAAAAGGAAGGAAGGAAGGAAGGAAGGAAGGAAGGAAGGAAGGAAGGAAGGAAGGAAGGAAGGAAGGAAGGAAGGAAGGAAGGAAGGAAAGGAAGAAAAAAAGGAAAGGGGAGAGAGAAAGACATGGAGCCACCAGTTACAATGGGTACTACCTTCAGTCCAAGTTCCTATGGGTTCATAGTTACAACATAATGGATGTGAGAGTGTTAAAATATTCTTTAGAATCTTATTCCACATATACCATATATTACTGAAATTACCATTATTTAAAACAAAATTGATTTGACTATACCTCAACTCACTGTATCTTCACAAGCAGTATCCTAACTTAAACATTGTTTCTAAATTCCCTAACAGTATCAACTTGTGAATCAACCTTATTTTGTCCCAAAGGTCTATTTTTCTTCAAAAGCTCTTCAAGACTGGATTAATCAACTATGAAAACAGACCAAAGATCAAAGAACTGGGAAAGACATAAAATAAATGTTTTGAACAATTATTAGTGGAACTTGAAAGTTGATCACTGAAATATTATTAGGAAACTTTTTGTAAAATATCATGTGCTTTTTGAGACAATTTAAAAACCCTATCTGGAGCCCTATAACAACACCAAAACTGACTGATGACATACATCAAATGAAATGGAGTTTTTCTCCTCTAAAGGTTGTTAAATGGTTGAAATCTCATTTACAGGAACTTAATACTAAAAAGCATATTAAAGTGAAACTGTGTAAGAGAAGGAAATAAAAATAAAATTAATAAAGAAATATATAAGAAAATGAAGAAATTGGATTATTGGAAATGGGAACAAAAAATGGGAACAGGATGACAAGTAGTGGGAACAGGAAAAATATGAAAGTCATAAAAATGGGGGAAAAAAGGAAGAAAAAGAACTCTTGGAAGTTGTTTCCATGGGAACTGACCTCCTCACAGAATTGTGCCATTGTAAAACTTTAAAATCAGAAAAAAAAATAGTTAAACTTATTTTAAGGGTTTCCAAAGTTCTTTGAATTCACAAAGAATGCTTCATTCTTGATGAGAAGTACAGCATAGGGAATATAGTCAATAATAACTATGTGTGGTGGCAGGTGGGTCCTGGAAATATCAGGGAAAATACTTCATAAAGAATATGACTATCTAACCACTATGCTGCACACCTGAAACTAGTACAAAATAATATGGAATGTAAACTGTAAAAGAGAAAATGACAAAAACAAAACAAAATAACAAATTTTATCAGAGAAAATGGGTACTACCTTCAGTCCAAGTTCCTATGGGTTCATATTTAAGTATCCTCAATGAGGCTAAACAAACATGCAAAATCTGTCAAAGGAATATATCAATAGATTTTGCATAAAGTATTTCATTTTACATATTTAATACATATTTGAAAATCATTTAAAAAATATTTCATGTTATTTTAGGTTTACTTTAATAAAGGGCATAAAACATAAAGTTGCAACTATAGACAGAGTTTCTACAAAATACTCTTTAACTTGTTATGTTGGTACAGACATAAATCAAAACTTAGATTATATGTGCATATGTGTATCAATAGAGGGTATGGGATTCTCTTCCTCAGACAGTATTTTTGCATCCCTATATTGGAAATAACCAAAAAGAAAGTCTAATTCTAATGAAAATTATCGTCTAGGGGAAGAGAGGTATATTAATTTAGAGGCAATATAACAACAGAAGTTCTATAAAGAAAAGGGTTTCATGAGCAACTGTGTGAGAGTACATGACCTCTATTATCAAGGGGAATCCAAGAATGTGATGACAAAAATGACATTTACTAGAGTTCTGAAGGATTAGGAGGTAACTGGCAAGGAAGTGGCATATGGAGGTGAAAAAGCCAAGGGACGTAAGGGTTACTGTAATTTTGTGGGATTGAAAGTCAGTGTGACTAAAACCTTGGTGGAGAAGGATATGATGCTAAATAAGTATGAAGGGACCATAGAAAAGTAGAATTGCATTAACTGATAGAATAATTTGTGGGAAATTGGCATCTTAAAAAAACTTAGTCTGCTCATACATGATCCAATACATCCCTCTATTTATTGAGGTTTCAACAATCTTTTGGTTTTTGCATTTAAAATTTGAAGATATCCTGTAAGATTTAGCCCTAATAAGTTAATGTTTATGATGTTATTATCAATGGCAATTTTATTTCACTTTCAAGTGTTTTGTTAGTATATAGAAGTAAAAATTTGTTCTTGTATGTAAACATTATATCCAATAGCCTTACCTTGATAATTAAATTAATTTGTGAAAAGAAATAATATGAATACTACATATATTTTAAATTATCTATTTTTATGTTGTATTGTTATTATCCTAATACCAATGATTTGTCATAGGATTAATATGGTTAGAGGATCTGTAATATCACAACATCTCCCTCAATGTCTTTGGGCAAGCCACCTACAAATCTAGCCTCCTCATTTGACATGAGTCTGTGGTTACTTGCAAGTGTCTATGTAATTAACAGCTGCCCCTAGATTTTGGTTAGTTATCTTACATATGATTCCCAAGCTTTTTTCCCCCTTAAATACAAACTACAAAAGTAAACAGAACTAAAAATTTATTCAGAAATCTATTATAATGCAAATAGTTTTAGAAAATTTCTCATTTAAGTAAAATTTAAAAAAAAAAACAACCTCTCAATGGGAAAAGCTTTGATTGAATTAAATACATGCTTTAACTTTCTATTTCTATTTGTGGTATGAAACTTAAAATGTACCAGTTTTAGATTGTCATAGAAACTTGACAATGAAAAGTTCTGCTCCAGAGAGAAAATAAAAGAACTTTTGATTTTTTTATAGCAAAAACATTAATGACTGTTATTGCTAATAAGATTACAATTTACTAGCTATATATAATTATTTATTATGAAACTTAAAGCATTTTATACATGGACAAAAATCTAAAGTTTCTGTAATGTGATTTCTTATTAATCCAATTCATTGAGAATAATAGAAGTTTCACCTAACACTGAAAGTTAAGGGTTTTTTAAATGCAAGATGCACATGAAACCTATTAATTTACTTTATCATGGTTATTACTTAAAGTTTAATTATAGAAGATCTTGCTGGCAGCATTCTATTACAGGCATAGCTTTTCAGGAGTTTATGACTCAATGGTTTGAATTCACAGAAAACAAAACAGCACACAAAGCTGACAGTCTGTATTTAATTTGATTTTTTAAAAGGAATGAAATGGGTTATTTTTTAACACAAAAAATACATTAATTAATTAATTAATACGCATTTTTAAAAGGGCCATAGTTTACTCTCCCAGAATATAAAACAGGTAAATTTCTATATGTGAATTCTTGCACTTAAATATAGTTCTCAATTGTAATTCTTTGTAACTGCATTTTAAAACGTCATAATTACTATGTTTATTAGTAGTAATTCTAAAAGTACTATTTTGCACAATATTATACCCCTAACATATGTTTCAAAGGATGCTAAGGTGACACTCATAAGATCACTATTCATTAGGTATACTTGAACTCTTTACAAAAAACAATAATGAAAACCTGAGAATAGCTTATTATTTTGTAAATCAAAATGTTTGGTTAAATATACTGAGAGTGTTGTATAGAATTTCATATTTGCTAGTGTAAAAAGTCCCATATATTGATATATTTTATTTTTACTGTGACTTAAAAGTGTAGCAGAAAAATTAAGAAATATATAGACCCTCATCATTAGGATATAGAATGTGGTATAATGCAATTGTCTGGGGTGCATTACACAGGATAAAATTGTTGATGGTATTAGAGGTACCCATTCAGTCTCACTCACAATATGGTGCCAAGATGGTATTACAGCATAGTATATGAAAAGTCCTATAGATAAGTAAAACCAATTATTTAAAAAGCAAAGCACTCTGAAAAGGCTAATAAAATTGATACATTTTTAGGAAGTCTGCCGAGAAAGAGGAGAGAGAGAACACAAATTATTCATATGAGAAATAAAACAAGTTCTATCTCCACACACAATGCAGACACCAAATGGATAATAAGGGGACAATGGTGTCTCTACATGTCCAAGTTAGACAATTTGGATGAAATTGATAAATTCCTTGAAAAGTACAAACTAACTCAACTAACTCATCCAGTATTAAAGAATTTTATTGCTATTTAACTAATAGGGGAATGAAATCATAATTTTAATAACTCCCCAAAAGAAATCTACTGGCCCTGGTGATTTATTGGAGAATTCTATAAACATTTCAAAATGAATTTAAAGCCAATTCTATATTGTTTTTTCCAGAAAATAGGAAAAAATTAAAAACCTCTTTGTCTACTAGTTCTTACATCCACTATGAACTGACTTCAAGACCAGTCAGTAACACACACACATCTACAGACCAACATCTTTTTGAGTACAGATACATAATTCTTTATGAAATATCAGCATAATTTAGAATATATAAAATTAAACATCATGACCAAATGGAGTTTATTCTAGAGATGCAAATTTAGTGGTATATGCCAAGGATGCAAGGATAGCAGTTAATTTTATACATCAACAGTCCAAACAAAAAAATTTTCATAATCATATTTATTAATGCAGGAAAAGCTGTTGAAAAATTCAGCATTATTCATGATAAAATATAAATCTTATAAAACAAAGAATAAGTTGATGAAGAACATGTCCAAAAACCTACATCTAACATCATATTTCATGATGAAGACTGAATGCTTTCTTCCTAAAACAGGAAACAAAGCAAGGATGCTCACTTTCACCCCTCTTATTTGACATAGTACTGATGATTTTAGCCAGGGAAACAAGGCAAGAAAATGAAATAAAAAGTATACAGTTTGGAAAGGAAAAAATAAGACTGTCTTTTTTTACAGATATTGTAATAATCTGCTATGCAGAAAAAACTCAAGGAACCTACAAAAAATTCCTTAAAGTGAGTTCAACAGGGTCACAGAATAGTTTCAACAACATACATCAATTGCATTTTTGTCCTGGCCTCATAGTTCAGTTGGTTAGAAAGTTGTCCCTGTATGCCAAGGTTGTGGGTTCAACCCCTGATCAGGGCACATACCAGAATCAGCCAATGAATGCATAATAAATAAGTGAAATAATAAATCAATGTCTCTCTCCCCCTCTCTCTCAAATGAATAAATAATGTTTAATTGCATTCCATTTTTAGACAAAATACTACTTATATTACTCAAAAATGAAATACAGGGATAAATCTAAAAAATACATATACTGGCCGTGGATGGTGTGGCTCAGTTAGTTGGAGCATCGCACTGTAACCAAAGAGTTGTGGGTTGGTTCTCAGTGAGGACATGTACCTATGTTGTGGGTCCAATTGATGTTTCTCTCTCACATTGATGTTTCTCTCTCTTCCTCTGTCTCTCTTTAAAAAAAAAAGCAGTGAAAAAATGTGTTAGAGTGAGGATAAAACAGCTTAAATATATATATATATATATATATATATATATATATATATGATATCTTTGCTGCAAACTACCAAAATTTTTAAAGAAAACAAAGATCTAAACTAATGAAAAATCAACCTTGTTCCTTGCTTGGAATACTCAACATAGAAAAGATGTCAATTTCTCATATTCAGGATTAACATAATCTTTATCCATAGCCCAGTAAGATAGCTTATGAATATGAACAAGATCATTATAAATAAATATAGGGAAAGATAATTCCTAAAGTAATCTAGAAAAAGAAGAGGAAAATGAGATAAATTACTCTATACAATTTCTAGATTTATTATATAGCTACAATAATCAAGACTATGTTCTATTGGTAAGTATGTAAACAGATAGATAAATATAACGTATTATATTCTAATTAAATAGAGACCTTAGAGTGGATCTGTGGAAGTATGATCACCTAATTTTTGGCAAATGTGCAAAAACACTTCAATGGAGAAAAACAGACTTTGCAACAAATGGTATTAAATAATTGGATATTCATAGGTCAAAAAAAGAAAAACTTTTTCTCATAATTTATTAAAAATTAATTAACTCAAAGGTGGTCATAGATTTAAATATAAAATTCAAAGTAATAAAAGTTTAGAAATTAAAGTAGTATAGTCCGGGCCGGTGTGGATCAGTGGATTGAGCACCAGCTGCAAACCAAAGGGTCGCTGGTTCAATTCCCAGTCAGGGCACATGCCTGGGTTGCAGGTTCAGCCTCCCGGTTGAGGTACATCTGAAAGGCAACAGATATTTCTCTCTTTCATCAATATTTTACTGTTTTCTCCCTCTCTTTCTCTTCCCCTTCTCCTCTCTCTAGAATCAATGGGCATATCCTTGGATAAGGATTAAAAAAGTAATTATCTACTGATACATGCTACAACTTAAATGGACTTTAAAGGTATTACATTGAGTAAAGAAAGCCAGTCTCAAAGATGTCAGTTATCATTCCATTTTTATAACATTACTGAAATGACAAAATTACAGAGATGAAAAATACATTAGAGCTTGCCAACTGCTAGGAATGGTCAGCAGGGGAGAGTTGTAGGTTTGATTATAAAAGAATACCTTGAAGGAGAATTTTGTGGCATGGAATAATCCAGTGTCTAGATTCTAATGCTGGTTACACAAATCTACCTATATGTCAAAATGACATAGAATTATATGAATATACTGTACCAATGTCAATTTTCTTGTTTAGATATTGTATTATAATTATGTAAATTGTAACCATTGAGAGAAACTCGGTGAAGAGCACAAGGGTCTTCTCTGTATTATCTTTGCAACTTTTTTGAGTATGTAATTATTTCCAAATTAAAAACAAACAAAAATTTAACATAAAAAGTAAAGCAAATACACCTGCAAATTCTACATAACTGGAATGTAATTGCAAAGGTCTTACAGAAATATTTCAGAGGTGTTTTGCAGTTGAGCAATTAAATGAGTCATTGAATCTGAGAATCTTAAAAGGATTATTTTCCTAGCATTAGCATTGGAGTTCTCTATAATTACAGAACATTATTTCATATTCTATGTCAAATTCCACTATTATTAAAAAAGAATCAGTAGATCTTTAATTGTGACAATCACAACTGAAAATATAGCTGTTATTTTAAGTTATTACTAATATAAAATTTTAACAAATTTTAGCAGTTGTGACAATCACAACTGAATATATACCTGTTATTTTAAGTTATTACTAATATAAAATTTTAACAAATTTTAGCAGAAAATAATCAGAATTAAGTACATGCATTTTCCTTTGGAAAATCAAATCACATTGGACACAATCAAATATTTAAGGATACAACATTAATATAAAATCAAAATGATCAATAAACATAAATCAGAACAATATATCTATAAACATATTAACTCAAGAATTAAAAATCATAACATATTCTACACAACACAGATGTTGCACTAAAAATGCAACATCCGTCATAAAAAGTGGAGGGACTCCTAATATCTGTGCTTGTGCATGCTAATGGAAGCTCTGCACCATTGTCAGACATTGTGTGACAGATGCTTTTAGCAAAATGCTGTACAAAATCTATAATTTAACCATGCGTTTTATTTTATTTTATTTTATTTTTTAAGGAAATGAGTGTCAGATGTCCACAATGCTAATTATCCTGAGTAGATTAATAGTGAGTAACTCTGTTTTACTAAAAGTGAAAATCTGTGGGATTTCATGTCATTATGATATGCAGTGATTTATGGTTTTATTAAATTTATTTTTTGCCTTTTATTTCTTTTTTTAATATATATATTTTACTGATTATGCTATTACAGCTGTCTCATTTTTTCTCCCCTTTATTCCCCTCTGCACTGCACCTCCTTCCCATTAGTATCCCCCGACCCTTAGTTCATATACATGGGCCATATAAGTTCTTTGGCTTCTCCATTTTAATTTATTTTTTTATTGTTCAAATACAGTTGTCTTATTTTTCTGCCACCACTTTCCAATGCCCCACCCTTAATCCTTCTCCACTTTGACTTTGTCCATGGCTGCTCTATAGATGTTCCTTGGTCAAGTGATTTACATTTTTGCTTCAGGTGTCAGCCCTTTCAGAAACAACCTGCTGGCCTTTCTAAAAGGTAACCTACCTTAGAATCCTTCGAGGCAATGACTTTTTTATTGTATTTTGAAGGCATAGATTCTCGTGAGATTACACAAGTGACAACTAGTTGGAAATTTTTCAGCAGGGAGAATTGAGGAGTTATCTCATGGGAAAAAGGCTCTGCCTTCATTTCAGATCCTGTGGTTCCTGAGGACTCCTAAATGCTAACCCAGAAAATACAGTGGCTACCAAGGACACTGCTGCTGCTGTTGATAATGATGATTATGAAGACGATGGCAGTGAAAATAAAAACATAAAATATAGTTCTCATCCTGTGCCAGTAATGGACTGATACTTTAGGTATATGGGTTAATTAAATCTTCACAACATCACTGTGGTAAAATAATAATTATTTTTGTTATTTTTGATTTTATAACAGGAGAGATAAAAGATATTGACTCATGTTCATTCCATAATTATATACTTTAAGTAGCATATGCTAGGTGGTAAAAAGTTGCACATTTTTTTTGTTTCTTCTCCCAAGATTTTTGTAAATGGGGCAGAGATTGTTAGCGAAACTCCAATAATTTTAAATGCTTTCTCCATAGTACATATTTATCTCAGAGAAATCTCAGCCAAGTCAGATATTGTGTTCACTAGACTAATATGCTTTTCCTTTCACCACAACTGTTTAAATGAGTGAAATATTTTATTGATATATCACCAACAGAACATGAGCAAAGTTGACATAAGTCTGATCTGGGCCAAGATGGTTAAGCAGTTTTATGTTTTTCACACTCTTGTCCACTATCTACTGTCTGTGTGCAAAAGGCTCTGAGGCCTTTCATGTTGAGCTCTTCTTTATCAGTATTTTATAGGGGTTAAAAGTGTTTTTTAAAGAGGGTTTGAGAGCTTGTTTGGAGATCATAGCACAAGAGTGCAGCTACTCATCTGCCCTTGACTGAAGACAGGTCCTCTCTTCTTGTTGGGAAGGTCATCCTCTTAGACGAAGCAGGCAGCTTCAGGACGGATGCCCATGGGTCGGTGAGGGAGGAAGGAGACCCGCACCTAGCCAACCAAGATCAGGCTAGTCAATACTGACAATCAATGGGGTGATAGATATCATAGCCAGATACCCTCACATCCATAAGAACAGAGATATATATAATGGAACAGAATAGAGAGCCCAGAAATAAACCTGAGGAGGGAGCGCAGACTCTGTCCTGTAGAGCATGTTCTAAGTTGTCACAGATGGGGTAAATAAAATAAGTTGTCTCAGACATTTCTCAGTCTGCCAGGGAAAGAGGTGGAACTTCCATCTAGTGGAGAAGGCCCTGAGCCCCTGTGTCCAATTGTTTTTATTGAAAGGGTTATCAGTGGGGCTAGGTAGTAGGAATGTACAGGTGATCTCATTACATCAGTATATTAATGTTTACAGAGAATAGATGATGTTTTGAAGAAAACAAATGGCAGGAACACACCGATTTACATGGGTCCAAGAGGAGACAAGTAAACATGAGAGTAAACGTAAGAGAGCCAAAGGGTTTAGGGTCAGGGTCTGTGAATAATGTAAATTTCCTTCCCAGCATGAACTAGTTATCATAGCTTTTGAGAGAAAAACAAAGCATTCTTCAAAGAATTTACTTCTTGGCCTGATTTCCCCCAGGAACTGCCCAATACAGTTTAGGGCTATCTCCAGTATTGTTTCAAACCTGAGCTAGGTGGGGGATCAGAGCGGCCAAGAGATAAAGAGACTTTCAGATATAATAAGAATCCGAGCCATATCAAAGCCGAAGAGTGAGTGTCTTTCACCCTTTCTCGATGTCTCCTAAGTTTTTCCCTGATGCCCATGCAGCTGTGCCTGTCTTAGGTGGCTCCTTTCATCAAGGGGTCTTACCCATCATTGACTAACCAGCCATCTTTCAGGCCCGAGCAGGGTGATGTGAAGGAGGCAGGGACAGGTTTTGTCTGCTCAGTGGTCTATTTTCCCAAGGCCTACTTGCTTAGCTTCAGCCTTGGGATCCTCTCACCTCTTGGCAGGACTATAGTTTCTGAAATCAGATGGGACATTTCCCAATATAGACCCATCTCTATATGGTTAATTAATATTCAACAAAGGGGGCATAAGCATAAAATGGAGTAAAAATAACCTCTTCAACAAATTGTTTTGGGAGACCTGGGCAGCTACATGCCAAAAAAAAAAAAAAAAAGAAAAGAAATTTGACTACCAATTTAAAACATACTCAAAAATTAACTCAAGACAGGTAAAAAACTTAAATATAAGTTGTGACATCATAAAAGTCCTAGAGGAGAACATAGGTCAGATATTCCATGCAACAGTATTTTCACTGATGTGTCCCATAGAGCAAGGGACATAATGGAAGAATAAACAAATGGGGTTTCATTAAAATAAGAAGCTTCTGCACGGCTAAAGAAAACATCAGCAAAATGGAAAAGGAACCAACCATATGGGAAAATATATTTGCCAATGATATCTTGGACAAGGGTTTGATTTCCAAAATATATGAAGAACTCATAGGACTACACTCTGAGAAGACAAAAAAATCCGATTAAAAAATGGGCAAAGGACCTGGACAGACACTTCTCTAAGGAAGACTTACACAGAGCCCAGAGACACATTAAAGGATGCTCAGCATCACTAGCCATCAGAAAAATGAAAATTAAAACCACAATGAGATACCACTTCACACCAGTCAGAATGGCCATTATAAACAAATCAAAAAAAAGTGTTGGTACGGTTGTGGAGAAAAGGGAACTGCTGGAGAAAAGGGTACACTGTTGGTGGGAATGCAGACTGGTGCAGCAACTGTGGAAAACAGTTTGGAATTTCCTCAAAGAGCTAAAAATGGAACTGCCTTTTGACCCAGTGATTCCACTGCTGGGATTTGACCCTAAGAATCCCAAACACCAATTCAAAAGAACCTAGGCACTCCAATGTTCATACCAGCACAATTTACAATAACCAAGTGCTGGAAGCAACCTAAATGTCCATCAGCAAATGAGTGGATCAAAAAACTAGGGTACATTTACACAATAGAATACTACACAGCAGAAAGACAGAAAGAGCTACTACCCTTTTCAACAGCATGGACGGAACTGGAGAGCATTATGCTAAACAAAATAAGCCAGGGGGTAAAAGGCAAATACCGTATGATCTCACCTATAAGTGGAACCTAATAAAAAAAAAAAACAAGCAAGAAAAATATAACCAGCAACATTTAAAGAAAAAAACAAACCAAGAGTAATGATAGGGGTAGAGGGAGAGGGGTAGTGGTGGGAAAGAAAGGGAAAGGTCAAATCAAGGAACATGTATAAAGGACTCATGGACAAAGCCAAAGTGGGGAAGGACTGAGTGGAGGAGGTGGGGGTGGGTGGGGCAGGGAAAAGTGGTGGCAGTAAAACGGAAACAAATGTATTTGAACAATAAAAAAATAAAAAATAAATAATTAAAATAAAATAATGAGGGTTTGTATATCCCTACTCAAATCCTAGGGGTACTATCAAAAGGTGACCTCTTAAAACCTAATTATCTTGAATTTTTTTCAGACCTTCAGGCACCAACCCAGCATGAAATCTTGTTTATAATTTTGATTTCTTCTTGGAAGATTATTTTTTCCCTGATCTCCCAGTGTGAGGGTTTATGACATCAAGTTTAATTACCATCTTATTGTGTAGAATGGATATTTTTTCTTGTTTATCAAAAAACTTTCATTGAAAGTTTTGATATTTTTAGGTTCATGTTTTATGTGTAGTTCTTCATTCTTGCTTTCTTTTTACATGCCCCAAGCTAACATTGTATCTCTTACATATTCATAAAAATTAGTTCTGCTTACCATTCTGTATTTCAGAATTCTGGTACATCATTTTCTTTTTTGCAAGGACAGTTAAGTTTAAAAGAGTTTATTTTTATAATATATGTAACATATGATACATAATAAAGCATTGTGCAATAAAGCATATATAATTTATGCTATTATATAAATAATAAAGCATTGCCTATTATTTATTTTTGCAATAATTTATATTTTTATTATATTATTTTTGCCATTTAAAATATTAGTACCTTGTGATATAACAGAATATTTTAGATAGTAAGTAATTTACTCAATATTCAGTCATGAAGTATTTATTGAGTCCCTACCAGGTTTATGGCAGGCTGTGACTTTGGGGTTATTTGTGGATCTTAAATCCAAACAATTATGTGGGATTAATTCATAAAAATTTATATGAATCACTAAAACTATCTTGAATATAATAAGTCCAAAATGAAGTCCAATGGAAATTATAATAGTTAAAATTTGGTGACATAAGTAGTCTGAGCATGTTCTCTACTTGGATGATTTCTATCTTTCTTAGTGATTACTGACTATTATCTCAGTTTATATCCCTCTTTTCCTAAGAATTAGAGTGTATATATGCTTAAACTTATTCTCAAGAACAAAGGAGGGAATATTTGTTTTAATATTTTTGCCCTCTGAGACTGATTTATTCTTTGTTTTCTAGCACCAAATAGAAACTTAACTCTACTTTTACAAATGAGTCTATCCTCATGTTTAGTTTTTATTCAAACTGCTGAACTTGTTTAGCAAGAACGACTAAAAATCTAATTTTATGAAGAGCTAATAATCTCATATAGTTATGGGCTTTACCTTCTTCATATATATGAGTAAATGTAATATTTAGAAAGTTATAATTTTATAGTTGATAAATGTGGTAAGTACATATATCTGCATTAAAACTCTCAAATATATATTTTATATATTTTAAATATGAACATGATAAAATTATGATATATGAATTTAAATATTATTTATCAAAAGTGAAAAATGTAGAAAAGTCCTTTAAAATAAATACAACTTAACATTTTTTATCCTGTACTGGGAACATGCTTATTGATTTTAGAGAGAGGGGGAGGGAAGGAGCAAGAGAGGGAGAGAGACATAAATGTGAGAGAGCCACATCTTGCACGTGTCCCAACTGGGCTTGTGCGCCAATCAGGAAATGAACCTGTGACCTTTCAGTCCATGGTATGATGTTCCAATAAACTGATCCACACTGGTCAGGGCTACAATTTAATATTAAATATTTTATGTAGGCTGAGAAAAAAATTAGCTTATTAATTTTTCCCAAATGCTCTGATACACTATTTAGTCTAAACTGAATTTATTGTTTGTAATTTTTCTCAGTTTATATAAAAAGGAATTACAGAAAACTATCATATTTTATATTCATATTTATAAAGACATCTAAAAGACTACCTCAATAATTAAATATCAGGATTAAATTTACTGAAATAGTGCACATGGCAATTTTAGTAATAATTTTGTTAATGGGAGAGTGGTCCATGGTGAGTGTGATATTTAGACCTATTGACATCCTTACAAATACCTTACTATATTCCCTAGAGCATCTTAGTATACTCTCTGGCAATTACTTAAGAGGAAAGACATTATTGTCTGCCAATTATCTTCAGACTACTAATGTTTTCAGAAAGATTTGGTTCAAGGAAAAGAGGCTGGTACAATATTTTTTTATTTTGATCTTGAAAATTCAACTTAGTAAAATCCTACAAGAAAAATAAATATTTCTAAACAGGAGTAAATTGATTGAATTATTTATAGTATATAACAAATATAAGACACATTAAAAAGGACCAATACATTGTACTTTTCAATGGATATGTCAAATAACTATAATAGGTAAAAATGTAGCATTTCATGCTCTGCTAGAATGGGGCTGGGTTAGATCATTGAATGGAATTTTGATGGGCAGTTCTGACTGATTCTGGATTTTCATATGAAATTGAACAGTAAGTAACAAAATACAAGATTACCATTAATTATATTTAACCTACATTATCATTTATCATTTTAATTCCTTGACCCTTTCTTTCTTTTTTATAATGCACAGATAAACATACAAGTATTCAAAAACTTACTAGATATATAACACCACATATAGATATAGAAACATAACACTATATATAAATATATTTTGTATAAATACATTATATATGGTTATTCTTCAAAATTCAGAGCAGTACATACATAAAATTTATTCAAAAATTAAAAGAATTTTTCTGTAATAAAAATATCTTTATTTGATTTCCCACTTCTAGCCATACTGGAATATCATTGATCAGAATTACTCATAAACCACTTGACCATAGGGGAAAAATCTTTATCAATTTTTAGATATTGTACAGCAATCAGTGCTAAACTTTTATCTCTCAGAAGGTAAATAAATTAAACAATTGCTATGGTTGCTCATAATAAACAATTAATAAAATGCAATTTTTTTCTATTTACCTGCATTTAAGGAAAACACTCTTCTATAATTTTGACTTCACAGATAATCACTATTAGGTTTTGAAAATAAAACAATAAAGGTGAGAATTGTATTAGAAATGGATTTTTGAATAAAATTCTCTGTGTTTGTACTTGCTTTCATTGATAGTAAGAAAAAGCTTGAGTCTATCTCCAGTGCCTAGCACATTGAATGAAGTAGAAATATGCATTTATTATGTTCAAAAATACAAGATTGTTTTATCTGCCATTTCCTTTTCCACTGTACTGAAGTCAGATCATTAAGCAATAACAGTGTTGTTACAAAAATTAAAAATAAAACAAACTAAACAAAAACATAGGGAGTGAGGAGGCAATTGTGGAAAAGTTAGTAGAGAACCAATTGTCTAAACTGATAACTACTGAGCACATATATAACATCATGTTGTGCAAAGAACAAGAGTTTGTGTAAAATACTCCTTTTATATAATTGAGTGCTCATTGTGGCAGGTGAGGCTGGTTCACTTACCAGAATCTCTGCTCATGCCCTTTTTCTACACATCCTTCTGTTTGCTACCCATCCGAGTCTGGCAAAATCCTAGTCACAATAAATGTTTGACTATCTTCTCACTGAGATCAAAGATAGATTTTTTTATCAGCTCTCTTTAGACCAACATGGCTTTACAAATATAAAGTCCTCTGAAATATTCTTCCAAAATAGTATTAAGAAAGGACTAGCATTTTTTTACAATGTTTATTTTTTTTTAATCACACACATTACCTAAGAGTTTCTATTGTACAAGAAACTGAATATGTAACAAACTGTTTAGAGAAAGGTATAGTTTCAAGAAATACCTGGAAGAATTATTTAGTCTTAGAAAAGGAATATTTTTTGAAAAATAAGTATCTAGATGCTTCCAGCACGCCTCTGATTAGAATTTCCTTCAAAATCACTCAAATATTAAAATCCTTTTCAAAATTTTCTGAAGCTAAGTCATCATACATTTCATGAGAACTTCATTATTTATATAATATTATCTATACCCATAAAAATACACTCTGTGGAAGTATATATTCAGAGAACACATATTGTTATAGTAAAGTTCATCTGTACAAAATGAATAAACAACAATATATTCTGATTAGTTTGGAAGTAACCATTTTTTAAAGAATTAGGTAATATAAGCAAATGTTATATGAAATTATACTAAAAATAATTTTGATTTTTACAGGTTATTTTAAATATATTTCTTTAAATAACATAATGTTTTAAATAACAGTGTTATTGTTAACATCAATTAACATTTTCTACTAAAGAATGAAATAATTCTGTTAGAGGGGTTTTTTAAATTGTTTAGAGTTAATGGCCATTTCTAAAAGTTTAAAAATAAGATTTTATAATATGAAAAACAGAAGTCATACCGGTCTTGGCATGTTTAAGATGATATATTTTGGAAAACAGACATTTACACTTCGAAATTAATTGCAGCGCTAGCCGTAGATTGGAAGATGCTTTATAAAGGTATATTAGTGCCAATATATATGTAATGTACTGTTTACAGCACATCACAGGAGTCCACAAATGTCCACAAGAAATAGGCAAACCTCCTATTAGTCTCACAAAGCTTACTGAGGCTAGCAGAATATGTATTTTTCTCCTTAACTAATTTATATTTAGTTAAAACCATGCCATTTCCTAGTACCATTTTTTATGCTGGAAAGTACATATATAGTAGCCACCTTTCTCAGTTAATATAAATGAGATAAACTATTCTCCAGGGAATTATAAAAGAAAAGTGGTATTTCTAAAAGAGAAGACATTTAAAGCCTTCTAAAATATGAGTCAATTCAGATGAAAAAATGTTCTTGAGAAGGTTTGGAAATAACTATTCTTTTTATAGAAAAAATATCTAAGTCAATATGAAGAAAGATAACTCTGCACAACTGAAAATACTCAGATGAGTGTGTTTGAACAACAACAATAAAAAACATAGTATTTTAAGGTCTTGGATCAGTGGCTAGAAACACCCAGAGACCACAAACTCACTCTGTTATTTGTTCCAATTGCTAGAGAAAGAACCTTGCTCCTATGTTCCATCTGCTAGGATGCCTTACTACCCAGATCGGAGTAGAATTCTGAGTGTTGGTTTTGAGCATAAAGTAATTCAAGATTTAAATTTTCCGGAGACCAACGTGTTCACTCACTGTGTCAGGTTCTGAGAAGTTCTGAATCATTTGTGCTGACAGGCTCTCGACTTGCCATTTCCTGCTCTAAGGTTGGTTCTTCTAAGGCTTGTCAGATTTTAATGGTCTTTTTAAAATTTTTCAGAGGCCAATGTGTGGTTCTTTAGTTTGTAAGGGTCCATCATGTAGATGACAGTAGTACTGTCAAAAGTTTAAAATCTAGAGTTGGTCAAGGAGAAAGTATCTGGTACTGATTTCTATCCCATTAAAAACTTAAAACTTAAAGTCTCTAAGATAGAGTTCCTTATTATAACAGAGTACCTAGTTTTTGTAACATATTTGCATTACAAGGTTATTTTAATGTTGTATTAATTAATTATTTTCATAAGATTCATAACTCAGAATTATTTTCGTAAATTGAGATTAAATAAAGTTAATATAAATATGAACTCAAGTGTTAGTGCATACATTAGGCAATAAGAGGAAGTTTGCTGCAATCATAGGCTTCAGAGAAACTGGTATTTGGTGGGAGTGGGGTTCATCTATCTCTTCTGACAAAGATCCAAGTTAGACATACACTTTTGTGTCAGTATATTACTTGAGAGTCATATTTAGACTTCTGAGAATAAAATAAAAAGGATAAGTTCAAGTAGTGATTAGTGACACTCATCACTTAATTATTGATTTTTACCAGTTAGGATCTTGGAGTCTGACTTCAGATAGACCAAAGTACAAATCCCGGCTCTGAAAATGAAGAGGACATGTGGCACTTGAATACATTACTAAGCTGTTTCAAGAAACACTTATTTATCTATAAATATATGACAATAAGGACAAAAACTTCAAGAGTGTTGTGACTCAGTTTTTAAACCAGAAAAACTGTCCCACATACATGTGCCTATCCCCAAACCCTGTGGTTACAGAGTACACTCTAGGTTCCTTTTGGTCAAGTATCATATTTGCTTTATGAAAACAAAGCCAGATTTTGAAATTGGAAATGGAATTAATCGTTTCTCTCTCAAAATATAAGGTCTGTAAATCATTATGACTTTTCTTTCAGAATTCTATTCTATACTAAGATTCCTAATATCTTGTGAGAAGATAAATAAATTCTTTTCTGTTTCTTGGTCCTTTCCTAATGTGGATGATTAAGTGCTCATGAGCTGATGAATGCCACTGACTCTTAGTAGAAAGGAAGGATACAAGAGTCAGGTATTAGTTTTCTAGGGCAAAGTACCACGAATTTTGTGCCTTAAACACCATAAATGTATTGTCTCACAGCTCTAGAGGCTAGAAGTTGAAAATCAAGGTGTTAGCAGTGTTGGTTACTTCTGAGTAGTGGGAGACAATCTGCCCCAGGCCTTCTTCCTAGTTATTGGTGATTTGTTTTTAATCATTGGTATTTCTAGGAGTATCACTCCAATTCCTATCTTCATGTTCACATGTCATTCTCCTTGTATGTATGTGGCCATATTTAAATTTCGCCTTTGTATAAGTACAACAGTCATGTTGGACTAGGCATCTAGCCTACCCCAGTACAACCCCATCTTAACTAATCATACCTGCAGTGAACCTATTTCCAAACAGGAAGGCATTATGAGACATTGAGAGTTAGGGCTTCGCATATGAGTTTTTTGGGGGCACAATCCAACATATAACAGGCTGCAAGGAGAGTAATTCTCTCATTAATATATCTGCATCTGTCTTGGTATAACTTATTTATTATAGTAAATTGACTACAGCTTCTGTTATCAGTTAGGCCATGTGATTCTAAAAATCTTATTTATAGCAGAATTCTGGCTCCTACTCATTGCATCCTATTTATACACAATGGGGGAAGGGTGCTTACATAAATAAATCTTTTATACGAGAGGAATCTACACTTGCACACATTTGTCTATAGAGGTGCTGTTAAGTAGAAAATCCATGATAAAAATATAAGCGATGAAGAATATATGCTTCCTGTTTCCACACATCAAAAAAACTAGTTCTTGATCATTTTCACTATTGAAAAACAATTTATATGTATTCCTCATTTATCACATAGTAAACACCAGCAAATTTCAGAAGAATAACTTATTTCTACATAGATTATCCCACTTCTTTCTCATGGTATAAGCACATTTAAACAAACTGCGTATAAGTTGAAGGATGCAAAGTTTATTAAGATAGTACGATTTTCAGAGGTGTGAGGTGATACCTCATTATGGTTTAATTTGCATTTCCTTGATGATTTGTGATATTGAGCAACTTTTTATATACCTGTTGTCCATTTGTCTGCCTTTTTAAAAAAATATGTATTCAGATTTTATGTCCATTTTTAACTTGGTCTTTAGTTATTTTTCACTGTTAAAATGTAAGAGTTTTTTATATATTTTGGATATTAACCCTTTATCATATATGTGGTTTACAAATATTTTATCTCATTCAGTAGATTGCCATTTATTTTATTGATTGTTTTCTGTGCATATTATTCACCCACAAAAATAAGGAAATCCTGCCATTTTCAGCAATGTGGATGAAACTGGAACTCATGATGCTAATTAAATATACCAGGAAGAGAAAGACAAATACTGTAGGGTCTCACTAATATGCGGAATCTAAAAATGTCAAACACAGGACCAGAAAGTAAATGGTGGTTATTCTCAACTTATAAGTTTGCATGGTGATTATAATTAACAGTACTGCATCATACACTTGAAATTTGTGAAGAAAGTAGATCTTAAATGTTCTCACTTCACCAAAAAAAAAATTAATAATAACTATGTGAGGTGATGAATGTATTATAAAGCTTTGTTATGGTATATATAAAATCTCAAATACCAAACCATCACTTTGTACACTTTAACTATTAATAATTTTTGTCAATTATTCTACAGCAAAACTGGAAAAATAATTTTAAAATGATATTTTAAAAGTTAATAAGAAAAGTTTAAATAAAAGTTAACTCAGTTTTTCTTTCAATAATGTTGTATATGTTATTTATTCTTCTTTAACCCATGATCTCACTGTTAAAAATAAAATATTCACACTCTTTCTATGTATTGTATTATTGAAAATAATAATCTTATTCACCTAATATAAAGGTGTTTATAATGTCATGTAATTTTTCAAGCTACATAAACTATCTATAGAATGTAAAGCACATATACCATCCTCACCTCTCCACCAACAATGGAGAGTAATTTATAAGAAATATAAGCTAGAAAGTGAAAGTTCTATATTCACAAACAAAACTACATTAAGCATGGCTGAGGAAAGAGTGTAAGGTAAAATATATTTTTAAATATTTTTTATTTTTCTTATCCTTTTAACACATAAATGACATCTCAGATGCATCCAGGATTCTAAGGATTTTCTTCCAAGAATTGTTATGATAACTTATCTTTTTGTAATTGATATTTTGAAGTAATAAATGTGTGCCTAATTTGATTTTATCTTGTTAAAAATAATATATTTTATTTACTTATATAATTTATTTTGGAAAAATGTCAACTAAAGAAAAGAATTATGAAAATATGTGTTGCAACTACAGGGAGACAATGCTCCATAAATATTTTCACATTTCTTCTCATTCAGAGATTACTGAGCAAAGAATCCTGACAACTTATGTAAAGGAAGATCGAAGGGAAAACAAGCTTATGAAGGAAGTTAAATATAAAGGCCTGAGAGATTTATAGACAATATTTTCTGGAGTAATTTGTTTACATTTTGAGTGTTATAAACCTAGAGACCTTCTCCTTTCTCTGAGAGTATTTACTTATATTTCAGACCAAACATCTATTTCATTCCAACTCTAGAGAGGCAGATGTACCAATTCCTTATACAAGCTCCCAGCTTCATAGTTTTGGGGTTACTCTACTGTGATACACATTCTGCAATACATACTTTATACTGTTGACATCTGCTTTCAATCCTTCATTCTCCGGTGATTTGAAACGTAGGGACTGACGCAAGAAATTCTGTGAGTAATTGAGGTCTGTCTTTGAGTCAGTGGACTACAGATTCTGTGTGCATGTGTGTGTGTGTTTGTTGAATATAATATAATAATTGTAGAAGTAGTATAATATCTCAAACCATTCTTTCATAGTTTTACACAGGCTAGCTAAAATGGATATAAAATGAGAAGTATAAAACCTCTAAAGGTAAGAATCAGAGCTGCAGAGCTGTGGGGAGACAAAGAGCTTGTCTCATTTCTGCAGACTTGGCTGGCCAAGACCAGGGGGAGACTCTTTTGATCTGTATTTCCAGGTGCCAATGGCTCTGCCCTGCTGAGCTTGCATCTGTAGTGGGGACGGCTGGATTCATCCAACCTGATCTGCAGTGTGCTCCTCCTGGGGAAGCTACAGTTGGAGACTCTGGCAAACACTGAGTTGTATGGCTCTGGAATAGGGGCCACTTTCTCCCCATTTAGGGCCTGACCACACTGCCTCCAAGTAGGGACCCAATAGCCTTGTCCTCCCAACCCAGATCACCCAGCCTTACCAAGTTTGCACCTTGTGGAAGGGTCTGTGGGACAAAGCCAGCTTGGGCTCACTCTATATCCTTTCTTCAAAAGGTTCTAGAGGAAATCCAGTTACCCTCTGAAGGTGGCAAATTAACAGACAAGTGGATGTGAATCTCAGAGACCTTTGGATCTTTTATTGACCTGCCCTCAGCTTAGAGTTACATGAAGCTGACCCTTGTACATAGCCTGACCTCTCCCGTGCACACCAGGCCCTTTAGATGCAGCCACAAACAGTGAATTGCAGGGTAGCATGAGACAGGTAGCCCAAAGTCAGTTACACATCTCTAACATCAGCCTGCACCAGAAACTCATTCAAGTGGATCCAAAATCAACACAATTAGTGGTAAGTTTCAGACCAAACCAGAGTTCGACCCAACTGGCCACACATATATCAAACCCAAAGAGGAATTAAAGCAGGCAGCAGATCCTAATAGGAACAACTCCACGTTGGGATAACCCCTGCATAGAGATTCATACATGGTGATGGAAACCTATCCTTATAGTAAGCCATCCTGAGGATTAACTCCATTTATGGACATACCAATACCATTCAAGACTCAACTATAACAAGAGGGGACACATAAACCACATAACAAGCATTCCTGAAGCAGATACCTCATGTGATCTGGAAGATTGAACCACTGAGACCCCCAAAAATACCTATATCATAAAGCCATCATAACAAGTTAAGCAGTCAGAACAGATCTACACAATACAAAGAGACAAGCACAAAAAGGCAGACAAAAAAAAAAAATATCCTCCAAATGAAAGAACAAGAGAAATTGCCAGGAAAAGAATTAAATAAAATAGAAGCAACCAAAATACCAGACTCAGAGTTTAAAACCATAAGTATTAAGATGTTCAAGGACCAATTATTTCAGAGAGAACTAAAAAAAATAGTAAGAATTAAAAAGGACATAGAACCATAAAAGAGAGCTAACCAGAAATGAAGAATACAATACCTGAAATGAACACACTAGAACAAAATGACAGCAGGTTAAATGAAGAAGAGGATCAAATCAGTGATTTAGAGGACAAGATAACACAAAGAACTCAAGCACAGTAACAATAATAAAAAAGAATTTAGAAAAATGAGGAAAGACTAAGAGACCTCTGGAGAAACATTAAGCATAGTAACACCCACACCACAACAGTACCAGAAGGAGAAGAGAGGAGGAAACAATTAAGAACCTGTTTGAAGAAATGTCTAAAAACTACCCTAACCTGGTGAAGGAAAAAACACACAAGTCCAGGAACACAGAGAGTCCCAATCAAAATGAATCCAAAGAGGGCCACACCAAAGCACATAAAAATTAAAATGGCAAGAGTTAAAGATAAAGAAAAAATCTTAGGAGCAGCAAGAAAAAGACAGTTAGTTACCAGCAAGGGAACTCCCATGACACTGTCAGTTGATTTTTCAACAGAAACACTTCAGGCCAGAAGGGATTGGCATGAAATATTCAAAGTGATGAAAATAAAAGGACCTACAAGCAAGATTATTCTATCCAGCAAGAATATCATTTAAAATTGAAGAAGAAATAGTTTCCTCCCCCCTGAAAAAAAGCTAAGGGAGTCTGTTACCACCAAACCATTATTGCAAAAAAAGTTAAAGGTTTTTAGAAGAAGAAGAAGAAGAAAATAGAGAAGGGAACATAGATATAGAGAATAAACTGGCATTAAATACATACCTATCAATAATAACTTTAAGAGTAAATGGATTAAATAAAGACAGGATAGCTGAATGGATAAGAAAATGACATATATATTATATATGTGTGTGTATATATATACATATATATAGATAATGTTTATATAACAGGACTGTGTGTGTGTGTGTGTGTGTGTGTGTGTGTTGAAAGACACTCAGATTGAAAGTGAAGGGATGAAAAAAATTCCATGCAAATAAAAATAGGTAGCAATATTTATATCAGACAAAAATATTTCAAAACAAAAGTCATAACAGGAGGCAAAGAAGAACGTTAAATAATACTAAAGAAGTCAATTCAAAAGGAGGACATAACCCTTGTAAACATATATGTACCGAACATAAGAAAACATAAATATCTAAAGAAAATCTTGATAGATATGAAGGGAGAGAGCAACAACAATGTAGTCATAATATGGAATTTTAACACCTAATTGACATCAATGGATAGATCTTTCAGACAAAAACTCAACCAGGCAACAATGACCTTAAACAACCTTGACCAGATGGATTTAACTGGTATTTACAGAACACTTCATCCCAAAAAGACAAAATATAGATATTTTTTAAGTGCACAGGAAACATTCTTTAGGATATACCACATGTCTGGACACAAAATAAGTCTCAATAAATTCAAGAAGGTTTAAATCATATCAAGCATCTTTTCTGACCACAATGATATGAAACTGGAAATCAAGTACAATAAAAAAAAACCCTGAAAAACACTTACATGGAGGCTAAATAACATGATTTTAAAATTGAATAGAATAACAATAATATCAAAAAGGAAATTAAAACTTACCTTGAGAAAAATGAAAATCAACATGTAATGCCCCCAAATGTATGGGACAGAGTGAAAGCATTTTTAAGAGGACAGGTATACCTCAAGAAGCAAGAAAAAAATCTCAAATAAATAATCTAACCTTACACCTAAAAGAACTAGAAGAAAAAGAACAGCAAATAAAACCCCAAGTAAGTTGAAGGAAGAAAATAATAAGGATTAAAGTGGGAATAAATTACATAGAGACTAAAAATACAATACAAAATATAGATGAAACCAGAAGATAGTTCTTTGAAAAGATAAATATATTGACAAATCTTTATCCAGCATCATAAAGAAAAAAAGAGAGAGGAACCAAGTACGTCAAGTCAGAAATTAAAGAGAAGAAGTAACTATTGATACAAAAGAATACAAAGAATTGAAAGAAAATGTTTCAAAAACTATATGCCAAAAAATTGCACAACCTGGACAAAGTGGATAAATTTCTAGAAACATATAATCTTCCAAAACTGATTTAGGAAGAATCAGAATAGCTGAACAGACCAATTGGACTTAAGGAAATAGAAGCAGTAATCTTAAAAAAATTATAAAAAGAAAACTCCCAGAAAACAAAAATCCTGAATCAAATGGCTTCACAGGCAAATTTGCCAAACATTGCAAAAGTAAAACCTATCTTTTTCAAGTATTCCAAAAAAACTAAGAGGAGAGAAGATTCCCAAGCTCATTATACAAGGCTAGAATTATCCTAATTCCAAAACAGGATAAAAACACTACAAAGAAAATATAGGCTAATATCCTTGATGAATATAGAAGCTAAAATCTTCAACAAAATATTAAGAAACAAAATATAGTAATAAAATAAAAATATTAGATTTATTCCATTGATACAATGGTGGTACAATATTTACAAATCAATAAATGTGATACTTCATATAAACAAAATGAAGGATAACAATCACATGATTTAACAATAGATGCAGAAAAAGCATTTGATAAAATTCAACACCAATTTATGATAAAAACTTTCAGGAAAGTGGGAATAGAGGGAACATACCTCAATGTAATAATAGCGACATATGACAAACCGACAGCCAACATCATACTCAAGGGTAAAAACTACAAGCATTTTCCTTAGTATCAGGAATGAGACAAGGATTCCCTCTCTTACCTCTCTTATTCAACATAGTAATGGAAGTACTAGCCACAGCAATCGGAAAACAAGAAGAAATAAAAGCCATCCAAATTGGAAAAGGTGAAGTAAAACTGACATGATTTGCAGAGATGACATGATACTCTATAAAGAGAACCCAAATATTCCATCAGAAACTACTAGAATTGATCAATGAATTCAGTAAAATAGCTGGACACAAAGTAAATTTTCAAGAAATTAGTTGCATTTTTATACAGCAATAAAGAACCAATCAGAAAAGGAAACTAAGAAAACAGTCACATTTACAATTGCATCAAAAATAAATAAATTACCTGGGAATAAATTTAACCAGGGATGAAATAACCTGTACTCTAAAAATTATAAGACAATGAAGACAGAAATTGAAAAAGAGAGACCTTAATGGAGGCATATACCATGTAAATGAATACAAAGAATTTACATCATTAGAATGCCCATACTACCAAAAGCAATCAATAGATTCAATACAATTCCTATGAAGATACCAATGAAATATTTCACAGAAACAGAACAAATATTCTAAAAATATGGAACCACAAAAGACCCTGAATAGCCACAGCAATATTAAGAAGAACAAAGTTTGAGAAAGCACTTCTTGTCAAACTACACTACAAAGCCATAGTAATCAAAACAGCATGCTACTCGAATAATCACACACATATAGATCAATCGAACAAAATAGAAAGCCAAGCATGAACCCATGTCTTTATAGCCCATTAATGTTTAACAAAGGGGATAAGAACATATAGTGGGGTAAAGAAAGTCTATCCAATTAATGGTGCTGGGATATTTGGGCAGTACATGCAAAAAAGAAAAATGAAACTATAACTATCTCTTTACATCATACACAATAAACTCAAAATGTATTAACAATTTAAATGTAAGTTCTGAGACCATAAAAGTCATAGAAGAGTTTTTAGTAGGCAATAAAATCTCAGATGTTTCTCATAGAATTATTTTTTTCTGGTATATCTCCTCAGGCAAGGGAAACAAAAGAAAAATAAACAAATGGGACTACAGCAAACAAATTGCTTTTTCACAGCATAGGAAACCATCAACAAAATGTAAGACAACCCAGTGAATAGGAGAACATATTTGTTAATAATAGATCTGTTAAAGGGTAAATTTTCAAAATTTATAAAATTTATACAACTCAATACTGAAAAAACACAAACAATCCAATTAAAAATTGGGCAAAGAAACAGAATAGACACTTCTCCAAAGATGACATACAGTGGCCAATAGATACATAAAAAGATTCTCACTGTCACTAATCATCAGAGAAATGTAAATTAAAACCAAAATGAGATATCACCACACACCTCTCAGAATAGCTATGATCAATACATCAACAAACAAGTGTTGATGAGGATGTGCAGAAAAGGGAACCCGTATGCACTCTTGGTGGGAATGTAGGTTTGTGCAGCCACTGTTGAAAACAGTATTAAGTTTCTTCATGATTTAAAAATAGAACTTATTTATCACCCAGTAATTCTACTTCTGGGAACATAGTCCAAGAAACCCAAAACACTAATTCAAAAGAATATATGCTCCCCCATGTTCATTGCAGTGTTATTTACAATAACCAAGAACTCATCAGTAGATCAGCGGATAAAAAAGTTGTGGTACATTTACACAATGTAATTATTACTCAGCTGTAAAGAAGAAGGAACAGCATGGATGGAAATAAAGCAGTCAAAGAAAGACATATATCATATGATTTCATTTATTTGTGGAATCTAACAAAAATCTAACAAAATTCTAACAAAATAGAAACAAAATCATAGAAACATACAACAGACTGACAGCTGTCAGTTTGATAGAGAGATTGTGAGGTTGAGTGAAAAAAGGTGAAGGGCTTAAGAAGCACGCACATGAACATGAACAACAGGATGGTAATTGCCAGAGAGAAAATTTCATGGGGGAGGTTGAAGAGGGCAAGGAAGTGTAAATGATGGGGAAAGAAACATTACTTTGGGTGGTGAGCACATAATACAATATGCAGATGATATGCCACTGAGTTGTACCTTTGAAACCTGTGTGATTTTATTAACAAATATCACCCTAATAAATTCAATTAAAAAGGGAAAAATCAGATGTATTTGAATCAATCTGGATAATTCTTAAACGTAATTTTGAGCAGATAAAAGTTACCAAATATTATAGTTTGATACAAATTATATTAAAATTGTTTGCGTATTATATGAGTATACTGTTGGGAAATGCCCTGTCTGGTTTTAGGAACTGTAGCCCTGCCAACAGACGAGAGGGCCCCAACGCTGAAAATAATCAAGGAGACCTTGGAAAAACAGGCCACTGTGGAGACCAAACCTGTCCCTCTGGCAGGGGCACAGCCCCTGCTTCCCTCACATCATCCTGCTTGGCCCTGCAATGGTTGGCTAGTCAAAGATGGGTAAGATCTCTCACAAGGAGAGACGACCTAAGACAGACACGGCCAGTATGGAGAGCAGACAAAGACTTGGGGAACATGGAGAAAGGGCAAAAAGGCCCGCACCCCTCAGCTAGACTTGGACATAGCCAGAGTCCTCATTCTATCTGAAAAAAGTCTCCTTGTTTCTTGGAGGCTCCATCCCCAAGCCTGGCTCAGGCTCGAAACAATACTGGAGACAGTCCTAAACTGGATCTAGCAGTTTCCAGGTAAAATCAGGCCTAGAAGTAAATACCTAAAGCATGCTTTGTTTCTCCCTCAAAATCTATGATATCCAGTTCATACTGGGAAGGAAATTCACATGATTCACAGACCCTAACCTTAAACACTTCGGCACTCTCATGTTTACGCTCTCTTGTTTACTAGTCTCCTCTCAGACCCATTAAATTTGTGTGTTCCTGCCTTTGTTTTCTTCAAAATATCATCTATTCTCTGTAAACATTAATATATTGATGTAATGAGGTAAGCTGCACATTCCTATTACCTAGCCCCACTGATAACCCTTTCAACAAAAGCCTTTGGAAAAAGGGGCTCGGGGGCCTTCTCTACTAGAGGGAAGTGCCCTTTCCCCTCTCCTGCCAAAAAGAGACGTGTTTGTGATGACTCGTGTTTATTCCTCCCATCCGTGACAACCCTGGGACGAGCTATACGCAGTTCAAAGCCCCATTCCCTCCTCAGCTGGCCCAGGAGTAATCCTCAGATCCAGGAACCCCACGCTCCCCAGGATGCGCTCCATACCCGCAATAGTATACTCAATTTTTCTTCAGAAAATGAGAAAAAATCAGAATTGATAACACCCTTAAAAAGTGTTAAACAACTATATAAATGTGCTGGTGGCAAGGAAAATTAGAAGAAAAAATAAATGAATGGGACTACCTTAAAATAAAAAGCTTCTGCACAGCAAAAAAATAAAAAAGACAATCAGCTGACTGGGAGAAGATATTAGCACAACAGCTCTGACAAGGGATTAATATCTAAAATGTATAACAAACTCATACAAATCAATAAAAAATAATACAATTAAAAAATGGGTGAAAACTTGAATGGACACTTCTCCCAAGAAAATATACAAATAACCAACAAATACATGAAAAGATCCTCAGCTTCACTTGTTATTAGGAAACTGCAGAACAAAACTGCAAAAAGATATCACCTCATTCCTGTTAGAATGGCTACTATCAACAAGAAAGGTAATAATCATTACTGGAGAGATTATGGAGAAGAAGGAACACTCATTCACTGCTGGTAGAAATTTAAATTGGTACAGACTCTATGGAAAACAGTATGGAGTTTTCTCAAAAAACAGAGTAATTACCATATAACATAGCAACCCCCTTCTGGGTATCTACCTAAAAGATTTGAAAACATTTATTTGCAAGGATATATGCACCCCTATCTCCATTGTAGCATTATTCACATTGGCCAATATATGAAAACAACTGAAGTGTCTTTTGATAAATGATTGGTTAAAGAAAAAATGGTACATATATACTATGGAACACTATTCAGCCATAATAAAAGATGAAATACTCCCATTTGTGACAATATGAATGAATCTTGAGAATATCATGCTAAGCACTATAAGTTAGACAGAATAAGTAAAAAAATCTTATGATTTAATTCATATGTGGGATATATAACTAAAAGTAACACATTAATAAACAAGAGAAAAAACACCCTCCTCCCCAAAGTAAGACCCCTCATAGGCACAGATAACAGTATTGTGGTTAACAGAGGGAAAGGGAGGTTGGAATGTAGTGAAGAGTAGAGTTGTCTAGCATATGATGAAGGAAAGAGATTTGACTTTGGATGGTGGGAACACAATGCAATATACAGACAATGTATCATGGAATTGTACATTTGAAACCTATCTAATTTTATTAACCCAATAAATTTATTTATATTCATATTTTTAAAGATTTTATTTGTTTATTTTTAGAGAGAGGTGAAGGGAGGGAGAAGGAGATAAATATAAAGGTGTGGTTGCCTGTCACATGCCCCCTACTGGGAACCTGGCCTGTAACCCAGGCATGTGCCCTGACTTGGAATCGAATTGGTGATCTCTTGGTCTGCAGGCAGACACTCAATCCACTGAGGTACATCAGCCAGGGCAACCCAATAAATTTAATAAAAATTGTAAAAGAACTTACGCAATATATCAGAAGCACAAAGTAGACATCTTTCTTCATAAATCATTTCATTAATTAATAAGTAATTTGCTTGAAAATAAGACTTTGGCTTATAAGGTATAAGCAATAAGTTGTTTTAATATATATAGTGGATAACAAGTCAGAAAACCTTGTGAAATAAATGGAATATATAAGTATCTTAAATATAATAAATCACAATTTAGTAACCTTTAAGGAATACTAAAAGTTAATGGAATATTCAAACAAATGATAGTGCTACTTTTAAATAGAAATCAATGGAATAATCAAATCATAACCTATGATTATGGCATCAATAAGCTGACAGTTGAATCTTTAAGTTGGTCATCTATTTGTGACTCCCATTAGATGCCCATTTTTGTCCCTCATGGACTCTCTCCAAGATAAAGCTAAGACAAGTAACTGTTCAGTCAACTAATTCGTGAGCTATAGCTGAGCAGGACAACTCTTCCTGGTATCTCTTTGACATGGTAGGTATATTTACATTGGCACATTTATTGCGTTGGGTTCCTGCCTCAAACTTTAAATTTGGTCCCCATAAAACATCATCAGTGGGAAGAGTGACAAGGTATAGAGAGATACAGGCATATGATGTTGCATGATCTAGAATTCAGTTAATTCAGTTATTCATCTTATCCTGTTGCTCTCCCCTTGCCTTTGCTTTATGTTTTAGGAGATATAATAAACCATGTGATTTGAGAACTTTATTTGGCCCAAAAGTTGTTCTGTTTCATAACCTCTGGAATAGCTTGCCTTGTGCTTTGAGGCTTTTATTACATAACAGTAATTCCCTGCACATCATTAAAATATAAAATAATACTATGTATTATTTGTTGGACATATTTTATTATGTAAGAAAATATTAAAGAAGGACATACAAAATGCATTAAAATGACTATCATGATGCAAAGGGTAGTAGAATGGAATAAGGTTTCCTATTTTTAGAGAAATTTAACATTTTATATATTGTTCTTAGTTCTAAGAATATATTATTTGTTGAATTGAAGATTGATAAAAACAATCACATTATATTCTTTTTTTGTGTCACTGATCATTTTTAGTAATTAGATTAAAGTCTTAAACCAAGAATGTGTTATTTCATTGTGTTTGACCGTTTGTCCCACTAATTCTAGTCTGTGCTCCACAGATGCCCTCTCTTCCTGGCTTGTACAGCCACACTAGTTGTTTTTGGTTCCACATATTCATCATGCTGCTTCTGACTTCCTGATCATTGCGGAGCTGCTGCTTCTGCCTGGAAAACTCTTCCCTCTGCTCATTGTCCTAATTCTATTTCAGATATCAGCTCATAGACTTTTACTTACCCTTATTTTATATACATAATATACTCTGTAACTTCCCTGTGGTATACTTCATAATTGTGATTATTTGATAAATGTTTCTTTGCTTCCACACTGGAAGCTTCATTAGGATAAGGACTTTATATGTTTGATTACCATTATTTTCCAATAACAAAATGCATTGCCTGATAAATACAAAGTGATCAATAAATAAAATTTTCATGAGAGTTCAAAAATGAGAGTCCAAAAGTATGTTCATTGAATTTAGTGACATGGAAATAATTTGAGCTTTCAGGAATTAAGGCTTTGTTGGACTGATGAGGTAGAGTTCAGATTCCAATGCATTGAGAATTTGGTACTGAAGTTATTGAAATACTAAGTATAGAAAATTTATTTCAGAAGTTTGGTTTTAAAGGAAAGGGCAAATATTAAGAAGTACCTGAAGGTAGAATGTGATTGAAAAAAGTGTTTTTATTATTATTTGTCTTGTTAGTTTTAAGTCTGGAGAGCATGTGTACATGACTTTTTAGAATAATCTAATAGAAAGAGACAATGTGAAGATATGGCACCAGGAGAGATGAATTTAAAGCAAAAGAGTCCTGATGAGGTTAAACAAGAACATAGAACAAAAGTGGAAATACATTGTCATGAAATCTGAAGAAAGGTACTTACATATTTGTAATAGGAGGCTCCTTTCCCACTCTGGGTTGAAAGAAGAAAGATGTGCATGTTACGATAGGACATTAAGGACCATCTTTAAAAAAATAGGTAGTTGCAAGTTAAATGATTAAAAAATATAGTGAAGTTTTAGTGGTATTTGTAAATAATTAGGCAGCTAGATGAATTTTAAAAATACCAGGATTACCATATTCAGAATCTTTCTAAATAAGTAATTCATTACTTAAATAAGTAATTCTCAATGGAAAATATTCTCTCAAAATATTCATTATATTAGTACAAGCATGAAGAGAGGAAGGCTGCAGGCTCTCATTGCTTTAATAAAATAAAAAAGAAAAGGGATGAAATGTCTTCAGGATATTGAAGAGAAACTAGTAGAATGACAGGCATTAATTTCAAGCAGGAAGATGATAGATGGAAAATGAGTAAAGTGGTAAAACCCTTCTGTTAATTACTGTCACATTATAATTGATCATGTTACAATTGAAGGAAAATCATTTAGTTTTTTCCTCTTCAAAAATATTTTTCTCTATCCTTGGATCATTACTCTTAACATAAATTAAAGATTGTCATTATTCTAAGTACCACTAATATTCTTTTGGGAAATTATAACGGAAATGCTCTGAGTTTTAAAATTATTTTGTGCAGATTTATCTTCATTTAGCTTTCATATCCATGAATGCAATATGTCATTTCTTTTTGGTCAAATTTCATTATTTTTTACTGTGATTTCCAATTTTCTTAATATACTTTTATACATTTCTTGCTAAGTTTATTTTTATGTGCTTTTAATTTTAATTGTTAGAATAAATAACTTTTCTAAATTACTATTTAAATTTTGTTGCTGATGTATAGAACTGCAAATGATTTGTATATTTTGCTCTAATATGTAGCCACCTTGTTAAGCTTTTTTTGTAATTCTATTTTCAGTTTTTCAGATTTCTATGTAGGTAAATCATATCACTCCTGAATAATGACAGTTTGATTGCTTCCCTCCTTTTGTTTTGGTTAAACCTTAATATTATTTTACTTACAATCCAGGAATTATATACTAAATTTTCTTTAAAATTTACTTTTGAGTAATAATTTAGTCTATGGCTTATGAATTATTTAGTAATAGGATACAAACACAAACAGACTGGGATGTCAAATGCCTTTTCATGGTATATTCAAACAGGTTGCATAGAGATTATTTTCTGAATTAACTATGTGCAAAATGTCACCTGTAAATAATGATAGGATTTTTCTTCCTTTTAATTTTTCTGCTTTAAAAAAATATCCTGGTTTTAGTTTACTACTACAATAAACTTTGAGTACAAAAGTGGATAGAATGCATCTTCGTTTCTTCCAGAATTTACTAGGAAATTTTTCAGTTTCTGTAAGATTTTTTGTTGAACCTGAAAATCATTAACTGATCATTGTAGCTCTTTCTTGCTTGGAAAGCACATAAATCAGCATTTTTTAAATAAAAATTTTATTTATTTATTTTTAGAGAGAGGAAGGGAGGAAGAGAGGGAGAGAAATATCAATGGATGGTTGCCTTTCACACTCCCCCTACTGGAGTCCTGGCCCACAACCCAGGCACGTGCCCTGACTGGGAATTAAACCAGGAACCCTTTGATTTGCAGGCTGGCACTCAATCCACTGAACCACACCAGCTAGTGCATAAATCAGCATTTTCATTTGCTTATTTTGAATATTGAATAGTGTTTTCTACCTTTGGTGCAAGTTACCTGACACATCAGCTAAATATACATCCTTCAAAATAACATAACTGGCCAGTTATGAGACTTTGGAAGAAACCAGCTGCCAGCACTGAGCTACCACAAAACTCTGAGAGTTAAAAAGATATTATGTCATTATTAATATCAGAAAGAAATACTAATTAGGATGGAAGAGCTCAGCCGCACAGACTGATAAAATGGAAATGGGGTATATAGGAATATGCCATCTAAGCCACAAAAGGATAGTGTCTATGAAGGTGTTTATTTATGATTATAATTATAATTCATAATTTTATTTGGTACTAATGACAGAAATAACAAAAAGGTAAAGACACTGGATTATGTATAATAATATCTCTCATATTTGAGAGATGTAAAAATAATTAAAAATATATGCTTTTCTGGGAACTATATCTACTGAAGATATAAATCTAGAGTATAGGTCACAAAAGTACCAATTATATGGAGACAGAAAGAAACTATGGTACTTTTTATAGATACCTTCATCCTCTATACCTGGGGGGCAGACTATGCTGTACTATGGGGAACCAACTTGATCTTGACTATCATAATTTCAGAAAAGTCTTTATTCACAGCTTCAGCAAGTTTCTGGGGTGGGGCCTTCATATGAAAGGAGTTGGACTCTGAGATTTGAGAAGAGGCAAATGGATAGACAAACTTGACAATAATAAACCCCTAATTCTCATCTGTAATGCCAAAATATGTCAGGTTCCTTCTTAGTGTAGTCTTTATAAATGCCTTACAAGATAATATTTTTCCTCCTCAAAACTTCCTCCCGCTGCTATCTTGTCCACTAGCCAATGACAAAAGGTCTCACATGGTTCAAGAGGGGAAATGCATGCTCTGCTGAGGAAGGAAATGACTCACTCATTCATGGAAGAACAGTGGGACCTGGGTAAAGGTATACCTACAAGATCGTGTAAATAGTAATAAGGAGTGATCTTCAAAGTTCTAGACCAAGGGGAGTAGAAAATAAATATGAAGAAGGGAGAGTCTGTTGATATGGGGACAATCCCTGACTTAGCAGTTAATGCCCCTGGAGCCTATCTTCACACAATGCTGGGATGGCACTTAAAAGACAGGAAAAAGTTATGGCCCACAATGTAAAAATTGTGAATGTGAGAACTTCCTTGGCAGACTTTTTAGAAATAAATCAAATATATGTTAGAATAAGTCTATTTTATAAGACCCAAATACCTACCAGATGATTATGTTCCTTGGGAAATTCAGAAGACACCTCATTTACTGAAACAATAAAAAAAAAATCGTGAATGGGTGGAACAGTTGAATCATTTAGAAGCTCCTAAGTGGTGACAGCTGACGATAAGGGATCCTGCTAAGGAACTGGAGTTTACCAAAGATGAGCAAAATAGATACACAAAATAGAATGGGGCAGGAACCTGACATATACCTTTCTCTATCATTATGAGAACGAATTGCCTAAAATGTCTTCCCAAATATGAGAATTTAAATGAGATATTGAGAGATAGTTGCTAATGGAAAAAGAGGCAGGAAATATACCAAGAAAAGCTAATTTACATTAATATTACAGTTAGTTTGGTTGGAATCTTTAGAAGAAAAAGAATGATTATTCAATTAATTGTACTGCATTATTTTCTGAATTGTCTTTGAGTTTCAGTTCACAGGAGTCATTGCTTTACTTGAGTTTCTCTTTTATTGATTGATCGATTGATTTATATGGTTTCCCTTTTATTTATTTGATTGGTTAAGTGATGTGTGAGAGAGAGAGAGAGACATCTATTTGTTATCCCACCCATTTTTGCATTCATTCATTGCTTTTTATGTGCCCTGAACAGAGATAAAACTGGTAACTTTGGAGTATTGAGATGATGCTCTAATCAACCGAGCTACGTGGTTAGGGAGAGTTTCTCTTTTTTTTTATAAATTACTGTAATCAATATTTAAAATTTACATTCACGGCTATGTTATCATTTTTCTTTACTGTTTTCTTTCTCTTACAATTACCCTCCTCCCTGTTATATAAACACATTCTCATCCCTCAAAATACCCTATCTAACAGGCTGTGGCATCTATTTCTAGTTACAAGTGTTTTTGCAAACTTTGCAATGTGCCTATTCTACCCACATGCCTAGGTTTAACCATGATGGTTAAGCTGTAGGTGTCTTTCCTATCAGACCCTCTCACATAGGCAATGTGGAGATTCTCAATGAAAAGGTCCTTACACAAATGTATACTACGTGTATGTTTGTATAAATTTATATATTCTGAAGCAAACCTATGAGCGTGTTTTTCCTAGAGAAGACGTAATTTTTACATAATAAAGAATTGAGGTTTTTGACTATTTGTGCTAATTAATATGTTCCCTGAAAACTTTACTTGTTAGAGATTTGACATCTCTTTGGAATAAAAGAGAAGCTTTGTGAATTTTCCTGTGAGCCAGCATGCATGCATAGCACATTCTAGCTAATTTGACTATTGGAATGGTATTACATGATCAAAGTCACCTCTTTCCAACATTGTTATGCTGAAGTACTGTGTTAAATGTCTGCCATCACAAAACTGGAAGACTTGATAAATGTGTAGATTTGAAAGACCATTTGCGCGATTCTTTTTCAGGAGAAATTTTCTATTGATTTTGTAAAAGTGTTTTTGACATTATTATTCCACTTATCTAATTCACATATTTTGTATCAAATTAACATAGCCTTAGAAAACCAGTTTTTATTGAAGTCAAAATCGGCTCATAGTGCTAAATCAAACTGCTTATTTAAAGGAAATTATATTATTCAAAACAGCAGCTTTTAAATATTTCTAACAAGGTTCTTAACATGTCATTTTGAAGTTGTTAACATCTCTCTTGTGTATCTTACATTCTATTTCCATATTAATGTTTTATGAAACCCATTGATTTCCCTTATTGTAAAAAAAATGTGATTAGGTCATAGAATGCTATGATTGTTCATCATTATTTTTCAGCATCTCTTGAAGTTCTACCCAAAGTGCTCTGAAAATAAAATTTTTATGAATAGCCAACATAAATTAATTGTTGATAATATAATTTTCTTTGTTTAAATATTATACTTAAAAATTAACATCATTGAATTTGATAACAATGTTGAAAACTTTTGCTTCTGTAATAAATACAACATTCATATCATAACACAGAAAATTGTGCTTTAAGACACTTTTTTCCACTTGACTAACAAATGGTGATGACCCTTTCCTCACACATCTCTCCCTGTGGATGCTCTGTATCATAAAATTGAATCAGCTATTACATGGAAACCACAGATATGTTGGCTTTATTCAATACTACAAGAATTAACCAGTGTGTACAAATGTATATAAATTTCTAATGTTTTCAGTATTCGAATATATACCTGGGAAGACAAATGACCATATTTAACAGACTTTTACTCAGCACCTTCAGTGGTCCCAGCATTACTGCTGTGGATAATGCAGATAATTTTGTCTTCTATGTTTCCTGTTAAATTTCCCAAGAGATATTTTTTTCTTTTAGAATTTACTTAATGAAAAAGGTATTACTAATAAATTAAAAGGTTAATTAAAGAAGCAATAATAACAAAAAGTCTGATGTCTTTTACTTGGAAACAAAAAGAATATTATTTTTCAATCATACCTAAAAAACCCCTAAATACAGATCATTCTTAGACCAGGTGTACCAAAATCTGAAATTGATCTTCTCTCCTAAATTTCATATCTCAGGCTGTTTTTACATGATGATTTCAGAGCAACATAAAAATGAGAGCAGAAGACCTATTGCTTCTTGACACCTTGTTCAGAATCCACATAAAACTTTTGTCCGTGAATTATATAATCAAAACAAGTCCCAAAATCAATGAACAAGGAAAGAGTATCCACCTTGTAATGAGAGGAGCTGCAAATAATTTATAGTCATTTGAATCTCCTACTCAAGTAATTATGAAGATGACTTGGAACATATTATGGAAAAAAATGAGTACTAATTAACTAGACAAAGGGAATGGTTAGAGAAATATGTTCTAGTTCTATATGTATATGTTCTAGTCAGAGTATAACAATAAGCACATGGGATGTACATAGAAATTAAAGTTACTTAATTTTAGAATATCAAAAAATAAGGCACATAATCTTCACAACATGTACATTTTTTGGAGACGTGAGTAATCATCTTGATGCTAGTGTATTTTGTAATTGAACTCTAAAATATTAACAAAGAGAGAATGTCATGTGTGACAGCAAGAGTATATATGCAAAAGGAATTGATGGAAAAAATTTCCATATAAAGGAAACTATATTTGCTATATATTTCTATTAAAGAGGCACATGTGTCTTTTAATTTCCATCTTATATCTTTCCCATTCACTTATAAAAGAAACAACTCAAAAATTCTGATAGAGCAGTTATTAAAAATGTATGTATATAGTAGTCTATAAATCCTAGTAAAGTCTCTAATAAAGGTTTTAATAAAAATTTACCATGAATGTAATTAAATTATTATTTTTAATAGTAGAAGAAAGTTCAAGCATTTTGAGCAGGTTGCATTACTTAGAAATCATGAAGAACTGTAAGAATGGTCTCCCAAGAACAGTTCCCCCTGGTGCACATGGCTCAAATAATGTGAGAAAATATGAATTTGGTGGGTTGTAATCATATGACATGGATACATTAAATGTCACAGTTGCCTTTAAGAAAGTGACATTATCCAGGCAGGTTTGATCCAATTGCATGAACCCTTCAAATATGAGTCTAGAGGTGAGCGATGAAGGAAGTCAGGGATTCAAGGCATAGAGGGGTTCAACAATGTAAAGAAATTTCTCCTGCCTTTGAAGATAAAGAGGACCACCTCTCAGTCCATGGAGAAACTGAACCAAAGACCTGAATTCTTCCGAAACCCTGAATAAGCTTTGAAGAAAACCCAGCTCCAGGGAAGATAGTGCCTGTAGCACCTTGATCTCTGCCTTGCAGGATCCTTAGCAGAAAACCTATACACCTGTGCTTAGTGGTACAATTTCTGACCTACAGAGTGTGAGCCAATAATTTGGTATTGTTTTTATCTTCTAGGTCTATGATACTTTGTTACAGCAGCCACAGAAAACTAATGTGACCGGAAAGAAATTAATATTACCAAAAAAACAAATACATTACAATAGTCAGTCTTTGTTACTTTATTCTTCAATATTCTATGCAAAATAATAAGTTTTTTTCTTTAGACTATAGGATAATAATGAGTCTTTGGGCAGCAGTTAAATATGAGTGTATTTCCTCCATAATTTCTCTTCAATATTTACAAGCTGCGGGGCAAAGAGTTCTGCTTCCTAAAAGATGTCATCAGCTACTCTTAAAAAGTTATGCCAATATTATTTTAAGAGGTCTTTGCACAAATGTTAGTACTGATAAATTGATTTTTGCTCTAAATGTTTAAAATATATCAGTTTAAGTTATGTATGTAAACATTTGAGTGTCCAATAGTCATCAATCATTCACAAGATGAATATAAATGACAATTTCACAATGCATTCTTTAGGTCTGCAGTACAAAGAGATTCAATCAAATTTAATGTAGGTGACTAAAAGATTTCTGCACTAAAAAACCACTAAAGACATATATTTTTAATAGATTCTATTTCTTTCTCAGAGCAGTTGTTGTGTGTACTGCTCTCTTCCAATAAATGATTTCACTTTAAATTCAACTCAATTCATAATTTTTATCATATTGAACACTTATCATCTTCATTTAAATGACTGGAATTTACATTCTTACATTTTCCCCCAAGTTTCAGTTAAAATTTAGCCTCCAAATGAAATGTATATTATATATCTACCTAAGGCAAATTCAACTCCACTCCAAGGGAGTAATATTGATTTACAATGTTTAAGAATGTTCCAAATAATATATCCTTGCCAGCCTAACTTCATGTTATATAATACTTTATTTTAAGTTATTTTAATATAACATTATTTCTTATTTTCTATGTTCAAAACATGTTGAGAAATAGAAATTGTTTTATGCTGTCCACTAATTTATACACATTTTACATCAGAGATTTTATTCCTTCTGAAAAGACATAGTTTCTGCCTTAAGGATCTTACATAAAATAGATTAAGTTTACATTAAACAGTAAGCTGGTAAGAATAATATAATTCAAGACAGTGGAGAATATTATACAAAAGGACAAGGAAAAAGAGAGGTTAGAGAGAAGATATGAGCCAGCTATTTTTGATAGGATTTTCAAGATATGTCTCTTTGAAGTGTTGCTATGGTATGACCACAGTCAGGAGAAAGAGACAGCCAAGTAAAGAAAGTGGAGAAGAGACTTAGATTCATATATTACAACAAATATAAAGCAGGAACGAGTTTATAAAAACTCAAGAAATAGGAGAAAAGACAAAAAATGCCAGAGCACAGTGAAAAAGGGAAACAATGTTTTGTCTGAAGTCACACACATAGATAAGGAAAAAAAACATGATGACCTTTGAAGCACACATCTTTTCTTTTTAATACATTTGTCTCTGCCTACCCCCCACCACTTTCCCTTGCCCCCTCCCTCCTTCCCTCCCTCAGCTCTTCCCCTTTGGTTTTGTCCATAAGTCCTTGCTATATGTTCCTTGACTTTCCCCTTCCCTTCCCTTTCCCTGCACCCCCCTCCTTCCCTCTTGTCTCTCTTGATTTCTTTTCCTTTCAGTGTTGCTGGGCATATTTTCCTTGCATTTTTGTATTGTTGGTTAGGTTCCGCTTATAGGTGAGATCATATGGTATTTGTCTTTCGCCCCCTGGCTTATTTCGCCTAGCATAATGCTCTCCAGTTCCATCCATGCTGTCGCGAAGTTTAGTAATTCTTTTTTTCTTTCTGCTGTGTAGTATTCCATTGTATATATGTACCATAATTTTTTGATCCAATCACGTACTGATGGGCATTTAGGTTGCTTCCAACAGTTGGCTATTGTAAATTGTGCTGCTATGAACATTGGGGTGCATAGGTTCTTTGGTATTGGTGTTTTGATATTCTTAGGGTATAGTGCCAGCAGTGGAATCACAGGGTCAAAAGGCAGTTCCATTTTCAGCTTTTTGAGGAAATTCCAAACTGCTTTCCACAGTGGCTGCACCAGTCTGCATTCCCACAAACAGTGGACTAGGGTTCCCTTTTTTCCACAGCCTCACCAGCATCTATTGTTTGTTGATCTGTTTATGATGGCCATTCTGACCGCTGTGAGGTGGAACCTCATGGTGGTTTTGATCTGCATTTCTCTGATGACTAGCGATGCTGAGCATCCTTTCAAATGCCTCTGGGCCCTCTGTATCTCCTCCTTGGAAAAGCGTCTGCCCAGGTCCTTTGCCCATTTTTTGATTGGATAGTTTGTCTTCTTGGACTGGAGCCGAGTGAGTTCTTTATATATCTTGGAGACCAAACCTCTATCTGATCTATCATTAGTGAATATATTATCCCATAGGGTTGGCTCCCTTTTCATTTTGCTGATGTTTTCTTTTGCCGTGCAGAAGCTTCTTATTTTGATGAGGTCCCACTTGTTTATTCTTTCCTTTATGTCCCTTGCTTTAGGAGACATATCAGTGAAAAAATTGCTGCGTGGGATATCTGAGAGTTTCCTGCCAATGTTCTCCTCTAGGACTTTGATGGTGTTGTGACTTATATTTAAGTCTTTTAACCATCTTGAGTTTATTTTTGTGTATGGTGTCAGCTGATGATCCAATTTCAATTTTTTGCATGTAGCCATCCAGCTCTCCCAACACCATTGTTGAAGAGGCTGTTATTGCTCCATTTTATGTATCTGCCCCCTTTGTCAAATATTAGATGCCCATAGAGACCTGGGCTTATTTCTGGGCTTTCTATTCTGTTCCACTGGTCTATGGTCTGTTTTTGTGCCAGTACCAGATTGTTTTGAGTACGGTGGCTTTGTAATAGAGTTTGATGTTCAGTATTGTGATCCCTCCTACTTTGTGTTTCTTTCTCAAAATTGCTGAGGCTATTTGGGGTCATTTATGCTTCCATATAAATTTTTGAAATCTCTGTTCTATTTCTGTGAAATACGTCATTGGTATCTTAATAGGGATTGCGTTGAATCTATAAATTGCTTTGGGTAGTATGGACATTTTGAGGATATTAATTCTTCCAATCCATGAGCACGGTATATGCTTCCATTTCTTTGTGTCTTCCTTCATTTCTTTTTTCAGCGTTGTATAGTTTTCTCCGTACAGGTCTTTTACGTCTTTGGTTAAATTTATGCCTAGCTACTTTATTTTTCTTCTTGCTATATCGAGTGGTAATTTTTTTCTGATTGCTTCTTCTTCTATTTCATTACTGATGTACAAAAATGCCTTTGATTTCTGAATGTTGACTTTGTATCCTGCTGTTTTGCCAAATACGCTTATTAGGTTGAGGAGTTTTTTGGTAGAGTCTACAGGGTTCTCTATGTACACTATCATGTCATCTGCAAACAATGGTAGCTTTACTTCCTCCTTTCCTATTTGGATGCCTTTTATCTCTTTCTCTTGTCTGACCACTGTGGCTAGGACTTCCAATACGATGTTGAAAAGAAGCGGTGAGAGCGGACATCCTCGTCATGTTCCCGATCTTAGTGGGAAAGCTTTCAGTTTCTGCCCATTGAGGATGATGTTGGCTGTAGGATTTTCATATATGGCCTTTATTACGTTGAGGAATGCCCCATTTATTTCCATTTTGCTGAGTGTTTTGATCATAAATGGGTGCTGTACCTTATCAAATGCTTTTTCTGCGTCTGTTGAGATGATCATGTGGATTTTGTCTTTTCTTTCATTTATGTGATGTACCACATTTACTGATTTGCGTATATTGAACCATCCCTGCATCCTTGGGATGAATCCCACTTGACCGTGGTGGATAATCTTTTTAATGTATTGCTGGATGCAGTTTGCCAATATTTTGTTGAGGATTTTAGCATCTATGTTCATCAGCGAAATTGGCCTGTAGTTTTCTTTCTTTCTAGGGTCTTTATCTGGTTTTGGGATCAGGGTGATGCTGGCCTCATAGAAAGAGTCTGGGAGTCTTCCTTGTTCTTGGATTTTTTGGAATAGTCTGAGAAGGACAGGGGTTAGCTCTTCCTTAAATGTTTTGTAAAATTCTCCTGTGAAACCATCTGGCCCTGGGCTTTTGTGTGCTGGGAGTTTCTTGATGACTGCTTCAATTTCCCCAGCAGTTATTGGTCTGTTCAAGCTTTCTGTTTCTTCCTCCTTCAGTGTTGGAAGATTATATTTTTCAGGAAATTTGTCCATTTCATCAAGATTTTCAAATTCTTGGCATATAATTGTTCATAATAATTTCTGATGATCATTTGTATTTCTGTGGTATCAGTTGTAATTTCTCCTCTTTCATTTCTGATATTATTAATTTGGGTCCTCTCCCTTTTTTTCTTGAGGAGTCTGCTTAAAGTCTTGTCCATTTTATTTATCTTTTCAAAGAACCAGCTTCTGGATTCGTTGATCCTCAAATCGTTCTTTTTGTCTCTATGTCATTCAGTTCTGCTCTAATCTTGACTATTTCCTTCCTTCTACTTGCTCTGGTATTTATTTGTTGTGTTTCTCCAGTTCTTGAAGTTGTAGTGTTAGGTCTTTTATTTGAAATGTTTCTATCTTTTTTAGGTAAGCCTGTATTGCTATGAACTTCCCTCTCCGGACCGCCTTTGCTGTGTCCCATAGGTTTTGGACTGTTGTCTGTTCATTTTCATTTGTTTCATGAAATTTCTTGATTTCTTCTCTTATCTCATTATTGACCCATTCATTGTTTAAGAGTCTACTGTTCAGTCTCCATGAGTTTGCAAGTGTTTGAAGTTTCTCTTTGAGGTTGATTTCCAGTTTCAAGGCCTTGTGGTCTGAGAGAAAGTTGGGTATTATTTCAATTTTCCTGAATTTGCAGAGGTTTGCTTTGTGTCCTATCATGTGGTCTATCTTTGAAAAACTGCCATGAGCATTTGAAAAGAATGTGTATTTTTCTTCTTTGGGATGTAAGGTTCTATATATGTCAATTAAGTCTCTTTGACTCAGTGTGTCATTAAGAGCCACAATATGTTAATTAATGTTTTGTTTGGAAGATCTGTCGATTTTTGACAGTGGGGTGTTGAAATCCCCTACTATCAGTGTGTTGCTGTCTATATCATTTTTGAAGTCATCCAGGACTTTCATTACAAACTTCGGGGCTCCTATATTGGGAGCATATAAGTTTACAATGTTGATGTCTTCTTGATAGATTCTTCCTTTAAGTATGATAAAGTGCCCCTCTGGGTCTCTCTTTATGGCCTTTGTTTTGAAATCTACTTTGTCTGAAACAAGTATGGCAACCCCGGCCTTTTTCTCATGCTCATTTCCTTGGAATATTATTTTCCATCCCTTTACTTTCAATCTGTGTAGGTCTCTTGCTCTGAGGTGGGTCTCTTGGTGCCAGCATATTTGTGGGTCATGTTTTCTTATCCATTCAGCTACCCTGTGTCTTTTGATTGGGGCATTTAGTCCATTCACATTGAGAGATATTACTGATAGAAACTCACTCATCTTTTCTCTTTGTACCTGTGTTCCTCTCTGTCTCATTCTTTTCCTTCATCTGCTTAAACCAGTCCCCTTAGCATATCTTGGAGTGCTGGTTTGGTAGAGATGTATTCTTTTAGCTTTCTCTTGTCTGGGAAACTCTGTATTTCCCCTTCTATTTTAATGGACAGCCTAGCTGGGTAGAGCAGCCTTGGTTGTAGGCCCTTGCTTTTCATGACTTGGAATATTTGTTGCCATTCCCTTCTGGCTTGTAGTGTTTCTGTTGAGAAGTCAGCTCCTAGGCGTATCGGGGCCCCCTTGTATGTTACTTTCTCCTTCTCCCTTGCTGCCTTGAGGATTCTCTCTTTGTCTTTGACATTTCCCATTTTAATGATGATGTGCCTTGGAGTGGACCTCCTTGAGTCCCTCCTGAGTGGGGTCCTCTGTGCCTCCTGGATCCATGAGAGCCTTTCTCTCCTCAATTTAGGGAAATTTTCCATCCTTACTTTTTCAAGGAGGTTCTCTATCCCTTGCTCCTCTTCTCCTTCTGGTATCCCTATTATACGGATATTATTGTGCTTCAGGCTGTCCTGCCTTTCCCTAAATGCCTTTTCATTCTTTTTGAGTTTTTTTTCCATTTCTTGTTCTTTCTGGGAGCTTTTTTCTACCTTATCCTCCATCTCACTGATTTGATCCTCGGCTTCCTCCAGCCTGCTTTGGATTCCTTCTACTGTGTTCTTCAATTCAGAAATGGGATTCTTCATAGCCTCTTGTGTCTTCTTGATAGTTTCTATGTCCTTTTCCAGGCTGATATAGTTTGCTGTACGATCCTGATAGTTTCTCTGCAGTTTCTCCTAGTTCTCTTTGAGCTGGCTGAGCTCATTGAGCTTCCTTAGAACCATTGTTTTGAATTCAATATCTGATAGTTCCCTTGCCTCTATTTCATTTAGCTCTCTCTGTGGGGAGTCCCCTTTTCCACTCATTTGGGGGGAACTTCTTTTTCTTCCAGTTTTGTGAGAATCTGTTAAGTGTTTTTGTCCTTTTCTTTCTGGGCCTGCCTCTGATGATGTCAGTTGTTGATCCTATAGGGCTTTGGGTTGTTCGTTTGAGCCTTTTAGGAGTCTAATGCCTGTGCCTGACTCCTGCTTGGAGCAGCTCTGTGACCCCTTCGGTCAGGGCTGGGCTATTTTTTGGGATCTCTCTACGCTCTCAGGAGAGCTCCTTGAGCGCGTTCCCAGCGCGGCAGGGTCCCCCACCTGCCTGGGCTCGCATGTGCTTGCCCCAGACCAGGGGGCTTATTCGCGACCTCCCGTACTTATCTGGCCCCCCTGGCCTGCGAGCTCCACAGCACTGGTCAGTTTAGGGTCTTCTATTGTGTGTTTTCCCCGCTTTTGGCTCTTTGGGTGCGTTGCTTGCCCTCGCCAAATGGGGACTACGGAAATGGGAGGAAGTCAGCTCCAAGACTCTCTGGTTAATCCTGTCTCCGGTCTCTCCTACAGGGACTCTGGGCAGCTCTACTAATTTTGTGGGCCGCTCCACAATCGCGGGCGGGCGGGTCAATTTACGCCTGCCCTTGCCGCTCTGTGCACTCCCTTGCAGGCCGTATGGGTGCCAATCTGTGGGTGGCCTTGCTGGCCAGTTCAGGCATTCGCCAGTCCTCCCGGGTCACACACACACTCGCCAACCCTCGCCGGTCACTCGGCACAAGTGTGCATGCGCGCCCACACTGGGTGTTTTGGGGGTGTCTATGTGTGCTTTTCGGCTTTTGGCTCTTTGTGGGTGTGGCCTCTTCCCATACAATGGAGACTAAGGCAAGGAGAAGGAGTTGGGACTCCCCGGTTCTTCCTCCCATTCTTTCCCCAACGCCGCAGTTCCTAGTCTCTCCTAAGGGGTCTCCGGGCAGTTTTGTGACCCCTTCGGCCAAGGATCCACCCGCTGTGCGGACTGCGTTTCAATCGCAGGCAGTCTGGTTCATGCTCGCCCCCGCTTCGGCCTCTTTGGGGTTGTGCCTTTCCAGCCCACAATGGAGACTACAGAACGGGGAGGGAGTCGGGATTCCCCGGTTCCTCCTCCCGTTCTTTTCCCATTGCCTCCGTCTCCAGTCTTTCCTCCAGGCTCTCCCAGCCAGTCTGCACTCAGCCCCGTAGCTCACATGTGTACGAGCTGTGCGCGGAGCACATAAAAGGCAGGTTAATTGATTCCCTTATGCCTGAGCGAGATGGTAGCTGCAGAGTGGGAGGCATGCCATCACCGGGGCTCCACGGGCCTCCATGTCAATTCTCTTCACAAAGTTTTCCTCACCAGTCTTTTCCCAGGCACCAGCCCACCCTGCTGCTGCCTGTACCCAGAGATCAAGGAGGGTGGCTGCCACTGCAACTTTTGCATTTGCCCTTTAAATGTCTCTTTGCATCCCCAGCCACCTGCCTCTGGCAGAGAGCGCCCCTAAGCTTTTTGGGGTTGCATTTTGTTTGTATTTTCTTGGTTTTAGGTGCTGTAGTTTAGGGGTTCCTGTTTATGATTTAGACCCTGTTCTTCTCCGGGGAAGCTAACTGACCGTTTCAATGTCCCTCTGGTGCCAGTGCCCGTGGGCACCCAGCCCACCCTCTCGAGCCTCCACTGCACTTCTCACCCATTGGGATGTGTGAGAGTAGAATCCACTGTCCGCGGCACCAAGGCTCCTCTCCCACTATCGCTCCACTGCTTTCCAGGTGATTACTCCATTATTTAGTTGCAATTCCAGTTTGGTTTTCGGAGGAGGTCAGTGTGACTCCCATTCATTCCTCCGCCATCTTCTCTTGAAGAAGACTTATTTGTGATAGTAAGTCACACATAGATAGGGGACCTAGTTAAAATATACTTTGTAATCCTTAGTTGAACTGCTATATAAAGAGGTTCTAGGAAAAATAGTTTAATAAAAGGGATTTTTAGCAAGCTATTCATGTACTACTACAAAGAATAGAATTTACATATTCCAACCATAAAGAATAAAGATTTTATAATTTATAAGAGAAACAGTAGAAGAGAGATACATGATTGGATTCAGATTTATTATTTTATTTTAATTTATTCTTAAGTTAATGTTATTGTCATTTTCCATTACCATTTATCCCCCTTGTACCCCTTCCCCATATAATCACCACAACTGTTGTCCATGTCCATGAGTCCTTTTACCTTTTTGCTTGATCCATCTATCCCCTAACCCCACCCCCAGCACTGTCAGCTTACTCTCTGTGACTGTTTCCAGAGTGTGACTCTGTTTTCTCCTATTTCTTGATTTTGTTTGTTCCATTTGCTCATTAAATTCAACATATGAGTGAAATCATATGGTGTTTTCCTTTGTCTGACTGGCTTAGTTCATATAACGTATTTTCCAATTTCATCTATGCTGTTGCAAAGTATAGAATTTTCCTTTTTTATGGCCAAGTAGTATTCCTTTGTGTAAATGTTCCATAGTTGTTTTATTCACTCATCTACTGATGGACATTTGGGCTGCTTTCATATCTTGGCAACTGTAAATCACACTTGAAGGAACACAGGGATACTTACATATTTTTTCAAATTAGTGTTTCAGGTTTCTTTGGATAAATTCCCAGAAGTGGGAGCACTGTATCATAAAGTGTTTCCATTTTTAATTTTTGAGGTATTTCCATACTGCTTTCCACAGTGGCTGCACCCATCTGCATTCCCACAAACAGTGCAAACGTGTTCCCATTTCTCCACGTTCTTGTCAGCAGTTGTTGTCTGTTGATTTATTGATCATAACCATTTTGACAGCCATGAGGTGTTATCTCATTTTTGGTTTTAATTTGCATTTCTCTGATGATTAGTGATGTTGAGAATCTTTTCATATGTCTATTGGTTATATGTATGTTCTCTTTGGCAAAGTGTCTATTCAGATCCTTGCCCATTTTTTAATTGGGTTGTTTGTTTTTATGGTGTCAAGTTTTGTAAGTTCTTTATAAATTTTAGATATTAACCCCTTAACAGATGTATCTATGAATACGTTCTCCCATCCTGTGAATTATCTTCTTATTTTGTTGATGGTTTCCTTTGCTGTGCAAATCTTTTTAGTTTGCTATAATCACATTTGTTTGTTGTTTCTTTTGTTTCCCTTGCCTGAGGAGATATATCTGAGAAAATATTACTACAAGCAATGTTTGAGATTTTACTGCATATGTTTTCTTCTAGGATTTTTATGGTTTGGGGTCTAACATTTAAGTCTTTAACCTATTTTGAAATTATTATTGTGTGTGACATAACAAGGTGCTCTAGTTTCATCTTTTTGCATGTATCTGTCCAGATTTCCCAACACTATTTATGAAATAAACAATCTTTAGTCTATTGTCTGTGCCTTCTTTCTCTGTCAAATAATAATGGACTATAAAGCCAGTTGTGGGTTTACTTCTGGGCTCTATATTCTGTTCCATTAAGCTATGTGTCTGATTTTATGCCAGTACCATGCTGTTCTGATTACTATGGCCTTATAATACAGCGTTATTCCTCCAATTTTGTTCTTCTCTCTCAAGGTTGCAGTTGGTATTCAGAGACTTTTTGTGGTTCAATATAAATTTTTGAAGATACAGTTGCAGATTAAGGTTCAATCTGATGACTTGAGGGCAGCTGATTGGTATAATAGAAATCAAGGATGACTAAATTTGTTTGGATTTCCCCAAAAGTACATCCCAAGAAAAGGATTTTATTCCAGATGTTTTAGAGTGAATTGATGTCATTAAACCCATGTTAGAGGGTGAAGATAGAGAGATAATAAGGAAAGATAAGGCAATTTGGAGTGTGTTAATTTTGGGACTTGATTCTGTTGGAATCTCTGAGGCATGCACAGAATGTCTCCTAGAACAAGTCATGTTAAAGGACAATAGAGTGGGCATTTTATCCACCATATTCTCTTCAACATTGATTATAAATGGTATCTTGGGGTACTCTCTGCCCCGTCAACATATTCCCCCTTACTTTGGAGCTATGCTTACTCTGGTCAAATGGTTACTAGGAGTCACTTGATATATTTTGGACATGAGGGTGGGGTTTCAATATTAGGGTGTATCGTTGGATATGTTACCATGGAAAGGACAGGAGAGGCACATATTTGGAAAAAGGATAAATAAAGGTTTCAATTTAGAACATATTAAGTAGGAGGTATATTAAGCAGGTAACTGTGTTTATGGTTCTGGCCCTGCACTATTGACATAAAGGTCAAAAATATCAATTTATAAGTTATTAGTTTGTCAATGGTTTTTAAAGTCATAGAACTGAATGAGATCAACTATGAAGAAAATATATATAGAAAAAAATCATCACCAGAGTATGGAGACAAGGAGCAGTATAATGCAGTAGTTAACATTTAAAACATAAGAATTTTAAAAAGGAGACTATGGCATCAGTGAAGTCAGGAGAAAGTGAGACAAGAATCAGAAGCTACACAAACAAGCTTTACAATAAGATAACTGCTGAGTCATTCTGACAGAGTAGACTCAGCTGACCACACTCTCACAAAAGCCATTTTCCTCGCATTTTATACCCCTACTTTGCTTTCCCTTTTTTCATACCACACCTATTTTCATACCATACCTATTTTCCTTCCTGTTTCTATGATCACTTTTTATCCCTTCCAAAATGTAATTTCCATAAAGACACAGACATTGTCTTGGTGACTACACTTTTGTGCCTAAAATAGTGCTTAGCACAGAATACACAGTTACTAAATACTGGCTGAAAAAAAAATGCTTAAAATCACTGATGGTTATCTGTGCCAAAAGCCACTAAAAAGTCAAACATTAGAAACTTAAAACAGTGAGCATGAAAAACTTTCTTAAGTAGTTTTGCTGTGATTTGAAAGAAAAGGTAGCAAGAAAGGAAGGGTTGAATTTTCTATCAAGGAATATTACAACTTGTCTTCAGAAGTGTTTATATAAGAGGGAAAATTGATAATGGAGAAAAGTTAATTATAGGAAATGCCATTTCATAGACTAGAAGGATGGGGTCTCATTACAACTCGAGGGTCCATACCTCTAATGAAACTGGAATAAAGGCAGAATTTGTAGGAAAGATGCAGGTAAACTGATAAATGAGGTGGAGATACTAGGTTGTTATACTACTGCTTGTATTTTATTGGTGAGATTGGAAGCATAGTTGTCAGTAAAATTATGAGTGTCAATGTAAAAAAAATCCAAACCTGTAAGAATTTTTATGAGTTTATTTAAGCCAAACTGACAACAATTGCCAGGAAGCAAAACCTCAACAAGTTGAGAAAATGCTCTGAAAAATGGCAGTTTGGCACCTTATTTTATACATTACAATCAAAAGAGGAGGCATAGGTGAGTTACATGAAACCCACTGGTGATAAATTAAGATGGAAGAAAGCAAAGCAGGGGCAGGGGATGACATCTGGGGTTGGATAAAAAGTAAAATGAAAGACACGTACTTTTACACAGGTGGGTACAGGATAGTTAACAGTCAACAACTAAAGTGATAACAATAATAATGAAGAGATTTTTGGTATCCTTCCAGTGCAGAGACTATGCTTTGAAGGGTACAGAAAAAGGGAAATTTGTCATTCAAACTGTATCTACCAAAAGACAAGAGAAAGTCTCAGTTAAGTTAAACATTGACATTTGTTCGGGAAAAATACCAACCTAGGACAGGATTACCCACCATGACCTGCTTTTGGTTAAAGTAACCACAGACCATCCTCTGTGGTTACTATAGGCCTCTGACTGTGTAAGGCCACCAGACAGGCCTCCCCTGAGTTTGTCAGATTAGTATGTGGCCCCTCTTCTTCCACATTGGAAAGAAGTTGTAAGATTGTTGGGCATCTGATGATAAAGGGGGATGAATGACAGTGACAGGGATAGAGAAACTGAATAAACTAGGAATATATAACAATTACTTAGAAATCCTTTTGAAGTTCACAGCACAGGAGCAGAGATGTAATAAAAGACTGTAAATATTCATAAGACTGTAGAGCGATCTCTGTCTTACAACCAAACCAGTACGGATCTATTATACTAACAGTAGCCTATAAGTAAAATAGGTGCAAACCTCCAACCCTGTTTTTAAAAAAGTTCTTAAGGAATTACAAGGACAACAAGGGAGAGTTAAGCAATGATATTTGACAAAATACCTGATAATTATATCTCAAAAATTTTAAAATCATCTAAGAAACTGTCACAGTCAAGAGTAGCCTATAGTCATAAAACAGCTAACTGTAATTCTGTATCCTGGGGAGGTCTTGAAACATAAACAGAAAATCTGAATGAAGCATAGACTTTGCAAAATTACAATTCATTAATATTGGTTCATTAATTATAATAAACGTGTCACACATATAATAGGGGAAACTTATAGGAGGATACATGAGAACTCTGTAGTGTGTTTACTGTCTTTCCATAAGTTTAAAATTGTTCTAAAAATAAAGTTTATTAAAATTAATAAAAGAAGTTTGTGAGATCATTTGAATGAAATTCTAATAGGATAAATTGTTTGGAGTAAGATATTTAGACTGAAAATTCATGAACTTTTTTCAAAATGAAAAACCATTACTGAGATATTAGCAGTGAAGTTATGTGGATGATATGGGTGATGTGTGGGAGCTATGACCATGGAGGCAGATGAATCAGAGTCACCAGTATGTTGCCAGCAGTTTGATGAGGAAAAGTGGTGAGAGATGGACTGCAATCTTCAATTCCTGAAGCAGTGGACAGGTGAAACAAGGATGGGGTTTTAAGAAAAGGAAAAGGTAGGGAAGTAGCAATGAGGAGCAAACACCAATAGCTATACAAATATTTTTTGCCTTTAATGTGGAGAAAATACCTGTCTACACTTGGAAAAAATTGTGTAAAATTGTGTTATCGGGCCATAAGTAGTTTTTGTTAGAGCAATAAGGTAATAAGAATATGAAGTTGGAAACTGGATAACCTTAGGATAGAAATGGATTTCTGGTTATTAATAATGACCTCAGAGGCCTGGGATTTCAGTAGGAAGTGAGATAAACAGTGACAAAATGCATGATAAAATTTTTTGATGCTCTAGAAAAAGATGGTAATGAAATGCTACTTTTAGTCTTATGGTTGATGGTTTTGTTGGCCCGTTGTGGTGGTGACACAAACAACAAGTTTCATCATGGGGGCAGATACTAACTTATCTGTAGGCCTCTCTTAAAATCCATGGAACTATGTACAATGTTAGAGGCTAATAGGTATGTACAAGTGTGCAAGAATAAAACTTGTATACTCTCTTTATTTTAGGGTTTATATTTCAGGTTCATAACTTTAATTAAAAGTGTCAATGCATGTATTAATTGTGATGGAAAATGCAGACCTTAAAAATATTAATCTGCAATAATATAGTATTTATACAACTCCCTTCCTCAACACAAACAGCTTTACCTAACCATCATTATTTATGCTTTCTCATGCATGTTTCAAAGATAATTTCATGAATAAGGCTTAGAGTATTTCAAACTTTTTCTTTTCATACAAATTACATTTGTATATTTTGTTGTTTTTCTTCAACTTTAGGATGATCATTTTTTAGTCACAGGAACAAACCTAATGTTGTCCCACAGAATTAAAAACATAATGTTTGAATTGAAAGAAAAGGGAGCATTTGGTGTTTTTCATACGAGAAACAGAATCATCATGCATGTCATTTTCATTTGAGATATTCAATAAATCATGGAGTTATATTTTATTGTTTCAAAAGCATTCTTATGTAGAATTCACAATTTTATTTTCTGGTATGGAAACTCCGTATATCCTGTTAGCAGTGTGACTTCATTTTTATTTATATAGTTTGTTGTAAAAGAATTACTTCTCTTAAAATTTGTTACTAGGCACCTTATATTTCAGTTTCTATTAGTAATCTCTGAATTTGCATCAAGCCCTGACAAGATCTAGAATTTATACTGATTTTCTTCCATGTAGGGAAGAAAATTGGACAGTGAATTTGATCTGTTGAGGCTTAGAAAGACTTATCTTTTTAACACTTCATGTACTTAGATATGAAATAAATAATTCTTGCTAAGGGAAAATAAACTTGTACTTTTAATTTTTATTGCCAAAACACTTCTATATTTTAAAATAATATATATGAAAATTTATTAATGTTAATGTAATAAAAAAAGGAAAATGTCTTTACAGGTTTTGTGATACCTAAGTGGTACACACAAATAATCTATCTTATAATATTTAAATAGCACATATATAAAATTCTACAAAATAATGAACTGCAAATTTGATTCATTAAAACTTGTACTACTTACTGTCTGATGAGAGTTAATATGCTAAAAATAAGATTGAGTTTGAAACTTGTTCCAGATGAATTAATTTAGGAATGCAAAAGTACTTAAAAGGCAAGTAAAAACTGGTAATAGAAACCTGATAGAAGTATGAACTAAAAAATTATAATCACACTTTTTTAAAAAGATGGCACAGGTTAAGTTACTAGGGAATTAATCCATTTTTGAAGGAGCATGCCTCTGGGAATTAAAAATTAGAAGACCTAAGAGAAATGGAAATATCAGAAAATGGAGTCCTGGGTTCAAACATTAGAGAAAAATTCTGTGGCTATCACTTTATGTGGTTATTCATATATCTTTTATATCTTTTACATCTATATATCATTTTAATGAGCCATTTTTAATACATTTTGTCCATTTTAATTTTATTTATTTATTTTACTTTATTTTTATTTTATTTTACTTTTTACTCTTTTTTGTTATGGAATTTATTTGGGTGATATTGGTTAATAAATTTTTATAGGTTTCAGGTGTATGGTTCTATAAAACATGACCTGCATATTATATTGTGTGTTTACCACCCAAAGTCAAGTTTCCTTCTGTCATTATTTATCCTCCTTTTACCCCTTTCTAACTCCACCCAACCACCTTCCTCTCTGGTAATCACTATACTGATATTTTTGTCTATATGAGTTTTGCTTTTTTAAACTTAATCCCTTCCCCTTTTTTAATTCAGCCCCCTAAAAACCCTCCCCTCTCAACTGTTGTCAGTCTGTTTTCTCTGAGTGTTTCTATTTTGTTTGTTTATTTGGTTCATTAGATACCCCATATAAGTGAGATGACACAGAATTTGTCTTTCTCTGTTTGGCATATTATACTTAACATAATAGTCTCCGGATCCAGCCCTGCTATTGGAAAAGGTATAATTTCCTTTTTTTTTCTTTCTTTTTTTTTTTTTTACTGCCTAGCAGGAAATGTAACACAGATTTTTTTTTAATCCACTCATCTGCTGATGGATACTTGGGCTTCCTCCAAATCTTGGCAATTGTAAATAATGCTACAATGAACATAAGGGTACATATATTTTCAATTTGCTCTTTTGGGTTTCTTTGAGTATATTCCTAGAAGTGTAATCGCTAGATCATAAGGCAGTCTTATTTTTAATTTTTTGTGGTAACTCCATGCTGCTTTCCACAGCGACTGCACAAATCTGCCTTCCCACCAACAGTGCACCAGGGTTCACTTTTCTCTACATCCTCTCTAATACTTGTTTGTTGATTTATTGATGATAGCTGTTCTGGCAGGTGTGAGGTGATATATATCATTGTGGTTTTAATTTGCATTTCTCTGATGATTAGTGATGTTGAGCATTCTTTCATGAGTCTATTCGCCATCCGTATGTTGTGTTTGGAGAAGAGTCTGTTCAGGTCTTTTGCCCATTTCTTAATTGGATTGTCTGAGTTTTTTTGGTGTTGAGTTTCATAAGTTCCTTATAAGTTTTTGATATTAAGCCCTTATCTGATATTTCAGAAAATATGTTCTTCCATTCAGTGAGCTGTCCTTTCAACTTGTGTATGGTTTCCTTTACTGTGCAAAGACTTTTTAGTTTGACATAACCTCATTTGTTTATCTTTTCTTGTTTCCCTTGCCAGAGGCAATATGTCAGAAAAAAAAAATTATTGTTACAAGAAATATCTGAAATGGTGGTGCCTGTTTTCTTCCAGGGTTTTTTTTTGTTTGTTTGTTTGGGTTTGTTTTTTTTTTTTTTGGTTTTGAGTTTATCTAGCATCTAAGTCTTTTATCTGTTTTGAGTTTCTTCTTGTCTATGGTGTAAGAAAGTGATCTAGTTTCATTTTTTTTGCACATATCTGTCCAATTTTCCCAACACCATTTATTTAATAGGCTATCTTTACTCCACTCTATGTTTTTGCCTCCTTTGTTAAATATTAATTGCTTTCTATTCTGTTCCATTGATTTATATGTCTGTTTCATTTTTTAATGTCAGTACCATGCTATTTTTACAACTATGGCCTTGTAGTAAAGTTTGATATCAGATAGCATGATTTCTCCAATTTTGTTCTTCCTTCTCAAGATTGCTATAGCTAATCAGAGTCCTTTGTTCCATATAAATTTTTAGAAATTTGTTTAGTTCTATGAAATACACCATTGGTGTCTTGGTAGGAATTATGTAGAATCTATAGATCACTTTGGGTAATATGAATATTTTAACAAAGTAAATTCTTCCTATCCATGAACATGGTACATGGTTCCACTTATTGGTGTTTTTTTTTGTTTGTTTGTTTGTTTGTTTCAATTTATTTCTTCAGTGTCATAATTTTCTGAGAACAGACTTTTTACATCCTTGGATACATTTATCCCAAGGTATTTTATTGTTTTAAATGAAATTGTAAATGGGGTTGTTTCCTTAGTATTTTTTTTCTGATAATTCATTATTAATGTATAAAAATGCAATGTATTTGTAGATATTAATTTGTATCCTACTACTTTATTGAACTCATTTACCAATTTTAATAGTTTTATGGTAGAATCTTTAGGGTTCTCTATAGACAGTATCATGTTGTTTGCAAATAATAACAGTGTTATTTATTTCTTCCCAATTTGAATGACTTTTATTCTTTTTCTTCTCTATTTCTGTGGCTAGGACTTCCAGTACTATGCTGAATATGAGTAGAGAAATTGGACACCCTTGTTTTTTTCCTAATCTTAAGGGAAATACTTTTAATTATTGCCCATTGAGTATGATGGTCACTATTAGTTTGCCACAGATGGCCTTTATTATGTTGAGGTATATTCCCCCTACTCTCACTTTGCTGTGAATTTTTATCATAAATGGGTGCTGGATTTTCTCAATTGATTTTTATCATTTTTTATGTTTTATCATGCTTATTGATTTGAAGGTACTGTACCAACTTTCCGTCCCCTGAATAAATCCCACTTGATCATAGTGTATGATATTTTTAATGTATTACTGGCAATAATTGTTACTACTTTGTTGAGGATTTTAGCATTTATGTATATCAGTGATATTGGCCTATAATTTTCTTTGTAGTATCCATATTTTGGTTTTAGAATAGGGAAATGCTAGCATCCTAAAACGATCTTGGGAGTCTTAATTCCTCTTGAAATTTTTGGAATATTTTGAGGATAGATGTGAGTTTTTCTTTGAATATATGGTAAAATTAACCTGTGAAGCAATCCAGTCCAGGACTTGTTTGTTGGGAGTTTTTTCATTACTGTTTCAATGCTTCAGTTTCATTAGCTGCAACCTATCTATTCAAATATTCTGATTCTTCCTGATTCAGTTTTGAAAAAACTGTATGTTTTTAGGAGTCTATCCATTTTGGTCAGGTTGTGTGATTTGTTAGCATATAGTTGTTCATAGTATTTTCTTACAATCCTTTGTATTTCTTTGGTGTCAGTTGTTACTTCTCCTCTCTCATTCCTGGTTTTTCTTATTGTTGCTCAGTGTTCAGTTACAGTTGTCCCCATTTCTCCCGATTTTGTTCTCCCCAGCCCCATACAATCTCCTGTTCCCCAAAACAATCCCTTCCCAATTGTCCTTGTCCATGGGTCCTTTGTACATATTACCCTTTTTCCCCCCATTTTCTCCCTCCCCCTGCCCCTCTGGTTCCTGTGAGGTTGTTCTCTATTGCCATGTCTCTGGTTCCTTTTTGCCCATTAATTTGTTTTGTTGAATAGAGTCCACTTATACATGAGATCATATGATATTTGTCTTTCACTGCCTGGTTTATTTCTCTTACTATAATACTCTCCAGTTCTATCCATACAGTCTCAAAAGGTAGGGGCTCCTTCTTTCTCTTTGCTGCATAGTATTTCCATTATGTAAATGCAGCAGGTTATTTTGATCCACTGTGTTTACTGATGGGCACTTAGGCTGTTTCCTGCACTTGGTTATTGTAAATAATGGTGGTATGAACACAGGGGTGCATAGATTCTTTTGAATTGGTGTTTCAGGATTTTTAGAGTATAATCTCAGCAGTAGAACTACTGGATTAAAGGGAAGTTTGAGGAAACCCCATACTGTTTTCCTCAGTGCCTGTACCAATCTGCATTCCCACAAACCATGCACAGGGATACACTTTTCTACAAATCCTTACCAACACTTGCTGTTTATTGATTTGTTTATGATAGCAGTTCTGGCAGGTGTTACGTGATATATTATTGTGATTTTAATTTGCACCTTAGAAATTTACCCATTTCACCAGGTTTTCAAATTACTTGGCATATAATTGTTCATAATAATTTATTATAGTCTTTTGTATTTCTGTGATATCAGTTGTAATCCCTCCTCTTGCACTTCTAATTTTATTTATTTGGTCCCTTTCTCTTTTTTCTTTGATGAGTCTGCTTAAAGGTTTGTCAACTGTATTTATCTTTTCAAAGAACCAGCTCCTGGATTTATTTATTGATCCTTTGAATTGTTCTTTTAGTCTCTATGTCATTTAATTCTGCTCTGATCTTGGTTATATCCTTCTTTCTACTCTCTCTGGGCTTTGTTTGTTGTTCCTCCAGTTCTTGTAAATGTAGTGTTAGGTTGTTTATTTGAAATGGTTCTATCTTTTTTAGGTAGGTCTGTATTACTATGAACTTTCCTCTCAGGTCTGCCTTTGCTGTGTCCCATAGGTTTTGGACTGTTGTGTGTCTACTTTTTTTGTTGTTGTTTCCGGAAGCTTTTTGATTTCTTCCTTGATCTCATTATTAACCCATTAATTGTTTAATAGCATGTTATTCAATCTCTATGAATTTGAATGTTTTTGAGTTTTTTCCTTCAAGTTGACTTTTAGTTTCAGACCCTTGTGGCCTGAGAAAATGCTTGTTATTATTTTAATTTTCTTGAATTTCTTGAGGCTTGTTTTGCATCTTATCATGTAGTTTATCTTGGAAAATGTTCCATGTGCATTTGAAAAGAATGTATGTTTTGCCTTTTTTGACTTTTTGGAATAGTTTGGACAGGATAGGGGTTAGCTCTTCCTTAAATATTTTGTAAAATTCTCCTGTGAAGCCATCTAGTCCAGGGCTTTTGTGTACCTCATTTCTGATTTTATTTATTTGGGACTTCTTTCCTCTTTTCTTGATGGGTCTAGTTAAAAGTATGTCTGTCTTGCTTATCTTTTAAAGAAACAGCTCTTGGTTTCATTGTTTTTTTTAGTTTTAGACTCTTATTTATTTATGCTCTGATCTTTGTTAATTCCTTATTCTACTCACTTTGAGCTTTGATTGTTGTTCTTTTCCTAGTTTTTTTAAAAATGTAAAGATAGTTCATTTGAGACTTACCTTGTTTCTTAGGGTAGGCCTATCATGTTATGTATTTCCATCTTTGGACTGCTTTCACTATGTCCTCTAGGTTTTGGGTTGTTGTGATCTTATTTTCATTTGTTTTGATTTATTCCATGATCTCGTTAATCCATTCATTATTTAGTAAAATGTTATTATGCTGCATGTCCTTGTGTGCTTTTCAGTGGTTTTTGTTTTCTTTTTGTGTGTGTGGTGGATTTCTAACTTCATACCACTCTGGTTAAAAAAGATGATTGATATTATATCAATTTTTTAAATGCACTGACTTTTTATGTCTTAATGTGGTCTATTCTAGAAAACATTCCTTGTACACTAAAAAAAAATGTATATTCTGTTGCTTTGGGGTGAAATGCTCTGAAGATGTCAATTAAGTGATTCCAATCTAGTGTGTCATTTAAGGCCACTCTTTCTTTGTTAATTTTCTGTCTGGAAGATCAACCCATTGTTGTAAATGTGGTGTTAAAATCTGCTATTATATTATATTACTGTCAACTTCTCTTCTGTATCCATAAGGTTTGCTTTATATATTAGGTGTTCCTATGTTGAGTGTATAAATGTTCACAAGGGTTATATCCTCTTTTTGCATTGCTCCATTTATCATTATGTAGTGTCCTTCTTTGGCTCTTAGTATATAGCCTTTGTTTTAAAGTTTATTTTGTCAGATATACCTATTACTACCCCAGCTTTTTATTTTTCCCACTTGCATGAAATATTTTTTCTGTCCCTTTACTTTTAGTCTGTCTGTATGTTTAAGTCTGTGGTGGGTCTCTTGTAGGCAGTATATATGTGGGTCTCTTTTTCTCATCCATTTAGCTGCCCTTTGCTTTTATTTGTCTCATTTAAGGGAGTTAGGTTTAAGTGATTATTGATAGGTATGTGTTTACTATCATTTTATTCTTTTAACTACGTTCTTGGGGTTTTATTGTCTTCCTTTTCCTCCTCCTCCACCTTCTTCAAGAGGACCCTTTAACATTTCTTGTAATACTGGCTTGTGATAATAAATTTCTTTAGCTCTTCTTGTCTGGGATGCTCTTTAGTTTTTCTTTAACTTTAAACAATAGTCTTGCTGTGTAAAAGTAGTCTTGGTTGTTGGTCCTTTCTTTACATCCCTTTGAATATACCATACCAAACTTTTCTGGCCCAAAATATTTCTGTTGAGAAATGAGTTGAAAGTCTTATGGGAGTTCCCTTGTAGATAGCTAACAGTTTTTCTATTGCTGTTTTAAGACTCTCTGTCTTTAACCAACAGCATTTTAATTATGATGTGTGTTTGTGTGGGTATCTCTGGGTTCATCTTGTTTGGGACTCTCTGTGCTTGTACCAGGTTAAAAAAATTTTCAGTCATAATTTTCTCAGTTTCTTGATCACTTGCTTTCCTCCTCTTCTCTTTTTGGTACCTCTATGATCTAGATGTTTTTACATTTCATGTTGTCCCAAATATCCATTAAACTATCCCCATTTTTTAAATTCTTTTTTTTTTTTGGCTGTTCTCATTGGTTGTTCTCCTCTTCTTTGTCTTCCAAATCACTGATTTGATCCTCTATTCCATCCAACCCACTGCTGATTTTGTTTCTAATGTATTCTTCATATTTTTTTATATTAGTCTGGTTCTTTTTATGGTTTCTATATCCTCCTTTATGCCTACTATCTCTTTCTTGAAGTTCTCACTAAGTTCCTTGAGCATCCTTTTAAACACTTTTTAACAATATCTGGTCAATTGTTTGACTTCATTTAATTTAGTTTTTTTATATATAAGGATCCTATTTATTTATTTTTGGAAAGAGGGAAAGTGAGGGAGAAACAGAGGGAGAAAAAGATCAGTGTGTGAGAGAAACATTGATGATAGCCTCTCACATGCATTCAAACCAAGGACTCTCCCACAACCCAGGAATGCACACTGACTGGGAATCAAACCAGCAACCGTTTGCTATGTGGGATAACACTCAACCAACTGAGCCATGCTGGTCAGGGTCCATTTAGCTCTTTTTCTGGAGATTTCTCCTGTTCTTTAATTTTGGGCATGTTTCTTTGTCTCCCCATTATGGCTGCCTCTTTGTGCTTTTTTCTATGTATTAGCTTGATAATCTATGGCTCAGTCTTTGTAGAGTGGTCCTATGCAGTAGGTGTCCTGTGGAAACCAAGGTGGCAGTCTCCTTGATCACCTGAACCAGGTTCTCCAGGAATATCCATTGTGTGACATATGTGGGCCTTCCTATTGTAATTGAGTCTTGACTTCTATTGGCCCATTGATATGTGGGGTCAACTTTCAGGCTGACTGACTGTGAGGATTGACCCTGACCACAGTGTATGAACTACAGTGCAGGGGTGACCATATGAAGTAGAATTCATTTCTGCAGCTTCTGTTACCTCCTGTGGTCTGGATATGCCTCTTATGAAACTAATTGGATTCTGCTCTGATATGTCTGAAGATGGCCACTGGGCATATTGTTTCTGGGGTTTCTTGGGAGGGGATCTGGTGCAGGACAATGTCAGACATTACCTGTGACTGGGCAGCCTATTTCTGGCTACAATGCAATCTACAGTTACTGACTGTTTCTGCTGGGTGTGGAGGTGTGTTGGGAGGGACCAAGCTATGCATCAAGCCTGGCTTTTATTAGCACTCATCCCAAGGAAAGTTAGCAAAAATCCTCAAACTACCTGAGATCTGCCTTACTCAGCCTCCCAGCTGCCTAAAAGGCTCAGTCACTGAAGGATCCTCTGGTGGTACTCTAGTTGCCTGAGGTAGGTTCTCAGTGAGTCACCAGGTAAGGGCAAATGATCTTCACCAGATTGATACATGTTCAAATTCAGTGCCAGTGCTGGGGTTGAGGCCACTTAGAAAATGTCTCAGGATATACCAAGTCTACCTGCCAGTCATCGCGTGCCCTCAGAACTTTGTGGTGGGGCCAGGTCTCATGAAGTTGTCAGGGGGAGGCCAGGAGAGTTTATCAATCCTGAACAGATCAAGATTTGACCACATAATGGGAGAGCTCTTCATAGAGCAGGCATGCAAGGGAAAAATTGCCCTCAACCTAGAACCACAAAACTCGGTCTGTCCCAGGCTATGTCCAGAGCTAAAGCTCAATGTGGCAGGGCCTCTGGATACAGGAAGGTGAGGCACAGTCAGGTTTGGGGAAAAGAGGGTAAAAGTGAGAAGAGGGACTCTTGTCCCAGAACTAAACAACTCAGCCTGTCCTGGATTTTACCCAGACTTCAGCAATGTGGGGCCACCAGGAATTGAGAGGGTGGATTCACATGAAGCCTGGAAAGTGGGGCTAGATCTCTCTGAGGGAGAGGCATCAATCAGGCTCACAAGAATGTGGGGGACATGGCCTCCACCTCAAATACACTTCACTCAGTCAATGAAAACCCCTTAGTCTTCCCAGGCCTCTATACCCTAGGTCAGGCAGCTGCCGTTTCAGCAGGGTGTGATTTCTGCAATGTAGGGCATTCTTCACTCAAGAAAGATGCTGCTGTTATATGGGATAGTGGTTCAGCACAGGGCTCTCAGTGTCTTTCTCCTCTTCTCTCTCCCCAGAACCACAAACCCCAGTCTCTCATACACCAGTCCACTCCATACTTCCTCTTTGGGAGCCAAGACTGAATGGTTACAAAAACAATTTTGTGCATTGGCCCTTTAAGAGGATGTCCTTTTCTCTGTCAGACTCCCATCTCTCCCTGCCAGACAGTATCTCTGCTGATTTTCACAGCCAGATATTACATGGGTGCCTCTTCCTAGCCCTGTTTTTCTGGGCTGGGAAGCACAGCATGGGGTCTAAACCCCACGCTCTTAAGAGGGAAATTTTGCAGCTGAGATAGTCCTCTGAAATCTCAGCTGCCACCTGTGGGAGTGGAGCCAACACTTTTCACATCTCTCACCTCCCTTTCATTCCCAATGTGGCTTCGTTTGTAAATTTTTGTTTAAAAGACTACACTTCAGTTAATATTTATTTGGTTATTCATGTTGGTTATTCTATATTTTGGTTGTATTCTAGTTTGGTACTGGGACAAGGTGAGTGTAATTCTCACTTGAATAGGCTTTATTTCCTTATTGTTTAGTTTTATGAGTTTTTAATTTTTAAAAAATATTTTGGACAAAATTTTTTTGTTAGTTATATGATTTGCAAATATTTTCTCCAAATTGTAGCATTGTTTTTCATTTTATTTTTTAAATTTTTTATTTGTAAATTATTTTTATTCTATTACAGTTGTCTCAATTTTTCCCCTTTTGCCTTCCTCTACCAATCCCACCCTGCCCTGCTCTCCCACAGTCAATTCCCACCCTGCTGTCCATGTCCATAGGTCATTCATACATGTTCTTTGTCTAGTCTCTTCTTTCCATCATTGTTCTTCCTCATCCCCTCTTGTCACTTCCAGTCTGCTCCATGTTTTCTTGCCTGTGGTTTATTTTGTTCTTTAGTTGATTTTGTTGAATAGATTCTACTTATAGGTGAGATTGTAAGGTATTTGTCTTTCACTGACTGGTTTATTTCACTTAGCATAATATTCTCCAGTTCTATCGGTGTTGTCACAAAAGGTAGGAGTTTCTTCTTTCTTCCATGCTTTTTTTTAAGAAGTGCACATCAATTTTATTTAGTTATTTTAAATGTCAAGATCCATTATAAAATATTTAAAAATTTAAATCTATTATGAAGTCTCAGCAATTAAAACAACATGAAACAGAATAATCAAGAAGATCAATGAAATAAAATGAGCATTCTAGAAACAAACATATATATATGTCTAATAATGTAATATACGATTAAATTGATATTTCACATCAATGGGGAAAATAAGGCTATTCAAAAAACACTGTGCATGAACCATTATTACTTGAAATATAACAAATATAGGGCCCTATTTCACATATTATAAAAAAAATTCAGGTGAGTTAAAAATCAGTATGTAAAATCTAAGGAGTTTAAGGAGAAAATACAAAATATTTTTCTTACCCTGAAGTATAGTCAAACCCAGAAGGTATAAAGTAAAATATTGACAATATGACTATATTAATCATTTAAGACTATACAGTAATATACATATAAAAAAAGTTAAAGGACAAGTAATAGAATAGGAAAGTATTTGCAACACATCTAAAAAAAGAGTTAATAAGGGTTTTTTTAAGGGAAAAATTTTACAAACATTTAATCAAACAAATGGATAAAGAATACCAAAAAGTCATTTAAAGCTTTTCTTTACAATAAAAGAAACAAGCAAGAAATATATGAAAACAGGTTTGGTTTCAACAAATAATAAAATAACAACTAAAAGTAGCACATTTTTGTCACAATCAGAATAGCAACCATTAAAATATTGGTGGCATCAAGTATTGGTGACTGTGAAAGGAACTGGGTATTCATAGACTCTTTTTCTTCATCTTAAAGCAGTACCTTTAGTATATTTTGCCATGCGGTTTGGAGAGAGGTATATTCTTTTAGCCATCTTTTTTCTAGAAAACTCCTTATTTCACCTTCCATTTGAATTGAGAATCTTGCTGGGTAGAACAGTCTTAGTTGCAGGCTTTTGCTTTTCATGACTTGGAATATTTCTTGCCATTCCCTTCTGGCTTGCAGTGTTTCTGTTGAGAAGTCAGCTGCCAGCTCTATCAGGGCTCCCTTATATGTTACTACCTCTTTCTCCCTTGTTGTCTTTAGGATTCTCTCTTTGTCTTTGCTATTTGCCATTTTAATGGTGATGTGTCTTGGAGTGGGCCTCATTGAGTTCCTCTTGAATGGGACCCTCTGTGCTTCCTGGACTTGTGTGACTTTTTCTCTCCTCCATTTAGAAAAGTTTTCCATCATTATTTTTCAAACAAGATTTCTTTCCCTTGCTCCTCTTCTCCTTCTGGTATCCTTATTCTATGGATATTATTACGTTTCAGATTGCCTTGCATTTCCCTAAACATCTCTTCATTCTTTTTGACTCTTTTTTCATTTTCTTGCCCTTTTTGGGAGCTTTTTTCTACCTTGTTCTCTGGCTCACTAATTTGGTCCTCTGCCTCATGTAGTCTGCTTTTGATTCCTTCTATTGTGTTCTTCAATTCAGAAATTGTATTCTTCATTTCCTCTTGTCTCTCGTTGATAGTTTCTATGTCCTTTTTCATGCTGATATAGTTTGCAGTAAGTTCCTCATAGTTTCCCTGTAGTTTTTAGTAATTCTCTCTGAGCTCACTGAGCTCATTAAGCTTCCTTAAAACCATTGTTTGGAACTCAATATCTGATAGTTTCCTGGCCTCTATTTCATTTAGTTCTCTTTCTGGGGATTCCTCCTTTCCCTTTGAGTAGGGCATATTTCTTTGTCTTACCATAATTTGTGAGACTTTTCTTTTTTGCTTCTGCTTCTTGTTGATCTGTCTTGATTTCCTGACTTTGTGGTATGAACTTCTATGGTAGGAGACCACTGTTTTTTTCTTTCTGGATCTGCCTCTGATGATGTCAGATGTTGGCCTTGTTTGACCTTACATAGTCTGTTTGAGACTTCCAGGAATCTACTGCCTGTGGCTCTCTCCTTCAGTTGTTAATCTATTCACTCAGCACTCAGCCAGAGGGCTTCGACAGCACAGAGCAGCGCAGAGTTCCTCCTGGGGGTGGGGTAATTGTGTACTCTCACTGTGCTGCCACTCATGGAAGTGGTCTGGCTGAGTTAGATGGCTGCTGCTGTATGAGGAAGTAGTTGGCACTGGGATTCCACTAGCTGCTATCTCCATTCTCTCCCCAGAGCCTCTTTCTCCAGTCTCTCCTCAATTGTCTCTAGACCACTCTGCTACCCCTTTAGCCAGGGCTCTACTATCTGTGGCTACTTCTCTGTACTTAGCAGTTGGTTTAGCACTACCAGGCCAAGGCTGAGTTCCTCCCAGGGGCTATTGGGTCCTCTCACGCTGTTGCTGCTCAGGGGAGTGGTCTGTCTGAGCAAGATGGCTGCTGCCGTATGGGGGGTGAGTCAGGATCGAGATCCTGCCAGCTACCCTCTCAGATCTCTCCCCAAAGCCTTCTTCCCCAGTGTCTCCTCAGGCACCTCCAGCACACTCTGCCCCCACCTTTGTCAGTGATCAAAGTGGCTGCAAATAAAAATTTATGCATTAACCCATTAAACGGCTCTTTGCATCTCCAGCTGCCTGTCTCTGGCAGATAGCAACCCTGCTGCTTTTTGCAGCTGGCTGGAATCTGTGTAATTTTTGGGCACTGGTGCTGTAGGCTGGAGATCCCCGCTTATGGTTTAGACCCCACTCTTCTCAAGGGGATTCAACTCGCAATTTAAATATCCTTCTTGTGCTGCCACCTGTGGGTGCCCCACCCACCTTCTTGAGTCTCTACTGTACTTCTTAACAATTAGGTTGTGCTAAAGCTGATTTTCTGTCTGTCTGAAGTTATAATGCCCCTCCCTTGCTATTGCTCAGTTGTTTGTTCCAGGTGATTTCTCCACAATTTAGCTGTAATTCCAGATATTTCCTGGGAGAGCTTCAGTGAGACTTCCACTCGCTCCTCCACCATCTTGATTCTCCTTTTTTCATTTTCTTAAGAATATCTTTCCCAAGGTAAAAACTTTTTAATTTTTATAAAGATCATAATTTATCATTTTAATCTTATAGATTGTGCTTTTGATGTTGTATCTAAGTGTGCATAAATATCATATATATGAATACCATACATTTTTGAATGAGTTTTATGTCAGTGGATATAATGGATGTTTATATTATAAAGTTATATGTATATATCCATATATATAGTACTTCCATTAAATATTATGTTAGCCAGAGTTTTTCAATTTATGCCATTCATTGGGCTATCTATTAGATTTTTTTAAGCTATGGGTAATTTCAGAGACATATAAAAGATTTATATATTTAGTTATTCTATAATTTACTCATTCTCGTTATAATCACATTGTACTTTTAGTCCTAATCTATCGCTGTAGCCATGTATGACAAGTCAAGTTAGAAATAAACACATTTGAATAAAAGTTCTGAATCATGGGTGGCTAATTACATTTTAATAAGAGGCCAGCTACTGTACAGACCAGGTGCCAAGATGACTGCTCTTTCTACAGAAGCCTCAGCACATCAAAAAAGATGTTTCTGTAGCAGACTCAAAATAATCAAGCAAATAAACCAATAAAACATAATGAATCTGAATAAAACAAGTAATTATAATTAATTTCGACATATAAAATCTCCATCATACTATTACTGGAGTGGCTCCATTGTTTGGGCATTGTCCTGCAAAGCTAAAGGTTGCTGTTTTGATTCTTGGTCAGGACAAATTCTTGGGTTGTGGGTTTGGTCCCTGGTCAGGGTGCATATGAGGCAACCAATGATATTTCTCTCTCACATTGAAGTTTCTCTTTTTCTCCCTCCCTTCTCCCCTCTCTAAAATAAATAAAGTCTTTTAAAAAATCTCCATCAGAGATGGAATATTTTCAACTGAAACATTCAACACTGCTTTGTAAAATGTCTTAACATCTGTTGTGAATGGGCCAATCCAAGATTTATGGATATGTTCACTAAAAATACAACATTTGCAGTTGCTTATTTTTTAATTAATGATAATATGTATAAATTTATATGTATATGTATTTTTCATATTAAGCCATTAAGACATTTGCTTTTAAACAGATTTGACATGACATGATATGACAGATTTAGAAAACTATTAACTGATTTTTGTTTGCATTTGTAAATGTAAAAATTATGCATTCTTTGAAAATGGAATAGCCCTTACCCATATAACAACAGAATTAGAGATTCTATATCCATATTTTACTTGTGACTTGAATAGGATATACTGCCTTTATTGTAAGTTTTCCCTGAAATAACTATATTTCAAATTGCTTATAGATTCTCATATATTTTCAGCATAATACAGGTGTTTATACATTACTGATCCAGAAATTGGATGAGGTCCCAGTCTCAAATATTTCAGGATTTTTACAGATCACTAAAATATTCCTTTAGATATGTAACTCTTCAAGGATAAATGCTTATATTTAAATTCCCATTTAAATATCAAAATTATTTTTCTCCTACTCTACTGTATAAAATGGAAAAAAACTATAACTTTTATTCTCTGAGATAAACATTTTCTCTGGAAGACAGTATTGACCAATACATTATATCTCCCAATTCTTATGCTTAAATTGTATCAGTTTTACAGTTTTATGATTCAATTATTATTTTGACCCAACAATCTCACTTCTGGGAATATATCCCCAAAAACCCAAAACACTAATTTGAAAGAATATAAGCACCCCTATGTTTATTACAGTGTTATTTACAATTGCCAAGATATGGAAGCAGCCCAAGTATCCATCAGTGGAAGAGTGGATAAAACAACTATGAGACATTTACACAATGGAATACTACTGAGCCACAAAGAAAAATAGAAAATTTTACCCTTTGCTACAGCATGGATGGACCTAGAGAACATTATGGTAAGTGAAATAAGCCAGTCAGAGAGATAAAGACAAATACCATATGATTTAACTTATGTGTGGAATCTAATGTACAAACTGAACTACATGCAAAATAGAAACAGACTCATAGATAGAGAGCAGGGTGACAGCTATTGGCAGGGGGAGTTTAGGGGGTGGAGGGATTGAGAAAAAAGGAAAAAGGACTCATGGGCATGAACAACAATGTGGTGATTGCACGGAGAAGGGAGATGTAAGAGGATTAAATGGCAATGGACAAAATACAATAACATTCTTGAAAAAGAAAAAAATCAAGCAGGAAAAACTAAATTATTTATGGAATTTAAAAATGTGCTTCTCTCCATTTTCTCATGGATATAAAATTTATGTAGGATTCTCATAGTAAACCTTCTTATATTTAAATCTTATTTCCCACAATTTTTGCATATTTATGTTTCTTCCCAAATTAACTATTAGCTAATCCATACATACACTAAGTATATTCCTGCTCTGAGGAGTTCTGAATGTAATTTCTCTACCTTGTACATCTAGGTTCTCAAATCTTACTCCATCTCATATTTAAATTCTCTCCACACTACCAGACTCAAATATATATAATCTTATTGCATAAAGCATCCTGATGCATAGGGGAAGCAATCATTCAGCCTTTTTATCTATCAAAAGAAAACCCTTATAATTTTGTACCACATTTGTGACCCATTTCTGACCTTTTAATGTCCCATGAATAATGTCCCATGAATTTATTTCCCATGAATACTATAATATTCATCATAGTAGAGTGTCCTAAATTTCACAGTATATTATACTGCATATAATAGTCGCACAGAATGAGTAAGAATAAAGTGTTTATAGGTTTTCAGGATAAATGATTATATAGTTATTGATAAAAATATTTCTAATATTTAGAGATAAAAGTAACTCATATATATAGAATTGTAACATATGAGCTGTGTATTTAACCCTTTATTTCTATAGTAGAGAAAATAATATAACATCCCATGCATGTAATTATCATCATCTAAAAAAACAAAAATACTTTAAAAATTCTTAGCCTTGGAGATTACATATATATTTTTTTTCTGTCATTGTATTAATGAAATTTAGTTCAACACTCTTTGTAACCTTTCACCCATATCAGTTGGTCAGAACTAAATTATTGTCTATAGCCAAGAATAAGAAGTTCCTCAGAAGACTTTTTTATCACAATATTTCAGCTCATAAAACAGCATACTGTCCCAAAAATCCCACTCCACAAACAAAATGAAAAAAATACAATAAACATGTCCATAATATGTTTGGCTGAAATAAAATTGATAGTTTTCTTTGGAACTGTGATACATGTGTTAGCAAATAATTGTTACTTATATCAATTTGTACTAATACACTAAAAGGAAATATTTCCACAATTATATAAATACGTCTCTCCTTTCCACAAACAGGTTTCTCTTTTCCTACTGCTTTTTCTCTGGAGTATTTCAAATTTTTTAGTTTGATGTTTAGCAACCTAACTTCATTACATTCAGTATTCTAGTAGAAGAGGCCCTTGTTTAGGATAGTAAATATGCAAATCGTTTTGTTTATAATGTTTTTAGTGACAAATGTATCCATTTTGTCAGTCATTATGGCCAAAACAGCACATTGGAATGGGGCTTCAGAAAAAAAAACTTTCCAATGTCCATTCTATTTCATCTTCTAGGTTTTTTTCTCAAAACCCAGTGTCCATTAAAATCTACGACAACATACTTATGCCTTTACTTCTAAGTAATAATATTCCTTGCCTAAAAATTTAGTAAATCTCTCTCGATAACACTTTATCAGTTTTTGCTATTATGAAAATTTCCCTAAAAGTGGATAAATGATATTGCACTAAATCACCTCCCTGTGATCTGATAAATGCTTTTTATGTTTGGGTTAAATTTATTCTCATTGGTATTTGTCTTATAGACCATAAGATCTACTGCTTAGAAGAAGTACAGAATTGCCAGTAGCTATAAAAGACATGGATTTTCTCTCCAAGCCTCAAGCTATGTCCACCATTAGTCAATGTCAAGTAGAATGCTGTAATACAAGATAGAGAGAAAAGGAAATTTAGTGCTTTATTACACAATAAATACTTGATAGAATCCTTTAACTATCCTACTTACTAGTATTGCTCTCACCCACTAAAAACTAAAATGAGAAAAAAAGTATTATATTCCATTAATGTCATCATCATTATTTAATTTTTATGTAGACATAAAAAGCACTTAATCTTTACAGTAATAGGCCAGGCGCTAAGTTATAAGTAAGGAATACAATATCAAACATGTAGTTTCTTTGTTTTCTAGAATCTACAGGACTGATGGGAAAGATAGCAGTATAAGTAAATAATTACTAAAAGGTGATAAATACTATCTTAGAAACTTGCACAAGGATTATGGAAGATTAACAAAGGATTAACTGATCTGACCTTAATGGGATAGATCCAAACAGGAGATGAAGAAGAAAAAGAGTGTGATGCCTATTTTATATATAACATATACTGAGGTTTTTTTTAAAAAAGATATTTTAATATATATTTAAATATTTTGAAACAATCACATGTATATGTTTATATATGTTTGCATGTGCATGCCCACATGTTTCTGCTATTTGGTTTGCCTGAAAGCAGTGTTTTAAAAGATATAAAGTTATTGCTGTACCAGAGCAATTGGCCATTTGCAGTTGACATTTTTGGCTCAGTAGCATCCTGTCATCTTGCATATGAAGTATTTAGGGTGTTCTTACAGCTGCTTGAGCTTCTAGGCATTCTCTAAAGATTTCCCTCTAAAAAGTACATTGATTGTGGTTGTTTAGAGCAGCAAAACATGTTCAGTAATTTACTTTTTAAAACACTGAATAGAATACAAAACAGCATGTACAAACATAGGAAAATCTTAAATTTTGATCCCAACTTCCCAGTATTATTTTAATTCTTTTTTTTAACTTTATGAGAGTTTTATTGGCCACAAAAGAATACAAATATTACAACACATAATAGATATTTGGAGTTAAAAAGACCAATAGTACCTCATTGCCAATGCAACATTGATCATTACTGCATATTTATTTCCAGCCTAGTTTAAAGAGACTTGGGCAAATTTTCTCTACTTTTTTTAATTAATTAATTTATTTTTTCAAATATATTTGTCTCTGCCAACCCCCCACCACTTTCCTTGGCCCCCTCCCTCCCTCCCTCTCTCCCTCAACTCTTCCCCTTTGGTTTTGTCCATGAGTCCTTGCTATATGTTCTTTGATTTTCCCCTTCCCTTCCTTTCCCCAGCCCCCCGCTCCCTCCTTCCCTCTTCCTCCTGTTGGTTTCTTTTCCTTTCAGTGTTGCTGGTCTTATTTTCCTAGCGTCTTTGTATTGTTGGTGAGGTTCCACTTTTATAGGTGAGATCATATGGTACTTGTCTTTCGCCCCCTGGCTTATTTCACTTAGCATAATGCTCTCCAGTTCCATCCATGCTGTCGCGAAGTTTAGTAATTCTTTTTTTCTTTCTGCTGGGTAGTATTCCATTGTGTAAATGTACCCTGGTTTTTTGATCCAATCATCTACTGATGGGCATTTAGGTTGCTTCCAACACTTGGCTATTGTCAATTGTGCTGCTATGAACATTGGGGTGCATAGGTTCTTTTGTATTGGTGTTTTGATATTCTTAGGGTATAGTCCCAGCAGGGGAATCACAGGGTCAAAAGGCAGTTCCATTTTCAGCTTTGTGAGGAAATTCCACACTGCTCTCCACAATGGCTGCACCAGTCTGCATGCCCACCAACAGTGTACTAGGGTTCCCTTTTCTCCACAGCCTCGCCAGCACCTGTTGTTTGTTGATCTCTTTATGATGGCCATTCTGAACGGTGTGAGGAGGTACCTCATGGTGGTTTTGATCTGCATTTCTCTGATGGCTAGCAATGCTGAGCATCCTTTCAAATGCCTCTGGGCCCTCTGTATCTCTTCCTTGGAAAAGAGTCTGCCCAAGTCCTTTGACCATTTTTTGATTAGATTGTTTGTCTTCTTGGAGTGGAGTTGAGTGAGTTCTTTATATATCTTGGAGACCAAACCGCTATCTGATGTATCATTAGTGAATATATTTTCCCATAGGGTTGGCTCCCTTTTCATTTTGCTGATGTTTTCTTTAGCCATGCAGAAGCTTCTTATTTTGATGATGTCCTACTTGTTTATTCTTCGCTTTATGTCCCTTGTTTTAGGAGACATATCAGTGAAAAAATTGCTGCGTGGAATATCTGAGAGTTTCCTGCCAATGTTCTCCTCTAGGACTTTGATGATGTTGTGACTTATATTTAAGTCTTTGATCCATCTTGAGTTTATTTTTGTGTATTGTGTCAGCTGATGATCCAATTTCAACTTTGTGGATGTAGCCGTCCAGCTCTCCCAACTCCGTTTGTTGAAGAGGCTGTTATTGCTCCATTTTATGCTTCTGCACCCTTTTTCAAATATTAGATGCCCATAGAGACCTGGGCTTATTTCTGGGCTTTCATTCTGTTTCACTGGTCTATGGATCTGTTCTTGTGCCAGTACCAGATTTTTTTTTAGTATAGTGGCTTTGTAGTAGAGTTTGATGTCTGGGATTATGATCCCTCCTACTGTGTTTTTCTTTCTCAAAATTGCTGCGGCAGTTCGGAGTCATCTATTGTTCCATATAAATTTTTGAAATGTCTGTTCTATTTCTGTGAAATATGTCATTGGTATCTTACTAGGGGTTGTGTTGAATCTATAAATTGCTTTGGGTAGTATGGACATTTTGATGATATTAATTCTTCCAATCCATGAGCATGATATATGCTTCCATTTATTTGTGTTTTCCTTAATTTCTTTCTTCAGTATTGTATAGTTTTCTGAGTACAGGTCTTTTACCTCCTTGGTTAAATTTATTCCTAGGTACTTTATTTTTCTTCTTGCTATATCGAATGGTATTTTTTTTCTGATTTCTTCTTCTTCTATTGCATTGCTGGTGTACAAAAATGCCTTTGATTTCTGAATGTTGACTTTGTATCCTGCTGTTTTGCCAAATTCACTTATTAGGTTGAGGAGTTCTTTGGGAGAATCTACACTGTTTTCTATATACACTATCATGTCATCTTCAAACAATGATAGCTTTACTTCCTCCTTTCCTATTTGGATGCTTTTTATCTCTTTCTCTTGTCTGACCGCTGTGGTTAGGACTTCCAATGCGATGTTGAAAAGAAGCGGTGAGAGCGGACATCCTCGTCGTGTTCCCGATCTTATTGGGAAAGCTTTCAGTTTCTGCCCGTTGAGGATGATGTTGGCTGTAGGTTTTTCATATATGGCCTTTATTACATTGAGGAATGCCCCATTTATTCCTATTTTTCTAAGTGTTTTGATCATAAATGGGTGCTGTACATAGTCGAATGCTTTTTCTGCGTATGTTGAGATGATCATGTGGTTTTTATCTTTTCTTTAATTTATGTGATGTATTACGTTTATTGACTTGTGTATATTGAACCATCCCTGCATCCCTGGATAAATCCCACTTGACCGTGGTGGATAATCTTTTTAATGTATTGCTGGATGCAGTTTGCCAATATTTTGTTGAGGATTTTAGCATCTATGTTCATCAGCGAAATTGGCCTGTAGTTTTCTTTCTTTGTAGGGTCTTTATCTGGTTTTGGGATCAGGGTGATGCTGGCCTCATAGAAAGAGTCTGGGAGTCTTCCTTGTTCTTGGATTTTTTGGAATAGTCTGAGAAGGACAGGGGTTAGCTCTTCCTTAAATGTTTTGTAAAATTCTCCTGTGAAACCGTCTGGCCCTGAGCTTTTGTGTGCCGGGAGTTTCTTGATTACTGCTTCAATTTCCACAGCTGTTATCGGTCTGTTCAAGCTTTCTCTTTCTTTATTCAGTTTTGGAAGGTTATATTTTTTTAGAAGTTTGTCCATTTCATCGAAGTTTTCAAATTCCTTAGCATATAATTGTTCATAGTAGCTTCTGACAATCCTTTGTATTTATGTGGTATCAGTTGTAATTTCTCCTCTTTCATTTCTGATCTTATTAATTTGGGTCCTCTCCCTTTTTTTCTTGATGAGTCTGCTTAAAGGCTTGTCAATTTTATTTATCTTTTCAAAGAACCAGCTTCTGGATTGGTTGATCCTCTGAATTGTTCTTTTTGTCTCTATGTCATTCAGTTCTGCTCTAATCTTGACTATTTTCTTTCTTCTACTTGCTCTGGGATTTATTTGTTGTTGTTTTTCCAATTCTTGAAGTTGTAGTGTTAGGTCTTTTATTTGAAATGTTTCTATCTTTTTTAGGTAAGCCTGTATTGCTATGAACTTCCCTCTGAGGACCGCCTTTGCTGTGTCCCATAGGTTTTGGACTGTTGTCTGTTCATTTTCACTGTTTCAAGAAACTTTTTGATTTCTTCTCTTATTTCATATTGACCCATTCATTGTTTAATACTCTACTGTTCAGCGTCCATGAGTTTGCAAGTTTTTGAAGTTTCTCTTTGAGGTTGATTTCCAGTTTCAAGCCCTCGTGGTCTGAGAAAAAGTTGGGTATTATTTCAATTTTCCTGAATTTGCTGAGGTTTGCTTTGTGTCCTATCACATGGTCTATCTTTGAAAACCTGCCATGAGCATTTGAAAAAAATGTGTATTTTTCTTCTTTGGGATGTAAGGTTCTATATATGTCAATTAAGTCTCTTTGATTCAGTGTGTCATTCAGCACCACAATATGTTTATTAATGTTTTGTTTGGAGGATCTGTCGATTTTTGACAGTGGGGTGTTGAAATCCCCTACTATCAGTGTGTTGCTGTCTATTTCTTTTTTGAAGTCGTCCAACAATTTCCTTATAAACTTGGGGGCTCCTCTATTGACAGCATATAAGTTTACAATGTTTATTTCTTCTTGATGTATTCTTCCTTTAAGTATTATAAAGTTCCCGTCTGAGTCTCTTTTTATGACCTTTATTTTTAAATCTACTTTGTTTGATACAAGTATGGCAACCCCGCCATTTTCTCTTGCCCATTTGCTTGGAATATTTTTTTCCATCCCTTTACTTTCAATGTGTAGGTCTTTTGCTCTGAGCTGGGTCTCTTGGTGCCAGCATATGTGTGGGTCATGTTTTCTTTTCCATTCAGCTACCGAGTGTCTTTTAATTTGGGCATTTAGTCCATTTACATTGAGGATTTTTACTGATAGAAACTTATTCATTTTTTCTCTTTGTACCTGTGATTTTGTCTTTCTCACTCTTTTCCTTCATCTTCTTAAACCAGTCCCTTCAGCATATCTTGGAGTGCTGGTTTGGTAGAGATGTATTCTGTCAGCCTCCTTTTTTTTTCTGGGAAACTACTTATTTCCCCTTCTATTTTAATTGAGAGCCTTGCGGGATAGAGCAGCCTTGGTTGTAGGCCCTTCTTTTCATGACTTGGAATATTTGTTGCCATTCCCTTCTGGCTTGTAGTGTTTCTGTTGAGAAGTCAGATCCTACGTGTATCGGGGCCCCCTTGTATGTTACTTTCTCCTTCTCCCTTGCTGCCTTGAGGATTTTCTCTTTGTCTTTGACATTTCCCATTTTAATGATGATGTGCCTTGGAGTGGACCTCCTTGAGTCTCTCTTGAGTGGGGTCCTCTGTGCCTCCTGGATCCATGAGAGCCTTTCTCTCCTCAGATTAGGGAAATTTTCCATCCTTACTTTTTCGAGGAGGTTCTCTATCCCTTGCTCCTCTTCTTCTCCTTTTGGTATCCCTATTATATGGATATTATTGTGTTTCAGGTTGTCCTGCCTTTCCCTAAATGCCTCTTCATTCTTTTTGAGTCTTTTTTCCATTTCTTGTTCTTTCTGGGAGCTTTTTTCTACATTATCCTCCATCTCACTGATATGGAGGCTTCCTCCAGCCTGCTTTGGATTCCTTCTACTGTGTTCTTCAGTTCAGAAATGGTATTCTTCATAGCCTCTTGTGTCTTCTTGATAGTTTCTATGTTCTTTTCCAGGCTGATATAGTTACTGTAAGATCCTGATAGTTTCTCTGCAGTTTCTCCTAGTTCTCTTTGAGCTGGCTGAGCTCTTTGAGCTTCCTTAGAACCATTGTTTTGAATTCAATATCTGATAGTTCCCTTGCCTCTATTTCATTTAGCTCTCTCTATGAAGAGTCCCCTTTTCCACTCATTTGGGGGGAACTTCTTTTTCTTCCCATTTTTGTGAGAGTCTGTGAAGTAATTTATATTTATTTTTGCTTCTGCTTCAATTCGGCCATCTAGATTTCTTGACTTTGTGGATTAAACTTCTATGGTAGTAGGTGGGTCTTTTTATTTATTTATTTATTTATTTATTTTTTCCCCTTTACTTTCTGGGCCTGCCTCTGATGATGTCAGTTGTTGACCCTATATGACCTTGGGTCATTTGTTTGAGCCTTCCAGGAGTCTACTGTCTGTGTCTGACTCCTGCTTTGGGCAGCTGTGTGACCTCTTCGTCCAGGGATCCACTATTTCTATGGATTGCTCTGCACTCTCACGCCGCTTTCTCGATCACACTCCCCTGCCTTGCAGGACCCCCTGCCAGCCTGGGTTTGCGCATGCTTTCCCAGCCCAGGGGGCTTCTTCATGACCTTGAGTACTCGCCTGGCCCCCCAGGCCAGCGGGCACCCCTGCACTGGTCTGTTTAGGGTCTTCTATCGTGTGCTTTCCCTGCTTTTGGCTCTTTGGATGCGTTGCCTGCCCTCACCAAATGGGGACTACGGAAATGGGAGGAAGTCTGCTCAAGGACTCTCCTGTTAATCCTGTCTCCGGTCTCTCCTCCAGGGTCTCTAGGCAGCTCTGTGACCCTTTCTGTCTGGGATCCACTATTTCTGCGGACCGCTCTGCACTCGCGGGTCCGCGCTGGTCGATTTACGCCTGCGCTCACCGATCTGCGCACTCCCTCTCAGGCCCCATCGTTGCCAATCTGTGGGAGGCCTTGCCAGCCCGTGAGAGCCCTCACCAGCCCGCGCAGGTCCACACACACACTCGCCAACCCTTGCTGGCCACTCGGCGCATGTGTGCACTCCTGCACTGGGTGGTTTGGGGCTCTCTGTTGTGTGCTTTTCGGCTTTTGGCTCTTTGGGGATGTGTCCTTTCCCAACAGGGAAAGGAGAAGGAGTCCGGACTCCCCGGTTCCTCCTTCCGTTCTTTCCCCAACACCTCTGTCTCCAGTCTTTCCTCAAGGTTCTCCCAGCCAGTCTGCATTTAGCCCCCCAGCTCACACATGCACAGGTTGTGCGCGGAGCGCACAAAAGGCAGGTTAATTGATTCCCTTATGCCTGAGCGAGATGGGAGCTGCAGAGTGGGAGGTGTGTTAATACCGGGGCTCCACCAGCCGCCGTGTCAGTTCTCTTCACAAAGTTTTCCTCACCAATCTTTTCCCAGGCACCAGCCCACCCTGCTGCTGACTCTACCCAGAGATCAAGGAGGGTGGCTGCCTCTGCAATTTTTGCGTTGGCCCTTTAAATGTCTCTCTGCATCTCCAGCCACCTGTCTCTAGCAGAGAGCGCCCCTAAGCTTTTCAGGGTTGCGTTTTGTCTGTATTTTCCTGATTTTAGCTGCTGTAGTTTAGAGGTCCCTGTTTATGATTCAGACTCCGTTCTTCTCGGGGGGAGCTAACTGGCCGTTTCAATGTCCCTCTGGTGCTAATGCCCATGGGCACCCAGCCCACCCTCTGGATCCTCCACCACAATTCTCACCCGTTGGGATGTGTGAGAGTTGAATCCACTGTCTGTCCGCGGCTCCAAGGCTCCTCTCCCACTATAGTTCCATTGTTTTCCAGGTGATTATTCCACTATTTAGTCACAATTCCAGTTTGGTCTTGGGAAGAGGAGGTCAGCGTGACTCCCATTCACTCCTCTGCCATCTTTTCTCTCCAGTATTATTTTAATTCTAACAATGGTCTTGAATGCTTTAATCTAACAGATAACTAACGGTGGAAGTTTCACATTATGTAATGGTGACCCTTCCTGGGTGTTATATACTCTTAAATCATCCCTTACATTTAATCATTTCTAAAGTTCCTTAGATGTCAAACACAAATAGCTAATAGCCACTTGGTAGGTGGCGGGGGTGAGATATACAGGAAAGAGTACTTACCTAGGTTCCATTCTTGGCTCCACTTATAATCAAACATATAATATCAGTCAATTTGGTTAAACTTTCCGGACATCAAATTATCAAGAACCCTTCTTTATCATTGAATATGGGACATATTCACATCATAAGATTTTAATTAAAAAAAAAATAAGTCTCACACTGCCACCAATAATGCTCTTTTCCTCAGGAATTTTTTTTTTCAGTATTCTAATTAACCAAACAGTCCTGATCATTAGCTTTCTCCAAACCCCAGCAAAACTGTGACATGATGTTTTACATGCTTTCAACCTGTCCTCTACACTATGACTTCCTTTTCAACAGTCTCTCCATATATTGCTTGCTGCTTTACATGTGTCTTTTCACAATAATACCTACTTTATAATATTCATACCAAATAAACAAAGAAATATATGTATCCAATTAAGATTGATCTCTAAAGAGTAACCAATTTTTGGTTAAATATTATGGCAACCACTGTTGGTTGCCACTGTTGGAAAGTTTATTGTTGAACAGGTAAACTCATAAATCGATAGTTAATAATATAAATTGAAACACTTTTGAAAATCAATATGGTAAAGTATTTCTCAGCCATAGAAATGGCCAAATAATTTACCTCAGTTTCTTCATAGTAATTTATTCAAAGTAAATAATTAAATAGAAAACATTAAGTGGACATATCTTTAATAATTTATAATATAAAAATTATAAATGTATAAACTGTTTAATTTGGCTCATTCAATTGAAGATATGATATACCTATGTTTTACTTTATTTGTATTGTTTATGTTATTACAGATGTTCCTATTGCCTCTCTTCTCCCCACCTTCCTTCCACTCTTGCTTCCCCTTTCCTTTGGCCATCACCATACTGTTGTCTGTGTCTGTGGGTCATGCATACACGTTCTTTGGCTAATCCCTTTACCATTTTTCATCCAGTCCCCCTCCACTCTGACAGTTCTCAGTCTGTTCCTTGTATCCATGCCTCTATTTTAATATTGTTTGTCAGTTAATTTTTTCATTAGATTCCACATATACATGAGATTATATGGTATTTGTCTTTCATCAACTGGCTTATTTTACTTAGCATTATAATCTCCAGATTCATTCATGCTGTTGCAGAAGGTAATAGTTCCTTCTTTTTTATGGCCAAGTGGTATTCATCATGTATATGTACCACAGCTTTTTTATCCACTCATCTACTGATGGGCATTTGGGCTATTTCCAAATATTGACTATTGTAAATAATGCTGCAGTGAACATAGGGGTTCATATATTCTTTCAAATTTGTATTTCAGGATTCTTAGGATATATTCCCAGAAGTTGGATTGCTGGATAAAAAGGCAGATACGTTTCTAATGTTTTGAGGAACCTCAATACTGTTTTCCGCAGTGGCTGCACCAGACTGTATTCCTACCAACAGTGCACTAGGGTTCCCTTTTCTCCACATCCTCGCCAGCACTTGTTGTTTGTGAATTTACTGATGGTAGTCTTTCTATCAGGTTTGAGGTGATATAATATTGTGGTTTTAATTTGCATTTCTCTGATTATTAGTGACATTGTTGAAAGTTATTATAAGTAGAATTGGTGATGACAAAATGTTAAGTAAATGATTGAAAATTACAACTGTGTTTCATATGCCATTGTACAAAATTATATAAAGTTAGCATGAGACAAAAGTATATTAAATCCTTTCAATATGTCAGGTGATGTGACTGTAAATACTTTTCTTATTATGTTTTATTTTCAGTTTTATATTTTAATTTAGTTTGATAGATATTAAAGCCATATATGCAAAAAATAAAATGAGAAATAAAAATATACTTGGCACATGCACCTGGCCTGTAAGTTCAAGATAGCCTACTTTATGATTCTATAGTAATATAGTTAAGGGCATTAATAAGTTTACAATTAACATATATTTTCTTAACTTAAAATAATGAGTATAGAATATGATAAAGCCCAGCACAGTTAATTTTCCTTCAGTGACAGAGATGGTCTTCATGCTCTTTGTAAAATTATTACACTTTTTAGTAGTATCATGTATGAGCAAGCTTAATAATGACAGATATTCTAATATCATAAATATCATTAGTTAATTGATTTTTTTAGATTTTGCTAAAAGTATGTGCATTTTCTGCTTGCATATAGGTAAGATCCATTTTAATTCTTTTTATGTTATCCAAACTTTTGTGTGAGCGTGTTTTACTTGCATGAACAGTGGGCTATTTAAAAGACAATTTCATAATTAGATTTAAGGTGCTATCTGAAACACAACAGCACCACATGAAGACTACATTTAAAAAAAGCTAGGGTTACTTTTGCATCATAGAGAGTAGTTACAGCTTCTCTGATTTCACAAACCATTAATATATAGTACCATGAATATATTTAAGAAAATTGTCCTTATTTATTTTCCATAAATCGCTGTCTTTTCTTCATGTATTACAATTAGAGAAACTGCTAAGTTAATAATTTACCTACAAATATCTCTAAATAAGTTACAGTTTGGGAAACTAAACTAACTAAAGTTACCCCAATTCTCCAGTCTTGAAAGGAAGGTAAAATACACAAATATAATCTCATTATATAGAGAAAGAAGGAGAAGTAGAAATGACAGAGCTAGATAGAGATATCATTTTTTTAAGATTTATTTATTTATTTATTTTTGGGGGGCGGGAGAGAGAGAGAGAGAAAGAGACAGACATTGATGTGTGAAGGAAACATTGATCCAGGGATCCGCTTGCAACCCAAACATGTGCCCCAGAACTGGAGACACTTCTGTCTGTGAGACCAACTGAGCCACATTGGTCAGGGCTAGATACAGATATGATTGAGCTTCCATAATAACATACTATACTATACACTGGGTGACTTAAATGACAAAAACGTATTTTTTTCACTGTTCTAGGGGTTAGAAGTTCTATACTGGGTAGGGCCAAAGTAGGTTTACAGTTGTTTGTGGAAAATAATACAATAATTAGTAAATAATACAAGAATAAACTCTGTGTTTTGTGTACTCACAACTGTAAACCTACTTTGGCCCCTCCCTGTATAAATGTTATGGCAACATGGTTTCCAGTGAGACAACTTACCCTGGCTTGTAGATGCCCACCTTCTTGCTGTGTCCTTACTGGTGACCTTTCCTCTGTACCTGGGGTTGAGGGAAGGGAGAGGGGGGAAGGGAGAGGGAGAGGGGAGAAGAACAGGGGAGAAGAAGAGGGCAAGAGAGAAGAAAGCAGATATTAAGTGTCTCTTCCTTTTCTTACAAGGATACCGGCCCTTTTAGATTAAAACCTCACCCTTATGATCTCACATAACCTATTTTATCTCCCTATAAGGCCCTGTCTCTGAATACAGTAACATTGTGTGTGTGTATTCCTGCTTATTCACTGGGGAAAGGAAGGCAGGAAGACAACACAGAACACAAAGTTTAGAAATAGCCATGAAAGATGTGACCATATGACACATTTTTAGACATATTTTTAAAGAATTAGAGTTGAAAGCCTGTAAGAATTAATTTTCTGGAAGTGTTTCTATGATTTAGTAAAATGAAAATCAGATTTTTATTGATAAAATTTTATGAAAGTTGCACTTGTGTAATTTAAAAAAATAAATAATCATTCATGAAAATGTGCTCTACTGCTCAAAAAGAAAAAGGAAGTGAAATAAGGAATATCTATTAAATTAGTAATTAAAAATAATTTCTAATTTACACTGAAATCAATCTATTCTAAAAATGATTGTTTTTAAATAATGAATTTCAGTATCAAATTATGCAATGCTTCCTTGAAAATAGGACAATCAATTCATCCCTTATCAAATTGCATGCTGTTATTTTAAAACTTCTGGTGGCATTTTTCCAATATAAAATACACTATTTATTTAGGCTCACTAGCTTTTTCACTTCAGAGTGACCAACTGATATATTGTCCACTTTGGAAAATGAACAGTTAAAGTGTAAATCCTGTGACCCATAAAAATGTAAGCAATGTCAGAGTAATACTAGGAAAAAGATGTGCTGTTTATGTTAACACAGCATGTTTTTTTTTTTTTATTGTGGAGTTTAGCATATTACATTTTTTCTCACTTTGTATCCATTATACTCGGTGTGGAGAACAGATAGAACATTCAATTCAGGATTTTGTTCATAGTCCAGAATAGGCATGCCATAGGTACTTAATTCTTGGTTGAAAATGAACAGAAACAAATTATAAAATTTTACTAGGGCCTTTTTTCCCCTCTTACACTTGTAAAATGTATATTTGGAGTCCAATAGAAATCATTTTATCTACTTTAAATTCATAAAATACATTCAAGTTAAATCCAAACCATGTGAAGAATTTGGTTCAGTATTTATCTGTTTTTCCCTTCAGCTTCATTGTGAAGTGTCATTCTAGATTTATCAGTCCCCTTTTTAATTATTTCTGTGATGTATCCCAAATGGTTTGATTTTCTTTCAAGTGATTTTTGCTGGAAAAAAAAAACTTTAGATATTAGTTGCTATTTTAACAACTGTCCTTATTAGGGCCAGACTAAAGACGGCAATGTAAAGTAGAAAGAATATTCACCAACAAAGATTTCACTTATACCACCACCCTCATGCAACAACTTTTCTGCCTCTTAGAGCTCACAGCTGTTCCAGATGATCCCATGCTAAAGGTACTCTGATAGAGGACTGCATCTTGCTAACTGAAACCTATTAATACCAGACTCCCAGATCTTCCTGTAGCAATCATATTATTTACCTATTTTTCTTTTCCTTGCTTGTATTTCAGTTTCCATGTACCTTTCTTGACTGACTTCCTTTTCTTGCAGAATATTCCCATCCTTTTCTATTTAGCTCTGCCCCATCTTCATCAATGCAACAATATAGTAATTGAGGAGAGATATGCATGATCTCATTTGATATCCAACATATTGTGAGAGTAAATCATTGAGACTACTGTTTTGTTTTGTTTTATTTTATTTCATTTCATTTCATTTTATTTTATTATTTTAGTTTTTTGAGGCTGAAAGGAATACTATTACTATATCTGTCTTTGTGAAACTCGTGTGTGGATTTTCAATTTTCCACACCAGGGCTTTACATAGAATTTTCTAATCACAGGATGTTACGGCCACACGGTTCTTCTTCTGTTGATCTGTTTTTGTATAGTTCATCTTTCATGAAAATGAGGAAGATAAAAATATAACTAAATTGACTAAAGTGTGGTAGGCAGGGATCCCTGAAGGCTAATTTTGCATTACCATTTTCGCTTTCCTAGACCCTCCAATGATTGCTTTCTTGCCCAGTCTGACTAAAATGAATATATTCTCTGGATATTTTACATTTGAAGAAAATGAGGCCCAGTGAGATGCAAATTAGTCACAGAATTGAGACTGAAAATAAGACCATCTAGATGTATGTGTCTAATGTACCATCTCTGAAAGTTTGTGTAAACAAGTATTAACTTTTAAGCCAGTGCCACTGATCTAAACCTTCATATTAATATTATTTTTCCTTATTCTCTCAAGCACCAATACTGCTACAACACCAGAAAAAGATTATCATTTAGTGCCCAAGTTTGATTTTCTGATGGGATAACCTAAAAACATTGTAGATCAATAAAGCATCAGATATGGGCCTGAAAATAATATTCTAACTTACCTATGTTAAGTACTCTGAACTTAAAAACAAAGCAAAACCTCTACATTTTTACTTCCTTTTCTCATAGTTCTGAGAGTAAGTTACTACTGTGCCTTTTAAAAGTTAAAAACAAATCTAAAAAGCTTACCTCTTGTAAGTAGCAATATTTAGACTCAAACTCAGAAATGATACAATCTCAATGCTCTTCCCGGTATATCACATTTTACACGTCACTCTTCTTTTTCTTTATATGTACTCATACTCAGAGCAGTGGAATCTGCTAGAAATTTGTCCTTGAATCCATTAAACTCAAGAATACAATGTTTCACTTATGCACAATGAACAAATTCTGGATATCAGCTGTACAACATTGTGCCTATAAGTAACAACACTGTGTTGTACACATAAAAATGTAAGATATTTTTTAAGAAATTTGTTAATCTCATGTTGAGTTCTTACCACAATAAAAATATAAATCAGGAAAAATAAAGAATACCAATTACTTTTTCTTAATACATTTTGTTCTGTGAAGAATATAAACTATGAATAAAGATTTTTTTCCTTAGTTAAAAACCAAAATAAACTTTTATTACTTTTTGTGCTATCTCCTCATTTCAAACAATAACCCCACAATTGTACCACTATCTGGGAATTTTTAAACTTGTTTTCTTTAAGTTTATTTCTATTCTGAATATAGTCAATTAAGTGAACACAAACTTGTCAGGAGGAAAAAAATGACTAAATCAGTTACGTTGTCCTTATAACTAAACATTTATTCTTAATTCAGGTAATTTAAACAATTTTTATGGAATCACAAGTATGTGTAGTTTCCCTTTACATATCTGCCATTCCCTCCTAATTTTAAAAATGAAACATAAATACGCTAAACAAAAGGGAAATTGATAGTCTTTCTTATTATAGCATTTAATAATAGTCTTGCTTTAAATGTCATTATTTTAGAGCAATTTTAAAGAATATCCTCTGTAGCTGACAAAATTAGCCAGACATACAGAGCCTATAACAATTACATGGATGAGCTTATTAGAAAGAAAAATTGGCATAGAAAGTTTAAATAATGAAATCTCATTTGTGATGTCAAACCTGGTGTAACATTTGTCTGACTTCATTTTAATTAAAAAGAGGTATTATTTAGTCTAAATAAGTAGCTATAAACAATAAGAAAGTTACAGTTTTGATTTAAATTATAACAAAGAAGTTTGGAGAAATGATAATATGACCTAGAAACTGTTCACTCTTCAAGTATGTTTGGAGGTAATGTAATTTATATGTATAGCCATGATTTAGGTTAAATTAAATGCACACAGGGCAGTTCTATTGAGAGTCAGCATGACATGGTTATGAGAATTCTGGAAAAGTCTGATGTGCCCATATATCTTTCTGATATCTGATCCATGACATTCACATTTCAAGTACTTTGCAAAATACAAATGCTCTTCAGATAGCCTTCCAGGTCATTATCAGTCAGGTAGGTAATACTTAGTGTCTATGAAGAGATATTGCAATAGACTATAAAGAGCAGGAAGAAGAGAATTAGATTTCAAAGTGGGTTAGGGAATATTGACTTCATACGATCTCACCTATAAGTGGAACCTAATCAGCAAAGCAAGCAGGCAAGGAAAATATGACCAGAAACACTGAAAGAAAGAAGAAATCAATAGGGACGGGAGTGAGGAAAGAGGGAGGAGGGTAGTGGGGAGGGGAAGGAGAAGGATCAGGTTAAGGAACAGGGGTGAAGGACACACGGATGAAGCCAAGGTGAGGCAGGATTGTTGGGGAGCTGGGGGTTGGTGAAGCAGGGGAAAGTGGTGGCAGGTAAATGGAGCCAAGTGTATGTGAAAAATTTAAAAATTAATTAATTAATTAATTTGAAAACAAAGAAAACAGTAAAAAAAAATTAGATTTCCTAAATTCTGCCTATAATTGATACTGTTCAGTATAATAGAACACCTTTCTTCTAGCTTAATAAACATATTCAATCTAATTATCCATTAGTAGATATATATGATGCATGCCAATAAAAGGTGTAACATATAATCATTTAATACTCTTGCATTGATTTTCTGTGATAAAACTACACTCGAGTTTTGTCAAGCAACTCATGTAGTCAACCTCTGTCCTTAATAATACCTCTGATTTCTCTTCCTTCAGCTAACATGATGTGTGATTAGTGTTAATGTGATTATGTGGCTTTATTTTTAGAAAAACTAAGTTTCTTGCCAAATTCATTTCCCAGTTTGATACAAAATTGAAACATGGCCTTTTTTTTCCTGTGCATTTTTTTTCTTTTTATTAAATGTGTTGATGTGACATTGTAAGATTATACAGGTTTGATACATGATCCTCACATCGCACTGTGTGCCGAACACCCAAAGTCTAATTATTTTCTGTCACCATATATTTGACCTCCTCTTCCCTTTACTACCCCCTACTTATCTCTGGTAACCAATATACTATTGTGTGTTCCTGAGTTTTTATTTGTTTGTTTTTCTTTTTTGTTTATTTGTGGCTTTCAGTTTTCTATCCCATGTATGAGTGAAATCATATGGTTCTTAAATTTTTTCTATCTGACTTATTTCTCTTAACATAATATTCTCAATGTCTGCTGACATTGCAAATGGAAATATTTCATCTTTTCTTATGGCTGATAATATTCCATTATATATGTTTACTATATCTTCTTTATCCAATTATCTGTTTCAGGACACTTTGGCTGTTTTCACATCTTGGCCACTGTGCGTAATGCTGCAATGAACATAGGGGTACATATAACTTTGAGAATAAATGTTTTCAATTTTTGAGGATATGTACCCATAAGAAGGGTCATATAATAACTCTATTTTTAATTTTTTGAGAAAAATCCATACTATTTTCCACTGTGGCTATACCAGTTTACCTTACCATCATCAGTGAATGAGGGTTCCTTTTTCTCCACAATTTCTCCAACACTTGTTATTTGGGTTGTTGATAATAGGCATTCTAATAGCAAGAGAAGTTGAGCATTTTTTCATATATCTGTTGGCCACTTGTATGTCTTTGAAAAAGTACCTACTCAGGGCCTCTGCCCATTTTTAATTGGGTTATTTGGTTATTTGTTGTTGAGCTATGTGAGTTCTTTATATTTTGGATATTAGCCCCTATCAGAGGTATTGTTTGCAAATATCTTCTCTCATTTAGTTGTTTGCCTCTTTGTTTTACTGATGGTTTCTTCTGCTGCACAAAAGCTTTTTAGTTTGATGTAGTCCCATTAATTTATTTTTGCCTTTAGTTCACTTGCCTTTAGGGTCAAATTTATAAACTCTTTTCTAAGACCAAGGTCCACAAGTTTAGAACCTATGTTTTCTTCTATGCAGCTTATTGTTTCAGGTCTTATATTTAGGATTTTATCCATTTGAGTTAATACTTGTATACGAGGCCAGTCTGGAAAAAGCTCAGCCATTGTTAGTATGACAAGAATGGTTTGTGTGACATCGACATAACCTGACAGCCAAGAAGAGTGGACCAGAATGTGCCTGCATGAACAATAATGGCTTCACTGTACTAGTCAGTGGGAGCAGTAGATGCTGTTGAGTTAACATGTGTACTCTGTGGCCATCACATTGAAAATGACTGAGCGAGTAAAGCAATGAATATGTATCAAATTTTGTGGTAAGCTTGAACATTCCTCTGCAGAAACTATTCAGATGATTGGGAAAATTTTCAGGACAATGCAATGAGTGCGGTGCAAATAAAAGTATGACACAAATGCATCATAAATGATTGAGAATCTGTTGAAAGTGATCCATGTTCTGGAAGGCCTGCAACAAGCAGAACACCTCAGTATGTTGCATGTGCACAGGCTGCAATCAACAAAGATCGGTGACCTTGGTGACTCAGTCCCACCACAACCCAGATTTGGTGCCATGAGACTTCTGACTTTTCCCAAAAGTAAAATCACCTTGGAAAAGGAAGAGATTTCAAGGGATGAGATGCAAGACAATATGTTGGAGCAGCTAATACTGAGTCCAAAAAAGATTTTTCAGTGTGTTTTGAACAATGGAAGAGACTCAGAGAATTGTGTGAGGTCCCAAGGTGCCTACTTTGAAAGGGACTGGGGCAGTATTGTCTTAAGTACAATGATTCTTGTATCTTGTATCTTTTTCAATAAATGCCTCTACTTTTCATACTACATGGCTGGATACATCTGGAAAGACCTCATATAGGGACAAACAGCAGTCTGGTTTTATTCTTTTGAATGTGGCTTTCTGATTTTACCAGAACCATTCATTGAAATGTCCATGTTACTCAAAGCAATGTACAGATTTCATGCTATCTCTATCAAAATCATGAAGACATTTTTAAAGAAATGGAAAAAAAAATTATCAGATTTGTATGGAACCACAAAAGACCCTGAAGAGCCAAAACAATGCTGAGAAAAAAGAACAAAGCCATAGGTATCATACTTCCTGATACCAAATTGTACCAATACATAGCCAAAATAATCAAAACAGCATGATACTGGCAGAAAAACAGACACACAGACCAATGGAACAGAACTGAGAGTTCAGAAATAAACCCACATGACCCTGACTGGTGTGACTCAGTGCATTGGGTGTTGTCCAGCAAACCAAAAGCTCACAGTTTAATTTCCAGTCAGGGCACATGCCCAGGTTGAAGGCCAGGTCCCTTGTTGAGGGAGTGCAAGAGGCAACCAATCGATGCTTCTCTAAAGCATGGATGTTTCTCTCCCTTTTTTTCTTCATCTCTAAAAATAAAGAAATAAAAATCTTAAAAGACATAAACCCACATGTACATGGGCAAGTTATTTTTGACAAAGAAGCCAAAAACAAAATGGAGAAAAGAAAGCTTCTTTAATATATGGTGTTACAACATGGTATTTTGTCACCAAAATCTTCACCAGTAACCATTCTTTCCCCAACAGCAATGCGAGGTTAAGATAATTTGCAAAGTACAAAAAAGTTAAAAATATTTTCCTATTGTATATTTTGTCCTTTATCTCTCAATCTTATAGTTTTTGTACATTTTTGATATTATTTTTTGTAGTATACAACTCATATGTCTTAAATATTTTGACCTAGTTCATCAGTTATCTTTTGACCTTATTTATGCAGTTATTGTCATGTAAATGTTTTTGTTTGTTTTATAATGAAGAAATCATTTTCTCTACCTTTCCAGAGAATAAAAGACCAAGTTTATAAAGACTATGCAATTGAACAACAAATACATGTAGCATATATGTAAGAGATTTAAGGAAAAACTCATTCAATGTTGAATAAAAAAATATGCAATCGTGTCTGAACTTGATTTTCTTTATTTTTTACAGATATGTCTAAATATGAAACTCATTTTTCAGAAATAAAATGTAAATATTTCAAATATGTATGTAGTTATAGTAAATCTCTAAAATACATATATCATCTATATCATAGATTATTTGTTTGAGTATATTCTTTACTTTTGTCCACTTGATCTATATTCTACTGAAAGAATTGATTAAAGTTTCTTATTATTTTTAAGGGCGATTTTGTTTTGCTTTTTAAAATTTTTATTGATATTGGGGGTGACATTGGTTAATAAAATTATATAGATTTCAGGTGTACAATTCTATAATATATCACCAATATATTGTGTTGTGTATTCACCACCCCATGTCAGGTTTCCTTTTACCACTGTTTATTCCTCAATTTACCCTTTCTAACTCCCTCTACCCCACTTTCCCTCTGGTAATTACCATACTGTTATCTGTGTCTATGAGGTTTTTTTCTCCCTTTGCTTAATCCCTTCACTTTTGTCACCCAGCCCCTCAACTCCCTTACCCTCCAACAGCTGTCAGTCTGTTCTCTGTATCTATGAGTCTTTTTTATATTTTGCCTGTTAGTTTATTTTGTTCATTATATTCCACATAAGAGTGAGATCATATAGTACATGTCTCCTCTGACTGGCTTATTTCACTTAGCATAGTAATCTTCAGGTTCATCCATGCTGTTGCAAAAAGGTAAGATTTCCTTTTTTTTTTTAAATCTGAGTAGTGTTCCCTTGTGTAAATGTACCACAGTTTTTTTGTTTGTTTGTTTGCTTGTTTTAATCCATTCAACTACTCAGGGGTATTTGGGCTACTTCTAAATCTTGACTATTGTAAAAAACATTGCAATGAACATAGAGGTGCATATATTCTTAGAAATTAGCGTTTTGGTAATAAAGGTCATTGTGTTTTTCTTTAACATCATTAATGCTTGTGGTCTTGAACTGTACTTAGACATTAGATTTATATCATTTAGACATTAGATATATAAAAATCTGCAGTTCTTATTTGCCTATATTTTTGTTCTGTATATATAGCTTTTCTGAATTACCTTATTTCCTATGTATCTTAATATATAACAGATATATGAGTTATATGAGTTTTATCTTGTGGAGCAAATTGAAAATCATTTTCTATATATAATTTCCTTTACAAATATTTCTTTTTATTTTTAATATGTTGTCTTTATTCTACCAAAATATTTTATAGTAATGTCTATTGTTAGGTATACTATGTTTTTTAATGATGAGATGTATATTTTTGGCTTTTTAAAAAAATAATGTAAATAGGTTTGTGTTTTTGTTCTAGTGAAGATTTCCCTGCTTATACTTTTTAATGCACTACATCCCATTTTATTATTTTCCTTTCTATGATCTCATTTGCCAGATATTTGTTCATCCATTAACAACTACCTTTTTGTTGTACAAAATCTACATTTTTACTATTTCACTATTTTTCTGTTACTTTTCTTCCAGTTTTTTTTAGTTGTATTATTTCTACTTAGATACAATATATAACACATGCACATTAATATTCCACCATCATCATTCCCATCTTTGTCTTATATGTTTATTTATATATTTTTAAATACCCATCATTAGTCTTTTTGCTGAAATTTTCCTGAACACAATTTGGTTTGCAGAAGTTTATCATGTAATATATGGGTTGACAAACAACAATATGTGGGCTAAATATGGCATACCACCTATTTCTGTGAATAAAGTTTTATTGGAACAGTGATTCCCACTCTTCATATTGTCTTTATTTACTTTTACACTTAAAAAGAAAAACTTGAAGAGTTGCGGAAGAAACCATTCTGTACCAATCTCTAAGTTCTTGGATGTTTAAAGCTAATTTAATAATAAAGCCTTGATATTTAAATTAGAGCTTGGATTGACTGGATGTAAAATGGTACACTTTCTTTCACTGAGGTTGTTTTTTTCTTTATCTTTTCTGTATGCTACTCCATTCTGTCTTGTTTTCATGATGGCCTTGAAAAGTCTGGTGCTAGTGTAATTGTACCTTTGTTGATTACTTTTCTTTTGCCCTGGAGCCTTGAAGGGCTTCATATCTTTAAAGCCAAGGGTTTTATTGAGTTATGGTTCCGAGTTGATAATTTTATGTTTATTTTTTTCTGTTTTTAGAAAGTTCATTTAAATATGGGTTGTGAATATTAGTTCTGTTACATTATTTTGATTTTTTTCTTCACACACTTTAAATAATGAAAATGATCAATCCTTCTTTTCCTGGTTTACATTTCCTGTATATACACATACATGTATACATATATATGTGGATATATATATATATATAATCTCTCTGGAAAGAGTCCAACCATTGTCAATATAATAAGAATGGTTTGCATGACATTGATGTAAACTGGAAGGCAAAGAGAGTGGATTGGAATGTGCATGAGTGAACATTGACTACTTCACTGTACTAGTCAGTGGTGGCAGTAAATGCTGGTGAGTGAGTATGTATACTGTGTGGCCATCACATTAAAAATGCCTGAATGAGTAGAGCAGTGAATCTACATTGAATTTTGCATTAAACTTGAATATTCCTTCTCGGAAATTATTCCAGTGAATCAGAAGACTGCAGCTATGGGCAATTGGTGATTGGCAGCTTCATCACCACAACATGCCTGCTCATTCATCACATTTGGTGCAGAGGTTTTTGGCTAAAGGTCAAATCACCCAGATGACTCCACCCCACTATAGCCCAGATTTGGCATCCTCTTAAGCCTGGCTTTTCCCAAAACTAAAATCACCTTTGAAAGAGAAGAGATTTCAGACCATTGATGAGATTCAGAAAAATACTATGGGGCAGGGGCAGCTGATAGCAATTAGATTGGTGTTAGGTCCCAAGATGCCTACTTTGAAGGGAAATGAGGTGTCATTGTCTTATGTACAATGTTTCTTTTATCTTGAATCTTCTTCAATAGATGTCTCTATTGTTTATATTACATGGCTGGTATCCATTGTACATTGGACAATATATAGGTAGGTCAACTAATCAAAATAAAAAGACTAAGATCTGAGATTGGGAAACCAAAAATAAATATACATGTAATTCAAGGTACAAAATATAAACATGAGAAAAAATTAACATAAATGGATAGAGAAAAGTCATGTGATGCAAATACTAACCAAAGTGTATCTTTTTAGCTATGCAAGTTTAGAAACAGCAAATTTTAAGGCAAGTAATGTTAATAGAAAAAAATGGGTATTTTATAATGATATCACAACCTTAAATTTATATGTTTGTAATAAACAGCTTCATAAAATGGTAATCATAAGAAAGGAAAATAAAAGAATCTAAATTAATAATATGAGATATTAAAGAACCACCCTCCACAGAAACCAAAATAATTTATCGAGTTTATAAAAAATCTGATTAACACAATTAGTAAACTTGGCCTAATTTACAAATATAGAAAACTGCATTCAACATAAAGAATTTAAATTTGTTTCAAGTTCTGATAGATTGTTTACCAAAGTCAAGTGCTGGCTAATAAAGTCTCAAAGAATATCAAAGTCTGTGAATGTTCAGAAGTTGTTTTTGACTAGAAAGAAATTAAACAAGATATAGATAAAAAAAATAAAAGAATCCTCCAATTTCATAGATAATAAACAATACACTTTTATATAGCCCAAGGATCAAACAAAAATTTAGAATAGAAATTATTAAAAATATTTTGAATTAATTACTTTATACATATTAAAATGTGGTGACAAGGAGGAGAAGGGACTAAACAAAGAACATGTATGAATGACCCATAGACACAGACAACAAAGTGGGAATTGACTGTGGGAAAGGAGGGCTGGGTGGGATGGGTGGAAGAGGGCAAAGGGGAAAACTGAGACAACTGTAATAGAATAAACATGATTTAAAAATTAAAAAGTTAACAAATGGTTACTTTAAGTAGTTATTATTAAAAAATAAAACAGGAAAAAAATTATAGCATTTATACATATAGTAATGTTCTTTCTTTTAATCTGGGTTTTTTTTTAAGTTAAGTTCTTTTTTATTAAATATTATTTTTATTTATTTTTAGAGAGGGAAGTGGAGGGAGAAAGAGAAGAGAAACATCAATGTGCAGTTGCCTCTCAAGTGCCACTTACTGGGGACCTGGCCCACAACCCAGGAGCACACTCCAACTGGGAATTGAACCAGTGACCCTTTGGTTTGCAGGCCAGCACTCAATACACTGACCAACACCAGCCAGGGCTTAATCTGAGTTCTTATATGGATGTGTTAAATTTGTGCAAAATCATTATAGCTTATATTTATGATCTGTGTACTTTTCTGTATGTATAATATTCAATTAATGAGTTACTAAACTAATCAATGTAGTCTCAAATGTTAATTACACTCTACAGTTTATGAACATAATTTAATATCAAATCATACAAATTAATAAGGAAAAACAGGCTCTAAAATTAAATTGATGTTATTCTACTTAAGTCATTTTCATTTAATAATGTAATTGTATTTGTGTACATAGGTACTAGCTTACTTACCCTTTGTTTTTTGGTAGGTTGTTTGGCTCAGTGGTATATGGTTATCTCTGTCCTATTATCTTCTGCCAGAATATTGAATTTATTATTATTATACTTAATTATTTAATTAATTAATTAATGTATATTTTATTCTTTATAGCCATTAAATGAATAATTAAATTATATTATATTAGTAATTAATTTATATTTAATTATTATATAATTCATATATAAATTTATATATTATATTTAATTATTTATTTAATGGCCATACAGAATAAAACATACATTCCTCACTTTTTACAATCCAATATAAGTTAATACTTTTACTGCTTAACAGGTAATGCTGGTGACTTTATATAATTTACCTCCATTTATTAACTGTTGTGAATAATTTACTTTATGTTCTAGTTGATATTATCTTTACTATTTCTTAACACAATATGGATATTGAAATTTTCACCTTATATAGCTCTTTGTTTCTTGCATTTTCTGTGTTTCCACTTGGGATCATTTTCTTATGGCTGAGAAATCATTATAATACTTTTTTAACGCAACAGAAAGTTGACACTGAATTCTATTTTCCACTTTGTCTAGAGGTGCCTATATTTTACTTTTATGTATTTACAGCTTTACTGTGATGCTGAAGTATAATCGATGTATAAATATCCCTTCACATATTTAAATTATACAATTTAAAAACTTTTGTTATGTATATATAGTGCCATGCAGCCATTACTGCCATCAACAAAAATATTTGTATCACCTCCAAAGTTACCTTGTGATGAATTGTAAGCCAACTCTTTCTCCATTCCAGTCTCTGGCAACTAATGACTCCCGTTTTGTCACTATTGATTGGTTTGTGTTGTCTAGAATGTTATATAATTGGAATCATTCAGTAGGTATTCATTTGGCCTATCTTTTTTCACCTGATTATTTTATTAAAGTATATCTCAAAAGAAGGTTTTTCTTGTTTGTTTTCTTTCTCCATTGGTATATTCCAATAACCAGGTGATCACTGGGCACAAAAAACTAAAAATTCAATAAATATTGTTGAATGAGTGATTGTGTGACTCATAATCAATTGTTTTCTGAGACTGCATGAAATCTTGGACTCTACAGTACAGTGCTCTACTAAGCCAGGACCCACTAAATGCTGTTAAGAAATTAAATGAAAGGAAACCTAGTTGTGTTTCTGTAAGTGGCTATATGGTTAATTTTAGACCTAATATACTGTTATTTAAAGGTTTTAAATAGGAAATGTATTTCAAATGATATATTGCCAATAAAACAATAAAATTTCCTCTTAAATTCTCCAAAGCAAGAATAACTGATTGCCTTAAGTATTTATGAAGTACCCTCACACTCAGAAAAAAATGAAGATTTTTAAAATTTTTTGTTTTGTCAAATTTTTATTAATCACATATATTTTATTTTTCTTCCAGCACATTTGATATTTATACATTTTTATTATGATTTAGTTGTTGCCCAAGAGCAGACTCTTTTAGTCTTGGCATTGTTGAAATTTTGGCCTGAATAATTCTTTGTTGCAGACACTCTAGTGTTTTATAGGATATTTAGCAGCATCACTGGATTCTACTCACTAGATGCCTATTCCACTCTTTACCCTAGTTGTGACATCCAAATATATTTCCATATATTCCAAATACCAGTTGGTCACAAAATGACATCTCATTAAAAGTTACTACCTCAAACAGATAACATACCTTCTTGAATACTGTAGTAAATAAAAATCAGTTCATTTACCAGTTCTACAACAGAGTAAAAACTTGGAAAACTTTGAATTCATTTACCATTTTCAACCTTATATCATTTTCATGTAGTTATTTTAAGCTCCATTATATGTTTCAGTCAATTTTGTAAAGTAATATAGCAACATACTTATAATTTTTGGGTTTTATTTTTCTATTTTTTGATTTCTTTGTTTTGTTTTCTTTTTTGATAGTTAAATGAAATGTTTTTTACTATACTTAGATTTTTCCTCTCACAAATCTTTCATTTTTGTAAAGCTTTCATTTTTTTTATAAAGTGAAGTATAATTGATATGTAACAATATATTAGTTTAGGTGTGCAATATAATTATTCAATATTTGTATATATTGCCAAATGGTCAGCATAACAAGTCTGGTTAGTATCCATCACCACACATATCATCCTTTTCTTGTGATGAGAACTTTTAAGATGTACTAACACCTTTTAAATATGAAATACACTATTATTAAGTATAGTCACCACACTTTCATGTTACCAAACTTATATAGGTACAATTTGAGAATAACAAAGACATATAAAATAGCAACAGAAATAAAATTGGGTACATGTTGTTGGAATAAAAATATTCTATCAAATAACTCTTCCTCTCATCATGAAACAGAGTGTGTTGATTCTTGAAAAACTGCTGAACACTCAGTGTGATTTGGGTAGGCATACTTGCAAATCACCCATTATGAAATGGGCTAGTGTCACAAGAGTCTTCAAGAAAATTCCCTGAAGCTGAAAGCAGCCTCTAAGAACACAACCAGCTGGTACGCTGATACAGGGTTCCTAGAATACTCACCTAGTGGGAGAAGCCTGTACAACCAAGGGCTTGCCCTACAAAAGATTATTCTCGGTTTTTGGGGGCCCCGCTTTGTAGTGACATTATTGTCTTTAAATTATTATATTGTAATTATTTGATTATATGTTCATTTGCCCTGTTATAATTTAGGTCTCTTTAGAATAGTATTCTTTTTTATTCATCTTTAGATCCTCAGCATCTGTCACTATCTGGCATATATTATGCTTTTAAAAATATCTTTTTTTTAGCAAAAAAAAATTTCTTTAGAGAAATCAGCTGACAGTTTGATGGGAACTCCCCTGTAGATGGCAGAGAAGTGAATGGAAGTCATAGTGACCTCCTCCCAGGACCAATCTGGACTAACAAATAAATTGTGGAAAAATCACCTTGAACAAACTGAAAGATAGCAAGAGAGAAGCCTTATAACCTCGAACAGACAGAAGAATCAGCTTTAGCACAACCTGACTGGTAAGGAGTGCAGTGGAAACTCGAGAAGGCTGGCTGGGTGCCCACAGGTAGCAGCACCAGAGGGATATTTAAGTGGCTAGTTGGATCCCCCTGGGAAGAGTGGGGTGTAAACCATAAGCGGGGACCCCCAGACTACAGCACCAGAGCCCAAAAAGTACACAGATAATAGCCAGCTGTGAAAAGCAGCAGGGTTGCTCTCTGCCAGAGATGGGCAGCTGGGGATGCAGAGAGCCATTTAAAGGGCCTTCACATAAATTTTTATTTGCAACCACTTACCCTTGGCTCCAACAAAGTGGGGCAGTGGGTGGGCTAGAGATGTCTGAGGAGAGACTGGGGATAGAACTGAGGTAATAGCTGGCAGGATCCCAGTGCTGAGTCAACCCCTATATGGCAGCAACCATAGTGCTTAGGCAGGACACACCCCTGAGTGGCAGAAGCTGTGAGAGGACATAATAGTGCTGCTCCCAGGAGGTACTCTGACCTGGCCCTGTGGTGCTTAAGCCTCACTGCTGAGTATAGAGTAGCAGCCACAGATAGCAAATCCCTGGCAAAGCGGGGGGAGGAGTTTGAGTGGACTAGAGACCATTGAGGAGAGACTGGAGACGGAAGCTTTGGGGAGAAAACTGAGAGAGTAGCTGCCAGGATTCCACTGCTGACTCATCACCCATATGGCACCAGCCATCATACTCAGGCAGACCTCCCCACTCTGAGCCGCCTGAGGGGAAACAATACCCTTGAGTCCAGGAGGGATTCTGCCCTACCTTGTGGTGCATAAGGCTGACCGCTTTGTGCAGAGTGACTAGATTAACAAATGAAGGAGACAGCCACAGACAGTGGATTCCTGGAAGTCTCTAATAGACTGCCTAGGGTTAGATGGGGTCAACATCTGACATCATCAAAGGCAGATCTAGAAATAAAACAGCAATAAATACTAGAGGATACCGAGATGAAATCCACTGTGGTTTTCTCCATTATTTGCAATATTCTCTTTACTACATAGTTTTTTAACGTTCATTTAGAATCCATCAAGTATGTGCACATTAAGTCATTAGATTTTATACTAATACTTTATTTCTCTCCTTTCTTATAATAGTCTTAATTTCTTTACAGCCTTATTAATACTGATTCATTTGATGTTGATAGTGGGATTGCAGAAGGGAGTTATATTTGCAGATGTGGGTTTGTTTCCTGGGTTTTGCGGTTTTGCTCTGGCAGCACCAGCACAGACACACAAAACGTGGTGGGCAGAGTGACCCTCAGTCAACTAGTAGAAGGGAAGTACTCAACAAAGAATGACCAAACAAAAATCAAAACCCAATTGCTTCCAGAGACGCAACATACACAGCATAAAAGGCACTCCAAGAGCATCAAGTTCAGGAGATCAAGGAGACTGTCCCACTGAATCTCAAAGGTCTCCTACCATAGAAATTAATGTCACAAAGTCAGAAATTAAAAACAGATTAATTTAAGAAGAAGAAGCAAAAAAGAAGAGTCTCACAAATACTGAGAAGACAAAGAAACACCCCACCCAATTAAAGAGAAAGGAGAAATCCCCACAAAGAGAAATAAATGAAATAGAGGCAAGTAAACTATCAGATACTGATTTCAAAACAACAGTTATAAGAAAACTCAATGAGCTCAGTGAGCTCAAAGAGAGTTACAAAAACTATAGGGAAATTATGAGGAATTTACTGCAAAATACATCAGCATGAAAAAAAAACATAGAAACTATCAATAAGAGACAAGAGGGAATGAAGAATACAATTTCTTAACTGAAGAACACAGTAGAAAGAACCAAAAACAGGCTAGAAGAAGCAGAGCATCGAATCCATGAGCTGAAAAACAAGGTAGAAAAAGGTCCCCAGAAGGAGCAAGAAAATGAAAAAAGAAAAATGATAAAAAATAATCAAAAACTGTCAGGGAACTGCAAGACAATGTGAAACATAATCATATGAGTATAATAGGGATACTAGAAGGAGAATAGGAGGAGGAAAGGATAGAAAACCTGTCTGAAAAAGTAATGATGGAAAACTTCCCTAACTGGAGGAAAGAAAAAGTCTCACAAATCCAGGAAGCACAGAAGGTCCCATTCAAGAAGATTGAGGGTCCCACTCAATGAAGCCCACTCCAAAACATATCATAATTAAAATGACAAATATCAAAGACAGAGAGAGAATCCCAAAGGCAGCAAGGAAGAAACAGGTAGTAACATAAAAGGGAGCATCGTAGCTGACTTCTTAACAGAAACACTGCAACCCAGAAGGGAATAGCAAGAAATATTCCAAGTCATGAAAAACAAAGGCCTACAACCAGGACTGCTCTACCCAGCAAGACTCTCATTTAGGTAGAGGGTAAAATAAGGAGTTTCCCTAACAAAAGAAGGTTAAAAGAATACACCTCCATCAAATCAGCACTACAAGATATGCTAAAGGATCTGCTTTAAGAATATGAAGAAAGGAGTGAGAAATAGAGGATCACAGGTACAAAGGGAAAAAATGAATAAGTATCTATCAATAATAACTTTAAATGTAAATGGATTAACTGCTCCAATCTAAAAACATAAGGTACTGAATGGATAAGAAAATAGGACCCACACATATGCTGCCTACAAAAGACACACCTCAGAACAAAGGACCTATACAGACTGAGAGTAAAGGGATGGAAAAAATATATATCCCAAGCAAATGGACAGGGAGTAAAAGCCAGGGTAGCAATACTTACATCAGACAAAATAGATTTCAAAACAAAGCTTATAAAAAGTGACACAGAAGAACACTTTTTAAACTCAAAGGAAAAACCTATCGAGAAGACATAAACATTGTGAATCTATATGCACCCAACATAGGAGCACCAAAATATATAAGTAAAACCTTGGAGGACTTCAAGAAAGATAGAGACAGTAACACACAGATAGTAGGGGGTTTTAACATCTCATTGTCAACAATGGATAGATCTTCCATACAAAATATCAACAAGGATATTGTGGAACTGAATGGTGCATTAGATCAAATGGACTTAACTGGTATATATAGAACCTTATATCCCAAAGAAGCAAAATGCACACTCTTTGAATGCGCACATACTTTTTTCCAAAGGTAGGCCACATGACAGGACACAAAACAAGCCTCAACAAATTCAGGAAAATTGAAATAACAACAAGCATTTTCTCAGATCACAATGCCCTGAAAATAGAAACCAACCTCAAAGGAAAAACTCAAAAACATTCAAACTCATGGAGACTGAATTATACACTATTAAGCAATGAATGGGCCAACAAAGAGATAAGAGAAGAAATCAAAAAGTTTCTGGAAACAAATGAAAATGAACACAACAGTCCAAAACCTATGGGACATAGCAAAGACAGTCCTGAGAGGGAAGTTCATAGCAATACAGGCTTACCTAAAAGAAACTGAAACATTTCAAATAAATTACCTCATACTACAGCTTCAAGAACTGGAGAAACAACAACAAAGTCCAGAAACATGTAGAAGAAAAGAAATAACCAAGATCAGAGCAGAATTGAATGACATAGAAACTTAAAGAACAATTCAAAAGAGCAATACATCTAGGAGCTGGTTCTTTGAAAAGATAAAAATTGACAATCTTTTAAGCAGACTCATCAAGAAAAAAAGGGAGAGGACCCAATTAAGTAATATCAGAAATGAAAGAGGAGAAATAACAACTGATACCACAGAAATACAAAAGATTGTCAGAAACTACTATGAACAATTATATGCTAAGGAATTTGAAAACTTCGATGAAATGGACAAACTTCTAGAAAAGTATAACCTTCCAAAACTGAATGAAGAAGAAGGAGAAAGCCTGAAGAGACCGATAACATCTGGGGAAATTGAAGCAATAATCAAAAAATTCCTGGCACACTAAAGCACTGAACCAGACAGTTTCACAGGATAATTTTACAAAACAATTAAGGAAGAGGTAACCCCTGTCCTTCTCACACTATTCCAAAAAATTCCACAAGAGGGAAGACTCCCAAAATTTTTTATGAGGACAACATCATCTTAATCCCCAAACCAGATAAATACACAACAGAGAAAATGTAGGGCAATATCACTGATAAACATAGGCACTAAAATCCTAAACAAAATACTGGCAAACTGCATCCAGCAATACATTGAAAAGATCATCCACCACAAACAAGTGGGGTTCATCCCAGGTATGCAAAGATCATTCGATATTCACAAATCAATAAACATAATACATCACATAGACAAAAGGAAAGGCAAAAATCACATGATCATATCAATAGATGTGGAAAAAGCATTTGATAAGGTACAGCACCCATTTTTGATAAAAATAAGCAACAAAGTGGGAGTAAAGGAGGCACACCTCAACATTATAAAGGCCGAATATGAAAAACCTACAGCTAATATCATACTCAATGGGCAAACCTAAGAGATTTCCCACTAAGTTCAGGAACAAGACAAGGACGTCCACTTTCATCACTTCTTTTCAACATAGTATTGGAAGTCCTAGCCACAGCAATCAGACAAGAAAACTAAATAAAAGACATCCCAACTGGACAGGAGGAAGTAAAACTGTCATTGTTTGCAGATGACATGATAGTGTACATAAAAAACCCAATAGACTCCACCAAAAAAACTACTCAACCTAATAAGTAAATTTGACAAAACAGCAGAATATGAAGTCAATATTCAGAAATCAAAGCCACTTCTGTACACCAACAATGAAAAATTAGAATCAGATATCAGGAAAAATATCCCATTTGCTGTAGCAACAAGAAAAATAAAGTACCAAAAAATAAACCTAACCAAGGAGGTAAAAGACCTGTACTCAGTAAACTACACAGCACTGAAGAAAAAAAATCAGGGACAATACAAATAAATGGATGCATATACAGTGTTCATGGATTGGAAGAATTAATATAATCAAAATATGCATACTACCTAAAGCAATTTATAAATTTAACACAATCCCTATTAAAATACCAATGATGCATTTCACAGATATAAAACAAACATTTCAAAAATTTATATGGAACTATAAATGACCCCAAATAGCTGCAGCAATTTTGAGAAAGAAAAACAAACGAGGAGGGATCACAATACCTGAACCAAACTACATTACAAGGTTGCTGTAATCAAAATAGCCTGTTACTGGCATAAGAACATACATAGAGATCAATGGAACAAAATAGAGAGCTCAGAAATAAACCCGTCTTTACAGTCAATATTCAACAAAGGATGCAAAAGTATAAAATGGACAAAAAATAACCTCTTCAACAAATGTTGTTGGGAGACCAGGACAGCTACATGCAAAAAAATGAAATTCGACCACCAACTTACACCATATACAAAAATAAACTCAAGACAGATAAAAGACTTAAATATAAATCACAACACCAGAAATGTCCTTGAGAGGAACATAGGCAGGAAACTCAGATATTCCATGCACAATATTTTCACCAGTACGTCCTCCAGAGCGAGGGACATAAAGGAAAGAATAAACAAATGGGACTTCATCAAAATAATAAGTTTCTGCATGACTAAAGAAAAAACTAGCAAAATGAACAGGGAACCAGCCATATGAGAAAATACATTTGCTGATGATACTTTGAACAAAGATTTGATCTCCAAAATAAATAAAGAACTCACATGACTCTACTACAAGAAGGCAAACAATCCAATTAAAAATATGGGCAAAGGACCTGTAGAGACACTTCTCCAAAGAGGATATATGCAGGGCCCAGAGACATATGAAAGGATGCTCATCACCCCTAGCCATCAGAGAAATGCAAATTAAAACCACAATGAGAAACCACTTTACACCAATCAGAATGGCCATCATAATCAATCAGCGAACAAGAAGTGCTGGCGAGGTTGTAGTGAAAAAGAAACCCTAGTAAACTGTTGGTGGGAATGCAGACTGGTGCAGCCACTGTGAAAAACAGTTTGGAACTTCCTCAAAAAGCTAAAAATGGAACTGCCTTTTGACCCAGCAATTGCACTGCTGGGACTATACCCTAAGAATCCCAAAACACCAATCCAAAAGAACCTATGCATCCCAATGTTCATAGCAGCACAATTTACAATAGCTAAGTGCTGGAAGCAACCTAAGTGCCCATCAATAAATGAGTGGATTAAAAAACTACGGTTCATTTACATTGTGGAATTCTATGCAGCAGAAAGAAAGAAAGAACTCCTACCTTCGCAACAGTGAGGTTGCAACTGGAGAGCATTATGCTAAGCAAAATAAGACAGGAGGTGAAAGACAAATACTATAGGATCTCACCTATAAGTGGAACCTAATCAAGAAAACAAACATTCAAGAAAAATATAACCAGCAATATTGAAAGAAAAAACAAACTGACAATAAGGAGAGAGGAGGAGGGAGGCGGGGTAACAGTAGCAAAAAATGGGAAAGATCAAATCAAGGAAGTTGTATAAAGGACCCATGGACAAAGCCAAAGTGGGGAAGGATTGAAGGTGGGAGGTGGGGGTGGGTTTGGCAAGGGAAAGTGGTATGGGGAAATGGAGACAAATTGAAACTGAAGAATAAAAAAATAAATTTAAATAATTCTTCAAAAAAATAAAACCTTTTCTCTTTTGGTAATGATTAAGTTGGAAGGTAGCTGGCTAACTCCATTTTTCAAAGTTACTCTGCTATATGACTCTGGATGAGTAAATGATTAGTAATTATTCAAAAAAAAATTTTTAATTAATAGCATGCTTAGAAGTAGATGTGTTTTAATTAAATTTATAGAAATGATATTGGTTAATAAGATTGCAAAAGTTTCAAGTGTGCAATTTTATATTGCATCATTTATATATTGCATTATGTGCTTATCACCCAAAGTCTAGTCTACTCTGTCATAAATTTGATCGCCCTGTACACTCTTCACTCCCACCACCTCTCTTCCCTCTAGTAACCATCATAATGTTGTACATGTCTATGAGAGATTTTGTGTTGTTTCATTTTTTCTTGTGTTGCTGTATGTTTTATATCCCAAATATGAGTGAAATGATATGATTCTTTCACTTTTCCTGACTTATTTTTGTGTATCATGATATTATCAAAGTCCATCCACATTGTTGCAAATGACAGTATTTCATCTTTTCTTATAACTGAATAATAGTCCACTGTATAGGTGTATCACATCTCATTTATCCAGTCATCTGTCAAACAATTTTTCATATCTTGACTACCACAAATAGTGCTGCAATGGACATTGGGGTACAAATATCTTTATGAATATATGTTTTCAAATATTTCTAGTAGATACCCAGAAGGGGATTGCTGGGTTTTATGGTAACTCTATTCTTAATTTTTTAGGAAACTCCATATTGTTTTCCATCATGGTTGTACTAGTTGACATTCCCAAAAGCAGTGTATGAGAATTACTTTTCCTTCACATTTTCTCCAACACTTATTTCTTGTCTTATTGAAAATATCAATCCTAACCAGTGTGAGGTGATATCTCATTGTGATTTTGATGTTCATTTTCCTTATAGCTAGTGAAATTTAGCACCTTTTCATATATCTGTTGGCCACGTGCATGTCTTCTTGGAAAAAGTACCTGTTCAGAGCCTCTGCTCATTTTTAATTGGATTGTTTGGTTATTTGTTGTTGACTTGTCGGAGTTCTTTATATATTTTGCTCCCCCCAATCCCCACTACCAATGGTACAGTTTGCAAGTATCTTCTCCCAGTCATTTGTTTGCCTTTTTGTCTTGTTGATGTCTTTTTTCTTTTTTTTTCCTGGGCAGAAGCTTTTTAGTTTGATGTAATCCCAATCATTTATTTTTGTTTTTACTTCCCTTGCCCTTACGGTCAAACTCAAAAAATCTTCTCTGGACTAATGTCTACAAGTTTAGTATCTATGTTTTCTTTTATGTATTATAGTGTTTCATATCTTATATTTAGGTCTTTTTTTCCATTTAAGTTATTTTTGTGTATGGTATCAAATAGCAATCAAACTTCATTCTTTTGCATAGGGCTTTACAATTTTTCCTGGTACTACTAATGAAAGAGGCTTTCTTTCCTCTATTGTATACTCTTGACTCCCATATATATATTGGTTTATATGGGCTCTCAATTCTATTCTATTCAGTTATATTTTTTTTTTCTGCTAGTATCGTTCTCTTTTGATTATTGTTGCTTTACAATATAATTTTAGGTCAGGGAGTGTGATACCTCCAGTTTTGTTCTTTTTTCTCACTATTGCTTTAGCTGCCCCTGGTATTTTGAGGTTCCATACAAATTTGAGGATTTCTTTTTTGTTCTATTTCTTTAAAAATTGCCATTGGGATTTTTATGGGGATTGCATTAAATCTGTATATTGCTGTAGGTAATTAGGCCATTTAAATTATGTAGATTCTTCAAATCCATGAACATAGAAAATTTTTCCATTTTTTTGTGTCTTCTTCAATTTCCTTCAATAATGTCTTATAGTTTTCAGTGTATGGATCCTTCATATCTCTTACTAAGTTAACTCCTATGTATTTGATTCTTTTCATTGCAATAGCAAATGGGTTTTTTTAATTTCATGTTCTGAAATTTTATTTTTAGTAAATAGAAATGCAATTGATTTTTGTACATTGATTTTGTAATTTGCAATTTTATCATGTTTGTTTATTGTTTTTAATAGTTTTTTGATGAAAGTTTTAGAGTTTTCTAAGTAAAGAATTAAGCCATCTGCAAAAAGTAAAAATTTTACATCTTCATTCCCAGTTTGGATGCCTTTTATTTCTTTCTCTTGCCTGATTGCTGTAGCTAGGACTTCCAGTATTGTGTTAAATAACAGTTATCAGAGTGGCCATCTTGTTCTTGATCCTTATCTTAGAGGAAAACTTTTCAGTTTTTCACCATTAAGTATAATAGTAGTTGAGGATTTGTCATATATGGTCTTTACTATGTGGAGGTACTTTTCTTCTATAGTTAGTGTATTGAGGGTTTTAATCATAAATGAATGCCATATCTCATCAAATACTTTTCTTGCATTTATTGATATGATCATATGATTTTTATGTTCTGTTTTATTAATATTTTATATTACATTGAATGATATGCATATCAAGTTGAAGCTTCCTTGCATCCTTCGAATGAACTTCATTTGATCATGATATATTATCATTTTAATGTATTGTTGTATTTGATTTGCCAGTATTTTTTTAGAATATAAGCATCTATTTTCATCAGAGATATGAGCATGTGATTTTTCTTTATTTTTATTGTTGACTATTACAGATGTCTCTATTTGCCCCCTTTCCCACATCCACCCAGCCCCCACCCTACCTAATATCTGTCCATCACCACGGTGTCATCTCTATCCATGTGTTATGCATATTTGTTCTTTGGCTAATCCCCTCCCCCTCCCTCCCTTACTCAGTTGTCCCCTTCCCTCTGACAGCTGTTAGTCTGTTCCATGTATTCATGCTTATGTTTCTACTTTGTTAATCAGTTTATTTATTTACTTAGGTTCCACATATAAGTGAGATCATAAGGTATTTGACTTTCTCTGACTGGCTTATTTTACTTAGCATAATAATCTCCAGGTCCATCCATGGTGTTGCAAAAGGTAAGAGTTCCTTCTTTTTTATGGAATACAAGAAGTATTCCATTGTGTAAGTGGACCACAGCTTTTTTTATCCTCTAATCTATTGAAGGCACTTGGGTTGTTTCTAGACATTGGCTATGTAAATAACACTACCAAGAACATTGGGGTGAATAGGTTTTTTCTGATTAATGTTTTGAGATTCTTAGGATATCTTCACAGAATTGGGATCACTGGAACAAAGGACAGTTCCATTTTTAATTTTTTAAGGAAACTCCATACTGTTTTCCACAGTGGCTGCACTGGGCTGCATTCCCACCAAGAATACACTAATGTCCTTTTTCTACATGTTTTCACCATCACTTTTTTTGTTTTGACAAAAAAATTTATTGACAAGAGTCACTCTGAAAAGTATGAGGTGATATCACATTGTGGTTTTAATGTGCATCTCTCTGATGATTAGTGAAATTTCACATTTTTTTCAAGTCTGTTGACCATCTGTATGTCCTCTAGAGACACATCTTTTGTCCATGTTTAATTGGATTATCTGTCTCTGGTTTTGAGTTGTGTAAGTTCTTTATACATTTTTAATATTAACCCCTTATCAGATATATCATCATCGATATTTTCTTTCATAGAATGTGTTCCCTTTTCCTATTATTGGTGGTTTATTTTGCTATGCAGAAGCCTTATAGTTTGATGTAGTCCCATTTTTTTAATGTTTTCCTTTGTTTCCCTTGCTCTTGGAGATGTATTGGCAAAATTATTGCTATGACAGATGTCTAATATTTTACTGCTTATGTTTTCTTCGAGTATTTTTATGGTTTCATGACATATATGTCTTTTATTAATTTTGAGTTTCGCCTTGTGTATGGTGTAAGTTGGTGGTCTAGTTTCATTTTGTTACATGTACCTGTCCAATTTTCTACACACCATTTATTGAAGAGGTTTTGAGTCCATTGTGTGTTCTTGCCTCCTTTATCAAATATTAATTGACCATAAAGATAGAAGATAAGTTCTGGACTGTCTGTTCTGTCCCATTGATCTATAAGCCTGTTCTTATGTCAGTACAAAACTGTTTTAGTTACAATGGCCTTGTAGTATACTTTGATTTCAGGAACTGTGATACCACCAGTTTTGTTCTTCTTTTTCAATGTTGCTGAGGCTATTTGGGGTCTTCTTTTGTTCCATATAAATTTTTGGACTATTTGTCCTAGATCTGTGAAATATGTTAATAGGTATTTTAATATGAATTATGCTGAATCTATAGATTGCTTTGGGTAGTATGGGTATTTTAATGATGTTAATTCTTCTAATCCATTAATATTATATAAACTTCCACTTATCTGTACTTCTTCAATTTCTTTCTTCAGTGTCTTACAATTTTCTGGGTATGGGTCTCTTACCTCCTTGGTTAAATTTATTTTTAGGTACCATATTTTCTGTTGCAATAGTAAAGGGAACTTTTTTTGTTTCTTTTTCTGATGGTTTATTATTGGTGTGTAAAAAAAGTCACCAGTTTCTGAATATTTATTTTGTATCCTGCTACTTTGCTGAATTCACTTATTAGATTTAGTAGTTTTTTTGGCACAGTCTTAAGGGTTTTCTATGTACATTTTCATGTCATCTGCAAATAAAGACAGTTTTACATCCCTGTTTCCAGTTTGGTTGCCTTTTGTTTCTTCTTACTGTCTGATTGCTGTGGCTAGGACTTTCAGCACTGTGTTGAATAAGACTGGTGAAAGCAGCCATTTCTATCTTAAGGAAAACATTCTTAGTTTTTGCCTACTGAGAATAATGTTAACTGTAGGTTTTTCATATATTGAGGTATGATCTCACTATTCTCACTTTGATGAAAATTTTCATCCTAAATGTGTGAACTTTATTGAATGATTTTCCTGCATCTATTGATATGATCATATAATTTTTATCTTTCAATTTATTTACGTGAGGCTTCACATTTAATGATTTGCAAATAATATATCAACTTTGCATCCCAGAATAAATCCCACTTGATCATGGTGTATGATCTTTTTTAATGCATTGCTGGATCCATTTTGTTAATATTTTGTTGAGGCCATCAACATTTATGTTCATCAGGGATGTTGGCCTATAATTTTGTGGATGTTATGTTTCATGTTGCCCCAAACTTCCCTCAAACTATCCACAATCTTTTAAAGTCTTTTTTTCTTTTTGCTACTCTGATTGGTTGTTTTTTACTATCTTGTTCCAAATTGCTGATTTAATGTTCTGCTTCATCCAAACTTCTTTTTATTTTTTTCAATGTATTTTTGATGTCATATATACTATTCTTCATTTCTGACTAGCCCTTCTTCATAGTTTTTATGTCTTTTTTCATGATGTTGTAGTTAAGTCCCTTGAGCATTCTTATAACCATTACTTTGAACTCTATACCTGACAAATTGCTTGCCTCCATTTCATTTAGCTATTTTTCTGGAGATTCCTCCTGTTGTTTTATTTGGTGGCTGTTTCTTTGTTTCCCCATTCTTACTAATTCCTTGTGTTTGTTTCTATGTATTAGATAAATTTACTATGATTCCCAGTCATCATGGGATGGCTTTATGTAGAAAGTGTCCTATCGGACTTAGTGATGTGATTTCCTTGATCTCCTGAGATGGGTGCTCTTGGAGTATCCCATGTTGGGGTTTTGTGGGCTCTCCTATTGTTACTGAGTCTAGATTGCTATTGGCCCTTTCGTGAGTGGGAACAACCTTTGGTGGGCTGACTGGGAGATCACTGCATGGAAGCTGCTATGTGGGTGCTGATCAAAAAAAGAAAAAAAGAAAAGAAAAGAAAAAATAAAGCAAATATATATATATGAAATAATAGTATATATAATAACATATATAAATAAAAAGATGAAATACAATATTTAACATGAGTAATAAAAATAAAAAAGGGGAAAATATTAAGAAAAGCAGAAAGGAAAAACATATCAAATAAGAAAATTAAAAAATTAATAAGAAAGACAAATACCATATGATCTCACCTATAAGCGGAACCTAACCAACAATGCAAAGATGCAAGGAAAATATGACCAGCAACACTGAAAGGAAAAGAAATCAACAGAGACAAGAGAGAAGGGGTGGGGCAGGGAAAGGGAAGGGAAGGGGAAAGTCAAGGAACATATAGCAAGGACTCATGGACAAAACCAAAGGGGAAGAGCTGAGGGAGGGAAGGAGGGAGGGGGCAAGGGAAAGTGGTGGGGGGGAGACAGAGACAAATGTATTTAAAAAGTAAATAAATTTTTAAAAAAATAAAAAATTAAAAAAATAAATAAATTAATAAGAAAGAGAAAAAAATACAAAAGAAGAAAAAATGGAAGAGAAAAAAGCACACAAATAAAAAAAACAAAAACAACAACAACCACCCAGAATTCTTTTCTTCAGTTGGGTGTCTCCTGAGATCTCTCTTGGGATATGCTGTTTTTGAGGTTTGTTGGATACTGCTCCATTGTTGTCTGACACTGGCCACTTGGCGTATTGGATTTAGGCCCCTAGTTTGGGACTCCAGCTCAGGCCAAAGCCAGATACACTATCCATGCCTTTCCCTCAACAACCTGCTTGAAGGTACACATTATCCATGGCTTGTTGCTGCGTCTGCTGGACCTGGTACTGTCCTTGGACAGTTGTTACCAGCACTGGAAATGGGGGTGGACCAGCAAATATTACAAGGCACCCTAGAATCTGCCCGAGCTACCTGCCAGACTTATTCTCTGAAAAATCCTCTGGCAGAATTGAGAGGATGGAGCTAAGGGGTCTGTGGTGAGGGGGAGATACGTTCAGGCTTCAGGAAAGCTGGTCGTTCTACCCACCAACCCCCTCCCGGAGTCTGTCCTTGATGTTGCCTTGACTTTGGCAGACCAGGGTCTCTGGTATTCAGGCAGGTAGGGTCTCTGGAGCCCAGAGGTTATGTCTACGAGAAGCTGGGAGGGTGTTTCTATTGGATCTCCCATAAGGAGGAAGTGCCTTTCAGGTTCACATGTAACTGGGGGTGTGGGAGAGAACGGTCCCTCCCTTTAGCCAGCCACTAGTTTCTCTTGAGTCTGCCCAGACTTGTATGCCCTGGCCTATGCCACTGCCTACTCTGGTGGGGCAAGAGAAATTCCTAAGGGTGGATGCCCCTGGAAAAGGATTGCTCTGCTCAGAAAAGATGTCTACTGTGGGTATCTGAGCTCGGTTCAGCACATAGATCCTTATGGCTGTCCTCACATGTCTCTCCCTAGAGGCAAATGCCCCAGACTCTCCCTAAGTGGTTCCATTCCACACTGTAGTGAATCCATTCTGCACTGCCCTCCATCTGCCAGAGCCCAGGGTGAGTGGCTGTGAACACAATTTTGCATGTTGATACTTTAAGAGGGTGCCTGTGCTTCCAGAAGACTTCACCTCCCCTTGGCAGAGCAAAACCTTTGCTTTTCACAACACGATGCTATGTTGACATCTTTTCCCCTACTCTGATACTCTGGGGTAGGGAATCTTGTCTGGGGTTTAGGTCCTGTGCCTCTCAGTGGGAACTTCCTGCAGCTGAGATATCTCCCTGGAAGCTCAGCTGCTGCTGGTGGGAGCACCACCAGCTCCTTTCGCCTCTCCACCCATCCTGCCAGTCTCAACATGTCTTCTTTAGCAACCTCTTAGTTATAAATCTCTTCAGCCAGTCTTCAGTTGGTCATTCAAGGTGATGTTACCCAAATTTAGTTTAATTTACAGTTTGGTTCTGGGTGGTATATACAAGATCCACTTACTCTGTCTCCATCTTTGGTTGAAATTATTCTGCTTTGTAATTTTTTATGTGTGTTTGTTGTCTTTGCCAGGTTTCAGTATCAGGGTATTGTTTATTGAATTCTTCAGCTGCAGAGTTTCTGGTTGGTTCTTTTATACTTCAACCTCTGGTGAAGTTCTCTGAATTGAGTTTACTGAATTTCTTCTCTGAGTTTTCTTGTATCTCATTGAGTTTTTCAGAACTGCCATTTAAATCACATTCTTCAATGTCTTAAGTTTGTTTTTTGGAGATTTTACATTTTTCTTTCTGAATTCCCTTGTTATCTTAGTTATTCATTGTGATTGATGGATTATTTTTCTGCCTGGGCAATTTTGGGAATGAAAACTGCTGTTAGCAGGTTAATAAATAGATGTCTTCCTTTTGTTATCCAGTGGGTGGCAGTGAAACACAAGTTTTTTATTTATTTAATTATTTTTTTATTTTCTCTTAGCTGGACTGCTGAGGCTTCTGGGATCTCTATGAGTGGTGTCACCTTGACCATGAAAAATGCTCCATATTTACGGAAGAGGTAGGCATCTCCTTGACCACTCGGTCAGCTTGGTTTTGGTACACCACTCCTGTGGATTGGAAGTGGTAGGATATGTGTCTCCTGTGCATCTCCAGAGAAAACTTGTTATAGCCAGAAACTTCCAGTAGGGTGGCTCTGTCTGAATTGACCCAGCTACCTCTGCCAGGCTGTACCACCATGGGTGACAGATGAATGGGTAGAGAGGATGGAAAGTTTCTTTCATTCCTTCCACAGTGGGTCAAGTGAGGACTTTATTTATGACAGGTTTGCAATAGGGGGATGGAATGGGTGAGTTCCTATGTCTGCAGAATCCTGTGCTTGGTGCTTAGAGGCTTTGGAGGGTTGCAGCTTTTTTGCACCATTTCTCTGCCCCTGACCTTAAGACCAGACTCAATGTGCACCTGTCACCCAGGCCCAATTACTGTCTCTGCCTCTTCAGTCTAGTCTGACTAGTGGGGGTTATATCCTAGCCTTTTTTCACTGCTGACACACCTGCTGGGGCCCTGCCTGGACAGGGCTGTGCACCACTTGGGTCTCTGTCCTTCTCCCAGTCTTGGCTGTTTCCCCAGAAGCCCACCTTCAGGTGTCTCAGTGTACATTGTCTCAGATGAGTTTGCGTGTTGAACAGGAAACCCACCATTGAATTATAGCTGTCCAATTTGTAACTTCAAGGGGAGAGACCTGTAGTTCCTCTTATGCTGCCATGCTGTTCACCTCATGGGTGTTTTTCCTTTAGACATTTTGCAGTTGTGAGTTACACAGTCCACACATTTCAAAAGTGTGCCCCCTTGCCTTCAATAACATAATAGAATGTTTGTCTTTCAACATCAGACACTCAAATACACAACTAATATCCAAACATTGGGACAAACTCTCACTTTTTAATACCTGGTTAGTTACCAAAAAAACTCTGAAGTCTGGGCCACATGGTGCCTCTGGAACTGGCAATTCTGCTTCATTTTTACTATGGTGTTCTTCAGCAAGACTAAGGATCCAGCACCCAAGTTCTTCTCAGCATTTGCCTCTTCTTTGTGTGACTCTTAGAGCATTATGAATATTCCAAGAGTTTCCTACACCATACTACCAAGACTAAAAGCTGTAAGGGGAAAATGTGCCTATATTTAACTGTCCTCCTAGGATATCATATGGTTAAAAAATCATTAATCTTTTAAACATAAACACAAGAATAAATAAGGTAGGCCAGATCCTTATGCAGTGAAAATTCCAGTTATGCAGGCAATACAGACAGATATTTACTATAAATGTGATAAGTGGTGTAATAGAGAATTAGACTTGTCTGTGGGAGGTAACCAATCCAGTTAGACAGAAGAAATCACAGCAAACACAGAAAAAAGAAGCAAGTAAAGGAGTGTGGTATGAACAAAAAATGCACTATGAAAGGAGTGAGGACAGAGACTGGAGAGGGCCATATATGAATGTTTGGAACTTAGTAATAATGGGAAGACAGTGCAGAGTCTTCTGATGACTAAAGGTTTGCACTTCAGAAATTCTCCTCAGGTTGTGAGGCTGGTTAGGGACCTCCTAGCCATAAAATCATCAATGATTCTGACTAAGATAGTATTGTGAAAAATAGTGATTTGAGAACAAAAAAGAAAATTAGAAAATACAATCAGTAGTATCTGTTTATTGACTGAAGAAAAAGGAAAAGAGAGGGTAAGTTGGAGTATACACAATGGTGTCCTGGACTCTAGCATAGGCATTCAGTGCCTGATTGAGAAAGCATGCAGTAAAAGCAAGTTGACAAGTGTGGGTTTGATTAAAGTCGATGTGATACTTTCAAGAGGAGATGTCCAAGAGCAGTTGGATATGTAAAAGACATATCTAGTCAGTAGAAATAAATTTGGACATTATCAAATACATATAATAAATGAAGTCAGTAAGTGAAAGTTGCAATCCCTACATAGTATTAAAAAATTGGAAATATTTGAAGACATTTGAAAAATTGGAATTATTTGAAACGCCATCTATTGTATATGCCAAGGAAATGAAGCATTCAAGGTTCATGCAGAAGTAGAAACCGGTGAAGCATAAGGATGATCCAGTGTAGGAGTATGGGAGACCAAAAAAGACAATGCTTTGAGGATGCGAGAGTAAACAAACATGAGTAGCCAACTGGTCCTATAATCACATTACATCAAAATATTCATTTATACTTTTCAAGAAAATAAAACTATTTACAAGCATTAATGTAAGATGATTTTACTTTTTGAAAGTAAAATGTAAAAGTGTTTTAAAAAACTGCCCCCACTACAAATTCAAGAAATTAAATCACTCTTACATACACATATTTTTTTTAAATTAAGGAACAATCTAGATTGTAAACAAATAAACAAACGCACAAATTGATTTTGAACTTTCCTATAAATGGTTAACTGCAAGAAAAAATCAAGGTGGTTTCTAATATTTTGTAGCAGAATGAAAAGAGGCAGATTTATATTTATGTTCCCTGCACTTTTTATTGCTTTCACTGATTCTTTTTTTTTTCTTCCTATTTTTTTCTCTCTGCGAGTTGAAATTCAATTTAAAGCAAGGTAAGAATGAATGAAGCATTGAACCCAGCAAGTGCACCACCAACATACTTAGGGTTTTCAATGACCAATTTTTCACACTGTTTGAAGGGAGTGAAATATTAGTATTCATCTCACATTGGAAGTAAGCTGAAAAGGCACAGTTACACTTTTCAGTCTGCTTGTTTTTTATTTGAAGTGTAAACTCACAAAGTGTAGTACTAGAGAGGAATACAAAATGCACTGAACAGAAACTGGATTGTTTTTCTCTTACATGCAGGATCTATGTACTAGGCATCTACCTAAATGGTTTTACTTGGAGTTCAGAATGTCATCCATTTTAATTGGTTGATTGATATTCATAGAAGGATCAGTGTCCTAAACAGATAAATAGAGGAAAGGGGAGTGGGGAGAGAGTATTTCTGTCCATTTGTTCATACATAAATCCTTTGTATAAAAAAGAAGCCAAACATAACATTAACCTTAGTTTCTGAGCCCTAGAATTGCTTAATTAAAATAAAATAGGAAAGAAAATTTCATAGAAATATTTTAGATAGTGCTTTGTAACTTCAACTATCTTTTACCCCATTTGCAAATAAATGAGTGGGAAAAATGTAATAGCCCAATTATTATGTAGACTATAAACATGGATATAACATATATAAGTGGGAAAAACATCTCAGCTCCATCTACACATTCAAATAAGCTGATATGAGCAAAATTAGTGTTTTTTTCATTATCCATCATAATGTATCCATTCCTTTAAAAATTAAAAAATAGAATAGTACCATTTGATATTTACTACTACTTTTAAAAAATAAATCTTGTTTTTAAAGAAAAACGTAAATATTTAATGACTAAAAACACACTTCACCAAAATGGTTAGTTTAAAATACAACCTATTTAAACAAAATCTTGAAAGAACATGATCATTTTTCTGATTATTATAATTATGCAACTCAAATCAAATTGTATACAATTAATTGAACATATTTATTGATTTTCCACAATACATATATGTGATTGCGCCAGGTATTGGAAAGATATTAAACAAGACCAACATAGTTCTGCCTTGAAGAAGTTGTTATGCTGATGGGGAAGAGAATATTTTAAACTCAAGTGACTGGAAAAGAACAGAAAATAAAGTAGGTACATAATAACGCTGCACTGGTAAACACTTAGAGCCTTTATACATACCTTCATTTAACATGGATACTCAAAATTTCTTTTTATTATCTGAAATACTTAATAAACAAATTTTCTTTATTTCCACTACAAAATCAAAAACAAATAGATATAAAATGTGCAGGTTATTTGTGATTAGGCTGATGTTGGAAATCTTAATTTAATGTAAGAACCAAGTGGATCTGATAAGCCCATCCTTAAATCTCACCAAGGTTCTAAGAATATCACATCTGAGGGATAGTTTGAATGTCTAGAGCAAGCAACTCTTACCCAGATTATTTCCTCAATCCAGGTCAAGATGGAGAACAAAGGAAAGATATATAATTACCTGTCTTTAGTACACCCAGCTGTGAAATGCCCTCCACCAACTAGGTGACTTGTTTTATTTCCAGTAGATGTCTAAAAAGGAAGAGGCAGGATACCAAAAGAATTCATGGAAAATACTTAAGTAAGAAAGCAGGCGGGGGTGCTAAATCAGCATTGCCTTGAATGTCTCTCAGGTCTTTGATATCTTAAAAAATTGGAATTTAGCTTTAAGCCTTTGTTCTTCCTTTATGGTTCTACTCACATGAAATTAAGCACTACTCTCTTAGGGAAAACGCCATGTACCATTTGTGGTCAAAGTCAACTTTACCCATCCCCCCCAAAGGCCATAATCTACCTTATAGAAAATGCTATATTTTTTCCTCATCAGAGATTGTTCAATGGAAATAAATGAAAATATTAGGATATTTAAAACATTTTAATGTAAATGCTTGAAAATGAATATAAGTTCTATCCTATCGTGATATTCTCAGGAAAATGAAAAATCTAATATTAAAATTACAAATAAACTGAAGTCCAGGATTCTTAAAGTCAAATTCCTCTAACAATTAACACATAAAGAAATTTACTTTATCATTTCTGTTACAATGAGTATCTTCTTGACAGTAGGATCTCTACTTTAATTTATTGTTTGCATACAACAGCACTTCCAAAGGAACAAATAACTCTTCCACGAGACACCCTATGTGCAAAGGGCAGTCAAAACTATAAGTGTGTCAGACTACTTACTCTTAGTCAACTCTTACATTTCATTCTGAAAGACATTTATGCCATGTTCTTCCAGACAAAGTTTTCTCCTTGAACTCCATTTTGAGTTTTCTACTCATGGATACAATGAAGAAACAGTGACTAGTGTCTAAGTGGACTTTCTATATTCCTAGGGCAGAGTCTAGGACAAGCATGTTCATGGCTCTTAGTTCAATCCCAGCACTGTTGATATTCCAGATGCAAGCTGAGAGGATAAAGGTTAATGGATAGAATTTTGTCCCCCCATGATTCATATGTTGATCTCTTAACCCTCAATGTGACTATAGGGTCTTTAAAGAGGTAATTAAAGTTATCTTCAGTCATAAAGGTGGGGCCCTAATCCAATGTGACTAATGTCCTTATAAGATCAGAGAAAGACACCGGTATGTGTGCACAGCAAGAGGATGGCCATCTGCAAGGTGATGAGAGAGTCCTTAGGAAGAACAAAACTGCCAACAACTTGATCTTGGATTTCAGCTTTCAGAACTTTGAGAAAATATATTTCTGTTTTTTTAAGCCATCCAGTCTGTAGTATTTTGTTATTATCCTTAGCAAAGTAATAAAATAAATATGTTTATTGTCCTTGGAAAATCACTGTTACATGAACTACCAGAATCAATAAGGACTTCCAGACACCATGCATGTGGATGGCAAGTTTTCAAGGACCTAGATTATATACAAAGTCTTGTCATTTTTTAATTATCAATCTTAATTAATATAAATTAAAATCACAGCAAGATATAACCTCACACTTGCCAGCATGTCTATCATCAATAAATCAACAGACAACAAATGCTGACGAGTATGTGAGGAAAAGTAAACCCTAATGCACTCTTGGTGGGAAGACAGACTGGTGCAGAGACTGTGGAAAACGTTATGGAGTGTCCTCAAAAAATTAGAAATGGAACTTCCTTTTGACCTAGCTATCTCATTTCTGGGAATATATCTTAAAAATCCCAAAACACTAATCAGAAAGAACATATACACCCTTATGTTGATAGCAGCACTATTTATAATAGCCAAGGTCTGGGAACAACCCAAGTACCCATTCAGAAAATAAGTGGATAAAAAAGCTGTGCTACATTTTCACAATGGAATTCTACATGGCTGACAAAGAAAAGGAACTCTTACACTTTGCAACATCAGGGATGGAACTGGAGGATATTATGTTAAGAGGAATAAGCTAGTCAGAGAAAGACAAATACCATATGATTTTATTCATATATGGATTCTGATGAACAAAATAAACTGACAAACAAAATAAAACCAGAGGAATGGAGACATGGAACAGACTGATAGATTTCAGAGTGTAGGAGGGTGAGGTGAGTGGAAGAGATAAGCCAAAGAATATATATTCATACATGCACAGCCCATGGACACAGACAACAATGTGGTGAAGACCAGAGTTGGGGAGTCAGGGGCTTGGTGGAGAGGGGAAATGAAAGGGAGAAATGGGAGATATCTGTAATAGAGTCAACAATAAATAATTAACCAAAATTTATATGTATAAAATGCACATATATTAATTATTTAAGTTAATATTTTGACAAACATATACATCCATGTAACCAGTATCTTTATCAAGCTACAGAACATTCCCATTAATAGAGAAAGTGCTTTCTTGCCCTCTTGTAGTCATTTTCTATAATGCTTAGTCAACCACCGAACTGATTTTTTTTAAACACTAGGGATTAGTTTTACCTGTTCTTGAATACCACATGAATGAAAGCATAAAAAGTGTTACAGCTATTTTAATATCTGAATTTTTTGCTCAACACTATATTTCATAGTTTATTGAAACTATACAACAGTACTTCATTCTTTATCATTGCAAAGTAATATTTCAACAAGCAAAAGTATCAAGTTGTTTATCCATTCTCCTATGGTGCACATCAGTGCTATCCTTAGCTTTCCTGGTTAATATTTTAAAGGAATTTTTTTGTACATTCTTATGAACAATATCAATTTGTTGTATAAATTTTCTTTATATGTTCTTGACAGATTTTGATAGTGTTTTCTTATGCTGGCTTCATAAATTAGTTTAAAGCAGTTTCTACTTTAACAAGTTTCTTTAAAGTCTCCTCCATATGTGAAAATTTTACATTTAGTTGAAATAGTCATATATTTGAATCTTAACCTACCATGTCACTGTGATTGCGTAAAGTATACAACACATTTAACTGCATATTTTCTCATTTAATATAACAGAAACTCAGTAAAATGGATCAATTTCACTCTAGAAGCACAGTGATACAAATGGAGATTTAGAAAAGTTGAATAAGTAGTGAATGGTGGATAGCAAGTTAGAGTTTGAATGTATTTCTTCCAAATTCTATTATGTCACAGTACCTCTTATATATGCTCATTCATTGAAGATGAAGTGTGTTATATTTTCCCATTGATATCAAGGAAATTTTTGCATCTGAAATTTCTCTCTAGTAATTAGGGAAGCAAAATGAAATCCATACATTTAACAAATATTTACTAAATGCCAATATGGTGAGCCCTATATAATGTATTAGGGTACAATGGTAACCATGAATATCATCCTCAGTTTTATGGAGCTTATAGTCAAGTGAAAGACACGAAATTTATAAGAAATATAAAAAGTGTTCAATTATTACCTCTTTGTCCTTTTTTCCTATAAACAATCAAGTTTAAGTGTTACTATGTATCAAGTATTATCCTGGATACTTTTATAGATATATTTTCTATTTTATCCCTGTTTCTGATTTAAGTTCCTTTTTCCTTATTTCATAATAAGGAAACATGCATGATTAGTAAAGACTTGTATCAATTTATTCTCCTTCTAGCAATGGATAAAAAATGATCAATTTCATTATATCCTCTCCAATAATGTGTAACTTCTTTAAAATATACTAACTTGATAAAATAACAAATTATACCTCCTGAAAAATATGTAAGATTTTGTTAGATTGGTATTTTCATTTCTAGGGAAACCAGCTGGGTCCATTTCTTATATGGAAGGGTAAATTATGACAAGTTAATTTCTAAATAGACATGGGGTATTCAGATTTATTACTTCTTGTATCTATTTGGGAAAGTTTTGTTTTTCAGTGTTTTTTTTTTCCATTTTTCCAATTTGTCAAGGATATTAACATCATATTGTCATCACATCACCCATTATCTTTTAATATCTGTAATTTTTCACCTTCCTTTCTTATTTCTAGTAATTTAATAATTTATTCTCCTCTCATGAACAGTGATTCTAAAGATTTATACATTTTACTAATCTGTTGAAAAAGCCAATAAATGGAGTCTGAAATTGTTTCCATTAAGTGCTTGGATTTAAAATCAGGAGATATTAAGTGTATGGTTACTGGTAAACAAAGAACTTAAACTTCTCTTGACAATCTTCATTCTTTCTGAAAAAAATAAGAATTACATATAGCATGGGATGACTTGAGGTTATCAACAAAGTACATTTCTTTTCATAATTTTTTCTCAGCCCAAAAGTTACAGAAATTATGGCCACTTCAATTGTATTATATTTTTTAATTGAGGTCTAATTGACATATAACAATTTATTAGTTACAGGCACACACTATAATGATTAGATATTTGTATATATTGCAAAATGATCACCACGATAAGTCTAGTTAACATATGTCACCGTACATAGTTAAAATATATATATTTATGCTAGGAACATTTAAGGTTACTCCCTTAGCAAGTTTCAAATATATAATAGAGTATTATTAACTCTAGTTGCCAGGCTGTACATTACATCCCCATGACTTATTTATTTTATAACAGAAATTCTGTATTGCTTGACTCCCTTCATGCATTTTGCCCACCCCTTACCCCTCACCTATGGCGACCACCAATTAGCTCTCTGTATCTATGAACTTTTATTAAAAAAATAAAATAAAAACATTTTTTCATCTTCACCCGAGGATATAGTTATTGATTTTAGAGGGTGGGAGAGAGAAAGAAAGAGAAATAAACATCGATATGAGAGAGAAACATAGATTGGTTGCCTCCTGTATGTGCCCCAAGGATGGAACCCTCACCCTAGGTATGTGCCTTAACTAGGAATCAAACCCACAACCTTTTTTGGTGTATAGAGTGAAGCTCTAACCCACTGAGCCACTGGCCAGGGCTGAATTTTTTTTTAGATTCCACACATAGGTAAGATCATTGTGTTTGACTTTACCTGTCTGACATTTCACTTAGTATAACGCCCTCAAGGTCCATCCATGTTGTTGTAAATGTCAACATTTTATTTATTTTTATGTTTGAATAATATTCTAATCCTATTATACGTATACATAATATTCCATTATATATAATCTTCCATTATACAGGAGTTGAGGCAAAAGTAGGTTTACAGTTTTTCATATGGAAAATATTATGGTTATTAATAATACTGGGTTAGTTAAGAAGTTTGTTTAGTTTTTTCTGTAAAATAAAAAACATTTTTTATTTTCACCAATAACTTTATTGGTTTGGATGCTTTGAATATGTCGTCTATCTTACACTATTGGGCTCTCGTGATTAGGGACCAGGGGTGCTGCTAAACATCTTCCAATGCATAAGGTAGCTCCACAGCAAAAAATTATTTGGCCAAAATGTCAATAGTATCAAGAAACTCTGCACTTGTAACATGTCAGATCAGTCACAATGCCTTCTTTATACACTGCACAAACCTTTTCTTGCATTTCAGTTTCATTTTTACCTTTCTTGAAATAGTAAAGTATAAAACTCCAAAAATATAGTGTATTTTCTTCCATTTTTAATATTAAAATGGCTGCACAAAAATTCACCAATTGATTTTTTTTAATGCGCACTGATATCATAGCTGTCGCAATATAATCTAACAAAATTGTTTCAAATGAAATTAAAAGACAACTAAGTACTACTGGAGCTGTCATATGGAAAACTAAACAAAATTTTGGCCAAGCCAATACAAAAATAAACTCTGTGGTTTGGATACTCACAAATGTAAACCTATTTTTTCTCCACCCTGTATATAATCCATTTACCCATCAATAGACTCTTAAGTTACTTACATGTTTTTACTATTGTGAATAATGCTAGAGTAAACATGGGGTAGATATATCTTTTCTACTTAGTGTTTTTATTTTCTTTAGATAAATATCAAAAAATGGAATTGCTAGATCATATGGTAGCTTTATATTTCATTTTGTGAGGAACCCATGTATTCTATTCCATAGTGGCTGCACCAATTTACATTCTCACCAACAGTGCACAAGTGTTCTCATTTCTCCACAACTTCACCAACACTTGTTATTTCTTAGACATTTAATAATAACCACTGATTATGTTATTATGCCTTGTAGTTATATTTATTAATTATAATATTATTACTGTTCTACTACATATAAATACACCTGCTGTCTTTTTCCTATTTTAATTGCACATCCAGCAAACACTTTAAATCCATTCTGGGTCTCATTTTTCCTCAAGGTCTGCAGCATAATACACATTTTTTTTTGAAATTTTAAAAAATATAAAGTGGACTAAGTTAACTTCAATATGCCTTCTCAGTTTTTTATATTGGCTCACTAATTATAGCATTAAGAATACTTGGCTATGATGAGATCTTATATTTTCACAAAGTTATTTAATCATTTGAGGTAGGTACGATATGGATCATCATTAATAACAGTATAATAGAGCAAGGTGGCACAGTTTTGGAGATTTCTCATAGGAACATTACCCATTTTACATATTGTATTTGTTAAAGTAATGTAAATGTATCTTTCTAGGAAAAATGCACCTATAACTTGTTAACTTATTTAATAGTTATAATATTTTAATATTTTCTTTCCTATGAAACAGAACATATCATTGATTATATAGTATATGTTAAGAGGCTTTAGGCTTTAAACATATCACTAAGGGTCTTGTGGAACAAATACATACAACAAAAAGACATGAAACCCCAAAACACCCTATCTCATATTTTGGGTATTGCCTAGAGTAAACTCATTATTGTTGCAAAGTGACCTATATTGATTTTTTTCATGTACAACTAATAGATCATTTTCTATAGATGTGAGTTGGCAAGGATAAGCCACAACCTGAAAGTATTGCTTCCAGCTTAAAATAAAAACATGTCTAATCAGATTGAATTCTAACTTATCTTTAAGAATTGCTTATTAAGCAAACATAAAAACAATTATTTAAACTCTTCTGTAATATGGATAAAGTTTCAGCTGCCTCTTGTTTAACAGTGTAGACCAAAGCTTTCAAGAATAATTTATTTGATATAAAAAGGTCAAATGTTGGAGGGAGATACAGTTAACCTCACTGGTTTTAGTCAAACATAATCATAATTCTCCATTTCAGGATAGCCCAAGAACTTTGAGAAACAAGTCTAGTGTGTTAATCCTAATATTATAAGGTAATGGTTTCTGAGATGTTTATACCCTTTTTCTGAACTGTCTCAATGATATGTTAGAAAATTCATATCCTTGAAATTATTTATTTAATACACACACATAATTTTAATTAAAATATCCACTGATAGTGCTCAGATATAAAGATAAATGAAACACCTTCAGAAGCAACTTATGCAGTCTGAGCTTCCTAATTAGAATGTTAACTAAATACCCCTCACATATAATTCTGATTAAGGAAACTGAGTCTTAGAATGGAACATAAACTAATGAATACATAATACCGCACAGCCTATGTTGAAATATTTAAAGTTCATTGCATACCATAAGCATCCGCCATTCAAGAATATAATTTTTGTGCTTATATAGACTTGTTAAAAAATAACTTCTGTCACAAAACCTATAAAACAAAGGTACTAGAAGGACAATAATTTAAAAGGCTGCATATCATGAATGAAATACATGGGCCTTTGCAACTGATTACTACTGTTCCAAAGAGATCCAAGAAACCTAAACCATAGTTTAGGGAATATGTTAGTTCTTAAAATTCTCGAAGCTTCTGCTATTTTTTTTAGAGATTGCACCCTGTGACTTGAAATGTATTGAAGGAAATAGCTCTTGAATGGAGGAAACATAGCAACAATGACTAAATTATCCTTACTACTCAATTTCAGAACAGAATAAAACAACTGGCAATTCTATAATCCTCCAGGTCTTGATATGAGGAAACAACCACAATCAATGCTTAGATTGACACTGGTCTGCATTAGGTGACTAGAATCAATCTACATAAAATGTTGTATTATTACTCAGCATAAAGAATTTGAAAATATACCACAGTTTAAGAGATTTTACACTGATTTGCATTCATATCTAGAATTTCATGTTAAGTTTTATTTAATCCTAAAAAAGTCTTACTAAACAACAAAAATAGACCAATAAATACACTTTCAGTGTGATACATTTAATTCGGAACAAGTTTGCTTGAAGAAGGGAGAAGAAAAAGCAATAGCAAATGCTATTGATTTAACTTCTTAACCACATAATTTACCTTATTAAGGTGCAACTTAAATTACTTACTAACTGAATATTAATAAGAATTTCCTTATTTTCCCTTTCTTCCAGAAAGAACAGTAATGATATTGCATGCCGATAACAGACCGTTAATGAGTTCTCAGGGTGACAAACTAAATGCTAATTAAATGCATAGGTTAATATAAACATCCATACATTTTTAAGTTATAAAAGCCACTTACTACAGCTGAAGAGGTGAACACATCATTACATGTGATTGGCAGTGCCACATTAATTTATTAAAATGAAATTTAATCATTATTTCCAAAATACATGAACTCGTTTGTTTTTTTAAACAGTATAGTGACTATAAAGCCTTGTTATTTGTGCAAATTACTCAAAAGAATGTGGAGCTATGGGAGAGCTTCGGGTGCATTTTTTGATATGCATTACCTGTGATTCTCACCCCAAAGTGGAATTTGAGATTCTAATAGTTTCTACTTTTCTCTATATTATCTATTTTCTGTAGACCAATAGCTACTTCAGTTTCTGCAAGGGTCTTTAATTTAAAATCAGCTTCTTAAGAATCATATAGAGGTGGTTCATAAATATCTCAAAAGACCACAGATTTATAACCTACAATATATTTCTAGAGACAACCAAATTCAACCCTGTATCTTCATATAAGAACAGAAAATGGTAAGAGGAATCTTTATTTACAGTAGTAAACAATTAACCAATTACTTATAAATGGATACAACAAAAAAGTGTCATTTTGTTCTAATTTATCTTATGAAATGAATATAAAATTCAGATGTGGTTTGGCTCTTCAATGATGGAAAATCCATTCCCAGTTTAGTACACTCATCAATTACAGGAAGTTCAAACTAGTAATTCTAAATTCCAGTTAGATTCTGTGTGAGGACTAAGGTAAAATAAAGATGTTAGTCCAAAAACTCCTCAAAATAATTATCAACCCCGAGATAATCATATTTAAATGGTGTGAATAGGCAACTTGGTTCTGCCCATCTGTCATTCTTTAGATATTCAGAAAATATCAGCTTCCTTCAGAGTGTTGATCTGCATTGTACTTTCGTAATTTCAAAGGATTACCATTTTATTTATTACTTTGCCTTTTCTACTTCTATTCATGTTATAATTAGCCTTTGGAACTTCTGAAGATGAACAGTAAGAGCACAGGGAAATCAGACCAGAGATAAATTTTCCTTTCATTTTTATTTAACTAAAGAAAACTTCATTTAGCCTAAGAGCATATGGAAACTTAATTAAGCTTCAGTTTCCAGCTCTCTGATGCTCAAAGCAAATATTAAAAAAAAAAAAAGAATTAAATCATCTACTTAACAGTTTTGAGGGGCAGTTGTTGTGCCCCTAAGTTTCAAGTCTCAGATAAATGAGTGTCACAAAGGAAAAAAGTAAGTATTTTACAAGAATTAATTATCTACTGTATGTAAACAATCTGGAGTTTACCAGATTATTATCAGAGACATCAGCAATATGTCAGTATGGTAAACCTCAGGCCTTCCTACCCTCACCCAGCCCAGCAGAAGACATTGGTCAATTCCCTTTGCAAATCCAAAAAAACGGTTAGGAGGCTTCTGCACTCAAGGTAAGCACAAAACCAGCCATATTGAAGCTGACAGGAAAAATTGTGGCATTTACTTGCCATAGTCTCTCCCTCTGGCTAAATGCTGCATGATACACAGGGAGAAACGTGCCAGCTCCCAGCGTCTTCCTGAGAAGGGAAAGAGAAGACTGAAACATAGATTCATGGTTGTAAAGACATTTTGAGGAGCTGCATGGGGACTGGTTTCTGTCTTCTCTGTTTTTGAGTGCTGACAGGACATAGCAAACTCAGAGTGCTTTCAGGCTTCTGAGAACAATAGTGCTGGACAACTTGCTGTTGCACCAGGGAAGCCCCAGTACAGATAATAGAGGCCTGTACAGCCCAGCATACTCATGTGCAGATAAGGGCAAATTCAAATGATGTGACCACAAGTCAAGGAGAGCCAGGATTGCTGAGAGCCACCAGATACTGGGAGAAGCAAGAAAAGATCCTCCTTGGAGCTTTCAGAAGGGAATATGGCTCTGCTGATAATATGAACTTCTAGCATTCATAACTGTGATAGAATAAACCTCTTCTCTAAAGCCCTGTAGTTTGTGGTCATTTGTTACAGCAGCTCTAGGAAACTAATACCCTGTATAAAACAATGATTATAAACTGTGCTGATGGTATATTGGAGGCAAGTTTTTTTTTATACTACTGAAATAAAATTATTTATGCAAGCTAGATTTTCTTAAGATGCTACTTGAAAACACAATAAGACAACTGTATATTAACTAAAAAATATATAATTAAAAAAGAGCAAAGTAAGTCAGACAGAAAAAGTCAAAAGCCATATAATTTCACTCATATGTGGAATATAAAACTATAAGCAACAAATGAGCAAACAAAACAAAGACAAAAACATGCAGACAGAAACAACAGTGTAGTGGTTTCCAAAGGAAAAGGGGATGGGAGGTAGTAAGGTATAAAGGGGGTCAAATTTATGGTGACAAAAGGAGATTGGACTTTGGGTGGCAAACACACAATGTAATATACAGATGATGCATCATGAAATTGTACACTTTAAACCAATATAATTTTATTAACCAATGTCACTTCAATAAATAAAACTTTTTTTTTAATTTAAAAGGAGGGATTAAAGTGATGCCCTACAAAATATCTGTTTAACATAAAAACATTCAGTATTAAAGGAACAGAAGTCAGAAAAGGTTATGAATTGTAGAAAAGAAATAATAAAATGGCAAAATGGCAGAGACAACTTCTACTTCATCAGAAATTACATTAAATGTAAATGTCTTGAGCATTCCATTCAAGAGCAAGAGATGAGCAGAATGGGTAAAATATAATCTATGCATTTATAGCTATTTATCTATATCTCTATCAATATACCTATGTATATCACAGAGAGATGGAGAGAGCCTTAATGTATCTGATGAACCAATACCTACAAATGGTTTTCCTTAATGCATAGTATTTACCACCATTATATTATTCCTCAACAATTTTTGTGATAACTTATTTCCTTACCTACATAATTTATTTATTAAAGGTTCAGTCTGAACAGAATGTATACACAAAGACATGTTTTATATTTTTCCTTCAAAACTACTTAGCTGCTCTCTCTGCTTATTATTTCCTCTTACTGGATCTAATCTCAAGTAGGTGCTATAGGATTTTTTAGTCATTATCATGCATTAAAAATTTTAGCATTTATTAAAACTTCATATTCAATCAATAATTTTTAATTGCAAAAATATGAGAGTTCCTTGTTCCTTTCATTCTATATACCTAAATATTAACATTGTATATTAGCATGGTATAATTATCAAAATCAAAAAATTAATATTCATGTAGGGGCTTTTAAAAATATTTTACCAATTGCCTCTGATATATTATTTCTGATCCAAGATCCAAACCACAGTCCTACATTGTATTTAGTTATTATGACTTTTTATTCTCCTCTAATCCTCTAGTCTTTGGTTGTCTTTCATGAACCTGATGCTTTTGAAGAATTTGGCTAGGTATTCTATAGGATGTTTATATATTTGGATTTTCCTTGAGCTTTTGAAAAGCAAGAGTTACCCTTAAACCTAAATAGGCAAATTGAAGAGTTGTGCAGGTTTGGTGTAAAAGATCAGTCTAGTATTAAAGGAGTAAAGTTCGGAATGCCTATAGATACATGTACACATTTTCAATGGCTGCATATAAAGTTACCACACATGGAAGGTAAAAACAAAATATACTTATTATCTTTTATTTTTCATAGATCAGAAGTCTCTACACAACTTGGGTAGATTGGCTGCTCAGGACCTCAAGGCATTGACTGGGATGCTTTCTCCTCTGGAGGTTTGACTGGGCAAGAGTTCACTTCCAAGCTTATTCACTTGTCAGAATATAACAGGGTGGTCAGGCCAGATAGCTCAGGAGTGGGTGAGACTCCAATCCAGGGGAACCCTGATCCAGCACAGAGGCTGCAGTCCCTCAGAGAAGAAGGACAGGTCAGATTGAAGCAGCAGGCAGCACCCTGGAGAAGGAAAGCTGCCTGAGGCAACTGCAAACAAGCCAGTGTGCACTTCCCCCACACCAGCACAATCCAGTAGGGGAGGGGCTGTGGGAGGAGGCTGCTCCTGACCCAGCCAGAAGGAACTTGTAATGAGGCTGTGTGGGACAGAAAAGGTCAAACATGCTTGTATGGTGGAGGTCAGCAAGCCAGCACGGGAGGGAAGCCCTGCCCATGGCTAAAACACTTGTGGGCTTGTGTGTGTCTGGGAAACTTCTGCCCCACTCCACAAAATGGTGGCCTGAAGAGGGACAAAGAAAACTGTGGTAAATGTGGCCAACACTGGGCCACATTGGTTAAACAGCTGGACACTCCCACAATGTGTGGGATTTGGGGAGGGAACTTTAAAGTAGAACATGCCCAGAAACTTCCCTCTCTTGCTTGCCTCCCCACCTCTGATTGGTGGAGCTCTCTTGGGAATGGGACTGACAGATGACAGGCCTGCTTGGGGCTTAGGCCTCACATGGTCGGGAGGCAGCTCACAGAGGAAGGATCCCACGCTGGGATGTGCCACTGCAGGTGCCAGCCTTTGGGTCCTGGACACATCACATGGGTCCTGGACTGCTTCCATTGTCTCTGCCTGAAAGCAGCACAGGGAGGCTGGGAGCAATACATCGAGATGTGAGCTGGGAATGTTCCTCGGCGGCAGGGGTATAGGTACTAGGGCTCCCCGAATGGAGCTTCCCCTGCACAACCATCTGCAGTAGTCTGGCAGCACACCCCAGACCTCAGGAGAGAAAGAGAGAGAACAAGCTGCAAGAGGAAATGGCAATTCTAAAACCCACAAATGTGTGCCAGAGAGAATGAGAGAGCCTGAGGATGGAGATCCATTTGTACAGTCATCTGGAGCTCCAAAAGGACAGAGAAGCAATAATGGGGAAGTTCTGGGAATAGATTTGGACTTCAGTCTTTCTGGGAACATGGTAATTTCTGTGCTTTGCAGAAGAGGTTGACTTGGGGCAGAAATGTTCTCAGCACACTGTACAACCCCAACCCCCACCTAGTTGGGTACTCTGTTAATAAAAGCCTTTCCTTCCCCCAAAATCTTCATGTCATGCTTATGCACGGTGGCAAGTGGCTGGATCCGAGGCTGTCCAGTTGCAAGAATTCATTTTCTTGTGGTTCAAGGGCTTCAGTGCTTAGCAGCTTGAGGCTGCCTGTGGTTTCCTGATGCATGGTCCTCTCTGTAGGTCATTTCACTTAGGGAAACTTACTTCTTCAAAGACAGCAAAAGAGAGTTTCTCTCTCCCCAGATTGCTAAACAGCCTTACATCACATAGAGGAATCATTGAAGTGTCAGCCCATCACTTTTCCTTTATAAAATGACCTGGTTAAGTAAAACATCCCATCACCTTCACCTATCCTGTAGTTAGAAGCAAGTCACAAGTTCTTCTCACACTTAAGGGAAAGGGAGTATATACAGGCATAATAACTTAAGGTCTGTCTGTGAAAACAAGTAAGATACTGAAATTAACAGTTATGTTTTTTAAAAACTGGTTTTCACAGGAGAGTTTCAAGTTGTGGATATATATTTTGGAATTATCAGTATTTGAAACAAAGAGGTCACCCAAAATTCAGTATGTACTGAAAAGAGGGCCAAAAAGTGAAACTCCAGTTCCTCCAACATGAAGAAATAGAAAATGAATAGTCAGTCAGTGAAGTAAGGAAAAAAAACAAAAACAAAAAAACAAAAAAAAAAAAAACTATGCCTGAAGCAAAGAGAAGAAATATTTTCAAGATGAGAGGGAGTGATCTACTGTGCCAGTAATACTTGTTAATAGTTTACTCAAGATTATAGTTAACTTGACTATAGTTATAGTATAGTCAAGATTATGAATGTTTGATTCAAATGGATTTTTAAGAAAACAAAAGAGCCCTGGCTAGCGTGGCACAGTTGGTTAGAGCATTGTTCTGTGACCAAACAGCTGTGAGTTCAATCCCAAGTCTGCACGCATATGACTCCTCTTCCGGGTGCATATGGGAGGCACCTGATCAGTGTTTCTCTCTCTCCCTCTCTCCTTTCTCTCTCTCTGGAAACAATGAAAAATATCCTCATGTAGGGACAAAACAAATAAATAAATAAAACAAAAAGGAACTGGATAAAGTAAGAATAGATAAAATTTTCAAGAGAGTTGGTTCTAAATAGAAGGAGTGTCATTGGACAGGACATGGAGTCAAGAGAAGGATTTTGCTTGTTTTGTTTTAAGACAGGAAAAACTACAACATAGTTTGTATGATCCAGCAGAGATTTTAATGATTATGTCAATGCATCTCCCTCAAATTCACATGCTGAAATCCTAACCCCCAAAGAGGATGGTGTTAGGAGGTAGGGACTTTGGGAGATGCTTAAGACATGAAGGAGGAGCCTTCACAAATTGAATTTCTTCCCTTCCACTATTTGAGGACATAGTAGAGAATGAGCTAGCTATTAACTAGGAAGAGGGGCTTAACCAGAATGCAGCCATGCTAGTGCCCTGATAATAGAATTTTTGTTTGTTTTGTGTGTTTTAATATTCCACAATGAGTAAAATCATACAACATTTGTCTTTGTCTGATGTATTTCACTTAGCATAATTCCCTCAAGGTCCATCCATTCTGTCATAATTTTTTTTCTTTTTAATGACTGAATAATGTTTAAATAAACACATATGTATCTGATATTTTCTTTATTTACTCATCAGTGTATACTTAGTTTACTTCCCTCTCTTGGCTATTTTAAATAATGCTGCAATGAATAAGAGGGTACAGATATATTTTTGACTTAGTATTTTTATTTTATTTTCTTCTGGTAAATACCCAGAAGTAGAATTGATGGATTATACAGCAGTTCTACTTTAATTTTTGAGGAAACTCCATGCTATTTTTCCATAGTAGCTGCACCAATTTACAATCCCACCAATAGTGCACAAAGGTTTCCTTATTTTCAAATTTTCATCAATATTTATTTCTTATCTTTTTGATAATAACCATTACAACAAATGTGAAGAGCTATATCATATCACATATCCCTGATGATTAGTGATTCTGAGAACCTTTTCATGTGCATGCTAGCCATCTGTATGTCTACTTTATAAAATGTTAGATCCTCTGCTCATTTTTTAATTAGGTTTTTCTATTGTATTGTATGAGTTATTTATGTACTTAGGATATTAACTCCTTAACAAACATATGATTTACAAATACTTTCTCCTATCTGGTATATTGCTTTTTTTGGCAGGTTTTGAATTCACTATCATACTGAAATATTTTCTTTGTAAAGACAATATGTTGATGTAAGACAAAGAAAAGTATGATTTTAGTGTGGCCCCACTATTTGCCTGTTGTGTGACCTCTATCTAGTAAGACACGTACTTTCTTGTTTTTGTTGATGGAGCACTCTTTATTCTTGAGAAGTTTTACTTATTTGTATGTATTTAGTTCTCATTCATTTTCTTAATTAAATAATTAATAAATCTGCCACCAAAACAAAAATGAAAACATTACTGGTAGCTCATATCAACCTTTGTGCTCTACCTCCATCTCTCCTGTTGATTCCTCCTTGCTTCCTAAATATACCACTCCCTTAGTTTCTATGTTGATTGTGCCCTTGCTTTTCCTTGAATACATAGTTTTATGATATGAATAAGTAAATCTAAAAAAACATATTGTCAAGCTCTATATTCATCCTTGCGTACATGTGTAATAGTACCCTGTAAGTCTTTATCGCAATAGTTTTTACAAACATTTTCTCAATATTTGAAGTTCATCATTTCAGTTTCTTTCAGTTGACTTTTGATGAACTGAAGTTTCTGTTTTAATGTTTATCTCATCCATTTGGTTAGAAATGAGGATAATGATGCTAATAGTACCAGCATGAAGTTTTAACAAATTAAAATTAATGATGTGTCTACCATAGTTCTGACACAGAGCAATTGTTCAATAAATTATAGGTGCTCACTTCTCTTCCCAAAATGTCAATACTATTATTGTTTTATACTCTATACTATATATTATAAATTATGCCAGTTCATTTTGAATGTAAACACATTTTATAACATAGCTTTCCAATACAAACATAAAAAGCAAATACATTTACAATTACTGTTTGTAATTATATTGTCATTTATCTGCTCAATTCTTGGAAGTTACTGAAGTGTGGAAATGAAACACACATATACACACATATATTAGCAAGGTGGTTTTCATCAAAGACTTTTTTGAAAGTTATAGTAAGCAACTCACATTAACATAAAGAAGGAAAAAGAATGAAGGGAGAAAGGGAGGGAAAATGGAAGAGAGGGGAGGAAATAAAGGAAAATGGAATGAGAATAAGGAGGAGGAGGAGGGGGATGAGAGTTAGAAAGAGGGAGAAGGAGAAGGGCAGAGGAGGAGGAAGGAAAGGAAGGAACAACTGTACTGTTTCCTAAGTTATTCTTCTCCATAAACCAACCAATTGTAACTGATTGACTCTAGTTCTCTTTACAAATTTTCAGATAACCTTTTCAAAATAAAGGCACTCCTTACCAAATCATTGATTTTCTCACTATACGCATTTTTTTCTGGGAATCTGCTGTTGTGAATAATGAGGGAACTCACTGATGAAGAGGGCCTTTTATCTACTTCATATTGCATATGCTCAGGTTTTTTTTAACTATATAACACTGTTTAATAATATAGATGAACATTTTTTAGTTCTATAAATTTCTTTAGGTTTGAGATATTTTAAAACAAAGTCAATTAAAATTTTCAAGCATAACATTCTACCTATATTTGAAAAATCCTTAAATTATGCAGCAAAAGGAAATCTGAAATTATACATCTTTTTATTAGGACCTTTTGCATGGCATTTTATTATTGTCATTTTTGTATAATTTTATAATCCATAGATGGTTTCAAGGTGAAAAAATAAACCTGCTTCTTGTTGCAGAAATATGCAGTAAGGCCAGTAATTGAAAGAATATGAGTTTGAAGCACTCATGATTTTCAAATGTTGTATTTCTATCTAATTTTACAAGAATAGCAGATGGGATGCCTTTATAAAATACAAAACCATAGGTTAATAAAATGAATCAAAATAAATGGTACTTTTTGACCTTTATCACATTAATGGTTGTGCCTGATAACAAGTCAATCATTTATGTAATGATATCCATTAGACCTCATGGGTACCAAAGGCTTTACTCATGTCTATTAATGCATGTCTATTAATCAGCAGCTTTGTCTAAGCTTAGCTAATTTCATTCCCCTGTGCCACCAGTATCATTAGTAACATATTACTCCCTTCACTCAGAAAGCTTCCTATTAAACCCCTGCCATTGTTTGACATGTTACCTCATTGGCATTATTAAAAGGTGCTGTTTTGATATTTATATATGCAACCTAATTGTTTTTCAACGGAGAGCATTATGAAAATAAATCTGTCCTATAAATGTATGAAGTAACAAATAACTCATACATGTTTTACAGGAATCAACTAGCCAGATTACTCTGAAGACAGTATGTAACTTGATAAAGGGTTAACAAGGTCTCTACTTCTAGCTGCTGGACTAAAAGAGTTTTCAAGCCATTGATCCACGTTAAAATTAAGTTTAATCTTCCACAACTATTAACAGAAGGTAGCAATGGGAAATGACTATTAACAAATACTCAGCATATTTTCTACACTGATTTGTAATTGATGGGTACAGGCGTAATAGTGGAAAGGCTAGAAAGTTAAGCGATGGTGAAGTCATAAAGGCAGAGAACTGAACCAATGAACTTCCACTTGTGCATAAACCAATCGAAAGAACAGACTGAAGTACTGATAACAACATACATCGCATTCTTACCCTGCTAAATATTTATTTAAATTATTTCAGGTAATCTCAACAATTCTGTTAAATAGGCTCTGTTATTATCCATATTTTATAGATTAACACTCTGAAGTTTAGAAAGATTTAAGCTCACACAATTGTTGATAAAGTTGGGATCCACACCCAGATTAAACCAGAGCCAGAGAACACTGCACTGGTCTAGCTTATTGATCAAGTTCATACACTTTGGCCCAGTAATTAAAATTCTGATAATATAACCAAAGGAAGTAGTGAAATATATTGAAACAGCTGAATTAAATAATTTTAAAAACAATGCCACCATTTAATCATTGTAAAAACTAAAAGTTATTTTAAAATCTGACAATGAAAAAAATTATAGTTTTTTTTAAAGAATAGCATTTTTCAAAATATTAAAACACAAAGTTTGTGCATACATTATCTTTATGGAAGGATACACATATTATAAAATCAATAACAGTCATGTAAACAGATATTATGAGTAAAAGTATGTTATGATCCACTTCTTTAGCCCATAGCAGTAAAACATGATTTTCCCATTTATATCTTAAAAATTGTTATTCTCTGCTAAAGATGTTTGTAACCAAAACCAGAAAATGTTTGATAGAGCAAATATTTATTTTACATGTTCAGCTACTGTTGAAAGAAAGTATGGAAATGCGGAGGGTGGGGGTGGGGTGAGTAGAGGGAAAAATCAGATCCCCATCTATCTCTGAAGCCATTTTTACTTGAGGCATCAGGAAACTGGTGCATAGAATCCTACCTGAAACAGTCAAGACTGGCCTTGTGACAGCACAGTTTGAGGTGCTGTGAATGAGGCTATCATATAAAACCAGAGATCAAGAAGGGCAAAAATCACACTGGGATGGGTTGAAGGTACCAAAAGAAGAAAAAAATCTTTCTGGCAGAACTTGCTTGGGGTTAAAAGGAAAGAGAAAAAGTTTAAATCTTCGCAGGCTGGCCGTCACCTATTTCTTGGTTTAACTAAGAATGTTTTCATGTTTCCAAAATACTAAATCTTGTTAATACAAGTAGAAATTAAAAACCTAAGAAAAAAAGAAAAAATAAGAGATGACAGAAACACTCGATAAGATAGAGTTAAAATCTGTTATAAATTAAAACTGTAATCACTAAAATTTAAAGTATATGAGACAAAACTGAAAAAATAACGAATCAAACGCTTTCCTTAATTGGCTCTGGCAAACATATGGTGAGCTGGAAATCTGTCTGCAGGAAATTCATTGGGAAGTAATCTCAGGATCAACACCTGTCAGGGTGTTGGGGGCGAGGGCAACATGGCAGATCAGAGGAAGATGCAAAACAGTTGAAACCATAGCCTTACAGGATCCCATAAGTTCTGGGGCTAAGAAGGCCCTCTAAGGAGTACTTAATTGAGTCAAGGTGTCCAGAGCTGTCACATTCACAGGTCATTTCATGTAGCCTACCCCAGGTAGGATAACCTTAGGGAAGTCTGAGAATAATTTTTGATGAGGAACTCAGCTGTAAACAATCAGTAAACAACCCTCCCAACAGCTGGAGGAATGATAGTCTCATTATAGCAGCCACTATTGTCACTATCATCTACTTCTTAAGTATTCCTGACAAGAGAGGTGGGACACCCATCTCTTCACTCTATTAAACATGTACAAATACAGGTGTATGCAGATGCAAGGATGTAAAAACAACAACAAAATATACATATATAAACACATACAATACACACATTAGATGCATTATTATTATTTTGTGTAAGTGTATATGTCTTTATGTATGTATATTATTAGGTGGGTAGTAACAAAATGAAACAAATTTCTCTGTGAAAAAAATAATTTAGGTTAAATACTTCTCCTCAGCAAGTGCAATCTTACTTGTTAAAGGAGATCCTGTAGTACAAACTTCCAAATTTATGTTTCTATTAAAGTAAAGTTGACCTGTTGCCTTTCATTCTCCTGTAGTTTAATGCCTGAGAGTTTGTATATTCAAAATTCAGCCCTGGCTGGTGTGGCTCAGTGGATTGAGTGCCAGACTGTGAATCAAAAAGACACAGGTTTAATATCTAGTCAGGGTACTCGGTAGAGGGTGTATGACAGACAACCACACATTGATGTTTCTCTCCCTCTCTCCCTCCCTTCTCCTCTCTCTAAGAATAAATAAATAAAGTCTTAAAAAGAAAGGCATAAAAAAATTCATTCATAGAATGTAACCTTCTTTCTGAAGTTCTTTAAGAATAAATCAGCATTTATCTTACTGAAAATGAACGTAACTAGAATCTATTCAGTTGGCATGTTTTAGGTCTAACAATTTATTCCAATTCCAAAGAATAGAAGAAAGATCTTTGGCTAAACTAACTTTATAATGATAAGTGTTCATAAAAAGTTTTATTATAACAATGGGCAAGTTTGTTTCTAAACGTGGGGACACACACACATGCAAACTTTTTTGAGGTATAGCAACATACAATACTGCACAATTAAATTAAACAATTTGATACATTTAACATATATATACAGGTTTGAAGCCATCATCATCATTCGGGAAAATAACTACAAATGTTTCTTCCTGACATTTTGTTTAAGGATTTATAGTATACATATGTAATGTATTAACATTTACCATCAAGTGAAATTATATCATTCTATGTATATAAGAATCCCACAGTGGTATACTTTCCCTTTCTCAACATTTATATTATCATCATCGTGTAATTTGCTTTCTGATCAATAGGGTCAGAGGATTATAACTTTTGTTGAAAGCCTGTGTATTATGTTGTAGTTGAACAAAGTGTCCTATAAATGTCAATTAGGACAAATTTGTTGATTTTAGTATTTCCTTCCTGATTTTCCCTATCTTATGTAATTTTTATTTAAAAAGAGAAATTAAAATCTTCTGCTAGGGACATTTCCCCAGAGGTTTTCCATGCAAACTCCTATTTGCGCTCTTCCCTGCAAACTTAGGTACCTTTGTGACCTGGATTCTCAGTCCTGCCTCTTAAAGTCAAGTTGTCTGCTGGCCTCTGCCTGGGCTTCCCTGTTTGTTATAAACCTGAAAAAAATCTCACAAGGCAATTAACTATGGCAATCATAGATCTTCCCCTATTTATTTTCTCTCTCTCAAGGTTCACTATTTCCCATTGCCTGATATCCTGTGCCTTGTAATCCATTGTTACATTTATTTTGTCTGTTTTATGGTTGTTTCAGGAAGGAAAGTAATCCAATTCCTTAAATCCATCTTGTTCAGAAGCGAAGGTCAGGCACTTTTATACACCTCAGAGTCTCTATCTTCTCTATATTCTCTATCTATCAATTTATATAAGTATCTGAAACATTTTGTCAGTCAGTCATAAATATTTTTCTGTTTCAGTCAAATGAGAGTTATTAGTCTTTAGAATGCCTTTTGAATTACCAGTTTTCTTCATGACCCAGTATATGAATAATAATTTATTATTCATTCATTTGATACATATTTATTTAATTCTATCCTGTATCCCATGCTGTTATTGGTAATGGAGAAAGCAGGGAAAAAAGCAAATGGAAGCCGCTGTTAAACTAAAGTTTATATTTAGGAAGAAAAAAGGGACAGAAATATATATGTAAAAATGAATAAAATAGTACGTTAGATGGTAATAAATGCACTGGTAAGAGGGGAAAATACTAGAAAGTGTATACCTTTTTAAAAAATGATTTTAGGTAGAAGAGTTCACAATCGCCTCACAGAGAAGGTGGCATTTTAATGAAGACTGAAAGAATGTAAGGAGATAAACACGTGGAGACCAAGGGAGCGTTTTCTTGGGAAAGCTCTTGCATTCCCAAGGAAAGAATTTGTCTGGTATAATTGAAGATTAATTATTAGAGATTGTCTCTTAGCCTGGTACTCACAGCAAAATTAAAACAGACTATTTTTTAGTTTTTTGATGTAACTCCTTACTGCTTTCCAGAGTTGTTGCACTAAACTGTATTCCCACCAACAATACAAAATCATTCTCCTTTCTCCACATGCTCAACAATAGTTGTTTGTTGATTTATTTATAATAGCCATTATGAGGGGTGTGAAGTGATACCTCATTGTAGTTTTAATTTGCATTTCTCTGATGATTAGTGATGGTGAACATCTTCTTATATGTCTGTTGGCCATCTGTATATCCTCTTTGGAGATGTGTCTATTCAGGTCCTTTGCCAATTTTTTAATTGTTTGATTTTTGGTATTGAGTTTTATAAGTTCTTTATAAACTTTAGATATTAAATCCTTATCATATGTATCAACAAGTATGTTCTTCCATTAATAGGCTGTCTTTTCATTTTGTTGATGGTTTCCTTTGCTGTGCAAAAAAGCTTTTTAGATTGATGTAGTCCCATTTATTTTTATCTTTTGTTTCCCTTGCCTGGGGAGATATAGCAGAAAAAATATTGCTATGAGAAATGTCTAAGATTTTACTGCCTCAGTTTTTTCTAGGATTTTTATAGTTTTGAGTTTAACATTTAAGTCTTTAATCGGTTTAAGTTTATTCTTGTGTATGGTGTACAAAAGTGGTCTAGTTTTGTTTATTTGTTTGTTTTGCATGTATCTGTCCAATTTTCCCAACATTATTTATTGAATAGACTATCTTTAGCCCATTGTATATTTTTGCCTGTTTTTTTAAATATTAATTGACTGTAAAGCCATGGGTTTATTTCTGGGCTCTCTATTTGTTCCATTGATCTATAATGTCTGTTTTTATGCCAGTACCATATTGTTTTGATTACTAATGCTTTGTAGCATATGGAAGTTTGATATTAGGTAGTGTGATTCCTCCAATATTGTTCTTCTTTTTCAAGATCTCTGTTGCTATTCATGGTCTTTTCTTGTCCCATATAAATTTTTGGATTATTTGTTCTTGTTCTGTGAAATACACCGTTGGTATCTTGATAGGAATCAAGTTGAATTCATAGATTGCTTCAGGTAGTATAAACATTTTAATGATGTAATTCTTCCAATCTATGAACACGTTATATGGTTCTACTTATTTGTATCTTCAATTTTTTCTCTTTAGTGTCATAATTTGCCAAGTATAGGTCTTTTACATCCTTGATTAAATTTATTTTTAGGTATTTTATACTTTTTGAAGCAATTGCAATTGGGATTATTATCTTAGTTTCCCTTTCTCATAGTTCATTACTGGTGTATGAAAATGCAACTGATTTCTGGATATTTAATCTATATCTTGCTGCTTTACTGAATTCATTTATCAGTTCTAATAAATTTATGGTAGAATCCTTAGGTTGCTCTATATACAGTATCATGTCTTCTGCAAATAATGACAATTTTTCTTCTTCCTTTCCCATTTGTATTCCTTTGACCCAGCAATTTCACTTCTGGGAATTTATCTGAAGAAACCCAAAACAATAATTCAAAAGAATATAAGTATCCCTATGATCACTGTGGCATTATTTACAATAGCCAAGATCTGGAAGCAGCCCAAGTTTCCATCAGTAAATGAGTGGATAAAACATCTGTGGTACATTTACACAATGGACTATGCATCAGCTGTAAAAATTAATTAATTAATTAATTAATTAAAAAAGAAAACTTTACTCTTTTGCAACAGCATGGATGGACCTGAAGAATATTATACTAAGTGAAATAAGACAATTACCCTATGTTTTCATTCACATGTAGAATTTGATTAACAAACTTCAGTAACAAGCAAAATGGGGACAGAGTCATGGCTGGCGGCGGGGGAGAGAAATTGAGCAAAAAAGAAAAGAGAAGAGAGAAAACTCATGGATACAAACAACAGTGTGGTGATTGCAATGTGAGTGGGTGGGTGGAAGTGAGAGAAGATATAGTGGAGATAAAAGGTGAAGACAAAATAAATAAATCTTATGTAAAATAAAATAAAATATTTCTTATTAAATTAAAGATAATGTACCAAGGAACTACTGTGCCTTTTTCTTTAATCTTCATCTAGGGACATATTTTTTTTTCATTGCTTTTAGAGAGAAGAAGGAAGAGAGGAAAGCAGAGAGTGAAACATTGATGAGAGAAAGAAACATGGATTGGTTGCCTGTCTACATTCAGGCACCACAGATAAAACCTGTAACCTACGTAAGTGTCCTGACTGAAATAAAACCTAGAATCGAACCCACAACTCTTCAGTTACCAGAGATGAGACACTCCAACAATCTGAGTCACATCAGCCAGGGCTACTGTGACTTTCTTAGATGTCTCTATGTATGCGTTTGTGTGTTTGTGAATACATGTAAAGCATTTTCTAAACTACTGGCAAAACCTCCTATTGATAGGGTTTTGTTAATGTGCTATCTCATACTCAAATACTTCATTTTGTTTCAATAATCACTATCTGTGGTAGAGTCAGGAATATTATTATTTCCACTTCTAGATTAAAAAACAAACAAACTAGAACTCTATGAGGTTAGGGAATTTAATAATCTTATTCAGTTAATAAGCATCAGATCTGAGATTTCAACTCCAGTCTTCTGCCCGCAGAACCAGTGTTATTTCTGCCCCTCATATCATCTCACATCACTGTATGCTAGTGATGGATTCTGTATGTAAAATATTTCTGTAGCTAAGGTGCATACCCATTAACTAAAGAATTATTTTAAAATGTTCATACAATGACATATATATAGAAATCTGAACATAACATTGTAATTACTCCCACTATTAAAGCTTAGAACTGACAGCTTGTTTTTAAAAGCTGTATTTCTCCAGTGTATGAAAATATTATGCCTGGTTACAACAGAATATTGTATCTTTTCTCTTAAAACTATCCAAGACTCACTATTACTTTTCCTCATTTCCTTTTTACTTTTGGATCATTCTGCTATTGCTTAGTAAATGCAATTTATAGTCCTCCTATTTAATGTTTATGTTTAAATAGGTGAATGTATTTATATTACACTTAACTTCAGTAATTCATTAAAATTTATACATATGTGTGTAATATCTTTATATATATGATGCCTAATCTCTTTAAACTCTTACAGTTGTCATTACATTTATTATTTTGAATTATAAATTCAGGGATTTTATTTAATTCTACACAGAAATGAACCTCCTATATCCACTAATAAAAATAATATCAATATTACTTCATTACATAAACTTTTATAAATATTAACAAGGATATCTAATTCACAGTATAATTCTATTAAACCAAGAATTTCTGAAAATTGTAATCCAAATGTGTATTTTTCATAGATGTATACAATGTTTGAATAGGTGCTTCAGAAGACAAGTTAATGAAAAGATGAAGGTTTTTAACTTACCTCAGAAATCTAATTAGAGACTTCAACACGGTGGAGGAGTGAGTGAAAGTCACACTGACCTCCTCCCAGGACCAAACTGGAATTGCAACTAAATTGTGGAGAAATCACCTGGAAAACAAAGGAACAATAATGAGAGAGTAGTCTTAAAACTTTGGACATAGAGAGGAATCAGCTTTCTCACAGCCTAACAGGTGAGAAGTGCAGTGGAGGCTCGAGAAGGTGGGCTGGGCACCCACGAGCAGCAGCACCAGAGGGATATTGAAATGGCCAGTTGGATCCCTTTGAGAAGAGCAGGGTCTGAATCATAAGCAGGGACCTCCAGCCTCTAGCACCAGAGCCCAAAAAGCACACAGACAACAGACAGCTGCGAAAAGCATAGTGGTGTTCTTTGCAAGAGATAGGTGGCTGGAGATGCACAGAGTCTTTTAAAGGGCCAATGCAAAAATTTGCAGTGGCAGCCACTTATCCTGGTCTCTGGGCAAAGTCGGGGGCAGACTGGGCTGGAGCTGTCTGAAGACAGGTTGGTGAGGAAAGCCTTGGAGAGAGAACTGAGACAGTGGCCAGCGGAGCTCCACTGCTGACTCACCTCCCCCTCCGTAGCTTCCATCTTGCTCAGGAGTAAAGGACACAATACCCTAACCCTCAGGAAGCTCTGCCCCAGGCCTGCGGGCCTGGATGCTGAATATAGAAAGGCCGGCACATATAGTAGATCTCTGGCTCAAGAGGACACAGAGCTGTCTAGAGATGCCTGAGGAGAGACTGGAGATGGAGGCGTTGAGGAGAGAACTGAGGGAATAGCCAGGGCTCCCGGTGCTGAATCCTCCCCCATTCTGCAGTTCTCATTTTGCTCTGGCAGACCACGCCCCAGAGTGACAGCAGCTGGAAGGGACACAATAGCCCCGCCCTGAGGAGGCACTGCCCTGCCCTGTGGTGCCTAAGCCTGCAGGCTGAGGGCAGAGTGACTAGTTTAACAATTACAGGAAACAGACACAGTAGATTACTGGAAGTCTCAAACAGATTGCCGAAGGTCAGATGGGATCAACATCTGACATCATCAGAGGCAGATTCAGAAAGAAAAAAAAAAAGAGCCATTTACTACCATAGAAGTTCACACCACAAAGCCAGGAAATCAAGGCAGATCAATTTAAGAAGCAGAAGCAAAAAAGAAGAGTCTCACAAATAACAGGAAGAAAAAGAAACACCCCCCAATTAAGGGGAAAGGAGGAATTACCACAGAGAGAACTAAATAAAATAGAGGCAAATAAACTATCAGATTTGAATTCAAAACAATGGTTCTAAGGAAGCTTAACAAGTTCAGTGAGCTTAAAAAGAATTATGAAAAATTACAGGGAAACTATGAGGAACTTACTAAAAACTATATCAACATGAAAAAGGACATAGAAACTATCAATGAGACAAGATAAATTAAAAATACAATTTCTGAATTGAAGAACAAAATAGAAGTAATCAAAACCAGGCTAGATGCAGAGGATTAAATCAGTGAGTGGGAGGACAAGGTAGAAAAAAGCTCCCAGAAAGAGCAAGAAATTGAAGAAAGACTCAAAAAGAAGGAAGAGGCATTGAGGGAAATGCAGGACAGCTTGAAACATCATAATATCCATATAATAGGAATACCAGAAGGAGAAGGGGATGAGGAAGGGATAGAGAACCTGTTTGAAAAAGTCATGATGGATAACTTCCCTAATTGGAGGAGACAAAAAGTCACACAAGTCCAGGAAGCACAGAGGGTCCCATTCAAGAGGAACCCAAAGAGGCCCACTTGAAGATACATCATAATTAAATATCAAAGACAAAAAGAGAATCCTAAAGGCACCAAGGGAGAAACAGGTAGTAATATACAAGGGAGCCCTCATATGGCTAACAGCTGACTTCTCAACAGAAACACTATAAGCCAGAAGGGAATGGCAAGAAAAATTACAAGTAATGAAAAGCAAAGGCCTGCAACCAAGACTGCTCTACCCAGCAAGGTTTTCAATTCAAATGGAAGGCGAAATAAGGGGTTTCTCAGACAAAAGAAGGCTAAAGAATGCATCTCTACCAAACCAGCACTACAAGATATGCTAAAGGGACTGCTTTAAGAAGATGAAGAAAAAGAGTGAAAAAGAAAAGATCACAAGTACTAAGGTAAATAATGAATAAGTAATTATCAATAATAAGTTTAAATGTAAATGGATTAAATGACCAAAAACAAAAAAAACATAGGATAGCTGAATGGATAAGAAAACATGACACACACATATGCTGCCTTCAAGAGACCCACTTCAGAACAAAAGACCTACACAGATTGAAAGTAAAGGGATGGAAAAAAAAAATATCGCAAGCAAATCGCCAGGGAAAAAAGCAGGGGTAGCAATACTTATATTAGACAAAATAGATTTTAAGACACAAACCATAAAAAGAGACCCAGAAGGACACTTTATAATACTCAAAGGAAGAATCCATCAAAAAGACATAAACATTGTAAACTTATATGCACCGAGCCTAGGAGCACCCCAACATATAAGGAAAATCTTGGAGGACTTCAAGAAAGATATAGACAGAAACATACTGATAGTAGGGGATTTTAACACCCCACTGTGAAAAATGGATAGATCTTCCAAACAAAACATCAACAAGGATATAGTGGAACTGAATGGTGCATTAGATCAAATGGACTTAACTAGTATATGTAGAACCTTTCATCCCGAAGAAGCAAAATACACAGTCTTTTCAAATGCACACGGAACACATTCAAAGATAGATCACATGACAGGACACAAAAAGCCACAACAAATTCAGGAAAATTGAAATAATAACAAGGATTTTCTTGAACCACAAGGGCTTAAAACTGGAAACCAATCTCGAGGAAAAAACCTCGAAAACATTCAAGCTCATGGAGACTGAATATTATACTATTAAGCAATGAATGGGTCAATAATGAGATCAAAGAAGAAATCAAAAAGTTTCTGGAAACAAATGAAAATGAACACACAACAGTCCAAAACCTATGGGACACAGCAAAGGTAGACCTGAGGGGGAAGTTCAAAGCAACATAGGCCTATCTAAAAAAATCAAAAAAATTCAAATAAATGGCCTAACCCTCCAGCTTCAAGAACTGGAGGAACAACAGCAAACAAATCCCAGAGCAAGTAGAGGTAAGGGAATAATCAAGATCACAGCAGAATTGAATGACAGAGAGACTAAAACAACTATTCAAAGGATCAACCAATCCAGGAGCTAGTTCTTTGAAAAAATAAAAAAATAAAAAAATGACAAGCCTTTAAACAGACTCCTCAAGAAAAAAAGGGAGAGGACCCAAATTAATAATATCAGAAATGAAAGAGGAGAAATAACAACTGGTACCACAGAAATACAAAGGATTGTAAGAAACTACTAGGAAAAATTATATGCCAAGAAATTTGAAAACCTTGATGAAATGGACAAGTTTCTAGAAAAGTATAATCTCCCAACACTGAAGGAGGAAGAAATTGAAAGCTTGAACAGACTGATAACAGCTGGTGAAATTGAAGCAGTCATCAAAAAACTCCCATCACACAAAAGCCCTAGACTGGACGGTTTCACAGGAGAATTTTACAAAACATTTAAGCAAGAGCTAACCCTTATCCTTCTCAGACTATTGCAAAAAATCCAAGAACAGAGAAGACTCCCAAATTCTTACAATCCTTTGTAAGTAATTTCTTACAATCCTTTGTATTTCTGTGGTATCAGTTGTTACTTCCCCTTTTTCATTTCTGAATTATTTATTTGGTTCCCCTCCCTTTTTTTCTTGAGGAGTCTGTTAAAGGCTTGTCAATTTTGTTTATTTTTACAAAGAACTAGCTCCTGGATTGGTTGATACTTTGAATTGTTCTTTTAGTCTCTATATCATTCAATTCTGCTCTGATCTTGATTATTTTCTTCCTTTGTATGATGCCAGCATCATCCTAATCCCAAAACCAGATAAAGACACTACAAAGAAAGAAAACTATAGGCCACTATACCTGATGAACATAGACACTAAAATCCTCAAAAAAATATTGGCAAACCACATCAGCAATACATTAAAAAGATCATCCACCATGATCAAGTGGGATTCATCCCAGGGATGCAAAGGCAGTTCAATATTAGCAAATCAATAAATGTAATACATCACATAAACAAAAGGAAAGACAAAAACCATGTGATCATCTCGATAGATGCAAAAAACATTCCATAAGGTACAGCACCAACTTATGATAAAAACAGTCAGCAAAATGGGAATAAAGGGGGCATACATGAAAGTAGTAAAGGCCATGCATGAAATACCTACAGACAACATCATACTCAATGGGCAAAAACTAAAAGCTTTTCCACTAAGATCGGGAACAAGACAAGGATGTCTGCTTTCACCAATTCTATTAAACATAGTATTGGAAATCCTAGCCACAGCGCTCAGACAATAAAAAGAAATAAAAGGCATCTAAATTGAAAAGGAGGAAGTAAAACTATCACTGTTTGCAGATGACATGGTACTGTACCTAGAAAACCCTGTAGACTCCACCAAAAAACTACTCAACCTAATAAGTGAATTTGGCAAAATAGCAGGATACAAAGTCAATATTCAGAAATCAAAGGCATTTTTGTACACCAGCAATGAAATAGAAGAAGAAGAAATCAGAAAAAAAATACCATGTGATATAGCAACAAGTGAAATAAAGTACCTAGGAATAAATTTAACCAAGGAGGTAAAAGACCTGTACTCAGAAAACTATACAATACTGAAGAAAGAAATTAAGGAAAACACAAATAAATAGAAGCATATACTGTGTTCATGGATTGGAAGAATTATCATCAAAATGTCCATACTACCCAAAACAATTTATAGATTCAACGCAATCTCTATTAAAATACTAATGACATATTTCACAGACATAGGACAGACATTTCAAAAATTTATATGGAATCATAAACAATCCCAAATAGCTGCAGCAATTTTGAGAAAGAAAAACAAAACAGGAGGGATCACAATACCGGACATCAAACTATGTTACAAGGCCACTGTAATCAAAACAGTCTGATAGTGGCACAAGAATTGACACATAGATCAGTGGAACAATATAGAAAGCCAATAAATAAACCCATGTCTCTATGATCAATTAATATTTTACAAAGGGGGCAGAAGCATAACTTGGAGTAAAAATAACCTCTTCAACAAGTGATGTTGGGAGATCAGGACAGCTACATGCAAGATATTGAAATTCGACCACCAACTGACACCATACACAAACATAACTTCAAGATGGATAAAAGATTTAAATATAAGTCACGACACCATAAAAGTCTTAAGAGGAGAACAGAGATAGGCAGGAACTCTCAGATATCCCATGCAGCAACATTTTCACCAATATGTCCTCTAAAACAAGGAACTTAAAGGAAAGAATAAACAAGTGGGACCTCATCAAAATAAGAAGCTTCTGCATGGCTAAAGAAAACATCAGCAAAATGAAAAGGGAACCAAATGTATGGAAAAATATATTTGCCAATGATATCCCAGACAAGGGTTTGATCTCCAAAATATATAAAGAACTCACATAACTCCACTCTAAGAAGACAAACAATCCAATTAAAAAACGGGCAAGGACCTGAACAGACACTTCTCCAAGGAAGAGATCCAAAAGGCCCAGAGGCATATGAAAGGATGCTCATCATCACTAGACATCAGAGAAATGCAAATAAAAACCACAATGAGATACCACCTCACACTGGTCAGAATGGCCATCATAAACAGATCAACAAACAACGGGTGCTGGCAAGGCTGTGGAGAAAAGGAACCCTAGTACCCTGTAGGTTGGAATGCAGACTGGTGCAGCCACTATGGAAAACAGTTTGGAATTTCTTCAAAGAGCTAAAAATGGAACTGCCTTTTGACCCAGCCATTCCACTGTTGGGATTATACTCTAACAACCCCAAAACACTAATTCAAAAGAACCTATGCACCTCAATGTTCATAGCAGCACAATTTACAATAGCCAAGTGCTGGAAACAACCTAAGTGCCCATCAGTAAATGAGTGGATCAGAAAACTTTGGTACATTTACACAATGCAATACTATGCAGCAGAAAGAAAGAAAGAGCTATTACCCTTCACAACAGTATGGGTGAAAGTAGAGAGCATTATGCTGAGTGAAATAAGCCAGGGGGATAAAGACAAATACCATATGATCTCACCTATAAGTGGAACCTAAACAACAAAACAAACAAGCAAGGAAAATATAACCAGCTGCATTGAAAGAAAAAAGAAACCAATAGAATCATGAGGGAAGGAGCGGGGGGAGGGGAAGGGAACGGCAAGTCAAGGAATATGTATAAAGCCGATGGACAAAGCCAAAGTGGGAAAGGATGGAGGGGAAGCGGGGAGAGGAAAGTGGTGGCTGGAGGGTGGAGACAAATATGTTCAAACAATATAAAAATAAAATTAAATTAAATTTTAAAAAATCTAATTAGAACAAGAAATTTTAATAAGAAAATACTTGCAATAGAACAGGGTAATTATACTAGGTAACAATCATTTTATGAATGTTTTTTCCAACCTGGTTATTGCACTAAATGTAATTTTAAAAATACAGTCATACCTTGGTAGTCTTCTGCTTCAGAACTCATCAAACCCTATACTCATCACATTACATGAGAAAAAAATGTTTCAGCACTTGGTGCATGCTAAGGACTCATTGCCCTTGCTACAGCTTGTATGAGTTACGACACTGCCCTGCAAGAGAAAATGCTTCATTGTTCAGTACTCATTTGTTTTGGCTCTTGTCATGAGTTCTGGAACAAATTAACGACAAGTACCAAGTACCAAGGTATCACTGCGATTTGTTTCATGTTATATTTGAGTCTACATGGTTATATTTTGTTTATGATTCTAGTACATTGTCATAAGATTATTTGTGTAAAGAGTGTGTATGTATATATGTTTGTACATGTGTCATTAGATCAGAAGTCTCTTAAATGTATTAAGTGCCATCAATTTTTTAAATTGACTTAGTTATTATTTTGGGAATTAGTTACCTTGCAATACCTTACCCCCCTCTATGGTTAGCATAACATTGAGAAGGTACTGGCAGAAACTTATGTTTCTTCAGTTGGAATTCTGAATTTCTTTCCTACCTGGGTAAAAATATGGTTATTTGAAGTCTTGCCAATTCATTTGCAACCTTTATAAGATGAAAAATGAGTCTCAGGAATTGGATAACACATTTGTGAGTCTTGATGGAAAATAGTGACTATGCACACAGAGTGTGTAAAACATCAATGAAAAGTATATCAGGTTCTCCCAAAATAACATGGAGGAGTGTCCAGATTTGGGATCTACACTTATAGAGAGAGTAGTTAGATCCAAGAAAACACTGCAGAAGTTGGAAGTCAATTTACAGCCCAGAAAGTGGGTGAAATACATTTTTTAAATCTGAGGTATAGCTGACATGTTAAAAGCTGTACCTACTTAATGTGTATAACTTAATGAATTTTGGAATCAGTTTAGTACATTGTTATGAAACCTCTACCACCATCAAAGCCATAACATATCTATCATCTCCAAAACTTTCCTCTTGCTCTTTCTTTATTTTTATGTGTGTGGTAGGAACAATTCACATAAGACCTACCCTCTTAGCAAATTTAAGTTTAAAACACATTGTTAGTCATAGGCACTACGATGTATGGTAGGTCTCCAGGGCTTATCTTGCATAACTGAAATGCCATACCTGTTTACCATCACTACTCCATGTACCCTCCACCTAGTCCCTGGTAAACACCATTCTACTCTCTGATTCTATGAGTTTGACTATTTAACTGAAACTTTCTTTGAACCACCTAAATCAAAAACATATAAGCAATAATAATGATAATGATCAATTTCTGATTCACTGTATAAAATTAAAGGTCTGGTGAAACACCCATACTTTCAAGCCTTAAAACTGTTAGAAATTGTTCTTTAATTGTTGTAGGAACAAGTAGGGCAGTAAGTAAAGAAACAAGTTAAAAGTCTCAGAACTTAGATGGGAAGGAAACTTAAGGAAAAGAAGAAAGAAAAAAGAGAAACCTCCATAATACAAAATGTACTGACTTAAAGTAAAATCAGACCTCTTTACTTTGCATTCTTCTTTTCCTGGTGTTAGAGGTTTAAAGACTCAGAAGATCTTTTTTATCACTAGTCATTACCTTGAATTATCAAAACTTTAAACTATAGGTGATTACAAATTATAAAGAAATTTTGATAACCGCAACATACTACAACAACCCTTTTACTGTTTCTTAACTAGTCTTTTTTATTTCCTAATGTTCAACTAAATTATTTTTATTCTCACTATTATATGATGCTGATATTTTCACCTTAGATGGAGCTCATCTCTTATACAACATGTCTTAGACAAGAAGTCACTAATTTCTTATATTTTCCTACATGATCTTAAGTTTAATTTCAAAAATTAGTAATGCCAAAAAATGTAAGTGATATAGAGTTAAGTATATGCCTTCAATTTCAAATATCCCTTTATATTGTCCTTTTATAAAGACTTTATTTTCTTCCTCCTTCAACCCTCAGTTTGTAAAGTCAGAAATTTGAATGTAAATTTAAGACACTTCAGACAGATTTTTACAAAGTAAATAATAAGTCAGAATTGTCCTAGAATATGGCATTTACCAAACATCTTTTGGATGTTTAAAATTTATTTTTGTTAATATCCATTGGTTGATAGTGAGGAGGCTTAAAAACTTCATGAGTTGAACACATAAATCCAGAAACAAGATGTATTACTTTATAAAGAGAAGTACAATCATGCAGATCACGTGACTGAACAAGCACATTCTCTTTGTATAGACAGACTTCATGGGAAACTAAAGGATGAGAGTTTTGCTTGGTTTTTATTGACTCACAACATTGTATTTATATGAAGGACGTATTAAATGTGGCTTTATAAACTTATTTCACATATATTGTTAAGCCCTTTCTCCCCTCCCCCTAACATATACACATCTAATTTGATATACAGGCACACCTTGAAGATATATCAGGTTCGGTTCCAGAATATCTCAAAGCAGTATAGCAATAAAGCAAGTTATAGTGTTTTCGCTTGTGAAGGATCTTGACCTCAATTTGTAAAAAATGCAACACTTGGAGCAGCAACAGAGAGTACATCCCTGGCTAAACGGGGGTGCAGAAAGGTCTGGAGACACTTGAGGAGAGACTGGGGACAGAAGCTTTGGGGAAAGGATGGAGAGAGTAGCTGGTGGGATCCCAGTGCAGAATCATCCCCCATACAGCAGCAGCGTGAGAGGACTCAATAATCCCACCCCCAGGAGGGACTCCACCCTTCCCTGAGCTGTCTAAGGTGGCCTGTTGAGTGCAGAGTGACTAGATTAACAGCTGAAGGAGAAAGCCACAGACAGTAGATTACTGGAAGTCTGAAACAGACTGTCTAAGGTCAGACAGGGACATCTGACATCATCAGAGGCAGATGCATAAAGTAAAAACAGCAGTTTCCAACCATAGAAGTTCACCCCACAAAGTCCAGAAATCAAGACAGATCAATTTAACAAGCAGAAGCAAAAGAGAAGAGTCTCACAAATAATGGGAAGACAAAGAAATATGCCCCACTCGAAGGGAAAGGAGCAATCCCCAGAAAGGGAACTAAATGAATAGAGGTAAGTAAAGTATCAGAGATTGAGTTCCAAACAACAGTTTTAAAGAAGCTCAATAGCTCAGTGAGCTCAGAGAGAATTACAAATAACAACAGGGCAACTATGAGGAACTTACTGCAAACTATATCAGCATGAAAAAGGACATAGAAACTATCAACAAGAGACAAGAGGAAATGAAGAATACAATTTCTGAATTGAAGAACACAGTAGAAGGAATCAAAAGCAGGCTAGATTAAACTGAGGACTGAATCAGCGAGCTGGAGGATAAGGTAGAAAAAAGCTCCCAGAAAGAGCAAGAAATTGAAGAAAGACTGAAAAAGAAGGAAGAGGCATTGAGGGAAATGCAGGACAGCTTGAAACATCATAATATCTGTATAATAGGGATACCAGAAGGAGAAGGGGATGAGGAACAGATAGAGAACCTGTTTGGAAAAGTCGTGATGGAAAACTTCCCTAATTGGAGGAGAAAAAAAGTCACACAAGTCCAGAAAGCACAAGTCCAGAGGGTCCCATTCAAGAGGAACCCAATGAGGCCCACTCCAAGACACATCATCATTAAAATGGCAAATATCAAAGACAGAGAACCCTAAAGGCAGCAAGGGATAAAAAGGTAGTAACACACACAGACCCGGATATGGCCAACTGCTGACTTCTCAACAGAAACACTATAAGCCAGAAGGGAATGGCAAGAAATATTCCAACGCATGAGAAGCAAAGGCCTGCAGCTAAGATTGTTCTACCCAGCAAGGTTCTCAATTAAAATGGAAGGCAAAATAAGGGGTTTCCCAGAAAAAAGAAGGCTAAAAGAATACATCTCCACCAAACCAGCTCTATAAGATATGCTAAAGGGATTGCTTTAAGATGAAGAGAAAGTTTCTATGAATACCTAGATCCTTTCAGAGTTGCCAATACTTGATATTACCAATATTTTCAATACTCATTAATCTGTGACAATGATGTTATTTTAATTATTCCTTTATTATTTGTTGAAACAACCTGTTTTTGTATATTTCTTGCCTATTCCTATTATTTTTAAAAAAGCTTTAAATGACATTTTGGTATTCTTTATCATTTATTGATTAAAGGTTTGTAGAACTTTTTTCCCTAAAAAAGAATAAAAAATAAAAATAACCATGAAAACCTATTAATCATATTTTAGATGTGTTGCAAATACTTTCCTATTCTATTCCTTGTCCTTTAACTTTTTTTAATATGTATACTACTATATAGTCTTAAATGTGTAATATAGTCAGATTGTCAATATTTACTTTATAGCTTCTGGGGTTGAATATTTTACTTCAGGTCATGAAAAATAATAGTTCTGTTTTCTTCTAAAACTCCTTAGATTTTACATATTGATTTTTAATTCACCTGAATATTACTTGTATGATGTGAAAAAAATGCAACACTTGGGAAGTACACAAAGCGAAGCATGATAAAATGAAGTCTGCCTTTACACATACATATACATATACACATAAACACATGTGATTTGATAAAATTCTTTAGGTGGTGATAGCCTTAGTCTGAAAGTTGAATTCAGTTGTATCCTATAAGGCATATTTATTACTGTGGGCTGAATGTTTGTGTATTCCCCAAATTTATATGTTGAAGTCCTAATCTTCAGCATGAAGTTATCAGGTGGTGGGGCCTTTGGGGAATGAAGTCTTGAGTGTGGGACCCTCATAAGTGGGATTAGTGCTCTTATAAAAGAGATTCTGGAAAGCCCTCTACCTCTTTCCACCAGGTGAAGTACAAGAAGTCTGAAACCTGGTGAGTCTTCACCTGACTGTGCTACTAGTCCCATGGTCTTGGAATTCCATCCTGCATATCTGTGAGAAATAAATTTCTTGTTTTTTTAAATCACACTCTTTGTGGTATTTTGTTGTAACAGCCCAGGTTCTGTTATAACTTCAATGTACAATCATTTTTTCCTTGATCAAATCCTCATGACCAAAACTATTTTGTTTTTATTTTCAGATTTCTTTTATAATACACACACAATTTCTTTCTATCTCCTTTATTGCTTATTTTGTTCATTTAATTTATGTTTTACTTGACATAAATATTCCTAATAGAAAAGTGCACTAACACCAGCAACTGAACTGACTTCATGACATTAATACTAACCTTGCACATCTAACTCAGAAACATTCCACCTTCTTAATTGTGATTATTACTTTATTCTAATATTTAGTATTTCATTACAAGGGAATTTCATATTTTTCTCTTCATACATTTTATAATATATTTAAAGAAAATTTATTTTCCAATCTATTATTATGGGGATAAATGGTTACAATTCAGCACAAGGGAGGACTATCTGGCATTGGTGATGTTTTATTTCTTTATCTGGAGAACTGCTATATAGGGGACATTCCTTTATTTTTTGGTAATACACACCAAGCTGAACAATTAAGCTTTGTACATTTTGTGCATATAAGTAATACTTCAATAAAAACTTATTTTAATCCTTTCAGGGTATTCTATAATTTATATTAAGAAAGCACTTCTTGCATACATTTTGAAGTTTATGTACAACATTGTTAATTATGTTTAAAAATATAATATTTTTCCCGGGTATTAATAGGGGCAATTATATTTCAATTCATATGTGCATAATTTTTAAAGGTAGAAAGCACTAGAATCATCTTTTTCAAGCCCCAAATTAATAATATATAAAAAAGCAAAAGGGACATATAAAATTATAGCATTAATTAGTGAAAGAACTAGAATTAGAAACTGGCTCACTGGATAATAATTCTTTTTTGAAGTATTTAAAAAAACATCTGGGTCATTCTGCAATTTAACAGTTGGGAAAACAATCAAAGAGGTATTTCAAAGAGGATGAATAAAAGCTTAGGCAAGAAACAAACTCTGAAATAATTGGTTATCTGTAGTTGTTTAAACCTCATTTTTATTTAGATTTCATGATTATTATTATCCTCCATGATCTAGAATTTCTACCTCAAGGTCTGCCATAAAGTATTGTAAATAGTCATGATGGGTAATAATGTCATGTTGTCATCAACATCATGATTATAAATTTAGGTGACTTTACCAATTTTTGAGGCTTGGTGAAAATAAAGAAAACGTATTGAAAGTATACTTTTTAATGTATATATTGGTTACATGTAATCTAAGTTTGTACTATTGATAAATTTACAGATATAATTTTTATTCCATTCCTTCATCTTCTATTATAAACCATAATCTCTGTAACAGGATTAGGAAAATTTAGGCTGACATATAATCTAGCACTCTTTTATATGGGACACTCCGAGGTCACTATACTGTTGTAATCTTTTATAGAACAATATATAATTAAACTGGAACTTTTTCCAACAGGATATTATAAGAGATAAAATACTTAGTAAGTTTCCAAAACGATTAAACATTTATACAAGAATAGCATATGCTAGGCTAAAAATAAAGGCTATTAATAAAAGACTTTATGCAGTATTGCTGTCATCAAATCCATCTGTCCCTGTGAGGACTCAGCATGTTCATTCTAGTGCCAAGAGAGCGGTCCTGTGTTGCAAGGACTTTGAATGACCTACCACCCAGGAATACAGTCATCTCTCTATATTCTTTCAGTTGGATGACAGTGGCCTAACAGACAGGAAACCGTCCTTTGAATCGAGTGATCTTCATTCCAGTACCATTCTGTTCTGATAGTCATTTAACTAGCTAATGCCTCAGCTGCTTTGTGGAGAAAATTAGACTAATTCAGTTTTGATTAAACTGACAGTTTGTTTGGGCTATAAGGTGACTTATTTGAAAGCATAACAAAATTGTATAGTGGTTTTAGTAATTCTGAAGAATAGACCCTTTGAGAGAGAAAAAGTATTGAGAGCATCCATTTCGAACTTCTGTCAGATAAATCCTCTCTACTACTTACTCATGTTTATTCATACATGGGATATTTATGGCAACTTGAAACTCATTCTCCAAAGTAGCCTATTGTATTATTAGCTGCAATTGTTAAAAGTGTTATCTTATTTTAAGTCAAAACAATAAGAATTGTTTCTATTTAATGTCAGTTTAGCTGTCTTCGTTCACAAAGAACAAATTTTAACATTTTTTCTTAGTTCATAAGCATTTATTAATAGCTAATTAGATTATACAAATAGTCCTACTATTATCCATATCCTAAATGGTCTAAGGTGGGGAAAAGATACAAACATCAGTCATTAAAGTACAATAGACTAAGCGCTATGTGAGGTAGCATAGGGTGGTAAGACAGAAGGAAAGGTGTCACCTAATTAAACCTGAGAGTTAATGAAGGATATGAAGGGGATGTTATACTCTGTAAAAAATGATAAATCACACTAAAAAGTTTGAAAATGGCATTCTTACAGGGAAAGGAGTTTAAACAAAGATGTAGGGTCAGACTATATTCAAATATTTAAATATATATTTTAAGTCACTTGTGCATGATTAATCATGTTTTGTCTGAAATCTAAATGGCATAGTTTCATAAACTTGTTGTTTCCTTTCCTGTGTTTTAAAATCTATGAATGATATAGGAGATTATTTTTTAGTCATACTTCAAGTTATCAAAACCTTTTTAATTTGGAACCATATGTGATAGGTCTTGCCTGGCACTGGTTGGTGTAGAGGTAAATATGCTATCATTTTCCTTTGGAATTTGAAACACACTAAAATATGTGATGTAGTAATATTTACTATTTTATGAATGTATATACATATATATTATATGAAAAGTACAAATATATAGGATATTTATCATCTTCTTTATTTTCTTCAAGACCTTTTTAATCCTATTTGTGGGTTTTGAGTTCAAATCAAGTGATGAATGACTGATGAGAAGAAAGGCTAAAATCTATTTAAAGTGATATTAGGAAAAGAATCAGGGAATCTTAGAAGCATCTGTAAACATAAACTCTAGGCTACCAAGAGATAAATATGAGGTTGATGCTGAAACAAATAAAAAGCTATGTGTTTAAAGTTTCTAGCTTATTGTAATGTTGCTTCAGGAAACTGTCTTTTTTTCTAATCCCTCTCCATCAAAATTAAAGATGCTTTAATATGGAATAAATTACTTAGTAAATAGTGTAATTTGTTTTAGAGGGGGATTGTCTTTATCAGATAAGTGATTTTGTTTTACATGAGTATAAGCTGTTGAGAATATTACACTCAAGTTTCATGCAGAAGTAGTAAGTGACTAAATGTTCTAACTGTCTGTCAAAAGGGGACTGATTAAAAGTTTTAAAAAAAAGAAAACTGTTACAACCACAAAATGGAGTGCCAAGAAACTATTAAAATGAATACAAATTAAAGTAAGATGATATAAGAACTCTTGGGTGTATGTTCAGATCTAGAATTAAAAGACTACAGGTCATTGTGTAGCTTAATATTATATTTACATATGTTTAATATATAATGTGTTCATATAAATGGTTGTTTATATTTGGCCAATTTAGAAATGATTTACCTTGAGTCAGTGATAATTGATCCTCTAAGGACCTGGGGTAGATGGTAAATTCCCTTTTTTGTGAATACTACAGAGATATGAATGAAATAACATATATTTATATTTTTGCTACATGAATGTACCCTTTTTGTTCTGTATTGTTTCTGAATAATATTCTGGGGATAAAACTAATTTAAAAGGGGAAGAGGAGAAAGAAAGAACTGAAACGAACCCTTTCATAGAGAGAGTGTTGGAGAAAACCAACGCTGTGGCTGGAAGAACTGAAAAAGAGAACAAGGAAAAAGATGTTTAATGAAGATTTTTCCCAAAGCTGCATCTTGCACAATGTTATGTATCTATGTGGGTCCACTGACTTTGAAAAAACTACAAAAAAGGGGGATAGTTTTCATGTGGTTTTATTTCTTTGGAAGTTAGAAGACGAGCTCAGAGTTTTGCCAAGGTTGGTGGGTGAGTGGGGTTGGAAAGGAGTCAGGTCATGCAAACCAGGGCTGCAACCTCCAGACCGGTCACGGAAGTGCTGCACTGCTTGAGCCTCATGAACGTCCTGGCTGGCACCTCGCATTCTGCCATCGTTAGCGATGATCATCACCAAGGAAAAGCTGATGCCAAAAAGAAGTGCATGTGTGTTAATAGAGGATAGTTCCTCCTGATGTCTCTGTGTTTCAGCATTAAAGAATTATTTACTGTAATCAACCTTTATAGTGTATTTTTATTTCATTTTCATTATAAAGGATGATGTTCTCCCAGCTTTCAAATACATTGGAACACTTCCCATAGCTATGTTACCAGAAAAACAAAAGATAAACAAGAATATGAAAATATAAGACATGACAGAAGAAAGGATACAAGGTGGAGAAAAAGTAATAGAAAATAATTCATAAAATGATATAATTGAATGGGTTCATTGTGGACCTAATTTGTTGTTTTGTAATAATATGTTTATTTTCCTATATTCCCTAGCAGATTTCAAAATCCTCCTATGAGGCAGCACCATTCTCTTAATAGTGTTTGGGTCTTCAGTGTCTGGTAACATTGCTACATACAAATCTTTCAATAAATATTTGTTAAATGGATTCATATTACTTAATATAGAACTTTTAGGAGTCATTTTTAAGTTTATAGTGACTATGATCGAACATTCTATTTAAATCAAACAGACTTGACACATGTCCTATCAAAAATATATTAAGATTAGATATTTGGAAATCTAGAACAAAATCCAATTGCCCAATAATTCCAGATCAATAATATGAGAGTAAAAAAATCATAACATAAATTTTGATGTAGCTTTTATTAATTGATTTATAACTGTTTTGTGTTACATTTAAGTTATTATTTAACATAAGGGTAAGATATAGATTTGATAAAAACATTTTTCTCTTTTGAAGAACAAAAATGCAGGGACAGAATGAGTTTCAATTAATACATTGATTAAAATCCCAAGACAAACCAGAAATAATATGAGGACTTTGAGAAAAATTTTTTATCCCTCTCCTGCTTCACATTTTTTAATCCTATAGAATCCTAAAAGATCTAGGAGAAACTAGAAGAAACTTTCACACACAAAATTTTGTAGGCCATATCTTTTGCAATTGAACGAAGCTAAGATTTAAAGCCAAAGAACTCAAACGGGCCATAAAGGCCTGGTTACTCTCTTTCTCCTCTGTCTCATTTCTCAAAATTTCCCAACTGTGTCCTATTTTCCTTCCATACCTAATTCTTGTCTGCTTTGTCCAGGCAATGATTCCTGCATACACTGCTCTCTAACTTGAATACCCTTCTATTTATCTGTTCCATTCCAACTCTAATTCCCATCATCCCCTCAAACTCCACACATGCTTTTTTCTGACGTTTACATTCTTCTTTGCCAAGTGAAATCTCCATTATCCTTTTATTTTCTTTTTAATCCTCATGCGAGGACATTTTTTTATTGTTTTTAGAGAGAGAGGAAGGGAGAGAGAGAAGCATCAATGCGAGTGAGAAGCATCAACTGGTTGCCTTCCTTATGCACCAGACCAGGGGTGTATGTGCCCTGACCAGGAATCTAACCTGTGACCTTCAGTTTCAGGATGATACTTCATCCAACTGAGCCACACTGGCCAGGACTCTCCATTCCCCTTTTAGATTCAGTTTAAGTGAAACTTTTTGGAAAGGCTTCAAGCAGGAGTTGTTTTCCCACTCTCTTAGCCTACCCTTTCTATTTAGCATAGAGGCTGAATATTATCATCATTAGTCTGCGTCACTTTCTCATCCATTACACTTGGACTTCTTAAGAATTCAGTGTTATGTTATTCATCAATGCTTTCCCAGGCCCAGCACAACATCTAGAACAGAGTGGGCATTCAGTCAGTTGTGAATGCCTGTGTGAAAGAATAAATGGTAAAACAGAAAACATGATAAATAAACCTGAAACCTAAAATAAAACAATACTCAAGCAATTAGATAATACAGCATATGGAAAGAAAAGATCTGTAGAAGTGATTTGAAATGAAAACATTAAGAATAACCTAATAGAGATATTGGACTTGCCAACTGTTCTTGCTTAAGGGAGTTAGTATGTGCAGATGAGAGTTAAATATATATATTACTCATTTAGTATATATGTTAATGCACTGTCTATTATTAAATAATGTTTTAAGGCAGCGATTTTTAACATTTTTCATCTCATGGCACACAAACTAATTACTAAAATTCCGCAGTACACCAAGAAATATATTTTTTGCTTATCTGATAAAAAATAAGTATAATTTTGATTCATTTATATTAGTCATTGTTGTGTCGACTATTGTCATTTAAAAATTTTTATTGATGTTAAGTTACAGTTATCCCCATTTTTTCCCCATTACTCTCATCTGCCTTACCCACCCCCTCCCACATTTAATCCCCCCCATTGTCTTTGTCCATGGGTCCTTTACACATAATCCTTGACTTGACCCTTCACCTTCTTTCCCCTGTTACATCCCTACCCCCTCCCCTCTAGTCACTCTCAGCTTGTTCTTTATTTCTATGATTCTTGTTTTATTTTGCTCACTTGTTTGTTTTGTTGATTAGATTCCCCTTATAGGTGAGATCATATGGTATTTGTCTTTCACTGCCTGGCTTATTTTTTAATTTGACAACCTAAGGGAAAAGAGGTCGGTGCCCCTGACTAAATAGTCAGGTTTTAAATAGTCTTAGACCACACCAGTGTGCCATGGCACATAGGTTGAAAATTGCTGCTCTAAAGGCTTTTCTTTTTTAAAGGCATTTTTTAAACTCCTTGAAATTAGTAGATGTTTCCCATCTAGTCTACATTTCTATGTTTCCATAGAGTATGACTGAACATAAGAAAAACTCCCAATTCATCATTTTCAATTCAGAAGTGGTACATTTTTCTAAGGAAATAACTTCATAATTTTAATGTCATAGTAAGTGTTATGGGTTGAATCATAACACCCCTTCCCTCAAATTATATGTTTAAGTTATAGCTCCCAGTATCTATGTCAGAATTTGACCTCATACAAAGATAGGGTCTTTCCAGAGGAAATCAAGTTAAAATGAGGTCGTTAGAGTGAGCCTTAATCCAGCATGACTGGTGTCTATATAAAAAGGGAAATTTGTACAGGCACATATGAATAGAGAGAAGACAATGTGAAGAGACATAGGGAGAAAGATAGCCATCTATAACTTAAGGAATTCCAATAAAACTGACATCCTTTTAAAAAAGGGAATATTCTGGACACAGAAACAATAGTGGGGTTTGAGAGGATGATGTGAAGGAAAGCGGGAAGGCAGCCATCAGTAAGCCAAGGAAAGAGGGCTGGAACAGATCCTTCCCTCTCAGTCCTCAGCAAAAACCAACCCTTCCAACATCTTGATCCTGAACTTCTATCCTCCAGAACTGAAAAACAATAAATTTCCCTTGTTTAAGCTAGCCATTCTGTGGTACTTCAAACGGCAGCCAAGCAAACTAATACAGTAAGGAATGACTTAACTATCTAAATAAAATAATAAATTCCAATTATTTGACTCTTGCCTTGTTTTGTAATGACTTCCTATTTTAGTCATCCAGAATGAAATATTACATAAAGATATTTTATTTTTTTATCTTTTCCATTTTCAACGTGTAAGATTTGATTTATTGAAACAGTTTTTTATATAGAAATATGAACTGGATAACCCTAAGATAGGAATTTTTGCAACAGACTTTTTTGAAGATCCTTAAGGAGAAAAGCAATTGAAGAAATCAAATGGAAGTCAGACATCTGGAGTTCTCAGGGATATTTTCATGATTTGTGAAAGTCCAATAATTGGACTTTCTTCCTCTCTATAGACTTGTTTCTATGCTTATAAAATGATGGTATTTTCCTTTAAATCACATTAATATTTAATTGTAAGGGAATGATATTTTAAAATTATGACATTATACAACTCATTAAAAGCCACTTCACTGTTTAGTTAATATAGGAGTTGGATTGATAATGAAATAATTAAGTTATATAATGAAATTGACTATATTAGTTGATGTATGAACTATTGATACCTAATGTTCATATTTTCCTGAAACAGTAAAGCTATCATTGGCAACTATTTATTTATGCAGTAAATACAGCCTGTTGAAATGGCTTTAGGTAAAGCAATTATTTTTTATAAAATCACAAAGTGAGATAATAAAGGAAGTATTTTAAAATGTATTTTTCTTAAATCCCTTGATTTTCAATAAACAAATGGTATTTCTCTTGAGAGCATGTGTTTGTAATGTAAAGGCTTTTCTGCAAAAAATGTAAAAATATACCATCAAGTCAGCTTACAGGCTTTTTAAAAAAATTTAAACTTTTATTAAATATTTCATTGAAGAATACAAATCTCATACCAAAGCACCTGTTTTAATGCTAGTTATATAAGCTATAGATGGTAGAAATAAACAGATTATCAGTATTTTATTTTACAGATTTTATTTATTGATTTTTAGAGAGAGAACAGAAGGAGAAAAGGAAGGAAAGAAACATCAGTGTGTGGTTGCCTCTCACACACCCCCTACTGGGGACTTGCCCTGCAACCCAGGCATGTGTCCTGACTGAGAATCAAACTGGCTACCCTTTGGTTCACAGGCTGGCACTCAATCCACTGAGCCACACCAGCCAGGGCAGATTATCAGTCTTGACTAAACTTGATAAGCCTCATTTCTTTGGCTTTCCATTTTAATGAGAAAGCTGAGAATAGACAGAGGTAATTGTCCTAATTAGTCTGAGAGAAGGTGGTTGTATTAATTTACCAGGGGTGCTATAACAAAATATTACAGGCAATAGGTAAGCCACAGACATTTATTTTCTCACAGTTCTGGAGGCTAGACATTCAAGATCAAACTGTCAGCGGATTTGGTTTCTTCTGAACCCTCACTCCTTGGTTTGCAGAGGACTGCATTCTCTCCATGTGCTCATGCAGGCTTCACGTCACTCTGTGTCTCCAAATTTCCTCTTCTTATGAAAATACGAGGCAATTGGATTAAGTCCCGCTCTAATGTCATTATTTTAATTCAACAATGCCTTTAAAGGTTCTGTCTCCATACGGTCACAGTCTGAGGTGGTGGGAGTTAGGCTTTATCATATGAATTTGGAGCAACACAATTCAGCTGATATTGTGGAGAAAAGGAGTCTGAATCCTGCAAATTCTCCTTCTTTTATGTAAAAGATTAATTAACTTCTCTAAAACTGCATGTAGCAATTTACCTACCTACTGACAAATTCATTAATAGGCAATAATAATCTTTATAAAATTCTTCTACATTATTTCAATGCAACATTTTTTTTTCTTTTAGTGAAATTAGGAATGCATATGACATCTCTTTGCCAAATATTTCCCCCTGTAGCTACTTTATACTAAAACATTATTATGATAGTTCTTATTAACGAAATTTTAACAAATAGAGACACAATGTCTGACCTAATGAAGCACACAGTCTTCTGCAATAGAAATATATTATTCTAATTACCACACAGATATATCATTAAAATATATAATAAATGCTATGACTTAAGCAAGCAGGGTGATGTGAGATCTCTATTAATAGTCAAATGCGCTAAATTTAAAGAATGATATTTAGAAATAAAACAGAGAAGTCATGGAAGAAGAACATTCTAGCCCAAAAATAAAAGAAACACAGAAAATTAAGATGGATTAGTTAATGAGATATTCAAGGAAGTATCAGAAGGTCATCAGGCTGGAACACAGAGTACAGAAGATGAGAAGCTGGAATATTGGGCATATCATGTATGCATGGCAGTTTAAGTAATATTATATACTTTGATACATTATTAGACCACTTATAAGAGGTAATGGTCTATAGGAATAAGCTATTGTTTCTATGAATTATCAGAGGTGAAATGATCAGATCCATGAAATATTTAGAAAGCGTAAATGATTTGACTAACTGATTTGATAATTGGATTTATAAGATGAGCATAATGGAAGTTTCAAGGGGAACTTTTAGAATTTTGATTTATGAAACTAGTGGTATTTGATTACAATTATTGAGAAATGAAAGTCCTGAAGAAGAGCTATTTTAAGGAGTAAGATTAGGCATGAGCGATGTTTTGAACATGTTAAATTTGAGGTATTTATTAGATATTTAAATATGACTGTCAAGTATATAGAGATATAATTATCTCAAGACATGAATTTGGAAACCATTGGCTTGCTTTTAGAATACATAATTAAAGAATATATATTATATAAAGGTGCCCCCAAAAATGTTTTAAAGATGTAGATTGAAACTCAACAAGAAGATTCCACTAAATTCCATCAGATCAATACTTAAATAATGTGTTTTAAAATTAAATTTGAGTTAGTAGATTGATAATCATAGTCAACAGATAATTATTTTATCTGAAATCTTTCAGGTGGGCAAAGTATTTTTATTCATGTCTTGTATACAAAGTGCTAAAAATCCACGTAGATGCTGTGATTTGCCTGACAGAGTAATGGAAAGGGCTTAAAGGAGCAAAGTAGTACCAAACCTGACAACGTCAGCTCCTAACTATATACGATGTAAATAAATAGTAGATAAGCCTAAATAATAGTATATATTTACTTGTATTAATTTTTCTTGTGCCTAAGTCTAATCTATGTAAATAAAGTCAAATTAATAATTTTAAAACATTTCACAACATTGATTTAATTGCATAGGTGGAAAAGAAAGAACAGTAAAAGATATCCTCAGTGTTGTAAATGTTGGAGACATTACTGAACACTTAGTTCATATTTATAGAGTATTATAATCTCCTTGGGCAATTAGAAATACTGTAATTTAGTTAGGGTCTTACCAAAAAGATGTTTATAGTAGAGTAAAAATTAAAAAACAATGAATTAGAATATAACAGAATATATAATAAAATTGATAAATTTATACAAGAGGAAATGACATTTAGATGGCATTTTATAGGATGTATAATAATATGGGTTAACATAAAGGGATTGACTTTAAAATAAGCCAGTTTATATGTCATTCACACCTAAATTTCACATTTCCTTGGGATTCTCTCCATTTCATAAAGACAAAATGTCTGTGCAAAGACATGGAAATGGGGAAAAGAATGATGTATTAGGTAAAGGTAAGACTAGTAAAATGTGAAATGAAGGAAGAGAGACATGGGAAATGAAGTTGATAACCTGCAATGAGGCAATATTTTGAAAATTCTTTTCCTGTTATTTGATAAATACTTAATATCTAATGTCAAGTTTAATTCTTTAAAGTAGCTGGAGATTCAAAGTTATAAATATAGTTGATTCTGTGAAGTTAATCAGCTAAGGGTTGGATGTAGTCATGGTGGTTTCCCAACAATAATCATCCTTGCCCCCACCCCCATTCTAGCAGCAGTTCCCTTACCCTCAGAACCATAGTGTAATTCATACATATTCTGTGGAAAATGCTCATGAAAAGTGAGCACAGCCACAGAGGATATCATGTTTACTATGAACTAATCATCGTAATAATATACTTTGTTATCAATGATTAAAGTGATCCAATTTTTAAAGTGAAATCTAGGGTAAAACATGTTGGTGAGTTTTTTGAATCAGCTCTTTTTTTAATAACTCTGATATAAAGAGACCCAGATGCCCAGGATGGTAATACCTTTTCCTTTCTGCTTTTAGGAGTTACTGAGTGAGGACATGATGTTAGAGCAGCTACAACCCCCTTGTGACCATGACGAGAGAGTTACGGACACAGAGAGAGTGCTGGGGCAGAAAAAGGGAAGCTGCCTGGTTGCTTAATGACACAGCTGAGCCTCTGAAGAACCGTTGAACATATGCTTTCTCATTGATGGCATATGAAATAGTCACTATTATTTAGTGATTAAAAGCATTGGTTATGAAGCCATATTGTTTGGATTTGGAACGTGGCTTTGACATTTACTAGCTGTGTAACTTTAGGTAAGTTACTCACCCACTCTGTGCCCTTGAGACAAAATAGCACAGCAGGTCTGTTTCACGCAGGCCTTGCTCATCTCTATCACTGCCTTGATGGCCCTTGGTCAAACACTGAAAACTAAGCCACTGGAATATTCTCATAATTACATGGCAATAATGGTTTTCTACATGTCCAGAGCAGTGCATCAAGATGTACCAGTTTGCCAGCAGGTTTAAAGTAGAACATGAAAGATCACTACAGGCACCCATTGCCTGGTTTGGAGATTTGTACCATGGCTGATATTTGACTCCAAGACTCAAGTAAACTTTCCTGTACAAAGACATCTCTCACATTTCTCTGTATTTGACAGTTAGAGAGACAGTTAAAGATGTGTCCATGAAATCCCCAGAAAGAAATATAGGAAAGCTCCCTTTTGGCCTGTCTAGCCTCAGCCTACATATGTGTATATATTTGTCTTGCTTTTCGTGCACTGTACTCTTCCCTGTAATAAATCTTAGCCATGATTATGATTTTATGGTGGCTCATGTGATTCTGTCCAGTGAAATACTGAACTAGTGGACAGCTGTGAGATGGTAGATACAGCCCTTGATTATGATTATGTGACATAAAACTAATTTTAATATCTACCTCCCAGGTTTATTTTGAAAATTAAAATAATATATTTAAGATATTTATTAAACAATTGTCTTGCAAATAAAAAGGAAATATGTGGGTTAGCTATCATTACTTCATAAACACCTCTGCGTTCATTACAGCATTATTTACAATTGCTGAGATTTGGAAGCAGCCCACATCCATCAACAGATGAGTGAATAAGGCAACTGTGGGACATTTACACAATGGAATACTACTTGGCCATAAAAAAAAGAAAAATGTACCGTTTGTGACAGCATAGGTAGACCTGGAGAAGATTATGCAAAGTGAAATAAGCCAATCAGAGAAAGACAAAAACCATTTGATTTCACCCGTATGTGGAATCTAATGAACAAACTGAACTAACAAGCAAAATAGAGATAAAGAGCAGGCTGATAGCTCCAGGAGTGTGCTTAGGGGGTGGAGGGATCGAGCAATAGGAAAAAGGACTCATGAACATGGACAATAGGGTGGTGATTGCAGTGAGGAGAGGGTATAAAGGGGTTAAATGGTAATGGAAAACTACAATGAAAATAAATTAAAAATTAATAAATAAGTGAATTTTAGTGGCTATTCACTTACTGAAATAGAAAACACCCTACTATTTAAGGCTTCCTATATCAAACATTTAACAAAATCTGAGCTCTCTAGGTGATTGGCTTGGGAAAAAAGGTCCATTGATGAGTGATAAACACAATGGAATAGAGCTTCAAAGTGTGTTTATAATTACTAAATTTATGTTAGAATTATTTTTTTTTAGTTTATGTTCATTATTGCCTGACAACATAGAAATGGTTTCACTATATGATGTCTGATGCCAATCTATGAAAACATTTCACTGTATTAACATTGATAAATTAAGTTTTTCCCTATAGCAGTTAGACTGTACAGTATGTTTCTAATCATTTAATTAAAGAATACACAAAGTGATATTCTACTCGAAGGAAGTAAGCAGGTTTATGTTACACCACAACTAAAACTGCACATGTTATAGTGCTGACAAGAGCTGTCTGAATGAAATAAAAATACCATCTGTGCAGAGAAGATATATACCTGTTTGTATGATCTCTTCCTAACAGCCCCTTTTTTACAGCCTATGTGAATTTTACTTTGATAGTAAGTGTGAGTTTACTGCTGTAGAAGTCTGTAACATGGGAAATAGACACATTGAAAAACCTAAGATTGATTGTGCTTGTAAAAAAGTGGAAACACAGCATGCGTCAGTAAATATGTTCAAAAGCACAGAAGGGGTGAACACATATTTACATCCACCAGAGGTTTAGTCTCAGATTATTGTTTTGGAGGGTCATATCAAACCATTCTTCATATTACAAAAGTTAAAAATAACATAATCTAATAACCAAAAATAAAATAGCATTCGATTTTAAGTTCTCTTGTGAGACATGAGCCATCATCCTAAATTAATGTAGTGGAGATCTATAATACAGTAATAGTAAACAGTACCTGAGTATTTTTACATTGTATTTTCACATTCTACATTATATTCCAGAAATGTTAAAAGCATGAATACTGCTCTGGCTGGTGTGGCTCAGGGGACTGATTGCCACCCTGCGAAGCAAATGGTCACTGGTTCGATTTCCAGTCTGGACACATGCCTGGGTTGCAGGCCAGGTCCCTAATAGACGTCGTGTGAGAAGCAACTACACGTTAATGTTTCTCTCCCTCCTTTCCCCTCTCAAAAATAAATAAATAAAAAAAATTTTTAAAAAGTATTGATACTGAGTGGGACTATACCAGGCACTAATTTTACATTGTGCTCTTTATGATGATAATAATAATGATAAAATAATAAAAGCAAGAAGCACATACTCAGACCAGGCAGTGGAAGGCATTTAAATACCTTTAGGTTTTGGGGCTATTTTTGTTTTTTGGGGGTTTTTTTCATGAGTCTATATTGAATTATCACAATGATCATGAAGATTAGGGAGAACAGTGCTACCAAGTTTTGCGGGGTCGTTCTTCTAAACAATATATTCTGCTAACCCCTCCCTCTTTCCTGATGCTCCCTGGCCCTAGAAGAGCTAGCTTCTTCCTGGAGTTATTATATCTGGGTACATGCTAGGATCTCATTTGCCCTCCCACACCTTAGTAGCCAATTTCCTATATAAAATCCCCTCCGTTGAATTACTAGTGTGTCTTCTATTTTCCTGTCCCTTCTATGACTGCTGCAGTCACACATGATTGAAATTATATATTTCTTTTTAAAATTCAATTCCATTTAAAAATATTTATTTAGGGCATAAATTGTCAGACACTGTTACTAAGGTAAATAAAACACAACCCTCAGATTAGAGAAGTTTAACGCAAGCTTTCTGGAGCAGCCCACCCTGTCTGATTGTCCCTCTGCTCTTACTTCAAGCCACATCCCTGAATCATCAATACCTATAATAATTCTTCATGCAATTCTGAGAGCCTGAAGCATAGCTGCTAATTATCAATACCAATGAAAATATTTTAATTGTGTTTCTTCTAAATTCACTATTTCATTTTATTCTTTACTTTTTGAGGATATGCATGTATGTGCTTTTCATCCCCAACCGCTTTAGGAAAAATATTAAATCTATTTTAAATGAGAGGCTACCCATCTAGAAGAAACAAAAGAATAAAGATAAATATTATGTAAGAATTTAACAGTCTTTATCCGAGTACAATTAGGGTGAACATATATGTAATTTAAGCAAAAATTTTGAACTATTGTCCCAAATTAGCATTTATTAATAAGATTTTATTATCTTTATTAATTCTGCATTAAAATATGTTTCCCTCTCTGCCATGGTCTGTTAGTGAAGTTATATGAAATAAAAGAATTATTACTTTAACATGTGTTTAAATCTGAAAGATAGCCAACAATATAGCTGTGTTTTTTTTCTGATTCTACTTAAGCACAGTTATTGATAATTACTTTTTTTATTGAGCACCCATTTTTATTGTATTTTTCCATTACATTTATCCCCCTTATACTCTCTTCTACCTCCACCCACCTCCTGCCCTCCCACCCCACAATCACCACAATGTTTTCCGTGTCCTTGAGTCCTTTTTCCTTTTTGCTGTGTCCTCCACCCTTACCCTCCAACTCAGAGCTGTCAACCTGCTCTCAATGAGTCTCTCTCTATTTTGCTTCTTAGTTAGATTCCCCATGTGAGTGAAACTATATGGTATTTTTCTTTCTCTGACGGGCTTATTTAACTACTTTTCAAGTTCAACATGCAAAGTACATGCTGAAAAGTGAAATATCTTGGATCCAAGTGGCTAAAGGGAGCTGTTTTCAGTGTTAGGTGGTGTCAGAATGATTTGATATTGCTTTTGTGCCTAGACACTTGGAGTGCCAGCCCCTGTGTCATATCATGATTAGCCCACTAAAGCTTCCAAGTAGCTAGTTGATATTGTCAATAGGAAACGTGGTAAATTATATGTTATATATATATGTGAAATAATTGCAGGAAATAAATTGAGTTGTATGAATGTTCTTACTACAATAACTTCTTAGTTTTATGTAGAGTAAGTCTACTTGTTTACGTTATTATTTGGAAACTTTTATTTTTCAAGGACAGCTTTTTGTAGCAATTACCTCTAAAACAAGAAAGTCATGTTAAATGTAGATTTAAATACCCAATTGAAACACTCAAGAAGTTTAATGATGGCCTGACCAATGTGGTTTAGTGGTCTGGGCATTGTCCTGCAAAGCTAAAGGTCTCTGGTTCGATTCCTGGACAGGGCACATACCTAGATTGTAGGCTAGGTCCCTGGCTGGGAGTGTGTGATAGGCCACCAATCGATGTTTCTCTCCCTGTCTTTTCTCCTTCCTTTCCCCTATCTCTCTGAAAATAAATCCAATATTTAAAAAAAGAGTTTGATGATGGACATATTACATGCACTTACTTATACTTACCATTGTATATGGACACACATTATATCATTTATTCATGAAAAACAGATGTCAGAAATCTTTCTAAAAAAGCATCATTGTTTACTTTATAGTTTTGTGTTCATTTTAAGAAGACAGTTTAACACACGAAGTTGCAGGAGGTTCAATTATATATCACTCTGTGAAACATCATTTTTCATTTAGATCAACTGGCTGTTCTAAACAGATTTCACTGCTTTCTGATTCCATATTTCCTTATGTATGAAGAAAAACTTAGTGTTTTGGTTCCATTAGCTGAGAACCTCATATACAGCTGAATAATGCATTAGATATTTTGAAAAAGAAATAAGTTTCTTTGAATACTTTTTCTCTGTTGTGGTATAGACTAAAGGAGAGAAAAATCCCTGAAGTATAAATGGAATGAACTATAAATAAGATAAGGAGTAGGAAGATACAAAGATTGACTAGATTAGTATTCCAACATATATCCTCCCTACTGAGAAAATCTCTAGTTTCTCCATCTCACTTCTTCCCTTCGATTATCCTGCAGTCTTACGACTGCTTAATCCTCTGTATCATCTCCATTTCAACAGTCATCACTTAACGACTTTTACTACCTTAGATATGTGCTATTATAATGTTATCCAAATATTCATTGACTATAAATAAAATGAACATAATGGCAAATAAATATGAAGTCATTGCTTAGAACTATGCTTAACTCATAATGGGTGTTGAAATATTCGGTGCACGAATAAAATGAAAAAAGCAATGTTGTGGGAAATTAGACTTGAGAAGGATGTACAATAAAAACACTTTAGAAAGCATAGTTTCATAATCATTGACTTTAGAACTGAAAGAGATTATAAATCAATGGAGGAAATTTTTGATATATACACATTTCCTGTATATACCACATTTTAGAGTCACCAAAATTATAGACAATATTTTTATATAACAGTTTGAAACAAGGACTCATTGAAATAGTTGTTTGCTTGCTATGCATCCATTTTCACATAGCTATAGATACAGTTCACTTACATATGCTATCCAATTGCTCATTCTCCCTCTGTTAATTGAGCGTGCTCTTGCTAAACTAGGGAAGATGGTTTCTTGACACAGCTCCTCAAGTTTTGATAAAAATCTACCAAACACTAAATCTTACCTCTTACTTGAATTCCATGTTTTAATTAGCAAAGCATTATTACTATAAATAGCTTTAAATTCTGATGACCATGCATTATATTCATTTTTATTTAAAACTGTTAGTAACGCAAGCTCTTTTGATAGAGGTAATTCATTTATGTGAAGGTTCACATTCTTACTCTCTGTAATCCCACACCATAAATTCTAATTCCCTTAGCCTCTCTTTATGTCTCTGGGTCTTACAGTAATATAAAATCATAACCATCTACTGGCAAGAATGAGTAGAGAGTTGCCAATTTTTCCTGATCTCAGAGGGAAGGATATCTCTTAAATGATCTGAGGATCACCATTTTCATAAAGTTTTTCCTGACACGCTAAATCATGAAGAATATATCCCTCCAAATTCTCATCTTCACTTTTATTTCTGTATTGAATAAAACTTATTTGTGTGTCCCTTTTAGTGTTTTTTTAATTGTGACTGCTTATTTGATAATTTTAACTAAGTATAGGATACATATAAAAAGTCACTTTATTTTCAATTCAGTCAAAAAATACATGTTTAGGAATGAAACAAGGTTCTTATATCTATGTTCTTCTCTCATAACATCAAAATAACTTTTACACAGTAACTACTGAAAATCTTTCTTGAATTAATAAATACACTTACATTTAAGAAAAACATTTCAGTTTAACATCTATAACACTTAATAGTTTTATCCTGCTATATATTTTTACACATTTTGTGGGAATATTTACTCTTTCATTTATCAAATATGTACCCAGTGACTAGTATGTGCCAGTTTTGTGTCATTCGTTTTTAAAAACAATAAAGAATAATGTGAACATTCACAGTACCATGTTGATACTATAAATTCTTCCTAGTTCAATGATAGCAATTCTCTGCCACCTTTTAAAGAGTGTCATTGAGGTAAGAAATTCTTCATGGTGATGGGAAAAATGAGTTTTTATCTTTCCGGTGTGTGATTGTGTCAAGCCTTTGTACAGCTTTTGTGGTATAATCTTTCAAGTTGAATCACCCAACATCTATTCCAAACCCTTTCTCTCATGTTTTTGCCTCACTTGGAAACCAAAAATTAAGTATGTACATAATTTCCCAACTTTCCGCTGCATTTAAGGGTAAACATAGGAAACAACTTTAGTAATAGGATATAAACAGGTGTCTTCTGTGATATGATCTGGGTAAAGTTTTCTTTCACAGCCAAAACATAAAGATACAGCTGAGGTTGTCATTTTGACTGTTCATGTCAATTGTCTTAAAATGGAATACTACGATTGGAAATACAAGAGCATCTTGTGACGGTGAGGTCACAGTCATCAGGTGGAACCAAAAACTATAAAATGTTTCAGTCTGTAACAGCACCATCGAAGAGCTGATCCAACATCAGTAATTGCCTCCTGCGGACTTCTTGTAAGAGAAGAAAATAAAATCCAATTTAGTTAAGTCATGAAGGTTAGTATTTCTTTTACTTGTAGCTGAGCACATTCTTGATTGATTCGCAGCACAATTGTGGATAACTTGTTATTTATTTATTTATTTAACCCTCATCTGATCATATGTTTATTGATTTTAGAGAGAGGAAGGGAGAGTTTGAGAGGTAAAGAGAAACATCAATGTGAGAGAGAAACATCAACCTGTTACCTCTCAATTGTGCCCCAATGGGATTGAACTGTAATGTAGATTTGCACACTGACCCAGGATAGAACTCTCAACCTTTCGTCGGGGCATGGGACAACAGTTCAACCAACTGAACCACTCAGCCAAGGCTATTTAACACAATATTGTGCAACTGGAGAGAAATTACTAATTCATTTCATTAGAAAAATACATTTTGCAATAACACTCCATTTCTGACTTAGACAAACATATTTTAATAACTAATAAGTTAATTGTATGTATTATTTCTTTGTCAATGATAACCCAAGCATTTCAAATACTTTGTAAAAAAGAAAGATTACAAAGTCAATAATTTGTTCATATTGCTGACATGTTGAAATATTGCACTTCATTTTAAAGACCTGCCTGCTAAAAATTTCTTCATTAACAATTAGTTTATTTCTTTCCATGCTGAAATCATATTGTTTTTACTTTTTTCTTAAATAAAATAATTATTAAATTTAAAATATATATATATAATTTTGTTTTTTAAGATGCCTTACAATTCATTCATGAAAATCACATTGTATTTTAAATGTATTATGAAGAATGTAGGTAAAGTATGTGAGTTACTAAAGTATTATAATTTTATATATTTAATGGGGGGCAGAATTTTTCTACTTAGAATATAATATTTACTGAAAAATGATAGGAGGTGAAAATACAATGTGACTGGCAATATTTTTCTCTTCCCTATAAGCCAAGATGTGTGGAACTAGAAACCAATTTTTCTTCTGTGCTCAGAATTGAGACCAGATAGCTAAAATGAGCTGAGCACATTTAAGAAGAATAAAAATGCTATGTTATCAAAAGACTCTCAAATAAAACCTTAGCAAAAGAAAGTGTGGAAAAGTCCTTCAAATTTTTAATAGTTATAGACTTATAAGGAAGTAAGATTTTAAAATTTGTTTTTGATAGAAAAGGAAGAAAGATTACATTATTACCAAACAATGAAAATAGTGTAAAAGCACTAAGCTTTATCATGCTATTTGTATTAAAGCAAAATTATATATAATAATCTTTCAAATATGCTACTATTAGTAATTTTGAAAAGAGTAGGACTCTGCTTATGTAGTGACTGAAAATTGGTAAGTTAATATAAAAATTATGTACCAGCAGTGACTAATAAATATCCATACATTAAATATTTTGAATATAAAATATATAAATATATATTTTATATATTGTCTGATATAAACAAATATCAACTTTTAAAGTTAAAAAAATATTTTACAGTTTTTATCCATAATTACTGGATAGCAATAATAGCAACTTATTATCTTACAAATTATTCACCACAATTTTATTAAATAAGAATTCTTTTCTTCTCATATTTATCAATCTTTATGTTCTTTAAAGTACATGAGTACAGAAATAACAATAACTAGCATAAACAACTGGGCATGAAAAAGATATCATTCTTTTTATATATGTAACTCAGCTTGTGGGAGCATTGTGTACATGGACATGTAAGAAAAGTTATGAAATAAATCAGGGTCCAAACTGAACTATTTTAACAGTGAAAAGGGGTATTAAATAGATGGATCCTTGGGACAGCCCAGCAAACATGGAGGCATGTTCACCGTATTAACTCTGAATATTCAGTGTGGTGAGCACCCATTAATCTAGTATAGAAAAATAGGGTTGCAAGATCTGTTACAGAAATTAGCAGGTAGATAAAAATGCAATTTATTGTTGGTTGTTATTAACTTTCATATTCATAGAAAAGCTTAATTAATGATATTATATGCTTTTATGTATCATTGTATTCTGCTCACTCACACACAGAATTTATATTGGAACATAAACAGTTATTTAAATTAAACCACTCCTTTCAATTAATAGCATTGACCTAAAATTAAAAAAAAACAAAAACATTCAACTCATATTCCTAAAATGCTATGAAATCCTAAGAATGATTTTCTAACCCTTCATTCAGCACAAAGGTTACTTATTCTGATATGTTATTATGTTGAAGAGGTTTTGTCTTCCTCATGAACTTACGAGCCTCATACTATCCAGGAAAAGGGTCTTGCACTACACATCCTAAGTCTATCCCTCCTGCAATCCAGCATAAAATGTTCCTGAAGAATATAATTGATTAGGTATAATAGAAGGATACACCAGATCTGCTAGAGCCCATCCACAAGCTGTAAGACAATTTAGTTGAAACTGAGTGCATTTCTCTTAGACTGACACAAATCAATTTTCTTTGTTTGCCATAATTTTCAAACTTTGTCATTTCAACTTTTTCATTATTGAAGCTTTTAAAGTTATATTATAAAATGTAAATTGCATTGTATCAGATTATTAGATACTGTTTTTATGGGGGTTTTTTGGCGGGAGGGGCTCTATCTTGAATAGTGAATAATTATAAAAAGCATAAATAATGAATTAAAGATTTGTTTTAATTCTATCTCCCTAAAAGAGGGGTGTTTTCTCAAAGTATACCTTAGTCTCTCTTTTGTGACAATTTAGAGAAAAAATATTTATGATTTTTGAAATGCACCGTTCCAGATTTTTGTTTCTTTTTTCCCCCCATCTTGTTAAAAACAACACTCTACGTCATTTTCTGGAGAAGTCAAGACATTAATCCTCTCTTAACCTACTTCTCAGATGATATTTCAGTTGTTTATTTACTCTGCAACAGCTATTTCAGAGGATTCATTTTACCTATAATTACTTCTAATTCTAAAAAAAAAAAAAAGGCAGTCCCCTTTGATTTAGAATCTCTAGCCTCCAAAACGCTGAAGAAAAAAATATATATATATATCCGTTGTTTTCATCTACCCAGTATGTGGTATTTTGTTACAGCAGTCTTAGGAAACTAATATGGTGACTAATAGCTTGCTCTCTCCTGCTACCAGATTTTCATATGCATCTCTGTTTTTCCCACTCTTGCAAGCATTCCCCGTCTGTCCAATAAGAGCAATCTTGGCTGCCACAGTCATGCCTAAATATCTGACTCACTGAACTCAAATGAACCAAGAAAATAAAAGTTAAATTTTTATACAACTTTTTCTTTGAATGTATAGTTCTTATATCTGCTTCCTTTATTAACTCCTTTAACAGTTTTGTTGAAGTATAATTAATATACAAAGAACTGCATGTATTAATGTATACAATTTGATGAGTTTGGATATGAGTATGCAAACACCCATGACAGCATCAGCACCATGGCACCATGATCAAGGTAAAAAACATACCCAGCACCTCACAATTTTCTTACGTCTCATTGTTTTTACTTTATTTTATTCTATTTTTTAATCAGATGAAATTCTCATTTTGAATTCATCCTGAGACTCTCTCATTGTATTAAACGCCCCCACCCCCGCCACCCAGAGTTCACGATCGCCATCACAGAACCAGGGCCTCTCAAACCCTGTGGGTGGCGTTACAGAATGGCTTTGCTGTAACTCTGTAAGTGTCAGACTGCAAAGCATTGACCCTAAAATCAAAGTCTCGGTGCTGCTCGGTGCTTTTCAACCATCCTGCACACCCAATGCCAATGAAAAGTGTTTTATTTTTTCCTCCTTTCATAATGTGAAAGTAAAATACAAAATAAACAGTTCTTAATTAATAACTGCATTTTTAAATAGCCAGTCCAAATATTGTCCTAAGAACTTCTGTATGTTTATGGAAAAAATATATAAATTTCTATACTAGGAAAAAGCTAAAATTTATAGCACAGAGAAGTATGAAATTGAATTAAGTTGACACTATTACAGAGAGAGTATCTGGGCACTGTTCGTCAGTTTCTAAATCACTTTTTGTCTGGTGCATTCCTTCCAACACTTGACAATAGCAAATAGGTATAATTTATGACACACCCTACAGGGTTTATTTTCTACTAAATTAACCACAACAAATGGAAACAACAGCAAACGTTCTTCCTACACCAATTCAGGTATAGAATTAATATCATTGTGATACAGAATATCACAAACATACAACATATTATAACATGAATAAGAATGAGTATTTGCTAAACCATTTAGAATATGTTCTATGCAGTTCAAAACTTTTGCCCAGTATAATAAAAAATTCATTCATACTTATATCATTCAATTTTTAATCCCACCAGCACTTTATATTTCCTGTTTGTTTCTTTATTTTATATCAGACTATTATTGCCTGCATCTGTGTCAGTGAATTTAGGTTTCAAATGTATCACAAAAATAACAGAAAACACTATTTTATATAAATCTATCAAATGCCATAATATTGTGTAAAATAAAGTAAAACCATGATCAGAATCAGGAGATATGCAAAATAGAAGCATTTTGAACATGAATGTTCTTAGGCCAGTTCAACACTCACTCCCAAGATTCTTAACACTGATGTAAATTCATGACAGTCTGTTTCTTTGGGCTTGTTTCTTATAATTTTAGTGCACTAGTACCCTACATCCCTCATAAGGAATGTAATAATTCATTGAAATGTCTTCAATCTCAATTATATATGGTAACAAAGAATCTTTTATATATTCAGCTGCACAACTAGCTCCATCTTCCTGAAAATTCATGAATCAGTAGCTACTTTCCTAAATGCCTTAGTGTATCATTGCATTTTGAAAAAGGTTTATATTTTCCTTCTATATGTAAGTGCGGTAAGGGGAAGAGGAAAAGTTTTTGAACTGAGGACAACTATGAATTATTATTTAGGGAAGATAAATTATTTTTCACTTAATAACATAGCAACACATTAATTGCTACATTGATAAGGCTAAGTAGAGGTCTAGTTAGTTCTACATTAATGAAAATATACTTATAATTAATATATTATTATTATGCAGATTGGTATAAAGAAAAGCCGAAACATTTTAACTGTAATGTATATCTTATGCATGTATTTTTTCTTAGGATTATATAAATAAGGTTAACTTAGCCTTAGTAGAATATACACTTTTTTGCATAACCATGGCTTAATTCATAATAATTTAAAGACTGTGTTCAGTACATCATCACTGAGACAAAAATTTCGATAATCAGCAATGAGAAAATAGAGAACACTTAATAAACTGAGAATTGACTTCTTATACTTTTAATAAATTTATCAAACTTGTAGTAGAAATTAAGTTGATTTAAATTTTGGGTAAATCTTTAAAGAATAGAATAACAACTAACTCTTTCAGATGTCAGAAAATTCTTTCTCATAAATAACAGATATGTGATAATCGTAAAGTGAAATTATGAAAAACAGGTTTACAGCTTTTTATTTTCTCAGCCAGGTTCATGAGTGCATAATATCATATCTCAGTATGAATTGTTTTAACTTCATTAAACAGTTTAAACTGGTGGGTGGAATTTAAAATCTATATATATATATCACATATATATCACATACATATGACACAAATATATATCATATACTATATATAAAAACACTATATATAAAAAACACTGTGTGTGTATGTGTGTGTGTGTATGTGTATATATATATATATAAAAACATATATATGTGGGGGGGGGGGTGAGAGAGAGAGAGAGTTAGTTTAGCCCAGAGAGATCAGCATGCAGAAAAAAAAATAGAGAGAAAAAGAAAGTGAGTCATACATATCTTTCTTGTCATTTGAGATGGCTATACTGTAAAATAAAAGGGCAATGCTTTAAAAAAATGAGTCTTGACCCTAAAAATCCCAAATGCCAAAGAATTAAAACTTGATAAACAGACTATGAAAAGACTCAAAAGAGTTTAAGCAGAGGAGTAACAGAATCACATTTGCATTTCAGAAACATCATTACAGAGACTTTACTAAGACTACTCTACCTTTTCTACTGCATTAAATGAAGATCCAATATCCTGAATGGATTTATATATCTTTCCTCCTGATCAGTTTCATGACACGGGTACTAGTATAGGTCTCAGTCAAAACAGATATGGAGATGCCCGGAGAAAACATAAGATGGCTTTGAGTTTGACAGACAAAAAGCCCAAAAGGTGAATCAAAATATATTTGCCATGACAAGAATTGACCACTGGACACAGAATGAAAAGTTTTGTGCAACAGGATATATAAATATATAAATATATATCTATATATAAATAAAACTATTCTACATTTTCATTTATCCTCAAATAAAATATAAAGACATTTCGGTTTTATGTCTTCCCTCTCGCAAGTTTTTAGAAGCATTATCTTAATTTTTTGGTTATACAATAATCCTGCCTCTTATCTATGGGGACTATGCTCTAAGACCCCCAGAGAATGCCTCAAACAATAGATAGTACTAGACCTAATATATATTATATTTTTATATTAATACATACCAATTAAAATTTTAATTCTGATACAAGAATTTTAAAAATAATAAAAATAGAACAAGTATAATAATATACTATAATAAAAGTTATGAAAATGTGATCTTTTTCTCAAAATATCCTTTTGAACTATACAAACTCTCCTTCTTGTGATGATGTGAGATGATCCAGTACTTACTCGATGCGATGAAGGGACAAGAATAAGATTGGTATTGTGAGTAGCCTTAGGCTACTATAAGGGTGACTTGAACACAAACACTGTGATACTGCACAATTGATCTGGTAACTGATAGCTAAACAGTGAGGAACAGGCAGGTCGAATATATGGTGTGCAGACAATTGGACATTGGGATGATTCACACCAAGGATGGGATGGAGAGAATGGCCCAAGTTTTCTTTACGCTACTTAGAATGGTATGTAATTTAAATCTTATGACCTATGTATTTCTGGAATTTTTCATTATTTTTGGAAAGCAGCCATGGATAACTGAAACCAAAGAACACAAAATCACAGATAAGGGGGACGACTGTATAAGCAAAGGGTTATATACTTAAATAGTTAGTTAGTGAGTTAGTTAAATTTACATATTTGTAAGTGGAGACAAACGAGAGGAGATTTAAATTTTGTAGCTCAAATCAGGTCCTTTTTCTCTTAATTTGAAATGTCTCAGAGAAACAAATGACCATAAGTCTAATCATAAGGGACAAAATGTTTTAGGATAATTGTAGGTTTTAAACTTGAAATAACAGAATGGCCTCTTATAGCAAGTAGAGCAGAAAGCAGAGGGAGAAACTGCTGATATGTCAGTGAGCAGTTTGTACGTGATTATCCGTACTTCATGAAATCCTTTTGTTGTTTGTTTTTATTGTAATTATTTTGAGTCTTTTTAGTTTTGATTAATTTAAACCTATTTTGTATGTTTTATATATTGTCAATTGTCTCATAGTTTAATAGGATCACTGTGCAATTAATTTATATATATATGTGTGTGTGTTACTCAAGTATAAGATTTTTATTCCAGACTATGCATCAAGAAATGCATCAAGAAATGTTGAAACTGGAATACGTCAGTTTAAAAAGACACATACCTCTTTCCAAAAATATTAAAATTAATATGCACTATTAGAAACTGAACAGAAAGAACACTCTGGAATTTTTGAAATTCTTATAAAATTTATGTATATTATGAATCCATAGATTAAAATGCAAATCCAGATGGAAACCATGACCTGCTCTCTGGGATTGCAGAGAACCAAACTGCACGGGGAATTAAGGCCTGGCAGATGATGGATGGTGACAGCATTGTTTCATTTAATGAAGTGGCTTTTGAAGCTTAAAAGGGGAAAAATGACAAGGGAGAGCTGAGTGCTTTTTGTCTTTGGAAGAAAAAAAAACATTACAACAGTTTAGCAAGAAGAAATGAACTCACTACTTTCTGAACTTCATTAATCTTTTCCATGAAAATGTATCTCATTGTCAAGCAGCTTGATGAACACTTTGGGATAATGCTTTGCTTCTTTGTGACAGAACCAATGCCTTCATTGTCTTAAGCCTCCAATGATGTTCAACCTTCACTGAAATACTAAGAATAGCAATGCTCTCTCTGGAGACGCCAGTGTGAAGATGCCAAAATTGTATGGTTGGAGCAGGCAAATCTTTTGCTTGTGGGGCAATTTTTCTTTCCTAATTTGTTTCTGAGAACAGCAACACATGGCAGACGGAAAGAGTGTTACTGAGAATTTTTATGCAGAAATGTTTTTTCTTGAGGAAAAGAAAGCAAAGCTTTTGAAATTGTTCTAGTGAATCTTTTCTGTAGATTGATTTTAAGATTTAACAGCACAGACTTTTTGTAAAGTCAAAAGGCTAACAAATTGTCACAACAAAAAAAGTATCTATTAAAATCCATACTGCTAAAAGCAGTCAAATCATTTTACATCCCTATCCCCAGTCCCCAAAGCTTTGCACAGTCCCAATTAATATCTATTTTTATACAAAGAAAGCAGGAAAACAATACGCATGAATTTCTCCAGACTATTTCCTTTGGAAAATGTTCAAAATACAGCCCTACAGCCTTCTTTTAATGTTAAAGTATGGACTTTGATGAACAGAAACTCATTTTTCAAATAAAAAAACATTTAAACAATAAGGATATATTTAAAAATAAATACTATATTATTTATCATCGTTTATCTTTTGGTTTTGATGTGTAGCCAGTTAAATCACTTTGGCATTCTGGCATAACTCACTTTTATCACATACTACTTTCATAATGCCTTGATATTTTGCTTTTAAAATGACTATATTGCCTTTGAAATCACAGGTACTTACTTTCAGCCTCATTTTTCCCCATTGGTTCCTGCATCTGTGCAGTGGGTGGAACTGGTTTTACATCAGTTCTAACCATTTAATGATAGGGATCACAGACTACAAAACATAGCCCAGAATGCCACAGGCCGTGTGGGGGAAGTAGCAAATGAGGACAAAGTCTGCTGCTGGCCTAATCCTTTGCCTTAACAAATGTAGCATGCTGTTCTTAGGGGTTATTATTATTCTAGAGTTCAAAGAAGAATTTTAAAAATAAGAGTTACCAGTTGTCTTTTATTATCTTGATTAAGCTCATATAAATAGGCTGAAATAGAAATGCTACTCATATCTGATTATAAATGTAAACATATTTAATAAATAAACTAGTGAAGTACAATGATACAAATGTGAAAATAAAAGGAAAATAGTATTTTTTATTTTTAAGTTTTAGCCACATTGTTTCTTAAATGTTCATTGAAATGTAACTGACAAGGTTAATTCATGATTTAGTTATTTGACTATCATTGATGAGGAGAATATAAATTATTAATTGCAGAATTTTAATTGCAAAGTTATTTGAATCCAATTTTTCTTGTGCCTTCATAGTTTTATTAAATAAGTAGGAAAACACAACTAACCATGTTGTTGACACATAGATTCAGGGATTTAAAGTTAAGCAGATCTAAGATGAAAATTAGATAAAGGTAATTTATAAAGTTTTCCTTTTTTATATCTTTTTTTCTTAAAATAATATTATTAACAAATTTTAAATAATTTTGGGTTTTTCAGTTTTCAGCTCTTATATGTGAAGAACTTTAAAGATGTTACTTGTCTCCCTAAAACAAACAAAAAAAGCCTGGAAAAATTCTTAGACCAGTCAGAGAAAGCAATTTCCTTCCATAGGCAAATTCAGAAAGTCACAGTGTTTTCCTGGAGTAAAAGCCCCTGGAGCTGAAACTATTATCTGATAGGTACGGTTGAATGATGATATTGGTGAATTGCTGGCAACCAAATCATTAGTATGAGAGTGAGAAAGTGCCCTGATACTTTCTTGGGCTTTACCACAGGAGCTCTTCCAGGTTCTCATGGTAAAAAGTCAAAAGATCACCCAGCTCTATAGGGGGAAAAGTAGCTATTGTGAAATACTCCTAGAGCTCTCTCTATGACAAAGGCTTATTTTCAAAGGGAAAATCTTTTATCAGACCCTACAGAGCAGTAATGGAAGGGCATTCTTCTTGCTCCTGCCCCCACCAGCTTTCTGACCAGACAGAGAAAGTGGGAAACTACATAAAAACACATGTAAATGTCAAAGGCCAAACCCAATAGTCAATAAAATAGAGACTTAATTGAAAGACTGTGGATGCTTCTTTTCCATGCACCTTACCACCACACATACAGAGCTCCAATGTAACAGCTGATTATAGATGAAAAAGCTGCAAAACACAGACTCTCCTAACTTCGGAGAGGTACTTAAGTAGTCCAACACTCAAAAAGTTGATGAGACAAGAATATTAGAGGGTCATAAAGTCTCTGGATATATAACTACTGCAAATATCAAACACTCAAACCCTAGCAAATTAACATAAATTCTCACACTAGTGGCTCATTTGCCTCAATTACTATCACTGAAAAATAAACATGTCAGGCATTTAACAACAACAAAAAAAATTACATGGCACACCAAAGGCCAAGAAAAGACAAAGTTTGTGAAGACCAATAAGCATCAGAGCAAGACTTAGATATCACATAGATGTTGGAATTATCAGAGAGGGATTATAAAACAATGATTAACATGATATGAGTTGTAATGGAAAAAGTGGACAACATGCAAAAACAGATGATTAATGCAACTATAGACATATAAATCAAAAAATAAATCAAAAGAAAATATTAGAAAAAACATGTTGACAAATGAAGAATATAATTGATAATCTCATTAGTAGACATGATATGGCCAAGGAAACAGAGCAGAGAGCTTAATTAACTTGTCAATAGGAATATTATAAAGAAACGCAAGAGAAAATAGAATTAAAAAACTGAACAGAATATCCAAAACTGTCAGAAAATTTCAAAAGATGTAACCCATGTATAATTTAAATACCAACAAGAGAAGAATGAGAGAATAACAGGACTATTTGAAATAATGGCTAAAACAGCTGAAGAAAAAAAAAATATACCAATTCTCTGCAGTCAGTTTTAGAGGACAGAAGCAGAGAAAATACTTTTTTAATATTCTATGAAGCCAGCTTTATTCTAATACCAAAAATAGACAAAGACATCATCCTCCAAAAAGAAATCTATAAACAAATATCTTTCATGAACATAGATAGAATTATGTGTGAAAAGGATTATATACCATAACCAAGTGGGATTTGTTCCAAATATGCAAGGTTGGTGAACAAAAAAATCAATTGTAATGTTACATCAATAGATGCAGAAAAGGCATTTGACAAAAATCCAACACCCATTCAAGATTTTAAAAAGTCTCACAAACTAGGAATAGAAAGGAACTTCTTCAAATTAATAGACTATCTATAAAAACCTATAGCTGGCATCATACTTACAAGGTATACAGGTAGAAAAGGAAGAAATAGAACTTTGTTCAGAGATGACATGATTGTCTATATATAGATGATATGAATGTCTATGTATAAAATCCCAAAGTATTAATAACAAAGGCTTGAAACTGATAGCAATTATAGCAACCTTATAGGATATAAGATTATATAAAATTTAACTGTTTTCCAATATACCAACAATAAACATCTGGAATTTGAAATTAATAAAATAATACCACTTATAGTAACAGAAAAAATGAAATGCACAGTTGTAAATCTAAGATCTCTCAACAAACCTATATGTGGAAACCTACAAGACACTGTAAAAAAATCAATGAAGATTTAAATAAGTGGAGAGAGAGTCTGTATTCCTGGATTGGAAAACTCGGTGTTGTTAAGATGACAGTTCTTCCCAATTGACATATAAATTCAATACAATCTGAATCAGAATTCCAAAAAGATATTTTGTAGATATCAACAAACTGATTTAAATTTGTAAGAAAAAGCAAAAGACCTAAAATACCTAACATAATACTGAAGATGAAGAACATAAGTAGAAAATCACACTATCCAATTTTTAAACTTATATGTCCACAGTAATCAAAATAGCATGGCATTAGTAAAAGTATAGACAGAAGACATAGTAAGAAGTTATATTTATCCATGGAATATATTAACTCGGAAATAAACCCACATAAATATAGTGAAATAATATTCGATGAAGGGATAATAACATCCAACAGAAAAAGTCTAGTCATTTCAAGAAATGGTGCTGAAATAATTGAACACCATTACATAGAATAATAAACCTAGAAATAGACCTGTCCCCTTGCAGAAATATTAAATAAAATGGATCTTAGACTGAAAGTTAAATGTGAAACGATAAAACCTTTGAAAAAACATAGGAGAAATCTATGAAAATTTGGATTTGGTAATGAATTTTTTTTCCCAACCCTTACCTGAGGAGATGGTTTTTATTAAGTATAGAGAGAAATGAAGAAGGGAAAGAGAGAAAGAGAGAGAGAGAAAGGCAGACAGACATTGATGTGAGAGAGAAACATCGATCGTTTGCCTCTCATACATGTCCTGACTAGTGATTGAGACCACAACCTAGGTATGTACCTTGACTGGGAATGGAATCCACAGTTTTCTGGTGCACAAGACAATGCTCCAATCAACTGAGCCAGCTGGCAAGGGCTGGTGATGAGTTTTTAAATATAATACTAATAACACAATCACTGATAAAAATGTTTGACATTATTAAAATGAAAATTTTCTGTCTGGGAGACACTGTTAAAAGAATGTAAAGACAAGCCACAGATTGGGAAAAAATATTTTCAAAACACATACCTGATGAATTACTTGTATAGGAAAATATACAAAATAATTTTAAGACTCATCAGTAAGGAAACAAATAATTCAATTTAAAAATGGAAATAAAACCTGAACAGACATCTCACCAAAGACAATATGCAAATATACATATGAAAATACACTGAACATTGTTTGTCATTAGGGAATCACAATTTAAAACAAAAGTATATTCCTACACATCTATTAGAATGGTCACATTTCAAAAAGTTGACAATACCAAATTCCGGTGAGGATGCAGGGCAATAGAAAATTTTCTTAATTGTCGGTGGAATTGCAAAATGGTATGTTTTCTTTGGAAGACATTATGGAAATCTTACAAAATTAAACACAGTATTTCCATACAATTCTAGGTATTATGTGATTAGTTTTTAAAAATTACTATACACATATATATATGTATATTCATAGCAGTATTATGCATAATTGCTAAAAACTTAAAATAATCAAGATTTCCTTGAGTAGATTGGAAAATGAATAAAGGATAAATCAACTGTAGCACATATAAAATAGTATTATTTATCAATTAAAAGTGAATTATCAACTCACAAAAAGACATTAATTAATCCTAAATGCATTTTTCTGTATTTTGAAAAAAGTAAAAATTTTGGTTGCCAGGAGTTGTGTTGGGGAGCAGTGCAGAGGTTAAGCAGAGGGAATTTTAGTGCAGTGAGGTTATTCTGTGTAAGTACTGTAACGGCAAGTACAAGACATTAAGCATTTGTCAAAATTATTAGAATTCATAGAAATTTATAGCAAAAAGAGTACACTTAACATAAACAACTTTAAAAATTGCATATATGGAATTTTCAGATAAAAGAATGTGATAAAATAATCTAAAAGCATTATAATGTATGGAACAATTCTGTCAGGCTTTTTCACCTGAAAATATCATTTGTTTTATCTTCTGTCTTTAAGATAGTTTTGGTCAGTCCACAATTTTCAATTAATTGAAATTTCTCAAAATTCTGATTTTCAGCATAATATCAAGTTATATTATCAGCCTATTTATCTGTATTTGGCACATGATCTGTTCTTATTATCATATTTTAAAGTAACCTTTTATTTAGTCTCTAAATTTTTTAGCACTTATACACTGTTAATATTAAAGACAATTTTTATAACTACCAATTAATGCTTTTGATTAGTATTGGAAAATTCTTAGCATTGTTTTTTCAATTATTACCTCTTCTCTATAGTCTCTATATTCTTTCTGGATCTCAAGTAAATCGCATATTAATTTTTGTCCATAACTTCTTGGTCACTTTGTCACTCAACTTATTTTTATATTTTCAGTCTCTGTCTCTGTGCTGCATTCTGAGAAGTTATTGCAGTTGTACGTAATTTGCTGTGCAAGTCACCTAGTAAGTATTTAAACCTGGAAATAAATATGTCCATACCATATCTGAAGTCTGTGGATACTTATATCACTTGCTTGTTGTTTCTGATCACTCTTATTCATAGATTCTAGATTCCCATGGTTTCTCATTTTTATAGTAATTCATATTTTATGCGTGTGTTATGTGAGAATACTAAGGGCCTATATTGAAGATCCTTATATTCAAAGGGGATTTTTTTTTTTTTCCTGAAGAGACACTTTAGCTTCTTGTAAGCATCCCTGCCCCATCTCCCTTTGGTCAAAGGCTTTTGATAAAGGCTTTTACCATCAAGCTAACATTGCTTTTCACTTTGCTCTTATTTTCCTTGTACTGTTTCCTACTTCTTGCATAAGTGCCCACCTCCTTAATTCAGTACCCCCTTTAATTGTTCCTTCCTTCCTCCCCTCCCTTCCTTCCTTCCATTCTTCCTCCTTTCCTTCCTTCCCTCATTCCTTTTTTTCTTTATTTTTACTTTTCAGTCTTAGAGAATTTCATTGCTTACTAGAGAATATAGAAATGCAGTAAAATGTATATTGTATGTAATTTAATAGGAGAGCTTCCATTATATCTAGCCCATCAACAGAATGATATCTTTTCTTGACTGATTTTTTTTAAGATTATTTTTAGGGCCAGTGATAGAATTCTATATACACAAAGTTTGTTTTCTACATGATCAATTTAAGAGCAGAAGAAAGAGAAACCCAGGGAAAAATACATGGAACACTTAGTGATAAATGATAAAATATAACATAAAAATAATTATTATTCAGAATAACGAGAATATGTTAGGTATTCTCAGAATTTATACATATTTTATTTAATCTCTGTGACATCTCTGTAGGGTACTATTGATATTTATTATTGTTCTGATTATTACAATAAGAATTGAGTCCAAGAGTAGTTATTTAATTTATCTCATATGATATGGCTGATGGAGGTGGCAGAATTCAAATCTAAGATAGTAAATATCTAAATTTCATGCTCTTTATATCTCATTGTATATAAAAACAAATTAAGCATTGGGAGGAGAGTGGCAAAAGGAAAAGATGAGCAAAGAGCAAAATGGTAAAATAGAACTGCAGCCAAAGGCACTCTGGATCATACTTTAGAAGCAAAAAGTGATAATCAAGTTTTTGAATCCTGAAGGGTATTGGGGGTTTAAAGTGATTCATGCAGGATGATGGACTAGAGTCAAGGTTACTGTCTAGAGTTCAGGACTGGGGTAGGCCCCTAGCCCTATATGAAGGTTACAAAATAAAGTCTGCCTTACAAAAGAGTCATGGATCCACACAATACTGATGTCATAAATCTCAATATTAAATAGAGATTTTTGGATAAAAAGAAAGGATCAAAAGGAGGAGGAAAAGAAGATAGCTATATAAGACAGATGTGTTGGTGAAATGAATTATATCACAATATACTTTCTAACTTGAGTAGAAATTCTGTGACCAGAATATTGAATGGCTATTTTCAAGTTTGGTTCAACCAACCTTTGTTCAAGTCAATGTGTTGTATTACATGTGAGAAATGCCCATTTTTTGTCTAGGTAATAAATTCCAATTGAAATCCAGCCATATAACATATGTTTACATTACATTTTACTTAGGCTACTTGTAATGGAATTTTAACAATCTAACTTTGTTATCCAATACATTTCCAAGACTGGTTCTCATTCTGCTAAACATTTTCGTTCTCCTAAATTTAACCTTAAATGATTTATAACCTTAATGTTAAACTGGAGTTTGGGGATCATATTTTCTGTTTCTATCAGAACACAATTAAATATTACTCAATTCTCAGAGTTCTTTCCAAATCCCATCATTTGGAATTAATATCTAATATAGCATTGAATTTGTACTTCTATCAAAGCACTTGCAATATGTTTGGTATTTAGACACATGTCTATTTCTTGCATAAGGATATGAACTCATGGAGGAAAAAACCACACTCTTTGATTTTATATTCTGTATTTTGCTTTGACAGTATTTTATAGCAGCGTACTTACTGGCTTAATGAATAACAGTCAGGTGTGAAGATGTCCTGTACTACCGCAAAGGTTTCAAGGTATTGATAATTTTTTTTCCCTTACAGAGGAGAAAAATGAGAAAACCAATATTCAGTTTTTACAAGTGCTATGCATTTGTTAAAATAATTTTGTAGAAGAGTAGCATTTTGACATATTGAAACTCATATTTCCAAAAATGTTTTGTTCCCTTTTCTCTTCCTCCACCATTTAGGAAGAATTGAAAAATTTCTATAGTTACTGTTTTGATAGGCAGAGTACACATATTTGAAGTTAATACAGCATGAAAAAATAAACTTTGAGATAATTGTCTTGGAGACAGGAGTCATTTTTATCTTTTAAGAAAAAAAATTAAAAAGGGATTCCAATATCTAAATTTCTGTTCCAAAGGTTAAGTGTTAAAACTTAATAAAACAGGAACTACAGTTTTAAAAAAAATGGAGTAAGTAATATTGCAAAGTGATATAAGAGCCACTTTCTGACAGCCCCACATCCCCATCCCTGCCCAAGGAATATAAATCACCTGCTGGAGAGGAAAGAAAAGCATTGGGAAAAGAGGAATCAGGAAGTATAAAAGAGATGTGGCCTATGTTCAGGTGAGGATGTTTTCACCAGATAAAGTTACGTAAGTCCCACTGGTTTACAGGATCTTGAGAAGGTATGTAGATGTGTCCCAACTTCTGGAAGAAATTATGCAATGTGAGACACATTTTTATTTTGTTTCAAGTTGTGAATTATCAAGATTCTTTATGCAAATTGCTAGCAAAATTCTTCAAATTATTGATAACTTCTCACATCCAAGAATGCAAATTCAAGCATTAAGAAAGAACAGGCTGTAAAATGGATTTATTTATTTTTTGAAAACGTAAACCCCAAATAATTTTTGAAACTAATCATGACATGGTTGGCACTTAAAATTCTACATGCATAAAACTTATAACTCTCAGAAATACATGGAACACTTTGAACAGAATCTTAAGGCATTAGGAAAAACAAGATTTTTTAATCAATTCGGTGAATTTATTATTTGGCGAATTAGGAAAAAAACAAGTATTCTCTATGATAAATTTGTGTTCAGTGAAACAATTAGGCTGATAGGGGCTCCAGGGCATTATTATTGGACAGTTTACTTTTATTTTCAGCTCGTTGACCACACTTTGATTAATGGCAGGTGGGTATGATGGTACAGATTTGACACTACTATGAGCCTTTTTCTGACTAGTGTGAAATTGAACTTTTGATGTAAATTTCCCTAATTATTAGCTAATTCAATTCAATAGCTTAATATTCTCATTGTCAGGAAATCTGAGTTATAGAAGGCAACAAGAAACTTCAAGGAACTCACTACCATGTAGGTTCCTCAGTTCCTATATTTTCAGTTCCCCAGTATTTATATTTTATATATTTGTCTATCTCCTATAATGATTATGCTTTTCACTTATTATAATTTCTTTACTATTTTTTCCTTCTGTCTTTTGATTTCTTCTTTTCATTATTTTATTTTTCTTCTCAACATTCCTTATCATTTGAGATGAATTTAATCACACTGACATATCTTGTCATTTAATTACTGATATGAGTCTTTCTGGTATTTTTACATTCTTTGCTTGGTTCCAAAATTATTATTTTCTTTTTTCGTATCCATTTATACACTGATTAAAATTTCTATTTTGAGATATCTCTTAATGTCATTCAATACTCAATCAAGGATACTTATTTATGATTTGAAGGGATTTGTATCACCTTAAATGCTTTATTATTTTCTAGTTTTTTCCCTAGCATTTTATAATATTATCTATTTTTTTGTATATTGAAATGTCTAATATTTCTTGAAATATTAATAAAAGGTATTTTGTGTAGACAGTATTGAAGAATATAGGCCGTTTTTAAAATCAGTGTTAGGGTTTTCTGTTGATACAAGTAAGAGCAATTTTCTAAAGTAAGGCATATTTTTTGAGAAAGATAATATTGTGTTTTATAATATTGAGATAATCCTGTGTTTCATAGAATTTTAGGTATTCCTTCTTGCTTTCTTTTTCTTTTCACCACTTCCCTTTATAAAGAGTTCTTTCTCTTACCTATAACCATTATTTTCCTTAGACTCCATTTCTGGCCTTTTTTCAAAAATTTCTCAAAGTAATGCTCATATTCACCAGGATTCAGGTTTTTCTTAGTGTTTTCACACTCAGAACACAGCTGCCCCACACGACAATGATGTTTATATGATTGCCACCCCTTGTTCTCCATTACCATCTCATGTACTCTGTATGGCCTCCTCCAATTCCTTTGGTAAGTTAGAGCTCATTTTATGCTTTTGGATACTTATTTCACTGATACATATAGATTTAATTTCATGGTATTCTTGTAGGTGTGACTTATGTGTATTTTTCTTTGCTCCATTTATTAATTCATACAATTAAATGTATGTGGAGAATTTAATGTTTAAGTGCTCATTATGATTAAAAAAGGAAAGAAAACCCAGAAGTACAGTGATTTAAATTGCAATTGATAATAGTCATCTGGGACCTTTGCAAAGGCTTTCTAAAAAAATGCCTTACCTCCCTTCCAAAAACTAAATATAAATCTGATAACTTCTTTGTATTTTAATACTTATTATGAATAACATCTTTTCCATGATAAAGGCATATTTTGTGGACACTTTATCCCTTGAGTCTCTTGGACCAGTGTAAGACCCAGAGACACACAATCAGTCTCCTGTCATTGTAGTTGATTGTGTTTGTATGTTTTCTTGTGGTTTTTATTGTAATAATTTTCTATTACCACCATAATTAATTTCCACAAATTTAGCAGTTTAACATAGTCTAAGCTTCATATCGCAGAGTTCTTTAGGCTCCAGATTGGATAACTGGTTTCCCTGTCCAGGTTTGAGAAGACCAAAATCATGAGGTTAGCCAGCGTGGCCATTACTGGGAGGGTCTGAGAAGAGTCTGCTTTTAAGCTCGTTCAGAGCTGTTAAAGGACAGTTCTTTGAAGGTCTTAGCACTGAGATCCTCATTCTCCAGCTAGCTAATGGCTGAGTACTGCACACTTAATCCCTCAAGGCCTATTTTTTGGCCATTAAGCCTCGGACCCTGAATCTCAGAGCATCAATCATGCAACAAATCCTTCTCAGGTTTGGAACTTTCCTAACTTCTTCAGCTCTCTTCTGATTCCAGCTGGACATAGTTTTCTGTGTTTAAGGATTATGCATTGGATTGAGTCCACCTGTAAAATCCAGGCTATTTTCCCTATCTTAAGGTCTGAAATGTGAAGTATACTTGCAAATTCCCTTTTGCCTTGCAACATAACCTTCACAGGTCCTAGGAGATATCTTGGAAGACCTTTCTGCCTACCACATAATTATTTTAATTTTAGGCTGTCCATTTAGACAAACACCTCTCCAATTTCATCATTGAAATCCTTCAATATCCTCCAGGAAATGCTACTTGATTATATTGAATATTGCCCAAAAAGCATACATTGTATCCCTCAAACAGTAGATAATTGCATATGGAAAATCCATTCAAAATTCTTTTTCCATAACCTTAATATATACATTTAGCTCGTCTCCCCCTTTTCATTTCTGAGAAGTGCATTTTAAAAATTTAGATTTAATAATTACCTAGCAAAATCCCTTATATATGGTAAGTTTTTTTCGGCGATTTTAGAATCTCATGTGATATTCTCATCAGTCTTTTTTTTTCCCACCTACCATGTTTTAGTTTACACCTAATTAGCTCTAATATCACTCCATATTTTTATAGTTTTTAGTTCATAGGTGCTTAAACATATAAACTAATTCAACCCTTGTTTTGTAAATAGTTTTGCCCTTTTCAGATAAAGAATATTAGAGATTCAGAGAACTTATTTCTTACCAAAAATATCATAGCTTTTAAACAACTGAGGCTTTTATTTCATTATGTCAATTCATATGTCTTTAAATTAATCTGTTTACCAAAAATAATTTGCTTCTCTCTCCACCCAAGACATATCTCTATTTTTGCAAAACTTTCTGTGAATACGATATTTTATGAAAACTCTGATGCTCTTGTGTATAGTTTACTTAAAATTTCAAACTACTTTTGCTGTTTGCTGTTTGCTACAATTCCTGTTGCTTATTATTAGTTTTATTTTATGCAATTTGCTCATATTTTATCACAGATCTCTTTTCTAAAATTAAATGTATGTGTGGCAGTTATATATATACCTAACATTATGCACTATTCATCAATTAAGTGAAGTCTAGTACGTTTCCCCAAAGAACTAAACAACTAAAAGAGTCTTAATATCAAGTAGGTTTAATAACTACTGTTGACTACTTAGTTCTTATGTTAAGTCTTATGCTAAAAGATGGGAGAATTAAGATAAGAAAGGCATGATCATGCTTTTTTAAAAAATTACCTCTGAAGAAACAGATAATTGTAATTCTACCCCAACTTTTCCCAATTTTACAAAAAGGAGCAGGGTTTTCTTTTCATTTTATTAGAGAAGTCTGATTGAAGACCAAAATTCAAACAAAATATTATAATAAATGATAATGACAAGTCTGTTTTACTCATGAAACATTCATGCCAAAGTCCTAAGCAAAATAATAGGTTAGCAAAGCTATACTGAATTTAATATATCATGACTCTCTAAGATTGACAACAGGAATGCAAGGTAGCTTTATATTACCAAATCAATCAGGAAATCAATTTTACTACATAACAAGATTTCCTCTTTTTCCATTTTCCAATAATAATTTCTTCACTTACTTCTGACTCTCACTAGCAGTATCTCCACATCCAGATTTATGCTAACAGTCTGTTCAGGAAATTTAGGTCTTTTCTGTCATGCTCCTCAACATATACTAGCCTGTACCTTTTGCATGCATCCAAATACATCTTTGTTTAAATCCACGTTTTGCCGCTTACTACCAGTGTGAGTTGAGACAAGTTATTGAATTTCTCTGAGCTTCAGCATCCTAATTTTTATTAAAGAAAAATAAGATTAGCATTTAAGGGGTTAAATGTGTATTAAAATATATAATACGCACAAAATATATTTGGTAAAATAGTAGATAAAAATAAACAGCAGACATGTTTGCTACTGCTGACTGTTGTATGACCTTTGAGAAACAAAAAACAAGGTTATGTTTTTCTGTTTCAATTTTCTCAAATATTCAATAACAGTTGAAACACCACCTGCCTCTTTTCTACCTTTAAAGAATGAAAAGATCAGACAACAGTTTCTGGCTTGATGCCCAAAAGCTTCACTTTAGTTCACATAGGAATTAACAATGTAGATTTAAAAAAAGAAGAAGAAAAAAAAAACTATTATTTTACTCATTGAAGGAAAGGTGTTTTGATACAATAAATATAACATTATATCCTATTCTCTTTACATACTACCTTTTACCCATAAAAACTTCACTTTGGAGGATTTATAGCACACACATACAATACACATACATACACACAGAGACATTCTGTATGTTACTTTCCTTGAATTTTCAAAGCAACTACTCATGGGAAAATTATTTGATGAATATAGAAGCTATTTTTATATTTGGTAACAAAAAAGGCTTTCTGTTAGCTGAAAGTTAATAAAAGCCAAGGCTTATTTGGGAATTCATGTAAAATGCCTACAGCCAGCTATATTATAAATAATATCATATATTTTATTATGTTGTCTCATGTTCCTAAGCAGTATTGTATTATCCAGGAGACAGAAAGAAAAAATAAAGTTCCAAGATGCATTCTAGAGTTCTGATACATATGAGAAATTTATATTTTTAACATCCACTCTTTTTAAAATAGTAATTTATATGAAATGCTTTCTTATTTTTCCTTTTCCAATGTTCAACTGATTTTTTTTCAAGCTTTATTGAGGCATAATAAACAAATAAAAATTGTTCATATCTAGGGTAGGCATTGTAATGATTTAATATATGTATCATTAAATAATGTCAACAATAAGATTATTTTACATGTATATCACGTCACATAGTTAGCTATTATTTTATTTATTATTATTATTTTTGGTGTGGTAAGAAACTTACGATCTCTCTTAGCCAGTTTGAACTATACCATACAGTAGTAGTATTTGTAGTCACCATGCTGTAAATTAGATTCCCATATTTTACTCCTCTTAAAACTGAAAGTTTGTACTCTTTGACCAACATCTCCCATTTTTCCCATCTTCCAACCCTAGTAAATATCATTCTTATCACTGGTTCTATGAGCTCAACTATTTTATATTACATGTACCAATGAGATCATACGGTACTTGTTTTCTGTGTCTGGCTTATTTCACTTAGTGTTACATTCTCCAGATTCACCCGTATGCTAGCAAATGAAAGGATTTCCTTATTTTTTTTATATCGTGTTATATACACACCACAATCTATTCATCCATTGATGGACACTCAGGTTTCTTCCATGCCTTGGCTATTGTAAATACTGCTGCAATGAATGCTGGGGTACAGAGATCTTTTCTAGTTAGTGTTTTCATTTCCTTTGGATAAATTCCCAGAAGTGTAACTGCTAGGTCATATGGTAGTTCTATTTTTAATTTTTCCAGGAAGCTCCATACTGTTCTCCACTGTTACCACCAACAGTGCACAAGCATTCTCTTTTCTCTATATCTTCACTAACACTTGTTTTTTCTCATCTTTTTGATAATAGTCATTTTACAGATATAAAGTGTTACCTCAGTGTGGCATTTTCCTGATGATTAGTGATACTCAGGACATTTTCATGTACATGTTAGTGATCTGTATATCATCTTTGTAAAAATGTTTATTCAGCTCCAATGCCCATTTTTATATTGTGTTGTTTGGCTTTTTGCTATTGATTGTATGAGTTCTTTACATATTTTGAATATTAGCCCCTTATGAAATACATGATTTGCAAATATTTTCACCCAATTGCTAGGATGCCTTTTCATTTTGCTGATGGTTTTTTTCTGCTCTGCAGAAATTGCTTAGTTTGATGTAAGTCTCACTTATTTGTTTTTGCTTTTCATGTCCAATCCAAAAAATCATCACCAAGGCCTATGTTAAGGAGCTGAAATGTTAAATGATATGCAAAAACTAATCCTGAAACTGGGCACAAGATCACAATGGGGGTAATGAAAGAATGAACTAATTAACTCTGAGGTAATCTATTTGATGTTATAGTAACAGCGTGTTTTTAAAAACTACTGAATGCTTCAAAAAATAAAATCACACTTTTATAATAGATTTACAGACTTTAAGTATGAATCATTTTTAAAATTTCTGAGTTCCTATACAGTAAGTATTTTTGCATATATCACAAAATTTCACTATGATGATTGATTATCAAGAGGAATTGATTGACCTACAAGTGTATCACAAACCTCTAAGTAAACAAACCCATGTTGTTTTGGTGCTGGGATTATAAATTACATATATTTCTGATAATGTGCCAAAAGTCTAAATAATGTCGGAGCTATTGGTTGGCCAAAAAGTTTGTTCAGTGTTTAAGTAACTATAAGACACATTTTTTTCTCTCCACCAATAATAGTATTGAACTACATATTCATTGTTGTTTTCCATTACCTTCAGCCATTTTTCAGGCAACTTCATAATTTCATCTTCCCAAAACTTTATCTTATTTCATTTATAAATAAGTAAATAAATATAATAAATTGAAACATATTTTTTCAATTTATTTACTTATTTTTTGTGATGCATTACATCACAAAAATAGAATGAACGATAAAAATCACATGATCATCACAATGAATGCAGAAAAACATTTGTCAAAATAAAACATTCTTTCATAAAAACATCCTTCAAAAGCTTATTTTTTATTTTTAAATCATGTTTATTCTATTACAGTTGTCTCAATTTTTCCCCTTTTGCCCTCCTTCACCCACCCCACCCTGCCCCCTGCTCCCACAGTCAATTCCCACTCTGTTGTCCATGTCCATGGGTCATTCATACATGTTCTTTGTTTAGTTCCTTGTCCTTCTTTCCACCATTGTCCCCCTCTCCCATCCCCTCTGGTCACTTTCAGTCTGCTCCATGTTTCTATGCCTGTGGTTTATTTTGTTCATTACTTTATTTTGTTAAATAGATTCCACTTGTAGGTGAGGTCCTATTGTATGTCTTTCACCAACTGGCTTATTTCACTTAGCATAATATTCTCTAGTTCCATCCATGTTGTCACAAAAAGTAGGAGTTCCATCTTTCTTTCTTTTTATTTTTTTAAAATGCAGATTGATTTTATTTATTTTTTTAAATTTCAAGATCCATTATAAAATATTTTAAAAATTAAGTCCATTACAAAGTCTCAGCAATCATGATACCTGCACAGAAATAAATAAATCAATGAAATAAAACAAGCATTCTAGAAACAAATGTATATATTAGTCTAACAATGTAATATATGATTAAATTGATATTTCAAATCAATGGGGAAAATAAGGCTTATTCAACAAATAAGGTGCATGGACCACTATTACTTGAAATAAAACAAACAGAAAGCCCTGTTTCACACATTATACAACAAATATTCAGATGACTTAAAAATCAATATGTAAAGTCTAAGGAGTTTAAGGAAGAAATACAAAATAACATTTTTCTTACCCTGAAGTAACATATTCAAATCCAGAAGCTATAAAGTAAAATATTGACAATATGACTATATTAAATATTTAAGACTATACAGTAATATTCATGTAAAAAGATTTAAAGAACAAGTAATAGAATAGGAAAGTATCTACAACACATCTATAAAAGGCTTAATAGTTGTGTTTTTTCTTTTTAGGGAAAAATCTCTACAAACAGTCAAAAAATGGATAAAGAATACCAAAAAGTCATTGAAAGCTTTTTTTCAAAATAATAAAAATAGGCAAGAAATATACAAAATCAGGTTTAGTTTCAACAAATAATAAAGTAACAATTAAAATACATCATTGTCACAATCAGATTAATAAGTATTAAAAATATTGGTAATATCAAGTATTGGTGACTGTGACAGGAACTGGCTATTCATAGACTTTTTCTTCATCTTCTTAAAGCATATCTTACAGTGCTGGTTTGGTGGAGATGTATTCTTTTAGCCACCTTTTGTCTGGGAAACTCCTTATTTCACCTTCCATTTTAATTGAGAGCCTTGCTGGGTGGAGCAGTCTTGGTTGCAGGCCTTTGATTTTCATGACTTGGAATATTTCTTGCCATTCCCTTCTGGCTTGTAGTGTTTCTGTTGAGAAGTTAGCTGCTGGTCATACTGGGGCTCCCTTGTATGTTACTACCTCTTTCTTCCTTCCTGCCTTTGGGATTCTCTCTTTGTCTTTGATATTTGCCATTATAATGATGATGTGCCTTTGAGTGGGCCTCATTGGATTCCTCTTGAATGAGACCCTCTGTGCTTCCTGAACTTGTGTGACTTTCTCTCCTCACATTAGGGAAGTTTTCCATCATTACTTGTACAAACAGTTTCTCTATCCCTTCCTCCTCTTTTTCTCCTTCTGGTATCCCTAATATATAGAGATTATGACATTTCAGATTGTCCTACATTTCCCTCAGTGCATCTTCATTCTTTTTGAGGCTTTTTTCATTTTCTTGTTTTTCCTGGCTTTTCTAGCTTATTTCATTTTCAGGCTTTTTTCTACCTTATCATCCTGCTCACTGATTCAATCCTCTGCTTCACGTGGCTTGATTTTGATTCCTTCTACTGTGTTCTTCAATTCAGAAATTGTATCCTTTGTTTCCTCTTATCTCTTTTTAATAGTTTCTATGTCCTTTTTCATGCTGATATAGTTTGCAATAAGTTCCTTGCAGTTTCCCTGTAGATTTTTTTAAATCTCTGAGTTCACTGAGCTCATTGAGCTTCCTTAGAACCGTTGTTTGTAACTCAATGTCTGAGAGTTTACTTGCCTCTATTTCATTTAGTTCTCTTTATGGAAATTTCTCCTTCCCTCCTGACTGGGGGGTGTTTCTTTGTTTTCCCATTATTTGTGAGACTCTTCTTTTTTGCTTCTGCTTCTTAAATTTATCTGTCTTGACTTCCTGACTTCATGGTATGAAATTCTATGGTAGGAGGCCACTGTTTTTTTTGTTTGTTTGTTTGTTTTTCTGGAACTACCTCTGATGATGTCAGATGTTGAGCCTGTCTGACATTAGGCAGTCTGTTGGAGACTTCGAGGAATCTACTGTCTGTGACTGTCTCCTTCAGCTGTTAATCTAGTCCCTCTTCACTAGTGGGCCAGCTTAGAGACACCACAGGAGTCTAGTCCCTCCTGAGGGCAAGGCTATTGGGTCCTCTTATGCTACTGCCACTCAGGGGAGTGGTCTGCCTGAGCCAGATGGCTGCTGCTGTGTGGCGGAGGAGTCAGCACTGGATCCTGCAGGCTACTCTCTCTGTTCTCTACCCAAAGCCTCCATCTCCAGTGTCTCCTCAAGTGTCTCTAGACCACTCTGTTCCCCCTTTAGCCAGGGATCTACCTCTGTGGCTGCCACTCAGTACTCAGCTGTCAGGTTTTAGCATTATTGGGCCTAGGTAGAGCCACCTGGGAGTAGGGCAAGTGGGTCCTCTCACACTGTTGCTGCTCAGCAGAGTGGTCTGCCTGAGCCAGATGTGTGCTACCCTATGGGGGATGAGTCAGCACCGGGATCCCTCCAGCTACTCTTGCTATTCTTTCCCAAAAGCCTCCTTCCACAGTCTCTCATCAGGCATCTCCAGCCCACTCTGCCCCCACCTTCACCAGAACCCAGGGTAAGTGGCAGTTAAGTTGTGCTAAAGCTGATTCTTCTGTCTGTCTGAGGTTGAAAGTCTCCTTTCTCAGTATTGTTCAGTTGTTTATTCCAGGTGATTCCTTCACAATTTAGTTGATATCCAGTTTGATCCTGGGAGGAGGTCAGTGAGACTTCCACTCACTCCTCTGCCATCTTGATTCTCTCCAAAATTTTTTATCTTTTTGAGCAAAGAACTGTTCCAGGTGCCTTTTGCAGTCTTCCAGGGAATTGAATGTTTTTCATTAAGATAATTTTGTAAAGATCAAAAGAAATGGAAATCTGAAGGTGCAGTGTCTGGTGAATACAGCAATGAATCAGAACTTCCCAGCCAAACTGTAACAATTTTTACCTGGTCATCAAAGTAACATGCAGTCTCATGTTATCCTGATGGTAAATTATGCATTTTCTGTTGACTAATTCTGGATGCTTTTCCTTGAGTGCTGCTTTCAGTTGGTCTCATTGAATGCAGTAGTACTTGTTGGAATTAATTGTTTGGTCTCCCAGAAGGAGCTCACAATAAAGAACTCCCTTCCAATCCCACCATATACACAACATCACCTTCTTTGGATGAAGACCAGCATTCAGTGTGTTTGGTGGTGGTTCATTTTGCTTGTCCCATGATCTCTTCCATTCCACATTATTGTAAGGTATCCACTTTTCTAGCCCAATACAATTTGTCTTAAAAAACAGACCAATTTTGTTACATTTAAGTAGAGAATTGCATGTGTAAATATGATCAAGAAATTTTGTTTTGGGGAGGGGGTTGCTTAATTTATTCAGAACCCAACATCAAAGCAATTAACATAACCAAGCTGGTACAAGTGATTTGGATACTTTGAGTCTGTCTATGTCTGGTATCTCCCATGTGGTATAAGGTTGATTGTTCTCAGTTAATGTCTCAATTTGATTGCTATCAAGTCTACCTGGTCTACCTGACTGTGGACCATCATCCAATGGGAAATCTCCAGCGCAAAACTTCTTAAACCACTTCTGACACATAAGATCAGTCACAGTACCTTGTCCATACACTGCACAAAACTTTTTTTATTAGCTTTTCAGTTGCATTTTTAGCTTTTTTGAAATAATAAAGCATAATAGCTGAAAATATTGATTATTTTCTTCCACCTTCAATATGAAAGTGACTACACAAAAATTCACAAATTTTGATAAGCTCTTTTTAAAAATGCACACTGATATGACAGCTGTCACAATACAATTTAACAAAATTGTCTTGAATGAAGTTAAAAACAACTAAGTGCTACTAGAATCATCCATGGGAAAAGCTGAACAAACTTTTTTGCCGAACCCAATACATGATTCTATTAATGTGTTTTATTTTCATGAAATTACTTGAATCAAACTGAGAAAATGGCCCTCAACCAAGCAAGAAACATTAATACCAGAGTCAAAATTTTAACTACCCTGTCTATTCCCTTTATACAGCAACACTATTTCAGTGTATAAAAATGCTCTGTTCAGATTTCTGCACTGAAACTGACCGAAATCTTACTCTTATTTACTTAATTATTAAATATTTATTTTTATTATGCTAAAATTAATATTTTCTTACCTAGCATTCACTACGCCAGTTATTTAGGGAAAAAATGTAGATGATCCATGTTTGCAGATCTTATAATAAATATAAATTTCCTTTATAGAAGACCTTCTTTCATTTTACTATTAGAATTTAGACATAAAAATTTGGAGTGATTCAGCCAAACTCATACAGTATAATGTTGGTAAAATCATTGCTCCAAGTGCATTGTTTACCACACTACATCAAATAGAAGGGAATGGCCTGAATTCACACTTTATTATATATCCAAAAAGAAAGTTTAGCCTATAGTAATCTTGAGTATTAAAAAAATAAACATTTCAATAAATTCTTGTCTAATAAAATATGTTAAGTAGAAAAATACACAAAGTTTAAATCAAAACTATAGGGCACATATGTCATATATGATAGAGGACAAAGAGGAAGTATTATATCTAAGGGAAAGTGCTAAAAATTGGTTAATTTTGTTTCCATTTTTACCAATATAGAATATTAACAAGCCAGGAATTTTTCCTCTCAGAACAACAGACAAGAAGCTAAGCATTCAGAGAACAGAATTCATTACTTGAAGGTTAGTCACATTTAAATTATAAGAAGAACTGAATCCTGATTGCATATAGTCATGAATATTAAAATAAGTGTAAAGATTTATCAGGAAATTTTTAAGTCTTTCTGTTCCCTACGGAGTCAACTCATTTTTTCTTGCCCATAGCAAGTGCCTTGTTTCTATCAGTACCAAAGAAGATATACTACCTCTATGAATGTATATATATTTTAAAATTGATCATAGCTACAGAGATTGATCATAGCTAGAGAGAACAGAGATTTTACAAAATCACAAACTGTATGTAATCTGATTTTAGGCATATAAATAATTTGTTCTCACATGATTTTATGTATTTATTTATTTATTTTTTTCCATTTGAGATAGTCTTTATTTCGGCTATTCTTATTGACTTTTCTCGACTTATTTTTTTTTAATTGTTGTTCCCACAAGATACTTCAGTATTGGTACTAAATAACCTTTAGCTATATCTTTCAATAGATAGGTTTATTTCTTTTTATCTGTGCCTATACCAAAAGTGGGACATCCTTTATTTTGAGCACAGTTTTTGTTATGAAACTATATTATAAGAAAATCAATAACAACTAGTATTATGAACATTTAATATGTGCTATGCCTAGAATTCAATATTTGACATATATTAGCACTTTCAATTCCCCCAACAAATCTGTGAGTCAAGCACTATTGCTAGCAACAATTTTCAGTGTGAGAATATGGGGTTTGAATGTCTCAGTAACTTGTTTAAAGCAAGAAAGCTAGTAGATGCTAGAATCAGGACTTCAACTAATACAGGCTGCTTCAAAAAGTCAATCTTTAAATCATTTTGTTATGTTATATGTGAATATATTGATCATTTAGGTGAACAATATTCATGAATCAGTGATACCTCCAAGTGAAACATCTAACAAATAAATGAACTGCATATATCAGTAAGAATTAGGTTTGGCTGTATACAAGAGTAAGCTCAAATTAGTAGTGACTAAAAATATTTTCCCTCTTCAACACATTCAAATTTAAGCATTGCAGGGATGGAATGTTGTCTCTGCATTGGCCAGAGTATAGTAAGTTTAGTCTTTCCCTTCACAATTCCTAGATTATGATGTTTATCTTCATTTTCCACAGTAGACAGGTGTTAGCCATTATTTACATATTCTAAGAAATTGAATGAAAGAGAATAAAGAAAAGAGACATATCTTCATTTTCTGTCCTAGAAGTAGAAATATCACAACCCTATACATCTTAGTAGATATAAATTTGTCAATGTCCACATCTATCTAAAAGGAATGATGGCAAATGTGGTCTTTATTCTGGGTGAGTACAAGAATTGGTAAACTTAAAGGCTCTATACCTGTACAAGAAAAGAAAAAGAGACACTAGGGGATAAAATCTCTAGTTTTAGTCATACACATGAACACAGTTAAACAAATTAAAAAGAATTTAAATCTTAATTACCAGCCTTCAACTAAAAAGGAGTATAAAATGTTGTATTACATTTCTATAAAATTAGCTTTACAAAAATAATTTTAGGCTGTTAACAATAAATAAATAAATGAATAAATAAAAATAATAATTACTAGGAAAAAAGATAAAACTGAACTTTTTCACCTTCAGCGAACACAATGCAACTTGTTTTTATTTTTATAAAATATATATCGGCATATGTATTTCCTTTCTCCTAGAAAAGACAAACTTAACAAACTAGGTAAATAGTATGATAAACAAAGAAATTCTTCTACAAAGTAAATCAACTTTATTCACAAAGCCTGAGCCAATTTCTGACTATCACAGATTGGGTTCTTTAGAAGTACCAGATGAGATGGCATTTAGGGGTACAAGATATGTATTAGGGATTAACATCTGTGAAGGGAAGCGGGAGGGAGCAGAATTGATCAGAGGATTTATGGGTGTACTTGAAGTCAAGCTGTGATACAAATATGTCAGAGCTTCGGCCAATTAGTAGGAGATCTGGAACAATGATTTTATTGCTTGGCAGAGTTGCTTCATGTTGATGTGAAACAGCCAGCCCTTTCAAACTCATCTCTCTCTGTCTCTAGATAAAATTAGCCTTGAGAAAAATATGACTTGGACAAAGCCATTCTTGTGAGTTAAGGCACTGATACTAAAATATGTTCTCGTCTCCACATTTCTTCTTCTAGTATCCTAGTGGCTGGTCCATGTAACTAATTCTGATCAATTATGTGTGAGCTGAATTATTATGTTTCTCTTCCAAACTGAAGCAATGAAGTCATATGTCAGGCCCTCCAGAGCCCTTGTGCCTTCCTCTAGCCATAGTTGCCAGCAACACATGAGACTGAAAGAATATGGTGAGCAAAGCCCTTTTGCTGATCCATGTTAGACATGCAAATGAGCAAGTACACTACTCAGACTAGCTGTTTATTACCACAGAATAACTCAGTCTATCCTCACAGATACTCATTTGTTTGTTTTTTATAACAGAATACTTACATTTAGGTAGGCATATTCATGTGTTTTCTCTCAAAAGCTTTTACCCAGATGGAAATCATACTTACATACATACATATACACTTACACAGGTACATACATTTTTATATATGTCTCTTATAAGCAGTAGATACTTCAAAAATTCTAGTCTGTAAGATGAAAATTTTTTATTTTCATTTTTAATTAAGGTATAATTGACATATTAGTATCTAGTTTACAATATAATAATTTTATGTTTGTGTATATTTAGAAATGATCACCACAGTAATTTAGTAATATTCATCACATGCATAATTTTTTTCCTTTTATGTTGAAGACTTTCAAGATTTACTCTCTTAGCAACTTTTGAATATATAATACAGTACTATTCACCATAGTCACTATGCTGCACATTACTGCAAGTTTGTTCCTTAGACTCCCATGACCCATTTCACCCAAACCCTACCTCTAGCAACCACCAATTTGTCCCCTGTACCTATGAATTTGTTTTTGTTGTTGTTGTTGTTGTGAGGGAGGGACAGGTGTAGATGCAACATATAAGTGAGATCATACATTTGTTCTTCTCTGACTTATTCCACTTAACATAATGTCCTTAAAGTTCATCTATGTTGTCACAAATGACAAGATTTTCTTCTTTTTATAACCAGATAGTATCCTATTGTGTCTATGTGTATGTATGTATGTATACATATATATTCACACATATATGTGTGTATATATCATATATGTGATATATATGTATGTGGGGGGACCCAAAAATGTAATTTATTTATTCAAAGTTATACATTTATTTTCACATGTTTAAACTTCAGCACTTTCAAAGTGCTCTCCATTTGATGCAATCCAGCTAACAAGATGTTTTTTCCTCTGCTTGAAACAGTTTTTGAACTCTTCAATTTTGATGTTGTTTAGTCCTTCTGTCATTTTTTGTTTCACCTCTTTCACATCGGCAAAGTTCTCTTTGAGGGCTTTATTATCCAGGGAAACAAAAATAAGTTGCTCAGGGTAAGATGGGGTAAATAGGGAGAGAAGGGCATAGAGGTCATTCCATTTTTGTTCAAAAACTGCTGAACACTCACTATGTTGTGGGCAAGGGTGCCCATAAATCCCCATCATGAAATAGGCAACCACATTGAAAGAGTCTTAAAAAAAATTCACTGAAGCTGAACGCAGCCTCTCACAACAACACCAGCTAGTACACTGATACACACGAGGTCCTAGAACACTCACCTAGTGGGAGAAGCCTGTATTACAAGGGGCCTGCCCTTTAGAAGGTAATTCTAGTTTCTTTTGGGTGCCCCTCATATATGTATACATATATAAATTTATTTATCCATGCATCCATGTATGAACACTTAGGTTGTGTCCATGTCTTGGTTATTATAAATAGTGCTGAAATAGAAATAGGGGTGCAAGTATCTTTTCAAGTTAGTATTTTTTCATATAAAAACCCAGAAATGGATTTGCTATATTGTTTAGTAGTTCTAGTTTTACCTTCCATATTGTTTTTGATAGTGGCTGAACAAATTCATATTCCCACCAACAGTAAGCATGTTGCCTCTAGTTTTTTTTCTTTCTTCTCAAGATTGCTTTATCTATTTGGGGTCTTTTGTGGTTCTTTACAAATTTAGAATTATTTGTTATATTTCTGAAAAACTGCCATTGAAGTTTTCACAGATATTGCATTGAATCTGTAGATGTTTTTTCCATAGGATTGACATTTTGACGATGCCAATTCTTCCAATTCATGAGATATGATATCTTTCCATTTATTTGTTTCTTCTTCAATTTCTTTCATCAATATCTTATAGTTTTCAATATACAGGTCTTTACCCTCTTTGGTTAAATTTATTCCTAGGTGTTTTATTCTTTGTGATGCAATAGTAAATAGGATTTTCTTTATTTCCCTTTCGGATAGTTTGAGTATAATAGTTGGATAAGCCAACTTTTTAAACCAAATCCTATCTTATCCAAGAATCAAAGAATGTTATGAAGCCAATCAATGTAATTCTTAATAAACAAGATAGTGCCCACAGTTCAGCCAATCCATGATTACATTCATATCAGGAAATGTCTGAGAGAAAAAGGAATGGACATTGACCTAGCATATGTTCAAAAATATATTGCATCTACTGCCTAGCACAGAAAGTTGAAATTCATGACAGTATGTTTAAAATTTTTCTTATAGACATAGGAAATATGGTCAAAGGAAGAGGTTGAAGTTAATGGCTAATATAAGAAATTAAATCTGGATAGGAAACTCATGTAAGCCTATCAACTAAGCTATTTAAACTGTTAGCTGAGTCTAGAAAACCAAGGGAGAGTTGTTTTCCCCTAATTTAAATTCCTACCATTTACATTGTTTATACCATTCACTTGTCAGCTCACCCTGTGTTGTTTTGTGAGCTGTCATACTATCTTTAGATGTCACTTATAACATGTGTTGTACACCTATTTTTATTGTGGCTTTCCTAATATAAACTAGAAACAATTTAGTGTTGAAAGTCAATGTTTCTTCTACCTTCATTTACTGGCCTCACTATTTAATATCTCTTTGGTCAGAAGTTCTCTAGTCATGTTAACAAACTGTGCAGTTAAAAATAGGTAAATGAAAATGTGCTTTTTTCAGATTCCCTAACAATTTGAAGAGTAGAAATCATTTACCTCATCTCAAATATTTCTCATTGAAAACATGCATTCTATTTTACAAATATAAGCAGATAGCTATTATGTCTATAAATTCATCAATATACAAAATTTATTTTTTTTTACCACTGACTTGGATGTCCTTCAGAAAGTCACTTAAATTCTTTGAGTCTTTGTTTTGCATTTGAAAAGTACAGAAATATTAATAACATTTTAGTACATTTTTCACCACATGCTTTCCCATTTATTCCTCAGAAAAATAAGCAAAACAAAACATATCACTACCTTTACTTTCAAGATGAAAAGCAAAGGCATTCAAGGTTATGTAACTTGCTTATAATGAGTGAGAAAAATGGGATTTGAATTTAAGATAAATCTTAAATGCTTTTAGCCTCTACTTGAAATTTTTCAAATTAATTAAATCATTCATAGGTATAAATACACTCTAGATTGGGATATAGAGAAAGGACAACTATTTAAACAATAATTCCCAAAAAATAAGTTAAATCATCTTTATCTTTGAGGTTTGAATAAATCTAAACATATCTATTATATCACCAAGAAAACAGTTACCATAAAAAATAAATATATAGCATTATCCGGCTTTTTGATATAGACTATTTTTTTTTTTGTCTCTGCCTACACCCCACCACTTTCCCTTGCCCCCTTCCTCCCTCCCTCCCTCAACTCTTCCCCTTTGGTTTTGTCCATGAGTCCTTGTGATATAGACTATTTTAAAGAGGCTAACATAACTTTAACATAATACAGCACACACCAATTTAAATTTTTTGAAATGAAGTAAGTGAAGTAAGAGCATAAGAAAAATAAGTGACTGTGAGTTTTAAAAAATCAATAGTATGAATATTTCTATGTGGGCTATATTCTGTGTTTGAAAATCTTAAACTATGGGGTGATAACTGAACTACACTTATCATCCAACTTAATTTTCAGTATTGGAAAATTGCTGATATTTAAATAAAGAATAAGAACAGAGCCTATGACTTCTATTAGGTTGATCAATAATTTTACATGTCTTTGAGTTCTTTAAAAACAACTGTCTGTTTTCTTTAGGATGTAAAAAAATCTAAAATATATTCTACTAATTTTAAAAATTAAAATGTTAAACTATTTAGCATAGATGACATATGCATATATGATTGTATATACCTTCCATGAAAATCAGTAAGGTATGGTTCATTTCCTGTTCCCTAAGATGTGAGCTAGTTTTTGTAGTGTTTCCATCTTACTTTGAAAACTGGAAAAATGTTCTTCTAGGAAGTGTGATAAACATATTTATTTAAAGTTTGTTTTGAACGTGTTGATTTTGTGAAAATTATAAAGAAAAAAACACATTTCCACCTGAATAGTGTATAATGTAAATAAGATGTTTGCATTGGAAAGAAAGAGTGGGGAAACCTTAATAAAGATCTAAGCTATGATGCCTGGCTCTTATAACTCTTTAGTCCCTTAGAAAAAATGTTAACATTATGGCCTGCCCAGTAGCACTGTCACTGAGCTTTGAGCACCAATCATTCATCTCCCTAAGCCTCTCATGGAGAATTGGATATTCTGCAAATGGTGACATGCTAACTGTGAAGCAATTCCAATATCCTTTTCAAGAGAAAGGAAGGAAGGAAGGAAGGAAGGAAGGAAAGGAAAGGGAAGGGAAGGGAAGGGAAGGGAAGGGAAGGGAAAGGAAGGGAGGGAAAGAGAAAGACAGAAAGAAAGAAAGAAAAGAAAGAAAGAAAGAAAGAAAGAAAGAAAGAAAGAAAGAAAGAAAGAAAGAAAGAAAGAAAGAAAAGAAAGAAAAGAAAGAAAAGAAAGAAAAGAAAGAAAGAAAAGAAAGAGAGAGAGAGAAAGGAAGGAAGAAAAGAAAGAGGGAGAGAAAGGAAGAAAAGAAAGAGAGAGAGAGAGAAAGGAAGGAAGGAAGGAAGGAAGGAAGGAAGGAAGGAAGGAAGGAAGGAAGGAAATCTTGCTAGTGCAGCTGTAATTCAAACACAATGAGAGACTGACCATTTCACTACCTTAGCTAGTTGAATAAAAATAACTGTATATATTACACTAAACAAGAGTGTGCTTATAACCAGTGACAACTCTCCATATCATCTATTGTTTTGTGTCTTAAACTTAGGCGTAGAGATCCCAAGCAGTTTTGAGAGATAGAAAGGCAAGGCAGAAAATGTGGCTAAACTGTTAAAGTTTAATTTTTCAACAGATGATAACCCATAATCTAGTTCAATAGGTTGTCTACCTGGCATAAAGGATGAGGTTGGTGGATTTTTGGGAGCTAGAGAAATGATTTTAAATACAAGATCTAAAGCAGAAGGGATACCAAAAAACAGAAGTCATAGAAACCAAGAACATAACTTAGGCAGACCTACAAAATATGAGGAAAGGATTTTGCCATGAGTTAGGAAAATTAGAAGTTCTATGGCACCTACTTATTTAAAAAAAGAAGACGTTGGTTTTCTAGCAGATCAAGAAGGAAAGCTAGAGAGGATAGGTGTAATTAAAAATTAATAGCAATAATCATGCGTAAAAATATTACTGAGTCTACACTGAGGTGGGTGTTCAAAGAATTTAACACTGATGGCCTGAGCCAAGTAAAGTCAGCCAAAATCATAACAGCAGCCACTGAATGAGTAACATTATTGTAGGAATTAAATGAATATACTAATCACAACCAGAAATGTATAGAGGACTAATCTCTGTATGTAAGAGTAATAGAACAGCAACAACAACAAAGATAGTAATGATGTCTGTACCACCAACAAAACAAATCAAAATTATGTCCCATTATAGCTGTTAGAGAAAAAAAAAAGAGGGATTGATAGATGCCTTGAGGATTGGAGAAAATGCATAGTATAAGTATTATGCTTTAAAAATTAAATTTAAAAAGAAAACATTACATATGCATACATACAGATATATATGTGCATATATGTGCTCAGCCATTTTCTATGAAGAAATATACGGGAAAATATGAAATTCATAATAAATAGGAATATCCTTACAGACAAAATATGTGTATTATGTATAAATAGCTTGAAATAACATTTGGATATTTTAAAAAATGATAATGTAATGGACAACAGAGGGAATAAAAACAAGAACTGAAAACAGTTTATGCCAGTAATACATAAACACTGATGTAACCCAGATACTCAGAAAAAGCTATAAAAACCTGGTAGAAAAACCAAGAGTCTTGTATTGCAACTATGACAGGGATTTAAATAAAGGGAGGGGTGTGGTCTCCCTCCTGGGAGCATTCCCACACCTTTCCCTCCTCCCTCTTTCTCTCCCATAAGCGTACACCTTCTAAACTCTAAGCTACACCAGGAGGCCTGCAAACGGGGGGGGGGGGGGGGGGGCAGTTGGCAGTGGCAGCTTGATTAGGACTAACCCTGGGAACCTGCCCCCAAGGCCTCTTCTCTCCGACTCACCAGTAGCTGACAGCAGCCCTGCCTTGGCTCACTTCTTTCTCGTAGTGTTTCTAGAGAACAAAGCAACTCATCTCATCCCTCTCCTGTTGCTTCTTCTATCCTAGGTCCTTTCTTGTTTCACTGCCCCCAGCTTTTTTTCTTTTTTTTAAGATTATACTTATTTATTTTTAGAGAGTGGGGAAAGGAGGGAGAAAGAAAGGGAGAGAGGGATCAATGTGAGAGAAAAACATCAATTGGTTGCATCTTGCACATCCCCAGCTGGGGACCTGGCCTACAACCCAAACATGTTCCCTGACCGGTAATTGAACCAATGACCTTTCAGTTTACAGGACAATGCCCAGCCCCTTGAGCCACACCAGTGAGGTCCCCAGCTTTAATAAACATACTCTCAATGTCACCCAGACTTGTGTTGTGAAACATTTTCCACGCCAAGTCAAGAACCCGCACAATAAAGTCTAGCCCTAGGCAGAGCACCTCCTAGACCTGGCCCACACTTGTTACCATCAGGGGCCTGTGACACCTCACTGGCTCCTCACTTTGCATCAGATGAACTTGGGTGAGTTTCTTGGGACTTCTGGACCTCTCTGATTTAAGGTAAGAAGCCAACTTTCTTTGAGTTATTTCTTTTCTTTTCTTTTCTTTTCTTTTTTAATCCTCTAGGTGGAGTTATGATTAAAGGTAGAGAGAACCTAGGCTATAAAAAAGGTCAAGATAATTACACACAGGAGAAAAAAATGGGTGGCTGATTTTTAACTTTGGCTTTTTAATTGGAATTACTTTCTGAAGGTCTGAATAATACCTTTTGCTGGAGAAATGAGAGCATGAACTTGTTTGGCTTCCAAATAAAGAGCACTTCCTCCCTCCAAATCAAATCTCGAGCATTCTTAGGCAACTAAGAATCTCTGTGGAAGTATGAGAGGTATTGATACAGGGAGATCTTATTAGACCACTGGGGAGGAATAGGGACTGAGGCATAGGACGAGGTACCCCAAGGCAATTGTAAAGAGTCCAGGACAGGATTGGCTGAGAAGCTGAATGCCTGTTGTGTGGATGGAATTATGGGCTGGATGATTTAAGCAGAAGGAAGGCAGAGACTGGGTCTCTTGCTCTTTCTCAAGGAAGCCTGGATGATCATGCAATAGCCACAGGTTTCCTAAAAGATGGTGGGGTTTTTTGGTTTGTTTGTTGTTTTTATAGAAAAATTGATTTCTTTTTTTTAATTTATTTTCTTTATTTTTTCAAATACATTTGTCTCTGCCTTCCCCCCACCACCTTCCCCTGCCCCCTCCCCCCTCCCTCCCTCAATCCTTCCCCTTTGGTTTTGTCCATGAGACCTTGCTACACGTTCCCCAACCCTCCATTCCCTTCCTTTTCCCCATCTCCGCCTCCCTCCATCCCTCTTGTCTCTGTTCATTTCTTTTCCTTTCAGTGTTGCTGGTCTTATTTTCCTTGCATCTTTGTATTGTTGGTTAGATGGTGTTTTAAATGGGAGATGGTATACTGAGTGCAGCCTAGGAATGGTCTGGCCTGGCAGAAGTTGGCAGGATTAATTTTCTTTGGGTATTCTAGAGGGGACAGGCTCTGAAGCCAAAGCTTGCCATTCTTCCAACATTGTATAGCTTTCTTACTTTATGTTGTTTTAGTTTGTAATCTAACCTTATAGAAATAAAATAATTAAGAAGTAAAGGGAAAATGATAGGGGGACTCAAGAGTTAATAATTTTAGTCTTAATTGATAGGCATAAGTGATTAAAGTTGAAACTAAAGATTAAAGATTTTATCCTTAGTTAATAGGCTTAAGTGACTAATGCCTGTGAAAACCTGATATTCCAAAATTGTGTAGCTTTTGAATAAAAGCTGTTCTTTTTCATCAAAACTTTGCCTCTGGAATTTTGCCTAGAGGGTGGTGGTGGGCAGCAGGACCCCACTTGCTATTCAGGAACAGCATCTCTCGTGAAGTGTAGAAGCACCATAGGCTCAATTTCAAATCAACTTTAATGAAAAATTGACCCATGGGAAACATACACATAAAGACTAGTCACCTAGTGCTCCAAGTCCTCATGGTTATATTAGAGAGCCAGGGAGAGAAACCAAGATGCATAGGTGCTTTGAAATGACTTGGAAGGTGACAGTCTCTTGGAGTTCAACCTACAAGCACCAAACTTCAATCCACTACACAATATCCCTAGGAATTTGTTCAGACTCTGCAGATCTAAAAGAAAATTATCTTGCAGCTAGATCTGTTTTGCTATTCCCAAGGGAAATGGGTTGAGGTTCCATGTTTCTAAGATTTTGTGGCTCTCAGAGATGACCATAAGCTATCTGGTATCCGTAAACTAGAAGAATGTTTTTCTTTTTTCCAGGTACAAAAAACATATCAAAAATTAGTGAATAGATTTGTCAGTCCTTTACCAATATTTGAGTGACAACCCAATTGCTGAGATATTAAAAATGACTGTGTTTTACAAATGAGGTCTTTACAGGGCCAAAGATGTGGCTCTAGAAACAATGCAAAGCCCACCAAATCCTTTTACCTTCCCCAAACCTACCCTATTCATCTGAAAAGCCTTATAGATAATTGGCTTTATAAAACCCAAGCCCTTCTTGAGGAAGCTTGCATTTCTTTTCCTATACCTTTGAGATGCAAATACCTGACCTTCTTCAAGAACTTTTATCTGGGCCATCTTGTAAATGCAAATTTATGGGAGGTAATTCTTATGAAAAGGGAAATAAATTTTAGCCATTTGAGCAGATGACTTTAACAACTTCAGCTGTGCTTTTCTAAATTAGTAAATTTTAATAAAAATTATTTAATATCTAGATATTTTGAAATAACATGAACTACTGAAACATTGATTGCTAGACAAGTCTTAAGTTCACCTATTTTTGGCTTTTTATGACAGAGAAACTATAATATAGATTTGGAGCTATTAATGAATATTTTACTTTACTAAAAGTATGTTTCTTGAAAGTGAGAGTGTGTTGAATAATAAAGGAGCCTATGTTTCTAAAGTTTATGGTATGTGTTCATAAAAGTATGACTCTGGAATGCTGATTACGTATGTTTTAGTTATCACTGGAAATTGAGATCTCTAAGACAGAAATTCTAATTGAATTGGAAGGTGTATGGTTTTGGTAATAGAAGGCACAAAATATGGAGATACTTTGAGGAGAAGAAAGAAAGTGAGTTTTGTTATGGCTGATTATTTCTAAATGGGCAAGAAGCAGCAAACAAAAAGGAACTAGGAAAGTTGTAGAAGGTTTATAAAAAGAAAACCCACAAGCAGGCTCCACTCCCCCTAGCCCCACCTGATTCTTCTCTGGTGACATTCTTTGACAACTCTGGTGGGAAAAAGAGTTTTTTTATTACTCTCTCTTCTCACTGTAGTTGTGGGGGAAACCTACCTGTCAGCAGCGTAATACATTTCTTGGTCAAAAAGTTCCTTATCAATTCTGAAATGGAAGGTAAACCTGCCCTCTGGACATGAAGTCACCATTCCATGTGACCACTCCAGGTGACACCTGGGTGATGAGGTTCAGTGAGACAGGACCTGATTGCCCCTGACATCCAAAGGGACCCCTTTTCTTCCCCTCATTTTGCCAATCACACCCAAAGACCGATGAAGTTAAGGAAATAAAACTCATTCTGGCACATCAGCATAAAACTAATGAAAATTCTATTGAGATCCTCCCCTAAGTCCTCCCCTAAACCCCTAGACTTCAAAACTATGAAAACAAAAGACCTAGCATGTGCTCTCTGTCCTGGGAACACACCCATGCCTTCTCCTCCCTTACCGTCTTTTTCCACAGGTGTGCATCCTCTAAACTCTAAGGGGCACCATGAGACTTGCAACTGGGGAGAAATAGGCAGCAGCAGCTCATTTCAAGGAAACCCCTTGAACCTGACTTCAAGGCCCTCTTATCTCTGATCCTCCAGTGAGCTGACAGCAGCCTCACCTTGGCCCACTTCTTTTTCATAGCATTTCTAAAAAGCCAAAGCAGCTCCCCTAATCTCTCTCCTATTGCTTCTTCTATCCTAAGTCCTTCCTTTTTTTCATTGTCTCCAGCATTAATAAATGTATTGTCAAAAAAATAAAAATAAAATAAAGTCGGGGGAGGATATAATGTACTCTAGCCTTCATCGAATTTAGATGACTGGAAGTCATATAAACCCTCAGATTAGGAAGTACATGACCTATAATTGTGATGGTCCTGATTTCAGTCAAGTCGGATGACAAGTTTCTATGCAACCATAACCATCACATATAAGTATCAAAATTATGAAGAAAACAGTTAATAATTGATAGATACAAACTCACAGGTAACAATAATTCTTAACAAGTTAGTCGTTGTGAGTAAAAACAAGAGGTAAAGGTAAGTCTTTTTGAGTACAATATCCAAATTACAGGAAACAGAACAATGGGGACAGTTTTCAGGATGGCCACAGAAAAATATAAAGTTGTAAAAGCACCAATTTATGGATATGTAATAACAATAGATACTATTTGGGGAAAAAAAACTCATGAAAACTTGGTAACAAATAATATTTAATAGCACAAAAAATAGATAAAACTAAATGCAATCTTGATATATCTAACATCAGACCAAACTGTATATACCCATCAATATGATATCAGAGGGAGACTGGAAGGTAGTAAAAAGTATTGGAGTATCTTTTAGAAAAATTCCTGATTAGACAAATAATATGTGGCTAATAATGTCAAACAAAGTCTGCATGTACAATGCTTTGAAAGTCCAAAACATCAGAGTTTGGAATAAGGAAATATTTAATGATTGAGAAAGTACCAACCAAGAAGATGGGAGGCCTAGCAGTTCCTCAAATCCATCTTACCAGAGAACATAACTCAGGCTCCTTTTAAGTGCAGGAAGAGGGAATCAGAGGGGGTGCTAAGAGGTGATTGACCACCTCACATTTCCAGGCACCAGCAGAGGTCTAAGGAACATTGTGCTAGTTGATATGCATCCCATCAGGAGGTTCCAGCAAATCTTTGATAAGTAATCATTATTGTTGTACATACTTCCCTTAACTCTTGGTAAGGCACCTTCTGATAAGCAGCTGTCTTTATAAAACTCAAGCCACAGCCAGAAATCCTCTAATGATTAGTATGTCTATATGCAAGAGTGAGCAGAAACTATTAGCCTGAAAGCCATAGGAACAAAGCAGGCTTGAACAAGAGGGAGGCAGAGAGACCTAGCATTTCACTATGTTACAATAAAGAAAGCCTTCCGGGAAGAGAGGGGTTTTCTGACCAAAACAAACATGTAAAGAAAAAAAAAAAAAAAACTCAGGAAGGTACTGGCTATTTTATGGTTCATTTGGAGAGGAAGGAGAAGAAGAGGTTTCTATCAACTTCAGGAATTAAATAGAAAATGTCACTGAAATAGCAGGCTCACTTCACAGCAACAGATATTTATTAGATGATATTTCAACCAGCCCCTAAAAATACATGTCAATCATACATTTGGACAATATAGATTTTTTGCAATACTAGTAGCATAAGAGAATCTTGCCCATTTTCCCACAGAGAAAGGGGCATTGCACATGATTACTAGATCAACATAAAACATGTAAATTGTCTGCAAAGAATCTACATATACAGAACTTAAGTCAGAATTTAAATGAAGGTATAAGGAAGAAAAAATGAGTTTCCTTATACCCTTCTATGTTTTTGGCTGACAAACCTCTGTAATAAAAAGCCGTTTTAATAGCACAAAAGCAAACAGCAGTTTAGTAACTTGTGTGTCTTCTGTATATATAAGAGAGACCAGGAAAACTTCTTGAACTGGCTCAAGCCATCATCTTAAATACCATCTCCAACTAAAGACAAAAGATGTTAGGTGGTGGGTAGCCAGTTATGGGATGCTGTCAGAAAAGCCACAGGAAACTAGTGTATGGTTGTTATTCAGATTTAAGTCCTTGCTTTTATCATTTACTAGAGTTTCTAAATATTTAGTCACCTTCCTGGTACAGAGAGGAAGACACCCTTACAACTGGGGTTTTCCCTTATAAATGCAAATTTCTCTCACATAAAAATAACTTCTGTTGGATTTTCAGAGCTTTTCCTATGTCTCCTGTTTTTAAAAAATAATCAGCCCACAACAATTCTTATGCCAAAGAGGCAAATTTGTGGTAGAAAATTTTGCTGCCCTTCAAAGGATTAATAGTCAAATATTTTATTAATAATATTGTGACCAAGGGGAAAAAATAAGTAATAGGTAATGAAAAAATAAGAGATAATAATCGCCTGTCTACAAAACAGAAGACAATGTATAGTACAAGTGCAACTAAAATTGGCACAAAATATAATTAAATTATGAACGTTAAGCTTTGGCAAGTTAACATACAACTACATCAATAGAGAATTTGGGAAATTTACTTGGCTGTAGATACATGTGTTTCCATTTCAAAGGAAAATGAGGGCAGGGCCTAGAAGGCATCCTTCCCTATGTCTAAAGACTGGATATGCCCAGGTTTATCTTGCCCATGGAGAGATGGATATATTTATATTCTTAAAGATTAGAATGAGGATCCTATCTATTCTGTCTTCAAGAAGCAAAGGTTTTATTATCTCTTTTCAAGAGGTGCCAGGGAGGCAGGTACCTCTTGCATGTCAGCAGAGAAAGCCCATTTTCCTCTGTTTGTTGCCTATGTTGCAGACTTCGTGTTAGTAAGATATTTGGCTTGGTTATCATTGTGTCACTAAAGGGGCTAAAATAAAGATTAGGGAAATACATTGTTACCGAAGTCTGTGCATTAGATTTCAGGCCTGCTCAGAGAAGCCAAAGTCTGAAGCAACAGGTTTTCACAGAGATAGGATTTGTTTGTCCAGCTGCAAATAAGGAGCCTGGATTCAAAGCTCAGGTCAGTCTTCCCAAATAAAGAGAGTAAGTTTAAAGGATAAAGTTAAGGAGAAATAACTTATAGATAAATATATGTATATAAATATATATATATTTAATTCTAATTTAGGAGTTTTAATTGGACAATTTTGGAAGTAAGTCATCAAAGGTAAGGAATGGGAAAGTATAATGGAATTTCAAGCTGGTGAGACTAATTGGGAGAGATCTAGGTGCCCAGCTCAGCATAAATTACTAGGCACCCATTGCTTCTGAATACTGTCTTCAAGGACTGATCTGAACCCAAAAGTTCCTGCAAATAGAGGATTTCAGTTTCAGCCTTTTGGTTTGTTGAAGGTCATTCGTTGTCTTTCTACTCCTCCTTGAGCCTCTGGACCCAGGCTGAGCTACCTTTGTCTGGTGGCCTCAGGGCCATTGTGAGGAGGTCTGACTGCTGTTATCTCCTGAAAAGAAAAGAAAAAAAAGAAAAAAAACCTAGGAGAAAAAAAGACTATTAGGATAGTTTCATGTTAGGAGTGTTTTTCATTGACATGTGGAACTTGTATCTACCCTCAAACCCCAAAGCAAATAATAGAGAAGTGGAATGAACTGTTAAAAAAAGATATAAAGAAAAAGTAGCATCAAAAGAAATTAATGTAAAATTGATATAAGTACTGCCAGATTTTAACAGGTTAAGAAAAGGTAAAATGGATAAATTTATTTCCTCTGATATAGATACCTATTTCCCATATCCTGCTATAATAACTTGACCTAAAAATATAGGGGAATTAGGTCCACTATATATAAATTATGAATTAAAGAACAAATATTATATGTGAGTCCTGGAAAGATGATAGTTAGAGAAGCATCTCTGTACACACAGGATAACAGTGGAAAATATAATTTCTATGAGAAAATATTCCACACAGTTATCCAGACAGGTATTTTTAGAGAGGAAGGGTGTCCATACTCTCTTTTAAATGCCATAACTTAGAATTTTATAAGAGTAGTTACAATAAAATATCTTGCTGATCCTCATTGGAATAGTTTGAAAATATAAATTATGTATTTAATATGTGTAATTACTAATTTCTATTTCTTATCCTAAAACTGGTTATTAAACAATTACACAGTAATACAATATAATTGATGTTTTATTAGAATGAGTTATTTTTCAAACAATTTTTAAAGTATGGTTATAGTTATAGATCAATATGTAAGCAATTATGAGATTTATGAACCTACTGATAATCCTTTAGCATCAACTCATTTATATGTTGATAAAGCTTGGTAATATTTTAGAACGATCACACTGACGGTTATATTTCTTGAAGGAAATAACCTGTTATTACTAAACAGACATCCTTGTACCATTAATTCTTAATCACTTGTACCAATGACTTTATTTTCAGTCGATAAAAATATGGCCATATGTTTTACATTATTTTAGGTACTGTGTAGAAATGATTGCTCTTTCCCTGGATTAATTTCTGAAATACTGCCATCTTGTGGTATTCTTCACAGAATCTCTAAGAGTCACTCATTGTATAGGCTTTCAGTGAAAACAAAATTGTCCTCTGATGAAATAAATAGACCTAGGTATACAATTGACCTTATCTTATTAAATATGAAATATATTCTTAATATTCATCTCAGTGGAGAGTTATAATGCAATAATTCAGAGCAGAAGAAATAGTTTTTTAAAAATTTTTTAAAGATATTTTATCTATCTTATTTTTAGAGAGAGGAGAAGGTAGGGAGAGAAATATCAATGTGAGAGAGAAACATTGATCAGTTGCCTCCTGTGCATGCCCTGACTGGGGACTGAACCCACAACCCAGGTATGTGCCCTGACCAGGAATCAAACTGATGAACTATTTCTTTGAGGGGCTATGACCAGCCAAGTGAACCACATAGATCAATGAGAGATAGTTTATCTTATTTGTCTATAAATTTCTTAATGTGAAATAACTCAAGGAGAAATTTACTTAAATACTAACAAAATATTCTCTGGAGAAAAAAATTCTCTGTTTTGTCTCAGTCCAATTTATTCCAGTACAACTACTTACTGAGTTTATTTTACATAAGTTTTATACATTACTTGGAAAACAAATATGGGACAGTGGCTACTCTTTGATTTTCTTTGGCTTTTGATGAAGCCAAGTTTTATTTGCATTATGATCTGGACTATTAAGTTACAGGGGATGCATTTTTATTTTGACACATTTGAATTGTTTGACTCTCCAGAATCATTTAAATTTTCCTTACTCTCTAGCCACCCAATAAAGATATACAGCTAATAAAAGGAACAAGTTTTGGCTTATAGTCTATTTCAGTGATTTCAGCTGGTATGCTGCAAGAATTTTAAAACATGCAATATCTGACTAGCCAGGGGCACTAACATCATTTTTTCTTAGATTGTTAAGTAAAAAAGAAATGACAACAGCCAACTCAACAATAGCTTTTTAGTGTGAATGAATCAAAATTATACTTATTTTTGGTTAGATCAGCAAAAATATATATATTTTTGATGTGCCACAGAATTTTATAGTTTGCATGTGTGGTGAGATGAAAAAGGTTGAATATCACTGGCTTATTTAATCTTTTTACAGGAATATGATTATTTAGTTTAATTGTTCCCTTTTTTACTAGTTTGACTCCAATTTTAAAACATGCAACATCTGACTCGTCAGGGGCACTAACATCATTTTTTCTTAGATTGTTAAGTAAAAAAGAAATGACAACAGCCAACTCAATAGCTTTTTAGTGTGAATGAATCAAAATTATACTTATTTTTGGTTAGATCAGCAAAAACATACTTTTTTTTTTGTGGTATTCTTCACAGACTCTCTAAGACTCATTCACTGTATAGGCTTTCAGTAAAAACAAAATTGTTCTCTGATGAAATAAATAGACCTAGGGATACAATTGACCTTATCTTATTAAATATGAAATATCTTCTTGGTATTCATCTCGGTAGAGAGTTATACCAAATTAAGCTCAGTTGCTTCCAAAAAGCAAAGTTATTTTTCTCTGTTGAAGATAAGCAAAATGATATTCAACCTGATTTAAAGATCACTTCAAAACTTTTTCATAAATTACTGGCAAAATCACAGTCTTCATTTGAATTTATAAGCTCTGACAAATCAATTCAAATGATCAATCATGTTACTTCATAGTTTGTTTTGTAAAGGTTCCTTGTTATATAAATGTTTTTAAAAAATAATGAAAATTTAGTGTGAAAAAGAAGTTCTATGGTCTTTTGCACTAAGAGAGTACCTAGATCTCTAATAATGCACCAAGAGCACTTAATAGATTATGAGCATAAGAACAATGTCTGTAAACACTTTTAAGATCAACTTAGTCTTCCTCTGGTAACTGAAGCAGAAGGAAGCATTTTTAATGTGATTCCAGGGTAAAACGTCCAAAAGCTTTGAGTATTGGAACAGTTTTCACACAATAAAAAAGCTCCTTATGCGGCAACTTTACCCTTGCTTTCAGGACACTTTTATTTTCTGCTGCAGAAATTAATGTGAATACTATCAATGAACTCAGCCGCATAATATGCTCTGCTTATGTCTTTACCAAATGTTTTGTTGTGTGTCTCTGCATCCAGTACCCAAAAATTCAAGTGCTTTTACTTTTTCCTATGAAATATTAACTTGTAGAGAAATCTCAGTATTTTTCTTCAAGAGTGATCCCCTGACCCTGAGACAGAATCAAGACTATTCTTACCTTTTTGTTATGTCTTAAAATGCTAAATTTCAAAGTAATCAGTTTTAACAGAAGAAAAAAAGCATAGAAGTTTTGAATAAGTACCAACGCTAATATCATAATGTTGGCGGTGGTAAGAATGGCACCTGTGTGCCTCCTGAAAGCCTATAATTTATAATCAAGATGAGCTCCCCATTCATTCAGTCTATTTATAGAGCTGGTTTTTCTAACTTTGGATGCAAAAATTGATTTAGGCATCAAAAGGGCGACATTTTGGCTATCTTAAGTTCATATCACTTCTAGTTAAATCTTCCTATTTCCGTAGGTACTTGTAAAAAAGCCTTCCTATCAATTGCAGGAGTATTAATGATGGCTGGGGTCTGAAAGTTTATGGCCTTGGAGACACAATTTCTCGTGTTAATTTTAGTGTTCTCTAGAGATCTGCAGAGTCGGAACACATTTCTAGAGGTATTATGCAGTGAGTTGAAGTACGGTGCATGTGGGTTGAGCTCCAAGGCACTGTCACTTCCCAAGTCATCTCAAACCCTCATATGTGTCTTGGTTTCTCACTGTCTAATAAGAGGGAGGACCCCCCAAAATCAGAATTATCTTGTAATATAGCTTTCCCTTGCGAGTGAGTGTTTTAGGAACCCATCTGTATCCGTACCAGCTGGCATTGTCGTGAGAGGCTGCACTCAGTTTCAGTGAATGTTTTTAGAAGACTCTTTCAATGTGTTTGCTTATTTCATAACAGATGATTTATGAGCACACCTGCTGATACCTTGCTGAGTGTTCAGCAGTTTTTGACCGAAAACAGCATGATTCCCATGCCCCACCCTCCCTATTCACCCAGTCTCACTCCAACCAACCTTTTCTTATTTCCCCCAGATGAAAAATGTCCTCAAAAGGAATCATTTTGCTGATGCAGAAGAGGCGAAACAAAAAATGACAGAAGCAATATAAGGTATCAAAGTCAATGAGTTCAAAAACTGTTTTGGGCAGTGGAAAAAAAATCTCAATAGGTGTATTGCATAAAATGGAGAGTACTTTGAAGGTGACTGAAGTTTAAACATGTAAGAATAAATGCACATTTTTTATGAATAAATTCCATTTTGGGGGTTTTTCTGGGTCCCCTCTCCTATAACTGTGAGGATCCAGAGCACTAGGTAACCAACCTTTATGCATACAACCCAGGATGAGTCAATTGTTTAATTATAGGTGAGTTGGAACTCCCCATGGGGCTCCTGCAGGTAACAAAGGACGTGCTCTGGCACCTCCACAGAGAACCGTAGTCACACAAGAATGCCGGAGATTTGAGCTGGAGGGAGGAAGTGTCCCTTCTCTTCTCAGCCAAGGGAGTGCAGGTGCTCTTTTCTCCAGCAAAAAGTTCTGTGCAGACCCTCAGAAAGGAATTCCAATTGAAAAGCCAAAGTTAAAAACCAGCCACCTATATGACTCAAAATTTTAATATACATATTTGTTATACAAGGGGCAACCCAAGAAGTTGAATTTATTTATAAAAAATTGTGTATTTATTCTTACATATTTAAAATTCAGTCACCTTCAAAGTACTCTCCATTTGATGCAGTGACCTATCAAGGTGTTTTTTACAGTCCTCAAAACTGTTTATGAACTTGTTGATTCTGATGCCTTTGCAGACTTTTTTCATCTGGGGACATCAAAAAAAAAAAAAAAAACCCTCAATCCAGGAAAGATTGGGTGAATAGGAAGGGTAGGACCAGGGGGGTCATGATATTTTTGGTCAAAAATTGCTGAACACTCAGCCTGGTATGGGCAGGTGTGCTAGTAAATCACCCATCATGAAATAAGCAAACAAGTTGAAAAAGTCTTCTAAAAAATTCGTTGAAGCTGAGTGCAGCCTCTTACAACAACACCAGCTGGTACACAGACACAGATGGGTTCTTAGAATACCCACCTAGTGGGTGAAGCCTGGATTGCAAGGGGTCTACCCTCAAGAAGATTATTCCAGATTTTTAGGGGTCCCCTTCATATGGTAAAGAGTTTTTTAAATATTAACAAATTGAAAAAACTATAAATTAAATCACTCATGAATCTAGAAGAATTACCAGTGAAAATGGATCAACAGAGTATATGAATAGCTGTGATTGGGCATCTAATAAAATTGTTTTTTTTCACTAACACACTTTATTACTTTTTATAATTTAACAAAAACAAAAACCTTACAAACAGTAAAATTTGAAGACTTAATCAAATTGAACATAATCATATTTTACCTGTTTCTCTTATCCTAAATAATTTAATTTTTTTCAAAATTTAATCATTTTACTGCATATTCAATGGTATTTTATTTATTATTTATTTTTTATTGTTGTTCTATTACAGTTGTCCCAACTTTTCCCATGTTGCTCTGCCCTACCCTACCCTGCCAGCAACTCCACTCCCACAGTCAACTCCCACCCTGCCGTCCATGCCCAGGGGTCCTTTACACGTGGTCCTTAACTAGACACTTCCCGCTCTTTCCCCCGTTATCCCACGACCCCACCTCTTTGATCATTGTCACTCCGTTCCTTGTTTCCATGCCTCTGGTTCTGTTTTGCTTGTTTGTTTATTTTCTTCATTAGTTTCCACTTATAGGTGAGATCATATGCTATTTGTCTTTTGCTGCCTGGCTTATTTCACTTAACATAATGCTCTCTAGTTCCATCCATGCTGTCACGAAGGTTAGGAGTTCCTTGTTTCTTTCTGCTGTGTAGTATTGCATTGTGTAAATGCATCACAGTTTTCTGATCCACTCATTTACTGATGGACACTTAGACTGTTTCCAACAGTTGGCTATTGTAAATGATGCTGCTATGACCATTGGGGAGCATAGGTTCTTTTGAATTGATGTTTCAGGATTCTTGGAACATAATCATAGCAGTGGGATCGCTGGTTCAAAAGGCAGTTCCATTTTTAGTTTTTTGAGGAAATTCCATACTGTTTTCCACAGTGGCTGCACCAGTCTGCATCCATTAGGATTTCCTTTTCTCCACATCCCCACCACCAGAACTTGCTGTTTTTTGATTTGTTAATGATGGCCATTCTGACTGGTGTGAGGTGGTACCTCACTGTGGTTTTAATTCGTGTATCTCTGATGGCTCGTGATGTAGAGCATTTTTTCATGTGTCTATGGACCCTCTGTACGTCCTCCTTGGAGAATTGTCTGTTCATGTCCTTTGTCTATTTTTTAATTGAATTGTTTGTCTTCCTGGTGTTGAGTCATGTGAGTTCTTTACATATTTTGGAGATCAAACCCTTTTCTGAGGTATCATTGGCAAACAGAATTTCCCATATGATTCATTACCTTTTCATTTTGCTGATGTTTTCTATAACTGTGCAGAAGCTTTTTAAGTTGTTGTAATCTCATTTGTTTATTCCTTCCTTTATACCCCTTGTTCTGGGATGTGTATCAATGAAAATATTGCTGTGTGGGATATGTGAAATTTTACTGCCTATAATTTCCTCTAGGACTTTTATGATGACACAACTTATATTTAAGTCTTTTATCCATCTTGAGTTTATTCTGATGTGTGGTATAAGTTGGTGGTCTGATTTCATTCTTTTGCATGTACCTGTTCAGATCCTCTAACACCATTTATTGAAGAGGTTACCTTAATGTCATTTCATGCTCATGCCACTTTGTCAAATACTAATTGACCATAGAGACTTGGGCTTATTTCTGGGTTCTCTATTCTGTTCCACTGACCTATATGTTTGTTCTTAAGCCTGTGCCAGACTGTTTTGATTACAGTGGCCTTGTAATATAGTTTGATATCAGATATTATGATCTCTCCTACTTTGTTCTTCTTTCTCAAAATTGCTGGAGCTATCTGGGGTCATTTATGGTTCCATATAAATTTTTGAAATATTTGTTATAAATTTGTGAAATATGTCATTGGTACTTTAATAGAGATTGCATTGAATCTGTAGAGTGATTTGTGTAGTATGGACATTTTGATGATGTTAAACCTTCCAATCCATGAACATAGTATATGCTTCCATTTATTAGTGTCCTCCTTAATTTCTTTCTTCAGTGTTCTGTAGCTTTCCAACTACAAATATTTTACCTCTATGGTTAAGTTCATTCCTAGGTACTTTATTTTTTGTCTCTCTATAATAAATGGCGTTGTTTCCTAGTTTCTATTTCTGATATTTCATTATTGGTGAACAAAAATGCCTTCAATTTTTGAATATTGACTTTGTATCACACTGTTTTGCTAATTTCACTTATTAGGTCAAGCAGTTTTTGATGGAACCTATAGAGTTTTCTATGTACAGTATCATGTCATCCACAAGTAATGACAGTTTTACTTCCTCCTTCCAATTGGATGCCTTTTATTTCTTGTCTCATCATTGTGGTTAGAGCTTCCAACACTATGTTCAATAGAAATGGTGAAAGCAGACATACTTGTCTTGCTCCTCATCTTAGGGAGAAAGTTTTATTTTTTGCCTATTGAGTATAATGTTTGCTGTAGGTTTCTTGTTTATGGCCTTTATTATGTTGAGGTGTGCTCCCTCTATTCCCACTTTGCTGAATGTTTTTATCATGAATGGGTGCTGTAATTTTTTCAGCATCTATTGATATGATCATATGATGTTTGTCTTTCATTTTGTTTATGTGTTGTATTACATTTATAGATTTGCATATATTATACCATCCTTGTATCCCTGGGGAAAATTCCCACTTGATCATGTCTTCTCTTTTTTTCTTGATGAGTCTGGTTAAAGTCTTGTAGATTTTGTTTACCCTTTCAAAGAACAATGTTCTGGATTTATTGATCCTTTGAATTGTTCTTTTATTCTCTATGTCATTCTTCTCTGATCTTGATTATTTCCTTCCTTCTACTCTTTCTGGGCTTTCTTTCTTATTGTTCCTCTAATTCTTTTAGATGTAGGTTTAGGTGGTTTATTTGAAATTTTTCTATCTTTTTTTAGGTAGGCCTGTATTGCTGTGAACTTCCCTCTGGGGACTGCTTTTATTGTGTCCCATAAGTTTTGGGCTCTTTTATGTTCATTTTCATTTGTTTCCAGAAACATTTTTATTTCTTTCTGGATCTCATTGTTAGCCCATTCATTATTTAATAACTTGTTATTCAGTCTCCATGAATTTAAATGTTTTTGAGTTTTTTCCTGGAAATTGGTTTCTAGTTTCAAGCCATTATGATCCAAGAAGATGCCTGATACAATATCAATTTTCTTGAATTAGTTGAGGCTTGTTTTGTGTCCTACCTTGTAATGTACCTTTGAAATTGTCCTATATGCATTTGAAAAGAATGTATATTTTGCTTCTTTGGGGTGAAAGGTTCTGTATATATCAATTAAGCCCGTTGATCTTGAGTATTGTTCAGTGCCACAATATCCTTGTTGATATTTTGCTTGGAATGTCTACCCGCTGTTGACAATGGGCTGTTAAAATCCCCTAGTATGAGTGTGCTGCTGTCAGTATCTCACTTAAAGTCCTCCAAGATATTTCTTCTATGTTTGGGTGCTTCTATATTGGGTGCACATACGTTTACAATGATTATATCTTGTTGATGGATTTTTCCCCTATATATTATGAGATGTCCTCCTTTGTCCCCTTGCGTGGCTTTTGTTTTGAAGTCTATTTTGTCTCATATAAGTATTACTACTCCAGCTTTTTTTACATCATCATTTGCTTGGGATTTTTTTTTCCATCCCTTCACTTACAGTGTATAGATGTAGTGTTCTGAGGTGGGTCTCTTGTAGACAGCACATATGTGGGTCTTGTTTTCTTATCCACTCAGCTACCCTATATCTTTTGATCAGAGCATTTAATCCATTTACATTTAAGGTTATTATTGATAGGTACTTATTCATTGCCATTTTTCCCCTTTGTACCTCCGTTCCTCTCTCTCTTTCTCTTTTTCTTCATCTTCGTAAAGCATTCTCTTTACCATGTCTTGCAATGTCTGTTTGGTGGAGATGTATTCTTTTAGACTTCTTTTATCTGAGAAACTTCTTATTTCACCTTCCATTTTAAGTGAGATTTGCTGGGTAAAGTGCTCCTGGTGAGGTCTTTGCTTATCGATACCTGGAATATTTTTTGCCATTCCCTTCTGGCTTGCAATGTTTCTATTAAGAAACCAGCTGACAGCCTTATCAGAGCTCCCTTGTATGTTAATAGCTGTTTCTCCCCTGTTGCCTTTAAGAATCTCTCTGTCTTTGAATTTTGCCATTTTAATTATGATGTGTCTTGGAGTGGGCTTCTTTGGGTGCATCTTGATTGGGACACTCTGTACTTCCTGGACATAAGTGACTTATTTTCTCATCACATTAGAGAAGTTTCCTGTCATTACTTTTTCAAACAGGTTTCCTATGTCTTGCTCCTTTTTTTCTTCTGGCAGTATTCCTATTATACAGATATTATTACATTTCATGTTGTCCTGCAGCTCCCTTAGCCCCTCTTCTTTCTTTTTGAATCTTTTTTCATTCTGTTGCTCTTTCTGGGAACTTTTTTCTGCCTTGTCCTCAAGTTCACTGATTTGATCCTCTGCTTCTTCTAACCTGATTTTAATTCCTTGTACTGTATTCTTCACTTCAGATATTGTATTTTTCATTTCTTCCTGGGTCTTACTGATAGTTTCTATGTCCCTTTTCATGCTTGTGTAGTTTGCAGTAAGTTCCTTGTAGTTTCCCCGGTGTTCTTTGTAGTTCTCACGGAGCTGCTTGAGCATCCTTATAACCATTATTTTGAACTTGATGTCTGATAGTTTGCTCACTTCAATATTATTTAGCAGTATTTCTGAGGATACCTCCTTTCCTTTAGGTTGGGCTTGTTTCTTTGTCTCCCCATTTTCCATGACTCTACTTCTTTACTTCTGCATATTAGATTGATCTGCTTTGATTCCCTGTCTTCATAGTTTGATCTTCTTTGGTAGGAGACCTGTAGGAATCAATGGTGCATCCTTAATGTCCTAAGCTTGATGGTCTTGGGGTGCCCTTTATGCTATTTATATGGGCTTTCTGGTTGTAATTGGGTTTTTGATGTTGTTGGGTCATTCTTTGACAGGGCTTCCCTCTGGCTGGCTGAGAATCACTTCATTCACAACATCTTTTATACCGTTGTACAGGTGCTGCCAGAACAAAACCAAACAGCTCAGGATATACACTCACGACTGCAAAAATAACCGTTATCCACAACCACATTATCAATAGCAAATGAGCCAATATTAATAAAGGTATAAAGAGATTAAGACTACTATAAGAAAGGAAAAACAAATATGAGGTAACTAATTTAAAGAAAAGTGATTTTGCAAGGGTAGAGGGAGGAACAATAAAAAGAGTAGAACAGAGCTATGTGAAGAGAGGAAGAAAATAATATTTACATCATAAATGAAAAAAAGGAGGGAAGACAGCAGAATGGAGAAAGAGAAGAGAAGCATATAGCACTAGGATTAAACCAAGATTTTAAAAATATATATATTTTATTATATATATAGTGAGAAAAAAGAACAAAACTATATATAATATATTTATATTTTTATATATTTTATATATAAAATAGGGACCAATTGGAGAAAAAAATCCACCACAGCAATATCAACAACAAATGAGCTAAGATTAATATGGTTAGGATGGGAATAAGAGGGAAAAAGAAGTAAAGAAAAGCTTAAGAGATGTCTAGAGGAAAAAGTGATTTTGAGAGGACAGAGGGAAAAGGAATACTAGAGTGAGGTTGAAGACAAGACTAAAACAGGAAAAAATTAAATTTTAAAAGGAAAATAAGAAAGGGTAGGAGAAAGGCAAAATAGAGTAAGAGAGGGGAGTATTAAAATTTGAAATTTGAAATACAAAAATGGTGACTATCTAGAAATATAATTGAAGAAATACAGCTATAACAACCTTATCCACAACCAATGAGCAAAGATTGGTTAAGGTGGAGAGAGAACAGGACATTTTAAGAACAGGGAAAAGAATGTGGGATGGCTAATGATAAGCAAAAATTGCTTTGGGAGGCTGGAAGGTGAAGAAATAGTAAGACCGAAGAATAGAAGCAATTTGTAACAAGAGAGAAAATAGAATTTAAAACAAAAATAAGAGAAGGAAGGAAGATGGTAAAATGGAGTAAGAGAACTGCAGAGCAAAATATGAGATTTGAAATAAATTATAATATAAAACCTAGCGACAATTTAGGCCCAAACTTAAAGGACAAGAAACAAATGTTAAAGAGCTATGCAAGAAAGAAAATAACGCCAATTATAAAGACTGAGGGGATCAAGCCCCAAGGAACTGTATAGCTCATAGTGTCTGATGAAGGGGACTTTCAGAGCTTTATCTTCTTTCCCCTGCTGAAATGAACTCAACAGAACAATCCTGAGCCTGACCTTGCTGATCTGCAGAGCCTGTAATCCCACAGGTGAGGGGTGGACTCTCCTGCCTGTGAGGGGACCTGGCTGGCTGCAACAAATCTCAGGTGTTCAGCTCCTGTCTTCCAGTCCCAAGTCTATTGCTCTCTTGCAGGAGGTTTTGAGCCTGAATTCTCTACTCTGAACAGCCCCCTGCCTGTGAGCCATCCTGGGTTGGATCCTATGTTTCCTTCAGTATGACTCTATCACTCTGAGTTTTTGGTTAGCAGAGCCACTGTGCCTGCGGGCACACATGTGTGAGGCCCAGGTTCCTACTGAGTCTCAGGTCTTGCCTCAGCTCCCCTTTTAAGAGTTCTTGTGTGGCCCCCACCCTGCAGCACCAGTTCCTGGTGGGCCTATTCTCCATGCACTCTCTGTGCCCCCAAATCACATTCTTTCATGGCCAGTTCTGGCAACCATCTTTCAGAGCCTCTGACAGTTTTGGATAAAGTTTCTCTCTGGATCTTTCTCAGATGGCATTGAAAAGACCCTCACATCTATACTATACTACAGGATGGAGTCCTGACCCCACTTCCTCCATAGATCTTCAGCCTCTGTGGTCCCTGCTCCCACTGTGCTATTTCTTGAGCCCACACTTCCCAGTCTCTCTCTACCCCAGTAGCCTGCGGCTCCTGAGCCCCTTAGCAGCTGTTCCAATTCTGTAGAGCCAGAAATGTGCTGGGCAACTGTGGTGGCTACACTTGGAAAGCCCAGCCTGCCAGCTCCCAGGTGCCCTGTAGGTGGGCAGGTTCTTGCCCACTGCCACACACTCCCCACACTCTTGTCTGTGTACGTGCTCACTCACAGGCATTCTCACTCACTCCCCACTGGACTCTTGAGTCAACTGCTCTGTGTTTTGGCTGCAAAACCAGTCCAGCTCTGAGAACAAGTGGACGAAGTGACCAGCTATTCTGCCACCATCTTGGATTTCCTCATATTCTAACTAATTTAAAGAATGTTTCCCCTTCAGCTATTTTTTTCCATCAGCCTAGACAATGACCTAGAATATATTAACATTACAACAATTCTATAAATTAATGTATATAAAAATATGGCATATTTTTACTTTTATCTGCCCCAATAAAAATGATATATGTGTATGTTTGTTTTGTAGGTTTCTCTTGGTGTATATCTGTATGAGTTAAAATTGCTATTAGAATTATTCATGTAGTAAGGTTTTATAAATCAAAATATAACAAATATAAGAACTTATAACAAAAGACTTAAATGAATTGCAATATACCTAAAACTCAAACCATTCTTAAAATCATCAAGAGAAAATTATAAATAAGATTATAAAACAAAGTATGAGATTAAAATGAACAACAACAAAAAAAGCCTAAGATGTAATTAGAAATTAAAACGAAGATAAATGAAATAATAAACTTATGGTTTGAAATTATCCAATGATTTCAAATAATAAGTGGAAGATTTTTAATTTCAGGAAACAGAAGCAGTAATGCTGAAGTCAAACTGAAAAAAAGGGCCTGAATGAAAAAGCAAAGCAAATAAGACAAAAGGTAATAACAGGAAATTTGATATATAAGGGTAACATGTATGATGAATAATTTGAATTTATAGAATAAACTTCTATATTTTTTTTGCCCTTTCAAATAAGCTCCCTTGTATATCCATTTCCTATATCTTATTGACATTTTGGGATTATATTATGGCTGTTCTTATTCTATTTATGTTCACTAATAAGAATAGTATTCCTCTAGTAATTGACTCACTTTATAATTAAAATGATTGAAATGGGTTTATTCCAGTCTAAGCCATCACTTTATAAACCCAACTCAGTGTTTTTTCCTTCACTTCATCGGAGACTTGATAGTTGGCAAATATACCAATAATAGGAAAGTGGACCACTTTTTTTCTTTTTTCACTCCTTATTTTTCACTCCCCTTCATCCATCCTCTACTTTGTTTTATTTATCCACCAAGGAAAAAATAAGTTGAAAAGAGATTAAAGAGACTTTTTTTTCTGGTAGACATTCCAATTTTGCCACCTTATGGAACCTAGGTATATTTTTTTTTCTAGAGGTTCTGTAGAAACTTCCCCACTGAAGAGTGACCCAATATGAAAGCTCCTCCTAGTTGTGATTGCTTACTATGATAACCTCTAGATTTCACTCACTAGAGTATATACCATAGCCTCTAGCTATGGGGAACACCTTGCCTAATGACCAGCCATTGAAGATGGAACATTAGCAAGAGAGCTCAAACTCAGTTACTTTCTGTGGCATCCACTCAGTCTCAGCTGCAGTCATATCCACTGGTCATCCCAAAAGGAGGCACAGTGGCTTCATCTTTTGTCCCCCCTTTACCTTGCATGTTATCCAATCTTCCAGGAATATATGTTAGGCTCTTTCAAAAACTCTCTTACCACAGTTAACTCTTATGACAACTTCACAGCAGCCCTATGAACAAGACTGAGATGCCTACAATTTTGTGGGCATCCTCAAAATCCATGAATAATTTTTGTGAATTCCTCCTCATGACGTGATTTGGGAAGGAAAAACTCATTCCCTCCTTTATGGTTAAGAGATAGAAAGGAAAGGGAAAAGCAAAATAAATAAAAAAAAAAAGAAGAGAAATAACACTCCCAACTTAAATTAACATTCCTATTTTAGCATATGAAGTAGAATCTTATTAATATCAAAAATGTTCTGAAGGCTCATTAATGCCTAGTTCTTATTGCCTAGTATAGCATTTACAGAATTTTCTCTATGGTAGCACCTCCCATTTACATGGTATTTTTCATGTGTAAAGTGTACTCATTTTATATTGTCATGCGAGCTTTACACATAATTCTAATTGTCAGTTGAAAAATCTGGTAAGTCCATAAATAGTAAGTACAAGGGAAGCCATTCCAGGGTTACAAGTGAGAAAACTGAATAAGAGAGAAGTTAAGTGATTTGATATGGCTAAAATGTTATGTGTCAATAGGCATGTCTTCTTAAGTCATGTATGCTATCATTTACAATTTCTTCTCTACCAAATTAATTATTAATGTGATTCACATAAATATAAAGCAACTAGCTATTCTGATCTAATGGGAATGTTGGACTTCCTTCTATTAATTTTTTAAATTATTTATTGATTTTATAAAAAGAAGAAGGGAGAGAAAGAGAACAAGAGTAAGCAAGAGAGAAAGGGACATCAATTTGTTGTTCCATTTATTTATGCATTATTGGTTGATTCTTATATGTGCCCTGGTTAGGGACCAAATCTGCAAGCTTGGAATATTGGAACAATGCTCTAACTAACTAGCCTGGGCTGAACATTGAACTTTTATAATACAAAAATGAGTACTCTGACATTTGTGCCATTAGTTAATAATCATTTTAAAGACACAGATGAAAAACAGAAACAGTGTATATCCATGACTGATAAAGCTTCTGGTAAAAATTTTATCCCTCCACTTAAATAGATGCACTTGATCAAAAAATTGCAAGCAAGTGGCTAACTCATTCTCTACTTTGTTGGTCTTGTTTACATATGTATGTATATATTCATCTGTTTGTAAAATTATTATATTAAAAGTAATTTTATTTACATGTGAAAACTACATTTAGAAATATTTATTTGATATTAATTTTAAAATTCTGTCCTTTCACACAATCCTTTTTTTTAAGTCAATCTGTCATTTAACATTAGGACATTTTCTTATGGTTGTACAAATCTCATTTTATTTAATTATATTTGAGGGAATCAGAGGTATATTTATGAAGTTAATGTTACAAATAGAAATTCCAGTATATTTTTTTAAATTCTCAAATAATTGAAAAAATATATTTGAAGCAAAGCAGAAATTCAGGGTTTTCAAAAAATAATTTCTAGATAGTATCATGTAGAATGTGTGTAGCTGTCATTTTTTTAGATATTTCTCAACATGAGCTTTACTTAACTGTCTGCACATAGCTAATTTTAACGGGAAATATATAATCCATTAGATAATGGATAAGTGAATCTTAGGAAGAAGTATCTACTTTGGAGTAAAGGAAAAACTCAAATATATTCTATATTCTCTGGCAACCTATGTGTCATTTTTGCCCATAAAGTTGAAGAACAAATACAACCAAATAGTAAACAGATATTTTTCCATTAATTAGATGTCTGTTTGTGTTCCTTAACCTTTAGAACAAATGTTATCAAATAATAGATGATAATCAAGAATCTTGACCTCCTGCCTGATGAGTTTCTCAACTAGTTGCCAGAGCAGAACTCTTATTTCCCTCATACTTGCCACTTACGGCCCAAACAGATTTTCAGGTTGACAGCAGCAACCATTCCCTTAGCTCATAAACAGTGCGACAATTAAGGTTTAATCAAATAAAATAAGGTCCTCACAATACATCATTAGGAGCCTAGTTTTAGTGAAACTTGTAACTGCTAAAGTGATAAATTATTATAAAACAATCTATGCATGTGGATTTGTGATAGCAAGTGCAATGGAAGTGCTCAGAAATCAAAACTCGAAAATGCATTCCTCCAGCTTTCCCAGAGGAGACATCAGAAACAAAGCAAGTAGCTTAAATTCTTGGGCTTTCTCATTCTTGAATTCTATAGTCTTTCAAAACATTTTCTATTTAAGTAAAGTCCCAGGGGCTAAAAAAACTGTCAAAATATAGTATTTATGTCTTCCGGACCTCAGATCATTCCCAAATGGTAGAATGTTTTGCACCTAATTTATTGTAAACATGAAAATATGTAAACTCCATTCAATGCAATGCAAATTGAAATTAATGAGTCTGAAGGTAAGTGATGAGTTTCAGCTGCAGACATCAATGGGCTGGAGTGGACCAAGTTATAATGAGCATATCTGAAATAGATGATTTTTGCTTTTTTTGAGGGGGGGCATTGAATAGCATCTATTCAACAGATCCCTCTATTCTAATGTAAAAGTTAATTATTTGAACATTAAATATTCAAATAAACACATTATAGTTATAAGTCCTCTGTAAAGTTAAAGAAAAAATATAGTTTTCCCTCACTGAGTATTTATTCTATATAATAAGAGGAGAGAAAAACATGTTTGTAAATTTCATAATGTCCTTGAGAATTAATGTGTTAATTAAATATTTTGAAGAACCATGGTATATGATTGTTTACTACTGAAGTGATGGATGAGAGCACAAGAAAATGAGGATATCTCTACTTTAATGTAATACACTGCTCTTTAAAAGTCCCAGTGACTAAAAAGATTAATCACCAACAAAGCAAATAAACTTAATACATCAAATTATTTATCTTGGTGTTTTATTTATTAGTTAAATCCTTCTACTTGTTAGTGTTAGTATATTCTGTTCTCACCAGCTAGATCAATAATAGAATTCATTATTCCACTTACCTAAGAAATTTAGAGGTAATACGGGTTCAAGTATAGTTGAGGTGTTTGTGCAAATAATACTTGATAACAGGTTTCCTAATCCTTTGATGTTTCTGTTTGACTGGCTTTACTCTCAGATTCTACAAGATAGCCTCCATTTTATATCCTTCAATGCAACCAATAAAAGAAAAAACATTTTAAACTCACAACAAAAGCAAAGGGCTCCTTAAAGTTCACACTTTTTGACTGACCACATTCACATATATTAAATAGATGCATATGTGTGTATATTATATACTGTATAGATTTGGTTCCAAAAGGACTGATAAAACTCTCATTTAGCCATAACATCCAGATTCAAATCTAAGAATGTGGGTTGATATTAAATTCAAACATAGGTCATTTGCACCTAATAACTCACAGTTAAATTTTATATTTATTCAGTCACAAGGGTAATCAACATTACTTCATTGTTATTAATAAATAGTCCGTATATATATTCTAAAATACAGAAAAGAAAGGAATCCTTAAACTGACAATGAACTAAATTTTGTTTTTGTTGCTGATGTTATTTTATTTAGTATTTTTACATCATCTGTATGTCCTATTTGTTCTTATCCATCTTGAACATACATGAGATAAACATGTAGATGGCTTTCCATTTTGCAAGGTGTAATCCTTTAATCTTCAGCAGCCAGTTTCTTGTAAGCATGGTTTAGACGGGCTGACCAACAGTAGTTTAAGTGCTTTGTTAGTAAAGATATTTTGTAGACCAGGTTACAAAATACAATTTCCTTAAACTTGTCAAAAATATAACTCTAGAAGTTGTTTGTTTGTTTTACCAGCTTCTTAGTTTATTTATTTTGAGTGAAATCCAAAGTCTATTGAATAATGCTGGTGATCTTACCCAGTTAAACTCCTTGAACCTAATTTTCTGTCTAGAGTTTTCTATCTCTAATCAACAGATTTCTGTACTCTGTATATCCTATCAGGGTTCAGGTTATGATTTCTATTTGGACCAGTGGTTCCTTCTTTCCTTCTGCATGCATTTTAATCTGTCTTGAGAAATTAAAAAAATGGCCTGGTGGGTTAGGAGTGGACAGGCTGCATCTCTCCTACAGTGTTAGGCGGAGAGTTCATGAGAGAGGTTGTATTTAATAAATCCAGGAAAATCCTGCTTTTCTCATATCATTATCTCATAATTTTCCTAGACTTTTAACATATTGGTCTTCTCCAACCTAGTTTCCAGGTTGAATTAATTAACCTTGGATTATAGGATACAATAAAATGTTCTCTTCTTCTTTAATCTTCTTTATACTTTCAAAAAGGTTATTTCTTAGCTCTGTTCCTCTAGAAGACAAAACTCAAGCTGGGAATTTTGGTGATTATATTTTATTATAGAGGTGGAAGTCCAAAACTGAGAAAGAAGATAAAAAGAAGTGAGGAAAAGTGAGACTCCCCATTCTCCGTTGCTACTTCTTATGTACAGTATCTTTTATTCTTCAACAAGAATCTTTAAAAAACAAAAATCTATCTTCAACAAAAATCTTTAAAAACAACAACAACAAAAACCAACAAAGTCTAAGAAAGAAAGTAAAATCTTAAAAAAAAAAAACTTAGAAAGTGCATCTTCTAGAAGATGATTTCTTTTCTTTTTTCGTACATAGTTTATTTTAATTATTTAAAAAAATATTGTTATTCTCACCTGAGGGTATTATTTCACTGCTTTTAGAGAGAGAGGAAGGGAGAGAGAGAATTATTGATGTGTAAGATAGGCATCAATTGGTTGCCTTCCATACACACCCATACATGGGATCATACAGGGACAAGGAATCAACCCATAACCTAGGTATGTGCTCTGATGGGGAATTGAGCCATCAATCTTTCAGTTACAGGACGATGCTCCCACCAACTGAACCACACCAGCCAGGGAATATTTTAATTATTACTTTATTGAGAGTCTATCTTTAAAATATATATTCAATGTTTCACTTTGAAAGAACAGCTAAATGCAAAGTTATAAAACTAAAATATAAAGTTTAGAAAATGACAGAGTGGTTATTTATTTTACACTTGTTTTGCTTTTATCATCAGTGTTACTTTAGATGTTCTTCCTTCTCTTTACTATGCTGCTTTACAATGTTTTAGATCTTCTAGTCCTCCATCTTCCATTGAAAAGGAGAGTTACAAAAATTTGTGTGTTTTTACTTTACCATAGTTTCAATGAAAATATACTCTAAGACAAACACTTAAAATGGGACTATTAATTGGCTTTTAAAGTTTATTCTGTGGCCTATTTCACTTAACTCATTATTTCCTTTCACTTGTCTAGACTCTGATGATTATCCTTCTGTATTATTTCATATTTTTGTAAGTCTATTGTAATTATTTATGTATACATAATGGTTGTTTTCTATTGGAGTGGTGACAGCATAGATGGAAAGAAAGTAAAAGATTTAAGACTTATTTGGGGTATAGAATTGATAAGACTACATAATGAGAGAAATAGATATATTATCAGCTTAAGCGTTGTCCATAGCTTTTCTTTTTTTTTAAATTTCCAATGACACAATCTCATTCACACAGGTCTATTCTATTATTCCAACTCTCAATGCTAATGTATTTATGTTAAATCAATATGGTTTTGAGTATTTTTGTATCTGTTAATTAGTCTGTAGTATTGCTTAATTTTTATGCTGAAGTATAGTTTGGGTCAATGCCTTTAAATTACTTAACATATCAGATTCTGCAGCTGATGGTGCCAGAACCATAGAGCAATTTTCTGCACTCTTCTTCAAACGGGCCTTTTCCTCAGGTGTCAGAGTCACCTTCATGACATCTGAGATTCCATTCTGTCCCAAGATGCAAGGAACACTAAGGAAGCCGTCTTCTTTTATTCCATAGAGACCCTTGATCATGGTGGAAATTGGATGCACCTGCCTAAGATTCTTCATCATACTTTCTGCTCAATCTGCCACAGATAGTCCAATGGCCCAGGATGTGTAGACTTTCCATTTGATCACCTCATAAGCACTCTCAACCACCTGTTTGTGCACTTCTTTCCACTGTTCCTTATCTGCATCAGTGCACAGATCAGGGTGCAGAGTCTTCAGGGAGACACCCGCAACATTCACTCCACTCCACACAGGCACACTAGAGTCTCCTGCTCCCCAAGGACCCAGCCATGACAGCTTAATGGGTGAACTCCCAGCCTTTCCCACATTAGGTAATGGAACCTGGCTGAATCCAGATTGCAACCACTTCCAATAAGATGGTTTTTGGGAAAGCCACTTGTCTTCCAAGCCATGTAGATCAAGACATCCACTGGATTGGAAACAATAAGCAATTTGCAGTTGGGACTGTATTACAACATTAGGAATGATGAATTTAAAGATGTTCGCGTTATGCTGGACCAAATTAAGACGGCTTTCTCCCTCTTGTTGACGCGCCCCAGATGTGACAATAAACCAGCTTGGAGTTTGCAATCACATTATAGTCTTTGCTAGAGACAATTTTTGGTGTTCTAAGGGAAAGGCTGCCATGTTGGAGATCCATTATTTCTCCCTTTAATTTGTCTTCCATGATATCAACAAGAGCAAGTTCATCCGCCAAGTCCTTCATTAAGAGACTGATGGCACAGGCCATGCCAACAGCACCAACTTCAATGACTGTAATCTGATTCTGGGGGGATTGTTCTTCCTTTAGGAGATTCTCAATTATCTGATCCTTTAGAGTTGCCATTCTGGATTTAGAGCCCAAAGGAATCGGGTGTGCACGACGGAGAGAGCTTGGTGGTGCGCAGCACTGGATCCGAAGTTGGCAGCAACGGCTCCAATACCAATTTTTACACATTTTTCTTTTATTATCTGATTGTCTTACAGATGACCATACTCTGTTATTATTTTTATTATAGGGAATATAGAAAGCCTATTCTTTCTTCCTTCTACTTATTTAAATTTTTTAAATTGATAATTCTTAAAATTCTTATTTATTTTTAAAACATTGTTAATATACTAGTAATTTAAACTTCTGGTTATGATAAAGCAACAGATGTACTCTGTTGCCTTAAACAGCTTAAAAGGGAGAAAAACCATGCAAAAAATTTTCAGACACTGGAAAACAGATAGTGAAGACAATCATCTCTGAAAGAAGGAAAGCTCATGAGGTTAGCATTGAAGTTACTTGGCATGTTGCCTGGAGAGAATGTATAGGCCAGAGTAAAGAAAGTTCTGTAGATGGTGTAGCATATGGGGAGATTAAGATAACAAGAATTCACAAAGAACAGTATTTAAGAGGAGAAATCGACACATAGAACTCTGTTTGAGTGTTTTGCTGGATACAAACCATTTGAAGGCAAGGCAAGTACTGCCACCAACAGCAGGACAAAATCTCTAGAAGTCAGTAGGTCTCTGCATAGCCAGAGTAGAAAACTTACTAAAGTACTGAAAGATATATATATTGTATACACAAATGTTTTGCCTTAGTAGTGGAGCCAGCTTAAACTCGGTAAAAAGGTAATACTTATCCCTGGGATTTTTCATATAGCAAAAGTTAAAAAACACATATTTAAAAGGTCAACTCTTTACAGATAATATAACTCAATCACATAAAAATGCTAAAAATATTTTGAGGAACATTATCCTTCTCTATAACTCTAGCACACAATTATGTAAAGTTCAACATGTATGATGTTCAATTATCAGACATGCCAAAAAGCAGAGAAAATAATTCATAATTAGGCAAGTCAGTAAATAATTATATATTTAAAAATAAAACAAGTAAAATTATTGGACAAGGCAAATATAACAGCTATTAAAAAGACAAAATTTAAAGAAGGTCAAAAAACAGACATTTAATGGAAACATTGAGAAGAATGAAAAACAGATACATATCAAACTTAGTGTTATAAAAACAACACTGAATAAAATTTTAAAACAACACCAAAAGATATTAATAAAATAAAAATACATTTAGATATTGCATTCAAACAAACTATCCAAACTAAAGTAAAACAAACTAAACTATGTTCTATCAGTGAGTTGTAGGTCAATGTCAAGCACCTTAATAGTTGCATAGAGTTAAAATAGAAGTTTGTGGGTGAATGCAGCAGAAAATATAAGAACTAACTAATTGCCCATGATTTTTGAAAATTGAGAAAAACTCTAAACTCACAGAACCAAGAATTTTAGTAAACATCGTGCACAAAAAAGAAAAAAGGAGAAAACTGCACCAAGGCACATTATGCTGAAACTATTTAATCCTAGTGGTGAAGAAAAATCTTAAAAGCAATTGAGAAGAAAGACACATTGTCCAAAAGAGGAAAGGATGGAAATAGAATTCTTTTTGGAGATGAGGTAAGTCATGAAGTTGTGAAACAACATTTTTATGATCCTGAAAGAAACTTTACATTCATGCAGCCCTTCAGGTAGAAGGAAAGTAATACTTGATGGAAATCTAGATCTACATGAAGAACAATGATTACTGCAAATGATAAATATATGGTAAATATGAAATATACCTTTCTTATTTAAAAAGTTCTTTACATGTTTCAAAGTTTAAAGCAAAAATTATTTTAACAATATTATGGAGTTATAAAATATGTATAACTAAAATGCATGACAATGATAACATCAAGTTAGGGAAAACTGACATGCTGTCATATATTTACACTATCCATAAAATTATATAATATTTTTTAACATTGACTATGATACCAGTTATACTGTAAATCCTAAAATAACAATAAAAAATCAGAACAAATATATAAGGGTAACAAACTAATGAAATAAATAAAATGGAATGGTACAAATAATCAATCAAAAATAAAATAATGAAAAAAGGGAACAGAAACAGATGGCAAAATATAAAACCATTATTAAATAATAGATGTTTATCAAAATATATCAGTTTATACTTTGTTTAAAATAATTTTTAAATAGATTTAATATGTAAATATTAAATATAAACAAGAATTCATTTTCAGAAAAACCAATGAATATGACTTCACGACCTAAGATGATAATAAATTTCTTAGAACACATAGTGCTCACCATAGGAAAGAAAATGACAAATGGAGAACTTCTTTTCATCAAATATTAACATCGATAGTGAAATAACAAGCAACAATGTAAAAGAAGATATTTTAATAATATACAACTAGTGTCCATAATATATTTTAAAAATTCATAAATCAGTGTCAGAGAAAAGACCTAATAGAAATATGGGCAAAAGATATGATCCTTTCAAAGCTTTTCATACTAAAGAATAGTCAAGTGGACAAATAACATGCAAAGATGTTTAAGTCCTCAAAGATGATGACTATTTAATATAGTCATCAAAGAAATGCCAATTAAAATTTCAAGGTGATATCACTATACACTCACCAAAATTTAAAAAAAGACAGTAAAATACAAATGCTACTGATGATAGAGAACAATCCAAATTCTCATACACTGCTGATAGGAGTATAAAACACTTTATAGAACTGTTGGTCAGTATTTGAATATGTGCACACTCTATAGTCTAAAATTTCCACTGTAGGTATATACTCAAATAAAATGCCAAAATAAAAATAGAATTGTGGGGCTAATGCTGGACATGGCACCTCTACCATCTATGATAGAAAGCTGACCAGAGAGCTCCTGGCTGGAAGGAATGTGTGTTGTCCTGAGGGAGATAATGTATCTCCCTCCTTGTCTCCCCTGGGGATAAGTTTCTTGCCCAGTGATTGCTTCTTGACCTTTCCCTTCTGTGTGTACACACTGATATAATGTGGACTGTGGGCTACATGCAGGTTTGTGGAACTTAGGCCAGAGTCACTTTTGTCTGGAGCTCTTATAACAAGCCTCTAACTGAAGGAAGCTTGGTCCTACTTTGCCAATCTTCCATCATTGGTGTTCCTTGTAATGTGAGTATAAAGGTTATGTCTGCTCCATCAGGTTCTCTTTGTGTGTGTGTGTGTGTGTGTTGTTTTTTTTTTTTCAGTTTATCTGACGAGTGGTCAGGGTCACCAGGCTCAGCCTTCTCCATTACAATTGGTGTAGGCACCAGGATTCACCTATTCCTATAAATCTTTGAGTTGCTAGGTAGAATCCTGGACTGGCCAGCAAATTCTATGTGGTTTGAGGAGGCAAACTTTCTAGATTCATAGGGACCACCATGGGACAGAGGACATGTCCCCAAAACTCTTGTTGGCATTCTACAGGCCTTGCAGCATGCAGGAGAGTGTTGCGCTCTAGGAAAAAAGAAAGATCTCCACCATGTTGCCACTGTCTTTTGTTGGCTAATGTTGCTGGTGAATGTGACTGAAAAGCAGATAAGAGGCTGAGGCACACACTGCACATTCAGAAAAGGAACTGAAACTAGAAATGGTCATGTGTCTCCTACAGGTGGACAATAAGAATATTCTAGGGAGACAGAACAGACCAGCAAGTAATTACATGACCTTGTGCGCTGCTTTGCCAGGGTTCAGGGGCAGCAACTAGTGCCCACCAGTATAAAAGCAATTGTGGCATAGTCTGGAATCCCTACAAGTGGGATCCGAGATCATAGTGGATGATAATGTGGATGATAAATGTAGAAGACAGGTTTATGGCTTATACTATTGTGACTCAGAAGATTAAGACCAAACAGCTATGGGTGCCACAGGGCGTTCAAGTGCCACCTCCCCAGCAGACCTCACATACCACAGTACATCCATACATTCCTGCAGAACTAGTAGAGCTGGCTGCTAAATTCAAACAGAAAGGGTTTGAATCCATTGTGGGGTGGCTATTGAGGCTGTGAGATATAGGGGCTGATGGCATTGTGCTTATAGGAGATGAATTGAAACCTATGTCTTATGTCAGCACACATTCCTCTTTAAGGATCCATGGTGCTGAGCTCATGCTGGTCACACAGCTACCTAATGTCTGGCTGCAGAGCAGCATGGTATAATGAAGGACCTCTACCTTCCTCTAACCCAATGCTAGACCCGTTTATTTGAGCTCTAGCAGTTGATCCAGGAACTAGACATGCAAAATACCACCTACAACCCGCAATCCAAAGAGTCAGATATGGAAACGTTTACTGCAGGAATAAGGGATCAGATTGTGCAAACAGCACCTCCAGATTACTTTGGTGTCCTGATACCTAGTTTGTCCGTTAAGGTGAGTGATCATGTACAAGAAGTAGCACAGACAGTTGCTGACTTAGGGGAAGTAGAATTACTGAGACAAAGGAAAGGAATAAGACCAGTAGGAAAGAAGGACAAAGAAGGAAAAAAGGGAAAGAATTTAACTGTGAATAATAAGCAGAAAGGTACTGTGAAGGTAACCCACAAACAGATATGGAATGACCTGATAAAGGCTAGAATAAATAAAGACCAAATAGACAAAAAACCTAACTGTGTCCTTATAAACCTGAGGTAACAACTGAAACCTGAGCAACAGTTTCAGATGATAGCAACATCTACCATGCGGACATTGGAATGGACACCATCAACTGAGGCAGCCCCATCAGTGCTCCCAGAGCTAGCACCTTGCTGGGCTGACTTTATGGCTGCTCTACTTGTAGAATTGCCTCTGGCCCACTCAGAGGACAATCCATGGGGAAAGACCTTTGCATAGGGGAATGGTCAAGGGACATGCTTACAGGCATCCAGTGGGGAGCAGAGGCCACAGGTAGAACTTGCTATTTATTGGTGCCTAAAGAATGTACACAAGACTGTTAACTTTAGTTGATACTGGTGCAGAATGTACTCTTATATATGATGACCCAGAGAGGCTTAGAGGACCCATAGCTGCCATTGATGGCTCTGGAAGACAATCCATTCATAGTCAAACTATGACATTAACCCTTGGGGTAGAGCATTTACCACCCCCCTCTTTTAAGGTCTATGTTTCCCTTACCCCAGACTATATTCTAGGAATCAACATTCTAGCCAGCATGTTCCTACAGACCACCATGGGGGAGTTTCACCTCAGAAAACAGGTTGTGAAGGCTGTTTTAAGGGGCATGCCAACCTCCCTCCTATGCCATTTCCCACTCTCTGTAGAGTAGTGACCACCAAACAATATCACCTTCTGGGTGGCCATAAGGAAACCGAAGAGACCAGAGAAGAACTGGCTAAGGTGAACATCATCAGACTGACCCTACAACTCATCTATATGACCAGTCAAAGAATCAAATGTAATTTGGCACGTGACTATAGATTATTGAGACCTAAGTAAGGTAATGTTCCCTCTCTTTGCAGCCGTATGTAACACAACTGGCCTTCTAGACAAGTTCAGCCATGAGCTGGGCACATACCATTATGTACTATACTTAGCTAATGCTTTCTGCTCAATAGATTTATACCCTGAAAGCCAGAACAGCTTGCCTTCACCTTGGAAGGCCTCCAGTGTACATTTACTGTTTTGCTCCAGGGTTACCTACACAGCCCTACTGTTTGCCATGATCTTGTGACTGAAGACTTAGTTGCATGGGCTGTATCATCCTCTGTGAAAGTGTTTCATTTTATTGATGATGTTATGCTAAACTCTGATTCCCTTACAGAGTTAGAACACGCTGCTCCTCAACTGTTGGCTCATTTTCAGGGCTGAGGATGGGCAGTCAATTCCAACAAATCCAGGGATCTGGATTGTCTGTCAAATTATTGAGGGTTGTTTGGTAGGGTAAGACAAAGGTGATTCCTGCTGCCATTTTAGATAAGAGTCAAGCTTTCCTCATATCTCAAGGGCCAAAGAAATTACATAATTTTTAGGGTTAGAATACTGGTGGGTTTTCAGACCTCACTAAGCTCAGCTAGTGTACCCTCTATATCGTCTAACCCACAAAAGTGCCACTGGGGATTTAGAGGGAGAGCATGACCAGGATTTTAAGGCTGCTAAGCAAGCAGTAAGACCATATAAGCATTGGGGAGTCATAGATCAATTGCAAGCATGTAATTTAGATATCCACATCATCCCTGAGGACTGTGCCTGGGACCTCTTACAATTGCAAGCATGCATCAAGATGCCAACTGATTTCTGGTCCCAGCTCTGGAAGAGGATGGAGGCATGATATGGCACAATAGAATAACAAGTGAATGCCCTTTACCAAGCTCCTCTGGCTACTGAAGCCATCACCCGACCTGCTGAGGTTTGAGTACATACTATCTATCCCATTGCTGATTGGGTACAGGACCTTGTAAGCTGACCCAAGAGCTCAGTAGCACAGATAGCCACTCTGACAAAGTAGAGTATATATCTCCAGCAGAGAAGCAAACTAGCAACAAACCCTCTGACACAAGAATTGCAGCAGCTTCTGAGCCCAGTTACCTATCAAGATACAGATACAGAGGCCCCTGCTCCCCCTTCCATGCCTGAACCTACTATTAAAGAGGAATGAGCCCCTGTGCCTGAGGATGCTTGGTACAATTATGGCTCTTTCTGGGGCCAGCCACCCGCCTGGAGCCCAGTAGCCTATCAGCCCATCATGGACAGCATACAGATGGAAAACAACTCAGGACAAAGTAGCCAATGGGCTCAGTTAAGAACCATCTGGATAGTCATAACCTGAGACCCAAAGCCAGTAACAACTTGCACAGACAGCTGGGCAGTATGCAGAGGACTAACTCTATAGCTGCCCCGTTGGCAACAAGATGACTGGCATGTGGCTCAGGAATCCTTAAGGGGATAAGACCTATGGAAGGACATTTATGGACATAGTCCAGAAAAGGTAATAACCCTTTACCATGTCAATGGATACCAACCTCTACATAGCCTGGGAAATGCTGAGGCCAACAACCTGGCACACAGCCACTGGCCAGGATGAAGACACTTCCAGCAGAAGAGACAGTCAAATGGCTCCGCAGAAAGTTGCATCGTGTGGAGCAAAATACATTATGGGAAATGATAAATGCTTGGAGCTTACTGCTCCATTGCTCTGATATAATCACGGCCTGTCAGCAATGCACTGTCTGTGCAGAAAAGTATCCTTGCCAGCTATCCCAAGATATGGGTGACCTGTGATGGGGGACACCCCACTGACCCACTGGTAGGTCAACTACATTGGCACCCTACCACTATCCGAAGGCTCACACTATGCTCTGACATGTGTGGACATGACTAATGGCTTGCTGTACGAATACCCATGCATTCAGGCCACACAGCAAACCACCATCCTAGCCCAAAAACCAGCTGAGTGCTGCCCACGGAACCTTGAATATAATTGGAAGCAATGAAAGCACCCATTTTAAACAACATCAGGTACAAGAATAAGCAGAGATCTTCAATATAGATTGAAGGTACCATCTGCCATACAACCATACCAGAGCCAGCCACATGGAGAGATATAATGGCCTCTTGAAAGATGCTGTGAAGACTGACTCTGGCTAACTCCACGGGTGGACAACTCATCTTCCTGACTGTCTACAATATTTGAATGAATGGCCTAGGGTAAGACAAGCATCTCCTGTCAACTTTCTCACTAGACCTTGGTTGACACCTATCCGCCTAAAATTAAGCACCCAGGAGCCTCTGCTGTACCCTGGACTGGAACAACAAATTAATATGCTCTTGCCAGTGCCCTATGACATCACCTGGGAAAACACCCTCATCTGGCCCTGGCAAGCACAGGTAGAGTCCCACTGTTGTTCCTTGGGAAGAGGTACTCATAATGGGGTTACAGTTAGCACCCATGGTAACAGCCTCCTGGCCCCTTACTCTTGTTGTTATAACCCACAGCAGACCTCAGTTCCTTACAGTGAACATGCATAGCCTCAGTTTGACAGGTATGCATACCTCCCTCGGCCCTTTGATCACAGGAGGCCCATAGCCAAGTGCCAGATAAGGCCTGCTACCAATGGCCAAGACATCTACCAGTTAGCGTAATGATATTAACCAAAGACTGGGCTGTTGCCTGCATATTGCCAGGCTGCCAAGATCTGCCCCTATTAATTCCTATTAAACATCTCTCTTATTACTCCTAGAGTATGCTCTAGAAACAACTTTCTACAGTGGGCCAGTATGCTAGAAGCCATCAGCAACTGCTCTGCTTGCTGGGTCTGCACTTAATTTCCCATTACTGCTTATGCTGGCCTACCCGCCGCAAACTGAACATGCTGGGACTGGCTGCAAGGCTGGAAAGCTTTATGACTTGGTGGAATTCTTTAAGTTCTTGTTGGCATTCCTTCCTCCTAGGTCTCTTTGGTTTCTGTCTTGTGCTTCTGTCTTATGCTGTAGCCTTTATCTGTGGTATATGGATGCAATGTGCCAATATGCTCATCAAACAGGTCCTTATTGGAAGCTTTAACGTGAATATGAAGTGGAAGAGCAATATTGGGGTGAAGTGTGGGGTTAATGCTGGACGTGGCCCTTCCCCTACCTGTGATGGGAGGCTGGCCAGATGGCCCGTGGCCAAAAGAAATCTGTAATGCCCTGAGGGATGTAATGTAGCTCCCTTCTTATCTCCCCTGGGGATAGGCTCTTGCCCAGTGACTGCTTCTTAACCTTTCCCGCCTGCATGCACACCTTGATGTAATGTGGCTTTGGACTACATGCACATTTATGCAACTTAGACCTGTGCCACCTTTGTCTGGGGCACCTTATAACAAAACTTGGACTGGGGAGGCATGGTCCTGCTTTGCCGATCTGCTGCCATTGGTGCTCCCTGTAAGGTGAGTAATCAAGGCTATGTCTGCTTCATCAGATCCTCCTTGTGTTTTTTTTCTAGTCTATGCAAATGAGTGTGGAGATCCCCAGGCTTGACCTCCTGCATTACAAGAATAATCTTGTAAATTATCAGAATCCTTATAGCAACATTACTTGTAATCAAAAATCTATCAATAGTGACATATCCATATAATAGAATGATTCATAGCAAATAGAATAAAAGATCTGCTATGCATAAGCAATAGGGCTGAATATCATAAACATAATGTTGAGTGAAAGAATCCAGACACAGTTCAATATATTATGATTTCAGTTACATGAAGGGCAAACACAGGTAAAACTTATCCATGCTGTTAGAGGTCAGCAGAGTGGTTATCCTTGTGGGTGGCAGTGAGGGAAGGAGGCACTCAAGGTTTTTCTTGAGTAATAGAAATGTTCTGTTTATTCATGCAAGAGGTGATTACATAGGTGTGTTCAGCTGTGAAAATTCAACTCCTCTTTCTCCTCCTTCAACTTCTGTCAGCTAAAATGCAATGTAGTGTGCAGTATAAAAAGTGCAATTTAGATTTCCTATAGAGCATTTACATCTTAGCGAAATTATCTAGAGGTTGATTAGTTGGGTTGTAGTAGACTCTGTGCTGATCTCTTGGGATATCAGCTGTGATTGTCTTATGTTCATTCTCAGAGCACTGCTTTGATCAGCAGTTCAACATTCAAAAATGGATATTCAGGGGAGAAGAATCATTTTAAATCTCTCAATTATCGTCAGCATTGCTCTGCTATCTAGAACTCAGTCTTCTTTTGTTATAGGTATTGATTCCAAGTAGTTAATTGAAAAGTAGTTGCATCATTAAACAATCAAAACTATGACTGAATATATATGATTATGAAATGTAAGGCATTAAGCCACATACAGTCCAGTTATCTATTATGATTGCATTTTAAATTAGTACACTTTTAGAACAAAATATTATCCTATGTAATTAAAAAGTTATGAAATCCAGATAAACAAGACTTTAAAAATTCTATGGCTTTTATTCTATGGGAAACTCCCCCAATAGTTCATTTTATACTAGGTTTGCCTTGATATACACATTTTATTACATGCTCTTAGACATTGATGTATTTTGAACATTCAGCAAATTTATAAATAAAAATATTGAGGGACATGCTGCTGTGGTAAGGAAATTCCTATTCTATATACACATTAATTTGAATTATGAAGTGATGGACTTTAGTTGGATTCAAAGTCAAATCAATGTCATGTAGAATGGAGTAATAAAATTGTGTGTCCCGTAAAACTCTTCTTAAACATCAGCCAAATCATGGAATATTTGGCAGAATTCCTAGAGTTTTCTTATAGAATATAACTTTAGAATTCCTTAAAATTCTCACAAGCACATTTAATGTACATGTTGCCAGTAAACTAGGAAACTGTAATAGCTCTTTATTATTCTGATATTCAGAAGCCAGTTGTTATAGGCTCCACTAACTCAAAATATTAAAATCAGACAAGAATTTAATTCTTTCAAAAAACTACATTATCCCACATTAAGAGAATGCACTGACCACAATATAACTCCTATGGTTTGGTCTGAGAAGTTTGAATGGTTTGTGGGGATTACCCAAAGCTGTGAGTGGCTGAAACTAAAAGGAGGTGACAAATAAAAATTGAATGGGTAAACTAAAGTTAATCTAAACAAGTGGATCATACTGGAATGCGGCAGATATTTAGAGCTTGAATCCTAATTTCACAAATATTTGAGGCAGAGAGATGCACAGAAGACAAGGATATTCAACAAAAACACATTAAAGAATTTTGGAGAGGACTAGGACAGGAATTGCATTTTTACACTTAGAAGAGGGAATAATGAATTTGAAAACGAAATCAGACAGAGCAAAAATGTTTCCAGTTGTAGAAATTTGAATAATTTAGCCAGTTTAAATTTTATCATGACATATCTAGGTGTTATGTCTTAATTTATTCATCTTGCTTAGTGCCTAGTTGACCATGATTTCTTCTTTCTTTTTGCATTTGCCAATGTTGATTTTCTGTATTCTGCATTTAAAAAAATATTTTCCTGGAGTTTCTATAAGAAAAGATGTTAGAAATTATGTACCTCCATATGAATGTCCCATGTCCCTTGAACTTTTCATCTTTACTTTTATCTGTTAACTTTATACTGTGTATTATTTAGAATCCGTCTGTTGCAAGTGGCAAATAATTCATTCAAACTGCCTTAATCTGAAAAAGAATTTACAAACTCATGTAAATGAAAAGTCAAAAGTAATGCTGAGAACTCAGATGGACCTGATACACTTTGAAAGTCCCAGAACTTGGCATTTTGTTGTTGTTTTACTGTCTGACCTTTATTTTTTTAACTTTATTATTGACACTATTACAGGTGTCCCCATTTTTGCCATCTTTGCCCTCATCCCCCTTCCCGCAGGCCATCACCACACTCTTGTGTCTATAGGTTATGAATACAAGATCTGTCCAGAAAAATCCAGTCAACATTAATATAAGAATGGTTTGCATGACATTGATGTAACCTGGCAGCGAAGGAGAGTAGACTAGAATGCATGTGCGCAAACAATGATGACTTCACTGTAGACTGAGCAAGTAGAACAATGAATCTGTATCAAATGTTGCATTAAGCTTGAGCATGCCTTCGCAAAACTATTCGGATGACTCAGAATCCTGCAGTTGTGGGCAACTGGTGAGTGGCAGCTTTATCACAACAACAAGCCCATTTGTGCATCAGGTCTCATGCAGACTTCTTGGTGAAATGTCAAATCACCCAGGTAACCCCACTACAGCCCAGATTTGGAGCCCTGTGACTTCTCGCTTTTCCCAAAACTAAAATCACCTTTGAAAAGGAAGAGATTTCAAACCATTGATGAGATTCAGGAAAATATAACTGGGCAGCTGATGGTGACTGGGAGAACTGTGTGAGGTCCCAAGGTGCCTACTTTGAAGGGGACTGAGGTGTCATTGTCCCATTTACAATGTTTCTTACACCTTGTATCTTCAATAAATATCTCTATTTCCCATAGTACATGGCTGTATAATTTCTGGACAGACCTCGTTTCTATTCTTTGGCTAATCTTTTCAATTTACCCCATCAAGGCTCCCCTCCCCTGCCAACAACTCTCAGTCTGTTCCATGTTTCCATGCTTCTGTTTCTATTTTGTTCATTAGTTTATCTTAAAGTCTCTTAGCTAAGCTTTTTGGAGTATCTTCCTTCTCAGAAGAATATTCCTCCTTGTTATTCCAAGAGGGCAGCAGCAGTAGCTTTAGACCTTAGGAAACACAGGAACTGAGAGTCAAGGAGAGGAGCATTTTCAAAAGAAAATTAAGATGTTGTCACAAGCAAGAGAGTATGAGTGATGGTTTGAAAACAACCACAAAACAAAATACCAACAGTGACAGAATTAATACTAATTTGAACAATGCCTTGGGCTCACTAATCTTTCCCTTTATCTTTTCTTGTTTTGTAACCTAGTTCATATTCCTAGGCCCCCTACAACAGTCAGTAACAATTCCTTGGCTGAGAGTGCTTCCCCAAATGCCTAGACCTGTCAGCCACTCAGCCACCTCTGCCTCTCTTTCCCTAGATCTCACACCCACCAATCTTACTTTGGGGGATCAGCATGCCAGCTACCCTGCTTGACATTTTCTAAGTATATTTAACCCTCCCTGTGATGTCCATTTCTGTGATTCTATTCCTGTTCTGATTGTTTGCTTAGTTTGCATTTGGGGTGGGTGGGTGTGTGTGTGTGTGTGTGTGTGTGTGTGTGTGTGTGTGTGTGTGTGTGTGTTGTTTTTAGGTTTAGTTGTTGAAAGCTGTGAGTTTGTTGTCATTTTACTGTTCATGTTTCGATCTTCTTTTTCTTACATAAGTCCCTTTAACATTTCATGTAATAAGGGCTTGGTGATGATGAACTCCTTTAATCTGACCTTATCTGGGAAGCACTTTATCTGCCTTTAAATGATAGCTTTGCTGGATAGAGTAATCTTGGATGTAGGTCCTTGCCTTTCATAACTTGTAACACTTCTTGCCAGCTCCTTCTTGCCTGTAAGGTTTAATTTGAGGAATCAGCTGATAGTCTTAGGGGAACTCCTTTGTAGGTAACTGTCTCCTTTTCTCTTGCTGCTTGTAAGATTCTCTCCTTATCTTTAACCTTGGGTAACTTAATTATGATGTGCCTTGGTATGTGCTTCCTTGGATCTAACTTCTTTGGGATTCTCTGAACTTCCTGGACTTCCTGGAAGTCTATTTGCTTCTCCAGATTGGGGAAGTTCTCCTTCATTATATTTTCAAATAAGTTTTCAATTTCTTGCTCTTCCATTTCTCCTCCTGGCACCCTATGATTCGAATGTTGGAACATTTAAATTTGTCTCGGAGGTTCTTAAGCCTCTCTTCATTTTTTTGAATTCTTGTTTCTTCATTCTCTTCTGGTTGAATGGTTAGCTCTTCCTTCTGCACTAAATCATTGTTTTGAGTCCCAGTTTTCTTCCTTGCACTCTTGGTTCCCTATATATTTTTCTTTATTTCACATTGCATGGCCTTCACTTTTTCCTCTATTTTGTGATCATACTCACCCGTTTCTGTGAACATCCTGATTACCAGTGTTTTGAACTCTGCATCTGATAGGTTGGCTATCTCTTTGTCATTTAGGGTTTTTTTGTGGGTTTTTTTGGAGTTTTGATCTGTTCTCTCATTTGGGCCATATTTCTTTGTCTTGGCACACTTGTTACGTTGTAAGGGGTGGAGTTGTAAGTATTCATCAGGGCAGGGAAACTCTTGTCGCTGTGTTGTGGCACTGTAAGTGGGGGAGGAGTCAGAGATGGAAAAATACCGCTGCATGCTGGCCCTCGTCTGGCTTAGAGTCACTTCCCCCACTACCCACAAGCAAATTGGGCTCTTCTGGTGCTGATTCCTGCGTGGGTGGGTTTCTGTACATTCTAGGACCCTGTAGGTCTCTCCTGTGAGGCTGGGAGTTTCTCCCAATGCTGCAACCCCCACAGGTATTTATAGCCAGAGGTTTTGAGACTTTCTTTTCCTGTGCTGGAACCCTGGGTTGCATGGTCTCTCTCTCTCCCCTGTTGTTCCTCCTGGTTTATCTGCCTGCAAATGTGGGAACCCCAGCTTCCCTCTCACCCTCCCAGTCCTCCAGCTGCTGCCCTGCTGTGCATCCTATCTGCCCTGTCTCTGCCCCTCCTACCAGTCTGAATGAATGTTTCTCCTTTAGCTCCTTGGTTGTCAGACTTCCATCCAGTTTGATTATCTGGCAGTTCTGGTTGTTTTTTGTTCTTAAATTTGTTGTTGTCCTTCTTTTTGTTGTGTGATGAGGCAAAGTGTATCTACTAACTATGCCTCCATATTGGTCAGCAGTCCCCTGCTTGATATTTTTAATGTTGATTTGCTTAGTGAATTTAAACAACACTCCAAATTTTGATAACAATGTTGACTCAGGTAACTCTAGAAACTCATATCCATTATCTTTTCCACTGGTCTGTTCCTGCTCTTTTGGAGCTGTGGTTTCCTTTTTCATTTAAATCTATGTGCCTTTTCATATAAATATACTTTATATTTTTAAATCCTTCACTTATTTATAGGGGTTTTGGCAAAGATGAATAAGATAGAGTTCTGTCTGCTACTCAATTTTCACTTTTTTATTTTTATCTCTACCATCAAAATATTGACCATATTCCATTACCACCCATTCCTCCCTGTAGGGTAAATGGAGGCAATCGGGCTTCCTCACCTAGGTGTCAGGGGAACTAAGATAAGTAGTGCTCTCATAGCCTTAAGACTGGGCCCAATAAATATACTCATAGCCTTAGGTGGGCTTGCATGAACAATATCTCACTATGTTACAAAACCTGTTGGCTCCCTGCTGGCTTTGTCTGTTTCTAGTATATTAGGGGGCAGGGGCATGTGGTGGCCACAGGAAATAGAGAAGGGATAGTGACATGCAGTGTGACATGTGGAGACATGCAGTTTGCAGCATGCGTGGTTCACTCACCCTTGAATAAAATCATGTCCAGCATCCCCACGGCTCTATGACTTTTCTTCTCTCTGCTTGTACCTCGAGTGAACCTGTCCAGCCTTGAAAGGTCATGACACACTCCCATATTCTAGACACTGTATGCCTTTCCAAAAAATACTATGGGGTTTCCTTTATTGAGATGAAACCTGTTTTCAAACACTTACTTGTAAGTACCAATGTTATTTATCATAAAACATTAATTTTGGTAACATTTAATTTATTGCCTGTTCTTAGCATGTTTATTTACTCTTTTACTTTGAAATATGGCTTTTATTTATATCATGTGTTAAAATTATTTCTGCAGGGCATTTTAAATTATAGTAAATGTTAAGAAACATTAGATTTCAATTATATACTTGTAAGTTTTAAGGAAGTTAGACCTTTTTACAACAAGGCAAATGTATTTCATCATATAAATATAACTAATTAATTTTTTATTATTCTGGTTGTTACTTAAAATATTTATGTATTAATGGCCAGAGATGGCTCTGAATGATTATATTTAAGCTATTCTGGGAAAGGGGGAGATACTCTTTCTTCAGTTCTTTTTTAGCTGATGTTCTGTATTCTTTCCATGTTTGTTCATCTTTAGAATTCCAGAACAGTTTTCGTATCTAGTACTGTGCTCCACAGCAGGTGGGGTTCAGCCTACTCATAGGCTACACTTATATAGCATTTAAAGCTTAGCATAATTGATAGTGTTCTACAGTGTTGTTTCTCTTTGTATGTATACAGTAGAGAAGGTACTTGCCAGAGTACTTAATGATCACATAAATTTTAAAAAGCATGAGCGCTAGCAATACCACTGCAAGCATTTATACACTGACTAATTCACTTCTGGAAGATAATAAAAGACCCCAAAATAACAAAGTAAATAATGAATAGAGGGTTGTTTTACTATTTTTAATGCAAGTAGGAGAAAATCTAAAAGATTATTACATTAATGACATGTATGATCACAACCAAAATATATAATTATAAAATCCATTTAGGTTATTAAAAGACTGTATATATTGACCATTTATTTAATAAAGCTACTCGTTCAAAATAAAAACTGTTTGAAATATATTTTCTGCAAATACCATGTAGAAAACAGAAATTTAATGAACAGATGCATTGCTCTACTACAAAAGATGTGACAATATTAAGTGGCTCTTAACTGTCATAAAAATTATATTATTTAAGCACTTAGTTAACAAAAAATAAAATTTTATAAGAGTGATTTTTGAGAGCCTATTGGCAACAGATACCCATCTGTCTAATTGAGACCACCAGACTTTTAATTAGCTTGAAAAGCAAGTCTAAATAAGCCCAGCAAGGTGCTCACTTAAAGATTAGGATAGTTTTCCATGCTGCTCTATGAGAAGGGCGGTATCAAAACTAAGTATAAAAACAAGTGAATTAGACTATGAGAAAATAAATTTTGCCTTTGTCATGCCATATATAGTCAATGTAAAGAATGAACAGTCTAATTACATTACTGTTTTGATACATGAGGTGAAAAATAGTTTGAATACCTTTTATTTTCTTATTGAATTAACTTGGCAATCTTAGAAAATACAACTTAAAAGGAACAGTACATTGGCTTAAAAATATATTTTCTGAACAGAAAACTTAAATGGGAGGCAAGGAAATTGTATAGCTGAACAAAAATAAAATTTTATGAACCCCAATGGAGAAAAATTACTGAGCCATGGAAGAAAGTACTGGTAAAATATCATGTAAGTATAAGCAATAATATATTTTTCTGGACCAACATCTTAGAACAGAGAGAGATGAAAATGTTTAAGTCTCTAAGTCCATTTGTGGGAAAATATGTTATTCCCATAGAAACCAGTAGAGTTACTGTTAAATATCATTCTGTGAATGAAGACCAAAGAACTACAGGTTCCTTTCCAGGATACTTCCAAAACTTCATGTTAAAGAGTTGAAAAGCATGATAATGTAAAACCAATTAGACCCTATTACTGGTTAATGAAAGATTTAAAGTTGACTGGACTATGAAACAGAACCCCTGGCAGTCTTTTGAAATGTCTATCAACACTTCAGTGTGAGCTCCTCCCAATAAACTGTCCACATATAATTTACTTGAATTGTGTTACCAGCAACTTGTATCAAATCAGAGCAGCAAGCAAGAAGATTTATGGGATATGCCTGCTGAGATCTTGTACTTAATATTTCTTAAAAAAATCACCTCTTAATACTCACACACCCTATTTTTTATTAAAGATGTATTTGTGTCTTTTTTTAAATTATTTATTTTTTCAAATACATTTGTCTCCGCCTTCCCCCCCCCCCACTTTCCCTTGTTCCCCTCCCCCTTTCTCTCCCTCATGGCTTTGTCCATGAGTCCTTGCTCTATGTTCCTTGACTTGACCCTTCCCTTCCTTTTCTCCCACCCACCCCTCCCTCCTTCCCTCTTGTCTCTGTTGGTTTCTTTTTTCTTTCAGTGTTGCTGGTCTTATTTTCCTTGCATCTTTGTTTTGTTGGTTAGGTTCCACTTATAAGTGTGTCTTTTTAATCTAGGAAAAAAATACCACAACACTGAAATCATGATTTGCCAAATCATGTAAAAGTGTACATTCTTTCCTCCTTCCACTGCATGTCCCCAAATATATTTGAGTTTTGTCATCTGGCCCATTCTGAACTACAATGGCAATCTCCCTCCCACCTCCTTTTAAAAAAAATCTATCTTCTATTACTTAGTTGCTATATTCAAATACAACAAATCACTGGTCATGACCTAATCATCTGATATTGATTTTTAGAGGCAAGATACTATTTTGGTAGCAGTTATACTTTTAGTTCATTACTGCAATTTAAATTGTTTCCTTTATCTTCAGGAGCTCATTTTAACCATGTGAGTCATATTGCTCATACCATACAAATTGACCACATGGGGAACTGATGGCAACTGTAAAGGATTTGAACTCAGTAGTGCTTTGGTCACTAAGGATGGAATGGACATCATAGAGTAAATAAGGAAGGCATTAAGTATTTTTGGCTCTACAATAATTGATGGTTAGTGTCCACAGAGATTTGCACTCCAAATAAACAATGATAGAAAGAATTTGAAAGAGTCCTTAAAAAATCTTTTAGCCCAAGGTTCCCACATGTACTTTAATGTTTAGAGAAGGTTTTATTTCTTTCTTTGCTTTTCTTTAGTTTTACTTTGCTTTTCTTTAAAAAAAAATGCAATATAGGGCCCCATCACTAGAGATCTAGAGATTCTACATCATCTATCTGTTGTAGGATCTGAATAGTTATCAGTAGGATATGAATTTGTAGAATTCATATGGTACTCATGCTGAATAGATTTGGAACCTTATATTAAAACTGACTCATAAACAGTGACCTCATGCTTTGGTTCATCCAAAATATGTGTTTGATATTTAGAATATGCTAGATTTATTTTCTCATTTGACAGATATATTCCTGCAGCATGGGTTTATTAACATTGTCATAACATGAGATAGGAGGATGGCTGTTTAATTTTATAAAGACACAGGGAAATTAACATACATGTGTGTTTCCATTCAATCAATATCTACTTTCATAAAATTAATTTGGCTTCTTAAAAATGTGAAATTTGTGACTAGAAATGGACTAAAAAATTTGGACCATGTCTAATGCAACATATTACATTGCAAACATTAACTTTTACTTTTCCTATTAATTCACATTTTAATTAATTGCTTTAACAATTCATGTAAAATTTGCTATCTTGCAAGCTCTTTTGCTAAGCACTTTAAAATATTGACTAATTTCATTTTCAAATTACCCTATAAATTAGTGCTATTTTTATTCCTGCTTACAGGTGAGGAAACTAAAGTACACATTTATGTCATTACTCTTTATAAATCACACAGATTTTAAATATTAGAACCAGGAAGATTTAATTCCAGGTGCTTGCTACCTACTGAGTCTTGATTTAAATTTTGTGCTATACAGCTAGACTTAGCTTCAAAACATACATGGGTAGCTTTATAACATAGCAATAATTAATAGAATTTCAATTCAGAATGTCTAAAAACACCTTTTAAAATAAAAACTGTCAGCTCATTTAATTTACAGGCTAATGGAATATAAATACATGTGATGGGTCCTATCAAATGATCAAAGTTTTCTCATAATTCACATGGAGAGATTCAGGGTTATAGCAAATACTGCATAGGGACTCAATGCAGAAATGCATAGAGAGTCAGGGTACAAAGGTAAGATCTGACCTACTGTCCTCATCTCTTTAGAAATTTTAAATGAAAGGTAGATCCTCATTCCTCAGTGGTCAGTAATCAATGTCACTAAAAGTGTTCAAATTGATATAAGTTAATGGAGGTTCCATAACCTATTCCAGCATCAAAAGAAAAAAGCTTTTTATCTTCCAAAATGACATATATCCTTACACTGTGATTCAAATATTTCTCAGAAACCTCTAACTTCTAGAATTTTTATTAGTTATATTAAGCCTTATTACTTTAGGATATAATTACATGAGTAATTCATATTTATGATTTTTAAAAAGCCCATTTGAAAATAGGTTTTCTTTTCCTTCTGCAATTCAATCCTATACTTAAATGTATGTATGTAGAATTTAATACATATTTTTCTGCAACTGGAATTTTTGACATAATAATATATTGGAACAACTTTCGCTGTCAACCTACATAGATTCATCTTGTTCTATGAAACTACATTGTTATATTCCATTGGTAAAATGAACTATAATTAATTACCATAAAAAATAAGTTGATTTTTTTCCTAATATAATGATGATACATACACATAATAATCCTTTTCAAATGACCTGGAAGTATATATAAATCAAAATAAAAGCCTATATCTTCCTCAATCACAAAGTCATCCAGTGCTAAAAGTTTCTTTTTTTAACTCTTCTAATGTTTATATCTATCAGATATTTGTAAATATATGTATAAAATACTTATATTTATCTTGAGCCTATCTGTTAATTTATTAAATTTTAGAGTATTTGTTGTTGTACCATCAAGTATTAGAACAGTTGTATTTTAACTCATCCCTCACTCTGACCGTATATATTATTAGGGATATTTTGCGATTGCCCCTTACATGGCTTACCTTCATGATTTACCTGGGATATTATTACTTGAGACCTGGCCAATGAGGCTTAGTTGGTTGGAGCGGTGTCCCATAACTGAAAGGTTGTGGATTTAATTCCCAGTCAGGGAACATACCTAGTTACAATTTCACCTCTGGTCCAAGTGCATAGGATCTCCAGTCTGGGTGCATACAGAAAGAACTAATTGATGCTTCTGTCTTACATTAATGTTCTCCTGCCTTCCTCTCTCTCTAAAAAAGCAATGAATAAATACCCTTGGGTGAGGATTTTTAAAAAATGTTATTACTAGATTTGTGAACTGTAACCAGGCCTTATTACATATGTAAAATATTGCTCCAGTAATTATCCACATTTTCTTCTCCATTCCCAATTTTTCCCATTTTTTCTGAATCATTTCTATGAACACACAATCCTACTTTTCTTCCTTCAAAAAAAAAACTATTCTTATCCCTACTTTTCCCATCAACTATAATGTTACTTCTCTACCTTGAAGCAAAAATCATTTATTTAAAGAGGATTATACTTATTTTCTTCAATTTCTCTTTTTTCCATTCATCATATTCATTAAAAACATTTTATCTGTTTCTGAGTGTTTTTTAATCAAAGGGAGCCTGTGCTTATTAAGAATTCTATGATATATTTATATATTTTTAAGACTGCATGATAGGTTTTATTTTTTTTCTTAATCCAAAAGAAGTCTCTGTTTTTAAGGCAATATTTAATTTAGACATATTTATTATAATTGCTGGTTTATTTGAAATTATTTGAAACATACTATTCTATGTTTTGTATATAACATTCTTCATTTTGTGCCTCCTTCATTAACCTTCCTTGACTTTTCACAGTAATTGACTTTCTTTGACTTGTATTTTTCTTAATCTATTGGTTTGGATGATATGTACATTTACAAATACCTACTTTTTTCCCCTTAAATGTTAACAACAAAAATATATACAAATGTGCACATTTTAGGTAAATTTAAAGCTTACTTTAATTTTCTTTTCAACTTTCTCTTTGCTAAAATCTGTATTATCAATATCTAAATGTTTAATTCTGATTTGTTTTCAAATACATTAAATTGCATTATTTTCATTGTAATGCTTCCAATATATAATTATATGGATTACCAATATACTTTACTAATTTACTTGCTTACCTAGTCTCCTTATAGCTTATTTCTTACTTGGTGGTACTTTCTGATTTTGTTTCTGGAATACATTTATCCTCTGAAAGTTTATGTATTTTCAGATAAATTAAATTATACTTACTTTTCCAATGAATGAAAGAGTGTTGATTCTTTGTAAATAATCTAATCCATGAAAATAATCAACATATTTTTTTTCTTCATTTTTTGTGTATTTTTGTTTGAAGATCGTTTTTTTCTATCCTCACCTGAGGACATTTTTTTCCCCATTGCTTTTAGAGAGGAAAAGAGAGAGAGAAACATTGCTGCAAGAGAGAACCATCAATAGGTTGTCCCCCTCTGGTAATCATATACTGGTGATCATAGGCACCAGGACAAAGGAATGAACCAAGAACCTAGGAATGTGTCATAATCTAACCAGAATCGACCCTGCAATCTTTTGGTGACACGACCACATTCCAACCAACTGAGCCACACCAGCCAGGGCTGAAGCTCTTTCTTTTTCTACCCAATAAAGATTTTTCTTTCTTGTTTTCAAGATGCAATATGTCTTTATTCCAATATTTAATCATAAATATTTTTCTTTTGACAGGAGTTGTCTTTGTATTTGAAATCAGCTAAAGTAATGAGAATATTTCTAGGCAGTATTCTGGCATTTATATTTTAGGAAAATATTCAGAGAACATACTGTTGCATCTCTGCTATTATCCAATCATAAACACACTCAGCATACTAGATAAATTTTTTTAATAATGCACAGTCCTCTGAACTGTTTCTCTTTATACAGAAAACGTTAGGAAATTCATTTCTTCTGAAAGGGTTAAATGGCCAGGAAAATTTTTTCAGATATTTAGTGCTCTTTCTTAAAAGATAACTTCTCTGTCCTTATCTACTAAAAAAAAATAGTTGAGGAAACAGTTAAATCAGTTCCCCATCCCTAGTCCCATCATCAACACCATTTCTCAGCTTCCTTTGTCTGCAAAAGTTAGTCCGTTAATCACTATGTCTTGTCTACTTGGTTCAACAAATGGAGGAAATCGACCTTGTTTCAATCACCTGAATCACCAATTCATCTTAAGTCCCCTGAAAACATCTACAGCTATTGTAAGACTTTTCTTTGTTCAAGGATAAGCATGTTATTCAGTTCTTTAACTTGTTTCTCATTTTTATATGGTATCTGCTTGATTCTCTTTATATTGAGTCTCTATCAGTATGCATTGCTGAGTAAATCAGTGTTTCATATGATTATATATTTGAGAAATATAGATATATAAGAAATATATATCCTGAGTCTTCTGTTTCCAAAATTAATCAGGTTTAATTAATCCTCATGCTAAATAGTCACATTTTGGGTGGCAAATTTTGCTCCCCTACTTAGCCATATAATCCTCTGCATCCATGTTAAACTATCTTATTTTTACTTAAAATAAAACCATGTAATGATTGTTTTTATTTGAAAATACTGTGGCAATATCAGAATGTTGCAAAGTTACCAAAATAGTTATTTATTGACATCTTTGTGGTAAGAGAAAGATTAAATATTGAAAGAGACCATGTTTTAATTTTTTACAAGGAAGCATTTAGCCAAATAGAACTATGCTTAGAGGTTTGAAGTATAGTGCTAAGAAAATAATTATTACAGTAACAACTTCATTAAAAATAAAAATGAGTTCATTTAATTGAATTACTTGTAATTGCTAATCAATTAGAAACACTTTCAGAAAGGTTATGGCATTCTTGGGTTTCAGGAAAAATAACTCCTAGGGGAAAGGAGGCTCATTAATAGTTCCCTACTTAAAGATGAAATAACTTAAGACTTAAGATTGTAAAGATTTTAATGATTTCTTAGAACATTTTAAATATTTAAATTATTAAGAAAACAGATACAGAATCTTATCTTTTCCCACAAAATGAAAGAAATAAATTTCTTCAGTATTCATGGTTGGAATATAGTTCACATTTATTTATTTTTATTTTTTTGTTGTTCAAGTATAGTTGTCTACATTTTCCCCCCTCCCCTCTACCCCCCTCAAACCCACCCCCTTTGCCTTTATCCATGTGTCCCTTATATATGTTCCTTGACATTTAAATAATGCAAGGCTATGTTATATAATACTTAATAAAAATATTTGTTTAAATTTTATACATTAGGGGTTTTTTAAATCCATATAACATCTTCCATCAATAATCCAGGATTGGCTTCAGTATGTAGTCTCTCTAACAAATTTAAGCCGTATATACTACGGTACAATAACACTTCAGATACTGTTTACCAGCTGTATGACCCTGTTGAATTAACTTAACACTGTACCTCTGTCTTCTAATTTATAGAATGAGGTTACTTATAGTAACTGTTTCTTGGTTATTTTGAGAATTAGATAATATAAAATGTGCAAAGTCCTTGTAACAGTACTTGAGATTTCAGAAATATTTAGTAATTTTAGTGGTTGCTTTTGTTGGTATTGTTATTATAATAATAATCACTTTATATAATTACTAATATTTACACATTTATATAGTTATAAGTAACATTGTTACATAAGTATAATTACATTATATAATTATTAATAATTACTGTTATTACCTTTTAATTTTTGTCCACTTGTATGTTTTTCTTTTATGGTTCACATATACAGAACAATTTATCATCCAGAGCTCCAAGCACAGTCCACAAATTTCTCTCAAATTCTTATCTTGTGCATCTCTCCTCTAATGAGGCAGCATCCTCTTGCAACCCTAAGTATTCAATTATCTATACCTCTGACATGAGGAAAGCTTTTCAAAATAAAAATGAACTGTTATTTTTCTCTCCACTGCTGCTTCTTTCTCATGCTTTATTTGCAGATACTGTACAGCTGAGAATTTAAAATTCCATCGTTAGCACCCCTCAACACACACACACACACACACACACACACACACACACACACCTCTTATCCCCCATGATTTTTCTGTCTCCCAAGAATTGTTACCTTTCAATGCATGTAAAAGGTCAATACTTTGTCTGGAAGAAAAGAATCAGCAAACAGCCAGAACTGCTTTGGTTGCTCAGTTTTCATGTCATACAGGACTGATTCACTGACTCAGTGGATAGGTTGTAAGAAAAGTTTTAAGCATTTTCTGCCATTACTCAGGCAACCCCTGTATAATGAGAGGTGAGGTTGGTGGAAAGGGAGAGAAGAAGAAAACGTGAGAGAGAGAGAGAGTTAAAAAGAAACAAAAGGAAGAAACATACTATGAAATGAAGAGAAGCTTGACAAATTCTCCACAATAAAATTGCTAAACTTTGGATATAGGAACATACTACAAGATTCTCACACTTTGCTTATTTTAATTTTCAGAATTTTGGGTTTTCATCACTGTGTATGTATTTATAGATATTTTAGTGGAGTGGTGGAAGATGTTATATTGGAGGTTATTTGTTCTCAAGTATTGTTTTAATCCACAGGATTAAATAAGTCTACATATTTCTGGAATACGAGAAAATGCTAAAGCTTGAAATAGATGTTGAGAGAGAGAGAGAGAGAAAGAAAGACTTTAAGTTGTAAATTCTGCATGTTTATGTTTAAGAGAGGAATAGAAAAAAGAAACACGAAAAGATATATTTAATAAAAATTTTGGTTTCTTGACTAGATTTCTGTCAGCATGCCTTACCCTATTGAAGCATATATGTTTTTCTCTAATTTTAAAAATATTATAGCTCAAATCAAGACTTATGAAGCTTGAGTCAATGTTTTTCTATAAAGAAAAACAACTGAGACTTATCACAAGCAGCCAGTATGATTTTATGGACATAAAAATACCTAAGGCAAAACAGCCTTTTACGGAAACATTATCTTGTTAATCAATTGACATTACACAATCATGCTTTTTATAAATTGTTAAAAAAGCATTGTTTAAGTATCAGCTGTGTACTCGTAGAAATATTCCCACTTGGAAAGAGCCCAGTACTTCTGATGCCAAAGACTAATAATTAGACCCTTCCCCAAAAATGTCAACATTGCCCTGGTAGCATAGTTCAGTTGGTTAGAGCATCATCCTAATAGCCAATATTGCAGGTTCAATACCTCGTCTGGACATGTACAGGAATCAACCAATGAATGCATAAATAAATAGAGCAACAAATTGGTGTCTCTCTCTCTTTCTTCCCTTCCCTTCTTTTCTCTATCTCTCTCTCTCTCTAAAGTCAATTTGAAAAATGCCAACCTACTTTGAAAAATACCTGATAACATACAGACTTAAAATTATTGACAATCAAAAAGTTGTCTTAGAAGATAGGGCATTTGAAGAGAATGTGTTAAAGTAGATATATACAACCCCTGGGTTTATGAACCCTGATAAATCCTCATGCATGTTATAAATAATTTGTGTCATATTGTAGAGCTCTCTTGATAAATTTAATTTGTATAACTTAAGAAAGATTTATTATAAATAAAAAGCAGATTTAATTCAAAAGGGGTAGATGAATGCGTGATGAAGGCAAAGTCTGGTAGGTTCTTCACAAGAGGAGCAATAGTTTTTCTTTTTCCTTTTTTTGATTTTTCAATATTTTTACTATTTACATTCTCAACATCCACACTCAAAAATATAAAATAAATCACTCAGGAAATACTTCATGAATGACAGAAAGAAATAATGCACTTATTTGTGTTTCTACATCATGCCTTTAAAAAAAATGTTGTAGTGATTGATAAGATATAGCTATATATAATACACTTATATAGTTTATAAAATAGAGTAACAAAATAAATTATAGCATAGTAAGGCAGAACCAGGAGAACTACTGAATACAATGTCCTGAAATTATCTACAATTTCTAAAGTCCAGTGTTTGTTTTAAAAATACTTTATTGTTTTTATATGTTAAATTCTCTTAACAAAACATTAACAGAGAAACATTTCCCCAAATCCACCACTCAGCTATATTTATCCTTAACTATCTTTTAAATATACTTCATTGTTTAGAATAGTTTTATTTATTTTTTAAAATGTGCTTTTGGCTTTAGAGAGAGAGGAAAGGAGGCAGGGAGGGAAAAAGAGAGAGAGAGAAAGCAAGAGTGAGAGAGAGAGAGAGAGAGACATCAATGTGAGACAGAAACAATCAGTTGGTTGCCTTCCATACACGCCCTAAAATGGGGATTGAATCTGCAACCTAGGTATGTGTCCTGACCAGGAATCAAACCCCCAACTTTTGATATACTGGATGAGGCACCAACCAACTGAGCCACACCAGCCAGGGCTTGTTTAGAATAGTTTTAAATTTACGGAAAAATTGAGAAAATGCAATAAGTATTTTTCATGTAATCCACATAGTAGTTTCCGCTAATATTAGTATTCATTTGTTACATTTAATGAATATGTTTTGATACATTATCATTAACAAAAGTCTATACTTTATTTAGGCATCCTCAGTTGTTACCCAATGTCCCTCTTCTGTTCCAGGATCCCACCTAGGACACCACATTATAATTAGTCGTCATGTCTCCATAGGTTTCTTTTCAGATATATATAGATAGATAGAATTCTATAGATAAAAATTCTATATAGATATATAGAATTTTTCAGATATTCTATACTTTTGATCATCTTGATAGCTTTAAATGTTACTGGTCAGATATTTTTTAGTACATCCCTTTGTTAGGATCTGTTTAATGTTTTTACCATGGTTAGACTATGGTAATGTTTTTTGGGACAAAGGTCACAGAGGTAAAGTGCCATTGCCATTATATTACATTAAGGGTACCTACTATCAGCATTAACCATCACTGGTAACATTGACCTTGATCACTTTGATAAGGCAGTGTTTCTCAGGTTGTTTCACCTTTGTGTTGCTCTTGTTTCCTCTTTTCACATGACAGACTTTGGAAGAAAGTCACTCTGGGGCCCAGATTTGAGTGGAGAGTTTTGCTGAAACTACTTGAGTATGTAGTATGGATATAAATTATTTAGAATTCGTCTGCATAGGAGATTTTTCTCTTCTTCTCCCTTTTTAAAATTCAATCATTTATTTATATCAATATACACTAATGGATATTTGTTGTTGTTGTTTTGTTTTTGTGCTGTTTGCCTCATTGCACTAATGGATATTTATTTTGGTAAATACTTTTTCTGTTTTAATTGATATGGTCTTACGATTTTTATTCTTTATGCTGTTCATGTAGTGGATTACATTTGATCTTCAAATGTTGAATCAGCATTGTGCAACTTTAATAAATCTAACTTGTTTGTGATGTATAATTTTTATATATTGATGAATTTATTTTGCTAACATTTCATCATTAACATTAAAAAACTTTATCACTGTTATATTCTATGCAAATATATTGATCAAAGGATAGAGAGATTGGTTTATATAAATTAATTCAAAATTCCTATGCTATACTTAAAGAAATTCATTAATCTTTAATCAGAAAATAAACTAAAGTAAAAATAAAGAGATTGTAGGTGTTCTAATTTAAAAATCTTCACTGAAAAACACGGATCTCCAAAGATCATTCTAATGATAAGAAAAGCAAGTATAGAACACATTAAGACTGGAATATTTAGGTAATTGTTTACTGTTTTAATTTTTAAAATCACGACTAAATCATTAGGAGTCTTAAATGTCATCTAAATTACTTTCTCCTTCATTTGAAAATTTTTATTAGTAATACTATTATAGTATTATAACATCTTATAAAATTTTCAAGCTGTTAAATAAACATTTGTATTAATTTTAATCTATTTTTTCTCTTTTATTTTAAGAAAAGCAAAACTTTTCATTAAACCCTAAAGGGAAGTCCCCTTATGTTTTGGTTGTAAAGTTCCTCAACTCAGGTAGGTTTCTACTCTTCCTCAGAGACAGGAACACAGACATATCAGGAAGATTAATATTCAAAGTAATGGGCCTGGTATTTGAGACAGCTATTCTTTGGTTCTTCTTTTTTTTTTAATGTAAATTCATGTTTTCTTTTTTCTTTTCTTTTTTTATTGTTGTTCTAGTACAGCTGTCTCCATTTTCCTGCCCCTACTTTCCCCTGCCCCAACAACCCCCACCTCCCACCCTCAACCCTGCCTCCCTTTGGCTTTGTCCATGGATTCTTTATACATCTTCCTTGATGACACTTTCCTTCCCCCCCAACCCCCCCCCCCGTCGTTATTCTCCTCCCTGCTTCCCTCTTGTTATGTCAGTTTGTTCCTTATTCAACATCTCTGGTTATATTTTGCTTGCCTGTTTTTCAAACAATCCAGTTCAAAAATGAGCAAAGGACCTGAACAGACACTTCTTCAAGGAGGACACATAGAGGGCCCAGAAACATATCCTTTGGTTCTTAACACTGGCAAGAAGCTTTCAAAAACACTTACATATGTTTCAAAGGACCAGATAAAAAAATGACAATTACCAAATTGCAATTACATTCTTTTCATTTAATTTATTTCATTTAATAAATGAAATCAGATAATGAGTCTTTCTCTTCTCGAGTTATTTGCCTAGGCAATTTCTTTACAGGTCAGATTTTTGTCTTCAGGTAGATTTACCGAGAGGAGAGCTTGTGTATATTGCCATCCTTAAGTTTTTTACATAATTGACACCACATCTCTTATATCTAATACTTGGAAAAGATCTAAGTTGAGTACAATGTCCTTAGGTTATACTTATCATCATTCGAGCTTTTCAGTCATCACAGCAATGATTTGGAGCATGATATGGTGTTAAAGTTTGAGGCTATGCTGAATGACTCCTTTTTTTACAACCTTCCCCTCATTTGGTTACTAAAATAATTATTTCCTCAGACTTACTCTTCTACCATGTTTTTCTATCACATAAAGGATTATAGTCTATATGATTTTATTTCTGCCTGTCCATTCTATTTATTGTTATTTTGAATTAATTTTCTCATTTTTTCAGATGTTATTTTTATCCATGATCTTATTATTTAAGTTTACAAGCTAAATATTGATTCCATTTTTCTCTTCATATTTTATCTTAGAGGTATTGTTTTATTATATTGAAAACAATGTATTATGCTGTTTTCAGTATTCAAATCATTTGTGGGAAATTTTCTTCTGTTACAGCTTATATAAACTAGACTGTATAGTGCCTAATATGATCCTTGCTTTTAATTTATCATTCCATCTCTTTTCATTTTTTTTTTTTCCTTAGGCAACTTTGTCTAGTTCGTTTCTTTGCTCTTTGATATGCCTTGACCATGCTCGCACCATATCTACATTTCTTGCTTTCCTTATTTTGTTACTGTTTAATACCAATTTATTTATTTTTTGTTGTTTTAAAAACATTTCTTTAGCCTGAAAATATGACAGGTAAAGGGAAAAGCTTGAGTGAAACACATTGAAACCCTTGTTAGAAAACGCAAGCTCTGTTTTGGTTTCTGTAATCAAGTTAAATGCTTGTACTGTATGGTCTCAATGCCTGCCATAGAATTTGGCACATTGTAGACACTCAGTAAATGATTATTGAGTGAAAGGAGGAATAAACATCTTAGAAGAGAATACCTGTCACCTAATTGGGTGGCTATGACTCTTCTCCTACAAATTATTTCCCCTATTAATTGTATAATTTTGAATTCACACTTTAAATTATAATTAACAGACACATGCAATGCTACATGTAACTGAAATTAGCACACAGTTGCCAAAATTCTCAGATTTTATTAGCCCAAACAAGGCACCTACAGAGTCTGATATTGGGGAAGAAATATATCTGCCATCTTTATCCTTGAGGAGGCACTGAAAATGCCTCTGAAAAGAGATATATACTTCTCTTTGAGTAAAGGGAAAAATATTCAGGAAAAAGAATACACTGCACCTTTAGTTGTTCCACCTCTTTCAAGTAGGCAGCCCTTTCTAGAGCTCACCAATCTTAATAAATGTGTAAGAACATAGCCTCAGATTTTTATTCTTCATGTTTGAGGCTAATAGTAAGAGTAGCCTGGCATTGGCCAGTGTGCTCAGTTGGTTGGAGCATTGTCACAGAAACAAAAGGTCTCCAGCTTGATTCCTGGTCAGGGCACATGCCCAGGTAGTGGGCTCAATCCCTGGTTGGGGTGCTCGCAGGAGGTAACCAATTGGCGTTTCTCTGTCCTTCTCTCTCCCTCTCTCTCCACTCCCCACTACTTCTCCTCTCTCCCAAATGAGAATAAAATAAACCTTTATAAAAAATAAAAATAATTATCTGGCTTCTTGTTGGCTATTTTGTGTCCCGGCCCTGAATTTTATAGGCTTCAATAATTTTGACTGTTCAGGCATTAGACTCCTGAAAAGCTTAAACAAACAACCCAAGGCCCTATAGGGTCAACAACTGACATCATCAGAGGCAAGCCCAGAAAGAAAAGTAAAGGACAAAAATACTAAACAGACTCTCACAAAAATGGGAAGAAAAAGAAGTTCCCCTCAAATGAGTGGAAAAGGGGACTCCCCACAGAGAGAGCTAAATGAAATAGAGGCAAGGGAACTATCAGATATGGAATTCAAAACAATGGTTCTAAGGAAGCTCAATGAGCTCAGCCAGCTCAAAGAGAACTATGAGAAACTGCAGAGAAACTATCAGGATCTTACAGCAAACTATATCAGCCTGGAAAAGGACATAGAAACTATCAAGAAGACACAAGAGGCTATGAAGAATTCCATTTCTGAACTGAAGAACACAGTAGAAGGAATCCAAAGCAGGCTGGATGAAGCAGAGGATCGAATCAGTGAGATGGAGGACAAGGTAGTAAAAAGCTCCCAGAAAGAACATGAAATGGAAAAACGGCTCAAAAAGAATGAAGATGCATTTAGGGAAATGCAGGACAACCTGAAACGCAATAATGTCCGTATAATAGAGATACCAGAAGGAGAAGAAGAGGAGCAAGGAATAGAGAACCTCATTGAAAAAGTAATGATGGAAATTTTCCCTAATTTGAGGAGAGAAAGACTCTCCTGGATCCAGGAGGCACAGAGGACCCCACTCAAGAGGGACTCAAAGAGGTCCACTCCAAGACACATCATCATTAAAATGGCAAATGTCAAAGACAAAGAGAGAATCCTCAGTGCAGCAAGGGAGAAGGAGAAAGTAACATACAAGGGGGCCCCGATATGCCTAGGAGCTGACTTCTCAACAGAAACACTACAAGCCAGAAGGGAATGGCAACAAATATTCCAAGTCATGAAAAGCAAGCACCTACAGCCAAGGCTGCTCTACCCAGCTAGGCTCTCCATTAAAATAGAAGGAGAAATATGGAGTTTCCCGGACAAAAGAAGGCTAAAAGAATACATCTCTACCAAACCAGCACTCCAAGATATGCTAAGGGGACCGGTTTAAGCAGATGAAGGAAAAGAATGAGACAGAGAGGAACACAGGTACAAAGAGAAAAGATGAGTAAGTTTCTATCAGTAATATCTCTCAATGTGAATGGACTAAATGCCCCAATCAAAAGACACAGGGGAGCTGAATGGATAAGAAAACATGACCCACACATATGCTGCCTACAAGAGACCCACCTCAGAGCAAGAGACCTACACAGATTGAAAGTAAAGGGATGGAAAATAATATTCCAAGCAAATAGGCATGAGAAAAAGGCTGGCGTTGCCATACTTGTATCAGACAAAATAGATTTCAAAACAAAGGCCATAAAGAGAGACCCAGAGGGGCACTTTATCATACTTAAAGGAAGAATCTATCAAGAAGACATCAACATTGTAAACTTATATGCTCCCAATATAGGAGCCCCCAAGTTTATAAGGAAAGTGTTGGATGACTTCAAAAAAGATATAGACAGCAACACACTGATAGTAGGGGATTTCAACACCCTACTGTCAAAAATGGACAGATCTTCCAAACAAAACATTAATAAACATATCGTGGCGCTGAATGACACACTGAATCAAAGAGACTTAACTGGCATATATAGACCCTTACATCCCAAAGAAGAAAAATACACATTCTTTTCAAATGCTCATGGCAGGTTTTCAAAGATAGACCACATGATAGGACACAAAGCAAACCTCAGCAAATTCAGGAACATTGAAAAAATACCAAACTTTTTCTCAGACCACAAGGCCTTGAAATTCGAAATCAACCTCAAAGAGAAATGTCAAAAACTTGCAAACTCATGGAGACTGAACAGTACACTATTAAACAACGAATGGGTCAATAATGAGATAAGAGAAGAAATCAAAAATTTCTGGAAACAAATGAAAATGAACAGACAACTGTCCAAAACCTATGGGACACAGCAAAGGCGGTCCGGAGAGGGAAGTTCATAGCAATACAGGCTTACCTAAAAAAGATAGAAACATTTCAAATAAAAGACCTAACACTACAACTTCAAGAACTGGAGAAACAACAACAAATAAATACCAGAGCAAGTAGAAGGAAGGAAATAGTCAAGATGAGAGCAGAACTGAATGACATAGAGACAAAAAGAACAATTCAGAGGATCAACCAATCCAGAAGCTGGTTCTTTGAAAAGATAAATAAAATTGACAAGCCTTTAAGCAGGTTCATCAAAAATAAAAGGGAGAGGACCCAAATTAATAATATCAGAAATGGAAGAGGAGAAATAACAACTGATACCACAGAAATACAAAGGATCATCAGAAACTATTATGAACAATTATATGCCAAGAAATTTGAAAATCTGGATGAAATGGACAAATTTTTAGAAAAGTATAATCTTCCAACACTGAAGGAGGAAGAAACAGAAAGCTTGAACAGAGTGATAACAGCTGGGGAAATTGAAGCAGTAATCAAGAAACTCCCAGCACACAAAAGCCCAGGGCCAGACGGTTTCCCAGGAGAATTTTACAAAACATGTAAGGAAGAGCTAACCCCTGTCCTTCTCAGACTATTCCAAAAAATCCAAGAGGAGGGAAGACTCCCAGACTCCTTCTATGAGGCCAGCATCACCCTGATCCCAAAACCAGATAAGAAAGAAAACTACAGGCCAATTTCACTGATGAACATAGATGCTAAAATCCTCCACAAAATATTGGCAAACTGCATCCAGCAATACATTAAAAAGATTATCCACCACGATCAAGTGGGATTCATCTCAGGGATGCAGGGATGGTTCAATATACGCAAATCGGTAAATGTGATACATCACATAAATAAAAGAAAAGAAAAAACCACATGATCATCTCGATAGATGCAGAAAAAGCATTCGATAAGGTACAGCACCCATTTATGATCAAAACACTCAGCAAAATGGGAATAAATGGGACATTCCTCAACATAATAAAGGCCATATATGAAAAACCTACAGCTAATATCATACTCAACGGGCAAAAACTGAAAGCTTTCCCACTAAGATCAGGAACACGACAAGGATGTCCGCTCTCACCACTTCTTTTCAACATTGTATTGGAAGTCCTAGCCACAGCGGTCAGACAAGAGAAAGAGATAAAAGGCATCCAAATAGGAAAGGAGGAAGTAAAGCTATCATTGTTTGCAGATGACATGATAGTGTACATAGAAAACCCTGTAGACTCTACCAAAAAACTCCTCAACCTAATAAGTGAATTTGGCAAAACAGCAGGATACAAAGTCAACATTCAGAAATCAAAGGCATTTTTGTACACCAGCAATGCAATAGAAGAAGAAGAAATCAGAAAAAAAAATACCATTCGATATAGCAAGAAAAAAACTTAAGTACCTAGGCATAAATTTAACCAAAGACACAAAAGACCTGTATGCAGAAAACTATACAACATTGAAAAAAGAAATTAAGGAAGACACAAATAAATGGAAGCATATACCGTGCTCATGGATTGGAAGAATTAATATCCTCAAAATGTCCATACTACCCAAAGCAATTTATAGATTCAACGCAATCCCTATTAAGATACCAATGACATATTTCACAGAAATAGATCAGACATTTTAAAAATTTATATAGAACCATAAACGACCCCGAATAGCCTCAGCAATTTTGAGAAAGAAACACAAAGTAGGAGGGATCACAATACCGGATATCAAACTCTACTTACAAAGCCACCATACTCAAAACAATCTGGTACTGGCACAAGAACAGACCCATAGACCAGTGGAACAGAATAGAAAGCCCAGAAATAAGCCCAGCTCTCTATGGACATGTAATATTTGACAAAGGGGGCAGAAGCATAAAATGGAGCAATAACAGCCTCTTCAACAAACGGTGTTGGGAGAGCTGGACGGCTACATGCCAAAAATTGAAACTGGATCATCAGCTGACACCATACACAAAAATAAACTCAAGATGGATAAAAGACTTAAATATAAGTCGCAACACCATCAAAGTCCTAGAGGAGAACATTGGCAGGAAACTCTCAGATATCCCACGCAGCAATTTTTTCACTGATATGTCTCCTAAAGCAAGGGACATAAAGGAAAGAATAAACAAGTGGGACCTCATAAAAATAAGAAGCTTCTGCACGGCTAAAGAAAACATCAGCAAAATGAAAAGGAAGCCAACCGTATGGGAAAATATATTTGCTAATGATACATCAGATAGAGGTTTGATCTCCAAGATATATAAAGAACTCACACAACTCCACTCCAAGAAGACAAACGATCCAATCAAAAAATGGGCAAAGGACCTGGGCAGATGCTTTTCTAAGGAGGAGATACAGAGGGCCCAGAGGCATTTGAGGGGATGCTCAGCATCACTAGCCATCAGAGAAATGCAGATCAAAACCACAAGGAGGTACCACCTCATACCGGTCAGAATGGCCATCATAAACAGATCCACAAACAACAGGTGATGGAGAGGCTGTGGAGAAAAGGGAACCCTAGTCCACTGTTGGTGGGAATGCAGACTGGTGCAGCCACTATGGAAAGCAGTGTGGAATATCCTCAGAAAGCTGAAAATGGAACTGCCTTTTGATCCAGCGATTCCCCTGCTGGGACTATACCCTAAGAATACCAAAATGCCAATACAAAAGAACCTATGCACCCCAATGTTCATAGCAGCACAATTTACAATAGCCAAGTGTTGGAAGCAACCTAAATGCCCATCAGTAGATGATTGGATCCAAAAATGAATGTACATATACACATGGAATACTACACAGCAGAAAAAAAAAAAACTACTAAACTTCGCGACAGCATGGATGGAACTGGAGAGCATCATGCTAAGCGAAATAAGCCAGGGGTCAAAAGACAAATACCATATGATCTCACCTATAAGCAGAACCTAACCAACAATGCAAAGATGCAAGGAAAATATGACCAGCAACACTGAAAGGAAAAGAAATTAACAGAGACAAGAGGGAAGGGGGGGCAGGGAAAGGGAAGGGAAGGAGAAAGTCAAGGAACATATAGCAAGGACTCATGGACAAAACCAAAGGGGAAGAGCTGAGGGAGGGAAGGAGGGAGGGGGCAAAGGAAAGTGGTGGGGGGGAGGCAGAGACAAATGTATTTAAAAAGTAAATAAATTTTAAAAAAAGAGAAAAAAGAAATAACTGACAAATAAAGTTGTAAGATATTAAAGTATAAAAAAATTAAAAATAAATTTAAAAAGAGGACAATGGTGGAAAGAAGGGGAAGGGACTAGACAAAGAACATATATGAATGGCCCATGGACATGGACGACAGAGTGGGAACTGACTGTGGGACTGGGGGGTGGGGTTGGGATGGGTGGAGGGAGGTAAAGGGGGAAAAATTGAAACAAGTGTAATAGAATAAACATAATTTATAAATTTAAAAAAAAAGAAAAAAATAATAATTTTGACTGTTCATACATAGTTTTATGTTTTTTTCCAGTTTCTAGAATCATGAGTTACTTTGCTTAGCAGGCACTTTAAAAATAATATTATTTATAATTTTCATTTATTTTAGTATTTTTTTAAATGATACTGTAATGTAGTTCAATTTTGCCATTTTACATCATCTGTTCAGGCTCATATTTTAGCCAAGATCTCATTACCACCTTATGTGTAAAACCATATTATCCAACACATACTTTCTCATATTTAACATATGATATATTCTTGATGTGTAGTATGGTGTTATGATTCTGTTTAATTAAAAATTTATACTCTTTTATGAATGATCAAGAATGAAGATACCTCAAATTTGCCAATGTTTTACATTTTAAATTAACTTCTACATCTGGTAAATTATTTTTTAAATGTCATTAAATTTTTTTTTTTAAATGTACCCTTCACTTCAATACGTTTACACTATGGTGTTCTCCACATGCAGTATTTACCATTTTGTTAGGATCTGTAAGAAAACTAGTAGGTGTCTGTGGTTATATTTTGGGTATAAGAAAGCAATCTCAGAACATCTGCATAATAACAATTCACATCCTTACCATTCTTTATCTCTTACCTTTTGGATATTAAACATTCTAACGAGTGTGAGGTGTTACCTCATTGTGCTTTTGATTTTCATCTGCCTAATAATTAGCTATTTTAAGCTCCTCTTAAAGTCCCATATCCAAAAATTTCTTGATAAGACCTATGCAAATGACTGCACTCAGATATGATGTACAATCCAGTAAGGAAGCATGGAGAATTAGATTTTAATATTGATGCGAGCATTCTAGGGGTCCAGGGACCCATGGGTTCATGACCCACTATGCATTCTTGGCTCTGCACAAGAAAGAATTCTGAGATGAGCCAGCATAGAGTTAAAATGGAAGAGTTTATGAGTGAAGTGTGAGTCAGAGAGAAGGCTATTCCAAGGGCAGAGCAGCCCCACCCCTCTGGGATTACTATATTCTGCCGTGTATAATGCGCACGTATTTTGCCCAAATTCTGTGAGAGAAAAGTAAGGATGCACATTATACATGAGTACAATGACTATATACCATGGGTATAATAATGGACATAATAAACCTCTATCTAATGCGCACAAAAACATGGGTGTGCATTATATATGGCAAAATATGGTAACTTCTTTTATTGAGGCTTATTTAATAGAACAGTAAGCCATTCGATAAGGGGGAGGAATATTCAGCATTTTTCTAAGAAGTGGGGTAGAGATTTCTCAGAAGAGCTCAGCAGGCCACTTTGTGACATTTTATGGGCTTTCCTTTCCATTCACGGCAGCCAGAGTGTGTTGTAGAGTATGCTAATGTATTACAATGAGCATATAATGAGGCTACGGGTTACTGCAAGGTGAAATTAGCTACCCTGTTGGATCTAGCTGGTCTCTGCCGGTTCTAAGCGATAAATCCTTTGGAGGTCAGTCTTCCCATCTCCTTGACTGTCCCTGTAGCCCTCCCTGGTTACAGCCCTGTCACCACATATGCTATGTTGAAATCTGTAGCAATAAAATAGCTTAAAATAAAACCAAAAAATTTTACTTGGTTGAACAGTAATCTTAAGAAAAAAATAGGTTAAGTTTACTAAAAGTACAATTCCACAGACATTTCATTTTTCCAAAGTAAATACAAATGTCAGTGCTTCCATAGTTTTAATAATTCAAAGTCTTAATGAAGGATAAATTATATTTTAATTGCTTAGTAAAAAATAAAACAATTTATTATACATTATTTTAATCATTGATTTAGAAAGATAAATTATTTAATTTAGGGATAAATTATGGTTTTCACTCTTATTCAATACTCTATGAAAGATAAATTGTAACTATGTATATAGTATTTATATTTATATATATAAAATTTCACACTCTGGGAAAGATAAATTATAAGAAAATACATCACTCAATCCAAGAGAAATCAAAACTCTTCCTATTATTTAAATTTAATGTACATTTCTCTGAATGTAACTGATATTTAAACATCAGTCAGAGGGGTTTGAATCTCATGCTGAGGTGACTAGTGGCATCATCTCAAAGGTCTACTTTTAGTTTGAGATTTTGTATTGATCAAGATGGCATTAGTGTTTGCACTCTGCTTTACCAAATTTTAGACAAACTTCTTCCTGACTGTAAGTAACTGACCTTCCTTTCCTTAGAGCATTAATTTTAGAAAACTTGTAAATTCTTTCTTTGCCCTTTTGAGATGTAAATCTTATTAAAACTTCTTGAAGTATTAAAAACCAGGAATGTTTTTTTCCCAAGGAAATGAGAACTATGTACTTAAAATATAATCATCAAAGGCTATGGTACTCTTATTTTTGTTTCTGTGCGTGATAGGAGCCTAATTTATTCAGGTACCTTGTCCCAAGTTGTAAAATTGCCTTCTGTCATAAAGATATAAAAAGCATGCTTTTCTTTTGGTTAAGCCAGTTAGCAAACACAAATGACCTATGACCCATAACATCCTCCAGTAAATTTTTACTAGCTCACTCTAGTCCTGAAAAGTCCTACCACACTCACAAAGTTTGCATTTAGTTTTAGCTTCTCTCCCCTATTGCAATAGCCTTGAATAAAGTCTTCCTTCCCTGATTAAATTATCCAGTGTAAAATAATGTTCATGTCATTTTAGTAATTTTTTAAGGGGACTTTAACTTAGCCTATTTTATTATACGGTGAGAAAACAAATCAAAATAAATTTTAAAAATCTTACCTTGTATAAAATAACCTAGATTTGAGTTCAATTATCCTGTTTGCAAATTATTAGAGTGTATATATCATATATTTTCTGTGATCACCAAATAAACATTATAAATACACTAAAGGAAGAATACATGTAAACTGAATGTTTTGTGTCCCCTCAAAATTCATATTTTGAAAACTAATCGCAAATATGATGATATTAGAGGGTAGGATTTTGGGGTGGTGAATGATTAGGGCATGAGAGTGGAATCCTTATTAAATGTGTTAGTGCCCTTATAAAAGAATCCCCAGAGAACTATCATTTCTTCTTCCATGCCTTCTCTATGAGGGCACAACAAAAAGCCATCTATGAAATAGGACATTTAGCTCTCACTAGGTACTTAATCTCTAAGAACATTAATCTTGGATTTCCTAACCTTTGAAACTGAAAGAGGTAAATTTCCGCTGTTTATAAGCCACCTAGAGTATGCTATTTTGTTATAGCAGGCCAACCAGACTAACCAAGTACCTTATACTTACTTATTATTATCACATTTATTATTTTTTCTTTGAAATTATAAAATATCACAGGCTTATCACAGTGTATGAATAATTGACCAAGAGCATGAATAAATTTTGTCTAAAAATCACTTTCCATTATTTTGTATATAAGTAGTTTGATTGTAGTATTAGCAAACATTAGCATATCATAAGATGAATTAATTTAAAAGAGAAAGAATACTGTAAGATTTCTATTAAAAGCATATGTTTATAATTATTCCAAAATTTTTTAAGCAAAGCATTTATGAGATTTCATAGACATATCTTCACAAAACAGTGTGTCTAATCAGCAATGATAACACATCTGACAACACTCCTTCTGTCTATATATCCTTTCTAGTAGTGTGATATGCCCATGATATATTAATGTTTCAAGATTTATAATCCCATTCACTAATTTCTACTTGCTTTTTAAAAGTATTCTGAGTTATTCCAGAATTATGCCATTCAACTTGATTTTGGTTAGGAAAGCCAATAAAAGAACGTCAGAATCTATCAAGGAAAAAGCCAAAAGCAGATGACATGATATTGCAGATGGAGAAAACTAAAGATCCTCAATAACAATTTACTGATAAATGAATTCAGTAAAGCAGCAGGATACAGATAACTATTCATTCACAAATTATTTGCATTTTCATACACCAGTAATGTGCTATCAGAAAAATGAAACTAAGAAAACAATCTCACTTACAATTGCATCAAAAAATATCTAGGAATAAATTTAACCAAGAATGTAAAGACCGGTACTCAGAAAAGTATGACACTGAAGACAGAAATTAAAAAAGATATAAATAAGTGGAAGCATATACTATGTTCATGGATAGGAGGGATTAACATCATTACAATATCCATAAAACAAAAGTGTTCTATAGATTTAAGGCCATTCCTATCAAGATACTAATCAAGAACTGAAACAGATATTCCAAAAACTTATATGGAATCACAAAAGACCCTAAATAGCCATAACCTTCTTGAGACAGGAGAACAAAGTTGTAAAAATTACACGACCTGATATCAAACCATACTACAAGGCCATAGTAATCAAAACAGCATGGCACTAACATAAAAATAGGTGTAGGGGTCAATGGACTAGAACAGAGAGCACAAAAGTAAACTATACCATTATGATCAATTAATATTTCACCAGGAGGCAAAAACTTACAAAATGAAACTAGACCACTTATACCATACACAAGATTAAACTCAAAATCAATTAAAGGCTTAAATATAAGACCCCAAATCATAAAAATCCTAGGAGATAGCATGGGCAGTAAAATATCAGACATTTCTTGTAACAAATGGTCAAAGAATTAGAGTCAACACTTCTCTAAAGAGGACACAGAGATAGCTGAAGTCTTGAGCAGGTAGATGAGATGGACTCTAAGACAGGAGTCTATTATTCTCCCAGGTTGCCAGGAATACGAGTAAAACCTCTTTCTTTTTTCACTAGTATATGCCTCACAAATTTGGCTTTTGCTGTAGCAGACAGCCAAACCTTTGTTTTGTTCAGTTATAGGTTTTGGCAACTCTGTTAGGACAGTGTGGACCTCAGTATTTCTTGGAAGACCTGAGCTCAAGTTCCAGCTGCCTGTGGCAGGCTGACCCCAGGAGCAGGACTTCCCAGAAATGCCACAAGCTTTTCTTAGGGAATATCCCTGCATTCCTTTTCAAGGCTTCAGCTGCCTGAAACACTGGCTGGTGAAAGGAAATGGATCTGGAAGGCAGATGGATTCCAAGATCAGGTAAGTCAAACCAGCATGTACACTGGTGGTCTTCTATTCCTGCTGCTTGGGCTTTGTGCCATTAAGGTTTTCGACCAGTTAGGCTTGTGCCACTTGGGTCCAGTTAGGACCATTTGCAGTAGCAGTTGGCAGCCTATCCCTGCTGCTTGGGCTTTGTGCCATTTAGAATTTGTGCCACATGGGTATGGTTGTGACCATTCATGGTACCTGTGGGAAGACTATTTCTGCCACTTGGGTTTCATACCATTTTGATCCAATTAGGATCACTTGCACTATCAGTTGGCAGGAGATAAGACACTAAGGCTTGCTTGTGAGCACTCATTTGGAATAATAGAATTATGGGTTCAAGTTTTGTCTATACATTCCTACTTTGAGTCTTGCTATGGTTAAGCTTTTATGTTTGTACTTTCTTGTCATCAGGGGTTGTTCTGTTTCAGCCCCTGAAGGGAGACCACTGGATCAAATTTTAGCAGATTGGTTGACTAAGAAGGAACTGGTTTTCTATTGTAACATTACTTGGACTATGCATACTTTAGAATATAGGGAAAATGCGCCCAAAATTGTTCTCCATCATGCAATTGGAATTGTTTTGCCAAAGGTCAGGAAAATAAGAAAAAATCTCTTATGTCCAGACAGTTATGTCTTTACACTATAAGCATTTGGCAAAGAGAGGAAACAAAGATGCAGAGAAGGGAATTGGCTTTAAAATTCCTCCCTAATAGTAAGACATACTAAGAAAAGGTAAATAAGGAAATGAGTCTCTTTAATGCCCTGAACACAGGGTATGCAGGATTAGCAGCAAGAAGATTCTCCCTGCCCCCATATCTACTGCTGAATGCTCCTGAAATAAGGCTCAGCAAGGTGACAGCCCCACCCTTGTGTGATGAAGGAATAGTGTCCCCCTAGAAGACTCGAAAGGGCACCCAATTTGGCCATCCCTATCCAGGCCAGGAAAAGTCCCTTTGAGGCAATTCCCTATAGGCTGAATAAACCAGGAAGGCCAGCCCATTGACCACTACTGGGGCCATGCTACATCTTCCATTTCAGATTTCCTAAACTAGAAGAATTCCAATCCCTCATGCAGAAAGGATTCTCAGAAAGTGGCAGATCTTATCACCTTCATTTTTGCCACTCACCTTCCAAACTGGTAATGTACAGACTCTCCTTAACATCCTTCTCATGGCAGATGAAAGGAAGCAAGTAATAAATAAGGTAAACAAAGAGGCTCATTGCCTCCATCAAGAGAATCCCAATGGAACTCCCAACCTAGCTGGGAAGATTCCTTTGACAGAGCCAAACTAGGACCCAAATAGTGGTGACCTAGCCTCCCTCGAACATTACAAAAGATACATGTTGGAAGGTCATAAGAAAGGGGTGCCTAAACAAAAGAGCCAGAATATGATGAAGGCCCTTCAGCATAAACCAAATGAAGTCCCTTCTGAATTTTCAGAAAGGATCTATCGAGCCTATCAAAAATACACTGATGCTGACTCACAGGCACCAGAAAATGTTCAGATGGTAATATGACTTTTATTGGACAATGTACCCCAGATATCAAAAAAATAAGCTCCAACAATTAGACAGGGCATTGGAAATTGACTCTCTCCCAGCTGGTGGATATAGCTTTTAAAGTTTACCATGCCCATAAAACAAAGAAATTAAAGCATACAACCATTTTCTTAGAAAAAGTGTGGGAAAACCAAAAGGAGAGGTGGGACCTGAAAGGAAGGAGGAAAGACCCACTAGGTGCCAATCAATGTGCCTATTTCAAGGAATAGGGGCATTGGAGAAAAGATTGCCAAAAATTCAAAAGGAAAAATGGGAATAATAGAAACCCTCAGCAAGAAATGATAAGAAGGAGGGTATTGGCTAATGTCAGAGCACATGAAAAAAATATCAAGCCATTTTATTAGACAACCTAAATGTTACCTTGCAAACCACCATTACCTTAAACATGGGCACCTTGCTCACAGGCGGAGGGAAACTCAGTCCTCCAGCATGGTGCTTGGAAATCATTGACTAAGTTTATTTCAGCAGATTGAATCTATTGGACCAGCCACTGAAAGAACCTGACTGGGAATTACATACAGATGGGAGCAGCTTCATAGAGAATGGTCAACAATAAGCTGGGTACATGGTAGTCACCATAGACAACAGAAACCCAAGCCCTTGCTGTAGGAACCTTAGCACAAAAGGCTAAGCTGATAGCCCTCACCAGAGCCTTATAATTATGCCAGGGAAAGATGCTTAACTTCTACATTGACTACATATGCCTTCATGGAAGTCTGTGCGCATGGGGCAATATGAAAAGAAAGAGGGCTCTTAGCTTCATGAGATAAGAACATCAAACATGCAAAAGAGATTGGAAAATTGCTAGAGGCAGTAAATCTACTGAACCAGGTTGTCACAATGCACTCCCCAGGACACAAGAAAGATGGTTCCCCAAAAAGCCAGGGAAACCAAACTGCCAATAAAACAGCAAGACAAACCACCATGGAGATGCCATTTCTTAGAGTTTCAATTCCCAACCTGGGCTCATCAGAATTTAAAGTTCATTACACAGAAAGAGATGAGTCATATGCTTATGATTGGGGATTCTCTAAAACTGCCCCTAATTCTACCATGGAAGATAAATACTCAGGGTATGATCTTATTCTTGGAAGCTCTAATATATCCCATATTCAAACACCTACATGAAGGGACCCATTATGGAAGGGATGTTTCAGTGGATCTTATTAGACCACACTTGAAAGGTCTCGTTTACAAAGGACCATTCAGAAGATTTTCCAACCTGTTATACATGCACCAAAAACAATCCTGAGACAGAACATACTCCAACCGGAAAGACAGTGCAATATAAAGGGACATTCCCATTTGAGGATTGACTGGTAAGTTGAATTTACACAGATGCCTAAAACTATAGGAAACTAAATTTTTATTAATTTGTTGAAGACACTTATTCTGGATAGGTAGAAGCATATGCCACTAGAACTGAGAAGACAGCTGAGGTAGCAAAACTTCTACTCAATATATCCTAAGTCTGGACTTCCTTAGAGCATTCAAAGTGAGAATAGGTGATTGTTCATTTCAGATATCTCCCAGAAGATAGGACAGGAACTAAAGCTTCAGTGGCAACTATATGCTTCTTAGAGACGTCAATCTACGGGGAAAACTGAGAAAATGAACCACACAGTAAAGAGGACCCCAGTGAAAACACACCAGGAAACAAATGTGAAATGGAACCAGATACTCCCTATTGCCTTGCTCCGGATTAGTGTAGTACCCCAAAATTAAGCTTAAATTAAGTCCTTTTGAGATAGTTTATGGGAGACCCTTCCAAGTTTCTGTTTTAGGATTACCTCATTTAGATTTAGAACATGGATCAAAAAGTAAACAATGTGTACAACAACTAAGGCAAACACTAATAATTTTGAACAAATTTGCTCATTTCATGTCCATCTACTTGCCTGACGAGCCCTAACACCTGCTGCAGCCAGGAGACTAAGTCTCACTAAAGACACGAAAGACAGCCAAGCAATCAAACAGTGCCTATGTCATCCTGCTGACAACACACTCTTCTCTAAAGCTCTTGGGAATCAAGCCTTGAATCCATCACGTGTGGATAAAGCAAGCATACCTGAGGAAGACTCAGATCTTGCTGCTGCTGTTGATAAAACAAGGGAAAGCTGGACCTGCATTCCTAAAGGAGATTTAAAATTCCTCTTTGGAAAGGAGCAATACTTACTAAAGCTAAGTGACGTTACTTTTTATTTTATTCTGCATTGTTCAGTCAGTGGTTTCCTCAGAAAATTTATCCTGCTATTGGGTGCACCAACCAAAACCTCACTCAGGATTAGATCATGGGGATCCTTTGGTCTCTCCGGTTTTTTATTTCACTACAATTCTCCCTGCACTACTAGACATAACCCTCACTAAACTCTTGAATGTTTATCTGTACAATAGGTCTCACTTTGGAAGCCTATCTGCAACTGGCTTTTGAAGCATGAAGCAGCCTACCAGCTTTGCTTGTCCATCAGTGCCATCCTCTAGACATCAATCCTTCTCCCTCTTATAAAAGCTTCCCTCCATTCTTGACCTCCCCCATCTTCCTTTAGGAGAGAGTAAGAATCTCTGGACCACAGGAAGTAACTACAAAAGATCAGACTTCAATCCATTTACCCATGTAAGATGACAAGAGACTAGAGTTCTGAAGGAATTGTTACCATAGACAGTCAGCAGTAGCACTGAGGAGCCTTTCCCATTGGACAAAATAGCAGCAGGGCAGAGGCTCTTACACTGAGCCCATCAAAAGCTAGAAAAATGAATGGATAAGGTCTAAGTACACCAAAAGCTAGAAAAATGAACAGAAAGTGCCCTGAGCATGGCGAAAGCTAGCAAGATTATTGGATGGGGGCGGGGGGAGGGAAAAACAAAGAACTTTTCTCTCCATATCTTTATGAGAACCAGAGCCTGAACAGGGAGGTAAGATGGTCTTTGAGATAGGAATCCACCATTCTCCCAGGTTGTACTGCACCAGAATAAAATATCTTTCTTTTTGCAACAGCACCTGCCTCATGAGTTTGGCTGTGTGCAGCAGGTAGCCAAGCCTTCATTTTGTTCGGTTACACTTACTGCTAAAATACAGCAGTTGCTGATTTGTGGGTTGGGATTAGTGGTTAAAAGAGAGGCTCTATGGACAATGAACAAAATTACTCAATTTGACTAAGCCTCAGCTTCCCCCTATGCACATTAGGGTTAGAAATTAAACATTCTATTGTTTGTAATAAGCTTCTGATAAATAGTAAAAACCCAATAAAAAACACAGATTTTCACAAAATAAAAATTATCATAATTACTATCACCACAAAAAAGGAGACTTTTCTGAGTGAAAGTACAAAGTGCATGCAATGTAGTTTAGGGCAGATTGAGAGCATAATCTGAAGGTAAGCCTGAGGAGATATGCCCCTGGAGACTGCGAAATTAAAAATTAAAAGCCCAAAAATGGAAGAGAGACCAAGGACCCCATTCCTCATTAATCTAATAACTATAGGAAAAACAATCTGGAGACAGATCCTGAAATTTGAAAAATTCCTTCTGTTTTTAAATTTAGCAGTATTTTGAAACAGCTCAAGGGAATTTGGGCGACAATCTTCTAAACCTATTTTTAAAAATTCCTTAAAATACATTTTTCATTTTTATAACAATATTTACATTGAAATCTGGGAATTAATTCTCAGGAAAAAGTTCCTCTTTGGGAACAGATTATGAGTTCTTATGAAGAACTCTGTTATAGCTGTAAAAATTAGCCATGATACAGACTTGGCATTGTTATTTAAAATCTCCTTTGTTTTAATTCAGAGGTAACCATGACCAGAATTTAATGACTTTTCTTTCATAAATTCACAGCAGTGAAGCAAAGACATCTCCTAAAGGGCAATGAGAAATAACAGGTAATTTTAAAAAGCTAAAGATTAAAAATATTTTATATGTAGAACTCCTAATAAACTTATGAAGAGTAAATTAATACTAAGTCTTCCAAAGTTATACTGGCCCACAAGCCCTTGCTGGTGTTGCTAAGTTGGTTGGAGCATCTCCAGGTAACAGATAGGTTGTGGATTCAATTCCCGATCAGGGCACATACCTGTGTTGTGCGTTCAATCCCGTCTGGGGGCTTACAGGAGGCAACTGATCCATGCTCCTCTCTGTCCCTTTCTCTCTCCCTTCCTCTCTCTCTAAAATCAATGAAAAAAAATGTCCTTGAGTGAGGGTAAAAACTAATTTAAAAAATACTGACCCATAAGATTTACCTATATATGCTTATTGGTACATTGTTTTTAATAATAAGATTAGAATCAGTATAAAATCAATAGCTTGTTGAATTATGATAATTCCATGCAATAAGGCATCATTTACTAATTAGAAAGAATAAGGTAGATCTAGGTGTATGAGTACAGATATGGGAAAAAACATTTTAAGATAAGATAGTAAAAAGAGTACATTATAGATTAGTGTGCCTGTGTATATATGTATGTCTACATGTTATATGATTATAACTGTATATATGTGTATACATGTGTGGGGGTATATAACTACTTGTATAAAAAATCTGTGTACATAAGTATGTGTTTGCATACAATTATATTCAGAATACTTCTGGAAGTATACAAGAGAGTATAAATAGTAGCTGCTCACAGGAACTTGACAAGTAAGACTAACAGAGCAGAATATTTTAATTTAGTTATTTATTTTTGTTTTCTTAATTTTTTAATTAAAGAATACTAATATACACTATTACATTAATTTCAAGTATAAAACATTATTCAACATACCATACCTTCCAAAATGAACACCATGATAAATCTAGTAACCATTTGTCACTGTACAAAGGTGTTACAACACTAACAATTGCCCTATGTTATACATTGAAACCCTGTGATTTTTTTTATAATTGAACAATGTACCTCTTATCCTCCTTTAGCTTCTATTAGATTTCAAATTTTATTTTGCATCAGTTTAGTAGCTATTTCAAATTTTTATCATGCATGATATTTTTTCTCCCAGTATTTTGCAATAGTCGTTTACTTCCTTACACTGACAACTTCATATACACTATTTTTCCCCACTACATACTACAATATACCTCTCATTTCTGATGGAGAGAAGGGCTGCATATTTCCCTCAATCCTGCTCAGTGTAGGCCAAATAAAGAGGTGAGAACAAAATGAAAATACACATACACACAATTGAAAAGAAAGTAATTGAAATTTAAAACTTGACTTTTCCTTCTTGGTTTTATTTGCCAAAATCTGTAAGGTCTATGCTGGGAAACAGTGATAACTATAAAACTATAAATGAAAATAATAGAAATGTAACTGGAAAAAGAGAGCAATTACACTAAGTACTAGAGAAAGGAATTTTAAAAATGAGTATACTTAAAGAAAAAGGAAATAGTTATATAAAAGTGGCTATCATGGCAATTAGCCGCAAGCCTGCAGACATCAAATACCAAGAGCAAAGGTTATTAATGCTGATCTCATCAGGTTGATAAGAAAGGTCATGTTTCTAGGAGGAAATGCAACCCACAGCTATAATTTCTGATTTCATAACTACTCTTTTTTGGAGTGGGCAGGAAACAGTCACTGCCAAACCATTCTGATCATTTCTACTCTGCCTAAGAGCTCTAGACTGTATTACAGAAGGACAACAGAAGAAATTGAGCATTGTCCTTCCAAGGAGCCACTTGATGTCTCAATCACAGGGTTAATTAAGAAACAGGTTGCAAAGAAATTTATATGAAACAAATAAAGAGAAAAACTACATATCTCTATGCATGCATGTGAATATGAATGAATGTATGTAAATGTGAATACATGAATACACATGAAAAGGTTTGGAAGTTTAGACATTACATGCCCCATGGTTACCTTTTGAGATAGCAGAATGAGTTTGTGTATTTGAAATGGTAAGATATTAATTTGCATGTCTTTTAAGTTTTAAATGATGGGTTTTATTATTTCATGTTATCTTAAATAGTGAATTAAAAGGATAGATAAGTTGATAATACAGTGGAAAAAAAGATAATCTACCAAATTTAAGATTTTTATCTGATTTTTTAAATTTAGATTTAAGCTTTGGAGAATCCTTACAACTTTGAGAAACTAAATAAAATGTGATATGTTTTTATTCCCATACCAATTAAGACACTTTAAATATTGACTTGGGCCCATGGAAACCTGAGCATAAGTTAGTTTATCTGCTCTGCAAACTCAAACTCCACTATGTTGTTCTATAATCTACACCTCAGGGAAAGATTAGCAAGTAAATAATTGAGTTTATAGTAACTTATATTTTCCAATCTAGTTTCTCTTAATAAAATTAGTACTTTTTTTTCATCTGCTTACTGTTTTTCTTAGCTCCCAATTAGTTCAAAACTCAGGGAAGAAGAAAGGTGTAAGCCTCTTCTGAATAGTCCCAAAAGTAGTCCTGACTGGTATGGCTCAGTTGATTGAGTGCTGGCTTGTGAAACAAAATTTCACCCATTCAATTCTGGGTCAGGGCACACGCCTGCATTGCAAGCCAAGTACCCAGCTGAGGGCACGTGATTAGTATTCTAATCTCTACTTCCTTAAATTTTGTTTATATTTGTTACACATATGTAAAAATGTTCCTGCTTCACAGTCAACTGTAGGCTTCTAGGGGAAAGTTATCATTAGAAATGGTTCTTTAAAGCTCTATGCAAGCAAGGGACTGGTCTTTTACTTCTCCCCCATAATTTTTCAACATGACCCTCAAACTGAGTAATTGGAAGAGAGTTTGATAAATGTACTATTTTACAATGGCACGGGCAGGAAACCAAATAAGGAAAACACAGGTAGTAGTGGAGTATCCCACTATTAGCAAAAGCCCAAAAATAACATACTGAGACCCAAGTGCTGAGCAGAGGCCTTTGTAGAATAACCCAGAGAGAGTCTGAAAGCTGTCATGGACAGAGCCTGCCAGAGAAGACCTCGCAGAAGAGAGGCTGGGTTTACCTTATTCTCTGCCTTCTTTTGGTGCTTCTGCTAGTGCTCTTCATTCTCTAGTCTTAGGTGGAGCACAAAAGATCCCATAGACAAAACCTCCAGAGGCTAGTCTCCAAGAGTATAAAGCATGGTTCAAAAAGGTGAACATGCATCTGGAGGGACAACCAAAATAAAGCTAGCTCAGATACTATGAAAGAGAGACAATAAACATGGGAAATGTGGGGAAATGTGGGGAAATGTTAGTAAATGGTATTTGGCATCAATACTAAGCCTAAGAACTGACAGACCTATATAATAATTTTTCATCTTTGTGAGAGCATCTCAACAAGAAGAAAGGGTAGGGAGGACATTAATGATATTGAACCAGAGGTAAAATTTCAAAGTCTTGTATTGTATTCAGCCCCTTGGTAAGCCATCCTGAGAAATAACTTAGGCTCTTAATAAAATAGATTCACAACTGAATCAGACAATTTAAGCATGCCTTTCTACTTACCCAAAAGGAAATCTTCAAGAAACACAATGTGAAAACAAAAATGTAACCTCCAACCAGGATCTCACAGCACATATACCCAGGGAGAGGCAATTGTGTGTTTCATATGCCTTAGGCTAGCCTCCTTCTCTGCAGCTATAGGAATCACTGTAGCTGTCAGAATGATTGCAGCAAGTTTACTTTTTAAAGGAGAAGTGTCATATAGAATTCATCAGTTTTCAGTATGGTGCTTAGAATATGCAATGAATATGAGATAGCATTGTACAAATTGGCTTAAGGGAGTAGGACATATTTTAATTGTTAAGTATTAACAGATGTCACTCAAAATAAATGAAGGATTATGCCAATAATATAATTTCCTATTTCTCAGAGTGCATCTTTTAGTGGCATAAGCCAATGAAAATGGAGCCCCATTTCTGATCTAATTAGAGATGTGAACCAGTTGGGGGTTGTTCTGCTCTGCTTGACAGAGTTGAAGATTTTATCTGAATCAGGGCAGAGGACTGGGGTGGTATGTGTTTTGGACCAAAGTTAGGGGAAATCTATGGGTCAAAAAGAGGACTGGTATGGTGTACATTTTGCCTGTTGAGATGATATTAGGGACCAAAGTGGAAGTCTATTATTTTTCACAACACTGGGAAATGATCATAATTAAAATAGGATAACAAGATAGTCAAGTAATAGTCCAAGAGAAAACATTAATAACACATATTAATAGATCAAAGCCATGTCTACATGAGGAGATAAAGCCTGAACCATAATTATATTCTGTCATGGAACTATGAAAGATAAACCAGGTCACCTCCCTGTCCCTTAAAAAGTCTGGTATATTTGAATTAGCTAAGCTTTAATTACTCTACTTAAAAATCATTTGGAATAATCTGGCAGTAAATTATATAACATAAAGATACCTTTATTTGTTTTTACTTACTGGTGTATTTTTCAGTGCCATTATGTGCTAGGCACTAGTTTAGGCACTGAGGATACAAAATAAACAACAAGGAGACAAAAATCTGACCTAATGAAGTTTACATTCAAGTACCCAAGACAGATTATGAGTAAACAAAACAAATAGATTCATATCCAAATATAAATAATGATATATGAGATTATGAAGGAAAACAAAGTAGGATAAGTAAATGCTGTTTCAGATAGAGTGGCATTATAATGATATTTGAACATAAACTTGAATGAAGTTTGAGAACCAGCCATGAAAATTTCTCTGGGAAAAATATTACAAATGAAAGAAACATCAAAAGCTACAATCTTGAAATGGATCAATAATTGTCCCATTGATTAACAGCAAGGATTCCACTGTATTTAAGCATAGAACAGAAACAGAGGCTGACAGAGAAGGAGTAAAGATCCAAATTATATAGGGCAATTCAGGCAGAGAGAAAGGTTTTAAATTTTATTCTAAATGTGAGGAAAAGCCTTGAGGGTTAAGAGTAAAATAATAACATTGTTACAGAACCCCACCAGTGCTGTTCTGGAACAGCTGTGGGGTTCAATAACCCACTGCCAAAAAGTGTTACTCTCAGTGAGAGAGTTTGGTGAAAAAGGAAAGGGGTTGTTTATTTAAAGGTTATACAGATTTATAATAATGGCATATTTCTGCCATTAAATCCAGCTCCCTTTAAAAACTCCCCCAAAATACATAGTCCTTCCTCTCTCTGCCAAATCAGGCAAGTTTCAGAATACACCAGACAGAGGTCCCATCTTCGGAGGAGCAGAAATCTGTAAGTCAGCATTCCTAGTCACAGTTCAGCTCCAAGAATCTCTCACGAATCTGGATGGCTAGGCAAATCCCTGCAGCTCCATCAGCTCTGCTGCCATCTTGTCCAGGCAGACTTCCAGGCCGACATCCTTGTGGCAAACTCAGTGACTCTCAGACCTCCCAGTGGACCTCCTCTCTCACCACACACCTTGTGGCTCTCTCTCCTGACTTTCAGCACATCGTGATTTAAATTCTTGGTCTGGAGCTTCCTATATGATCTCATATCCAGCCCTTCCTATGATGTGTTAGTGTCTGACACTTTTTACAGTTCCCCAGTGTCTTTTATCCACTTTTGTCCACCATCTTTAGTCAGAGAAAGAGTTCCTAGTTACACAGGGGCATCCAGGGTGGGTGCCGGCCCCCTGCCTCTCATGCAGGTTCTATAGGCAGGTTCTATATGTGCTTCCCATGGCTATGTCACAAATTTTCAGAGCCACGTACACAACTTGCCCTCAGTGGGAGCCCTCTTCTCTTCAAGAAGGCACAGATATTAACTTGTCTTTTGTTATATAAATGTATGTTAAATACTGTACCATCTGCTCTTCCCTTTTCCCAATCAAGGATTGTGGTAGTGGTTCCCTTACTTTCAGGAGAACTATGTTCTGCATCCCATTACAAGATCACCTGAATCAAAAAATAGTCTCTGTGTATTCTCTATGAATAATGAACTCTAATGGAAGAAGATTTGTTCAGGAAGACCAATCAGGGAGTGATTATAGTAATTTAGGCAAGAGATGATAATAATCTTATGTCCTTAAAACTTGTGACCCATCCTTTTGGCACTCATTCCCTGCATTAGTTTACGCTTGTTCTTAGTTTTCAGACAGCTCTTTCACTTAGAGGTAAGAGGGCCAATTGAAACACTGGATCTGGAAAATGTACCTAACCTAAATGCAATTTGACACCTGAAATAAGTCTCTAATGGTTTCTGTTATTACTGGCCAAAACATTCCCCAGTTACTATTTTGCATTTGCTGTATAAAACTCAGCATCATCTTCTGTCATCTCTGGACCAGCTGTTCTGATTGTGAAACTTCAAATAGTTTCTCTAATCACCAATCTCCCATGACTGTGTTTTAAGTTCTAAAAACAACCTGGGATAAATTTAGAAATCAAGAACAAAGCACATATGAGATTCTAGATTTAACAGCTTGTGACTTTTAATGGCATCTGTCATCTTGTCTTTGAAAAGCTATTTATCACCATAATTCCCTACTGTACTGTTTTGAAATGGTGGCCTTTTTATCTTCTTCACCCAAATATTTAATGTAAGCAAAATCACTAGGAGAGAAAAGGAATATCATACTTGATGAAGAACTGAGTTCCGTGTACTTTGGAAAAACTTAAAGATATCTGGTCTTAGATATTCAGATAAAATTAAATATGGCATTTTCCATAACATTTTAAAATACTAATTCCCAGTATTATCAGGTCACATGACATTATGTTAGCCACATTCTCAGCTTTGCAGGAGCATGGACATGTGATACAACAGTACAGAAAGGCAGGTAAGAGTAAGAGGGTTAAAATGAATGGTTAGTTCTATGCCATTGTGTATGAGCGTCATCCATATGGGCTACAATTACCTTGACTTAAAAATTAAAAATTTCAAAAAAATATATTTAAGTTCCCTTTGGGTTTGAACATTTTCACATTTCTGAGCAATAAAATAAAATTTCCAAATTTAGTTCCCCAACAGAATGATACCATGGGTCAGTAAGAAAAGAATAGATTACATCTTTAGCTCTATTAGTTTAATGCAATCCATTACCAAGATAGATATTTACTCTTGAAGGGCTTATTAAATTAGTAAGACACAATATAAAGTAATTTAGCTTTTAGTAGTTGTACAAGGGAATTTCACACAATACTTTAAGAAGAATAAAGCATTGTTCATGCACATTTTAAGAACATGGGTTTGATAAGATTTTAAAATGAATGTTATGTTTAGATTTTTTCCTTCCACCTGCATTAATTCATAACTTAAGTTTCTCTCTTTTCCTCTTTTCTGCGTCTCTCCAGTGTTCTTCTCTAAAGAGAGTCAAAATTTGTTTGGTAGCAATAGATTATATTCACCATAAAGATGTCATTAATCTCAAGACCATGCCAGTCTAGGGACAGTCAGAACTACTTTCAGGACACTGCTATCTCTGCCTCCACAAATTCACTTCTATAGGCTCTTGTCTGAAATGAATAAGGCAACTCTGTGAAATATTGAATGCTCAGATGTCCTATTACTACTTTTTCTCATTATTCAGTTTGCAGAAACTCCATAGACCACATCAATTGAAACTATGAATAGACTCCATACCTATTCATGAAATAATAATTTGATACACTTTTATTTGTAGGCCATTTCCTACGTACAGAAAATTAAATTTAATTTCACAAGGAAAGATTTGGTGTAAGACAGAGCGTAACAATGCCAGTATATGTCAATTCACTATAGTGTTGTTTTCTCTCATTTTCATATCCCCTGTTTTCTGAGTGATTAGTGATTGATGCAACAGAAGGACAAAGCAAGGTACTCTATTTATCCTTTCATGCAGCTAAACTGCATGAAACGACAGCCAGTGTGGGCATGAGCCCTAGCAGAAACCAAGTTAGTTAGGTCTACAAATTTAGAAATAAAGAGTGAGCTTAGTTTATTCAAGGAAAGAACGAATCATCTGCTAATCATAGTCATACATGCTTATATCAAAATTCACTTTCCAAAGCCTCATTATACCCCAAATCAAATGCAGAAAAGCAAAAGAAACAGCATTAAAGCTATATGTGTTTTTATTAATTTCCAATGATAACAGATATCAATAAGTTATCTGAATAGTGACCTCAATTCTTCATTTTTTTTTTTTTTTACTGATTAAATATAGCATGGTATGCTTTGTAAAAAAAAAAAAGTAATTTCTTTGATCTTTTTTTGGGGGGAGGGGGTGGTCAGGGAGACTATCTCCTGGTCTTCACTACAATTCAGACCCCATCATGACCTGAGACATCAGTATGACAAATACCCTTATTAAACTAGTTCACAAAGTACAGAGATATATGTGTTCTGTCCAGAAAGTATCCATCCATGTACTATGAAAAATAGAGACATGTACCGAAGAAGATAGAAGACATAAGAAACATTGTACATAGGACAATGACGACCCAGCCACCTTCAAAGTAGGCACATTGAGACCTCGTACAGTTCCCCCATCATCATCAGTTCCCCATTATATTTTCCTGAATCTTATCAATGGTCTGAAATCTCTTCCCTTTCAAAGGAGATTTTAGGTTCAGAAAACCCCAGAAGTTGCAGGGTGCCAAATCTGAGCTATAAGGGGACTGAGTCACCTGCATGATTTGAAGTTTAGCCAAAAAACTAAGCACCAGACATTATGCATGAGTGGGTATGTTGTTGTGATGAAGCTATCAATCACCATTTTGCCCAGAGCTACAGTCTTCTGAATCACCTGAATAGCTCCTGCAGAAGAATGTTCAAGCTTAATTCAAAATCTGATGCAGGAGAATCAGGATGGTGGAAGAGTGAATGGAAGTCACACTGACTTTCTCCCAGGACCAACCTGGAATTACAATTAAATTGTTGAGAAATCACCTGGAACAAACAACTGAACAATAGCAAGAGAGGAGCCTTGTAACCTCAGACAGACAGAAGAATCAGCTTTAGCACAACCTAGCTGGTAAGGAGTGTGGTACAGACTCAAGAAGGCGGGCAGGGCGCCCACGGGTGGCAGCACCAGAAGGACATTGAAATGGCCAGTTGGATCCCCCTGAGAAGAGTGAGGACTAAACCAAAAGTGGGGATCTCCAGCCTACAGCACCAGAGCCCAAAGAGTACACAGAAAACAGCCAGCTGCATAAAACAACACGGTTGCTTTCCGCCAGAAACAGGCGGCTGGAGATGCAAAGAGCAATTTAAAGGGCCAATGCACAAATTTTTATTTGCAGCCACTTACCCCAGTCTCAGCAAAGATGGGGGCAGAGTGGGCTAGAGATGCCTGAAGGGACACTGGGGAAGGAGGCTTTGGGGAGAGAACTAAAAGAGTAGCCGGGGGATCTCGGTTCTGACTCATCCTCCATGCCTCAGCAATCATCTTGCTCAGGCAGAGACCACTCCCCTGAGAGGCAGAAGCACCAGAGGACCCAATAGCTCCACCTCCAGGTGGGATTCCGCCCCGCCTCGAGCTGTCTAAGCCACCCTGCTGAGTGCAGAGTGGCTAGACTAACAGCTGAAGGAGACAGCCACAAACAGTAGATTCCTGGAAGTCTTGAACAGGCTGCATAAGGTCAGACAGGAACAACATCTGACATCATTAGAGGCATATCCAGAAAGAAAAAACAGCAGTCTCCTACCATAGAAGTTTACACCATGAAGTCAGGAAATCAAGACAGATAAATTTAAGAAACAGAAGCAAAAGAGAAGAGTCTAACAAATAATGAGATGACAAAGAAATACTCCCAGTCCCAGAGAAAGGAAGAATTTTCAGAAAGAGAACTAAATGAAATAGAGGCAAGTAAACTATCAGATATTGAGTTTAAAACAACGGTTCTAAGGAAGCGCAATGAGCTCAGCAAACTCAGAGAGAATTACAAATAACAACAGGGAAACTATGAGGAACTTACTGCGAACTATGTCAGCATGAAAAAAGACATAGAAACTATCAATAAGAGACAAGAGGAAATGAAGAATACAATTTCTGAATTGAAGAACACAGTAGAAGGAATCAAAAGCAGGCTAGATGAAGCAGAGAATCAAATCAGTGAGCTGGAGGACAAGGTAGAAAATACCTTCCAGAAAGAGCAAGGAAATTAAAAAAAGACTCAGAAAGAATGAAGATGCATTGAGGGAAGTGCAGGACAACCTGAAAGGTAATAACATCTGTATAATAGGGATACCAGAAGGAGAAGAGAATGAGGAACGGATAGAGAACCTGTTTGAAAAAGTAATGATGGAAAACTTCCCTAATTGGAGGAGAGAAAAAGTCACATAAGTCCAGGAAGCACAGAGGGTCCCATTCAAGAGGAACCCAGTGAGGCCCACTCCAAAACACATCATCATTAAAACGGCAAACATCAAAGACAAACAGAGAATCCTAAAGCAAGCAAGGGAGAAAGATGTAGTAACATATAAGGGAGCCCTGATATGGCTAGCTGCTGACTTCTCAACAGAAACACTGCAAGCCAGAAGGGATTGGCAAGAAGTATTACAAGTCATGAAAAGCAAAGGCCTGCAACCAAGACTGCTCTACCCAGTAAGGATATCAATTAAAATGGAAGGCGAAATAAGGAGTTTCCTAGGCAAAAGTAAGCTAAAAGAATACACTTCCACCAAACCAGCACTGCAAAATATGCTGAAGGGATTACCTTAAGAAGATGAAGAAAAAGAGTCTATGAATACGTAGTTCCTTTCACAGTTGCCAATACTTGATATTACCAATATTTTTAACACATTTTGATCTGATCGTGACAATGATGTGTTGTTTTAATTGTTGCTTTATAATTTGTTGAAACTAAACCTGTTTTTGTACATTTCTTGCCTATTTCTATTATTTTTAAAACGTTTTAAATGACTTTTTGGTATTCTTTATCCATTTATTGATTAAAGGTTTGTAGAATTTTTTCCCTAAAAAAAAAAAATGAAAAAACTATTAACATTTTTTTAGATATGTGGCAAATAGTTTCTCATTCTATTGTCCTTTAACTTTTTTTATATTACTATATAGTCTTAAATGTTTAATATAGTCATATTGTCAATATTTTACTTTATAGCTTCTCGATTTGAATACTTCAGAGTAAGAACAATATTAATTTTTATTTTCTCCTAAAATTCTGTAGATTCTACATATTGATTTTTAACTCACATGACTATTTCTTGTATACTGTGTGAAACAGAGCTCTATATTGGTTTTATTTCAAGTAATAGTGGTCCATGCACCTTATTTGTTGAATAATCCTTATTTTCCCCATTGATTTGAAATATCAGTTTAATCATATATTACATTGTTAGACAGATATATACATTTATTTCAAGAATGCTCATTATATTTCATTGATCTACTTGATTATTTCTTATTTTAATTGCTGAGACTTTATAATGGATTTAATTTTTTTAATATTTTATAATTGACTTTGATATTTAAAAAAACAAAATCAATCTGCATTTAAGGAAAGAAGGAAGGGAGGAAGAGAGAAAGAAAGAGAAGGAAGGAAGGAAAGAAAGAAAGAAAGGGAGAAAGGAAGAAAGAAAAGAAGGAAAGAAAGAAAAAGATGGAGCTCCTACCTTTTGCAACAACATGGATGGAACTGAAGAATATTATGCTAAGTGAAATAAGCCAGCTGGTGAAAGACAAATATCATATGATCTCACCTATAAGTGGGCTCTGTTCAACAAAATAAACTAAAGAACAAAATAAACCACAGGTATTGAAACATGGAGCAGACTAAAAGTGACGAGAGGGGATGGGGCAAGAGGACAACAGTGGGAAGAAGGGGAAGGGACTAGACAAAGAACATGTATGAATGACCCATGGATATGGACAACAGAGTGGGAAATGACTGTGGAAGCAGGGGGTGGGGGTGGGTTGGGTATGGGGAACAGAGGGGGAAAAATTGAGATAACTGTAATAGAATAAACATGATTAAAAATTTTTTAAAAATAAATAAAAACAAAAAACAAAATCTGATGCAGATTCGTTGCTCTACTTGCTCAACCATTTTGAATGCGATGGACATAGAGGACACATGCTCACTTAACAGCATCTACCACCCCCACTGACTTGTATAATGAAGTCATCATAGTTTATTCATATGCCATCCAGTCCACTCTCCTTGTCTGCCAGGTTAAACCTATGTCACTCAGACCATTCTCCTTATATTAACAATGTTTGGATTTTTTTGGACAGACCTAGTATGTGTAAAAACATAAAGGAAATATTATCTTTATCAAGTTTCTTTATTTATAGTCACTATGTTTTACAATGATTCCTATGTTAACTTCTGATTAGCTATCAATTTTACATCACCTGTCTTCCCTGTATGCATTAATTTAATCTATTATGGCAATCAATTGTTTTGTACTATAGCTTGTTAGAGTTTAGTAATCTTAAGTATAGATGAAACTAAACAAGGAAAAATTAGAAAAATAGATTCATATAACTTATGACTAGGTATTAAGAAAAACTCACCCAGACATTTGTAAAGCTAAATTTATAGCCTAGATATCTTATTTGAAGTGATGAAAATTGCCACACAGATTATAAGAGCCTCTGAAATCAGTTTATTATGTCCCATGGATCTTGCAATAATTAGAAATAGAAAATGCATGAATTATGTCATTCTTATTTGCTATACTTGTACTTCTCAGTGCATTTGTTTTTAATCAGCTGTTTTGAAATTGATATGTATTTATAGTTTATTAATATTTGATGTGAATATTATGCTATTTCTTTCATAATATTTAACCAGAATTATATTTCAACTAATCAGATAAATATTCTATGCCTTAATTTTAATGTAGGTTATTGGTGCATCTATATGAACATTTTTTAATTTTTCTGTAGGTTGGTTTGGACTGCTGGCTTCTATCTTACTCTGTGTTTGTTTTTTATTTATATATTTGTCTTGTCTCAAGGGTAAAATGAGTCAGAAACAAATCATGATTAAGTATTCATTTACTTCATCTAATTTTCTGACTGGAGTTTCCTATATGATCAAACAATTTTGTCTGTGGTGTATTCTGTCAGTATTAAAGTGAAACTCAATCCGTTTAGCTTAGCAAATATTAATTTGAAAATCAATGGGAATTGTTCCATACCTCAAATCTAAGTGTTCACTACAAAACTGTTAGTTTTTCTCATTGTAAAATATTTTATTTAAAATAAGAACAATTTTAAAATCAGAAAAAAAAGAAATTTCTGCATAAAACTTAGTTTGATTTTTTAGAAGATTTTATTTATTTATTTTTAGAGAGAAGGGAACAGAGTAAGAAAGAGGGAGAGAAACATCGACCTGGGGGTGGAACCCGCAACCTAGGCATGTGTCCTGCCAGGAAATCAATCAGTGACCTCTCACTTTGCAAAACAATGCCCAACCAACTGAGGTACACCACTCAGGACAATTCAGAGTTGGTTTCTGACATATTCATTACTCTTGAGTATGCACTCTTGTTTTATACCCTGGGTTTACCTGTTTACCTGCCCACCTTACCCTCTCTCTATTTTACTGTCAAGTAAGGCACAGTTCTCTAGTTTCCCATAATTTATATTCCCACCAATAGTTATCTCTCTAAGGTGCTGTTTTATGTAGACTGCTCCATTTTTAAAAGACAGTACCAAACTGCAAATTTATACAGGGTGGAGCCAAAGGAAGTTTACAGTTGTATGTGAAACATAGTTTATTCTTGTATTATTATTTATTAATTATTGTCTTATTTTCCATATGTACAACTGTAAACCTATTTTTGTTTCACCATGTATTGGACTTAATCACAATACCTTATATTTATATCTTTATGTGACACTAACTTTAGAACCGCATAGCAATTTATGTATTCTTACAAACATAAGGCTGATTGTTTTGGATAAGTAAGAGTGTATTTGGGATGAGGAGTACTTTTAAACAGTCAAAAATGAAAGGGTTTGAATATCACATTGGATGTGAATTAGGATTCCAGATCTGATCTGGGTAATATTTAGTTTCTAAATGTAGAAATACAAACTCAATTCTAATATGGCCTCCTATTATATCATTATATCACTTAGACACTGAGTGAATTATCAAACATTTAAAAGGATTTCTATAAGAGTATCTTTTTAATTTAACTTTGTTATAGATTTTTAATGAATCATCAACTTAGTTTTTATATTTCAATTTATAAATAGAGTCTTTAAAAATATAATTTTCCAGAAAATAATCAGGTACCCATCACTACCTATGGCCTAGGGGTTCAGGGTAGTCATCATTAGACAAAATATGTCCCAAACGCCATAAACTGGGGACGAATTAGAACTTAAGAATCATTTTATTTTAACATAATTTCATCTCAAAATGTTAGTAACTCAATAAGAGCCTCATAATGATTCTTAAGAAGGTTCCAATTACTCTGCTATGTGAGCTGGAGGCAGATGAATTAAAGCTCTAAAATAAAACAAAATATTTAGAATTATGTACCAAAAATTGTCATAGTAAAAACAATTACACTCATAATTTCACCAGAAAAATAGCAGAAAACCTCAGAAAACATCAAGTGACTTGTTAATAAGCAGGACTACAGGACACATTTTCAATAATCAGAAATATAAGATAGATCACTGTTAAAAAGTAATATTTATTTTCAACATAGGTATTAGAAGTAGTTTAAAATAAAACTATTTCTGAAATGATTATTTTAAAAAACTATTCTTTGACACCTTATGCTCTGTTCTATCCCTCAAGGCAAACGCATTCAATATTTAACTATTTTATTTGGTAATTATCTCCATAGATCTAAAGAAAATTAATATACTGGTATAGCTTGTGTGTAGTCAATTTAAACACTATGTGACTCTTTCTTGTAAGGTTTTATTATTCTGGTTCATTTATATGCTCTATTTTTCTTTCAGTATAATTATGCCTCAATTTTGCTTTAAAAAAAGTGTTTCTATGATAACTTTTCAAGCATTGTCCACTGCTGAGGGGAAAAAAAAAATGTTTTCTTCCTTTACATTTATTATTTGAAAGGAGTTAAAAATTGTCCCCCTCATCCTTGCTTTGAATTTTTTTGAATTTATGAATAAGTCACCCCCACACTTCAGAAGCTCATAATTTCGATATGGTCACAGCTTTCATCTCATTGTCAAACATACCTTATTTCCCTGAACACATGCTTAGTGGAGATATCTGACCTCTTATTAAAACCCATGCTTTGTGCACTACAGGCCTGCTATCCAATTATCACATGGATACTTCCTGTCTGCCGCGGATCTTGGGAATTTTTTCTTCTCTCTACTGTGTTGGATCTCCTGTTACCTGGATCATACCGTTCTTCTATGTTGGTTTATTTCTTTGTTTTGACAGAATTCAACCTCATATAGCTTCCTTAAAAAAGATATGAGAGTCAAAGTTTATATCCTTCGAAAATCTAAACATACTTTTATTTTTCTCAGTGTGTTAGATAATCTGAATGAATAAAGAATTTCCTCATATTTTTCTTAGAATTCTGAAAACAGTTTTCAAAATTTTTCTTAATTGTTCTGCTGCCTTTGAGAATCTGATATTCTGATCAACCTATTTGACATACCTGTTCTCTAAAATACTTCAGTGTTTTAATTGTGTCTTATTCATCCCATTAGTGAGAGAGGGATTCACACTGAGTTTAGATTAACAGCGTTTTATTAGTCACATTAATTCGCAGTCTAGTGTTGGAAGATACTGCAGGGCCATGGCAGGGCAGGGGGAAAGGGTGCACTTGGGAAGAGAGATAACAAGAGGCTGTAGGAGGCATTCTCTTTAAAGCTGAGGCATGCTTCTTTAACATGGGAGAAAGTGTTTGTCTTGTTTGAATAATTATGTCCGGTGACAGGAAACTGAAACCCCAGGAATAAGCAGGCCCTGCACCTGATCTCTTTGTTAAAAAGAGTTGCTTTTGTCCCGTACCTCATCTGCATGAGCAAACCGGGTTAGGGAGGGACTCTCAGTTAGGCCCTTTGAGGTGTTTCCGACTTTACCAATTGTTAATGAAGGGGATAATATTAATGTTAGGACTTATGTCCCATATAAGAACTTCCCCTTAATTTCTATGTTATAAAATGTCATGGCTTTATGTTTTAATGAGTGTCTATTTTTGACTCCTTGTCACCTTATCACTTTGGATATTCATGCTCCTGTTTATGGGTTTCCTTCGTTTTCTTTCTGCTTCCTTTTTTCAATGACTGCTTTCAGAAGTTCCTTTCTTTTAGTTTCGTTTTTCTCCTTTTGTTGAAGTTCTATCAGCCAGATTTTGAATTAGTTCAACTTCTGTAATTTTCTTATATAATTCCTCCTATTGATCAGCATTTTGTCTTTTTACTTTTCCCTGAGAGATAAAATTTGACTTTTCTTACAATTATTTTACTATTTTTATAGATATTATATTTAAAATTTCCAAGACCTTTCTTTTCTCAGATGATTTTTAAGTAATGTTTAATAGTTTTTTGTATCTTCTCCAATCTCTGAAGATGTAACTAATATATTTTTCTTCTATCATCACAATTTCCTTTTTTTCTATTTGTTTGCTGTTTCGATACCATTTGTCCTTGAATGTGAACAGCCCATTTATACTTACAAATGAGGTACTAAAATTTGATTGAAAACTCTATGTGTATTGAATTTGCCGTAAGGCACAATTTCTTTTTTGTACTCTCATTTTGGGTATCTACCACAAGTTTTCTCCTCTGACATTTCTTCTTATTAAACCCTATATATTTCTTCTTTGAAGCATTTTCTGATAGTTTTACCCATATTATCCCTTTTCCCTCTTACTTTCCCTATTGCATATTTTAATTTTTTTGTAGTATTTATAGTATTCTACCTTTATTATGTTTATACTGGATTATAAACTGTTTAAGAGTATTCCCCATTACTTATTATCTGTGTAGTTATTTCAAACTGTGCTGTACTTATTGGTCATTCAAATATTTATGGTTTTACACTCCACATTTAATGCCAAGTTAATAATATAATCTTTTCTTCTAAAACAAAAACTTTGCTTGAAGTTTTTATTTTCATAAATACTGTGACCTCAGCAATTATACTGAGTTGAATAATATCTATTTTTCAAAGTAAGGATGTTTCAAAATAACACTGAAGTCTCTGGTGCAAGTATCTTTTTTTTTAAATTTAATTTTAATTTATTTTTTCAAATACATTTGTCTCTGCCTCCCCCCCACCACTTTCCCTTGCCCCCTCCCTCCTTCCCTCCCTCAGCTCTTCCCCTTTGGTTTTGTCCATGAGTCCTTGCTATATGTTCCTTGACTTTCCCCTTCCCTTCCTTTTCCCCTCCCCCCTCCCTCCTTCCCTCTTGTCTCTGTTGATTTCTTTTCCTTTCAGTGTTGCTGGTCTTATTTTCCTTGCATCTTTGTATTATTGATTAGGTTCCGCTTTTATGTGAGATCATATGGTATTTGTCTTTCGCCCCATGGCTTATTTCGCTTAGCATAATGCTCTCGAGTTCCATCCATGCTGTCTCGAAGTTTAGTAGTTCTTTTTTTCTTTCTGCTGCGTAGTATTCCATTGTGTATATGTACCATAACTTTTTGATCCAATCGTCTACTGATGGGCATTTAGGTTGCTTCCAACACTTGGCTATTATAAATTGTTGCTGCTATGAACACTGGGGTGCATAGGTTCTTTTGTATTGGCGTTTGGTGTTCTTAGGGTATAGTCCCATGGTGCAAGTATGTTCACCAAGTTTCTTCATAGGTAGAAATTGTAATAGGACATTTGCTACATAAATTTCAACTTAAACTGAACTGCCAGGAGACTGAAAAAGAGCACAAGTTGTCTTCTAACTCAAGAAGAGCCTCACATTTTCAAATCGTCTTACAATTCATTCTATTAAAAAAAAATGTGCTTTCTTAAGCAACTAGTTTTATCTTGTTAAGCATATAATGCAATTCATGCTTTGGTGTATGTGTATATGAATATAAAATTCATGCAGACACCACAGATTTTTTAAAAATCTAACAAAATATAATACAAAGTCTATATTGTATTAATACAAAGTTTCATAACAAACACTATATTTTTCAAAATTCTTTGTGAATAACACAAATACGTAGCTTACAAGAAATGTTTAAAAATATCATAATCTATTAAATTTAAAGCTATTCATAGGTTACTTACATTTATGCATAATTGTGTCAAATTCTTATACTATATCAGCTTTATAGTGCCTCAAGTTCCTATACTGCATCTTAATTAACCTTAATTGTTTTATCTTATTATTATGTATAATTTATTACATATAATTATGTAATTATTTGGTATTCTTTTATACCTTGGTCTGTTTCTAACAAAGATGTTATTTTACAAGTAATGACTACACATATTTCAATTTGAATGTTTCTTGTGAAAAAAGAATATCTGAGTATGTATAGGTTGATTAAGGTGAGGACTGAAGATCCTGCAAAAGAAAGGAATGAATCCATAATATTTTCTTCCCATCACCACCTCTCCTTTGTCTCTTACTTTAAAATATAATAGCTATTTTGGTCATAAGAATGGACAAATATTGTGTCTTTTTCAGTCCCCATTACAATTTCTGTGATAAGGATATGGTATACAAATATTAATGTTTTATGTATTTCCAACAGTTGTAATGTACAATTCTATTTTGACCTTTCCAATATGATTCAGATTGATCAGCTGAGCACTTTATTTCTTCCGTTGCCTACTACTGTAATAGTCTATTAAAGAAAAGGGCAAAATGATCAATCAATCAGAATTTCTAATGTGTTGGATAATAGTGTTCTAATTTTGCCTCATTAAAATAGACATACGTTCATTGTTTATATGCATCCATAAATATATTCATGTGAGGATAGGCATTCTATTATTTTGAATATATGTGTACTATTAAAATTTTTCTTCTGAATTATAGTTTTCTTTAATATCTAATCTTATGCTTTTTATTGACAGTAATGTATTTTACAAAAAATAGAATTACAGTTTTTAGCTCCTAGCTTATAGAAATTAGAAATTTGTTTTTTTTTATTAACAAAATGTAATGAGTTTTCTTGGTATATTGGACAAAGTTGCAAGATCTCCAGATGTTGTTTCAAAAAATGAAAGATCTTGGGGATTCTGCACACAATGCAAAGTAATTGAACTTAGTATCTGAATGCAGGCTTTCAAATTATTTACTTATGATAATACAGACAAGAAGGAGAGAAGGAAAATTTGAGTCTCATTTGAAAAGTCAACCCATTACCCTATAGTTTAAACTGATTAGTTCTTATTTGTCCATACAAAGGTATCTCTGTTCTGAAAATCAGGTATTTCACTCTAAAAACTGGAAGCAGTGTCAAAATCACTGCGTTATGAGTGGGAGAGACTAATAAGTAGTGTCTTGGGTCTGGCTCACTCCTAAAGAAATCAATTAATAGCAAGGTAGTGATTAATAGCACGGTAGGCTGAGTTCCCAGAGTCAATAATTTCCATTTTCACCACTGCAGGAATATCATAAAAGAAATACCTTATCATAAAGTTAAAATTAGTGTTTTGCCACCTATTTGGCAGCCTTTAAAACATTGCAAAATATTGAGAGTCACTACTTATATAGTCCAGATGACTATCATTCTTTCGATTTCCAGTAGGAATATATTATCTGAATAGTTAGAACAAAATGTGAAGTATATACTTATGTCCATAGTGAAATAAAATTATAATACTATCTTACAATTTTTAGATAATGTGATTTGAGACATGATAAACAAAAAGAACTTGGATTTCCTATCTTGTTTCCCTGTTAATCTTTGATATCCACTTGATTTTCTAAAACAATGTGGGTTGCAATATTTCATTAAAGAAAGGAGAAGGAGGAAGAAGAAATTGAGTTACAACCTGATACTTGTGTTCATATGGAGATAAATGGTACAATTCAACACATAAGACCCATACCTGTAACTCTAGAGTCACCTATTCCTGAATTATCCCAAGAGGAAATCTAGGAGTCATTATGATTATTTTACCACACCACCTATATCCAATGGATATTCAAGGCTATGCATCTACCATCTCTACTATCACTGTCTCCCTTTACTTTCAGCAAATAATTGTCTAGTTCCCAATATGTATTCTTTAATATATTATCAATTATTATTCAAGACAGGCACTCTGTCTTGAATTCCACCTGGATTTTTGCAACTATTTATGTTGCTCATGCCTTTATCTTAGCCTCACCCATGACATTTACTACACTACCAGTGGATGATTTTGCTGTCTTTATATGCAAGGTATAAAGGGCTTCACATACCTTATAAGTCTTGGATTTATAAACATTAATCACACATTCCCTAAAGAATTGGCCACTAACTCAATGTCCAATAGAATTTTTTTCCTTGCCTGAAAAATATTTAAAATTACTTAATATTCAGAAATGCATGTTCCAGACTAAATAAATTTTTTGCATAAACATGCCTAGAATCCTTTAACTTTACTTGCTAGTTGGCTAATTTCTTCTATGTAATCTCCTTAACCTACTAGATTATATAGCCTTATTTTGTGACTCCACAACAATTTATGCTTCCTTTTATCTTAACATTTATCACATTACATTTCAATTTTATATCCAGTACACCCTATTAGTTTGAAATTATTGCAGAGTCATATGCAGTGATAAGAAATAATAAAGACAAAACCCATATGTCCTTTATCCAGTTTCCCCATGTGGTAACATCCTACAAGGCAGTGCCACATCCAGGATATTGTTGTAATCCACTGATTTACTCAGATTACTCAGATTTACTTGTCCTCTTCTGTGTGCATGTATGTGTTTAGTTCTATGCATTTTAACAAAAAGGTAGGTTTGTGTATCACCACCATGATCAAAATATATAAAAGTTTCATCACTGAAAGAATTCCTCAGGTCAGCCTTTACTGAGTTAAATATTCCCTCTGTTTTAAACTGTCCTATTGTATATTAAACTCCAGGATATTAGGCTTCTTGATAGATTTAATAAATACTGAATATTACATATTCTGATTGGATATGTGTGGGTATGTGTTTGTGTGTATGGATGAATAGACAGATATATGTATAGCACACATACATACACAGTTCTTTTAATTGATATTTTGTTAAATTAATTTTTAAGAAAATTCTTGTCAGTGTCTTTGATACCGTTTGTTTAATATAATAATTGGTATATAATTCTGTAACAAAATGTGATATTAAGAAGGATGTGTGTGCATGTGTGTGTATGGTGTAACTCCAGAGCTTTGACCCTAAAAAGCTAGTAGAACTTGTGGTAGCTTGGATAAATCATGAAGTGTTATTTAACACTTCACATGATTGCTGTGATTCACACGTATTTGAATTCTTGCTGATACTTTTTGCTAAATTCAGTTTAGCACCAAGATTTGGAATTTGTATGTAACCATAATATTTTCTCCTTTTCTCTTGATCTGCTTGTTGTGATTGGTGATTACCAGTAGTTGCTGTGTGCATTTGCTGATAATAAAAAATGTTTAGATTTCTGTATCCAGTTTTTCCTGCTTCAAACCCTCAATGATAATCAGCTTATCTACGTTTGGCTTTGACATGATAAGATTATCTTACCCCTATGAGTTTAGTCTTTCCATCACAGATATTAGTCTTTGTGATTGGGTACACAAGAGGTGTTGGCTAGAGCATAGGCAAGAATAGGGTTCATACTGGCTTAGTAATTAAAATCAACCTCCATTCCTTGCAGAAAAGATTTAGATTTGATCATCAAAAATCAACATTTGTCTGCATATCACCTTGTTGTTTACTGGTCCCTGGAGATGGAGGACTGTTCCTTACAGTGCTTCTGGGAAGAAGGCCCAACAATAAATCTGCAGAGATTCCCCATATTAGGATGTAGTGTGATTATGAGGTTAGATTACTAGAAGAATGTTACAGGGATGCTCAGTTAGCATTTTTCTTTTCCATTTGCATAGTTCAATCATGACATTGGATTCAGAATGATGTATCTAGAAGCAGCATCTAATATCCCTGCCAGTATTTTTGTGCCAGAGTAGATAATACAAGAGACACTAAGACAAAATGAGACAAATTCATTGATTAAGAGAAGTGGTGAACCTCATTTATCTTAAGAAATGTAGTTTCCTTGTATTATCTTTTTACATTTTTATTCTCTTCTTGAAGCTAATAATCAATCATTATACATACTATGCTGTCCACTATTCTTTACCATAAAAAAATGAGACAAATGCAGCAAAAGGAAAGAAGAAACTCCCACCATTTGTGACAGCATGGATGGAACTGGAGAATATTATGCTAAGTGAATTAAGCCAGTCAATGAAATACAAATACCATATGCTCTCAATTACAAGAGGAATCTAATGAATAAAATAAACTAACAAACAAAATAGAACCACAGACATGAAAACATGGAACAGACTGACACTGACCAGAGGGGAGGGGAGAGGGGAACAATGGTGGAAAGAAGGGGAAGGGGCTAGGCAAAGAACATGTATGAATGACCCATGGACATGGACAAGAGTATGGGAATTAACAGTGGGAACAGGAGGTTGGATGGGTGGAGGACGGCAAAGGAGGAAAATTGAGACAATGTAATAGAGAAAAAAAATTTAAATCTCAACATTATTTGATTTAAATTTGCTAATATCAGTTTACTCTTTGTATGGAAATATTTGTTGTTTATAAGTGTATACTAATGAATATGTGTATAGATATATATTTGTTAACATTCAGGGGGTTCTTTCAAATTGAGGTTGTCTGTGACATAGATTTACTGATGAAAAATCAATAATTAGTGCTTGATTCCATAAACAGATAATCAGAACCCACACTGCCTTCTCTGCTTTTCTGAGATTCCTATGACTGCCTTTTTTGAATAAAAACTAAAAAATCAATTCTGGATTCTCTTAATGGACCTAGAAGACACAAGGACACTCTTCTCCTAATCTCATTTCAAGAGATGAGAAGAAATTGATAATTGTTTGGATGACATTAAAGTTGGCTTAGATGACTTGCAACAAGCTGAACAAGAAACTGTGGACTTAAGAGAAAAAATAATTGAATTTACTCATATGAAGGTCTACTTCTAATGTTTATATTATATTTTAAGATCAAGGATGCATAAACATTCTTTGCAGGAAAATGAGTCTTAATAAGATCCTCTTTGATAGAAGATTTCTCTGGGTATTTTAGTATTTTGATCATGGCTAAACAATTAAAGAATTTTCTGTGAGGTTTTTTCTTTGCCTAGCTCTACAAAAAGTAAGATAATGAAATGAGAACAAAATTTTTCCTTGGCTTATATAGTGGATTCCCACAGGATTCCTTCATATACATAGCTCTAGACAAAAGGCTGCTAGAAATCTTGACCTTGAATGTTCATGGCATAATATATACAGCTTGATAAATCAGAGCTCCTCCAGAACATCTTGGGAAATTTTAGTAACTTTAGAAACATGACTTGTATTAATAATTTTCCAATTATGTTCAAAGGTATTTTAATAATATAAAGCACTATGGCTTATTAATAGGTTTTACATTTTTTAAAATGTTTAATATTTTATGTGAAAAACTTTGATAACTGTGCTTCAGAAGAACACACTGAAGTCTAGTCTACTTACATAATATGTGTTGAAATATAAAAGAAATTTTAGATTTAAGTTAGTGTTTTATTACTTTGAATTGTTATTTTGAAAGTTATAGAGAAGAATTATAAGAACTTGATTTCACATATTTGGAATACATGATTAAAAGTAGTAGGGCACTTTAACTAAAAAGTAGTACTTCAAAAGAGTTATCCATTAAAATTAAACATTTATCTTGGGTCAAAAATGATATTACTAATATTTCTAGGTTTTGCTTGTACAAGGTGAAAATATGAGCTATAAAATAAAAATAGATATCAAATGGGTTAATTTCTTACCATACCAATGGAATTTAATTGATCAAGAGATAAGTAAATGATATTAACAGGCTATAAATTTTATTTACCTATAATATGCTATGTTTCATAAATGTAGAATGAGAATTTAGAGAATCTGTGTCAGTTAAGGTAGGCTAAGCTGCAGTAATAAGTTTACACAAATGTTACAGACTCAAGCAAAAAACAATATATTTCTCTCTTTGCAAGTAGTCTAAGGCTGGTCTTCCAGGTCAATGAGAACAGATATGTGTATGTGTGGCAATTGTGGTGGTGGCCTAGGAGTGGGTATCTTGCTCCAAGCATCCATTTGGAGGCCCGGACTAATAGGAACTCTTACAACGTTAACACATGGCTTTTCCAGTTAGACAATAAAAGGGGAAAGAGCATGGAGGGGTATACATAGAAAATTTTAGGATCTGTTCTAAAGGTAGAACATATCATTACTGTACCCCACATTACTGTGCTTTAACTTTAACTTAGCTTTTTCTCCCCTTCTTTTACTCTTTTATTTAACAATCATGTGAACTTAAATAAATTTCACCTTTATTGGGATCAATCCTCCAAACATTTTTTTTTGTTTTTATTTTTCAATTACAGTTCACATTCAATGCTATCAGCATCTTCTCTGACCACAATGGTATGAAACCAGAAATCAATTATAAGAAAAACACACACACATATGCGCACGCGCACACACACACACACACACACACACAAATGCATGGAGGCTAAAGAACATGTTATTAAACAAAGAATGAGTTAACAATAAGATCAAGGAGGAAATCAAAAGACACCTTGAGACAAATGAAAATGAGAACACAAAAACATAAAATCTATGGGACACAGTTAAAGCAGTCATAAGAGGGAAATTGATAGCATTATAGGCCTACTTCAAGAAACAAACAAATCTCAAATAAACAATCTAGCCTTACACCTAAAGGAACTGAAAAAGAAAACAAACAACCCAAAGTGAGTAGAAGCGAAGAAATTATAAGGATCAGTGACGAGAGACCACAGACTCTGTTCTGCAGAGTACGCTCTGGGTTGTCATGGATGGGGGAAATAAAATAAGTCGTCCCAGACACTTTTCTCTCGGTCTACCAGGGAAAGGGGTAGCAGTTTCTTCTAGTGGGGAAATGCTCTGAGCCCTTCTCTTGAAGTAGCTTTTATTGAGAACCCTATGCACAGGGTTATACAGCAAAGCTCATCAATCAAAGTCAAAAGGCTATGTTTAAAGAAAACAGATAGAGCTCATACATAACAATTGAAGGAACACAGAGAATTGCCTCAGGTCAGGGTCCATGAATAAGGTAAATCTCCTTCCCAGTATGAGTTGGTTATCATAACTTTAGAGGAAAGAGTAAAGCATGTTTAGAGGAACTTACTTCTAGGTCTGATTGTCCCCAGGAACTGCCCGACCCAGTTTAGGGCTGTACCTGTCTTTAGTATTGTTTCAAGCCTGAGCCAGGGGGGCAGGACAGAGCTGCCAAGAGATAAGGAGACTTCTTTCAGATAGATGAGGACGCCGGCCATATTAAAGCCAAGGAGCCTTTTCTTCTTAGAGGGTCTCTTTGTCCCCCATGTTCTTCTCTGATGCCCATGAGGCTGTACCTGCCTTAGGTTGCCCCTTCTATCAAGGGGATCTTACCTGTCATTGACTAACCAGCCATCTTCCAAGGCCAAGCAGGGTGATGTGAGGGAGGCAGGGGCTGCACCCCTGTCAGGGGAACAGGTTTTGTCTCCTCAGTGGCCTATTTTCCCAAGGCCTCCTTGCTCAGCTTCAGCCTTGGCGTCCTCTTGCCTGTCGGTGAGGCTACAGTCCCTGAAACCAGGAGGGACAGTTCCCAAAAATCAGAGCAGAAAAAACAAGATAGAGTCTAACAAAGCAATACAAAAGATTATAACTCAGTTTTACCACTTCACCCAACTGCAGTAAAGGTTGGGATTGTAGTCTTTGTGGTGTGCCGAGGAGAAAAACAAGAGAAAAGATTTTGGTGAACATCAAGTAGCTTTTGCATGCAAACCACTGTATGTCACTAATCTCTGGATCCAAGTTCGTTTTCTTTATGCTCAATGGTCCTAAATTTTTTTTGTTTGTTTTGTTTTGCAGAGAGCAAAGTTTTTATTTTCCTTTCCCAAGAGAAAGAAAGGGCTATGTGCAGAGATGTGTTCCGGCTCTGAGGCGTGGGAGCTGTGAGCTCTTATTAGGTGATAGGGGTGGTTGTAGAGCAGGATGTTTCAGAGGATTCTAATATTTTAAGAGACCATTTGGTTTCTTAATAAACATGATCAGTCATTTCTTTTTCGAATACTATACAACATGAAGCCCTTTAGTTCTCTTGCATATATACACACACAGAGTGATTCTGTACTTGGAAGTGAAAGTTAAGCTTTCTGACCCTGGAGCACCAGTGTGATTTTCTCCTCAAGAGTCAGCTGTGCTGCGTCATTGCAGGGAAAGACAGGGAGGCAGACAGGGCTGACTGAATGGGAGAGGCAGCAGAGTGTGGCAGCAGAAAGGAGAGGCCTAGTACTCAATCATTCTTGCTGTACGGAGCAGACACACACACACACACACACACACACACACACACACACACACACGCACACGCTGCTTTAAAAAGTAAAACAGTAGGAACAACAAAACTCTACCGGGAAGTTAGAGTAGAAGCAGGCAAAAGGTCTTCCATTATCCTAAAGCTATGTTTTTCTTCAGGCCTATTTCTAAAATTCCTCTATTTTTTTCAGAAATCTGAAGAATGCACAAACATTCTGGGTAAATCACAGTTAGATTCCCTCAAGCACTTAGCTGTCTAGTCCTGGATTATCTTTCAAGAATCTTCATACATTTTGTAGTATCATCTTTCTTCATTGTTCTGCTTTGCACTTCTTTTGTAATGCTTTTCTTTTATTGATTCCAGAGAGAAATATCTATTAGTTGCCTCTTGCAGGTACCCCAGCTGGGGACAAAACTGTCAACCCAGGCATGTGCCCTGCCCGGGAATCAAACCTATGGCCTTTTGGTTTGTGGGGTGATGCCTAACCAACTGAGCCACACCTGCCAGACCATGTTTTGCACTTCCTGAAAGTACTACACTGCTTGTTTGGGACATTCTCTTTCTTTTTCTACCCCTATCACCACTTTAAATCATTTTAGCTGATATTTGCATTCTTTAGATCTCAATACTGTTGATTTTCAACATCCTAGTGTCCCAAGTAGGGACTGCTCCTTTAGCAATCTGTACTTTACGTTTAAGACAGTTACTACACTTATATGGATCAAGTAAATACCTGACTTCCCCTATTAAACTGTAAACTCCCTGAGGGCAAGGATTGAAGTAATTACAGGATATTTCCCAGTCAGAGCAATAGTAGCTGCCAATAAAAAGTTTTGGATAAAACAGTTTTTAATATATATCATCCAATATACAAAAGTCTACCCAGAAATTATCAAGCCATGCCATAGGAAAAAGAGAAACATTTATTGAAGAAGATACAAGGTACAAGAAACATTGTATGTAGGACAATGATGCCTCAGTCTCCTTCTAAAAGGCATCTTGGGACCTCACACAGTGCCCCGAGTCACCATCAGTTGCCTCTCATATTTTCCTGAATCTCATCTTCACTCTGAAATATCTTCCCTTTGAAACGTGATTTTAGCTTTGGGAAAAGCCAGTAGTTGAAGGGTGCCAAATCTGGGCTGTAAGAGGGTTGATATGATGTTTCACCAAAAATCTCTGCATGAGGTGTGATGCTTGAGCAGGCATGTTGTCCTGGTGAAGCAGCCAATCACTGGTTGCCCATAGCTGCGGCCTACTGAACCATTCAAATAGTTTCTGCAGAGGAGTGGTCAAGTTTAGTCATTTTGAATGCCATGGTCACATAGTACATGTGCTCACATAAGGTTGTCTACTGTCCCCCACTGACTAGTAAAGTGAAGTCATCCTTATTCACGCACATGCATTCCACTCCACTTTCCTTGGCATCCAGGTTACAGTAATGTCACACAAACTGTTCTCATTATATGAACAATGGTGGTTTCACCCTGGCTGGTATGGCTCAGTGGATTATGTGCTGGCCTGTGAACCAAAAGGTCACAAGTTCAGTGCCCAGTCATAGTCAGGGCACATGCCTGGGTCGGGGAGCAAGTCCCCAGTTGGGGGTGTGCGAGAGGCAACTGATCAATTTTTCTTGCACATTAATATTTCTCTCTCTCTCTTTTTCACCCTCCCTTCCCCTCTCTCTAAAAATAAATAAATAAAATCTAAAAATATTATTAAGAAAACAACGCTTGGACTTTTTCTGGACCAACCTCATATAGCATATATTATTCAATACTTAGCTTATAGAACAGTCACTTATCTAAAGCACTTTTTTTAACCTTAGGATTCCTAAAATAATTTTTAAAAATCCTCAGGGCTCAGAATTTAAGATATTCCAATTCATCTTAAAACCAAGTGTCCCCGAAGTTTTTTATTTTGGTTGGCCAAGAACAATATAAATGAGAACTGAAGGCTATGGAACACCCATAAATTATCTTGCTATTACAGTAGTCCCTCATTATCTTTAGGGACTATATTCCAAGACCCTCAGTGGATGCCTGAAACTGTGGGTAATATAGAACCAGACAGATAGATAGATAAATAAACAGATGATGAATAGATAGGCAGATAGATGATATATAGATTACAGATATAAATATGTATATATAGCTCTATAATGTTTTCTAATAATACATACATATGATAAAGTTTAATTTATCAATTAAGCACTGTAAAAGACTAATAGTAATAAATAATAATAAAATAGAATAATTATAACAATCTACTGTAATAAAAGTTATGTGAATGTGGTTTCTCTCTCTCTCTCTCTCTCTCTCTCTCTCTCTCTCCTCTCTCCCTGATAACCAATCTGCTAACCGAGTTGGTTACTATGCTGAAGAAAAGGATTATTCAAGTCCAGAAAGGACAGAGTGAACAGTGAAAGATTTCAGCACACTTCTTGGGGCTGTACAATTTAAAACCTATGAATTGCTTATTTCTAGGCTTTTCCATTCAATATTTTTAGATGTGGTTGACAATGGGTAAGTAAAACTATGGAAAGTGAAACCATAGTTAATGGAAAACCACTGTATGTTTTCACCATAAAAGATTAGGAGCATAGGAATGGGCAATGCACTTTCATCACTATAAACAAAAAAAAATTATTTTCACTATTACTCTCAAATAGAATAATGTCAAAAAATGTTAATTATATGTAATAATGGTTTTAGTATCTCAATAAAATTAAGAGACCTGTATCCCCAAGCCATTTTGCTTTGTATAATTTTATCTTTTCATAATAAATGCTGTTCCACTCTGCTTGAATCAAATCTGTATATACTGCTTGCAAAATAAAATATTTTTCAAAAAACTGTCTTTTAAAAATTAAAGAAACAGTGCTGGCTGGTGGTTCTTATCATTAGAGTGTTGCTCCATACATAAAAAGTTTGCAGGTTCAATTCCAGGTCAGGGCACATACCTAGGTTTCAGGTTTAGTTCCTGGTCAGGGCACATATGGGCAACTGATTGATGTTTCTTTCTCTCTATAAAATTAATAAACATGTCCTTCTTTGAGGAATAAAAAATATTTTTTAAAAAAATAGGCAGCACACAAGTAAAGCCACTTTAGTACTAACCAAAAAAAATGTTATGTGTGAGACAATATTTGCAACTATTAAAAGACTATGTTTCAAACAGAATGAGCCAGCTTTGGGCACCAATGATAGTTGAGTAGCTCTGCTTTATTATGCCCTTTTACTCATGGACAGGTTATATAATTTGTCCCAATTGCCACAGCACTCATGGCATTGCCTATATAGCACTATTCTGTGGAAGCATTTGACACTATTTTGAATGCTCTGAAGTCTTCTGTGAGATTTGTAAGTATTGTATAGAATTTGGCTTTTGCAATTATAACCTCAAAGTCAGTTGCAACATACTTTAAATTTTGCATCAGTAGCCTTTTTTTTTTTTTTTTTTTTTTTTTTTGCCCACATTCTACATAATGTCATTCTGGCTATAATCATAGTGATCAATTTATCTAGGTCTGTTCATGGAGCAAATATGCAGTCATCTATGAGAAAGAGAGATTTTATTCTTTATATCCTGGGAACCTAGGGGACAAAAAAAGAGATACTTGACTTTTTAGTGTATAATTAGTATTGGAAGGTATAATCACTAAGGAAAAAAGTCAATATTATATTTTCTTTCCAAATTTATCAGCCCCTTTCAGACATGGACATTACTGCCTGTGTCTTAAAGTCCAGACCAAAGATTTTCTCATCAAATATTGAAAACCGAAGTCATATTTTTACAGCTTCATATCTGTTTGCAGCAAAAAAGTGGAAGTATCTATGCCTCCTACTCCACTCCCCATGTGACTGAAATGTCTCATAAATTCCATTTACTTAGCAATATACAGCCCACTATTGTGCTCAAAACACATACCTTCCACTTATTTGTTGTAGCTTTGGGCAAGTAACATTTTTATTGTATGCTTAATCCCCAAATATGTATATATAATAATTTTAATTGTAGTACAATGTTTATCTCATAAATTCTATGAGGATTAAATGAGCAAATATTTAAAAAGCATTTACCACATTTCTAATAAAAAACATATTTCTTAATAAATATGAAGTATTATTAACAATATTTAAATAGGAAATTTATTAATTCTTTCTTACTAGCATTCTTTCCACAAAACTCATATTCATGAGCCCTTAGTCTTGTAAAATAATAGATCAATATGTGCAATATTTTAGCTAAATGATGAATGATGTGATTGGATGAATATAGTCAAGATAAAATTCTGGTAAAAGACTTTTACAGGAAAGCAGTTTGTGATGCAGTTCAAGTAATTTAACTTAAAAAATATTTTATTTACTTATTTTTAAAGAGGGAGAAAGAGAGGGAGAGAAACATCAATGTGTGGTTGCATTTCATGTGCCTCCTGCTGAGGACTTGGCCTGCAACCCAGGCATGTGCCCTACACTGAGAATCGACCTGGCGACCCTTTGGTTCGCAGGCCAGCACTCAGTTCACTGAACCACACCAGCCAGGGCTAAGTAATTTAATTTTAAAGCAAAAATCAATTCACTTTTTTTATTTTTAAGTGCAACAACTTAAAAAATTAACAGTTCATATTTTAGAATATTAGATTAACTCATAGAGGTTAGAATCCCCAGTAAACTGCTTAATTAGTATTTAATAAGGTCATCTTAACTTTATATATGATAACTAAGCAGACATGCTTGCTCACAGGAATTCATATACTATATTACAGAGCATGCAGCTGTCAAGTATTTTTCGAAAAGGCAATCAAAATAACTGAGAACTTATTTTTTATGGATGACATAATCCAAATGAGGAAATGCATTAGAACATCCTCTGCATATTTCAGAGCTTAATGAACAATCTCATCTTCATTCAGCATTTTTAAGCTACTTGTGCTTAAAAGGATAGAAGTAATTCTAAAATCATCTTTCACACCAACACAATATATCTCTACAAATTACAAGAGCTATAGGAAATTCAAATGTAATACATTACCTGAGTGAAACAGCCTCTTTCCTCTGATTTTTCTTCACAGCTTTACCTTTAAAAGGTACTGCCAATTGCAAATCAGCAAAATGTGTGAAATCTTTTTATAGTGGAAATGCACAAAATCCAGCGATTATTCAAGTTAGATAAAGTTAAATAAAACAAAATTGCTTGATAAACAGAATGAGACATACTTCCTGTAGATCCACTTTGCGGGTACAGATAACATATTATTGAAGTTGTTTTTGTTTTTTTGTTTTTTACCATTTTTGTTTGGGATAAAGATTGCTGCTGGCCCTGGGATACAGAAGCATTACTTTAACAAATAGAAAATAATCAAAGTGATTTCTTTATCCAGAAATTAAAAGGTTCATCTAAAACAGAACATTTATTTTTGGAATAAAAATACTTCCGTTTCATGTCATTCATTCATAGATAATAACCTCCTTTGATGACAATGTTAACTTAGCACTTTGTATTAGATTTAAAAATAAGTGTATTTCATAAATAAATATGTATTAATTCATTTCAAAAGAGTTTAAATTTTAAGCCATTTCAGTGACCATAATTATTTTTTTATTAATGGATTTGTGTATGCCTGACTTTCGATTAATTACTTCAGTGACAAACCTATTTCTTTTTTGAATTATAGTTGAATTAGGGGCTTTTTTGTTATTTTAAACACAGCGTTTTTAGGTTTCTTAAATTGTCAACCAAACTTTTTTTTTTAGATTAATCAGCACAGAGTGTCCATATACTAAACTAAGTGAAGAGGTGAGGCATTTTACCACAATCGCAGGATTTGGGTTTATTCTCCTTTGGGCAGTACACCCTCATCCCCATCACTTTTCCTATTTCTTTGAGTAAGGTAATGACCTGAAAGTATTAAAATTGTCAACCTATTCTCTTCTGATTAGCTCAAAATGGGTCTCCCATCAGTATGTCCCTTGCTCAACAATCTATTCAATTCCAGTATCCTGATAGCAACCTTTTTTGTTATAATGCTATTGTGATAATTAATGTTGGTTACATACTTGGAGATCCTTGTATGGTTAATGATATTCTGGTGCCAGCTACATTATTATTTCATTGAAGTCAATGCCAAGGTGAAACATAAAGTAGAAGGCCATGGCCTGGAAATTGTTTCTTATTACCAAGTAGAAGGATATATTTGTTTGGCATCTTACTAAGTACAGTATAAGCAAGTGTCCATGAACAAACTTATACATAGAAGGGAAATATTTAACTCACATAATTTAAATTCTAATTGAATTATTCTAATTGAAATAATTGAATTATTTTCTTTTCTCAGCAAAGAAAACCAACAACAAAATGAAAAGGTAACCTACTGTATGTGAAAACATCTAAAAATAATATATTTTGATAAGGGACTAATATTGAAAATATATAAAGAACTCATAAAACTCAATAACAAAAGAAAAGCTAACAAACTGAGAAAAAAAATGGGCAGAAGATCAGAATAGTCATTTTTTCCAAGATAGCCAACAGGTACATGAAAAGGTGCTGATCAAACGCTGACCAGTGTGTCTCAGTTGGTGGTTTGTCTTTCTGCAAAGCAAAACGCCCCCAATCGAATACTGGTCAGAGCACATTTGTGGTTGTAGGTTTGGTCTCCATGCATGAGAGGCAAACAACTGATGTTTCTGTCTCACATTGATGTTTCTCTCCCTCTCTTTCTCCTTCCTTTCCCCTCTCTCTAAAAATAAATAAATAAAATCTCTTAAAAAAACATACCAAACATCATTTTTCATCAGGGAAACACTAATCAAAACCACAACGAGTATCACCTTACACCTGTTAGAATGACAGTTATCAAAAAGACAGGAAATAAACATTGATGCAGATGTGAGGAAAGGGGAATGTATTGTTGGTGGGAATGTAAATTGCTAAAGCCACTATGGAAAACAGTATAGAGGTTTCTCAAAAATTAATAACAAAACCACCAAATGATCCAATTCCACTTATGGGTACTTATCTAAAGAAAATAAAAATAGTAACTCAGAAAGGTCTATGTACTACCATATTTACAATGCCAAGGTATGTAATCAACCTAAGCATCCTCAATGGATGAATGGATAAAGAAATTTTGGCAAATATATGTGTGTGTGTGTGTGTGTGTGTGTGTATAAAAATGGAATATTATTAATCATAAAAAAATGAAATTTTGTTATTTGTAACAAAATGGATAGAACTGGAGGGCAATATGGTAAGTCAGCAAAAGAAAAATACCATATGTTGTAGTTTATATATGGAATCTAAAAACAAACAAATGGAAAAAACAAGCTTATACATACAGAGAATATACTGATGGTTTCTGGAGTTGGGGAGCAGGAGATGGGAGAAATGGGTGAAGGGAGTCAAAGGTAAACAGAAGAAAATAATGATTTTGATACAAAATTAGTAACAGCCCTCGATAGTCTAAGAATCACAGTGGCGTCCTACCTGGTGTGGCTCAGTGGATTGAGCGGCTGACTGCGAAGCAAAGGGTTGCTGGTGCAATTCCCAATCAGGGCACATGCCTGGGTTGCAGGCCAGGTTCCCAGTTGGGGGCGCATGAGAGGCAATCACACATTGATGTTCTTATCCTGCTCTTTTTGCCTCCTTTCCCCCGCTCTAAAAATAAATATTTAAATGATCCAACATCTGAATCATAGGGGTGCCAGAAGGAGAAGATGAAGACCAAGAAATTGAAAATTTAATTTGAAAAAATAATGAAGGAGAACTTCCCCTGTCTGGCCAAGGAAATAGACCTTCAGGAGATCCAGGAAGCTCAGAGAGTCCCAAAGAAGTTGGACCCAAGAAAGCACACACCAAGGCACATCACAATTAAGTTACCCAGGATTAAAGATAAGGAGAGAATCTTACAAGCAGCAAGAGAAAAGGAGACAGTTACCTACAAAGGAGTTCCCCTAAGACTATCAGCTGACTTCTCAAAAGAAACCTTGCAGGCAAGAAGGTGCTGGAAAGAAGTATTCAAAGTCATGAAAAACAATTGACTTCGTCTTTTCCAAAATTACTCTGTCCAGCAAAGCTATCATTTAGAATGGAAGGGCAGATAAACTGCTTCCCAGATAAGGTCAAGTTAAAAGAGTTCATCATCACTGAACCCTTATTAAATGAAAAGTTAAAGGGACTTATCCAGGTAACAGAAGATCAAAAACTATGAACAGTAAAACAGAGGAGAAGGGGAGGGCAAAGAATGGGGGAAATGGTACAGGGAATAAGCAGCATAAATAGTAGGTACAAAATAGGCAGAAGGAGGTTAAGAATAGTATAGGAAATGGAGAAGCCAAAGAACTTATATGTACACCCCATGGACATGAACTAAGGTGGAAGGGAATGCTGAGGAGTGGGACAGTGTAGGCTGGAGAGGAATAAGGTAGAGAAAAAAATGGGACAACTGTAATAGCATAATCAATAACATAAATAAATAAAATGTTTAAAAAAGAAAAAAAGGGAATCACAGTGGCACCAGCAGTTCCCTTGATGCATACTTATTTGTCATTTATATTTCATATTTTGTGACAAAAGTGTTCACAGTGTTTGCCAATGTCTTAGTGTTGTGCATGATGGTTTTTATTTGGTTTATAATGAATTATATGTAAAATATAGAACAAGTTTTATATATAAAACATTTTATATAATATATAAAATTTTATATAATAAGGCATTAAATATTTGTATCTCATTAATCTCATTTGGAACAAAGGATCATAGGCAGGAACACGCTCAGAGCTTTGGAGGGAGAGGAAAGTGGACACTTGATTGGAAATGAATGAAGTGGTTAGTATTAAGCAATGATGTCTGAGCTGGGGATTGAGAGCATGTGGGTCTTGATGGATAAAGTAAGATCATTAGCATTATCTTGAAATAATGGGAAGCTATTGCAAAATTTTCAGGAGATAAGTTACTTTGCTTTTAAAGAATGGTTACTCTCATAAGTATAAACTGTAAAAGAAGCAAAATAAAAGCAAAAACAGACTAACTACAAAACATTACAGAAATCAGAGGAGAGAGGGTGTTACCATTGGGCTAAAAGAGAAGCAACTAAGGTGGTGAGAAAAGGTCAGGCTCTGAAAATATTTTAAAGGTATTATCAAAAGATGGTAATGTTGATTCTTACTCTTACATAAGTTGGCACGTATAATATAAGTCTAGATTTCAGGAGAAAAGTCTGAACTAGAGATGCAAATGTTAAAATTGCTGGCATAGAAACAGTACCTAAAAGTGCTTGGAGTGAATGAAATGGCAAAGGAAAACAGGAAAGGAACATGCTTTGAGTGCTTGGCCACTTCGACTTGAGAGATGAGAAAGAAGAGGAGAAGCCACCAAAGGAAGTTGCAAAGGGTGATAAGTGAGGTATGAAGGGATTCAGAAAAAGTGGAAGAATGTGGACAAAAAAAGATGAACATGATCAGCTGTGACAAACACTATTCTTAGGTCAAGCATGATAATGACAACATAGAAGTCGTGAGTACAGTGTTTCTTGGATAAGTCAGGGCATGGTTTGCTTACACACACACACACATACACATACACACACAAACCCTATCTAAACTGGGTTTGAGACAGAAGCGGAGGAGAAATTAGGAGGATAGAAAAGACATTCAAGGATTATTAGTACAAAGTGGGAGCAAAAGGATGCATAAATAGCAGGCTGGGAAAGTGGGTTCAAGAGAAACTTCATATTTGATTTCATACTTAGACTGGAAAAAATACAGCTTACTTATAACTAATGATAATGATCTAGTAGAGAACAAACATTTGAATGCATACAAGTAAAACAGGTAAGAATTACTAGAGCAAAATGCTTATGTAGAAAAGGGGATAAATTTAGTGCACAAGTACAGAGCTTGGTTTTACGCAGGAGCAAGAACAACTCATCTTTGAGGCATGGAGTCAGGTGCAAATGCTGTAGGTGTATAAAGGCGGTAATGGGGGTCAATGGAAATTGTATTCTCACATGGTCTGATCCTCATATCACCTTGTTCATATTTTTTTCTTAAACTAATTTTTGATGTAGTCAATTTCATTTATCTTTCCTAGAGGCTTTGTAGTGTTTATATCTCTCATCAAAAAGCTTTCTCTTACTTGATGTGATTAAAATGCATACCTGTATCTTATCCCAAAAGTTATACATTTATTTAATCACTTAATTTACCTAAATTGCATTTTTGGAGTAAAAATTATAAGAGGTAGGAAAAATAGTAGTAATCTAATTTGAATTTTAAACATTAAAGATGTATTTGGAGATAATTAGTTATACTTGCCAACTTACAGAATAATCAGCATTACTATCTTTTAGTAATACCTTGAAATTATTTTCAGAACCTGACCTTTTCTCACCACTTTAACTGCTTCTCAGCCCAAAGGCAATATCATCTTTCCTCTGATTTCTGTAATAGAAGGTCTGTGCAGAAATACACCATCCACTGTTAATATAAGGAGAACGGTTTGCAGGACATTGGTATAATCAGACAGTCAAGGAGAGAGGGCAGGAACGCTCATGTGTGAACAAAGACAACTTCATTGTACTAGTCAGTGGGCGTGGTAGACACCCTTGAGTAAGCATATGTGCTGTGTGACCATCACACTCAAAATGACTGAACAAGCAGAGCAACGAATCTTCATCAAGTTTTATGTTAAGCTTGAACATTCCTCCATAGAAACTATTCACATGATTCAGGAGGCTGCAGCTATGAGCAACTAGTGATTGGCAGCTTCATCATTACAATGTGCCGCTCACGTATCACATGTTGTGCAGAGTCTTTTGATGAAACATCAAATCACCCAGGAGACTCAGTCCCCCTACAGTCCAGTTTTGGGGCCCTGCGACTTCTAGTTTTTCCCCTAACTAAAATCACCTCTTCAATAAATGTCTCAATTTTTCGTATTACACAGCTGGATACCTTCTGGACAGAACTTATATTTTTTAACTTGTCTCCTGATAATGAATTATAGTATACCTTTCATTTATTGTGTTTTATTTTGTTGTTTTTTCTTCAATAAAGTCCTATACATATTTGTTAGTTATTTTAGGTATATTTATCTGTGTTAATACTGTATATTTTTTAAAATATAATTTAAATGTCAGATTAAAGTATTGAACTTGGAATAGTACATCAAGAAATATCTATATTTTTCCAACAATTTAGGTTAAATAAACAGTCTAATTGCTCCCTCATTCCATTGAATGACTCCTTAGACAGAAGCCATCACTTTCAGAAAATGTTCAGTTACAGAAACTAATTTTATTTCAGTAATTATAACTCACTTTTAGATATTAAAAAGACAGTTCCCGTAAAGTGCAATTTAAAATTTAAATGTCACTTCCAGTGCATGGATATTTCCCTTTCCCTAACTCAGGGCTGACTTATGACTTAGAGACCTGGAGTAGAAAATTTTTTCCACTGTTTCTTGCTCCTTACTTTCCCAGCCTTTCTGCAACTTCTGATTTCCCTTCCTTCTTCAATGTAAATGCGGTATCAAAGCTAAACAGGCAAGGAAGATGTATTCAAGACTATGGCAATGAGGGAGAGAGGCCAGAACTCAAGATGAGCTCAACATTGCTGAAATAAAAAGTTGGAGAGTTTTTAAGAGCCGGAATGGGGGGTATATGAAGTCACCTGTGTTAACTAATTGGTTGTACGCAGAAAAAATACAAAAAAAAAATCCAACTTACATGTATCTTCATATAAGGAAGTTTTATAACTTGCAGAGAATCTCCCACCAAAATTAGACTCCTACCTTCCCAAGAGAAAGTGGGAGATAGGTGCCCTACTTTCTTTGGTGATTACATTTCAAAGGAAAACTCCCAGGTCCTTAAGAAAGACATTTTCAGCTGTAAAACGGGAAAGAGGTTTTTAATAAATATACATGTCAACTAGGCAAAGAAAAAATATCAAGTATAAATTTTCTACAGTAAATATTCTAAGTAAAGAGAGGTCAGGATATAGAGCCAAGAAGTTTGTCTAAAGTTTAGTCAAGCTCAGCAGAAAGTGAAGATCATCTTGATCAGTGGATACAGATCACTGTTCTCTATATTGTGCTCTAAAATGTAGAGACAATAAGAAAATCCCCTCTTTTTTATCTGTAACATTAATTAATTATTCATATTCATGTTAGGAATACAATTGATTTGTATACATTGATTTTTTATTATTTCAGAAAAATTAGGGAACTCTTTTTCATTATAAAAATTTATTGTGAAGTCTCAGGTTTTATCTGTTAGCAATTATCTTGTCAGCAATTATGACAGTTCTATTTCTTTCTGATTAATCTTTCTCTTTTTTCTCTTGACTTTTTAACCTCTGTACTCACTAGGACCTCCATGACAATATTCAGTATATGCAGTGATGGAAAGCATGCTTTATTCTGCCTGACTTTAAAAAGAATGCTACAAATATTTACCTGTATGTACAAAATCTGATATTAGGTTTAGTTAGATTCTTCTAAAAATGGCAGTATCTTTACATTTTTATTTTATTAAGAACTTTTACCTAAGGACTGAATTTTATGGAGTTTTTCCCCCATTATCATACAGTAGGTCATCAAATAACATTGTTTTATTCAACATTATTTCATTATAACATTGATGAGATGTCATAAGAACTTAACTCTTGTTTGTATGACTTAGCCTGTGGTAAAATTGGTCTCATCACATGTTGTTTCATTAAAGTCACAGAACTAATTGATGACATTAGGTGAGTAAAAACTTACTGCATTGATTTTACATATTAAAAGATGGCAATTTTTTCTGTACATTTTTCTCTTAGATATCTATGCATTTTTTTATTTCAAGGTGACAGAAAAATTCACCGATACTTTTTTTTCTGAAGCTTTTTAAATACTATCTTTTACATTGAAAGTATTTAATGACTCTGGCATTATTGTTATTGCATTCTGTCATAAGGTTCCAGTAATTTTCTTGATTTGTGATATTATTGGAAGTGTCTATAACAAGTGGTGTTATGCTAGGGTTTGTTTCTTGGCACAGTTCTTTATGATATAATGATGGGTATCATGGACTCCAGAGTCAGAATACTCAGGTTCAGAATCCAGCTTCTCTAAGTTTGGTTCTGTGTCTTTGATGGATATTTAAGTGTTTACTGGATTAATCTGTAAAATTTAGATTAAAATAATACTATGGCAGGAAAAATGAGCAGGCATGTAGAGAGACATGACAAAAAGAAAGCAGAAAATGCAGAAGGGAAAGTCAGAAAGATTCCATGTATAAGAATGGCTCATTCCACAGCTACTGGCTCTGAAGATGGAGAGAGGGTCCACACACAAATGTCAGATGATGTGGGAAGACTCTAGAAGCTGAAACTGATGTCTGGCTGAGAATCAGCAAAGAGTGGGAGGGCATCACTCCTACAACCACAAGGGAGTGAATTAAGCTAATAACCTAAATGAGCCTGGAGCCATATTCTTCCCCAGAACCACTAGTAAGTAAAATGGCCCTGAGTCACCTTGATTTTTAGGTGACAAATAATCTTGTTGGATATCTGAACTACAGAAACTGGGAGAAGTAAGTTTGCATTGCTTAAAGCCACAAATCTGAGGTAATTTGTCATACAGCAATAGAAAACTAATGCAAGTACATACATGAAAGAATTGTTAGGCTTACTAAATGAGTTTATTTGTGTAAAACACTAAGAATAGTACCTAGCATGTATGAAGTCATAAATTCTGAATGTTGTTATAAAGATACTATATTATTTCATTCATCAAAATCAGACCTTATTTATTATAATGTTACCATACATATTAATCTTGCATAAAATGTACTCTCATATTATTCTTTTGTAAATATGATCTTGAGTATTCTTATTCATTTATCCTTCTTTATGCTTTCCAATTTAAATCACCATTGAAATTCCATAAGAAGTACTTCAAAAAATGTATTGATTCTTCTTTCAGGCTCTATTAATAAAAATCATGGCTTTCATAACAATATTATTATTAAATACTTTTATTGTGTTTATGTTTTTTCAAGAATTATTTTTCCCTTCTCTTACTCTTATATCCACATTTATATTACTTTAGATCAGCTTTCCTTTCATGTTCTAGGATGATAATAACAACAGTGTGGTGATTGTTTTGGGGAGGAGGGATAGTGGATGAAAGTGGAGGAGGAGATGGCACAGCGTAAACAATGATGGAGATGTGACTTGGGGTGGTAAACCCACAATCCGGTGTACAGATGATGTGTTGTAGAATTGTACAACTAAAACCTGTATAATTTTGTTAACTGGTGTCACCCCAATAAATTCAATAAAAAGGAAAATAAATAAATAGCCAATCTCATAAGAACTCTGCCCTGCCTGGAAGTCCTAATACGTAGTACTTTAGGAGGTGATCTTTCCTCCTGACCTGTGGACCTCCACTTCCACCACTTACAATGATCCTCTTGCTCTTCTGTGGCTTCAGCCTCTCCCTTTCAACTAGATTCTTTCCATGACCTGCTCACCTTCATCTTAAAACAAAGCAAAACCAAATAAAAAATTATGCCTTGATTTGCACATCTACCAACTAACACCACATTTCTCCTTTATAACCAATTTTTTAAAAATTGTTATTGTATTTTTTTCCATTACTGTTCATTCCCTTCATACCCTCTTCTACCTTCACTTACCCCCCTTTATAACCAAATTTTTTGATAGATATGAATAGATTTATGTTTTCTATTTCCTCACCTCTCATTGCTCAACCCACACAGATCACATCCTTGTAGTTTATGTCAGGGTCTCACATGCCCTTCACATTATTCTGAGCTCATTTTACCCGATTGCCACACAGCACTTGACACAATATCAACTTATTTTCTCTCTTGAGAATTCCATCCTTTGGTCATTAAATATCAACATTCCTTAATGTTCTTGTCCTAAGCTCTGTTCTTGTTCTATGTTCTCCTTGGTAAATCTCACCTTTGCCAATAGCTTCAATCACTATCTATATGTTCTTGACTCCTAAGGTGACATCTCTAGTCTAAGCTTCTCTTCTCAATTCCAGATCTTGCTTATTTTACTTCTCTGCTTGGATGTCTCAAGAGTTTCTCAAGCTCCACGGGTTCAAGTCTGAATCTGAATCTTCCTACTCAAAGATGGTCCTCTTCCATTGCTCTCTAGCTCAGAAACTGGACCCACCATGCAAGTGTACAAGCAGGAACACATGCATTGTCCTCAACCTATCACTTTTCACCTTCCAAACACTAAGTGGAAACCTAATACAAATTCAATATAAAACAATTTTTATTTAACCTCTTAAATAAGTCTTGATTTTTTTCCTCCATGTCACAGTCTAGTCTAAATAAATTCTAAGAAATTTTAATGAAACTAAGTAGCATAAAGACTTTTTGAGGTCGCCCTCTCTTGAAGCTGTCCTCCTACCTTCAGATTTTTCTAGTACCAGTGGTCATAAGTTCTCACAGCATCTAATGAACCATAGGATAACAATGAAACAATGCTTAATGACTTTATATTATGACCAAAATAAAAATTTATAAAACTATAATATCTAAATTCTTACATTATTCATTGGTTACATTTTACTTAAATTGTTTCTGAAAAAGGCTGACATTTGAAAAACTTTATTATGTACTTCACAACTATTAATTATTTATTGACAAGCAATGTGGATTGTAAAAGATTAAAATAGGTTGAAAATCGTGCACAGAACAGATTTTTAACATGGTATGCAGTGACAAAAAAAATTGATTGTAAAATCCTACCTTACATATACTAAATTTAAAGCTAAGGGAAAAGTAAACAGTAGGCGGGAACCTAATACAAAGCAGCTTCAAATAAGGAAATATGTATTTTCAAAGGCACCTCATTGGCCATGCTGTCACAGTATACAAGTAGCACATACAATGAAATAGTCTTCTCATATTTCAAAGTTCTCTCTTGGAGAAAGGTTATCAAATGTGTAAGAGTAGTTTTAACATGGAAAAAACTCTCCCAGCAGGACAGCCTGGGTGGCCAAAGCTCTTCACTATCACAATGAATGGCCAACCATGAGTAATGATCACAACAGCGTCTGTAACAGTTGAAGGGCTTCTTAGAAAAAAATATAGTTCAAGGTCAAACTCTCCTGTTGTGAAGAGGCCTTATCCTCCTCTTGTCCTTGAACAGCAACCACCAAATTTCCAGCCTTGAGGATGCTTGCCAAACGACCCTGCTAGCTTCCCTCCCATGGGTCCTGCCAGGACTTCCTGTTTTTCTGCCTTTTCTATTTGGACCACCAGAGTTGCTCGTGGCTCGTCAGCTGTGAACAAGACCTTGGTTGGAGCCCTTCTTCACATAGCTGGGGTGAAGCCTATAGGAACTGAGGGGGAAGGACATCCTGAGGATCCTTCCAAATTGCCTTCTGTATCTGTGGTCTCTAAACATGTTTGATTGCACATTTCTATCAGTAAGAAAAATTTGAGCATATACCCCAATGTATATTTTTGTAAATTATAAATATAATTATGTGAAAAATGTACATATTAATAGATTAAGCATATTATGTAGACTAAGCACATTAAGTAGATTAAACATTAATATTATATGTTAGATTAAATATGAAATAGATTAAGCATATATTAAATAGTAAAGCTTAATATAATTTTTTCAGGAAAAGTAGATCTAATATTTTTTTTCCTACTCTTTAGCAGACTGTTTTGCACACCTCATAAGTTGCTCATGTTACATTTTGAAGATCATTGCCATTCACTTTTGCTAGAGTCAACATTGTAAAATACAAATCTCTTCCTGCTTGAAACCCTTCAATGGCACCACATTGTTTTCAGGATAAAGTCCAAATTCCTTGACATGGCTTTTAGAGTTAGTCTGGTTCTGATCTCACCATTTCACTGTCTCATAATTTAGAATCACAGCTTTTGTTTTCTCTCTATGCTGAACATTTTCTCCCTTCCAGGACTTTGCACAGACTTTTCCCTCTCAATAAAAACCCTTCTCCCACACAGTCTCACTCATAACTGCAATTTCCAGAAAATTCCCTGGATTTCTTCCTCCACCTTCTACTGCATCAGGATTTGGAACCTGCCCACGCTTCTCCACCACAATAGGGTTTGTCGTTTGTGAGACATACATCATAGATCATTGCAGTTATAAACTAACTAGTGAACTTGCTTAAAGCTGGGATGAGTTTTGCATTAAATAGCATGGGTTTAGCAAATTAAAAAGGTGCTGGTATGAAAATAGCTGGTATGAAAAGGTCTCAACTTCATTCCTCACCAAAAAAGTACTAGCTCTAGTGCTGGAAACTGAAGTCCCTTTTCCTTTACTTCCTGCCTTCTTTTTTCCCGTTGTATCTGGACCACACTGTGGTTTAGTGGTAATGATTTTCATAAATTATGGTCAAAAATTAATTTTATAATGGACTCAATTCACATATACATATACACTTACTTATGTACACATATAATTTATTTACCACTTCCTCAAGGAGGCCTACTTGTTTACCTTATGTACAATTACATCTAATACCGTTGTGACTCCTGAAGCTCCTTATGCCACTCCACATTTTTCCTTTTTACATCAAGCCTTTGGGCATACTAAATAATTGATTTTATTCTGTTTGTTTTTATGATATGAATCTTTACAGTAGACTGTAAGCTCCTGGAGATCAGGAATCTTTGTCTATTTTGTTCACTTATTTATCCCGTGTCCAAAACAGTGCCTGGCACATTATATGTCCTCAATAAATATTTAGGCAAATGAATGAAATTGAAATAAATGTTTTGTGAAAATTAACCTTAAGATGTGGAATACATGCATGTATTTTTTCATCTCATTTATTAAAAAATTGACCGAGATACACTAATGGGTCAAATCTGAATTTTAAAAAGCGCTGACCTAGGCTGCTCTTTTAGGGACCTGTGTCAAGGGACCTTGATATGGTTGTAGAGAAAATACTCCGTGGACCAGGAACCTTCTAAAGGAGTGCTACAGGACTTATAATAGAAGGTGGGAGTGAGGGAAGTCAGGAGCAGCCCCTTGGGAGAAGTTTATCCAGTGAGTGTTGTGGAGTTTAAAGATATACCCTTCAATTTTTTGACATTCCTTCCGTCAAGATGTGGGGCCTAATTTTCCTCTACTTGAGTTGGGGCCGGACTTGGAGCTCACTTCAAATAAATAGATTGTGGTGAAGCTGACAATGTGTGGCTTCCAAGTCTATGTGGAAAAAAGTAATGTAGTATCTCCTTGCTTTCTCCTTTGATCACTGACCATGGGGATAACCAGCCACCACATCATGAGGACACTCAAACAGCCCAAAGGAGAAGTTCAAAAGCATGGAACTGAGGCCTCCTGACTACAGCCGTGCAAACGAGCCATCTTGGAAGCAAACCCTCCAGCCCCAGGCCAGCCTTCGGATGACAGCAGTCCTGGATGACATTTGACTGCACACTCATGAGGATCCTGAACCACACCCTCCAATCAAGTCACTCCCGACTTCTGACCCCAGAAACTGTGAGATTTAAAAAAAAGTTTGTTGTTTTAAGGCATTAGGTTTTGGAGTAATTTGTATGCAAAAACAGACCATTTATATAAATGTAAACCATTTTTAAAGGCATTTAATCTTATAATTTTATGTATAGAAAATGAAATAAAATTGTTTTAATAATACTAACTAAAATGTAAAGCTTGTTAAAATACTCTTGGCTGGTGGAGATTTCAAAAGATAAGATCTTGGTTTATATTATTGTTGCAAAAGCTGGAGCTGCCTCTTTCTGTGAATAAGTTTTCAAGGATTTCCAATTCTTTAATAGGAATCCTTAGCCAAAGATTAAGAGAGGCTTCTTCCCCTACCAGAAATTAATCATTTTTTAAAAATATTTTATTTATTTATTTTTAGAGAGAGGGGAAGGGAAGGAGAAAGAGAGGAAGAGAAATATCAATCTGTGGTTGCCTCTCGTGCATCTCCCACTGGGGACCTGGCCTGCAACCCAGGCCTGTGCCCTGACTGGAAATCAAACCAGCAACCATTTGGTTCGCAGGCCGGCACTCAATCCACTGAGCCACACCAGCCAGGGCTGATTTTTTTTTTTCAAGTGGAAAATCCAGCACTCCAAGAAACTGAGATTAATCAAAATAATATTTCCACTTTGTTTTCTTTTCCCTATACTTTTAGGTGCAGAAGTCTGGATTGGGTTCATCATATTCTTCAGTTCATGGCAATTTTATTGTGGTCCATGAAATGCCCCATCTTATTTGACTTGTTTAGTTAAGTTCTTATATTCCCTTTCCCTTAGATATCAGAGACAATCATTCTAGTGTGTTTGCTGTGAATCTTTTTATTTGAGTAATGTTATAATGGGTGCACTTTAAAAACTGGTATTGTGCTCTAGACATTTTTCTGTTCCTTATGACAGTATATTTAAGAGCTTTCAGTGTTGCCATGTGTACCATTGCTGCTTCTATTTCCTCATTCATTTGCCCATAGATGGTCACCCAGATCATCTGCAACTTCTTTTAATGGAAGCAACACTACTTAGTATTCTTATTACACCTGACTGTAACTAGGACCAGACAGTTTGATCATGGGACATGTGCAAATTTGATTTGATTAAATGTTAGTAGATTTTCTAATGTCTGTACCATCCAAACAGTACCAAGAATTAGTACATGAGGATTCCTGCATTACACTGTATCCAGATTTCTTGTTGTCCCATATATGGATATAGAGAGATATCTCATTATTTTATTTATAGTTTTCTGTTACAAAATAATTCAAGTATTTCTTTATCTGCTTGTGAGTTACATAGCTTTTTTCCTTTTGTAGATTTCATGTTCAAATCCTTTATGAATTTACCACTGGGTTTTTCTTCTTGTTGACTTTCAGGAGTTTCTAAAATTAATAAAATTAATTAATATTAATAAAATAGATTAATATTTTCATTTAAAAAGATACTGTTATTCTTTTGTTGCATTTTATTATCTGTGTTCCATATCTGTTATTTATTTTTGTCACATGATCAATGTTCCATATTTAATATACTGATATTCATTCTCTCATTCTAAATATACCTTTTTATTCTCTAAATTAAATAGACATCCCTAGAATTTTAACATACATCATTGATTCTATTTTATATAATTTTCATTCAAAAGTAGATCAAGTTTTAGGAACTTTAAATTTTTTTCTTATAATATTTTCATATCCCAATGAAGTTTTCCCTCTCTTCCTCCCTCCCTTCTGCTCATCCTCTCTCTCTCTCTCCATTTTACCACATACTTTTTTAAACTTGAATTTATTACATTATCATCTCATTTTCTATCTGTTTTTATGGTCAGCATTTTGTTAAATTTTTAAGAGTACACAATTATATTTTTCATGTTTATCTTTTGCTCTATTATTTTTTATGTTGACTGTTTTTTGGTAGTTTTATTGAAAAATTCTGGTGCTCTTTTTTTCTTAATTTTTAAATAGATGGTGTTCTATCTTAGCTTAAGTTTTAACATAAACAAAGTGATAAAATATTTCTGCCCCCTAAGATTTTGAGTCAGAAATTAATCTGAAGTATAAAATAGAAATTAATCTGAAGTATAAAATATGTCTCTCAATTCTCTGTTGTTTAACATTTATTTATAAAACATGGTGCTACTGCAATTAAAGGACTTTCTTATTTTTAATAACAAAGTTTCACTGGAATATTTGAAGCAGGCTGAAGTTCTTTCCTTTCCAGAAACAATACATGAGCCACTGTAATGCTAACATACAAACATTCTCACTTTTTTCATCTCTGCCCTTCCCTCTGATGGATGTGTCTTCCACATCCTAGGGTATAACAGGTCAGTAGACATCTAAGTCATCCCTGAAATAGAAATGAATGAGAACTAGAATATCCAAGTAATCATTATTTTGGGGGGAAAAAAAGCAAAAACAGAGCTACTCCTATAAGGTATATGCATGTATGTTTCAGGTAGAGAAAATAATACATATTTTCTCTTTTTAATCTAGAAAGATTCATTTTTCTCTGTGATTGGATGGAAATCTGCCATTATCTTCTGAACACTTTCAATTTTTTCCTTTAGGGTTCTATGTCTGCTGGTGGTGACTGTTCCTTCAGGAACCTGGAAAAACCTTGACCATTATAATATGTACTTAGTTGTTCTATAATTTTGTAACTCCTTCTGTGTTTTCATGGGTACTTTGATCCATCAAAACTCAACAACTTTAGCTAGCATTATTTCCAATTGTAGTGGAATATTTTTGCTATATTGGGATGACGAAAATGTCGATATATTTTTTCCATAAAATAAAAAACACATTTTTCATTTTCACCAATAAGTTTATTGATTTGTATATTTTGAGTATGCTGGATATCTCCCATGTAGTATAATGGTGATTGTTCTCATCAACATCTTGATTTGGTTACTATCAACTTCGACTGGTCCACCCAACCATGGAGCATTGTACAGCATGAAACTTAGCAAACCACTTTTGACATGTTCAATCAGTCACAGCTCCTTCTCCATACACTACACAAATCTTTTGCATTTCAGTTGTGTCTTGACCTTTCTTGAAATAATAAAGCATTGCGTGCCAAAAATGTTATGTATATTTTTCCTATAACAGTGGGAAATTGTAAGCCACCCCACCATTCTTTTGACATTGTTTCCGTGAGTGCTGACTCTGACTAATATGTAGCTTATAGATGAACAGCATGTTTGTATAAGAATCCTAGGAACTGGGTTCAAAAGATATTGACTCTAGCCTTCAAGTATCTCAGTTGCAGGAGATTTGATGACCTTCATCCATGAAGCCAGGATTAAATGAATCCAAGATCACTAAACCAGGACGATGCACACTGGATCATCACTTGCTTTATTGGAATGGTCCATGCTAGTCTGCATGCAGAGAGCTTTTCAAACCCCTCCCTTGGTCTCTTTGTTCTGTTTCCCTAGCCTTCCTTATAAAAACCTCTGCCTCCACTGAGAGTTGAAGATAGGCTTTGTGACATGAGTTCCCCATCCTCCAGGAGATGGGCTTTGAGGTATGAGTCTCCCATCTTCCAGATGGCCAGCATCTGCAAATAAGCCACTTTCCTTTACATCAGCACCTGCCTCCCGAGTATTGTCTTTCATAGCGTTAGGCAGCTGGAACTGCTTTCAGTTACATTCTATCTCCAATATTAAAATGACTACACAAGAATTCACCAATTTTGATATTGTTTTTAATGCATGCTAATATAACAGCTGTCATATTACAATCTAACAAAATTGTTTTGAATGAAACTAAAGACAACTAAGCACTACTAGAACCATCTTATGGGAAAAAAATGAATTTTTTAGCCAACCCAATATTTCATCAAACTAATAGGTAGTAAAAAATCACCTCAGATTTTGGCAATAGATTGGCTGCTAGACTTTTTTATGAGGCTGAAATTTTCAGTACTATTTTTTATTTTTACAGGCATTTGAAATATTTTGTGAAAACTGAACTATGCAACATCTGGTGACATCTTAAATTCTGATTTTTACATTTTCATTTTTCATGATCATAAAATAAGCCAACTAATTGTTCCACATAATTTCAAATTATTTGATCATGTAGAGATGACATTTTTGAAATATTATTGTGTTCAGTCATACTTTTAAAGGGAGAAGTCTTTTATAGTTATGTGTCAGTAACAAACCAACATAATCTGACAGAATGGTGTGAATATTCAGAGACTGTGTCTTACTTAGTTGTTATTTTCCCAGTGCAATGTAACTACATAATAGAATTCTATATGTCTGAAGACTAGAAGGCTACGTGTTACTAAACTCATTCTGAACAGTTGACATCAAGAATTCTCAAATGTTTAGATCTTTTTTAAGTAAGTCACAAAGATATGTCTCACCCCAGCTTCTCAGTTCCTATTATTGTTTCTCCATCCTATTCTTTTGAAAATAATTGACTTTCATGCATCCTTTCATCTTTTTTAAAGCGCAAGGAGGGGCCTTTAAAGAATCAGACTGGGCAGGGAAAAAAACCTTCAAAGAAGAACTGAACCAAATTTGAAGCTCTGTCACAGAGCTGGGAGCAGCTGAAACACAGGAAATGTTCTCAGACTTAGGGAAAGCAGCCTGAATGTAGCACAAGTTCTCCAGTAACTGCTTTAGAGATTTATAAGCAGCAGTGCATTCACTTAATCACAGCGTCCAAGAAGCATCTCTCCTTTGTACAGTCATACAGGTATTTGGCGTCACATTGGCTACTTTTTGACACCTTCCTCTAAGAGATCTCATTTACATATTTGCACTTCTTTCTTAACCCTGTTCCTCTTAAAAATTACAAAGAAAGGAAGGGGAAAGAGGAATATAGCAGGTTTTTTGATAGGTAAACCCATTCAGTGCTATCCCCTTCCCTCTCAACTCATACCCAGTCCAAGTCACAACCATTATAGATAGATATGAAATGTAACTAATGATTTGGAAACTATGCAGTCAGTAGTCATATAAACAATTAGAAGTCTATGTGCACTTCTCTCACGTCAGTAGTGCATGATCTTTTCTTAATCTGCTGATAAGAAACAGACTACTGAATATACAGGTGTTTTACAAATAGCCACTTTAATATATCTCACTATTTTGTGTAATAAATATGGACACAGCTCAGGGTTTGATTATTTTGTCCTATGCAGCATCAGCTCCCCAGTAACAGCATTTTGCAGGCAGCCTAAGTGATCTTGATGGTTCATACAGCTTCACTCATCTGTCTGGCACCTTGGGAAGGAAAGACTGAAGGCTGAGCTCAGCTGGATCCCTCTGTGATGCTGTTTTAGGGCCTCTCCAAATGGTCTCCCCAGCTGTGTAGTTGGATATCTTTCATGGTGACTCAGAGTTCCAAGAGGCTAAGTTGTTAGATGTATCAGAACTTAAATATAAAGTGTCACTTATATTGGCCAAAAAAGTCATGAGCCCTGGCCGGTATGGCTGAGTTGGTTGGACTGTTGTTCTGTTGACAAAAAGCTCTTGAGTTCAATTCTGGTCAGGGGACATACACAGATTGCAGTTCATTCCCAGTCAGGGTGTTTATGAGTAGACAACCAATCACCTCTCTCTCTCTCTTTCTTTCTGTCTCTGTCTCTCCCCCCGCGCCCCATCTCTAAAAGCAATAAAAAAAAAATTGTCCTTGAGTGAGGATAAAAGAAATCTTGAGCCAGTGCAGATTCAAGGAGAATGAGAATATATTCCAATCCTTAATAAAAAGAAAATTAAAGAATTTGTGGCTTTCTTTAATCATCTCAAGACACCATATATGTTCAGCATTTAATAACAATTTATGGAATATTTAGTACCTTTCATTAGTTCCATGTATACTAAGTATTAATGCAATGCTGCCCCAGCAGACAGAAATTCACATTTTAATGTAGTCAGCATGTAATTCTTGTCCTATGTGAGTGTGTGTGCACACAGGCAAGCAGGTGCCACCTTTCTCCCCACCGCCTCCATATTATCTGTTACTGAGTAAAGTTGAGGCACTAGCTTGAGTTTCTAAGCATTTTAAAGTGGTATGTGGTAAGAGTTGAAAATAATTTCCCCTTAGGAAACAATGTGGCATTCAGCAGTACATTAACCAAGTGTTATTTTAGAATGATAAATTTTAAAAAATAATACACAGTGGATAATGAACTGAGCATAATCTCTCTGAATCCATTGCCTGCTTTATTTGTAGTAGAAGATGTTTGTGGAAAAGACAGCAAAATAAGAGCTAGTGGTATCTCATTGTAAGGAGAGGAAAATAGGATATTCTTACTTGTTTACTTGACTCTAGTAGAATTATGCAAAGTTAAGAAAGAAGGAGGTGACAGGCAAGGAGGGAGACAAGAAAGGGAAAGATATAAATGGAGTGGGGGTGAAAGAAAGGGGAAGAGAAAAAATAACACTATAAAAGAGCAGAGAAAAAAACCTTTTTCTGGTACTTTCTTCATCAACACAAAAGAAGTTTCAGTGCCATGATGGCTATCACCAGGTATATTATTTTTAAGCTGTAATTAACTATTAAAAGGGAAGAATTATCTGTTTTATTTCAGGACCTTTCGTGTTTGACATGATGTTAGGAACTATGCACATATTAAACACAGATTACATGAAAGAAAAAATAATTCAATCTAAACTTTTGATCAGATTAGGATATAATGAAGAGATCACTCATATTGACTTTTTGTTATATTAATTGTAACATTTATATCACCTTTGTAAATATCACCTAAGAGATGAAAACAATATTACAATATTTAAATTTTGGGAATATACATAAGTTCTTTTTTTGCATTCTTGATTACTGATTACAAACTTTACAGAGGATATATCTAAGATAGAAAGTAGGAATTAACATATATCCAATGAACATCACAATAACATTTAGAATTAGTCATTTTGTCACACTGCAATTTTTTATATTTGTCACAATGATTATAAAACAAAGGTAACTGCCATTGCACTGTAAGATGATACTATCATTTGTGTAGCACAATTGCGATTTTTTTCTAGGCCTCTATTTTTGGGAATATAGAGTGAGAATGCCATTATAAGGAAGACTGTTCTCAGAATCTCAAGTCATTCAAAACAAATCTATATAAATCTACATGGAAGATATAAAGACATCCTCAACTGAATATGCGGAATACCCTTAAACTACCCTATGAGTGTAGTTTAAGAAATACATTATATCTAAATTATACACTATTTTTCTTTTATAATATATCATATAACATAAACATATATACATTTAAAAAACATAAACATCAAAATTTTATACAAACCTAAAAGTTAAGTTTAACAATCATTATTGTAAAATTATATAAGTAATAGACATGATTCTTAGAAAGTAATTAGCATGTTTACATGACCACAATTTTGTACTTGTATTGTTAGCTTCTAGAATCAATTATATTAGTATATAAATATTTTAAATAACCCTCACTTGAAATTATCAAATTATAATGGCTTTATACAAATTTTATTAATACATGTATACTTCATTTTATTGCACTTCACTTTACTTTGTTTTGCAGATATTACATTTTTTTTTCACAAATTGAAGTCTTGTGGCAACCCTCAATCCAGTAAGTCTATGAGTGTCATTTTCCAAACACATTTGATCACTTCCTGTCTCTGTGTCACATTTTGTTAGTTCTAGCAATACTGTATTTCAGACTTTTTCATTATCATTACATTGTTGTGGTGACCTGTGATCAGCGATCTTTGATGTTACTGTTTTTATTATTTTGGGGCACAATGAACCATGACTATATAAGATGGTGAACTTAATCAATAAATGTTGTGTATTCTGATTGTTTCACCAGCTGGTTGTTTCCTCATCTGTTTCACTCTATTTGGACTTCCCTATTTCCTGAGACACAAGAATATTAAAATTAGGACAATTAATAACTTTACCATGGTCTCTGAGTGTTCAAATGAAAGGAGGAATTGCACATCTCTCACTTTAAATCAAAAGCCAGACATAAATAAGCTTAGTGACAAAGGCACATTGAAATCTGAGGTAAGTTAAAAACCTAGGTATTTTGGGCCAAACAGTAGCCAAGTTGTGAATGCAAAGTAAAAGTTTTTAAAAGTAAAGTGATACTTCAGTGAACATACAAATGGTGAGAAAGCAAAACAGCCTTCTTGCTGATGTGGAGAAAGTTTTAGTGGTCTGGATAAAATTAAACAAGCCACAACTTTCCCTTAATACACAGCTTAATCCAGAGCAAGCCAATGCTTTTCAATTTTGTGAAGGCTAAGAGAGGTGGGGAAGCTGCAGAAGGAAAATTAGAAGTTAGAAAAGGTCTGCTCATGAAGTTTAAGGAAAGAAGCCGTCTCCATTACATGAAAGTGCAAGGTGAAGCTAGAAGATCTCGTTAAAGTAGTAAAGGTGACCATACTAAACAACAGAGTCTCAATGTAGAGGAAACAGCCTTATATTGGAAGAAGATGCCATCTAGGACTTTAATATCAAGGCAGAAGTCAATGCCTGGCTTTAAAGCTTCAAAGGACAGGTTGCCTCTCTTGTTAGGGGCTAATGCAGCTAGCTGGTAACTTTGTTTAAACCAATGCTCATTTACCATTCAAAAAATCCTGGGGCCTGGAGAATTATGCTAAATCTGCTCTGCCTATGCCCTGTAAATTGAACATAAAAGCCTAAATGACAGCACATCTGTTCATGATGTGCCTTACTGAATATTTTAAGTCTACTGTTGAGGTCTACTGTTCAGAAAAAAATTTTTTCAAAATATTACTGATCATTGACAATGCACCTGGTCACCTAAGAGATCTGATGGAGATGTACTGTGAGATTAATGTTTCCATATCTGTTAACAAAACATCCATCTGTAGCCCATGGATCAAAGAGCTATTTTAACTTTCAAGTCTTATTATTTAAGAAATATTTTTCATAAAGCTATAGCTGTGATAGATAGTGATTCTTACGACAAATCTGGGTAAATTGAAAACCTGCAAAAGATTCACCATTTTAGATGCCATTAAGAACATTTGTGATTCATGAAAATAGGTCAGAATATCAACATTAACAGGAATTTGAAAGAAGTTGATTCCAACCCTTATCGGTGACCCCGAAGGATTCAGGACTTCAGAAAAGGAAGTAGCTGCAGATTGGTGAACATAGCAAGAGGACTATAATTAGAAGCGGAACCTGAAGATGTAACTGAATTGCTGCCATCTCATGATGAAACTTTAATTGGCTGAGAAGTTGCTTCTTATGGATGGGCAAAGGAAGTTGTTTCTTGAGATGAGATCCACTGCTGATAAAGGTGCCGTGAAGTTGTTGAAATGATAAGAAAATGATTAGACTATTACATAAACAAACTTGATAAAGCAGCAGCAGAGTTTGAGAGGATTGATTCCAATTTTGAAAGAAGTTTTGTGGGTAAAATGTTATCAAACAGCCACCCCAACCTTCAGCAAACACCATCCTGATCTGTCAGCAGCCATCAACATTAAGGCAAGATGTTCTCCAGTAAAATGATTGTGATTTGCTGAAGACTAAGATGATGGATATTTAAAAATAAAGTATTTATATTTTTAAAATTTATTTAAAAAATACTTTATTTTTACATTAAGGTGTGTACATTAACTTTTTTAAACATAATACTATTGCACACTTAATAGACTACAGGATAATGTAAACATTACTTTCATATGTACTAAGAAACCAAAAAATCCATGTGGCTCCCTTTATTGCAGTGACCTGGGACCAAACCTGCATGTATCTGAGGTCTACCTGTACTGTAGAATTTAACTAGAGTCTCTCGTGTGTGTGTATGTGTGTGAGCGTGTGGAGGAGGAGGAGGAGGAGGAGGAGAAGGAGGAGGAGATTAAGAAATTTCTTTGGAATTCATGAAACTTTATTAGTGCTATAATGTTATGTGTTCATCAGTGGTTTACAATGTTTAGAGCAATCTCCATCATACATTTCAGAGAAGAAGAAACAAAAGAGATTATATTTATGTAGAACTAACATTTTATTAAAGCTATTCTTAGAGGGAAGGGTGTCTACTTCACTATTTATTTATAAGCTTATGATTTTTCCATTATCCTTTTCTGGTTCAGAGAAAAGCAATCAAAAGGAGAGAGCAATTTCTTTAACTTATCACACATAATTTCATAAATTAATCTCCCAGATTCCCTGGTACTTGTATACGAGAATTATACATTATATAGGAAATTTTAGAAACTGCGTATTTTGGGCCTGCTTATCACTACCAACCACAAATTTCAAAAGAAATACCACTTTATTAAAAGTTTTACATAATTCTATTGCAGAACATTCTCAATTAAGTTTTAGAATAATTTAAAAAATTTTTCTTCTCCCTTTACTTTCAAAATTCAAGTACATAGAGGACAAAAATATATGCGAGGATGGTTTCATAACAAATAAAAATTAAAATACTTGAATAATAATAAGTTCATAATATTAAGTTAATGTGAAAAATAAATTCACATATATATAGTGGATGGATAATGTAATGCATCTTATGTGTCAGGAGTTATACTAGGGGCTGGAGACTTAATGATAAACATACATGCTTCATACACAGTTTGTGAGATTTCCTGAGAGAAAAGATATACCATGAATCAAAGTGTACTCTGGTGACGCAACATATTTCAAATATTATTATTTAACTCCAAAAAGGCTAAGAATTTTGCAGTTTAAATCAAGAATAAAATACATTTTAAAATAACATGACCACTTCTCTCAAAGTGAAATAGGAGTTTAATTATTTATTCAAACATCTCAGATAATCTACTAGTCATTCTACATTATCCTTGACATGTAAAAATTCAACTATTTAATTCAATGGGCAGTGTCTCTTATTATTGTTTTCAGGTATCCATAGGGCAAAATTCTGACATAATGAATCCAAACTTTCAGGTTGTTACTCTTAGGTACTTGGAGATGTACAGAAAGGGTGGAGAGTTAGACAATTTTACTATAAATCTTAACAATTTTACTATCTATATCACTAAATTATATAATCATTTGATTTTTTTTTTTACATCTTCACTACTGGATCAAATTTTTCACGAGGGCGAGGATTTTGTTTTGTGACTGATTTTTCCAAGCATTTAAAACAGATCTTTACCAGAAGAAGGTCTTCTGTAAATACAGAATAAATAAATACATAAATACAGTATAATATTGGGTTGGCCAAAAAGTTGTTTTTTTTCCCCATACGATGGCTCTAATAGTGCTTAGTTGTCTTTAACTTCATTTAAAACACATTTGTTAAGATTGTATTGTGATAGCTGTCGTATTAGCATGCATTTAAAAAAACTTCATAAAGTTTGTAAATTTTCATGCATCCCTTTTAATATCGAAGATGGAAGAAAATACACATTTTCAGTGTATTATGCCTTATTATTTCAAGAAAAGTAAAAATACAACTGAAATACACACAAAAAAAAAGATTTGTGCAATAGATGGAGAAGGTTCTGTGACTGATCAAACATGTCAAAAGTGTTTTGCAAATTTCTTGGTGCTATTGACACTTTGGCCAAATAATTCTTTGCTATGGGCTGTCTTACACATTGGAAGATGTTTAGCAGTACCCCTGGCCTCTAACCACTAGAGGCCAATAGTAGGAGATGGCTGACATACTCAAAAATATCCAAATCAGTAAAATTATTGGTGAAAATAAAAAGTGACTCTATTATTTTATGGAAAAAACAATACAGACTTTTTTAGCCAACCTAATAGATAAAAGTAGAGTACAGCAGATGCTATTGGTGAAGCAGCACATTTGCCTTGGGCCATCTGAGCTCACATGTAACTATAGTCAGTTTCTAACATGCTGACTGGTTCTTAACTTGAAGCACTGCATCTGCCCCCTTCTTTGCTTGAGGGCTTTCTCCAACACCCTTGGAGCTTATTCCCCATCATAGATGCAATTCTGTAGTGTGGCGGAGTTATCATCCTTGGCAACAATGTTCTACCAATGCAAGATGAGAGTTAATAGATAAATGTTAGAATTTACCTGCCCTCTGATAAGACACTCCTGAAGCTTATTTCACAATGTTCCTCAGCTGGCCACCACATCCCAGCAGGATTGTGCTTCGGTGGCCCCTAGTAGCAACTACCTTATTAATACCTTCATTGATAGCTTTTCTTTGTCCACTTTTCCCAGTTCTTTACCTGCGCTTCTCAGGACTGTTTTTGGAAGAACCCACACTATGGTCATCAGTGATATTTCCTCTGGGCAGTGCTTATCATTTCACCAAGTTGAACTTGAGCAAGTGCCTAAGAATTAACTTTGCTTATTTTGTTATACATCTGATCTAGAAGAAAATATCAGGAGTCAACAAAATTATATATTAAATTAATTTTCTCAATACTTAAAAAGTAGTAATATATTTCAAATATTTTGTGCAGAAATGTATATTAATCTTTATGCATTGTCATTGCTTATCACCCTGCTACTCCTAAGTGCTCTTCTAAACTTAAATTGTAGAGAAGAACCCATTTTATGCAAAACATAGATAATATTATATATAATTAAAAATTATCTTTCCTGGAGTTTAGATAAATTACATCTCAAAACATAATTAAAACATGGAAAAATGAAGTCTTTAATCTTCTATATTTATTATATTATAAGAATTTTCAGACTTTGTATATAAACCTTCCAAATATTGTTTTGAATATTACTAGTTTTTCAGTGAATTTTTAACTACATTCTATTTTTGAAACATCTTTTCTTAAAAAGATAAACTTTAAAAATGAAAATAAAAAGGACTTTGGAATAACTCATTTTAACTTTAAATGAGGAATATCAAAACCAATATATGCTTTTGCACATTATTAACTAAGGAGTGGTACTTTTTGATGTTTGATACATTTATGTTGAGTAATTTCACAAAATAATGTAAAATAAAATCCATCTTTTTTATTATGAAAAATATATTGTTAGCTAACCCATGTGATGAAAAAGTGAAAAAAAGAGAAGTTCTACATTTGATGACAAGATTTTATCTTAACAGCTCTACACATGTGTGTTATTATACAAAGGTAGTATTAAAATTATCATACCGTGTTGCTAAATTAAATTACCATAATGGGTTCACTAACATTAATGTAAATTTCATAATACAATGCTTGAGAAAAACAGACAAGTTTATTTTACTTCAGTGTAATAGCTCTAAGTTAATAGTCAATGTTTACAAGACAACTCTGTTCTACATGAGCATTCAGAGACTCAGAGATCTATCATGTTGAAACTACATCCCATAAAGCATTTTCATGTCTTAAAGCTGAATCACTGTGGGTCTAACTATTCTGTCAGTGGAAAGGATAAGGCCACTACTGTCTTGAGAACTAAACACAAAAGTAGAAAACATTACATCTTCTAATCTTCCATTGACAGTCACTTAATCATATAGACATATCTCACTGCAAGGGAAATGAGAAATATCGTCTACACATATATAGGGTATGGGGAGACGTTCTGGCTCCCTCACCCAGATATGTGGGTAACCAGAGGGAGCAGCTCCTCACAACCTTGAAGGAGTCTGATAAAGCAGTGTTCCCACAGCCTTGAGCCTGCGTCTCACGGCCTTGAGTCTCGGTGCGGTAAACTGCCCCATAGCCTTGAGTAGACTGTCTTGCTCAGTTCATGATAGTTACTGCACCTTCTGGCTTGTAGCCTTCTTTGTTTGGGGGTGGTATTTAAGGGATAGGAGCTTCAGACAAGGTGGGGAGTTGGGTGCCAACTTGGACACAGGTTTTATAACCTGTGTGACTCCCTCCACACAGGCTCGGTTGGCCTGTGTACAGCGCAGACATGAGCTTTGTGGCCTGTGTGATTTCCCTGGACCCGGGGTTATGCCTATGTGACTTTCCTGAATAAAGGCATGTCAAGCATCCCCAAGGCTCCATGCATCTGCTTCTGTCTGCTCAAACGCCAAGTGGACCTGTCCAGCCTAAAGAGGGTGTAACACACCATATTACCAGAAAGAAGGAAAGACACATTGTATAGGAACACTCACTATTCCCTAAGTAAATGATTAGGGCTTAGTCACTAATAAGTATAAAATATTTTATGTAATTTTAGAATTCTTAAGATTGGTATGAATTTAGAAGACTAAGTATAGTATTCATCCTCATTGTGTTTACTTAACATGTGTTGATCAGCTCTTATGAATAAGTATTTTAGTTTCTAACGTATAGATAAAATTTAGTTTATGACATACTTTTAGACTTCATTCATTTATTTCTAGAGAGGGGCAAAGGGAGGGAGAGAAACATCAATGTGAGAGGGAAACATCAATTGATTGTATCTTGTATGTGCCCCAACTGGGGACCAAACCCGAAACCCAGTCATGTAACTGGAGTTGGAACCGGCAACCCTTAGCTTTGTGGCACAGCACCCAACCAACTGAGCCACAGCAGTCAGGGCAGATTATGATATACTTTTTAAAAATTTACATAAGACAGTAACCTGTAATATTTAAAGAAGTTTAGAAAAGTGTTTCATAAATTCATGTCTAACTGCTTGAGCATAGATTCATTTCAGAATTACTCAGAGTTACTCAGATTCATTATATTGCTTGATTTTTGCAAAAACTGAAGTATAAGAAGTATGATTGCTGCACATGTTCTTTCCCAGTGATAAAATTAATGGCACAGTATATGTAGGCAAAGGAAACTTCATTTTTCAGTGAGTTTACATGTACATTAATAAAATAATAAATAAAAATCCCCAAATCCTCTCCCAAATCAGCTTCAGTAAGAGCTGAAAATATCAGTAAGTTTATCTTCTAACATATTATAACATGTAGATTGAGAAATTGATCAACAAATCGTATAACATTGTTATCAACATTGAACTTTGTATTGTCATACATTTTAATATCTAGCACTGTAATTATAATTATTATTTAAAATGATTGTCTCAGCCTTGTTCTATTATATGGAGATTAAAAACTGTATATTTAAAATTTATGATTTCTGTACAAGACTGTAGCGCTAATTTTACAAAACAGAAAGCCAATATGAGTCAAGTTAATAATAGTTTCATCTAGTTTAGTGAAATAATTTTTCACTCATATTCATTGTTTTAAATAAAAGAGACTAATTCATGGACATAAAAACATGAAGGAATATTTATCTACTTTACTAAGTGTATAGATTGTACTATTTATTCATGATTCTTCCTTCTATCCTCCTCCTTGCTATGGTTAAATGTAGGGGAAAAATCTACTTTTCCACTAACTTGCCTTGGCCAGGTAATTTTTTTTCTGACAGGTAATGCAGACAGAACAAAATTTCAATATTAAGCAGAGGTTTTGGAGACTGTGTTTTCATTTTAAACCACTTGGTTTTTCTGTCTTCTACCATGGAACATGTCTCATATAAGACATGCTCCATCATCCTGGTTCCCAAAGCAAGGAGACATGTGGAGTAGAACTTTATCTAATTTTCAACCAAGTCCAGCAGAGTCCAGCAGAGAGAGCAAAGCCCAGTGAAGGTCTGAACACCCACAAGAAACTCTTAGACACTGAAGCCATATATAAATATGAGATATAATTAATGCCAAAGTTGTCAGTGGAACACTATGCATAATTATAATAAAACCAGACTAATACAGAAATTGTTACCAGATGTGGGGGGAAAAACCTACAGTATGTGGCATTGACATTAGAGATACATGGTGATCAGACACTAGGCTGTTATTGTAGACAGAAAATTGTCAACCCATGTATAATAGTGGGACAAAATTTGGTAAAATTGTACCCTGCAATAACTTGAAGTAGGAAGTTTCCTAATGGATTCCTGAATGAGGGCACAGAGGTCCTTTGATCTGCAGTGATGTGTGCTAGTTCTGAGAAGAAGCATTGTTATTGCATGTATTTGTTTCTCCTTTTGCATTCTTTCCCTCTTTCATTAAAACCCCATGACACAGATAAGAGGTGCTCTTTCAGTTTGTGTCACACGGTGAGGAGACATGTCAGATAGACTTAAGTCTTACACTCAGCTTATGGCCTATCTCAGCTGAAAGTAGAAGATATAACCTTAACAAATCACAGTATAAGTAGAGAAGCAGTCAAAAAATGCATAGATTTATGAGCAATTACCAAACATTAGTTGCCACAACCCGCTGGGTTTCAAAGTAATTAGGCAGCACCGTCACAGCAAACACCTGACCAGTTACACTCGGACATTCCCCATAATTACTCTTATGTTATTAGTATAGCCCTCACTTTTACTCTATTTTTGACCATTCTTCTTTAGAAAGTACAATATTTACTCTCACTCAAAAATAATTGCAAATATTTTTATAGATGTTCTTTTTTAATTATAAGTAGAAATATTTATAAATAGGATGATTTTTGCTTTATACACACCTATTATATTTTTTAAATGTTTCTTGGATAAGTCTAAAATTTATGTTAAAGTATAATCTCAAATGATCTTCAATTTGCATTAGGTATTCTTGTGTGTTTAAACTTTCAAATGGTTTAATGGATGCATTTACTGTAAATATGAAATCTTCCTAGTTATCTTCTCAAATTTAGAAACCTGATTTTTTTAGACAGTCATTATAAATAGAAAATAAAGTAATACGCTAGAAGAATTGAGAGACATATATTACAGAGACTTTTTCCTAAACCTAATTTGATATATTATAATATTATTTACTTGAAATAATCTAAAAAGTAATTAATATATAAGATAATAGGTAGGCTTTTTGTTTCTCTGGAAAAAATATCATCTTTACCATTCTCAGTTAAACTGAAACTGTCATTTTTGGCCATGAGGAATATAGTGTATTATACACTATTCATAAGAGAAGAAACCTAATATACCACTTTGTAAAGAATCAGTATTGTCTCATGTAGACTTGGGCTAGAGTAATACACAAATCTGGGGGAAAACTAAGATTTACCCTCAACTAAAACTTACCACCATTATAGAAAAATTTTATTATGCAAATATGGTATAACAGATATAATTAGATAATTTTCCCTTTATTACAAAAATATATTGTTAAAATATTTTTAAAAGATTTTATATTTTCACTTCTGTATGATATTTTTAAGTGTTATTGAAATTATTGTATACATAATCCATCTATTTATATTTTTGTAATTTTGTATTACTGCCTTATATTTTAGAGAATCTTGATACAGATAAGTAACTCTTTTTTTCAGAAATACTATTTCACTTAATAGATACAAGCATCTGGGATATCACTTAAGATTCATGAAAGGAAAAATTATTTGTTGGTTTCAAATCAGTGGCTGAGCCAATTTTTAAAAATAACTTTTGCTAAATTAGCTGGTGTTTGAATTGAACATACTGTAATGCTCTCATTAAAGGTACACATCAATAATTTACCTAAAGGTGATATTTTAACAGGCAGTATTTAAAATAATTTAGACTAATAAATGATAATATTATTTACAAAATCAGCCATCATCTATATAGGATTCATTTAATAATTTGCCTCATTCTGATTTTAGATTAGTAATTAGAGGGTTTTAAATGATACCTCAATCAGCCACATGCTTCAGTATCTTTCCAAACAAAATACTATGTACTAAGTCACACTTCCCATGGTGCTTAAAAAGGCTAATTTATTTAAAAAATGAATGTAATAGTAGCTAATATGCAGTATTTCTATCTAAATTGGAGGCTACAAAATAGGTTGGTAATAAGGAGATAAAGTATAATAATAATTTCAACTCTTTCTCATAAAATTATTGTTCTGTATTTGATTCGAATAACCTGGTTTTCCTGAGGTGGTTTTGGGTTTGTCTTTTTTTTCCTGTGTGAACTTTATATTGGATCAGTTCAGTACTTTTTTCACTGATAGGGTATTAATTTTAAATCTGACTCCATTACTTCTCAGTTGCACAAAAGTGAGAGAAATTTATTTTGTCTCTATTCCCTAATTTAAATATGGATCTTATTCATTTAGTTATTGTGAGTAAAATTACTTAACACAAAGCAGACTCTCTAGTATATGTATCACATTTTGTTCATTTCCATTTCACTAGGAAATTCCCATCTTATCCATATGTGATCACCAACATTGTTTCCAGAGATCTCATTTCTCTTCATACTTAGTATACTTGGCATTTATGGAGAGTAGACACATTAATCTGACGCTACCTTATACAAAGGAGACCAATCCGTATTTGTACAAATGTTACAATTCTTAACATGTATACACGCAACTGTATCTTAGATAAGTGTATATAGATCTGTATGGAAAAGTGCATATGTCTGTGTGTGTGTTTATGTATCAACATGTTCATATTATTGTGAGAAAGGAAAAAGGGTATGCTTTGTAATAGACAGTATAAGCACCTTGGAGTGAAAGAACAAAGCCCGTGCCATTTGCTATCATGGTGCCATTTGCCAAGCAGGTCTATGACCTTGTTAAACATGACTGCCATTTTTCTCATCTGTGCTTATGTCTCCAGAACTGGAAAATTATTGGAAAAGCAAGAAAAGAACTTGACTAACCACTCCTCATAACCACAGGCAAAATATAACATTGGAGCAAACTGCGATTTACACAAAACCATCCAAAACGTCTTGTGTTGCAACACCCCTAACAGCTCAGCAGCCTCACAACAGGAATACCTCTCCCAGCCTTTATAATCCAATTAAAGTTCAAAACCGCAGACCCTCAGGACCAGCATAATTCTCCACGCCTGGCCCCTTTTCTATCCTGGAAAGTGAATAAAACTTTGCTCTCTGCATTTTCCTCTCTTTGCACAGCCTGCACTACTGCCCACCCTAATATGGAACACAAATGTTAATGAAGCAATATGTATAACTTTTGATTATTTTTGAAATGAATGTCCTTCTCAAATGTAAATACATTATTTTTTTTAATTTGACCATAATTAAAACTCAGGTTCTTTACAAAAACCCATTTTGAGGGCTGAAGCAGTAAAAATAAACACCAACATTCATTAAAACCTAAACCTTTTCTTTGGGGTAAACTTTCTTGCCCATTGTTTGTCATGACCACTGACTCTACATTTTGGAAGACTGCTCTTTATACGCTACTCTCTTTGGCCATATCTGAAGTGCATATTTGGAGCATGCCATCCTTGAGATTATTCGAATTATTCTTTAAAGTTCACTGCTCATGGAAGAATAAGGTTCCAAATGATCCCAATGGTCAGAGGTTTTTTAGTTCAGCCTTATAGGTTTGTTTTTTTTTTAATTTAATAAGATACATTTACAAATTTAATATGTATTGCGTTCACCACTAACCATACCCAAAGTTTGTTCCCCATAATAAGTCTCCAATCTGCATTATTTTTCTGCCATTTTGCTACCATGTGTCCCACCTCAACTCAATCCTCAATCTTGAGCTCTCTCTTCCTCTCTCACTCCACTCACTTCCCTTAACCCTCACTTTACTCATTATTCAACTGAGATATTTTGCCAAAGTATTGGTTCTCACATTCCATTACTAAGACCAGTGTCTTTTCAACCTGGAAGACCCTTAATCCCTTCATCTCTGACTGCAAATTGGCCTCTTTGTTCATATGTTAAATTATGTCTTACTTGTTTATAAATATGGCCCATAGGGGCCAACACACTCCAATAATATTTTGTATTCTATGTCCTGCTTTCTAGCCTCCTCTCATGGAATGGTTGACCCAGCAAATAAGTTTTTTCTCCATTATAGCGAATGATGATTTAGTAAATCTTTGCAATTACAAACAGTATTAGTTTGTTTTTGTTTTTTGTTTTTTGTTTACTTTCTGCTATCCAAATGCTAAGTCAACATCATATATTTTTTGTTTTTGCTAAGGCAGAACCCTACTTCAAAAATTCACTTTTTTATAACACTTGATGTTCAGGTACTAAGTAGCTTTCTATATAACTTAGAAACTATAATGAGAAAAATTATTCCTCAAATAGTCTACATGCTAATATTTCAATGAAGTAAAAAAGAATGTTCAAGAAACCAGTTACTTTATGGTAAATATGTAGATAATGCAAAATATGAGAGGCAGCTTGAGAAGTAATGAGAATGAATATAATGAAGGTCATATCCCATAAAAAAAGAGAAAGAGAGAGAGAAAAGGTCAATCAAGGCTTTGAAAATACTGCCATTGTATTTTTTTAAATTATGACTTAGGAATTATGCTTACATAACTAAGTCTTCTTCAATATATCGAGACAAAAAAAGAGAAACTTTCAAAATGAACAAAAAAATGTTTCATACTCTTGAACCAACATCTTCATACAATCCTGACTTTTTAGATAAATAAGTAACAAAGAAGTTTTTTTGGAATGGTTATTGACACCTTTCTCACTGAATCAAATAAGAATAAAAACATGTATACAGTAAAAGTTGTATAGAAAACAAGGCAATAATTAAAAAAATACCCAAGGCACTCAAAGGGTAGAGAGAGAGGCAAACTGGAGTGAGGATTTCCTAAATATAAGCTAGGAGGGGCAGGAGGGAAGAAAATTACTTCTTAAAAGAAATTAGCTTCAAGAAATTGATTTTTACTAGTAATAATAAATAGAAATGTTCTCAGGAAGCAAGTTCAAAAGGTAAATTAGTCCAGGAAATCACAATGCCATTTGCAGAAATAATTCCAGCTGTATTTTCTAAATGTTTATAGAAAAAAGGGAAAAGAACAAAAGAGCTGCATAATAATAAGAAAGTTAAATCTGCAAACATGAAAATATGAAAATAATGATTAAGACAAAGGCAGTTCAGAGATACACTTCACCTAGAATACAAAATGGAAGAACAAACTTTATGATATATTGTGTATTTATAAAAAGATAAAATCAAGCACTTTATTTGTAGGTGAATGAAATAGATCAAATACTATTGATAGCAATTAAACTGTATAATACTTTTTATATTTTATTTATATTTTATATATTTTCTATTGGTTACAGTAATGCATGCAATATGGAAAAAATAGCCTCTGTCTTAACCCTGCCCCTGACATATCATTATCCTTCCAAAAGCAACTACTGTTGTCAGTTCTAGGTAGTGCTTTCAAAGACAGTGTCAAAGATATTTAGGTATATATAAGCATACTATATGCATACACATATGAAAAAAGGTAACCTTCTCCGTACACCCTGACTGGGACCAAACTCACAACTTAGGCATGAGCGCTGACTGGGTTTTGAAGCCATGACCTTTTGATTTTCAAGGTGACACCCAACCGAGCCACACTGGCCAGGGCTTATATGAAACATTTGTTAGAATGAGTGTAATTTAAAAGAAATGTAGGTATTGATAAAGTAGCGTAGCTTAAATAATCTCAGTACTCTTCCTTTTAGCAAATATGCCCAACAATCATTTATATATATATCAACTTCATATAAACAGGAACTGTGACAGGAACTCTTAATGTGATAGAAATTCAAGCAGTTAAAGCAGTTAGTTGGAAAAAACTCTAACATTTACATAATCTTATGGTACTGAAGTATATATTGTTTTACATGAGTGTTATTTACCTAATAATCTATGAAAAAATCATCTGACTATTCCATAGATTTTTCTCATTACAAAGCCTATTAGAGTCTTTGCAGTGAAATATTAAATCCTTAGGTTATAAAACTTACAAATGAGCCATTACTCTCTATTATTAAGTCAGTACAGATGCTATGTATGGGCCATCTCTTGGTTAAAATGCTTATAATATTAAAAATATCAAGCTTGTATCACAATAATTCACTATAAAAGATGCAGTAAAAATGAAATATATACATTTTCCAAAAAACCCACTTGTGAAATGTTTGAAAAATATTTAATTTCTACACATTTTTCAAAATTTATATATTTTATATTTAAAGCATTATATTTCAAAAATTATTCTGCAGCTGTAAATATTTTAGGAAGTTCTATATTTGTAGATTATTCAAATGCTATTCTGATTTATTTCCACTTGTGCAGCAACAAGACTGGAAGAATTATCCTAAATTATACCTAAGGTTGTAGAAGCAAGACCAGAGATAAAGATGAAAAATTAGCAATGTTGTGAAGAGGAAAAATCACAAAAGTGGAGTCCAGACATCTAAGTTCTGCCCCAATTAGCTCTGTAACCCTGGCAATGCATTTTACTTAAAGTCTCAAAAAAAAAAAAGAAGAAGAAGAAAAAGAAAGAAGGGAAGGAAGGAAGAAAAGAAAGAAAGAAAGAGAGAGAGAAAGACAGAAAGAGAGAAAGAGAGAAAGAAAAAGAAAGAAAGAAAGAGAAAGAAAGAAAGAAAAGAAAGAAAGAAAAAGAAAGAAAAAGAAAGAAGGAAAGAAAGAAAGAGAAAGAAAGAAAGAGAAAAAAATACGAGCTCAGAATATAATTTCTGAGGACAACCTCTGGGCAAAATTAAGTTCACAATCGTAACTGCCTTAATTACACAAAAAATTATACTTCAAATTCAAATACAACTTTTAATCAAATAAAATATACATGTGGGTGCTTAAAATATCCAAATCTACCAGCAGAGCCCTCACCAGCGACGCGGCTCAGCTGGTATTGTTGTACTGCATTCCCCATCAGGACACATGCCTGGGTTGTGGGTCACATTCCTGGTTGGGGCGCATGTGAGAGGCAACTGATCAATGTTTCTCATCCCCTCTTTCTCACTCCCTTTCTCTCTCTCTGTCTTAAAAAAAAAGAAAAAGTAAATCTACCAGTAAAGGCTTAAATTAAAAAAGATTTCTAAATAAATAGTAAAAAGGAGACATCAAAACTAGTATTTATTTCTACAAAATTAAGTCTAAGACTATAATTAAACTTGAGCTTGACATTGAATTTGAGAAATAATAATTGCGTAATCCTAATTTTTTCTGTTGAATATATGTGGTATTCTGGATTGGATCCTTGAACAAACAAAAGTATTTAGGTAATAATAAGGAAATACTAAAATAAACATAAGCTTAGCCCTGACTAATGTGGCTCAGTAGATTGAGCTCCATCCTATGAACCAAAGGATCACTGGTTGGATTCTCAGTCAGGGCACACGCCAGTGTTGCAGGCCAGGTCCAGAGTAGGGGGCACACGAGAGGCAACCACACTTGGATATTTCTGTCCCTCTCTTTCTCCTTCCCTTCCCTTCTCTCTAAAATAAATAAATAAATAAATTCTTTAAAAATAAAAATAAATACAAGCTTAAATTAATAATGGGTCTTTCATTAATTGTGATAAATGTACGTAACCAATGTAAAATGTTAATAATAGAGGAAACCAGGCAGGCTTAGGGCATATGGAAATTGTACTATCTTCACACAACTTTTCTATATATGTTCTAAAAATAATTTTTATAGATTAAAATTTTTCTTGTTAGCCCAAGTAGTTTATCAATTTTATTGAACTTTTCAAAGAATTAGCTTTTGAGCTATGTTAATTTTTTAACATTTTCTTGTTTTAAATGTCATTGATTTCTATCTCATTGTTATTACTTCTTTCCTTCCACTTGCTTTAAGCTTAAATTATTGTTATTTCTCTAATTTCCTAAAAGTTTTGATAATTGATCTTAGATCAACCTTTGTTCCAACCTATTTATTTATTTCATGCTATAAATTTTCTTTTAACAATTTTTCTTGTTTCATCCCACGGACTTTATACATTGTATTTTTACATTCATTTCAAAATATTTTAATTTATATTATGACTTTTTCTTTTACTAATATATTATTAGTAGTATGCTGGTTAATTCACAATTTGTAGACTTGTCAGTTATCTTTCCTCTTTTGAACCCTAGTTTAATTCCATTTTGTTTTGCAAAAATAATTTGTATAATGTCTATTTTTAAATTTGTTAAAGTATGTTTTATAGCCTCAAAGATGGTGAATATTGGTGAATGTTCCTTGTGATTTTAAGAATAAAGTAAATATTGTATATTCAGCAGTTGTTGGATGAAGCATTTTATAAATGTTACAAGTATATTTATAGTGTTATTTAGGTCACTATATCCTACAGATATGTTTTCTGTTTGACCTATCAATTACTGAATGAAAAGCACTGATGTCTCCAACCAAAATATATCAAATTTATCTATTTCTTTAGTTTTACCAGTTTTTTCATGCATTTTGACATAATATTGATGGGCACATATCTATTTTGGATTCTTTTTTCTTGAAGGAGTGAACCCTTTTCCATGAACTTTTTTATCCCTGATAACTTTCTTTGCTCATAAGTCTACTTTGTCTAAAATTAATATAGATAATTCAGATTTATAATGATTAGTGTAAGTGATAGAATATTTTGGGTGACAGGAAAAATGACAGAGAGAATGAGAGGAAACTAGAAAGCTATGCATATGAAAAGCCTACATTTTTATTTTCTTCCGAGTAAAGCTTAATGAAGAGATAAACCTGACAGGTGCTTGCTTTTCCTGCTTGGAGCTTTGAAGTTCTTAGTCCTGCAGAGAATGTTATCTATCCCCAAACTTTGATACAGATAAGGAAAATTTTTAAATCAAATTTTTATACTGCTAAAATATTAATATCCCAAGTTTCACAAGCCTGAGCAACAGATGATTCATTGAACCACAATCTATGAAAAATCTTAGCAAAACAAGAGAATTCATGATAGTAATACTTTCTTATAGCTAAATAGGTTAAGGATATAATGGTGGTAGCCTTGACTAAAACATTTACAGACTTCTGCTCTACATAGACGGGCCTAAAATTAGCAAGGTGTAGTTTAATGTATTTTGCCATTGAGGGAGATAGGGGAAAGGAAATAAAATTGTGGTTAATTATGCACAAAATGATATAGTGGGCTTTATATGGTTTGCTGCCTACCAAATACAATATTAACAATGAATGTAAAACAAGATGTGAGCCAGTAGCATGGTTATGATTGTAAACTAACTGCACTGAGAATATGTTTCATTGGTCCATAGGGCGAGTACAAGCTCATTTAAAGTCAGCTTAGCTAGCAAGTTGTCTTCATGGTATATAATAAGATTTCCAGTACCCTGGATAAGAATAAGGAGATAAAACTAAAATTGTAGTATATGACACTTCAAAAGGTTTTTTTATCTCACCTAATTTAAGATCCATAACTAAAGCCAGGCTATGATTTTATGCAGCCATTTCATCTGCTTAGCATAAGGAAGAGTCATCATGACCTCAGAATCTCAGCCAGCCACAGTCATTCAGCAATCTAATTTTATACTCAGTGGGCTGGAATTCTTTTTATCATTCTGGAAATGTTCTGGTTCATCTAGGAAACACTGCCTCTTGTATTTTATCTTCTTAAATAGATAATGGACTAGTAGTGATCATGTAGATTAAGTTTATTTAATGGTTTTAAAATGTAGATTTTAAAAATCATGTTAATGAGAATAATCCTCTTTAGTTATTTTGCCAGATGCTTGGTAACAGCAGTTCTCCAGTACAATTTATCCTGAGATACTTGCTTCTTGAAGTTTTCCTGAGTAAGTCAATCAGGAGCGCTTAGAATGCAATTATATATTCTTTTCAGTTCCAGATTGATCCACAGCACAGATTGAATTAGAGTTAGCTGCTAAGCTTTTATTTTTAAACTTTTTCTTTCTTTTTTATTTTTTATTGTCGTTCAATTACAGTTGTCCCCATTTGCCCCCCATTACTCTCCCCTGTCTTCCTCACCCCCACCTTCTACTTTCAATCTCCCTCCCACCCATTGTTTTTGTCCATGGGCCCTTTATATACCTTCCTTGACTTGACCTTTCTCTTTCTTTTCCCTGTAATTCCCCTCCCCTCTGGTTACTGTCAGTTTGTTCTTTATTTCAGTGTCTATGGTTATATTTTGCTCATTTGTTTGTTTTGTTGATTAGGTTCCACTTATATATGCGATCATATGATATTTGTCTTTCACTGCCTGATTTATTTAGCATAATGTTCTCCAGTTCCATCCATATTGTGGCAAAGGGTAAGAGTTCTTTCTTTTTTTCTGTTGCATAGTATCTCACTGTGTAAATATAGTACAGTTTTTTGATCCACTCATTTACAGATGGGCACTTAGGCTGTTTCTAGTACTTTGTTATTGTAAATCGTGCTGCTGGGAACATTGGGTTGCATAGATTCTTTTGAATTAGTATTCAGGATTCTTAGGGTATAATCCTAGCAGTGGACTTGCTGGGTCAAAAGACAGTTCCATTTTTAATTTTCTTAGGAAATTCCGTACTGTGTTCCACAGTGGTTGCATCAGTCTGCAATCCCACCAACAGGGTACAGGGTCCCCTTTTCTCCACAGCCTCACTAGCACTTGTTGTTTGTTGATTTATGATGGCCATTTTAACCTATGTGATGTGGTATCTCATTGTGGTTTTAATTTGCATCTCTCTGATGGCTAGTGATGCTAAGCATACTTTCATGTCTCTGGGCCCTGTATGTTTATACTATCTTTTTCAAATTTTTGTGTAACTGCCTTTTGTGTAACTTTCATCATTCTGATGAAATACTATTTGATATATATAAACTTGGTGACATAAGCATAATCCATAATGTCTTGGCCAGGTGGCTCCATTTGTTCGAACATCATCCCATGTACCAAAAGGTTGTAGGTTTGATCCCCATTCAGGGCCCCTACTTAGGTTGTGGGTTCCATCCGCATTTAAGATGCATAAGGAATAAAACCAGTCAATGTTTCTGTCTCCCTCTCTAAAATTACCATAAACATCCTCAGGTGAGGATTTTAAAACAGAATAATTCAACCTTGACTGATATGGCTCAGTGGATTGAGTACCAGCCTGAAAATCAAAGGGTCACTGGTTTGATTCCCAGTCAGGGCACATGCCTGGGTTGCAGGTTGGGTCCCCTATTGGGGGTGTGTGCAAGAGGCAACCACACGTTGATGTTTCTCTCCTCCTCTTTTCTCCCTCTCTTCCCTTCTCCCTAAAAATAAATAAAATATTTTTAAAAAGAATAATTTTAAAAAGAATATTTTTTAAAAGAATAATTTTGAAATAGTTATATTAGAGTTCTGGCCAAATGCCAGTGTATATAAACGAGGTACTTGGAACCTCCCACAACCACATCAAAACTTCAACTAAGATACAGAACTACCATCATTGAAAACCACCAGAAATTCAGCTCAAGTGAAGCCCTACAACTAACAGTATAAAGAAGCTACACCTAGACTGGTAAGAGGGGCAAAGACATGGAACATGGTGGTCCAAAATCTACATGTGGCAAATAAAAATCAGGAGGGATATTTCAGCTGCAGAGGTTCCCCTTAAGAGAAAGGGGACCAAGCTTGACTCCAGGCCCCCTAGCTTAGGGTACCCAGCTCAGGTGAGGGGGGACACCGTGCCATTGGGCTCTACATGATACTTGCTACATAAGGCCACTCTACCAAGAATGGGAGACCTAATGCATAGAAAAAACACAGGGAGGCACACAAAATGAGGAGACAAAAATCATGTCCCAAGTAGAAAAACAGGACAAATATCCCGAAAAAGAACTCAACAAAATGGAGGAAAGCAATCTACTAGATGTAGAGTTCAAAACACTAGTTATAAGGATGCTCAATGATCTTACTGAGAATTTTAACCGAAAGATAGGGAGCATAAAAATGGAGGTAGAATACATGAAAAAGAACTAGCCAGAAATAAAGGATAGGATAACTGAAATGAAGAATACATTACAGGGAATCAACAGTAAAGTAGATGAAGCAGAGGATCAAATAAGCAAATTGGAAGATAAGGAAGAAGAAAACACCTAATCAGAGCAAAAAAAAAAAAAAAATTCAAAAAAAGTGGAGGTTGTGTACGGGATCTTTGGGACAACATGAACCATAGCAACATCTGTATCATAGGGATACCAAAAGGAGAAGGGAGAGATAGCAAGAGATCAAGAACTAATTTGAGGAAATAATGACTATAAACTTCCCTCATCTGGTAAAATAAATAGACATACAAGTACAAGAAGCATAGAGTCCCAAACAAGGTAAAGTCAAGGAGGTCCATGCCAAGATGCATCATAATTAAAACACTGAAGATTAAAGACAAACAGAGTATCCTAAAAGCAGCAAGAGAAAGCCATTAGTCACCTACAAGGGAGCTCCCATAAGACTATCAACTGATTTCTCAACAGAAACTTTGTAGGACAGAAGGGACTGACACAAAATATTCAAGGTGGTGAAAAGCAAGGACCTACAACCAAGATTACTTTACTCTGCAAAGCTGCCATTTAGAATCAAAGGACAGATAAAGATCTTCCCAGACAAGAAGCTAAAGGAGATCCTTTAGCTTCTTTACTATTACCATTTGGTAATGGTACATCATCATTACGAAACCATTTTTACAAGAAATGTTAAATGGTCTCCTTTAACAAGAAGAAAAAAAATAAAAGATCAAAGATATGAATTATAAAGTGGGAGTAAATATAAAAAACAGTTGCATATTAAGATTCTGGTCCTTCTTTAGATAGATGAATAATGTATTTTTGAATGGAGTAATTGATTCTACTAAACTCCAAATAAAAAAAGTGGCTTATTCATAATTAACTAAAGCATCAGCATACTTTGAATGAAGGTTTTGGGTAGAAAAGAATAAAGACTATAGTTAAAGAATATAGTTACAGAACTATAGTCAGGGTAAGATTTCTAAGGAAAACTGAACTGGGAGAAATCCTGGATTAAATGAAAAAGATTTTAATAATTATCTGAAAGAAAAGAGGCACTATGTAGAATAACCTCAAAGGGTGACCTGATCGTAAATTCCTAACTGGGCAGGTCATGATAGTGGTCATGTCCTAGGCCTTTACTTTAGTGAAAGGTTTCAAGCTCAGTCTATTGTTCTTGTGCATCTAGGCTAACATACCTTTGAAACACCAGAAGTAATATCCTTCAAAGAGAACATTAACCCTCAAGAGATCACATAATCTTGTTAACTATTTTGTAATCCAATCCCTGCCTTGCTTTTTTCTACTTCATATAATCTGTCTTACATCCTCTCCTTAATTTCAAATGCATAAAAGAAGCTGCAAAACTGTTATTTTTCTGGAGCATTTGAGATCTTCTTCTTCAGCATATATTATTTGTTTGGCTCAAATGAACTCTTAGGAAAATTATCTACAGGTTTGGATGTTCCTTATATCAACAATTACATAGGTCTGAAATCATATAGTTTTTTAAAAAATATTGTTTAAACTCCCTACTACAAAACTCCACAGAGTGGAATACTATTGCTGAAGCAGGAACTCAAGGAAGGTAAGAATATCTTGCCAGCCAATTATCTGCTCCCCCCTCCCCCTTATAGAATAGTAGAAATTTTCTAAATAACCCAAAGTTTCTAGCTAACAGGATTGAATATCTATTATTCAGTTTATTTTCACATTCCTATAAGCTTATCTGCAGCAATTAAAAAATTGTAATATATGACTCTCAACAGTGCTGTTAGAAGTGCCTCTTAAAGATGATGAGGTCAAAAAGAGTTTTGACATTTATTAATAAAGTTTAAAAGGTCAAAACCATAGAAGTTGAAATAAAATGGCATTCTATGGGTAGATGTATAAGTGGAATTGGCTCGAAGCATGTTATCACTGAAACTACAGGTATAAAAAGACAGAACTTCACAGACAGGCACTGAACAAGATTAACAATAGTTCTGCAAATGTTACTTATAGGAAACTAATTGTCCCCAAAGACAATTGCTGACTGTCTGGCATACCATGTCTCTCTGTTAAATTAATATTTATATTATTTAATTTATTTATATTCTACCTAATTACCAAAGTGATCTGGATTTTAAATACTTACCAGAGGAATAATTGAGCAAATGAGTACATTAGACATCCAAAAGATCCTAATCTAAGATCTAAGATCCAAAAGTAGACAAAGTATGATACATCCATGGAAATCTTATTAAAATTGTAAGGCCCTATATTATTTTCAGAATTAAATAAAAATTAGGATGAGTTTAAAAGTATCTAACATAAGAAGGAAAAGTAATTACGTTAATGATAGTGTCCATGACATAGTATTGGGTTGGCCAAAAAGTCTGTTTAATTTTTTCTCTAACAAATAACACATTTTTCATTTTCACCAATTACTTTATTGGTTTGGATATTTTGAGTATGTCATCTTTCTCTCACATGGTATAATGTTGATTGTTCTCAATTAATGTCTCAATTTGATGGCTATCAACTTCAATTGGTCTACCCAATCATGGAGCATTGTCCAGAAAGAAATATCCAGCATGAAACTTCGCAAAACACTTTTAACATGTTCATTCAGTCACAGCACCTTCTCCATATACTGCACAAATCTTTTTTTGCATTTCAGTTGCACTTTTACCTTCCTTGAAATAATAAAGCATATGCCAAACATGTTGCTTATTTTCCCCCATCTTCAATATTAAAATGGTTACACAAAAATTCACCAACTTTGATAAGTTTTTTAAGTGCATGCTGATATGACAGCTGTCAATACAATTGAACAAAATTGTTTTGAAAGAAGTTAAAGACAACTGAGTGCTACTAGAGTCATCTTCTGGAAAAAAACAAATCAACTTTTTGAACAACCCAATGTCTAGCTCCTCAGTGCCTACAGTCCAATCTGTGAGATAAATACATAAATATGCAATTTTAATCAACTGCTTAGATATTCTGGTAACTTGGTCAAAACATATGGCTTGTTGTAATACAGGACTGGAAGCAATGATATATACTGGAATGCTATTGGAGTAATCATGACAACTAAGGTAATTGTAGTAAGAAGAGAGAAATGAAAAAAGTAGAATTTATAAACTGTAGTGACTGCATATAGGTAAAACATGAAGTAAAGGGAAAAACCAAGAAAAAATAGCACATCTTCTGTTGATTGCGTCATTCTCCAAGATTAAGAAGCAGAAGGAATGTGTTTTGAGGAAGGAGAGATGCATACATTTTGGACAAATAACATTTGAAGCTGTGTAGAAATATAACTATTTCTGGAACTAAAGACAGTGTATTTTCCCTCATGGGTATTTTTATAAAAATATATTATCCAGGTAGATACCTTGGAGGATTGGGCCATGGATAACTTTCTTCTCAATTCTTTGGATTATTATAATGGAAATTTATTCCCTATGGGAATTAAGAGGAAAGCTATTTTTGCCTCTCCCTCACCCTTGTAACTACTTTTTCCCAAGAGGAGTAATTATGTGATTGGTAGAACGACAAGAATCTCACAGCACTTGGTACTCCTTTCTCTATTATTAAAGGTTGAGGTAGTAAAGATTACTATTTCTATGTTGTTTTCCCTTTTCACTTTAAGTCTAGTGTATGGCCACAGATCATTCTTCCCTGAAACTAGGTTTCACAAAATAAACAGGTACCCCCACACTGTTTCAATTTACAGTGACTGAGCTGGGGGTTATTTAAAATATTTTACTTATTTATTTCACAGAGAGGGGAAGGTAGGAAGAAAGTGAGGGAGGGAAACATTGATGTGTGAGAGAAACGTCAGTCAGCTGCCTCTAGGTTATGCCCCAACCAGGGATGAGGCCTGCAACCCAGGCATGAGCCTTGACCATAAATCAAACCAGGGATCTTTTGCTTTGTGGAATAATGCCCAACCAACTAAGCCACACTGGACAGTGCAAATTGGGAGTTATTTTTCAGGTAGTTATTTGACGGTAAAGTTTTAGACTCCAAGGTTGTTAATATTTAACAAGAGCTTGACTGAGAGATATGCTACTGATATTTTGCTCCTAAACTGATAGCAGTGTCTCTTAAGTAAGGTTCATTGATATCTGAATCAAAATATTCTGTGGTTATTGTTAAGGATATGTTACCAAACAAAAGGACCCTTTTTGCCACTTCAGAAAAAAAAAGAACAGAAGTCGGGGGCTCGGCTAGGCAGGCCTCTCGCGGGTCTCAGCACCATCCACTGAGTCGCTGCGATCTCCAGCTCTTAATCCATAACCATGTGGCCCCTTCTCAGGGCCCACTAGCAAGTCCTTTCTCCCCTTTCTTCCCACATGGTCTTCACACTGTACCCCAGAGTCTGTGTTCCTTTCCCTCTCCTGCAGGCCCCTGTCTCTCCTCTTTCTCTCTCAGTTACATTCTGTATTAAGTCTTTTAAACCTTCCTGATTAGCTTTGGTGATATGAGAAATAATCCTCTTTGCAAATGAGGAACAAAGCTATCCTGTTATTGACATGCAAAATGCTTCTCAATGGCCCTGCTCAAGGCTCCCATCCCCCATGGCAGCCTGCCTTGGGGTGGGGAGAATATATTTTTCTTGGACACCCCAATCTCTGGACCCGGTTACAAAATACCTTTTGGTGGGGGTGGGGGAGGGCCCTGGCTGTGCTCTGTTACAGATACACATACTGGATCCTACTCCAGATCTATTTTATGTGGATGTCTGTTGGGTAGAGTTGGGAGATATGCATTTTCACTATTTCTCCAGTAAACTCTAAGTACTTTAATACTGAGAAACATTATCAAAATGCTACTCTAGACCTTTTTTGAGAACACTGTATATCATTCCTTCTTCACAATACCCCAAATTCATCCCCGTGAGAGTGTGTTTGAGTTCTCTGAAGAGGGATAAAATTGCACCCAATTTCTACAGATTTTTGAAGATTTGAAATATAGACACAAAGATCAGGTTAGCATTAAAATATGTTTCTTCTCTAGATAACTAGATAAGATTAAAACTAGAGAAATCTTATCTAGAGAAAACTAGATAAGATTAAAAGCTGCAAAAATAAGAATTTCTGCCACTTTTCCAAAATGCAGATCTGAGACCTGTGCATAAGGAGATTTAGTCTGCAGTTGAACATTTACTCAGGCCGTTGAAAAATAAATTACTGTTCTGTACTAATCTTGTCCCAAGAGTGAAGATAAAGGATAAAGTAGTGTGTAATTCAAATATGCTTCTAAATGATAGACCCTCAACTTGGACTTCTATGTGCTTATTTTATGAAACCTATATTCAGTGATGAATGATCTGTGGCCATAAGCTAGGTATATACCAGAAGAAACCCAAATCATTCATTTGAAAGACTATAGACACTCCTGTGTTCACTGCAGCATTATTTACAACAGCCAAGATATGGAGTTGACTCAAGTGCTCATCAATAGATGAGGGGATAAAGTAGAATGGTATATATATATATATATATATATATATATATATATATAGGAATATTACTTGGCCATAAAAAATAATAAAATCTCACCATTTGCATGGATGGACCTGCAGGTTATTATGCTAGTGAAATAAGTGAGACAAAAAAGAAAAAAAGAAATATATCATATGATTGCACTTATATATGTAATCTAAAGAGCAAAATAAATAACAAATGAAATAGAAACAGACTCATAGATGCAGAGATCCGATTGATCATGGCCAGAGGAAAGGAAGATTGGGGGGCTGAGTACAAAAAAATGGAAGGAATTAAGAAATACAAATTGGTAGTCATAAAATAATGATGGGGATATAAAGCGCAGCATAGGGAATGTAGTCATTAATATTGTAATAACTATGTACAGTGCTGGGTAGGTATTAAAAATATCTGGGGGAACATTTTGTAATGTATATGATTATGTAACATTAAGCTATATACCTGAAACAAATATAATGTCATATTGAATGTAAACTCTGATCGAAAAATAAAATTAAAAATAAATTGAAATAAAAGAATTGTCTAGTGGAGGGGGTTGGGATGGGAACATGTTTATATATGGTATATTTTATGTAAGATCAATCAGTATGTTATAGCAATATTTCAGAACAGGAATGTGTGTGTGAATGTGTGTCTGCGATCTGGCATTGTCTTACAAGTCTATAGATTTTCAAATGCACAGGTATCTGTCCTTCTGGACTCTGACCCCTTTGCAGAATGTGCCCAAGGCTATAGATGGTCATATGGATATAAGATGTAGGGAATAGGAATGTAATGGACCATCCTCCTGTCATCCAGTTGCACTGCTCCCTCCACCCCTCATCTGAAGGAAAGATGACCTGATTCAGCTTTGAGAGGTCTCCCTCTCCAGGGGTTTTGCAGCCTCTCCCTCACCCTCTTCAATAAATTTGACCGTAGTGTTTCTAAAATCCATCATCTAGAAGGTGACACTCAAGAGGTTGAGTGCTATAGGAGACCTCACCAAGTTCTGCCCTGAAGCCAACTCTTTCTCAACATCTTGTAGGCTCAGAGTCCCAGTGCGGCCCCTCTGGAGACAGAGCAGTGAGCAGGAGGGTGTCAAAGTCACAGCCATACTTCCTGGGTCTCTCTTCCCTTCCTACCTCCTTCTTTCTCTTCCTTTGGAGGCTTTCTCCCTTCCCAAGCTTGACCCCTTGACTCTTTGGCCTCCCCCTGTCTCTTTCACTCCACCTAAACTCATTCCAGGTGCTTTTATTTCAGGCAACAAAAAAAGTCAACCAAGAATTAAGTCACATGTGATGTGCAGAAACATCAAATAGCTTTCTAAATATGGGGAGTGAACAATGAGGCTGGCTTCTGGTAGAGGCAAAGCAGAGAGGCAACGATGTGTGATCAGGGCTGTATTCCATACCCAGTACAACCAGAAATAACTGTGACCTTGGCCAAGTCACTTCACGTTTAGCTTCCTGATCTGCAAAACTAAGAACTTAGATCTTAATTTTTCCTGTTTCTTTCAACACATTCCACTCTCCCAGGCAGAAGCCTCCCCTAACTTCTACCTGCAGAAACTGTGAAGCTCAGAAGCACCTTATATCAAAAAAGAACTCCTCTCTCAGGAACTAGAGAGGAGTTTTTTTTCTTTGTCTCTGAATCAGAAGGGCAGGTCTCTAGTGAGGCTTATCTTGTCACTGTTTAAACCAAAAACTCTGCTTCCTCTCCTCACAGTCTCAGTCCTCCATTTACTGCTTTATTCTCCATAGCAATTTTTTACTGGCTAACCTAGCAGATAATTTACATGGTTTGTTCTTTTTTTTCTCTCCTCCAACTAGAATGTAGGTTCCACAGAATCAAAATTTTGCCCTTATTAAGTCTACTGGAGACCCTGAAGAACTCTAGGGTCAGGTAGAACTAGGTGCAATTTTAACATGCATGACTTAATATTTTAGCAGATTAGATTAGAGCCAGGCTGATCATTAAAGAGGATCTTTTCTGATATTTTTAAGCAGCATGATAAATTCTAAGTAAACATACATTTTCAATAATTACAGAGCAGGCATGAACTCATTCCTACTTTGTTCCTCAGACTCAGAAATCTAGTTTACCCTAGTTTAAACTAAATTTATCCTCTATGGGTCAAGTGGGGATGTGTGAGGATGACTGGCCTAAATCTAAATTAAATAAGAAGACACACACACACACACACACACACACACAACATTTAAACATTTAAAAAAACTAAAAACATAAAGTATGGTTTCTTATGACACATCAGAGATTACCTAGCCTCTACTAAGGTCAGAGAGGTGGGAGAGATAAGAAAAGGCAGAATGAAGAGGCAAGGGTGGGTCACCCATTCCTCTCTTCTCTGGACCTGACCTCCTCCAGGATTATCATCCCTTACATTCAAAACAAGATTTCATGGGTCAGCATGTGGAGTAATAAAGTGTGGCTACTTATAGTCACTGGGATGTAGAATAATTTTGCATATTTACATCTGGCTCAACATCTCATCATTCATGTGTTAGTTCTTCTTCTATAACTGTATTAAAGAGTAAGAACACAGAAGCAGAAGTGGATTAATAAAAGTAAGATTTTTATATATATATATAAAAGCTGGGGAAGATAAGGGCCCATAGAGGTTAATGGGTAGGGCATCCTGACAGTGCCAAGACCAGAGAAAACTGGCCCAGAACTTGGTTTGACCAAGTTAACCATCTAGCCAGAATAACACTGTTGATACATGCAGCAATCTTCTATTCGCCTCACTAGAACATCTCAAGTCCAGTGTTCTTCTCAACTGGGCTCACTTGTCCCTCATCCTCAAACAACCCCCCACACACATACACACAATCCCATGAGATGTGGTCTTCTGATGTGATGTAGGACCATCAGCAGGTTAAGTTTCACTTAAAGAGGCTAAGCCCCTTTTCCAGAGGAGCAGAGTTCATTTAGGGTTACACATATTTTTGCAGATGATCTCCTAATTTGTTGAGATTTGTGATGGAATTGGTTGGTGGCCCTTGTGAAGCCCAGGGCAAGTGCCCCAAATGCAAAGCTAGTTTCACCATGCCCAGAGCACAGACACAATTGCTCTGAGCAAAAGGCTTCAAGCACAGTCCTGCCTCCTTCAAAATGAGGGAGGTACCATAACTTGGAGGATAGAGGAAGGCGTTTTGACCGACAGTGGATGTTTCTCTCTAAAAGCACCAGGTGCTATCCCCCATAGTACCACTCTTTTGAGGGAGGCAATACTCTATGTATGGGGGGTCCATAAGCATATCCAGTCATTGCGGGTTTTGTGCTTTCTCCCACCACTCCACATGGTCTGGATAGCTGGACTGCAAATGTTCTGATGGCACATGGTGACACACTGACCTCCCATCACAGGTGGGACATTGTTTCCTGTGGGTGTACCACCTCTGTTTTCGCTAGGTGAGCCCCAGTTGTACTGATGGAAAGTGAAAATAACAGGTTCTCCCATGATGGAGGGGATGATGTACTCTCCCATAGCATCACCTGCGTTCTGCGCAGGTGAGTTCCAGGTGCTTGTAAATAAAGTACAATTACAAATGTGTCTAAACACAGTGATGGTGCTGGGACTTGCATATACAGTGGAGGCGATGTAGTCAGAAGAGTCCTGGTGGAGACAGATATTCTTTGTAGTATACCTTTATTCTCCATGGTTGTAGCTATTCCAAATATAGGTAGTTTTATATGCCAAAATGGGACATAGGAGCACTGATGGCAAATCATGGGAATGATGTAATACTCTCCCATCACCACACCACCTGTGTTATAGACAGGTGGGCTCCAGGTGATCAGATTTAAGGTGGAACTAGCAGTGTATCCAAGCACTGAGGTAGTACATGCTTCTCCTACTGCAACAGCTATGATGCAGCCAGATGGATCCCTGGGTATATGGCCAAAATATGATATAGAAGCAGTGCTGCATGCTTTCCTAAGTCCATCTCTAATGTGATGCTCTGGATGCCTGTGAATGAGTGGGGTCTGGGATGGACATCCTGACCCCATAGCTCTCACTATCCATGGGAAGTACAGGACCTACCACAATAAGTGGGCCTGAGATGCACTGGCGAACAGTGAGTTGCTGTCCCCAGTGTTAAGCACCTTTGTGGCAATTCCAATGCCAGCAGTAGTGGATGTGTCAATAAGAATACATGGGTTGTCACCAGTGGTGTCAAATGTGGAATTTGGCAATGGCACATCTTCACCACCTCAGTACATTATGATGCCCTTGACTGGCTGGATTGCAGAAGTTAGGCCTATACCTCATGATGGGGTGATCACTTTTCCCAACATGAAAGTGTTTTTAGGCTGCTGCGCATCATTGGTTCCATATGTGGGCTAAGAGGTGGTTCCTGGGTCCAAGGGAGGGCTACAAACTTGGATTTTTCTGTTAATTATTTAGGTAAATAGGTAGAGACACCAGCTGAGAGAATGCTATCACTGGGTATTGTGTCATCAAAATTAGGAGGTGACATAGATAGTAGGGAGTGGTGCTCCCCAGAGACAGGAACAGAATGGAAACTGACAACCTGGGGAGGAGGAGCGGCATCCATAGCCTTCGTGTCAATGGCAGGGTCAATTCTGCAGCGGTGATGTCTACCGAAGCAGGGTGACTACAGGGCCCATAAGGAGTAGTCTGGTGGAACAGGATTACTGGGGAGAGAGTTTCTGTTCTGCTGAAGATCGGGGTGCCTAAGGTGGGCTGAGGTGTGTTTTTAGGGCCAATGGGATGGTTTGAGATAGGACAGGGGAACTTCAGTGCAGGAGGACCGATGAAGGAGACTGCAGGGCACCAGTGGTCCACACTGAATTGGGCTTCAACGGGCAGGAGTCTTATATGGGGATCTAGAGATAATAGGATTATGGCAGCACAAGAAGGGAAGGTAGTGTTCATGTCTAAATCAGGATCTAAAGTAGACCGACAGGTCAAATCTGCAGATGTCTTGACCGTGATGTTGGAAGAGATGGCCACAGAGATGATTGGCTGAGCAGTGGAAACAGGGGTACTGGTAGAAGAGACTCAAAGGGGAATGTGTAAGGCAAAAAAGGGGGGAGATCTATACTCATAGGGGTTGGGGATTCATTTTGGCAAGAGGGCGGCTGGAAGAAGGCTGAGGTCCTAGGAGGTATGGAAAAGTCAGAAATGGGAGGTGTTGTATTTATAATGCAATAAGGAAGGCCTGCATTCTCATTAACTGGGATTATCAAAATGTGATTAGAATTAAGAGAATCAGTGTGAGCATCAGGAGCAGAGCAAGGAAAGTGTATTTGTTTCCTGAGGAATGTTTGCTGTCAGAGAAGGTGGAGGGACAAACAGGTGCTGGGGTGAAGAAACTAGGTCAGCCAAGTTGGTAGTAGTAGCAGAGGCCAGCCAAGTTTGGGTGGCCAAGGGCAGGGTGTCTGCCGTCATTGAGCCAGGTGGAGAGAAAGAAGGGACAGGCTGAGTGGCACTGCAGGCATCCATGACCTCAGTTTTATCCTCCAAGGTCTTTTTGCTCTTCCCCTCTGTATTCTCCAAGGCGCCCAGGTTTTTGTCACCAGCAAGGCAAGAAAGTTTAGGAGGCGGGTGCAGCTCTCCTCGATACCACAGCTGTGGTAGCAGTGGTAGCAAGTGTGGTGTGGATATTCTGCATTTGCAGGGCTTCCTGCTGGCAGAGGTCAGGGGAGAATTGCTCCTTGGCAGGAGGTCTAAGGCTGTTCATCATGCATCTCCTTACCCAAGGTTAATGATCCTGGAAAAGTGGGCAGATGGTCTTCCCCCAGCACTTCCTTTGTGGATCTCTCCAGCAGCAGCGAGCAGCGAGCAGCATGAGGTTGGGTCAGAGAGCACTTAATCAGGCTTCAGAGGAGGCAGGACATCTGCAGGGTCTGAGCTTGTGACCTCCTGTCTTTGGTAGAGCTGCCCATGAGACACATCTTGGTGTTCCCACTCAAGATGTCTTGTGGGAGCTTAGGACTGAGCTCCAGAGGCCCAGGATTGCACTTGTGGGAAGGGAGGACACCCTTGGTCTTCAGGTGCCTAGATGTCAGTGATCAATTACCATTGCTTTTTGGGGGCTGTTTGAATCATTCTGTCTGTTGGTCTCTACATGAGCCTCTTTGTTCTTTGCCATCCCTTTTGGGGACTGTTCTTGGACCTTCATCTCTGTATCCTTTAGGAAAGGAAGTGGGATATTATTGGATAGTCCCATCCTCACAGTCTTAACTGCCTGCTCAGGAAGTGTATCCAAGAGAGAAAATATGCACCTTGGAGGAGGGATACTGACAGTTCTTTAGTGTCCCAACATCATGGAATTATGAGCAAAGAGTATGGGCTTCTTTGAAGGGTCCATCCAGTTCACCAAGGTGAGAATCTCCAGAGGGAAGCACATGGCCTAATGTGAGGACACCACATCCTCTTCTGGGTGTAAAGGCCAAATTGTAAAAGTGCTTTTCCCCACAGTTGACCTGACCACTAGTCTCACCAGCCAGGTGTGAAAGTTTCTGAGGAGCAGACACAAAACTGTGACCTGATTGAGCGCTGCACCCCACAACATTCATTCCTGGCAGGCAAGTAATTTCTTCACCTTTTAGAAACTTGATAAAACATTTAAACCTTAAGTGGTCCAGGATAGCTATGACTGTAGCCCAACACAAAATCATAAATTTACTTAAAACTTTATGAGATTTTTAATGATTACATGTTGTAATGTATTTAACATGTTGTCAAAGACAACTCTCTTTCCAATGTGGCCCAGAGACACCAAAAGGTCGGACATCCCTGCTTTAGTCCATTCCTTAGCTCAGAGTTGATGGCCACTTGGTCAGGATTAGAGCCCAGCTTGTGATCACAGCTCCTGCTCTGGACTTCAGTTTTTCCTTTTCACCTTTTTCACTCATTCCCCCAATGCCCACCCCTCTGGTAACCATCAATCTGTTCTCTGTATCTATGAGTCTGTTCCTATTTTGTTTGTTTATTTTGTTCTTTAGATTCCACATATAAGGGAAATCATATGACATTTGTCTTCCTCTGAGTGACATATTTCACTTAGCATAGTACCCTGCAGACTTATTCATGCTGTTGCAAATGGTAAAATTTCATTTATTTTTATAGCCTACTAACATTTCATTATATATGTACCAGTCTCCTTTTTGCACTCGTCTGTTTATGAGCACTTGTATTGCTGCCATATTTTGGCTATTATAAGTAATGCTGCAATGAACTTAGGGTTGCATATAATCTTTTGAATTAATGTTTCTTCAGATATACATATACCCAGAAGTATAATTGCTGAATCAGAAAACAGTTCCATTTTTAATTTTTTGAAGAACCTCTATTATGTTTGACATAGTGGCTACATCAATCTGCATTCCCACCAACAGCCCGAGAGAGTTCCCTTTTCTCCAGGTCCTCGCCAACACTTACTGTTTGTTGATTTATTGATAATAGCCATTGTGAAAGATGAGGGGTGATATTTCACTGTGGTTTTAATTTGCATTTGTCTGATTAATTGGATTTTATTTTTTTTTCTTTTTGGTGTAGAGTTATATGAATTCTTTATACATTTTGGACATTAATGCCTTATTGAATCAAATATAGAGTATTTCATGATGACTTAATTTGGAGCTTCTTGAAATTTTCACCCATTCTTTTTTGTAATAGATAAATTTAAGTTGTAAATGTCTCTATCTGTTCTGCTTCAGGTGCATCTCACAAGTTTTGATGTCATATTATTTTTTCAGTTTAAAATATTTTATAATTGCCATTTTAGCTTTTTTTTTACCCATGTGTTGTTTTGAAATTGTTTAATTACCTAGAATTTGGGGACTTTTTAATTATCCTCTTGTGGCTTTCCAGTTTAATTATACTTTCATAAAAAATATACTCTGTATTTTTTAATACTTTGAAATTTATTTATAGTTGCTTAAGTGACTATGACATAGTTCATTTTGGGACATGTGCCATCTTTACCACAAATGATGTGCCTTTTCCTTTTTTGTTTAGGGTTCTATAAATGCCAAACAGGTCAAGTTGATTAATTCTGTTGTTAAAACATTATATATCCTTTAGTTTTGTGTTTGTCTTTCCTAACAAAGATTTGTGCTCATATATCTATCTGTGATTGTGTCTATGTCTGTTTTTCTTTTTCTATTTTTAAATTTTGGCTTACTGTATTTTGACACAAATTTAGGACTGTTATACCTTTAGTTTTATAAAAACCACTTAATTCACATAAAATGTCTTTCCTTACCTCTAATAACATTTTCTACATTTAAGTTTTTATATTATTATAGTTACATCTGTGAATCCTGGGAAAGAAGATACCTACTAAGAAGGGTTTGCTGATAGCTAACTGGGGCTGAAATTTAACAGTGGAGCCTAGCAGCCGTTTCTAAACAGGGGCCTCTTACGCAAACTGCACTTCAGGGGGAAACCTGCACTGAACCGCCTGCCTTCATTATGTTCCTGCCACCTGAGTCATCTCTTATAAAGGAGTTCCTGGAATTGTATTTTGAATTGATAGGACTGAGGCTTTTTCTGTCCAATCAGAGCTGTGCAGCTATATCCCCATCAATATCTTCACTGATCAGTCGGGGCGGTGCCTTGTAGACGAATCAAGCTATGAGCATTTGGAGTCCTTATCCATGAGGATGAACCAATCAAAGACCAGAGTTGGGGACATCTGTCTATAAAGTCAACTCCCTTCTGGCTCAGGATGAACCCTTTCTATTTCCACTGAAGACTGGAGGCTGTGCTTCCCCTGCTGGAACAACATCGAAACTATCTTACTGACCCAGAGCTAAACAGAGTAGAGCCAAGCTGTCTAGCCAGCATGGGGCTTTCCCTTTGAACTGTCTCACTCCAGGACCACCTTGCAGCCATGCTGTTTCATAATGAGCTGTAGCACTACTGAGCTGTTCCATAGCCATTATGTTCTCACAACTGTGCTGTATCACAATTGATTTGTCTGCATTGAATAAAGTTTTCTTCCTCATCGCACCTCAAATTGGTGATTACTGTTGACATTCAATCAGCACCAACTGATAATCAGTTGATACATCAAATTTATTATAGTTAATATTTGCACATTTTTAAGGTATACTTCTTTTTTGGCCATTGCAAATCATTTTTTATTTTTCAATTATATGTGACATACAATATTATATTAGTTTCAGGTGTATACCCCAGTGATTAGACATTATATAACTTACTAAGTGGTCATCCCAATAAATCGTGTACTCATCTGACACCATACATAGTTATTAAAACATTATTAACTATATTCTCTATGCTGTACCTTACATCCCTATAATTATTCTGTTACTACGAATTAGTACTTCTTTTATTTTTTAATTAACTTATTTTTCCAAATACATTTGTCTCCACCTTCTCCCCACCACTTTCCCCTGCCCCCTTCCCCCATCTCCCTCCCTCAATCCATCCCCATTTTGGCTTTGTCCATGAGTCCTTGCTATATGTTCCTTGACTTGCACCTTCCCTTCCTTTTCCCTCACCGGGCCCTCCCACATTCCATCTTGTCTCTGTTGGTTTCTTTTTGTTTCAGTGTCGCTGGTCTTATTTTCCTTGCATCTTTGTTTTGTTGGTTAGATTCTGCTTATAGGTGAGATCATATGTTATTTGTCTTTTGCCTCCTGGTTTATACTGCTTAGCATAATGCTCTCTAGTTCCATCCATGCTGTTGCAAAGTTTAGTAGTTCCTTTTCTCTTTCTGTTGTGTAGTATTCCATTGTGTAAATGTACTATAATGTTTTGATCCAATCATCTACTGAAGGGCATTTAGGCTGCTTACAACACTTGGCTATTGTAAATTGTGCTGCTATGAACATTGGGGTGCATAGGTTCTTTGGAATTGGCGTTTTGGGATTCTTAGGGTTAGTTCCAGCAGGGGAATCGCTGGATCAAAAGGCAGTTCCATTTTCAGCTTTTTGAGGAAATTCCACACTGCTTTCCACAATGACTGCACCAGTCTGCATTCCCACCAACAGTGGACTAGTGTTCCCTTTTCTCCATAGCCTCACCAGCACCTGTTGTTTGTTGATCTGTTTATGATGGCCATTCAAACCGGTGTGAGGTGGTATCTCATTGTGGTTTTGATCTGCATTTCTCTGATGGCTAGTGATGCTGAGCATCCTTTCAAATGTCTCTGGGCCATCTGTATCTCTTTCTTGGAAAAGCATCTGCCCAGGTCCTTTGCCCATTTTTTGATTGGATCATTTGTCTTCTTGGAGTGGAGTCATGTTATTTTTTATATATTTTGAAGATCAAACCTCTATCTGATGCATCATTAGGAAATATATTTTCCCATACAGTTGGCTTCCTTTTCATTTTGCGGATGTTTTCTTTAGCCGTGCAGAAGCTTATTTTGATGAGGTGCCACTTGTTTATTCTTTCCTTTATGTCCCTTGCTTTAGGAGACATATTGGTGAAAAAATTGCTGCATGGGGTATCTGAGAGTTTCCTACCAATGTTCTCCTCTAGGACTTTTACGGTGTTGTGACTTATATTTAAGTTTTTTATCCATCGTGAGTTTATTTTTGTGTATGGCGTCAGCTGATGATCTAATTTCAATTTTTTGCATGTAGCTGTCCAGTTCTCACAACAGCATTTGTTGAAGAGGCTATTATTGTTCCATTTTATGCTTCTGCCCCCTTTGTCAAATATTAGTTGCCCATATAGACATGGGCTTATTTCTGCGCTTTCTATTCTGTTCCACTGATCTATGGGTCTGTTCTTGTGCCAGTACCAGATTGTTTTGAGTATAGTGGCTTTGTAATATAGTTTGATGTCCGGTATTGTGATCCCTCCTACTTTGTTTTTCTTTCTCAAAATTGCTGCAGCTATTCAGGGTCATTTACAGTTCCATATAACTTTTTGAAATGTCTGTTCTATTTCTGTGAAATACGTCATTGGTATTTTAATAGGGATTGCGTTGAATCTATAAATTTCTTTGGGTAGAATGGAAATTTTGATGATATTAATTCTTCCAATCCATGAACACAGTATATGCTTCATTTATTTGTGTCTTCCTTCATTTCTTTCTTCAATGTTGTATAGTTTTCTGTGTACAGGTCTTTTACCTCCTTGGTTAAATTTATTCCTACGTACTTTATTTTTCTTCTTGCTACATTGAATGATATTTTTTTTTCTGATTTCTTTTTTTTCTGCTTAATTGCTGGTGTACAAAATGCCTTTGATTTCTGAATATTGACTTTGTATCCTGCTGTTTTGCCAAATTCACTATTAGGTTGAGTAGTTTTTTGGTGGAGTCTACAGGGTTTTCTATGTACACTATCATGTCATCTGCAAACAATGATAGCTTTACTTCCTCCTTTCCTATTTGGATGCCTTTTATTTCTTTTTCTTGTCTGACAGCTGTGGCTAGGACTTCCAATACTATGTTGAATAGAGGTGGTGAAAGTGGACATCCTTTTCCTGGTCCCGATCTCTTTGGGAAAGCTTTTAGTTTTTGCCTATTGAGTATGATTGTTAGGTGTAGGTTTTTCATATATGGCCTTTCTTACGTTGAGGAATGCCCCATTTATTTCCATTTTGCTGAGTGTTTTGATCATAAATAGGTGCTGTACCCTATTGAATGTTTTAACTGCATCTATCAAAATGATCATGTGGTTTTTGTCTTTCCTTTTGTTTATGTGATGTATTACTTTTATTGATTTGCATATATTGAACTATCCCTGCATCCCTGCGATGAATCCCACTTGATCATGGCGGATAATCTTTTTAATGTATTTCTGGATGTGGTTTGCCAATATTTTTGGAGGATTTTAGCGTCTATGTTCATCAGCGAAATTGGCCTGTAGTTTTCTTTCTTTGTAGGGTCTTTATTTGGTTTTGGGATTTGCGTGATGCTGGTCTCATAAAGGGTCTGGGAGTCTTCCCTTCTCTTGGATTTTTTGGAATAATCTGAGAAGGACAGGGGTTAGCTCTTCCTTAAATGTTTTGTAAAATTCTCCCGTGAAACTGTCTGGACCAGGGCTTTTGTGTACCAGGAGTTTCTTGATTACTGCTTCGATTTCCCCAGCTGTTATCAGTCTGTTCAAGCTTTCTGTTTCTTCCTCCTTCAGTGTTGGAAGATTATCCTTTTCTAGAAATTTGTCCATTTCATCAAGGTTTTCAAATTTCTTCGCATATAATTGTTCATAGTAATTTCTGACAATCCTTTGTATTTCTGTAGTATCAGTTGTTATTTCTCCCTTTCATTTCTGATATTATTTATTTGGGTCCTCTCCCTTTTTTTCTTGATGAGTTTGCTTAAAGGCTTGTCGATTTTATTTATCTTTTCAAGGAACCAGCTCTCGATCAGTCGATCCTTTGAATTGTTCTTTTTGTCTCTATGTCATTCAGTTCTGCTCTAATCTTGATTATTTCCTTCCTTCTACCTGCTCTGGGATTTATTTGTTGTTTCTCCTGTTCTTGAAGTTGCAGTGTTAGGTCTTTTATTTGAAATGTTTCTATCTTTTTTAGGTAGGCCTGTATTGCTATGAATTTCCTCCTCGACTGCTTTTGCTGTGTCCCATAGGTTTTGGACTGTTGTGTTCATTTTCATGTGTTTCCAGAAATCTTTTGATTTCCTCTTATCTCATTATTGACCCATTCATTGTTTAAGAGTCTACTGTTCAGTCTCCATGAGTTTGCAAGTTTTTGAAGTTTCTCTTTGAGGTTGATTTCCGGTTTCAAGCCCTGGTGGTCTGAGAAAATGCTTCATATTATTTCAATTTTCCTGAATTTGCTGAGGCTTGCTTTGTGTCCTATGATGTGGTCTATCTTTGAAAAACTTCTATGAGCATTTGAAAAAAAAATGTGTATTTTGCTTCTTTGGGATGTAAGGTTTTATATATGTCAGTTAAGTCCATTTGATTTAATGCATCATTCAGCTCCACAATATCCTTGTTGATGTTTTGTTTGGAAGATCTGTCCACTTTTTACAGTGGGGTGTTAAAATCCCCTACTATCAGTGTGTTGCTGTCTATATCGTTTTTGAAGTCATCCAAGATCTTCCTTTCATATTTGGGTGCTCCTATGTTGGGTGCATGTAAGTTTAGAATGTTTATGTCTTCTGGATGGATTCTTCTTTAAGTATTATAAAGTGTCCCTCTGGGTCTCTTTTTATGGCCTTCGTTTTGAAATCTATCTCATCTTATGTAAGTATTGCAACCCCTGCTTTCTTCTCTTGCCCATTTGCTTGGAGTTTTTTCCATCCCTTTACTTTCAATCTGTGTAGGCCTTTTTTTCTGAGGTGGGTCTCTTGTAGGCAGCATATGTGTGTGTCCTGTTTTCTTATCCATTCAGCTATCCTGTGTCTTTTGATTGGGGTATTTAGTCCGTTTACATTGAGAGTTATTATTGATAGAAATGTATTCATGTTTTCTCTTTGTTCCTGTGTTTTTCTCTTTCTCACTCTTTTCCTTCATCTTCTTAAACCAGTCCCTTTAGCATATATTGTAGTGCTGGTTCGGTGGAGACGTATTCTGTTAGCATTTTTTTTTGTCTGGGAAACTCCTTATTTCCCCTTCTATTTTAACTGAGAGCCTTGCTGAGTAGAGGAGCCTTGGTTGCAGGCCTTTGCTTTTCATTACTTGGAATATTTCTTGTTTATTTAAGCATTAAACACAACACTTACTGGGTCTGTTTAGTTGTTAGAAAAATATATATTGCATTCGGGTGCTTTTTTAGACCCTTTTAGTGAAGTCAGTTTTTTATAAAAAAGAAAAAATAAAGCATCTCTAGCTAGTCTGTTCTGCAATTTAAGCTGTTCTATCGGCCCTTATTTCCTAAAATATGTATCATGTTGCTTAGTGTTTCTGAAATAGGCCAAGGCAATATATGGAATCTAATCTAAGCTCAATGATATAGCACTGAGAAAGTCTTTAAGGTTTTAGGGAAAACTCTTAGCCTCATCAGACAAAAATTACTATCATCCATCTGATAACTATTAAATTGCCTCTAGACCTTGGTAAACTGATTGACTGATCAATGGATATAGGAAGTTTTTGTGAACTGAGCTGCCCATTATGAATTGAGTACCCAACAGCATTCCTCTATCAAATAGAAGAAGTATTTATAGTTCTGGGAGTCAACAATTCTTGACACACCCTACTCCCCTAAAAACAGTTTCTTCAGTATGGTTATACTTTCTTTAAACCTATTTGTGCTGTACAGTCACACCTTCCTCAAATCACATGTATAGCTTCCTGGACACTGCCTACTACAATATTTATGCTACCAAAGAGTTTTTAAAAAAGAATCTTGTTTGACAAATGGTTTCCATGATAGGTTCAGTTTGACTGGATTTGTAGTACTCCATTTATGCAGCCTTATTTGAAACTAAAGCAAAATGAAAATCCTGCCAGTGGTTATAAATGCAACTTTATATCTCATGATCTACTTAGTCCACAGAAAAAAAGAAGCATGAATTCATGGGCAATAGCTAAGAGTTTGGCCAGATGTTCAGAGATTGAAAATGACATGACTCTAGTACATAGGCAAAAGGTAGTATCTACGGATGTGCCCACATTGCACATCCACACTGTGCCTCATTTAAAACTCACCAAATTATTTTCTCAATTAGATTCTCTGAATAATCACATGTAAAAAATGATAAATTTAATGTCAATCAGCCATTTTCCTCAGGTACAACAATGTTGATTAATACACTTTTGAGTAAATAGCTACGGTAACAGATTATCATTTATACTTCTACTTTAACATGGAATTTTCACCAAGTTTAAACAACCTACCACCACTACTGAGTATCCAATATTTTGACATCATCAACCAGCTCTGAGATCCCAGTATAGAACTATTCCCAGAGCAAACAGAAAGCCAACTGGTCCAATATGACTGTACAACTTCTGTTGACCGATAGAGTATATCATAATTATGATGTATAATTTCCAAAGTCACATGCCAGGGAGCCTTGCATGTTTCTTCTCGTTTAGGATATCCTGCCTCATTGCCATGCAGACATTCCCAGGTTAGCCTTTTGGGCATTGAGAGACCATATAGAAATGAGATTCTCTTTCCCTGTTGAGGTCATCATAGATCAGCCTAACTTCAGCCAAACAGCAGCTGGCTGCAAACTCATGTGTGAGATCAGCTAAGAGTGAAAACCCATCAGAACTCAGCACAAATAGACTCAGAATCATAAACTATGGTTTTCTTTTAAACCATTCATTTTTTTCTTATAAAACTATCTCTTTATTTCTTAAAAGTCTATTTAATTTTTTATGTTTTCTTTAACTATTTGCTAGAATTCAACAGTGAGGCCATCTGGGCCTGGGCTTTTGTTTGTAGAAGCGGTTACTTTTTAATTGTGTTGTTTTTTTTCCCTTGCTGTATTCCTAGAAATTAAAGAATAATTTTGCAATTAAAATGCTCTTGGATCAGTTAGGACCCCAGCAGGAAATTAATGACCTACTCTAAGATAATTCAAGGAATGTTTAATAAGTATGACCAGGTAAAGGAATTTTAAGGTATATTTTAGTCCCCCGCATTTAGCAGCACTTAAGGCTCTTCTTACCCCGAAACCCAAAGGATCAAGGAGAGTAAAGTGATTACTAGAACCTGGAAGAAGAGCTGTGTCCTTCTTACAAAGGACATAATCATCTCAAGGAAACCAAACAAGAAAAGATTCTCAACTTCACTCTACTCTATCCCTCTGCTTTTTTTGTCACATCTTAAGGTTAAACACAACTGGAAGCCAGAGGGTGAGGAAGCCATTCATATGGTTAATAGATGATCCTTCTAGGGCAGCAAACAGGGCACAAAAAGGGACACAATGTTACCTGAGGAAACAAAAATTTGTTATAATTAATACACCACTCTAGAACATATATATTTGAATGGATTAGTGAATGCAATAGATGTTGCTACATAAATTGTTTCAGTCCCTCCATAAGCAATTTGGAAGCATTCTTTGACATTTCAAATATTTGATTTCATATCTCAGAACCTTAACTAAAAATATATGAGTATTAGTGAACCAGGAGGTAAGTTCTAAAAAGATACCTAAAGAGATGACTTTGGTCACCAACTGGGATTAGTACAAGCTTTAAGGATAATCTATTTTATTTATATTTTTTAAAAATAAAAAGGATATTTTGTACATGTACTGACTAGATAATTAAAGGATCACTTAAATTTTAGAAAAACAAATATAGTAATTTTAGTAGAGCTAACATAAAATAATTTCTGCAATTAATCATTCCATCCATATGGGTCTTAGCTTCCCAGCAAACAAAGCAAAATAAACAACATAAAAGATTACATAATAGTAACTGTCTAATGAAAGGAAACAGACCAGTTGAAATAAATAGTTATTTCTACTGAGCTTTTCCCAATATTAAACACTTGTATAAGCTATCATATAAATGACAAAAATAAATTTCAGGGTATTATCTTTTTAGAAGTTTTTAAAAAATTGGAAAAGCATTCTCCTTCATAAAACATTTTTTATACCAAGTAGTTAAAAATGATAGACATTACTATTTGAAGACTCAGTGAAGCAATTAATGTAATCTAAATATATTATATTCAAGTAGCATAATCTGAGTAAAGGGTGAAAATACCATATTTTTGTTAACTTTATACAATATGGTGTATATTATTTACATGAAAGTGTTTTCATAATGACATTACATAACTGCACCTTTTTATTAAATAGTTTCACCAAACAACAGTAGTCCAACAATAAACTAACACCAAAATAGGATAGATAATCTGTTACTGTTTTTCAATTGTTTATCATCCATGTATGGGTAGAAAAAGTAATTTTAAACATGATTTATAACAAAAAAGTGAGATTATATGATGTTCTAGGTATACAATTCTTCTCAATCTGATAATTTTACATTTAAATGCTCCTTACTAGAATGCATTTCTAATATTTCCAGAAAGAATATTTTTTATTGAGACCTCACCACAGCCAAACTCATTTTGGCATAAAATACAAATGAAATTATATTTTCATTGTTTCCAAGGGTTTTATTGCTGAGAGCACCAGATGGAATCGTTGTCGTACTTACAACATTACTGAGGCATGACTTTTTGTAAAGTGTTGTATTTAACCTGCTTACAGATACTAGAATCTTAAATTAAGTCTGAGAAACACAAATAGCAAAACATAAATATAGAATCTCTCTTTCAAATAAAAAAATATTAAGATTATGGGTATTTAAGCCCTAACTTTTAAACGTCCTATAGAATTTTAACTTCTCTAACAAGAAATTTAACAAGTTATTTAATTACATATTTTGGTGAGTAGAATATTCTAGTAATAGTTGCTTTTTTTGTAACATTTATGTATAAAAATATTTGCTAAAATACAGTAACTTAATAAATTGCATTAAATATTTTTAAAATTGTCATGTAGTATAGCCCACCCTCACCCCAGTAAAGGACTTTAGGAATTGGAAAGTTACACTCTTAGGTCTTGCCTCTCTATACTCTCTTCTTTAGTTGTCCCAGATGGCAATGAATATGTGTGTATCTTACCAGACTTCTAAAAGAGAGAACTTAGGGAATAAAGTCAAGTTTATAGAAATTTTAAAAGTAAAGATAATAATATTGAAGGTTTTTTTTTTTACTAAGTGAAACAGACCACTATTTAAAAAGTCACAAAGAGAAATAGAAGTATGTATCAGTTCAATATTCAGCTGTTGGTATTTCTAAAGACATAATAGAGGAAAAACAACTGTCTGCAGAGCCTTGCTACTTTATCAGAGGTAGAAAGACAAGAACAGGGTCAGAGGAGGTGTCAATTGCAACGATATAATATCAGAGAGCTAATCTGGGTCTGAGTAAACTGGTCAGAGGGGAACCTACATAGAGAATCCTCACCAAAGCATTTCAAGGGAAATCCCAAAAAACTGGAATCTATTTATTTAAAAAGTGTTTATTTTACATGTTTAAACTTCAGTCAACTTCAAAGTACTTTCCATCTGATGCCAATACACCTATCAATACTTTTTTTTTCCACTCTTCAAAACAGTTTTTGAACTTGTCCATGTTGATGCCTACTAGTGCTTCTCCCATTTTTTTGTTTCATTTCTTCCACACTGGCAAAATGTTTCCTTTTGAAAAGCCTTTTCAACAAGGGAAACAAAAAAACAGTCACTCAGGGTGAGGTCAGGTGAATAAGGAATTGGGGCATGAGGGTCATTCTGTTTTGGATCAAAAACTACAGAACACTCAGTTTGTTGCAGGCAGGTACACTCATAAATCACCCATCATGAAATGGGCAAACATGTTGAGTCTTCAAACAAAATTACTGAACTGAATGCAGCCTCTCACAATAATGCCAGTGGGTACTTTGATACAAGTGGGTTACTAGAACTCTTACTTAGCAAGAGAAGGCTATACTACAAGGGGTTCACCATCCAGAAGATAATTCCAGTTTTTTGGGGGGGTCACCCTTCATATAATGGCGGCTGACTATATCGACAGGGACATTTTGGTCAGGATGAGATCATTAAAAAATTAGAGAAAGAAAGTGGATGGGATAACCACTGGTTGAAATCACAGGCAATATATGTTTTAATCCAATACAACATTATTGCAAGGAGACCTACAAGCAATGCTGAGTCATCCCTAATCAAATCACTTGAAGTTTCTCTGAAAATTCCTTTCCCTATCACACCATGTCTTAATTCCACACAAATAAAAATGAATATTAACTTCATTCTTGATATTTGATTCACCTCTGAAGGCCCTGAAGGACAACATCAAAGCCTCGGCAACGGGAGCTTTAGTGGAGTCCTGACGATGTCTTCGACCCGTGTTTAGGAGAATAAGCCTTTTCTGCAGGACAGTTATTCTCCCCCTTTGACGGCAAAGGATTTCCTTAAATATGATTTCACATCTTAGCATATGAACTCAGTCCAAATAACTCTATAAAGTTGCATTATCTTCTCCGGCTTGGCACAAGAATCACTTCTTTAACTCTGAATAGATTTGTTATAATCTTCCTTTAAAAATACAGATATTAGGAGAAGTATTTGTTCAGGTCCTCTGCCCATTTTTTAATTGGACTGTTTGTTTTGTTGTTGTCAACTTGTATGAGTTCTTCATATATTTTAGATATTAAGCCCTTACCAGAGATGTCGTTTGTAAATATTTTTTGCCATTTGATGGCTACCTTTTTGTTTTGTTGTTGGTTTCTTTTGCTTGCAGAAGCTTTTAGGTTTGATATAGTTCCAATCACTTATTTTTGCTTTTTACTTCCCTTTCAGTCAAATTCATACAACCCTTTCTAAGACCAAGGTTTATAATTTAGTACCATGTTTTCTCCTATATAATGAATTAAGTTCTTATGTTTAGGTATCTGATCATTTTGAATTAATTTTTGTGTATGGTGACAAATAAGTAGTTTCCTTCTTTTGCATGTGGCTTTCCAGTTATTCCAGTACCTTTCTCCATTTTGTGTTTTTCCTCTGTTGTCAAAAATTGCCCATATACATGTGGGTTTATTTCTGGGCCCTCAGTTCTGTTCCATTGGTCTGTTTGTCTGTTTTCCTGCCAATACCATGCTGTTTTGATTATGATTTTACTCATGTGTGGGATACAAAACTGAAAGCAACAAATGAAAAAACAACACAAACAAAAAGAAGCTCATAGACACAGGTAACAGTATGGTGGCTACTAGAGGGATGAGCGTGGGGGAGGTAGTGAAAAGTAAAAGGGTCATGTTCTGAAGGAGATTTGACTTAGGGTAGTAAACACACAATGAAATCTACAGATTATGTATTATAAAATTATATATGTTAAACCTATATAATTTTATTAATCAATGTCACCCAATAAATGTAATTAATTTTTTAAAATACAGACATTGAGAGTGAGGAGATGAAATCTACTTAACATAGCTTGGCTTTATATAAATCAGTTTATCTGACATCACCTAAGATACATATCACCAGGATTTTACAAAGGACAGTGGAATGTTAACTGGCCCAAGGTCAAAAGGGAATGAAGGAATTTGAACCTAGTTTTTTCTGCTTCCAAAATTATTTCTTTTTCTAATAAATTACAATTTCTACTAAAATAAAGCATCTATTTAATACTCTGAGCTATTAATAATGTTGTACTGGATTGAATAGTGTCTCACAAAAAGCCATGTTCATCCAGAACTTCAGAATGTGACATTAATTGAAAATAGGATCATTGCAGATATAATAGTTAAGATGAGGTCATTACTGTATTAGAGGAGGCCCTAAATACAAGGTGGGTGTCTTTATAAGGAGGTCATATAAAGACACACAGAAAAACATACACATGTTCACACACACAGAAAGAGGACATGTGAAAATAGAGACAGAAATTAGAGTGATGCAGCTACAAGTCAAAGGATACCAAGGATTGCCAGCAGCCAGCAGAAGCTGTAAGAAGATGCTTTCAGAGGATGCATGGTCCCACTGACACCTTCACTGCAGACTATTAGCCCCCAGGACTAAAGAAAATAAATTTCTGTTATTTTAAGCAACTAAGCTTGTGGTATTTTATAGGCTGCCCTAGAAAACTACTACCAAGGTTAATTAACAAAGAAAGTATAATTTGCTTGTTACAGTGCTAGTAGAAATAAATGCTCTTTAACAATTAGAGGACATTTTAGAATCTTGCATTACCTCAAAACTATAATTAAAACCATTAATTGCCAATCAAAATGTTCTTACTGTTTTTATCGTCTATTGCCTCATTTGACTACCTTGTTCCCCCTGTACAGTCAAAGCTAAACACTCAACCCACATATCATTTTTGCTCAAGTATTTGTTGGACAAGTGGTTCAATGAGGCATTGGTGGAATTTATCATTAAAATTATCAGCTTAGATATTCAGAAAAGTTGAGTAGCTGAAAGTCTTAGTTAAATTTTTGGCCAAACATTCAAAGTGAATATGGAAACTTTGTCACTGACTCTTCCTTTTACATCCACACACACATATGTGTACATATATACGCACATACACACATATACACATACCTGTGTGTAATAAATATATATGTAATCATATATATATATTTAAATGGCTACAGAACTAAACTCTATTTTTTTTACTCACATTTACTGCCACTTGAATGAATATTTTCCAAAATAGCAAAGTAAGAATGGAATATATGTTTTGAGGAAACAACTCAGTTTGCCCCATGTCAGTAAAAGAGAAGTTATTATCAGAAATATCTGCACACACAGTAGGAGTTATGTCTTCAGTGTCTCCAAAATCTCAATGAAAATAAAAACTGGAAAACTAGCTGTTCAAATACAAGTTAATAAAGTTTCTGTACATTAACATCTGAACTTTAAAGATTGTAAAAGAACATAATTCTTTGCAATTATGATATTATTCTTATCCAAAGATTTACCTGGAAAAATATGAACTGATTTAGAACTGCCTTATTAGAAGAGAATTAGCAAATTTCCAACATAAAGAAAAAGGAGCTCTACATAAGACCAAAACAGAATAGATATCCAATGCCATTAACTTAGTAATTAATTCCATAACCGCACCTTTAGATACATCTACATGCTATTTTTTTTTTAGACTTTTATATTTTTGTTTAAGTCAGCTATTGGAGTAGCATGTCTTTCACAACACATGTTTTCTGTGGTCAGTAAAACTGACTTTTCACCAGGCAAGAGGAAATAAAACTCACAATTGCCAAAACAGAGAGGAGAGAGCCGCTAAATCTATTTTTTTTATTTCCTTGGTCGTGCTCCTCTATAAAAAAGAAAAATCCTCTCTTTCATTCATATATTAAACATATGCAGTAGCGATCAGCTCTGCATCCCCCAATATGTCACTTTCAATCAAGCTTGAGTGAAAGGACTGAAACACAATTGGATATGTGATCCAAGAAACTAAATTGTCTCTTTTTTAAGCCCATTTGTTTCCATAGCCTCTCTGAACCCTAGAAGCTGTGTCCTTGGAATTGCTGAGCATGGATGACATCACATCTCACAGGCACCCAGAGCACCCTTGATGTTAACACGGCAGGACAAGAGATATCTATCCTGTACACAGTGCAGAGCTCCACAGGGACAGCTCATTTTCTTTTATTTTCAAACTTGCCATAAAATACATTATTCCCACAACTCAGTGTTAAAAAAAAAACAAGATTAATTTATCTGCAGTTGAAAATTGATATAACGTCTACTTACAAATGTATTTAACTTGATTATATCCACTCAAGAGGCCCAGTGTTTTTGACAATTTAAATAAGAATTACTAAGTAGGTAAAGTTTTTCATTCATTTTGATATATATGATATAGTACTTCTACAATGGAGATAAAATATTGTCTATAGACATTTCCAGTAAAAGATACCTTTGTGTAGAAAGCATATTAAATTAGCAACTAAAATCTTAATTAACAGTAATTTATATAAATAGAAGACACAGGTTATACTTATAAAAATGTAACAACCCTAAGCAAGTAGTTTAATCTCTTTGAGTCTCAAATTCCTCTCTGAAAACTCTGGATTGGAAGATATGCCCGACCAAATTTTATGGACTAAAAACTGGGTCATCAGAATTCAATCAAATAGATAAAAAAAATATAAAAAAATGCACCTTAAAATGTGGATTCTTAATGTTTTACTTTTAAATATTGTTTTATAAAATAAAGCAATCACATATGTTTTAAATTGGATAATGTAAAAAAGCATGTCAAAAATAATAATCTCCTTCCCTACCTTTACCTATCATCTAATCTCACTTCTTACAGTAACCTTCAATACTCTTTATTTCTTCTGCCATTAATCTTCATATTTCTAAATAGTAAGCTTATACAATTATTTCTATATTTATGAATTTCTAGAATACTGATTGATGTTCTATTTTGATCTGTATTTTTCATTGATAAAATAATCACAGACTTGTATTTCAGTTTTAGTTATGAAAACAGTATGGCAGTAATATTTTTAAAAATTCTGAAAAACAACCTACTCATAATTCTACAACCAAAAAAACATCAACTATTCAACTATTCATTTGGCCATATTCCTTTTCAGTTTTTTGCCATGTACATACTCATTTTTAAAAAGTTTTTATTGTTAATTTTTCCACTACAACTTATCCCTTTATATCTATACACTATTGTCTATGTCCGTAAATCCTTTTTCCTTTTTGATCAATCCCGCCATCCCCTAATCTCTGCCCACCATAGCTGCCATCCTGCTCTCTATCTAGGAGTCTGCGCTTACTTTGTTTATTAGTTCAGTTTGTTAATCAGATTCTACATATAAGTGAAATCATATGATATTTGTGTTTCATTGACTGGCTTATTTCACGCAGCATAATGTTCTCCAAGTCTATCCTAGCTGTCATAAATGGTAAAATTTTCTTTTTTATGGCCGAGTAGCATTTCATTGTGTAAATGTCCCATAGTTGTTTTATCCACTCATCTGCTGATGGACACCTGGGTTGCTCCCATATTCTAGTGACTATAAATAACACTGCAATAAACATAGAGATGCTTATGTTCCTTTCAATTAGTGTTTTGAGTTTCTTCAGATACATTGCCAGAAGTGGGATCACTGGGTCAAAAGGCAGATCCATTTTTACTTTTTCAAAGTATCTCCATACTGCTTTCCACAGTGGCTGCACCAACCTGCATTCCGACCAGCAGTGCAAAAGGGTTCCCCTTTCTCCAGATCCTCACTAGCACTTGTTGTTTATTGATTTATTGATGATTGCCATTCTGACACATGTAAGGCGATATCTCATTTTGGTTTTAATTTGCATTACCTAATGATTAGTGATGTTAAGCACCTTTTCAAATGCCTATTGGCCATCTCTGTCTTCTTTGGAGAGGTGTCTATTCAGGTACTTAGCCAATTTTTTAATTGGATAGTGTGATTTTTTGGTGTTGAGTTTTGTAAGTTCTTGATAAATTTTGAGTATTATCCCATTATCAGATGTATCTGCAAATATGTTCTACCATTCCATGTTTGTTTGTTTTTGAATTTTGTTTATGGTCTCCTTTGCTGTGCAAAAACTTTTTAGTTTGATATAGTCCAATTTGTTTATTTTTTCTTTTGTTTCCCTTGCCTGGGGAGATATATCCAATAATATATTGCTACCAGCAATGCCTGAGATTTTGATACCTATGTTTTCTTCTAGGATTTTTATAGTATTGGGTCTAATATTTAAGTCTTTAATCCATTTTGAATTTATTCTTTTGTATGGTATAAGAAGGTGGCCTAGTTTCATTTTTCTGAATGCATCTGTCCAATTCTGCCAACACCATTTATTGAATAAACCATGTTTAGCCCATTGTATGTGCTTGCTTTCTCTGTCAAATATTAATTGAGTATAAAGTTGTGGGTTTATTTTTGGGCTCTCTATTCTGTTGCATTGGTCTATGTGTCTGTTTTTATGCCAGTACCATGCTGTTTTGATTACTATGGCCTTATAGTATAGCTTGATGTTAGGTAGTGTGATTCCTCTTTGTTCCTCTTTCTCAGAATCACTGTTGCTATGTGGGACCTTTTGTGGTTCCATATACATTATTGAAATATTTGTTCTAGTTTTGTGAAATACAACATTGGAATCTTGAGTAAGAACTGCATTGAATCTATAGCTTGCTTTATGTAACATGCACATTTTAATGATGTTAATTCTTCCTATCCTTGAACATGGTGTGTGCTTCCACTTACTTGTATCTTCTTCAAATTCTTTCTTCAGTGTCTTATAATTTTATGAGGAAAGCTCAAATAGACTATCTAACTTTACACGTAAAGAACCTGAAAAAAAAAAAAACAATAAATAAAGCCTGAAGTGAGTAGAAGGAAGGAAATAATAAAGATCAGAGCACAAATAAATTAAATAAGAGTCAAAAAAATAATACAAAAAATCAGTGAATCCAAGAGCTGGTTCTTTGAAAAGATAAACAAGATTGAAAAACCTTTAAACATACTCATCAAGACAAAAAGAGAGAGGACCCAAATAAATAAAATCAGAAATAAAATTGGATAAATAACTGATACCAAAGACATACAAAGGATTATAAGAAAATATTATGAACTATATTTTTAAAAAATGGACAACCTAGATGAAATGGATAAATTCCTAGAAACATACAATCTTCCAAAACTAAATCAGAAAGAATCAGAGAATCTGAATAGATTACACATAGTGAAATTGAAGCAGTAATCAGAAAACTCCCAACAAAAATAAATCCTGGACCAGGTGGGCTTGTAGGTGAATTTTACCAAGCATTCTGGAAAGAACTAATATCTCTCCTTCTCAAACTATTTCGTAAAATTCAAGAGGAGGGGAAGCTGCCAGGCTCATTTTGTGAGGTCAGCATTATCCTAATTCCAAAATTGGATAAAGACACTACCAAAAAAGGAAATCACAGGCCAATATCCCTGGAACATAGATGCTAAAATCCTCAACAAAATATTAGCTAACCGAATACAGCAATACATCAAAAAGATCCTACATCACCAGATTTATCTCAGAGATGCAAGGTTGGTACAACATTCGCAAATCAATAAATGTGATTTGCCACATAAACAAAATGAAGGATAAAAACCACATGATCATATCAATCAATGCAGAAGAAGCATTTGACAACTTGCAGCACCTATTTATGATAAAAACCCTCAGCAAAGTGGGAATAGAGGGAAAATACCTAAACATAATAAAAGCCACATATGACAAATCGACTGCTAGCATCATACTCAATGGGCAAAAAGTACAAAATATTTTCCTTAAGATCAGGAACAAGACAGGCATGTCTGCTTTCACCTCTCTTATTCAACATAGTATTGGAAGTCCTAGTCATGGCAATCAGAAAAGAAGAAGAAATAAAAGGCATACAAGTTGGAAAGGAAGAAATAAAACTGTCTTTATTTGCAGATGACATGATCCTGTACATCGAGAACCCCACAGATTCCACCGAGAAACTACTAGAACTGATAAATGAACTGAGCAGGATACAAAATTAATACCCAGAAATCAGTTGCATTTTAAAAAAATATTATTTATTTTATATTTAGAGAATGGACGGGAAGGAGAACAAGAGGGAGAGAAACATCAATGTGTGGTTGCATCTCACGTGCCCCTTACTGTGGACCTGACCTGAAACCCAAACATGTGCCCTGACTGGGAATCAAACCTGCGACCCTCTGGTTCCCAGGCCAGTGCTCAGTCCACAGAGCCGCACCAGCCAGGGCCAGTTTTATATGTCAATAATTAACAGAAATGGAAATTAAGAAAACCATCCCATTCACAATTGCTTCAAAAATAATAAAACACCTAGGAATAAATATAACCAATGATATTCAGCTCTTTGGAATCTTCTGCTCAATCCTATATCCCAAAACCCATACCCTATCCATGCTATCAATATTGAAATTGTTGAGTCATCAGGTAGTTCCATTTTTAGCTTTTTGAAGAAATTCCACACTGTTTTCCACAGTGGTTGCCCTAGTCTGTATTCCCACCAACAGTGTATTAGGGTTCCCTTTTCTCTACAAACTCATCAGCACCCTTGTTTGTTGATTTATTTATGATGGCCATTCTGACTAAAGTAGTATCTCATTGTGGTTTTAATTTGCATTTCTTTGATGGCTAGTGATGCTGAGCATCCCTTCATGTATCTCTAGGCCCTGTGTATGTCCTCCTTGGAGAAGTATCTGTTCATGTCCTTTGCCCATTTTTTTAACTGGATTGTTTGTCTTCCTGGAGTGGAGTGGTGTGAGTTCTTTATATATTGGGGGATCAAACCTTTGTCTGAGGTGATTCCACTGCTGGGACTATACCCTAAGAATCCCAAAACACCAATTCAGAAGAATCTATGCATCTCAATGTTCATAGCAGCACAATTTTCAATAGCCAAGTTCTGGAAGCAACCTAAGTGCCAATCAGTAAATGAGTGGATCAAAAAACTATAGTACATTTACACAATGGAATACTACACAGCAGAAAGAAAGAGCTACTACCCTCCATGACAGCATAGATGGAACTGGAAAGCATTGTGTTAAGCGAAATAAGCCAGGTGGTGAAAGACAAATACCATATGATCTCACGTATAAGTGGAACCTAATCAAGAAAACAAACAAGCAAGAAAAATAAAGCCAGCAACACAGAAAGAAAAAACAAACCAACAGTAACCAGAGGGGAGGAGAAAGGGGGAAAATGGGGAAAAGAAAGGGAAGGGTCAAATCAAGGAATATGTATAAAGGACCCATGGACAAAGCCAAAGAGGGGAAGGATTGAGGGTGGGAGGTGGGGGTGGGTGGGACAGGGTGAAGTAGTGGCGGTAAAATGGAGACAAATGTATTTGAACAATAAAAAAAATTAAAAAAAAAAAAGAAACTGTTTAATGCATTACTGTGGACTACATAATTACTAGGATTAAGTTTCCATTCTTGTAAATTCCATTCTCCAGAATTACAATTGCTCATTTTTGTTTTGTTTCTAACCGATCTCTTAAAACATAATGTTTCAGAATGTCCAGGCATAGCAGCCTTCTTTTTCCCCCTAGAAGAAAACACTAACTTTCCACAGTTATCTTCTTACTCTAATTTCCACTGTATGGCTGTAAAGATTGAAAATTTTTTCCAAAATTCACTTTTGGGAATCTCTTGTTCCATGGATGTAAATTCTTTTATTGTTTATGTGTTTCTCACATATTCCCTAGCTTCCTCTAGAAACAATCAAAAGAAACATAGTATCTTTTTTATTTCTTTCATGTTTAAAAATGTTGTATCACATCCTCTCAGTTAAGTAAATTTCACCAACTACAGATATCTCTCCTCATCTTCACTGGGTGGTTTCCCCCGTCACAGGGCACAGAGAACAGTAGGTTGTTGAGTACTCTAGTCTTGATTCTAATTGCTAGTACATCCACCCTAAGGCATGAACCCCAATGCCTTCTGGCATACGTCCTGTCCTTGCAGGGATACACATAGGTAGCAGACAAGGCAATGTGAACGTAACACTGAAAAACATACTCACCAGGCTCCCTGCCAGTGAGAGAAACAAGAGTTTTACAGTACCCAGAAGTTCCCAAATGCACAAGCTGGTTATTTATCTATAATTATTCATGTTCCAGCTTTCGATCTCATCTAATTTTCCACCCAATATCATGTTCAGGGGAGGGCCACAGCTCGGGTTACATCTCCCCCCAAATCAGCCTGCATACATTTAGTGTCCTAATATACTGAGTGGACTGGGGTTTTAGGCTATGTTTTTCTTGCCTTAACAGACAGTTCTTATTATATATCTATTTAACATCTTTGCAGAGAAAGAGGACATCTTTTCCTTAATATCTTACAGACAATAGTATTAAAGAGAATTCATTTGGTTTTTTTCTATGGTCAGTACTTTGAGTTCCATTTTTTTAAACACAAACATTTTTTACCCTTTAGAGTGTTAGCATACTTCTAAAATGTTAAGTTTAATTTGCTCATTATACTTTGTTGTTGATCATACTCCTCTTCCATTTACTATTCACGGTTAGAAAGTAAGCACCTTCAGGGATTCGAAGACATAACTCCCCCAACGTCTAAGACCCAGTATTGCTATTCCATTCTCATTTCAAGTTTGCATATTTACTTGTGGCATCAGGGTGGACCCCACTAAAGAGCAAACAATTAATAATCTAATAATTTTTGGAGTTGTTCAAAATCTTCAAGGTAACAGGCTGAAATAAACCATTCACAAGCAGAAGTATCGCAGCTAAAGACCCATTTTTTGCAGTCTCAAAGTTTAATAAAAGTGTCTTACAAAACAAAATTTTTAAACCAAATGCATAAATACCAAGATGCTTACCTACACTGCCTCCCCACAAAAATCTCTATTTGGGAGCTAAAGGATTCTATATCAAACTTTAACTTAGAGATATGGGATTGGTTTAGAATTAAACAATTGATTTTTTTTAATATTTAAAACACAAAATGCCAAAAATGTCAGCCAAATTCCAACAAATATGGTATCAAGTTCTGCTTATTGGCCTGTTTTCCTACTTCATGATAATTGACACTTCCTATAGTTTACTTTTGTTTTTCATAAATCTAAGTCAAAGATGTCTATGAGCCCAAAACTGCTTTAACCCAGTGGAGGTCAGGTTAAAATAGAAATTGTTTCTTCTTGACCTTTTGGCTAAGATCAAGTGCAAGCAGAAACTAAATATAAATAAATCATCAAAATAAACTGCTAAATTAAAAAAAAGAGACAAATAAGGTATACTTCCAAAATCTTATATATTGACCATTTACACAATTTTAACTCACCAGACAACTTTCAGCTTTTAACTTCATTTTTCAATACATTTTCATTAAGTAATAGTGAGATAGTAAGCTTAAGAAAAATTTCCAAGTTACTGTCCTTTCTGATCCATTGATTTCTTCCGTGACCTTCTGTCTTGACACTGTTGGACCTCAATTTCACAATCTATAAAACCATTCCTGTTAGATTTGCTCTTGGACCAATTACTCAGGTCTTGAAATACCTTAGGAAAAAAAGAGATGACACATCTATCCCATCTCTTTATAGTATGCAGTTCAAAATAACGCAGGCTTTCTGTATTGCTTAAATCACTCTATAATCTGAATTTTCACATATTATGTATTTAATTATCTTATGTATTTTATGTAAGTTAAGGATATTGTAATTGTGATGATTAAACCTAGATTTAATCATCTTCAGTCTAAATTTAGATAATTAAAATACAATAAGAAAATATAGAATATATGATGGCAAAATTATAAAGGGTCGGCAACAGTAAGTTTAATTTGTGAGTGCATGAAACAGAGTTATTCTTGTATTATTATTTATTAATTATTTTACTATTTTCCATACAAACAACTGTAAACCTACTTTTGCTCATGCCTGTATTTCTTCAATAAATATTTAAAATTATTCTATGTTTGGAAAAAGGAAAGTTTTGTTCTAATGACACTAAAGAAACAGATAATATTTAGGATTCGTACTACAAAATACAACCTCTATGAACTCTTTATAACTCGAAGTGTTATTCTACTCTTTGCAGACAGGAGCATTTTAAGTTCTCTAGTACATGTGGTATAAAATAGAGAAATTGAAAATGAAGAGTAGTGATAACAGATATTGGACTTTCCCCCTTAAGATGCACAGACAGCAAAAACATCATACACAAATTTGGTGCAAAATAATTTCTAACTGTACTTATGTGTTATCATCTCAGCTTCTCCAGTCTTTAAGCCTTGAGATGGTCTCCACAAACACTGTAATGAAGATTTCCAGCATCTTCCCCAAGTCTTCTGTTTTCCCTTTTTGAATCTTAAATATTGTTTCATTACTATGAGAATACTGTGACAGCATTTGAAAAATTATTCCATTTCTAATTATTAGCCATGAGATCAGTTCAATTGATTGTTTAGTCATTTTATATCTGAATAATTAAAGAGTTGCTTTTTTTATTAAAAGTGAAAACCTCACCCTTACTTACATTTATTTTAATTATTAAAGAATGTTTTCCTTAAGATGATTAAATTAAATTAAGAAGGCAAAACCAAACAAATACGCACCCAGTTTAACAACCACTCTACTTTAATGGTACTTTTAAAAAAGGCTTCCTCACTAACCACAGAAACTGAAGTAAAATAGGCTGAACTCAGATTTCCTTACCATTTAGCTAAGCATCTGGAAACCTAAGACCCTTTTCTCCAAAGGTGACTAATAGCATCTTTCATTTCTTCATAAAGTATATATAGATAATTTATTAAAGCACAGAAAATATCAAGTAAACTCAAAGTCAAAAGATACTTTATTAATGTTAAATATGTATAACTTGGCAAGAATAAACTGGATTTCATAATATAGATGTTGGCTGAAATATAAGTTGCAAATTAATTTTATAGTTAGTATTAATGTATAATTAATAGAATATACTTGTTACAGTATTTTTGCATTAATACAAATACCGTACATCAATAATTAATACAAATGAAAAGATTGAAATACAATTGAATCACACCAATGGAATACAATTAATACAATAATATATAATTAATACAATATATTTAAAGAAAGGAATTTGCAGAACAAAACTTACCATTGATGAAAATATCACTGGGTTGAAAGACCTAAAATTATTTTCCTAAAGTGTTTCTCTCAAGGCATCTAATAGCAATTTTGTAACCCTAAGCGATAAAATGAACATATAAAATTACTTTTACTTAATATGACCCAAATTTGATGAAATCTTAAATATTAATTTAGATTACTCCTAGAATTGATATAAAAGTGTTTTTGAAGGATTATGAGAAGGAACAATTATTTCTCTAAATTATAGACACTTTAGGTTGTTTAATATATGTTTCAAATGCTATGCTTTGTTTTCCCCTCAAAGGTATTCTGAAAATCTCATTTCTTAGATTGGCTGAAGGTTAAATATGTTTAGGTAAAACCATATACTAATAAATACATATGTATATATTTAATAGATATATATCTAGATTTATAGATATTTTTATTTTGCTTTCTTGCAGGCAAACAACATATGATATTACCACAATTTATTAATGAAGAGTCATACATAGTCTTTTATTCAGTTGTCAGAAAGATCTATCAGATAAGCAAAATGACTCATATATCAAGTTACTGATTTAACTTTATCTATAGTATTTTGATGTTGTTTTATGAATAAGAGTAAAGAGAAAATAGTACCTGGTAAATGGCATTCCCATTTCAAATTGTGTATTTTAGAGCTTAATTATCACTTTGCCTAATTTTACCAAGCAATTAAACGAAGATACATTTTTTAAATGTGTGGGATGCTTGCCCTCTTGGCATAATATAAAATAATTCTTCAGTGCTACTTATTTGATTTTATCATCTTAATTAATAGCCTCAGGAAAGCGTCTAGCCGTCTACCTCCTCTTCACTGTACTGACATCCTGCCCCTTTGTGCACCCCCATCACAGTTTGGATGCTTCTGACGGAGGGGACAGCACAGTGACTTTTTCTTAGGTACCTTTATATAGGCAATTTGACATGCTATTTAGGCCCTGGTATCCTTGCATGGTGTTTCTTAATGAGTACCAGAGAGAGGAGAAAGTGTTCAGGATATAATGGGAACATTAAGGCAACAGAAGGTTAGGCAGATACCAGCTATATACGATGTCTGGTTAACAATCAATATTTTGAAATTGACAAGTTTACATTAGTTCATGATTACAGTTCTCATGTCAACTGCATGAGATGGCATTTTTGTTGACAACTTGGCAATCATTTGGAATTTAGTCTTCAATCCTGAGTCTTTTGTGCTGACTCTTCATAGATAAATTATGAGGAAAATAAAATACCATAGAAAGAAAACTGTAATACGGTCAACTAGCTATCAAAAAGCAGATATGTTTCCCTTTCTTTGTTGACTGCTGTTAACGTGAAGATTCAAATTTTACATCAACATAAAATTTGGTGATGATTTTTTATCTGGGCTAATATTGGAATATGTTGGCTAGAGTATAAGACAGCCTCTCTTTTGGAAACACTCACACATATACACATGCACATTTATACACATCCACACATGATATACTATCTTGTATGCACTGTATCTAAAACTCCATGTTAAAGATAGTAAATAAAAAAGTTTTATTTGAATCAGCAGAAACTTTAATCAATGTTATGGAGAACAATTTTGTGGATTTCTTCAGCATGGTGGGGAAAATAGATAAAATAAAATGTCAGGATACCAGAGAGAATAAATATGGCAAAAAAAGAAATTCCTAATAAATAATTATAGGTATTTCTCAGAAAGAATCATAATAAATTGCTAGAACTATACAATCTACTTAGATTGACCCTTGAATAAATAGAAAACATGAAAATAGCAATTATAAATAAGGGGATTGAATCAACTCCCAACAAAGAAAAGTCCAGGACCAGATGGCTTCACTGGTGGATTCTATCAAATATTTAAAGAAGAATTAATGCAAATTCTTCTAAAACTCTTCCAAAAAACTGAAGAGTAAGGAACACATCCAAACTCATTTTACTTGGCCAACATTACTCTTATACCAAAACCAAACAAGAATGCTACCAAAAAAAAAAAAATTGTAGGCCAACAACTGTGATGAACTTAGATGTAAAATCCCTCAACAAAATATTAGCAAACTGAATTTAACAGCATATTAAAAGGTTTGTACCCTATGATTAAGTAGGATTATTTTCCTAGATTGCAGGGGTGTTTCAAATTTTTAAATTGTAAAATAATTTTTACAATTATTCATGAATGAATAAATGTAAAACATCACATTAACCAAATGAAGGATAAAAATCATATAACTATCTCAAGAAATACAGAAAAAGCATTTGACAAAGTACAACACCCTTTCATGATAAAAAACTGAACAAATTAGACATAAAGGAAATGTATTTCAACATAACTAAGGTCACAAATGATAAGACCATATCTATTATTATTCTCAGTGGTGAAAACCTGAAAACTTTTTCTCTAAGATCAGGAACAAGACCAGGATGCCATTCTTACCACTTTTACTCAACATGGCACTAGCAGTCCTAGCCAAAGCAATAAGGAAACGAAAAAAAAAAAAAGACATCTAAATTGGAAAGGAAAAAGTAAAATTGCCTCTGTTTGCAGAAAATATGATCTCATACATAGAAAATCTTAAAGATTCTACCAAATAAAATGTTATAATAAATGACTTCAATAAAGTTGCAGGATAAAAGAAATTAATGTACCAAAATCTGTTGCATTTCTATACTATGATCAGAATGTATCAAATACCAACCAGTTGGTAATAGTAAAGGCAGGAGGCGGGCAAACACATCTTATAAAATTCACAAGGACACAGCTAAATTCTAACTAGTTCAATCTTCCCCTCCTTTTTATCTTCTCTTTCACATATATGTGCAAAACTATATTAAGATGTTAACTAATGGGAGGATGACTAACATTTTTTCCCTTTCCAAACTTGACTCAAGTAAAGGGGATCCCTTCAGAAAAAATAAAGGAACTCCAGGAGAACCACTCAAAAGGAATGGAGGGGGCATGTATAAACAAAAGGGAGATGAGCATCTTATTTCATAGCTGAACATTTTTTTATGTAGTGGATTGTTCTTTACCTTCTGTGCTCATTTGAGTCTTGAAGAAAAAGCGGTAGGACAGAGAGGTGTCCACAAAACAGGCTGTAGTACACGTTAGTAAGACAAGTACACATGAATGTCCTGTGGGTCAAGTGTGGGGTACTCTAGTAGTGGGGAGAAGAAAGGCAGAATGCAGGGTGCAGGAGTCTAATTAGAGGTAATTCTTCAAGACAGTGAACTGTACAGCTGGAGGTTCTCTGTGGTCCTCCCACAAAAATCACACATGCAGCTAAGTATTTGGAAACCTGCCCTACAGTGTGTTGTCAGACAGCCATTGTTAGTGAAAAGTCCTCTCCCATTCCTCTTCCCTACCCCAATCTGTTGAAAGAGTAAACTATAAGAAGAGGAAAGAAGGGAGAGAATTTAGCTATTTCAGGAGAAGGGCTTCTTTGGACTCTAGGTCATGTGAGCACAAGTCTATGTGTTCAAGTCTATGAACACAAGTCTATGAATGGGATTAAAATCTATGGGATTTTCCACAGGTATCATTTAGGAATGAATTTTTTAAAAAAGGAAATTCAACAGCATTGTAAAAGGCAGTCATCAAGGAAAACTAAAATCATTTCTTTTTTGTAGTCCACTGATTACAGATAGTTTAATAAATTGGTTGAAGTAATTGCTTGACAAGAAAATAGTAATAGAAAAATGGCCTATCATTATGATAGTACCAAACTCCACATAATAATTTTGACTGCAGTCTTGGGAAGGATTATGTTAACAATTTCATTCAAATAGGTCAATTATTTAATAATCTAAGAATGGGGTAGAACTCTTTACAGCTAACATGCATGACAGGTCCTAAGTTGGTAGGCTTAATAAATTTCTATTTCAAATAAAATAGCTAACAATCAATACTTAGTTTCAGAATTTTAAATAGTAAATTATCTATTCAATCTATGACATGAAAATTGAGGGTTTCAATCAATTATCTGAATAAATACAAAGATCCTTCTTAAGACAGCTTTGGCCTAGTCTACAGGCTTTCTTAAAACAGCACTTTTTATGTTAAGAGATAAAGAAAATTCCTGGAGGGAAATACATACAGTCTTATGCTCTTATGAGTTTATTTGCTTTGCCTCTGTGAAAGCACAGGGATCACCCATCAATCAGTAACCAGAACAAACATTTACCCAGATCCTAAAGATTCATGATAGCACAGTAATCTGAGGCAAAAGTGCTAGAGCCAGACTGCCTGAGACCAAACCCTTCGTGTTTATGTAACACTTACCTTAGGCAAGTTACTTAACAACTCTGAACCTAAATTTTCTCATTGTCAAAAACGGGGCTAATAGCTATTTTATTTCATAGTGTCCTTGTAAAATAGAAATTCAAATAATATACAGATCTCTCAGAATATTACTGTTACACAAGATACCAGTTATGAGTTTGCCATAAGCAGCTCTTGCCAAAAATCAACATAAACATTACTTGAGAAAGATAAAAGGGTAAGTATATATTGTCCTAGCTTCCCCTAAGTTTTATTCCTGTTTTCATCTTTGTACCTAGGTCACCTTATTTTGACATCCTGACATTTTTCAGGATTATATTTCATTACTCATATAACTCAGTATTAAAAAATAGGTAATAAAGAAGATTGCATAGGCATGCCCTTATATAAAAATATATTTAATATTTCTAAAATTGAATGGCAGCAAAATTATTTTTTATCTCCTAACAAAAGGATATATACTTCCTTTTTAAACATACAGAAAGGTTATATTCTTTTTTTTTTCAGTGCAGTGTATAGGAAACAAAATATATTGATCAATTGAAACCATATTACACAAGAATTTTTCTATATTAATCTCTCTTCTTCAAATATTTTACATTTTGTTATTATAATTCTAGAATCTCAAGTTAACTTTATTTTTGCAGTAGATCAAATTTAAATTATAAAAATAATTTAGAGTACTATGTGTAAATCACTACGGAGGTAGAATTTCTCATCCCACAGAACTATCATATCTCTGTAGAATGAAATGCAGTCATTAGCATTTACCAGTAAACTATATAAAGAGTAGGAGTCAATAACTATACAATATGCCTAAGATAAAATTTCCAACTAAATCCCTTACTTCTGGTGTCCTGGTCAGAAAGACAGAAAGAAAAGAAAAATAGATTGAAGGAGACACCAGGGAGTGAGAAGGAGAAAGAGAGAGAGAAAGGAAAAAGAGGAGGAGAGAGAAAGGGGAAGGGAGAGGGAACCAGAGAGGGATTTTAATGTTAGGTACAAATATCATAGATTACAGCTTCCCGTCAGTCATAGGCTAGGCATTAGTGGGAATAAATGAATTTTGTACTTCATTTCTAACTTTCTCAAGAATAGCAGGGATTATTATTAATTGTGAAAATAACATACAATTATACATGGATTTGTAAATGTCTAATGGTTGCTTTCTATAAGGAAATAAATATTCCCGAAAATGTTTTTTTTCCTTTGCTAAATACATTAAATATAAACCTGGTGTGTTACACAACAACTTACTCAATTTCAGTTTGTCCTAGGTTGGGAATTTGAAGAAAGGTTAGAAGGAAACAAAATGCATCCTTTTTACCTAAATTCAAAGGACACAAATAAAGTAATATAGTATTCAACTAGACTGCAATTACATTAGGAATTCTCACAACATCTTGCTGCAAATTCTTGGCCCTCTGCCTCAGGAGGAACATTCCATTGTAAGATGAAATAGAAGCATGTGTGGACCACTTTAATTTAGGAATGGAGTCCTTATCATTCTTCCCCCATTATATGCTGCAAGTAACCCTCCTTTAGAACATGGTGATTGAATACAGATAAAACCCACCAATCAGAGGTTTAGCAATGAACATTTTTGATACCTGAGTACAATCTGCTTCATATAGCATGAACCAATCAACATTCTACTTTTATCTTAACTAAGGACTTTTCAGAGGGCAGGGTTGCTAAAAGCAAATCTAAAGTAATATAAAAAGGTCTCCCTGGAGTTCAGACCAAATGAATGAAACATTGAAAACCAAACTTTCTTAAATATGTAAGTATTACCCACGAATGTTATTGATTAAAAATCCCTAGACAGGGAGAATCAAGATGGCGGAGGAGTAAGTGGAAGTCACACTGACCTCCTCCCAGGACCAACCTGGAATTACAACTAAATTGTGGAGAAAACACCTGGAACAAACAACCAAATAGTGAGAGAGGAGCCTTGTAACCTCGGAGACAGAAGAATTTGCTTTAGCGCAATCTAACTGGTAAGGAGTGCAGTACAGACCTAAGAAGGCTGGCGGAGTGCCCACGGGCAGCAGCATCAGATATTGAAATGGCCAGTTGGATCCCCCTGAGAAGACTGGGGTCTAAACAAAAAGCAGGGATCTCTAGACCACAGCACCAGAGCCCAAAAAGTACACAGAAAACAGCCAGCTGCGAAAGGTGGCAGGGTTGCTCTCTGCCAGAGACAGGAGGCTGGAGACGCAAAGAACTGTTTAAAGGGCCAAAATATAAATTTTTATTTGCAGCCACTTACCCTGGTCTCTGGCAAAGGCAAGGGCAGAATAGGCTAGAGGTGCCTGAGGAAAGACTGGGGAAGGAGGCTTTGGGGAGAAAACTGAGAGAGTAGCTGGTGGGATTTCAGTGCTGACCATCCCCCATGTGGCAGCAGCCATCTTGCTCAGGCAGAGACCACCCCGCCCCCCGAAAGGCACCAGTGTCAAAGGACCCAATAGCCACACCCCCAGGTGAGATTTCACCCCACCCTGTGCTGTCTAAACTGCCTGCTGAGTGCAGAGTGGCAGCCATAGACAGTAGATCTCTGGCTAAACGAGGTGCAGAGAGGTCTGGAGACACTTGAGGAGAGACTGGGGACTGAGGCTTTGGGGAGAGAATGGAGAAAGTAGCTGGTGCGATCCCAGGGCAGACTCCTTCCCCATACGGCAGCAATGTGAGAGGACCCAATAACCCGGCCCCCAGGAGGGACTATGCCCCGCCCTGAGCTGTCTAAGCCGCCTGCTGAGTGCAGGGTGACTAGATTAACAGCTGAAGGAGACAGCCATAAACACGAGATTCCTGGAAGTCTTGAACAGACTGCCTAAGGTCAGACAGGGACAACACCTGACATCATCAGAGGCAGATCCAGAAAGTAAAAACAGCAGTCTTCAACCATAGAAGTTCACACTGCCAAGTCAGGAAATCAAGACAGATCAACTTAAGAATCAGAAGCAAAAGAGAAGAGTCTCCCAAATAATGGGAAGACAAAGAAAAATGCCTCACTGGAAGGGAAAGGAGGAATCCACAGAAAGAGAAATAAATGAAATAGAGGCAAGTAAACTATCAGATATTGAGTTTAAAACAACGGTTCTAAGGAAGCTCAATGAGCTCAGTGAGCTCAGAGAGAATTACAAAAAACTACAGGGAAACTACAAGGTACTTACTGCAAACTCTATCAGCATGAAAAAGGACATAGAAACTATCAATAAGAGACAGGAGGAAATGAAGAATACAATTTCTGAATTGAAGAACACAGTAGGAATCAAAAGCACGCTAGACGAAGCTGAGGACCGAATCAGTGAGCTGGAAGACAAGGTAGAAAGAAGCTCCCAGAAAGAGCAAGAAAATGAAAAAATATTCAAAAAGAATGAAGAGGCATTGAGGGAAATGCAGGACAATGTGAAACATAATAATATCCTTATAATAGGGATAACAGAAGGAGAAGAGGATAAGGAAGGTATAGAGAACATGTTTGAAAAAGTCATGATGGAAAACTTCTCTAATTGGAGGAGAGAAAAAGTTACACAAGTCCAGGAAGCACAGAGGGTCCCATTCAAGAGGAACCCAATGAGTCCCACTCCAAGGCACTTCATCATTACAATGGCAAATAGCAAAGACAAACAGAGAATCCTAAAGCAAGCAAGGGAGAAAGAGGTGGTAACATATAAGGGAGCCCCAATACAGCCAGCATCTGACTTCTCAACAGAAACACTGCAAGCCAGAAGGGAATGGCAAGAAAATTCCAAGTCATGAAAAGCAAAGGCCTGCAACCAAGTCTGCTGTACCCAGCAAAGCTCTCAATTAGAATGGAAGGTGAAATAAGGAGTTTCCCCGACAAAAGAAGGCTAAAAAAATACACCTCCACGAAACCAGCACTGCAAAATATGCTAAAGGGACTGCTTTAAGAAGATGAAGAAAAAGAGTCTATGAATACTCAATTCCTTCCACACTCACTAATACTTGATACTACCAATATTTTTAATACGTATTAATCTGATTGTGACAATGATGTGTTATTTTAGTTGTTACTTTATTATTTGCTGAAACTAAACCTGTTTTTGTATATTTCTTGCCTATTTCTTTTTTTTAAAGGTTTAAATGACTTTTTGGTATTCTTTATCCATTTACTGATTAAAGGTTTGTAGAACTTTTTTCCCTAAAAAAAAAACAAACCTATTAACCATGTTTTAGATGTGTTGCAAATACTTTTCTATTCTATTCCTTGTCCTTTATTTTTTTATATGTATATTACTATATAGTTATATGTTTAATATAGTCATAATCAATATTTACTTTATAACTTCTGGGTTTGAATAATATACTTCAGGTGATGAAAAATATTATTTCTATTTTCTTCTAAAACTCCTTAGATTCTACATATTGATTTTCATCTCACCTGAATATTTCTTACATAATGTGTGAAATAGGGCTCTTTATTTTTTTTATTTCAGGAAATAGTGATCTATGCACCTTATTTGTTGAGTAAGCCTTATTTTACCCATTGATTTGAAATATCAACTTAATCATATATTGTTAGACAGATATATACATTTGTCTCTAGAATGCTCATTATATTTCATTGATCTACTTCATTATTTTTGTGCTGGTGTCATGTTGGTTTAATTGCTAAGACTTAATAATGGTTTTAAACTTTTTAAATATTTTATAATTAACTTTGACATTTAAAAAAATTAAATAAAATCAGTCTGTATTTAAGAAAGAAAGAAAGAGAGAGAGATGGAACTCCTGCCTTTTGCAACAACATGGATGGAACTGGAGAATATTAAGCTAAGTGAAATAAGCCAGTTGATGAAAGACAAATACCGTATGATCTCACCTATAAGTGGACTCTATTCAACAAAATAAACTAATGAACAAAACAAACCACAGGCATGGAAACATGGAGCAGACTGAAAGTAACCAGAGGGGATGGGGAATGAGGACAACGGTGGAAAGGAGAAGAAGGGACTAGACAAAGAATATGTATGAATGACCCATGGACATGGACAACAGAGTGGGAATTGACTATGGGAGTGGGGATTGGGGATGGGATGCGTGGAAGGGGGTAAAGGGGTAAAAATTGAGAGAAGTGTAATAGAATAAACATGGTTTATAAGTTTAAAAAAATAAAAATAAAAACATAAAAAAAAGCCCTAGACAATTAAAATTGAATACAAAACATTTATTATGGGTGTCTTTGAATATTTCAAACATCCTAAGCAGCACATAAAACATACTGCAATAAAAATTAATGCAAAAAGACTCAAAATATTATATATCTTACATAAAACCATCATAGGAAGTACATCTTCATTATAGCTAATATTTTTTCAAAATTTTATCTATAGCTTTGTTTTGATATCTTTTATGGTTTTAATAATATAAATTTGATACTACATAAGAGGTCGTTATCTTACTAGAAATGAAGATAAAAGAATATCAAATCAAACTAACCAATGATCTGAATTACTCATGTATTGAATCTTGCTCAAAATACAGTAGTTAGATTATTTTCCTTTGGATATTCAAATCTGAGAAATAGGCTGAAATTCCTATTAGTAGTTAAACTTATTAAAATGCAAAAATTAGGTACCCATATTCCAAACAAGTAGAACAGTCTGAAAATTAGCGAGTACCCAATGAAAACAAAATTTGTTAAATTTATTAATTTGTTAATTAGCTTTTTGATTAATCATCCATATGCTTTATTTTTTGAAGACCAGTTTGAGTATCAAAATACTATAAATCACTTATTTGAAGTTCTGTTTTACCACTATTATAAAATACATTGCCCAAATATCATGGTATGTTTATTTGTTCTGCCAGCACTATTAAAAATGTGTGCATGACTCATTAGTATTTTATGATAATTAATAGTATCATTTAGAAAATTCATCTCCTAGGAGATGAGGATTTGTGTCTTCCCTATCAGTTCTCTTTTTTTGATCCAAGAAAACACTTTGATCACAATACTTAAACTTTTTTTTATTTGCTTATTTTTTGTGGCAACCAATGCTGATTAACTGTTGGATCCCAGGATAATCTGTCCTATCTAACTGATATTGCCATTATTTATCAAGTTCTTCCTTTCCCTAGATCAGTAGTGACTGTTTCTGAAATGTCCAGTGGTACAGTCAGTTCTCAGTGTTTCCTAATTTCTGTCTGCATTCTATACATTTTTTACAATCTGCTTTTTATTGCTCTTTACTATCTCTTTCTATTTGGAGTATGTATTAGTCAGGGTAAGTAATGTCTGCTATGTAATAAACAACCTTGAAATCTTGAAGGATTAACAACATAAATTTTTATCATTCACTGACGTGGACCCATGTGTACAGCTTGGTCCCTAGGAAAGGGAAGGAAAGATCCTCATGTGTGGAGCAATTCAGAGAGCCAGTATAGCTGAAGACTGGCCATTTCTAACATAAGTCTTTAAATTCATAGCCAATCAACCAAAGAGAGAGAGAAAGAGACTGTGTAACAGCTCGGAATTGCTTTACACCAGAGGTGGCACATCACTTCTGCTTACATTTCAATGCTGTTAATCAGTCTTACGACTCCACCTATAATCAAAAAACTAGAAAACATAATTTAACAGTGTTCATGAAATGGAAAAAATGATTGAGCATCTGGCCAATATTTGACACAAATATTACATAAACTCATGGTCTTTACAGACTCAACTTGTTCCAAACAATTATTTTTTATCACTGTCACTGTCATCTTGATACAAAAATTGCTAAGACATTTCCAGTGTAAGTTTCCATAATACTTCCTGAAAAGATCTTAGGTCTGAAAAAAATTTTATTCCAGGCAGTGCAATGATATAAAAGATCCCTCCTAATCTTCTCTTTACTCAAGACAAGGATTCAGCTAAGCTCTCAATTATTTTTAAATGGAGAATAGTAGTAAAATCCAATATAAAGACACTAGGGATAAACATGGGCCAAGATTGCTGCAACTGTTGGGTCAGTTTTAGCAGTGACACAACAAAAGACAAGATTTGGCAAAAGTAGGTTTACAGTTGTGACTACACAGAACAGTTTATTCTTGGATTATTTATTAATTACGTATTGTATTAAACCTACTTTTTCCCAATGCTGTATATGTTTAAGATTATAAATTGAAATTTATTTTTTAATTTAACATATTATCTTATGTACCCTTTCTAAAAAATAGTAATGGGGTTTTATTGACAACTAAGTTTGTTTACAACTTTCACAACAGTTATTGGGGACTTTGTTCAAAGCTTTTCCAGGCTCAGATGGGAGCCTAATCAAAGTATTTCCAGATGAATGATGCTTGAACCATGTCATTTTTTAAATATACCTTTGACTGTAATCAGAAAGCTGGTTTGACTTCTATAGCTAATAGCCAAAGTGTGTCAAAAGTTTCATTTTAAGCTGAATGGAGATTTATACAGAAGATATACTATATTCTCTTACAGGGAGAATTTAGCCTACCATACTACCACACAAATTGTTATAATATTTTAAAACTTTATGTAACTAAGTTTCAGGTTTCCTTTTTCTCTTCACACTTTGAAGGGAACATATCATCACTTATTTTTATTACTGAAGCCTAAAATTCTAGAAGTTATTTTGTGTATTTCATTTGCAGGGCCTTTTCTATTCCCAAATTCATTCATATGCAGAATTACCCATGAAATTCTGAAGAAAACAGGATGTCATTCTCTAAATGAAACACTTGGAAGGAGGATATTTCTATTTCAAGCCTCCAGTTTATTTTAATTTATTTGCTGATGGAGCCAAGATTTGCAAGAACAGTCCCACATTCTCATGCTGATTCTAAGTGCAAAAATCTACATCATGACCTTTGTATTAACAGACACAATATATCCTTAAAAATAGAGTATTCCAACCATATGTGCCAGAGCCCTAGTGGTTTCCAATTTGAGCAGACATTACTATGGAAAAGCTTCAGTCTTGAGAAGGGGGCTTTCACACAACTGAAGGTGAATTAAAAAATAAAAAAAGAGAGCAAATGCTGAGCTTAAAATACATTCAGAATACCAGCATCAAAAATAGAATGAAAATGTATGCCTCAACTTAAGCAGTTTTTGTCTGTCACTCATTTCATGGTTTATCATCATTCTCAAGTGAATGTTATCAAGACGACGCTCTTGTCTCCTCAGTCTCCATCCCATCTCCCCTGACTACTCTTCCTTATTCCACGAACAATCCTCAGATGAGACTTAGAGCAAGACTGAGTTTGCTGTCCACATTTGGATTGCACCTCCTTGGATGGGGTCAAATCAATGAGAATCAATGAGAAAGGCAACCTTTCTCTCTGCTCATGCTCACTCCTCCCACCCTTCTAGAACCACAGAAGAGGATAAATAACACTAGCCTTTTTGGAGTAAACTTTGTGATGGCAAAATAATTGAATAGCTGATGTTTTATTAGTAAATAACTTGTTACTGACTAATAAATCTTTGGCCAACTTGATTATTTGAAAGAATAAGAAGCTGTTGAAGTTGTTAAGCAAATGGTCAGTGGGGACTGGAGAGGCCCTTAAAGGAAATAACAGTCCAATGTTTTCCTTCTAAGGTGGGAAAATAGATATCAATTACAATATCAATTAACAGTGCATAACATCACATAGTTTCCTACGAGTTTCCTTACTATATTTAATCATCACCTTGTGAATTAGATGTGTAATTTTTATGTGTGTAATTTTCAGTTGAAGAAATGTAGATATGGAGAATCTAAGCGACTTAGCCTGTCTTCAAGTTAGTGTATCCTAGAGTCAGCATTTTATAAAACTCTAATCCTTTGATTTGAAATCTGATACTTTTTTTTTTCATTACACCAGTGACTTTCATATTGTCTTCTGCAGTGACACAGGTCTCTGGAAAGGAGCTTTGGTGGTTACCGTAGTATTGCCCCTTGTGTAAGTCAAAGCAACCCCATTTCAATTGGTTGTTTAAATTTGAAATTGATGTTAAGATCACTTTTGAAAATTTAAAAAATAATAGTTCCAATAACTAAAATACGCAAACAACAGTTTTTCAGTAACAAAACATTGTATTCCATCTTGTTTCTTTTACCAAATAGAGACTGCTTAAAGTGATTCCTGTTAAAAATTTATCTTTCAAGCTTATGTAGAACTCAACACATTCAAACTGTGAGACTGAGGTGCTGCCGGCTGCACCAGGAGGACCCCTCTATGTTTACTAGAAAAACACAAGAATTGTAAGATTGGGCTACTTTTTAAGGCTAGCAGATACACATACATACGTGTGTGTGTATACTATATTATATATTATATATAAAATCTATGTATATATACTTTTTAAAAGATCAAGTGGTAGTTTACTTAATTTATTAGATTTAGCAAATGTCCGAGGCATCTATGAGAACGGCAGAGGTATCTCTCCATGACAGGACCCTGGCTCTTCCACAGAAATTGAATTAAGGTTGACACCTAACCTAACTTGTGCCAATTTCATTACCTTCCACATATCAAATCACATAGATACAGCATGTTAAAGCTGAAAGCTGAGTCACATAATGCATAGCATCACAAACTACAAAACAGCCCAGCTTTTTAACCTTTCTGGAACCTTTGTTTTTCAGTGTTTCCTTTGATTCCTTGACATTCTGTTTTATTGCTTAAGTTAACTCAAGCTTTTGCTTTTCCTCTCCTTTGCAATTAAAAATACCTTGCATAAAAGAGTAGTAATTTAAAAATCTATTTGTGGAAGCAGTTGTGTTCTGTAATTCAGACTTTTTTTCTTTTTAATCTTTCCTTATTAATGAGCTGAAGAAAAATACTTAATATTATATAGTACATCATAAACTCATCAAAAAACTATAAGAATTTTCTTAATTTGTTTCTACTGTATTTTCATAACAAATACAAATGATCTAAATACAGGTAAAATTATATCTCTGTAAAGCCTAATAAATAAATCAATGGCAACATCTTTCAGATGTTAAATTTAATTTCTCTTTTCTTAATCTCTACTTCTAATTCTAGAAATGCATGTCTATATTTGAGGAATCTTTACAATATTTTAAAATAGACTACTTAATTTTACAATATTGTCTCAAATATTATTATTACTGCATATGGCATTTTGTCTAAATACATGCTAAATTGGACTATTCTTAAATGATAACCATATGAAGTAAAATCCCTATTTTACATTATATTCTATTTGCAGAAATGTGAATGGTACAAAATGAATAATTATATATAAAGGGAGATTTTATTTATGATGATTGAACTGTTAAATTTGATTGTATCTTACTGTATATTACTTTATTAACCTGGGGAAAAGAGGACACCTTGCACGTCTTTTAACAACCATCATTATTCAATTAAGAAGACTATTTGAAAAATACAATTATAATGGGAAACAGCTAACTTGGATCATCTGAAAATCTTCTAATCATTTTTTTGGTTTGTCCTTAATTGTTGTACATTATTGCCTTATGTTTCTTTGGCTCAGCTACCCATCAATTCACAATTTATTATAATAACCTTCCAACTCTCCTCCATATCTTTAGCTCCTTTCTTTCTTGTGACCTCAAATCCACTGCAACCTGTACCCAGCCCAGTTTTAGGAAAATCATACTGCTGATTCAAGATTCTCCAAGTTGGTACTAGCTGGTCCAATACAAACTGTTTTCATAGCGTCAAGCATTTGTAATACATTTTTTCTAATCTTCATAATCATCTTGTTAATGTATAAATTAGGTACAGTGAGATATTAACAAAATATAATAATAAAATAGGACAGATATAAAAATATACTGTAATAAAGTGCAGTTTCTCAAAACATTTTATTGTACTGTATTTACGCTTTTTCTTGCAATGGGAGATGATAAAAATGCATACATGATGAGATGAAGTGAGGTTAATGAGACATTATACAGTAAAATAAGACTTATTCGAACACAAATACTGCAATACTGGAACAGTTGATCCAGTAACTTAGTCAGCTACGAAGTGACTAATGGTAAGGGGAAGCTGCAATGGGGAGAGGCCGGGCAAAGGGATGATTCCGGTCTTGGCCCAGATGGAGCAAAACTGCACGAAATTTCATCTCGCTATTCAGAATGGCCCACTACTTAAAACTCATGAATTGTTTATTTCTGGCTTTTTCAGATAGTATTATTGACTGAAATTGATGGCAGATAACTGATATAGCTGGCAAGAGAAACTGCACATAAGGGGGGAACTACTATACTATTCTCAGAGGAAACGTATAAGAGTAAGCAAAAGAGGAGGAAAGAAACCTACAAACATTTGCATGCAGATGAAGTCCATCCTCTGTCCAAAATCCAAGCAGTTTTAGCACAGGGAGGTCCCCAGAGCCATCTTAACCTGAAGCAAACTGTCTTACACACTCTGAGGATAATCTAAGGAAAGAATGTAACTCAAATGTTAGCAGCCTACACTCAGAAACTGGGAGATGGGTAATGTCAGGTCAGTAAAGGAAATTTTGGCAAGGCAGCAACAGTCTACCACAACCACCGAAGTAGCTTCCAAAGGTAGAGATTTGAGAAACTGCAAGGCATAATCTAAAAGAAATGTGATTATTATGATCGAATTAATTTTGGTTAAATTTCAGCTCTGGAATTTAATTTTTGAGTTAACTTAAACAAGTTATTTCACACTTATTGGCCTAGTGCTACTGAACAAAGTGGGATTCAGCCACCTGCCACCGTACACAAGCGTATCACAGTAACTGCTGGGGAAGGAAAAAGGTTTTCATTGACAGGCTGCCCAGTTTAGGAGTGTGTGGGCTTCCCTGCGCCAAGCCATTATCTTCTGCATAACACAGAAATCCCCTTGCTTCCAAAAAGACTGAAATCCAAATGCATACACTGGGCCCCCCATCCATACTTATCTGTATTTTTAAAGTCTAATGCTGCTGTGTGAATGGGTCTCCGCCTCTCCAGCTCCAAGCTCTGTTTCTCTGGAGTGTGCATTTGGGGGGCTGCCGTCTTCATTTCCCCACTGCAGCTTCTTCTCACTCCTGAGGCTGGATCACCCTGCCAGAGCACTAGCTGGTCATGCAAGGAGCTCTGTTCGCGGGACCCAGGCATCCAAGGCTGCTTGCGCCCCCGGGGCCAGCGAACGTTCCTGGCCCACACATCTGTTGCTGCTCTCAGAGCAAGAGAATGGGGGCCGTCCAGGACGCGCCATGTGGTACATGCCTGCTCCTGACCGTGCAAACAAAATGGAAAGCAAGAGCCGGGTCTTGCTAACCCTCTGGTGTCTCACCACCTGGGCAGGGTAAGAAAAACACAAAAAGTCCCAAAATCCCATGCAAGATGGAAGTGTCCAAATTCCCAGCCAGTCTAGGCTGGTGTCCGCTATGCGCTACAGCCCACACAGCATTTCTCCCCTTCCTCCTGCTGCCATGGTCTGGAAGCCGGTAGGACGGCTTCTTATCAGGCACGGGACCACAGAGCCTCTGCTCAGGGTGGGCTGTCCTGTTCACCTCCACGGTACATGGGCGCTGTGACCTTCTCAGCCTGCACATACGCTTTTACATGAGCCACATGACTTGTTTGTTTACCCTCCCCCAGGCGTATAGAAGCCTGTCACAGCCCCAGCTGTGGCTTCAATCCACCATCTTGGGGTTTCCTGCAACCCCTCCCCCGTTTTGGGTAGTGCAGCCTTTTTTGGGCCAGCGCGGGTTCCCAGCTCCCCTCTGTCCAGGAATCTGGCCAGACATCTCCATTACACTGGGAACATTCCTTTGTGGTGATTAGAGGGATTTAAAGCTTTTGTCACATAGTAAGCACTCGGTATCTAGTAAGCATTAGTAAGGCCTGTAAAACAAAGCACTTGGTGGCTTTTCTAATATCTGTACCAATTCAAAGAACATTGATTTATTACACAAAAATAATTTAAAACTAATTTAAAAGTAAATTTTTGCTGCAGCCTCCCTCAAAGAAAAAAAGAAAGAAAGAAAGAAGGAAAGCCACTAGGAATTATATAACAAATACACGTCAAACTATTTTACCATCCTCATTTTTAAACTGTCCTAAAATCCACGCAACACTGCAGGTGTCCCTAAAGTTTCAGCCTTTCCTCTTTCTGAACCACCCCAAGCTACATTCCTTTATCAGGCCACCTGGAATTTTTCTTTTTGTATTAGTTTGCTAGAGTCACCATAACAAAGCACCACAAACTTGGTGGTTTAAACAACAAAAATTTATCTTCCCACAATTCCGGAAGTCTAGTATCTGTCAAAGTGTTGGTGGGGTTTGGCTTCATCTGTGACTCCTCATGGGTGTCTTCACGTGGTCTTCCCTCTGCGTGTGTCTGTGTCCTAATCTCCTCTTTGTATAGGACACCAGTCATATTGGATCTGAGACCATCTTAATTACCTTATTTTAATTTAATTATCTTCCTAAAGACCCTATTTGTAAAATATGATCACATTCTGAGGTACTAGAAATTAGGATTTCAATATCTGGATTTGGAAGGGAAGGAGGAACACATCAGCCTTTAAGAGTTAAACTTGTCCTCTCTGGTAGCTATAACATTACCAGACACCTTCTGTTACTTCCAGAGACTCTGTGTTTTCCAGTGTAAATCTTATGGGCTTTTCTGACTTTACAACTTTTGCTTATTACTTTTTATTGTGATGGGTATAAAAATGACCCAGGAGTCACTCTGTTACAGGAAAAACTCTTTTGGGTACTTCTTTGGCAAGTGAGAGTGAGTTAGTATGAATGTTCATGAATTAAAATTTTTCCTATCACATTTTATAATAAAAATAAATTTTCAAATAATTTAAAATAAGTCTTATAATAAAACACCTCATTGAAATTCAACGTTGGTAGTAGTAATACATGTTAAAGTTGGCAGTGATCATCTTACTGGAGATGTGAGCAAGAGCTAAGTACAGTATGATTTTAAGTTGAAGACAGTATGACTATTTCACCTTTTCCTTAGGCAAAGATTTGTTTTGTTTTAATATCAAATCCAGAGTAGAGAATAGACTGAACATTTACAGAGATGGTATTTGTTTTATAAAATGTAAATTTTTTGCAAACAAGTAATATTATTAGAAAGAAAATTACTAGATCAAGATCATTTTGTTTAAACATATATCATTTTCTAGAGAGCTTAATGATATATCTGCCTGTAACTGGTGCCTGAAAGCAGTACCAGATCTGGACAAACACAGCTCATTATGTTACTGGACAGGGGTTTGGCCCTGAGTGGGTCTGCCAAGGGCCAGCTATAGTGTGTGGGTTCTTGATTTCATATAGGAAATTTTTCACAACATGAGTACAAATGACTATGAGGATACATTTATTAAAGCTGGGGACAGTAAAGTAAGGAAGGGCTTAGAATAGAAGAAGCAACAGGAGAGACTGGGTTGGCTGCCTTATCTCATTGGGAAATCAGAGAAAACGGGGCTCCTGGGATAGATTCAAGAGATTAGCCCAGGACAAGCTGCCAGGTGCTTATCGCCTTAGAGTTTAGAAGACACGTGCCTGTGGAGAAAGAAGTTGGGGGAGAAGAAGGAGAGGGAAAAGGAAATGGTGCGGGCTGCTCCCGGCGGGGAGAGCACCTGGGTGGGGAATCTTAGCAAAAATCTCAGCTCAGGGCTTCAGCAAGAATATTTATCACTTCTCCAGGTGTGCCCTTTCAGGGTTGTGGTTTCCACTTCCACTTCCAGGGTCAGTCACAGGGCAGGGAGTCTTTAGTCATTGAAGTTGGTTCTGGCAACACCCACCTGGTTTTTGCTGATTTTCTGGGCCTGGAGCTGAAACACAACTGAGGCCCAGATGCTATCCCCTAGATGTTATCTTCTGGGATGGAAGACCAGGGGAGGAAAGGTTACCCTGGGAGTGAGGTCCTTGTTTTCCCAGTATTGCCCCCTACCAGGCACTCAGACCTTCTGCCCTGGTGACCATCTGCACCTGGGTGTAAATTGCTCAGCCATTGTGTTCAGCGGTCTGTCTCAGTTTCTCTATTCCATTTGCCAGGGAATTTTCCTAGCTTCTTACTATTCTGTCTTAATTAGAGAGAGAGGATCTCAATCTTCTCTCTCTCTTGATATATATTTATATATATATTAGATTTATATATTTATATATGTGTGTGTATATATGTATGTGTGTATATCTATCTATCTATATCTATCTATCTCTAGAGAGACATAGAGATAGAGACAGAGAAAGGGAAAGAGAGAGACTGCTACTGGGATGCTTACTAAGGAAAGAAGTCACCTGTCTAGGAAACACATTATATTCTCCAACTCAGTGAAGTGGAAACCCTTTTTGAAAAGAAACAGCCTAAGGATCAAAACCAAGCCAAACAATGAGGTGATAAGTAGAGGGTATCAGTTTATAAAATACTTAAAACAGTGAGAGAGAGAGAGAGAGAGAGAGAGAGAGAGAGAGAGAGAGGAGAGAGAGAGAGAGAGGGAGAGAGATCTAAGAACAGTTAATATTTTTAAGTTAATGCACATTTTCTTTGTAAGAGATATTAACCATTATTTTTTTATTTAATAAATAATTCTTCAAGGTATGCATGATTATTACTAAATAATCCAAAGCTTTCCATTCCTTATTTCTTTCCAGTATGAATTTTTAAAATGAGTTCAACGGCTCCGATCCTTCAGAATCATCATTAACTTACCAGTCTTTATTTATTAATGTTTCTTCCTCACATCTTTTGCTCTCTTTTCTCCAAAGTATTTGTAAAATATTCTTTTCAGACCCTTTGCTACCATGAATTATTTCTGCCTTTTTTCTACTACTGAAAAGCTACAAAAAAATGTAGCATCACTTAGTTGTATTTTCTTTGCCTTTTCAATATCAGCTTTAATTATAATATAGAATCATAATCAGATTTTTATAAAATAATACTGATGACTTAACAGTATAATTTGTTATAATTATCCATATATTTCCAAGCTGCTTGAAAAATATAAGCATATAAGACCCATCTAATTTATGATGGATCTATCTGTATGTATATAAATTTATATAAAATAGTACATTCACAGGTTGTTGGTGACACTGTACACTAACATTAGCAATATGTACTAGGAATCTCTGACAAAGTATGTAAACCACATATTAGGTTAATCTCACTTAAAATATATGTATATTTACTGGGCTGGAGGCATAAGCCACCTATATTCCCCTTCTAGACTGAGGTACATGTTCCCCCCACAAGTTTCTGGGAATATTTACAGCAGATGTCTTTTAGCTACTGCACTCTCAGGGAATTGTCCTCAGCTGAAAAGAGTATTTTTATTCAAGGTCATATCTCTCTCCAGGAGATCAGGATGCATCCAATGACTGATTGATATTGAAATATAAACTCCTGGTGCCATTGCCTCAAGTTGAAACAAGTTTGAAGCATTGTTCCATCTCTAGAGCATCGATATAACCACTGAGGCCCTTGGTATAATTACATCATAGTTCACTTCTTCCCTCTGTCCAATCTTGCTTCTTTCACTCTTCCTCGGAAGAGTGAAAAGTCCACAGATGTCAATCCTGAATGTTACATCCACAGATGTCAATCCTGAATGTTAGTTCCTTATAAATTTCCAGCATAAAAATCTCAGCCTCATAATCTATTCCCCAAACAAACCACTATAAAAGTGTTGGTACCATGGCTGGTCCAAGGAAGCAGACTCTAAAACAAGATTTTTGACCTGTACCATTTGCTACTAGGGTGCAAAACAAAACCCGTTGCAGGTTGTTCCATGCAACTGTTAAATTTTGCCAATAGTTAACATCTTATATTTGCCAAAAGATAGAGATGCACTGGCAGGTATCATATTTGTGTTTTTTTTAAAGTTCTTTGGAAATGCAAATTATAAGAATAATTATATCTTGATATTTCTTGCTATGTGCCATGCATGTACTACAGGACAACATTAAAAAGTGGAGGCGGTTATTCATTGAAAAAAAGTAAGTGTTCAAGGCAGAAGTCCTTTTTGAAAAGAAACTCTTATCTTCTATAGCCAGAGGGCAGAAAAGCCTAAGGGAGAAGTTCATGACAATTATAAAGAAGAGTAGAGTTCCAAGGAAGAGAAATCTAATGAATTGGACCAGAATCTAATTATATGAGTAGCAAAGTTCAGGCAAGGTTAATTCTCTGTCCCCTCTAAATGGGTCAGGTTTGCTGTGCCAACCATTTTTAGGAAAGAATGGTGTATTGAGACCAGGCTTGAGGACATCTATTTCACTGAACTCAAAAGTGATGACATGCCAGACTCCACTGAACTCTCTTTGGACTTGGGAAAGGGTCTCACTCCTTGCTGTCAGAGGGTAGAGCTACCTTCTTGCTTAAATATATTACAAGCTTCTGCCTTTCAAGACAACATGTGTACTCTTTAGGATCAACCCACAAGTCCCCTCATTGTCAAGCACCAATTACTAAAGTAAAGTCATAACATAACCGTGGGAAGTTCTGGACATTCTCCTAAAATACAGGACATAGCACTCTGGCAATGATCTCAGGAAACAATATTAACATGTTGTTCTTGAAAATATGGGAAAAGTAATGGTCTACAGTGCCAGGGTGTCCAACCTTTCGGTGTCTCTAGGCCACACTGGAAGAAGAAGAGCTGTCTTGGGCCACAAGTTAAATACAAAAACACTAATGAAAACTGATGAGCAAAAAAAAAAAAAAGGTTTTAATGAAATTTACAGTTTTGTGCTGGGCTGTATTCACAGTCATCTTGGGCCACATGTGGCCCATGGGCCATGGGTTGGACACCCCTGGTACACTATGTTAATAGACCAGCATGTGGCTGACTGTGAAAGAAAGGACCAAAAAGCTCAGAGAAGTAGGCATGTTAGAGTGGATATATGATGTAAGGCTGAAAAGTCCACCATCTCCCTTTATACATCCAAAGGACACCAAGGGCACCAACGTGGTAAAGAATGCACTCATGAGAAAACACTAGCATTAGTCTAAACTTCAATGGATGCTGTCCCCTGTAACAGGACCAATGGTAATAGATTCTGATATAGAATTAAGCTCACTGACAGCAATGGAGATTGCACATGCCCTCTCCTTTTCTTCCCACCCACCCATAAGAGAGGCCAGGTAGAAGTATTTAACCATCAGGAGCAAGTGGAGTTAATATTATCAAAGTGAAAGACAATGCTGGATAGAAAGCCAAGAAAGCCTGATTGCAAGGAGCTATGGATATGGCTAATAGAACACAGAGTCTCTAGAATCAAGAATGTTGGACAGCCATTGAGGTCTTGTTTGATTTATATAATCAAAGGGGGAGGAGGAGAGAAAGAGGAAGAGGAAGACAGAAGGAAAAAGAGGAAAAATGGGAGAAAATTATAAGGAAACTGAATCTTACTGTCGCAAAGTCATGATCCTTTGCCAAGTTTATGGACCTGAGCCTATTTCCAGACCCTGGCTGACAGAAGGAAATGCCAAGTTTTTAAAAGAAGAAGCCAGCAAAACCACATCAAAAACATATGGCCATGCCCTGTGGCACTTCCACTGTTGCACTGATATCTGACTTTTACCTGTGGCCACATGGAGTGCAATTTCATATCACCAGTTGACAGAGGAGAAAAAGAGCAAGCTTTGTTCAGAAATAGATTGGTCCCACAAGTCCTGCTTCTGTACTTACTGTTACCCTGAAAACAGCAGTAAGGGTGTTCTTTAATAAGTAAAGCATCAGGTGGTATGCTTAGTCACAGAAAAAAGAGTAGCCCAACGTAAGAATATTTAAGGACACATGAAGTGACAAGTGGTGTAGCTGGTTGGTCCAGGACTGGAAAAAGAAACATCTGAAGATTAGGGATAAGGTGGTACAGAGAAGAGACATGATGATGGCATTATTGAAATGGGCACAAAAGATGAGGTTCTTTGTCTTTGTATTTTTTATTAGCCCCCACCAAAGGGTATCCAGTACAGAAAAGGAACTAAACAAACAGGAAGACAGAATTGCTTAACTACAAATTCTGACATGATCAGCCAGCCTCTGTCATTGTCTACTGCATAGCAGTCACAATAGATTCATTAAAGACTCTTGGGATTAAAGAAGGAAGATATGCATGGGGCCAGCTGCATAAGTGTCCACCCTACAAAGCTAATTTATCTCCTACTGTTGTTAAACATCCAACTTGCCAGCTACAAAGACCAACTCTAAGTCCTGATTTGGCATCTTACCTAAAGAAAACAAATCAGTTATTTGGTGGAACATTGATTACATTTGACTTCTTCCACTCTGAAAAGGTCAACAGATAATTCGGAACAGAAAGAATACATATCTAGGGTATAGGTCTACTTTTTATAAGTCACTGTTTAAACACTTTAAAAGCATTAAATCCACTGAAAGACCCAGCATGACACTGCCTTGGACTAAAGCACCAATTTATAGAAAAGAGGTGTAGTAGGAGGCACAGGACCATTGAAACCCCTAGTCTGATACCACCTAGAAGCTCTTCATTTGTTGTGTCCTCAAAGGGTAGAATATATATAGAGAGAGAAACATGCTTTGGAGGGGTGAGAATCATATAATCTCATCAAATGCTTACATTATTTTAAGAAAAATTAAGTAAATTCCCAATGTTGAAACATGTAAACAAAGGAGCAAGAATTTCATCTTTGATCTCCTCTGACTTACTATTTTTTTCCACCATGTACCACTGTTTTTCCATATTTGCACCTAGATCAAAGGACTGAACAAACAGTAGAAGTTAGTAGTCTCTCAGAAATAGGTGACCAAGATTGCATTTTAGGACCTCATTTGTATACAACAAAGTTCACAGTTGTTTTAAAATTGACAAACTGGAATTAACCTAATATTCATCCTTAGGGAATTAGTTGTATAAAATATGGTATATACATATGATACATGAGCATGCAACCATTTAAAAAAGTTTAATTCACTTACCCAGGTTATAGTTAGTAATAGCATCTATCCTAGAACATGGATGTTTGCTATCTAACCCAGTGAGCTCTCCACCAGATAGCTCTGGATTGGTCTTGATCTCTCCCCTTAGATATCACACACCAGCATCATCACTCTTCCATTCATGGTCTATCACATGGCCTTCCAAATTAAGTATTTTAAGTTGAAAAATGTAATCAAATCCTGATTAGTAATGGCTACATGTACATATAATTCGCAAATAAGTTCCATCTCTGCTATTTTTAAATACTAATTCACTTTTCATTTTGTTTTTTAAAGTACATAATAGCATGAAATAATAATCACTATATTAAAATATGTAAAAAATAACAATAAACAAAATGTATAACATGGTCTCATATATAAACATATAAACACTGAATATTAACCATAATATGATGAACTTGGGTGTGCATTTTATTTCTTTTTGTACTTTCCCATATTTTTTCAAATAGTTTTAGAGTTTTATAGTCTGAAGATAAGAGCTATATTAAGGCAAAAATAAAGAAAAGTAGGCAAGAAAGAATGAAAAAAATAACAAAACAAGCTAAATAATAGAAAGCCCTACCCAAGATCTCTTGTGTACCTGATTTAAAACATTTTAAAGACATTTTTTGGAAATGGCGTTACTTTGTTGAGCATATTTCTATAATCTCCAAGTGAACTGGAGTAAATAACATTTCCCCTAAATGAATGCTAGCAAAGTAGCTCTCCAGGGAACAAAATTTCTTTAAAGTAAAAACCAGGGTCCATTAGAATTTAAAAAAAACACAGAAGTTAGTGTGATAGGTCAAATGTAAGCAGAAATTGCTTCTAAGGCCCAATATTGCCTCCTCCAATCTCACCCCTTCCTACTCTTCTGTACTGGTTTACCAGTGAAGTGAAAATGAGTATGTGTCACACTCTTTCTCAATTAACAAGAAGTTAGAGCTCCACCGTAATATACAATAAGAAATAAGTAAGGACTTAAATGAGGCAATTTATTACTTAGAAAGCCCCTTTGGTTTACACTTTTTGTTCTGTGTTCTAGCCAAGTAATACAGCTATATTAAAGCCAAAGCTACTCCTCTGAATTTTAGCACAATTGGCATAAATAAATAGTACAGTGGACATAATGCATGATAATTATGTGCATTCTCTTTTTACTTAATGATACCTTGTAGAAGCTGTATCAAAGGTCCCAATCACTTCCGATGTCACCTCACCCTTTACATGCAGTTAGTTATTGCAGTAGCTTTGCTCATCTGCATAGCTGACAAGTTTTGACATGCTAATAAATACTGTTTGTTACCTGAAAACCACTTTCAAGCTTAAAATCATTTTAAAGTCACTACCATATTAAAATAAACCATAAAAATCAGAAGGCAAGAAAGTGCTTCTTTAATGTCTAATATATTTAATGAAATATTACCATACCAGTTAGTTTCATAACAGAAATACATTAGCACACTCAAAATAGGATACACTTTGAGGACTGTTTGTTCAGAGGGTTATTTACCAAGAGCACAGTAACCTAGAGTTTTAGTTAGCTGGAGCAAAGGGAGGAGGAGAAAGACTAGTTTCTATTGTACAATAGGATCTGGGAGGAAGGAGTCTTATTGAATCAATAGTCTTGAAGGGAATGATTTCACTCATATGGAATCTAATGAGCAAACTGAACTAACAAGGAAAACGTGGACAGACTCATAGATGGAGAGCAGGCTGACAGCTGGTGGAGGAGGGAAGGTGAGGAGATAGAGGGATTGAGCAAAAACGAAAAAGGACTATGGACGTGGACAACAGTGTGATGATTGCTGGGGGCAGGGTGGGTATAAGGGGATTAAATGGTAATGGAAACAATACAATAAAAAAATCTTCAGTTGAGCGGCACAGCAAACCAAAAGCATTGTAGCAGTCCCAAAGCCAGGTTAAACACCGCGATCCCATTCTCCTCCTTACCTTTGGCTTCCTGTTATGGTTACCCGTTTTCAAAATCCAATCTGATACAGAAGACATAATTTTAAAAGTTCATAATCTAAAGAGTACAGCTTTTCAGGACAGAGAGCAGGGAGAGAATGATGGAATGTGTATCTAAGGGGACCGAAAGAAAACATCTCACACAATTAGTGAACATTTTTTTCCTTCAATTTGAACATAAAAATATGATGATAATAATCTTAATAATAACAATTTATATTTGGGTAGATCTTTGGTTGATTTATATGTATTTTCAGAGAGTTCAGGCTACCTATTTTTTTTATGATGTCTTCATCTAATACAATGTGATATGATATCCAGAGTGGAATTTAGTTTTCTGGAGGGTTGCCAATTCAAAGCCCCCTAGATTACCAAGAATAAAATCAGGTAAAAAAAAATGCGTACTTTATAATATATATTTGTTTAACCAGTAAAAAGATCCTATATTTTTAAGGTTTAATTTTATTTGCTCTCAATATTTTTCATGTTCCTATTGAGTAAAGCAGTTATAGAAAATTTTCTCTGAAAAATAATAGTTCCCAGCTCTGCTCTCCTCAATTCTCCATCTCTAATAGAGTTTATTTATCTTCTTTATTTTAGATAACATTCTTGTATATTGATTTTTTGCTTGTCAAATTTCAAATATTTATTAGTTTGCTAAAACATCTGAAACTGTCAGACCAGGTACCTCAAACAATAGAAATTTATTTTCTCACAATTCTAAAGACTGTAAGTACAAGATCAAGGTGGTAGTACGTTTGATTTCTTCTGGGGATTCTTTCCTTGGCTTGCAAATGTCCACATTGTCAAAGTGTCCTCACGTGGTCACTTCTCAGCCTGTGTCCTAATATCTCTTCTTAAAAGGACACCGGTTATATTGCATTAGGGCCCAGCCATATGGTCTCAATTTACTTTAATTGCTTATATTTATATCCAAATATAATCACATTCTTAGATACCAGGGATTAGGCCTTCAACTAAGAATTTTGGAAGGACACATTTCAGCCCAAACAGATATTATCTATTTGTATTTTACTAGGAAAGATGATGGGATTGCCTATTTTTTATTTTCCCAATATCATCACACAAGCATTCTTTCTGCTTTGTCATGTATCCAGTATAGTTACATTATAATATGCTTAAATCAATATCATGGTCACATTATTAATATCATGTAAACCTATTCATAGTGAGCTCTAAAATTATTTTTCACTTCCCTGAAAAACACTTTATTTTCTGTGCAGTTAAAAAGCTATCATTTTTGTTTAGTTTTCTAAGCAATTATATATTATTTTAACTCAAAACACTCTGTTAATTTTAAAATATCCTATCACTACATTCAGAAGCATATGAATTTCATAAATTTTATCTTCCTGGGGCAGCCTCTCCAGGGCCTTCCAGCCTGTTCCAGGCCAGTGTGTCATCTGTTCCTGGTGACCTTCTGGGATCTGCTTTGCCAACACTGCCAGCAGCCACCTTGCCCCTTTTTGTTGAGGTCACTTGGATACTATATCCCACATTCTTGGGCTAGTACTTGCCTTTCCTCATATAGGTGAAGCATCTTCTCCAGTAAGCTCCTTAGAATAATAATGTAAAAGGTAATATTTTTGTTCTTCAATTTGTAAAACTTCCTTCATCCTACTTTCATATGTACTACCTTCACATACAGCTGAAATAGAGTTCTAGTTGGAAAGAATTATCCTTCTGAATTTTAAAGGCATTTTTTCTTTGCATTTTCAATTCTAATGCTGCTATTGAAAAATCTAATGTTAGGCTTCATTGAGACTTTGTGTGTATATGTCATATCTATTCATCCTTCTCTGGAAACTTGTATAATTTCCTCTTGATTCCCTGTCTTTTCAATTTTTATACTGACGTGTCTCTTTGAATTTGTTTAGCCTTCTTGTTTGGCATTGTATGGGTACAAACATTCTGATTGGGAACTCGTTTCCTTTAGTTATATGACTTTTTAAAGAAACGTTTCATTGATTGTATTTCTTCCTATGTTCTTTGTTCTCTCTGCACTTCTTGATTTACTAAATCTCATGAACTGGTATTCAATATTTTATAAAATCTTATTTCCTTTCTCATTGTGTTTTTGTTCTTTTCTAGAAATGTTTTTAACTATTTTCTTCATTTAATTAGGAATTGCTAACATTTTTAATTTCTAAGAGTTATTTTATTTTACGGCATACAGCCTTTTGCATATATGTATAGTCTTGTTCTTGTTTATGGTTCTAATCGTACATTTCTTAACTCCTAGGTTAATGAAGATGATAGTTCTTCCCCTCCGCCCCCAGAATAGTCTTTCTTTTTTCTAGCTGAGTTTTTCTTTTCTTGCTGTTGTTAATAATAGTTCTCTTATTTTCAGGTAAGAAGCTTCCTTTTAAAATATCTGCTAATCCTTTAGTTTATTCATACGTATCTATTGGTGACTATACACTGGCTTTGATGCGATGAACCTGTAAGTGGGGCCATTCTTTTGGGGAAGCACAAAAGTCAGATTTATTTGGTATATCTTTGGATACTGTTTAATTTCCTGAAGACATCATCACATTTAGCTCTGTCCTCTCCCTGACTATTCAATTTTCTAATCACAAGACCTATGTAGTGTTGCCATATGAATGATCAGCTATTTCAAAATAAATATTTTGAAATCTTCTACGGAGGAGAAGAATTTATCTTTTCCTTATTTATTTATCTTTTCCTTAGTCCTCAATTTTCCTTTGAGAAACTATCATTCTTCTGATACCTGAGGTTAGACAGTAGACTTTTTTCCTGTCTCCACCTTATAGCTTCATCTCATATGCCAATAAATCCTATTATTTCTTCTCTTAAATAATCTCCCAGTATTTCCACTTTCTCTGCTTTCTTGGTATTTCTATTCTGGTTCATTGGCATGCCACTGAAATCCCAGCTCAGTAAACAGGAGGCCATTAAATAAATGTCTGTTATATTATCAAAATGATAGATTTCACACATTCAGTGATCCATTCAGAAATGAATGTTAAAAATGTTTCAATCTCAAGTTAAGGTATAATTTGCTACTATTAACATAATCTATGTATCATATTTTTTTGGATATTTGAAAGTGGAAGGAAAAGAAATATGAACCAAGTGAATAAATAGTCAGTGTTTTGTTATTAGTATATCATTGATTAAATTCATATGGACTTTGAAAAACACTTGTCCCAAATCAATTATTAAACCCATGCATCGATCAAGGTGAAAACATATCACTATTTATTCAACATTGATTATTGTATTCAGTACCTACTATGTGTCAATTATTGTGTTGGTGTTTGGTTGAACTGTGCTTGCACAAGGATACAAATTTGAACAAGAAAATTAGAATGTGACCTCCCACTCTCCCAAATGTCATAGGAATGACAAGCTTTTACATGACAAAATGTGATATGGTATGCTAAGTGCTGTAATAGAGGTAGGGACAAGGCATATAGAAGATAAAGAGTATCATTTTAAACTCCATCCAGCTAGACTTCTCAGGGAAACACGTGCTTGAAATGAATATCGATATTTATGCCTTTCAAGCAAAAGCATCAAATAATGGAATAGGATAATATTGTTTAAGTCACTGTATATTTAATTATTTCTTAAAAATTTATCTTTGTATTTCTCTCACCTGACATAGACTGTAGCTCATACTATGTACTTATTAAATGTTATTAAAAATTCATTCCATTCATTAATTCAAATAAATGCACCATATATATCAGTTTAAAATAAAAAGTACAATATGATATATTTGTTTTTTTATAGGTACCATTTACCTCTGCTTCTAGAACCATGCTCTGTATGCTGTGCTCCCTGCCCTCAGAAGGATGAATAGCCCTGTTGAAAAAGACTGAGGCTCATGCTAATGGCACATAATAGAACAATCTGTATAGTATGTTGCAAAACAGGAGGTTTTGTAGGAAGAGGTCTGAACCAGAAGTCAGGAAACCTGGGTTCTATTCCCAGACTTCCTTTTAATTAGCTTTGTGACCTTTTTAGAATCAATTACCGTTTCTATGTCCCATGTTTTTAATTTAAAAGAGTGACTTGCACTAGATAAGGACCAAGTTTCTTTTCAGCTCCTAAGTTACATGTCAGTAAAATGACAAATGGGCAATTTCTCCTGCTTCTATCCCTTTATAATTGTGTCTGGCAAGGTATGACTTTTGCTCCTAAGGTCAGTACAGAAGCCAACTTCTCTCTTCTGAACTCCCATGGAAATGTATATCTAGCTCTGTTAAAGTTATATGCAGAATGAGATTTAGAGTATAGGTTCTGGAGCCAGACTGCCTGATTTTTGATTCAGCTTTGCCACTTCTTTACTAGGTATATAATCTTGGAAAAGTTATTTTAATTGCTTTGTTTATAGGTTTTCTCATCTATTTACACAATTTTTGTAGAAAACAGAGGAAGAAGAATCTTATTTATGAGGTCATAATTACTCAAATAACAAAACCAGACTCAGTTACTACAGTAAAGTCCAGTATTTTTATGGTCATGGATACATAAATCTTTATTAAAACATTAACAGTCTAATTCTGTATTCTGTAAAAGTAAAGCCATGAACAAATTTATTTTGGTATGGCATATTGTTTTAATATTTAAAAATTAAATAATGCATTTTTCCCTATTAACAATGTAAAGAATGAAATTACATTATTTTGTAAAATACAGAAAAGTAATTGCACAAATTAAATATTTGTTTATGATACAAATGATTAGCATATTAATAATAAAAGGGAATTTCCTCAACCTGGTGATGGTAATCTAGGAAAAATATACCACTAACAACATACATTAAGGTAAAAGACTGCATGCTTTTCCTTTAAGATCAGCAAACATGGAAAGAATGTTCATTTTTATCATTTCAGTTAAACATTGTGTTAGAGACACAAACCATTGCAGTACCGTAAGAAAAATAAATAAAAATCTTACAAAATGGAAAAAAATTAAAGTCATCTTTGTATGTAGAGTATAGCAACATTTTTATTCAAAAATAAATAAATAAGCAAAGCAAGGAAACAACAAAAGATCTACTAGCCAGTTTAACAAGATTGCATGATACAAGGTCAATGTAAATTTTATTGTGTTCAATGTACTACTAAGGAACAGGTGGAAATGGAAACTTTTACAAAACACTTTATAACAGTGTTAAAAATATTACATATGAATTCACAAAAATACTCTGCAAACTACAAAGAACTGCTGAGAGAAATTAAAGAACTGAATAAATGAAGAGCTATACTGTGTTCATTCATCAAAAACTGACAATTATACCCAACTGGTCTATAAATTCATTGCAATTCCAACAGTTTCCACAGGCTTTTTATATAGAAATTAAAAAGATGATTCTACAATTTATATGGATATACAACAATCCTGGTGTTGGCAAAACAATTTTGAAAGTATGAACACAGTAGGAGGACTTAGATTACCTATTTTAACTGTTATAAAGTTACCAATATAAAATTACTACTGTAGTCAAAAATGGGTTGTACTGATGTAAGGACAGAGCTATAGATGAGCAGAGCAGAACACAGAATCCAGAAATAGACTTACATATTTATTATGGTCAGTTATTTTTAAAAGTTACCAAGGTACCTTAATAGGTAAAACAGAGTATTTTCAATAGATGGTCCTGGATAAAACTAGATATTTGCATTAAAAAAAACTTTGACCCTTATGTCATATATACAAATTGACTTGAAATGAGTCACAGATCCACATATAAATGTTCAAACTAAAAAAATAAAATAAAATAAAATCATATAACAAAATATAGGAGAAATACAGAAGGCTTTGGGATATGTAAAAACTTCTTAGGACATAAAATGCATGAACATAAAAAACCATTGATAAATTGAACTTCATCAAAATGATAAACTTAAACTCTTCAAAAGAGCCTATAACGAAAATGAAAAGGCAAGCCATAGACCAGAAGAAAGACGTTCACACTACATGTATCAATCTTTGAACTTATAATGAATATTTAAAAACTGCTATTACAATTCAAAAGTAAATAAACGACCCAATACAAAATAGACAGGAGATTCAAAAAGATGACTCAAAATAAAAAGTGAACAAAATGTACCGGAATATACTCAACATCATTTGTTATCAGGGAAATAAAAATTAAATCTACAATTAGACACCAACACATACTCATTAAACAAATAACTTTGTAAAGATCAACCATTTCAACTATTGGTGAGATTGTGGAGAAACTAGAACTCTCATTCCTTGCTGAGGGGAATATAAATTCTACAACCACTTTGCAAAACATGTTTGGCAGTTTGTTAAGTTACAAAACACATATATAATAAAACCTAGCAATTGCCATCCTAGGTATTTATCTAAGAGAAATGAAGACCTATGTTCCAAACTGTCTTGTAAACAAATTTTTCTAGGACCTTTATTCAGGCTTTAAAGATATATCCTATGATTACTTTTATATGAAACCCTAGAAAAATCTAAATTTATAGCAAAAAACAGATTAATGATTTTCTGGGGTTGACTGCAAGGGGTTGAATCGACTGGGAAGGGACAAAACGAATATTTTGGTGTGATGAAAGTTTTTCATATATTGATTGTGGTTACTCATAATATACACTTCAATGGAGACATTTTATTTTATGTAAATAAAACTGAACTAATTTGATTTCAAAAGTTTTCTGGGGATGTTTTTTGTACATGATCTTAAATGAAGTCAACTAATTATCTCCAAATTTATCACATCCTTTCATATTCTGTGTTGTGAAGCAGAACTGGCTGAGTCTTGAAGCTGGGTTGGTCTTAGCCCAATCCTCAAGCTACATTCCTCTCTACCACAAATCCAAGATGCCTCATAAAGGAAGCCTCAGACTTAGCAGAGGAAAAAAAATATCTATCCTCAAGTGTATCAGCATTCGTGCTGTTTTATTTGTTCTAGAAATAACCTTGCTGATATTAAAGTTTGTATTTAGAAGATACATTCTGCTTAAGCTATTCATTCACTATACTATATTTGAAATGAGAATTATCTGTTTGAATATTTTAAAAAATAGAAATGTTTATGATTCCAAAAATAACCTATGATAATATTCAGTCCCACCTGAAATATATTCTCATGGAGATTTATAGATATTTATAAAGGAATTCTATCAGAAGTATAATTTGAAATTTGAATTACTTCCAACAGCTTGCCCCATCTTCTTCCAGTTACTAGCAATTACCCCCTTTGCTGAGTCCATGAGCATAGAATTAATCATGAGGCAGTCACTATGGCACTACATAGTGTAGAGTAGACAGGCTATATAATTATTAATCATTTTCCTACATAAAACATTAATTTTTACTTTATTTCCATCAAGTTCAAGACATCGTATTTTTTAATGATCACATTTCCTCTTATTAAAAGTGTTTGCACATTATTGTAAAAGTCAAAATTCATGCAAGTTCTACTGATATTCCATCAGAAGATGACCTAGAAACTAAAGCACGATATATCCAGCTTTTTAATCCATAAAAGTGACAATCACATGGTATGTGGTGCTGGTTGCCTCTACTCTTTAATATGTTAGCCAGACAATATGTTTGTGATGCCCAGGCTTAATAATACAAATATTAAAGTGAACTACTTGGACTGGATGGTTTACAATCTGTTATATTGATTGATAGATCCAATTAAAAAACCTTTGGTAAATTGAGCTTTAATCTTGACTTTCTTGTCATATATTTTTAAAATTTATATTTATGATTCAGTATAATATGCATTTGTCAATTATTCAAACTTCAACATTGTCATTTTGAGCATTGTAAACTGCAGGGGTTTTTTTTTGCTTAAATCAGTGTAAAATTGCATGTAGCTGGAGATATCCCTAAAGACCATACATATAAACAGATTTAACAGCTTAATGCAATCCTTCTAAAGATTATAACAGTTTGCCTAGACATAAAAATTCAATGATGAGCATGTTTTATAAACTGAAATTGATGAGAAAATAGATCTATGTAAAATCTAGACACTTTGCAGCTTGTGACTTAAAGTCAAATTATATATTTCTTTCATAAAATATATTCCTTGACTATAAGTGGCAATCCACTAACAATATTCTATTCATTGATAAGAACAGTACCACCAAAGTGTAGAGGAAAGAGAGCTATATACACTCTAAGGAAATTGGAAAAGTATAGAATCACTGTTTATCATCCTTAATTACAATTCCAAGTAATCTGCCTAATTATATAGCAGATATCCATACACAAGCAATGCTTGCTCTAAATTTATATGGGTAAATTATTTTTATAGTGCCATTTAGATCTTTCAATCAAATTTGATATCTCTCATTAATATCTATGCCTATAAATATGCCTTCAAAAAGATGGATAGAGTAAAAGCTCTTTTAAGATGGCATTTTGTTACCTTTTCATACTTTAGGTTGTTTTAAATTATGTTTAGTCACTTTTTAAATGTTTCTCATGTTTCTCTTTTCTCAAGAAGTAACATGAAAATGAGTAGGAAAAAGCACTGTATTTAAGGTGAGAAGACAGCATCTATTAAGGCTCTATCAAGTGAGATAAAAAGATAAATTGAAAACCACTTCATTCTTGCAGAATTTAGAACATGACAAATATTACTTTACCAGTTAGGTTATATGGGAATAAAAATAAGGAAATATGTAACTCATAGTTTTGAAGAAAATTACTGAAGAATAAGATATATTTGAGCAAGAAGTTGACAGAGAAGGGAGAAAATTTTTTTTTGAAAAGGAAAATTAACTATTCATAAGTTTTACAGGTTTGATTAATGGTTAAATGTCACCCTTAAACCTCAAAATCCCTTCAAAACAACCACCAGCACACACCGTCCGGCCTTCCTCCCTTTGCCCAGTTAGGCCAGTCAGGGTACCGTCCTTCAGAAGAAAAAGAACAGAAGTCCAGGGCTCGGCCAGGCAGGCCTCTCGCGGGTCTCAGCACCATCCACTGCGTTGCCACGATCTCAGCTCTCAATCCATAACCATGTGGCACCTTCTCCTGGCCCACTAGCAAGAGTCTTTTCTCCCCTCTTTCTTCCCGCGTGGTCTTACAGAGAATACAAATACAACCTGTACAAAGACATAAAAAGAAATCCAGGAAATTTGCAAGTATTCTGACATGACTTAGGACAGTATGTATGTGTGGAGAGTCACTTTTGGGTTACAGGGAGGAGAGAGAGATGTGCAGATTTCAGGGAATGAAATGGAACCATTGCAGAGAGCATTAAAATTTTATGCTCCAGACAATGATGACCTCTTCAAGAATTTCAGCAGAGGAATAAAGCAAACATGTATGTTTCTTTAATTTTTAAGTTCTAATATGTATCTGTGTACTGTATACCTTGCCTGTGTGGCAAAAAAACTGTTGCGGGAAAACCAGTGAGGAGACTATGGCCATAGTCTGCATCAAAGAGGAGAATTTACAGAACGAATGAAAAGGGAATGGATAGATTTGAGAATAACTTTTTACCTTGTTACAAGTACTTTACCTTTACTTATAAAAGTAGCTTGTAAAATTTTCATTGACTCAACACAGAGGACATTACAAGTATTTCAATTCAATTTCCAATTTTACCCTATTCAATTAAACTTACACAGCAAACAGCAACACTGTTTCTTTGGGAAGAAATGCCATTTTCTTTTTCCTCATCCAAGCTTTCCACCTCATTATCTAAAAATGACTCATCTTGTTAGGATCACTTGTATCCTAATACATCATTATGTTTCTCTTCATCTTTCCACCAAGGTCAGAATTCATTTCCCCTTCCTCTTTGCTATCACATTACACTGCTTATACCTTCTGTGATAGATTTCATTTTCTTTCCCACCTTCACTATCTTAAAGAATCCTTGAGGGTAGTGGCTCTGCCATGTTTGACAATCTATGACAGGTGTTTCTTTATCACAAACACTTGATAAATGTATGTTGAAAGGAAAAACAATTGGTTTAAACTCAACCCTAATTTCATAGTATTATCTCCAAATGATAAGACACTTCCAAGTGGTATCTGTGGTATATAATATAACACAGTAGCCAAAGTCCATGATTTTTATGGACACATTCATCTTTACGTCTGTATACAAAAGATAAACATGGCTTCAAATCCCATCTATAAATGTGTTAAGTCTTGTTCTCAAATATATTTATGTGCAGCCTTTGATATTTATTTTATTATAATTTTTATTGTAAAGAATTTTATCACAATATCTAACTTTCAGATTGTTTTATTCAAGTTACCATTGCTACTACCAGCAAACTATTGGTCATATAGTTTTACTACAGATAAACAATGTCATTTCAATGACTAGAACAGAACAATAGAATGGAAGTTTGTACCTAAATGTACCATAGTTTATTAACAAGGTTTTGAGCAATGAGTCCTGACAAGTTAACTGTAACTGTACTTGCATTATCAAAGCTATTTTATATAAGTTGATTTTTTTAAAAAAAATTTAACTTTTTAGCATGTGTTATTTGTTATTTCATAAATACTTTGGCTATTTGGGGTCTTTTATGGTTTCATGCAAATGTGATGATTTTTTGTTCTGTTTCTTTAAAGAATGATATTGAGATTTAGAAGGGGATTGCATTAAATCTATATATTGCTTTAGGTAATGTGGCCATTTTAACTATGTTAATTCTTCCAATTCATTACATGAGATATCTTTCCATTTCATTGTGTCTTTTTCAATCTCTTTCAATAATGCTTTGTAGTTTTTAGTATATAGGTCCTTCACATCCTTTGTTGTGCTTATTCCTAGGCACTTTACTATTTTGGTTGAAATTGAAAAAGGAATTTTTTTTTTAAATTTCTTTTTCTGAAGTTTCTGTTTGGATGATCTCCCTAGAGATGTCAATGGAGTGTTAAGGTCCCCAACTATGATTGTGTTTTGGTCTGTTTTTCCCTTTTTGTTAGTAGTTGCTTTATATATTTTGGTGCTCTGTGATAGAGTACACATATATTAAGAAGTGTTATGTCTTCTTGATGTAGTGTCCCCTTTATCATTGTAAAATGTCCATATTTGTCCCCTGTTACTTTTGTTATATTGATATATATTTTGTCAGATAAGTATGACTACACCTGTTTTTCTGCGGATGTTATTTTCCTGAAGAATCATTTTCTACCCATTCACTTTAACTCTACCTTTCCCTTTACAGCTTAGATATGTCTCCTGAAGGCAGCATATGGTTGGGGTTTTTCTCTAATTCATTCTGCTACCTTGGGCCTCTTTATTGGTGAATTCAGTCCATTTCCAATTAGGGTAATTATTGGTGTATGAGGATTTCCCATGGCCATTTTATCCTTTGCTTTTTGATAGTTCTGTGCCTCCATTGGTTCTTTTCTTTTGTGTTTCTATCTGTTGTTTTTGTTTGGTGGTATTCTATACTTCTTTCCTGTGTTTCCTCTTTTATAAAGCTATGTGTCTCAGTTTGGGGGGTTTTGTGTGTGGTTAGCATTAGGTTTATGAAAAAGAAAGTTTCATGTATACAGTAATCCTATTTATTTTGAATGCATTTGATCTCCATCATCCTTTGCAAAATCAGAACTTTTCCCTCTCCCCTTTCATGTTTTTGTTGTCACAAATTATCCCTGTTTATGCTGTAAGTTTGTTGGTGATCTTATTTATAGATTTGTGACTTTTTGTTTTTTGTTTCAGGTAGAACAATCTCCTTGAGTATTTTCTGCAATGGAGGTCTTCTGGTGATGAATTCCCTCAACTTCTGTATGTCTGGAAAAGCTTTCTTTTCTTCTTTGTTTTTAAAGGGTAAATTTGCTGACTATATTAGTCTTTGATAGTGATTTATTTCTTTCAGTAGTTTGAATATTTGGTTCTACTCTTTTCTAACTTATAGAATTTTTGCTGAGTAGTCCAATAAAAACTCAATGAACTTTCCTTTATAGGTTACTTTTTGTTTTCCAGCTGCCTGAAGAATTCTCTTTGTTATTAATTTTTGACAGTTTTAATGCAATGTGCCCTGGAGAAGGCCTTTTTAGATTGAAGTAACTAGGTGTTCTATTTGCATCTTGGATTTGAAGATGTAGTTCTTTCCATAGGTTTGGCAAGTATCTCATCAACTATTTGTTTGAATAGGCTCTGTGTTCCCTTCTCCTTCTCTTCTTATATTGCTCTTTCTAATGCAGTCAGATAGTTCTCATAGAGCTCTTTTATTTTTTAATGCTCAGGTCTCTTTTTTCTTCCCTCTGCATCATTTCTACATTTCTATCCTCAATATCAGTGATCCTTTCTTCCATTTGTTTTGCTCTATTTCTTATGTTTGCTAGTTCATTCTTGATCTCTTTTATTGAATTTTTAATATCCAGAATTTTTGTTTGTTTTTAAGCTTCAATCTCTTTGGTAAAGTACTCATTTTGTTCATTAAGTTATTTTCTGAGTTCACTAAATTGTCTGTATTTTCTCACAGCTCATTTTTTTAGAACTGCAATCTTGAATTGTTTGTCATTTACATCACCTATTTCCATGTCTTTACGTTTGTTTTCTGGAGATTTTTCTTTTTGCTTTTTCCTGATCTGCCTCGCTGACTTGCTTGTTCATGGTATTTGATGGATTCTTTCTCTGTCTAGGCATCAATGTGTGAGTGGTCCTCTAGCAGATTGATACAAGGCTGTGTCTCTCTTCTTTTCTAGTAGGTGGCACTGAGTCGCAAGTTTTCTTAGCTCTATTAAATTTCAGTGCTGACCCATCATCTCTGGCTGCTGTAGTGAGCCACAATGCATGGTGGTTGGTAGGGAAGGGGGATCTGCCAGCTTCTTTGTAGTTTTGTCCTCCTGGTAATTGTGACCTCAGTCTTCTATGGAGTGCCACTTACACTCTAACCCTGAGACAAGTCACAGACTACCCGCTTTGCTCAGTGAGAAGTATGATTCTCTCAAAGAAGTAATAGTATTACTTATTTGGTTCATAGATAATGTGCTCTGCAACCTAACACCAAAAGCAAAGCGAGGTTCACCCTGGGGGGTTAAGGAGGCTAAGGGGAGATAGCCAGATTCTATGACTTTGTTTCTCTGCCTGAAATGTCCATGACCTGACAGCTGCAACTGCACTCCTGTGCTGTGTGCTCTCCAAGATCTCTCAGGTTAGCAGCAGCTCACACTGTTCACTCCTGCAGGAGTGCCTACAGTGTCTTCTGCTCCTCACAGCTAAAGGGATTGTCAGCCCTCACCAGATTCTTCTCACCTCCAACAGAGCGCCCCCCCCCCCCCGCCCACCCTGGTATAGCTCCTAGCTGCCAGGCTGCATCCTTGGGTCATATCAGCCTTTCTCCCTTTTTGCCTCTCTGTTTTGCTATCTTGCCCACATTCAGATGTTTAAATGTGCAGATCTCACAGGTGTATTTGTGCATTGAGCAGGAAATCCTCTTTTGAGTTATAGCTGTTTGAACTGTTGAAAGTTCAAGGGGAGATTCCAAGGGAATCTCTCACACCACTTCCGATGTCACCCAGTGTACCAATTTCTGATTTAGTTGTCTGTATTTGTTCATTTAATAATTTACTAGTACCTGAGGTATGGAAATTGATTTAAATAACTTAAAACTGTATTTTTGTGTGTTCTTTCAAATAGCATGTAATACTTATAATTTTGATTCAAACTGTGCTATGTTATCTTACCCTAACTAACTATTCTGATTTTTTCATTTATAATATAGGTTGCAAGGTAGGTGTGTCTTTCTTAACGTTTTCTCCTAAGTAAAAAGGTCCCTTAAGGTAATATCAATTCAGAGATTCAGACTCAGCCACATATTTTCCATTTTATTGACAGAAGCAAAGCATATCTTCTCTAAGCAACACATAGGCTTTGGGGGAAAATCCCAAAACTATGAAAAATGTTTTATTATTTACTCCTCATTGTGATGGAGAGCTCATTCTTAATATGATATTCAAGGAGGAACACTAAATATAGGCAGAGGAACATAATCAGTGTGAGAAAAATTATTGATTAAAGTCACCAAGTATGATATTATTAGCCTTTTTATATTTCTGTAATATAAATTTATCTATGATGAGTCTAAAAAACCTCCCACAGAGATATTTAAATGTGTTCTAAAAGTAGCAAAACTATTTATTGATTATTGTCATTATTAATCATGGGTCTCAGTAAATTCTGAGGAATTTATGTAATTTAAAAAAATTTTAATGAAATTTATTAAAATATCAGAGACATCACCTTATTTATGGAAATACTATGTTGTACAAAAAGAAATACTTATGATCATATAAAATTTTATTAAAGAAAAGCAAGGACCTATAACCAAGATTATTCTACCCAACAAAGCTATCATTTAGAATCAAAGGACAGATAAAGAATTTCCAAGAAAAGAAATTATATGAAATGTTAAAGGGTCTTCTTTAAGAAGAAGAGAGGAAAAAGACAAAAACATGAATAATAAAATGGTTATAAATACATGTCAATCAATAATTTTGTCTAAAAAACAAACAAGCAGAACAGAAATAGACTCCTAGATACAGAATCTGGAAGGAAAGTTGGGGGAATAGGTAAAAAAGGTGAAGGGATTCAGAAGCACAAATTAGTTGTTACAGAATAGTCATGGGAATGTAAAATACAGTATAGCAAATATAGTCAATAATATTCTAATAACTATGTATGGTATCAGGTGTAAGATTTATTGGGATGATCACTTAGTAAGTTGTATAATGTCTAATCACTGGGGTGTATAGCCGAAATTAATATAAATAATGTATGTCAACTGTAACTGAATATTTTAAAAATGGAAAAAGGTATTTTGTAATTTGTTGTACTTAAATAATTATCTAGATACAGTTAATACCTTAATATTTGTAAAAAGACAAGATTGCTTTGCAAACTAGAGATACTCTGTAGCTAATTTTAAATTGCAGAGTTAGTAATGTTTTACTTTGGAATGATCTCTTATGAGAAGTTCTTGAAACTGAAAAACAAAATAAAATAACAACACTAGAAACACACCTGAATGGATTTGGTTCTAACCTGATGCTCCTGATTTTTTTTCCCAAGGTGGTCTAGCAATGAGTGAAGATGGATGGCCTTGTTTTTCTTTTCTCTTTTTTAAATCCTCACCCAAAGATATATTTAGTGATTTTAGAGAGAAAGCTGGGGATGGGGGGGGCGGAGCGGGGAGAGGGAGAGAGAGAGAGAGGGAGAGAGAGGCTTTGAAGTGAGAAAGAAATATCTACCAGTTGCCTTGAACCCACAGCCTATGTACGCACCCTGATCAGGGATCAAAAGCTCAACCTGTATGCGTGTGTCAGGGATGATGCTCTAACCAACTGAGCCACGCAGTCAGGGCAGAACAGCCTTGTTATTAAAGTCAAATGTTTAACAGCCTCATCCATATACAATATGTTATAGACACTGTATTTTTAAGTTGTTGACACAGTATTTCATATTGCATATAACACATAAGTGGTAAGTTTTGTTTTCTAGATCCATTATATTTTGAAATTTATAAGGCAGTTTTTAAACTGACAAACACTCCAGAATATATAAAATGAAATGCTAATATCATTGAGCAAAGAATGCCAAACTTATTAGCTCTTCTGATACATTTCAGAATTTATGAGCAAGATAAAATATATGCCATAGTTTATTGCAAGGAACTATTGAGTTAAGGAGAACTTCTCTGATTCTATTTTTCAAAATGTAAAATACAAATAACTAACTAGCTCATAATTTTCTAGGCTATTACTAATCTACTAATAATAGCATGAATAATTTTACTCAAAAGTGGAAGTAATAAGGATAAAAGCCTACCATTATTTTACTGTCCCAAATATCCATTGAATGACCCAATTTTACTTATTCCTCATCTTAATACTAAGTATTAAGAAGGAATACTTGATAGACGAATTGCTGAGATATGCCTTCTGCTTCTATTTTCTAGCTGCTTTCCTGAAACTTACTGCTTAGGAAACTATGTATTGGTTGTGTGTACCTTCATTTCCCCAACACAGCGCTGGATGCCTACCTCCATGCTTTCGTTTATGCTGTATCCTCTGTCCAGAAATGCTCTAAATGCTATCCTCACTTGACAAAAGTTGGCTCAGCAAACTTAAAACTCAGTTCAGGAGTGTTTTGGGTGTCCCCACTTTCAGAGATTTGCTAAAAAGACTTACAGGAGTCAGCATATAGATGTACTTACCACAAGGATTTGCTGTAGTGATGTAGTGAGGATACATGGCTAGATCACAAGGGGAAAAAGCACCGTGTCTGCAGGAATTCACATGGTGCTTTTCTTATGCTCTCTCCATCCCATGAGGTAACACAGTGTCCTCTTCCTCCAACAGGGAAGTGCAGGAACTCCTGTATAACGTTTATGATCAGGAAACCCATTGGAGACGAAGGTAACCTCTACCTGCCATGAACTAATACTCCGGTATCCCAGGAGGAAAGAAGGCATTCAGCATGAACTGTATTGTTTGTGCAGCTGAGGCATAGGAACCCTCATCAGTTAACAATTGATTGGGAGCCAACTTTCCCGATGCCAACAATCAAGGGCCAATATGTCAAGCAGGCCTTTCTAAAGATAGCACTTGATACTGCTGTGGTAACTTTTATCTGCACAAGAGGTTACACAAAGATTCTACCTCTGATTGCTGGAGAGGTAGCTGCTGATTGTTAATGGCTTCTCCTTTATGCAACCAATCACCCAATACTTCCAGTCTTCCTTCCTACTTAGAATATCAGTATATCACCCCTAATATCTTTTTACACAAAACTTGGGAAAATATACACACTTAGAAAAAGCTTGTTAAAAATTAAGTAATATGTATACATAGTCAAGTCCCCTTTCATTAAATGAAGCTTTAAAGTCTATATATCTCGTTCCTTTTCTGTTCACCTTTCATTCTTGAACAATTCATTCCTTGTATCATTAATCAGGACTGAGCAAAGTATGTGAGGTGGAAAGGAGGCCAGGTTGAACTGTGATGACCCAAAGCTGGTTTTAGAGTTGCATAGGGTAAGGAGGGATTCCACAGGGTAGGAGTGGACCAGCACAGGGTGCTGGAGACCAAATATGGTGATCTCTGTGAGACGGTGACCCAGGATGCTGTCAGAATCTGGAGGGGTAAAGGGGGCAGTCACACAGAGGGGTGGCCTAAGGCAAGATTGGCATTTTAGGGCAGGGAAAGAAGGGTGAAGACACAGGTGGACAGTGGCAATCATGTCTGCCTGAAAGTATTGGAAGTTACGTATGAGGATGACTGGCCGCAATGGGTGATTTGTTGCATAAATGAGGATCAATATAATGAGTAAACATTTAGAATAATGAAAAACAGGGCTCTCACTGTTAGAGGAAGTCATAACAACTATTTAAAGGAAGAAAAGAAGTTTGGATTGGAAATATCAGGGTCAACTTATGTTCTAAGATGGAGAGATACAGAGAGAAAGAGAGAAGACAGAAAGATGGACAGAGAGAGATAGTTACATAGATATTTAAATTATATTTATAATCTATGCATACATGTTGCTATTCTTTATGGTCCCACTATGTGAGCACAAAAGAATTTTAAATATTTTTAATATTCTTTAAGCAAGTAGTTTACTAGTTTGTTTGATGACAATATATACCTCTTTTAGGGAGAGGAAAGTTATTAAGTACAACACATTGGAAATAAGTGTCAGTAAAACGTATTATTGCTCTTGATCTCTAACAGGTTCTTAAAGGCTTTTATTTTCCCACTTTCAAGATGAATTCATTGCATCTAAAAGACCCAGAAGTGAAATTGGGGATCTATACCAGGATTCTAATGTTCAAATGTTTAATATCTAAATATATATCTGTAGGATATCTGGAACCATAAACTCAGTTCTTCCGTTCAAACATACTCTCCCCTGCATGTAAAGCTTACTGCCACCTTGGTCTTAACATGCCATTGTGAAAGGTAGCATCTTCTTTCCCTAAGTAAGTTTTCCTGTTTCTCTTTTCTTATTCTCAGTCACTGGGCTCACAATCATTGTCACCTACCTTTTTCTCCTTAGCCTTTTACACCCAATACTCAAATAATCAATCACACATGCTACAATTGTTTCTCATAATTTGTCTTATGTTCATTTTTCATTTACATTTTTATCAAACCCTTTATTTGGAGTTGCATTTTTTTTTTCTGTTAATCTGTTCTCTTTTACCTTTCTCCTGCACATGGCTATAATAAAATAAAGCATGTTTGCTATTTTCTTTTTGAATTAGTTATGGAAATAGACACAGTCTCAAGGAGTAGGATCAATGTTGAAATATATATTTTCTAAATCCTTTCTGTTCTAACTTTGCAATTCATTTTTCCATGTAAACAATACCTGCTCCCCTATGATATCTTAACCTCATATAACGCATTGTCTTAACTTCTCTTTTCATATTTTAGATGTTTTATATGTTTATATATTATAAAATGTTATAAATATGTTTAAAATATTGATACAATTTTGTATGTTGCCTTCTTACTATGGAATTTTTTTGCTAAGGTAGAAAAACTAAGCTTTCCAAATTTCTTTATTCAGAGTACAACTCATGTTTTGAAAAAACAGTATTAAAAATTAGACACATATATATAAAAAAATCAAAGGCAATTATTTAATAAGCATTCCAAGCATGTTGTTCTCCCCAAATCTATATGCACAGAATTATTTTTACAGTCAATGGAAGTTCAGCACCCACAAAAGTTTCACACAAGGGAAAAAGATTGAAATTAAACATATATAAGTAGAACAAATTTTAATAAGCTCTCTCAATAAATATTTACCTGAGGAACTAAAACAGATGCAATGTAAAATTATGTTTAGTAACCATCTATTAAATAATTTTCTTGATTTAAATTAAAATCCAATGCAGGCTAAATTGTAAACAAACAAGGTTTACATAATGTAAATATCTACAAGTGGGGTTTTCAGGGATCATCTAGTAATCAAACATTTTTATTACTAAGTATTGTATTGTTCTGCTCTTCTTTACACCCTATCAATCTGAGTGATTTATTAAAGCCAATTACATAATTCTGTATAAAAATAATGAGGCAAATGCACTTTGTGTATCAAAGTGGTTTGCTAGTGCATATCAAGTAGTTTTAAAGTAAACAAGCAAATTGTCAGTTTTCTCACAAAGCGTGGTTTCTTAAATTTTGAAAACTTTATAAGACTTCTTCAAGATTTTCAAGGACTATAAACTATTCACAAGCAATTTATCTTTTTTGTCGATATTTGTAACATATGCAAGAATGAACTTTTCTTCAGCTTTTGAAAAACAATACTTTTGTTTTTTTAGAAATCTCATGTTTTTCTCATTTGTAGTCACAATTTTCAGTTTATGACACTGAAATTATTCTATAGCAATTAATCCCAAACTTAAAAATATGATAAGGAGCTCAAGAAGCAATTTTATATGTCCCCTCCTATCTTCCCACTTTTTCCATCCCTAACAAATAATTTCTTAGAATAAAACATCTAGGGAAAACATTCTGAAATGAAACTCAAAAGCAAAGTTCCTTTTTAGAAGAGATTTCCATGTTCTCTTCTTTATAGGTGTCAAGCACCCTGAGGGCAGGTTGATCTGGAATAACGTGGGTCTTGCTGGTATACTTGCAATGCCTTGTACTTGTAAGTGATCAGTGATAACAATGTGCTAAAAACTGATTTCCACCTCTAATTTGCCTCCTGCTTTCTTATATCACAGGAACATGTGATCACGATTCATAATACCATACATTTTTTTAACTCAAAATATATGTTTTACATTAAAACCACCACTGTGTTCCTTCAAACAGCCATCCCATAGGGCAATATTGATGCTGTAACATGATGTTAGATTTTGTAAATCTACTTAAAAAATTTGTTAGTTTTTCAGAACTCCAGTCACATAGAATGTGACCAGGTCTCACAGAAGCACTACGGGAACTTTAAAAGTCGAGTCCATTTCATTATATAAAATACACTTAAGTTCTGTATATGACAAATAAAATTCCTGAAAATGTGTTATTTTTAATAGGTGTTCAAGGTCTACAACTTAAAAGGGGGAAGATCCTTTGAAGGCTTTGAAAAAGATTTTGATAGTATTAATAAAGGGATAAAAGAAGTTAAGTTCCGGTTGCCAACTTATCTTTGTAATAGTGGTCCAAAAAAAGACACAGAATCATTGTCCTTTCTTTGGTGACCATATTCTAGAAACACAACAAGGTGTTTAAAATCTCAAGTATGTTTTAAGCATTTAACTAGCCTTAGCTATGCTGTGACTTTTTCTTGCCTGCTCCCTTCCCCATTTCTTACTGGTATGTCAGATTTTATTTCCCTACAGAGCAAAGACATAAAAAAAGACAGATCTTTTGTGTACCTTTTCCAATGAATAAAGAATCCAAAACAAATTGTTTAGCTTTGGATAAAATACATTTGCCAAACTCAATATAATGTGGAATCTAGAAACCAAATAAAAATAAAAGATATATTTTTGTACAGAATCACAGTTTTTGTGAAATGTTTGCAATTTGTGATTAAATATTTCAGAGTAAAAATGTTTGATTGTTTTTCCTGATATTTAGAAGTATGGACAAATATAGTGTTTGATGAAAAAATCAATATATACAAATTTGAAGTTGTTATACCTTAATATTCAATGTGCATAATTTCAATTATTAACTAAAAGTTTCATTCATTTTGTAAGTTGACTGATTTCTTTCTTAATTCAGGACTTTTTTTCTTTAATCAACATGATGCTATGTTAAAATAATCTAAATACAAGGTTATTAAAAATAAGTGAAAGTGGTCAAATGAAACAAACTTCCAGTTACAAGATACATAAATCCTGGGGATATAATGCACATCGTGATGACCGTAGTTAACAACACTGTATTGTATGTTTTAAAGTTGTCGGGAATCCTTGGCTAGTGTGGCTCAGTGGACTGAGCACTGGACTATGAAATGGAAGGCTGCTGGTTCGATTAGAGTCAGGGCACACACGTGCCTAGGTTCTGCGCCAGGTCCCCAGGTGGGGGCGTGTGAGAGGCAAAGGAGGCAACCACTCAGGGATGTTTCTCTTCCTCTCCCTCCCTTACCCTGTCTCTGAAAAACAAGTAAATAAAATAAAATAAAGTTAAAAAAATAAAGGTACTAAGAGCGCAGGTCTTAAAAGTTCTCTTGACAAGAACAGAACTTTTAACTATGTGTGCTGATGTATTTTAACTAAATTATTACAGTAATTACTTCATAATATATACATAAATCATTATGTTGTTCAGCTAAAATCCACATGTTATATGTCAATTATATCTCAATAAAAATAAATAAAAATAAAGTAACATAATACAAACTCTAAAGAGAGTTGTGTGGGAAGTGGTTCTAAGAAAATAATCAGATACACTAAATGCAGTTTATGTAATATATATAATCTAGAGAATCAAATGCGTCTATCACTCTGAGCAGTTAGCATAGTTGGTTAAAATATGGGATGAACAGATGCAGTGCTCCCCTTCTCCCTGACCGCAGACTGATTTCCTGCCCTGGCAGAGACCTCAGGAGATGTGCCCCAGGGAATGAGTAAGAGAGGATGCACCTGTCCGTGCAAATTAATCACCAGTTCTAACAACAACATCAAATTGGCAAAGAGGCTTTACTATCGCACATATTGGTGTTTTCATAAACCTAAAAGGATATGTGATTTAGGGTCAGAAGTCCAGGGAATGAGTCAAGTTCTGCCACTTAAGTTATACAATATAATCACAGAAAATCATTTAATCTCCTTGAACTTTGTTTCCTTTTGGATAAAATAAACATAACGATAGTACCCACATCAGGAGGTCTTTAAGAGATTAACTACATTTTAAGTAATATAAGTACATTGTGCAATGTACTATAAGTACATGAGAAAGCACTATTTACACAGCTCTACAAAATGTGGGTATTTGTTTTATTGATAAGATAATTTCTTTTCTGTTGCACATCTTGGTAGTAAATCACCTTGATTCTATGTCAATCTTTTGGAGAGTTACAATAATAATCTATAATGGGAAAAATGTGCATATTACCTATCTAATTAGAGTATTTATTCAGGCATTCAACAAACATTCACTGTATTTACTATATGTCAAGTACAATGGCAGATACTGAGAATGTAGAATTAAATGTCATGATATAGTGGACATCATTTTGAAGAGGTTAGGCAATGGTTCCTGGAGGATGTGACTCAAGCTGAATATTTGAGGACTGTGAGAAAGAGAGGCATGAACCACAACCCAGAATCATGGTAAAACACAATTTCTGTAAACTGAAACTAGTTGAGAAAGACTGTGAAATAAACTAATGCTCATTTAACATAAGATGAGACTTAAAGGGCAGAGGAATTGAGATCTTGAAGGATTCTATAGTCTCTGCTAATGACTGATTTCTGAAAATGTTGGGAGACTATTACAAGGGACAGCGACATAAATATAAGTGCATTAAAAAAACTTTCTAAATAAAAAGCACAGGTCACACAAAGAAAAAATAAAATAAAATAAAATAAAATAAAACTGACCCCATCTTCAGGTGACATGTTTGTCCACACAGAAAACCCAAGAACTAATAAGGAAGTTCAACAAAATTGCAGATACAAGATCAATACTCAAAAATAAATTGCATTTCTATATACTAAGAGTGAACATATAAAAATGGAAATTTAAAAAAATGCATAAAACTTTTCACAATTCCTCTAAATGAAATAAAATAGTTACTATAAGTTTAATAAAACATGCACAGGATCTGTATCCTGAAAACCTCAAAATACTGCTGAAAGAAATATAAAAAGAGCTAAATAAATGAAAATACATGCCACGCTCATAGATTGAAAGACTCAGCAAAGTATTCAGGCCCATTCCCGCACATTGATTTATAGATAGAATTAAATGCGTATTAAAATTCCAGCGTCCCAAAACTGAATTCTAGAAGTAATGCAATGCCATTTAAAATCCCAGCAAGCCATCTTGTATACTTAGACAAGTTTACTCTAAAATATAGAAAGCAAGGGTTTAGAATAACTCAATCAATTTTGAAAAAATAATAAAGCATAAAGAATAATTTTACTTTATGTTAAGAGTTACATTACCGTTACTATCAAGAAAGTGTGTTTTAGTGAGGGGATAGGTATACACACATGGGAAAAAACAGAGAACGTAAAAATAGATCACAAAAATATACCCTACTGATTTTTGGCAAAGGTGCAAAAGCAATATAAGAAAAATATACTTTTCAAGAAATGGTGCTGAAGAAACTTGATAGCTATAGGAAATTTTTGAAAAAAAGGACATTGACCTAAACCACCTCAGAACCATATACAAAAATTAACTCAAAATTGATCATAAACTGAAAATTTAGAAAAAAATGAGAAAATCTTTGGGACATAGTGTTACACAGAGTTGTTAGACTTGATACTAACAGCATGATTCATAAAGAGAAAAAATTATAAATTGGACCTCATCAGAATTAACAACTTTTGCTTTGCAGTATCTCCTGTTAGGAAGATGAAAAGGCAAGCTACAGACTAGGAAAAATATTTGCAAACAGCACATCTGATGAAGGTAAATTATTTAGAATATATAAAGTACTCTCAAAAGTCAACAGTAAAAAACAAACAATCCAATTGAAAAATGGGCAAAAGGGAGGAGCACACATTTTGCTGAAGAATATACAGATGGCAAAAATACACATTTAAATATGTTCAGCAAAATTAGGCATTAGAGAAATGAAAATTGAAATCTCAGTGAGATGTCACTATACATTTTCAGAATGAGCAAAATGAAAAATAGTGATAATGCCAAATGTTGATGAGGGGACTAAGAAACCAGATAACTTATATTTTACTGGTGATATATAAAATAGTACAGCCACTCTGGAAAAAACTGTGGCAGTTTCTCTGAAAACTAAAAACATACTTATAAAATCCAACGAAATTACTACTGGATATTTATCCCAAATAAATGAAAACTTCATGTTCAGACAATAACCTGTACAGCATAGCAGTTTTATTCATAATAGTCAAAAACTGGAACCAACCCAAATGTCCTTCAGTGGGTGAATGCTTAACATGTGTTACTAGTCAGCAGTAAAATAATGGACTATTGGTACATTCAACAAATGGATTATCTTAATGTAATTCTAAACAAAATAAGACAGTCTCGAAGGACTACATGGCATGATTCCTTTTACATAACATTTAATTGATCAATTATAGAGGAGATCGGATTAGTGGGTGACAAAGAATAGGGAAGGGGAAAAGAGGGAGACAAGGGAGACAGTGGGGCTATGAGAGGGTTTTCTTGAGATAGAATCTTCTGTATGTTTTCTGTGACCATAGTCACACCAATTTATATGTGTGATACAATTAAACAGAACTAATTAAAACACACAAAAATTGGCATATGTAAAACTGGTAAAATCTGAATTAGGTTGGTAGATTGTGTCAAAGTCAATTTCCTGGTTGTGACATTGTACTGTAACGTGTAAGATTACACCTTCGGGGGAAACTAGGTGATAGGTATAAGGAATTTCTATTTTTTCTCACAACTGCATGTGACTCTATAATTATCTCAAAATAGTTTTAAAAAATCACTTTAGGTGCAGTGTGAAGAAAGACTGGTTACAAGGTTGGAATATACAAGACTTATTGGGTCTTTGGATGAGTGTGTATTTGTTGTGGGGAAACAGGGAAGGGCAGGACATGGTCTATGATGACCATGAGGTTTCTTCCATAGGCTTTATTTATTAGTGGAGAAATCAAGATAGACAACTGGAGAACAGGAGTGACTGAATTCAATTCTGATACTGTGGAGTTTATTTTTCATCAACCAAGCAGAGTATACCAAATGAGAATTCCAGAAGGAAGACCAGGAATCCCTGGGCAAGGAAAGCGTATAGAATGTTGTGCTGGATTCTGTATACATAATCTTAATACAGCATGTCAGCACATGAATATTAAAATATTAGTGTCACCAGTATATCACTACAAGAGAATTTTTGAACTCATAGTCAAGAGTAATCATGCAAAAAATCTGTGGGAGATTCAAATATAGGCTGAAAAGAAGAATTTGCATTTCCATTATTCATTAAAGAGAAATTGACACTGAGTACCCTCTGTGTGTGCCAAGTTCTATACTGTTGTTCAGAAGAATTATCCTGTTTAATACTCACAATAGTTTTAAAAAGTTAATTTTTATTATCTACAATTTCTAAATAGAAGTTAAGTAGTTTGCCATAGGAAACAAAGCCTATGAGGAATTTCTTAGCTAAAATTTGAATCTAGACATGTTGAACTTCTAAGCCTACATCATTTCCACCCCATCATGAAGCTTGTGGAGAGTTGGGGAGAGTAGAACATACAGCAGATTTTTATATTCTTGTTTATTTAGGGTTTTTTGTAGAGTTCAACATCTCCATTTATATCTGTAAGTTGTCGCCAACTTTTTATTTTCCAGTATTTTAAGATAGGCAGGTTATAGAGACTTGTTAACAACCATCTTTCATCTCAACTAATACAAACTGATAAACAGCAGGAGTCTTCAGTTCTGTGTTTCCAAACTTAATATGGTGCATTAGCTCCAATTTCATTAACTACTAACGTGGGATTCTGTAAACCACTAAATCCAGTAAACAAGTAAACAACAAATAACTTTCCATTTCTACAGAAAATCCTGTACATTATAAGGTTTGTTTTTCTCCTCTGGTGATTTTCTATATAATTTATTTTCTTAGTTCATATCTTTTCTAAGAGGTATTTGATTTCAGATCTTTAAGGTTAATACATTGTTCATATTGTCTTCAGGGCTTGAAAGTCAATTCAATTCAAGACTCTACATCATAGTCCATTTAATTTACAAACCAAGAACAGCCAAACCAAGTCCTGAAGAAGTAATTTTCAGGTAAAAATTAGACATCTCTCTTTCTTCAACATAGATAAAACTTCAATATTTCCAAATGCCTTTATTATTATTATTATTATTCAGTCATTAGATTTAATTCTCAAAGGCATTTCAACAAAAACTCTCGACATCTCATTTCATATCCATCAACATGCAAACTCAAGCCTGAGTAATATATCCAAATGCTAAAAATGTGGGTGGGGTGTGGGGGATTTGAGGTTGTTTATGTGATGTTGCTGTCTCAGTTCGTTTTGATCCTTCACCTTTCCAAAGCATGCAAACCTTAGGAATAGATTCAACTTCTTTCCCTTCGCGCCATCTAGTGGTTATAAATGGTGTGTGTTTGGTTTTAAGGAAGATTCCTAATGAATGGGGGGCGGGGTACACTAAAAACACAACCGTTGGCAGCCACAATTTCCTAATCTCTCACCACATCACTGACTCCTCGCAAGGACACCTTTAACTACTTTAACCATTTTAGATCTGTACACAGATGCGCAGAGAGAATGAAGGGGACACACACTCACAGAGACTTGCGCCCCTTGACGCTGACATTTAGAAAAGGGTTCTAAATCCTTCCTGTCATTCGCAAAGGACGGGGAAAGGAGTCGTGGCAAGACCTAGACCGAGGAAACTGCTAGACTTTTCAAGTTGGATAGATGACGTATTAACCTCCTCAACGTTAACATCTGGTATGAACAAATAAAAAGAAAGAAAAAGAGAAAAAAGCACTTAAAAATTCCGCCGCGGGGCTTTGCAGGGCTTGCCCCTCAGTATCCCCCAGAAGACAACCAATTCCTGCGCGTTCCGCTCCGCTCACCCGCCTTCCTAGATTCTCTCTCTCTCTCTTTCCCCGTTTCCCACGCTCGCCTGGAACGGGGACCCAGGGAGACAGAAGCAAGGCACCGGTCCCCTTCCTCCTCTCCTCCACCAAGCCACCGCAACCCAGCGCGTGCAGCTTCCCTTTGTTCGTCGAGGCTCGCTCTCCCCCAGCAGATCCACCTGGATGCTCTCCCTCGGTGACATTTTGCGCCGGGTCTGGTGGGTGGCTGGGGTGGAGCCAGAGGAGCCCGAGGGGGCGGGGGTGGAGAAAGGTCAAGCCCAGGGAAAGGCGGGAGGCGCCGTTCCTAACCTGCGTGGCGGGGCGAGCGCTCGGTTATTTATTTATTTTCTCCTTATTTATTAATCGCACGAGCAGAGCGGCGCGGGGAGCCCGGGGACATGCAGGACCACCCACTGGCAGGGAAGCAGCCAGCCGCCCTCTCGCGCCCCCGCGTTGCCGAGCGCGTCCAGCCTCAGCGCTCCGGAGATTGTCCGCGCCGGCCCCGGCTCCGACCCCGCAGCGCCACAGCCCTCGCAGCCCCGCAGCCCCGGCGCCCCGCAGCCCCGCACCGCGCAGCTCCGGCCCTGGCTACGGCGGCGGCGCAGTAAGTTGGCAGGAGCGAGTCCCCTCGGTTCGCCTCCCCCGCACCTTTTGAACTTGTTGCTGCTGCTGGGCTCGCCTGCGCCCGGCTTTCGGAAGGTGAAAAGGAGGAGGGAAGCACGGAGGGATGGGGGAAGGGGAAGCAGAGCTCGCTTGAGCTTTATTTGTGCTCCCTCGGCGCCTGGATTCGGCTGCTCGCGAGCTGCTCCCTCAGCTTCTCCCTTTTCGGGTGTACGGCGAGGAGAAAGTCTCTATGCAACTCAGCCCCGGTGCACACTTGGCCAGGTATGTACCGCAGGCGAGGCGCGTTCTGTGCGCAGACAGATGCTGCTGCCGCCGAGGCGGTGGCGGCTGCCAGCTCCCCGGCTCCTTAACTGTCATACTGCACCTGAGCTGAACTTGAAAAGAGAGTGAAGGGACGATTGGACGAACGCTTTCGGCAGACACAGGGGTGTTTGCAGACTTAGGGGGAGGAGGATCTATACTAACGCCCCCCACCGTGCCCACCACTCTGCACCCCCATCTCTGCAAATACTGCCGGAGGGGTAGAGGCGGCCACCGGACTCCCAAAGAGACGTGGGGTACTAGCTGTGATCGCATCTGGAAAGCTACAACAGGTCGCCTTTTTGAGATTCCTTTGGCGGGAAGGGCCACTTGAAAAAGGAAGGTTTGAAAGAGTCAAAAGGGAAGGTGTAAACGTTTCTTAATTCGTCAAAAGAATACCACTGAGTGATTGTCCTTCGTTTTTTTGTTTGGTTTTTTTCCTACCCTACACAAGGCATACTGACCCCACGTTAACCACGTGTCAGGGGAGGAATCAAAGACACCTGTTTGAAGAAATTGCTGCACTTAAAGTCACCTGTGTACATATTTGTACCAGCGGTGGCCTGGTCCAACTGCTGGAAAAGGTTTGGTTAGGTTCTGCTGGGCGTGATTGTTAGGACATTTTGTTTTCTAAATACCTGTCTTTGGGGGAAACTTGCCCTTCTGAGACCTGTGACTTCACCAGGAGCTCTACCTTGGAATAAGAGTGATACCCCTGGACTACCTTTCTCTGTAATATTTGTTTGACAGGAGGACGTGCGTGGTTGTGGCTACCTTGACCCACTATACAGGCCTGATTGCCCTTCTTGCCTCCGCTTCAAGGCACCATGGCGGCGGGGGTAGCAGCATGGCTGCCCTTTGCAAGGGCAGCGGCCATCGGGTGGATGCCTGTGGCCTCGGCGCCTATGCCGGCTCCCCCTAGACAGGAGAGAAAAAGGACTCAAGATGCACTAATTGTGCTGAATGTTAGTGGTACCCGTTTCCAAACATGGCAGGACACCCTGGAACGCTATCCAGACACTCTGCTGGGCAGTTCAGAGAGGGACTTTTTCTACCATCCAGAGACTCAGCAGTATTTTTTTGACCGTGACCCAGACATCTTCCGTCATATCCTGAATTTCTACCGCACTGGGAAGCTCCACTATCCTCGCCATGAGTGCATCTCTGCTTATGATGAAGAATTAGCCTTCTTTGGCCTCATCCCAGAAATTATTGGCGACTGCTGTTATGAGGAGTACAAGGATCGAAGGCGAGAGAACGCAGAGCGCCTACAGGACGACGCCGATACTGACAACACGGGAGAGAACGCGCTGCCCACCATGACTGCTCGGCAGAGGGTCTGGCGGGCATTTGAGAACCCCCACACCAGCACAATGGCCCTGGTGTTCTACTATGTTACAGGGTTCTTCATTGCCGTCTCAGTCATCGCTAATGTGGTCGAAACAGTGCCCTGTGGGTCTAGCCCGGGTCACATTAAAGAACTGCCCTGTGGCGAGCGGTATGCAGTGGCCTTCTTTTGCTTGGATACAGCCTGCGTCATGATCTTCACTGTTGAGTACTTGCTTCGCCTGGCTGCAGCTCCCAGTCGTTACCGTTTTGTGCGTAGCGTCATGAGTATCATAGACGTGGTGGCCATCCTGCCTTATTACATTGGGCTAGTGATGACAGACAATGAGGATGTTAGTGGGGCCTTTGTCACACTTCGAGTCTTCCGTGTCTTCCGTATCTTCAAGTTTTCCCGCCACTCTCAAGGCTTGCGCATCCTAGGGTACACGCTGAAGAGCTGTGCATCTGAATTGGGCTTCTTGCTCTTCTCTCTCACCATGGCTATCATCATTTTCGCTACCGTTATGTTCTACGCAGAGAAGGGGTCTTCCGCCAGCAAGTTCACCAGCATCCCTGCTGCCTTCTGGTATACCATCGTCACCATGACAACATTAGGGTAGGTGCCATCAAGGGAAATGGGATGAAGATTGGGTATGTGTGAGGTGATTGTGGACCCACTGAAGTTATATAGGAAATTAGAGGGAAAAAATAATTTTTCTTTTTTCTAAATGGATTTAGGAAAGCATTATTTAAATGGTTTTGAGAAATTCTTTCGATCTATGAAATGGGTATGATATAGAGATTGAAGTACTTAGGAAGCTGAGTATTGATGCTGAGTATTGATGCCTGGAAATGATAGACACAACAAAGAAATTTTAGAATTCCCGAATGTAAGGGAGGATCATCAATATTATATATGTAAATACATAAAAATATAATAAGAATCACAAAACAAAATTTGTGCCCCAGTAAAGGTATGAATATGTACCATTGATAGTGAAATGCCTAGAAAGTGCTCCAGTATATTCAAGTGAAAAGTTTCCATGTATATTTGAAGTATTACTTTCAAAGGAACAGATACTTTTGGCATGTATTTTTTCCTCCAAGAACTATAATTCTCACTTTACATTATAAAATATAGATTATAGATATCACATGAAATAATTTTGTAATATATATGCACATGCTCATATCTATGCATTTTCATTGTAGCTGATAAGTTATGCAGTTTTAGAATATCAGGACTGAAACTGGTCAACTCTATAAAGTGCAGTGGAATAACATTTGCAACATATTGAAGACTAAGCTCATAGTTTCCAAAAAAAGAAATAAGTGACTGTCATCCACCATTTCTTGAGATGCTACAAATCCTATCAGGCAATGGGTTCATGACCATTAAGTAAATGTAAACGATCGAGCAGTATCTGGTGAGAGTGATGGTTCCTAAGGGCTGGTTGCATTATAGAATTTTGTGCGTTCAAATTTTCTTCTAGAATTCTTTTGTGCATTCTTTTATTTGGGGGTAATGGTGTTTTGCAAGTAAAAGTGCATATTCCAAATTAATGTTTTTTTTTAAATAAATTTTAAGCTGGGATTAAGATTTTTTAGATTGCAGGAAAAAAGGTATGAAGTAATTAATAATGTAAATCAAATTGCAGAAAAGCAGCAGCATTTACATATTAGAGAATCTAATGAAATAAGATGGTTAGAGACTTTGACTTTTACGAGTTCTTAGAGAAGCCAAGTAGTGATAGTGCTCTTTCTTCAGCTTTATGTTTCTTTTCTGGCACAGTTAATCAGTACAATGGGGATTTGGTAATGGCTATAAGAAAAAGTTATTCCCAAGGCTGCTTTTTGAGTTTTGTGTTTCTGACTAATTTAATTGCCTTATTTAAATGATAATGTGGTTAAAATCAACCTAATTTTGTAGGCATTTTGTGTTGAGCAGGATTTCTCATGTTGTCATTTGCTAACTACTGAAATATTTTATATGTGAATAATTTTTGGTTAAGTAGGAAATTATAGTACATTAAAATACAATAACCTATGACTTTGATTTAGTCTCACATGCATTTTGAAGTCCTACTGGGGTATTTTAATAAATGGATTAGTGAAAATCCATATTCTATTGCTTATATTTCTCTTTTACATGTTGTGATTTTGTGGCCAATTTTGAAGATGCTTCAGAATAATGTAGGTTCTTATTCTAGAATTATATATGTGTATATATACTTTTATATATGTGTGTGTGTGTGGTCTTGTCTTTTTGTCATTTGATATCTTTATGAAGGACAATTGGATAGTGCAAATCAGTATCAGGACATCAAATTAGAAGTGCACATGTATAAAAAAGGGCTCTGTTAAGAGGAAATAAAGGAAAAATATTAAAAGTAAATACATTTGCAAAAATTTGGTGTCAATGGCAATGATTTTCAGGAAGAATCGGTGAGTCATTTTAATACAATATGATGTCTATAAGATTGAACGTAGGCAGTATTATAACTAATGTTGAGGAGATGCTAATTTCATCCAGCTAAAAGTTTTATTTTAAATATGTGAAATCAGTATTGTAAAATTTGTTTCTTGAAACGACTTTCAAATTTTATTTTATTTTTAAATTTATTTTTGTTTTCAGAACAATGAGGAAATGTTAACCATTAATAACATTTTATTATGTAATAAAATGCTTATAACATCTACTTTTTGAAACAAATTGAATCATGAAGCCTGAGTAAATTCTATGAAATAGATTTAATTCACATATTCTGTATGTAAGTGAATAGAAGAATTAAATATACACTTTCTCAGAACCTAAAGGCAAAAGGGGAGTTACTTTTAAGACTTAACTTTCATTGAAGTTGAAAAGTTTAATTTTCAGGAAATTAAACTAATTAAAGATCTTCATGAAATATAGTAGTCATATTTTTCAGATGTTAAAATGTTGATGTTTTCAAAATACAATCCATTTATTGGAAAAATATATGAATTTTAGCAAAGCATATGCTTTATAATATAGCACAGTTTCTTAGAAAATGTCTTCAATTTCTCTTAAAAATATATTTATAATGTATTTTATTTTCCTGCAGAAATAGATTTTTAAAAAATTCTGCTTTCCTGTGACTTATCTTTGGTTGCATTGTGACCCTAAAGCTTTAGTTAAGAATAGAAAATATTCAACAAAAGCCATTGCCTGAAATTATTTTTTTACTCTGTAGTTTTATACTTAGAAGCTGAGGTATCTGTATAAACTTTCTAGAAAACATGCAGCTGTTGAAGCTAATATTAAGCTGTGTCTGATAGATGGCCAAGAATTTCCCATTACACTTTCTGAGCTTTTTTTACATAGCTATTATTTTTAATGGAGCTAATGTTCATCAATTAATGATAATAGAAGTGAAAATGGAATCCTAAATAGTGGTTATCAAAAGTTCCAGCTCATACAAACATTATCATAAGAGAGGAAGTGGCTAACGGCTTTGTAATTCAGAACCTGCAGAATTATCTCCTCCCTTTCACGTCATTTTAGACAACATTCAGTTGGATTGTTGGTCTGAGGAAATGCTTGGGTCTTTCTTACATCTATTGTGTATTCATGTAATCATTTTTGTGCTCCCTGAAATATCAAATATACCATTATAACTAAACCATACTTGTTTTATAAGTAATTATTTAATTTGCTGGTAAAATGATGGCTTTAAAATATAATTTTAAGCCTACCTATTTGCAAGATTAAAGTAGAAAACATCAAAAGCACAATTTTAAAAAGTCAATAAAAGGAAGAATGTTGGATTTTTTAAAACAGTGTTTAGGTTGTGTTGCCATTATCTGTTACTCTATTCCATTCTTCCTTTCTGAACATATTTATTGATGTGCATTAGGCCCTATTTATTTTATTCCCCTACCTTTCTTCTTTCCAGTGTAAAGTCTAATTACTGCCTTAAACTGCCTTGGGGGAGAAAGAACCTGAAACTCCTGCTTTGTCCTAATGACCTTTGGGAGATGTGATTACTACCATCTTGTTTTTCATTCAGGTGGTAGTAATTAAATATTGCCAAATTTAGGATATTTCCTAATGACCACGAATAATCAAAAACAATGTCATGTAGATATATTTATTTTTTAAGGCCAAGCTTCAGTTTACCCCGAGTGCTTGACTTATGAGTGAGAAGTGGTGTCAGGTGGCACATTAAATAATTTGAGGAGACTTTTATGTTAGGCAGTATCTGCATTTTTGGTCATGATTATTAACCACCTAGACGCTTAAAAAAACAGATTATATTGCTGATGACAGAAAACTTAAGAATTGAGAAATGTCATTTCTGCAAACATCACCACTTTTTTAAGATAAAGATGTTTTCATAAAGTTTTCAATATGGGAAAGTTATTACATGGCATTTCTGTAAAGTTCATGTTTAGAATAATCTTTAACATTTAACTACATAAACATATTCTAATTATGAACAAATCTAGTAAAACAAAAAGTTCCTTTATAGTGTCCATTCATCAGAAACAAATATGGTAGAATCACAACTATGATCTCAGAAAAAACTTAGTATAGTCATCTATTTATAAGACCCGACTTTAATAGGTTTGGTAAATTGCTATTTTTAAAAAAAGCAACTTGTTTTTCTTTGCAATTTTTCTAACAATATAGTGGGAAATTTCCTTTTTTAGAATGTCATATATCTATGGTTCTATATGTTCTATTTCATATAACATGCAGGTATGTTATATATATACAACAAATAAATACAGAAAGTATTTTATTTGTTATATATTTTAAAGTTATACTCATTTTTGAAAATGAGTTAGTGAAGTTCAAATTGCTTTTTACCTAATTTCTGAATACCTGATGAAAGGAAACTTAGCTGTTATTTATTTAAAATCCATCATTTTACACATACAAGACTTTTTTTGTAGACTGCCCATAGTTACAAAAATAAATAGCAGGATTTTTTGAAATTTCATTTTTTACCCCTATTTTGAAGACCTTAAGACATTATCTAGGAATGTGCAATAATAACTAGTTGGCGGGTACTGCTGATGCTACAGGGATAAGAAAAGGAATACACTTGCTCTTTATTCCATTAATATTAAAGTCTCTCTGAATTCTACTCTCCGTGACTCACTCCACATTCCTCAATGTCACTGCTAGCTTTGCATTCATTCACACAGTGCTGAGGTTTATCACGACGGTGTCCAGTTAGTTGATATAACACAACTATGTGTTCTCATCTGGTGGACTCTTAGGCCATTTGTCAGCAAACTACTTGATGGTGAGTGTTTTACTTGGCCTGATGGAGAAGAAAATAAATCAATTTTTTTTTTTTTGCCTAAATTACCTGAGAAAGTGTTGGTCTGTGTTTCTTAAAACTCTACAATTTAACTTCTCTTTTGTTGAAAGAACAGGAATGGTGAAAAGAATAGTCACTGAAAAAGGACTATTATTTTTCCTTCACAGCCAGGAGAATGATTCACCCTTTCTTTCTACTGTTCATATGTCTTACATTGTTTTTTGAGTGTGTGTGTGTGTGTGTGTGTGTGTGTGTGTGTGTGTTTATGTATTTGCTGTTGTTCTCCCACTGACCCACTGGCTTCAGCTACTAGATTTGACAGAGTGGGATATGGTCTGATGCTGAAAAGAAACCCAGTGATAAAATATCATCTACATTTCTGTGCACATTTATGCTGCTTCTTGCTTTAGTAGAGTCTATTGAAATTTTTGCCCTTTAGTTTTTTCCTTTGAGAATCAGCCTTTAACATTGACCTTCTCTATGAAGCCGTCTTCACGTCCCAAGCCTACATCATCTGTAGTTGGAATTACTCTTGACATTATAAGTGCTATTTTATATATAATGTATCATTTTACTTCTTGCCTTCCTAACTAGATTGAAAGGCTTTTGAGGTTTGGACCTATACCTTCTGGGACTTATTACCTACTAAATGAGTACTCAAATGTAGAAAAATGTATATTAATGTGTTGCTGATCATGGTGTAACATGACACCTACACACCCCAGAGAGCTCTTTAACCAGGGAACAGCACCACCTCAACATTAGCAGTAATCTACTAATCTAATTTTTTGCTTTGTTCAATGTTTAAAAAAACTGAAATTTATATTATTAGAACATTTTGTCTTTGAATGTACTACAGTCTATCTTTCTTTTTTCCTTTGGATTAGGGAGAGCTATGAGACTTCTTCATCTTTGGTTTGTAACTATCTTCTGCAAAGATTAGAACTAATGGTTGTCAGTGGCTCTTAATCAGTTTGTTTTCTGGTGAAGGCTGGGTAAAGTGCATGTTCCTCTGGGGAGCATATGGAGATACTTTATAATGTAAGTGAATCAGCACAGGAACATGCTGACTTCTCTTTGAATATCAGCTCCCTATTTAAATAGGAGCAGGAAAGGAGTCCTGGGCAAAAAGATACTTTGATGACACTTTGTAACAAGAAAGGTATTCTGTCTCTCACCTAGTAAATACAAGGTGGCACTTTTTTCTTTATCCAGGTCCAATCATTTATTAATAAAATGGAATTGTTTAAAAATAATGAACTATTATCTGTATATGATATATAAGATAAATGTAGTCTCTTTCAAGAAGTTGCCATTCTAGGTGATTAAAAGGCAGGTATACAAAATACATGTAGCTATATATCTTGGTGTGGTGCAATCCATTTTTCAGTGGAAATTTTGACAAGCCTGTTATATAAAGAAGATTCAAATCATAAAAAGTGTGGGGAGAACGTGGAGAGAGTTATCAGAAGTTAATAATGAGAGAAAATAACATTGAAAGAGTAGGATGACAGTTGAAATAATGTCAAACAGAACAGAAAGTTTTTTTTTCTAAAAGTAAAAGGTCTTGCTTTTTTTGCTCTTATGTGGGCCTGGTTCTTCTATCTTCTTCATTTTCTTCACTTCTAAGAGTAACAAGGAAAATGCTTTTGGAAACCCAAAGCTTTACCAGCATCATCTACTTTCAGGAAATCAGAATGCGACTCATAGAGTTCAATTTAACATGTTTTGTTGATCACTTACTACCGATCGTTGCCCATAATAATAAACATAACTGTCAACTTCCTGACCTTAAGAACCATGTACTCTAGTGGGGGATGCAGAAAATAAACAGATAATTATATAATTCCAGGCAGTGGTGGCTGCTCTAAGCAATATAAGTCAAAGTAAGGAGTATACGATTTTGAACAGGGGACAGACCAGGGTTTTCCAAAGGCAGCATTCAAGCTGATGGCTAACCAAAAGGAGTCAAATGAGTTCTGTGAATATCTGGATGAAGAGCTTTAGAGGAAGAGAGACAAGAAGTACAAAGACCTCAAGGTGGCAGGAGGCTCTGTGTATTTCACCTAAGGCCGCTGTAATTGAATCTGGGCTTAGTAGCAAATGCCATTTGAAAGATAGCTGGGACAAGATGATGTTTGATATTGTAGGCCATAGTAAAGACTTCTGGCTTCACTGAAGACATAATGGACAGATATTAGAGAGATATTAGCGTGGTGAGGACAGGATGTGATTTCTGTATTAAAATGAGCACAAGCTCTAAACATTTAAATTTTTTTCAATGACCGTTTTAACATTAATTTTTTCATCATGCATAAATACTCATTTGTAAGATTTGTTTTACTTAACTTAAAATTTATATACCATTATTCATGAGATTTTATAACAAAATTTTATAAGAAGGCATGATTAAATTATTCTTGTCTGACAAAAATAAAACTAGTTCAAATGAAAAACAAATTTTAGCAAAATGTGGTTCTCAATGGATATGGAGTTATTTTGGAAATGATTGGAGATTATTATTTATTTTGAGTATAGCTATGCAGACTTACAGTTGTCAATTCTAATGTCAGTGTTCAAGAATATCACATATGCTTTGGATTCTATTTAAAAAGAATTTTCACTTATTTTTTTCTCATGTTGCAGTAGGTACACATATACCCTTTTCAGATGTTTTGTTATTTTTGTGAGTTTGAAAGAAAAATGGTTTATATGTGGTGAAATCTGTGAAAAATACTAGAGGATATTTATTTTTAAACCCAAATTATATTGGAGCCATGTGGGTCAACAATGTGTAATGACTGCTTACAGAGGCAGTGCTTTGGTGAGAATCACCATGCCGCAAAGTAAAACATAATCATGAATGGATAATTGGAGAGAACTTAGGTCAGAAGAACAAGAATTGGATTAACAGCATAAAAATACAGAAAAAAAACTTATGCATGCTTCCCAGATGAACAACTTGTAAAAATAGCTCTTGAATGTAAGGGAATTCATTGTGGTATCTGTCTCACTTTAGCATTCTGTTTCCATAAAAACATCTGCCATCCGGGTAATTCCCCAGTCTACCCAATAGTTCTATACAGAGTCTTTATTTCTTATTGGACAAACTAGGATTTTACAAGGCCCATCACAAGGAATATGTTCAGGCATTCCCTGTCTTTTTCATCTGATGAATTTGCTAATGACAATTACACTCTCAAAATTAGTAAGTCTTGCTGATTTTTAATGGAGATTTGTTTCCTTTCATCTTGCTATGAAAATGGAAGCTAAATATATGGAAATAGTTAACTTCAACGACATGTTTCAGCTTATGGCCAACCATATCAAAGCCAATAATATGAAAAACATCAAATCTGAAAATACTTCACAAGGCTTTGGTTTACTCATTTTTGTGAAATTAAGGATGATGATTGGAGTAGATATTCAATAGTTTTTCTGATACTTTATAATATTTTATAAAATGTTAAATACAAATTTTTGCAAATATCTACAATCAAGAAATATTCATAGTCTCCATTTATATTTTATAGTTTATCAGAATATTATGTAGTTAGAAAAAATTATGCTAATTTCAAGGCGTCTCATAGACATGTGATTAAATATCAAGGGGAAATTACTTTCATTTTAGGAAATTCTTAATTGCACAAATTAAAGTGAATATTATTTTTAATCCTTTATAGATAATCTTGCAATTTTTTTCATGTTTGCCATAAAAGACCATTGTTTTAAAAAGCATGATTAACTTAGAGTACATAAATATTGACCTGTTGTCTTTTTTTAATATAACATTTGTGCTTTTGGCTTTGAAAAATTACAAGGATTTGATGCAAAATGTCAGAAGATAACAGTAAATATTCTAATGATAAATAATGTAATTTAGAAAGTTTATGAGAGTAAAGCACTGTTTTTATTCAGGATTTGCATGGTCCTAGAATAAAGTGCCTGATGATTTTGCAAAGAGCTTTATTATTTTCATGCAAAATGCCCAACTACCTTCATAATCACCTAACTGAAAAGTAAGAATATTTTATTTATTATCACCTAACTGAAAATTAAGAATATTTTATTTCAAAAACAGTTAAAATAAGACTTCTTTTTTAGTCACGTAGCAAAATTTGGCAGAGTTCTAAAATATACTATTTTATGCCAAACTTAAAGTTAATTAAGAAATCACTTTACAGATATTCACATTTTTTTTTTAATTCTGTCTCCAGATTATTTTTCACATTATTCATTGCCCAGTTTCTGGATCTATACCTATTATTTTAAATATTACTAAAATATGTGTGAAGGTATAATGCATACTGAAATACACATTTATGAAACACACTTATGCCTCCATACAAAATGTATGGATACATAAGTATTTTACACATGTCTATGTCAATATACATATAACTTCTCCTTTTATTTTTCTGACAGGACACAAAATCAACTACTGATGATAATACTTTTTAAAGTCTGGGTATGTGGGACATAGGAAGAATCATTTTTATATTTCATTTTGTACTTTTTTATATGAGAAAACCATTTTGTTTTGTTTTGTTTTTCCCATCAGCCTATAGAACTTCTGTTAAAAAAGGGCTTTCTGGTGACATTTGGGGTTTTCTCTCTTTATATTTTCCTATATAAAAACTATCAGATGTTATTTAAAATTAAACTCTTCTCTTATAATATTGCTTCGATGATTCACTAAAAAACATCCTAAATATGTAGCAGTTGTATGGCATTGGTCAAGTTACTTAAACTCTGTTTGCCTGAGATTCCTCACCTGTCAAAATAGGTGTGCAATATGTACTTCATAACACTTGTATGGAGATTAAATGTAAATACGTGAAATTCCTAGAATGGTACCTTCTGTGTAGGTGCTACATGAGGGATTGCTGTTTTTTATTATTAAATATATGATATTTAAATAATATTTAATGTAATACTTTATTCTTGCATAAGGAAGAGTAGTTAAGGAGCAGGAGGAAATTTTCAGAGATGATGGATGTGTACATACATGGCCTTGATGATAGTGATGCTTATTATGGTGATACTTATTTCCAAAGTTATCAAGTTGTAGACAATAAATACATGAAATATATACAGAGAGAGAAGAAAGAAAGGAGGGAGAAAAGAAGGGAAGTTGGTTCTCAATGAACTATAAATAGAAGAAAAAGTCTCTAGTGTCAGTCACCCAATATACAATTAGGTAGGAAATGATTGTTGAAGATGAAGAGTTAAATGAAAACACATCCTAAATCAGAGAGATTTCCTATTTAGAAATTGGAATTTTGAGTCACCATGCCAAACTTTTTGTTGTTGAAAATTCAACAATAAATAAATTTGGGTTAACAAATTATAAAAATTTTGTGTATCTGGCAAATTTGTTTTGAAATGAAATACTTAATCATTCCTTTATTATGACCTACTCGGCTGATATGCAAAGAAGATTTGAAACAATTTACTGTCAAATGAACCAAAAAAGATTAAAAAAAGTGCCAAGTATTAAATATGAAGGGCAAATGATGGAGAATAAAAGTTATGTTAAATAAAGCATTGCTGAGCATATAATTAGCTCTGACTTTCCTGGAAGCTGAAGAAAGTGCAGCATGTTTTATAGCTCTATTTATCCAATAAAGGAAAGTATCTCACTCCCTGAAGAGTTCTTTAGAAGAATAGAGCAATTTTTTTAAACCAATGTAATGAACCAATAATTTCAATTTCACAACATATTTATAAATATTTTTATTTGGGCTACATAGTATACAATATTGCAATAATACAAAGGTGTTTGCATAGGAAATATAAATGTATTGATTAAAATATATAACTTCCAGATCATTGCAAGATTAGAAGATACAGTGTTTAGCAAATTCTTAGTGTTGAATGAAGACCACCAGAATTAAGATCACTCAGGATAATTATTAAAAATACAGATTCTTGGCATTCACCTAAGACAAATAGTCCATGGAGGTGGGAACCATGACAACTGCATTTTTACTTCTCACATAAAATTTTTTTCAATTAATTAATTTATTTTTTCCAAATAGATTTGTCTCTGCTTCCCCCCACCACTTTCGCCTCCCTCAGTCCTTCCCCTTTGGTTTTGTCCATGAGTCCTTGCTATAAGTTCCTTGACTTACCCTTTCCTTCCTTTTCACCTGTCCACCCCTCCCTCCTTCCCTCTTGTCTCTGTTGGTTTCTTTTTCTTTCAGTGCTGCTGGTCTTATTTTCCTTGCATCTTTGTTTTGTTGGTTAGATTCCACTTATAGGTGAGATCATATGGTATTTGTCTTTTGCCTCCTGGCTTATTTCGCTTAGCATAATGCTGTCTACTTCCATCCATGCTGTCGTGAAGTATAGTAGTTCTTTTTTCCTTTCTGCTGTGTAGTATTCCATTGTGTAAATGTACCATGGTTTTTTGATCCAATCATCTACTGATGGGCATTTAGGTTGCTTCCAACACTTGGCTATTGTAAATTGTGCTGCTATGAACACTGGGGTGCATAGGTTCTTTTGAATTGGCGTTTTGGAATTCTTAGGGTATAGTCCCAGCAGGGGAATCAGTGGATCAAAAGGCAGTTCCATTTTCAGCTTTTTGAGGAAATTCCACACTGCTTTCCACAATGGCTGCACCAGGAGGGGGTAAAACTATCATTGTTTGCAGATGACATGATAGTGTACATAGAAAACCCTGTAGACTCCACCAAAAAACTACTCAACCTAGTAAGTGAATTTGGCAAAACAGTGGGATACGAAGTCAATATTCAGAAATCAAAGGCATTTTTGTACACCAGCAATGAAATAGAAGAAGAAATCAGAAAAAAAATACCGTTCGATGTAGCAAGAAGAAAAATAAAGTACCTAGGAATAAATTTAACAAAAGAGGTAAAAGACCTGTACATAGAAAACTATACAACATTGAAGAAAGAAATTAAGGAAGACACAAATAAATGGAAGCATATACCATGATCATGGATGGGAAGAATTAATATCATCAAAATGTCCATTCTACCCAAAGTAATTTATAGATTCAACGCAATCCCTATTAAAATACCAATGACATATTTCACATCAAATTTTAAAAACCACTGACCTGGGAGAACATATGTTGAGCCTATCTCTACAATTATAATTCTGGAATATTTTTGACCTTGACTGGAATTTTGGAAGGAGGTAAAAAGAAACCATTTAAAATAATAATCTATACAAAGTAGCTAAATTGCTAGTTTTCAGTATTACTTAATGAATATATAAATATAAATAGAAATTCAGTAATATAGGTGAATAACTGATTCTTGAATATAGGTGATAAACTGATTCTATATGGCAAAAGTCCTATCCTACTCTACACTAAGGAATAAAGTTTCATGGATGATAACCATTAATACTAGTGTCCTGGAGAGCAACAGGAATAAAGAAGACACAATGGCTTCCTTTTGGGAATTTAGGATTTTGAGCTTTTAAAGTTACAGAGTTCTAAAACTGTCAGGGATAGGTGGGCTGAGCTTTGCTTGTATAGGCACAAGTTCACTGACCAGTTGCTCATAATGAAAATAAGAATCATAGAGTCATATATCAGAGACTTGGAAGTAGTGAAGAGCTTTGGAGAAGCAGGACAGCACAGTGTATGAACACATTTTATGAACACTATCTAAATTTCATGAGATAAGAATTTCCTTGGGTATTTTTCTCTTTTATATAAACAGAAAGTTGATTTGAAAAGGTTTTACTTTCCAAAGAGGATAACTTTAGTCACATATTAGGGGTTTCAACTGTGGAGGACCTGAAGATAAAAAACAGATTATTGGTAGATTCTTAGATTATAGTCGAAAAGAAGAAAAGTTACATGTAAAAGTTAACTGAATGGCTGATTTGATATTGAGTATTTTAATTGGCTTTTCATGGCTGTTAGCCTGTCGGAAATGATGTATGCTACAAACCTTTTCCCACAAGGTCTAAGGGCAAAAAGAAATGTCTTGTGAAAGTCCAATTGACAATTAATACGGCCAGAAATTGAAATACATTTCCTGCCCTGGAGGATGCTATCTCATTAGCTATGGTTACAGGATTTTGGACCATCAACTTCTGTAAAAAAGGAAACCTATAGTCAAAAGTTATAATTCAATAATAAAAGTGCTGATAATTATACTCTAATGAAAACTCAAGTGTTCCTTATTGTTAAAATCAGGAGGCCTGACACGATATTTTGAAATCTTGGTTTAAAGTGAGATTAGTTAGATGATGCAGGTTTATCCCAAGTCAGATAAATGAAAACCAGAGTCTTAAAACCTCTGGTAATGCCTCTCTTCCTGAAGAGAATATATATGGGGGAGGGGGTAGGAATGTAATCTGATACTTTATTTTAAAGATTTTATTTATTTTTAGAGGGAGGGGCAGAGAGGGAGAAAGAGAGGGACTGAAATATGAATGTGTGGTTGTCTCTCGCGTGTTTTCTGCTGGGACCCGGCCCGCAACCCAGGCATGTGCCCTGACTGGGAATCAACCAGTGACCCTTTGGTCCCCTAGTTGGCACTCAGTCCACTGAGTCACATCAGCCAGTGCTAATCTGACACTTTTAATAGAGCAGAAGAGTGTATATTCATTGGGACCCCTTCTCTGTGGCAGGCACCAACACCACAGATGTAAACCTTTTAAAAATATTCTATTTATTGATTTTAGAGAGGGAGAGAGAGAAACATCAATTTGTTTTAATGCTTAAATACATTCATTGAATGATTCTTTTATGTGCCCTGACTAGGGATTTAACCCACAACCTTGGCACATTGGGATGATGCTGTAACCCAGAGGTACCCCATGTTCTGAGATGCATGTCTGGATTTTCTTTTTCTTTTGCAAGATAGTTTTAAATACTCTTTTATTTCAAATCAAATACTGTTACTATTTTTCCAATTTTCTTTGTCATTTGCACATGCTCTCTCTCTCTCTCTCTACATACACACACACACACATACACATAGTACATTTCCTATACTGTTTGAGAGTAAGTTATATACTATGGTTTTTACTTCCAAATACTTTGCTTAGTATTTCTTAATATTAATGATTGTGTTTTATATATCATAGGACAGTTACTCATTTTAGTAATTTAACATTGATACATAATATTTTTCCTAAACTATTGTTGGTATTTCATTTTTATAAGTTTACCTAATAATGTCCTTCATAGCATTTTTTTGTAATTTTACTTTTTTAGCCCTGGCTGGTGTAGCTCAGTGAATTGAGTGCCGGCCTGTGAACTGAAAGGCCTTCAGTTCGATTCCCAGTCAAGGCACATGCCTGGGTTGCAGACCGGATCCCCAGTAGGGGGCATGCAAGAGGCACACACACACTGATATTTCTCTTTTACTCTTTCTCCTTCCTCTCCCCTCTCTAAAAATAAAATCTTTAAAAATAAAATTTATTTTTTATTACAGTTTACATTTAATGCTATTTTGTATTAGTTTCAGGTGCACAACATAGTGGTTAGACAATCATATTCTTTACAAAGTGATCCACCCAATATTTCAAGTACCCATCTGGCACTGTAAATTGTTATTACAATATTATAGACTATGTTCCCTTTGCTGCACTTTACATCCCTGTGACTATTTTGTAACTACCAATTTGTACATCTTAATCCCTTCATCTTTTTCACCTAGATCCCCAACCTCCCTCTCTTCTGGCAATCATCAGTCTGTTCTCTGTGTCTATGAGTCTGTTTCTAGTTCATTCATTTATTTTGCCCTTTAGATTCCACATATAAATGAAATCATAATTTTTCTTTGCCTGACCTACCTCATTTAGCATAATACCCTCTAGGTCAATTCATGCTCTCACAAATGGTAAGATTTCATTCTTTTTTTTATGGACAAGTAATATTCCATTGTAAGTATACCCCACTCTTTTTTATCCACTTATCTATTGATGGGCACTTGGGTTGCTTCCATTTCTTAGCTGTTGTAAATAATGCTGCAATATATACAGGGGGGCATATATTCTCTTGAATTAGTGGTTTGGGTTTCTTTGGGTATACACACTCAGAAGTGGAATCACTGGGTCATAAGGCAATTCCAATTTTAATTGTTTGAGGAACCTCCACGCTATTTTCTACAGTGGCTGCACCAATCTGCTTTCCCACCAACAGTGCATGAGGGTTCCCTTCTGTCTACATCCAGGCCAACATTTGTCATTTGTTGATTTTTTGATGATAGCTGTTCTGACAGGTGTGAGGTGATATCTCATTGTGGTTTTAAATTGCATTTCTCTGATGATTAGTGATACTGGAAGCGTGTCTGAATTTTAATATGAAGTTCTAGGAGAATATCAGAGGAAATTCAACAAATAATTTATGTCCCTGATTAGGTATGCAAGTAAAAAAAAAACCGCTTCTACCAAAGATTTGAACCTTAAATCACAAAATAAACAAGTCCTCTTATCTTCCTGAAGAAATCATCAGTGGGTTTGCCAAAGGCAACAGCTGTTCTTTTCCTGAACCTTAGGCTAGACATAAACATTGGCCAATTAACACACACACCACACTTAAAGTTCTGACCTGCTTTGGAAATCTGGAATGGTAAAAGGAAATTTTTTTAAACATTTTTTTGTATTATATTTTGCAGGGTGGTGGTTGTTGTTGATTCAAAAAATATTCAAAATGAATTTCTATAAAGGTATCACAATAGCTAAGTCCAGGCATATAGGGTTAAGGAAGTAAAATTAAAACAGGACACCTTTTTGCCTAAGTTAAGGAGAATGTTTTTTAAAACCAAACATATTGCTAAAACGCATCATTATACTTGGTTAACAGTTATTAGTATCAAAATAAGTGTAAATACTGTAATATTCTGCCCAATCCAGTCTCAGACATTGTTTAATAATCAGGAAGCAAATTAATTTTGTTGTAACTTTTAATCTAAGATATATTTCAACTGTCTGTAATTTTTGTTCATCTTTATTTTAGTTGATTTAGGGGACTCTTATTGAAAAGATAACATACATTTAAAAGATAACATACATTTTCTAAGCATATATTATATTTGTTTATTTAAAGTATCTCTAGGAACCAAATAAGAAAAAAAAATCCATGGATCTATAATGCTCTACCTGTGCCTTGTTGTATATAAGGTGCCTCAGTACAATATGCCTGCTGACAAAAGTTCTGTCTTCAAAGGACCTCATCTCTTCTGCCTGCAGATTTTATAACAATGCCTAGAACATTGCTTTGTTGATCATATATGCTGAATAAAGATTTTCTTTTTTTACTGTAGAGTTAAAAGTCCAACCAATTTTAGGAACTTTTATCACTCAAAGTGCAGTACTTTCTAGCTACTTCTCTCCCCGCTATACTTCCTCTAACACAAATAACTATCTACAGAAATAAAATCCCTGAAAGACCATGAACCTTAAAGACCAGGGATTTCATTTCTGTAGGTAGATATTTGCATGTTAGAGTTACCTACAAAGGAGTTCCCCCAAGACTATCAGATGATTTCTCAAAAGAAACTTTATAGGCAAAAAGAGGCTGGAAAGAAGTATTCAAAGTCATGAAAGCCGAGGATCTACACCCAAGATTACTTTATCCAGCAAAGCTGTCATTTATAATGGAAGGGCAGATAAAGTGCATCCCAGATAAAGTAAAGTTAAAGGAGTTCATTGTTGCCAAGCCCTTATTATATGAAATGTTAAAGGGACTTATCTAAGAAAAAGAAGATCAAAACTATGAACAATAAAATGATAACAAACTCACAACTATCAAGAATGAAACCTAAAAACAAAAACAAACTAAGCAAACAACTAGAACTGAAACAAAATTGCAGAAATGGAGGTCACATGGAGGGTTATCAGTGGGGAAGGAATAGGGGAGAAGAGGGGAAATAATACAAGGAATAAGCAGCATAAATGATAGACACAAAATGGGGGGGGTGGTTAAGAATAGTATAGGAGATGGAGAAGGTAAAGAACTAATATGTGCAACCCATGGGCATGAGCTAAGGGGCAGGGGGAGGCTGGTGGGAGGGGGGTGCAGGGCAAAGGGGAATAAAGGGGACAAAAAAATGGGGCAACTGTAATAGTATAATTAATAAAATATCCTAAAAAAAGAAAGAAAATCCCTTCAGATACAAAGTCTTTAGCTTAACACATGAAATTAAAAAAGAAAAAAAGCACATGAAATAAACTTCTAGAGCTTTGACACTTGCGGGATATGCTGATTGCTTCCTCTGTAAACATATTTTCCAAATCTTGAATCATTTTCCTTAACCTTCAAATGCAATCCCCTACATTTCTCTGCCATTCCTCTCATCTCTATGCTATTGGATCATCTATATACAATTCTATCCTGGCCACTCTTCTGAGCTTCAGACAATAATTTCCAAATTTATGCCATTAGAAAATATTATGCCCTTGGTTTTTATACACAATCAGCATAAGAAATGGTCATATAGAGAATATTTCCAAGTCTAATGCAAAATCATTAGACACAGTATAGCTAGCACATTATTCACTATCCCATATATTAAGAACTATGGAAATATATTTATATTTTCTTTGTATGCTCCATTTAAATTTGGATGTTTCCTGCATGACTGATAAGAAGAATTCTCAGACATGTCCAGGGTTAACAGTAATGGGTGCCACAACTGTTTAGTGATGCCAGCCATAATGGGGCATAGAAGAGAGTTTTAACCAGGCATAAACAAAGTCTAAGCAGCAGAAAAATGCCGAGCATATTCTGGGCACAGTGAGTAGATTCATTTGGCACTCAAATATCTGTTGAATGTTGACTGAACAAAAAATCTGGAATCTCTTGTCACTTTTTGAATCTTAATAAATTCTGTGAATGGATTTGAAAGTAATTATTGTAACACTAGGAATTCCTTCACTCATATTTGTATTTCTACTTTTTTAAAATGTGTTTTGACCCTCTTAAATGATTAGTAAATATTCACAGAATAAGCGAAATAGTAAGTTAAGATGTCTTTCAGAAAGCATAAAGATTGTACTCATATATGTGAAATTGGAAGAACAGTTCTATCAGGAGAATAGAATAGAGATTGAATTTGATGACATTTGAATCTTGATTTCTAGTTTTGACACTTGAGCCCCCCAAATAATTTGTGATACATGACATATTACTTGATCTCTTTGTAATACTGTTCTCTGTAACTATATCTCACCATCACTTTAAGATCAGTATTTGTTAATCATCTATTAAATTGGTGCACATTAGGTGTTGCACTTTGTTGAAAAACTGGAGCACTATTGTTTAACAAAAACAAATATGATGCCTAGAAACAAGGAAAAACAAATGCACAGTCATACACAAAACCTAGCAAGTAAACACAGGATCCAGATTTCATATAACTCAATTTATGGACTGTTCCTATGTGCTAGGCAATATAGTTGGCACTATGAAGAAAAGATGTAAGTATGAGAAAATAAGTTATATGAAGAGCTAGGATTTTAAATCCTAGCTTTCTCATTAGCTGGCTTTTCAGAGCCTGGTTGCAGTTTAAAAATATATTTGTGTTTGTATCGTATAAAATGTATGAGGAACTTTTTATGCTCTGAAATGAGCGACTGTTTGCTTGAGTTGGAAAGAACAAAAGTCACCCATCAATTCTGGTGGTCAAGTTACTGTCTGTGAAGTGTATGAAATTGCAAGAATATTTGAACATGGTTTTTCATATAAAGTTCCCTCTTTTTCGTCCTTTTAGGTCTGTCCTAGAAATTAGGGAAGAATGGTTAGGATGCTTTCAAGCTAACCTGTGAGCTAATTTCTATACCTGTTGTTTCCCTTTTCATTTTTTGTTAGTAAAAACATAATCAATGTTTGCTCTTTTCCAAAGAGTTTAAGATCATCTATCCATTGTAGTTTTAAATGACGCACAACATAATTTGATAAATAATTCAGTATTGCCATTGAGAATATTGTAATATTTTCTCTCTAATATAAGTATGTTGTTTCAGAGACAATTATGTGAAATATATTAAATGAGTCTTTACTGTTAACATGCTAGTTATATTTTGAAAGACCTGTTTCTATAAGAAAGCAGTTCATTTAAATATTGCTTCTCGATTTTCTTGGTGCTTCAGCTCCCTTTGTTCTAATTAATTCTCACTTATTTGCAATAGTATCTAAGTTCCTTTTGATTTCATTTTGGTTGTTTATGCCATCATATTCCATGATGCTTACATAATAAATTCAGTGACATGTTGATTGTTAGAGACATTTAAGGGAGATTTTTTAAATGGTAGTTCTTTATATTCTTAGAATTATAGAATTTTGAAACTAAGAATTTTCTTGTAGGTCACCTAGTTCAGACATCTACCATTTGAAAGTCTCTCTTTCTAATATATGGCCTTCTATGACTATTTTTTTTTTACTATTCTATGTAATTGGAAGCTTAAGGCAGCCCACTTCTTTGCAGCACAATGAAAATTTGTATCAAGTTTTTTAAAAATCAATCTGACGTCCATACTTTCCTCTATCATCCATTTATCCAAATTATGTTTTAGACTTTGAAGCGCATGTTTTCCTTTTCACTACCTTTCCAGAACTGTACTTGAAGAGAGTTATAATGTCCTTCCTTAGGATTTTCTCTGGTGGTAGTGAACTTCCCCAGGTCATTCAAACTTTGCCATGTAATGTGATTGCTGGACCCCCCTACCCATTACCTTGGTTGACCTAAAATCCTCTGAAGTTGATCTAACTTGGAAGAAAGTACATTGAGATCATGACCTACCATGATATTAATACTGTGTATCTCTGAATGGGGCCTAAACACAATGACTTGTATTGATCTTTTGGTAAAATGACAGGTCTTGTATTTATTCTTGAAAGGCTATAAAATCTTTTCTTTCATCTTCTCTTTCCTCATACTATTTACTACTTGAGGAAAAATTTTACCTGATTTTTAAAAATCCTTTCAAAATTTCATTCTACAAGCTAATTAAAATGCATTGTTTGGGTGTTACCTAGTTACATGGCTCAAACTTCTCCATGAGTCTGTTTAATTCCATTATAATAATAAAACAGAACACACAATAGATAATGTTCTTCTGGAAAAAGCTATAAAGGAATCCTTCTCATCAGTGGAAGTGTTTATCCAGATCATTGTACCGGAAAGCATCTATCCAGTGCAACCAGACATTTAAAATCCAGCAGGGGAAGGAGAACAAAAGGAAAGAGTATATTAGAAATCCTAATTGAATTGTTTCAACACCCACGACTGTTCTGGCTCTGTTTGACCGGAGGAGGCTGGAGTTCATTTAGGTTTCTGATGATTTTCTTTCTAGTCCTTAGGAGGATTATCAATACCATGCCTATTAAGACAACTGTGATGCATAAAGGAAAAGAGTCAGATACAAGCAGCTTTCCTCTTCCTCTTTATTTGATCAGATTCATTTCAAGGGATGAAATGGCAATCATCATCATCGTCGTCATGACAGAAGCTCTCATTTAATGAGGAATTACCCTGGGTCAGGTGCTATACTCAGCTCTGCCTTACATACATAATTTCTTATTACATGTGATTCTACAATATAGGCAATATTTTTACATCACAAGTAAACAAAATGTGACAAGATTTGATGTTGGTTCTATCTCCAAAACATACATTATCCCCAGAAACAGGTAGGCGCAGAAATTATTTCTATTTGTCAAATAATTAGGATTAATGTAAATTGCCTTTCTGTAGGAAAGGCTTGGTTCACAGTGTGTAAGGACCAGCAATGAGAATGTAAATTTTCTGCTCTTGAAGTTTATTTACGAAGACAATTATCATAGAGTATTATGAGGATGTGTTGCTTTGTGATTTCCAAGTTTTCCAATTGAAGTCACTCAAGATGAAACACAGTCCTCAACACAACACATCTAAATAGTTTAGTGAAAAAGTAGGTAGGTCGTGGAGCCTTATTTTATTTTAGTGCAGAAGGAAGAGAATCCTGTAGGATGTTTCCTAACACCTTCTGTTTGAATTTATCATCCAAGCATCTTTGAAAAAGTACACAACTAGATAAAATATACATTCATTATAGGAAAGAGGACTGATTGTCTCACTACTGTAGAAATAGCGTTTATATTGAGTATGGGGAGAAGTTAGTGGTAGACCCATCTGATTTGCTAATTGGTGTGTCATGTCAGCAATAATGGACATATATTAAGTCTGAAAATGATACCAGCTTACCCTTGATAAATGGACAAGCAATATTTTGAACAATCTTCATATATTTTTTCCTGGAAATAATTTTATTTATTATATTTTTGTCATTTATAAAATCACTAGATGTGATTATAATATAATATAAAAAGTTATGATTGTAAAATACATATTTACAAAGACTTTCATCTAACTTAAAATTTCAAGAGAACAAAGTGGTTATAGCAAACTTCTTAGTTTAACAAAAACTAACTTGTACTTGATTAAAAGCCATTCTTATCCTGAAAGAATTTTAAAAATCATTAGTGTGGTGATGGTTTTCAAGAAAAATATGCTTGTTAGGTAAACATTTTGGCTGGTGAATGTACCTTTAACTTCTTTACATTTATATATACAGGGTCCAGCACAAAATAACACCTTTTTTATTACAAAATCAGAAGCATGCAATTTCTATAATATAACAATATCACACTCAAGCATACCATATGAAATTTTAAGTGAAATGTTCAAATTAAAACTATAAATTATTACACCCATATTATTACCCTACCAACCACACTCAAGCAGGTGTTACTTCTCTGGACCCATATATATATACACATATATATGTATCTTTGACATGTGCTTAGTTAGATATGTACACATACATACATAACAATATATGTTCAAGGTATAATATTTATCTTGTACTGTCTCTGTTTCCTATATTATAAACTCTTGGATATCAGGATCTATGTCTAACTTAATTTGATCTAATATTGTAGACACTGAATACTTTTTTTTTGCTACTTTCTGTGTTGGTTTTGATTAAAAATGTAGTATTATATTTATAAAGGAACATTATCTTGGCTTGAAGATAATGATTTTCAATATGTAGCACTAAGAATTCATATTTATGCCAAGAAAGCAAACTCAATAAAATATCAGTTTAGTTCAGCTTTGGCTGCAAGAGTATTAAAATGTTCTGTTTCAATAGCTATTAGAAAATATCAAGATTATATTATTTCATTTATTCAGCAAATATTTGAGTGTCTCCTCTGTGCATGCTCTTGCTCAGAATACTTTGGGGACTTTTTATATTGTGTTAAGGATACAAAAATTAATGAAGAATATGCCACAGTGTCGTCTCACACATGTGCATACACACACACACAGATTAGTCTACATTACAATGTAAAGCACAGTCATAAACTTATGCCAGATAATTATGGATGCCCATTTATCTGGGAGTCTTGAATGAAATATTTAAGAATAAGTATGGGCTATCAATAAATTGGGAAGGATAATGAGAAGATCATTCCACCTGGTGGGAATAATATAAATAAAGGAATAAGTAAAGCATTTAGCAATAAGAAAATTATTAGGTATTATGTGTTTAGTATTTACTATGTAATAATAACTGTGCAAAGTATTTTATATGGATTCTCTAGTTTATGCCTTAAAATAACGTGAGAGATCAAAAATAATTTTTATCACAATTTGCACAAAAATAGAGTCCAAATGTAGGCAAACTGTGATTCAAATGCAGGCTGTCTCATGCCAGAATTCTTGCTATTTAGCACCCCTGTGCAATCTTGAACTTTGGATTGGGACAGTCCCGATATTTCACAGAAGCTTTAAATTATTCCCCAGGGAAGGATTCACAGACAATTGGGCTGTGGCTCCACAGCAAGTGTTCATGGGAATTTTTGAGATAAACATTGAATACTTAAAGTATAGTCTAAAACAGTTTGACTCTTTCTAATGTATATTACCAAAGATGTAAAATGCTTTTCACATAATCAAAAAGTTGGCGTATATCCTTCTCATGCTGAGTATTTATACATAGTCATTCACTCGCCTTTCCTCAGGGTCAGGATTACCTTCATGTACTCTCTATGAAAAATCTAACTTGAATTTGAGGTTGATATTTCTTCTAATTCTGGAAAGCAGGGTTGTACACACCATGTATTTCCAACTGAAGTGTTTGATATAATTTTAATTATGACTTTTGTCCTACAAATTATCAAAAAGATTCAAAGTGCTGGATCGCCTTAATTCCTAGAAACAAGGAGAGAGGAAATCTCTTTCAATTTAATCTCTTAAATGTGAATTTTTTATTTTAAATAATTCTCTTAAGAAAGATTTAATGCTAATAATTAGCTTCATATTACCTTTCATTCTTACAAAAGCAGAACTCAATGTGTGTCTATAGTACAATTATATGGAAATACTAACTTTATTTGAAAAAGCCTCTTTTAGTTCATAGCAAGATAGTCTAAAAATGAATTTTTTATAGCCATTCTAATTATCTGAGTGTTCTCATCACATCAGTTTGGAAGCAACACTGTAATATACATAGTCACTGAGAGAAGCAGTTTTTGAATACTTAAGAGAAAAGAAAGATCAAATATTTGAGATAGCCTTTGGAACTGTTGGCTAGGTTGAAAGAAACCAGAGCCAGACCTGGAAATGAGACATCAATAAAAGAAGCTGAGAATGAAAAATTAGAATACCTCTAACACTAAACCTTTCATTCAGTTAACAGTTATTTTCTAAGAATATTTTAAGCTCTTGTTTTAAAGAATTGCAATTTTGATATTGAGAAGACAGTATTCCATTGATCTTTTTATTAGTTGAAAGGTCTGACTTCACATTTATATTTCCATGATGACTCTTTAAAAATCAGATAATTTTAAAATATCTTCTCTGCATCACTGTTATTTTTCAGAAAGTTTCTTTTTTAAATGTTTTTACTTATGGCTGTTTTATGAAAAGCTATCATTTCTCATGGAGTTTTAAGCCCCTTGGCTTCTCGCTGAAATACTTTGGGGACTTTTTATATTTTGTAAGTTCTGTTGAATAAAATTATTGTAAATCACATTAACTTTCTATTTTTAAATTGATACTCTTTCAAAGTGTCTTGATACATGAAAATCTATTCATGCTTTCTCCAGTAGGACTTTCTATGATGACGGAAATGTTCTATATCTATTGTGTTTAATGTAGTAAACACTAAGCTACATGTGGCTATTGAGCACTTAGAACATGGCTAGAGTGACCAAGGAATTGGATTTTCAATATTATTTAATATTAAATATTTAATAGTCACACATGACTAGTAGCTACCTTGTTGGATAGAGCAGTGCTAGTTACAATAGTTCAACTGCTTGTTTAGCTACCTTCGCTGTAAAATTGGAATAATCACCAATAAGGGAACTTAATTAGAACAACTTAAACATCTCACTGTGCTATAGTAGTTTTGAAAACAAAAATAATAAGTTTCAACATTGAGAACAACCAGATATATGAAATACACCAGTCCACTGACTACACTTTTCTGGCCCCTGATACTTTTCAGTCCAGCTATGTAGTGATTTATGAGTTCATGAGTTTAAATTAAATATTCAGTGTGATTTGGATGATGGATGATTGAAAGTACTTCCATATCCATCTATACGTTTTTGGTGTTCCTGTTAATAATCTCTAAAAATAAGTGTTGGAAACCAGTCACACAAAGTTTTCCAAGATTAAGGCATTGATTTAAGCATTTCTTTTAATTTCTTCTTTAATGAATTCAAAACAACATTTGTTAGAGCAAATTAGGAATTTCATAAAACAAGAAAGAACATATAACAAATATTAAATAAAAATTCTTTAATGTTAACTATGGATTTAATGCTGTTGTGTTTTACATAGATAAACATTTAATCCTTACAACAAGCTTCTGAGGCAGGTATTAATATTATAATCATTTCTCAAAGACTAATCTTGGAAAAACTACATAGAGAATTAAAATCCACTTTTATTTTGCTCACACAAATTGAACATTGAGCATTTATGTTACCGAACAGAAGTTAAGGTTTAGCTGCCCACGGTCACCCATAGGCACACTCCAGAGGCAGAGAAAGGTTTGGTGAGAAAGAAGAGATCTTCAAAACCTGCACAATCTGGAAGAATGACAGGCTTCTGCCTCAATCTAGAGCCCATTCTCCAGAAGAAAACCTCAGCCACCCTCCGCCAGACCAGTCCAAGGCTGCACCCAGACTTCCTTCTCCCACTTAAAATACCATCATCCAGGAATTGCAGGGAGCCACTGCAAGATCGCCCCAAGCAGCTCAGCTTCTTTCCCTGGCACTGTTGGGCCTCCGGTTCCTTCCTGGAGTCTATGTGTGCGGCTGGAGCACCACGCCTGCCCCGTGCTTGTTGCTAGGGATCTCACGAAGCACTGGCCTGCAGGTCCTCACAGGTGAGTCCCAGAGGAAGAACGATACGTTTCTCCCTTTCCTCTGTTTAAATCTCTAGGCCCGAAATTCCTTAAACTCCAAAAGCGTTTGGGAATCCCAGCCAAACCCATAATTTCCCCAGGCTAGACTGACAGGTCAGCACCTCCCCCTACCACCAAGATGATCTTTATGGTACACCTGTGACTGTGTCCTCTGGCACTGGGAGGGAGTAGGGGTGCTTTTCCCTCTGTCAATCACTCTCGCTAGCCTCATGCATACTCCACGCAAGACCTCTTACTGCTCTGTCTGAGGGTGGGGAAATACGTTGTTGCAGGGGTGCCCTAGCAGCGCAGCTTCACCCCCACTGCCTCAGCGTTTGCTGCGGCCCCTCCCTCATTCCAGGCACCATATGAGCGTCACTACCGTAAGAAAGTGCAGCTCTTAAGCTATATCTCATATGACTCTTGGCCCTTGTGTCACTAATGAGAGTGATTAATGCAAAATATATCATTTATTTTTATTTGTTATTGTTTGGTTTGGTTTTGTCTTGTTTTCTTAGTAAAATTTTGTACAATAAACAAAATAAGCAGGCAAATGCCATTCACATACATAAAAAAATAAGTCACAAATGGTGAATTAAGAGCTTGATTAGGAGGGGGACTGTCAGAGCTATCACACTCTCACCATTTCATGTGTGTTTGTGTTTGTGTGCGTGATAAAACTTTTGCATATGAAAGTTTTCCTGGATATCGAGGTTTACTACCTTGTTCTTTTAATAATAGTCATGTATTCTAAAACACCACTTCCATATAGTTTAGACTTTCTGCTTTGAGTAAGAGAAAATACAAAAAAAAATAAACAAAAGAGAAATCTGTTTATTTCTCAAATAGGTAAAGTCAGCATTCCAGAGCAGTTTTGGCTATTTCTTCATCCGAGAAGTACAGATTTGTCTTATTAAATTCTCCACCAAATTCAACTCATGACTTCTACCTTATGGTCATGATGGCTAGTTGAACTCTAGATTGCATATCTGCATTCCAGGCAATAATAATAAGAAAATGCAAAAAAGGGGAAGAGTCCTTAAGGTAAATATGTTTGAAGGGATTTCTTAGTAGTTCCACTTGGGAAGTTTGTTAACAATCCTGCATATTTTCAGGCATACCTTTAAGACAGCTGATCCAGGGGTTTGTGAGAAAAGATGAAACATTTGTGTCTCAAGATTAAGATTTCCTTTTGAAGATTAATCTTGAACCAGTTTTCGCCAGACTCATTGTAGAAGTACACTGTTGTTTTTGCATATATTAGAACTACTTGTGATATAGACAAAGAAATTTGCTCTGCAAATCAAAACACAAAACCGACCAAGGATATATACCTCATGTGTAGCAAAGTTAGCATTAAGAATGAGCCATTGTAAAAGAGTTGATCTCTCACTGATTTGGAACAATAAGGCCAGGCCTTAATACAAATATAAATGATAAGGGACAGATTCTTCATTTAGAACAATTTGCAAAACATCCTCTTCACTAGATTGACTTAAGATGGACTAATTCATTTTACATGATATTTATACATTCATTCATTCATTTGTAATTTTATAATTCCATTTTGTTGCATCCAGAAAATAAGGTGCAGGTGATAAAGAAAATTCAAAGCTCATAGTGGACTTCCCACAGCAAATAGATGAAAGAAGTATATACCATTTCCATAAGAATGAATCATAAAGAGCCTTGAGTACTGGATTTGCTTAAATTGGTGACTTGACAGAAAGACTTAGAGAATAAACTAAGAACATTTGGATTGCTATTTAAGAATACTAGTGTATATTGTTTTCATTTTAGTATTATCCGAGGCCTGTTGTTTATGTTCAAAATATATAATGACCATTAATATTACTCAGAAAAAAAACACGGAGTGGTGAACATATGCTAAAATTATTTTTGGTATTGTTTTTATAGTAACTGGTACATTGTAAAATATTATCATAAACTTAAAAAAACATTATGGTTGCAGTGAGCTTTTATTATCATGTAAAAACTTAACAACTATTCTTCCCCATATACTCCAAGTTCACTAAAATTCTGATATCATAGACCAACTTTGCATTAAGCACAATAGACAGAGCCTTCGGCCCACATTACTTTAATGGGGCTCATGAAAATGGTTTACGTGATTTTAAAATAAGAACAAATGAACTTTTAGGTCAAAATATTTAATATGTAGTATTAACATTTTCATATCTATACCTATTGGATTGTAAAAAACTTATTTTTAATTTTTAAGAGAGGAAGTAGTCCACAAAGGTGAAAGTCCCTAGATCAAAGTTGCAACATACCCCAGATTCCTATTTGTCTATAACTCCTATTATAGACAAATAAGAATCTGAAGAAATACTGTCATTTGGCATTAGGAATTGCATAAAATAATCTACAAATAACATATAGCAAATACTAAATAAAATTCTTTAATGTTAACTATGAATTTAGTGTGCTTTACATAGATTAACTCATTTAATCCTCACAACAAGTTTTGGAGGCAGGTATTAATATTATAATCATTTCCAGCTTATGTCGTCTATGCCATTCTTTCACTTGTAGGCAGTACTATGGAAATATCTGCTCTGAGCAGCAAACCTGAAAATGCTGCAACCACTGCATTATTATCTTCTCAGTAAAGCAGAATTAGTCATCAGGTGAATGTTGAATTTCCTGTCTCACATTTACCCAAGATCTACATATTTTTTAGTGTATTGCCATCCAAAAACTTTAACAGGCTTTAAAGATATTTTGTTGTTATTGTTTTTAATTTTATTGAAATGTTAGAATTCTTTCTGCCAACCTATTAAGTCCTGGCATTGCTTACTTTGTAAATAAGTACATACTATGAAAATTGCCACCACGTTGGGTCCAATTCCATGGCAGTGCAGTTTCTTCAGAGAAATAAAATGTGGCAACTGCTGAAATTTTGCTATTGCATTGCTATCTGTGGTGGATATAGTATTTGAGAGTTTTTAACTTAAAAATTTTGCTTAGTGGAATGTATCTTTAATTAATTAACAAAAGTGACCAAAATATGTGCCGCTTTCATGTTTGACATAATACCCATAAGGCTCACTGGAATAAGAGAACATGGAGAAATGAAACAGGTAGCCAGATGACTGTTTTTACCAAAATGCGTGTTTGCTAGAATCATCTGTATAATTTTAATATTCCTGCATTATGTATTTCATCCACAAATGTAATTTTAGGTTACTTGGTAGAAGTTAGAACAAGCTACACATAAGTTAATATTTTGATATGTTGCTATAAGATTATGTCTATCTCGTACATTTAAATATATGATACATATGATACAAAGAACTATTTACCTAGTTAATTCCTTCACTGTAATCAATATCATTAGTGAAGACTTCCTATAAGTTCAAACAAGCTATCTAACAATTTATCTAGCCTTATTACTGTAGTTACAAGTAAATTATTGCATATACTATGCACTATAAGTAATATTAATGCACTATATGTATTATTAATGAAAGGTCTTAAAACTACATGTGGTTAAAATGTTTGAATCTAAAAGAGTGATATAAAAACAGATGATTTTTATTCTACCAGAGAATATGTCTTCTTGTTAGAACTCACATGCGCAGTGTATTTAAAAGCATATTTCTAAAGTACAAACTTTGTGATCTTATCTGGAATGCCACCTGCAACTGTCCAGGAGCACAGATAGTTTATCAGAATGAATCATGCACTTGAAAGGCTTCAGTACACTTCAGAGGTTACGTAGTCTAATGCTCTCATTTTATAATATGACAAAAATGTGATGTGTAAAGGTGAAGTGATCTTTACCAGGTCACATAGCTATTTAGAGGGAGAGATGGAGGTCAAGTAAAAGCAAGCTATTGGGACCTCCATTTCCTCACTCCCATCCTTTACAAAACACTCTGTTACTGGTGCTCCATGTCATACAATTCAAAGTTCTATTGCTAATTTTTATCAATGTAATATTTTACATCGTTTGCCAGACATTTGTTGTAAGGAAAAGGTGGGAGATGGATATTATAAGTCAAAATGACTTGAAAATTGTGTTTTGCTAATAAAATTTCCATGGATTACAGCAGGGAGAGAAGAGACAATTACTTCATGAAGGGTGGAGATACTGCAGTTTTCAGGAAACAGTGGATGATGAGGTTTATGCCCAGAGATCGATGATCATACTGACCTATAATCGTGAAAAGCACAGCTGAATTTTACTTATTCAACAACAAAATTGGTGCTCTTTTACCACAGACTTAAAGAACTGCATTCCTTAACAGATTTATTCTTTCCTTTTTTAGAATTAGGGATTTAAGAGAGAAAATATAACATCATTAAATACCTGTTCTTGCAAACTCAGAAAATACATTATATAGCCTGTGTACTTTCTTCTAAATGTATCATCATTTTTAGCATACAAAGTATAATTTTTTTAAAAAATTAAAAAAACACCAGATTGCTTATTGTTCCTCAGTAGTTTGCCAAATATGAAGTTTTGGCTTTGGCAGAATTAGGGGAAATTCTTTTTAAACTCTAACCTCTTTTTGGAATTCCAAGATTTAGAACTATTTTCATGGAAATTCATCCTATGCAGCAAAAAATAAACAGGGTTTGCCTTCTTAAGCATTTTTGGATGGGCACAATAGAGAAGGTACTCTCATTCTGAATATATTATGTACATATTATGTGTGTGTTTATACATATATATACACATATATGTATATATAAAAAATATTCTGTGTGCCAATGTGTTTTTTAAAATAATGCCTGCACAAGTGAATAACTGTGAAAAATTGATCTGATCAAGAAAAGCACAGTGGGATCCTATTTCTCTGAGTTGTTGAGAGGATTAAATATCATAATACATGTAAAGCGCTTAGCCAAATGCCTGTCATAGAGTAAGTGTTCAATTATTGTTATTAATTGTAGTTGCAATGGTACTTTTAGCTGTTTGGTTGATAAGGCTTTTCTCACATGGCACCTAAAGATATTCTGAAACAGCCATGCCAAATTATGCTTACACCAGCATTAAATGAGAATGCCAGTTTCATCTGTCACTACCCCATCGGCATATATGTACACTGCCTTCTCAGGCTTTTTTTTTCTTTTACCTATGCTATGCAGTAAAATATAAAGTAAATCCACTTAATCATAGCAGAAGTATCAGTAATAATGATTCTAACATATACATAAGTAGGAGAAGTTTAATATTTTGAAACAAAATAATATAGCACATGGAAAGGATATGGCTTTTAGAATGATGGCTGTTGAAACAATTTTCTTAAATAATGTGAAGAACAAAGTGAATTACAACTGTTATTTTTTTTTCTTATAAGACTATATGGATGGAAACCTATAACAATGTTCTCAAAGTTTGGTCCCCAGACCAGCAGCATTGGCATCACCTGGGGACTTGTTAGAAAAGCTAAGTCACATGCCCCAACCCAGACAGTTAACATTAAGAACCACTAATATATAAATTGGCCCATCTCACTCTCTTCTTCTGCCTTGCATCTCTTTCACTCTTCCTTCCCTCTCCTCCTATCCTTTCTTCCTCTTCTTCTTCAATCTCCCTCTTTCTCTCCTTATCCTTCCCTTTCTGCTTCTTCTTTCCTCCCTCTACTGTAATTGGTGGTTGAAGATAGATACTGCATTATTGCTAAACTGGAGAGGTGACTAATTTGACCCAGATACTCAGCTGATTAATATTTTTTGAAAGTTAAACATTTTTTATTGCTTATGCTATTACAATTTTCCCCCTTTGCCCCCGACCCCTAAGCCTGCCCTCATGCCCATAGTCAATCCCCACACCATTGTTTATGTCCATCGGTCATCCATAACAAGGCATCTCCAGAAGGTATCCAGTCATGTAATATGAAAAATAGAGATATTTATTAAAGAAGATACAAGATATAAGAAACACTGTACATAGGACAATGACACCTCAGTCCCCTTCCAAGTAGGCACCTTGGGACCTCACACAGTTCCAATCACCATCAGCTGCCCTGTTGTATTTTCCTGAATCTCACCGACAGTCTGAGATCTCTTCCCTTTCAAAAATGATTTTAGTTTTGGGAAAAGCCAAAAGTCACAGGGCACCAGATCGGGCTGTAGGGTGGGCTGGGTCATCTGGGTGATTTGATGTTTCGTCAAAAAATTCTGCATGAGACATCATGCATGAGCAGGAGCATTGTTGTGATGAAGCTGCCAATCACTGGTTGCTCATAGCTGCGGCCTTCTGAATCATCTGAATAGTTTGTGCAGAGAAATGTTAAAGCTTAATGCAAAATTTGATGCAGGTTCATTGCTCTACTTGCTCGGTAATTTTGAATGTGACAGGTAGAGATTACGCATGGTCACTCAATGGCACCTATTGCCCCCACTGACTAGTACAGTGAAGTCACCATTGTTTATGCATACACATACAAATCCATTCTCCTTGGCTGCCATGTTACATCGATGTCGCACAAATCATTTTCATTACATTAATAATGGCTGGACTTTTTCTGGACAGACCCCACTTTAATCTTTGTGTAATCTTTCCACCTTCTTTCAACCAGTCCCAGCCTCCACTCTTACAGCCATCAGCCTGTTCTTTACTTCTGTACCTCTGATTCTATTATGCTTGTAAGTTTATTTTGTTCATAAGATTCCAGTTACAAGTGAGACCATATGGTGTTTGACTTTTATTGATTGGTTTATTTGACTTAGCATAATAGTCTCCATCTTCATCCATGCTGTCACAAAAAAGTAAGAATTCCTTCTTTTTTACTGCTGTATAGTATTACATTGTATATGCACCACAACTCTTTTATCCACTCATCTACTTAGGGGCACTTAGGCTATTTCCAGCACTTGGCTCTTGTAAATAATCATGCTATGAACATAAAGGTGCATACATTCTTTTGAATTGGTGTTCCAGGATTCTTTCGATATATTCCCAGAAGTGGAATTGCTGGGTCAAACGCAGTTCCGTTTTTAGTTTTTTGAGGAATCTCTATACTATTTTCCAGAGTGGCTGCACCAGGCTTCGTTCCCACCAACAGTGCATTAGGGTTCCCTTTTCTCAGCATCCTTGTCAGTACTTGTTTGCTAATTTATTAACGATGGCTATTTTGGCAGGTGTGAGGTGGTATCTCATTGTGGTTTTAACTTGCATCTCTCTGATGGCTAGTGATATTGAGCATTTTTTCATATGTCTGTGGGCCCTCTGTATCTCCTCCTTGGAGACTCAGGTGATTAAAAAGCCCCAATAGGGGTGCATGTCTTCCTTCATTCTAGCCTTCTTTCCACTGCATGCAGTCTGCTAATAGGCGGAAATGCTGTTGAAGAAACCTCTTATTGTCAAAGTCCTTGGAAACATTGTCTCTCTGCATGTAATAGAATTTCAAAGCTTGCTGATTTAATCTTTCATGCTTAAAATCCAGACACAGTATTATATTCTAGGTGAAAGATTGCTATTTCATTATTATTAAAGGAGGAATTGTGTCATCTTTGCTATAATTAGTTACATCAGCCTTCACATCAAAAGAGTGGTAATTTTCTGAACCAGAGATTTGAAAAGTAGTAAGAAAATAATTTTACAAGTGTCTTTTTCAAAAGCGTGAAAATTATGAAGCTTTAGATTCAAATTATTCCATTGAAAATGTGTCCAAGTTAAGCCAGGCATAAATTCATATTCTACCTACCTTCTATTTTTCTTGTGATCCTTACTATGTTGCTATGACATTCTTTCTCACCCTGAAGCCTTCATGAGGAGATGGCTAGATATAAGGTAAACTGAAAAAAGGAGACAAGCTGCAATAAGGGAAATAAAGTAGGTCACATATCTTCAACCCAGACACAGTGAGGGTTTTTCTTTTTCCTAAGTCTTAATGAAACAATGATAAAGTCTTACCTGTTTTTCTGCTTCCCGTTTCAGTTTCTTTTTCACCCAGTCTTGAGGTCATTTTTCTCAAAACACAGTTCGACTTACATATTCCTTTTCAAAATCCTCAGTGACTTTGAAGAGTCTATCTGTTCATCATTCTGTCCTCAAACTTCCAAAGTATTTTCTCCCTAGATTTCTATGTATAAATTCCGCACTTGTCTGTCACAAGTATTGCTCAGGTTTATAAGCTCTTAATAATAAACTTTGTTATGCCTAACTTAATTTTGATTCCGTGAGCAGTGTCTTAAATTCTGAATTGTAATGTTTCATAAGGGCCCGATGACCAATAGCAATCCAGTGTGTGTCTATTACACTTTCCCAGCTTTCACCTTGGCAGGGTTCTTAGCATCTATAAGAATGGTACTAATCTTAGTATGCAGACAAAAATGCTTTTAGGGTGGAGTTGTTTGAGGATTTGTTGAAATGATGTAGATAAAGTGGCTAGCACATGGTGGGCCAAAATTGGTCCTCTGCCAACAATTTTGTGGCTCTTCCCTTAGCGTTGGCAATCCTGTGTTTCTTTTTGGTCCATTTTCAGTGCTTCCTCTTCCATAAAATATTACTTAGACATTGCCTCACAAAATTTACAGATCTTTTATTATCAGACTTTAATCCATTTATTGGTAGTCAACTATGCTCTTTTCTCAAACCCAACCACTTTTTTAATTAAATATTAATATTTTTGAACAGTTGTATAGTCATTGTTTTTAGCGCTGTATGGTGCCTTGTTTTTAGGAAATAGTCAATGATATTTGATGGATTAAGTTTTATATTAAAAAATTGAAGATAGAATAGTCAAGTTTAGAAGACAGTGAAAACAAGTTGAAATATTACAAAAAATTCTTTTCATGCTATTATATAAATAATACTTAAGTGCATTAGTTACATTTTCCTACTACTGCAAAAAACTGATGTATTTGCAAAACATATCCCTCACTTTATGAGGAATGTTCTTCATCAACTAATAACTTCTAAAACCTTTTTCCTCAAAAAACTTTTCTATAAAACTCCTTGTTTATGTCTATATATGTATGGGTAGAGGGGATGTTTATGTGTGAGGAACTTTTTCACATGTGGATTTTTATATCTTTTATATATTTTCTCTCTCCTTTAACCCAAATGTTTTTTTTTTTAATTTTATTTCCAGGAACTTAAAAAAATATGGTGAGGCATGAAAAATCCTCAGGGATAGCTAGAAAGAGGGGAAGAAGAAAAGAGATAAATCTGGGAATAGGTGAAGGCAGAAAAATAGAGAATATTTACACCACTTTTTAGATTGGTTGGTTAATGCTTTACTTCCAGGACATTGTATTATCATAGTCTAAGCTGCAGATTAATAAAAGTGAATAGAAAGTGAAAATTGCACAAAGTTTGATACGATATTAAATCACAAATCATATGAGCAGCAACTATTAAAATCAAAGAAATATACATTTAAAAGAGTCTCATATATGCCTGTATATAATAAAAGTAATTTTTTATGTCAAATTGGTATAACTCCAGCAAACAGAGGAGGCCAAATTCTCACATTATAAGGCACAAATCCTCCTCCTAGATACAAAGTGCACATTGCAGTAGTTCGAGGTGATTCTTGGGCTTGGAATGCATTATGGCTTCTGATATTTCTAGATAATCTGAGCTAGTGTAGGCAGAAAAGAATTTTATGTAACAAAAATTTCAGAAAATACTTTTTAAAGGAATTAAAGTAATTAACTCATGTCTGTCAATAATCTAAATTTAAATTAGGGAATCCTCTGAGGCACAAAAAATAATATGCTGTGATGTATAAACCATTCTACAAAATTACTAGGTATGTCACTAGCTGAATTTCAAAATGAGTTAGCTAACATGTTACTAATCATTTCTATGCCAAGAACTATACAGAAATATTAATTACCACCCTTAATGAAATCTTAACTAAAAAATCTTTCTGGTAATTGCTGGTGAGAAATGCCCATTTTCACAATTGCTGAAATGGATGTTTACTCCTATTAAAATCAATGTGGTAAATATTCATTTCTGGCTCTGACTGGTGTGGCTTAGTGGACAGAGTGCTAGCCTGTGGATGGAAAGGTTACTGGTTCAATTCCCTGTCAGGACACATGACTGGGCAATGATCTGGGTCCCCATTTGGGGGTGTGAGAGAGGCATCCTATTGTTTCTCTCACACATCATGCTTCTCTCTGTCTTTCTTCCTCCTTTTTCCTCTTTCTAAAAATAAATAAATAAAATCTTTAAAAATATTCATTTCTACTATCATTGACAAAATTATTTTAGGATGTTGAACATTACCTAACTACAATTGAATTAATATGATTGATTTTTTTTTAATTCAAGGGAATAATATTAATTTATAAAAATATTCATTATCAAAATTAGTGAAACACTTATTTACTGAATATCCCTAGAATGTTGCACTGTAGCCTCTCATACAAATTGTAAATCTGAGCAACTACACTACCCCAACCTTGGCAAAAGATATTTATTCTTAGCAGATATGAAACTGCATTTTAAATAGTGAAACAGAAAAAATATTTAGACCTAAGCAGTATTTGGACACTGTAAAGATTTTTTTTGTGTGTGAATAATTTTATTTAATTGTAATTTTTCCATTACTATTTATCCTCCTTATATCCCTTCCCAACTCAGCCACCAAACTGTTGTCCATGTTCATGATTCCTTTTTTGTTTTTGCTCAATCCCTCCACCCCCAACATCCCCCTAATAGCTGTCACCCTATCTATGAGTCTGTTTCTATTTTGCTTGTTAGTTCAGTTTGTTCATTAGAGTCCACATATGAGTGAAATCATATGGTATTTTCTTTCTCTGACTGGCTTATTTCACGTAGCATAATGTTCTCCAAGACCATTCATGCTATTAAAAGGGTAAATTTTTCTTCTTTTTTTATGGCCGAGTAGTATTCTGTTGGGTAAATGTCCCACGGTTGTTTTATCCACTCATCTACCAATGGCCACTTGGGCTGCTTCCATATCTTGGCCACTGTAGATAACACTGCAATGAACATGGGGGTGCTTATGTTCTTTTGAATTAGTGCGTTGGTTTGTTGTTTTTTTTTTTGATATATTCCCAGAAGTGGGATCACTGGGTCATAAGGCAGTTCCATTTTAAATTTTTTAGTTATCTCCATAATGCTTTCCACAGTGCGTGCACCAATCTGCATTCCGCCCAACAATGCTAAAGGGTTCCCCTTTCCCACATCCTCATTAGCACTTGTTATTTGCTGATTTATCAATTATAGTCATTCTGACTTGTGTGACATGGTACCTCATTGTGGTTTTAATTTGCATTTCTCTGATGATTAATGACATTGAGCATTTTTTCATATGCCTGTTGGCCATCTGCATGTCCCCTTTGAAGAAGTGTCTATTCAGGTCCTTTGCCCATTTTTAAATTGGATTGTTTGTTTTTTGGTGTTGAGTCTCATAATTTCTTTATAAAATTTGTATACTAACCCCTTATCAGATGTATCAATAAATATGTTCTCCCTTGCAGTGGGTTGCCTTTTTATTTTGTTGATGGTTTCCTTTGCCATGCAAAATCTTTTTAGTTTGATGTAATCCCATTATATTTTCTTTTGTTTTCCTTGCCTAAGGAGATATATCAGAAAAAACTATTGCTGTGAGCAATGTCTGAGATTTTACTACCTATATTTTCTTCTGGGAGTTTGACGGTTTTAGGTCTAACATTTAAGTCTTTAACCCATTTTGAGTTTATTCTTGTGTGTGGCTCAACAAGGGTATCTAGTTACATTTTTTGTACACATATTTGTCCAATTTTTCCCAACACCATTTATTGAATAATGGACTAAAGATAGTTTATTCAGTAAATGGTCCTTGTAAGGTTTTGATTATAAAGTGAAAAATCTATTCAAGTTTCACTTTTATAATCCATGCTGTGTTTAAGATTAGCAATAAGGTTTAATTTCTTACATGATATGTTTCTTTCCAGTTCTAGAATTTTCTCAGAATCTGATGTCATCACACAAATAGCCATATCTCCCTTTAGCTTCATTATTATAGGAAAAATAAAACCTTAACAACAAATAAGGGGACTTTACAATATTATAACCAGCCTTTTCCTACTACTTATCTTTTCTTTCAACAAGGGGAATTATCAAAAAATGGTGAATATTTTTAGAAGATAAGTGTGCATATTTTGGTTGTTATTGATTTACAAAGTGGTAAAACAGCATACAAATTTGGGATAGTGATGTACCTACCACGTCTTTGTAACTTGTAGCAATATTATGCTGTCTCTTGAACACAGTGCATTCATAGTGCCATGATATTTGGGTAAGAACTACAAGCAAGTTTTCTTTCTCTTCTTCTTCTTGAAAGTATTTTCAAGAACTGGAAATTCTCCATTATTCTCATTTATGTAATAGAAAAAGGTTGAACAAGTAGAGAAATGTGTTTAAAAATGCCTGCATAGTCAGTTACATGTTGTATCACAGCATGTATAACTCATGTTGCATAATCTACTAAGGAAGCGTGAGTCAGCCACCTGAGTGGAACATACCAGTGTGAAAATTAGAGTTACTCTTTAGAACTAGAGCAAGCTTTAATAGCTACTGTGCAAGCTTCTGAGACTAGACTCCATGAAGATTTTCTGAGCTATTTCATTAACAAATTGTGTCTTTGCACCCTGCATTTCTCTACTTATTTATTGAACAGATAATAGGAAATAACTACTTTCTTTGTGAAGTCGTAAATAATATAGCAGAAGGATATTAAATGCACTGAGATGTGAAGAAGAGCTGAAATGTGTGGGTTTTAGAATTTTATGATGCAAGCCTTTTTTTTTCTTTCATGAGTACATGTAAAATAAACAGATATATTTGGGTTGTTTATGTGAAGAGTTACCAATTTAACATTGCAGCTGCTGAAATGCAACTATCTTAAACCCAGAACTTCTGCTTTTACTTGGAGTACCACTTGGTGAAGGGATTTTCTAAAGAGAAAAAATAAAACCCTCTTCTTCCTATCTATAGTCCAAACTTCAAATGATATAAAATATTCTATGACTGTAAAGGTAGTTTTATGTCCATGCTTCTCATAATCACCATGTGGCTCCTTTAAAGGTGATAGGAGGGCACCAGCTCCTGTAGTTTAACATAGCTTTATCCTGTTTACTGAAATAGTTCCAAGCAGGACCATGCCGAGATAATACATTACCATTCTTACAGCAATCAGCATGAGAGCTCTCTCGGTTTGTCTTTTGAGGGCTTAGCAAGATTTTACAAATTTTTAACAGATGAACAAAAGCTCAAGTAAAGATAAAATGATAAAATTAAAGTTTCAAGGGGCATAGGCATTGTATTTTTTTATATCACAAACAATTCAAATTATATTTGTCCATATAATTTGTTCATTCAGTTATTAATCTGTTGTTCTCGATTAGAGAAACATGTCTTAGACATGATCATTTTGGTTTTCTTATCAAAAGTCATACTTGTATTGTTCAGAGCAGTGTGGGGTAGGAGACAATGGCCTTAGAGGCAGGTATGACTAGAATTAATTTTATCTTTGACCAATTATCAGCTGTGCAAATGAGAAATAACCTAAACTTTTCTGAGACTCAGTATCCTTACATAAATAAAACAAATAAAAGTTTTTAATTATTAATTTTTTATTGTTGCCATTATTACAGATGTCCTCCATTTTCCCCTGCCCTACCCCTCCAACCAGCCAACCAGCTTCTGCTCTTGTTCTGCCCTCACCTCTGCCCCCAGCTGGTCTTCATCATACTGTTGTCTGTGGCTGTAGGCTATGCATATATACATATATAGTCTAATAAAGGTTTTCAGTTTACAAATTAACATGAACACAATTATTCCTACTCCTTTCTGAGATATAAGTAAACTGAGAAAATGAATTTTGAAATATATAAACCGGCAAGGAAGAGGAGAATAGGAGAGGAAGTGACAATGGATGGATGGTTATCCTGAGTTCTTAAGGGATGGAAAATATATGGACTGTGTGGTCAATGACTCAGTTGATCAGATAAGCTAAGACCTCCAACAAGAACACCAACAGAAAACAGGCCAATATTGCTGCGGGAAACCATAAAAGCTCAAGAGGTGGAAGTACTTGGAATTTTGTAAGACATGCGTGGGGAGTCAGTTAAAGGCCTCTGCAGGTTATAGTCAGACCTCCGTCCCAGTGGTTAACTCTGCCTCTGAGCAACTACGTTTCCATGACCTCGCTAAAGATATGTCTTCTTCATGGAAATTCAACCAGAAATCTTAATAGTGAGGGAGGTTTAGTGCAAAAGAGAATAAAGGGGATATACCATATTAAAAATAAGAGTGTTTACAGAAGGTTGACACTATTTTATATGTAACTGGATACATTGCTAAAGGAAAAAAAAAGTAATGTTAGTAATTAAAAGACTTTCCCTAGAGAGTAGTTAAAATATAATATGAAGTATTACTTTGTCTAATTAATTAATTAATTTAATTCTTACACAGCTTATGTTGTGTCAAGCTCTGTTCCAATTTCTTCACAGATATTAGCTTATGTAATTAATTCCCAGTGCAGCTATGTGAAATTGTGTTACTGATAGGTCTCCAAACTTCAGATTCACCTAGCCCCTCGAATTCAACCACTGATCTCATCACTCTCCAGCACAAAACTGTTCAGTAACAGCTCTCTATGTACTGAGGTCCAAACTTTTAATTTTGGGGTATAAGATTCTTTATTGTCTGCAGCAATGGGGATTTCTTTGAATAACCTTTCGTACATATTTGCCTTTACACATACTATCCCTTCTGCCTTTCACTCTTTAGACACTTATGTACTTGAAGGATTCCAACAGTATCTTTAAATCTTATCTCAATTGGTACTTCTGTGGCTCCTTTCTGGCCTTTCCCAGGAGGAACAGTTGGGTACTCTTTTTCTCGTGTTTCAGAGCACATGGAACATTTCTCTGATGCAGCACAGGGAGAGAGAAAAAGAAAGAATGACATTAATAACACTGCTAATTTTAGGTTTAAGAAGAGCTTTAAAGTTTGTGAATAAAGAATAAATGATATTTCAGAAACTAAGTCACTCGTATTAACTTAAAATTTTTGTAAAATTACATGTCTTCTCTAATATCAAGAAATAAGTAAACTTGTAAAATCTATCTTTTGGTTAGTAGTATACTGTTTCTACAGTTACTATAGTAGTATATCTAGTTTCGAAGTACAATGAAGAATGATTAACTTGATTTGTCCTCCATTGTGTTTTTCCTTAAGAGAAAATAAATCTTTATGATAGACAATTGACACCTGTCAACTATTTTTTGCATGAAACTCCTATCAATATCTGGCTTAAAACATGCAGAATGGCACAATCAGAGGACTCTTTATTTCTGTGTCATTTTTTTCCAAAATAAACTTACTAATAAATGCAATTGTTTGATTAATGTAATTAAAGAAAAGTGAATGTATATTATAGAATGTTAAAATATACTTTGTAGTTTATATTTCTTTTTTGGTTGTTGGGTACCTTAGGTTCATTGTGTTGTCACTTTTATAGCATATGTATTTATTTCTGTTTTCTATTCAGGTTCCTGATAAATAGAGCGTAGATGCTTGCTACATTGTCTTGTTAGCAAAACTGTGCTCTTTGGGGATTTTTGCTGACATATCCATAATTCTTGATGGAAGTCTCCAGGGGCTGAGTAGCCTCTTGATAAAAATGAATATTTTAAAAATCTTTTTAAGGGTTTTGCAGTGTCTTTTATTGTAAGAAAAAAAGAGAGAGAAGAATGTAAATATTTGCCATAGTTTTCCATTATAATCATAGTAGGGATTTGAGTTAATTTTAGAGGCAATTGGTAAGAACAGGGCATTTTAAGTTGAGGAAGAGTTGGGAATGGGTCTAGAGTTTCTACACTGCCTCCTTTTCATAATAGCAATGACTAATATTTATTGAACACCTACAATATTACAGTAACTATCCTCGGTGGGTTATCTCCTTATGTTATTGGTAGAGTAAGTGATATTACCCACATTTTTTAGATGAGATAACATACAGAATTGTAAAGTACTTGCTAGTTTATGCAGCTAGAGAGTGAGGTATAGAAGATACTTGGAAGGTATGTATGATTCAGTTGTGGATATTTAAAAATTGACAGTTGTGGCTATGACAAAGAACATCTATATAGGTAGCTTAAAGAAATATTTACACTCTTAACTAATTTTCTTAGGTGTTGTTCACTGCCTAACTCATTCAGTGGTAGTTATAGCTCTAGTTGTGAATGAATGAGCATGAAGAAGAATTATCACTGAAACTAGAGAATAAATATCTATGAATAGATATTCATCATAATAAAGATAATTACCACAAAATAAAGTTGAATGAATGAATGGCTATATAAATGGATAAGGTGATGTCTCCCCCAACTATTTTAAGAAGATCAAAAAGGGATATTTTGATATATTTTAGAAGTCTGATGAGATCTTTTTGAACATTTTTCCTCAAATCTCATGCTTCCAGCTCTGACAGCATTACTTGCTCTAGAAGCATCTAATGTGAGACAGGACAGTTAAACACATTATTATGTGGACTTTTACATTACAGAAATATGAAAAAGTGAGAAACCAACAGAGACAAGAGGGAAGGAGGGAGGGGAGGGTGGGGAAAAAGGAAAGGAAGGGGCAAGTCAAGGAACATATAGCAAGGTCTCATGGACAAAACCAAAGTGGGGAAGGATTGAGGGAAGGAGAAGGGGAGGGGTCAGGGGAAAGTGGTGGGGGGAAGGCAGAGACAAATGTATTTGGAAAAATAAAATAAAAAAAAAGAAAGAAAAAGTGAATTTACTTATGATAGCTTGTTGATCCATTTGGCATTTTATCAAACAACTCTGCACACATGGGGCCAGAAACAGTCTACTTATTATGCACTCCCAGTTTTCTTTGCGATCACATGAAGATTTCATGGGGAATATTCTTTATCTGGTTTGGCAGAATATTGGATTGAGGCATGCATAGATAGATGCTTATGGGATAGAAATGTAGCTTCTATTAATGCTGATTAGGAAATTTTTTTAGACAAATGAATTGTTCATTCTATTATCCTAATAGCTACAATATTTCTGTGGTATACTTATATAGATCAATAGATATAGATTTTTATATATCTATATATATCTATCATGAAAAATAAATAGTGGATGTCATGTTTCATTATTAAGGTAAAGACTTTTTGGGAAGAAAAACATTTGTTGTTAAAATGTTTTCTTGTTGGAAAGAAATATTACTAGAAGTTTAAAAGTACATTGTAATAATAAATATAGAAAGCATAGCTATAGTTGATTTAATTCAAACCACATTTTCTGTCCCTCCTGTTTCTCCTTTCAGTACTAAATATAGGATGTGGAGGGCAAAAATAAGAAAACTTCTTTTGTTTTCTTTATTTTCATTATTGGCACTCTTACAAATGTCCCCATCACCCCCCACATTGCCCACTTCCACCCAGCCTCTGCGCCCCCTTCCCTCTGGCCATCACCACACTGTTGTCTGTGTCTATGGGTTATGCATATATGTTTTTTGGCTAATATATGTGGCCTGGATGTCACCTTCTTTCATCCAGTCTTCCCCTACCCCTCCTCTCTGACAGCTGATGGTATGTTCCATGTGTCCATGGCTCTGTTTCTATTTTGCTCATCAGATTCCACATATAAGTGAGATCATAAGTGGTAGCAGCTGGGTCTTTTGTTCAGTGCCATAGACTGCTTCTTGGTAGCTTCTAAATTGCTCCTAGATCTGTTCGTGTTGCAGAAGTGCTCAAGCTTTGTTACTCTTTAGAAACTCTGTTCAAAATGTCTACACGGAATTTTTTATAAATTTAAAGAACAATGTCCTTCTTTGGAAATATACAGTATTTTTAGAATCTTGTGATAATATACTGTAAGACACAAGCCAACAGTTTACACATCTCTGTCCAGTAAGTTGAATTATAAGTATTCCTGGGAATTTAAATCTTTATTTTTAAGCCTCCATAAGGGCACTTTCAAAATTTTTTTTTTTTGTATAAATGTGAAAAGGCATATCCTGATCTTACACTTGCTTCAGAAAAAATCCCTGTAGGGTAAAAAAATAAACAAATGCAGGTGTAATGACAATTATTCAGAATGAATGAATTCATTTCTTATTTTTAATTACTTTTGTTGAAAGAAGATTATGGATAATATGTAACATATATTTATTTTCCAAACACATTTTTTGTTATTTGATTGTTTAAAGTTGAACAAATAAGAACAAAGACCATATATGGACCTCTTCTCTTTCTCTAGCTCTTGGTTTAAAAGACTAATTGGTAAAATGGACAATTTATAGACAGTATGGGGGAATAAATGCATAATTAAATTAGTACTTAGTAATTCTTTGGCATTTCATGTATTTTATTATGATTATCCCACAGTGCAATGAATAAAAAATTATAAATCCATTTTATGCATAGGGAAGCAGACATTGGAGTCTGGACTAGTCATTCATCCCCCCTAATATGTGTCAGGGCTGATGTAAGCTATGGATCTATAAACAAAATAAAGTATGCCTGAATAATTGCAAATTTATTGCTTGTATACATTACAAAGCAAACCAGTACATAATTAGAGCTAGTCACCAAGATATATGTTATGTGGTTTAAAATTTATAATAATCTCTGTGGAGAACACAAGCATAAGAATCTACATAAAATATGAAAAATAATGAAATATTATAAAAAGTTATGTTAAAAATGGCATCTGCCCATTAGCTACATTATGAGCTTAAAACATAGAGCTCTTTCTTGCTGAAACATCTATCAATACTTTTAAGACTATTAAGAGAAAACATACAGACAGACACACATGGAAATACACTACCTGTGGAGAATATGAAAAGTACAATTATTGAAAGATATATAAAAGTAAATTATCAATTTACCAATTGATTAAAACTTAATCCAAAATAAGTGGCTTTGTAAAGGGGAAAAATATCTATTAATATGATTTATTTCAGTTCCCTGCAAGCTTGAAAGAATTGAAATTGCTCAGCATTTCATTATGGTTTTTGCTATTTCCAGCCCCTCCTCCACCACCTCTGACTGCCTCTCACAAAATCAGAGACTGAGAAGACCCAGAATTTTCTGTGGAAATTGGTGCAGTCACAGTAAACAGGGTTTGAGCTAACAATGATCATACTTTAATATGAGAAATCTTGTTTATACATAGCATAGGATGCTTCTCAAGGTCTCTAGGGTTTAAACCTTTACTGGTTTTTTTAGGGAGACACAGCAAAACAAGAAACGAGGTAACCTGTGGTACTTAAATTTTCCAAAGCAAAGTGGAAGACAGAGAGAATGATCTGTAAAATTGTATACTGCTATAAGACATTTTGGTATTAATTCCTTTGCTAGACATAGAAAATAACTCATTTATTGTCTATGAAATGTTTGACACGTTCTGGTGCCACTTTTATGGGATAACCTCCAAAGCCCCCTGAGGTGAGGGTCACTCGGACTCTGGTAATGCCCCCGAGATCACCACACTGTAAAAAGCTCATGGTCTTAAACCATTGTCAGGAGTGTAGGGAAAGTCAAGCAGTGAGGCATAGAGTGCCTTGTGGTTTTATTTTATGAAAACAGTTGTTTTGTTTCCTGTTTTAAATACTTAATATTTTTTAGATTCAGTGACTAGCTTCAGTTTGGGAATAAGCAGATTACTAAAATCCTATGATGGTATACATTTTAGAGTGCATAAATCTTTAAAGCCAAGGAAAGTGCATGCAATAAACTGTGGGTCTTTGGCATCTCATAGCTGTTTAGTTATATTGAACCTATGGCTTTTGTATATTTGTTATATATATTCACATATATTGTGTTTAACTCATGAAGAAGTATTTCTAGACATGAATATACAGTAATAAAATATAATTTTGATGATGTTTTAAATATGATGACTGTATTAAGCATAATTATATAAGAGGGATTCTTTTTCCTTTTTATAATTACATAAGTTGTCTTATTAGGTCAATTATTAGATAAAATTTAAAACTATACCTATATTTACATTAAAAATATATAATTATTACCTTATTATGTATTTTGGGTAAATCAATTTAAACTAAAATCTGATTGGTGAATTTTCAAGGCTAAATGATCTTATCAGTGATTGCTTAAAATTATGTTTAATAGTGATTAAAAAAATGAATGAATAAAACCTTAGTAATCCTTCCAAATAATAGTTCTTTAGGTTTTTATTATAAGTAATGTGGGTTATTCAATATTCTGCAATTTGGAAGGTAAAAAAATAAGTTTATAATTCTTATCCATGTTATGCACTACTCAGCTGGAAAACAAATGGATTCAGTAGACAAAACTAATTTTTTATTCTCCAAGCTCTCTGAGGACTCTACCTTATCTTTTATAAGTGTTTTTACTACTCTCAAGGTGGCATTGATTATCACCAATAATCTATTCTAATTTGTAACCGACTAAGAAACAGCAAATACTTGTTAAGAATAACAGACAAAGTAACTTCTTTTTTGGGAGGATACCTATGACCAATTAATCCCATCATGTTCTCTCCCCAAGTAATTGGAAGAAAAACAGTCTTAGAAATTGTAAGTTAGAAGTTGTTATTGAAGCTTTCACAGCTGAGAAGAATGAATATAGAGATAAATGCTGCTGCTAAGACTCTTTCCCGTAGAAGTAAAAATCCAACCATGAGGAGAAAAAGAAGCTGTGAGGACAGCTACAGTTTAAGAAATAAATCAGGGATAAGATTACTTTCCTCTGATGCTATATCATTGCATTTATTCACAATGGTAATTATTTTGATCTATTTTTGACTTTGATGTTCTAAGAAGTGAGACAGGGCTCTAAATATTTTTACTTTACTACTTGGACAGGACTACCTAGGTTGCAGACTCGCAATTCATTACTGAGGAGAGACCATAGCTTAGACCAACTTTTGATCTCTCAGAGTTGAAGAATATGGATTATGTGAATTAATGTCATACTTAAAAAATTTATATAGCAGTATGTGTGTGTGTTTGTGTTGTGTGTGTTTCTCTTAGGGAAAATTTAGCAATAGTGTTCACTAGGTCTGGAAAAATTATGGGGAGGTGATAGATTAGCAAATGTTGGGATTTACCATATTTGGTATGGATTTCTGAAGCTTCGTTCAACATATAAGAAATTAGGAGTGTTCAACAAGACCTGGGAAATTAACAAGACTTAGGACTGCCAAGTCAATAGTACATAAGATGAAGAAAGCCAACTGGATAAGTCACCTGACTACTAGATAATCAAAGTGTAAGAAAGTGTGAACAGATTTCAGCATCAATAAAAATTCTTGGCAGACTATTAATCAGAGAATGTGTGGCATTCACCCAGTGCTGGACAGGTTCATCATCAGAAGTAGGGCAGACTAGTCCCTGAAACATAACATGCTAAATCATCTCCTGGAATCATTTGGGAGAAATAATAGCATCATAGTCTTTTCTAGAACTGTCCAAAATTCCGGTCCCTACTTGAACTCTCTAAGACTCAGTCTTTTACTTCTTCATATACAATACATGTATGTTTGATAACATGAGTTTATTCAAGTTTTATAAGTCTATTTTTCTTAACCACTTTTCACTTAGCTCCTATGAAAAATGCTTAGTGTTTGTATTAGTTTTATTAAACCCAAAGAACCTAGCAGATGCCACATAGCCTTGCTGATATTTTTGTGTCACTTTGTCCATTGTTGTCACAGTTAAAATTGTTGAACCCGGCTGTTCTATCAATTGTTCAGCATAAGACTGAGGAAATTTATCCCTTGCAAACTCCTGAAAATTGAAAATAAATAAATCCTCTGGTAACATTGACAAATAAGAATTTTTGTAGATACATCAAAATTTTAGACACCCAGAAGGAGTAGGCACACCTTGAAACACAGGGAAGAGAAGTATTAAAAAAAAATCCATAAAACATCTACAATAAGTTTAGCTCCAAGAGGGAAAATATAGAAATATTACTTATTTATTCCAAAAATTTAAGTATATCTATGGTTGACAAAGTCATAATACATTATTAAAGAAAACTAAAAGTATCTCCAGTTTTAGAACTTTAAAAGATAAAACTATTTTCTTTTCCATCTGTCTTAATGTGTCTCACAAGAGATGCAGGTACTTCTGGTTTCCACACTATCTTTCTTTGCATCTATTAAAATTCCAATTTTGCTTTGAGAGAAAGAAAAATGATTCCAGTTCTAGGATTATTTAGTTCTATGTGATGTAGAAGCAATTTTCAGGTCTTCATTCTTATCACTGCTTCTGTAAGCTCAATTATTTTAACAAGGCTTTTCCAATTTCCCCTAATGTTTTTCATAACTACCTTGAACTTACATTTAAATCAAAACTCATTTTTGAAAAAACTTCTATCTCCTAGATATTTGAAGCATTCATACTTTTATGAAGTTCCTTCATTCTACATGTGAAGTTTGCTGTAAAATTTTAAGTATTTTCATTGTCTTCCAATGGGTTTATTAAGCTATAACTAAAGTCATTAATATAAAACTCAAGTTTACATTTAACAGGATATTTTCAAATCATGTTGACATGTGGTTATTTATTCTATGAAGAATATTCTTCATAGAATGAGAGTATTATACTTATTCTGTGAAGAAGGACTAATCAAACCTTAAAATGACAAAGATTCAGTTGTGTAAGAGAAGTCCTATAAATCTGCCTTACAACATAGTGCCTATAGTTAATAATATTGTATTGTATGCTTACTTTGTTAAGAGAATAAACCTCATATTAAGCATTCTTATCAAGGTTAAAAAAATACCTATGGGTAAAATTTTTTATTTGGTAAAGAAATGGTATGGCTTTTGATTGTATTGAATTGTGGTGCTTGATGTCTAAGAATTTTAAAAAATCCAATCATGATATACTAATTGCAAACCATTTTTGTAAATTATATATATTCAATGTTTTATGTGTTATATAAATATATATCTCAAACTTCTGCAAGTAACTTATTAGGAATATTTTAGATCGATCTACTTTATGATGAATGGTAAATGTTCTGTGAAAACTAAAACCATTAAAACTTGGCATCAAATCTTCTAAAACATGCATTAATTATAAATTAGATTATTTGTATATTCTTATTTATTAATCTTTAAGATATTTAAACTCAATGTATATATGTCCTACCTATCAATAAGCAGTGTCCTTACTTAAATTATTCTCCGAAAAAGGAATGCATTACTCTTTCTTTCTTTATTCAGCTGTGCATTGTGTGAATTATGTATCTTTTCAGAGAACATCTCACTCTAATTAAAAATATCATTTACAATATTTGGTCCTAATATGACTTATAAGCCAAGTTACCAAAGATATAAAGATAGATTTAGAGTATGGCAAAGTGAGACAGATTGGTTTTCATCCTTAAACTTCACCCCAGTTTGATTTGTGTGAATTTATGATTTGGCTGAGATTATAGTACATGGCTTCAGAAATAAAATTGTCTTTAGAGATTATTGCTACTGTGCATGTGTAATTAAGTGTATTCATTATTGTCTATAAAACTGTAAAAACCCTCAGTTTTATGGGAAGAGAATAAAGCCAAAGATTTCAAATCATTCAGTTGGAGACAGTTCTGAGATGTTCCAACCATTAGTTTTGTGAAAAACTTTAAGGAACCCAATATTCCTGCAGTCAGCCTAGATGAATAAAGTAATAAAAGCTATGCCATGTTAATTAAACAAGTATTTGTTAAGCACCTGATGTATACTTGCCACTGTGTACTCAAAGGTGTGAGGGCTGTGATATAAGAGAGTTATGGAATGTTAGATTTGGAAAGAACTTTAGAGTTACTCTTGGTTCAGTTTTTCTACTTTATTGTTAAGTCCTGGAAAATGTGAGTGACTTAAGTTCTCACATCTAAATTTAATGTCAGTACTGGAATTAGAATGCACAAAACAATTAAAATGGGTGAACCTAAAAACTCAGAGTAGGTGTTGAATAAACTAAAGACAATAAAGTGTAACTGGACAAACTACATAGTAATGCCAAAGGAAGAAAAGTCACGGGATTATTAAAAATAAAATTTGATGTTATTGTTATATATTGATCACAATCTTCATTTTTTCCAGAAATAATAGAGATTACTTTCACTGATTCCATGTGAAAGACAAAAAAATCCTTTATTAAGATCATTTATAGTGACCAAATAATGTGCTGAATAAATTAATATTTTTATAATACTTTAAATTTGATCAAACCACTAATGCAACTCATATATTTATGCAGCATATCTATTTGCTCTAGTGGCAATGCATACAGCTCATTGGATTTGAAAATATATTGAAATAACTGGTGGTCTAAACCCAGAAGTTGAAAACCAAATGAAAGCTGATGAGAAAGTCATTCTTTCAGTTACAAGCATATGTAACTTTTTTAATGCTTTATAACCCTCTTTTAGATCTTGCTTCATGAAGAGCAGGAAACACTTTTTTTTTTAAAGATAAATTGTAGAATAGTAATATACTATAAAAATCTAAGCTAAAAATAAGACACAGACCTTATTTTCAATATTCTATTCCATATACTTAATATATTACAAAAAAATTTCTTAACATCAGGCACAGGTTCTGGGCACTTAAATTTCTTCATAAAGTAGGTAAACTTTCCAAAGTATTGGCTATGAAATAGAAGGAAAATGGAATATAGAAGCAAATTCTCTGCTTCTAAAGGTGGGTCACAATATATTAGGAGAACACTTTGTAAAGTATATGATTGTCTAATCACTCTGTGGTACATCTGAAACTAATGTAATATAATACCTAAAGTAAACTGTAATTGAAAAATTAAAATATAAATTTTTTAAAAAACAAATAAATGTTGGTTAAAGTAAGTAACACTATATTTAATTAACCTGAAATATGATTTAAGCCTTTGAAACAGCAAAATTATTTTGGAATAATTTAAAAAATCCTTTAGATAATTATATTGCCAAGTTAATACTTTGAATATTTATATAAACTACAGAATCTTATACATAAACATTTTTGCCCTTCATTTAGTATAGAAGCATATAATCAATACTATGCTTCATAATTAGTGTCATAGTATGTTTTAAACCATGAAACACTTTTTAACATACAAATTTTAATTGGCCAGCACTTAGCCAATGTCAGTGTGTGGTGCGGGGGGTTTTCCCCACACATACAAGCAATGTTCCACATGCCAGCTGGGTGTCACACAGTTCAACTAAATCCTGACATTGTCTACCCTTAGATGGTATCAGATTCCATAGGTTAAGGGCTTAGTCCTACAAGACTGTAGCGCTTCGTCCTCCACTTTAGATGTCAGTTGCAAGTTCAGGTACCTGTATTTCTGACTGACTATAAATCAGAGGTTTCCATGACTACCCCCTTGGTTAGATTAATTTGCCAGAGGTGCTCACAGAGCTCAGAGAAACATTTTACTTAGTAGATCACTGGTTTATTGAAGTGTTCCATTGGCAGGAACAACCAAATGATAGAAATGCATAAGGCAATGGATGGGGAAAGAACACTGAACTTCTGTACCCTCTCCAAGCATGTCACTCTCCTTGAATTTCCACGTGTTCACCAACCTGGAAACTCTCGAACCCCTTCTTTTTTTATAAATTTATTTTTATGTTTAAAAAGAGGAGAAGAGAGGCAGAAAGAGAGGGAGAGAAACATCAGTATGTGGTTGCCTCTCGTGCACCCCTTACTGGGGACCCACAGGCATGTGCCTAGACTGGGAATCAAACCAGCGAAACTTTGATTCACAGGCCAGCGCTCAATCCACTGAGCCACACCAGCCAGGCCTCAGAATCCCATCTTTATGAAAGCTTCATTATAGAGGTATGATTGATTAAATTCTTGAACACTGATGATTGAATTCAACCTCCAGACCTGTTGGTTCCGCTAGCAACCTGTTTTTTGGTTCTTTCCAAAAGTCACCTCATCAAAACAACAAAAAAAATTTATCACTCTTGATACATAGTAGTGCTTTTCAAACTTCTAATCTTGTGGTACACATAAAGGAATAACTAAATATCGCAGCCTACACAAAAATGTATGTTTTTTTGCTGATCTAATAAAAAAAGTAGCCATAATTTTGATTCATTCACATCAGGTGACTATTGTTGTGTTAGCTGTTGTCATTTTTTCATTTGACAATCTAAGTGTAAAGAGATCATTGTCCTGACTAGATAGTCAGGTATTGACATGTTTTAGAAATCCTTGCATCACATGGGTTGAAAATTACTGACCTCATGAATTCCAAGGGTTTGGGGAGCTCTGAACAGGGAACCATGACAATGACCAAATATGTGGGAAAAATATATATTCCTCATCTGAATGACAAAATATATTTTTCTTATAAATTGCAATATCACATCATTAAATACAAAAGAGTGTGTGTGTGTGTGTGTGTGTGTGTGTAGTGTGTGTGTGGGTTATGCAAATACAAAAGAAAATAAATTTTTTTCACTTTAGCAAGAAGTATACTGAAATTAAAATTCATTGAGTCAATCAGTCCAACTTCAGTTTATTTGTTAGTTAGTGCCACTTGTGTAATTACAAACAATGAGTAATTTTAGAACTGTTGTGCTAGGTACTAGAGATACACAGAAGGTGAGTAATTGACACATGTGTAGCATAGTAAAATAAGTGTAATAATGGATTATATGGCAGTGTCGGGGTATTACAAAAGAAAGAGGGATCATACTGCAGAGGGAATTAAGGAAAGATACACAAGGGAAAGGCCACTTTAGTCTGGCCTGGTAGAATGAGTGTGACACTGCAAGGTGTTCACGATTTGTAAAAGCATCCAAAGACTAACAGGTGCAAAACCTAGAAGTGTGAGAAGTTAGGATGTCTATGCGCTTGATTCTGGGTGTTTGTGAAGCTTACAGTGCAGCCAGGGCAAAGCCACAGTAAAGGATCTTTACTTTTTCCTGTCAAAGACAGGCTCGCCAAGAAATTTCAAATCAAGAACAACAGTGTGACTGGCTGCACTTCAGAAAATTGATTGAATTAGATTGAAATTGAAGCAGAAAAGCAAGTTAAAAGTTTTTTGTAAGGGCTTAAAGGGAAGAAAATGAGAGTGAAGGTGTAGTAAAAGAGAGAGGTGCATTTAGGAGGCAGAAGTGTAGATGGAATGACTAACAGAAAATGGGCCTTGGAGGGAGGAACACACTCGCTTGCTCTCCCTCTGACCTGCTTGATATCCTTGGAGGCAGAACAAGACAAGAATGTGAGGATGTCAGGTTTGTGAAGAAAAGAAGTTAATTTTTGGATATATGAAGGCTAAGGGAACTGTGGGAGAGTTTGGTACCTAAACTAAATACTTGGTGAATGAAGGATTGGTCAGTGGACTCTCCAGCTGTGCTGAGAATCCATGCCCAAAGTGCAGTGTTTCAGAGCGGTACCCAATCCTTGATGCCTTCCTCGCGTTAAGTGCTGTCATTCCCATTCATGTATTCATGCATTCTTTGTTAATTTACTCAAGAGATGTCTATATATTCTGTTAGGTAGGCACATGAATGTACCATTAAAGACCACAGTCCAGCCTTCCATTATTTTAATTTAGCAGGGAATACTAAGAAGTAAACTAACAATCACAGTAATATGTGATATGTGCGGATTTACTACATTGGAAAATGGCAGTTTTTTGTTTAATTTGCATTTATGTGATTATTAAGACAACATTTAAATAATTATTACATATTTGTATTTCTGTGTATGATTTTTCTGTATACATCTTTGGGCCATGTATTTTTAGATGATTAATGATTTTAAACATCATTTATCTAAGGACTTTATATTTGTGATATTAATATGCTTTGTTCTTTGAAAATTTTATTGTCTGCTTTTTATATTTGAATGTTTGATTTTATTCCATTATTAAAACTGTAAGCATATGTTTACACTTTAAATTAAAAATATCTCAAGTAGGAATGAAGATTATACATGTGAAAATACACCACATTGTGCCTAATGGAGAATATGGACATCAACACTTCTTTCATTTTTTTGACTTTTCTTTTTAGTCCCTTTCATCACATATACTATCTAATGTTTTAGCTTTAACTAACACATTTGCTCTTCCATCCTTCATTGGAGAAGAATAAGTTCAAAGACTTATAAGCATTAAATAATAAATATAATAAATATATTGGAGGCAGTGCATGTTTATGGGTGACTGGGGCCATAAGTCATGTGTGGAGGTAAACTATGTCAGATTGGGAAGGGTTTGTTGTGCTTTAATAAGAAACATAATCACTTTGTTTTTTGGATGTTTTTAATTTTTTTGTTACACACTGAGAAATGCCAATTATGTTAATCATGAGAATAATATAGACATAAAATTTAAAATCTTAAAAGGTGTCTCTTTTCATATAAGAGACAATGGACTAAAGAGGAAAGATGCTGAACATACTACTACATGGCTATTTTATTGCTAGATGGAGTTATTAAAATCTAACTTACTAATATGTATGTCGTGTGTATGTGCATGTGCTTGTGTATGATTTCTAAAAATACATATTCAGTGTTTATATTTTGTAGGGAGGCATAGATGCAGATGTAGGCATAGATGTAGGGAGGTCTGGTAAAGATGCAGAATTTTACAGAAACTGCATCGGATTCAGACAGATTGACGTCTGAGGTGATGAAAAGTGATTATTGGGTATTGAGAGCAAAACATCTGCTGAACAGGAATGGAGAGACTAGAGTCATTTTCTCCTCCAGAAGTCAATACTTCCATTCTAGGAATGGTACTTTAAAAGAAAAAAGTCTTTATTATCAGTTATGTCGAAAAGTAATTACTAGTAACATGGAAAAGAATGTGTAAAGATTACACTAGGATTAATAAAGTGCACACTGGCTATAGATCTAAAAATTAATGATTAAAGTTAAAACAAGGCAAAAAACAAATATTTGTCAAGTAGCACAAATAATTGTGGAGTTTTATGTTTTCATTTTGGACATGGCAAATATGCTCTTTGTGAGATATATATTTTCAGAACTATAAATGACAAGCTGAGTTTGAATGAGTATAAGACACATTTTAAGAATATCTTTTGAGCTGGAGGAAGATACAGAAATGGGGCAAGAGATTAAGAAGTAGAAAAAAAGGAAATTTGGATAATGAAGCAAAAAGAACACAGAAGGCTGATGGAATGGAATCCACACTATAAAGTTTTGAGTCCTATACATTGTATAGTCTCTGTAAGAACCCAAAAAGAAGCTATCATAAAACATCTGGAATATCTTCAAAGTAATGATTTACTGGAAATTGGATATGGAAATTAATGATAATGGGAATGGCTCAGATTGTCCCTATATTATTTATTTAGTCATTCTAAATTTTTCAACATAATAACTTGGCAAAGAATCATTACTTCTCTGGGAATGAATTACAGTTTTTATGGTAAACCTGTGTGAGAAGCAATTTAAAATCTCGATTTTGCCATTAATTAATTTTTGTTACTAAGTAAAGAAAATTTAATTTTAGGTGAAATGAATCAGTATCATAGTGAGGAAGACCTTTTTTTAAAAGCAAAATACCATATGATTTCACTCATATATGGAATCTAGTGAACAAACTGAACTAACAAGCAGAACAATGACAGACTCTAATGGATAGAAAGCAGGCTGATAGTTGAGGGTAGGGGGTGGAAGGATTGAGCAAAAATGGAAAAATGATGCATGGACTTGGAAAACAGTGTAGTGATAGCAGGGGGTAGCAGGTATAAGGGAACTAAATGGTAATTGAAGAAATACAACACAAATGTAAAGAAACATTGAAATTCAGGAAAATTGAAATAATACCAAACTTTTTCTCGGACCACAAGGGTTTGAAACTCGAAATCAACCTCAAAGAGAAATGTCAAAAACTTGCAAACTCATGGAGACTGACCAGTACACTATTAAACAATGAATGGGTCAATAATGAGGTAAGAGAAGAAATCAAAAAATTTCTGGAAACAAATGAAAATGAACAGACAACAGTCCAAAACCTATGGGACACAGCAAAGGCAGTCCTGAGAGGGAAGTTCATAGCAATAGAGGCTTACCTAAAAAAGATAGAAACATTTCAAACAAAAGACCTAACATTACCACTTCAAGAACTGGAGAAACAACAACAAATAAATCCCAGAGCAAGTAGAAGGAAGGAAATAGTCAAGATTAGAGCAGAACTGAATGACATAGAGACAAAAAGAACAATTCAGAGGATCAACCAATCCAGAAGCTGGTTCTTGGAAAAGATAAATAAAATTGACAAGCCTTTAAGCAGATTCATCAAAAATAAAAGGGAGAGGACCCAAATTAATAATATCAGAAATGGAAGAGGAGAAATAACAACTGATACCACAGAAATACAAAGGATCGTCAGAAACTACTATGAACAATTATATGCCAAGAAATTTGAAAATCTTGATGAAATGGACAAATTTTTAGAAAAGTATAATCTTCCAACACTGAAGGAGGAAGAAACAGAAAGCTTGAACAGAGCGATAACAGCTGGGGAAATTGAAGCAGTAATCAAGAAACTCCCAGCACATAAAAGCCCAGGGCCGGACGGTTTCACAAGAATTTTACAAAACATTTAAGAAAGAGCTAACCCCTGTCCTTCTCAGACTATTTCAAAAAAATCCGAGAGGAGGGAAGACTCCTAGACTCTTTCTATGAGGCCAGCATCACCCTGATCCCAAAACCAGATAAAGAGCCTACAAAGAAAGAAAACTACAGGCCAATTTCGCTGATGAACAGAGATGCTAAAATCCTTGACAAAATATTGGCAAACCGCGTCCAGCAATACATTAAAAAGATTGTCCACCACGATCAAGCGGGATTCATCCCAGGGATACAGGGATGGTTCAATATACGCAAATCAGTAAACGTGATACATCACATAAATAAAAGAAAAGACAAAAACCACATGATCATATCGATAGATGCAAAAAAAACATTTGATAAGGTACAGCTCCCATTTATGATCAAGACACTCAGCAAAATAGGAATAAATGGGGCATTCCTCAACGTAATAAAGGCCATATATGAAAAACCTACAGCCAACATCATACTCAACGGGCAAAAACTAAAAGCTTTCCCACTAAGATCGGGAACACGACAGGGATGTCCACTCTCACTGCTTCTTCTCAACATCGTATTGGAAGTCCTAGCCACAGCGGTCAGACAAGAAAAAGAGATAAAAGGCATCCAAATAGGAAAGGAGGAAGTAAAACTATCATTGTTTGCAGATGACATGAGAGTGTACATAGAGAACCCTGTAGACTCTACCAAAAAACTCCTCAACCTAATAAGTGAATTTGGCAAAACAGCAAGATAACATTCAGAAATCAAAGGCATTTTTGTACACCAGCAATGAAACAGAAGAAGAAGAAATCAGAAAAAAAAAATACCATTCGATATAGCAAGAAGAAAAATAAAGTACCTAGGAATAATTTTAACTAAAGAAGTAAAAGACCTGTACGCAGAAAACTATACAACATTGAAGAAGGAAGTTAAGGAAGACACAAGTAAATGGAAGCATATACCGTGCTCATGGATTGGAAGAATTAATATCATCAAAATTTCCATTCTACCCAAAGCAATTTATAGATTCAACGCAATCTCTATTAAGATACCAATGACGTATTTCAGAGAAATAGAACAGACATTCCAAAAATTTATATGGAACCATAAAGGACCCCGAATAGCCGCAGCAATTTTGAGAAAGAAAAACATAGTAGGAGGGATCACAATACCGGGCATCAAACTCTACTATAAAGCCACTATACTCAAAACAATCTGGTACTGGCACAAGAACAGATCCATAGACCAGTGGAACAGAATAGAAAGCCCAGAAATAAGTCCGGGTCTTTATGTGTATCTAATATTTGACAAAGGGGACAGAAGCATAAAATTCAGCAATAATAGCCTCTTCAACAAATGGTGTTGGGAGAGCTGGACGGCTACATGCAAAAAATAGAAATTGGATCATCAGCTGACAACGTATACAAAAATAAACTCAAGATGGATAAAAGACTTAAATATAAGTCGCAACACCATAAAAGTCCTAGAGGAGAACTTAGGCAGGCAACTCTCAAATATCCCACGCAGCAATTTTTTCACTGATATGTCTCCTAAAGCAAGGGACATAAAGGAAAGAATAAACAAATGGGACCTCATCAAAATAAGAAGCTTCTGCACGGCAAAAGAAAACATCAGCAAAATGAAAAGGGAGCCAACCGTATGGGAAAATATATTCACTAATAATACCTCAGATAGAAGTTTGATCTCCAAGATATATAAAGAACTCACTTGACTCCACTCCAGGAAGACAAACGATCCAATCCAAAAATGGGCAAAGGACCTGGGCAGACACTTTTCCAGGGAGGAGATACAGAGAGCCCAGAGACATTTGAAAGGATGCTGAGCATCACTAGCCATAAGAGAAATGCAGATCAAAACCACCATGAGGTACCACCTCACACCAGTCAGAATGGCCATCATAAACAGATCAACAAACAACAGATGCTGGCGAGGCTGTGGAGAAAAGTTAACACTAGTACACTGTTGGTGGGAATGCAGACTAGTGCAGCCATTGTGGAAAGTAGTGTGGAGTTTCCTCAAAAAGCTAAAAATGGAACTGCCTTATGATCCAGTGATTGCCCTGCTGGGACTAAACCCTAAGAATCCCAAAACACCAATTCAAAAGAACCTATGCACCCCAATGTTCATAGCAGCACAATTTACAATAGCCAAATGTTGGAAGCAACCTAAATGCCCATCAGTAGACGACTGGATAAAAAAATTACTGTACATTTACACAGTGGAATACTACGCAGAAGAAAGAAAAAAAGAACTACTGAACTTCTTGACAGCATGGATGGAACTCGAGAGCATTATGCTAAGTGAAATAAGCCAGGGGGCAAAAGACAAATACCATATGATCTCACCTATAAGTGGAACCTAACCAACAATACAAAGATGAAAGGAAAATAAGACCAGCAGCACTGAAAGGAAAAGAAACCAAAAGAGACAAGAGGGAAAGAGGGAGGTGGGGCAGGGGAAAAGGAAGGGAGGGGGAAAGTCAAGGAACATATAGCAAGGACTCATGGACAAAACCAAAGGGGAAGATTTGAGGGAGGGAGGGAGGGGGCAACGGAAAGTGGTGGGGGGGAGGCAGAGACAAATGTATTTGAAAAAATTAATTTATTAATTAAAAAAATAGAGAATCATTGAAATTATTGGCATGTAAAATAATCTCATTCATAATGCTTTTTATGTCCAATATAAGCTTCCATGTTTAATAAGCTTATAAGTTTTAGAAATATAAAGAAATTAACATTCAGTAGTTTTATATTCCTCATTTTGCAGGTGAAGACTCTGAGTCCCAGGGATATTAAATACCTCATGTGCAGTAGCACATCTAGTCAGTGAGAGGATTACGCAGCAGTCCTACTCCTGTTCCTTGTCCAGGTTTTGCCATACATTGTTGACCTACATGGCATATGTTAAGTTTAGAGTATTTTAAAAGAAATAGTTCATAAAGAAAACGACATCATTTCTAGTTGCTTTAATGTAACTTATTTGTCTTGAGACATTCCAGTCTTGCACAGTTTAAATGTTATGTATACTTCAGATATTTTATCCACTTAAGGAAGAAAATATTTATTTTAATTTTGTCACTGCCATTATCTAACATTTAGGACATTTTATTGTCCTGTTCTCTTGGTATTAGGTCACTTTAAGAATGAAATATGGCACTCCTCCTTGTGTTATCCAGTTGTTAATATTTTCTATGACTTGAATAAAACTCGGAAATATTATTGGCAAAATGTATAATAGCATTGTCTTTTGAGAGCAGATCGTTTTTTCCAATAAATGACTACTAGATTTTAGATCAATGTATACTTGGCTTTTTATGTAGTGCCATTAAACTGAAAATTTTAAGGTGAGTTCTAGATATTACTAAAAGCAATCCTTTACTATAAATTTTCTGATTTGTAATAAAAATAAAACAGTTCTGAAACAAAATGATTGATCATTGCCACAGTTAATTAGTAGGTTAAAATAATGACTTCGAAGAAAAACTGTTAGTATTTAAAAATAGAATCAGCCATTTGAAAATAACAGTGTGAGCTTGATGTGAGGTAATTGGAAATTATTATTGATGCAGTGGCATTGATATGTGCTGCGATAAGGTGTCGGTTGTCAACCTTTGGTCATAAAAAAGCCAACTTTTTAGAGCAGGAAAACAAAGCTGACATCAAAGTGAAAGCAGGAGAATAATAGTTCAATCACCAGTGAAATTAGGAACTCTGGTTTTCAAAGTTTGTCTTAATTGTACAAATTGGTAAATGACATATGGTTGGGCTCACATAAAAACATAAATGAAAGTCCTTCTGGGCACATTTTAAGTTAATATATTATTAAAATATTAGTTGTATATAAATTTAAATATTTGTATTAAGTTAATATATGAGTGTTATTCATGATTAAGTATGCACTTCCTTGAATAAGAAAAGCTGATACAGAATTCATCTGTGCACAGATGTTGCGTTTTCTTCTTTTGAGCTGCCTGAGAAGAGCACTCTGATAAATTGAATGTAGCCTTTTTAGTATAGTTTATTAATAAATGCTTTATTATGTTATGACAGAGCATAATAAGAAAATTACATCTTATATTTGATCATGGACATCTGGTAAAAAAAAACCCATAAATTTCTGACTTAATTCCAAAAATTCAAAAACAAAAGTGATTACATATAATATCTACATTAACATATCTTTAAGTGACTTGTTTATTTACAACAATATGCATGTATATGCATAAATATCCATGCATGTTATAGTTATAGGAGTAAAATCAAGAATAATCGGTAGCCTGGCATTATAGGGAAAACATATTTTATTTTGTCTTCAAAATGTAAAATTGGAAGAACTCTTCAAGAAAGTTGTAGGTAATTATACTCATATCAATCAAAATAGGGATATAACAAGTAAAATAATGCATCAAAATAAATATTCAATTTGTTCTATAACTCATTCTACAAAATTATATTAAGAATCTATTGGTTTACCTTCTATTTTGCCCACAAGAATATAAACTGCAGGAAAGCAATGCTATGTTCTGTTTTGATTACTGCCCTATACCCTGTACCACTAACCATGCCTACAGAGAAATAGTCCTTCATTGAACACTGATGAATGAATGAATGTTGGGTACTGAACTGTGTGATAGTTATATGCTGGGGACCAAAGTAAGAAAGTCAACTGCCTTAATGTCTAGCTGAGAGGGTGATCATAGAATAAAAAATGTAAACATTTACATCAATATATACTTAGTGACAATTGTGTTAACTGAGAAGAAGGAAAAAAATAACATTTTTTTCAGATTTGAAAATGTTCTTTTTTAAAAAATATATATTTCTTTTTTTTTTAATCATGTTTATTTTATTACAGTGTCTCAGTTTTTCCCCCCTTTTCCCTTCTCCACCCATCCTGCCTGGCTTCCCTCTCCCACAGTCAATTCCCACTCTGTTGTCTGTGTCCATGGACCATTCATACCTGTTCTTTGTTTAGTCCCTTCCCCTTCTTTCCACCATTGTCCTCCTTCCCCATCCCCTCTGGTCACTTTCAGTTTGCACTATGTTTCCATGACTGTGGTTTATTTTGTTTGTAAGTTTATTTTGTTGAATAGATACCACTTATAGGTGAGGTCATATGGTATTTGTCTTTCACTGACTGGCTTATTTCACTTAGCATAATATTCTCCAGTTCCATCCATGTGTTGCAAAAGGTAGGAGTTCCTTCTTTCTTTTTTTTTAAATGCAAGTTGATTTTATTTATTTAAGTGTCAAAATCCATTATAAAATATTAAAAAATTTAAATCCATTATAAAGTCTCAGCAATTAAAACAACATGACACCACCATAGAAATAATCAAGATCAATGAAATAAAATGAGCATTCTAGAAACAAACATATATATCTAACAATGTAATAGGTTTAAATTGATATTTCAAATCAATGCAGAAAATAAGGCTTATTCAACAAATAAGGTGCATGGACCGCAATTACTTGAAATAAAACAAATTTAGCAGATATTGAGTTCAAAACAAGGGTTCTAAGGAAACTCAGTGAGCTCAAAGAGAATTATAAAAAACTACAGGGAAACTATGAAGAACTTACTGTAAACTATATCAGCATGAAAAAGGACATAGAAACTATCAATAAGAGACAGGAGGAAATGAAGAATACAGTTTCTGAGTTGAAGAACACAGTGGAATGAATCAAAAGCAGGCCAGATGAAGCAGAGGAACAAATCAGCGAGCTGGAGGATAAAGTAGAAAAAAGCTCCCAGGAAGAGCAGGAAAATGAAAAAAAGACGAAAAGAATGAAGAGGCATTTAGGAAAATTCAGGACAACCTGAAAAGTAATATTATCCGAATAGTAGGGATACCAGAAGGAGAAGAAGAGGGATAGAGAACCTGTTAGAAAACAGTTATGATGGAAAACTTCCCTAATTTGAGGAGAGAAAAACTCACACAAGTCCTGAAAATGTTATTCTTAATATTAAACCTCTCTTCCACATTGCCATAAAATAGGCAATCTACAAAGTATATTAATTTGCTTAAGTTTAAGCTCAAAAGAAGAAAAGATAATGTAGATTTTTCTAGTAGTCTATATTCTAGAAATAAGGGTGTGTATTTGAATTTGGTTACTCATATTGATCTATTAGCATGAAAGGTCTTCAGAGATTGCAGGTGATGTTACACAGGAGCTACATTAAACCTTCAAGATGCCGATGTTCCATCATAAACGTTCACACACAACTCCAGGAGGAGACCTTAATTATAACTAAATTCAGAATGTTTGTAAATGTTTTTGTCTTCACACTTATCTAAAATGTTTCTTATATAGACTAGTTAACATTTAGAATTCTGCCTTCCTCCCCCAAATCAGTACATAGGAGAATTCACTGTTTCAAAACTATATAGATAAAACTTTGTCTACTAGAATCAATCCCAAGCTGCAGCAACTAAAGAAATTTATGAATTAATAAAATTATAGGAAATAATCAATTCTAATATGAGACATATAATATGCTGTTGGGCACCTTATAGCCTTCCTTGTAAATCTCAACTTTGTTTTAATCATGAAAGAATGGAAACATGCAAACTCATTTTTTGAAAGAAGTACATTATAGAAAGTGTTTTTTTAAAGAAAGTTTTAAGCATAATTTTTTTTAAATAAACAGGCTGTTCCAGGTTATTTAAAATGTTTGGAATTTATTTTTTGAGTTTTATAAAACTTTATGAAAATATTTATTACATAACATAATCAACTTCCCATTGGGTTCATTCTTTCTTGGTTGAGTCTGAGAGAATGCCACAGTAACTATGTCCCTTGATGTACAGATTTGGTGTTGTCCCAGATCTCACAGAGCACCTGGCAAGATCTATAAGACATAATTACTTACCAAGACATATATCTTAATTTCACTCAGTTACTTAACTGAAATTATTCTGCCTACTATGGCCCTTGTATTTTATTTGTATTTCACGATGTAATATCATTACCTTTGCAACTGGACTTGGAGGTAGCATCTTTCAGTAGATCAATCTTTATTGGTAGAATTTCTTTTACTTAGTTCCATAAACAGTTCTTATGTGGGGTTAAAAAAAGATTTCCCAAGTGCTTAGGTGGTCAATTCATTATTAAGCTTTTGCTCAGTATTTGATACTATCTATTGAATATTAACTTTGTGCTACACTCTGTGCATTACCTCACTGAATTTCTAGAGCTACCCTATTTAGTACATACTATTATCTTCATGTTGTAGATGAGGAACTCGGTAGTTATAAAGTAATTTGCCAGCAGTCATATAGTTAGTAAATTGTAAAGCTGGGAATCTAACCAGTATTGTCTATTTCCAATGTAAGCATGCTTAAGGTCTGTGCTATGAGTAGGTGGATATATTGAATTACACCCTCAAGAGGAGGCATTTTATCTTAAATAATGAATAAATGCATACATGAATGAATGACAGAGTATATTAGTACATAAATTTATCTTAACACTAAAAAGAAAAACAGGAAAATATTATCAAGAAATGTGGTAAATTTCTAATCTATAGGTTGCTTATCTTTCATTTGCACATTTTGGTTCTTAATTTCAAAATAGGGAAATAATTATCTGAGTTTATGTGTAAGAAGCATAAACATACTACACTGTTTGCCCTCAGGTATGAAACATCTAACTATACATTGAAATTTGTTATAGTTCTATAACATATATAAATTATGTGAATTTACAGATAATACTTCAATAAATATGTATTTAGTATTCGCAAACCTCAACTTTTAGTACTTTTTAGCACATTTTGTTTTTATCTCACTAAAGTCATTTGGGAAATGCCATAAAAATATCCCACTAGAAATTGTCAAATTGATTATTTGTTTACCCTGTCTTAATTCAGTTATGAATTCCATTAATCTGTTAATGGGAAGCTACTGCAATCTACTGCCAGGGAAATAAAGTAATCACATATAGTGAGATGAAACTACAAGATAACCAAAATATAACTAGCTTAGTATATATTTATACCCATACATACTTTCTGATTCAGAGCCTTAATATGAATTTTCCTTGCTATTTAAAATTTAAGCTAAATCTCTCAAGACTATTCTGATGCTGTTTTCATGAAAATTCAAAATTTAATGAATTTTACAGGAAAAAAATATTGTTTTTCCCAGTAGAAAATAGAGGAATTTTGTCCAATAAAATAAGAACATATTTTATTTTTTTAGTCATTTTCTATTTTCTGAACTAACTCCCCTGCTTTCTCAAGTCATTTTTTGACAAAAAATGAACTGTTCTGAGCTCCAGAATTTGAAGTGATTTGATAAAAAAATCTTTCAAATTATTTTTAAGCTGGCCATCTAGATGCCAGTAACTGACTGTGTGTAGGCTGTGAAGTTCTTTTTGCTATCTATGCAATTAAGGTTTTTTTTTTAAATTTTTTTAGAGTCCAGTGAATTTCTGAATTTAGAAAAACGTAGAAAATACTTGCTGATTGTGCTGCAAATTTGTCCAGGATCCATGGTGTTTAATTATTCATGACTTTAAAAGTGGCATATATTACAATTTATTTTACATCTTTAGATTATTAAATAGAATGCAGTGTTCCATTAATGTTCACCACTAAAAAGTGTGTTTCATCTGTTAGTGTTTCTTTTGTTTTGCTATAAATAAAGAAAGGTCTATAAAGGGAAAACATTGATTCACTCTCTAGAACTATACAGCTGAGGTTGAAACCCCAGTTCCCCATTCACTAGATATGTAAACCTTCGTCAAGTTGCTTAAATTTTTTATGTGTCACTCTCTTTCTCTGTAAAATGAGGATCATAAAATACCCACTGTAGATGGATGTTGTAAGGACAAAGTGAGTCCATCTATTTAAATACTCAGAAGAGTGCCTGACACATTTTAAGAAATCACTAAGTGTTAGCTAACATTACTATTCTTGATATAGACTTTTTCATCAAACTTAAACACAAAAGCTACTGAATTTTTTTTAAAAAAGGGCACCCGTGTACTCAAATCAAAAATGATGAATGAGTTCCATTTCAGAATGTGAGAAATGATAGAACAATCATATAAATGCAAAGAAATTAATATATGTAGATATTTGGCTATTTCATTTTTTTATGCTACTGTTTCTAAATAAAACATGATGTTTTCAACACCTCAGGAAGGATTTTTAAAAAGAGATTATAAAGCATCAATATTGTTAACTATGTAAGATCCACATACAAACCTAGCTGAAACTGAAGTGAGGAATTAATGGTTTTCAAACTGATCTGAAGACAAAAATAACAAGAAAACTAAGTTGAAAATAACCATTTCAAGAAAATTAGACTGTGTGACTTATTTGTTCTTAATCATTTAAGATTCCAAAGCAATATTATGTGCCTGTGTTTTAGCTTTTAACATTATATTAGAGTTTAACAGCCATAAGAGCATGAAACATTTAAGACTTTTTTTACAGATTTACATTAAATGTCCTATTGAACTTCCTCACTTTTAGTATAGGAAATAGATAGTAATATTTACATAAATTCATGTTTTTAAAATTAGTTAACATTATTTTAATACGTTATAATTAGTCATTGTGATTGTAGTTTGTAATGTAATGATGGATCAAGGTAAAGGCCCTTTGTTTTTCTTTTTTTCTTAAAAATAAAAAATTGTATTTTTAATGGTTGAAAACTTTTATCTTGGTAGTTTTAAACATTATTTTGCCCTTGGCCTTGGATTCTAAGAGCACTTTTTCATTAAAACAAAAACAACAAAATAAGGAAAAAGGGAGGGAGGAAGAGAGTGAGAAAAATATGTGTGTAGTTGAGGGAGGTATTAGAAAGGTAGATTTCACTGGTATTTACCATATTTATAGAAATAATCAAATAGGTGTTTTTGCTTTGTTTTAGCTTTCATAACACCACAAATAACTGAAGAAATTAACAATCATTATACTAGAAACCAAGCTTATAATTTATCTTCTAAAAGAACATACAGTAATTTGTCATATTAAAAGAAAAATGCCATTATAATAAATTATCTTGTGGCTTCCCTGAAATAAGTGAGAGAATTTAGAGAACTCTCAAAAATTGCCCTGACTTCACTTAGCATGATAGTATCAAGATCCATCCATTTTGTCACAAATGGCATTATTTCATCCTTTCTTAGGGATGAGTGGTAGTAGTAGTCTGTTGTATATATGTACCATACACACATCTTCTTTATGCAATCATCCATCAAAGGAGGTAATGGGGGTCAAACTTATGTTGATGGAAGGAGACAAGACTTTGGGTGATGAGCACACTATACAATATATGAATAACATATTATAGAATTGTACACTTTAAGCTTACAGAATGCTATTAACCAATGTTACCCCAGTATATTTAATTAAAAATAAAATAAGTCACCCTGGTGCTTGGGACCTTCATTTAAGTACCATTCTTTAAGATATTTAAATACCTGATTTCATTCCATTCTCTCCAGCAATAGTACTCTTTTACTTTCTGCAACTCCTTACAGTTTCATATGTATCCCATTCTGCTCTACTTTCAACTTTTATACCTTCTTATTACCACTTCTTTGGGGTCAGGGGTGTTATGAAGGTGTTCTAGATTCTCCTCTTACCTAATTGTTCTGTTGCCTTTAACCCTTTAAATACCAATGCCCCCTTCACTGCTCTGGTCAATTTAAGTTGATATTATTACCTCTAATACCTACTGTAGTGGTATTAGTAGAATGTAAATTAAAAAGTTAACATAAGAAGCAGCTCTTTGTCTTCCACCAAATTAAAACAATAATAAAGTAATTACAACTAGTGGAATTATCTTTAAAATGTTCCTAACTTTAAGCCAGCGATCATCTCCTATTACAGCATAACAAAGCTAATTTTTCAGCATTGCCAAATATAAGACATAAGGCAATACACCACATATATTTTATTCATGCTTAAAAACCAATGATACATTTAGAAACAAGTTTGAGGAGACTAAATGTGTCAAGTAAGAAAAAGTAGGTAAATGTGGCTGACATTTCTTGGAAGGTTCTTTATTAAATGTAAGAAATCTAAATGCAGTTAGCTTTTTTTAATTTAATCAAATAGGGTTTCCAGTATAACTGAATGGCTATTGAAGCCTTTATATCCTGTACTTGTTCTTAAAGGCTTCACTGAATGTTTAATACTCTGGCATCCCAGTTTGGAGCTTCTTGTAAAGGCGTCTTTCATAAAACTTGGGACAGAAACCAGCTCAAGAAGACCACATGGAGAGTTGCACAAAAGAGAAACAAATTATAAAAGCTCAATGTTAGTTGATTGCTTAAATTTCTCTCTTCCCTCTTATTTTAAAAAATTGAGATTAATCACTGATCTTCTTTAGTTTATAGAGCCTATATAGTTGACAATTGTATATAAAAGGGTCACAGAAAATCATTTTATAAGTGAAAAGAGAACTAGACAATCTTTTGAAGTTGAACAGAAATTTGGGAAATATAATAAAGATAATTCATTTAACACATTCAAAATCATTTCACTTCATATAGTATTTTAAACTGTGTAAATCAATATACCCAGCCGGAGTTGTTGTGAACAGTCTTCTGTGTTTTTGGTATCTTCAAAACTTTATCTTTATTACAGGCATCCCATATAGTGTTGTCTGATTGGAAGAGCGTGGGGCTAGAAGTACTGAGACCTGGCTCTGATTCTGTTGCAGCCTCTTTCTTATCATGTTGTTCTGATGTGTTATGAAAATTGAGCTCAGCAGAATTAAGTTATCTGTAAGAGGGGATTAATCATTCATTCCCTGACTTCTTCATAGGTTTATTACAAGAATTAAATTAAATATTGTTTGTCTTCCAATCGTAAAGCATTTATAATAATCAGAGGTTATTATAACTACAGAATAATTTATCTCATTATGCTCAAATGAGTCTTCACTTTTCCATGAAAGTTAATCTCTTTTCACACTCAGGTCAGCCACCTTACACTTCACAAGAAACAGATGATAAAACATGTACAAATTCTTAGAAATGTAATCCCATTTGTTGATAAACAACTCAAACCTTAATTGAACCAATAAACATAGTTTCTAATAAAGCATTTAGGACTTTTCTCATAATGGCATAGTTTGAAGGGTAAGAAAATATAAGAAAAAAACTTGTAGAAAAAAATTGATTTTTTATCCAAAATACAAGCAGTGATTTTATAAATTTTGATTCTTTGAAATTTAGCTGATTATGTTATAATTAGCCTTTAATTATGATTAACACAGATATTTCAACTAGTAATTCCATCCATAATAACATTTTGGAACTGGATTCAGTAGAATTAGCTGTCAGCATTAATAAAAATAAATTATTCTTGCCAAAATTCTACTTCATTTTATGCATTTGTAGACAATCTCTGAGGGCCATCTTCCAAAATACTTTACAGAAAAGCTTTTGGCATTTTAGATCTTAACAATTTGTCAGGAATGTTAATTTTTTTATTTTAAAATATAATGTAAATATAATCATTTTATTTTATGTACATGAGTTATAATCAGAATTTTGTCTGCTATATAAGGTTCAAAAACACTAGGTTCTTGAGATAATATATTTGTTTCACATTTTAAGTCATTTTTATTTTGATTTTCTGTTACAGTTGAGAGCTCTTTAAAAGAAACAGGAAAAACTAAGTTTATAAGAAGAAATAGGAGGTCTTGAATCTGTATCACATGAGCATCAAAATGGGCAAAATAGCATGGCACATAAACCTAAAGAATAGAATATTTAAGCATTAAAAAAGAAATACTGAAATATTTGAATGGATACTGTTTTGAAGAGGATTATCTTATTCTGCCTATTGCAAGGGATAGAACTATTATCACTTACTAGTGGTTACAGGTCATTAATTTTCATTTGGTCCCAAAATGTTGGATTTTCTAAAAATTTTAATTATATATGTCAAGCATTACTTGCCTTATTTTTCTGATCCCTCTCATTTGTTAGGTTTAGTTCCACTAAGTTTCTGCAGTAATTTATATATCCTTACTAGAGAGATGGTAATTGTTCCTGACTTGAAGGGCACATTTTAATTTAGGCCAGGAGTAAAAATTACCTCCTGAGAGCCTAAAACAAAGCATTCAGTGACTTTCAGCAAAACCATGCTTTACATATACTAGTGATTGTCCTAAGAGTCTAGGCACTATAATTGGTGTGTAAAGGTTTGCCAAGTTTCCACTTGATCACTTGCCTTCCCACAGGGACAAGGAAGTACGTATCTCACTTCAACATCTTAAAATTCTAACAGTCACTGGGGATGGTAGTAGTAACAATTTATTTGTATCACCCCTAGGACATATCATGGTAAAATATCATGTGTCTTTCTCATATATAAATTCTTTAGGCATAAAATTTTAATCTGTGCTGCAGTAAATAAAAGCAAATTAGCTTTTCCCTTTTTCCCAACTCTTTTCCTCAGATTAGGATAAAGTCATGGTTCAGAGGCCTATTCTCCAAGATAGATGTGACAAGCTCCAGAGGTAGAAATGACTCCTTGAGGACTACAGCTTGACTGTGCAAAGTCCCTGTCAATCACATGCCACCCCCGCAGAAGAGGTGATAGGCATGGAGAGTAGAATTTGGTTTGAGCAAGTAATCCAGATAGGAGACGTAGGAGTGACCCTGGCAGCAAGTCACAGTTTATCTAGGTTTCTCTTTACTTAATTTACTTCTTCCTTTTCTTCCTTGGCAAAAGTAGTTTGGGGATTTCCATTTAATACTTCAATTTAGCCAAAGGTACTGCATTAGAAGCACAGTTTAATTACTACATTCATTGTAATCGTGGTTTTTCTCTTATTTGGCTAAATACTTAATCAGACTTAAGGAAGCACAAAGAAGCAACATCACAACTAATATTTCCATGTGAAGTAAAAACTTATCCTAATATAAAAACTCCAAACCATACAACCAAATTATTTTTTGCTTTACTCTATTGTTTAGGTGGATTAAATGTAGTTACATATAAAAAATATTTTCTATCTCATTTGTCATAAGAAGTATTCAACCAGAAGCCTTCAAACGTATTATCAAGAATATAATATAATTCATTTAAAGATAGGCTGGGTAAATAAGTTGGAAAATGTGTATAGACGTATCTTAGTCTGAGAGTATGATTCTGTTAATAGTCACTCCAGTCTCCTACCCTTCAGGTTTCCCCCAGATTGTCCACATTGTCAACCAAGATGAAAATGCCATTTTTTTCAGTTACATATGTTAAACTGAGCTCTTTCCAGTCCTTTGACAGATTCTGTCTTGTACTTGTATCTGTAAGTTTTCCCCTAAGAAGACATTGTTCTTTGAATACAGGCTTCATATATAGTAGAAACATGTATTTCTATTTTCTGCAGTTTATTAGCACAGGGATATAGTCGATGGTCATTTATTCATGTTATAAGTGGACAAATAAATACACAGACCATTCAAATTATAACTGTTGATCAAGCTAATGAATTTCTTCCCTGTGTAAAAGCAGTTAGAGTTATTTCAGCTTTTGAATTGAGTCGTTTTCTGAAACAATCAGTTGTACTAATGGTAGAAGGCAGACATGATGAGAAAAAGTGTACAGATATAATCAGTGCAAAGTATTAGCTAAGAAGCTTATTAAAATTTCAAAGTCAGTGAATGAAGGGATATGATTGACAAGAGATCACTGATCTATATTTTTAAAAGGATCATTAGGTAATTCTCCTGAACACTATAATTAAAACATATATTTGTCCAAGAAATTATTCTCTCTCCAGCAAAGTGTTGTTTATGACCCTAAACTGTTATCTTACATGAAATGGAAAAATTAACTATGCATTGAAAGTAATTTAGACACATTTGGTTTGACCTTTTTTTATTCTTTGTTGAACTTATATTAAGGAAAACAAAAATAATAGATATCCCCATGCATATGTATAATACCACACTGTAAGGTATAACCCATATCTCTAAAATAGTATGTTATTTACCATAGAAACAAGAGAAATCATATAACATTATTTTTCTTCAACTATTAATTCAACTGAAGTTCTTTTATTTATTTAACCTTTGCAAATAGGTAATTTAATGTATGCAGGACAGGGAGAGCCAAGGGGGCAGCAGAGTGGGTAGATGTTGCGCTAATGTCCTTCCAGGACAAAACTGGAATTATAACTAAAATACAGAGTAGTCATCCTGAATAAGCAACGGAAGAGTAGCTGAAGAGAAGACTTAAAACTAAGGTTTTACATTGAGATTGGTAGAAAGGGTGCAGAGCCGTAAAGGTCTGATCCCACTTCCACAAGTGATGGCTGAAATTCCTGCGATTCTGGAGAAATATCTCAGCTATTGGGGTTCCCTGAGAAGCATGGGGTCTTAACTCCAAGCCAGGATCCCCAGCCCAGAGCACCAGAGCTAGGAAGAGGTGCCTACATAATATCTCACTGTAAAAATCTGTGGAGATTCTGTCCACCAGGAGGAGAAGAGAGTGTTCTAGAGACACAGGTACCCTCATAAAGGGCCAGTGCACAAAATCTCATTCATAGCCTCTCACCCTGGGCTCCTGTGGAGGAAGGGAGAAACAGATTAGAGTCACATGAGGAGAGATGGGAGTTTGTCGGGATTTGAGATGGGGAAAGAGCTGCCACAAAACCTGTGCTGAGTCACTCTCCCACATCACAAACACCATCATTCTTGAGTAGAGTAACCCCCTCCTTACAGCATCAACCTGGAGGAATGCAATAGGAGTCCCACCCTGTAGAGCTTGCACCCTGCTGAGAATTTAGCTGCCTGAGCCATGGAATAGAGGTCTGGGCCGACTCAGGGGTTGTCAGTGACTGAATTGTGTGGCTTTGTGGTAGGGGCTATTCCCTTCACATTTCCATGAACCTGATTGGTGCCTTCCCTCATGGTAGATCTGTTAGCCTCATTCTCCTGGATCCTAGCAGACCTACCTTCCCCAATCCTGGTGGCTCTACCTATCAAGATCTGGCCAGAATCTGTGACAGACTGAGTTATGTGGCATGGGGTCAGGGGTATTCCCTCCAGCTTCCCCCAAGTCTTTGTGGCACTTTCCGTTCAAGGGAGATCCACTAGCCCCACCCTCCTGACTCCTGGAGGCCCTGCTCTGCTGAGATCCAGCTCGTGGTAGAATCTGGGATAGGCTGATTTGTGTGGCCCTCAGATGGGGCCATTATTCTCTCACAACTCTATTGGTGCAGAGCCCTCCTCTCACATAGCCCAATCTTGGTCTGTTTAGGACTGATAAACTCTGACATTTCCCTGGGACCCCACCCCACCACAAACGTGTGCAGGCATGCAGTGAGTGGCAGCTAGACTTGGTATACCATGGGATAATTGCTGAGTGGCCTCAGACCCAGTGCTGGCACTGTATCAGTATTGTGAATGCTACTAGCCCCTACCTGGTGACTCACTGAGAACCTACTTTATGCAACTCAAGTACTGCAAGAGGCTCTTTTAGTGACTGAGGCTAATAGACAGCAAGCAGGCAGAGTCAGGAGCAAGGATCTCAGGGTGCCTTGGGACTTTTGCTGACCTGCCCCCAGGCCCAGTGGTGGTAAGAGCCAGACTTGGTGTGCACTTTAATCATTCCTGTACACACCCTGGCCCAGCAGAGGCAGCCACAAACTGTGGAACGCTTCGTAGTTCCAAACAGGTTGCCCAGAGCCAACACAGGCAACATCTGACATTATCTACCCCAGAGGCCCTCCCAAGAAGACCCAGAAACAACAAACCCAGTAACTAGCTTCAGACAGTATCAGAGCAGGATCCAATTAGCTTCACAAGTGGCACATCAAAAGGGAAATCTCAGCAGGCACCAGACCCCCCACAGAGGCAAATTTTACTTCCTGTGGTCAGCACCTGCACAGCAAGCTCATACACTGTGGTAGGGCCTCTCACAGTCATTCAGCCTGAGGGTTGACCCCATGCATGAATGGAATCAAGGAAACTGCACCACTAGGTCCCACAGATCTCCTACTATGTAACGCCAAGACTGAGAGTCATAGCAGATCTCTATAGACACAAACACCAAAGGGCAGCCAGAATGGGGAGACAAAGAAACATATTCCAAATGAAAGAACAGGAGAAATCTCCAGAAGGAGAGTTAAATGAAATGAAGGCGAACCATTGACCAGATTTATAGTTCAAAGTAATGGCTATAAAGATGCTCAAGGAAGTTAGTGAGAACTACAACAGCATGAAAAAGGACATAGACATCATATAAAACAACAAATAAATAATGAAGAATACAATATTTTAAGTAAAGAATACACTAGAAGGAATAAACAAGGTTTTGGACGAAGCAGAGGATCAAACTAGCTATTTGGAAGACATGGTAGAAAGAACACCCAGTCAGAGCAGGAGAAAGAAAAAAGTTTAAAAGAAGTGAGGACAGTTTAAAGGACCTTTGGAACAACATGAAGCAAAACAACATCCAAATCACAGTGATACCAGAAGGACATGAGGGAGAGAGCAAGGGATCAAAAAATTATTAGAAGAAATAATGACTAATTTTTTTTCTAATCTAGTGAAGGAAAAAGACACATGTTCAAGAAGTACACAAGATCCCAAACAAGATGAACCCAAAGAGGCCCACACCAAAACACATGATAATCAAAATGCCAAAGGTTAAAGAAAAAGATAGAGAAGCTTAAAAGCAGCAATAAAAAAACAGTTAGGTATATACAAGGGAACTCCCATAAAACCATTAGTTGATTTCTCAACAGAAACATTACAGGCCAGAAAAGATGGGCATAAAATGTTCAAAGTGATGAAAAGCAATGACCTACAACCAAGACTGCTTTATCCAGAAAGGCTATTATTTAACATTGAAGGAGAAATAAAGAGCTTTCCAGACAAGAAAAAGCTAAAAAAGTCTGTTACCACCAAAACAATATTACAAGAAATGTTAAAGTGCTGTCTTTAAGAAGAGCAAGAAGAATAAAAAAAAAAAATAGAGGAACATAGTTAAAATAATAAAATGGCAATAAATAAGTACCTATCATTAATCACCTTAAATGTAAATGGCTTAATGCTCTAATCAAATCATATAGGGTAGCTGAAAGGATAAGAGGCCATGTCAGAATAAAAGATACAGACTAAAAGAAAAATGATGGAAAAAGATATCACACAAATGGAAATGAAAAATAAAACAAAACTGTGGTACCAATATTCATATCTAAAAAAAATACACTTAAAAACAAAACCTATAGTAAGAGGCACAGAAAGACTATACATGAGGATAAAGGGAGCATTCCAACAAGAGGATATAATCCTTAAAAAACATTTATGCATGTGCATAAAGGGAGCGATTGACAATAATACAGACACAGTAGGAGATTTTAACACTCTCTTGACATCAATGGATCTTCCACACAGAAAATCAACAAGGAAACAGCAAGCATAAAGGACACACTAGGTCAGATGGATTTAATTGGTATCTTCAGAGCATTTCACCACAAATTAGCAAAATGTACGTTCTTTTCAAGTGCACATGGAACATTTGCTAGGAGAGACCACATGTTAGGATATAAAAAAAACTTCAATAAATTTAAGGGGATTGAAATCATATCAAGTGTCTTCTCTGACCATAATGCTATGAAATTAGAAATCAATCAAAAGTAAATAATTGAAAAATACACAGAGACATGGAAGCTAAATAACATGTTAAATAACAACTAATGGATTAATAATGAGATCAATGAAGAAATTAAAAGAATCCTTAGAGCAAATGAAAATGAGAGCACAACAATGCAAAGTCTATGGGACACAGGGAAAGCAATCCTAAGAGAGAAATTCACAGCACTACAGGCCTACCTCAGATAACAATAAAAATCTCAAATACGCAATCTAACTTTATATGTAAAGGACCTAGAAAAAGAACAATGAATAAAGCCCAAAGCGAACAGGATAAAGGAAATCATGAAAATCAGGGAAGAAATAAGTGAAATAGAGTCTCAGAAAATAATACAGTCAATGAAACCAATAACTGGTTTCATTCAAAAAAGCAAAGGTCATCAAACTGATATGTAGATAGCATAAAACATCAAGATCTAATAAAGCATCTGGTTAATGAGGCTTTATAACCTTATGTGTGCAGTGAAGCAGCGTGGAGTGCTAGAATTAGCACTTAAGTATGAGCGCTGTCTTAGAGGAGACCTGGGTTCTGTAGATGAGCTGGGTTCTTCCACTTCTTTTTCTCTGTCAGTGAAATCAGATGTTTGGAATAGATTACCAGTGAATTCTCTTTCATTGTAAAGTCATATTTCCATAACTTTAACTTCGAGACCAAAGGGAAAATACGTATGTACATATAAGCAAACACATGTATATAAAGTATGTATATAATGGCAAAACAGGAGCACAAGTATGGAAAGTCTTCAGAGGAAAAGCACTCAAGGAGAATCAGTCAGTTTACACAAATTTTAATGAGATGTGGTTTGTTTTGTTTTTTTCTAAAACAAATCTTTTTTCTATTTTCTGACATAATATCAAGAACTTGCTCCTTCTGAGAAATGATTTTTTTAAAGATTTTATTTATTTATTTTTAGACAGAGAGGAAGGGAGAGAGAGAAACATCAATGTGTGATTGCCTCTCACATGCCCCCACTGGGGACCTGGTCCACAACCCAGGCATGTGCCCTGACTTGGGAATCAAACCTGTCACCCTTTGGTTTGCAGGCAAGCACTCAATCCACTGAGCCACACTAGCCAGGGAAGGCATCTTCTGAGAAATGATTTTAAGACACTGTTCATTTGAAGTTGTAAAAGTGTTTATTGAGCTGCACAGAATAAAATCTATTTGTAATGATATGCCAACATGGTGAATCAAAAATGTCAAGCTGTTTTATACTTCAGGGTCCCACAGTAATAAAAATTGTCCTTTTATTCATTAAATATAACATATAACATCTTTACACAGGAGAACCCTGAAAGAAAGATCTTTAGAAATTTGAAGAATTTAATGATACCACTGAGAACTTATAGTTTGTTATTCATGATTGCTGTATTGTCTTTAAGCATCTTAATTATGAATATTTCATTGTCTCTGTTAATTTTATTACTTTTTATCTATTTGTATCATAGTGTGCTATACTGAGCACAAGTCCAAAACATCATTACAGTATGAAAGACTCACAATTCATAATGTTTGGGTACTGTTTCTTTTTAGTATCACTTTCTACTCACCCAGTAGTAGATAGCATAGTGACTTTTCTTTAAGCCAGTCTTTGCATGAAATAATTTGAGAAAGACACTTTTAAGGGCTTTTTTAATGTAAAAATTATGACTTTTATTTCTTTAATTTTTGTTTTCATCTTTCTAATGTGAAGGTGGATTTTATAGAGTATAGTATAATGGTATTTGGGAGTTCCCTGTGGAATTATCTACTTCAGATGTTTTGTGAATTTTCTTTCTCCAGGCCTAGCATCTTTTCATGATACTCTTTCAACCTAAATGCCTTATAGTTAGAATACTTACCAAATAATTTCAATTTCAAAAAATTAAGTATTTTTAATTTACAAAGTAAATACTTATTTTACAAAGTAAGTATTTTTTGAATACTTAGAAAATAAATATATGGAATGAGGATTTGTTAAATCTTACATATAAAGACTTTTGATAAAGTTTTAAAATTAACTTTCATTGTATAAATATTGTTTTATTGTCAGTTATTGACATAGTAAACTAATGTGTGGTGTTTTTTTTTTTCAGTAAACATATGCACTAAATGTTCTTTATACAGAGTTTGGTATGATACAGGCCACTATTCTAGCAGGAAAGAGACCTCGTTTCTAATTCTGACATTGCTATTTTTTAATTGCTTTATAATCTTAGACAACATTAAATATCATTGATTTTCAATTTTCTCACTGCAAACCATATAAACAGTCCCTCATTACTGCTGTATTCAATAATCTAGAAAATTAATATGGGAAAACATGTAGGTAAACGATAAAACATTACATATATGTTTGGATTATATAACTTCTAAGATTCTTCATAATTTCTGTTTTATATACAGAATCAATTATTCCTCAAGTATAGACCATCATCATACTTTAATTATTGAGGAAAATTTCCAATAATGTTTAGAGTTTGTGTGTGTAGAGTCTTAACTAAGCTTATATTTTATTATTTCATAGATTTATTGTTTTATACATTTACCATGTGTATGGCACACACATAAAAATTATTTAAATAGCTGAATGTTATAAGTGTTGTTGAAAACATAAAGCAGAGGACAAGGAAAGGGTGTGAAGTTGCATTTTTTGATTATATTGGTCTCCTTGTGAAGGTAGCAACTGAGCAAAAACTTGATGTAGTTCAGGGGAATGAGCAAGCAGATATCTGGTGGACGACATTCCAAGAAGGAGATACAGTAGTGCAAAAGTGTATTTTTATATAATTTTATATATCCTTATGTATCTTTAAAGCATAAGTATTCCTGATATGTTCACTGAATAGTAAGGAGGTTGGATGGCTGAGGTGAATGACTGTGGGGACTCTTAGATCACAAAGAAGTGGAGCCTGACCTTGTAGTCATAGCAGTACCTTGTTGGTGCTTATAACATCTTGAGTTTTTCTCTGAGAAGAGGAACTAGCTATGGGTTTGGAGCAAAGGAAAGTTTTGATCAGATTTAGATTTTACAAGGATCATTCTGGCTGTTATGCTAAAATAGTTTGCACATAGATGGAAGCAGGAAAACCACTTAAGATGTGATTATAGTAATCATCAAAGTAGTATAATGGCTTTGTATCAAGGTGGTAGTGTAATAGTGGTTTTGTATCAAGGTGATAGCAATGGAAATTTTGTTACCACTTTGATTGGTTTCTGGATCTATTTCAAAGTAAAACAACAGAATTTCCAATAAATTGGACATGAATGTAAAAGAAGACAAAAATCTGGAAAGAAGCCAGTATTTTTGTCTGAGCAAATGAAAGGATAAATTATCCATTTAAATGAAAAATTAAAAGAAGACTTTCAGTTGAATAGGTATGTACAGAGAGGGGGACTGAGAAGTTCAGTTTTAGACATGTTGATTTGGAGATATTATTTGACATTTCACTGGATCTATGAGGTAGGCAGTTGCATATGTGAGTTTGAAGTTCAGAAGACATGTCTGGACAAGGAATCAGAATGTGAGTGACATAGGCATATTGGTGTTATTAATAGATATATGCTAATTGAGGTCACAGTGTAATGGATGTAGACAGAGAAGAAGAGAAAAAAAAGAATTGAAGTTTAGGAAACTTCAACATTAAGAGATATGGAAGAGGAGGAGAAAACAATAAAGGATTTTGAGATTAACAACAGTATTGTTAGGAGAGAACCAAGTTTGGTGTCATGGAAGCCAAGTGAAGAAAATATATCAAGGGTAATACACTTGGCATTAATAAGTCAAATATGATAAGAGCTGAAGGGTGACCATTGGATTTATCAGTTTGTGATTTAAGATGGGAGAAAATAATACTTTTGCTGGTGATTATCATCTCTAGTACATAAGAAAAAAAATAATCCAGAGAAAGAGGAATAAATTCCATTATGTGGGTCTTGGATATGTGATGGTAAATCATATTTAGTGCACAAGGGAAGATTTTAGAGAAGAGTAGATACTTATCTACAGAAACTTGAGAGAGCACATGGTATATTATATGTCCCTGTGAGGGTTTCTGAAGATTCATGCTAGTTGCTTGAATATTCTCAGTGGAGAAAGAAGCAAAGTCATCTACTGGAAGTGAGTATTAAGAAGGAGTGTTGGAAATTTAAGAAAGGAGAAGTTATGAAATAGTCCTCTAGCATAGTGAAAATTACATGGACTAGTGAAATATGGTATGATTGTGAGCAACCTCATGGGTTCTCCAGTGGTTTGTCAAATAGAATTATGTAGCTGAGTAAGTGGAGATGTTCAAGAGGCAGAGAGTTAGATTTCAGCAGGGTTGTAATTTTGCCTAGTAAAAAAAGTTGAGGGACATTCAGTTGTATGTAATTCAATTGAGTGAAGGCCCAAATGGGATCAAATGATTGTTAGAGTTGAGATACTAGAGAAAACGAATTGGAAAGACAGGAAGTGACTGATGGTCAGAGAACTGGATCCATGAAGCAAATATTATGGAAGTATGGGCATTACTTATAATGAATAGGTTTAGAAAGGACCAGGGAGTTGATTGGCTGAGGTAACACGGAATCAAGACACTTAGAGGAAAGAAGACTGGGGAATCAAAAGGTCAAATTTCAGGTACGATCACATATGTATATATTGAAATTGTCAATAATTAAGTCAAAAGTCATATAGCGAAAAGTGAGTTAGTCAGGAGCTAAAATACTTAAGAAACATGAAGACTTGAAAGGTCATTAAATGACTACTACAATGAAGGTAATGAACAAAATAATCTGATAACAGGAGACTAAAAACTAGGATTTATAGGGAAAAGGGAAGAAAAATGGAATAGAAAAAATCATAGTAATGGAAGTGGCTGTCTTTCAATGTGACTTTTTGATAAAAGGCAATCTTTTATGTGGTTTTTAAATTTTTATTATGTCTAGCATACTGTGATAACCCATTAAATAATAATAAGTTTGATTTATGTGTTGATATTTAGAATAGAGAAGTAGTAAAGTACTTCAAACACAAAGTAATGAAAAATACATAGATGAGAGATGATAGAGAGAATTCTGTGTTAAAGAGAAAAATTATGAAAGAATAAAGCAGGTGCGGGTTCCAGTCATGGCTCTGCAATTTATGAGTTGTGTTCTTCATGAAGGCTTTTACCTACACAATGGTAATAAAAGTATCTACCTTCCAAAGTTGTTGTAAGGGGTAAATACAATGATTTTTGTAAAGCACCAGGCACAGAATAAACATTCGATCAACATTAGTTCCCTCTTTCAAAGCAGAGATTCAAATATTGAACATATGTACAGAGTACTTTAACAAAGATAGACTTCTGAAGTAAATAACCTCAGTGGTTTATCACCACTGATAAATGTTTTAGGAACTCATTCATATACTGTGGTAGTTCAGTGACTTCAATGTGTTTGTGGACTCTATTAGAGAGTTCTTTTTTCCAATTTCTGGCTTTATATTACTTGTTACAACACCTATTGGGAAGAATGATCAGGGGAAGAAAACCTAGACATTATCATTCTCTTTTATAGAGAATATTAAAGCAAGTGTGAATTTTTTTATACTTTAAAAAATTATGTGGATATATAATTATCATAATCATATATAACTAGCATATAAGTATATAAATAATGAAATATTTAGAATATTTTGTGAATAATATAATGCATAAGACTGAATGATAATATGACAAGTTTAAAGGCACTATATGTTTTCTATTAAAAATACATTCACATTGAACAAATGTTATTTAAAATTGTAATTGGTTATATAAAGAATTTTTTAAAGCACTGGGATATATCCACAGTTTTTCTGATCAATGAGGGAAGTAAATAAAAACAGACCCAAGGAAAACAAGGATACCATGTAAAGTGATATATGGAGGCAGAGGGTGGAGTTTATTCTATAGTTATTGAGGCACCTAAGACCTCTGCTGTCCCCTAGAATTTCATACTTTTTGTTGAATCCTCATGTATCCAGTAAAAAATAAATAAAATAAAAAATAAGGAGATCATATGAAGAACTTAAAAATGTTTAAAGGCCAGGCCTCAAAGTGTTGTGCCATTGGTCAGAATTAGTCATATGGTCCACCCAGATGCTAAGGGACTGGGAAACATAGTCTAAATGCATGCCATGGAGGAGACTTTGTTCTTCTAAGTAAACCAGCCAGTCTATTGCAGAGTTGAGGCACTACTAGATATTAACTTATGTACGAACTCAGTGGCACTATAAAAGTGTAGAAAAGGTATAGATCATTTTAAGTTACTTCAGTACTAGATAGCTAGATGGTGCTTCACAAAAGAGATGGACCATCAAGTATGCTTTGCAGGACACAGAAAATTTGGTTTGTCACAGAGGAGTTGAGTATATTTTTTCTGGGAGCAAATAACAATTAGAAGAGAAGTGAACTTGTGATGTATTTCAACAGTGAAATTAGTCTGAGGTGGAAATTGGCTTTAATTAATGAGGTATAGAAAATCCTCATGTATAGGTAAGTTGGACCAGATTAAGGCCTATATTAGATACCAGGATGAGCAATTATGTGGTGATTTGGAAATTATATTTGTATCTATATTATTTTAAACTATAAGGAATATAACACAAGTATAATCCTGAGTTCTCAGGCTTGAAATTTTTATTTATACAAATGTGAATGTAGAATTAGTTTTATGTGATATTCAGGACAGCTTCTTTTTATAGAGAGCATGTAAATATGTGCATGAACACATGCAAGTGAGTATTTATGTTTAACTGTCACAGAAGGGTTTTGAATCTCCCTAGGATGTCCAACCCGCAACCCACTGGCCACATGCGGCCCAGGATGGCTATGAATGCAGCCCAACACAAAGTCATAAATTTACTTAAAACAGTATGAGATTTTCTTTTTGTGATTAAGTGTTGTAATGTATTAAGAGCATGGCTCAAGACAACTCTTCTTCCAATGTGGGACAGTGACACCCAAGTGTTGGGACGCCTCTATATCTAGACATTACTAATAGAGTCATAGACTGGGAAGAAATTTTGAGGTGATCTAGTCCTAAGTAATCAAATGAGTTTTCCAGGGAGTCACAGTTAATGCTAAAGCTAAATCTAGAAACAGGTCTCCTAAATTCTGCCACTTAAGATTAAATGAAGGAAATCGTATGTTCTATTGTCTTAATTATACTAACTACAGTGTGTATATCTAACATAGAAAGAATCTTGACTAGATTGTCTTATTACTTTGAAAAATAATTTAACCACAGTCTAAGGAAAAAATATAATAATTAATATGACACAGAAGTGGATATACATTAGAAAACAAATTATGAAGAACAGACTATATTGCCTACTCAAGACTGAACTAGACAAGATAGAGTGTATGAGATATTGCAGTAATGAGACCACAGCTGTTTAGAATTCTACTGAAATGTAGGAAACATTATTCATGGAACACAGAAAAGAAACTAAAGAGAACAACTTTAAAACAGCATCTTCATATTTAGCCTCATATTGCATATTTTATATATTTTAATCATATCTCACTTCTCGCCAAAATAGACTTGAGGCCATTTATAACAAGATAATGTCACAACAGAAGAGACAGGATAAGACAGGGTGGGAAACTGGTGAAATAATACCAGGTTACTCATTCTAGATGACTAACATTAGGCATAAACTTTTATTTAGGACAAATTTTTGGCATTTAACTTCTTGGCTCTCAAGTCAAAAAAGACAAACAAAATTATATTACTTGGTAAAATAATACATTATTTAGTAAAAAGAAGAAGCAAGTGGGCTTCCCTCCTCCCATAGTTTTAATTTCTAAAAAAAAAACTTATTTGCAGTTATTTAATACAGCAAAATTTTATAAGAAATGGCCTGAGCGTCAACGTATGAATACTGAGCTTCAATTTCTTGTCTGGTTCTCTGCTGAGCTCTTGAGACGCATAGATGAATTTGAAGACTTCTTACCCTTAAGGAGCACACAGCTAGTATAAATCTAATTGGGCAGTAAATGGAATAAATGAGTTCTTTGCAAGACATAATGGTAGCCCAAAGGAAAGAGTGGTCAGCACAGTCAAAGAGAGGAGACTTCACAGGGAAAGAAATGTAGAATTGATCTTGAAGTCTGAATAGACCAAGGAATAAAGGAGAAATGAGGAGAACTTTTTATGTTAAAAAACAAACACAGCACATAATAATTTATGCAGATATTTATGAAGGGATTCTTGGAAACTATGTAGTTTAGATGTCTAAAATTTAGGACAGCTGATTGGATAAAATTTACTAAAATTTGAAGAATGAGTGCTTTATTGGTCTCTTTAGTCTTTTGTGGATGTTATAGGTTATATATTTTTCGCATGGTGGTATGCTTTTCCACCACACAAGTAGTAAAATTGAAACAGCTCAATTTTTTTTTCAGCTGAAGTCTGTATTATTTTTAGTTGTGGTAAAAATACATGCAACATTAAACTTACCATCTTAGCCATTTTAAGTGTACAGTTCAATATTATTACATATATTTATATTGTTGTGCAACCAATCTTCAGAACTGTTTTTATCTACTAAACTGAAATTTTATGTACATTAAACAAGTCCCCATTTCCTGCCCCCCGCACCCTTGACAGCCACCATTTTATTTCCTGTTTCTGTGAAATTGACTCCACTGGATCTCTCATGTAAGTTGAATTATACAGTATTTTTGTTTTTGTGATTGGTTTACTTAATGTCCTCAAGTTGCTTTCATGTTTAGCATGTGCCCGAATTTCTTTCCTTAAAAAAGCTGAATAATATTCTCTGTGTGTATTCTGTGTGTGATTATTATTTAAACATTCATCCATCGATGGACATTTTTACCTTTTAACTGTCGTGAATAATGCTGCTGTGAACACATGTGTACAATATCTCCTCAAGACTCTGTCTTTAATTCTTTGGAATTTATACCCAGAAGTGTAATTGCTGGATCATATGATAATTCTATTGTAAATTTTTCAGGGAATTACTATACTGTTTCCTGTTGCAGGTGCACCATTTTACATTTTCACCAACAGTGCACAAGAGTTCCAATTTCTCCACATCCTTACCAACACTGACTATTTTATGACTTTCTGATAGTAGCTACCCTGATGGGTATGAATGAAATCTCATTGCAGTTTTGATTTGTATTTTCTTAATAACTAGTGCTATTGAGCATCTTATCATATGCTTCCTGGCCGCGTGGTCTTCCTTGAAGAACTGTCTTTTCGAATCCTTTGCCCATTGCTTAATTAGGTTATTTGGTCTTTTGTTTTTGAGTTTTAGTTGTCTATATATTTTAGAGGTTAACATCTTATCAGATATATGATGTGCAGATATTTTCCCCCCCATTTTCAGGTTATCTTTTCACTGATTGTGCCTCTCAAAATGTTTTATTTTGAATCACGTCAAAGGACACTCAAGCTGAGGTTCATGAATTGGCAAGAAAAATCTTTTTCTTGGAAGAAAATGATAGTGTGAAATACTAGTTTTTTCTATCCATTTATATTTTGAGTATTATTTATTAATGCTCATCTTGACAAGAATGAGGTTATGGTCTTTAACTCCATATGCCTAGAATAGATTATGGTGCCCCAAGCTATATTTAATAAAAATTAAAAGACAATTACAATAAACTGTAAAAATTTTAACTCTTACAAATATAAAAATGAAACTAAATGGTTTCTTTGATTTTTTTTTTTTGCTTTTCTCTCTTTTCTTCAGTTCTCACTCTAAATTCCTTTATAATATCCCTGCTAAATTAGTGTCTAGTTCACTCTAATATGTAGTCTAACACACTGTCCTGATGAAAATGTGAGAGAATCTCTTTTTAGATATTCCACTAACCGACATGGACAGACATTAATAATAACAGTCATTTTAGTAGTACACACTAAGTGCTGTTTTGAGCTGTACTCTGGAAAGAAGTGAGAAATGAGAGGTTGATTCCTACATGGAAGAACAGAGACAAAAAAATGGATGAAATATGTTTTTTGGCCTATAATGTACAGCAGCTATTTTTTTAAATTTTTATTGCATTTTGGGGGGTTACATTGGTTAATAAAATTATATAAGTTTAATGTGTACAATTCTCTAATACATAATATTTATATTGTATTATGCATAGTATATGAGTGATATTTACCCTAATAGATAAGCCCAAATTTTTACATTGTTTTTAATAAGTTGTTTCTAAGAGGGTTTAAGTTAAAGCATGTTGATTTACTTTCATTGATCCATATGATCTATTGCTTTGGTGATTTTTCAAGTCTTTTTTTTCCCAATAAATAGTTATTACATCCATAAACAAGGTATCCATCCTTTAAATACTCAAGAAGTCAGAACAAGTTTTGAGTTTTGTATATACAGTTATCATAAAAAGAGGCCTTATTCTCACCCTATGCTTTAAAATCTATATCTGGGCCCTCTGCTTATGTGGAAATGCAAACAATACAGTGGCAACTGTACTGAGCAGCTGAGTAACTTCAAGAAGGAAGTTCTCATATTTGACACTAAAAGGTACATTTTCTAGATGAAGATAAGTAGGGGATTTTTTAATCCCCTTATAAAAAGAGATTGCAGAGCTAGTTCACCACTTTCACCATATAAGTTTACAACTAGGAGGTGCCAATCTGTGAACCAGAAAGTAGGCTCTACCAGACTACAAATGTTCCCATGTCTTATTTAAGAATTGTGAGAAATAAATGTTTGTTTTTATAAGCTACCCAGTCTGTTATTTCACTATATCTGCCAATACAGAACAAGACACCTCTCTAAGAAGCCTAATAGATGCCTAGCTTCTGGGGACACCGATTTACCTTGGAGGTCTTTCTCTGATAGAACTTTAAGAAGCCATTTCTAATTATTTTACTAAAGCCTCTCATGATTATTTTGTTGTTTAAATGACATTAAAAAAATTGAAAAAGCTATCATTTAGAACCAAACAAGACAGGCACCTGAGTCAGGAGTTTGGCACTAACAATATTGTACATGCAAGACAGCTAAAAGAGAGTTTTTCTGATATGACCAGAGATCTGATCAGCCAGCCAACTCTATTCTCCTTCTGTAAGAACTGATTGAAATTTGCTTTTCAACCTCATTATGAGTAAATGCATTCTCCCTGACCCAGCATTCTCTCTAACAAATGACATGAAAGATTAATAGGAAAGGGTCCTGTCCTGCTGCACATGAGAGGTTGTTTTAGCCATTATCAAAAATATTCTGAAGGATTATTTATTTATCTGACTTTTAGAAATAAGATTGTAAATTTATAAGCTTACATGTGTTTGTTTTACTGTTGCTACTTAATTCCTGTAGTTTATTATAATGTCCTTAGAAGAAAAGTGTCATGACTTACCCATCAGCCTATCAATAGAGCAGGATTCGAACACATTTAAATAGCATGTCCAGAGAACCCATAGTAGTACACCAAATATTCAATACACATGTGTCGACTATGTGAATGAACATGTTGACATACATATCTGTACTATAGGTTTTAAAGAATAATTTTAACTGATCCACTCTAAAACAAGTATTATTCTACTTTGTTAACATCTCAACATATGTTCTATTTAAGGGAGACTTATACTACTGGCCATAGCCTATTTCTCAATCCTTTGAAGAAATATACTTTTGTTCTTCTATATCCACATAAGGAAGACTCACCATGCTTTCCTGATGCCTCTTACGTGCCTAATTAGATGAATATCTGAAGTAGTGGGAGAAGTTTAAGACCACTTACATCTCTATCATCACCACCATGTCTGAGCTACCACACTCAACATACTCACAAACACACCCAAGCAATGCTTTCTTAGGGAATGTGGGCATCTTGTAAAACTGTCTTTCTGGAATGAATGCACCTGTCCATTGTTTAACATGATGAAGTGAATATGAGTAAAATGGCTAGATATGAAGCCAGTAGTCTCAGATAGTATCTTTGGATGGATTTTCATTTCAAACACACTTGATATTTTTTTTCCTGGAGTACATAACCAGTCTTCTGGTTACTCAGATTTGTCCTGCTGCTAAACATTTCTCAGGGAACTTCACTAGCAATAGAAAGGAGCTTTAGAATTTCTATATTTTTGACAATACCAGGCAAATTTATTTCCTTAATGTTTTGAGCAGCTATTATGGCCCAGATACTTTTCTAGATACTGTTATGTATTGTTCAATAAAATGTACAGTGAATCTGGTCATCTTAGGGTTTTAATTTTACTGTTATTTATAATTTTTCCTATCTTCTATTCTTTTGAGTCCATAGTCCATTACAGATATTATGTGAACAATGAAATAATGTTATTTGTTAATTCTTCCATCTAATGCTTCATTAGTGTATTCACATATGCAATGGATAATAATTTAATTACATTTTGATATGTATATATTCTATATAGTATATGAATGTCTACACTTTTCAATGGATAAGAATTTTGAAGCCAAGATGGTAGCATAGGTAAACAGCTCACCTCCTCACATAACCACATCAAAATTACAAGTAAGCTATAGAACAACCATCATTCAGAATCATCAGAAGTTGAGTTGAATGAAAGTCCTACAACAATGGAATTAAAGAAGAAACCACATTTAGACTGGTAGAAGGGGCAGAGTTGTTGGAATGGGGTGATCCCAAATACTAGTATGGTGGATAAGTCAGGAGGGATATCTGAGAAGCAAGGGGTCCAGCCCCACACCAGGGTCCCTAGCTCAGGACTTCAGTGCCATAAAGAGAAGTCCCCATAACTTTTGGCTGTAAACATCAACAGGGATTGAGGTTGTAAAAGACAGAAACTGCTGGAGTCTCAGGAAATTCCTCTTAAAGGGCCTGTGCACAGACTTACTTTGATACACTTCCTCTGCACTCCAGTGCTGGGCCAAGAGACTGAAAGGCATCAGAGATATATGAGGAGGAACTGGATTGTTCAGCATCAGGGCAATAACTGTTGGGGGTACAGCTTTCTCCCAGACAGAAGTGCTGACAGAGGCCATCATTCCTTTCTGAGCCCTCCCCTACCAGAACCACAGAGCCAGCAGATGGATGCCATATCAAAAACTTCATTAACCTGGCTCACACTGTTTGCTCAAGCCTGGAAATTCCCTAAAGTCCTGCCCTACCCAACTTTCAGGTCACCCAAGGTGTTTCCAGTGGCTTTTCCATATGAATGGGTTGTCCCGGCTCATGCTTCACATTTTCCTAAATTCTCTCAAACAAGCAGCATCTGGCTTCAGCTAACCCTGAACCTCTTGCTCAGTGGCCCCAGGTTCAGCACTATCAGCAGCTCGCCTTAGTTCACAGCTTGGCCTCACCTGGACATCTCCAAGCCCAGCACAAGTAGCAGCCATCCCCAGATCGCTTTGTAGCTCATGCTGTGTGACCCCAGACAGAACACAGTCAGTGGCTGACCTTGAACATGCCAACAGCAATCAAGGATCAGTTGCAAAGGGAGGATTTACACAGTCCACACAGTGGGCACACACCGAGTACCCAGCTTAGGTAATCAGGGAAGCCATGCCACTGGATTCTGTAGGACACCAATTACATTTGGTCACTCTACTAATCTTGGGAGAAATAGCAGCTCTACCTAATACATAGAAACAAACATAAGGAGGCTGTCAAAATGAGGGAACAAAGAAACATGGCCAAATGAAAGAACAGAAAAAACTCCAGAAAAAGAACTAGACAAAATGGAGAGAAGCAATCTATCAGATGCAGAGTTCAAAACATTGATTATAAGGATTCTCAAGGAAATTAGTGAGGACCTCAAAAGCATAAAAAAGATCTAGTCAGAAATGAAGGTACACTAAGTGAAATAAATAACAATTTACAGGAAATCAACAGTAGCGTGAATGAAGATGAGAATCAAACCAGCAATTTGGAATATAAGAAAACAAAAAACAACCAGTCAGAACAGCAAGAAGGAAAAAAAATAAAAAAAATGAGGATAGTATAAGGAGCCTCTGGGATAATTTCAAGTGTACCAACATTCGCGTCATGGAGGTGCTACAAAGGAGAAGAGAGATAGCAAGAAATTGGAAGCCTATTTGAAAAAATAATGACAGAAAATTTCCCTAACTTGATGAAGGAAATAGGCATATAAGTCCAGGAAGCAAAGAGAGTTTGAAACAAGATGAACCTAAACAGGCCTACAAGAAGATACATCATAATTAAAATGACAAAGGTTAAAGACAAAGAGAAAATCTTAAAAGCAGCAAGAGAAAAGCAGTTAGTTACCTACAAGGGCATTCCCTTAAGATTATTAGCTGATTCCTCAAAGGAAACTTTGCAGGCTAGAAAGGATTGGTAAGAAATATTCAAAGTGATAAAAAAACAAGGGCCTAAAACCAAGATTACTTTATCCAGCAAAGCTATCATTTAGAATTGAAGGGCAGATGAAGAGCTTCCCAGGCAAGAATAATCTAAAAGAGTTCATCACCACCAGATCAGTATTATATGAAATGTTAAAGGGTCTTCTTCTTTAAGAAGAAAATAAAAAATATAAATAAAATGGCAATAAATACATATCCATCAAAAATTGATTTAAGAAAACAAACAAACAAGCAGATCAGAAACAGATTTGTAGATACAGAGAACATTTTGATTATTGCCCGATGGGAAGCTGAGTTGGGAGGATGGGCAAAAATGGTGAAAAGATTAAGAAGCACAAATTGGTACTTGGAGAATTGTCATGGGGATGTAAAGCACAACATAGGGACTAGAGTACCCCCCGAAAACATAAGTATGATCCATGGGCATGGACAACAGTCAGGGGATTGCCCAGAGGACTGAGGGGCAGGGTAGAGGGGGTGAAAGGCGGAATAACTGGGACAACTATAATAACATAAACAAAATATAATTTAAAAAAGAAAATATCTTAAGCTCAGTGTTATTATACAAGCTGAAAAGATTTAAAAAGTTTAAGCTTAAAAAATAAAAAGTTATAGTAAACTAAGTTTAATTTATTACTGAAGGAAGATAAAATTTAATTTGGCATAGCCTAAGTGTGCAACATGTATAACATCTACACTAGTGTAAGGTAATGTAGGCCTTCACATTTACTCATCCAGAGCAAGTCCAATCTCTCAAGATCCTCATGATAGGTGTCTTTTACAGAAGTGCCATTTTTTATCTTTTATAACATATTTTTACCGTAGCTTTTATATGTTTAGGAACACAAATTCTTACCATTGTGTAATATTGTCTACAGTGCTCAGTAGCATGCTATACAGGTTTATATCCTAGGATTAATAGGCTATGCTATATAGCCTAAGTGTATAGTAGGCTATGCCATCTAGGTTTGTTTAAATGAACTCTGTAGTGTTCACACAATAATGAAATTACCTAACAAAGCATTTCTCAGAACATGTCTCTGTCATTAAGCAATACATGACTAGTTAAAGATCTCAACATGAAAACATCCTGAATTTAAAATGGCTCTATACCAAATAACTGGTATCTTTATAACGGAAAGAAGAGAGACATTTGGACACAGGGGCATATAAGGAAGAAGGAAGTGTGAAGACACAGGCATTCATTGGTATCATGCTGCCACACTCCAAGAAATGCCAAGAGCCATGAGAATCTGGAGAAGGGCAAGGAAGAATCTCTCTCCAAAGCCTTTGCAGAAAGTGTGGCCCTGCCAATATATCTTGATTTTAGACTTCTGGCTCCAGAACTAGGAGAATAAATTTATGTTGTTGTAAGCCAAAAAAAAAAAAAGATTTTGATAAGTTGATATAACATTACATAAATAATGTTTTATAGAATTTTCATGCTTATATAATATCATTTTATGAAAAACTTTATTGGTGTTTATAAAAACTACTGGATTATTAAAGTTTTCATTTGTTGCTTTTAAGTGCAAGTTCTGTAAATGTTTCATTCAAGAAAACAGGTATCATTTTTATTAAGTGAGCATAGTTCATTTTCTCAACCAGCTTATTTTATTAAATTGCAGAATCCCATGATAATACAATGTTAGGATTGCAAATTTTAATCTTCATAACTCTATAAAACGAAAAGTTAGAGTTTTTATAACAGCATTAATTTTCTTACATTTCCTGTGTCTTTTAATAAAGTGTACATTTAGAATACCAACTAGCAATTCAGGAATTATATATAATCAGTGTTGGACAAGTTAATGTTAGTAAGAGGATCTGAACTCTCATATTCTCTGATTTGTTTTTAAATTTACGGCTTAACAGTTACCTAATGGAAAGATTTTGCATTTAATTTTCTAAATTTTATGAAGCTGACAAGAACAGATAATAAAGGTAGAAAAGTTGATAATGATTATTTCAATATGATGACTATTTCATTAGCGTATTTAGAAGCAACCTTATGAATATTTAATCAGTGTGTTAGGTTTCAGAATGCTTATAACATATCCATGTTATTTCTCTCAGCTACTTAGACAATTTTAACTTAGGGAAAGATTTATATTCACATGATAGCCTGTAAATGAACACCTTTTAACATACACTGAAAGTAAAATAAATTGCCACATCCTGTTGTGATTCCAATCATAGTTCTATTTTGATAAATAGTAATTTAAGCAATATACACCCAAGTCGACTCTATATACTCAAATGTTAAATCAGTTATAAACTGCAACAATACATGAATGAGTTTAAAGAAAAATCTGCCTTAAACTGGTATGTCTGTATTAAATGTTGTTTAAAGATATTGTGTAGTTATTGAAATATAAATGGCTTTGAATTATTGATATTGATTAATGATTTTAATTGAATTGTATTTCTTATAAAATTCTTATACAATTATCTACATTAAATATGCAAGTTATTTTATTAATGTAGAAAAACCATAAATTTTAAAAAACATTTTTATGTATTAAGCATTATATATTGTATGAACTTTATTTTATAGTTCATATTATAATTGACATTTTATATTACATATGTTGTATACTGTAAATTCATAGTATACATCATATATTATAAATCATATATATGGTTTTAAAATTTTATTCAATTTAAATTATATCACCTAAAAAATCCAGGAGAATGCACACACACATGCAAAGAAAATTGAAGGTTATGATCACACAGGCTGACTCTAAACCTTTGCCAATCTTGGCAACGAAAAAGGTGCCCTGTGAAGAATCATGTAAAATTGGTACAGTTTTTATTTATTGGCTTTTGTTCAGAGGTCATGTAATTGGGTTTAGGGTTGTGGGCTTCCTATGATTTATTTTCAAAGTTCAGATTAAAATACACATGGTAGGCAGTTGACTTCATTGCATGATTTGACTTGAGTGACTGTGTAATGATTGTTTCTGAGATGGGAAATGAAACAGGAACAGTTTGGGGGGAAATGAAAGAAATATGACTAATAATCAATTAAGATGCCTATAAAATTTCTAGTAGACCATTGAATATATGGGTTTAGAGCTTAACGAAGTTTTGAGCTTGCACTCCACAGACACCTAGGGGTCTCTAAGATACTCTGAGGGAATTTACAGTGTCAAAGTAGCTAAATAATGCTCTAAGATATTATTTGCCTATTTCACTGTATTGATATTTGCACTGATGCTGTAAAAGCAATAATATGTAAAGGTTCCTTAACATAAATGAAGGCAGTAGCCCCAAATTTTCATATTCTTTATCACCCATAGTCACTATTTAAAAATAAAAAGCCAATTTCACTTAATAATATGGAAGCTGTAAAGAGCTATTAGTTTTATTAAATCTCAACCTTTGAGACTTTTAGTATTTAAATATTTTGTATGATAAAATGACATTCACATAGACACTTTTTTCATCATATACCTTTTTTTTAAAGAAACAACTGACATGCCAACTGTGGTTATTCAGATGTGGGTATTTTGCAGACATTTCCTCAAAACTGAATGAAGTGAGCCTGTCATAGCTATCACGATGAATTTTATAGCTTCCTACTACTTAAAGACTTTTCTGATAAGGTTGATGGTGGTGTTGAAAATGTGATTTTTATATATGCATTTTATAATAACATCTGTCAACATTTGAAAAATGAGTGTAACTAAAGGAACTGATATTTTACAAGTGTCCAATGCAGGATATTACAAAATTATGCATGGCTAAAAAGATCCATTCAAAGTGCAAGATAAAAAAAAATAGATTTCAATGTAATAGAATCTGAAAAGTTCATTGATATGGTCTCAGATTCTACCTTGTAGCTACTCTTTTAGAAAAAGCACTTTTTAAGTTTTGGCATAGTAGCAGAGACTAATATTCAGTTACTTGAAAATGCTATTATATTGCACCGCCCTTTTCCAAATATATATCTTTGTGATGCAGAATCATCTTCATATATTTCAACCCAAAGAACATATCTTAACAGATTGAATACAGAATCCAGCCCTCTTTTATTAAGCCAGTCACTAGATTTACCAAAATTTTTCAAAAGCCACTGTTCTAATTTATTTATTAATTAGAAAATATATTTTATTAATATAGTTATTTTATGATAAAGTTATTTAAGTGAAAGCAATGGGTTATTATCGTTCTTTTTAAAATAATTAATGTTTAAATTTTAAAAATTATTGATAGATTGTTTTGATTACTTTGGAAGTGACTTCAGGTTCAATTCTAAGGGAAAAATAAAGCTTAGCTATTTCCCATTCACTGAGATTTATTTTAGATAATCCTATGGCCCTTTGCATAGGGTGTTCATTACATAAATGTGTGTGCACATATAGAAAGGATCATGTGACTAAGGGCGCTCTTACTTGATCTAGGCAAATATGTTTTAAGGGACATTTTATTTTACTTTAATAACTTTACAAATTCTTTAAAGAAAACAGACAACAAACATATCACATATGAAATATACATTATGTAAACTTTAATACTCCTTAGCTTTGATAAGGACCCAAAGATATGGTTAAATGAATAATATTAAGATACATATTTTTAGAAGGAATGAAGAAGTCACCAAGTCGATGTCCTGGTAAATGTAATCATTCTTTTTTTTTAATTGAAGTTATTGGGGTGACACTGGTTAACAAAATTTTACAGGTTCCAGGTGCACAATTCCACAACACATCTCTGCACTGTATTGTGTGTTCACCAACCCAAGTCAAGTCTCCAACCACTACTATTTATTCCCCCATAACCTCCTCCACCTCACTGCACATCCTCCCATAAATGACACTCCCTTACTTGCTTTTTCTTAGAATATAATTTGATAGGATTTATTTTTTATTGTTGTTTAGTTACAGTTGTCTCCATTTTCCCCCATCACTCTTCCACTGCCCTACCCACCTTCACCTTCCACCTTCAATCTCCCCCTGCCCCCGTTGTCTTTGTCCATGAGTGCTTTATACCTTGCTTCCTTTTTTTATTGAAACTCACTAGCATACCTTTATCTTCTAGAAGGGAATTCATGCAGTAGAAACCACAGCTTCATCAGTTTTTGTAACTATCATTTCTGAGGAACTTCTACTGATAGTATTTCTAAATCGTCCATGAAATTTTCTTACAAATTAAAATATCTCTATCAATTGAGCAAATTTACATAATTAATTTGTACCGGGTTACTTAGGGAACATTGGTCATATTTTTGTTTTTTCTAAACTCTATAGTAAAAAAGCATTTAAAATCTTATGTTTTAGAGGCAGGAGCTCCTAGGATATCAAAAAACTCATCTAGATGAGAAAAACTTATGAGAAAGGACAAACTAGTCTCAATGGGAGTATGAATTCTGTGATTCCTGTGTGTCAGCCTTGAACTGCAGGAGGGCACCTAATTCTTTATGCCAACCCCATATCAGTAATGTTTTAATGGAAAACCACTGAGATGCCATATTCTCCCTGAGCAGAAGGAATGCCATTCTTAGTGGTTATATAATTTTAACATTTCTCACAAAGTCATGAAATAATGTATTTTCTCCTCCATATACCTTTAACATCATATAAATTATAATTGCACTGCTCAGACTATAGTTACTTGAAGACTAACAGCAAGTGTTAAACTCTCTTTTAGTGTAAATATAAAATCTAAAGACATCGTAATGGGAACTCTAAATCACAGATGAATATTTTGAATGATCATAGGTCCTACAGTAATGTATCATGACAATAGGTAAAAGATGAGGTGATCATAAAATCAGAATTTTGTTGCTATGACTTAGTTGAAAACATAGTTGATAAGAGTAGAGGGCTCCAGTTGGCTAACTGAGTATAACATAGTGTGGAATTTTGAAAAGCCATAGTACTGGTAAAGTCAAGGGATACTTAAAATGGGAGCAGAAAAAAAAATTACAACTTTTGTTTTGTGTCCTTCTTTCTATCAGCTCCATTTGGCTTGCCATATTTTATTCAGCATGGCTAAGGATATATAATACTTCATAGCACCCTCATTCTCTATATACATTCTTTTTTGGGTTTTTACTCTCCAGACTGCACAGAAGCTTTATGTGAAGCCAGTAATTCTCTTTTCTTGTTATTTTCAGGCTAGTTAGCCATTTCCTGAAAATCTACATGATGCTGTAGGCAAATAACTTTTAAAAGCTAAGGTTCCACTGGAGAGCATCATGCTAAGCGAAATAAGCCAGGGGGCGAAAGACAAATACCATATGATCTCACCTATAAGCGGAACCTAACCAACAATGCAAAGAAGCAAGGCAAATATGGCCAGCAACACTGAAAGGAAAAGAAATCAACAGAGACAAGAGGGAAGGGGGGGGCAGGGAAAGGGAAGGGAAGGGGAAAGTCAAGGAACATATAGCAAGGACTCATGGACAAAACCAAAGGGGAAGAGCTGAGGGAGGGAAGGTGGGAGGGGGCAAGGGAAAGGGGGGGGGAAGGCAGAGACAAATGTATTTAAAAAGTAAATAAATTAATTAAAAAAATAAAATAAATAAAATGCTTTAAGAAAAAAAAAAAAAAAAAAAAAAAAAAAAGCTAAGGTTCCAGACCAACCTGTGATTTTCAGTACTGCTTTATCCCTAGTAAGCTCTTTATTTTCTGTCCTTTGTAACTCATCAGCTTCTTTCAGACCTCTGATAATACATTCATCCCTTTTCAGATTTATTCTTTCCCTGATTTATTATTCTTCCAATTGTACTATGTAAAATTGCCCGAAGGGCCAACATTTATTATTAATCATTACCAGAAATTAGAAACAATGCCTAACAGTTTCTCTTAATCCTAATACTACTGAAAGTTAAGTGTTATTATTATACAATTTTAAAAATAATGAAACTGAGGAACAACCTACAGTTATTCATTGGGTGATCCAGGATTCAAAGTCAGGATTTATGACTCCCAAGTCAGAATCATATGCATTACAATGTGCTCTTCCTGCTTTATACTGAGAATCTTAAGTGATTTTTACTCTTCCATCCTCGCAGTAGTTTAAATCTTCCTAAGAATACCTCCCTCTATACGAATCTCAGATTAACTCATTCATGTATGCAAACATTGAATCATCTAATATTATTGCAACAAATAAAATATTCCAAGCATTATAATAGATTTTTTTTTAAATTAGGTAATTTTGTTTCCTGCATCCCAGAGGACCAGAGACAAATAAGGGCGATAAGACCAGTATTCAGTAAATGCAGGCTGTATATTAGTTTTACTGGTCTGTCATAGTAAAATACCATGAACTGAGTGCTGTAACCAACAGAAATTTATTTTTTCACAAGAGCAGAGTGTGTGTGTGTATGTTTGGTTTCTCCTGAGACCTCTCTCCATGGCTGCCAGGCAGCTGCCTTTTTTCTGTGTCCTCATATGAGCTTTCCTCTGTGCACACACACTCTTGGTGTCTCCTTGTCTTTTCATTTGTGTTTTATTAATTTATTGTTTATGCTATTACAATTGTCCCAAAAGAATTTTTGCCCCTTCACCCCCCTCCACCCAGCCCACTCTCCACTTCCATAGTCAGTCCCCACACCATTGTTCATGTCCATGGGTCCTTCATATATGTTCTTTGACTAATCTTTTTACCTTATTTAAAAAAAAAATTATTGTATTCTTTTCCATTACCCTTTAGTCCCCTTATACCTACCTCTCTCCCACAATCACCACACTGTTGTCCATGAGACATGCTAGTCTTATGGATTAGCGCCCTACCTTCTTGACCGCATTTAAATGTAATTATCTTCTTAAAGACCTTATATCTAAATACAGTCTCATTGCCTGATGGGGAATTGAGCTTCCACATATGAATTTGGAGAGGATATAATTCATTGTATAACAGGCAGCAAATATAATTGTCTTCAATTATCATAATTGTGAGTTTTAAAAAATACTATGGTTATTTAGAAAACTGACTTAAATATAGTATAGATGAATATAATTCTGACATATATGTTAGAGAAAAGGAGATATACTCATAAACCAGAACGTGATGGATGGAATAATCTGGAAAAAATGACACAAGGGACAATATTTCTTATGATGAAAGTAACCATAAGAGTAAATACTTATGTGGGAATTAGCAAGATGAGTATAACAGGATGGGAAGGTCTGTGAGTACAGGTGGACCTTGGTGTTAGACACGTTTCTCTCCATCCTTTTTCACTAACAGGAAAATCTAGCAGAGACTTACAAATTTGTTTTGTTTTAAGTATCAACAAATAAATCTGAATTGGTTTAATTCAAAGCTAAAATGGTCAGTTGGTGGTAGATGAAGTAAACAATTACAATCTGTTACATTGAGTTCAAACTTTTCATTTTGATGCCTTCCATTTAAGGTTTCATTTTGTCTATCCTTCATTATCTTATCCTTTCCCCAGGCATGAACTCTGCATTTCTACCAGCACAATATCAATGCTATCCCTCATGTATAGACACTGGATCTAAGTCTATCCTTATGCTCCTGTGTTTATCTTGCCTGAAGTGCTCTACCCAACTCCTCTTTCATTAATTTATTTTGTAAAGCCTATCTTCAAGTTCACCTTCTACAGGGGTAAGACTTGCCTGAGGTTTGTAATTAGTGAATTCTTAACTACATTCAACAAAGTATTTGATAATATGCTATCTTGCAAAGACCTTTAGCTATTCCATGCACGTAAATCTTGTCTTCACAATTAGAGGCAAGGATTTAATTTATCTCCTACTTTGCCTCGTGCATACAATAGATACATACATTGTAAACTTTTATTGACTACAAAAGCACGGGCTATTCTGTAACATAAGTCAGATACTTAAAAAGAGAGAGAAAGAGAGACCTTCATAAGCCATAGGAGACATTCACTGATCATTAGTGTTTGTCAAAGCCATCTCCTTCTACCCTTTATTTTATTGAATGTGCCCTGCTCTTACACATAATATTACACTTCTAGCTTTGATCTGGAAGGTTTGAAAAACTGTCAGATATAAAGGTTGTAAAACTTTAACAAAATTTACCTAAAATCTATATACAAAGATGACGGTTTTGCGGCAATATTCGGCTTTATAAGACATTTATTTTGAAAATAGACTGAGTGACTCTACATAGTCTTTTTTCTGATTTAGATGACTTAGGACAGTGAAGTTTGCCTTTTATTCTTGTCTTATTAACCATTTCTTTATGTATCATCTCTTCATTAAAAGAAATGATGCCATTATTACATACATTTCAACTTAAAACTAAAGTTTTAGATACTTGCAAATAATGAATGAGACTTAAATTCACAGCTTTTAAAAAGTGGAAATGGCTTTTTAATTATGTTACTTCAATACTTAAATGATGTGATCATTTTTGGTTTTCTTTCTCTATTTTGTGTTATTTATGAGCCAATTATTGCAAGTAGCAGGTGAAATTATTTTATAACATTTGTTAGGCAATATCATATATATTTGCTAAATTCAAATTAAGTACAGCTTAAATACTCACCCTTGCCCTGTAGACACACATAGGGTAGGACTTTTAATATGAGTCATTTGTTGTGGCCAGAGAACCCATGCTTGTCTGAGTGACTACACACACATCTGATGGTGCTTACACAAGTCCAAAGTCATCTTTCTTTTTTGACTGTCATATTAGCCTTTATTCCTGCAAGTTGAAAATCGCTATGTAACCCAAGTTGTATAATGGGTGACCTAAACCTTGATTCCAAAGGCTGTTGAATAAACTGCTTTTATCCCATCCTAGCCTATAAATTCTCTTTTCTAGCTCTGAAACAGAAAATAGCTGTTTCTCATTCCGTGGTATAGCCAGAGCTCAGTCTTCAGGAATAATTTTTTGTTACATTCTTGGAGATGGAACAATTTCCCCCTTTTTCCCCCCTAATGAATACAGCTTAGAAATAAAACAAGGTAATTGCTCAGTAGATTATATACCCACATTAAATTTTCAATAAATCACCTTCCTGCACTTAGAAAGACAATTTGTAAAAGCCATTGATTTGAAGATGGAGAATTGGACTTTGAGGCATTCAGGGCAGGTGAGAAGAATGAGCAACACCACATGGTGAATGAGTTGCATGTTAAGCATGTTGCATGAAAAGGAGAAAGCCATGAAAAAAGACTGAAAAGCAGATACACAAAAGCAGAAGTCCTAAAAAACACAGCTTCAGCAAAGATTATTTCACATACTGATTTGCTCTATTCTCCACTGATCCCTATTTGGCCCCTTCATGTAATGAGAGAACCTGGTTGAAAGGAAGTTCCAAAGTAAGTTCTAATTCTATTGAAAGATTACTGTGCAGCTGACTATTTGATTACATTAAAGAAATCTAGGCTATTTCTGTACTGTCAGAACTTAAGAGAAGGTTTTATAGTCTCCAGTAAATCTAGTGTCTTCTTTGTGAGTCCAGTAAATATCATGGCCTTGCGTGCTCATATAGAGCAGTCCTCAGATGTAAAAAGTTCTGCTATTAATCTTCCATTTCCAATAATCTTCCATTTTATATAACTATACAATGTTATAATTAAAGTGATTCAGTATTACCTATTTGGGTGAAACTTTATCATTTGTCCTCATTTGATCCTGAACTTTTAGTATGAAATTCTAATTAAACTTGTGGTAAAGGAACGTGCTGCTATAAAATATTACTATTAAGATTTTTTTCTAAATTGTGATAGCCCAGGACTCTCTCCATAAATAATTTTGGAACTGTTGTAATGGCATGGTATTTATGTAGCCCAACTCTACTCATTTAAATGTATTTAAATGTTAAAAGTTACATTTTCTCTGGTTTAAATCCCAGACCACCATTTTGGTGCAAATAATTTATCTGCTTGACGTTTTACAGTGCATGGTCCTATTCATTTTAAGGTTAACTGAAGGTCTCAAGAGGCATTCAATTAGAAAAAAGAAGGAACAGGAAAAAATTTCTTTTTAAAGCCAGTTAAAGTGGTGACTCTATGCTAGAAGTCTAGCGATTAATTATATTCACACACAAATATGTAAATAGGATGTGAATGCCACAGCATATGAATAATAGCAAAGCCAGGAAATCAGCTGAGAGGCCATGTGCTCTAATAGCTTGCAGGATCCCTGGGTTCCAGCGCTACTTCTGTAATAACTAGATGACTGACCTTTCAAAAGCCATTTATCCTCCCTGGGCTTCAGCTTCCTCAAGTATAAAATAAGAGGTTGCTGTAGATTCTGCCCAAGATTCCTAAAAGTCTATAATTCTATGGCAGGCTATATATTATTTCTTCCTATCAGAATCAGTTCAACAATGAAATATATTTTATCTTTGGAAATTACATAATATATTTTCTGTTTTTCTGTTGAGCACTATGATAGATTGCACAAAAGATGAACAGAACTAGGAAGGTCTAAGCAGAATATTTTCCCTTGGAAATTATTAATTGGAGATGAGGAGCGAGAATAACTAGAAAAATGAAGAATGAAAGGGGAAAAAAGAGATTTATCTATTCAGGAGACTCTGGTATAAATCCTTGGGTGTCTAATAAATTTCTCAAATTCTGTCTCAAATTAAACTTCTGATCTTTCCCACAAAGTCTCCTCTAACTGCATTTCAGTGGTCTCAGGTGATGGAAACCCCCATCCCTCCCATTTCCAGGTAAAATGTCTTAGAGTTATCCTGACTCGAAGATGCTTCAAGCACACCACATGTAATCCATTGCTTTATGTTCAAAATATATCCATAGAGCACCTACTTCTCATTGCTACCACACTGGTCAAAGTCATTGTCATTGCTCACCAGCATCATTGCACCAGCCGCTTAATCAAAATCCCTGCTCAACTCTTGCTCCATTTTAGTGGCCAGAGTTATCCTACCAAAACCTGAGTTTGGCTACGTTACTTCTTTACTCATAGCTGTGCAATATCGTGCTGTTTTATGCAGAATAAAACCTATAGTCTTTATAATCATCAACATGGCTCTACATGACCTTCTCTCATTCTGGGACTCTTCTAGGACGTCTCCTCACCTTTCTTTCTGCCCCATTGATATGACTCCTCCAGCAGTTCCTTATTCACTCTGCTAAGCCTTACTGGTCTTCTTACTGCTTTTCTTATTTCCGGAGTATGTAAGGGTCCTCCCCACTCACTGTTCCCTTTGCCTGGATCACTTTTTCCCAGATACCTGATTGGTAAACTGTATCACCTCCTTCAAGTTTCTGCATGACCTTTAATAATGCCTGGTACATAGTAGCTACTCAGTAAATATTTGTTGAATGAATTAACCTTAGATGTTATATTTCATCTACTGGGACTTGTTTTACTTTCTCAGTTGCTAATTCACCCAAAATATATCTAGTTTATACATTCAGCATCAGCTTGGTATTTTGTTTTGCCAAGTTTCCCCCTCTCCCTGGGGGACCTTACCCTTGTCTTATGTGCCATCAATAACTGTTCTGTGTTCTCCAGAAGAAAGACTTGTTTAGTAAGTGGAGGCATTTTTAATACCCACGTTTCTCTGGAGAAGAGCAGTGAGAAGTGTAGTAGTTCCACTTTCAAAGCAAAACTATCCACAGACTAGGAGGCACACCTTGTGGATTGGATAAACTGAGATTATGCCAGGAGGAGGACAAAGTTTGTAAGCAGCAAAATAGCTTAGTTATAAATGACACAAAAATATATTGGAATACACAACTGATATTGTTGACAAAGGTATAAAAAGAGCTATTTAAAGATATAACAAGATGGTGATGTTATGACAAAGCTAATTTAAAGTTCACAGCTGTTACTTTAAATTAGTATTTTGCTTTGAGATAGGAAGGGAGGGAGAGAGGGAAGAAGGCAGGCAGGCAGGTATTCAGGAGTACTCATTCACAAAGCCTGCCTTTGAGATGTGTCCCAAGCCAAGGGATCATTTCTAGATGTGGGCAACCAGAGTGCAAGGATAGGTAAAGTCATCCAGACTGGTCATTATATAAGACAGTAGCAATTCAGCAGTTTTCATACTGGGTCAGGACCTAAGGGGCTAAGTAGGTTAAAAGGCCAGTCAAAACACAGGACAATGATCAGTGTATTAGCTAGATCTCCTTTTCCTCTTTTCAATTTCTGCTCAGAGAGGACAGAAGATGAAGATATGTGTTTGCATTTATTGCAGTCAAGGTTTTAGTCATTGCCCTAAACAATACTACCTTCTCCTGATAAAGGTAAAGGCAGAGGTGCGTCACTGTAGGGAATTAATTCAGAGAAAAATGCTGACCTTCATTTGTGCTTAATACTTTTTGATGTGTGTGGTTAAGGCTATTGAAAAGAATGAATTGGAAAATGCATATATAAGAAAAGATAAATGAGATTTTTGAAACAGGATACACATATTCTATATAGAACTTCATGAATAATATTAATGAAAAATTCTGGAAGTATGAAAAACAGATCTTTAGGTAAAGAACCATGCATTTGTTCCCCTGACTGTTGTGGCACAGCTGGTTGGGTGTTGTCCCGCAAAGCAAAAGGTTTCTGGTTTGATGACTGAATTGTGGGTTCAGTACCCTATAGGTGTGCATACAAGAGGCAACTGATGGATGTTTCTCTCTCACATTGGTGTTTCTCTTCCTTGTTTTCCCTCCCTTTCCCTCTATCTAAAAAAATCATGTATGTGTTAAAAATGACTTATAAATATAATTGAAAGAATGTAGAACTTTGTAATAATTTAAATAAGAAAAAATGAAACTGTGTAATAGAAATTTAAAATTATTATTCCAATATTCACTTAAAATGTTCAAATTGCAAAAGAAGGTGATCTATAAGAAGGATTGCATGGGTTTGACAACTGTGTCCTTTCTCATAAGCAATTTTAGACAACTGTGAATTAAAGTAGAGATGATTTCAGTTAGCAAAAAACATTGTGGTGAATCACACAGCCCCACAGAAAGATAAGAAATCCTGGAGTTGTATTTAAAAGCAAGGTGTTGGGCCTAAGGCTGAATCCAAGATATTTTTATTTAGAATTACTATTTTTGAGGGAGGCAAACGAGGGGATGTGAGGTGTTAAATGTAACTCCACCTAACTAAATTTTATATTCCTTTCTCATGTAATTTTTCTGCACTGAATCCAGACTTCCAATTCCAAGAGATTACGTGCCTTCCTGCTACTGAGAATTTACAATGTAATAACTACAGTGAGACACAGGATTTCTATGCACCATAGATAACTTTATGCCTTCAAGATATTATCTTTTGAAATCCTCTTTCAGTGAGGCAGCAAGTTTATTAATCTGGAAATGGCCCAGGATTGGAAAGTTAGGAATCCTTATTTTTTTGGAATCAGAAGCAGAAAGTATAACTGGAACAAATAGTGGCACTAAGGAAAGAAAAAGAATTAATTAGCTCAGTTTCCCACTGTGCAGTCAGGGTGTGCAGCAAGTGAAGACAAATGTGTGGGGAGAGCTAGATTATCCACTTGGCCAACTGAGTGTATGATTAGTGTACCAGTAAAGCAGATATTATTTTTTAAATGTGTTTAAAACTTAAGTAAGTGTAAAAATGTCATGTGGGTTAAGTTCTGTGTTGGTCATCTAGCCTTATTTTAGACTAGTTTTTGTACTTTTTTTAACTTTTCAATTACAGTCAATATACAATATTATATTACTTTCAGGTGTACAGCCCCATGATTAGACATTTATATAACTTATGAAGTGATCACCATGATAAATCTAATACCCATCTGACACCCTTATAGTTATTTTAATATTACTGAATATATTCCCTATACTTTACAACTCTGTGACTATTCTGTAGCTACTAATTTGTACTTCTTAATCCCTTCACTTTTTTTCACCAATCCCCTGACCCCTGTTCCATCTGACAACCATCAAAATATTTTCTGTATCTATGAGTCTATTTCTGTTCTGCCTTTTCATTTATTTATTTATTTTAGATTCCACATATCAGTGAAATTACATAGCATTTGTCTCTCTTTGTCTCATTGATATCGCTTAGCATAATATCCTCTGTGTCCCACCATGTTGTTGACAATGGAAAGATTTCATTTCTTTTTTGGCTGAATAACATTCCATTGTATATATGCACCGCTTGTTTTTTCTATCCATTCATCAACTGATAGATACTCAGTTTGGTTCCATATGTTAGCTAATGTAAATAATGAGGCAATAAATATATAGATGATGTATATGTCTTTTAGATTTAGTGTTTTGGGTTTCTTCAGATAAATACCCAAAAGTGGATTTGCTGGGTCCTTCTTTTTCTTTTCATATAGCCTTGTTTTAAAGTCTATTTTGTCTGATATAAGTGTTGACTTCTAAATCAGCTTTTGTTGTTTTGTTTTGTTTCCATTTTCATGAAATATCTTTTCCATGATTTTAATTTCAGTGTGTGGGTGTTTTTGATGTGAAGTGAGTCTCTTATAGACCACATATGTAAAGGTCTTGTTTTGCTAACTATTCAGTCACCATATATGTTTTTATTGGAGCATTTAATCATTTTCATTTAAACTAATTCTTCATAGATTTGTATTTAATGTCATTTTACTTATTTTTTTATCTTATTTTTCTTTTTCTTCTTAAAGAAGACCCTTTAACATTTCTTGTAATACTGGTTCAGTTGTGATGAACTCTAGCTTATTCTTGTGTGGAAAGCTCTTATGTGTCCTTCAATTTTAAATGATAGCTCTGCTGGGTAGAGTAGGTTTTTGTTTTTCATCATTTTGAATTATTTCATGCCAATCTATTCAGGCCTGCAAAGTTTCTATTGAGAAATCAGCTGACAGTCTTATGGCAGTTCCCTTGTAGGTAAACAACTTCTTTTCTCTTGCTTCTTCTCTATTTTTAACCTTTAAAATTTTAGTTATGATGTGTCTTGGTGTGGGCCTCTTTGAGTTCATCTTGTGTAGACTCTCTTCATTTCCTGGGCTTCTATTCTGTTTTCTTCACTGGGTTTGGGAAGTTTTCTGTTATTATACTTTCAAATGGGTTTTCAATATTTTACTCCCTCTCTTCTCTTTCTGGCACCCCCATGATGCTAATGTCGCTGTGCTTAAAGCTATCCCAGAGGCTCTTTATACTATCCTCATTATTTTTGTATTCTTTTTTCTTTTGCTTTTCTGATTGGGTGTTCTCTGCTTCCTTATAATCCAAATGACTGGTTTGATTCTCAGCTTCATCAACTCCTCTCTTGATTCCCTCTAATATATTCTTCATTTAGTATATCCTTCAGTTCTGATTATTTTTATGGTTATTTCTGATTTTTTATGGTTTTCAAGTCATTTTTAATAGTTGACACTATTGCAAATGTCTCCCATTTCCCCCTTCTTATCTCCCTCCACCTAGCCCCCCTGGCCTTCTCCACATTGTTGTCTGTGTTCATGTGCAATGCCTATATGTATAAAAATGCTTTGGCTAATTTCTTTCAGGCTCCCCCTTCTCCTCTCTCCCTGAGATCTGTCAGTCTGTTCCATGCATCTCCTGCCGCTGGTCCTATCTTGTTCATCAGTTTATTTTGTTCATTAGATGCCACATATGAGTGAGATCATATGTATTTGTCTTTCTGTGACTGGCTTATTCTTCTTAGCCTAATAATCTCCAGGTCCATCCATGCTGTCACAAAGGGTAAGAATTCCTTCTTTATTACAACTGTGTAGTATTCCATTGTGTAAATGTACCACATCATTTTTTATCTACAGATGGGCACTTGGGCTGTTTCCAGATCTTGGCTCTTATAAATAATGCTGCTATGAACATAGGGGTGCATATATTCTTTCCAATTGGTGTTTCAGGATTCTTAGGCTATATTTCTAGAAGTAGGATCACTGGGTTTAAAGGCAGTTCCTTTTTTAATTTTTTTGAGGAAACTACATACTATTTTCCACAATGGCTGCAACAGTCCACATTCCCACCACCAAGGCATGAGGGTTCCCTTTTCTTCACATCCTCGCCAGCACTTGTTATAGATTTATTGATGGTAGTCATTCTGGCAGGTGTGAGGTGATACCTCATTGTAGTTTTAATTTGCATCTCTCGGATGATTAGCGACACTGAGTATTTTCCCATATGTCTCTGGGCCACCTGTATATCCTCTTTGGAGATGTGTAAAAATATGGAACACTTCACCAATTTGTGTGTCATCCTTGGGCAAGGGCCATGCTACTCTTCTTTGTATTCTTCCCATTTTAGTGTATGTGCTACCAAAGTGAGAGCTGCATTTCCTTTTTTATGCTGCTGAAGTTCTCAGCAAGTTCTTTGAGCATCCTTATAACCATTGTTTTGAACCTTGTATCTGGTAGTTTGCTTACTTTCATTCTATTTCTTTTTCTGGAGATTTCTCCTATACTTTCATTTGGGACCTGTCTCCTAATTTTGGCTACTTCCCTGTTGTTTTTTTTTTTTTTTCTATCTAGTAGGTGGTACTGCTGTGTCTCCCAGACTTGGTAGAGTGGCCTTATGTAGTAGGTGTCCTGTAGGGCCCTGTGGCACAGTCTCCCCAGTCAGCCAAGCTGGGCACTCCAGGTGAGCTCCTGTATGGACTGTATGTACCTGTTGTAGTTGAGCCTCGATTGCTTTGGCATCACTGGAAAGGATTGACACCCCAGGCTGATTAGCTGTGAAGACCAGGGGCAACTGCAGTGGAAGAGTCACTGTGCAGCGGCCAACCACACAGAGTAGAACTTCCTTTAGTGGGGCTTTGGTGCCTACCAGGTCCACCCCTTGAATATGTCACTCGTGGAGGTGGTTGAGTTATAATTTGGTATGGTCTGAAGCTTTCCACTGGGTGCACTGGCCGTGGGGCCTCCCAGGAGGCCACCAGCTGTGCCCTGACCAGGGAGGGCCACCTGGCGTGAGCTACAGAGTGATATGAAGATGGCTACTACTTGTGCTGGGCTTGCAGGTGCCCAGGAGAAGCCAAGCTGTGAACATAGTCTTGCTTCCTCTAGTGCCAGGCCTGGGGTCAATTAGCAAGCAGTGAAAGGCCAGATGCTGCTTATCCAAGAGATTTTAGGAAAGTCCACAGCATGAGACAAAAAAGGTCATTTGTATGGAAATGCTGCTGGTTAGGGCTTGGGTAGGTCTGCAAGTTAGGTGGGGAAGGGTTCAGGGAATCACCAGCACAGCGCCAACAGTGATAGCCAGATTGATGGGTACTCAGATATGGCATTGCCCGCCTCCTCTGTGAGGGGAGGACTCAGCAAAGGAAGAGTGACATCTGCCAGCACTTATGTCCTGTAGAAAGCTGCCTCTCCAGTTCTCACCCTGATGGCGAACAAT